>NC_141593.1:7053633-9546966 GCF_036417535.1 Chlamydotis macqueenii | reverse complement strand
TCCTTAGGGGAGATGACAGGTCTGCATTGCACTTGCTTTCCACCAGCCTTTCCAGTAGTCAAACACACTGCTGCTGTGACTACTGCTACCAGTTAGTGATTGTATTTTAAACAGAAAATAAGTGTTTCATTTTTATGACTTGACTACTTTATACATTAGCAATCTAACTCTTCAGAATGTGTCCAACGGACATGCTGTAGCAACCACAGGCCAGCAAGACCTCTGTTTCTGAAGCCCCGAAACACTGTATTCTAGGTATAAATTAGTATTTATATATTACCCTGCACAGGCTACAGAGTGCACATGGGGGTAAGCTTCAGCTGGGACAGGAACAGTTAGCTGCCACCCATAGGGAAAAATGGAAACAACTCATGCAGCCAGACACTGCTTTCCAGCCCTGAGGAGCCATCTCCCATCTGAGCCTCCCAGCTCTTTTCCACACTGCATACTGGAGAGCAATGTGAAAGCACCAGGCTGGAAGGAGGGAGGGGGCAGTTTCACACAGCCAAGCTAGAAAAAAATTTACTCCCACTGCAGAGTAAAAGGGCCAGAGACCCTCAACTGTCACCCCAGTAAGGAGGGAATGAATAGAGCTACACAAGAACCACAGCTCTGACCTCACCAGTTATACTCCATCAGATGTTATCTACAGCTTAATGTCTGGGACATAGCAAAGGGGCTCTCACCCAGAACTGATTGGTGTATCGCGTACCATCAAAAAACCACGAGAGTGACTGCTCAGAACCAGAGTCTCCTAGGCAGCGCACACGATCCATTTCTGCAGTAGCAGTATGGTCTTCCACATCTTCTTTGCAGACCTGCGTATCACTGGCATAAAACTACAGGACACTAAAGCTAATATTAGCAACTACATGCAAAGTGCTAAAACTACAGGTAGTAGATGAAAGTCTTTGCCTACTCACAATATAAACTCTGCTAAGGAGCATGAACTTACCACTTGGTGAGGTGAATGAGCTCATGTTATCCAGAACTTGGGAACACAACATAAGGGAAAACATCATTAAGAAAGTTAGGACCAAGTATTATACTCTGGGTTCACATGCATGTTTATCTCCACAAAACAGATTAGCTTTTGTTGTAGAAAGCTCCTGATGGATACAGATCTTGGAGCACACTTGAAATGTACCCAGGGTTTACTCCACAAACTGGCAGAGAAGGGAATATGAAATTCCTGGTGTAGTTAAACTGGAAGAGCAACTCAAACTGAGAAATGACAGAGCCAAGAGTTGAGGACAGCAAATCTAATCATTGTCCTTTACATCACCTAATCTGTTTCCTTTTATGCCTTTTCTCCTCTCATTAAAAAAAAAAAAAAATGCAGTGAGCTAATCCAATCACCTGTATTTAAAATACATGTAGTAAGGTCTGTAATTCTATTATTGTAGAGCTTATTACAAAGGCTATCTTCATAAGTTTCTGGAGAGCAAAGCAGTGAGGAATCACACTTGCCTCAAATAGAATTTTGCACCCTGAGGATTTCTTGAATACATATTTGGAAGAGAAACACAACAAAACAGACTGTATGATCATTCAATTCTTCTGCAGTACTTGCACAGCTAGAGTATCAATACATGTATCATGCAGTTTTTCAGCTTTCATTCAAAATGCAAACCCTTACTGGTCCATCAGCTGCCTTTGTGTCAACTCTTCTCACCAAGAAATACTTTGAAGAGGGATGTTCTTTCAGCAAGTATTTGCTATGCATTGACGAACTCATAGATGGAAACATTATGCCAATCCTTGTCTTAAGAAGCTCACAAGTGACCAGAGGGATGTCAGAAAAAGCTAAAATAAGCCCAGATTCTCCACGGAGGACAGAATCAAAGGGGACATGATATGAGATGGAAACAGAGGAAACTTGGGAGGCAAAGTTAACTTGGGCACTGGCAATAAAATAGAGCCATGCAAAAGAGGAAACCAAACCAAAATAAAATAATAAAAGTCATGTCTCCTTTGACAGTCAAATTCACACACACAATCAGTAACATTTTTGGAGCTGCATTTTCGATGCAACAGGGAAAGGGAATCTTAGGAAAGTCAGCAACTAGGCCTAGAGAGATCCAATCCTCATGGCTGCTGGGAAAGGAGGAAGATACAGCACTTCCAACACATAGAAGGGCAAACTGCATTAGAAATTCCTGAGAGTGAACACACAGGGGTAAGTAAGGACAAAATGGAAAGGAGAGCCAAAATGGTTGCAGGAGCAAACAGTTTCCCGGGAAAGTCAGCATGAATTTATCACAGTTGCCTTATCTCTAACGCATGAGTAAGTAGTGGCAGTCACTATCAAAAAGACTCTTCAACACAGTTAGTAGGTCTTAGTCTTCTTCCCAGTGTCTGTTCTTACATCAACATGACCTCACAAGACAAAGGTACTGTGGGGTACAAGCATATATAACAAGTTCATAACACAGAAGTGAGAACACTTATTCAGACCTGCAGCCTGCTGAATTCAAACCTGGAGCTAGCAAAGGGTGTCCCCACACAGCACAACCTCTACCTCTACTGTGTTAACAGAGATTAAGAAATAGATCAAGTCAATCTTTTTCACTTACAGAGCAACCCCACAAACTGTTCCTGAAGAACAAAACACAGGAAACTATCTTAGCTGGCAGCAGTCCTTTTTTCTAGCAGTCTGAAGGAAGAGCCTAATAGGTTGTCATTCCTGTAAGTGAGCTTAGATCAAACTCAGGGCAAATGCATCATGCATAATTTTGTGAGTGACCAAAAGCAGTAACTTGATTTACTTTTGGATTATGAATACAGCCAGCATGCCACAGGCAGCACTGGCACTTCTGTTTTATCATGATATCACCTTACAGAAGATCATAAAGCTTAACACTGCAAAATACTGGGAAAAGAACTGCTACCACAGCTGCAGAGCTGGTGGGAGCTGGATGCTCTCTGAACCTTGTAAGAAGCCGATTACATTGTGCAAATGAATTTAAAGAACTAAAACCAAGTTCAGAAACTGTAATCGACCATCAGAAGAGCACTGCAAGTAGCAGAATTCCTGTCTGGGAGTTTGCTGGGCTTTGCTGCCTAACTCGTTTTCAGAAACAGTAAAATTTCTCATTAACTAGGAGTCTGGTAGAATTTTGCAAAGGTCAATTCAAAATGAAGATGTCTGCAGCAGGATTTGGTGTAACAGCATGTTTCTGCCAACAGTTTAGACTGTCTACACTGAATCATCCAGGGAACTACAGCCATGGCACAACCCAGAATCCACCTGCTTCTCCAGTCCTTTCTGCCACTGTACATTGCAGAAAGAAGCTGATCTAAGCAATTGTATCCTCAGGTCAAAGTGAACTTCTGTTTTCAGATCAGCTGGAATTACAATAAACAGGTTGCAACACAGCCTGACACACAAGTCTAGAGCTCATGCAGATCTCAGCCTCCATTCTCACCCATAAAGCAGCTGTCCACAAACAAACCACTAAAAAAATCCCTGCTCCAAACAGCAGGCGTTTGTCCTACCACGACCAATTCTATAATGCGCTTAAGCCTCATATACACCAAATGGATGGAGAACAATAGATCAGCAACAAGTCAGCTGGCAGCAGCAAGGAATTCTATGATTCTCTTACCTTCCATGGCATATTTCATATCCTGAGCAAAAAGACTCCACATCACCTCTGCGCTGATCTTCCCAACAGCAAGCTCCTGAGGAAACCTGGGGCGACATTTGGGAAAAGCTTTGGCATGTCACAGAACAAAGAGCTCTTCTTCATTCAGCTCTGAGCTAAACTACAAGCTGAAAAGCTCAACATTGCAGATGCTTCCTTCATGCCAGATAAATGATGAGGTGGAAACTGGAGATCATGGACTGGACTCTGTGGCATAGATTAAACTGAAAACACCACCGCTGTTGAGATTGGTTTTAATTCAAAAAGCCAGGCCCTGGATGTCTCTCCTAGAAGAGATGTAAATAATAATTCTGGGAATATTATCTCAATGCCCTTGCATCTTTTTCCCTTTTCTTGCTGATACTTCTTTTTTTTTTTTCCTTTTTCCCCAGGGTTA
Source organism: Chlamydotis macqueenii (assembly GCF_036417535.1). Lineage (NCBI taxonomy): Eukaryota > Metazoa > Chordata > Aves > Otidiformes > Otididae > Chlamydotis > Chlamydotis macqueenii. Next base: position 9,542,922 of record NC_141593.1, on the reverse strand, counting down.
CTAGGCAGACAGGTGAACACTAATGAAATGTCTCTGCCATGTTAAATCAGTGATCACTAGGGCATAATCCAGCTCTTTGTGTATAACACCTTGTCAGATATCTCCCTCTCTCTTGCTCTGTGGGACGGTTGGAGGAGTATTCACTGGTTAAACAGATCGGTTTCAGGTTCCTTTCTAATGTTGTGCCAATCCCACCCAATGCAATCTCCCAGTGCTGCACTGAACACTACGTTCCTAAATCACAGTGTAAGGTGTTGTCACCACGGTACCACTGTGTGTGCATTAAAGTGCATCCCAGAACTGCTCAACATCAGAAAAAACCAAAAGAACTCTCACCCCATTTTCAGGTGCCTCCCTGAGTTCAGGATTGTAATAATCAGGGTGTTTGTGCTTGAACGCCATCGTAACTGAACCTTTTGAAACTCTTCCATCCCAATCAAAAAGAGTTATTTATATAGACAGAGACAGATAAGACAGAAAGACAGACAGACAAGATAAGTACTTTATACTATAAATACAGACATGACAGAAGAGATAGAAAGCAGTTTAACAAATAAAGCAGAGCACACAGAGACTAGCTTTAGCCACACAGGTCATGGAAGATTCTTACTGGTTCAGGACTGGGGTGTAAGAATTCTTGTCCTCTTCTATGATGGAAACTATCAAAGTGATCAGCTTAGGCCAGAAATCCAGGTTCCTGATGCTGGGGCCCTGTTCCTCAGGAGGAAGGTCCTGATTCTTGTTCTGTGAAGGAAGCCATTGGAAAATCAGTGTAAATTTGAAGAGGAGAGAAAAAGCTGACAAATCTAGATCACCACACAAACTCCAAACATAAAATTACCTGTGGATCCTTTCTTTTGAAGAGCTTACAATTATTAATGTCTGCTGGCAACTTGCATGATCTAATGCAAACACAGTAACATGCCAAACCATGTTGCTTACTGGTGGTCTTAAACCCTAATAACCCTTGTTTTGTCATTTAACATGCCAAGAGCAGGTCAGGCTCCAGGAGACCTGCTGAGACATCATTTGCTCTAAGCTTATTTCAAATACTTGCTTTTTAGGCACTTGGATTGGTAACTATATTCATGTTGACACATTCTGTGTGCATTACTGCAGAGCAGCTAATAGAGCTCTCATGGATTTGAAAAGTTTGCCTTTAGAGGTACCTCCTAAACCCAGAGCAGGACACCAGGTGCTAGAAAACAAGATAAAATTTCACTGCTTGAGGTTTATCTGTGCTAAAGACAGTTTTCTTGATCAGTCTACATTTGCTGTAATTGGCTTTTGCTCACTCAAAGCTGCATCAAACCTCTTCACAAATAACTGGTCATGAAACAAAATAGCTGAGGCTGGCAAAACAAATTGTAATCAGTTAGTGTAAAACAATTTTCCTCCTCCACTTACTAATTAGTGCTTATTAATTGATTACAAGTTTTATGCATCCAGAAGATAACAAGTCACATAATTTTGTTTGTGTGGCTTTTCACTTCAATTAGTATTCTCGTTATTATCTTAAGAAAATCAGAAACTTGGATTTCTGCCTGCTTATCAGCTACTCACAGGATCTGTCTGGTACTCGCGACTGTACAGCTCATGACAGTTGTTGAAAATGTACTCATAGGTGGAGTTGAGGCAAGCTTTTACACAGTCCTTCACTACCTGGCTGGCTCGGGGTGGACTCTGCAGCTCTTGGACCTGGCAAGGAGACAACAAAAAGAGTCAAACAAAGCACTGCTCGTCAATCAAATAGGGAAAGAACAAGTTACCAATCTGGGAACTACCCAGGACTTGGTGGATACGCTTTCAGCAACTTGTGCTATCAGTGACCTGAAACCATGAACAGGTCGCTCTACCCAGGCATAAAACAGCAGTGACAACATTTATGTCCCCACAGGATCATTTGGAGTGTAAGAGATTCTGAAGTGCCAAGAAAGATTCTTCAGAATTTATAAATCCTAAATTTATAGGATTTTGCTATGAAGCCAGCGAGCAATCTTTTCAAACATTGGAAGAACATGCAAGAGACCAGCGGAGCACGTTACATCTGATCTGCAAAGTCTTGCTGAAGACCAAACACTCACATGCCTTTAAATACAATAACTTTCTTTAAGGACATCATTCTTCACAAGCTTTACAGAATTTTAAAGCACACCAAAATCCTTAGGGATGTGCCAACCAATACGCATTCTCCTCTTGCAACAACAGCTGTTTTCATTATTTCATTGTTTCATTGCTTTAGAAAAAACACTGCATGGTTATTTCAAACTAAACAGATATGCAGACATAACCCTGCAAATAAAACTATAACCTGAGAAAATTTTGATATTGTCACTACCTCCAAACTTTTTTGAATATTTTTATAAAGGAAACTTTCAATAGAGACATATTATTCGAATTAACACTTTCAAAATAAAGTTCTAAAACATCACTTAACCTAGAGCTTAAGAGTAAAATTTTAAGCACTTCCTGAAATAGCTTAAAGACTAGCTTTGTTTTTGATAAGATAAAAATTACTAAGTGGCATGTGCTAACCTAAAGCAAAATTCTTTTAAAAAGTTTAGAAAGAAAAATCAGGAATTAAAAATAACCTTGTTAGACATTGCTAGAACAATAAACTTAACTACAGAACCAGCACATTAGCATTCGTAACAACTCTCTTGGATTTCTACTGAAAGATACAATCTCATTTCAGTATCTTACCATCCAAGAAATAAATTTTAAAATATTTGCTAGGTAAAAGATGGTGAAGAGATGGTTGTGACTGATAAATGTTGCAGACAGTCTTATAGGAAAAGCTTCCTAATGCTGTTAAGAAAAGTAAATTATCTTCCTAAAACCAGCCAATTTTCCTTTTTTCTCTTTTTTTTTTTTAATATTATTTTGTGCCACATTTATGATTGAAAAACCGCAAGGAAAAAATAACTTTCAGCTGGATGCTTATTACGTGCTCAGCAGATGATCTCCATTTTCCTTAACTGTCTAAACCACAATGATATTAAATAATGGTTTGAAAATGGGAAACTAACTCCTGTGGCAAAAACTGCAGAGACCCCATTCCCATCCCCACCCATAACACTACCTTCATCCTGAAAAAAGTGATGCTGGTCAGCAAATCCACTGTAGACTTCAGGTCCTGCAGCCGTTCGCGGCTGCTGGCTGGGAAGTTATTCTGTCGACAAAAAAAGGGAAATCCTGTTGGAAAGCACAGCCAGATCCATGCAAGGCTTCAAGCATGTGCTAAATGAGGAAAGTGTCTTGGAAACATTTCCTGCTCGGGAAGCTTGTACCAGTCAAAACAATGCTCAATAAATAAGGCCTTTTTGCTGCAGGAGCTTATCTGTTTGCTTAATTAAATAGCTTCTCATATGAATGTAAAGTTTGTGGATGCCAGCAGACTGACAACCCTTGGCAGCAGGAGATTTTTCTTTGGCTGTAGAAGGAGCAGGCAGGGAGCAACAGCCTCACCACCGGCAACCCTGTCCTCTTGCTTGAGGTTGCTTGTGCATGCCCTTTCCTTTCTGCACTCATTGCTTGGTTTTTGGCTTCTCTTCTGAGACACCGAGAGGTGTAGTATATTAGCAACCTCTCCAGAGAAATAAACTGGACTGAGAAGGAAAAATGAGCACTGTTCCATGTAAGTAGTCACTGTAACCACTCAGTCCCCTGTAAGATCCAGTCTGCCAAGATAAGTATTTATTCTTCAGCGCCTCCTTTGCCTTAATGCATTTATTTTACATACTGTGCCCACCACCCCACTGTCCATAGCCATACATTCCTCTCCCACTCACTCTGTACATTGAGAGATCAATCCGGAGTGAATTATGAAGCTGGTCCAGAAGCTTCACAAATCGTTCTTTCTGTGGAGTAGAAAACAACAATAAACATCGCATATCATCACTGTCCAGTCAATGTTGAAAGTAAACAGCAGGATACTAGGGAATTAGCGTCAGATCTCAGAAGAGCAGGAGGAAGCACTATGGATGCATGGTATTGTGCAAACAGTATTTTCTTTCAGTTTGTGAATTTACTCTTATGTTGTAATTTCTGAAGTCTGTGTAACATTAGAATTGTCAGAAAAATATTCCATTACCACTCTGAAGTAGAGGTACAACAAAAACCCTTTTCATTTCTAGTCTGCAATTTGCACTAAGCTTATATTTAAGAGAAAATATTTATTCGGAGATGAATAAAGGAACAGGCAGAAAAGTGTCTAATTCAGAGCAGTGACACAACTCCAAGACCTTCTCTGTTAGTTCAGGTACAAGTACTACAGGCTTCTTGTGACTGTCTTCTCAAGGCCAGGTCTCTCCACTGGATTCTGGTTTGGCACTGTAAACACCTCCTCATTCAATCCATAAATTTTCAATCTGACAGGAAGCACGAGATTTTCCAAATAATTTTCCAGCACGCTCAACTCCACCACATGTTATATAAAAACCATTTTAACCATTAGGGGGATAGACTTTTTTCCTTGTTTTTTCTTAAAGCAGTTGCTGTTTTTAAAAACAAAGTTCTGAAATGATCAGATCACATGGTATATTTTATCAAGAGTATCATCACGCAGAGTTTAATATTATTTGCTCATTTCCACACCATCTGTGCTCCAGTGTAATTTGGATATGAAGAATAAACATCGCAATGCATTACACTGATGAATATCTAAAACGTGTGATGATGACAACAACAAAGCCATTCTCTCTGTCTAGTCTAGAAGAGGTCCACAGCTTCCAACTCCTCACAGATTTAATGTTCCTTAAAAAGAACAAGTTACTTATTGAAAGGCAGAAGCATCGTAGGCAAGTTACAGGAGTCCAATTGTAACATGACCAAACATACAAACATACCCCAAAATTGGAGGCTGCAAAGCGGTCCGAAGCAGAGACATTTGTGGAGGCAGTGGTGTGCGCATAATAAGCATTGATATTGGCAAGTAAGGTGCTCATCACAGCTGGCACGCCTGGGCACATGTATTTAGAGGAGAGACATGCAAAATGCCTGCAAAAGGACAGTTCTGTAAGTCATTCTGGTCTCTTTTGTGTAGCACATCTTGACTCTCTCCCTTTAATAACTCCCTTACTCTAGCTGGCACCATGAACAGATTAAAGTTATGTTTTCTCCCTTTCTGTAAATTTCCAGCATCTCAGAGCTTCAGAAAGATGTCATCTAGACAACAGATATGCTCCAAACAAGAGAAATCCCTGTACTACAGCCCTTTCCAGATCATAAAATAGCTTCCCAACTATTTGTTGCCAACAGCTTGTGACATAGGTGATACCCTGGGTCACGACGCCAGTTCCTAGAACCAAGCCTGACACAAGGAAATCTATATCATTTGCTGTCACTTGAGGCAGCTACAGGTTCTGAAGTGACATGAGGCAGCAGTAACTGCTAAGCATTCAAGAACAGTGAGATCATACACTAGTATTTCTGTGCTGCACTGATGTGTGCCTCTTTAGGGCTAACCCTTCCAGCCTGCAGCAAGCATGCACACCCGTTTGCATTTTCCCATTTAACTGCTCTCATTAAAGTGCAAGGAACCCTCCTCCAGGAAATCTCAAAATTATGCCAGAAGCACCTAGGGTTGTGAAATTATTAAATAATCAAAGAAAATCTGTTACACATAAGGGGAAAAAATTCAGACCTTAAGAGATCTGATGTTATGGGACATGGCAAGTAAAGTTCATTCCAACAGACAAGAGAGCTGGGCCATTTTTACACAGTCCTTTTTTAGCAGGAATCCTCACTGAGCTCCCAAACTAAATTTGGGAACTATTTTCTAAATGTAGCTTTATTCTGAAGGGACTTATCATAGGCATTAGCTTCTGAGCTAGTTAACCTACACATGAAGATAACCAAAAAAGCTCCAGTGAGAGAATTTCACAAGAATTCAGAAGTCAGTATTTCAGACAAATACAATACTGATGCCTGAATGTTAACTTGCTTGCTACGTGGTATCTATGCACGGGTTATTCATTTAGCCCCTTGGTAAATATTGACAGGAACATAAACCAGCTTTGTTTAGTTTGAAAAAGAGATGTGAGGAGTGGGGATCTATGTCTTGACTACTTAGCAGAGAGAGGAGGGTTATTGAGAAGATTGAGCCAGGTCAAAATTCTTTTAGAGGGAAGACTAAAAGATAAGCAACAATATGCAGCAGTTACAGCATAGAAAACTTAAAGTAATATTTTCCAATTTGGATTTCAACCAAGAATTTCTTCCCCAGAATAATACAGCCTGAGGATAGGAGTCCAGAGAGGTGGTCAATCTCCATCTTTGGAAATTTTCAAACTGAAAGACATCCTGAGCAGTCTGGTCTGACTTCCAAGTTAGCCCTGCTACAAGCAGGGACTAGACCTCCAGAGGAAGGTCCAATTCTTTTCCACTTTGGCTTAAATAAATATGCAGAAAGGGTGCTTGCAGGGTGACTTAAGTACAGATCGTAACTCATCCAAGGACTCAGACCCCAAAACTTATAACATAAAAAACTTCACTTTTGTCTGCTATATTTAATATGACATATGAAATAAGAAATGAGCTACGCATAGCACCACTAGTCTTTAAGAAGAAGAATGGCTAATCCCAAATCCAAGTAAAAGCATAGTGACAAGGAAAACGCTCTTTGAAGATCAAGAACTGCATTAGCCTAGCTCAAAAGAGGACAAATCAGCAGCTCCATTACTCAAACTTCCTATAAATGCCTTCAGCAGCACCTAGGAAATTAGTGACTTCAAAGGGCTGTATCAATTGTCACAACAGACATGTAGGACAAACACTTTCACAAAACCTCATCCCTTCTCACATCATCAGAAACCTTCAGTGGGATCCTTGGGCAGTATCTTTTTAACAGAAGAGTGCTCAAATACAGATCTTGAAGTCTTAAAACAGGAATGGCTCAGCTATCAATAATAAAATATGGTCATTTACACTACTAAAGTTGGTGTAATTCCTTAGAATTAGTTTTAAAGGTGTTCACACAAGCTGTTCAGATAGATGCTTAATTCCAGCACTTTGTCAGTATCAGCCATTAATTTCTAGACTTTGAGGAAATCAGTGATTCAAAGACAGGCAATCTCTTCCCGCTCACAGTAAGCCCCATAAGAAGCAGTTGTCACTGTCAAGCCTTTCATTACCAATGCATTACATCTTCTAAACATTAACAGTCACATCAAGTAGTTACATCAATTATCTGCACTAAAGACCACATGAAATGCATCTTACGTCATGGCCTGGTATATTGATTCAATGCCGTAACGCATTGCAAATTCATCCACGATCTCTTGAGCTGTCTCATCAAAATACACCTTCCAGGCATCATCTCCTTTGGCATCAGGGATCTTCACCACCCCATTTCCTTGCGCATCTGTGAGATGGTGAAAGAGGTTCTGAAATACAAAACAGGAAGAAAATTATATGTGAGGCTGCTGAAGCCCTCAAGTGAATTTCATTAAGAGCCTAGAACTGTTGAGAACGTGGCACTAACACCAATTTATTCACTTTCCTCCCTCTTTCTTTCCCCCTACCCGCTATGTATTTGTCTGCTTTTACCTTCTTTCCTTCTTGAGTATTTCTGAATTTTTTGCATGCACACCTACAACTTTACCCAGCAGACATTGTGAATCATGCAGTGGAGTGCTTCAATGCAGTGAAACCACAGGCTAATGAGTTTCCTGAAACCCATATATTTCAGAATGAAATGTCTTAACATGGACAAGCTATTTAAACTAGCTGATGCAACAGCTCTTTATCAGCTTTGCAATTTTTAACATACAGCAGAACAGTCCAAATAGATTTTTTTTGCCACAAAAGGACGTCCTTAAAATCACCCCTAACAACTAGTCACTTGGATTATTATTTAACATAACCTTTCACTTTATCTAACGTTAAAAAGACTTTCAGCTATCACTGCTATGCAGAAATTGCGTATTCAATTCCGTGGGTTTCTCAGTAATCCTCAAATTCACATCACTTACAGATTCATCAGCCTTCCAGACAGCTGGCTCCCTGTAGTAAGGGATGCAAAAGTCTAATGATCTCATTAGGAGGTAGAGGACTCTGCTTCACACTACTATTTTTCCTGATTAAATTATTCCAGTTGTAAATCATTTTCATTTTATGATACATAAAAAGAGACAAATTTGCAAAAAAGAAGGGCAGCAAGTGATCGTGCATGTTCAGAAGGAAAAAAATGAAACACCTTACCAAACAGAAGCCATCATTGAATTAAAAAACATTAAATATGTATTGAAGGACACAACATAGCCTGCAAAAACAAGCCTATTGATGTTCTTCTAAACTTCATATCCATCTGCTCCTTGGTAAGGCCAGAAGACACCACAGGGCTCATTTAGCCTGGTGTCTGCATAAATATCTTATTCCTCATAGCTGAATGTTCCTCTCTGTGATACGTTTGTTGGCCTTTTCTAATCTGAATTTGCTTAAACCTCACTGGACCTCATGATTTTCTTGTATGTCAGGTGAAAGGGGCTGTGACTACTCTTCCTTACTCATGCACTTAGAGATTGACTCTGCCACCTGCCTTCTCCTTAACAGAGAGACTGGGCACTTTGTCTCTCTCCAAGACAGGGTTTTCCCTTTAGTCCTTCTCACAAGTCATCTTTGGGTTTCTCCTAACTTCTGCAGCACTGCCTGCCCAACTTAGTTCACCCTGAGACAAGTCAGTACCCAGTAACTGCAGCTTACCTTCTGTTCCCCAATAGTTGTTCATAGCTATACACATGCGCAGCACCGAAGAGTTTATAACACCAATATCTGCATCACTCAACAGCCAGAGTCAAAGCCCACCTCAGATCAGAATTTACTCACAAAGCATTTTAGCATGCCTTCTCTAAAGAAAGACATGGTTATAGAACATGCTGAAAACATCACTCAAGGAAATTCAGAGGTTCCTCCATGTTAAGCTCATGGGAGACTCTGAGCTGGACCCCATGCATGACTTCTGCCTGATAGCAGCACAGCTGTGACAGTGGGATAGATTGAGCCAACCAGCCCTCAGTGAGGGTGAGACAGCCTAAAGCTGCCTTTGCCTTCCTGACAAATGTGGATCTGATCATCCAGAGTGTTTCCAGGTCTGCAGAACAGGGAAAAGAAAGCTCATCCAGGGCAAGGAGGAACACTTCAAGGAAATAAAGGTCAGAAAATTGCTTCTTCAAGAGACAGAAGGGACATGGTGATGATTGAGCTACACCCGCTTCTTACCTCATGAAGGCAAGTGTACTGAATGTGATATGGAGCCACCTTCTCCTCGCCTTTGATCTCCACGCTGATCTGCAGGCGAATAGCCCCAGATACTGCAGATTTATCTGTTCGTTTCTCTAGAAGGAAAAATCATCAGGAATTACATGCATTTTTCATGTTCAGAGAACAGCCATCTTGGGGCAAAAACACTGGAAAAGAAACTGCTGGAAGCTCAGGCTGAGCTTTTGATCAGAGTCACCATGGGAGAAAGTTTCTGACTTTTTTCTTTCAAAACTTGGAAAGACTGACGAAGCCAGTCCTTCTGACAACAAATGTGCTATAGGGTCCCTGGCCTTGGATTCAGTCAGTTGAACTAGAACCATCAAGGACAGATCCCTTTTCTGAGAACAGGGCTGACTGATGTGGAATTTGTTCCTCACTTCACCATAGACCTGAACTCCTGGGAATTGTTGGTTGTCCCTATCGAGATTTTAGACCTCCTAGGATTATTACTATGCCTGTCAACTCAGCATCACTCAGTTACTTGTCAGTACTTTCCACAGTGTTCTATTTTGGCCACTTGGAAAGGTCTCAACAACTTTGCAACCCAGTGCCGTGCACTTGCAGGTCTCAGAGACTGGTAAAATGCTTGTGTCAGCATAAAAAAGGGTATAGGACAGGAAATACATCTCCAGCACAGCTGGAATCCAACTCTGCTCCAAGCATTTAGCCACTCTACTTTCCAATGCCTGACAGGGAAAACCCATCAGACTTCTGACATGTTATACTCCTCTTAATTTTAACTGGGATCAAAGCCTTGCAGCTGCCCCACAGCACCATTATACGCCCCTTAAAATTATGTAAGGGTTTTTTTGTTGTTTTTTTTTTCCTCTCTTTCAAACTGCTCAGATGTTCTTGAATTGTTCTTGAACATTCCCAAACTAACATGTGACATGCTTTTAATCCCAAAGCACTGCTCACCGAGGTTGTACCACACATCCATTTCTCCACTCAGAGTACGGACTTCAATGATTGTCTGCCCCAGGAAATCATCTGACTCGCGTTTCAGTCTCTGCTTGACACGAGATTTGATGTCATCATCTTCATCCCATACTCGCACCTTGATCCGGTCAGAAGAATTATGGCACTCACTGCAAACAAGACAAGACAAACATAACGTTCTAGAGCACATAATAAAGCCAACATTTACATGCTACACGCTTCATGCTCCTCTTGATGCACTCATCCAATAGTAGAGGGATGTGTAAACCAAAAATGTAAACAAATGCCTATGTATTTGAAAGTGGAGCACCTGATAAGGACTACATAACTTTTTGGTGCACTCTAAACACTCCTGTGACATTTCAGTCACATGCTGAAGAACGGCCCTGTGCTGACTGCAACCACCAACTGCAAACTTGCTAAGTGGCTGTGACTCTCATGCTCATCCTCACTTTCAGCAGCAGTTCCCTAAACTTGAGAATTCTCTTCACCGTTGTTGCTTTGGCTGTGAAGCCCATAGCTGGTGATAGCTGGGCTGGTAAACTCAGCCTACACACCCCAAAAATGCCACTGAGCATCTCACTGTTTTCTGATAGCTGTCCCATCAATGATGTTCTGCTCAGCTGTAGGCAGTAAAGGCTACTTGTGCTAATGCATGTGCCCTATCTAGATGGCACAGCCAAGGCCTATGACGAACACCTTCACACTCTTTGCTAATAAAAGATAAATAGCTCAGGTGGAGGTAGCTCTCTTACTTCAAGATAGTCACATAACAGTATTGATGTACAATACATTACATCAGATGATACAAACACTGCCTGTGTGTGGGAGTAAAGGGTGGGATACAGCAGTTACACAGTTGGCATTTAATTACTAGAATTGATTCTGTCTGTCATTCACAGGTCAGACCAAAACTCTGTGCTCTGGGCAGATCAGTGAAGACATTTCCATTTAAAAAAGCAGTTTACTGTTTGCTGAATTGGCACCCTCCAGTTTAATGCACAGGCAGAATTTGCAGCCTCCCCCTCTTTTGAGGTGTTCAGATAACTTTTGTAGATACAAACAGGCTCCTGGATGTCAGAAGTGGGTAGAACCACCTTATAATAAGAGCTCTGCTCATTTACAGGGCATTCAATACAATAAAGCAATTTGAATGCTCATATGAGACCATGACAAGGGTGATTACTCACCATAACCACTACAAATGTCTGCCCTCAAGGAAATAAAACCTGTGAAAACAGGCAACTTCTGCTGAAGGCCTGTTTTCCAGCCTTTTTAACGTTAACATGCTGCATCTGTTGCTAAGCAACAGAGAGAGGGAAGAAATGGGTCAGAAGAGATCTGCTAAGCCGGGTCAATAAGATGTGTCAGTGACTGGTACTTGCGTTCACCCTACCAACAAATCATTTGGCCTCCTATTGTCACTATTGTGACTGACGACTGCTTAACAGATGACCATGCAGCTCCGACCAATTTTTCCAGCACAGAGGAATAGCTGGGAATCACATGGAGAAGACTAGAGGCAATTCCAGGCAGTTCTGATCATAGGCAGAGAGCACCATTGCTCCCTGTCTTTGCTGTGCAATCAAAGCTGTATTTAGAGTTCAGAAGAAAGAAGGTTCAATGTTTCTCTCCTGCCTTTATTCTCCGCTTCTTCCTCCCTTATGTCAAGGATGTCTTCCTTTAACAAAACCATGCAGCAAGCATTCACAAGCAGGGAATGCTTAGGCTGCTGCTCTTTGTAGCTCTCAAATTTATCTGAGTGCATTGCAATATCTAGCAATAACACAGCATAAGCACGTAAAAGAAATCCTCTGTTCCTGACACGGTGCAGTAATATACATCCTGGCAGTACTGTAGAGGCTCAAGGCTCAGAAGTGTCTGGGTGCCGAAAAACACAGCCTGGCACACAGTGCCACTTACAAAGCACCAGCAAGTTAGTTCCTGACTTCTTCAGACCTCACCTTCAGGCACACCAGTCCTTTGTTAGAACCACTTTGATCTTGTTTCTTTGCTACCAATGGTCAGAAACTTGCTCCTTTCTTCAGGAAAACATTCACTCTCTAGACTTAAGTCTACCTTTGGCAGTCCCACATGCACTATCCCATGCTCCTGGAGTGGCTGGCTATCATCCTTCACTTGGCTATAGCAGCATAACTCACTGCTAAGTGCTACAGGAAGCTTTCCAGCAGTTTCTATTTTACCACATCTTTCTCAGTTGTTTTTAAGAGACTGCTCAATTTGTACTCCTTATGCTGCTCCCATGCCAGAGAGTGAGCCTTATCACTCACTCAAGGCAGCTGAAAGCCTTGGGCTGCTGGCTTACCTACAAAATATCACCACCTAAGTCTGTAGGAACCACAGTCCTTGCTTTCAGTGAAGGAAGACAGTTGTGTCAACAACAGTTCACCTTCCAGAGAGCACCCCAAAACAGAGCCATGGATACTGGGGGACTTGGGCTTGTTGACTGATAACAGGCTTCCTAACTAATGAGAAAGAGCTTCCAATTTGTGATAGCATCATGACTCCATAAGACTGGGCATAACAAGCTATGCTGCTAGAAACTTTCCCCTTCATTAATACAGGAGCCGGCTCATTTCTAAAAGTGCGTGGCCTAGTTCTTGCTACATTTTTGTGAAGCTTTATTTCACTAAGTGTGCACATACATCCATCCAGTCTCCCACAGCTGAGCTCTCACAGCTTTCCCAAGAGGACACAGAAAGAAGAAACACTCTGTGACCCCATTGCAAAGAAGAAACTACTGAATGCTTTCAGGCCCATTTCAGAGTGCGAGAGACTGGAAATCAGGTTCCCTTTGTACATGGCCCAGGAATTGTCTCTTTCTTTTATATTTATATTCTTCTGATGTTTGCAATGGTGCCATTTTTATAAAGAACTTGCTTTTTTACACTTCATGCTACCAAATAAAGTAACATTTGCAAGAAAAAGCACACCAAATGTTTAAGCCAAATTAAAACCTAATAAATCACGACTTTTTTTTCCATTAAATTTTTCTGCCTGAAGTCAGTGGTTGCAGGAGCAGTGGAAGCAGCTGAGCCTGGTTCTGCTCTCTGTCCCATTCTCTACCTCCATCTCCTCTGCCACATTCTCCTCTGGCCTTCCCCAGCCCCAAACCACCAGTTCCCCACACATATCCCTTGTGCTGTCAACACTCCATCCTCTTTCCACGCCCAATTCGTAACTGGGCTAAGGGGAAGCAGCGAGCACACAAAGCTTTAGTTAATTCTGATCCACACACACAGTGGCATGCCCACACACACACTAATTGGTATATTGGTGGCTAAACAGAACAGACAACTGCTGAATTTACACTACAGTGCCTCCCACAATGGAGTTAGTAATTTCTATCTTTCTAATCTAGCTTCAGCTTCCGAAAAAAAATTGTAGAAAGTGAATCTTAGCTTGAGACCTCTGCCTGTCTGTAAAGGTTGGCCCAGATTGGCTCAGATGATGTCAGGAGTTTGGAATGGAGTATTACATGTGCCTCATCTCCTCCAAAAAGTGGAGAGAAAGACAAAGGAGAAGTGTCTGAAAGTGACTTTTGAGCCAGTGATTCATACTTTGAAGGAAAAAACCCAATGATATCTGTGGTGAATCTGCTAACCATTTGCTGCTTTTGCTAACAACATCTGCAGGACTGTTACTTAACCTCCACCAAAATGCTAGAGCCAAAGTCATAAGCCTTATGAAGTTACGGCAACACTGAAAATTTGCAGATTTGCCATAAGAGATACAAAGGTATACCTACAAAATCCTGTTTCCAGCAGTTCACGAAACCGCTACCCACAGTAAAGACCATAAGGGTAAAGCATGGAGAATGCCAAATCAAAAACCTATAACCTTCTAACACCATTAGCTGATGTTGCTGAACCTAAACTCATGAAGACAAACAGAATCTGGTAAATACCCATAAAGGTGAAGGTCCATTTGTATCACGTCCGCAGAAGCTTTTCTTCCCAATCAATTTCTCACTCAAGAAAGGTGCTGGCAACATGCTAACCCAGTGGGACACACCAAGCCTTCAGGTTCATTCCACTAATGCTGCAGTGAGACCTAGACTGTGCATCTCTAAAACGCACTATGTAGACTACAGGTGGGATGCCAACACGACCTTATCATTCAACATGCCCATTTTACGTAAAGATGTTTCCTTATATTATGTTGTTTTCTTGTATTTTCTGCCTGAAGAACAGGAGAGTCCAGAGGCTCCAAAAGCAGCCAGGACTCCACTGTGCCCAGCAGCTCCCAGAGCAGAAAACAGCCCCTGCCCTGTAGAGCTGAGAGGCTAATAAAGACAAAAAGGAACAAGTAGCTGTAGCAGGAATGAACAATGAAGTGAAGGAGCAGAGGCAGCAGCAATATTTTGCAGATTTAAAAGTATGTCAATCAAGCTCACAATTAAGTAGTTTTGTTGTGTTTTGATATGAAAAGAAATATTTACAGTTCAAAGAGTTCAGTGAATATCTGTATGGTCATATTTTGTGAGCAGTTTCCCTTCTGCACCATGGCAGATGGAGCTCTCAAGAAGGACCTGTAAAAGTTTGACAGTCCAGTGCAGGGGAGATTTCATGTAATGGTAGAGAAAGAAAGAAAGTGCAGAGCTACTTCTGGAAATAATGGATGAGAGGGCAGAAGGTGGGAGAATGCACAGGAGAGAACAGATCAGCAAGACTTTAGGACCTGTGATCATTTTAAAAAGCAAAATGATTTTCTGGACAATGAGAAAGGAAGCAGTAGTTGCAGCAAACTCAGTAAAGAGTTATAACATCGTACACAGAGGAAGCAGAAAAAAATGTTGTGTGCGTGAAATGGTCTGGCCCAAATAGCAGGAAAATTTGGATACGGTTCAAACAAAGTGACTTGACACGGCAAGGTTCAACTGGTAGCTCTGTTGTGGCCTACCTCAGTGGGAATAGAAGGCAGAAAACTTCTCAGGATAAGTTAATTTTTAAACAATGCCAAGTCTCCTCTATTAGGGAGAAAAAAGGAGAGTGGAGAAAACACCAAAGGCAAAATCATAGCGGTAAGAGAACAAAGCTAAAATCCTTAGTAGCTTAGAAGTTAAGCATGACAGCACAATAATATGCCCCGAGATCCAGCTGTTGCTGTCTAAGAACAAAGAAATGAGTCTGCTGTTCTAACTAGCATGAAGCTTTTTTTCTTAGGGGAACAAGTACAATCGTTTTCCAGCTACCCAATGCTACAATACCAACTGACAAATTAATGGTGCGGCTCTCCTAACTACAAAGAGCAGACAAAGTGATTCGGAGCATTACATCCTTAGCTACATTAATTCAGCTTCCCAAAAGGCACTTGCCACAAGGCATCAACCCTGCGTTCAAATTTAAGTTTCATACTGGTAACTGAGTAGGGAAACAAGTGGGATTTTATCAGAGTGCCAGTTTCAGGATCTGCAGTACTTGGAGAATAAAGAAACCAAGACAAACTGAATGGCCCAGGGTGCAGAATTACAGTGGCATTTATAAACACAGTGGTCTCAGACAGGGAAGTCTAAAATACAGCTCTGGAACAGTCACACATAACCACAGAGATAACTGAAAGATGCTGAGCTTGATAACAGGCTCAGCAGTTGAAAGGAAAACTGTGGAACCAAATAGAACCTTGTAGGTGACAACCCAGTGGTTATCTATGCAACAGCACCATTCCCAAAGGATTAACAGGAAGGTATATCATGTGGGGCTCCTCATGCCCCAGTAAAATATTTATTATCTGCTAGCAGGAGGTATTGCATTTATTTTAACTTGGTCACTCTTCCGCAGTGAGAGAGAATAAACATGCCTCTTGCAAACTGTTCAGTGACAATGTAATCTGTTCCAGGCAATGATTTCACACCCACCATTCAGAGGTTCAGACACAGCTGTACTCAGACAATACAGCTTCAAGGGTATGCAACAGTAAAATGAACGAGTCATTTTGTGTCTAGGAAAAGAAAAATAGCAAAGTCCTGTCTGAATCCAGCAACTTCTAGGGCTCACAGTCATTGAAGAGTGGGGTGCTTCCTGAAAAAAAAAAGGTGTGGAATAGCAGCCTCCAACCGAGCCCACGGCTCTCCCCCTTTCAAATGGAAACTCTGTCCTGTGGTCAAAAGTTTATTCTCATAAACACTGTCCGCTATTGCAACCCGGTCAAGCTGATGCTCAGCTTCAGCCTTTACAAAAAAGATTCTAAGAAGCCTGTGTTTTCTAACGAGGGTCTAGAACATGTCTAAATGGGGAAATAATGTCTTGTTCTAATTGCACTGCATAGTGCAAAAATATATTTCCTCTAATATTAATGGGCTCTTTCCTCATGAACTGAGAGTTACGCAGACTTGTTATGAAAGCTTCTACGTTCAAACAAGTTTTGTGAAAAAATTACGGGTAGATGGAGAAGAGAAACCCGTATCAGCTGCTGTCCCTGGAAAGTCTGCAGCCACCTGGCTCTCACGTACCAACTGATACAGACAACCTAGAAACAACTGGAGGTAGGACACGTGCTGCCTTCTGTCCAGCCAGAGTTAAGGGCAAGGGAAGAGATCTGAGGGCACACTGGAGAAATGTACAGGAGAAAGTAAGGAAGCTACCTATAAGCCTGCTCATCATAGCTATAGGAAAGGGATCTGGGATTATTGCAGAGGGGAATTGGATGCAAGGCATGGGAAGAATGCTTCCTTGCTCACAGAACAACATTTCTGCATTACAGCAATGCCTGGCATCCTCAGATCAAGCTTTTTTTTTTGTGTCAAAAACCATATATACAGAGGTTTTGCATCATCTGCAAAACTTTGAACTAAGCAGAAAGACCTTTCTATTTTCATAGGGTTTTGAACTCCAATGAAACATACAAAAATCTCTCTATACCAATACATTTCCTAAAGCTAAAGGTGCAAATATACAAATAAATAATTCTCAAAAAGAAACATGACCTGCAATCACTTGCTGAGACAACATGAATACGCGCCAAGAACTGGTCATTAACCTAAGCAGATGCCTCTAGTGACACAGGCTAGTAGTGACCTAAACAGTACTTATAAAGCAAACGTGAAGTGTTTTCAACATTGTCTTTTCTAAAATATGGTTCTAAATCTGGACTTCCAAATTGGGTCAAGCCTACCACATTTTTTTTTCTGAAAATATACAGAAAAGGAACAAAGTCATATTTAAGGACAGGTACTTAAGTTAATACACTTTTCCATCCATCATTGCAAATAAGCACAGAAAAAAAAAAACTATTTGAAATAGGGTACTGCAGTCTTAAAGATTTTAAATCTTGTTTAAGCTGGTTTTAGTAAACTTTACTGAGTCTGTAGAAAGACTTGTATCACTCAGCTGTACATAGCTCACCTCAATTCATGCCACAGATTACAATAACAATGCTATAATTATAATGACTGATGCACACAGATTTCTGGCTCTATATCCAGCCTTTGAAAAAACACTGGAATTGTGGTCATATAAAAGACACTGGGCACTTAATGAACATCAGCTACGAACAAGTCTGTCCAACAAATCAAACAGAAAAGGAGGAGCAATTGCTAACCCACACATTAGTTACCGACCTGACCTCTCTTTACGCACAGATCTTGAGCCCACTGACATGTTTAAGTGTTCTGAACAACAAATTTTTCATATGTTTACAACAAGGTAGGCTTTCAATAACTACAAGCACACCTTTCTACCATTATAACAAATTAACTTCACTCCAGGAGACAAACACCCCTCCTCAAACCTTTAAATTTGTCACTCTTTTGATTATCCTAACAATCTCTTCTAATAAAGCTTGATATGTAATGGGTATTTTTGGCCTGCATATGTTGATTTAAATTTTCATTTGATTATGGGGTAGAAAATTTCATCAATCTTAAGAGTTGAAAGCTGAAGATCCATAAATGCAAAAAACGAAGATGAACATGTAAAAGATCAGTGCTGCAAACACTTCTAAATTACTCTCTCCTCATCGAGCATAAGGTGAGCTTTGACATCTACTAATGAAACGACACATTGATTCCAGTACTGAATGCTCTCCTGCCATCAATCTAGACACTGTGCTTACTTCTTTCATCTCCTCCTGCTATTCCAAAGCAATTAAAACAACCACCTAGACACAGGCAAGATAGAAAGTGGCATCAACTCTAATGCCCAACAGCATATTTATCTGCTGAATCACAGACATGGCAATAAAATCTAAACAGTGGCACCGTTAAAACTGTGACATTTATCTCGTCGCACTATCTATCTTTAAACACAGTATTTGTTGAAGCTCCTAAAATTAGAAAGGAACACACTGCAAATACCATGGTAACTACTTGGCATGGTAAATCAAGGTCCTTAAGGCTCCCACACAGACTTACTGCTATTGTGACTAGAGCTACCCAAACAGCACCTAAGCATACTTACTACTTACCAAGCAGTAATGTTACCTTGGATTAAACTCAGAATAAAGCCAAGGGCTTACTTGCTCAAAATAGCACCAAGATTTTCCTGAAGTTAATGAGTAGCTCAAAACTACTTTAAAAATAATTTTGTTTGTATTGCACATTGTAAAGACAAAGCTGGGCTGATATAATCCTGATTTTAAAATACAAACAAATTTCAGTCTGCAGAGAGCACTCCCCAGAAGCAGTTGAGGCAAAAACAGGAAAGAAGAGCGGGAGAGGGGGAGGGGGGGAAGGGGGAGAGGGGGAGGGGGGGAGAGGGGGAAGGGAGGGGGGGGAGGGGGGGGCGGGTACTGAATAACACATTCTTCCACTTTCTGAAAGTAGTTGATATCTAAAGAATTGTGTCTCCAGCCTTTGTTTTCAATTCAGACATGGAAACATTGCTCACCTTGAAAGCAAGTAATTCGTCGAGTTATTGTACACTGATTTTCCAGAACTGAAATGGCAGATTCGTTGTGTCATAGACGAGCGACAAGCAACTACCTACCTTTAACTTTTGTTGGTCAAACACCAATAGCAAGTTACAGCAACACGCCACAGGAAGTTTACTTAGTCTTCTATAAAAACTTCACTCTTTTATATTACAAAGAATTTTGAAAGTATGTCTATTAACCAGGAACAAAAGTCACTGAGTTAAAGATTTTCCTTTCTCTTTAGCTTTCTCTAGAAACATCAATATAAGGTGTTCACAGAGCACACAGTTTATATATACACAAGTAAGACAGATGAGATGAACAGGTGTGCACTATGTAGGATGTTAAAGACATCAACTCTCCAGATGCACACACACAACACTGAGCAGAAATAAAACCATCATACGTTACAGCTGATGTGGGAATGCATATTGACAGAGAAGAAGCACAGATCATACAAACAGATCAGGCAAAATGGGGCCAAGAGTCCTTGCAAGATCACTTACAAGTAAAACTTCTCTTCCCATACAGGGTTCAGATTCCCAAAAATTGTTTTTGTCCTCTTCTTTGTTTTACCCACTTGAACGGTTACGTACGGATCACTGGAACCAGTTTTGTCTTTGGCCTGCAGACCCTGAGCACACACCACTGGAAGGAAAAGAGAAGGGTTACCATCGCAATGCAATAAGACAATGTGTCCACCCATCATGTTAAGCAGCAGCTCAGCACGGCCAGAGAAACAGGATTATCATTCATGAGAGCTCTTCTGATGAGCCTCAGCTTGTGGTGCACTAAAGTACCTGGGGTAGGAGTATCTCCACTTGCTACTTGTGCACGGAGCAGAAAAAGACACCTTCCTCTGCATTTTCTCTAGCTGCGCACCAAGTTTCACTTACCTCACTTACCTATGTGAGGACAAGAGAACCCATGCCTCCCTTACTCACCTGTGATTGTGATCTTTGCTGACCATTTTGAGGTGCCATCAAGCACACTCTGCTTCACTGTCTTCATCTGCTGAGCATGTGTCAATTTGCTCTCACAGAACACATCTCTGATCAAATCAAAGATCTCTGGCTTGTTCCGCTCCCGGATTTTCATGCGATCCTTCATGGCCATGATGAAATTCTGGGTTCGGTCTTCAGCTCCATGTTTTGAGCTCTTCTCTGCTGCTCCTGTGCACCAGAAAGTACACAATGCTCATCAGAAACAGATGAACAAAAAGTCACATTTCACTGAATCTACATAGCAGGATCAAAGCCATGAGTTTGATGGCTCCACATGATGGCTCTTGCTATTCACTTTTACAGCCAGATGCACTCCCCCTCCCTGCCACAGATTTCAACATACACAAAAGAATCTGGACCACCCAGAGCTGGAGGGGATAATGGAAGGAGTGTGTCCAGATTCCTCTGTAACCTGGGATGAGGTTGCTCTCCTGACAACAGGCTTGAGTTTAACATCCTTGCAGCGGAAGGAAGACCCAGAAATAAGGCTCTTACTTTAATAGCATGCCCCCTCCTCTCATCATTTTGCTTTGAATAAATAAATCCCTGCTTGGGCAAGTGCTAAGAAGAGGACACAGAATCTCCATTACAAACAGTATCTATAAGCTTGTCTCAAAGCTGCACCTCAGCACCACCAAAGAGCAGAAATTCTGATGGGCCAACAGGGTCAGCCTTTCCTACTAATGTGCACCACTTGACTCCACATTCAGCACAGAGTCACTGCACAATCTATGTCCTATTCTCCCTGGAACCATCCTGTCCGGATCAGGCATCAAGCTGGCAGCGTAGAATCATAGAA
This sequence comes from Chlamydotis macqueenii, assembly GCF_036417535.1. NCBI lineage: Eukaryota > Metazoa > Chordata > Aves > Otidiformes > Otididae > Chlamydotis > Chlamydotis macqueenii. The sequence continues at coordinate 9,522,048 of NC_141593.1, read as the reverse complement.
TGGTTTGAGTTGGAAGGGACCTTTAAAGGCCATCCAGTCCAACCCCCCTGCAAGAAGCAGGGACATCTCCAACCACATCAGGTTGCTGAGAGCCCCGTCCAACCTGGCCTTGAATGTTTCCAAGGATGGGGTATCCACCACCTCTCTGGGCAACCTGTGCCAGTGTTCCACCGCTCTCACTGTAAAAAAAAATTCTTCCTGATGTCTAAGCTGAGTCTACCTCCTCCTATTTTAAAAGCATTACCCTTATCCTTTCACAACAGGCCCTGCTGAAGAGTTTCTCCCCAAAGAAAGTGGTATCCAAAGTGCCTCTTTGGATTGCACTCTGTTTTATCAGTTTGTAATGAGATAACTCAGATGATCCATTCTTAGAATCACATAAGCATAGTAACTATAACAAATATTTATAAGGCAGAAAATTCAATACTTGGGCCATCACAAGCATGGTGCACTAGTACAGTATCTAGCAGCTGGAAACACAAGAGTCAAGCATAGGGTCTGTACTACACAGGTATTTAACTGTATCTGGAAAAAGAGAGCCCCGCAGACTTCTTACAAAATATAAAAGCTCATATAATTATGAGATAGGAATGCTTTATGAAAAACTACTCCTTATTACATTTTGACATTCATGTTTGTTGTCAAAGTTCAGCCACTGACTGTTGTGTCAGATGTGAGGTATGTGTTAATGAAAGCACTGACATGAGCTAACAGGGCAGACAAACTCAGCTGTGTAATGAAAAGCAGGCACCCAAGATTGCACTGTCTCTCCACATGCAGTCTCCAGCAATTTCAAGTTATATCTTAAATCAGATTAAATTACATCAGTATAAAAGTCCTGTGAACACATTCAATCATAACATTTCTTTTAGTTTAATATGCCTCTTCTCGTTTTTCTTCTCTAGCATAGTTTAATTAAAGTAAGCTTTTTCCTAGAAAAATGATCTTCATCCAGGTGCTCACTAAATGTTAAATCACCTTAAAAATATGTATTAAAGCAGGTGCAAGTGAGTCCAAAAGGAACTATCAATCACAAAGATACATAAAGATATATTTTCTTCTGGAAGATGTAGGCAAATACGATTACCTGGAGCATATTAATATAGGACATTACAGTTTTGCATATGAAACAGTTTCAGCAGGTAGCGACCAAATATGAATAAAGTTCTAAGAATACACATACATCAAGGACCCCCAGCAGTACAACATAACAGGCAACCTTATTAGCAGTCTCAACAGGGCGCCCAGTGACTAACGCTGCCTGAAGACATCAATTTCTAGGGCCTTCGATCTAACATCTTTCACCGTCACTAAATTCACTCATAAAGAAACAAAACTCAATTATAACTTCCATGATCCAAACCAAAAAGAATAAAAACCCAGTTTGGAACAGACTGTGACCGCTGAAGTTTCAGAAGTTCATTAAGGACACTGCATACCAAGGCATGCTATTAGAGACCTAGGTATAAAACAAGCCATAACTTTGCATTACCTGATAATTGTTTTTTCATTTTACTTGCTGGAGGCTTGATATCCAGTATTTCATTTAGCACAGTACAATGTATCTGCCCCAGTTTCCCATTGTTGGCATAAGATGAAATGAAATCAAAATACTGGAATTAATTACGCAGTCCTTGCTGTCTCTACTCACCGGTGATGAAGAACTAGCACCACCCAAAGTGGTATCTTGTATCACCCAGCAATCATCCAGCTGTAGACCAAACATTTATTAAAGGAATATGAAATCAAAATGATACCAGGGGCTATACTTTGAACTTCAGGTAAGAAGTGCTAGTCAGTTTTAACAGAACTATGTCTTCTGGGGATGAAGGTGGAGTCTATGCAGTCTATGCAGAAAATTCTTGGGAAATTGGGGAAGGCCAAACTGAACAATTTACCTTTCCTAGCTGGAATTCTGAAATCTGTAGGGATCCAAAGAAACCAACCCCGTTATGACCTTTCTGACTTCAAGGAAATTAAGATGTAATGCATGAGCGGAGTGCGCTATTTCAGAACTATTTTCTAAATAAATTACTAGCCAAGCAGCTTGCAAATACAAAAGTTTCGCTGTTCATCACTGAAACGGGACAAGAGCTATCACAGTTCTGGGGTGGCATGGTCTGTATCATTGCCTTAACACAAGCACCCCAGGAGCACCAAATGATGCTTTAGAAGGCAAACTTGGACAAATGGAAGAATTCTTGTTAAAAACATGTTTAACATCCCCACCACCTCCAGAGACCTTGCATAATTCATTTATCGCTCTGCAAGTCTAGCACCAGTCTGGGGCATCCTGGGTTGCAGGATGCGCAAGTCATGTCACACAGACAGAGCCTGTACAGAGCCTTCTCTTTAGTTATCTGTAAGGCTCCGCTCTGCCTCCTGACTTTCAGAGGAAATCCCCCGTCTCCATCCATGCTGCTCCCCGACACTGCCCAGATAATTTACCCAGGTAAGAAGGCTCCATTATGCCTCCCCTGGGAAAGGCATCTCTCTCCCTGCAAGAGGTTGCACCTGAACTGTAGTGCAAAAGCCAGAGCCAGACAGACATGTTATTTACCAATGCTGATTAATAAAGAACAGACAAACCCCGTGTCTCAACAACACCCTTTCTTCATTTTAACACCTGTTTGTTTATGCAACACCACCAGAGTTCCCAGAACAACCACCGGGGGAACTAAATACCTACAATGTAAATGATATAAACCCAAAGCATGTTACTATACTGGATGGCAGAAGGTGCTTTTCCTGCTGTTGAACTCGGATCATATTTACTCAGTTGCAAAAAGAAGGGTTTGACTAGTGGATCAGTTTCTCAAGTAGTCCTGTAAACAGCAGTAGAAATGCATGGGAATGTACAAGTACTGGGCACAGTATCATAAAAACGCTACTGGGCTTTTCTTCTGTCTTCCTCTCTAGGATTGAATTATGAGTAAATTTATGACTGGAAACAGAAAGCAAACATGTCTATGTTGGAAATTGTATTGATATAGCTATTAGTAAACCACCAATGCTGTTACCTTATGCTTTAACAGGAAAAAGTCAAGAAAGTAACACTGGCAGGATAGAAGACAGCTGTTCAGTAGGCGGATAATACTTAGAAATTACGTATTCCCGAAACTTAAAATAGATATTCAAGTTTCAAATAAAGGTATCCTTCCTCCTTCTGTGCAAATATTTTCCTACATAGGATTCTGGGAGCAAACAAGTGTTCTTCACCATGGTGACTAATCACCCTTCAAACCAGAAGCCACAATGATTATCACAAGAGTGACTTGATCAGTCTCACTAACAGTCCATGGAATCTGGACTGCAGTCTCTAAATTCAGACTGCAACACACAGAAGCTTCTCATCCAAAAAGCAACAAACATACCTGACCTCCAGTCCTGAGTTAAAAAGCACTGAACAACTCTAGAGGTCGACCAAGACCACAGGAGCCAAAACAGTACCAAAAGTAAGGTATTCAGTAATGCAGCCTTGATAGCTCGTGTGAAGTTCTCCAAGGTTTGTTGCTCCAGCACACCATCAAGAAGCACTAATAAACACAGCTAATCACACTCACAACACAGATTTCATTTGAATAGTGGTTTGAAGCTTGGGATCTCAAGTCCTCATTTTCAAGAGGACAAGGCTCTGTTAGGCCAGGGCAATTTATTTTCTCAGGTTGAATTGTAATCTACCGAGGACTAGATTAGCACCACTACAAACAAAACCAAGACACACTTGCAGAAGCAGATTACTATGGCTTTTCAAACGCTAGCCCACAAATGTACAAGCCTTGCTAGCATAAGGGCCTTCCTCTCTCTCTCTCTCTGGGGAACCTGTTCCAGTGTTCTGTAACTCGCATCGTAAAAATTTTTTTCCTAATATCTAATCTAGAACTACCACCCTCTATTTTAAAACCATTACTCCTTGTCCTACCTCAACAGGCCCTACTGAACAGTCTCTCCCCATCTTTCTTGTAGGCCCCCTTGAGGTACTGGAAGACCGCTATCAGGTCTCCCTGGAGCCTCCTCTTCTCCAGGCTGAACAGCCCCAACTTTCTCAGCCTGTCCTCATAAGAGAGGTGCTCCAGCCCTTTTATCATCTTTGTGGCCCTCCTCTGGACCCTCTCCAACTGGTCCATGTCCTTCCCTTCCATTCTCTTCATAATTCTGCTTACTTCTCCACAGCCATTCCTTGGTATTCTACACATTTATCCTCAGCTTTACTCTTCCTTTGATATTAACATTGTCCAAGGCTCTGTATTTTAGTTAGTACTACACCAGTGCTCAGGGCAAGAGACAAAAGCTCTCTTTTTCCAAAAGCTTTACATGCTATGGGGATTTTAAAGAACATCCCTCCGCTCATTTTCAGTTGAGTAAGAAAGGAATTGTACCCATGCAGCAGAGATTTCACGTACTTCTAGCAGAAGGCTAAAAAGAGAGCACCTTCACTTGAGCAAGTATTTTGCAAGCTCATGACAAAAGGTAAGTGTGCGATCATCAGAATACAATCTTCTAAGTACCTAGAATAGAGAAATATCCTCAGAGAAACAACTTGGTGCCAATCGAGCCAGTACACACACCACAGCTGATTCCAGTGTCCTGCACTTCAGACATTGCCGATTCATGGAAGAGCCCTGCTGCACCAGTCTGTAAAGGGATTTTGATTCAAACTGCAACAAAGCATTTCTGAATTTGAGTATTATGTCACTGCAGTCCCACACACTTCTTGACTGTATCAGATACTCAGTTTCTTAAAAATATATAAAGGGTAAGAAAAACACCCTCAGAAGAAATAACCAAGCTTAATTCTAACAAACTTGGGGGAAGAGTTCTTTTTATCTCCCCCAGAAAGGCACTGAAGGATAGAAGACAGATAAACAGCAAATTCTGATGCTAAGGAATAAAACCCCAGGTGTCTGCCCAAAATTTCAAGCCATAGACAAGGGAATTGTATTATGACCAGCCTGAAAACTCATTTTACTCCAATGTAACACTTTCTGGAAGACTTACACAGATTGAAGTGAAGATATATCCTGAGGCATCAAGGCATAATCAATAAAATTGTATTTCTTACCAGTCTGAAAATTCATTTCACTCCAATGTAATATTTTCCAGAAGCCTTAAATACACCTAAGTGAAGATATGTGTTTGGTTGTTTTTTTTTTTACCAACAGCAACAATAAATCTTCTGGTAGGAAGAAATCCCTTCTGAGTTCAGTATACAAGAAAAGTTCAGCCTTTAGTTTCTCAGATCTTTAAACTGTTGCCTGTCCCCTAGAAACCCTGTTTCTCATTCCTCAAGCACAGCCTATGTTCTTCAAACATATATAAAAATTAATTTAATTTTTCTATTATCTTCTGGCTTGGTGGGTTCCAGACAGAAGGATTTTAGTATGAACATGCCAAAGCAAAGAACAGTTGCCTGAAAAAGATTTCTAGTAATGATAACATTTGTTTTCCCTACCCAGCAGCACATCCACATATTGGCCCCACCGTCGTCTTAATCTCCCAGCACTACCTTTCCTCTGGCTTCTCTGTCTTTTAATTACACAATTGCCATCTTCAGTTTCTTTTACGTCTCTACCCTAGATAATGATACACACCACACTCATACTGGGTTCATCCACCAAACCCCATCTCACAGTCTCTGTATCTTCCCTGTTCTGATGCTGGGCAGCTTTCAAATAACTCAGTAAGCAAAGTTTTCATTTGTTTGAGTTTCAGTTTTCTACATGCTTCACAAGTCTTGAGCCCAGTGTACTCTCAGTTGTTTCCTCTCTGTTTTTTTAACTCTGCATGCTGAAGTATCTTGTGTTTACATTTTGAAAGGAAATGTGCAAAGCAAACATCTGCAATCCCATGAATAAAATAACAAGTTCTTAACTAATGCTTTGTCATATATGAAAAGTAGAGTCATTTCCAGTTGTTACTTCTATTCCGTAGAGAAGCACAGACTATTGCCATCATCACATCCCACAGACCATTGCATAAGCTTATTAAATTCCAACCACAGATTAGAAAACCAGCCCTCATGGGTATTCTTCAGAGGTTGTTCCAGAGACTTCCTGTTTTCATCATTGAAATTGTCTTCTACTTCCAGTTTTCATCTTCTTACAGCAAATTTATACCATTTTTTTCTTTTATAAAAACTAAGCTTAAACAGACCATCTTCCTCCCTCCCTGCTCCCTCTTCCCCAACATAGTTTAGGCACAAGCAGGTTCAGACACGGATTAAACCAATTCACAGAGTTGTCACTGCCAGCTGTCAAACTGGCATCTACTGCTCAGAAAGGCTATAAGCCATGGAGAGCTGTAAGCTGTAAGAGTAAGCCAGATGTGTTACGCCTCTGCCTTGGGCTCCACAACATCCCCTTAGAAACATTCAATTGGGCCAAACCTAGTATGACTATTTTTACTTCTTTGAAACAGCGTTGTTCTTGTCCTTCTCCTGTCCCACACTGCCAGGCCTCTCTTTTGAAAGATTAAGAAACTCGTACCATCCTCTCTCGAGACATTCTCATATTTTCCCCATTACCATTGAACTCTCTCCAGTACCCATCCCAGTCTGAAGTCTCCCTTCTTGCACACAGATCATCACAGCTGTCCTCTGCAGGAATATACTTCCTCCCAGTCATTAGCTATTTCTTAAATTTAGTTTTTCTTCTGTTGTTTTCAACTTCATGACCTCTGCTCTGCACAACAGCTTTGCACCTGTTTCCTTACTGCTGCTAATGCAAACCTAATTTTCCTGTTTCCCATAGCATTTTCCCCATATTGAGCTATCACATCTCTATTGCAACATTATCACGCTGTATGTATCTGAATCAAGCCTGGATGCGCATACCGTAAGTTTCTCATCTCAAATACTGAAAATCATCAGTTAAAATAGAGATCTAGTGAACTCCAGAAACAAAAGTTACCTTCAGTCTAACTGACCCTCTACATCAGGTTGTATCAGAAAACTGAGTTAACTACATTCTCCTGAACCACATTAACTACATTCTCCTGAACCAAATGCAACACAGTAGCTCCTTCCATAGTCACAAAAAGGTTGCAACAAAGCCAAGGTGTCAATGATACAATTGCTCGAGCGGTATAAACTGTAAAAATCACCTTGCAACCCTCAAAGACAAATCTAGAAACACTAAACAACTGAGGAGGAACAGAGATGTTTCACCAGTATCAGCTGCATCTGACAAATAAGCCATTGCAAATAGCCCCAGTCCTAACTATGAGTGGTTTAAAACTCTGCACACCACAAAAATGTAAGTATAAACAGTGTCCATTTAGGGTGTTAAGATAAGCCAAAAGAAAAAACAAGTGACCTGTAATTCACTGGTATCCCTTGCTGGATGATCCAGCCTGGCTTTCCCAAATAACAAGAGCCTGAGGCAGATACAAGATTTGACTCTTTATATTCCTATAATCGCTGACATGGATTTGCAGTAAGTCTGTTTATACTTCACAAACTTCTCTGATTCCTTAGAGTTAGTCCATCAAGCTGCAACACCAAGAAAATCAAGACTGAACAGAAACAGCCCCACCTTCCTACTCAAGATTTAACACATATGGCAGAAATTTCTATTCCATCTAGACTAAGATATTTCGCTCTCAAGCAGGAACATAAATTTGAGACCAAATTAAGAAACTGTTTTACAAGCAAATAAAAATAACTAGACCACGCCAGATGCCTAAATTAATATATTTCTCTCTCTCTTTTTTTTCCTTTACTCAAATTCCTTTTACATTTTTCCATTGTTTGTTTAAGGCCTCATTTATTTAGAGTCACAGCTCTCTTGAAGAGCTTTTCCTTGAAGAGAGGGCTTAGTTTTTGAACACCACAGAAAAAAACAATAAAATACAGAAATGCTAGTAGGAAGATGAAATACTGCCCATACAAACACCTTCCTGTCTGACCCATCATCTCTGCTGACTCAGCCCCAGGTCTCTAAAGTGATTCAGCCAGGAGACCCTACTGTCAAAAGGACAAAATGCCTTGCCAACCCGCACTTCACACAGAGAATTCAAGCTAAGTCCACGGACTCCATCCCCTAAGCAGGAATCCAGTGCTGCTCCAAAGGGCTTAAAACAGTGTAACAGGCTGATGGCTGAAACGTGCAACCTGACTGGGATACAAGTGCAGGACAGAACAGAAGTCAGAATATCCAGCCTAGTACTCTATTCACTCAGCCCACTGCCTCTCTTCCATGCAGGATATGTCAGCAAATAGATCCCCTGAGTTGCCAAAGAGAGATTAAAGACGTTACACAGATTAAAGAAAAAAAAAAAAAAACAAATAGATGTGAAAGACTCAAGAATTAAAATTCCTTTTAAAGCACATCAAGAACAATGCTGCAAAGAAGTTATTCTGCATCAGTGGAGCCGTCTGTGTCCACAGAGCAATGGCACTAGGTTTAGCCCAATGGCACCTTTTCCGAAAACACAGCCATTTTAATAAACGCAGCTTCACTGATCTCTGAGGTATCACTTATACATTTATGAAAGCTCTGCTAAGACGTCTGGAACGGCCGCAGTCCACTGGCCACTACTCACTCTGCAAGCAGTCAGCATTGAGCAAGTCTTGGCACTTCTCATGGCACTTGACTCCACATTCACCGCAGCGCATTCCCTGTCGTGCAATACCCCACAGCAGCCCCTCACATTCGTAGCAGTAGGTAGGAGTAGTGGCTGTCCACACTTCAAAGTTGTGCGGGGTTGTACAAGAGATGGGGTAAATTAAGGCTTGCAAGGTCTTCTTATAGACATGAGATTTCTGAAAGGCAAGACCACACATAAAGCAACATTTTTGCTCGTTAACATGACTTCTAAGGGAAAAGGCACACTCAGGGCAATATATCTACACATATGAGGCAGCCAAATTTATCAAACTTTCACAAGCAGCAGAAGATACCTTTCTAAAAATGTTTCTCTAGACATTTTAAAAAGTGGATGAGAAGAATTAAGGTTTGTGGATGAGGAATATCTTGCACAAAGCACAAAACCACACTATTCCCCATGATAGATAGCACAGAAGGAAACAGTAAGATTACATTTTTCAGGATCTTGTTGACACATTAAATGTTATTTTTTACATGTTTGGTTTCTAAAAACAAATGATACAAGAAGCTTTGCATCTATATTTTTAGACATATGTTAAGCTGGTTCTGCATCCCAGAGAGCCAAATTTCCTTAATGTGCTTACTAAAAGTTAGCAGGAGCCAAGTAACCCTCCCACTTACCAGCTCTTCATCTTTGAGAGATGTTCTAGTGGCCATTGCTGAGGTAATTCCGGCTTTCCGGGACTGAACCAGTGACTAAGGAGGAAGAAAGTTTGTTATTCACCACCAATATTCAGAAATGCTCTGGCACTACATGCCCAGAGATGTGACCAAGGGGACTCTCTCATCCTAGACACTAAACAAGCAGTCTATTACATTCAAGTAATAGAATGTTTCTTAAACAATCGCTCATATCTCAGAAGAGTAAAATGCATACTATGAAAGGTCTCCAACTTGTTTCCACCTGTCCACAACCAGCCTCCCTCTGGTAAATTTTTATTTGTTTCTCTGGTGAGAACTGTCAATGAAACCTGGGTTCACATCTCCACTTCTACATTCTGGTAGCAATGGTAACTCTGCTATTGCCTAAGGTCACTACATGGAACTCACTCTTCTACATCTAACTTCATTCATATGCAAAATGAGATTATTTCATCAGTTTTACAACATACACAACACTCCTAAACGTGACAGTGAAAGGGTTACAAATAAACAGGATAAAAAAGGACAGAGCGGGTTGGGAGTACAGGATTGAATGTGCTGGTGCATCACGTTCACTGGCCATCACTGAACACAATGAACAGCATTTTCCCTTCAAAATTGCCTGTTTTGCACCATGGCAACATTAGGTTCTGCAGCCTTGGACAGCACAGGGCAGTGCATTTGCAGCACCTCACACTGGCATACAAAGGATTCCTTCAGCAAGCTGCTCCAGTTAGATGAAGGCAGCGAAGGAAATTAAAGCTAGGAACATCTGCTTTGAAATCATCAAACTGTACCAGAAATTTCCATTTATGCTCTGCTTTATGCTTTTTGAAGATAGTCTGAAAAAGTTCATTCCATCAGTGATGGAGCAGGACGGAGTGCTGGATAAACATGCACTGCAATACTGCAGGTTCAAAATAAAAAGCAAAAAAGTGGAGGGAGAATAAGGTAAAATAATTTTTGTTTCTGGTGAAGACTTAGTGGATAGTCTTTAGCTCTACTTACCATGGCCTGTAGAGAGAGAGAATGAAAGCATACAAAGGAAGTAACACAAGTTAATGCCATTATTGCGAAGATTTAAGATACAAGTAGTTAGTAAGATACATATTCAGCTTCCCATGGATAAGCTGGCAGAGAGAACTGCATGCAACTTTTGACAGGAATTACAGGACAAAGAAACTTCAGTCTTTCAGCTGTTACAGCATTTCTCCCAAGTATGAAATCGCTACGTGTACTGAACACAGCCAACAGAAAACCGTTTGTCCTGCAGAAGCCTTATTTCACCGTATCACACAAGCAAGCAAAACTTGTCCCCATTACTCGCTTGGCTCTTGTGCTTCCTCAATGCAGAAGCCTTCTGGCAATATTGCAAATTGCTTTAAAAATCCAAGCACATATGCTCATCTATCTACCCTCTGAAATTCCAGCATTCTGGTAAGCTGCCAAATATCACATGGACATTACAACTTTCCCTCAGGTATGTGATTTTTAGAAAAACATTTTAAAATAATGCAGGCCTAAAAAGAATCAAACATTCTGTGCAGAATAAAAAGAAAAAAAGAACATGAAAAATACCATCGTTCTGCCAAATTAATGAAACTGTCTACAAAACTGTAGCTCATTCTCACTGAGATTTTTCCAAGCACAACTCCTAACAATTTAGTGTAAGAAATAACTTACAAAACAGGAAATCTTCAGCTTTCTGAAGTGACACTGAACATTAACATATGTAAAAAGTAAAGCCACTTGCACTAATGAAATGTGTGGCAGAAGAAAAACAAATCTCTTACCAGATCACTGACAAGTGGAATTGGCTTTTTTTTGCGTAGATCAGGCATGCTATCAATGCCATAGAGACCACCTGCAGGCCTAGAAATTTAGGAGGGGGAAAAAAAAAAAAAAAGAAAAAAAAAAGATAAACAATTTCACCAGCAGTGAGAGACATTAAAGAGATGACCAAAAAAGCTTCCTTAAATCATCAGTCTCCTTGCTAATATCATAGTCAATAATAACAGGAAGAATCAGTTCACTGCAAATGCAACATAATAATAAACAAACATTGTTAACACACTGAAAAAAGGTTATTTTCCCATTTTTAGTTCTGAGGTCTGAGCTTGCTTAGAGTAGGCTAGGCACATGCTTGCAGAGCACCCAGGGTTTCAGAGTCACTGCTGCCAGCATGATGGGTGAAGGCAGCCTTATCCCCACCACTTCTGTGGGGCGCAGATTTGGCAAAAACACTTACCCAACCACAGAACCAGAGCTCTGCAGCAGTAACTCTCATGTAGCTTAGTCTGTGGCAACTGAGCCACAGGCCCCTGCTTTCAGAATTATCTTTTGTTCCCTAGGGAGAGCTCAGTTTATAGTTTACTCTTGGCATTGAGCATCACAGCAGGAAACGCTCTGGAAACTTGAAAACATCTTGTCTGCAGTCTGTCTCATCCCCTTTCTTTCCATTTAATTAATTTAGGATTCAGGGGGTGAGGACGAGGATCCCTCACTGGAGGAAACAAAATTAGCCAGACAATTATACTTAAGAAAGCGTAAAGTTAATGCTAAAAACAATTAAGTGTTTATCCACTTCACATGCAACAATCCAGACGTTCCTGCCTGGTGTTGGTGGCTGGGAGGGAGCACATCAAAACAGATCAGCCCAGGGGCAGGAGGCCGCTACCCATCATCTCATTCTAGGGTAGAACATACTTCATCCTGGCTCTCGAGGTCCATATAATTAATAGAAAAAACCTCACATCTGAGGAGAAAGGAGATTATTTTTGTTTCTATAAAAGGGACAATTCATGGTCCACATGTTTCAAGCCATGCAGACCTCTACACACAAGAGCTGCCATTTGTTGATGGAACTGGTGATGAGGCAAAAGGGCCAAGCAACACTCAGAGCCTGCTGAAATAAAACACTATAACTTGCCTCCTTTCCAATGAGACCAGCCTGGATAATTGTATTTGCATCCTGTCATTCACTGGTAACACCACATGGATACAAACCTGTGCTTGAAGGTCTGTTAACTCAGCTTAAAAGCCTCCAGTAAATCAACTGCATTCATCTGTAAGGCCTTAGGATAATGCTTTTTGCTAAGTGTCGTAGTTCAGCCCCGATAGGGACCAGACTACGCAGTCTCTCTTTCACTCCCTCCACCCTCCGAGAGAATAGGGGGAGATGATATAGGAAAAACGGCTCGAGGTTTGAGATAAGGATGGGGAGAAATCCTTACCATTACCGTTACAGGCAAAACAGACTCGACGTGGAGAAAATTATTCATTTATTACTAAAAACAGCAGGAGAATGAGACAGAGAACAGGATAACCTCCCTGCACGCCTCCCTCTTCCCAAGCTTAACATTATCTCTACCTTCTCCTCCCCCATGTTGCACAGGGGGGGAGAGGGAATGGGGGTTGTGGTCAGTTCATCACACGTTATTTCATGCCGCTGCTTTGTCATCAGGAGAAGAACTCCTCACACTCCCCCCCTGCTCCTTCGTGGGGTCCCTCCCACGGGCTGCAGTCCTTTGTGAAACTGCTCCGGCGTGGGTTGTTTTTCCATGGGGTGCAGTCCCTTCAGAATGGCTGCCCCAGCGCGGGCCCTCCATGGGCCACAGCCTCCTTCAGGTATCCGCCTGCCCCGGCGTGGGGTCCTCCCCGGGCTGCAGGGGGATCTCTGCTCCTCCGTGGGCCTCCATGGGCTGCAGGGGCACAGCCGGCCTCACCATGGGCTGCCCCACGGGCTGCAGGGGAATCTCTGCCGGGAGCAGCGTTACTGCTGTCCCTCCTTCTGCACTGACCTTGGTGTCTGCAGCCATTCCTCTCACAAGAAAAATTATTCACAACAGGCTGGCAGATGCCTCTCAGGATCTTTTTACATCTCATTCACATCATCTCTCCTCTCCGCTTCTTGCAGCCGGGCTGGGCCGAGTCAGGCCCAATCGGCCGCCCGGCGGGAGGCCAGAGGGTGAGGGCTGCAAGGCCCACAAGGCTCGTGCCTCCTCCTCTCTGCCCCTGCTCAGCTTCTTCACATCTTCTCTCCCTCTTTTTTTTTCCCCTGTTTTCCTCTTCTTAAATATGTTATCGTAGAGGCGTTATCATGGGACATTCTGCTACCAATTGGCTCGGTCTTGGCCAGCAGCGGGTCCGCCCTAGGCCCGGCCGAGTCCACTGAACAAAGGGGAAACAACTTCTAGCAGTTTCCTACAGAAGCTGCCATTTTAGGCCCCCCCTCACTAAACAAAACCAGAACACTAAGGCTGGAAATTGAGCATGCATTTTTCTGCTGTTGTGCCTGTCGTATTCATCTCAAACTGAAGAACAGGCCTGCAACATAACTCCTCCCCTGCAATAAATGCTTAGCCTGCCAGGTAAAACCCACAGCACCTTTCCATGTCTCACTCAACTTCCCCATGTCCATGTTGCTCTCATGCCTTGCTAACACCAAGAATAGGGTTCCTGAGGCCTTTTTCTTGACTACAGAGACTGTAAAGGAACCTTCTGCCTCTCTATCCTTAGCCATTCGTTTTCATCCCACACTACGCTGGTTTACACCTTTTGTCGGCTGCGTGACAAAGCTGGCTTGCACTTTTAACCTGCATATGTTGATTTGATACGCCACACCCAGCTGAAATGCTTCAGAACAAAACAATTACAGGAAAAAGGAATATGGGTCAAATTGTTCTTACTGCAATAAGAGACATGTGGAGCTACCCTTTAAAACAGTCTAGAAAACCAAATTGCCATTACAGATTTGCACATGCCAGGAAAACTGGGAGGCTGGTAAGTGACAAGAGGTAGCCTGCACCCCTTGGCAAGCAGGACCTACTCAAATCCCCTTTCAATACAGACAAATGTCAAAAATATTCAGGAAAAAAACAAACAACAACCAAACCTACTTTATGGCAGTCCATACTCTAGGATGGACAAGGATGTCACGGCACAGTAGTACAAGGCTGTGTCAAAGAGGGAAGCGGTCTGTTATATACAGAAACATGCCATAGTGCTGCAATGGTATAATTGACTTTTTTGACGGAGTGTAGGAGGGTGACATGTCCGAGCCACAGATGAGTTGACAGCTGCTGCTGGCTGAATGAGCCTGGTGGGAAGGTGAGCATTGACGTGTAACCGCGCGAACTGCGTCGGCTCTGCATGCAGCATGAGTCACATTTGCACTGCAGCACCGTGCAAGGCTCTCTGCACTCCTGTACGACCAGCACAAACCACCCACAGTCAGCTGCAACAACTAGACATCACAGCTGGGAAAGGAAGACAAACTTGGACATGAGAAAGGTAGAGATTTACAGCAGTTACTGTGAAATCTTTGGCCAAGAATGCAAAGTTTTCCAATGCTGGAAATCCCTTCCGCGAGGCTACATGGTGTTTTTAGTAGAGGCTACCCTCATTTCCAACAGGTAATTCCAGAAAAACTTTTTGCCAGAGTTAGACTACAAACTTCCCTTCTGGCTTATAACAGAAATATCTGACCCACAAGAAGAAATAAGAAATATCTGGATAAAAGTGTTTATATTGTCAGAACTCAGTACAGTCTTATTGGGATCAAACATGGAATTTCATCTGTTGTCCAAATGTTGCAAACCCTTTCCAATACTAGCAACGCTGTTTTGGGGTAAAATAGGTGTCACAAAAGACTACCCAGATGATGCCAAGAATTCCAGCACTATTTAAATCACTATAGAGTTTACTGGTAAGTTTTAGGTCAAAGATTTGTGTCAAATCACTTGAATTATGAAAGCATATGGAAAACAGAAAGCTGAAAAGATGCAACAAAATGGTCACAAGTGAAAGTCCAGTCAGTGCTCCTGCTGAAAGTCAATGGTACAGCTGGGAATTTACACTTCTCTACACAATTTCCAATTATTATTTTTTCCTAATTCAATTGAAAGAGAATTGTGATACTCTGACATTGTCCAGGAAAGAAAAACACTAAAATTACAGGTTTTATAAATTCAAGATGAGCCTAAGCAAGTAATTGTGCTTGAGAAACATGTCTAGTTACAACCTGGTTTGTTGCAAAATATTTATGATAGACTGAGGTTTATGATAGAACCAGGTATAAGCCAGACTGACAGAGAACAAGACTATTTGAAAGGTGCTTGTATTTGCCACTGAAAAGAGGCATCCTAATATCTAGATAGTTATACACTCAGGTGACCTGCTTTTAGCTTGTTCATATTTTTTTAAAAAATTAAAAATTCAGCAACAATTCTTATGAAATTATTCACCTTGTGCTTTCATCCACCTCAGTCTCTTTATTCAAGCACAATCTCTACTTTGCTTAATAAAATTACAGTGTTTGCAGAGACAGAAGTACTGATAGTGCCTCAAATACGCACAGTGTAGCTTTACATGTAATAGGGTAACTTACCTCTGCAATGCATGCAATAATTATAGCATTATTATGGAGTGCTGTATTGAGGACTGAATAGCATTTCTGTATAAGAAGATGATTTGCACTAATAAATAAAATATAAACATATGAGATTTTACACCCAGAGACTGATCCATAATATAAATTGTACCTTTTTTGTGAAGCTATCTCTCCAAAGCCAGTGATTACAGACAGGGAGATACATTTAGCATTATGCTAAAAGTGCAAATAGCTTGAAGCAATCTTTTAATACAAGTATTATCACAGGGACGCTTACATTAAATCTTGAAAATGTAAGCAAGCAAAGATGGTTTGCAATGACAGAAGATGATTACTTCCTTCAAAGGACACTACTTCTCTAATCTTCATATGAAAGAACTCCAAACATAACTGCTTTAATATACTTTGTGGCTAATAAGCTGCAATGAGGCTAAGGGTGGAACTAAAGGTTCATCACCCACAGCCATCATTTCTGGAAATCCCTTGCACGTGGGGATACAGTGAATAAGCCAAACTTTTTTCAAAACTACATTAGCCAGATTGTTTTGCTATAGCTCACACAGAAAGTGAAAAAAAAAATTACAGACTAGAGCAAAAAATTTGCCTTGAATATACAAAATTTCAGGACTGTAGGTGTATTCATCTTTCAGGCTGGGAAATCATTTTATGTGTGTAAACCAATAAACTCAGTACACTGTCTCCTTGTTAAAGCAGGAGAAGGTGCTGTTTATAGTTAGAATAAATCACTGTCTTCTGCTCCTGCTAATTACCAGTTCTCCAGCAGCCTGCTCAGCGACATCCCAGGCCCCTTAGGAAAGCACAGGGTTGCTAGGCAGCTCCAGGCATCTGCAGGTGTGGAGGAGGCTTTGTGGGAATACCAACATCACAGAACAATGATTCCAAAAGCAGAAAGCTGTATAATGAAGCCTCCGATTTAACTCTGCATTTTATTAGGGAAGCTTCTTTCAGTAGTACAAGAATTAACTTGTGTGTAGCAAGCCAACCTCTTGCTGACATTTCAGGGCAAATCTGCTACATCAGCTTCTAATGAGTGCAGCAGTACCAAACTGTATCACCCTAATTGCATACAAGGCACATAACCTAGCAGCTTGTAAAATGTGTCTTTGTCTTTTTTTTTCCAGAGAGGAGTCTAGGGAAGCTACCATGCTGGTGCCTATTATGCAGACTATCATGCTGAAATGACACACAATCAGAATTTGTCTGCGTCATTTGCTGTGAGTAGCGTGTTGCAGAGAGAACGCACAGCCTTGCACTCTCACCTGTGCAAAAGAGGCATGATGATCACTGCTTTAAAAACTACAAACTGCAATGATTTCCAGAGTTACTGCAGTTTTGACTACTGCAATGACCACAGAAATCACTGCAAAGACAGAATAGTTCCCCAAAGCTACTTTTTTCTTCTAAGAGCAAAAGACAGCAATCTTTCTGAGCTACTCTTTCTCTTCTCTGATGCCATCAGTGACTGATTCAGGAAAAAGGATCTCACTCAGACCACTCTGGGGTGCTCAGTAAGGATTATTTAATACTACTGTCTTAAGTACTTGCCGCCATTACGTTACAAATTACACATTGCAACTATATCCTTGTTGTTAACCACAGATCTCTTGAAGAGCTGTACAGCCCACCACCACCTGTTTAAGAGGAGACTCTGAAATACAGCAGCAGCTTGGCCCTAAGTGAGGTGTGGCCACTTGTTATTCCTGAAAACAGCCATTAAAAACATCAGAAGTGTTGCTTCTACTTAGGTTGAACTGTGGACCTCAAAGTACACTCTAATTATAAATACCGGGAAACAAGGTCTCAAAACACCACTTACCCTCCTTTGAGCCACGGTGGTTTTGATGGATCAGCCTCATCTTGACCCTTAAATGGGGGAAGGGAAAAGAACAATATGAAATTAGTTTCTGAAACCACCAGAAAAAAAAATTATTATTATATTCTGAGGAAAGGAAAACAGACCACACTGCATGCAGGCAAATGCATACAGGAATTTATTCAAGCACCTCCAACAACCGACACATCAGGTCAAGTCATACAGACACAGACAGGGTATGCGATTTCATTGAACACCTAGAAACAGGACCAGAAGAGCCTGTTCAGTGCATCTTCTCTTTCAAAAGGCAGTGTCGAAGACCAAGTTGGGTTTTTTTTCCAACCCAAGAAAAGCATGAGTTATTGTAGAGCTCCTGTTACTACAGGTCACCACTCACATCAACATGGTCATGATGAAGATGTTATAAATTAAAAGCACCTGTATAAAATGCACAAATGACTGATCAACATGAAACTTCGTACAAACATTTGTGAGCTTTGTTCGAGCTCAAATGCAAAGACTCTTTCGCCCCATAAGTGGGGAGGTCCCACTGCAGCTCACATCAATCAAATGCAAATATTTAATTTCCAAGAGGTGTCAAACAAGGGCCATCGCTTGCAAGACTACTGCAGGTGAACTGAGATCTCACAGTATGACGGACAACACCACAGACTGCAATATGAGGATTCATATTCATTAATTCAAACCACGTTCTTGTGCCTGTACTAGGAGTGTATTTATAGAGCAATGTTTTGTTTCTTTGAAAATCTTCAGTGGACTGATTAGAGCTGTGGAGTATTAAACACCTGCAGTGTACCTGGAGGAAACAAAAGGTTTTGGATAAGGGGAAAATAGTTTACCTATAACCGGAAACCTCTTTGTTCCAGCTTACAGTTCATACGCTCTCTTGCACTCCCTGAAAGGAAAGCTGGTTTCAAACAGGAGTAAGCAAGACACACTGCTAATAGGTAACACTCCAACCTCAGATAATCAAGTCTGTCAAGCATATGAAGAGGCTGCAACTTGCACACACTGAAAAACAAAGTATTTCCAGCCATAAAACTGAGAATCATCACAAAGTGAGGGAGTATCTGTCAGGAAATAAGCTTCAGTTTTATGCAAGATAAAAGATTATAGCTCAAAAAGAAAGACTCATTTATTTTGGCCTGTATTTTGGATAAGCTGTTCAACCTCAGTCTTCTCACAGGTGACAGATGAGGTCTGCCAAGAAGAGCAGAAAAAACAAAAGAATACAAGTTTCTATTTGAGGTCTCCACTTGTACAGTAGCAAAAGTCCAAACTTTTTGTTAGTTAGTCCTACAACTCCAGATCTAGGCAGATCTGAAGACGATACAGTTTTTATTTTATTTTTAAACAAGCATGAACAACGTGACATTATCCATAACTGGATGGACAATCCAGCTTTTCTACTTGTTCACATAGGCCTGCAGAGAAGGCAGGATCCCAGACCCGGTCTAGCACAGTTGCACGTTCCCCCCACAGCCAGAGCAGCACACCAGGATCCAGGCTTATACAGGAAGGACCACGCTCTACAGATCTCCATTCCAAACTGTGCTTCCAAAACTGCTCAGCCTGAAACCTGCATCCCCTCTAGAGGGATCTGAATCAAGAGCCGGTCAAGACAGTACATTTCAACAAGCAAACGCAACCAGATCCTTCAGAGCACACAAGGGAGGAAATCTCTGCATTTGCTTTCGAACACTTGGAAGATCTGTGGCCAGAAAGTAATCTTAAAATGGAATGATGTTTTATACTGGACACAGGTTGGTTCAGTTGTACTGAATGACAGAGAGTGGCAAACACAAACGTAGCAACATTTACTGGTAAAATGAATTAGTACAACAAGTTTTTCAATTAGTTTATCTGGGAAACTCTATATATAAGTGGCCAGTATTTGAGACATTAACAGATCACAAATAGCATGGGCAATGTTGCAGCCCGGAGAGCATAAGATTGTCAAAAACTCTTTTCGTAGGAAGAAGATCTGGGGAAAGCTGATACCTAACCATTTCCTACAGACAGCCAGAAGTCAAAAGAGAACACCTGGAAGTGTGGATGCAGGGAAAGGCAGAAAGCACGGTCTGGAAACAAACCTCCATCATCTCCTAGGTTTTGAGACACGCTGAGTAAAAGTTGCCTACAGTCCAGATAAACTGGACTTCTGTTCACTTATTTTAATTACTTTTGCCAAGCCTTTTAGACATGTAAATAAAAAGAAAACATGAGGAAGAGCTTCTCTAGGGTTGACATTAAAAATCATCTGGTTATAACAGCACAAAACAAAAGAAAGAGCTTTCAGTATGTGACAAGATTGATGCAGGGGCAAGGCAGGTGATGGCTGTGTGGTAACAGGAGTCATCACCTGCTGAAAGCAAAGTAAAGAGGTAATTTGCTCCAGGCAGCATTCTCCCTCAGAAAACACCGAGAGAACCAGCACTTGACATCCATCAAACGAAGGCTGATGCCTTGAGACTGTAGAAGAGCCAATGCAATACCAATGGCAAAAGCAGCATGAGGATATAAATACAATACTACAGGAGAACAGGACAGCTTGCGTACTCTAGCAAAAAGAACCTTTTTCAGTGCTACTTCCATGCAGTATGTTCTACTGTCTACTGAATAAGCACTGTGGCTAACTATAAATGAGGATGACAATTTGAAGGTGTCTGACTGTGGTAGTTCTCTAGTAGCCTTTAAAAAGGAGAAGCAGACACCAAACCCAACCAGTTTTAAAGAAGGAAATTGGGCAGTTCATGTATGAAGTAATGGCACAATATTACACAGTGGCAGAGGGCTGGCAGTCACCAAGGAGTCCTCTGTAGTCTCTTGTTGCACTGACATATGTAGTCAAAGAACCAGAGATGCAGTTAATACAAAGAACTTGCATTAACTACAAGTATTGGCATGAGGGTTAACAGGGTCCAGAGACCTCTGGGAGTGCCAGTCAAACAAAGTAATCCATAGTTTATACCACTGTTGTGGGCAGGAACACTTCATACATTCCTCTTCATTTAATGAAGGCAAATGGCAATGCTGTTTAGATGGATTTGCTGCAGCTGGGGAGTTTCCCACCCTCTGAAGGCAGCACTCACATGAGGACAAAGGAGGGCTCCAGTAGCTGCTCTAGGTCTTGTTACCAGCCATGGATCTGCTTGAGTTCAGCCCATGACGACAGCCTGGGCTGCTTAGAGCCTGAGCAAGCAGAGGAAATGACAAGCAGATGAGAACAACTCTGAATTTTTAGCACCAGCCTTCCCAAAACAAATGGGAGGGCAAAGGTAAAGTAGAAACGTTTAACACCTAGACATCCGATGTGGCTTATCACAGAAAGTGATTTGCTGGCTTATGCTTCACTTCTCTGCGCAGCTCTGTCACTTGATCTCTCCTTGAAAGCAGCCAGACCAGTCTGAATCTGAATTTCTATTTTTTAAATCTCCATTAAGCACATAAAGCAGCACTGAAAAGATGGAGAAGCAATCATGTAAAGAAAACAGCCCATAACATCTCTATTCAACTTTTTTTTATTTCTGATGCTGACGGACAACAGTTTTACACTCGCTGTCCAAAAAATACATTCAGCCAGGAAAGCATTTATCATCCCTACTAATGCAGTATATTCACTCACAGCAAAGCATGCTGCAATTAGTAGCTGAAAGGTCATCTCTGAGTAATTAGTTTCTTATCAACCAAGAACCAGTTCACAAAATAATGCCAGTGACAGAGTAGCATAAATTTAATACTCTGGATTAAATAAGTTAACAGATGGGATCATTTAACGCACAGTCATAGGGAAGGCAACATTTAGTGAAGCCTAAAAAGGAAACCAACCGGAGTTTTGCTTACTCAGGGAAAGCAGCAGCTAAGCCTACAAGTGACTTGAGAAGTTCTTTAAGCAAGCTGCAATATGTGAATTTTGCAATTTATCTCATACACAGGAAGATGTTTCAATGGACAGAAGAAACAATTACATATTTCTGTAGAAGAAAAAGTCCATAAAATGGACAGAGAGGCATCAAAATAAAAAAAAAAATAAAAAAAAAAGAAGGAAAAAAATCACCAAGCCTGGAGCAGCATAAGGAAAAGGAAGAACATCCCCAGATCTGTCAGCTCTCTCCATATAAATCCATGTCTCCACATAAAAGGCTCTCTAACAATGTAACTTTCCATCACATTTAAATACTGTATCTAGCACATTATCCTCTTAGACAAAAAACAGATGTAAAACACACAAAGCTGTTTTATTTTAAAAGATAAGAAAAAATAAATAATGACTTATTTATTTTGTAAATCATCCTAACTTGTTTTCAAACACCATGCTTTATTATTAAACCTGCAAAGCCTCAGTTTAGTTACAGATTAATCTGAATCAGGCTAAACCAAGGAGCAACTGTTTCACTGTCCAAATTAAACTCTGGTCACGCCTAATTAGACTGTTTCTTCAAGGATATTAGCAGAATCAGACTGAACTAAATCATCCCAGTTAAACTAGTCGGTCTTGTGGTTCAAGGTCTTCACTGACTCAAGTATGCCACATTTTACACACAATGCAAAAATGCAACCAGCCAAGGGATTATTTTACATTTACTGTATTCCGCAACAATGTCTATTTAAATAATGACTGAAGAGCCCAAAAGGAAGCTCCTTCCACCTGATGTACCTTCCAGTATCAGCTTTCCAGCTGCCAGACAAGCACCTTAAAGGAGGTTACAGTGTTTTTGCACTGCAGCCAGAAGACAACAGAATTCTACACCGATGTTTGACACTGGCTATCTCTACATTCCTGAAAAACCATTAACAGACAGACATTTACCAGAAAGAACGAAATAAAACTTCTGATACATGAGCCAATAAATCTTAGAAATGCAAATTCACCAAACGCAAAGGATGAGATCTGCATGGAGGCCCAAAAGCCATGCAAGGTTCAGCCCACTCTAGGAAGCTGATTTAGCCTGATTCATACAATAAGGGAGAGGCAGAAGCATAGCAGGCACTGAAGCCACACGGCATAGATACCCAAAAATACAAGAGCCAGAAATTTCTCTATATGAGGTACAGTTGCAAACACAAACTAAGATGTCACACAGCAGTAGACAAAAATATTCTGTGGATAGTCTTAGGAGGAAAGAGTTTCTTGTTGCCCACAGGGTGATAAGCAGACAGGCAACCGCTCCATGACCGGAGAAGGAATAGATGTAGGCATTAAGGGAGAAGTCCTGCTTTTCCCATGGGGCACATGGCCTTGCTGAAAGCAAAGTGCAGCTGTAGTTAGCTAAAAAGGCATGGGATCTGCAGCAGACACCTCCCAGCATCCATATTCTTGCTTAATTTTGGTAGTATAACCTACAGCGGTAACTTTGACTTTAATTGCTGTAAGTGTACAAACCAGATGGAGATGGAATGAAATAATACAACTGAGGAAAAATGAGGAAATACTTGGTTTAAACAAGATTCATAGAGGAAGACTAAAAAAGACAGGATAAATAATTTGGACTCTGCCAATATGGTGCCTGTGCAGGTTACACACACCTCACAGAGCACCAAAGGGAGGAGATCACTCCAAGCACTCATGTTTTTCTCTTTGTACAAGGTTACATGCACTGAACAGACTTTTAACTCACACACAGTGTAAACAATTCCTCTGACAACCGTAACATGCTACACTGCATGCTAAACTCCGGCCCCAGCAGGAGCAATTGACTATATGAAGAGAAGGCATGCACACACGGGAGTTTCAGAAAGAGATGCTGGTTACACATGTACAACCTGGAGCTCTCCTCTACCTCCTTCTGTGAAAAAAAAAAGAGAAGAAGGAGACGAACAAAAGTTAATAGACCAGATTTCTGCTGTGAGCTCTGTAAAATGATTTCTGAAAGTGGGGTAAACATTTGCCTCAAGTTCATAAAACATTTGTGCAGCAGAGAGTTTTCCCATGTGCTGCGTGAGACATACACTAGTTAATTAATCTCTACCAATTAATCTCATGTTAAACTAATCAAATTTCATCCATAACTGCACGTCCATTAAAATATATGATTTTGAGAGCTAATTTTACAGTTCCTGTTTTATCAACTCAAGAATTTTAAGTAATCTTAATACAGAATTGGAGCTGCTATTTACCACACTGCAAAGAGAACCTGTGTTTATTACAGAGTGGAACAGGATTTTTTCCCCCTTTCCCCTAGACTGCATCCACTGCCTGCATCTGAAGCTTTCCCCTCCTTCCCTCCTTGCCCCTCGTACATTTTGCCCATTACGAGGAAACTGGTAGCTCCCACGGAACACATTTTGCTTTTGCAAATACCATAATGCAGAGAGATATTTTCTGGTTTTATAAATCTAGGCAATTCTCCTCTGAGAAAAAAAAATCCAGAAGCCTCCTACACTAAATCTCATGTTTATGGATTGGCAATTTCAAGGCTAGTAAAGTTATATGAGAGTCATATACAAGATTTCCGGTACAGATATGATATTTTTAAAGTCTTCCAATCAGGTAATTCTGTATCCTCACAGAAGAATGATATTACTTAATTGTGTATGGAAGACGGAAGGGGAAGGAACACCTTCATGGCAACAAGGGCCACTCAAATTGGTTTAAAAGCTAAAATAGTTTTCAAAGTTACTGTCTATATAGGTGTAATTACACACATGCAATCTCTAAGACAGGAAAATCAAGAAGCTATTTTAACTCAGTCACTAAGGAGAAGTCAAATTACTTTAGCAAATGAAGTGCTGGATTGTAGCTAAAATAAAACCCCTACTTTCCACCTTAAGGCATGCCTACATGGATCCTGAGCAGGGAGGAAAGCCCCCAGACCACCCTGCAGGCCAAGCAGCAGTGTGCTGCTGTCTGCTGCTAACAGCCAGTGCTGCAGGAGTGCGTGTTTTTGACAGTCAGCTCTGCACAGACTTCCCGACCTGGAGAAGATGAGGAAACTTGGGGTCCATCCCAGACTCAGATGGGAACATGCTTTTTTGGGCACTGACACTTCTGACTGTTCTCCCTAAAGTGGTTGTCTATACCATCCTCCTGCTTGTCCCTTTTTATTAAGCAAAATCTTCTCACCTAGGCAGCCCCAATTGCACTTCAAGTCCCCTGGTTTCATCCTTCTTTTTGCACAGTCACCTCAGACTCTTCAAGGCCAAGCTTCATCTCTCCTGACTTGGTCCCTGGGATTGTTCCCGTGTGTCCCAGACGGGTCTAGACTTCTGTCATTCTTGGGTTTTTATCTCCTTTGCATTTGAACCAGACTGCTTCCTGATACCTCCCTGTGAAGTCTCTGAGCGCAGAAGATGCAGAAGACCTGGACTCACATTCCCTCTTAGGTCTGCCATGGCTCTCAGTCATGCCGAGCAAGGAAAACCCCGCTCTAGCCCCTGGCTGGAAAACACTGAGGACAGATGGAGTCTCTGGCAGCACAACAGCTCAACTGTAGCAAGCTACCAGTGAGCATATGCAAACCACACATTTTTCAAATGCTTATTCTCTTCGCTCATTTGGGGTTGACTTTCCAGAGATAAATCCTTGACACAGCCTAGCACTGCCAAATTTTAAGTCCTGAGGGCACTAAAGCTTCTCAAATATAGGTCAAACTTATTTTTATACAAACACAAAGCAATGAATCTTGCATTAGACTAATTTTTGGGGGAAAAAAAAAGAAAGTATTATTTTGGCTTAAATTCCATGCATATCTTTGATTTCTGAGCCCCTTCAGTTTGAAGCTGTTGGGGACAGTTTCAGGCCAAATATAACCCTTGTCAAAGCTCTGAGCAACTGCAAAGAAGTAAAATCTTCTCATTATGTCTTATTACAGCAGGTGTGCTCACAGCATCATCAATAGTGACTAACTTGGTTAAAACGTGGTCACAGAATTCTTTTACCATTCCACTTCTGAGCAGTCAATTTACATCTACAAAAATCTCTACCATTTCAGGGCTTTTTTAAAACATACATAAAGTCAAACTATCTTCATCTTCACTTACAGGTTTTTGTTTTTTTTTTTTTTCTTTTTCTCAAATTAAAACTATAAAAGCTTGCTCAGATTTTCAGGGGATATTTTATTTTTTCTCTTTTGACTTCAAATTAAACAGAACAATTATTTACATGCATCTGCCAAGTTCTAAATTGCTCTCGTAATTTGCATCTGTGTACAACTATAAATAATTTAAACCTTTATGCCAGTGCATCATCTCTGATTCACCAACACATCCAGATTTACCAACACCTTCAAAGTTATCATCCATTCCTTTGGTGCAGACTGCTGCCAAACAAATTTAATAAAGTACCTTGAACTGAACTTTCAAGCAGGCATGAATAATACCATGGTTCAGGCTCAGAACCAAAAAACTAGCAGGCAGAACTGCATTTTCAATGGACCTGACCTAGGAACTTAAAAACCTATTATTAAGAACAAATTATATTTTTAAAGTAAGACATAAACACTCGTCTGCAGCTGGGGAAAAAAGCAAACCAACGACCTTGCATTGCACTCTGAGTCTGATACTTTTTCCAAAGGAAAAAAACAAGAGCTCAGCTCAGACTTATTTACAGTACAGAGAAGATGCACATAGAACTGGTGCTTCCCTTTCTCAGAAAATGCATGCCAAAACAACCCTATTTCCAACTGAATGAGTATATGTTTAATTTTGCCCCGCTCTAGAGCCCTTGGCAATACTGTCGTCCCCTTCTCTCGCTCTGGCTACTGACAAGTGGTTATTCACCCACTGCTTCCTTGCCTGTCCTGTGTGAGCACCACTGCTTTGATTACATCCCTTGACAGCCGCTCTGGACAGACCTGCTCTTCCCCTCCCACCTTCCCTGCCTTGCCCTGATGGTCTGGGCTGCTTCACTTCCTGACATCTCCTCCAGGATTTCTTCCAAGTTTTCTCCAATTTCTCACCCCTTAGCCAGTGTTTTGCACTACCCTGGACTCCTTTAGACTCCTCCTGTCTCTCAGAGCATACTTCCTACATCATGACTTCATCTCATACTTATTGTTGTAACTCCAGTTCTCCTACCTACCGTATAGATATGCCTTTACACAAGTGGTACACAAGCATCAGCTCTCTGTCACATCACTAGACGATGTTCAGGGAAACTGAACCAGGGAGGCTCAGGAATGCCATTCCACCCCGGAGCCAGATCTAAGGCACTGAAGTCCAGCTATGATCCTCTTCCTCCTTAACTGTTTTGGCTGCTTCTCACCTTGTGAATATGCCTGTATTGCTCAAACTCTGTTGAGATGAGGAGCCTCCTCTCACATTCAGAAATAGGTTATTTCAATACTTTTGTTGCACTGTGGCAAATGCTAATTCAAACCACTGCCTGTTCCCTTCGGTCCTAAAATTAGGACTTAATGTCTAGAACTTGAACACTACACAAATGCTATTGAAAAAAAGGAAAATAATTAACAGAAAATAAAAACAGCTTTCTGAATTAAAAAAAAAAAGTTTAATCTGTACTACCTATACTTTAGGAATCTAAACATTACCCTGAAACACAAAAATATGTATGTATCTCTGCAAAGCCTGATACCAAATCCTAGTGCTTCCCTCATTAAAAACCTATTGTTTGCATCAACTCTATACTAAGGACCTCATACAAAATAAGAAAGTGAAGAGCTGATTACAAGCTTTATGATCTGCATAACTGAGAAGGTCACTGGTACAAGTGTCAAATATGGTTTGACAGATTGTTTCTTCACAGCTAAAGCACAGTCACTGGAAAAGATACTCGGAGCGAGACAACTCTTTGAATTGGAAAAGGAGCACTTTAATTATTCTGACTAGTTTTCATGACTGCAAAGAGAAAAGTGAACAAAATATCTAATACAAGGAGGTTCACAATAAGGATGTGAAGATCTCAAGCTGTAGTTCCAATATCTACCCCTCTTGAAACAAAGCCTCTTCCCTTAACTGCGCAGTGATTTGGACAGAGATGACACTGAGAGAGTTTTCTCACTGTTTGGAGAGGTAGGGAGCAACTGGACCTACATTTCAAGGTTATGTTTGGTTTTACCTATCAAAACATGGCTCATCAAAACATGTTGGTCACTATCTCCCACGTCCTCAGGAATGGGTTAACCAGCACTGCTCCACTGTTACGTCAGCTCACATCTGCTGTGGTCAAACACTTGATTATCTGTGCTGGCAATATGCTAGATGTAGCTCCACCAAAATAGAAAATTTCTCATGTCACGGAAAAGTTATGGAAACAACAGCAAAATGCAGGTCTGAACATTTTTTTTTTGTAAAGGTCTCTACTAGGATAACATCTAGCAGTGATTAAACACTGAGAACTCCCACTTCGTGATGGAGCCACTTGAAGTCTGGATCTCAGCTCCCAAAACTGCAAATCTGGCTACTTACAGCTCAAATACACACTTTGTTATCACATGTCATAACTATTATATTTAACAAGAAACTAAGTCACGAATTATGACAAAAAAACCCTAACACCTGCTATTTTAAAGATGCACTGCAAGTCGCTCTCAAAAAAAAAAAAAAAAAAAGGAAGAAAAAGAGGTGAAGCCTGCTAACTTGCATTTCAGTGTGTTACACAATAAATTTTAGGGTTTTTTGGTCAATACTGTTGTACAGCATATGTACTTGCCTTTGTAACTATTTGTTCACAACTTCTAATAAATCGTTCACCCACAGAGTGAGGTGTTGCCTACTGGTTGCACAAATATCAGATTTTGACATCTCCTTAAAAACATTTTTTCGGTTTACCTGAATTTGTCTCCTCGGCAGAAATCCAGTTTCCATCCTGTGCTAATTCTTTTAAGAGTCTCCTACGCATTTGTCTCTTTTCCCTCAGCACATTTTTGAAATTGTTGATGCATTTGTTCAGGTAGATGGTCTCTGCACACACTTTGTCAAGGCTCATGGGTCTGCACTCCTTTGCTGGCTCAGGTAGAGAGTTCACATCTCCTCCAAGCTCCTCAGGAGTTGAGCGCTGCCCAGTGGGGATTTCACAGTCAGACGATGGCATCAAGCTGGAAACAGGAGGCTCATGTGGAACAGAGGAAAGACTGGAAGGAACAAACGGCATCTGAGCAGATGCTTCACTGTTGACAGTTGTGTTGGCCTGGCTCTCGGAGGACTGACTAGGAGGGGTTTCTGCGAAGTTGTCAGAGCTGCCACACATACCTGAAGTGGTCAGAGTAAGCGTATTGTCATCATCCATCTGTAAGCCACTATCATTTTCCAAAAGGGTTTCAGAATCACTTGCCTCCAGTTTGTGAAACACCACCTGCAGAGCAGACCTGAAGTGATGAATAGCTTTCCCAAGCTTGTTAGTGTAAAACTTCATGTCCACAAGATCGATGTTATCCCGGGAATGGTCAAGGAAATACTGGGAATTTTCCAGGACATCCCTAAAGACCTGATCAGTTGGATCTTGATCATTCAGGTCCATTTGGATCATATCTTTCAAGCTGTCACTACTATCAGCCATTTCATCCGTTGTATGATCATAACTAATGGTTGTCACCCCACTAGAAACATCCTCTCTTTGAGTATCAACTTTCTCCACATTGGTAAATTTGCACAGGGTATCGCAGTCTATTTCAATTTCTTCTGTGGTTATCCCCTCATCTTTATCTAGAATGGAAGAACAAGTCTCAGTGACATTTTCAGTGTCAAGCCTGTGGTCACTACCATTGCTTGAAGCACACGCCTGGCTTGCACAGCCCAAAGAGTCAGGTGAGCAGCAGTGATCTCCATCACCTGATCTGGCCAAATTGGTCACCTGCGAATTTTGTTCATGAAGGGCCTGGTGAATGTCACTGGCATGTGAAGGCTGCTCACTGCAGCTTATTGTTTGTGCTTCCTTCCCAGTTTCAGGTATTGAGTTGCTTTTCTTAGTCGAGGTTGCCTTCTGCACAGAATCAAGTCTCTCCCCTACACACTGTGTTTTCCTACCCATGCTCTTATACTTCACCTGGCATGAGTCTGTTCGAAGATGCCCAGCTCTATCAGTTCTTTGAGCTGCCTCAGAATTCACTGGGTTGCGATGGTTTTTCTTGAAGCCAGTCTGTGAAGAGCCTGAATCAGTTTTGCAGCCTCTCTGGACATTCTGTCGCTTTTGCTCTTCACCGGTACCAATTCGGACCCCTGAGCTTTGCAGAAGAATAGACTTCTGTAAAATAAAGTCTCTCTGTTCACAATTGACAAGTTTCACAACTGCTGGTCTTGGCGTTAATGCCTTGCCTGTACCAATATCTGATCTATAGGCATCTTTTATGTACTTACTGCATTGGATGCCATTGAAACAGTGATATTCAGACAAGAAGCTGCAGATAAGGTCTACTGTGTTTTCACCATCTTTTTCTGGAATGCCATAAAAATATAACACTGGTTCTTCCTTGTGTACCTCCTTACTTGGCTCTCGAGCATGTATACCCTGGGTTTTGCCAGTCGAACCACCTTGCAGGCCTTCTATCTCACTCAAGACCGTATCCACGCAGCTAGAGACTTCATCCACAGAGCCTTTTATCAAGGTGAGGTGCTGTCGGAGCTCTGCAATCTCTGTCTGGATGCGACTTATTCCCTGGAGCTCTTTAACAATGTAATCAACCACATCAGCTGAGCGATCTCTTGATTGCCGTCTACGACTCTTGTACGCAGTGGGCTTTTCCTGGGGAAAGCACCCTTGCCTTTCAGCTATCTCCCTCCAGCTCATGGTAATGCTCAGGGAAGAAAGGTCCTGCCCGTCTGATACTCTGCCCTTTCTTTCAGAAGAAGTCTGCATCATACCATCAGAAGAATTTCCCTGCAAATCCTTCTTGTTCTGTTGGACTGAGCATGGTATTTTTACATAGCCATCCCAGTTCAGTTCCACCTCACCAACACACACTTCACTCACTCCCTTGGTATCATGTTCTCCATCCTGATGAAAGTCCCCTCCAGCAGTGGAAAATTCAGTGCTCGCAGGGCTCCGCTTTATTCCACAAACAAACATGTCTGTTTCAATCTCTACTGGGGAGAGCTGGCAGTGATGCGCATGGTTTGGATTCTCATCTACCTGGCCTTGAAGAAGCCTCTTCATTTTGTCCCGTAGAAAGAAATGGAGTTTTTGCTTCCGGAATTGCTTCCTGCCCCACAGTTTTACAACAGGTTGTCTGTGCAGAAGCACAATTTCATTTTCTTGCTTTTTCAATCTACTTCTAGCAAACATCATCAGCAGCTGCACCTGTGTTTCTCATAGTGCTACAAGCTGCACAAGCACACATCAATCACTTCCCAACGCACAACTCACATCCAGTTTTTATTCTGTCACGAAGCAGCTACCGAAAGAGGGAAAAAGACATTACAGTTTGGTACAGATAGAAATAGCCAAAGTAACTTAAGCAGCAGAATAAGAAAACCAGAATCCACATAAAAGCAGACAGAAAGAGGATGTGCTATTTAAAGTGTACAGACATTGTCTTGGCTTTGGCCACCTCCCCAGATCAAGTCCTCTTGTCGAAATAAGTGTTGCTTGCTCCCTCTTCTATCAAACAAAGTAAAAAAAAAAAAAAAATTAAAAAAGAAGAATAAAAGAGCAATTCTGTGGCCATTCCCTTTTTCTAACAGGTTTGCAAATTACTCTAAGCTGAGCTCCTGGAAATGGTACACTGTGTGACTTAATTACCCCTCTGAATACAGAATTCTGACAATTATTGGGGATTCTGTCCCTGCACATTTCCTTTCCTTTCAAGTCCACAATCTTCATACTTTCTTGCTTCAAACCAAAGCAGAAATCAAGTTTAACTTGGCACAGTACCAGCTATCCCACAAGAACTGCAGAGTGATGTAAAGTGGCAGGAAGACTGGATGACAGATTTTAAATGTAAAAGCTTTTTGCTATTTTAATTTTTTATCTTAATATTTTTCTACCAAACACTAAAAAAAAAAAACCCAAAAAACCTCAAAGCTTACAAGCTCCCAAGCTAACCTGCAGTTAAATATGCCACAGTCAGCATATGTAGGAACAGGCTGAGCTGACAGCATGAAGATTCTGCACGTCACTTCTACTCCAACCCTCAAGATTTTGCAGTGGATCATTTTCCCAATTTAAATCCCCTCTGTAAATAGCAAAAAAAAAAAAAAAAAAAAAAAAAAAAAAATTATGTTAATTACTTAAAACTTTAATGTGTCTTCACTGCTGTATTCACCAAGCAACATACAATCAGCTTTTTCTTCCAAAGAGTGTACGAGCAGAGACCCATACAGAGGTCCTCCTGGAAGCAAAGGGACTGGAGAAGCCAATGAGTCTGATGATTCATTTGGACTCACAGCTGAAGCACATATTCTTTCTCACATTCTCATTTGATTTAAGATCCACAGTAACTGTCTTTTATTTTTATGATTGCCTAGTTCTAAAAAAAAAAAAAAGTAATAAAAATTTAAACTCTACAACACACAAACATAATCAGCATGCACAACTTCCAGCCTGACTTAAGTTTTCCCAAGCGCATCCAGCTTTGCACAGGAAGGTTTACTGCCACATTGAAAGGAACAGAAATAGAGTTTCTAACCTTGTTTTTATTTTAGCTGTTTTAAAGCTAATGTGTTACATTTCACAACAAGATGTTTTTTGCAGCTCCATTCACACCTCCTTTGAGGTCTGTTAACCTTGGATCTCCTAATCTGGCCTTTGCAGCCCTGAAGTCTTCCACAGGGAGGGTCAAGTGTTGTCCCAGCAGCACCCACTGGAGAATGCTGGACCAGGTCCTGAGCACAAATACTTCATGATTTCAAGCCAAGCAGAGAATCAAACACTACAATAGGTCTCTTTGCACTGGACTGAGGCCTTGATCTAAGGCCAAATCAACTCACTCTGAGAATTTTCACTGTCAAAGGGCCAGCTCCAGAGCTCACAGCAGCTTTCACCCAGTACCTCTTTCAGAAGTCAAACAACAATTTCCATTTTCAAAGCATTAACTCAAAGTTTCTACACCCACACTGATCCCAAGCTGCTGCAGTGCAGAAACTTGCCCTAAGACATCCTCCAGCTCTAGCTGACAGCCACTTACACTACCAACAGCATTCTTCTGTTAGTGAGCATTTTCATCCTGGCAAATATCTTGTTTTCATTTTTGTTGTTTCACTTTGGGGGCAGGAAAGGAGAGAGTGGGTTTTGATCTGGAGGAAGCAGCATTTGCTGCTTCTTCACAATCAGAGCTAATTAATATGCTACAACAGAAGCTGCATCTGTGCTTCAGATAGAAGCTTCATCACCCAGCATCTCAGATGAACTTCCATACCAAAGGAAATACCTGCCCTTGTATAGGCTAAACAAATTCCCTGTTAGACTGATTGTTAGCCTCTCAAAGAAAACAAGTTTTAATTTTATAGAATTTCCAGGCCATTGTTCCATAAAGATCAGGTTTTCTTTCAAATGACTTCCTTATCTAACTACTCCCTCATGGAACGGGGTTGACCTAAGAAACATTTGCTCAGGCTCTCATCTTGTAGCACTTACACAGTTCACCTTTCCCTTGAGTGGCTAACTGGTGTTCAACACCAGAAAAACACTTTTGTATCAATATTAAGACCTGAACCCTCCGAGAGCAAGCACTTGAATTCAACGGCAGCCAAGAATAGCAGCTCTACAGCAGCTCTGCCCCAAATGTGTTGCTTGGGGGTAGCACACAGAGATGCTAATTTCAAATATTTTCCAGCATATCCAACCCCAAGCACTAGGAGAAAAGCCTACACACGCTTGTGCAAGGATTCCCTCAGAAATATTCATCATGCTTTCTTCTGCACATAGTTTTCAAGGCACCAGAGGGACTTAACGATCATTTTAGTTTAAAAAAAAAAGAAATCTATTCAAGGTAGAGTTTGCCCTCGTCTTCTTCATCTGCTGCAACACTCGACAGCAGCAGTTTCTTACGGACAATGCTTTTTCCTGCTGAACACTTACTTGCAGGACTGCAGCCATCCCAAACTGGCAGCTCAGTGCAAATACCACAATGCTGTCATTTTTATTTATAACTACACTGTTTGTGGTATATATATACGTATACATAGATGCAGATCTCCAGAAATGCTTATTTCATTAGAGATTTAAAAAAATACATCTCTGATTTCAAATACCAGCAATACCTTTCCAGCTTGCCCCAAGAGGGACAGAAACTGTTTCCTCCCAGGCTGGGAACAAGGCCAGAACAGAGCACAAGAACAGCAGTTCTGCTCAGAGGGAAGTCTCTGCCTCTCCCTACAGTGGGTGGAAGTGAACGGAAATCTGTTTCCGTCAAGGAGCAAAACACTGATGACTTACAGATATGCCACGAAGCAGGTAAGAGAATTGCCCTCTTTGCACCTCTCCCAGTGTCCCCTCTGCCTATTCCCCGCCTTCTGCCACCCCAGACCCACGCTCAGACCTGGAGCTCTGGATATTTGCCCACTTCATCATGTTGACTGGCCCCACAGTGCCTCTGCATCTCCTGCCAGGGTCCATCACTCCTCCTTCCCACCCAGGGTTGTGTGTGTGCTCCTGTTCCCTTCCACTGCTCCAGACTAGGTGCCCTGCAATTACTTGTCCCCTGCAAAGATCCCTTATTCCTCTAATGTTGCCTGTGTTAGGGTCGTGCCTCTTTGTGGCACATGGGCAAAGTGACAATGAAAGTTATTGCAGGTCCAGTCAGGGGGAAAAAAAAAAAAAAAATCAAAATCTAATCTGGATGCAAATCCTTGCTGAAGGATTCTCTTCAGAATCACTTCAGAGGTCACATTAACACACAGTAAGAAATAAAGTCTTTAAAGAAAGAGTATTTGCACCCTGGTATCCTGCCAGATACTGCAAGCCCTCACTGACTACACAAGCTTTGTTCTGACTGCCTTTTTAGCAGGCGTTTCTCTCCATGCTCAGTTCAGCGCAGCTGTCTCTGGGTCTGCAAACTAAAGAGCAGCATGCACAGGTTTCACCATATCTACATTCCCCAGCTTCCCAAAAGTAAGCCAGGCTCAAGCTGAGGAGGAGGAAGACATCTCTAGCTTATCTGGCAATGCTTGGGTTGATTTGCAATTCTGGTGAAGACAAAACTGACATATTAAGATTTTAAATGGGTGAAACAGGTGAACTACCACAAACACCACACAGCTTATTACCCTCTCACCAGCCACATTTCTGAAATAACCTTGTAACCCATGAATAACAGTTACTTTTGCTCCTGACATATGGATTTGTGATGACAACAGGAGCACAAATGTGGCATGCCAGCATCGATGAGGGAGAAACAAGAATGTGAGAAATCCCATGAAAGAATAAACTGTAATTATGAGATCACTGCTCATCAGCTGGGGATCAGCTTTACTTTGCACTTACAGCACCCTGGAGAAGGTGAGGCTCTCATCAGACTGAGGAGAGCTGGCTGCAACTCACTCTGAGCAGCATCTTCACTTGTCTGAGCCACTGGACAAACATGGTCCAAAACAAAGGCAGCTTTTTGGTACCTTCAGTGCTGCCCCACAGAGCAGTGAGCTGGCTGCAGTCAAGTGTTGGTATAGTAGGTAAGAGCACAACCTCTGTGTCCTTTACATCTCTGCCAAAATGAGGTTGGTTTGTCTTTTTACCAGCTGTCTGGTTTTCATCACACTAAGGAAATACTAAAACACCTTTACCCTACACCTTCATAGCAGAGGGTGCTGGTACCCCAGGGCAGACATGATGTTCAGAGTCACTGGCAAAGAGGTATAAAAACAATTAAGTACGACCAAAAAAACCACTTCACAGCAGTCTCTCTGGGTATTGACTCATGCCACCGTGGCACTGAGTGAAGTCTTTTAGATTAGGTCATATTTACAGTGTATTTCATACAAAGTGGTATTCAATTACCTGTACTAACAATTACATGAAGAAAAGCAATAAAATGACTGATAAATGGTCTTGCTACTTTATAAAGAACCATTTAAACATTAGGAATATCAATAACTAAAATGCAGGACATGCTGGGAAAAAAAAAAAAAAAAAAAAAAACAGTTTTGGCATTAAGATACAGAAATCATGGCTAAGGCTGCCATAGCAACATCGCCCCAGCACTATGCATGCTGAAACATCGACTCTTCCTGGGAATATTATAGCATTTTTAAGCACATAAATTGCTGAAAGAATCCTAACAACTAGGCTTGATAGAGATATGATGGGTTACTGCCAGCTTTGCTGATGTATGACTTCTGGAGATGAGCATGCAATTTTCTAATTAACATGATTAGATTCAATTTGGGGTTGGATCACACCTAAACATGGCATTATTGCTTGCTTTTGAGAATGTGCCTCTTTTCAAACCTTCTCCTGATAATTAGCAAAAACTAACTTTTCAGTCCTGGCATGAATTATTGGATCAAGAAGGTACTGAGCTGAGCAATCCTGGGCAAAGAGCAGCAGGACTGGAGAACAAAACATTCTTTTGAAAGATGTGTTCACCTCAGGACACTTCTGCTAAAAGTAAGGTGCAAAAGAGACACATGGCACTGCACAATGCCTTAAAGAGGAAATAT
The DNA here is from genome assembly GCF_036417535.1 of Chlamydotis macqueenii. Classification (NCBI taxonomy): domain Eukaryota; kingdom Metazoa; phylum Chordata; class Aves; order Otidiformes; family Otididae; genus Chlamydotis; species Chlamydotis macqueenii. The sequence continues at coordinate 9,486,068 of NC_141593.1, read as the reverse complement.
ATCCATTCTACTGAAAAGAAGTAGTTACAAAAGGATGAAAATTATTTTAAAAACAAAACAATGTGAACAAAAGCTATCACACGGTCCCTCAGTAATCCTTTCATAGTTCATCTGCAGAAAGCCTCAACCTAGATTCTCATTCAGGAATTACTGCATAAGCTGCGAAACCACATCCCAGCCCTGCTTGTGGAACTTTCTGAAATTTTTAAGCACTTCCAATAATGTTTTCCAGGTTTCTTCTGTACCTACAGGTTTGTTTCAATAAACTGAGCAAAAACTGTGTCAGAACACTTCAGTGCAGACACTAACGACAGCCAGCCTTCCCGTCTGTCACATTTTAGAAAAAAAAAAATGCTTGAAACCTTCCCAAAGCAGTCTGGTAGATGTGACTAAAGGTCAGGTTTGGCCAGTCAGTCTCTCTCATGGTGGAAGACTGATCCGGGGGGCACTGCATATTGGCTGAAGGGATTACACAGTTCTGCACCTCCCACATCGCAGTTATTTCTTACCTTTTACACAATGCCATTCAACTGAGGCAAAAAACACCTCGGAATAATACTTTTCTGTACCAGCAAGTTTTCAGTGTTGCTACAAAGTAAAGTAGCAGTAAGAATCACTAAATATGAGGATAAAACATCCATTAAAGTGTTGCAAGTGCATTCAAAAGCGTGAAAAATTCTGTTGCGAAACAGCATGAAATTAAACTCATGTAATTAGAGAGTATCGCTATGTAGTACAACAAAGAGATAGCACATCCTGCCTTGACTCCTTATTACCCTCTACAAATGTAAGGGACACCACAAAAGTTGCTAAGTGTCCCTTGGCTTTCTGTAAAATGGGACTAGTGTTGGTCATCCCCTCGGCATCACTCCTGTGAGCATGGACGGAGAGAGATTGAGATGTTCAGGTCTTTTAAGTCCAGCTGTCTTGGGAGCCTCCAGAGAGTGCCTTGGCACCAGGCAGCCCTGCCATTCTTCGAGACGTGCTCATTCCCTCTGCAGCCACATCCTTTTATCACAGCTTATTCTGCAAGCTAAAAGCAGAAGTGGCTGGCACAGTGATGCATCAGTTGCAGTAACAAATGAGGTCTGTCATTACCTGGCCGCCAAGAAAAGGCAGCATCCAGAGACAGAGTTAAAGAAGTAGGGGTTGTCCCTGAGTGCAGAGGGAGGCACAGGCTGGAAACTGCTAGTCAGATCATGCCTAGCCAGCAACAAGCTAAGTCTAAGGCACCTAACTAGTTCTGAGTCCATCCTGTGCTGAGAAAAAGGTAAAAAAGGATAACGGCTAAAAAAAAAAAAAAAAAAAAAGAAAAGAAAAGAAATCTCAGCTGCTTCTGTTTCTCTTATGTAAAGTTACTTCACTCCCTGGCAGCAAATACAAAACCTGAGCAGCAGCTATCAGCAGTTTAAGAGCAAACTGAGAAGCAATTAAGTTGAGCAGCCCCCTTATTTCCAGAGCATGGGGGTTTTGCACACAGCTGAATGACTCAGTAAATGGCTTACCCATGACAACCTAAAGCACTAGCTCTTCCTTAAAACAGGTTTTTCCCAAATCAGAACCCTAAGGACCAAGTGTTATATTGAACAGATGAGCCAGGAGAAAGAACCAACTTTTTGTTTAAAGGAAACAGCACCAAGAACTGAAACACAAGTACTGGAGGATGCTGACAAATTGGCTGGCCTTGCGATTAGGACTGTAGAAATGTTTGCTAGTCTTTGGGGAAAGGTTTCAGCTACCTCTATCTAACCAGAGAGCAGACAGCACTGTCAGTAAAAATCCAGTACTTCTGCTTTAAATAAGGCTTGTGTGCACCATTATGAAAACACTGAAGGGTGCTAAGAGCTCTGCCTTGACTCACAGAAGCAGAACATGCTGTACCTTTCCTCTGCTTGTAATCCAATTTACAACCCAGCGCTGAAGCAATAGTGTGAACTGTCCAAGTGCTGCATTTCTGACAAGAACCAGGAGGAAACACTCATCCTGAAGAATTTTCTCAAAACTCTGATTACTCAGTGAGGAGGTCTGGAGCTGGTTTTCCCGGTAACGGTGCCTCAGCTCACAGGGACACTCAGGTAGGGGAGAAACAGGCAGCACTCACCCAGCCAGGGTGACAAATTAGGAGATCCAACTTCTGTGGTCAGGGCAATGCTAACAGCGGCAGTACAGACTGGTGCTACACGATCTTGCTTACTGTTTCTGACCTATCCTGCACTCCTTTAGAGCAGACACTCAACAGCATTCAGCCAGGCTGGGTGAAGGTAACGTAGGCAGCTGATGGAATAATTAGGGTTTTCCAGCTCATGCTGCTAAGCTGCAGCACTCGGCAGCTAAAATCCTCCTGGGCTAAAACCGCAGCTTTACTTCTATAAGCTTTCTCCTTTTCATCTTGAGGACAGAAGACCTTAGCATAATGTATTAAGTCTTGATGTTTATCCCCCAAAGGCTCGCTCCATTAGCAAAAGAAAGCTGCCCATATAAAAGGAATGAGAACTGAAAAGATATCTGAAACAGTCACACCATCTGCTCTGATTCATGAGCTTGTACAGCATCCTCATCACTCCTGCATGCCAGTCATTTCATCTCATCAGCTCACAAGCTTCTCAGCACAGGAAATCAGGCCAATGACAAATACTCTTGGGTTAAAAGCAAGCCTGTTTTAAGTGACATTTAAGGAAGAATTAAACCAGTAATTTAATTACTCTCAAGCTATTTGCTTTTCAAGTGACCAAATTTAAATTATCCCCAAACCCCTTTCTCTTAAACTCTTCTTCACATAGTGATTTTGATGTCAAATTCCAGCTGAGATACAAACCCTCCTTACAGAAAAGTACGAGAAGTAAACAGACACAACCTCAATTATACCAGCAATAAGACATCTACAATTAGTGTCTAATGGCTGAACACAAAATCTGAAAAACAGAGATAAAAATGAACATATCAAGAGCAAACTGTTTTTACAAAGCACGTGTTTAAATCCAGTCAGCTTCCAATGGAGCTATTGTATTGCTAAAGTAAACACACACACAGAGCCCACACTAAAAATAAAGCACGATTCCCCTTGGTTGCTGCCTACTTGCAGTTTATATCCAGCCACTTATTTTGTTTCAATCATTTACTTACCTTGCTGCTTCAAAATAAAATAAAAGGTTAAAGTGTAAAGGAAATGTATAGAATTAATAGAAAACTACAGAATACAATAGCTTGTTCTCATAGAAAAGACAAGTCCCGAATGATTCCTAATCATATAAAGGTTCACCATATAATGAACTTTCACTACGGAGATTATCGAAATATTGCTGGTGTCCCATCTCAGATATCAGGGAAAGCAACATTCAAGGCACCAAAAGTATCCTACTCCATGGCAGCACTAGGACGGAAAAATCATGTAAAGTTGATGGTATGTTTTGAAGGGGAAAAAAAAACCCCAAAAAGAAAGCAGCTACTAAAAATCCAAAAAGCAAAAAACAGCAGAAGCCAATTAATGTAAAAGCCAAAAATGCAGAAATCCTGTCAGCTTCCAGGAGTATCCCTCAACAGAAATTCTTTAGTTCACTGCCACAGTGCATCTCTTCTCTTTCTCAGGCAGTACCAAGTACAGTTCAAACTTCATCCTTCTCTTCAGTTGTGACTCAACAGAAAATATTGTACTTCAGAGGCAGAGAGAAAGCTGTGCAGCTATTGCTACTTTACTCCTCCTCGTCAGCTGCTTACTGCCTAGCTCCTCACACACGCAGCCTCCCCGCTCCGCTCGCGCACCAACACTCCTCGCCTTGAAATGATTCTCCACTTTATTATCCATTCAGAAGGAAATACGAACTGATGGAGCCAATCTTACTAAAGACAAAACGCACTCTTTTGGCATTACAAGAGCAGGCAGCACAGTGCAGCAAGCCAGTCTGTGCTCGAAAAGCACTCTGCCTGACTCCTGGCATCCTGCAGGACTGTGGAGCAGGGGTCTGAAGAAAAAAGCCCAGCGCTCAACGTAATCGGCCAGCTCCAAGAAGATTCTTTGACCAACTCTGATACAGATGTTTATTTTTGTATCTCCTGTTCACCCCCAGATTAACCCACAAGATTCAGCAGTACCCTCACTGGAAGGAATCCTATCCAGTTTCCAAAGAAGACTAGTACCAGTTCTGCTACAAGTGTGGGGGATTCAACACCCATTGATCTCATGTTTCCCAAAAATAAAAGTCACATTGTTACATAAAAGAATGACTGCAGAAGTGGTGTGCACAGAATCAGATCCACTCACACTGTACTGACACTTCTCTCCTGGGAGTGAGCAGCAGCAGACACTCTCCTGGAAGAAGCGCCTGAATTAAAGGTACCATTTATTTGCCCCACAAGCTCTCCAGGGGCATCCAACGCACTGCTGCTAAGAAAATCTTCCTGGCCAGCTGGTCCACATTCACATCTTTCTTTCCACAAGTGCTCCCTTCATACTGTCTCCTTTCTTCATGCACCTAACACAAGCATCCACCTCCTTCCCAAATGACATTTCTCTGCCTTTAGCACCAAAGGCACTGTATGGGAGTTGTGCACATTTCCTGGTTTTGCTCAAGGACAATTCACTGCATCTTACAAAACAAAGTCTTTTCACAGTGTGGGGTGGGATTTTGAAGAGGCCTATATGACTTAGCTGTGGAAATGCCACTATCTTCCCATCTGCTCAAATACCTCCTACCTCCTTGTGAGCCAGCCTTGCTGTGAATGATACTTCCCTCTCCAATCTCTTACCTACACCAATATCAACTTTTATTCACTGCTTCCTCCCACAAGTGTTACTGTGCTCCCAGCCCTGCCCTCACCGCATGGGATATTCTCCTGGCACCTTCTACCCTCTGGTACCACAGCTCCATCCCAGCACCTCACAGAAGCATCAGCTGACACCAGCCACTCCCCACCAGCTCATGTGTTTGATAGACGTAAGTACAAGTTGTGCATAGAGGTAGACTAATGCAAGGTTAGGTTCACAATACTTTGTCTCACCAGCACCACTGGTGAACAGTACCCCTCTGCTCTTTTCATATGCAGCCACAGCACTGCCCCTTGCAGCCAGGCACAGAAATCAGGCCACCGACCTCCTTTCAGATCCCCTGTAAGGCTGGCATTCCTCTGTGGTCACTCATACCCTCCATCCCCCAGAAAACCGTCCCTCCTTTTGCTTTTTCCCCTCTCTGCAGGGGCAGGGACCACAGGTCAGATTTCCAGAGGTGCTTCAGCTTCAAATAATTTTAAGAGTCTGACCCCAAGTTTCTCATTATATGTTTGCACCCTGCCAGGAGAACAGAGCTCTGACCCAACTGAGGGCACTGAGTTCCACTACAATAGAAATGATTGCTACTAAACATACCAATTACAGCACTTGAGCTCAGAACCAAAGCTCTGTACCGAATTCATCCACATAAAGATGAAGACCAGGATTGGTGCCACACTTAGTATCTTGAAAGCTCTGCACATAAGTAAGACAAAAAAGATCTCGCCAGGGGTCTTTTTCAAAGCAATGGTTTTCAAAAAATATTAAGCATCCGTCAGACAACACTTTCTTATTTGCATTAACTCTCCATAGCATCTGAAACATCCATTAGACAGCCTCCCAGGCCTTCACATGCCTTAGAATCACAGAATCATAGCATAGTCTGGGTTGGAAGGGACCTTTAAAGCCCATCCAGTCCAACCCCCCTGCAAGGAGCAGGGACATCTCCAACCAGACCAGGCTGCTCAGAGCCCCGTCCAACCTGGCCTTGAACGTTTCCAGGGATGGGGCATCCACCACCTCTCTGGGCAACCTGTGCCGGTGTTTTACCACCCTCAGTGTAAAAAAAATTCTTTCCTGATGCCTAATCTGAATCTACTCCCTCTGTTTTAAAACCATTACCTCTCACTTTTTCCAAAGATCCTACTACAAGTGGAGTCAATGTTATCTTGCCATGGCTGCCTTTGTCCTTTGCATTTCTTTCTTCCTTCCTTCATGTCTGCCCATCCCTGCAGTGATGAACACTAGACATTAACACATTGAAGTGAAAAATGCACTGGGGCCAAAGAATCCTCCAGCTGCAGCTCTTGAGACCTAAAGAAACTGTGCAGATTTTCAAGCACTATCACATGAAATACCAATACTCCCATGGCTGCCTTTTAAGAACAAGAGTAGAAAAAAATATGGAAAAAGCAAGCAAGTCTCATTAGACAAAGAGACAGGAGATATTGCTAATGGACATCACGAGCAATGAAGTGCTGGAAAATGTCACGGCCCTGACCACAGCTCACAAAGAGCTGGAAAGGAAAATGCGGCTACAAAAAGACAAAAACATAGGTGCCCTCATAAGCAAGGAAGATTGCACCTTTCAGACATTTAAAAACTCTTACCTAATGCACAGAAGATTGAGACAGGCTCTGTTTTTCAGGGATTTTTTTTTTCTTTTTACTGAAATAATGAAGATAATTCTGAACTGGGAAAAATAGGCACAACTTGCATCTAAAAAAAGTCTAGGAGAAAGTGTGCTTTACCGTAAGGCTTAGAGCACCGAGTTATTTGCCTTCTTCTAAAGAAATAAACTTCCACTTAAAAATTTAAATACTTCTTACTGTGATTTTTTAATTCACCAGATTTTAATTTTAGGTTGAGCCAGCAGGGAATTATTAAAACTGATAAAACCAGGCTCAGCTATATAGGCCAAATGCTTTGATGTCTGCGAGGTATACTTTACCCTTTCTTCTTTTTTAATCCTCATTATCTATTTCATTCCAACTTCCTGTAAAGTACTGAATTATTGATAAAATTGTAAAAGTAAGCAATTCCTTCATGAGCACGAGTGGATTAACCAAAGGAAAATGAGCACGCTTCAAGCACAGGTCCTGCTCCTCCCTCTCCCACACTCACATCCCTTCTCCCTGCAGGAAGACAAGCAAGAACAGTTCTAGTGTCCCAGCTTTTGAGGAAGAAAAAAATTGGAAGGCTAACTAAATCAGAGGATAAGAACATTACATAGAGAGATGAAACAAAGAAACAAGACGGAAAAAAGTCAAGAGAGAAGAGGTGAAAGTCAATGGAGAGAGCTTGTCTGGAATAGCAGGTCTAAATTCTGTCCAGCTCACATATACTTAATTAATCTCCCAAATGGTCTCAGACAACCCTGACCCAAGAGCTCTCAAAAATTATTTTTATTTGTTTCACTGGAAGAAAAATAAGAAACATTTGTCCCAAATTAAACTGCCTTCTGCATCTCCCTAAAGACACAGTTCTCAGTTACGTAGTTTAGGTTCAGAGCTGCATTAGATTTCAGAAGTTCAAATACACAGTGTCAAGTTTATCAATTGATTCAGCAGTGAAAACATGCTATTTATTATCTTCTTCAAAGCCACAAGAAGATCAAATCAATCAGTAGTCTAAAGACTGAAGTGTTAATGAAAAAGCAGTGACCTCCTGCTGTTTGACAGCTGTCCTCTATGAATAATACACTTCGAGGAGCTGTGCATCACCAAAACATAAGCAGTGCTGCTGAGACAGAAGCCAGGAAGAGAGGAGAATCTTAATTCCAAAGCATTTTAAACTACCCTGTCAATGCCTTTTCTGTCATTACAATAGCTCCGCAACACACTTAAACATACACTTAAGATGTTGCTTTCAGATGAAAGAATAAGTTTCTTTAAGAAGCTGTCACTCAAAGCACTGATTCTTTCTTTTCCCCTTAGGAAAGGGTAAGGCAAGGTGCAAGGGCAACCTACAAGCACGAAAGGGAGCAAATGCACAGGTACCTCCTCCAGCACCTTGGAAATTGATAATGGCAAGATATTAGCCTTGAAACATTTGAAAAAAAGGAAGGAGATAACCTTCCCCAAAGCCCCAAAAGTTCTCCCTCCTTAAAAAGGATTTTTTTCCTCCCTTAAAAGAAAAAGCTTACAGAAAGACAAGAATAGCACTGGCATGTTAAAAAAAAACTGCTAATGATCAGAGGTACCGGAACTGTTTAGCTTCCAAAGACAGGCAACGTAAGTTCATTTGTTGTTAACAGGTGAGACCTAATCACTGTCCAGCTTAGCTTCCTAGGAAATACATTTACACTCCACACATTAACATTATCTGATTGTAAGGATGTCTGCTGAACCCTGAAGCATGAACAATTTCTGAACTAATAGAAGGAAAGACTTTCACATAGCCTAGGAATAAATGATATTTTGAAGGCCAAGAATATAGTAAGATTCAAGGAGTGGAATTTGTATAAGGTTAATGAAAAAATGAATTAACATAGCACTAATGTTTTTGCAGAGCCACAGATCTTTACACTTCACAGTTTAGGTCAATCTTTACCAGGCAGGGATTGATCAGAGACCTTAGACCTGCCTGCAATGAGTCCTCCCATCTCCTTCCGAGGCTGCTGCTGCCACACCAGTCAAAAACTCCTCCTGGGGCTAGAACAGATCTAGTCTGGCATGGAAATCTTTAAAGTGCAAAATCCTTAAAGACAGCGTTGGTCAAAAAGCTCAGATTAAAATCATCCTCCATTTGACTTGTTTATAGTCATCACTGTCCCTTGCAACAACAGATGAACCCTTTTTTAAGAGATGTCAGGCAGCCCTTTAAATGCACAGGCTAAACTTGTTTGTCCCTTTCTTGTCTCCACGTGGATGTTTGCATGCTTGACTTCTGCGATACAAAACCAAACACTATCAGCTCTGCAACCCACTGCTTCACAGAAAAGGCTATATTACTCCTCCTCATCCAGTAAGTTCCAGCCACTTCGAGGCACAAACAAGCTTTACATCCCAGACACCATGCTCCCTTCAGAAGCCGCTGCTCAGACAGTGCCAACCCCACTGGTCACAGCCCACATCAGCCTTCAAAACCAGAGCGAGACTTTAAAAGCAAAGCTGTCTCAGGTGACAGCTTCTGGGGTAGCATATTGTCTCCTTGTGCCCCAGCAATGACAGACACAAAACCTTCCTTAAACGTGCTCCTGAAAACAACCAAATGCTCCTAAAGGCTGCCTTGGGTTTTGGCTGCCCATTCGAAAGCACGGAAGCTCTTCTCTAGCTGAATTGTCATTCTCAATTTTTAATCAAGAAGTACAAGTAGAAGATGGACTATCTATTCTGCACTTTGCAAGTCGGCTGACTCAAAAATGTTACCTGCTGAGTGCCCTCATTCCAGAAACAACTATTATACTGGCTTTTAAGCTAGATTCGGCTTGAATAGCCAACAGGCAGTGAGAAAGCATCTATGGCAGAGAAAACTCTCCCTCTGCTGCTTCCTCCTTCAAATTACATCTCTCTCCCTACTAATGGCATCCAAAACATAAGGACTTGATATTTTCTGAAATTGGAAAATTACAATCAATGTCTTAATTGCATACCTAATTAAACAATCAGCATCACTAAAATGCAAAGGCATCTGAGCAGAGACATGTGCTGGAGCAGAAAAATCTGAAATTATACTCTCAGTTAGAGCTCTAATTGCTTTTTAGATTAAGAAACCTTGGAAGGAAATGTTGCAGATGCTGTGAAATGTAGACCTCAGGTAGACATTACAGCCTTCAAACATTAACTAGTTGAGGTAAGCACAAGGGAAGCATTTCAGCATTTCTATTGTAAATATAGATAGAGAAATAACAGGCTTAACTCATAGCAGTGGAAAGCTAGGTTAGACATCTGGAAAATCTTTTAACTGTAAGTGAGCATGGATTGTCTAGGGAAGCTACAAAATCTCTCCTAGAAGGTTTTAACAAGAGAGAGTATATGCATTTTTCAGGGTTGCTTTTCAGTATGCTAGATGATCTAGTTAATCTCCTCACATACTGCCCAGGTCTCAGTTTTATTGCTCCTTACCTACATTATTCTAGAACCTGTTTCAGGTAGGGAACTACATGGTAACATATACACGTGCTAACAGGCACCAAGGTGCATTACTCCTCACAGATGGTCTGCATGACAACCCAGCTGCCCCACAACACAACAGCTTACTTTACCTCGACCTGCTGGCCGCACTTCTCTTGATGCAGCCCAGGATGCGGTTGGCTTTCTGGCTTGCAAGTGTGCATTGCAAGCTAACATTGAGCTGCTTATCCACTAGGACCCCCAAGTCCCTCTCCTCAGGGCTGCTCTCCATCCATTCTCTCCCAGCCTGTATTTGTGCCTGGGATTGCCATGACCCAGGTGCAGGACCTTGCACTTGGCCTGGTCAAACCTCATGAGGCTGGCATGGGCCCACCTCTCCAGCCTGTCAAGGTCCCTTTGGATGGCATCCCTCCCTTCCAGCGTGTTGATGGCACCACACAGCTTGGTCTCATCGGCGAACTTGCAGAGCATGTTTTCCTACCTGAGCTTAACAGTGAGAACAGGAAAATTATCTCTGACAGAACTGTTTGTGCATTCTGCAAAAGGTAGGTCCCACAAAAGGATATGGCTACAGAAATTCAGTGCCCTGATCCTACAGGGCAGCACTCAGTACGAACCCAAAGACCATTCCCTCTCCAGTTGAAGGTAAACCCCTTTCTCAGTAAGTAGACAGGGTGTCCTACTGCTCACTAAACAAGAAACTATTTAATATTGTTTCCTTCATGTTATTCCAAGCATGACTACATGCATCCTTTATTGTATCACAGCCAGGCCCCACCATTACATGCAGTCACATCACCAATATATGCAGTGATTTGAGTGTTCTTTGCACTCACCACCATATTACTTCAGTAATTCAAACATTAATTGGTGTTTTCATAGCATACCTGCAAAGTGAAAAAGTCGCTATTACAAGTGAAGAATTTGGGCAGAGTCAGATCAAGACCTTTTTCTCTATTTGGACAGCCATCTCAAGTATAACAAAAGCCTGACTTTTCAGAGGACTTGAGTTTACAGCATATCAAACATTATGAAGTCTTCGCTTACTACTCTGATGGTTCATTTCCAGCATCTTAAGTCAAATTACTAGAAATCAATTAACATACCACAGGGAGAGGCAAAGGAAAAATCCTTTACACAAACCACCACGGCTTGTCCAGTATCATGTAACAACATGGCAGATGAGCAATAACTGATAATCCTACAGAGCTAGCATACTACCCAGCTACCTCTGCGGACAGATCACGTCCTCAACCAGCTCTTTCTTCCTCATTACCCACAGATGCATCAAATGTCAAAAACCGGGAAAGAATCTTTTTTACTACCCTACCTTTGTCTTGACTCTTGGCCTAATAATATGCTTTTCTCTGTAGGTAGGAATAATTTTGTATATTTATATTCCCTGCAGAAGGCAGCAGTTGATTAATGAACCAAAATATCCCATAAATACTTGTTATGAATGACATGTATGTCTCCGTCAGTCTCTGAGGACACTGTTAGTGTAGGCTCTCAACAAAAAAAAAAGTGCCACTGCCACACCACAGCTCTGACAAAGCCGTCTCTAGCAATCACACCTGTACTAATAAGCCCAGACACAGCTTTCGCACCTCTAGTAAAGGCATTTGACAGACTCTACAAAATGGGCCTGAAATAACTGGGTCTAGAAACATTGTCAGTCTGCTCCCCTGATTGGGAGGGACAGGGGTGGAAATTTAATGCAAAAAAATGAAAATTACTGTATTTAGAAAGGCTTTTGCAAGAGGATGAAAACTGCGCTACAAACCAGGCTTTGATTACATAGCTGACCTAATTCAAGTGATTTCAGAAGCCAGTTAGCCCCTTTGGCAAGTCTGTGATGAGAAGGACATGCACAGTTTGACCACTACACACTTGAATACCAAGCCGGGCAGGTGGGGTGTCAGTCCCGTAGCTGCCTCTGCTCTGTGCTCTCAGTTCAGGGGAGCCACTCCAACTTCACCGACACTGGGGAGAAGTGGATGTAAAGACTGGATGAAAAGGATGATTCTAGCAGCTGCACACAGTTGTATATTAACTAGCTATTACTACTGAGAGCTAAAAATAGAGCGACTTAATTATGATTAGGAGCATGTATCTATGTCATACAAATATGAAGAGGGTTGTACTTGCTTTAAATTAAGTTCCTTAAATTAAGCATAACAAAATTCAGAGTCAACACGAGCCAATCTATAGATAATTGTGTAGACAACACTGGATCCCTCAAGTACCTGTTATATGAGGTATCACAAAAACACTTTCATGCATTTCAATCTGCTGCATTAACATGATACATTGAATAAAAATAGAAAAATTTAAATAAACCACAATAGAATTTAGCACTCTCAGTTTCTCAACAACAGTTTCTCAAAGATGTGTGTGTTATCTTAAAATACAAGGTGAATATCAACTCATTAACAAAAATAAAAAACAGACGGAAATATGGTTAAAATAAACTGGTTTTTTACATGAAGGAATCTTTATTTGTATGTCATAAGTTCTCATATGAATCAACTTAAAGTATTGACCAAAAAGGAGGCAAATAGATGAATCAGCTCAAGGCTGAATCTAAATTCCCTTCTAGCTGGATAGCTCTATTATCTCCTTTTTAGTCTTGATATCCTGTTGTTTTTCAAGCTCTCACAGAAAATAATTTTCCAGGGTTAGCTTTTAAAAACTTGTAATAAGTATGGGTTCAATTGCAATTTACTGTCTAAATACGCAACTGATATTCCATGGGGAATTTTTAAAATCTCATTTAAGAACAAACCTGTTCACAAACTACACTGTATTTTCAGAAACTGTTACCACTTGAACATTTGTCAGAAAACAAAATTATATCTGTGACAGGTTCATTACTACACGAGTCACTAATAACGACTGTTCTTCAAGAAACTCCTCACGATATCTAGCATCCTCAATACCTACTGTGCAACTGCATGGAAAAGACACTATCCACGAGGGCTTGCAATATGATTTTCACCATTTTACTCCAGTGACAGCATCTAAGCAGCAAATACCTCTCCTACGCACCTCTGGTTGCGCTACGAAACCCACAGGGTCCTGCAACGCAGCAGAGCTCAGCAGCAACGGCAGGCAGGTGGGCAGTGTGAACACTGGGAGGCCACACTACAAAAAATAGTTACGGAGGCTGTGGTTCCATGGACATATCTCACAGCCTACTTAGAGGCTTCCTGGATGATGAAGTCTCATTCTTTGCTCCCACATGCGACTGTCATATAATAGCTTTCATAAACAGACCCATTTTTAGATTAATTAGAAACAGAAAGGGCAAAGAAACCCATTTGGAAGCTGTTCACTAACACTCAGAAAAATCACTTTCTGATTCCTAGCCTGGGTTTGTTCATAACCAGCTTATACCCTTCTGTTCTTGCGCTAACATTAACCTTTAGCTTAAATAGCTGTAAACTTGCCAATATTTACTCCCCTGCTCTATTAGTACATGGCAGCAACATCCGCTCTCAGCTTCCAGTTTGCTAAGCTGAGCCATACTTGTTTGGTCTCATCTCACAACATCCTCAGCATCTCTCCTCCCAGGACTGCCACAGTGTCCCCTCTCCCACTTCTGTAACCTATTCTCTGATTTTTGCAATAGCCTCCATCTTCTCCAAACCATTTCCTGGTTTCCCCCATGGCATACTGGAAATATTACAGAAATATAGACAGATGAGACCCACTGCCCACCTGGTCCATCTCAGTGTAGCACATGGTATAAAGCAGCACGCAATTAGTGTTTTTACTATCTTCCCATTTGCCAGGCAGTAACATTTTCTAGCCCCACATACTAGTGAGGGCAGACTATAGTTACCCAGAACAGCCCTTTCTTCTCTCTTCCTGATCCAGTGCATGAGGGGCTTAAACAGGACCCTCTTGTTTTTAACAGGATACTCCCATAGCAAGACTGGCCGGTGATAGCAGGTGAGCATGGCTGCTCACCTGGTATCACAGCATCCTGGAAGCCTACAGGCACAAGCAACCCCGTACAGCAAGAGCCTACAGCGCCCCAAGTAAATTATCACTCAGACTTAGCACAGCCCTTCCAGCATCTGGTACCTGCATGCTTGAGCAACAGATTAAAATCTCAAACTGCATTTGGGATTTCACCCCAGCTGTATGCCTAAATTATCTTTAGTTTTGTAGCATGCAAAGGATGAAGCTGTCAACGCGTTCAGGAAATTCTCCCTGCAGAACAGATATCTAATACCTTGATGTTCGCAAGTGCCTTTCAGCAAAGGATGCCTGTTACAAACCCAGCTCACAGACTGCCAGGAAAGCTGCAGGCACTTCCTTACAGACTCAAAGGCCAAGGAGGGGAAGAATTGGTCTCACCTTTACCCAGTACAGGTTTGGTTTCAAATGAAACCAAAGGGGAACCACAAAGCCCTTTTAGAAAGTGCCAGTGATTCACCACCACACCAATGGAAATGAACACACAGCTTGATCGAGGCTCATCTGATCCGTCCTCCACAATGTCACAAAATCGTTCAGACTCTAAATACAAGCAGACAGTAGACAACTTGCTGGTGGCCATGATATGGCTTAAAAATCCTGTTTATTTGCCAAGAACGGAGTCTGGATGCAAAGAAAGTTCTTGCACAGCCCGGCAAGAACTACCTCCTAACGGACAGCATTCTCTTGCTGTACCACAAGACCTTCAAGTGGCTTGAATTCAACAAATCATTGAGAATTGGAGTCCTGCTGTCTTTAGGCATGACATTAAGCTTTATTAACAATATTTGACTTCCAAATACCACTGTTACAAGGGGGGTCAAGAGGGGTGGAGGTGGGGCTACTTTCTTACTTAAATCTAGATACACAGTACCAGAAGATTCCAGTTACAACCACCCTTACACAATCCCAAAAAATTAGCTCAGAGGCATGCAAGGTAACCCTGCCCTACATCTAAAGAAGCTGTGTCACCATGCAGCTTGGAAAACAAGAAACAAGTAAAAGAAAAACAACACTAAAATACAAAATTGTCATGTAACAAACCCATTTTTCTGACCTAATGTCTATGAAATTATTATGTTATTGGAAGGGTTTGCTAACATTGCATGAATAGTTCACACTTCATTTATGATGCTTTCAGCTAGTGCTGGTTAGCTCATCTTTTCCCCAACTCTTGTGCTTTGCAAGCCAAAGCCCACTGCTATCTCTCCGGTGCAGCATTTCTTGTACAGATTGCTTCAGTAATACACAACCCTGGGAAATATCCCCTCCTCCCACACAGAGCCTTAAAAATAAGAGTGTGAAGTCTGGCTCTCCCAACAGCCAACGCTATTTTTAAGGCCTGCGTATGTGGCAGGTAGGAGTCCCCCCACCCACCACTCCCATTGCACCCCTATTCTGAGCAGGAGGAACTGATTTACTCCAACACTAGATGAAGCTCTCTCAATTTCTATGGATGAGCACCATGCGTGAGTGCCATGTTGAGGTGATGAGGACACCATAGGTTTCTGTGCCCCATCCCAAATCATATACAAGCCTCTATCAACAGAGCACATTGCTGTAGTTGTTTCTGCCATTACATCCCCAAAACAAGGTGCAAAGAGGGGAGTTTTGCATAAAGTGGCAATATTTGCCTCAGCTCCAACATTTTGAGTATTCCTCTACAGCCTTTGGTGTATACTGCTTAGACAACTTGGTCCACCCTCCAAATAGATCTGTGTTCCATGATCCCAAATGCTTCGGACAACTGCAGCAGTAGATTCTGGGAAAAGACAAGCACTTTCTCAATGAAGTATTTGGAAAAGTCTTGGTAAAAATGTGACTGCAAGCTGGACAGCACCAGACAGGGGAAAAGAGCTTACTGTAGTTCATCCCAGTTCAGAGGTGCTCTGTGTACATGGATAGCTCCTTCAGCCTGCAACACACAAGTCACTTCTGGAGAGACCAAATACAGAGATTGCTGTGACAAGACTGCCTAAGAGAAACAATGCCAAGGACAAAAAAGCAGCAATTCTGGGTACCTAGACTAATTGGGAACCTAGGAGTTGTACAAGACATAAGGTCCGCTACTCACATTGCCAGCCCACTGCTGCCACCCACACCTTGCTCTCTGATCAGCAGAGGTACAACTTCCACGGAGATGAAGGAAGTGGAGTGAGATACCTTTTCCTTTAGAAAACACCAACTTTCAGAATCAAAACTTGTTTTACAGGACCATGATGAATTTGAACAGGAGTATTTTTCAGGTTTAAAACAGGGAGGGAGTGCAGGGAAGAGTGATCCCCTAGAAGAGTGTTACAGCTTAGCAGCCAATGCACTTTTCTAAAACATGGGAAAGCTAGGTTAAAAATCTAAATAGTGCCCAGTTTAGATCAGGAACTAGAGTCCTGTGTCCTCCTTGTTCTACATATATTCTAGCTTAAGCTGCTGGCTCTTCTGCAGAGATGTCTCCCATCTGTCATATTCCAGTCAATCTCAAAAAGTCAAAACCAGAAAAAGTCTAACTTCCCATCCAACCCAAAAAAAACCCACCCACATTTTGCAAAAGCAGCAGTCACTTTCCATTCAGCTTCCCTCCAGAAGTCAAACACTCACACAAAGTGTTTCAAGTTTAAAAAAAATTGGATGTAACAGCACACTATTCACATCCATCCCGATACTGTCATTATGACCTTACAAGTCAGAGAATGGAAGCATACAGTTCAGCCAAACTGGATTACTTGAACTTAATGTGCAGTGCTGGTACAAAGTAAGAGATGCAGCTGATTGTGGAATATTTCATGTTTGTAAACTATATCCCAGATGTTGCACAAACACTTTCCCTTCCCTTTTAAGGAAATCAATGGTATAAACCTTGGAAGAAAAGTAAATTACACTTGGATTCCCATTCAAAGGCTTTAGTTTTGATTTATAGATGTGCAGAGTTTACAATACAAAACTAGCGAAGCAAAGCTATAGTCTTGAATACTGCTGTGGATCAGGAAAATAAATGAAATGTCAGGATTCTTTGCCTTCTGGTGGAGGATACTCCTGGTCTTGTAAGCCTACAGGAGGTTTGCAGTGAAAAAGTAAAATAGCATTACAGGAAAGTTAGCTATCTGCTCTGTGAACTCCAGTTACAACTAAGAAAACTCCCCAAGTTTGTTTTTTTCCTAACTAGCAACAGAACAGTATTGAGGAACAACTTCATTGTCACTGAAAAGGACAGATGTCCTGTGTGGCAGGGAATACCGACCATCAACATCAAAACTGTTTTTTAGCTGAGGTGAATAGAAGTTGAGTGTCAGTACACTGACATGTTCAGAGAAGCTTGCAGAAAATTCTGTTACCAAATAACAGGCTCCTAGCTGCTGTGGTCATTATGAAAAGCATTTCTGACCAGCATGCTGCTCCACAAGAGAGCATTTCTCTTAATTTTAGTGTAACTACTATAAAAAGCCTGCTGATTTTTCCCACTGGAGATAAGGTTATCAAAAAGCTACTCAAAACTCAGAAGAGCAGCTAATGCAAGAACAACACTACTTTCTTGTGTGTACATACAAATAATTATCTCTTTGCTATAACACAACTGTTAACATTTATTTATTGCAAAGGAAGTTAAAAATGGTAGTAGGACTCAGAGAATCTCCGTTAAAGATAAATAAACATGTATTTCATTCTAAACAGATGTGAATATGCAGATATCTTGTTTTAAGACACTCAGAGATGAGAGAAGCTTTTCCTCCTCTGAATACAACATGTCAGATGAACAGAGAGGCTACCAGAAGACACAAGAGAGACATGTTCAAGCACCGAGGAATCACCCCGCACTAAAAGCTGCCTTGGGAAAGCCGTGAAGGGCTTTGAGGAGTCCCACAAGACTTGCTAGTCTGCAAACCCAGATGCAACACAGGGAAGTAAGATTATGGCATGGGGAGATAGTAGAAACATCTCCACTACTGTTATATTTAAATGCCTTCTAGATAATTATTGTTGTGCAATTCCTATGGGATCTGAAAGCCACATAGGCATTTTATACATAAGGTAAGCAGAAAGCATTTGATTGCCATTGTGGGCATGGCTGACAACAGACAGTCTGCATTACAGCTGGCAGCAACCCTCGGATCACACCTTACCTACCCAGACCTGACCTCCCCTCTGGCACAGGAACGGCGATTTCATGGGCACAAGGGTGTTCTACAGCTCCCCACCAACCCTGATCCCAGGAACATTTCATCAGCAATGCAGGTATTTTTGGTAAAACATAACCTTCATAAATACAACAGGTAGAAAAGAAGGAAGACATTTAACTGGAGATGTAGTTTTTCTTTATGAAGAGAAGTTTCTAGCAACTCTGTCAGTGTCACAGTGCTTCAGTTTGCTTCTTTGCCACTGTGTGGGAGGCTTTGAAAATGCAGAGCTTACTCATCTTCACAGGACCGATAAAAAGACACCTAGGCAACAAAGCTTAAGGGGAAAAAATACCGGAAGTAAACTATTGCATGGACTACGTAGTTCATGAGAGAAGAAAGGGACAGTTTCTAATCTTTTGATGACTGGCTTAAAGCATGTATGTCCTCCACTAGCCACTTGGGCTGGTGTACAGTACATGGTTTTACTGATCAGAGGGCCTGGATTCGCACGTGGGGAGTGGGGGCACGCAGATAAATTACAATCAAACTAGCAACCAAAACTGGTACCAGTCAGTGCCTTGCTGATCTCCTCACTAACAGTGGAAGTCCAGAAAGTACTCTTCAGAGCACCCCACAGCTACATAAGAAGACAGTAGTGGTGGTTTGCACAAACAGCTTGCTTTCTCAAAATAATAGGGCTTCACACTCCAAAATCACTGTCTCTGGACCAGGACTTCTAAAAGCGAAGACCTTGATGGTTCTTAAATATTTGCAGGTGCTTGATCAGAAGTGGTGACTGCGAAGCTATAGGGCATGGGAAAATAAGACTAAAGATATGACTAGGTACCTTCAGGACTAGAGGAGAATAGTCATTTAGTCCCTCCCCTGCAGGTGCTTATCATGTTCTAGAAAAACAATGTCATGAACTAAATTTGTCATCTCAGTATGTGATATAGCTACACAGGAGTCAAAAAGAACAGACTATTGACATTTAACAGGGAAAGAAAGATTAAAATCAAAGTAATTGGTATACAATGGCATCTACAAGAAGAAAAATCAAAGAGGAAACACTGCTCCAATTACTTTGGTTTGGAGATGAAGAAAAGTAAAATGAGGTGTGTAATATCCTGATGTAAAAGAGGAAACTTATGCACAAGATGACTTCTCCCGTAAACAAATTCAATGGAAGTGGATAAAACCACAGACTTCACACCCTCTTGTAATACTTAAATATAGTTGAAAGAATTGGAAAGACAGGCAATATGATGACTTGACTGAATTTTTGCTCTTCTCCAGTCTGACGATTCCTCTGTGTTATACAAAACTCACATTCAAATTTGTTTAATTTTAAAAGTCACGCAGCCATGTCCCTGGCCGAAGGCTATTTCAGTTAAAGAGGGCTGCAAGTTGAAGATGCAATAGCTATGTGTTTGTTCTTCTGGAAAAGAAGCTCCCACAGAGGGACTGCAGTAGATGAGCTATCAATTAATCCCTCTTTGTAGACAAAGTTTTAAAGTTTTAAGTGTGAAGGTGAGAATTATTGAGTCATTCCTCTCAGGGCTGAAAACCCTAGTTTGATTCTGGAATAATTAAGTTTCTTCTTCACAAACACAGAAAAAGTAAAACAGCAGAAGTGAAGAAAAAAAAAACATAGAATCATAGAATCATAGAATAGTTAGAGTTGGAAGGGACCTTCAACGGTCATCTAGTCCAACCCCCCTGCAAGAAGCAGGGACATCCCTGACTAGATCAGGTTGCTCAGAGCCCCATCCAGCCTGGCCTTGAACGATTCCAGGGATGGGGCATCAACCACCTCTCTGGGCAACCTGTTCCAGTGCTCTACAACTCTCATTGTAAAAAATTTTTTTCTCATATCTAATCTAAACCTACCTCCTTCTAATTTAAACCCATTACCCCTTGTTCTATCACAACAGGCCCTACTGAACAGCTTCTCCCCATCTTTCCTGTAGGCCCCCTTGAGGTATTGAAAGACCGCTATCAGGTCTCCCCGGAGCCTCCTCTTCTCCAGGCTGAACAGCCCCAACTCTCTCAGCCTGTCCTCATAGGAGAGGTGCTCCAGCCCTCTGATCATCTTTGTGGCCCTCCTCTGGACCCTTTCCAACTGGTCCATGTCTTTCTTGTGTTGGGGACTCCAGAACTGGACACAGTACTCCAGGTGGGGTCTCACCAGGGCAGAGTAGAGGGGCAGAATCACCTCCCTCGACCTGCTGGCCACGCTCCTCTTGATGCAGCCCAGGATGCGGTTGGCCTTCTGGGCCGCAAGGTCGCATTGCCCACTCATGTTGAACCTCTCGTCTACCAACACTCCCAGGTCTTTCTCCTCAGGGCTGCTCTCGATCCAATCCCCGCCCAGCCTGTATTTGTGCTTGGGATTGCCACGACCCAGATGCAGGACCTTGCACTTGGTCTGGTTGAACTTCATGAGGTTGGCACGGGCCCACCTCTCCAGCCTGTCCAGGTCCCTCTGGATGGCATCCCTCCCTTCCAGCGAGTCGACGGCACCACACAGCTTGGTGTCATCGGCGAACTTGCTGAGGGTGCACTCTATCCCACTGTCCATGTCGCCGACAAAGATGTTGAACAGGGCCGGGCCCAACACGGACCCCTGAGGGACGCCACTGGTGACCGGTCTCCACTTGGACATTGAGCCGTTGACCACCACTCTCTGAGTGCGGCCATCCAGCCAACTCCTTATCCACCGAGTGGTCCATCCATCGAACCCATGCCTCTCTAGTTTAGAGAGAAGGATGTCGTGCGGGACAGCGTCAAACATGCATGCTACCACAAAGCTTTTTTAACATGTACAGTTACAAATTTCTGTGCCATTTTGTAACTGTCAAGTCTTAATTAAAAATACTAGATTTCTCTGACTCATGGTGCTGTAGGATGCATGTATATTATTCACATGAATATTAATCTCTTCCCAGGTAGGAGGCTGAATTGCTCAGGGGATTTATAATCACATCACATCACATATGGAAACTTCTTGGGTGTCTTTGTTTTTTTTTTTCTGTTCTCTCTTTCAAATTTCAGCCAGATCATTAACAATTAAGAGTCATAAGAATCATTTCAGTAGTCTATGTGAGAGGAATCCAGCAGCTCAGATCCATGAGCTGAAGCTCCATGAGTATTAATGAAATTATTTTGCACATTGAGGAAGGGGAACACGGAAAGGAGCTGGAGGCATTGCTTTAAACATTAAGGACATAAGCAGCTGCTCTAAGCGCTGGAACAAAAGAGAAGGATAGTGCTCTTGAAAGCTTCTAAGTAAGGACAGAACAAGGGAAGATATTAATAGGGTGATCACAGAAATGTGATACGACCTTTCCTAACTACTAACAAAATCACCTGCTTAGACTATCATCACAGAGACCTTGAAAATCCTGACCCTTATCTGGATAGTCTGTATATGTATCACTGACTTTCAAACAAGATCTAGGAATGAGCTGGTGATGCACAAGGTGCAGAAAGCAACTAGCAGAGACACTCTTCTAGATTTCAGCAAAGGTACAGAGAGAAATGAGCATGCATCTAAGAAAACTGCGACAGTCTTTCTCATACTTTAGAAGGAAAGGAATTAGACAAGATAGAAAAACACTGTAATTCAAGGACACAAACTAATAAAAACTCAGAAAATCAGTAGCTAGAGCTCATAAGAAACAGGCTTAAAGGACCAGGGAGTTCAGGAAGCTGTTAACAGTTAATGAAACAGCATGAACAGATGAAAATCACAAGCTATCCCAGTGGAGAGGAAGGAACAGACATACAATGAGAGACCTGTCTCCCTCTTCAGAGGGCTTGAAATCTCTTCTTGTGGAAGTTTTTAAGGTCAAGCATGATTGCATAGCGAAGAAACTAAAGGGACGAAACACAAAATCAAACACCTAGCAGTGAACACACAATATGACAAAAAAACATGACTGCTACTCACAAGAAGACAAAGCTATCATCATTAAGAGGGCATTAAGAAGGCTGTAACATTTGATGCCTTAATTGCTTAAGGTCCTCGCTGACAGGGGTAACTGCAATCAGGCAGCTGACAGAATTAGTATTGTTTTTTCAAAAAAGGAAAAAAAAAAAGAGTTTAGCGAGTTACAAAAAAAACAGGTCTTGGTAAAGGAAAACAAATTTGAAAGCAAACAGATAAGGTAGTTATTTTTAAGTCAGCCAGGCCTGATAAGTCTTCATCCTCAGGTACTGGGTTGCAACACTGGCAATCACAAAGCACTAAGAACTTGAAAAACAGGCAACGCACGTGAAGATTTGACAAGGGCAAAGCAAGTAGTTATGCTTAAAAAATAGGAAGAAGAGGACTTAGATAATTATGAAAGCACTAACTTGACTTTTCCCCTCCCCCTCCTGGGAACTGAAGACTGGAACAAATAAACTATTTGCAAATCTTCTAGAACATAAAAAGGAGAGAAATAACAGGGAGCACGGTTTCATCAAGAGTAGAACTGTGTCAAATGCATTTAACTCCCTTCTATGACAAGGTGAATTATTCTTAGGGCTAGGAGAAGATGAGTAGAAGTTTTATATGCTGAGGACTGCACAAAACTGCTAAAATAGATGCAAACACACTGCAAAAAAAATATACTCAGGTAGCCAAACTCAAAGAATGTATCAAGCAGGGTCCCTCAGGCAGCTCTGGTAGCACACAGCCTGGCAGCATGGGTACTACACAACTTTTTCACATACAACTTCAAGGATTTGTAGGCATAACAGATTAGGAAGAGATAGACAGCAATGTGCTTAAGGAGTGAAAAAAAACAATTCTAAAAGAACAAGTGCAGAGCCATATTCAGCTATAATACAACACAAATACAGGCTAGGGAATAACTAAAAAAGCCCTGCTTCAGAAGGAACCTCAGCTCTGGAAAGGACAAGAGGCTAACTATGTACTAGTGTTAGTGTGAGATAAAAAGGCACCATCACAGCAGGATACCTGATATCTTGGGATATCAGGATCACAGCCTGGAGAACAAAGTCTTAGTTGCTCTGTAGTGCACATGAGCAGGCTCTCAGCTGTGTATCTACATTCAGCTTTGGACACTGCACTTCAGGAAAAACAAAGAAATCAGAGGAAAGGAGCGGGGGACGAGGGGGAAAAAGACAAGTTGATTAAAGAGGCTAAGAAAAATCCTGACAAGAAAACACTAAAAGAAGAAATGGTCATTTAGTGAACATGAGAAGAGCAAGTGAAGCTTCATCCTCTCTTTGAAACAGCCCTTCACTATTTGAGAGAGGAAGAAAATCTGTTCTGCTCCTTTACTACTTGTTCTAATCATGAGAAATGGATTTATCTGGTACAAGAGACATCTAGAGCAGAGGTTAGGAAAATCCTTTGGATAGTAAAGAGCTAAGTCCTGGAGCAGGCTCCTGGAAAGCTCCATCTCTTACACTTTTTGTTTTAAGGAAATTTCAGATCTCTAATTGTTAGGAGTGGTCAAGGCAAAGGAAAGAATAACATTTTTCTGTCATCCTTAAACTAGTGTTTCTGTAACAGTCATCTCAAAGTATGTCTTCCTTCCAGTTTAGCAGAAACACAAAGATTGATGCTGAACCACCTCAAGGACCTTGCACTCTCTCAGAAAAAGAGATATCCAGGGAGAGGGATCACTGAATCTCTTGTCCCTTCTAGTATGTTTGTGCATTTGTTTATCTTAAGGCACAGAACTGAATTCTTTTGCTTGCATGCTCTACAGAACCACAAGTTCCTCTTCTTCCTAGATATTAATGGGGTTCTTAAATTTCACCTTCCATGTTGTATTGATAGTTTTGACCCAAATCCCTTCTGCTCAGAAGGGAAGTAACACAGTAATTGTTACATGGGAAAGAATTCACAACCCAGATAAGCAAGGGAAAAACAATTTCTGCTGTGGTACTTCAGAAGCCTCTACAGATTAAAAAAAAAAAAAGAAAAAAACAAACAAACAAAAAAAAAAAAACCACCCAAAAAAACAACAAAACCACACCCTCAAAAAAAAAAAAGTGTTTTGCTAAAAGCTAGCAACAAATCCAGAAGAGAAAGAGAAGTCCTGCTACTGATAGACAGATACTGTAAAATCTCTTACAAAAACAAAACAAGAGAGCTCTAGAAGAAAACAGTATTTCTAAATGAAATACATTAAATCTGCACTTTGAGTACTAGGCAATAGTTTATCATCTATAGAATATGAACACCATATGTTATCTTTCTGTGGGCATATAGATGGATGAAAGCACAACACTTGAAAAAAAAAAAGAAAAAAAAAACCAAACAACTTTTTGGGTTTTAATCGCTGTTTTCTAAAACAAGAGTGTTTATACTGTTGAAGAAAATGTCACAACCTTTTCCTTTTGACTTCCCAAATCATGATTATTTATTTTTAAATCTTACTTTCATGAGATGGAAATACCATGAGATGAGATTATTATACACCCACTTTCAATTACTGTATGTAAAAATATTTGATATAAAGTTTCCCAAGGAACACTTTCACACAACAAATAATATAAATAACTCCTACTAAGTTAACAAGCTATCCTCAAGCTGCCTTGAGAAAAAGTCTTCATTTTGAACAGTTTAACACAAATCATTTAGTCCCAAACATTATTATTACTATTTACAAATAATAGTAATAATTTACAAAATTTACTTCCGCATCTTTTCCGATATCCATCCCTAGCTCCAAACAATGATGTTAAAAATGTTTGGCAGAATAAGATAGGTCTAAGAGCATCACAAGATGCTTTTGATTAAATATTTGTCTGCAAAACATCAGAACTGTAAGAAGTGTCTTACAAGGAAGAAGAAATGAAGCCTTCAGCCACAGATCTAAAACCTGTGTAGCACAGAGAAGGAGTGAAGCAATACTCCATCCTACCTCTTGAAGCTGCAGCCGAACTTTGCTAATGGCTCGAATCCAATGGGCTCTTGCTGGAGGAAATGGTGGCGGCTCGTTGTCACCATGGTAGCTTAAAGGCAAGAAACAGAAAATCACTGTATGAAAAACACTCATCTGTGGCATTAAAGAGTCAATGTTACACAGCGCAATCACAGCTTCAGCTCTGGAAGCTGAAGTAACCAACAGGCTCCAGTCAACACAGCCCTGCACATGCTCTGGAAGTGAGAGGCTAAAGCAGAGGTTTTCTTACACAGATGAACTGTTCTGGAAACTGAAGAGCTGAAATATATAAGCTACGATACAATCCAGCCCCAGGAGTAAGATGATGTTGGTCAGAACATCTGGAAAGCAGTCCAAGATAGCTGATCAAGCCAGTTCAACACATTGGAATCACAACTGCACACAAAAAGAGGCAGACGGAAGATTCTCCAGCCTCTGCCTGTTGCAGGTCACTTCTAACCACCACCTCCTTCTGCTTAGCCCACCCTGCTACAAATTTACAGCCCCTCTTCAGTGGAAACACTGGCCACAGCGCTTAGCTGTGGTCTTCCCTATTCATTCTCCCTCCACCCTTTCCTACAGCTTTTCAAGAGATCACATGCATCTGGCAACACTGCTCCATCTCAGTGCCCCACGCACACTTCACACCACCTAACCTCATAATACATTGGGCATTTTGTTACATTCCTTCTTTCGTATGTTGCTGAGGTGTAAATAACAGAAACAAACATCTTTCCCTGTTTGCAAAGCACCCTGCACTGCTAACAGTAATAAAAAAAAAAAAAAAAAAAACCATAGCTGAGAGCAACATGCATCCATGTTACCCATCTAGCTCAGATGCAACTCTAAGGATCAACGTTCAGAGCTCAGTTCCATGCTTACTCCATGGAGAGGAAAGCATTGCCAGAAAGTGGAGAGAAAGAGAGCCAGTGATGCAGGAGTATTCAAGTTAGATGCCTAAATTAGCCTGAAATAGTCTATGTGAATAACCTTCCCTGTGAACAAATATAGGCCAGCCATTCTGGGACAAGACTCCTGCTGCTCTGTAAGGAGAAGAGGAAAGTGAGTCAGAGTTTAAAAACAGTTTAACACTTTTTCTAGTCTTGTTTTCCTTTTTTCATCTTTAGTGTAAGGGTTGCCTACACATGAACTGCTGTGGTTAATTCTCTCATACACACACAGTGAAACCCTCCAAAGGGTACAGATAAGCAGACATCTTTCCATGGATCTAACTGAACCAGATGAAAACAATCCCTCATACTTATGGAAGTATAACCATATCCACACTGGGAGCTGCAATGACTTGATTACCTCAAGGAAAAAAAAAATCACTCCCAAGGTTAAGTAGAGAAATTTGAAATTCCTATAAAACTTGTACAAAACTCAATGCATTACTCCCCCAACCTTAGCTGAAATACTTCTGAAGACTGTTTTCAATACTGCTGACAGCTTGGAAAGCCCAAGTGCAAGGACAAGAAAAGCTGCTACAGTGAGTCAGAGCAAGATGCCTATTCATATTGTAATTCTACAACCCACAGCTACGTAAACACTAACTCTAATTGTGGTAGCCTACTACACAAGGAAGGAACTAGTGCAGCTCTAACCATGACTACATGTAGTGCTTGGTTGCTCACACGTGAGCAATGGAAGCAGCTCTCTTTGGGCAAGACTACATCCATTAAACCAGAAACAGAAAATACAGCAAATAAACTTCAAGGCACTAGCAAGCATTCCTTATGACATACGTAGCAAACATAGTTTAAGCTTAGCCAATATCTCATAAATAACTGGTCTTGCACATAAAGATGTTTCACAGATCAGCAACATCAAGTTAGTCATTAGAGAAGGCTGCAAGAACAATGTATATAATTTGCCCCAGGCAACAGCAAAGAGAGGAATCCTCTTTAAATTAGTTGAAAAGAACTCAGTAATAGCTTCACCTACCTCACTTGGGCTCCTGCATCAACATCCTTGGGCTTCTCAAGTTCCAGAGGTAATTTAGCTGCAGAATGGTCTGCACGTTTGTCCTCTGTCTCACAGACCTTCTCTTCCTCTCCTTTGCCGCGAGGCTCTTCTTGCTCCCTGAGCCAAGCCTGACCATCTTTCTGGTAGCTGCACGAACTGTGGTAGGAATGATTTGACTCTCTTTCTTGGCGATCATCTTCTTGCTCGGAGCCATGGGCACTTTCATGGGAATGGTCCAGCTCACTGAGGTGAGAGCTTCCTTGGCTGACATTACAAGAGGAGCCATATCTACTACTGCCAGCAGGACTATGAGAGAATATGAAAGTCCATCAGAAAAAACAGTGGCTTGGAGAAACACAAGGCAATCTGTACATCTAGCAAACTGAGTGGGACACTAAATATTACTGAAAAGAGATGTCATGAAGTCATATTTAACTATTATGCTCCCTGAACTAGATCTAGAGTTCTGAACCTCAAAACTTTGGTAGGCAGTAGGAATACTTCATACATAGCCTACCAGTATATAAACCAGGTATGTCAATGGTCTTTCTTGAACCAATTGACTACTACTTCACCTTACATCTGCTAGACACAGTCAGTGAAGATATTCTAATAACCAGATAGGAATAAGAATGAAACCATAGCAATTCAGCATGGAAGTGTTTGTCTTCTGCAGTTTCACTGCAGCTAAGGTCTTTACCATGACCACTTAGGCTGACTATTGTTATGATGTACAGTTAGCGTACATCGTATATAATATATATATTATATATTTATGATGAAATACATTGCAGTCAAGACTAAGGTTGTCAAAACTATCAACTTAAAACCTTTTACAAAAGTAAAGCAATTTTTCAAAGAGAAGCCACATGTCTCACTCCAGTAGAGCTTTTTAAATAATTTAATTTATGTAAAAAATTAATGTAACAGGGGCAGGATCTCTGTGATTCAAGACACCACTTCCAGGACTGAATTCGTAGAATACTCATACAAAATACAGTGGAAGGAAATTTCTCATGCAGTCAGAAAAGCTACAGCCAACAATTAAGTAGCACTAATGTTTCTCTCACTTGCACACTTAGCAGAATTTGAAGCCAGATAGAAAGTTTTGGGAGTGCAGTGTTGCAAGTGTATGATCAGAGGCAGAAGTTTCACTTATATCACACCGAGACGCAAGTTTAGTGAGTCTCTGTTTTCATTTTTGAGGGCAATTGTAACTTAATATATGCATAGGAGTGACTGTAGACTCACAAAATACTGACACCTTCCTTCAATGGCTTTCCTAACTGCATGAAATAACCGTTGCACAGATTTTAGGAATAGTAAGCATTAGAATACCTTCACTGACATCTCTAAAAATGCTTTTAAATCTTGAATAATGTGAAATGAAACTAATTAGTTCTATATACATCAGCAGTAAGTTAAATTTCTCTCTAAAATTAAAAGCCTTTACACCTTGCATTTTGAAAACAAAATGCTCATTCCTTCCAATACATTTTACTTACTGTTACTTTTTTCTTAGCAAATACAACATAATTATCACTAAACAAGAAAGCAAAGTGAATTTTATGCAGCAGAATTAACACACAAAGAATATAACTTCTGAAAGGCTAATGAAATTAGCACTAAAAGCATCTTATTCTGTGGGACACAGTATAAGAACATGGGAAATCCAAATACACTTAGAGAAAAAAAGAGTGGGAAAGATGAGAAAATGGTCTAAGGGCTTGTACATAACTAGTGACTGCAGTTCCCCACGTCCTCTGTGACAGCTATCAGTAATACTACAAACACTTAACAACAAACAGAGGATGAGACTGATCTACAAACATCAGACACCAAGGCCAATATCTACTGCTGCAGTATTGCATTATAAATGGTCAAAAACTTGAAACCATTTATTATGCCTCAATTGTAACTAGCCTTTTCTCAGTCAGTTGTTCCACGCTATTCAGATCCGCAGCCTGTGTGCTAGGATGAAGCACTGCTCCATCTGGAGCAGAATCAAGCTCAGTTTCTTTCCCTTCAGGCTTGTCTGATGCAGGCTCTTCTGCCTGATCAGCTTTCTGCAGTTCACCTGAAACCACATTCTGCTGATCTTCTGACTCTTTATCAAACTTCTTTTCCAGCTCTTTGTTGGATGTATCATCAACAGTGCTCACACCAGATGGTTTTTCAGAAAGTTCATTGTCTACAGTGTCAGGCTGCTCTGAAGACAAGTTTACTTCTATATTTGCATCAGTCAGTTGATCAGAGACTGCAGATTTTGAGTTTTCATCTGAACTGACTGTTCCTAACACCTTGTCATCTGGTTTTGACAAAGCCTGTGGTGGTACATGTGGTTCCCTTTTGGCAGAGGTCTCCCTGCTCTCTTTTTGCCAGGGAAAGGAGAAATCCAGCTTTTTCCCAAATACTGCTCCTTGGGCACTCTCTGGCTTACTCACCTTTTCTTCACTACCTCCTTCAAATAGAGTTGAAGAAAGTTTCTTAAAGCTGGACATGAGGCCCTGATCTGCCCCTGCTTTATTAACAGAAGGTGGCTGCTGAGAGAAGAATGACCCAAATGGCTTCCCACTATCAGCAGATGGCATAAAACTGAACTTTGGTAAACTGGGCATATTTGGTATTTCGAAGCCTGTTTTACTACTGTTTGCCTCTGGAGGAACGTTATTAGGTTTACCCTGTTTCTTCAAGTCACATTTGGAAGCAATCCCTTCTGCAGGCACCTTATCAATTGCTAAATGTTTCTCCTGTTCAGCAGTTTGCTGTTCTACCTCACTTGGCTTCTCTTCATCCAGCTGGAGCACATGAACACTGGACTTACCAGCCGGAGCTGTAGGTTCTCTACCATTAGTACTGATCATGTCCTGCTGATCAATACCAGCATTAGCTCGATCCTCTGTAATAGCAGGCTGCAATTCAAGTGCAGCACTCTTGTCCAACTGTGAAAGGTTTGTGTCTGCTGCATTAGTTGAGGCTTCCATTTCCAGTTCAAGCCCATCAGTAGAGCCAGTCTGAAGGACATCAATGGCTGCCTTATCTGTAGAAGCACCTTTTTCCTCTGTTACATGTGAAGAGCCCACATCCAGTTGGTATGTATTTACATCAGTATGGTCTGTGGCCTCAGCCTGCGCTGTGTCAACCACATGACTGAACTCAGGCCCACATGGCTTAGCATCTACCATCTCAGAGGGTTGTGCATCATTACCCAGCTGCAGAACTTCGAGGGCTTGATCTTCACTAGAGACTGCTGTTTCTGGAGTGTTCCTCAAGGGTTCCTCTTTACAGGTTTCCAAGTTCCTATTTTCCTCAGTGTCTGTTTTCATAGGAGATTCTTTTGTGGAGTTCTCTTCTGCTGAAACAGGTAATCTATCTTCCTTTAGAGAGCTCGTGACATCTCGTTTAGACTCTCTGGCTGCAGCTGTATTCTCTGTCTCCCTAGAGTCTTTTGCTGGAACAGACCCAGTGACATCTTTCACAATATTGCTTTGAGGTTTAGGGGTGGATTTTGGAGGCATCTCCTTTGGAGATTCTTTTGGACCTTTGAAGATGCCAAAGAGATCATTTGTAAAAGCAGGTGCTGGACCACTTGGGAGGGATGAGAAACCAAAGAAAGAGGAGCTTTTCTTCTGTGCAGTAGGCGGTGCACTAGCTTGAGGTTGAGAAAAGAAACCAGATAATGTTTTAGGTGGTTTCATTTTTGTCATGAAACTTGAAAACATTTCAACTGAAGAATCCAGTACCGATTTATCACTCTCAGATTCCTTAGGTCTGTTTTGCAAATTAGATGTCTCTGGCATTTTAGAAGTAGAGTGTAGCTCTTGTGCCTGTTGTAACCTGTCACAAGGGGTTTGTTCAGGTAATTTATGCTGCAGTAACTCACGTTGTACACATACTTCTTCAGAGACCACTTCGTTTTTTCTATCACTTACAATGTTTAAGTCATTTAGACTCTGGGAATCCATTTTATCATCTAAGGTCATGCTATAATCTTTCTTTTCAGAAGCTTCTTCTTTTGAAGAATAAGACTCTTCTTTATCGATAGGAAATACAACATTGTCCATTTTCCCAGTGCTACCCAAAGTATCTTCTTCTGCCCCTAAGGAAGTGGTCTGTTGATCCTGAGGACCCTCCTGCACACTGGGAGCCTGAAGGCAAGGACCAGAAGCAGCCGAATCGGTTATTGCAGCATCATCAGTTTTTGGAAGCTTCTCTAGGTCAATCTCATCAGCTACCTCAGCAACACTTTCTGCATTTTCCACTGACGGCATTTCTGATTTATTTTCTGTGATCACGAGGTTTTTAGATGTTTGTTTGCCAGTCACTGCTGCAATAATATAATCCACTTCTTTTTTATTGTCTGCATCTTGTTGCCTGGTAGAATTGCTAACTTTGACACCAGAGTCAGTGGAAACATTTTGCCTCACATATGGCTTGGAGTTCACTGGTTTAGCTGGTTTTGTATTATTCTCCTGTCCAGGAGCAGTTTGCGGCTTTTCATCCAAAAGGGATGTCAAATTGAAGAAGCTAAAGCTAGTACTTTTTTGAGGTATGCTCTTCTCAGCAGTTGGACTGCTGGAGAAGAAGGAAGGCAGATGAAATAGCCCCTCTGTTTCTTGTTGCTTCCCACCAGCAGGAGCGGAAGTGGTAGCAGGTGCTGAAGGCTTTGGTTCATCTGATCCAGTGAAGAAGGAGAATATGCTCCTACTGGCTGGCTGTGATTTCGAAGCAGTCACATTAGAAAAGCTGAACGGCAAACTGAAACCTGACTCTTTAGGCGTCTGAGCTGGCTTTGGTTTTGCCTGATTAACTGTACCTCCTAAACGACTTCCTCCCCCTTGCTCTGGTGTAACTGTGGGTACGCTGCCTTGCTGCACAGCTGACTGACTCAACTGGCTTATTTTGGGATCTACACTCCTTGGCTTCTGTGAAGCATTTCCAGGAGGCAGTTTTTTACTCTCAGGAGACTCTTCCTCAGCTTTTCTGCTTCGGTGTTCCATTTGCACTCCAGGGCTAGGAGAGACCTGCTGGTCTATGCCTTCTGTTCTCACCCCTTCCTTAGAGGTGGAGGACAAACATGGCATACTTGCACTCTGAAGACCTCCAGACTTCTCAGTTTGTCGTCTCGACTCAGCCACAGTTCTGCTATTGGTTTTTGGCAGAGTTGAAGTACTTGAGGTTGGTTGAGGAGACACAGCCTCCACTTTAAAGAGATCTCCAAGGGATCCAAATAGTGATGAGATGCTGGAGGTTTCCTTCTGTTCTGGCTGTATCACCTTTTCTGGTTTATCACTTTGACTTTTTTCCAAATCTGGTGATGGCTGTGGAGCTTTACTTACTTGTGTTTTAAAGAAATCAAAAAATCCAGAAGCTTGGGTTTTGCTGGCATTTGAACTTGCAGGATAATCTTCTCCAAGGCTGAACAATTTCAGAGCACTTTTAAATAATGTCTCCTCAGGCTCAGTAGCTGGGCGGCTCTGATTTGGCTGTGACTGAGTAGGTTCATTAATACTTGTATGCCCTTCAAGGCACCTGGAAGCTGGTGTGGCTTTACCAGGTCTCTCTTCTAGTATGGGCCTGCCATCTGGAGCAGTGTGGCTCAGTTGAGAAGGAGATTTTGTTAATCCTGGTTTTTTAACACGGATGTTTTCATTCTGATTTAATTCTGGCTTTTCATTTCTAGCAGCCTCCCAATTAAGTTCTGATGAAGTATTTCTTCTTGGTTCCGAGGTAACAGGAGACTTTTGCCCTGCTCGTGCCTCATCTGTTTTTCTATTTGGTGCAAGTGATAAAATATCGGTTTTACTTTCAGATGATTTTGACTGTGTGTCTGTTCTCTTCAAGGCAGAATCTTCTGATATCTCAGGGTCAGGACCTGAAGACTTTCCAATAAGTCCACCTAAAGCAGAAAATAAAGAGCTAACTTTGTTCACTGGTGTTTTCTTATCTTCCTCAGTCTTTTTTACCTCTGTTACGCTTTCAGTAGATGCCACAGTTTCTTCAGCTTTAGGAGTAGACTGAAACAGATAGAAACCAAAGAACCCAGATGATCCACTCCCAGTAGTTGTCACAGGGACAGCCTTATCCACCTCCTTGGTGTGGACTTCCTTACTCAGCGATTTATTGAAAGCTGCTCTAGAATGTGTTCTGAGATCAAGGGTTAGTGGAGACTCCTCTGAATAATTCAGGGTTTCCTTCTCAGCTCCAAAGTCTACTTTGAGTTTTTGAAGTTTATAACCCGAGAAGTCTAATGGCTGCTCTCTCTGATAATAAATAGACTCTTCAAACATTTGTGAAAAAGTTTCCAAATTCATGTTCATTAGCTGATCGCTCCTCTGCAAAGCTACTGACAAATCCAGAGGTTTATTTGTTGTATAATCATCTAAAGACTCTTCTTCAGCAAACCAAAATAGCTCATCTTCACTGCCAAGAGGGACTTTAAAACCACAAACAGCAATTGTGTTGTCTTCTAGCACAGTTCTTGGAACGGAATCCATCTGAAAATTATAGTCCCAGCAGTCCGGGTAGGAATACGTTTCAGGAGCACACACATAGACATACTGCCCAGTGGGATCGGTGAGCAGCGAATACACATACTGGCTATCACTGTACATGTAATATCCACAATCACCATCTTCTGATGGCCACCACATTCCCTGCTCAAGCATCATTAGCCACTCCTGATACTCCTGGCTATAGGAGGAGTACATAAAGCTGTCATCCATACTTAAAGTCTCTTGGTCAATTAGAGTCCACATAGTTCCATCACAGCCAGAGGAGTAGCTTAAATCCATGGGCAACTCTTCTAATGAGTAACTGCCATCTCTTTCAAATGGTGGAAAGTTACTATAACTTTCATTGAGAGAATTAGCAGTCCATGCATCATTTTCTTCTGAACAAACATCCTGAAACATTAACTGGTCAAATGACTCATACGACATCACACTTAAATCTAAACTCTGTCCATCAAAATTAGCATTGCTCTGCCAATCCACCATATTTGCATTTCCATCCTTTTTACAGAGATTCACTACCGTATCATTTTCGGGCCAGTCCAAGAACTGAGAGGGCAGAACAGAGTTCTGGTTTAATACATAGTAAACTGGTACTGCTATTTCATTAGCGTCAGCCAGTTCTCCCACTTCGTATTCCCATTCAAAGCTAGAATGGCTTCTTGTTTCCTGATAAGCTGAGTACTTCTCCGTAAGGTTACAGCTTTTATTAGTCAAATTGAGAAATTTGTTTGATCCTTTGTTTAAAAGGGTTGGAAAAACTCTAGATTCTGCATCCTGATAAGGAATACGCCTACCATTTACAGGCTTTCCAGATAAGTCCTGTACCTTGTCTTGAGGATTTAGAGCATCAGGGAGCACAGGATGAACACAGTGGGGAACATGAGACTCAGCTGGTTTATTTACTCTTGCACTGGACAGATGATCAGTAGTTTTGGAAGATTTCATCGTTTTCACATTATCCAGTTTCTCCTTTGGTTTGGGTAGGAGATTGTTTAAGAAACTAGAAGCTTCCTGTTTTTCTGCAGTGCTGCTTTGAGTGTCAGAAGACATTCCTGGGTCACTGGATTTTGTCTCCGAGCTAGAATCATCACTTCTATCAAAAAGCTTCATGAAGCCTAGAGAGTTTGTTTTCACCTTCTCCTGCTTACATTCAGATAAGTTTTCACTTGAAGCAAATTTAAATAAGCCAGAAAATAATCCCGAAGTGCTTTTCTGGCCATCACTCTCGCTTTTAGCAGTCAAGTCTTGATTATTGGCAGTGTTTTCATTCGAAGAAATGCGAAGAAACCCAGAAAGAAAACTGGGTGTGTGCTTCTTCCGCATATCATCTGCACTAGCAGTTTCCAGCCCTCTGGCTGAAGAGATGGATTCAACTGAGCTCTCATCTAAGTCTGGTGTGCATAGTCCTTCTCTTGTCAATCTTCCTTTTACATTTCTAGGTCCTCCCTGAGTACTTTTAGTTCTCTGCTGCTCTCCTGCAGCCTTAGAAGTAGCAGAAGCACTCTCCTGGTGTTTTCTTCTATTTACTAGGGCACTAGATAGGTTTTCTTTATTCATGTTTTTTGTTTGTTCAAGTTCCTCTTTACGGTCTGACAAATTTGGAACAGAACTAGATTTTAATGAAATGGCATTTTCTGAATTACTGTTTTTGTCTTCAAGCAAAGAAATGCCACTAGGGGTCTGATGACTTCTTTGGTCCTGTGAAGGTGCTAGATTTTCTGCAGAAGAAAATTTAAATAATGAAGGAATAAAGCCTCCTTTCTCATTCGTATGTTCCTGCTTTTCTGAAAAACCCAAGCCACTGAAAAAAGGAAGTTTCCCAGTGAATGGAAATGAGTGTTCTTCATTTGATGAACTATTTTTTCTAATATCCTCCTCAGATTTATGGACTTTAAAAATCCCAGATGTACTTTCTTTCTGCCCTTGTTCAGCAGAAGGAAGTAACAATTGACTGAAAGACTTTTTGAGTGGACTGAAAAAGCTTTCAGATGCTGTACTCTGATCTTGAGACTGTGAATTAAGTTCCCCAATACGTCTGTTTTGCTTGTTTCCCAGTCCATGACCTGTAGTATGCTGATCTCTTAAGCGATTTGCAGGAGGCTGCTCCCTGGCAGTGGGCACACCCTCTTTCATAGTGGCATCTGACTGATCTGTAACATGATGCGAATCTGACTGCTTCTGTGGCACATCTTGCTGCTTGGGAACCAAGAGACCATCAAAACTGGCTTTCAGACTGAAGGAACTGACGGAGTTTGTGAACCTGCCAAAGATTGAAGACACAGAAGTGCTATTTGTATTCACCTCTGCCTCGCTCCTAGTCTGACTCGGCTGTTCCAGAATAACGCTGCTGGTCCTGGCTGCTGTTTGTCCAGATGGCATCTCGCTTCTGTTTGTCTCATCAGCTTTCACAGCATGGCGGTCCTCCTTGGTATGCTCCTCTTTCATGACTTCTTGTTTTGGCACTTCCTTCTCAGAGAAGATCTTTAAAGGATTAAACATGCCTAGAACAGAATTCATTACAGAATGCTGGTTCTGCTGGTTGCCAGCAGTAGTTCCTTGCTGGAAATGAAGCGATGCAGAAGCCTTACTGTCCATCTCAGTGGTTTCTGGCTTGTTGGAGTTTATGTTCTGGGCTCTTTTATCACCACTCACCTGGGATGGTAGCAAAGAGTGAATGGAGAACTTGGTGTCAGCTTTATTATCTGCCATCACTTCAGAAGATGAACTCTCACTTTTTGACTTACTAGAAGATACATTTGAGGGTCCACTGCCTGATGAGTTTCTGGTTTCTGCCTTCTCTGAAGTAGAAGAAACAAGCTTCTCAACAGAGGCTGTGAGCTGCTTTGTGCTTGACCCCACCTTCTCAGTGAAAGAGCTGAACAGGGAATTCACTGTATTCTTCACACCCGACAAGTCTGGGAGAGATTCGGATTTGCCCTTGGTACTCTCCTCTGCAGCAGGGTGTTTGGTCTGTTCAGACTTCCTGCCTTCTACTGAATTATCAACATTATCCTGCTTCAGTGGCAAGCTCTCAACATTTTTTCTGGTCTCTGGCAATGTAGCAAATTTACTG
Source organism: Chlamydotis macqueenii (assembly GCF_036417535.1). Lineage (NCBI taxonomy): Eukaryota > Metazoa > Chordata > Aves > Otidiformes > Otididae > Chlamydotis > Chlamydotis macqueenii. The sequence continues at coordinate 9,449,674 of NC_141593.1, read as the reverse complement.
ATTTCTTCCTCCTTTTCAGCCAAGTATTCTGAAACTGATTCTACCAGACACTGAAGTTCATCCATCGTGTCTATGTACTCCTCGCTGGGTTCTTCAACAGGAGACAGTGTTACATCTTGCATAGGATGACCATGCTTGCTCCCTTTAGTCTTGTGGTTTTTATCACAGCTGGCCTTTAACTGGGAGCCCAGATTTGCATGACAATTAGCAGTGAAGTTTCTCAAATGGCTGATGTTGGAATCACACCACGTTTGTGAAAGTGTAGCCAGTTCCTCCATTTCATCATCTGAAACAGGTGAGTACTGGAACTCATCAGAAGCACTGCTGTCAAATTCCTCAAGGATATCCACAGGTACAAAAGTGTTATCTGGCATTCCTATGAGTTTCATATCTTCGCTGTTACTGAGGTGAAGTGAGCTCTCGTGGTTCACTTGCTGCTTCTTGGGCAGCTTGCCACTTTTAACCATTAAGCCATTTTTGTAGGGACGCAGGATGGGATAAGCAGGTAACAGTTCCTCATTTTCAGAGGTATGGGTATATTTTCCAGTTCTATCATATACTGGGAAATCATCATTAGGTTCAGAACCAGTTTCCACATCATTGAAATAAACCATTTTCTCCCCAGGAAACTGCAGACCTTCATTACTTTGCAGGCTTATTTGTTCACTCTCTTCAAAATTGTATCGCAGCTTCTTTTTCCTCCTCCTGTCTATTGTGTCATATTCCTGAGGATATCTAGGGACATCTACAGACCCTGACTCCACACACACATTTTGGCAGCACCTTGATCTTTCACAGTGATTGAAATTTTCTCTTTTTGAGAGAGTTTGCATCCTTTTTACTTTTGCATCCTGCCAACTTCTACTTTTATGACTCTTTTCTAAGAATTCCTCTATTAGCAGTTTTCCTAGCTCTTCATAGTTACTCTCCTGCTCTTCTTCTCCATCTTCAGAGTTAAATGGAATGATCCTGACTCTTTCACTTCTAGCTAGAGATCCTTGTCTAAGATGAGAAATAAAGGGAGTGGGAGGGAAAGAAAGAGAGATGGCAAAAAAAAAAAAAAAACAGGAAGGGGAAAATAAAAGTTTTTTTAAAAGCTTTAGAAAGGACAGAAAAATTGTAATGAAAATAAATGCATTAAATAAAGGAAAATTAAAATAAGAAACATCCAGAGATAACAAAACTGAAAGTCTGCCAAGCTATCACCATTACGTTTCAATCAAATAGTCAAAAAAGCAGCATTGGTTATGATATTCCACTGGTTATAGTTGCAGAAAATTTAGAAATGCCTGTTTGAATGAGAACAGCTTTTTGCGATCAAGTGAGGGCATACCGCCTTGGCTGTGCCAGTACTCTGCTGTTACTTTTTTAAGCATGCTGAAAAAAAAAAAATCACTTATTACAGTATCAGGACTACCTTGACATGCATTCCACTACGCTACACATGCATTTCGGTCACTCTAGGCTGCAGACTTTATTTTAGCAGTATTCATAAAGCACACAGGCACTTTGTTTCTCCAGAGGGTGGCTACAGAGCAAGAGACTGCATGCAAGACTCAGGAGTCACTGGACTCCAGGAAAATGGGGACAGGAGACAAAATGTAAATTGCACACCAGCAACACAACGGGTTCCAGCTACTCCAGTCTTTGGTGGGAGGGTTCTCACTGCAGCTAATGCCCTCAGGGGACTCCTACCAACACAAAATGAAGATCCTCAGAGTTGTTACTGGATTAAAAGGCAAAACAAAACACTGGTGATGGATATTAGCCCATCGTAGGCCTCAGATGCTTTTCAGGATCTGTACCTTCCATTTATAATGCATCTAAAGAGATCCAGCAATCTATACTTGTCCATTGTGGGAGAATGGATTAAAACAACTAGTGTTTTGCTGTTAAAGAATCTGAGGCTTCCTAGAAACCAAAGTAAACGACCCTTGGGATTTTGGGATTAATTCTCAGTCCTTTATCAGAAGGATTATCTCAATTGTTCAACCACCCAAAGGCCAGCAGCAAGAAAGCTTTCTCTTCATCTAAATCTAACAAGAACAGTTCCTGCCAGCCTACATAAAAATGAGCAGGTAGAAAGTGAATGTAAAAAAAATCAAAATGGTCATCTGAAAGATGCACTGCAGAATGCACATCATTCGTTGTTGAAAACTAAGGAGCATGAGGGCACATATGCTCTGACTCCATAAAAGCAGAGAAGGGAAAGGGCAAAGGGCACGTGGGCTTTGTATGGATACTGCTAATACAAGAGTCTTCACCTTGAGAGTTGCCTGGGGCACCCCAATATAGGATACCGATGGGACAGCCCTGGAAGAGAAATAGGTCATTGCACGTTCACTACTGCTGGTTTAGTACTTCATTTCCACCAGTATTAGCTAACTTACAGTAATTGGAAAGATACTAATTACTTTAAATGAGCCTTGTTGTACACAGTTTAGAATACTTACTACACTTCTTGCTTGCAATTTTAAGCTGGTAATTGAAATAATTTTCTTTAAAAAGCTAATGAAATTTAAAAGATTCCCAGGGTCACCATAGTTACTGGATCAAGCCCTTCCAAATCTCAGGTGAAAGCAATGGGAGCTACATGACTGCCTGAGGAGCCATTAGCTGTAAATGCTGAACAAACAATTGACTAATTCAGGCATAAAAGAAATTACTTTTCGTTCTAATTAGCTTTTCCCCCCATAAGTGTTTCCTCTGCTATTCTACAAAGCATTCCTTTTACTAGAAATAAAGCAATGACAAGAAGTCCAACACCTGAGAGGAGAAAAAGATTACATCAGCCCAACATTGAAGTATCACAGATCTGAAAGAGAGCCAAGGCAAACAGCGAGTCACAGCTGAAACATATCACAAGACCACTTCACAGCAGCAACAGCAAGGACAGGCACAGAGGCTGTAAAGAGGTTAACCCACCTATCAGGCAGATCTAGCGAGTGCCTGCTCTCTAGCCAGCACTGGTGGCTTGTCATTTGACTAGACTCAGATGTGGACTCTAGGTCAGATCGGCCACTCACAGTGGAATCTATGCTACCATATCGCCTTGGAAGTAAATAGAGCAAGAGCAGGGAGACATAGGGGACACATGGTTACACAATAAAAACACTGCAAAGAAAGGTTAGTGCTTAAAAAAAATAAATCTGAGGGGAAGATTTCTGCTATTCTGAAGCCAAAGCGGCTGTTGGCAGCAAAATATACCCTAAAGACAAATAAAAACAATGTTTGTTATTCTTAGGAGAGAGGGGAATAAAATACATGTACTTCTATCAAAGGCACATAATCATGTATAACAGCTGATAAAGAGGATCAGATCTTTTCCAGTAAACTCAAATGTTGTAAGAAAAAAAAAAAAACAAAAAAAAAAAACAAAAAAACAAGAGTTAGTACAGCCAGTTCCAATTGAAGCATTGGCACAGACAACTTTTTGTCCAATTCAAGACAGGTTCTAGTAGAAACTTGTCTGATTCTTCTCAGTCTACCCAGGACATCCTCCTACAGCCTGTCATTTCCTCAGCAATCACCAGCTGCAGTCTGCCTGGAACACTGATTTCATCAGGCAGCTGCATGGTCCATGGCACTTAGAGCTGCTAGGAGCAAAATCAAACACAATTTGGTTTTGCAATATTGAGGTACAACTGTGTTTTGAAAATATTTAAGATATACCCACATGCTTCTTTTCAACCAGTTCTCATTAGAAATACCTTTCTGGTAAGAAAGAATCCCACATAGCTTCTTTGAAAAAATTATTTGCATTTTCTAAGAGTAAATGTGTAGGAAAAAATCTTGTTAGGCATGTGAAAAATGCACATGTGAACAGGAATAATCAGAGGAAATCCGTGACCACCTAGGACTCGCCTTCCTGGAGTGAAAGTAATTTTAGACCACAGCAGACTACGAAGCTCATAGTTTTTAAGTAAACTTTTATCAAGTCCAGATCCTTTCATATTAACACCTTCAGGAAATCAGAAACACATACATATTCCATCCTGGTATTCTTTAACAATTCAAACCAGAAGTGCTTCTTTGGAAGCTCTTAAAAACATATTTATTCATTAGATACAGTTAAAAGTTCACACACCCCTGCCTCCAAGCAAGGTAAGCCACGAAAGATTATTTGTATTGTCAGCAACACCCCAAGAAGTCACACAACTGCAAAAACACCCAGCCACTGTTGGCTTCCCCAGGCTGGGGGCCCAATGCCACTGTTCAGCTTGGCTCTTCCATAAAGAAAAAGTATCAGCTCACCTTCCCAGACTCTCAGTAAGATCTCCAGCAATTTACCACTGCAAACCAGCAGTAGAGAATAGCACGAGAAAGGGAATAACTTAACTTGCCTCTATAAGGTATTTAATGGACTAGGAAAAGAGCACTAAGAATGACGTGTCACACTGCTGTAAATGCATTTTATTGGCAAATTTGCCTCTACTGCTTGAAATCTCAATAACAGTAACTACATTAAATATTACCATTAAACGTCAGCTTTTACCATTAGAGATCAGAAGGCAAGAAGAGTAAAATTTAGCCTCAGCCATACACCTGTGAGGGCAACTGAATTCAGGTTCAGGCTTCAGGAAACAAGAACGTTCTTACCAAGGGGTATGAGGTAGAACAAATCAATTGTGATACATATAAAACCCTGCACCTCTAACTGTGACGATGTTTAAGCAACTGCCTCTTCCTTCAAGTCCAAAGGCAGAAGCAGCAGCATAGGCTGTTCTACATACTCACTCTTATCAAGCTGACCAGCACTGTCCGAGTTGTTCTGCTTTCCCCTTACACTTAACTCATCTTTTATTTGGAACTGCAGTTTTGCAGAGGTTCTACAGTTTCCAGCACAACCAGCTCTAGTACAGAGCCTCTGATCCCAGTAAGTTAATGCTGTAATGCTTAATACTTAAAAAATATAAAATTCAACACTGCTATATGATAACAGGAAAAAAAAAAGAAAACCACACAAACCTAGTTGGTTACAGACTTCATTCTTGAATATGCTGTTTTGGCAGAGCTAATAGAAGAACAGGAGATAATCTGGAGGAGAATATAAATTTGTCCCAAGAAATAAACTCCTAATAGGATAACTCTGCTAGACCACACTCGCGCCATGGTACCAGAAAAACCAACTACCCAGTGCTCTGGCCTTCAAAAGCAAAGGTGAAAGTACAACCAAGAATAAATTACCTCAGAATTGTGCATATCTTTAAAAAGTAATTCACTAAAGTGCCAGATTTGGTGCAGCACACAGCTTCATGTTTTTTTCCTGGCTCACAGCAGAGTCCCAGTGTTAACAAACTATGTAACACCTTTTTAGCAGAAGCTATGCAGAGCCCTTGAGCTGCCCTGTGCTGCTAGCAGAGCACCTTCAGGGTCTCCTATGGAAAAATCAACGGGAAAAGAAGAGCTACCCAGAAGACAGCACCCACCTGATGGCCGCGTGCTCCCGATAATCCAGATCATAATTCTGCAGGGAGTCAGCACAGGATTCCCGCAAGACCCCTTGCTGCTGCAGGCGTGACGGGACAGTGAACTGGTGCACAGAGGCATTGGGCTGCACAGTCGTGTGGTATGGAGGAGGAATGCTGTTACTTGTCTCACTGCGATAGTCACTGTCTCGATCATCCACAGCACTGTCAGCATCTTCAAAGGCTAAGAAACAAAAGCAGTTAAGGGCACAGCTCTCTCAAGTTGCCTTGCTGGGACAGTGAAGCCCGTTTAGTTTTCAAAGAATGACAAAAAATGCTACTTCTGCTATGGCTGTACGTCCATCTGGTAGCCTGTTATAACCTCCAGTTCTCTTAAGTATGTACCAAGGAATTCCAGTGACTGCCTCCATACTCTCCTTTCCCACTTCCTATCATAGGAGTTTATTTCTCTTTAGCCATTCCTAATAAGCAGATTAAGACATTTTTATTTAAAACAAACAGAAAAACCACCCCAACACTGAAAACTTCAGGTTCTTTGCTGTTGCCAAAATTAACATTTAGACATTGGGAAAAAAAAAACAAAACAAAACAATCCTTTACGGTAAGGAACTCTTTCATGGAAACTTTTCAACCTTCACGCTGTAATACTATCTCTTCTCAGTATCCTTAACCAGTACTCTAAGGTTCTGAATTCCTCTTTTTTTTTTTTTTGTGCCCTTTGTTTTTTTTTTGTAAAAGTATAAGTTAAGAGAAACTAATGAAAACCACTCAGTAGGAAAATCAGAAGAACTGGGAAAGTAGCTCTGCTTATAAACAATTACAGTACTTCTTATAGGGGAAAAATGCTACATTTAACACACACAAGTATATCAGTTTAAGTTTAGTAGTCAACACTAATGACAGCCTTCACAAAGGAAAAAAGCTCCTTTCCAGTGAGTCCCTCTCGCTGCAGAAACACTCCTGCTTGCCAACCCTTCAGAAAAAGAGAACGCAGAGTTACAGTGAGGAAAGGTATCAAAAATACAATATTGGTGTACAGTTGTGTTTGGCTGTGCAGGATGCAAAGTTTTTCTTGCCAGCTTAATGTGAAATACACACACTGTAAGGCAGTGGAGTGCACCATTAACATGCTTGAAACAAAGGAAAATAAGGATCAGCCATTATTCACTCTGCCACCAAAAGCCTGTTGACAAAGGACAATCAAATTAAAGGCCCCTCTGGTAAGTTATTCAATGGTATCTGTCCTACACAGCCATTCACTACAAGGCTGAAAAATAAAGTGAAAGTGCTGTTTTCATGCCAGATCCTTTAAAAAAAAAAAAAAAAAAAAAAAAACACCAAAAAAACCCCACCCAAAAAAACCCCACAAAAACCCCAAAACTTAATTTAACTGCTGAAATTCCAAGCAGATGGAACGCAGCATCAGGGAACACCTTTTTTCTCCCACTGACGCTTCTCACACCTCCAATTCCATTTCCACTTTTTTAATATAAAGTAAAATTTGTTCTTGGTGATCTTTTCAGTTCCTTCGCAACTGAGTAAGACCATATCAGTGCCCTAAAGTGGATAGAAGAGTAGAAAACAACTTCAGCAGAAAACGTATCTGCTAAATATAAAACACTTGAAAAAACCCAGCTCTACTCTCTTAAGTACAATTCATTTACAATTCAACTTGATTGTCCAGACTGAAAACAGGAGTTAAGCCTCCTGCCTTTTAGTAGTTTGAATGCTGCAGAGTTCCTGTCAGTCTCTAGTCAACTGAATAGAAATTAATAGCAATCAGATACTGGTTTATTCACCTTTATTAAAGTATAATATCCATCAATTTTATTAGAGTTCAGTGCTTAGAAGGAAACACTCCAGACGTCCTACACAAAAATGATCTGATATGCCGAAGTGCCAAACCCCTATGAGAAGCACCAAACTTCCAGCCTGTGGAGCAAGGGCTGATCTGTTTGTAGATCACAAGGGGCACACCATTCTCTGAAGGTTAATGAGCTATTACTCAGCTGAACAATGCCATTGCTGAACACTTGAGCCATTACCGTCTAATGCACAATAATTACCTTTATGGGGACAGAAACACTGTTTCAAAAAGCTTTCTAATACCCCACTTTGCTGCTTGACTAATTTCTTCTTCTCATCAGATGTAACTCTCATTTAAGGTAAAGCCTAAATAACTCTGGCATGATGCCAAGTTCTTCCAGTGTGGCTGCATAGTTATTATAAGCACTTGTAGGGGCTTAAGGCAGCCCAACTGAGCTACAGGTTCGAGATCCACTAAAAGACACCAGACCAACAACTCTAGGGACGAACAATTTCTCACACCACAACAGTAGACCAACAAACACAAATCAGTATTACAATTATCTGGGTCAAAAAAATAGTTAATCAAGTAATTTACTAGTACTGGGCTAAACTTAGCATCAGGGAGTGCAAAGACTTGCACAATTATGGTTATCAGGAAGCAGGATACGGCTTCTCCAGGTCAGTGACTTTGCCCAGCCAATGGGCTCAGAGATTTCCAAATTCCCTGACCAGACTGCTGCAGAAGCACTATCTGGATTTGTTAACTAGTCATCACATCTCACCTCTGCACTAATAAAGATTTCCCATATGAACCACAGTATCTCTAAGCAACATCTAAAAATACCCGATTAATTTAAACGTTAATCAAACATTTACAGTATATAAGTTTATAAAAGGTGGCACCAAAATTTCTCACAGTTGTTAGTCATGTTTAGCATGAGAAAGTCTTTTAGAGACCATGACACAAAATGCCTCCTCGATGACATGTTTAACGGATGCAAGGCTCCAACTACCACAGACATCTCTGAGGCAGGAACACATTGTTTTTCTGAAGTATGCGCCCTGCACCTACAGAATCCATATGTTAATACTAGCAGAAGTCCTCAACTGACTCATAAATAACGGCCAACTCCAGAAGCTCTTATTCATGCTGAGTTGCACCTACCCTATGAGCAATCTCACTTTAACAGAAGTGTTCACAAATGAAGACGTTGCTCAGCCTGATTAAAAGCACCAAAACCTGGCCCAAATGTGGCTTATAGCATGCACTTCCTTTGCAAGAAAGTATACTGTGCAATGCCAGCACATGGTGATCATTCTAGCTATTAATATACTTGATATTTAAATTTTATTTAAGCAAGAGACTGACAAGAACTTGCAGATGCAGCTTTGGGGATGCAGCATCCCTTCAAAAGGCACTACAGACCAAGTTTCAGCAAAATAACCCTCACAACACACATGGTGTGATAAATTCAAGCACAATCTTTTTCAAACAGGTGATACATCAAGCATAAGAAAATACATATACACCAATACATAAGGAAAGTTGTAGCTTAGCCTCAGTCTCTGAAGATTAGTTAATTATCAACAAGATACGTAACAGTAAACATAACCAGTCAGTACCAGTTTGAGAAATTTCATATATACCACAGAGCTCTCAAGAGATGAAAACTGTTTCTTTGACACTGGACCCACTGTGTAGAAGTGGAGGGTAAGGCTGAAGGGCAGGGCAGAAGCATGCTATTCATGTTTGTTAATTGAATATTCATGCATATAGGCAGCATAAGAAGAAAACTCATTGGACAGTCACATCACACAGCAGGGTTTTACAAAGAGTGGGGAAAATCGAGCAAGGACATCACTTCTCTGAAACAGTCTGTCTCCTGGAAATTCTGCTATTCCTCCCCACTCCTGCCTACAGAAGTTATTACACTTCAGCTGCAGGGCAGAACATTTACAGTTTTTAACATACTGATTTCAAAACCACTTTGCACAGTCCTCTCACACCGGCTCTACTAGTCAAATTTAAGCCCTGGCAACTTTTTTTACATCAAGCTTCGGGACAGGAAGGAAAGCTAACAGTGAAATTACTACAGGTGGCCAGATGAATGCACTTTCAAGAGTATTTTCCTTGTTGTAATGTCCCAATGCACAGCAGGAGCTCCTCTCTAAAAGCTGCATTCAGGTGAAATTGCCTCCTGCTTTTCTAGCGGTGATGTGTCATCAGCCACTGGGAGCTAGAGTCCAGTCCCTACGCTTAGTTATGCTCCCAAACTTGAGCAGAAACCTGGGCAAAAGCAGTAAGTGCAGCACACCTGAGCACTCGGGAAGAAAGGTTCATGTAAAGTTATGTATCCCAAAATCCCCACTACTTCTCCAAAATAAGCCATCAAGCTTTTCATAGCTTTTGTCTATTTTCGTAACAGTAGAAGAGAAGGAAGTGTACTAACTGAAGGAAAGACTTCCAGTCCAAGTCCGGAAGAAATCTCTGCCAGCTCCACACTAAGGCCTTTGCAACTCACCTTCCCCACCATTCATCCATCTAAACTGCTTTTCACGATAGCTGCCAACAAATTCTTTCCTTAAATCTCAGACCCCAATAATCCATCATCTACTGAACCATCAGCCACTTCTGACAATCATGTACACTTTCCGAAATCTTATAATCAAAATACATACTAGTTTAAAGAGGACCATTGAAGTAACAAAGAGGAAAAAAAAACTCAAAAGGACATGAGGGCATTTTTTCGAGGCTCTTCTATAGCTCTCCATGCTAAAAACTCATAGGTTTTGAGAAATCATTTAAGTGCAACTTTGCAGGTCATTAGTCCATCCTACTGCCGTCACCACTTTAAAATATCTTAGAAATTTGCATAATATTAAGACAGCAACTTAGGAATATTCAGTCTTCAGTTTAAGAGTTTTTATAACCTTGTTCTTCCCACTTGAAAATACTTTCTGCTGCTGAAATACTCAATAGTCTACTGGACTGGTAGTCTGAAACACAAAGACTGCCTTGAGCATCTACTCTTTCTCTTTCCTAAAATGAAACCAGGTTAGCAGCGCAAGATGCCCCTTTTCTGAAGTGCCCTCTGCCCAACTAGCAAGGCTCTGGGCTACAGCACTCCTCTTGCAAGAAGCTCTCACCAGGAAAAAGTCTGCCAGCTACCAACATGCTGTTTCGGCTGCTTCCTTCTCAGTTGCTGTCATGAGTTTACAATTAGAAGTACATTTTTCATTACATTATCAAGTTAACGGAGTTCATTTGGAAATATCATCAAAACTGACCCAAGCCTGCCTGTAAGGTTGCTAGTAAGATTTCAACGAAGACAGGACAGGAAGGATGAAGTACAGGAGGGAGGGAAGGAGCTCCACGATACAAGTATCTTTAAAACCAAAACCAGCACACACAAAGACTTGAGATAAACAGGAGAAACACCCTCTGCACAACCCTCCCTCTGACTGACTGATGCCCAAGCACCCCACTTGCCTCTCAAACATACAAAATTAGGGAATAGGATAAAGCTATTTAGGACACTAATCTTCATTTTAGTAGTATAAAAAAAGTGCAGTTAATTCTCCGTTATCATATCACATCTCTGAGAATAACTCCAAAAAACAGAGACATCAACACTGACAGCATGAGAAAGCTGGTCAACACTGTTGATGCCCCAAGAACTTATGGCTTGATCAAAGACAGGAGAACAAGGAGGACAAAACATGTGGGAAGAGAGACTAGGAAGTCACTGATGGATGACTTCTAAAACGCAGAATAGGTTCATGTGTGAAGTGTCCTGTAACACTAGCTGGACATTAGACTTAAGTTGCCTGGCTGCAGTAGGAGTGCCCTCTCCAAATTCCATTACGTCAAAAACGGAAAAGAATCAGGCAGAATCTTCTCCCTGTGGCAGTAGTCACTGATCTTTGCATGCTCCCCTCAGCAACACCCTCACTCTTGCTTTTGAACAAACACCTTCGCTTTAAGAATGATGGATCAATCTTTGCAGGTCCTATGAGCAGGAGAAGCCAGGCATTGTATCTTGAGCAGAAGCCTTGCCTGTTGGAATCCGTAGGACTTCCAGAAAGTGAAGATTCTTCAGGTATATTTTCTGGTAAAAATAACAAACTTTGTGGCCTCTGCAGAAGTTATCACACCGGTCTTCAGACGCAGGCATTAGCTCTGCAGATGAAAGACAGCTGCAGTATCTGAGTTTTATCCTTCCAAGGCTGGTAAGCACTAGCTAAAGCAAAGCCGTACCACTTTTGCTGTGATACTGTCTCACTGAACATGCTAAAATACCTACAAACCTTCTGCCACACTAGTGTGCACCAGCCATTTCTGCTTTCTGATTTGCTCCTATTTGTAATATTTGGAATTTCTGTGATCACTTCAGGCACATCTTTGTGTCTTAGTAAAACAATCACTACAGATTCCCTTGTGTTTTTCAGTTACCAAAAACATTGATTTGCGCTTAGGTGGGTATGAAGACTAACACAAAAAAGACATATACAAGCAGAAAACCAGAATCATGTTTACAGAGAAAGAATAATAGTCAGATTGAGCCATCTAATCCTCAATTTCCAGTACGAGACATAAGCAACTCATTTAAAACATGGTCAAAACAAAGCTGAACAGTGAAAAAAATGAACAGCCATCCATCCACGCAAATGTGAAGATTCAGTGAAAGTAAAAGCAAATACAATGGAACAGATTTTCTATATGCATGAATATTTCCACTTTCCTCATACTGGAGCATGCTGCATCACTACAGGATCAGAAAACTTGCAAGAAATCAAACTGTTACGTACTCAGCTGCTCTCCCCATCCGAAATAACTCCAGTTGCCTGCATGTAACACAAATGGCAGCAAAGAATAGGAATGGAAAAAGAAAGCTTAGAAAAACAAACCACAAGCACACTTTTCATATATTTAAAATGTCTTATAAATTGTGAGCTTGAAAATGTAAGAGTATTTTTCTTTATAAATACAACATTAAATTTATTTTAGGGCTTACTCTTCATTGTCCAGTTTGTTTGTAAGACCTACTGAAGATTAAGATCACTATAAACTCTAGGAATAATTAAGCAATTGTGCATTTATTAACACAAGTACACAAAATATTTATCAACACACTACTTAGCAAAAGCACTTAAACACAGTATTTCCTAGCACAGATATTATCAGGATTACAGACAGAATGCCCCAGAAACCAGAGTCCAGTTAAGAGCAGTATCTGATTCTAGGCTAAACTGTGCAAGTCAAGTGGCCAAAGTTGCTTCATGCTTCCACTTCTGCCCACTCTCCAGAACAAAATGAACCCAGTGGTGAAAGCACCACACCAGTAAGAATAGTCTGAAAAACTATCTTTGTCCACACAAAACAGCGTTAAGCGAAGAGTGCTTTCTTGGCAAGACACACACACTGGCACAAAACTTAAGAGCTCTCACAGCATCCTAAGGATGCAAATAGTCACAATTTAATTCTGCAACAGTAACCAAATCTCTTCATGTTAAATCAAAGGTGACAACAAACTCACGCCAAAGCTAAACTGCATGTTGGTAAGACAGCCAAGTTATTACTTATCAATACCCACGTTGTCACGAGGTCATACTCAGTATGCCAGAGGCAAGTAACTAATAATACAACTCTTCAAAGCACCTTGGAAGCATGCGCACAACTTGCAACTCCAAGAAAAGCTTCAGAACCAGCATTTCTAAAATATGGTGTGTAAAAAAAAACTCTTTAAAAAGTGAAATTTACAGGACTGTTGATGTGTAAGTGTAGCAGGCAATAAACAAATCCTTCACACACAAGCAGGGAACAAGCAAGAGCTTTGGGTCCTGGGTACAGCTTCATCTCTAGCTACCAGCCAGGTATAAATTTCCAGGAAGGGGATAGCACAGAGGATGGAACAAATCCCTTCCTCTGCCTTCATTATTAAAGTTAGAATGGGATAGTTCTTGATTTTAACTAAAATTGGAAAAAGTAGTTCTGACAAAAAATAATCTTTGTCCTTAAAAATTACCACAAGACTAGCTAAGCAATAACCTATTCTGGTCAGTAACTTCGCTTCCCACGGCTTTAATCTCTATGCACATGTAGAACAGAGGGGCTCTGGTGCCATTTCAGTTCTGGGGTGAGGTGGGGGAAAATGCACAGATCAGGAAAACTACAAAGGAAATGGAGTTTACCTGTCCTGCACCCTTCTCCCAAATATAAAACTCCCAGACTAACAACCTCTGCACAAAGCTCAGCACAAACCACTGTAATCCGCACAGAGGGAATGAGTGGCTCTTTCAGGGAAAACAGAAACCTTAACCCCAGGAACCAGCTTCCTGGCCACTGTTCTGATGGCTGGCACAACTCTACTCACAGTTTCAAGGAGAAAACCACCAAGTGCTAAAAACAAACCTCACAGATACACAGTCAGTTCTTGGAGGAGAACGTGTTGGTTTTGTGTAGCAGCAGAGGCTATGGTGGCAGCTTCTGAGAGAAGCTGCTGGAAGTTTTCCCTTTGTCCAGTGGGCCCGGCTGGGTCTGGGGCAGACCTGCCACTGACCAGGGCTGAACTAATTGGAGACAGTGATAATGCCTCTGTAAGAATGTATTTAAGAAGAGGAAAATTAAAAAAAAAAAAAAAAAGAAGATGTGAAGAAGCTGGAGCAAGGGGCAGAGAGGGGGAGGCGCGAGCTTTGTGGGCCTTGCAGCCCTCACCCTCTGGCCTCCCACCGGGCAGCCGACTGGGCCCAACTCAGCCCGGCCCGGCTGCAAGAAGTGGAGAGGAGAGGAGATGTGAAGAGAACCTGAGAGGCGTCTGCCTGAGCCGGTTGTGAAGAATTTCTGGTGAGAGGAGCGGCTGCAGACACCAAGGTCAGTGCAGAAGGAGGGACAGCAGTAACGCTGCTCCCGGCAGAGATTCCCCTGCAGCCCGCGGTGCAGCCCATGGTGAGGCCGGCTGTGCCCCTGCAGCCCATGGAGGCCCACGGAGGAGCAGAGATCCCCCTGCAGCCCGGGGAGGACCCCACGCGGGGGCAGTGGATGCCTGAAGGAGGCTGTGGCCCGTGGAGGGCCCACGCTGGGGCAGCCGTTCTGGAGGGATTGCACCTCGTGGAAAAAAGACCCACGCCGGAGCAGTTTCACAAAGGACTGCAGCCCGTGGGAGGGAACCCACACTGGAGCAGGGGAGGAAGGTGAGGAAGAGGAGGAGGAAGGAGCAGCGGAAAGTGACAAGTGATGAACTGACCAGAACCCCCATTCCATATTGCCCTCTGTGTCACACCGGGGACAAAGGAGTTAGAGATAATTGAAATGAAGTTAAGCCTGGGAAGAGGGAGGGGTGGAGAGAAGTTGGTTTTATTCTCGTCCTCATTATCCTGCTTTGGTTTTATTAATAATAATAAATAAATAGTTTTCCCCAAGTCGAGTCTATTTTGCCCGTAACTGTAACTTCAACGATCTCTCCCAGTCCTTATCTCAAACCATGAGCTTTCTGTTCTATTTTCTCTCCTTTATTCTCTCGGAGAGTGGAGAGAGTCAGTGAGAGACTGCTCACCTTGGTCCTGAGCGGGGCCTTCCTGCTACCAAGTTCCTTATGAACAGCATGAAAAATCCCACAGACTTTCAAAAGTAGATTATTTCCATGCCTAAGACAAATTGCAGCTGATCCCAAGCAGGGCATGGTGGAGAGACAAGCAGCTGCCTTTAGGCACCAGCCCCTTACCCTCCAAGTTTTCTTACATTGACAATTTGAGTCTTGGCTAACCAGGGCACGTTACAATTAAGAGACTAACTAGGAAGACAGTGCTGCAGGAGCAAATAGATGAGATGCGATAACAGAGAGTAAGGGAGTTTCATCCAGAATCTCAAAACTCTGCTTTTGTTTGTTTTTACTACCACCCACTTCACTTCAGCATCTAACATTTTGGATAAAAGATGAACATATTAGAGATTCAACACATACACTGCTTCATTTAAGATTCAGGAGCTAACAGTACATATCTCAGTCCTTCAGCATAATCACAGAAGACCTGGGCTGACAGTCTTGATATTTTGAAGGTTAATGAAAACAGAATTTCTTTTTAGCCTTTTCAAGTTGGTTGTCTGCTTCATAAAAATAATATGCACAACCTCAATTTCTTAAGAAAAAAAAATTCCTTCCAGATTACCTTTGGGAACAAATTTAAACCTGTACAGAACTTGAACTGAAAACACCAGGAAGTCTACACAGATAGAAAATGAAAAGCTGTCGCTCTAAAAACATACAACATACATTAACACTGGAGAAGATGATACAGACAAGTCAGACTAGTTACTCTGTGTGCTCTTAAATACCAACAGTGTGCCTCAGTTATCACATTATTTTGTATGCATAAGTTTCCGTACTCAAAAAATGAGGTTTCATATAAACCTCCAATTAAGGAGTAAGCGATGCCAGCAGCCTGGTGCCTTGGAAGCTACAACGTTCTTGTCGTTAACACATTTTATAAAGCACATTTAAGTTCCTACATTTAGCTGAACATAGCATATGCTCATTCTCTGTCCCAATTATGCAACTACTCAAGGAGGGATCCTCCTCCCCACTTCACACCGTCAATCCTGGATCAGCAGGGACACTGTAGAACAGCAGAATATTCCAAGTTTTTAATGCAATCTAATTTGATTGCTTGTGTGCCATTTTGTTTCATTTCTGTTTACAAGTTTCTTAGAGTGGCTGGGACCTACTATCCCTGCCAGAACATTATAGTTTACTGCTGCCCACTGCTTACAGTCATGCTGATAAATTATTTAATCCTCCTGTTATATGCCATGCTGAGTGAAGACAGAGAGCATCTAAACAAGTTTATAAAAGCAAACTGAGCTCAGGAAATTACACTATATTTGGTGCTGATGAAGTACTGTTTATAGAATACAAGCAGAGCTGGGAAGGTCCTGGTCAGTTCTTTCTTCTAGGTTTATTAAATCTTCTTTTTCCCTGGCTAAAATCCTCAACATAGCGCACACAGATCTCAGAGTTCATTAAAATGTGTGTTCTTCCAGTATGGAATTCACTTCCCAAAATTAAACGTGGTATTTTAGTGGAATAAACTTGTAAAATACAAAACAAACATTGAAGAGCTTCTTAGAATGAAGTCAAGTTTTCAGTAAGCAGAAGGAACATTTCATAACAAGTGCCACCATTTCCAGTTCAGTTTTGGAACACCACAGATGAGGGCTAAGAACTCTGCACAAAAGATGAGGAAGCACAAGAGCAAAATGAGCTAGAAGGAGCTGACGGAGACAAGAGCAGGCACTAGACTACAACACTAGAGTACTCTCCTTCCTCAGTACTCCCTCTTTTTCACTGAGTTTTACTTTACTTTAGCATTCAGCTTATGCTGACATTTTAGAGTATTTTATTTCACTAAATGAAATGGCTCTCGGGCCACCTTTACCATAGCTAAACAAAATCAGACTGAGAGCTGAGTATTTAAGCAAGGCTCAGATCACCATCAAATCACCGAGAGTATCCACTAAGTTATTACAAGCTTCTGCAACTCATTAATAACCATAATAAAAAAAAAAACTGGGCAGAGAGCAGAGTGTCACTTAATTTTATCGACAATAGAAAAACTGTAACATCTCTGTCACTGCACTAACACCTAATACAGCTGTCTCATCTTACAAATTTCTGGGCTACCAAGTCACACAGACTGGCTACGAAATGTACGCACAAGAACCAATGAAAGTTGAGAATAATGAGACACAATTTTGGACTATAGTGGATCACTAACTTTACATATATGCATAATAGCAAAGAGGGATATAATAGCGTAGAGCAACTTAGATAAAAGACCTGGTGCTTTTTTTCCTTCTGATTTTCAATTTTGGAGTCTCAGTTCAAGTCTCATTCCTCAAGGACACGTATTTATGTCTTGTGTATAAAGCTGAGCAATAATTTTTATGTCAGTTTAAAATCTTTAATCTAATTTTTAAAAAGGTTATATTCCACTGTGGTAACACAATTCAAATTAATTTTCTGTTGTTGCTATGACATTAAAGGATGTTTAATAAGGTTTCAGAGGCCTTAAAAAAAATCCCCAGGAGAAAAAAAAAAAAAGGAAACATTCATAAAGAGCACTAAACAAATTATGAAACTAAGAGTGGTTAACGGAGCATTTACTTTTTTTGATCACTGCTATAGAGAAACATGACAGTATTAGTAGCGTTCAGAATTTCAGGAAGAGCTTTAGGTTTAGGGCTTATTTACAAGTCAAAATTTTATTTCCCTGTCAACACCTTTCAGAATACAGCAGCTACTCTAGGAAAACAACAGCTAATAAAGTGCATTCAGAGGATCAAGAGCAAAGCCACAGATCTGCCCTCCTCTAGAGTTCAGCAGTTCAGTCAAACTTTGGTACTCTATAATCTTCTAATATAACCCATATTTTTAACTTCCATTTGCTGAGTACTTTTCCTTAGATGTATTCAGTCCTGAAGTAGCAGCTTTATCCTGAAAATGCAGGCAGACATTTTAGAGTAAGACCCTGAACCTGCATTCCTTCCAGCAGACCTATCATGCCTTCTGCCAGCCCACGCAGTGAGTACTGCAAAGCCACAGGAAAACAAGTCTCCCAGACAGGATTTACTCCAAACAAAGATGAACAGGAGCTGTCAGTCACCCAGAAGCAGAGAGGCCAGGAAACTTGCTTTCTCAGCCTGTCAGTGATCTACCACAAATGCTCATACAACGGTTTCACTTGTGCAGATGAGTAGTTTTTCCTAGTTTAATTAAAAAAAAAAAAGCCAAAAACCTCATTCACGTGTCCTGTTTTGAATTACACTTACACTGAACATTTTTGAGGACTGTTTTAAGGCTTATTTTTTGCACTGTGACCAGTAGTTTTACTCTGACTAGAGCACAGCTTTTCAATGACTGCAGCAGGATCTTTAGTGGCATCTGCCCTTGAGAAGGGGAAAAATCATTGACCTCTCCATTACTCCTCCCAGACTGGCCCGGTCTAGAGATGGCATAGGTAGCTGCTGAACTCTGTTGTTTCCAAGAGCAGATGTAGGCTGGTAACTAGAGAAAAAAAAAACAGCAAAGTTTATATAGAGATATATAGCATATATCTCTAAAAGAAGGAGAGCAGTATCATTTCCCAGTAATCGCAGCACACTATGCTGCCTGCCACTCTGCACTATTACAGATCATACACCTCTGCGAACAATTAAGATGGTCAAGTTGTGGCTTGCTTAAAAGCATTTTGCTGCTGCCTAGCCTTGAGAGCCTGGTATAGCAGATCATTTTTTTTAATGTACTGTTGCCAAAGAGGAAAAAAAAAAGTCTTAATAGGACGTCATTTCAGTACATATGCTGCCATAGGATCAGTTCACGCAGCTGAAGACTGGTGAATGGCAGCCAACATCTTCTCTGACTAGAATAAACCACTGGATTAAACAACAGCACAAGATGGCACGCTCAAACGAGTGCACATGTAACCTTGGATGGCTGTGATTTCATTCTATGAAAACAGGCTGCGTTACATATCCTGCCAACCGAACTCTTCAAGCAAGAGCTTTACCCAGCTGCCTTGGACCCACAGTCTGCCCAGATCTGCCAACTCGGTGTCACCACTTCTGCTAGAACTGTACCATCTGTGCTGTAGAATTCCTAGCAGCAGGGTTTGATAGCCTCAACCCAATGGCACATTAATGGCAGCATAAAAATGCTAGCATCCACAGCACAGCCCCCCAAACACAACATCAGTGTGGACATTATCAGGGCTTGCTGGGGAGTCTGGGGCAGGGAAGGCACTCGTCTGGCTTTTTAGCAAAGTTCCTCATCAGTGCCATCGAAAGCACTGCGATCTCAGTCTGTGCAGAGGAACGTTCAAACCTTCCAGATGCATGAGTGGAATCTGAGCTCCTAAAAAGAGAACTAATGGGCATCAGGAATGAACCCTCTCAAAGTGAGCCCTTGGTATTTTTGAAATAGTAGTCAATGTGTAGATATTAAAATAATTTTGCCTTACACATTTTGCAGAAATAGAATTCTTCAAATATCAGTGGGAAAGAAGGGTCAACACAACAAACGGATCTGGCATCGAATGACACTCATTCCTATAATGCATATAAAACATTTTGCCAGCTTTTAGGTAATTAAAAGCAGCGAGGCAGCAAGGAAACTACACGGCAAGCTCTCTGCCCTAGACTTCAAGAAGGCGGCCTTTGGCCTCTTCAGGGACCTGATGGGCCAAGTGCCATGGGAGGTGGCCCTGGAGGGAAGAGGGGCCCAGGAAAGTTGGTCCATATTCAAGGAGCACCTCCTCCAAGCTCAGCAGAGGTGCATCCCAATGAAGAGCAAGTCGGGCAAAAAAGGCCAGGAGGCCATGGATCACCAAGGAGCTCCTGGACCAACTGAATGTGAAGAAGAAAGCCTATAGAGGGTGGAAGCAGAGACAGGTAGCCTGGGAGGACTACAAAGAGGCTGTGCGAGTGGCCAGCGATCGGGTGAGGAAGGCTAAAGCCCTGACAGAACTGAATCTAGCCAGGGATATAAAAAGCAAGAAGAAAAGCTTCTACAGGTATGTCGGGGACAAAAGAAAGTCGAAGGAGAATGTAGGCCCCCTCCAGAAGGAAACCGGTGTCCTGGTTACCCGGGGCACAGAGAAGGCTGAGGTACTCAATTACTTTTTTGCCTCAGTCTTCACCGATAAGGGCTCTTGTCTCACCACCCAAGCTGTGGAAGGCACAAGCAAAGACTGCAAGGATGAAGAACCGCCCACTGTACTCAAAGAGCAGGTTCAGGAACATCTGAGGAACCTAAAGGTACACAAGTCCATGGGACCCGATGAGATCCATCCACGGGTCCTGAGGGAACTGGCGGATGAAGTTGCCAAGCCACTGGCCATTGTATTTGAGAAGTCGTGGCGGTCTGGTGAGGTAACTGATGACTGGAAGAGACGGAACATAACCCCCATTTTTAAAAAGGGGAACAAGGAGGACCCACCCGGGCAACTACAGGCCGGTCAGCCTCCGCTCTGTGTCTGGCAAGGTCATGGAGCAGATTCTCCTGGAAACCATGCTAAGGCACATAAAGAGCAAGGAGGTGGTTGGTGACAGCCAACATGGCTTCACCAAGGGCAGATCGTGCCTGACCAATTTGGTGGCCTTCTATGACGGGGTGACAGCATCGGTGGACAAGGGACGAGCAACGGATACCATCTACCTGGACTTGTGCAAAGCTTTTGACACTGTCCCACATGACATCCTTCTCTCTAAACTGGAGAGACATGGGTCTGATGGACGGACTACTCGGTGGGTAAGGAGTTGGCTGGATGGCCGCACTCAGAGAGTGGTGGTCAATGGCTCAATGTTCATGTGGAGACCAGTCACGGGTGGTGTCCCTCAGGGGTCCATCTTGGGCCCGGCCCTGTTCAACATCTTTGTCGGCGACATGGACAGTGGGATAGAGTGCACCCTCAGCAAGTTCGCCAATGACACCAAGCTGAGTGGTGCCGTCGACACGCTGGAAGGGAGGGATGCCATCCAGAGGGACCTGGACAGGCTGGAGAGGTGGGCCTGTGCCAGCCTCATGAAGTTCAACCAGACCAAGTGCAAGGTCCCGCACCTGGGTCGTGGCAATCCCAGCCACATACACAGGCTGGGCGGAGAATGGATCGAGAACAGCCCTGAGGAGAAGGACTTGGGAGTGCTGGTGGATGAGAAGTTCAACATGAGCCGACAACGCGCCCTTGCGACCGACCCAGAAGGCCAACCGCATCCTAGGCTGCATCAAGAGGAGCATGGCCAGCAGGTCGAGGGAGGTGATTCTCCCCCTCTACTCTGCCCTGGTGAGACCCCACCTGCAGTACTGTGGCCAGTTCCGGAGCCCCCAATATAAGAAGGACATGGACCAGTTGGAGAAGGTCCAGAGGAGGCCACGAAGATGATCAGAGGGCTGGAGCACCTCTCCTATGAGGACAGGCTGAGAGAGTTGGGGCTGTTCAGCCTGGAGAAGAGAAGGCTCAGGGGAGACCTTTATAGCGGCCTTCCAGTACCTCAAGGGGGCCTACAGGAAAGATGGGGAGAGGCTGTTCAGTAGGGCCTGTTGTGATAGGACAACGGGTAATGGTTTTAAAATAGAGGGAGGTAGATTTAGATTGGATATTAGGAAAAAATTTTTTACAATGCGAGTTGTAGAACACTGGAACAGGTTGCCCAGAGAGGTGGTGGATGCCCCATCCCTGGAAACGTTCAAGGCCAGGCTGGATGAGGCTCTGAGCAACCTGATCTGGTTGGAGACGTCCCTGCTCCTTGCAGGGGGGTTGGACTAGATGACCTTTGACTCTAACCATTCTGTGATTCTCTGATAATTAAAAGTCAGCTTATGTATCTACAACAAAGCTGTAGCATTTTTTTCCTGCATGCATGTGTGCACACACACACACCCATTCTAGATAGCATTCAGGGTTCCTTTTTATTCTCCTGGAGGAGATGCTGTCTTGCTCCTTTCTCTTTGATCTGCTGGCAGATGAAACACAGGTTTGCTTTGGTTCTTTTTGCTGGAATAACACTGTATCAGAAAAGTTATTTCTTTCCTTGTTGCACTAATGCACAACCCGGAGTGCAAAGTTACCTTCTCTAAAAAAAACCAAAACAAAAAAAAAAAAAAACAAAAAAAACCAAAAAACCCCCACTCATAGCCTTAGCAGACAGGGATTTTACAGAGCAAGAGATATGCAAGACAGAACTTCAGTTCCCTGTGGTTTATCAGGGTCTTACTGTGAAAAGAGCAACACCACAGACTCAAGGAAGTGAAAGAAAAAAAATACATGCAGAGAAGGGAGGATAAAACATTCTCAGAAAGATTATCAGACAAAGACAAGAGGACAGACATAACTCATTGATTCAGTGGCACTTAGGTTATCTTTTCTGAGAATCATACTGAACAAACCTGCTCTCTTCCAGATTTGTAGACTCTCTGACAAACGGTATAGGGCAGTATTTACAGCAGCTGATATTAACAAAGACTGCTGAGTCTCTTCCAGAAAGATACAGAATACCTTTCTCATCTCAGCTTGCACGGAGTCTGCTTCAAGCCAGCGGTACATTTAAGACACTGACAAAAGCGACTTACCTATGGCTTATAATGGACTTCTGTGTTGCTAGAAATGATCTTGAGCACACAAGCAAAATAAATCTTTACCTACCACAATAAATAACTTAGAGCTTATTGACTCAATAAATGCCAAAGTAATCAAATAACATTTTTTTCCAATCTGCTTCATTTCATCAGTGAATTTCCAGACAATAAAGGCTTCCTTTGTTTTTAATTTACATTCAGTTTCAGGTTGTGTGTAGAAGACAATATGAGGATGCTGCAGTGATCCAAGAATGAAGCATCAGGAAATGAAGAATTATGATTACATTTAACAGAAAAGCAAACAAAAGTGGATCCATGGGCACTATGGTGCTTTGCTTATTGCTTAGGATCACTGAAAGTTAAATTAATTGGAAATGTGATCTTTCTGAGGCAGAAGAAATATATAGGGATGCAGAGAGGTTGGGAGATAAAAATGAAATGGCCAAATGTAATGAATGAAGAGACAGGAAGTGCCAAAATCAGTAGGGCTGACAAGAGAGAGCGTGTACAAAACCAGACTCATCTGCTTCGTTAAAGAACAGGTAGGAAGCCCGAATCCTGCATTACCTCAGAAATCATGGGTCGGACTCGTCCAAGAACAGAGCAGCACTTCAGACTGTGAAAGTAGGCCTGAAAGCTCCATAATCTCCAGAAAAATGAGAGCACCTAGTCTGGACTGGTATTTCCCATGGCACCATGCCAAGGAGGCAGCCCACACATGACCAGAGATGAAAGCCTACCCTCACAGATCAGATGCTGGCTCTCAGACAGGGCCCAGCTCTCTTCTCTCACATCCCGCTCCATCCTTCTCCTCCTCTCTACCCAGGGGAGGTAACAGAACAACTTGCAACCATGCAGGAGATGTGGAAACAACCATGAGAAAAGGTGGTTTGGGAATGGAAACAGACGTGTAGAAAATACAGAAGCCGAACGCGGCAGAAGTGTAATCTCATTTTAACATGTAAGGACATGCATTTCACTGTTTAATGAATCTGACCCTACCTGCGGAAGTAGGCTTTTCTCTAGCTAGGACAAAGAAGCCAGAAGAGTCTTCTGAGAGTTGCAAGAGGGCTAAGTAGGACACCAGCGGCATGTGCAGTTGTACTGTTACTTCTTGAAATGCAAGCTATATGAAGTGTTTTGCTGCACTTTTGCTCTGCAGTACATCAGGTTTTAAGACAACTTCGTCTTTTTTAGCATTTGGGAAGATATTCTCATGGGGCAAAAACTACTTACACTCAGGAAGTTTTTTGCTCTTTCTAAATACCTAGTTCATTGTCCAGCTGATCGTGTCCTGCTCCCAGCAGTGAGCACATCTCATCTGGCACATAATGATGGAAAACTGGAAGAATCTCAAAAATGTTCTTGAAGGTATTTTTATTAAATCTAAAAATATATCTATCAATTATTTATCCACATGGTAAGAACACTCCGTACTCAGTGTGGTTTAGGTTAGGACACCTACCCTGCTCCTGTGTAAAAGGGGGCTGAGCTTCTGCATCATATGCGAAGGTCTGGCCAGCTTTCAATGGAGACATAATCAATGCATCTTCTGGGTTGAATTTTCAAGTTCCAAAGGACTACGCTACATTCAGGCAAGCTTGTAATTCTTATGCACATATTGATGTACATAGAGTTCATTTTTCAAAAGTACTTCAAAAGACCCAGGGAACTACAGGTCGGTCAGCCTCACCTCTGTGCCTGGCAAGGTCATGGAGCAGATTCTCCTGGAAACCATTCTGAGGCACATGGAGAGCAAGGAGGTGACTGTCACAGCCAACACAGCTTCAGTAAGGGCAGATCGTGCCTGACTAATCTGATGGCCTTCTATTTTGGGGTTACAGCATCAGTGGACAAGGGATGAGCAAATTATGTCATCTATCTGGACTTGTGCAAGGCATCTGACACTGTCCCACACGACATCCTTCTCTCTAAACTGGAGAGACGTGGATTTGATGATTTGATGGACAAACCACTCTGTGGACAAAGAATTGTCTGGATGGCCACACTCAGGGAGCTGTGGTCAACAGCTCAATGGCCAGAGATCGATGATAAGTGGCGTTCCTCAGGGGTTGGTATTGGGCCCAGCACTGTTCAACATCTTTGTCGGTGACATGGACAGTGGGATAGAGTGCACCCTCAGCAAGTTCACCAAGGACACCAAGCTGTGTGGTGCCGTCGACACACTGGAGGGAAGGGATGCCATCCAGAGGGACCTTGAAAGGCTGGAGAGGTGGGCACATGCAAATTTCATTATGTTCAATGGCCAGGCCAAGTGCAAGGTCCTGCACGTGGGCTGGGGCAATCCCAGGCACAAGCAATGGGCACAGAATGGATCAAGACCAGTCCTGATGAGAAGGAACTGGGAGTCATGCTGGATGAGAAGCTCAACATGAGCTGGCAACATACGCTTGCAGCCCAGAAAGACAACCGCATCCTAGGCTGCATTAAGAGGAGCATGGCCAGCAGGTCAAGGGAGGTGATTCTCCCCCTCTACTCCACTCTGGTGAGACCCCACCTGGAGTACCGTGTCCAGTTCCGGAGCCCCCAACATAAGAAGGACATGGACCAGTTGGAGAGGGTCCAGAGGAGGCCACGAAGATGATCAAAGGGCTGGAGCACCTCTGCTGTGAGGACAGGCTGAGAGAGTTGGGGCTGTTCAGCCTGGAGAAGAGGAGGCTTTGGGCAGACCTTATAGCAACCTTCCAGTACCTAAAGAGGACTTATAGGAAAGATGGGGAGAAACTCTTCAGCAGGGCCTGTTGTGAAAGGACGAGGGCTAATGGTTTTAAAATAGAGGGAAGCAGATTCAGATTAGGCATCAGGAAAGATTGTTTTTACAGTGAGGCTGGTGGAACACTGGCACAGGTTGCCCAGAGAGGTGGTGAATGCTCTGTCCCTGGAAACATTCAAGGCCGGGTTGGACGAGGCTCTGAGTAACCTGATCTGGTTGGAGACATCCCCACTCCTTGCAGGAGAGTTGGACTGCATGACCTTTAAAGGTCCCTTCCAACCCAAAGCATTCTATGATTAAATGTCTATTTTATATTTTTCCATGTAAGTAATTAGATATTCATAGAGGTAGGATACTTTCAGGCAGCAGATAAGCAAAAGTACATGCAGTGCCACAAGTTTTATTGAATTACTACAAAATTTTTAAATACATCAACCACATACTGCTATTAAATATTTAACATCAATTCTAATGACTGTTTTATTCCCATCAATGATTAAATTAATTCTTGTGCAATATTAATTGTTCAAACTACGAGCCTTCAATTAATTATTGCAAAAGGTCACTCTCTAACAAGATGCAGGCTGCTAACAGGCCATATAAAAAGGGCAGCTGCAGTTCTACTCTTTACCATGTCTATTTGCAAGAGCTGAGCTGGCCCTCCATGGAAGAAACTGGCTACAGGAGCCTGAGGATGTAAAAGCACCGTGCTACAGGAATAGGTGCAGCTGCTTTCCCTGCACAGAAGCATTGCTCCTCATTTACCCATACATCCCAAGGGTCCCTAGGGTACCACTGTTGGAATATTTTCATATGGCTTTGTACATGTTCCAGCCATACAAGACATTCAGATTTCCCAGATAATTGGTTAACGTCCATGTTTTGTTGAAGGTAGTTTTAAAATAACATAATAACAGTACACAGATAAATTAATTCTACTCAAAAAAACATAAACAGTAATTAACAGTTACTAATGTTAACAGTTTTATAGAGATTCTATAAACAGCCTAATGTATAAATAGCCTAATGTATAAAAGTGTAATATGCAGGCTATGTATATGTCTGTTCTGGTTTTGTTAGTGAGGGGGTCCTAAGGTGGCAGCTTCTGTAGGTAACTGCTAGAAGTTGCTCCCCTTTGTTCAGTGGACTCGGCCGGGCCTAGGGCGGACCCGCTGCTGGCCAAGGCCAAGCCAATTGGTAGCAGAATGTCCCGTGATAACGCCTCTGCGATAACGTATTTAGGAATGGGAAAACAGAAAAAAAAAAGAGGAGAAGATGTGAAGCAGCTGAGCAGGGGCAGAGAGGGGGAGGCGCAGGCCTCATGGGCCTTGCAGGCGTCACCCTCTGGCCTCCCGCCGGGCAGCCGACTGGGCCCAACTCGGCCCAGCCCAGCTGCAAGAAGTGGAGGAGATGAGAAGTGAATAAGATGTAAAAAGGATCCTGAGAGGCGTCTGCCAGCCTGTTGTGAGGAACGGCTGCAGACGCCAAGGTCAGTGAAGAAGGAGGGGGAGGAGTAATACGGCTTCTGGCCAAGATTCCTCTGCAACTCGTGGTGAAGACCACGGTGGAGCGGGTTGTCCCCCTGCAGCCCATGGAGGTCCACGGAGGGGCAGAGATCCACCTGCAGCTCGTGGAGGACCCCACGCCAGAGCAGGTGGAGGCCTGAAGGAGGCTGTGGCCCATGGAGGGCCCGCTGGGACAGCTGTTCTAGAGGGACTGCACCCCGTGGAAGAGATGACCCACGCCGGAGCAGTTTCACGAGCAGTTTCAGGACTGTGGCCCGTGGGAGGGACCCCATGCTGGAGCAGAGGAGGAATGCGAGGAGTTCTTCCCCCGACGATGATACAGCGGCGTAAAACAACGCGTGATGAACTGACCGCGACCCCCATTCCCTTTTCCCCTCCCGTGCCGCTCGGGAGGGGAAGGTAGTAGAGATAATGTTAAGCCCAGGAAGAGGGAGGGGTGGGGGGAGGTTATCTTGTTCCCTGTCTCATTCTCCTGCTAATTTTAGAAATAAATGAATAGTTTTCCCCAAGTCGAGTCTCTTTTGCCCGTGACGGTAACTTTAAGGATTTCTCCCCGTCCTTATCTCAAACCTTGAGCCGTTTTTCTTATATCATCTCCCCCTGTTCTCTCAGAGGGTGGGGGGAGCGAGAGAGAGACTGCGTAGTCTGGTCCTGATCGGGGCTGAACTACGACAATGTCTTATAGGATTTGAAGTAGAGGATAAAAGATTTGTTTAAATTATGAGACTTGAATTTTATTAGTGTTGTTGCCAAAAGTAGATAAGACACCTTAAGAGACATCATTGAGCTTTCATCTATTGTATGTTAAAGGCAGTGTTTCAGAAATCTAATTTTCAGATCAGATTCAGTAGGTCCTAGGTTCTTTTTCCATTCATGTTTTTAGAAGCATAAAAAAAATGCAAGATGAGATAAGCAGAAATTACTAAAAACATTTTTCATCCACCAACACAGCATTTAAAAGAAATATCAAAGAAATTAGGCATCGAGTACACAAACCTCTGGTGCATTTAAAAAGGCTACCAGCCATACCTGTCTTCATCTATTCTCCTCACCTTAAAATTTCATTTAAAAGTCATAAAAACAATATTCAACACATGATGCTTAAAGAGAACATAGCCTGACTTAGTTATATGAAAAAACTCAGCATTTAATTACTTGCGTCAATACTACGAGGGTCTGACAAACCTAGGTGACTTTGAACACATTTTGTGTTCCTATTGCACAAGACGATACAAACCAGTTAAAGACTCAGTGCCTGATTCAACTTTCTAACATCAGACGACCAACATTTTGAGGGGCACAGTTTTTCATAACTGACTGAAGTTATTGGCTTCATAAAGATTTCAGTACTTTTAAGAATAAAATGTTGTTCAGATGTACCATCGTTTGATAACTATCCTGAGAAGGAAATAAAGTACACTGAAAGTGGAAAAAATACTAAGAAGGAGAAAAGTCTAACTTACAACACTGGGAGGCAGCACTGGGCAATGGTTTCTTCTGGACTTCCTCCTGAAAGGAATACTAAAGGAGGGGGGGAAAAAAAAAAAAAAAAAAAAAAAGAATGAACAGACTGATAACAAAGCAAACAGTAACTTTATGAAACAGCTTTCAAAGTACAGCATGCCACACACAAGAGAAAACAGTCTCCTCTTTTTTCATGCCAAAACCAGGTATTAAAAAGTGCACATCTGGTTAAGGTGAAGCCTGCTTTACTACAAGCACAGGCCCTATTTTCAGTTCTGAGAACAAATTAGACATCTAAAAGATCTGATTCTCCACACCACGATGTCACTGTGACAGCGAGCTCAGAACTGACTATAAGCCCGTTTACGTTCAGATACTCAAGCACAACTTCAGCGATTCAAAACTCAAAGCGTGGGCTCACAGCAACAGTGCACCAGGACACTGAAGCGGTCAGATAATTCGTGTGCCTGGCAGGGCAGTAACACAATGCTTACCCAGCAAACAGTTACAAACTCTCCTGTGATCCACTGTACAACAAAGTGAAGAATTTTTCATCTCATTTAATACTGAATTAGAGAACACAGAGATATTTCAATTAACCAGCTTTGAGTTTTCACAAAGCTGTTTCTTGCAGCATCAAAGCATTCCTTAGGGGAATGCCAGTGGTTTTCGTTTTGTTATTCTCCTCTGTCTCATATTACATAGAGATAAGAGAAAATTTGGACAATTGAGCAAAATAATGGGAACAGTCTTTGCTAGGAAAAAAAGGTCTGATAACAAAGGAAGTGGCAACCTTAGCAACCTGGTGCTGCAATCTGTGCAAAACAGGGCCACCACACAGCCTCTCCTTGGATGTGGTAAGGATTAATGACCAGTTCATCACATGGAAGGTGACAACCTGCAGACTTCCACTGTGGCTATCTTCTGATCTGTGCTACTTAAAATGCACAATTGATCCTGAAAGGTGGTTAGTCTTATCATCAGCAAATTGCCAACTCACTGAGCTAATCAGGATTCTGAAAACAAGAACTGCTGGGTCTCACAGCACTGACTGGTTGACAAAGTGGTGAAAGGAAATCTGTTGATGAGCAATTTCAGCAACACAGGACAGTAATGAGTGCTGAATTATTACATTCAGAGATTCAAAAATGGCACTAGTTTGTTCTTTTCAAGGCACCAGCCCAATGGCTATCAGCAATCCCAAAAAGAAAAATGAATATTGTTTGTAGGAATAGAGACTGGAAAGTATTCTTATGACACCGTATAAACCCCAAATGAACCTGCTTCTAGAATACTGCTGTACAACTTTAGTGTGTTCAGCCATTGTCTCAAATGGAGATAGCTGAAATTAATGCACAGAAAAGAAGATAAAGGAACAAAGTTGTCCCGTACTAAACACCACTATGCAGACCAGGACTCTGGAGCCCAAAACCCATGCAGCAAGGTGAAGTCCGTAAAGCTGAGTGGCACAGAGTGGATGAATCAGGATCAGTTATTCATTTTCTCCAATACAGACTTTGTCTGCTCAGAGCAAATAAGATATTTCTTCAGGCACTGCTCAGTTAAAGTGCTGAATTCCTTTGCTACAACATAACTGACCTGGGCACATTCAAAAGGCAACTGATGTCCACAGAAGAAAAATCCATTGAGTGTTGTTAAAAACAAAAATACTGCCTCTGGCTCTGGAAGTTCCTGAGCTAAACTCACTGCAAATTAGGGGAATATGCAAGGAAGATACCATACCCGTTCTGGGTCACTGTCAGACATGAGCCAGGAGGAACCTTAGGTCAGGCCCTGCACGGGTGTGCTTACTTTTTTTTTTTTTCATTTTCTCACTAGTGACAAGGAACTCCCATAACAAATTTGATGTCACAAATACAGAGATATGATTTTGTTACTAGTATCTGATAAAAGCATGCACTTAGCATGCAGGTGGATGGCATTCCAGGGAAAGGGGAGCTAACAAAGCTCAGGATATCTTTCAGCAAGCAGCAGTTCGGTGAAGCACTAGAGGGCACCTATGCTTCACGTAAGGACCTGGGACAGACTGCTGCTACACTGCACAGTGGTATCAGTGATGGGCCAAATCAGACTGAGCTTTTCATCAACTCCAAGAGGTTCTCAAACGCCTAGGAAGGCAGGAGAGGTTGCCCTCAAGCAGGTACGTTTTCATCCACCCAAGCATTGGTCTGTCCTCAGTTAGAAAGAAAACCCAACCTTATTTTTCTCCATCTGCACAGTAAATCAAATAACTCAAATAAGGAGGGGAAAGGAACAGATAAACGATCTCAGAACAAAAACCTACTAAAGTCACTGACAGAACATTTTGCAAGCTATCTTGCTACAGAAAGAGACCTATTAAGAATTTAAGCAAGCACAATGTTCCTACTTAATGAGGTTGACATCGACACATGATGTTTTTTAAAAAATGCTGAACTTGTGCTACGGACATTAATACATCAAATCTTATTTTGCAAACTATATGAACTGTGAAGAAAAGTTTTCATCATGTAACTGTTCCATTCTCTCAAAAAAAAAAAAAAAAAGAAGTAAATTCTAGTTTATAGCTGTTTAGCCAAGTACACACTAGAAAAAAAAACAGGAAACCAAAGCCATAGCTAGCAGTGGTACAATACAGGATTCATAAACTGAGACATTAACAACTGGATTAGGAGAAAAGCTAACAGCTCCAACAGCCCTCAGTTCCAAGCAAGATTCAGTATCTTGCTTTGTCATCTTCTCAGAAGCAGCTACTGCAAAAAATGTCCTTTTTTACTTGATTTCACATATTAAGAGAACCTACTGCAGCTCATCAAAACCTGTTTCACTCTCTTGTGAGGTAAAGCATGATGTTACTTTTCCTTTCAGTGTATGTATGTACATCAAGAAAATAGTTCTCACTACTTGAGCACTGCCAGCATGCAGAAAAATGTTCCTCTCCTTAACACTAACAGTACACTTGAGAAAACAGTTCAGTAAACAGCTCATGGAAGACTTGTAAACAATGAACATTTAGCAGTTACCTTAATCACAGGATCTAATATGAAGAATAAAAGCAAATTATAAGGCATTCAGGTCTACATTCACCTTTCAGTTTAGATATTTACCCCATCATCTCCCAGCGAATTTATTCGTTCCAATTTTCTGGTCCAATATCTGGCCTCTTCTTCAGGGATATCTATACCAAAAGAATAAGTCACACTGTCTTATTAACCAGGCAAATTTGCATTTATCACTAGTAGCATTAAAACAGGGAGGGTATTCCAAGATCACACCACAAAAAAAAACCCCACACTTAATTTTGAAGTTAGACAGAAGGACCGTCTTATGTTAGCACTCGGATGGAAAATAAACATTTTAAATAGTAACACAGTTCAATGGCTTACGCTGCTTTCTTGTTTAAAGCTGATTAACCAAATGCGCACTGCATAAAGGTAGGAAAGAGCAAGACATACTGGCTCAGATGTAATTCAAGTATTAGTTTTGTGAAGAGCCATTTCACAATGATATTAATACACTTGCTATATGCTTGATAACACATAGCAAGATCAAGGGCCTCTTCTGGTGGCTTTTATAACCTCAAAAGAACAAGGGCTCCCTTCGAATAGCACATCTTGCTTACGTGACACAAATTAAGTACCAAAAAAGACATAGTCTCTTGTTTTCCTTTGCAGGCAACAAGCCAAATCTTTTGAGGTAATGAACAGTGTTACAGGCACTCATATTCACATGAAAGCATACTTCTATTTTTACACCACACTACAGTTCCATTGTGAAATGAATCACTACCACCTTTTTACCTTGTGGAAGATTTACCAAGTTTATGACTGACAGCAAGTAGCAAGCATTATCACCTTTATTTTGGTAACTATTTTCTGTTTCACACTTTGACGTAATATGGTGTCCTAACGGTTTGAGAGGAACACAGACTTCTGCCACTGAAAATTTCATCTCTCAAAGTGCACCCTTGGAGGTGCAGATGAACTGCTGTGGAAACCTTAAAAGAGGGCAAGTTAGGTACAAACTGTGCTTAAGGAACAGAGCAAGAGGTGCACAGCACCCAGGGAAATAACCCACTGAAAGAAAAAGCATCACTTAGGCTCCCAATCCAGGAGAATTGGGTAATTTATTTGGGGATGGAAGGATCACTGGAAAGACATAATAAAAGCTTCAGGGTTTTGGTTTTTTGGCCACTCAGTATCCCCCTGGCTGTAGAGTGGTTGGTTGGTCTTCCCTCCAAGAATGGGCAATGACTTCTGAAATTTGGCTATTCATGGTCCAAAACTGCACCAATGAAGAAACTTCAGAGCTCACACAGAAAGGAAGCAGAGGGACTGCTCCACTTAGATACCCCTAACCCTGCAAGCTTCACCATCCCAAACGCTGACAAATGAGGATAATACCAGTTCAGCTAGTTTTCCTGCCTCTTGCAACTCTTTACACTCTTGAGGTGCCTTACTAGGAGCCAAGATGTTTACACCTAACAAGTTTGTCTTCCTGCAAAGAATGGTACCTCATGAACACAGCTGCAATGATATGCTAAGCTAAGTGTTGGCAAGAATGGGAGAAGTAGACTGTGAGGGTCTTCTGATGAAAAGGTGGTTCTAAAAGTTACCTCCACTCCCACTCCCGAGAGAAACCATATTTTTTGGCATGTGAGCATTCCATTGGGACTCACAAAACCTGTCCTACATGTGTCCTCTCTCAGCCATCATCTTATGAAGCCAGTGAAACCAAAACACCTGCAGATAATAGGGGCTTCAGAAAGTTTTAGGGAACTGGAAACTTAGTAGCTGGTTCTAGAAAATCTGCAATAAATAGAAAAAAAAAAAAACCAACAACTTATTATCCTTGCTTGAAGGGAGACCAGCAAAGTAATTTATTTTAACCATAATACACAGAGCCACTTGCTCTTTGATGTACAGCACATTGCTTTTTTGTTATATGCTATTAGAAAACAAGGTAAGAGAAACATGAGTCTTCCACAATTACAGGAGTTGTAGAAAAACATGCATGCTTTTGATCGTCAGGGCTATGGATCACAGCTGCACAGATTTATTGGATGAGCTCTGCACAAATTAGGGATGGTATTCAAAGAAAATCTGGACAGAATTGATCTAGAAAGAAGACATCAATTAACTGAAAGGCTATCAGCATACAACCTCATTAGATTTAGGAGGACAAACTCCAAGAGGGATCTGAAGCAATCCAAACATTAAAGCAAAACCTACGGAATTTTCTCTTTGAAAGTCATAGCTTTTCTAAAAGATGAAGCAGCACTCAAGAGCTGAGAACTAAAGGTCAGAGTCAAAACAACTCAACCCTGGAGCCTGAAATTGAAACCAAAGAGATCTAGGAGAGATGAAGCAACAGTCTGCCATCACCACTGCATGAACTGCCGTTGTCTCTGGGTAGGCTTCAATGCTTTCCCACAGACTACAGCTTAGCAGTACGTCCAGGCATCAAGGAGCACCATGTGTCTCTTGGATTTGTTGTTCTTATCTTATATCCAATGTGTTCATTTCATAAATGGAGCTATTAGATTTTTAGTGCAGGATTGCTGCTGTTGTACTGAAACAGCTTCTTATGCAAGGCAAAGATAAAAATCTGCTACTCTGTAGAGATTGGCTGCTTTAAGGACATCTTGATCTTAGAGAAACTCTTGTCATTAATACAGATGGCAGTACAGCTACTGCACAGCAAACCTTAAACATGAAGCAACTGGCCTATGAACTTGAGTCAAGTTACCTGCTCAGAAGAATAAATGTTCAATGAGACAGAATTCTCAATTTTTTGAGGAAGTAGTTTATAACATTTTTTTAGTTTCAGTGTCCATTTGTGTCTCACCTCAGTCAGCTGTTTTGGTGAAGCTGGTTCTTTGGAATGCAGAGAATGGAAATCCCCAGGGCAGAGATTACAGACTGACTGCTTGCAAGGCCACGTCCACTGGCCAGCTCGTACCTCACTGCTCATCTCTGGATTACACTCCACTACATTAACTTTTGCTTGTAAGACGAGAAGATGAACTAGTCCAGTGGCCATCTGATGCCAGCTCAGGCTTCTGCTGACATTTTGCTTGGTAAACAAGAGGAGCAAGGCTAATGTCAGTGAAACAAAACTGCTGAACAAGAACAGACAGGAGATGGGCAGATCTGTTCATAGCTTTTGGGCCTTCTTAATTTCATACCAACGTGGAAAGGTTGCAAGCCCTACTGTCCTTGCTCCTACTGCCATCTTCAGCTGGAATCTGAAACCTTCCTCTTCTCTGGGCTCCTGGTGTCAGGGAGCAGTGAGGTCTGGTTGCTCCCTAAGGAACAGGAGCCAAGGGACATCCCATGGTTGGCAGGGCAGGGGACTTGCCAGACAGGGCTCTGTCCTACAGCACCTGAGCAAGGTGAGCAGGGCAGGCCCAGAGCTCATAGTCAGCTTCAACCAGGAGCCCAGACCAGCAGGCAGGTCCACAGTTACAAGGCAGGTCTGACATCAAGCCTGGAAGTCAGTCCGTTTCTGAGCCTGGATCTACGGGATCCACAAGCAGACACATATGGCGTGACTGAGGTGTGGGATCAGTGACTCCCACAGCGTCACTCAGGAGAGAAGGCTCAGAGCTGAAGTGGGACTCCCAGGCCCGTGAGCAAGGGGTGCGGCTGGAGGTCCTGGGCAAGGCTGCTCCGTGTCCGTAAGACTCTGCAGTGCACTTAGGGCCCTGACACCTGCATACACTGCACCACCACAGAAATGGGGACACTGTAATATGGAGGTTTGATCAGACCGAGGAAGGAGTTAGATGATAATTCCCTCCATCTACACAGACCTCTTCACTCACAGTTAGACACCTTCAGGTACCTAAACGTGACAGTATTCCCGCTTAGAGATGACTAGCTTGGCAATAACCAGGATTTTTTAGCCCTAAAGCTTTTTTCCCTGCTCAGGCTTGGCGATCCTTGCTCTACTCTTTGCACATCACCTTGTGCCACCTGAGTTTTTCACAGGTGGAAGGCCAGGGCTTGGACATATCCCAGGCAGGCAAAAGTGAGAACAAGTTCTGGAAGTAAAAGAGATACCTCCTCTCTCCACCGTTTCCTACAAGCCTTCACCTGGCTTCCTCTCTTCCCAGCCTCAATTTCTTCCCTTTCCAGAGGTACAGGAATCTTTACAAGTTCTCACTGAAATAACTTTGCAGAGCTGAGAATTTCTCTTTCTGTAAAGTTCCCAAGACAATGAAACAACAAAGCACATTTACTCCACCTGATGGCTGAATGCAGATCAGCATGCTCCCAGTCTGGGAGTGGTGAGAACTCTAAAAGCATTTTCACTCCAATTATCTTCTAGAAACAGCCTGGCACAGACCCAAACTGCTATAGTTTAGGAGCCAAAAGCATTTCTGAGTACTCCATCCTGTGAGGGACTTGCACATAGCCACTGAACTTCTAAAAAAAGGAGGACAGACTAAAATTGCTTTTAAACAGCAGAATTTTACACTTGAAAAGCAGCATTTTGGGAAGTCTGTGCCAGCACACATATTCTACACCCAGACAATGATAGCAAGACTGTCTTCTCCCTACCAGCAAATTTTCTAAACAACAACAACAAAAAAAAAAAGTTGTTTCCCTTCCTTGATAAGTCTATCATGTTCCTGAGAAGAAACAGATATGGTCAGTGGGGAAAGCTGTCTTTGCTAACAAACACTTCCTCCCGTCAAGGAGTTCATTGCAATTTTTAAAAGACTACCAAGCATAGAAATGCTTTGCACCCTAGGGGTTAATATCAGCTCTCACTAACATTTCACATTTCAAATGCTCACACTTTGCTGCACTTTCATAGAAGAGAATTTTCAGCCATTCTGTCTCTGCGAGACTGAACATTTAAAAACACAGGGCTGGCAGAGAACATTAGATGACAGCCCAGTCCCCAGCACCGCAGTCCATCACACGCAGATGCTCACTGAGGAAGGGCCCACAGATCTGCTCTCTCTCCTACACAACACAAGCTAATGTCACACTAACACCACTACTGAACACAATGCAAGAACATGTAATGGGACACACGGAGGATATAGCAAGGCCACCATAGATGTTCTTTGTCCCACTAGAAATCTGGGCATTAGCAAAGTTTAACCCTCGGATGACCACAGGAAAGGTTATTTTATATCACCAGGAGCAAAGACTACAACTCATACCAGCCCCTCTTAAGAAATGACTGCTTCCCAACTCTAAGCCTGGTAAACACTTCAAAACAACTTCATATGAAGAAGCGGGGTGGCGGGGGGGGAGAAACACCAAACCAACTCTAAGTTGCTTTCATCATGTACTACTACTAGGAGCATAAGCATGTTCTGCATTTATTTCAGCTTTAGCTGTTGCCAGTCTCCAGAGTACTAGGAGAAGACATACCAGGAAGGAAGAATCCTGAACACATCAGGTGGAAGCACAAGCAGCAAACTAATCTGGGATAAATCTAGTGCAAACAACAAACCAGTTTGTAAATCTCTTTGCATATACAATCATGTTCTACACCAAGGACTTCAGATTTTCTGGTTTTCAACTTCATTTATTCTCTTTTACAATCCCTTAAAAACTTCTCTAGCTCCAACCAAATACAATGGAACATTTTAAATGCACAGGCTGAATAACCTGAAGTACGGCACGCATGTGCATCACCTAGCCTAAATGAAACAGAGCAGCCAGAAGTGACAGAAGCAGCACAGAAGCACAGCCAAACAGAAGAACACACCATGTTTTTAGAGCTGCTATCCCAGACAGCTGTATTTTACCAGACTTGGAAAGCAGCACAAGCTGTACGCGTGCACACATATTGCTCCGGTTCTTGTGTATCTAAAACAGCCAGGAGATCTTCACCTGGGAAACAAAACATGATACACACTGTTCCTATGTGTCGCTCCAAAGACGCTGTTATTAAAACGTTACCTCTACAGCAACAGAGCTGCTGACTTAAGAACTTCCACAGCAGATCAGTGATCCACTTAGTTCTCTGTAGGTTTAAAGCAGCAGTTCCCAGCTCATATGACAACATAGTCTTGACATGTGGGGCACTAAGAGTCTGTACTTCTACCCTGCAGTTAAAAGGAAACTGACCTGCAAATCCATTGGGAGAGATGTAGAGGCAGTGCTGTGAGCTGAGCTACTTCCATGCATCCCTCCAAGACTCACAGTATTGTAAGGGCAGGGAGATAGAGTCTAATACATCTTGCAGGGTCCTCCTCTGTCCTAGAGGTGATGGCAGATGATGTCCAGTCATAGTGTGAAGGAAAGCACCACTGGAGAAGGTGATATAGGTAGATGCTGTCTAGACAACTATCCCACACTCTTGGTGCCTACCACTTTTCAGTCTGCTTCTGATCTTGCTGTGCCAGGACAGACTGAAAATGGTGAACATCCAAGAAGAACTGTAGCACTCTTCAAATGAAAAGCAGCAGAAGCCTTGAAAGAGCTAACCAATGCACCCATTTTTTCCTAGACATTATGAAACACTGGACAGGCAGACAACTTTTCACACTCTAAAATAAAAACTCTTCAATACAGTAGTGTGGAGTTCCTGTTATTTCAGTATTTGGCACAGTAAGCACAGGAATAAGTAAATACACGTGCTTTAAATGATCAATTGTATTAAAAACAGAAGAGTCATAAAAAGCTTATTTACTTCATGTTTACAGTTTTCTGCATTAAATCCTACTTCTCAGAATTCTATGTTCTGTAGAACATCATACTTTTTTAAAAAGTAGTTAAAAAAAACAAAAAAAACAAAGAGTCCTATGTTTTGAGTGTAGTAGTAGGGAGAAAATACACTACTACCTGAAATATTTTTTTAAGTCCAGATGCTCTTACACAGAATGGTTTACAACAGGGTTTGGTTTTTTTAAAAAAAAAAAAAAAAAAAAACAAACCACAAAATTACAGTGTAATACAGTCCAAAACATGAATTGCAGAAGAAAGCAATTCTCTTTTGGATATTCTCTGAATACATAGGGAGAGATCAGAACTTCATTTTCTTTTAAAGCAGAGACAGTTTACAAGGAACTATGTCAGAAAGAACTTAGATGAGAAGGTTGAGGCTACAAGCCTTGCCTTCAGCTATGTGTGCTGCATTCTCTTCCTCCCAGAAGCCTAAACACTTGCTCCAAAGAGCCAATGTTTCAGCTCACAAGGAAATCACGAGTTGCTCCTCTTCTTACACAACAAGTAATTTCAGTAATAAACTTCCCAGTGACAGGGTGACAGTCAATCACCAGTTCATGTTCATGGAAAGAGGGATGGCTCCAGACCAACATTAGACAGCTCCGTTGTCAAGACAGCTGAGATGTCAGATAACTTTTCCCCTTTACACACTAGACTGTAGTTTAAGAGCACTGCCTACTACATCTATAAAACACTGTGCTCACCCTGAATTGTACCATCCAGAGGACTGTGCACTCAAAATATACGCTGAGAGCACAAGATACAACTGGTACTGATTGTAGTGCTGCAGGGCCAAAGCCTGCATTCTCCCTTGCAACTGGAAGCAGAGTGTGAGACTGATAGATGAACTAACTTTTTTTCCACAGCAGATGGCCAGTCCTGACAGTTGCTGGACAAATGCCAGTGGGTGCACAAATGTTCCACCAGTGCTTAGAGCATGATACAAATTGCTCACACTGCCAGGGGCTTGGTAGCAAAAACTACACAATGGGCAGAGGATAAGAGATGAGCCTTACAATGACAGACACCTTTGAAACATTTCAGCGCCTAGTGCAGAAAAAATACCATGAGCCTCAAAAACCATCATCCCTGTTCTTGGTGCTAAGAGTCAGCTAAGAGCTGGAAAAAGAATCATACAGTGTTTTGGGTTGGAAGGGACCTTTAAAGGCCATCTAGTCCAACCCCCCTGCAAGGGGGACATCTCCAACTTGATCAGGTTGCTCAGAGCCCCATCCAACCTGGCCTTGAATCTTGAGAAGCTATGTAAGTCTTGGATGCATTCTGGCTAAGATCTTACTTTGGGGTTTTTTTTATTTGGGGTTTTTGGGGTGGTTTTTTGGGGGTTTTTTTTTGTTGTTTGTTTTGATTTTTATTTTAAGTAAAAGCAAATTAATTAAAAAAAAAAATCACACACAACTTTACTTGAGATGGGTTTGCTTCAATTAGCTACTTTTCCACATTCCGTACTTTTCAGTCACAAGCAATTGCCAGAAAGGCAGTTCTTATAACACCAAGTTATTTATATACTCTACTAATGACAACGTTCAGGCACACTGAGCATTAATGTTTCACTAACTGAACTGCACGCTCCTCACAGTGTTTAAGTGCACCTACCACAGAATAGCTCTAACAACACACTTGACCTCTTCTAAAGCCAAATTTGTCTAGATACAAAGAAGTGAATGTTCTCTGCTCAGGAACAAAATGTCTGACTGCACAATCCTGAAATAGTAATAATAGTTTCTTAAACTGCCACTACTCTAAACATTCTAGCACTCCAAGACCTTAAAATCTTCCCCATGTATTCTGATCCTGTTAGAAAGAAGCCCAGCAAGAAATGAACACCAGCCATTTGATCTGCACTGAACTATTTTAACTGAACTGAGAATGAGCAAAACTTGATTATAAAACTCAGGTTGCTCCCAAATAAAAGACTTTCTCTCCATTGTCAGCACCCTGGGTAAGTTATTGAAATGCACTCACCAAACGGTAATTCAAATCTTGTGTCCAGCAAAATTTTATGAGGAGTTGGGTTCTTCGTTCCACAGATTTCATCATGTTTCATTACAACTTCTGCCTCCAGTGTAGACCACTCCCCAGGACCTTCCTGTGAATTATAAGCCACAGGTGAAGTTTCAAGTCTGGCAGGTCCTTACGCAGCACCTGCACACATTTACTAAGACAAAAGACTCCAGGAAGAGCCTTACAGTATTATCAAGGCCTGGTACCCGATTTTAACACCAAATAACATCCATTTAGCACATGCTGGCAGCTTTTCTTCCAAATCTCAAAGGCCTTTACCAAGACAAGCAGCAAACACCTAGCAGAACTACTGCCTTCTCAGCAGAACGGTAAAAATAAGTCCTCAAAGGCAGGCATCAAGGAGTGCCTGGACAGCCAGAGAAACTGAGCACCAGTTAGACTCTCCACAGTGCTGGGCATCTCTGCTCTTTTCCTTTTGTAGAAAATATAAGCTCTCTCCCTGCTAAAATGTAATAATCTTAAATAAATGCTCTGAAATTCGAGGTAAAAAAAACCAAACATGTCCTATTTAGCTGCAGGAACTGCCAAATTGAGTAATTAGGGCAGTTACAGACATTGACAAAATCCCATTTCCTACTTTTTTTCAATTCATATTAGCACCACTAGACACCCTCTAACACTGCAACCAGAAGTTTTAAGAAGATGATGTAGATATGCTCTCGGCCTGCCTCAGACACTGGCTTGTCTCTGTCTTTAGCAGGAACTCAGAAATTTGAGCATCAGGCTAAGCAGTCAGTTCTTAAGACTTCAGATACTTGTCAATCACATGGGTTCCTTAACAGATTAAGCCCTGTTTTTTGAGTCCACATGAGTGAAACAACCAAAGGCCCCTACTTAAGCTCAGTTTTGGTCTCACTATAGGCAACCTCCTTCAAAAACAAAAACGTGATGCCAACAGCCCTCTCCCCTCACCCAGCCTTCTTAACTTCGCAAGTGGAAGTTTTGCTGAGAAGTACAGTCCTGAGCTGCACCAGGCCAGATCTGTAACACCTTAACTATCAACACTGGAGCTGTCAAAATAAAGCTTCTGTGTCAGCTTAACCTCATCGGACTGGTGAATGGCCTTCAGAGCAATCCACACGGTTCCAACCAGGGTGTCCCAGATCAGTCCTTTGTTCCATACTTCAACAATTAGGCCCAGGTCCAGCCGACTGATCTCACTGCAAAAAAAAACAAAAGGTAGTACGGGTGAGAAAAAAAGCAGAATACAATCTAATTTTGCTTTAGGTTCTGCGTTACCACTATGATTATACTAGTGAACTCTTTCCATACAGCTGTGTCAAGCTACAGAGAGCTTCTGAAAGCATGTGGTCAAGGTGGTTCATACTGACAGAGAACACTAGTTTCTAATTACTGATTTCTCACAGTTTAACACTAACTACACAAAGATTGCAAACTAAAACCCTGAACTATGTCATGTATGGACCACCAATTGAGAACTTGTCTGTGCAGCTATGTACGCAGAAGGAAGAAATCTGTGTTGGGCCAAAACCTAGAGGTGAGCTGTTCTTTGCCATGAGGCACCTCATTTCTAACAAAATGAGTCTCCTTTCCCTTCGCAGCACAGCAACACAAGCATACTCTGGTAGGTCCAAACACAGAATCATAGAATGGTTAGAGTTGGAAGGGACCTTCAAAGGTCATCTAGTCCAACCCCCCTGCAAGGAGCAGGGACATCCCTGACTAGATCAGGTTGCTCAGAGCAACCTGCCAATACATATCTGTGAGTGGAGCTGCAGCATGCCAAACCCAGCACAGCTGCATCAGCAGCATCACCTATTGCTGAGGGCTGCCTTGCACACCTTCTGCTCCAGAACTAGCTTCTTCCTGCGTGACACTGCAAGGCTTTGAGCCACACGAATCTCTGGCAGCAAGCAGCAACACAGACCTGCGACCACCGAGTGCCAAGTTCTTGGAAACACTTACCTGAAGGTTTTCATTAACATCTTCCCTCTCAGTAAGGAAAGGATGCATCTCAAATTTGCTTATTCCCAGTCCTTCATAGCATTTATGCCTCCCTCTTCCACACTGGTTTATAACATGCCTACTTAAGTGTAGCATAACATATGCACAGCCTGAATGCTGGTAAAAACAAAGAGGTGGAGAAGAATCCCGAGCTGTCTGTCTCACTCTTATCATGAAGAAAGGTTATTGTTCCTACCTCTCTGAACTCAAGACTTCCCTTTAGTGCAATCGCTAATCCCCAAAAGTAGGTATCTTGGACAAACAGCTTATTGTGAGTTTACTGGTAGTATCCTGAAGTTGAGTCTGCAGCTCCCTCAGTTTGGATATGGCTACTGAATACGGCCAAACTAACAACTAGCCACCTGCATCACCACCTCTCTGCCCTCCCACTGCTTGCCTTTTTGAAAATGATATCTATCTGATTGCACAGACTTGCAATAATAACAGGAATGACTGATTTTCTGCTGGCTGGACTAGTATGAGGCCAGAAACGGAAGGGAAGGGAGAAATACTCTATTTTCAGGCGTTCTTTGCTTCAAAATACATTGACAGAGCAAGACATTGACCATAAGACACACAATGGGCTTCTCTACAGAGCTCCACAGGACAGATCACCAGACAAAAATTAATTAAAAAAAAAAAAGAAAAAACAAATTTCAGTACAGTTGCTTTGATTGCCTTTGTGTCTCCCTTTCTCCACCTTCTGGTTAGATACAGAATAGCAGCAAAGAACAAAAGAGCTGAGATTGGAATTGGGTGTCCCTCCCTTTCCACACGCATACAGAATTTAAATGAAAGACGTTTCTAACAGCTTCAACGCCGATTTAATCGCCATGCTCTGAGCATCAGTTTGCACTCTCACTCAAGAGGTGTTTGCTGCAAATATGCAGTCTTTTTAAAGCTGACTCAAAATTAGAAGATATCCTCAAAGAATACATGAAAGTGCTTTACTGTAAAGCAAATAAGCAAATCACAAACAACCCCACAGCTCTAAATTCCGAAGCGCCATGTCTTAGTAGGAGTGTGGAAGCAAAACCAACAAACACAGGTAGAAAGCATTTTCTTAGTTGTAGTCTACTCTTCTACTACACCTCCTAAAAAAGGTAAACACGAACACAGAGAGTAAAAGCATCCTTCCCTCAGGGAAAAACGACTGTGTTCAAAGCCTTTTCCAACTCCAGAAAGAAAAAGAGCAAGCCAGTGAATAGTAGTATTGGAATACCAATTTTATTTCTCCTAGGACAACTTAATGTACACAGGATCATGCAAAACACGTTCCCTGCCATGTGTAATATTTTTATTGTAAAGAAACATCAGAACAACTGCGCTGTTGCCTACCTAAAGCACAGACAATAATGGCAAGGTAGATCAGCTAATATTCTGCTTTCATATCCCCTAGCAACTAATTATGGAGTGGCACAGTGACCTTACAGCATGCTAGCTCAGCTCCTAGTTGACAGCAGAGACCAGTTCCAGGAGCTGTTTGAGGGGAAGGAGGAGGAGCTGTCACAAACAAGTGCCATTCTTAAAT
This sequence comes from Chlamydotis macqueenii, assembly GCF_036417535.1. NCBI lineage: Eukaryota > Metazoa > Chordata > Aves > Otidiformes > Otididae > Chlamydotis > Chlamydotis macqueenii. The sequence goes on along the minus strand of NC_141593.1, from coordinate 9,406,353 downwards.
CACTGGTGAGCAACCTCCTCTGTATCTAGCTATGTTTAAAGCTAGTTCCTGTCCACAGGACAAGCACAAATCACAGGAAGAATGAGTTAGTAGTTTGGGTATTGGCATGCGATTTGGCAGACAAGTACAATTCCCTGTTCCAACCTTACCAGTCATGCATGTTTTGTGTCACTGACAGCCACAGCCTCTGCCTGACCAGGAACTGCAGAGCTGAGACGATGTTGGCGTTCAGGAGCACATGTGTCTCACCAAAGGACAGGCTCCAGACTCTCCGCACAGAAGTGCACACCTCATGTGCTGCTCCAAAAGCAGAGCAGATGGGAGTATAGCTATGCTGGAAACACTGTACTGACCCAGGCGAACTCCTCAGAGACAAAAGCTTCTCACTTTTGGCAGAGGAGAACCAACTGCTGCTGGATTGGGAAACATACTGACAAAATGTCCTGTGGGTCTCTTGTTTCAGATACTATGTAAACACCTCAGATACACTCAATAACAGCAGCACTACCTTTGACTCTACAGAACGAACACAACATTCTCCCTGCAATAGTAGTGTCCACGCCAATTTCGGAAAAAAAAGCACCTGGAGTCCAGGATTCAGAAAATTTATTTCACTTTGTCTTACAAAGCTATAGAAACAGAAGCAGATGCAATATATCAATGAGTCATTCATCCAACAGTAAAAAAACCACCATTCTAAAAAATACTGGGAAATCCCTGGCTATGTGTCAGGACCAGAGCAAATCAGAAGTGCCAGCTGTACCAGAAACCCTGGGAGAGCTGGAACTGGTTCTGCTGCTCCTGGCAGGCACTGGCAGCCCCTCAAGCTGCAGCAGGGGAGCTGGAAAACACATTCACGGGCACCAGGCCAGTGGCAGAGAACATCAGCACACAAGAGCAGCTCCCACGCTGAGGTGATCAGGATCAGCGTGTCAAGGCCTTGAGTGTACCAACAGCAGCCCTTAACTGCCCTGACCAGCCTCACCAGTGGCCTCCACTCTTCCTGTGGCCCAGGAGATCCATTTAAGCTCAGCTATGGGCCTTCAGTCCTTGCCTAAGCTATGTTGTAGGCATGCTTGTCTCCAGCTTAGCTGCAGCTCTGTCCATGCCAGGCCATGGACTCCATTAATCCAGCCTCAACCCACAGACCAACTTCCCAGCTCAGCCTCAGACTTGCCTCATCACTGTGGACCTGACTGGCAACTGCTGGACTATGTCTGACTCTGATTATCATCACCAGGCACAACTCGGAGCCTGACTTGCTAACTTGCACTCCCATTACTACAAAGTTGTCTGACGACCTGACCTCTCAGCAGACACTGGCCTGATCCTTAGACCTGCCCCACTTGTGCTGATCAGGTACTGTGGGACTGGGCCCTGGCTGGTGAGGACCTCGCCCTACCAGCCATCCTACCACACTCTGCTTCTGGTCTCCCGTCCCTGCGAGAGCAGCTGGCCCTCACTGCACCCTGATACACAGGTCTAACAGCAGGAATCCAGGCAGACTGGTACTATTAAAGGACATAGGTTACTCCAGCCAATCTGTGGTACCAGTAGAGACAATCTCCCAACACACATCTCCATCAGCACAGGTCAGCGTGTACAACAGAAAAGCAAACTATTTAGGTTGTCAACAGGCTCATGCATTTTACATACTGAAGTACTCCAATTTATACAACACAAGAGCAGCTCCACAAACATCAGTGCTGTGGATGGACTCCACCACAAGCACCGCATCGCCACGCAACACCATACTTACAACATGAAGTCCTGTTCCCAGCATGGCTGGTCACCTCGCACGGCTACCGTCGTGCTCTTCACATTTTGCACTTTCAGGGTCACATATGTATTGAATTTATCTGGAGAACAAAAGGCACAAAGTTATCTCTTTGAGTATACCCTTTCATCACATAAGCACAACATTGCAAGGTTTTCAGCCCATACACTGCATCCCAGGACACACAACAAAAAGCCCATGTAGGAAGATATCATCACCGGGTTAAGGAGCCAAATGTGCAAGATGTTTTTCATCTGCCATCAAATTTTCAGTTACCATTATTTAAAAATTCATGCACAAACAAAAACAGGCAACTAAGCACTTGCATTAAGTCAGGGAGAAAGAAATAGCATAAAATCCTGAAGAACAGACACTTTGTGTGTAAGATCCTGCTTACTGAAAAGCAGACAGGAGGAAGAAGAGACAGCTTGAAGGAACAGGGCACATCATGCAGATCATGCAGAGCGAAAAACAAACTTGCAAAACATACAAGCAAGAAGCAGTTGGGCTGATCATCTCTTCCCTTCTGACCCAACAGTTCTCCTAGTTCCAACCTGGTTTTCAACCCATGAGTCCACAAAGAACTTTACAGACCAGTCAGAGGCAGAAGGAAAACACAGTGATCTATGCTAAATGTGCTAAAACTGATCTGCGTTGCTTAAACCAGCTGACCTAGAAGAACCATGTTACACTCACAACATAAACTTTGTTTAGATGTTTTGCTTTTTATTTTAAATCTGAAGAAAAAGCCCGGAACAACTTTTTTCGCTAGGTGCTGCTATCTCTTCGCTAAACTCAAAGTGGCCAAGCACAGACACATACAAAGTTCAAATATCAGAACCTGAGAAGGAATAAACTCCCTTTTAAGGGGAGTTATCACCTCAGACCTATCTATCAGTTTCATCAAGCCTGGAACAAGACATGCACTAAGTAGCTAGAAAGCAGTGTATATATTTTAATACTTCAATATTCTGCTGCATCTATTCCCAGCATAAGTCCACAGATCACAGTCCATTTTAATACTGCCAAAATTCTCACACATCATTGCTGTGGGCTACTATCGCACGTCCCAACATCTAGTTTCAAACAGCCTAACAGAAAGGGAAGAAAGGGAAACTACACAATCCAGATGCTCAGGAAGAAGTGGGAGTCACTGAAAGCCAGATTCCCTCATATCTAGCTACACCACTCGCATCCTCCTGGGACACTGGGCTTGTCAGCAAAACCACATGCTTCAGTTGAGTTGAGTCTAGACTACAGGACAAATATTTCACAGACGTGAGCAGGCTTCTTGATTAGAGAAAGGATAAAACCACATAGTCTCCTTTACAGTTGGAGTACTCTGCTTTGCTTCTCTGGAAATTCAAGGTTGGTGCACACACAGATCTTGACCTGACATGCAGTATGGACAAGGAGACCTGGGAAGCTTTCAGCTATAATCTGAGGATGGCTATATCAAAAGAATAAAGCTGAACAAAGAAGTAATGAATACAGCTGTTCAATTGCTTTGGATCTAAACATCTGAGTAAATGTCATTCCAGAAGCAAACTGCTTACTCTTTTGTAAACTGTACATCAAATTTTATTCAATGAATGTATTTAGCTGCTAAGGGATTGCTTGCTAGCTGCTGAACCACAGTGAAATAGTTGCCTAGGCTGTAAATACCAGGTGTCACTAGCTCTTTGTTTTTATTTTATCATGCATACACAAAGCCTAGCAGATGAGACTTCAATCCCAAGCACAGCCATTATGGACTGCCACATTAGAGAATGAATCACTTCTGCCGCACCATCCAGCAGCCCCCATCAGGATCAAGGAGGCACTGAATCGAGACAGGCACATGCCAGTTCTGTTCAGTGGACATTTTCAGATCCTGTTTTTAACAGAGACAGAGGAAGTATGAGAAAAAAAAAGGGCAGGGTGGAGTGGGAATTGGTGACAGTAAAGGAACATCTTTCCTCACCCATCACCTGTTCAGGTGAGGTGAGCAGGTAGAGGTTTCTCAGCACTGTAACACCAGGTCACATCCTCAAGCTTTATACTAACTCAGCCTGCCTGGACTCTTGAGGTACCTTTTGTCACTCCTCAGGAGAACATGTAGGAGCAGAGAGGAGGCAGATGAAAATTAGAGGGAGCAGCACGAGCCAGAGCAAGAGAGCAAGTGTCACCATCGGTGCAAACAAGTAGTAGAGCATGGCTTACCTGGTGGTCCTTGGAGTTTAGCTTTTTTTACTGTAAAGAGAAAAAAAAAGAAACAAAAAAAAGAAGAGGCAGTTAGTTATTTTGTCCTGCTAAAGTTTCATTTGAGTCAGTGTCACAGGGCATTGTGGCAACTGGACAGTATCCCTGAGTAGAGGCCTGGTAGCTGGAAATTCTCACTCATTTTAACAGCTTAACAGATCTGGAGGCAAAACATCTTCTATACCCCACCTCATCTCTCTAAATTGATGTATTTGAAAAATAATTATAGGATTAATGTTTGCAAAGCAATTTCAAAACCAGTCCTTTGCAACCAGAACTTATTGCTGTTTTGCCAGACGTCATTTCATACTACCTCACTTACAAAGTTACAGACACCATATAAGAAATAAGCATTTCTTTAAAAACAAAGAATCTCTCCTCAACAGCGCAGAGCAGACTTTCAACCACAGCTTGAAAATAATCAAGCCTGAATAGTAGCTCTACAGTATGACATCCGTAAATGAAATTAACCTGCTACACCAAACAAGCAGCAGTCGCAACTCAAATGTCACTTTTCTGAGCTCTCCTCTGTTAATTTAATTCCAGGACAGTTATTTATCCAAAAAAAAAAAAGTTAGAACACAAAACAGCACTGGTTCTTATCTCACTGGATGGAGAAGGACCATGTCTACCTACGGGAGATTTTGTTAGCTCATATCCTCACTGGTATTGCTAAGTGTAAGCACTAAGAGAAGACATCTCTAGGCTCTAGCTATTTCTCAGTGGAAAACTGACACTAAGAAGAAAACATATTTAACAAGCTAGGAAGCAAGATACACTTGGGAGCCAAAAGATTTAAAAATCGGTGTAGTGAAGTTTCCTCCAGGTAGCAGAGCATTCAACACTAACTAAAGGCTCACTTAAATAAGTGTTCTAGAAAGAAACTTTAAAAAATAAAAATAAAATAAAGTAGTGGCCCTTACAGTTACATGCACAGAGCTGCAATGGAGCTGGAGAACACCCTTGCTATTTGAGAAATTCTCCTTTGCAAGCATTTACAGTTCAGGTAGGTGTTTGCAAGAAGGAAACGTCATACCATTGTGTTGTACGAGCCAGAGGCGTCTCAAACAGAAGTTAGAAGAGCTGTAGCTTTTACCTAGACTGCCAAGGCCCAGGAGCCTTTAGGTCCAAAATAGACAGGTTTATTTTTTCCCAGGTTCAGGGCCTGAAGCATTTCTGATGCTAAACCTAATGATGCAAGCAAAACATACAATGGTGGAGGCCAGTGTTTCTGCTGACTGAAGATGCACATTCCTTTTTAATCTCCAAATCAATCAGTCTGTTTAACCATTGAGAAACAGGCAGGGCAATCTACCTACTTTCTAGGTGCTTTTGGGTACCACATAAAAGCAAATATTTCAATAAATACTGCCCTGGAGTGAGCAGAAACAAGCATATCTCTGTTCCTCCCCTCTCCCCCACTTTGCAAGAGGCAGGGGACAAAGAAAGAAGTATATGTGCTTGAGAGAAGGAAAAGAGGAGAAGGAGGGCAGGGGATGCACATCAAGCTTCATTTGGTCTCTCTCTCTGTTCATAACAAGCTCCACTGCTGTTAGCAGGGAAGCGGAGGCAACTCCAATGTGAAAATTTGATATTGTTTGTCAGAAGAGCAGCCAGACACAGAGGCGAGAGAACTGTCTCTGCGCAAACAACATGCAAACTAAGAGACAGGTGCTGTCTGTACACTGTGGTCTCAACCTCTAAATATTAAGAGGTTAATTTGACAAAAGGCAGCACACTGGGCACTGCCTCGTCATGCTGAAAAAGGTGCTGTGTGGGGCTGCAGCAAGAGTTGACAGGGCTCACAGCAACAGGGGTACTCTGTGAGGCTGAACAATCACAAGCCTGGTATGGACCCACGTAACAAAAATCGAGTCTTGTATCTTTTGCAACTACCACGAATGAACTCCATGCCTCTAGACAGCCCACAACTGATAAATTACACCTTTAGCTGCAGAAGCAGGGCTTATAAATAGAGCTGGATCACAAACCTGGGAATCTCATCTCACCAGTATTTGCCCTATTTGTAAATTTATGCATTATGTCCAAAAAGTTTCCACGAAAAGTGAATTGGACATGTTTTTATTTTGTTATTCCACTGGAAAGCTCTTCCTAAGAGTGTGTAAATATCATCCCACTACATCTCAGGATCGGGGCTGGCCACGGGACCGCAGGTTCACCATACAACAGGGTGAGCGTCCAGGAGTTCAGAGACCATAGAAAGTGCCAAGACCCAGGCTGTCCATCAGCCCAGGGAATTCACGGGTCAGGTGCAACGCGCAGAACGTCATGCCACTGCCAAAGGACCACAACTTTGGAAAGGCACAGTAAGGTTAGCTTCCCTAGGGAAACTTTTGTACCCACACCTGCTCGTTCTGTCTGGTTAGAGTTCCTCTACACCAAGTGCTCAAGAAAGGACACAAAGGAGTAACGAAGTCATAAAGAAGCCTGACACATGAACAGTTAATCAATCATGGTGTTGCAACAAAGGCTGAAAACTCATTGGCATTCCAGGGGCAGGAGGACAGCCGGCTGAAATCAAGCCATGTGAAACAGTACATTTTATAAAATAAAACCTGTACCACAATAGAAAACCATTCTCTAGAGCAGTTAAGTTTTACAGATACAGTTGCTTCTGCATTGCCACAAAGTAAAAACCCAAAGACAAAGTCAATCACAAGGTCTACCTTGGGAGATTTCCTGACTCGCTCCCATTTATCCCACAGGCTCTGTGGAAACCACATTTCTAGACTACCTGGAAATGTTAAATTCTATTCAGTTTCAAGCGGCTTCTCTCAGTAAACTCACAGCACAGAAAGTCCAGCTATTCAGAGGCAAACACCGGACTACATTGAGCTGCAATCCTTCTACACCACTCCAACACCGTATGGGAAGGACAGCAGGGAGGGAATGAAAACGATATAAAATTAGAAAGGAAAGTGAGATTTAGAGCTTTGCACTGCCATGCGAGAGCACTGCATGACATGGTTGCACAGGGATGCACCTGCTCTCACTGTGCAAGCAAAGATTCATTTAACCACTAAAAAAAAAAAAGACTTTGGCATATCAGAGACACAGCTACTGTACCTCAGTTTGAGGAGCTATTGGAAACCACACGGGCTGCACTGAAATAACTGGACGCAGATCAGACAGACAGATACAAAAGCAATGAAAACTGATGTAAGCACACAAGTAATCCTGATGTTTTTTTCTCTGGGAATCTCTCAACATTTTGATTTTACTCTCAATAAAGAGACACGGAAACAAGTAAGCTGAAGTTTTGCCTGGAACGTGGGGGAAAAAAAAAAAGTGACAACAGGACTCCAGATGCTCTAGAGCCGTCAGTTACAAACTAGCCGTTTGTCAGAGAGTCAGGCAGACTTCTGAAGAGTAGGAAAAGAAAATAAAAGCCGCAGACTGCAAAATGAGGTCCAGAATCATTGTGGAAGGGTAAAAAACAGCAGAACATTTATCAGAGTACTCTTAAATTGAGAGGAATTCTTGCTATCCACTTATTTTTCAGTGTGAAGGATATTTTTTTCCTCACTAGGTGCCACATACACCAGCCAGAGAATTAAAATTGAGCACCCTAAATAACTGTAAGGTTCAGATAACCCATTGCTCAAATCTCGTACAGCGGGAACACCATCATATTCAGTCAAAGGGAATCTGGGTGTTCCAAAAATCTGCAGATTTGAGATCACCTTTAACATTTGCTTGCAAATCAGAGTGATACAGACACAGGGAGTGCCTGAGCAGATGGCCAAAAGATTACATCCTAACTAAATCCAGCACATGACTTACGAGCTGGTCGCTCACCACACTACAACAAAATCTGCATCCTTACACAGAGGCCAATAAAGTGCCATGGAGGGGCTGTGGGAGAAACGAGAAGAATGAAAGGGTTTAATTAGTGCTCTTAAAGAAATGCAGGGCTGAAAGGCGAACATTCAAAATGCATTTTCACGATCAGCGATTTGACAAATAGTCTCCTCTTCCCTGTGAAACACAAATGCAGTGTTAATGTGTTCTGAGAGCACTTCTACGTAACTGTCCCCAGCTGAACAGCAGAATCAATACATATTTCCATTTCACTCTCTGCTCTTCTCACCTTTTCCAGGTGCTCAGACTTCAGTGCGCAGTGACATACAGCAGTAGGTGCAAAGGTTGCTTAAGCAACAGAAATTAGAGACCACAGCAAAACGCTCATACTGCCCAAGACTAAGTCAACACACCAAATTCACGGCCTGTGCACCCTGCAGCACCCACGCAGAAGGGAGGGCAGCCCTTCTGGGAGGTTAAACAGAGCACGAGGCAGTGCTCTAGCCCGTCAGGTCTGTTATATTTTCTGTAATAGAACCTTTGGTAACAATTTTGCTGTTGAAATATGCACCAACAGCTACAGCACATGTACTCATTGCAGGACCAGAAACTCAACACCTCCTACTCACTTATAATCATATAATAGTTTGGGCTTCAAGGGACCTTTAAAGGCCATCCAGTCCAACCCCCCTGCAAGAAGCAGGGACGTCTCCAACCAGATCAGGTTGCTCAGAGCCTCATCCAGCCTGGCCTTGAACATTTCCAGGGATGGGGCATCCACCACCTCTCTGGGCAACCAGCTCCAGTGTTCCACCACTCTTACGGAAAACTTTTCTTTTTTTTCCCTCCACCTCTTGATTTTCAATTTTTTTTTCCACTTCTTGAAAGCTATTTATACAATCCATGAGTCTGGCAAGCAGCACAAGACTGGTGCACCTAACAAGGACTATTCTGTCCCTGGAGACCTCACCCTGACACACAGGTACCTTTCCCTCCCCTGGAAATTAAAACACTTTACGTGCACATCCCTGCACATCCTCACCTCCCACCTGAGGGCAAGGAACCCTTGTCTTTCCCACTACCTGAACCCAAAAGGTGCTCCAGGCTGGAGAAGGCAGAGGCCACGCAGTGACCTCACCTCTGATTTTAACTCAGTCCCTGTTTTGTTTCACATGATCTGTGTAAAAGCCCAGCAGCATTAGAAGTATGCTATTAAATGCAATTGCACATGCCATAGGAGAACAGCAGTACTGACTGTGCCGTGAAACTCTTCTCATCCCTTCATAACTCTGAGAAAGAAAGAGCTGGACAAAACAGCAGTTCAACGGTGTTGCGAGCCTGTTACAAAGATTCAACACGTCACAGCCACGTTAGGCAGGTCTAAAAAGAAAGGCTCCACTGCACTCTCATACATTCAGAGCTAAATTACGTTCAGAAGGAAAAGGTTTTCCTGAACTGGGTCAGAGGAAGGGTAATTGCACAGGAGGCCCCAGGGACCTGCCAGCACTCAGCGGCACCTCGACAGCCTCTGCGGTGACTGCAGAGCCCAGAGCAGGGTCCACTTGGGCTTCGTCTCCTCGCAGCACAGCCCTGCTGAGCTGAGGTGGTTATCGCAGCCCAGAGATTCCTTCAGCCTCAGGGGCCACTGAAAGACGAGAGACTTAAGTCACATTTGTTACTTTATACTTTGTTTTTCTGCCAGGGAAAACAAACCACTGGTTTACATATAACCACTGTTCCACTCAAGCAGGGAAGAGAGCACTTTATGCCCCAACGTATGCCCTTTGCAAATGACGTGACGGAAACACAGCGGCTACCTTCATGGACCAACGGACCTAAAAGCTGAAAAGCACAGTCACAGTAAATGGAGGACAGCATTTTGTTATCGCTTGATGTGAACAGAGGGCTGGGCTGACCAGAGAACTGCTCTGCTGCCAGAAGAAGAACCACTGCGAAATGCCACTTTGCTTGGTAACCGGCAGAGAGCAGGGACACAGTGCAGATTTCCACCAGCACCCAAAGAACTAAGGCTGCAGCTAAGGGTAGACTTTTCCAGACTTAGTACCCCCAAAATAGTCCTTTAAAAATTCCATCACCTGTTTGACTGAGACAACTGTGGAGGAACCCAGACAGCCTCAACAACAAGCAATCAGTACCACTAAATTTACCTCAACTGAACCAAGAGATTGATCTGCTTTAATAAGTAGTCCAGAATAAATAGAACGGACACAGTAAGAGTTTGTTAATTTTTAATCATTCATCAAAATGAAACAAAACAAAAAAACACTTTCACATTGCAGTTCCTGTTCCTGTAGCAAAGAGCTTTCTTCAATTTGACCACTTTAAATGCCCACAGGACAACTTGACTTGCCTTTCTCAAGGCCTCGGGAGCCAAGTCAAACAAAGGGAATGTACGCTCCCTTCAGCGGCCAACCACATTTAAAAGGATGGAGGATGGGGGTGCGGGGGAAGGGGGGCGGCGGGGAGAGAAAGCAATTCTGCTCTGTTGCCTGTGGTACCAAATGGATCTACCCAAGAGATTTCCATTTTTCCAGATGTCTTGAGAATTAATTAGAATCTCTCCTAATTCACGTGAATTAGCATCTTCCTGCTCAGATGATCTGCAAATTCATTACTCTGTCCAGAGACACACAAAGCCACTACATTTATTTGATTTACAATACAATTTCCAACAAACAGCTTTCTACCATTCACTCCACCCTTTCTGCCCACTGGACAGAGACTGATAGCAGCTGAGAGACAGCTTGGAAGGGTTTTCCAGATTCCTGTGCTAAGAGAAGACACAGTCAATACTAACCTCATGTAACTTCAGCACCGTTTCATACAGGAAACCCAGGAAAGCGCTACATACAGTACACATCCCGATAACCCTCCACAGTGCCAAACCTCACTAGATGCTCCCCTGTTCACCTGTAAACTCTGGTCAGTTAAGATTCAGGGCTTGCACGCACACAGGTGCCACAACCCACAGGCAGACAGCACCCACCTTGTTTCCCCCCACAGCCCAGACACCTCATACCTTGGGGCTAACAGACCTTGCCAGTCCCAACAGGACACTGCAGCTGCTGCCTGGTTCTGCTTACTGAGCTTCACCCCAACATTTGTTTCTTGCCAGAATTTTCACAGTCCCAGGTTCTGCTTACTGAGCAGAATTTTCACAGTCCCAGGTTCAACATGCCAAACACAGCTGAGCAAATCCACAGTTAATACACTGTGCTGAACCACTTATCAAATGAAAGATGTGTCAGACTGGTTCGCTCAGTCATCCAGTCTGATCACTTCGGTGAACCAGGTAACTTCACCCCTCCCGCAGATACTATCACTTTTCAGCTCAGCTTTTGCATAAAACTTGGTGTATACAGCACAGCTAAGTTTGCACAAGAGCATCACAGTGCTCCGCTGCATCCATCCTTACTAAAGTTACTAGATAACTTAAAATAAATTAAAAAAACTTGGTCAGGACCCCTTTCTGGCAGTTGACAACACTCCAGTCAAAACCACATTCTCAAGGTATACCTGGAGCAGAGAACCAATTTTGCAGATCCTTTGGCAGGGGTTGTTTAGTTGTGTTTGTTTTCCTTTTTTTAAAAAAGAAAACTCAGTCCTCACCAGAAAAAGAAGCCTTCTCTTAAAAGACACTACTTCTCTAAAAGGTATTTCATGCGACAGAAGGAGTAGCAATACAATTTACTTTCTATGATGGTTAAGGTAGTAAGCAGTTAATGTAAGTAGGCTTCCAAACACTTTCAGTGGGAAAATAGATTCAGACAGTTAGAGACATCTGGGTCTCGTTTACAGGTTAATCTGTTACCAGATTTGATCTGACACAATGACTTAACACTGCACAGATTTTCAATCTCCTGAAGAGTTTGATGTGCATTCTTGTTTCTTGCTTAGCGCAAGAACTCACCTACCTGAAATATTCCTTGAACTATTTCAGCAACAGAAATTCATAGCTGAAGAAAGTGCTACAGCAATCAAAAAAAATTCTGAATAGTGCCGCAGAAGACCTGCTACGGGGATCGCAGTTGTGAATAAATAGAGCTTTGGACCAAAAAAAAAAAAAAAAGAAATCAAACCTGTATCTCAAAGAAACACAAATGAAAACAAAGCACCTTAGTAGGAGAATACAGAACAGGAAAAATGGAACTTGTGGTGGCTTAGGTCCAGTCACCACACAGTATCTCGCTCACTCTCCTCCTCTCCAGAGGGATGGGGGAGAGAAGTGAGAAGAAAGGAAAACTCATGGCTTGAGATGAAGACAGTTTGCTAGAATAGCAAAGGAAAATGACAATAACAACAGAATATAAGGATACATTTATGGCATGGAATACTCTCTTTGGCCGCTTTGGGTCAATTATTCCTTCTCCCAGCTTCCTGCACCTGTACATTATCAAGACCTGGAAAGCCAGACAGTGTCCTTGGTCTCATTAACAACAACTCATATCATCAGGGTGTTTATCAGCATTCTTCACACATGAAATCCAAAACACAGTGGCTACTGAGAGGAAAATTAAATCCATCCTTGCCAAAACCAGGACAAAACTGAAACTGTATACGTAACTTGTAGAAAGCAGCTGTGACGGGGAACAAAATACAAGAGGAAAACTAAAGAGGTCTGCAACGGGTTCCTTCCCTGAAGTCAGAGCAGACATCAGACTGCTCTTCCAGGATCCTTACACCAGCACTTCTCTGGGAAATAGCATCAGGCAGCAAGGTCATGCTGTTACGTGTTGGTTTGAAAACATAACTTGAAATAGAGCAACTAGGATACAATAGGTTCACAGAGAGGAAGGGAAGGAGGAGACTCACAAAACAGCAAGTCCCAAAACCCAGAATTCCCCTCATCTCTGAGCTTGTATATGGATATGGTAATTTTACTGAAAATCTATCACAAAACAAGATCTACACTGGCAAAATACAATCAAACCATGACCATTAGGTAGTGCAAAAGGATTCCAGCATTTTAAAACATGCAGACCATTTTATCCAAAAAGCCTTAGGAGATCCTACCAACAAAATGCTTAAAACATTGACAAGTTCTTTTGTAAATCACAGCTCCAGTCATCGTTACATTAAGCATTAGCACTTAGTGAAACTTTTGCTTTGCAGTAAGGAAGCTGCAAGAAGTTTACTTACAGGCGATCCCAGAAAAAGCTTCCTGAAAGGGAGTAGGAAGCATTCTGTTGATTTCAGGTAAACAGCAGCTGAAATAAGCTTGGCAATATCGTTTCTTATGTCTGGAGTGAGAAGGTGGGAAACATGCTCATGAACCATACAGCCAAAAAAGCTGGAAACAGATGCTGAGAAGCAGTAAAGAAAGTAGAAACACGCAAGCCTTGAATTTTACAACCTTCTGAAACAGATTAGCACTGCCAGTGAATCCAAAGTGGCAACAGCCCATAAAATATTTTCCAGTTTTTACATTAAGTACTCTTGGAAACAAAAGAAGTGCAGAAGCTGCTACTTCCAGGCAGCTTGTGTGGCTAAATGCTGCGCAGGAGAGAGAAGGAGGCAGCAGTCTGAGAAGCAGAGTGGAACATGTCACGTTGGAATTCCCAACACCAGGACACTCTTCCAGCAATTCCCATCACTGTAGATGCTCTTCCAGCCTACAGAGCTATCTGTCCCCATTTCTTCTGCCCACATGGTCCCACAGTTCAGCTGGCAGGCAGGCAGTCTCAGGACACTTCCCCAGCCAACACAAAGCAGATCAACCCATTGAGCTCAAGTCACCTTTCAGGCAACTAGAACAAGCTGGGAATCGTAAGCCGTCTTCTGCCCGCTTCAGGACTTGCTGGAATGACAGCCTCCCAGACAAAAATCTTTTATCTTGCAATGCATCTTGTTATCATCCTTAAAGGCAGTGCAGAAAGTATTAGCTCCAACTCTCAAGAGCCCCACAGTTATGCTGGAGTACAAGGTGCCTCAGAGATACGCCAAGTCTGCTGCTCTCCAGAGAGCCCTTTACCTCATTGCTCACCTTTTCAACTTATCTGACAATCGGGATCTCAATGAAAAACGACAAGTTAATTCTAGCGAGGTGAGAGCCAGCATACTCAGATGCTTATCAAGAATTGTGTTTTGCTTCTTCACAACCTTCCCACAGACATGTTAACATCTACCTGAAATTTAACTTCACTCCTACCTGTCACCTCAGCATCTGTTTGCTACTCAAAACCAAAGGCCCAGGCTCTCAGACACAGTTAGCAGAGCAGTCAAGCTATCTTCAGATAGTTTTCTTCATTACAGAAAGACTCTGAAATGTCAGTTCTCCTGCCCTATTTCTCCACCGAGAAATGCAACCAAGTCACACAAGAGTATTCACAAACGATACTGCACAGAGATCTTTGCCATCTCACAGACGCTCACCTTATGGCTACTGCCTCTCCCCCCACCATCACTATCACAAAGCCAGGCAGATTTGTAACTTACTGTTCCCAAAACGTCAGTTGTTTGAGTAAGTTCGATGGCCCCACTGCTCAAACTGGATGCTGGAATTCCCTAAGAGCCACTCAGACATCAATGACATCTTGCACTTGGGTCCCAAACCAGATGTCTCCTGTCCTGCAGGCCAAGGGGCTCTTTGCACACCTTCAGCAGGAGTTTGTACCAAGAGGAGTCATATCACGGCAGGAAGGGCTGCAGAACAAGACCATTTAGCCTGGTATCTTGTCAATACAAACACCTAGACGATTCCCAGGAAAGAGCATGACACAGTGATACAGCAGTACCTACTCTACATATTCATATGCCCCTAGCTTCTAGGTTTTGGATCCAGAGGTGACACTTTGGTAAGCAGAGTTCCATATGGTCTGTTCTACCACCAAATCTCCTCCATCCCCAGTACAACCAAGACTTAAGGGTGCCAACAGCCAATTTCAGGTGAATTCCACTTTGGTATTTCTTCAATAGCAACAGGGACCACAGGCTTCAAAGGCCTTGCTTCACAATTTAGCCTCTTTGCTACACATTTTTGCTGACACTTGACAGCGGTATCAGATGTTTCAAAGTAGGCAGACAATACAAGCAAACCCATACCACTCTCCACTGAGAAGAATGGGACTATCATGTGTAAAGAGAGGCAAGATGCTTTATTACCTGTTCGACACAGTAAATAGAGTCTGTTGGGTTTTTTTTTTTTTAAAAAAAAAAAAAAAGAAACTAAAATAAATAGCCTCTTCACAACCACAAAACACAAAAGCAAATCCTTCTTCAAATTTTGTGGGGCTACGAGCAGAGCTAATTTGCTTAATACTACCACAACCTCAAGGGTAGATACACATGTTAGTTGATTGAGTAATTCCTCCCAGCTTTGGCCTGACCTAGCACAGGCAAGCGAGCATCACCTCTGGCTGATTGGTCTGGATCAGTTGTATTTTTCTTGAGAAGTGGGAAAACAAACACATACTGAAGTTTTATTGCGCTGTGTTTACAAACCAAGAAACAATGTCTCTGTCCAAAGTTTGCTTTCCAATGGGAGTGGGGAAGCATAGAGTGGTGATGGGAAAAGTTGATTTGGTATTTGTGTAACAGAACACCTTTTAAACAAAAAGGAAACTGAGGATGTAGCCAATTTCCCTGATTCTGCAGAACAGCTCCTCCCATATACACTTCCCATCCAAACAGTAAAACCAGTTGTCAAAAAGCACCTCTCTAACTTCTATTTCTTCCTTTTTTGGCTGACCAACACAGACCCATCGCTGAAGATCCACTGAAGTTTCTGCTCAGGAGCTGCTTTGAACTGAGCAGTGAGGACAGGAACAAAATCTCTTATTCAAATCACAGAGATTATGAGAGGTTAATCCTCCTGACGCTGGCAACACAGACAACTCTGTCAGGCGACCTGGTTCCCCAACCAAGAGGTGAACTAAACAGTAATCCAAGCTGTCTCTTCTCTCCAGTATTCTGTTACAGCCTTTATGTTATTTTATTAGTAAAAAAAAAAAAAACCAGCTTGAGTGCAACATACTGGAGGGAGTTACTGTGTTTGCAACTCTCTCAGATGACATATTCTGTTAGATTGTACTTCGGTCACTTTGCTCTGCAGGTTACAGACTTCTCCTGAACTTTTAACTGTTTTATGATCAGAGGAGACAGCATCCCTCCTCCTCTGATCATAAAACAGTTTAGGGGAAAAAAACAAATCCATCAAATCTTTCAGAATCTTTAGATATTGAAGATAAATACTACTGCGCTGACAATAAAGGAGGCTTCCAATTTTCAGTGGCATCAATTATCTTTCTTTCAAGTTCTGTAAGGTTCAGAAATATATTATTTTAAGTTAGTGGAAATGCCTTAATTGAATAAAGGAACAAAACCCACGCTACTTAATTTTACACAAAACAGACTTCAACTCATATATGCCCCCAGCTGTCAAAGACTAAGGAAATATGCACAATGAAAGCCGTATCTTTGCAAGGCAGGAAAAGAGACTGATAATGTACTAAGGCTGCGAGGAGCCAGTCTGAGTTGGTAAACTGACTTTGCTGACAAACCAATAGTTCAACTAGCTTAAAAGAAAAGCATCAGTGCAAAAAAAAAAAAAACTAAGGCAAAGAGTAAAAAAAAAAAAAAAAAACCCATAAAAACCAAACCCCAAAACCTTAAAAATAATTCAGGAACCAGATGAGTAGACAAATACTTTGTTTGCTGTATTTTGAAAATAAGATACATCTCTTTACAGAATAACTTCTTCCAAGACACAAAGCACATGCAGCTGCTGCTCAGACATTATACATATGGGTAAAGGCCACTTGAATGACTAAAATCTTGCCAGGGTTATTAGGCCACACAACACAGTCCGGTCGTGCCAAGGTAACAGCTGCTGGAAGACACAAGTATTCTGGTACCAACCAAAGAAGAAAAAGTAGGTAGTACAGATAGAATAAAACAACTTATGTGCTTCTCCTTTGGCTGGCCTGTGCTTCTCTCCTCAGCTATCAAATGCACTGAAGTCATCTGTATCGTCTCCCAAATGACTCAGGTTTCTACACTCCTGGTTCAGATTTAGTTCAAACAAGATGCACCCTGGAACAAGAGCGGCTGACTAACCACAGCAGAAGCCATCGCCATCTAATCAGAGCCTTGGTATATTTTCTGGCAGTTTCGATTCAAGTTACAGGATTGCAAGCAACCAACCAACTGGAACACGGCGACTTGTCAAGCAGGACAAGCTTCTCCTGGAAGGCACTGAGCTAAAAACCAGATACTAACAAATACCACGGTTCAGCTTCAGAAGTCTAACATATTCATCAAACGAGAAATGCAAAGTAAAGCAACGGAACATTTGTTGTGGATTCAGTAACTTTTTTTTTTTTTTTTAAAGAAAAAAAAAAAAGGCAAAAACATCTCAGCATACTACAGCAAGTGATAAGCTCCCAGGAAAAACAGCACCTGTGTTTTCATGCAACAAATAATGAAGCAGGATTGCTCTAGTTTGAAAAATGGTTTTAATGAAAACATTCATATTTTGTTACTTAGGTATTTACTTCCTCGAGTTCATGAACTGTAGAAAAGCTTGATATCTAGGAGACAGAATAAGCTGACTGTGAGCATTAAGAAAGAGTAAAAGAACAGTTTGGGATATGAGTTAAGGTGTAACTGAACATGATTCGCAGGCAGGCAGGGGAGATCTCACAGAACGCTGTTGGCAGATGAATTCTTTGGCAGCCCGAATTCACCCTTAGCATTCACAAATCGCACAGACGACACTGGTCCCTGGAGGACACACACAAACCACAGGAACAGTACGGTTAGAGCGGCACCAACTTTTTTGCGGAGCTTTCTTCTTTTAATTAAGGTCTTGAGACATTGGTCACTTACGATATTCCCCCAGAAGGAAGCTGAAAAGGATGGTTTGAGGGTGTTTGGTTTTTAAGTTAATTTTGTAAAGACAGAAGGTGTTTTATAAAATTCAGCCTAGAGACTGACACCCAAGCAAGCACGTGATTTTTGACTCCATCTGGAAGAAGCACCCAAATGGCTGCTCCCCATGGCAGCTTTACGATATCTGAAGGAGCTGCACTTCCCAAACACATCAGTATTCACCTGTCAATACTTTTGTTTTGACACAGCGTGTACACAAGAACTGAACCACAACCAAGTCTTATTAAAGACAAGGATTATACCCAAGACTGTTCTCCTGAAACCCATGGTGTCTGCTTGCATTTTGACCTCCATAAAAGTTAAATTCCATCAGCCTAAATACCATTAGAATCAAAATCATTAACTAAAATAAACAGCCTGAGGTAACAACCCATTATGAATAAGTTTCCTGTTCGTGTTTTTTATTATTAAACTTTATAAATAAGCAAGAAGCTACACCAAAATTTTACCTTAATATACACTTTGCCTATAGCAAGTAGTTGTCGCAGCAGCAATTCACATTACAGAGAAGTCAGTGCTGTGAGGACCATAAGGCTGGAAGGGCCCTTTGGGGTCACCATCTCCAGTGCTGGTTCTCCAAGCACCTCTATCACACAAGCCAAAGTCATTCCTGACTTCCAGTCTAAACTTCAATTAATGGCACGCTTATACCCTCTATATCTTATGTCAACACTATCCTCCACCTTAATGTTTTTCCTCCCCCCATGTTTAATTTCCTGTTTTTAAACAACAGAAGTCATAGATCCCATCAGTTTCTGTTTAACAGGTAGAAGCAGCCCCAGCCTCTCAGTCTTCTCACCATCGAGACTGAAAGCATGAGAGCACCAGTGAGGGTTTTCTTTCACCCCCTACATTTAGTCCTACTGAAGTTCACCCTTCCTGAACAAGGCCAGACAGCACAGGTCACACCATGCAAGGACGAATTACCCACGCTTTTGTCCTTCCCCCTCTGCCAGGAATGCCTTCCCCAGCAAATACCGGAATCACCGTCTCCTCTCCCTACAATGGTTCTATACTGGTTGACACCATGGTGGTAAGTCACAAGGACTCCCCAACACCTCTCTTTCCACCAAGCTTTGCATTTTTCAGAAATTCTCGTCATTTGCTTTTAAGAGCATAGCACTTCTACAGACTATCAACTCATTTCCATCATTGCCGTACCCAGGGTCATTGAATCCTTCATGCATTACATTTATCTACTTCCAAGTTGACTATGCCATTAGGACTTGGCTTAAAAGCAACTTTGACATACACGTCCCTACTTCTCTTGCCACATCACAAGCAGAAGAGCTGTATCTGCTTCTCCCCCCAGTCTCTGCAACATCACTAGCTTTAGCTACAGCCGGTTCCTTGTACACTGTAAATTTCTTTGGCCAATTCCAATTTTGATCAAAAAGGAACGTCTGCTATAGCAATTTGTAGGATATTACAAAAGTCCAAATAGATGCATGCTTTCATCTAGAAACAGCAGGTTAGCCCACCACAATCTTCCTCTTGCAAACTGACACCACATTTTACACTCAATCTTCCACACTGCTTCCATCTGTATATAAAGTTTTTATTATTCTCTCTTGAAAGTTCATTTTAAACCTTGCATGTTATCACAGCCTTGCCTGCTTTTGAAGTCAAGACCCATACTTACCCACATTTATCACTCTCCTGCCAACCCACAGAACCACCTTTGTTGCTCTCCAGTTAGACGATGCCACTGCTTGCTTACAGCAGTAAATAAACTTCTGCTAACAGAGTTCAGATTTCAAGTGTGGCATGTTTTAGTACTCTGGGCTACAGATTACCAGACTCAAGTTCAAGGTGTTAAAGTTTTACTCCTACCTCATATATGTGTGTGCCCCTTTCAGTGTCATCCTGATAAGAGAAAATCCCCACAGTTCAGGGATTGTACCCAGATCATCTTCACACAACTCCCTGTCCCTGTGCACAGCAGTCAGATTCCTTCCTGCATGAGACTGGCTGTTTCTCCTTTTCATGTGACCAAAGCACCTTCTGTTACCTGTTTTAATACCCTCGTCTGCTGAGGCAGAAGCCCCTGCCTTAGCCCTCGACTTCCTGATCGTCAAGATACACCTTCCTTTACAAACTGATTTTTGGCCCACACCTCTCAGAGGTTCTATGTTTGCTCACCATATCCTGACGCAATGATCAGGTGAATCATCAGCTCTGGGGTCATTTCCTAGGTGGAGCCTTTTCTTGTTATTTGAGATGCTAATATTTACCCTGTAGCTTCACTGAATTTCATGCTCTCCTCTGTATCCAAGCTCCTCGCGTCACCAAAAAGTTTCTTCAGTTTCTCTAGAGGCTTGACAGTTGCAGGTCCACATATTTACCTGTTTAACTTAACCTAGTTTAAGTTGCGATCACTCAAACCAAGTTCACTGCCATGTCCAGCTTCCCTGAGGTACCTTCTGTGCTTCTTAAAGCCTCCTCTACAGTTAACTCAAACGATCTTACGGCTTCAGGCACTGTCTGACGATGAAACTGTCAGGTAACACAGCTCTCTGCACCCAGCCGTTGCCAACGGCATTCATTCTCTGATGTGTGGAGTTAGTCTCGCACAGTGACAATACCCAGAAATACTTCTCTCTAACCATATTACGAGATTTCTACCAACGTTTAAATCCTGGACTACGTGCAGTAGATCTCTTGCGCTATCACAGCAAAATCTCTTATCAGCTCTTCCAAAAGCAATTTCAGCCCAGCTGGTTCTCTCTTATCCACACTAATGCTGCTTTACAATTTTGCATCACTCACACACAGTGGAATTTTCCCAGTCACCTTTATTCCTCTCTTTGCAGACCAAGGCATCCCCTCCAACATCTTTGTTCCCCTCAAAACTCCCACTCCTCGGGGTTCCTGCTTACTTTATGAGGGCTAGCTCTGAGTCCTACACCAATAGCCCCCTTCCCACCACTTCAGCCACAAGGTCCCTCCCCACTTCACTAACACCAATGTGCTTGCACTCTCTTGGAAACAAACTCAAAACTACTAATTAAAATGCTTTTCACAGTTTACTTCATATAACTGTATCACTTGTCATTTCAGGATCATGTAATCCCTATTTAATCTCTGACATCAGCTCTTTCCTGATGCTCTATAAGGGAAAAAAAAAAAAAAAAAAAAAAAAAAAACCCCACACCACAATACAGGGCCCCAGCAAGCACGCACAGGGTTAACTCACACATATTTAGATTTCTGTCAAGTGCTGCTCCGCTCCAATAAAGCCTGAACACATTTCTATATCTTTGACAGAAGCGTCAGATATATACAGAACGGCAACTCCAAACTCAAAGCTTCCAACAGAAGTAAACAGTTTGCTGGTAGAGTTCTGCTAAACCACGCTCCTCCCATCTAGCCAAAGTGTAAGAAAACACTGATTTAACACAGCAATCCCATAGGTCACGGCACATCTCAATCTGTTTCTAACCATGAAAAAATATGTAAACACTTCTCATTACAGTCAGATTAGTCATAATACAACAGCCAGGTGCCTCTACTCAAGTAACATACACTGCCAAATTCAACTTTTCCCAATCCTTAAGTGCTGGAAGGACAGGGAGTACAAATTTCACAATTGCTTCTCCAATCTAAGGAACCGCACGCCAGTTTCTCGTATTGTGATGCTGAAGCTAGAAAATCAGTTCAGTCTAAAAAGCTTAAGTTTGTCAGATATAACAATAATCAACACAAAGCTGCTGAAAACCGCAGAAAATACTTCATAAATTTTAATTCAGAATCTGATCTTTTTCTAGAAGACTCTAGGTTGTTATACTAAAAAATACTATGTCCTACAGAGAGTCATATTAGATGATTACAACAATCCATTCTGGCCTTATAACTACAGAGTTTCTAAGCAGTTAATCTCCTCAAAAAAAATCTCTGACTAAAATGGAGCATACACAGACTCCACTTACTTAATTTAATATATCAAAATCTAATAAAATTTTGCAGATGCAGCAAGTTACACCAGGTAGGAAAGGCTGAAATAAAATTACTGTTTCACATTCATTTTTTCTCCCCAGCAATCCATATATCCCTTTCGTGTGCCAAATTCAAACCACATACTACAAGTTTAACTTCAGATCAGGCGTTCAAGGTTGGGGAATGTTTGAACCAGAAACTAACAAGAATTTATTTTGTTAAAAACTAAGACTTTATTAAGCTATGAAATGGCATTATGATTTTGATAGCATTAGAACTCCCAAACCCAAAAAGGAAGGCAGTCTCACCTTTCTAGTAATTTATGGTCCCTCAGACTCTCAAAGAGAAGCCACAAGAAGTGTGCCTTCCACAGAGGCCAAACAATCTTCTGAAGAACACCAACTGCTTTGCCTTTAAAGAAGTTCCATAATGAAGAATAACTCACGAAATTGGGAAGGTGAACAGAATAGGAGCGACACATAGTTTTCTCAAACGTGTGTAGTAGTTCACTGAGCAGTCAAATTCCTTCCTCATCCAAAGCTGATATGCTAACTTGGCATCATCTCAATTAGTGTCTGGTACTCCTGCCCCTACAGGAAAAAATAGTTATTAAAGATTTCCAGAATAACAGTGTTTAGATCTCCGGCGTGTCGTTGCAGCCACAACACTCCACAGGAACTTCATTTGCAAAGGACTGTGGCTGTTGAAACAGAAGACTGTGCGACGACTAAACGTGAATCATCGCAGGTACTGGAAGTCTGAAGTCCCTAGACATTTCCTGAAAACATGTTATGAGCTTTATACAAATCCTCAGGAAAGGAAAATGTCTCTAAAGAGTTTCTCTCTAGAAATTTAAATGTCTGTATATTCTCTTATATAAAAGTGCTAAGTTTGCTAAGCAGAAATTTTCATTTACAAGATAGCTTAAGTGAAATCTGACTCAGAGTTTCTTCACGCATAGCCTTTCCATCACTACCTGACTAAATGGAATTGTTTTGAAATATCTTTAAAACATATTTTAGAGCAATTAAAAAAAATAAAAACCACACAGAACTCTGAAAGAACTCAGTTTGCACAACAGTCTTTGAACTCAAGAACTTTGAGCTCAAGGATCTGCTGGAAAAAAAAAAAAATGCCTTACAGTAAGTAACCTTCCTGTCATACTCAGGATGCCAACAATCAGTATAGAGTGGAATAAAGCACACAGCTCCCCATGCTTGAAGTTTATAAAGCTGTCTAGCCTTCATCAGGCATCCAATGACACAAAAAGTAAGATAAATCAGTGACGACTCCAAAAATTATGGCACGTCAAGAGAAGTGGACAAGGAAAAGCGTCGTGAAGGTTTAGAAGCACAGTGCACCTTCATCAGCACAGGAGGCTCCAAAGCAGCGCCCGATTCTGGGTGTTTGCTCCCTGTGGACGGCACCAGTACCCAGGCTGCTCCCCAGCTCAAGGGCTGCCCTGGTAGAGCTGAGCAGAGAGCGCCCGGTGACACGAAGTCACAATAAAGCCACACAGCAGGACAGATTTGCTACAACATCATCTAAGAAGTTGAAGCAACAATGCTTCTCTGTTCCCAAGCCAGTCAACCATCTCCCAGTCCAGGCCTCAAACAACAGGCCTGTATCCTCCTCCAGAATAAGTTTCAGGAGATGCAGCCCCTTCATCACTTCACTTTGCCTTATTTCAGCACGTCTGCCTCCCCGACACAGGGCCTGCACCACGGTGCTGCCATAAAAGCTTAATAGAATGAAGGGTTTAATGGACCACACACTTAGCTCCAGACGCAAACTCCTTTCCTCAGGAGAGGCCAACAAAGATGACAATAGGTTGGTTATATGTTGCAGACTTCATCTGGACAGAGGGGTGACCCAAGAAGCCCTTTAACATGTAAATTTTTTACATGATGTTTCTTAAACTAAGTAGTATTACATTGGCATGAGCTGAGAAAACAAGCATTAGGTATGCCAATACTCAGAAGTGTAATTCTGCAGTTATTTTACACCTAATAATTACGTCTCCATGGTGGAAATGCTGGAGTCTGTTCAGTAGAGCCTTTAGCTGTAAAGAATTAAGAGAGTTAAGTCACAGGAGCTTTAAGTAATAAGGTTAAAGCCAGTATTCCTTAAAGGGACACGGTCAAGGCTGGAAGCCAGACTTCTTTCTAAGACTTGCCAACAGTTTTAGGCTAGCGATTATCTCAAACAAGACACCTCCTCTTATCCCCCATCAGACATGCCATTCCAGTCCAATTCACTTTCCATTCTCGATACATGTTCAACTGCAAGGAAGAGGATCAGGGGTCTGAGGTCAGCACAAAATTGTTGAAAGATCACACCTTCTTTATCTTTCCAAATGCCCCAAGTCTCCAAATACAGGCAACCAAAAAGGAAAAAAATCAGGTTTTTTAATCCCTTTAACACAATTTATAATCCATGCAACCCTGCCCATGTTAAGACCTCTACAATTTAAATCTGGCCAGCAAAAGTAAGTTCTGTGAAAAAAAGAGAATGAGGGCTATATATACCCCATAACATCTCAATTTAATTTTCTCTCAGTATAGGATTTCCATAAACTGAAGGTCTCCGAACCATGAAGGGCTTCCATGTTGACTGCAGGTACTCAACTCCCTTAACATTCTTTCCAAATCCCATCTCAATTCATCTGACAATCAACTGCAGTGTGCCACAGGGAACATAAACTGAGACACAACCACTAGCCCGCTGTGTTTCCTTTCATTTTCTCACCTAGCTGTCACAGAGATAGCAAACTTGCTGGTACCATGCTCCACTTTCTTGTCACATTCCAGCAGTGTATGAGTCCATGCCATAACATGGTGCTTATGAAGTTCAACCAACATCAGTCCAAAGAATTCACCAGCTGAGAAGTTTTCATCATCTAACTTGACCTCAGTCACAGCAGGTCTCTTGCACTGCACACTGCACAGGTAAAAGGTTCCTAATACCATAGCTACCTCATGTGTTATTTGTTAGTTATTCAATTGAAAGTCAAAGGTAATAATGGGAAAAATAACTTAAAAGGACACTAAGGAACCTGTTTTGAGAACCTAGTGAAGGAGGCTGGCATCTCAGCTTTTTGCGATACCCCAGGTAAACCTCACTTGGATAAACCATAAGCAAAAACCATTCAGTAGAAAAACACTGGCGACTTCATGTGCCTACCAGTAACTCTTCAGTTCTTTCAAAACTTGTAAATAGCATTCCAACTCAAAAGGTTAAACAGGAGAACTATTTTGGATCCCCACTAGGACTGACTTTTACAAAGAAATAATTTAAAAGTTCCCTGCAGCAGTTGTAAACAAATCAAATACAACATGAATTGTCAAAAGATAATCCCTAGTAACACATAAGGGACATTTCAGAGGGGGCTGGTTTCATAAAGCTGAGGATAAATATTAGAAAATTGATTCAGAAGAATAAATTTGAACCAAAACTGTGGTATCAGATGCAGGAATCATTTACGAAGAGTATTCTGGGCAGCCAAGAAGACATTACTCCTCAAGCAAGGACAGTTTTAGTCCACCCTAAAAGCAGCAAATATAAGCCATGGTTCAACATATAGGAAATGAACAGCATCAACACAGGCTGACTGGCTCTAGGTGTCAACCTAGAATGAAATTAGATACAGGCGAAAATGAGAGACTACAACCAAAAAATCTTAATTATACTAGAGAAAAAAAATAACACTAACAAGGTGATTGACCTCCCAATTCACTTACTGACTAAACTGCTAACAGCAAAGAAGTGACAGGCATCCAATAAACATTTTCCCTGTGCTCAGGGAGAGGCAAGTATCTGTGTGACCAGGTACTTTCCAGCCCATCAGTAAGCAAGGATGACATTAAATATCCAAGATACAAACAATAAAAATCAGAACATCTAGATAAATGGCACTCAGATGTCAGTGAAGAAGTCTGCAGCCCAGCGACATTCACTTTAAACACAACGTGAGAGATGAGAAAACAGGCTCCAGGGAGAGCAGAGTAGGACACCTGAGGTGACATTCAGGGCAGGCTGGTAGGACAGGTACCTACAGATCACTGAGCACACCAGACAAGTGTCTGAAAAAACTAACACAGCAATCAATGTGTAATGAGTTAAAATTCTGAAAAAAAAAAATGATGCCTACTATTCAACACTGGTTTGGAAAGACTTACCCAAACTACATAGATAAAACACACAGAATTGAGACGTATGAATTACTAGCACAGGATATTCTTCTGAAAGTTTAAAACAACATAGTATGGTGGAAAGCCAGGGAAACAGAGTTATGGTTAGCCACCTGAGAGACCAGTCATGATGAGTGGGATTCCCCAAATACCAGTATTAATGCCTGCCACTTTTCCACATTTTTGCTCCTAGATGGAGTATTTGCCATTTATACAAAACCAAGCAGGATACAGAAGGCAGTGAAGAGGCAGATAATAAAAGAAGTATTATGCACAGCACCCTAGTCAGGTATTAAGGAGGGCCTAAGAGAAAAGAAAATCCATCTCAAATCCTGCTAAATGCAGAGAGATTTCATCCGAACACCCAGGATATACCTATAGAATAGGAATCCGTATCACAGAAAGCATCGGCCAAATACTACAGGTCACAGTAGACAAGCAAAACATCATTTCAGCAAAGTCCTTGGCAAAGACAGCTAATGCATGCACAGATAAGCACGAGCTGGCAATAGGAATAAAGCAGATTTGAGTTCTCCATCTAACGACGATGAGATCAACACAAGAATATTAAATCCAATTTTCATTTCTGTAGAAACTTTAGAAGTATGGTCAGAACATAAAGACTGCAAAGATGAGCAAATTTAAATGATAAAGAGAAACCTGTCAAACTACGGACTCCAGAAGTCTTTCTATCTAATAGGAAACAGGAATAGCAAGTTGCTTTCACACACTTCCAGACCAAGAAAATGCCAGGTACGAGGACGCTTTAACCTACCAAGGAGGCAGAGTAAAGGAAACTACACACCCTCACAGCAGCTCCCAATCTGTTTGCAAGACCACACCACAAATTATCTCAGTGAAAAAAGCAAGACTTACTAGGCACATCATTTTGGTTTAAGCTCTCCTGGAAGAGCACTGAGAACAGCTTTCACCGAGTCATTAAAGTATTTTTCAAAACATCAAGTAAAATTTTGATCACAAGGCACAAAAAAAAAAAAAAAAAAAAAAAACAGGAGGAAATTTCAAAGTCAGTTTATAAGAGGACCATATGCCATCAGACACATGCATTTCACATGCCTCCAAGTCAAATATTTGAAGTAAGGTCCAGGATTTTAAAAAGCAGTTTCGTTTCCTTGGAATTCATATGCCATTGTGTAGATTGCAACCAGCTCTCAGACTGTTACAGTTCAAAATCAGGATTTTTCAGCAGTTGGATTAAATCTAGCCCTTTATTGCGTATTAAAACAGTATGTTAATAACAACAGATTCAGAAAGCACCTCTATACATTTTCTTCTTTCCACTGAGAGCTACAGGGGGGGTTCAAGTAGCTTAGTCTCCTCGTACTTCAAGACTCCACACTGTTGAAACTTTTGCAGTAACAGTGTCCAAAGCTCAAGGAGCAAGGGCCCATGCACGACAAGCCAAATGTGGTTTGTAGGTTTTAAACATTCCTCTTACTTAAGAACAGAAGCAGCTCCAAGGTTTAAAAGTTTTCTCTCCAATTAAGCCAGCAATTACAGCTTTGAAAACCCCAAGCTTAAGACTCACTGCAAAGAAGCTCCGTTAGTAGCAAAGACTTCTACCTTGGCGTCATTATCCAAATTTCTAATGCATTTTACTTCGTTTCAACACTACACACACTGGTAACTTACTGCCTAATTGCAGCTACAGAAAAGGAGTTCATAATATTTACATAGCAAGATCTTCATGAAACATTATATTTTTATTAATACCCTACCTTTATAACCTGCACTTCTGCTACTGCTTTTAGAGTCCAGTTCTCTTCTTTTTCATTTTGATCTACACAAGGACAGGCAGGGTGTTTTTTTTTCCAATTCTGCAGTAATTTCAGAATACTGTCACAACACAGCAATACAGTCACTCTATTGCTAACAGTACTATTTACAAATGTGCAATGCAGGGAGCTCCAGCTCGAGATCTTCACCCCTGAGACAGAAAGAGCTGGAGGCACTGCAGAAAACTCCAAGTTAAGCTGAGGCTATTGCATCAGAAGGGAAAAGATCCTCTAAACGCAAAGAAAAAACCCTGACTACTGGGCTTCTAGTTTTGGATATTTCTATGTATTCCACGAGATAGAACACGTTTTCATTTCTGTTTTCATTAACATCCACTTCCATGTTCCCTGTTTGCTTCTTTCACTTGACTGTCAACAGAGTTCAATTTGGTGGACAGGTACTTGAACCCAAATTTTACTAGCAATACACGGATGCAAAGTTCACTGAGCAGTATTCTAACGCTCCAACTATTCTGACAAAAATGTCACCAGATAAGCAAGCTTTTCTATCTCTTCAGAGCAGCAGCAACATAAAAGGGATGCAAAAAAAAATAATGTCCCTAACCTACAGATGGTGTAATTTCACATAGGAGTCAACAACTTTAAAATTTTAGAGTGTATGACCAGAAGAGATCATCTAACTCAATCTCCTGCATACCTCAGGCAGCCACATCTCACATGGACTCTAGGGATCGGGCCCCAAGACAAAAGGACATCAGACAGAAGCACTATGCCCCCATGGGACTCAGCCAGATACCGCGCAGAGGGATGAGGGACGATCCCCACTGCCAACGTTCTTGCAACAGCAAAACATTTCAGACGTTGATACAGTGAACAGGCCAGGCAAGACACGAGACAAAGAGAAACAGCTTTTACTGTAATTACCAGATGGGTAAGGTAGATCAAGAAGCTGGGAATACAACAGCACTGAAGACACAGCATAAGCTGTTACAGAGCAGAGAGGAGGAAAACTAGAAGAGCTGTTCTGAGACACCAAAAGCCAGGGGCAAAGTGAGATGTAATAAAAGCAAGTGAGTGAAAGGATCTGAAGTATGTGTCCAGACAACGATGCAATCAGAGCAAAGGAACCGATGAGAGAGCACCCGTGACCAGGTGATCCAGCCTCAGCAGGGTCCTCCTTTGCTAAGACCCTTGTAAGCTGTGCTGAGATAGCAATTCTTCCTGTCCGTAAGTCAGAAGACAGGAAAGATCAGAAGAAGAAATTTAATTAAGTTGAGAGCTGAGGTAAAATCAAGACTTCCAAGAGAAGGCCAAGAAATTTAACAATGCAAGAGTGATGTAAAAACTAGACTGCTTCCCTGGGATTAGTTTTATTTAATATTGTGCTATTTTCACAAATACAACACTGAATACAAACTAATAAAGCAAACTATGCCAAGAGAAGATTATCAGACATAATCCAGACACAGCTGCTCTAAACAGGAGTATATGCAATCTCTTCTGCACTCAAGCAGCACAATCAAAATACGAAGAAGTCTCCTCTAAGAGCCTCAATCATGTAATATTCAAGATTTGTTTTCTCCTTCACTTCACTTACACCTTGTGTATATTTCCCTGCTCCAGAAGAACCCCTGAATTTGTTCCTACAACAGCCTGTTACCACTGGCTTATATCACACACCCTCTAAACATTAGCAGGTGAGCTCAGACTCACAATTCCTCTGAGCATAGATTTTCTGTCAGGTACTTCTATGGCAGATACAGCTCAGTGCTTAAAAAAAAAAAAAAAAAAAAAAAACAAACAACAACAAACCACAAAAAAAAAATCCTAATCTGTTATCTAAGAAGAAAATATAAAAGAAATGTATCACTAAACATAAGATCGGGAAGCCACATCTGTTAGCTGCTCTTTCAGGAACAAAGGCAGCACTCAGACATGTTTGGTGTGCGCTGTTTTAGATTAGCCATTCATTAAAATACTATTAATGTGCGTAATTCAAGGAGGGGCAGGGGGGAATAAACCAATGAATTACAACACTGTCTTTCTGGCTGCCAGGCTTCTTGTTACACTGCCACTTAAGGGTTTTTCCACATTTCCCTTTATCTGTTAAACTGCAATTCAGAGGCTATTAACAGTGTCCCAGTCGCCTACATTTCTTTCACAGGGTTTTTTGTCATCTCTTTTTTTTTAATCTCAGGTCTACAGCATCCAGCCTCATGTCACCATGCAGTCTTACATGTGTACCATTTTTAATAGCCCAAAAAAAAGCAGCTTTTCCAACTTTTATTAAGAGCTGCACTGCTTTCTCAGCAAGATGAGTTCATTTCAGTGGAAAGGGAAAATGCAAGAAAAATGTCACTTTTTTTTTTTAAAAGACGTGACTGTTAATAGGCCTTTCTCCTGCTTGCCCCAAGAATTATTGTTTTCTCTCAACTCCTGGTATCCCTTTTGTTTTTCAGGCTCCTCTCCCTCAGCATACTTCCACTTTCTGCTTAATGGTTCATACGTGTGAGATCTCATCAACTCAATTCTTTCAGTCATAACTATTTAAAAAAAACATGTTTCTTCAAGTTTAGTAAACGAACTATATTCTGCATTCTTATAATAAATTTGCTTGATATCAGCTACTTGAATTACTGCTGGTATTATCTACTGTCTTAACAGATGGAAATGAAAGATAAAATTTCCACAATAATTCTCTGTCACACACACCAGCTAGCCACCTCGAGTTTCTTATTTAGCTCTTTACACCTAATCAAAGAATAAGCCAAACACAAGAGCACATCGTTCCAGGCTGCTAAAATGGTTTTGGCCCAAAGACTCTAAAGACTGAGGCAAGACAGTTTCAGTAACTCAGTTCATGTTCTTTCACTACTCTTAGCGGATGGAGCATAAATACATCTTTAACTCAGTCATCTCCAAGTGGCGTCAAAACCTGGTTTCCCTGAAGGACAGTCTGAGAACATTTTGAGGACGAACCCCCAAAAAGAATGAGGAAGCACCCGCAACATGAAGCATCCTTGAGCTGATTATAATCACCTTCAATGAAGACATTTTGGCAAAGCTTTCAAAATGGACAAGTCTACTAGAGATGCTACACATGCTTCAGAGATTACACAGAACTGAACTAAAAACATTTTTAAGATAAACTTTACACTCTTACACCTCTCCTAATACCTTAAACACAATAGATGTTTAATAAAAAGTCTCTCCTACAAGAACAGAGCTCTCCCCAAAATAATGCACACTTGAGATACTCTGCTGGCATCTTTTTATTAACACATTCATCAATACAAGGATTTTGACTCCAAAAGGTGATGAAGAGCTATTATCAAATCAACTGATGTGAGCAAAAGATCTAAACTGTCAGCAGCACACTAGTGCCAGTTTTTTTATCATACCTGGCAAAGGAGTTGAGAACATTAAAACTACACTTTTAAGCCGCAGGGCACGGCTAGCATCCGGGGACACCCTGTGACTACAGCACTCGGTGCAGACGCTGATGGCAGACACATCCCAGAAGCGTGAGTCCTGGCAGATGGTGTTCTCCGGGGATTTTTTTTTTTTGGCACAATAGACCAAGGAATTGAAAACCAGAGACAGACAGCAAGCTGCTAGCACTATAATCCAACCTGCATGAGAAAGTGCCGCTTTTCAGCAACCTGTTCAGCAAGGGAATGAGATGATAGCAGGGTGAGAAGATAATTAGTAATGTATCTGAAAAAACAATGCATGTTATAGGCGAGTCTACAGAGAGCGAAAACGGCAACGTTAAAGCCAGTGAGAGCAACCTGCACGCTGCCAGCACAGTTTCATTCATCAGCAGCGTTTCAACTCGTGTTCAAACGAGCGACGGAAAGTCAAACACGGCTCCTCCTCGCTCCCGGGGTTCTGGCACCGGGCGGGATCGCTGCTCCTCCGCGCTGCACCTGCTCCCTCGCCTTTCCTCGCTCCGAAAAGCCACCCCTGCCCCTCGGCGGACACCTCACACCCTGGCCTCGGGGTGCGGGTGGATGCTCCCACCCGGGCCTGCACGGCTCGCACGCCCTCGAGGGAGCGAGGGCGCAGGCGGGAGGTGACCGGGACGCCTGTCCCCACTTCCGAGTGACAGAAGTTGTTCATTTAAACGGAGACAAACCCAAACCCCGCACACGCGTGAACTTTCCCAGCCGAGCTCCCACTCAGGAGCGGGGTGCCCGGGTGACAGCTAACTTCGAGGGCGGGGTGCCTGGGGTGGGCTGGCTCGGTCTTTCCTTCGGGGTCCCGCCGGCTTCGCCCGACGCCCTTCCCCGCAGGTGAGGCAGGAGACCCCCGGGGAGGGAACAGTTCGGCCGCGCCGGCCCGGCCTGAGGCGCTCCCGGCACCGGTCAGCCCCGGCTCCCCCCAACCGGGCCGTCACCCCCCGCCACCGCCCCACTCACCTCGCACGCAGAGCAGCGACATGGCGGCGGCCTGCCGCGCCTCAGCCGCGGCCCCGCCAGCCGCCCCCGGCTCTCCTCATGCCGCCCCGCTGCCACAGGGCGGGCGGGCGGGCGGGCGCGCGAGGCGGTGCCCCCGTGAGCGGGGGCGGAGCCGCCCCGCTGAGGGGAGGGGCGGGGCCACACCGGACGGGGCGGGGCGGAGCAGGGCGGGGCACCCCCTCCCCGCGCCGCGCCGCCATCGCCACCCCGCGGCAGCCGATAGGGGGCGCCGCGGTGCCCCGCCCCGTTACCACGGCAACCGCCCGGGACACGGGCTGCGGCGGGTGGGGAGCTTCACCCCCAAAATGGAGGCGGCCGGGAGGCGGCCGGGCGCCCTGACACGGGGCTTCAGCCACAGGGACGCGTTGGCCGCCCGGGGATCAGGGCGCCGGGTTCCCGCGGCGTCGTCTGCGGGTGGAAAGGCCCGTGGGCGCCGGCAGGCCGCGGGGCAGGGCGGGGATGCACAAGGCCCCGGTCGCCTCCCGCTGTTCCAGCCCGGCTGGGAGGTGTCACTGCCTGGGGCAAGGAAGGACTGAACTTCCTTTTTGGGTTGGATTTGGTTTTTTTATACTTTTCTTTTCTTTCTCTCTTTTTTTTTTCCTCACTTTCGTTTTACCCCTGCGAGGTGAGGTAACTTACTGGATACATAGCGCCTTTGCAGGAGCCATCCCCTCCATGCACACTCCACCCATCCTGGGATGGGCCTTAGTTTATCACCATAAGAAGCTCGACTGATGCATGGCAGTAGCCCTCCACGTCTCCTTGCATAGCAAAAGCCATAAGGAAATGCTTTGGGAAGAGCAGGAACGGGACAAAGCAGGTGTGATTACTGTCCCTTAGTTTCTCTCTCAGTACCCTTCCAGCTCCAAAATGCAACCAGCTCTGAGGGTTTCCTGAGCCTGACGTGTTTGTGAGGTTAGTGACCCCTCAGTCCATCTCTCTGCTTCTCTAGTCTTTCTCAGGCCCCTGCAAAGTCCTTGCACCCACATCTTTTGATCAGCTGTTTCACAGGTCTGCTGTCTGTTGCAGGAAGAACTACTCTTTGGTCTCCCTTGAGTCTGGTTTTAGTAGTTTTCTCTGATGGCCTCTAGTGCTTGTAGTGCTGCTTCATCCCAACTTACAAATAACCATAACTGCAGAATGTGCTTCTAGTTCCAAACAGAGGATCCACAGAGAAACAATTTGTGATACTGAAACTCAAAAGAAAAGCGGCATATAAGGTGCTTGCTATTGCATTAATGTTTAGAATAACTCAAAAGTCTACAGAGAGGTTAGAGGGCAAGACTCCTAGCTGGATGTTTCAAATACACAACCAACCTTCCCAAAATTCAGACCTAGACAGGAAAGATATGATTCCTGCATGTTTTACTACCCTTATGTGTGCTGCTCAAAAGTGTATCAGCCAAGGAAATGTGTCAAAAAAATATACCTAAAGTTTCTCTGAGATACCAAGAGGGACTACTTGAACAGACAAACCACGATATTCCTGCAAACAAACAAGCAGACTGTGTGCTGAATGTTACCAGAGGCAGTCTCGAGGGACTGGGAACTCTTTCTGGGACTGGGAACTATTAGTGCAGGGAGACGCAACTGCCAGCACTGAGAAGGCAGGGAAGGAATCTCCTCTTCTTGCCCCTGAACTGGCTTCAGTGCTGCTAAAATGCTGCTAAACCCCTCAAAAGCTCTGGTTTGTTTCTTTATGTGTTATTCAAGTGTAGCAGTGGCAGACTCTAAGGACTCCAGCACACCAACCTCTGCATTTTGGCTGTATATTATCAAAGCCTGCAGCACATGTGAGCTGGGTACAACACTGGCTTTTCAGTTAACTTCAGGGGACATTAGTGTTTTGTGCCAGAAGTCCCATGTGTCATCGAAGAGAACACCAGATCCCTTCTTCAGATCTCCATTGCTCCTCTACATTCATCAGAGCCTTGGAGATTTTAATCAGCAAAAGATCTGGTCAGGGATCCCTGAGCTGTTCTGATGCCTTTCCTTTCCTGTCCTCCTTTGCAGCCTCATTGCAGACAAAAATTCTTGAACTGTGCATGAGCTAATCTCTGCCATAACCACACAATGCTGTCATGACTGCGCTCCTCCCTTTGCCAGGCCCCATTGCCCTGCCTGCCCTAATTTAAAAATTAAAGCCTTCGATGCCATGATTGTCACATACTATGTCACACAGCGCTTGGTACAGCAAGTCCCTATCTTGCCCACAGCTTGTAAATGCTACCATAATAAAGAAATTATCTCATCAAGGGCAGATGATGTCATATGCATTTAAAAATGATAGTAATGTGTTATTAGCAAGCATGGCAATCAATTAAGCATCTTGTAGCTAGGATGAGATATCTTGCTACCAGCAGTAAATGTGAAGGCTGGGATTATCAGAGATGTTATGAATTCCCTGCAATTCTGAGGTCTAATTAGATGCAAGTGTTTTACCAGACTTTATCTAATCAAAAGACATTATTTGTGTAACTCCCTGCTCTCAAATACAGTGATTACTTGTGTGTCTGCCCATCCCTCCTCTCTGTTCCTCTTCAAATAAGCTGGAAGAAGGATCACGACACTACCGCAAAACTTCTGCAAGGTAGAATTACTCTCTTCTAGATTATGCTTGCTCCTTGAAAGCAGCCTCCTTATGTTTGCCTAGCCGAAGTGACACTTCCCAAACTCATCTTTCTCTGTTATTTTTTCTAATTCTTCCTCTGAACGTTGTTGTTATCAATACAAAAATAATTTAGTGATAGAAAACACTGCAATAGAAAGAGAAAAAACGTCACCAGTTCCTGTGCTGTCCTCAAGCCCTTAAACATGAATAACCTTTCCAGTTCCGTTTCTGTAAATCCACAAAAGGGAATGCCAGGTTCACAAATACTTAACGTACAAGACGGGCCCAAATCTTGTTGTAGCAGACTGGATCTAAATTCTGCAGCTGACGGCGTGTTCTGGTAGCCCAGGCAGTATCCTCTGTCAGCACTGTAATTTTTTTAATGGAGGATTTTACTGAATTAAAGAGGAAAAATACAGTGCAGCAAGCAGACTACAGTAACCTTTATGCAAACTGAAACCATATGCCTTTCTGAACAAAGAAGGAGGTACTTTGCAAACTCAGAAAGGAAGCATTACAGCCAACTCCAAAGCGATACCGGTTTTCACTCCCCGCAGAGCAAGAGTTAATTTTCTCTGGCTACTCAGACCCCAGCCATTGGTGTCAGCTCACCTGCTGTTGGATAGGAAAGTAATAAATGAGTGATACTCCACTCACTGCAGCTTGCCAGCTGTTTTATACCTGCCTATTTGCCAGAGTTGCCCTGTTCAGAGAGCAATGCTGTAGCTATATTTGCAGTCCAAGTAAATTGTGTTTTATTCTTCTCTTCATGTTCTTCTGCCTTTTTTGAGTTTTGTATTTCTGCTGCTGGAGAATGGCTCAAGCTGAAACTTGGCGTGTAGCAAACCCACATGGGCTTTATTTTAAATCAAAGGGTTTAGATCTGTTAAACCATTTTTCTGTTATGCAACTGATAAAAAAAAAAATCATCTCAGACCTGGTTTTTGGGGCTAAGCTCTAAAGATAAGGGAAAAAAAAGCTTTTAATTTGCACTATGACATTTGGCAGGAATTGAGTGCTGAATATAGACTAAGCAGTTGATGTTCTGGTGTTGGGAAGCAGCCCTCAGGTTTGACTGTAAAGGTAACAGGCTACTGAACTGGCGTTCACTGGTATTTCTGGTCTGTTTTCTTACTAATGAAATGTAACATTTGCAGAATGGCCAGGGGATCACAGGATCTTTTTCACAACACTGCATGGTGTCTTACCTGTATGTGGGAGCCATTTCAGTAGCATCTTGAAGTGCAGCTTTCTCTGGAGTAGATCACAGCCAATAATCAGCGCAGTAGGTGAAGAACACCATTTACATGCCCTGAAGCTTGCAGGGAAGCAGCCTGCAATCCTCTCAGTTACATGTAAACCAGAATGTTTAAATGCCTAAACAAGACGACACCCATGAAATTTTAAAGGTCTGGGAATGGATAGGACTTCTACCTGCAGGGCAGCGAGGTGAACAGGGCAGTGAGGGGCAGCAGCACCCCCAAACGACCAGACAGACTTTGGGCTGTGACCTAGGGCATCTTCTTTCCTGTGTCCCCATTTTGGCTTTTCCTAAACATTAGTGACATCTGGAAGTGCCAGTGGTCTGGCAATTTAAGGCATTAACTGGTGGCTTCATTTTAATTCCCTCTAGAATGAGAGACTCTCCAACTGTCCTGCTCAACCTGCCACCATGCCATTGAAGTCCCTGTACTGAATCTTTCCTTTTGGCATGCTCAGGAACTCTCTGCAGCCATTTATCTTTCCTCCCTGCAAAGCATGGGCATTTGGGTAGGGTTTAGTCTTTGTGCTTTAATTTTCCATTCACAAAATGGAGGTTGTGATAATTCTTTAAGGAAGGAGGTATTAAAGATGAAGGGTGTCAGGATTATAAATACATTAGCGATGATGAGATGCTTGGACACTGTCACCACATAACCATTTAAGACAGATAGCACAAAGAGATCTGCCAGCTTTTAGATTAGAAATTCATGTTCAAAAGGCTGGAGAGACAAGAAGTATCCTTTCATCTCAGGGAAAAAACCCTCTGCATAAGAGGGCAGCTTCCATGGGAACTGACCTTTCAATTACAGCTGCTCTGCAGAAAAGTCTTTCAACGGCTAACGCTGGAGCTGATAGAACTGAACCTATTTCTCATGCAATTATCCCGGCATCCCAAACACAGCATTTCTTCTTCATGTTGGGGCGCTTTGTCCTTGAGCAACACAGTGGGGTTGCACTGCAGGCCACACCCAGGGCTACGCATGTGCAAGTTTGGGGTCTCCATCTGTCCGAGCAGTGAGCAGCAAAGCCAGCAACACAGGGTCTGTGTAAAATATAGACCCTGACAGGGGATATTTCCCTGGGATCTCATCATCTTGGACCATACTAGGGCTGGTGCTCTCTGCTAGTGATCCCTCACTTGGCCAGCATGGACACTGCCACTATTGCTGCTCCCCCAAAAGCAGGTGCCATAACATATCCATGAGCTGAAGGATGTTCAGGTGCTCTGAAAGCCTCTGCGTTTAACTGAAGTGATCTTTCTGATCAGCGGAAATACTCTCCTTTGAGCAATATTTATTCTTGGCTATGTTTTATCCCCCTCGACACATACCTGCCATCTGGCAGTCAGGAGCCAGGGACAAGGGGACACGGGACCAAAGAGACCTCTGGGGTCAGAAGCCCTGTCCCTGCAGTCACACTGCCCCCTTTCCCCAGTCCTGTCTCTTTCACAAACAGATTGGAGGTTTCCTCTTTTACTTTGCACGAACCCCCAGCAGCCACCATCTCCAACATATTTCATGTTGTTCACCCTTCTGCCAGCTTCACCTTTCAGCTAAAATAGTGTTTATTTCTTCCTAGTATTTACCCATGAGACACCTGCCCTGTCCCCTCTCTAATTTTGCTTTAACAGCCTCTCTTCTGAGTGGACTGGAGATTGTGGCTCTGACTATCTGATTTCTGTTTAGAGGTTCTTTCTGTTTGAGTTAATGCTTCTCAAGCATGGATGTGTATTGTGCACAACAGGTCACATCAGGATCAGGCCAAGATTTCCTTACATTAACGCCTCAGGTTTGCTACGCAGATCTATGCAATTCTGTAAGATGGTCGCCTTCTGATTTAATAGGAAAAGGTGACACTCATTCTGCTATTCTATACTCTGCTTTGATGTGATTCATATTTAAATTGAGCCATGGCTTCCATATTACAAAACGAGGGAATAGCTATTTTACTTTAAAGAAATCAGATATTTTGCCTTTCCAAGAGGAGTCACTTTTAACTTGGCAAGGTGCAAAACCTAGCCAGGCTTGTTTCCTGCCTTACAGCTGTGTCTTCAGTTTTTGTTCTGTTCACATTAACAGACATTTGAGGAGTGCAGAAGGTTATTCTTCAACAGAGAAGCCTTGGGGGATAGCTTTTCTCTTGCTTTTGTAGTTTTTATTCATTGAAAAGGAACATTTGTCAGAGATAAAAGAGGAGGTATTTGTCAAAGTTAAATGAAAAGCTGTTGGCAAATATAGCTGAAGTGATGAGCTCTGAGGAAGAAGAACTGAACCGTGAGACTTTAAAGGACTCTTCTGTCTGCTTGCCCTGCTTCAGCATCCCGAGACCACAGTGAGAAGCCACAGAGTTGTTCACCTTCTAGCAAAGATCATCACAGGCGTAAGGGAAATCATATTACCCCTTGGGGACACTGGATCCCTCTCACTTTGCTGTAGAGCAGCTGGTCAGAGTTTCTCCCCTCTGGTGTGATTTTGTAGTGCTTCTGCTATCTGAGAGTAGCAGGGAAACAAGGGGAGGACTTCTATGTGAAAACAAAAAATGCCTCAGTAAGAGCCATGAAGAGTATGGAAGGGTGTTTAACTGTGTTTAGCAGCAGCATGGTTTTTGTCTGAGGATTTTGATAGTGCTTTTGTAAAATTACTTTCTAGAGCAATAAAGTCCATTGCAGGAAAAGGCCAAGCTCCCACAGTCTACTAGAGCCACCAGACCTCTAGAAGTGGCCGAGTGACTGACATTTCCTGTGCAAACAGGCTGCTTAACTTTGCAGAGAAGTTGTTCCATAGGCCCCGGGGTCCAAGCAGCATGCATGTGTACCATGCCTTCCTGCTACGTGAAGAACAGAGGGAAAGCAGGCAGGCAGGCAGGCTCGTCCTCCCCCGGGCACACACATCAAGCTTTCAGAGCTGCGATAGCAGAATAAAAGCTCTGTTGTGAACGCTTTCTCCCACCAGCCTCCTCAGAGGGGTGTGCAGAAAAGCAAGCATTTCACAACTCTGTCCTCCCTGGTTCACCCAGGAGTCTCTCTGGTTCACATTTGACTCCTCTTTTTTGTCTCTTTTTCCAAAGGATTTAGAAAAATCCTTTTCCAAAGAATTTAAAATGCAGAGGTAAGAAAAGCTTTTCCATTTCACTAAATGCCCATGCAATGTCTAGCACTCTGCTGTTGATTGTTGCAGTTTCATACAAGCAATAACTAATTATTAGGAAGCATCTCACTGTCCATATTAGCAATGTTTCCATTCCTCTCTCAAATCCCTTTTTTAAAACAACAAAAATAAAAATTAAGCTGCAAGTGAGGATAAGTCGCAGAAGATGTAGTATTGCAGCCTGAAAACTGTTGTTTTTATGGGCCGTAACTCTTTATTACCAATATATGTCTGTTGCTGAACTTCACCTTGTATCCCTGCTGGTAGGTCTGAGAGGGTGGGGTTTGCAAGAGTAGGAAAAATAGAAGATCCTCTTGAAATCTTCCCCAGGAACGCCTTAAGTAACATCTGTTTGAACAGGATGAGTACCATATAGGGACTATTTCTCTATACTGTTTGCTGCATCTTTGAATGAAATAAACTGATCAAAAGCAAATACAAAAGCAAAATTCAAAACTGTAGCTAACAATCACAGATTTCCTCCATTTCTTGGGCTGGGTATTTTTGGTTTATGTTGCAGCTAGCACAGACACCAGTCATGAGCTCTTTGAGACTCTAGGAAGAGTTGAGGATAAAAAGAAATAAAATTTTTAAAAAGAGGAAAAAACTACTCTTCCAACTTTCCTTTCTATCATAAAACAACCAGAAAGGGCAATAAGCCTTTGTGCTGTACTAATGGAAATCCAGTCCAGCTGGTTATATGTAATTGCGTAGGAAAATCAGCAAAGGTTGGAGAGAAATAGCTGGGCACAGATATGGTTGTTTAAACACTGGG
The DNA here is from genome assembly GCF_036417535.1 of Chlamydotis macqueenii. Taxonomy (NCBI): domain Eukaryota; kingdom Metazoa; phylum Chordata; class Aves; order Otidiformes; family Otididae; genus Chlamydotis; species Chlamydotis macqueenii. The sequence goes on along the minus strand of NC_141593.1, from coordinate 9,366,466 downwards.
GCTGTGATAAAGGGTCTGCAAGGATCCTGCCACGGTCGAGATTTGCCTCAGCTGTGAAAGGTGAGAAGTCCCAGTTACTAGATCATTACCGTGGGGCAGCAGGGCAGGCGGCCCCGAGCCTTCCCTTAATGCTCTGTACCCTTTGCAGTACACCATGATACAGCAGCCATCTCTCCCCTCACCTGGGAGACTTGTCCAAACCCGCCCAAAGGGAAGGAGCAGGGGCCACCAACACCTCAAGCACCCGTCTCTACCCTGAACAGTATCTGCATTAGCCAGGGGTTCTCATTTCCCTCCCTGCATCTCTTCTCTCTCAACTTTTCTTATCTGCCTGAGAAGGGCTTAGCTGAAGTGTCTCTCAGAGCATGGCTGCAGGCAATGCCTTTAATTCATGCCTGATGCTGGCACAAGTTTGCCAGATCTCATCTTAGGCAAGTAACTGGTGATTCTCACTGAGGAAAGGGACACAAAAGGAAAACAATCCTGGAGAAAAGGGCATTGACAGAGTAATGCCACTGGGATCAGGTCAGGAGTAGCAGTGGAAAGCAGGGTGAGACAGGAGGGGTGGAGAGCAGCACAGGTCCAGCCTCCCATCACCTACAGGGAAATGAACTTTCCTGACCTTCTGAGATGCCATTCCCTGTGCTCTTTTGTGTAGTTTCTCGCATCTGAAACAACACAGCCTGTCCTGACATTCATCCGTACAAGCTGATAGGATCAGGACAGGAATGCCCAGCAGAAGGTTAAGTTGGGGCCCATCCACCTGGACCAAAACTTGCCCCTGCCAATTAACAGATGAGGTGTTTAAGACCTGCCAGGACACAGAGGTGGGTGTCCAATTTCTAGAAATAGGAAGCCTGAAGAAGCAACCTGCCTGAAATGACATTTGCTTAGCCCAGAGCATTTTTGGGCAGTACCAGGCATACTTTTTGCCCTTTACATTTTCTGCTAAAAAGATCCCAAATCCCAAATGAATGCACTCACCAGAGACCCTACAACCCTTTCCTTAGGATACTGCTCTTAGTCCCAGCACCCTGGCCAAATTCCAGTTGGGTAATGTGACCGCTATTAGGTAACTGCTTGCATATGCCATTCCTCTTCCCTAGGGAGCCTGGCTCTAAATTATTTGATGCTTTCAGGATTTCTACTCATTAGCAAGGCTGTTTCCCTTGCCAGTGGGAGACTAAATGGTGTCAGAGCTTGAGGAATGTCTCCACCGTACATGACCTCCCTGCGGGGTGGGTAGTTCCTGGGTGGCTGGGATATTGCCTTTGGTAGTCAGAGGTGCTCCTGCCATTTGGGGAGACGATGCGAGCCTGCTCATAGAGCTGAGATGTGAGAAGTAAGATCCCCAGTTGGGAAAATGAGCCCAATGTCATTGTTAAGCTTAGTGGGTAGGAAAGAAACAGATTGGCAGAGTCATTTACATGTGCTAGGGATCATTTTGTGGTTTGCAGATTGAAATTCTTAATGGCACTCGTTACAAGTTGTTTGCTTCCAGATGCCGTTTGCTTTCATGTTCAGAGCTACATGCATTAACATAGAAAATTCTGCTTGGAAAAATGTTGAGTACTGGCAACCGCACAAATCTAGAAAAAGTTAGCATTCAAAATGCAGGAAATTTTAGGCAGATACCATAATTTCGCCTTGTCTTTTGATCCTTAATTGCTAGCTGTTTATCTCCCATGGGATATTTGTGTACATACATACAAAAATGCTGATGGCTCACGAAGATATCAGGTAAAGAGATTTTTGCTTCTGTCACAGGATCTTTTATCTGTCATCTGCCTGTTCCCCTACCCAGCAATTCCCCTTTAGTCTGCAGTTCTCATCCAGCCAGCTGTCACATCCTGTTCCCATATGGTGACACTGGTGCTGTCTTCTGCATTTGGAAGCTCCTTAAAGCCAAGCCTTGGCTGACACATCCACAGGGAAAATCCCAGTTCCTCAGGCTGATTACAGCCTGCAGCATCCATGGCAAGCTTGACTGCAAAAAGCCAGATATTCTGGCACCAGGATCCCCTACAGAGATAACACAGATGTAGAAGAAAAGCATCCCTCTCTGAATCCACCTTCCCATAGGGCAGCCAAGTTTCTCTAGACATCTCCCATGAAACTACCGAGCAGCCCAAGTCCTGCTTTTGTGTGCAAAGATCTGCTACGGCAGCATCCAGCAGCAATAAAGTACATGTTTCCCTGCAGGATCTGGAGGCTTTCATGCAGAGGCTGGAGGTACTGAGGGGCCTCGTAGGTCAAACCTATTGTGTTTCTTTGGGGCTGCTTGTAATCTGAGGATTTATGAGAAAATTGCCCAGTTTTGGTGTTATTTAGGGAAAGTTTCTCCCTGTGGTCTCACTAGTTTAGCACTGACAGAGTGAATTTCTACTGAACAAAATCTCTAACTGCAGGATGCTGTGAAGGCAACATGAATGCACCTTAGGTACTGAGTTTTAGTACTAATTACATCTGCATGTGGGAATAGAGGAGCTGGAATCTGCGTCCCGTCTCAGCTTTCTGGAAGGCAGAGCAGAGATTTACTAGCACTTCAGGTACGTGTTGGACCATCATACAAACCATGAGCCTTTCCAAAAGCAGGAAAAGGGGGTTGCAATGCATGCTTGAGTTCCCAGCCAAGAGCCAAACAGGCAGCACAGCTGGGAGCTGGCAGCTCTCTCGCAGAAGCAAACTGAGACAAAGAAACTTTCCTTTTGCTTCCAGGGTTTTTTCAAAACTCATTCATCAGGATTTAGCTGGACAAATGCAGGTGTCCACAGTGTGGGTGTCTGCCTCTGACCTCTTCCCACTGTCCCCCTCTTTGCAATCAAGGGAAACACTTCCTGGGAATGGTTCCCTTCACCCTCAAATACATATTCAAATTAGGTTAGATGCCCCTAAATTACCTATTTTTCTCCACTGACTATAGAGGGAGTCTGGGGACCTTAGCTTAGAGTAAGGAAAATATCGTATGAGGTAAATCCAACCCTTTATCTCTGAATATCGGAAGCTCTGAGCAGAAGCACATAAAGCACCACACTGGGGACTCACAGATCTGCCTCTGTCCCAGACCTAGCTTTCTTTGTCCAAAATTAATCTCAATCTGCCCCAAGTTTCTCCTCACAGACCCATCCCATGGCCTCAAGCTCAACCTGGCCAGAACAAAGCTCTTCTCATTCATGAAGTCCTTCCATTGTGGGGTACAAAATCATTATCCTGCCAGTTTTTCAGACCATAACTGATAAGTCATCTTCAAACTGCGTCTCTCTCCCCACTAAGGTCTTGCAGAGCCTTTCAGCAGAACACTCTGATCTTTCCCCATCCCCTTGTAAGGAGTCTCATCAGAGCTATTCTGAATTGTGCAGCAAAGGCCCTTTTCTCAGCCAAGTGTTGGACCCATGTGGCTGACACAGTCCTAAAGAGAGACCTCATGAACCTGCTGCATGTGTCATCTAGCTCTCCCAGTTCTCCACTGCCTGCTTGTCTTCATCTCTAAGGCCTTTTACATCCCTCCACACTCGTCTTGCAGTGCTCGCAGTAGGTGAGCCAACTGGTTAGCTCAGCTAGCGTGCTCAGATCTGCCCGGTACTGGCTGACTTTGTTTTTCCCCAGTGCCCCTTTGTGTTGTCTCTACCAGCTACTGTGCTTCAGATCACAGCCTCTCAGAGGCAGGTTTGTCTTTTTATTGTGAGCTTGCACAACAGCCGCTGAGGTACAGCCCCTCTGGAGTGGGCTGTTGCTGCAGTAACTCAGACTGAAGGACTGAAATACACTCTTTGCCTGATTAAATCTGAATGGGGATTAGTAATGGAGAAGGAAAGAGCTGCAACTTTAATTCATGAACATTATCCGCTTTGCTTCCCTCACCCATTTGGCAGCAAAGGGGATGCGCGGCTGCAGAGCAGCACTTTCATAAGAGATACACCCACCCACCCCTGTGCTCCCCTGTGTGTTTATTCCAGCTGCAGCCACCGGAGATGAAACTCCAGAGCCAGCCCTGTTGGGGTGAGAAGCCGGCTTCTGGAAGTAGCTCATCCCTGTGGAGCGTGTTCAGATAGCACAGCCTGGGCACGGGTACCCCAAAAGCAGCCAAGTGCCTCCCACTGCAGCGCAGCCACCTGCACCTGGAATGAGATAGCTGAGGTCTCTTCTTGACCCGGTCCTTGGGCTTTCACACTGGAGAGCTTTGCTGATGAAAGCTACTCTGTTTGTGCCCTTTTACCTCCACTGCATGGATGTGGTGGCCAAAGGACTCACCTAATGGCATGAGCTGCATCAGCAGGTGGCATTTGTCAGCACCAGCTTTGCTAGTGGGGTGCTTTTTTTTTTTTTTTTTTTGACAGATCTAAGTGTGAAAAATGTGGAAGCAGGTGCTCTAGCCTGTAAACTGCTGCAGGGAGCCTGAAAACACTTCCCAACCATTGCTCTCACCACCAGCGCTGCTGCAGCATCCTCCAGCAGTTTAGGGCAAAGCCCACAGGCAAGAGGGCTTTGCTCAGCCCCCAGCCACCCTCGCTCCTCTCCACCATAGCACCAGGAATCTGCACTCCAGCAGATTCTTCCCTGGGACAGGGGCAGCCATGGTGCTCAGAGCAAGGGGCCAAGGAGGCTCCCACCTCCCCTGTGGCAGTGACCTCGTTTGCTTGCGCGCCTGCCTGCGGTGAGCCGGTGAGACTCATCCAGGGAGCCCGGCGTGGGCAGCTGGCAGGGATTTTTGCATCATTTAATTCTCAATCCTCCCAAGAGCTGGGTGAGGGATTGAGTGTGTTCACTGAAATGAAGGGCTGGCACGAGGGGCAGAGCTGGGCACAGGGAGCAGAAGGGGACCAGCAGGAGTGGTTTGTTCCCAAATATTCCTTTGAGTGGGAGAAGCTAAGACAGACAGAAATAACAGCCAGAGTGGGCATTTTTATGGCTGGCAAACCAGTGGCACAGCCAGACCTGGCAGCTCCCATCCTGCCTGCAAGCAGCACACCGAAATCTCCGAAAGGTGCCCAGACCAGTACAAGCAGAGGTGACAGACTGTGTGCCGCTGTGATTTGGGATGGGAAGGTTTGTTCTCTCTGCTGTCTGCTGTCCCTTAGTGTAGAGATGCCTGTGCTGTGGTCCTGGATGTCTTTGCACATCTGAGCACAGAGAGCAGTTTTACACAGATGGATGCTCAGCCTGGGTTTTTCTGGTTGCCAACAGGCACGCTGGCAGCACAGCAGCTTGCTCATGCCGTCCAGCCCTGCCTGAAAATGCTGGCAGCCAGCACAGCCCCTCCTTCAGATCTGCCCCTTTGCTCCATGGGCTCCTTCTGACCTGGTTTCCTCTATAGATGCAGATGTGCTTAAGATGCACAGAGGGGAAGATCAACTGTTCAGTGAGGCATCTTTCTGCCAGAGCTTCCTACAAAAGCTGGGAGCAGCTCCTATCTACCAAAAACAGTTTTAAGACAAAGGTGCAGTGCCTAGAAAGCAGGGTGCTGCTTGACAAGGAAGGTTGGGGGTGCCCAGCTCTCAGCCTTAGGTAGTCAAGGCTCAGGTTGTGGTGAGAAGGAGGTAAGCAGGTCTGGCGTGAGATTGGACTATAAATCCAAAGGCTGGTGCAGACCTCCATCAAGGTCTGTCACATCAGCAATGTTCTCACGTGTCCCCATTACAGATGAGCAAACAGAAGATGGGAAAGGGTGCACATCAAGCAGGAGCCACTCCAGGAATGCAGGCACACACAGCAGCTTTGGCTGCTCGAGGGACACCAGTAAACCCCAAGCCTGAGCCAGGCACCACCAGGAAGATCCACTGAGTTATGCCGCGGCAGAAGCTTCACAGCTCTTCTTGTTTTTTTACAAAAATGCACCTGAGAGTGTGCATGGATGGATGGAGGGAAGAAATGGGAGCCTGCCATGCCTCCTTATGGCTGTCTCATTGAAGACATCCACAGGGAATCTCAGGCACAAAACAGCCTCCAACCTGCAACAGGCAGAGAGAAACAGCAGGACATGGGAATACAGTGAACTCCAAACTGTGAGACCTGATGCCAAAGCACCAGAGTCCCCACAGCATCATGACTTCATAAAAACAGCTCTTTCCATCCTTCTGCTGGAGGTGAATAGCCACATCAGGGCAGGCAGCCCGAGAACACTTTTAGTGCACCCTAACACCCCCACCTTGGGCTGGTTACCGCAGACCCCAGGGTGTCCCTGCTCCCCACCGGGGCAGAGAAGAGCTCATCATTCCCTATCGCAGTGCTGGCTCCTTTCCCCCATGCCTACATTGCTCCTTCTTGCTCAGAAAGGCCCTGAAAGAAGGTCCTGGTAGCAACCGTGTACCTGGTGTGGTCTCACCCTGAGCTCTTTGTGGCCCCAGAGCTGCTGGACTGGAGCTCACCAGAAAAACAGAGCCCCTTAGCTGGATCTTGGACAGACCTGCTGGGTGTGTGCTCACAGGCGATGCACTCTGCAAGGTGTCCCGGTGGTGGCAGGAGACAGGCTCTGGTTTGTGTCACCACAGCCAGTTTGGCCAACTGACCTAAGGAGGTGTGCCCCCTCTGCTCCCCATGCCTGGTGGGGCTGTCTTCTGCATCACGGCTTGTCGTAGAATCATCACAGAATGGTTAGGATTGGAAGGGACCTTTAAAGCCCATCCAGTCCAACCCCCCTGCAAAAGCAGGGACATCTCCAACCAGATCAGGTTGCTCAGACCCCTGTCCCATAACGCTGACCCATAGCAGTGTGAGGGCAGCACTCTGGGGAGGACACGCATCCCAAATCTGTGGGGATAGGGACCATCTTGGCAGGGCAGAGCCCAGCTCCCCTGTAAAGGTGCCGAACATGGCCCTGCTGAAAATAAGCTGGGCTGGGCTGCCACCTTGTGCCAACAGGCAGCATCCTCTGATGACCAAGCCAGGCGTGGGAAAAGCTTTTTCCATCACCCCAAATTTTCAGTGACTAAAATGGAGAAATACCCGCAGGTGCCAGGTGAACCCCACAGAGCTCAGCACCTCCCTGGCAGCAGGCAGTGGGGAAGGGGCCTTGCTGTCCCTCCCTGCAGCACAGCCCTGGAGCTGCCTTCACCCACGACTCGGAGTTGTGTCCCTGTGTCCCTGCAAAGCTCAGCCCTGCCATCCTGCAGCCATGTCCTCCAGAAAATGGCCGGGCAGTGGAATGCTGAGCATGGCCAGGGAGAAAAGCCAACATTTAGGTACAGAATGGTACGTGGAGCAAGAGGGCAGCCTTGGGCCCTGGGGCAGCCTGTGGCAGCGAGAGGCATTTCTGGGTGGCCCCAGCCTCCCCCATCCTGCCAAGGTGACGTCAAGGGGACCTTCGCCTTCTGCTATCAGGCCTGGCTCACACACTTGGTGTCGGCAAAGGCTGCCAGCACGGCTAGGGAGGCAGCAGCAAGGCTGAGACGTCACTGCCCCGCTCCAGGCTGCCTTGGCACGCACCAGCCCCGGCACAGCCCACGCCAGTGCGGTGTTTGGGGCCAATGCTATCTGGGTGGGTAAATGGAGTTTATCAGTTCCTCCCTTTTTTCCTTTTCTTTTTTTTTTTTAAGGCATGCACAAAGAAAAGGAACCATTTCTGCAGGGAAGCTGCAGTGGAAGCTAAGGTAAGAACAAAGAAGTAAGAACAAAGGAGGAATGGGTTCCCACATCCAACACTGGGGCACAGTGCATCTGTCCCCGGGGCCCACCCAGACCAGTGGCACCTCCTTTAGAGCCTGTCCCTGCTGCCATCCTAAACCTGCAGCCCGTCCCCAAACTGCCCAGCTGCAGGTCAGGGCAGAGGGCTGTTAAGTGAAGTCAAATTGGCCAGGGCAATGGCTGATCCCAAGGGGAGAAGTGGCAGCAGGGGGAAGATTGCGTGCCCAACGGCGAGGCGTGAACAGGGATTATTTCGCTGGCGCACAGCATCCCCAGGTGTTGTTCTAGCACTGGGTGTTTGGTGGCAGCTGGGCACCCCCTGAGTACTGCTGGCAGGGACGGGCAGGGACATCCCCAGCCTGACCTGCTCAGGGTAGGATGTAACATCACATCTGCTGTGGCTTTGTACTCCAAACCTCCAGGCCTGGAGATCCCTCCCCTGGGTACCTGCTCAGGGCTGTGCTGCTCCCTTGAAGATCCTCCCGAGCATCCTGCCACACTGCAACCTGGAGCCCTTGCCCTTCATTACAGCATCTTCCAGCAGCTCCAGCCTGGAACTCTTGAGTGTTGCCCACAGCCAAGAGCCCTCTTTGGCTCTGGGAAGCCCCATCTCAGACACAGAGCAGCAGTGAAGTGCTTTGGCTAAAGCACCGGACCAAGGACCTGCATCCAGCTGCACAGCCTGGAAGGCCCTTTTGCTCCTGAATCCCAGCAGACACCCCCAGCTCAGGACAAGGCATTGGTGGGCACTGGGGCTTGGTCAGGGCCCATCAGTGACTTTGGCTGAGTTGTGACCGTGAGCCCTGCTCCGAGCCATGCAGGGAGCGATTCCGGCAGTGCCGGGAGGGAATGCCACCCCTAGCCCCAAGAGGCGGAGGGCTCCTCTGGCAGGAAACTCTCCGAGGCTGATTCATATCTCCAGTTTTACAGCCGTTTTGGTCGAACAGGTAAGCCCAGCACATTGCTGGGAACAGGTTCCAGCAGGGGAAAGGTCCTGCAGCTCTAGCTCACACTCCCCTGGGGACATCCCCCTGCTCCGGCATGGCACCGTGGGGCACCAGGATGCATCCCTTCCTTCAGACAGCTGTGGGGAAAGAGTGGCAGGGCTTGGCCTCACTCTCCTCCATTGCCAACCGCTGGGAAGATGATAAGTGTGAAAACCCCAGGAGGCAACACTGCAGGAGCCAAGGTCTCTCCGCAGCACGTGGAGGGCTGAGGCTGGGAGCGAGAGGCAAACCAAAGCCCTTTTGCGGCAGCCTGACGAAGAGATGCCTGCACGGCACGCCATTGGGAGGGGAAATGACACCCGGCGCTCCTCTGGCACGCCTGCCCCTTGGGGGCATGCCTCCTACCCCATCTCCTTTGCCGGCTGGGAGGAGGCCGTGAGTCACCAAGGGGCACCCCATCCAGCCCTGCCAGCATGACACAGCTTGCCTGGGGCCCCCGAGCAACGCGACAGCTGATTCCCACCAGCTTCCTCCAAGAGCCTTTTAAAATTCCCTGCAATCTCTCCCTGGCAGGGCTCCATGTCTTACCGGGCTCATTTCTACTCTTGGGTCATTTATTGCTTTACCTACACGAACTTGGATCAGGCATGCATAGCCTGAGCCAGCCTGCCGGCGTGAGGCGATGCAGGGGTGGCATCATCCCTATGGGGGCACGTCTTGCCCCGTCAGCTCTGGGAAATGATGCGCATGCTTTTTGAAGGCATTTCTGCGATTGCGAAACCCACCCAGAGCGATGAAAGGAGTGTGTACATGGGGATGTCACTCTTCCATGATGAAAACACGTAAATTAAATGAAAACTCTGGCAGGAGCCTTGCTGGTATCAGCTCCTCAGCCTGCTGGAGCTTGGCACCCAGCGCCCAACCCTGGCAAACAGGCTGAGCGGCCCCAGCCTGCGAGCCGGCCGGTCGGGGCAGCGCGGGCAGCTGCGGGAGGGAGCTAACCCGGCGATGAACTCACTGGCACCCAGTCACGTCCCCAGTGCACCCTTCCAAAGGAAGCCCCGCAGGCAGCAGAGCTCCTCACGGAAGGACGTCGTTCCACCATGCGCTGCCCAGGACACCTCATCTTCCTGGGGAAACACCCTTCTCCCAGCAGGCGAGCCTCTGGAAGGTGGCCAGCCATGGTGCAGAGCCCTGCCTACTGCATTTAAACCTTCCTCCTTGCCTTGACGGAGCCTCGTGAAATCCTCTACCGGGTCCCCAGGGTTTGGACGGAGTGGATGGAGCCTGCTCCTGGCAAGCCCTGGGCGGGCTGTCCCTCTGCAAGGCAGCCGTAGGGCTCATGCTGCTACTTTCCCCCCATTCCCTCCAAGCCTCCAGAGGTTTTCCAAACAATCTTTGAACTACCACCGTCTTCAGCCTTTGTTCCTGTTCCCTGTCAAACGGCCATGGTTGATGTCCTGCCCCGCGCCCGGGACGAGTGGGAGCACCGTCACCCCACCCAGCCTGTTAAAAGGAGCTTTTACGTCCTGCCCCTTAATCCTGTTTCTGAAAGGAGAACGTGTTTTAAAGATCAGGGGAGGTTGCTAAGGGACAGTGTGCTTGGCAGGGATGCCGCTCGCAAACCCTCAGCGCTCAAAAGCAGGAGGTAAATAACTGGAGATATTATTAATCCTTCACTGCCCACACAATAAACAGAAATGTATTATTCTTGCCAAGGACAAGGGAGCCCATACTTCCCCGCAGCCGAGGAGCTGAACCAGCAAATCTTTTGGATTCAGCTCCTCTGCGGGGTTCAGCCCTCGACTGAAGTCGTTCCAGTTCAGTTCAGGCCTATAATGGTTCGTTAACCATTTGTTAACCCTGAACTCATTTCCGCCAGCTTAAGCTGGAAAACACAGCCCCTGGAAGTGGCCATGCCACGGGGACCGAGGTTTCCACGGCCCCTGCTCCCATCCCAGTTGGGACACCAGAGCTTTTTGGTTGGACACGCAGGGCAAAAGGGCTGAAAAGCTAAATATTTCCGTGGGAGAGTGCAGGAAGCCTGCGCTATGAGGGATGAGCCGGGTTCTGGAGGAACTGAGCCTCCTGCGCTCTTCCTCTCAGAAACCAGCACCTGCGCACCCACGGTTTGAGTCAGCGGCTCCCAAACTGCCGGGAGCACCAGAGGATCACGTGTCCCTGTCGTCACGCTCAGAAATCAAAATGCTCCACGTATTCAATCCCCTTTGATGGCCCGCAACCCGATTCCGGGGCCAGCCAGGGGATGTTTAAGAAGAAATCTGCTACGACAACAGGCTGAGGCCTGGGGGCCCGGCCGCTGGCGAGCCAGCCGCTCACATCCAGCGCCGTGCGCTGGCACCATCAGAAGAGGAGACCTTGGTTATATTTATCGTTTGACTGTACCGGTCCCCACTATTTTTAGAGTGGCGTTGCAGTCGCAGCTCGCTGAGGAGCGAGGTGAGTCGGCCGGCAGGCTGTTTTTTTGTTGAGTTTCACCCAAAATCGCTGAGTCAAGGAGTCTCTTCCCTGACTCAAACGGCACACAGTTGGGCTGCTGAGCTCTGGGGTGCTGCCCCTCGGGGCAGCACGTCCTGCCTGTGTCCCCACGACACAGAGCCCATGGTGCCCCACGGCTGCCCCACGGCTGCTGAGCCGCTATTTCCCGTGGGGCAGCTGCTCCCGTGGGTCCTGTGCCCACGGCCGGGCTCCGGCACAGCTGCTTCCCGGCTCGGCTGCGTGGGTGTCGGGCAGGCTGGGCCCGTGGGGCGCCCGCACCACTCGCGGTGGGTGACACCCGCGTGGTCCCACTCGGGGGAGGCCATGCCCGTGGGGGGGCGGGGGGGGCATGTCTGTGGGGCTGGGACACGCCACACGCACGGGGCTATGGGGAGGGTGTCTGTGGGGCTGGGACACACCGCGCCCGTGGGTACGTCCGTGGGGTGGGACGCGCTGCGCCCGTGGTGTCGGGGCGGAGCTGTGCCCGTGGGGCTGAGGCACAGTGAACCCATGGTGGGGGGGGGCGGGGCGTGCCCGTGGGGCCAGGACATGCCGCGCCCGTGGGGCCTGGGGTACCCGTGGGGCTGGGACACGCCGCGCCCGCGGGGGTCAGGGCGATGGCAGCCCCCCCATCAGCGCGCAGCCAGGCCCCGCCCCTGCCGCCGGCGGCCAATGAGGAATCGCTTAGTCTGGGACCGCCCCGTCCCCGCTGTCATCACACACCCGCACGTGGAGGGGGCGGGTCGGGGGCGGGACCTCGGCGCTGTGCGTCACCGCATTTCCTCCCTTCCATTGGTCGCGCGGCCCCACCGCTCGCCTCGCCCCGCGCCGTGCCCCGCCCAGCGCACCAATCAGCGCAGGGGAGGTGGGTACGGGAGGGGCGTGTCCCCGCCGGCACCCGGAAGGAGCGGACGGAGCCGCGCAGTAGTCGGGGCGCAGCGGCGGCGGCGGCAGCAGTAGAAGCGGCAGCGGTGGAGGGGGCGCTGGTGGGTCCGGCGGGGACGCGGGCGGATGGGGGCACGGTACAGAACAGAACCAGGCGGGGACATCGGCTCGGCTGCCCGGCGTGGGAGGGGTTAATGCGCCCCGTACCTGGTTCCAGAAGGTTCGGGGGGGGGGCGCGCTGAGGCTGGGGGTCTGGGGGGACCGGGACCGGGTGGTACCAGGGGGCCGTGACTGAGGGGGCCGTAGCCGAGGGGCCGCAACCGGGAGTGCTGTGGCCGGGGGAAGCGGTGGCGGGGGCCGCGGCAGCCGGTGTGACCGCAGAGCGACTTTGGGAGCGGGGGGGTGCTGTGGCAGGGACGCTGTGCCCCCCGCCCCGCGCGGTGTCGGTGCTCGGTGGGGGGCGGTGGCTGGGGCGGCGCAGGCTGTGCTTGGGGGGGTTGCCCCCCGTCCTGGCTCCCGGCCCCTCGCCAGGGCCCCCCCGGCAGCTGACGGAGGCTGTGCTGTCCCTGGTCTCGCCCAGCGAGGCCACCTCCTCTGCGCCGTGACATGGGCAGGGACAGCCCGACCGCTGCCCTGCGACAGGATGGGGCCTCCTCCTCCTCCTCCTCCTCCTCCTCCTCGTCCTCCTCCTCCAGAGCTTCAGCTCAAACCCGGCCCCGGCTGGGCCCAGCTGGACGTTCAGCCCCCCCCTCCAGGCCGGACACCCGCATCCCGGCCACGCAGCCCACCGAGACGGGGAGCTGGAGGCGCGGCTCATCCAGCGCCGGCTTGGCCGGCACCTGCCCCCTGCGTGGGTAAATCACAACCCTCGGCGTGGGGCTGCCGAAAAATAGCGCTGGAGCGGATGTGAACCCCAGCATCCGTGGCGAGAGGCCTGCTGCCCTCTGGTGACAGCCGCCACGGGCGGAAGGCCCCATCGCGGAGGGGACATCTGCCCACCCAAAACCAGCAGCTACAGAACTGGTTGGGGGGGGGGGTGGGGGTGTGGGTTCGGGCGTTTTGCTGTGGCTGGGGCACTCCACTTTTACAGACACCACCCGGGTGGTGCGCAGCGTACTCCTGGCAGTCCCAGATGTTGGAATCCTGGATTTGGAAAGCCGCTGTGTGTTAGGGAAGGCAGAGGGGATGGCTGCGTGGTGGGAAACTGGGCAAACCCACAGCCCACCCGTGAACGTGACCCATCTGGTGATGTGTGTGAGTGGCATAGGCTTATTTCTGAGGGTTTCCAGACTCCTTTTGTTTTTTTAAGGAAGAAGTGTGGAGTCTGCAGCTGCTGTGGAAAGTGTATGGCAGAGGAATTAGGGTATTTTCAAAGTCACTTCCACTCAGTGCCTTTTTAAAAAGCGTCATACAAGCAAAGATCTGCTTACGGACGTGTCCGTGCCTCAATTGTGTCTGTCTGCCTTAGCAGAGAGGGGAAGTGGTGACCTTGTGGAGAGCGTAGCAGGATTGAACCCTAACGCAAAGGAGAGTCTCAGCAAACCTGATAACACAATGCAGAAGGTGAAGAAGGTCTGGCGGGTGGAAGAGCAGAAAACTCCCGATCTGACAGTACTAGAGTTACTTTTGGCTGGGCCCTGCTTTAGAAAGGGGTTGAGGACCGGGAGAATTAAGTCATCCTGTAAAGCCTCACCACCGCCTTGTTTCGCAGCAGCGATTCACATCGTGCGGGTCTTGGCGTGAGCGAGCGGCAGGGCCCCGGTGGGGACTACATGTCCCAGCATGCAGCTCCTTCCGCACAGCCCAGCGGTTTGGGCATCGCAGCTGGCTGGGATCTGCAGCCTCCTGGCAGCTCTGGCTGTGCTGACAGCACGGCAGCGGTGAGAGCTTGGTGGGCAGGGGGGGTTGTACAGGGTTTGGATCAGAGTGGAATGCTGCTGCAGTTGCAGAGGAGACAGCATCTGCCTTTGCCTCGTCGGCAGCAGCTGCTCCCGTAACGTTTTGCTGGGTTCCTGCTGACTCTTGTGAGGCCTGAGTGCCTCCCTTCCCATGGACCCTGAGGTGGCCAGGATGTGTGGGACAGCAGAGCCCTCCTGTCACCCCAGCTGTAGAGCTGCGGTCCTTTAGGAGCTGGACCTGTGGACTGAGGTCAGGCCTGCAAGTGGGGTAGGGCTGGGGCCATTTCAGCTCTGCCGCTCACCCACGTTGTTTCTGTGCCCCGCATGAGAAGTTTCTTGCCCATCATTGGAAGGAAAGCTGGTGGGGTCACTCTGCACCGACTTTGGGAACCCTGCTATTTGACACACAGCTTGCTGAGGGGCTCCCCTGCCTTTACAGCAAGCTGGGCAGAGCAACTCTCAATGCTGTTCTTCACATCTGCCCTCTCCAGAAATGGACTATAGGGGATAACAGATAATTTTAATTTTTCTGGTAGGGTTGCTGTATCACTACTGGTGGCTTCCTCCAAGGCAGATGAAGCCCCCAGTCCATACACCCTCCTGCCGCTGTGGTGCTGAGCTTCCCCATCCCCTGTTACCTTGTCAGTTTCAGGTCTTCTGAGCAAGTGGAGCAGGAGGAGGAAAGGAAGTTCCCTCCCTGGGTCCCTCAAGGGACCTCTGAAGGCAGAGAAGCACATCTGCACCACTGGTCTTCCTCTTGCTGTCTGCTGCCAGCTACTTGCCCTGGCCTGTTTCTGCACGGCCTCGCTGAGTAGCAGAGGGCAGAGACGCATGGATGTTCCTCACTGCTTCTGACTCTAAGGGCGGTTCAAGGGGATAGTTTTTGATTTGCCTCTTGAAAGTCAATGACTCTTAACTCTTCCTGAGTCCTTTAGCTGCCCTTGCTGCTCTGGGCCTGCCCACACTTGTCCCCTGCTTATTTGGGAGGCACCATTGTGTGCTGTGTGGAAATGCACAGTGCCTGGGGGCCAGGATGCTTCCTGGATGCAGAAGAAGAAAACATGTCGTTTGTAGGTATGTGACCACAGACATGAAAGGAAAGAGTGAAGCTGTATTGATTAGAAAAATGGTGTCCTCAGCACACTGTCAATGGAGCTGTAATCATGTTGTCAGAAGCTTCCGTGGCTGGAGGAATTAATGAGTCAGGTTTAAAGCAGGACATGTGTGAAGGGCAACACAGGAGAAATCCTGAAAGGAGCTATTTTATGTTAACAGTTGGCTTGTGGAGGGTGTTGTTGTGGGTCACCTGTCAGTGAGAATCTTCTGTGGAAGTGTTTTTCCTGATGCCGCTCCACAGCACGTCACTGCCAGGGACCCCCTTCCTCCTGCGGGCTGCGTGGGTCCCTGTGTCATGGTAACGCCATTGCATGTTTCTGGCCCTTCCTTCTGCCTGCAGTGCCTGGCAGTTCTGCTCCCTGGAGCCTGTTTTCAGACCAGCTTTCTTCTTTTGCTTTTCCATTTTGCTTTTGCTCATGAGCAGGTGAGTATAACCTCTAGAGAACTTGATCTCAGGAAGTTTGGGGTTTGCTTTAGAAATTACTTTCTTTGACTGGGAGGTGTCCTTGCAAATCTTCATCCTCCCTCTGCCTTTGCTCCTCTCTTTTGTAGTCCCCTTTGCTTGGCCTCGTGAATGCCCAGCTGCCAATTAACATGTTTTTCCCCTGTTTCTATCAGTGTCCTCAGCTGGTTGTGAATCCTGAATGAAGAGCAGCTGAGCTCACATGCTCTGCATTTCAGAGAGCTCTTTCAGGACTGGCTGGTGGTTTGCAGTCATACTTGCCTGTGTTGTGGCCTGGACAACCCCCCAGCTAAGCAGTGTGATGGCAGAACAATACTTGTATGGGAAGCCTTCAAAGGAGTCCTATGTACTGCAAAAAGTGCAGTTAGTGATTCAGATGGAAATGCTTTTCAGTAACGAATCCATGTCCCAGGCCAGGGCTGATGTCAACCCTGGGATTCTTCTTGTTGGAAGTGAACAAAGATGCAAAGCCCTTTATGCAAGAGCTGAGGTGATAATCTAGATATCCTGGCCTGAGACCATTTAGGGTAATTGCATTCTTCTTGGGGAGGGTTTTCAACCTGTCCCTGTCAAATGCATCGCCTTGCTTTCTGTGCTGCAGCGGTATGTGGGTGGCAGTACTTCAGCCATGTCCAAAGCAATTCTTGTCACTGCTCAGGCTTAGAGCCTTTTGAGCCTTCTCTGAAAGACAGGGTGGTAGAGCAGGGAGTTTGTGGAGAGTTTAAAATATACGTATATTTACACGTGCACATGCTACACTTACTGGGCCTTGTTCTGCTTCTAAGCTCTCCAAAAGCATAGCCCTGGTGACCGGCTGGTACGGCTTCCAGGTGGGACCTCTCCTGGGATGCCGGTGCAGGTTGACCCCCGCTAGCTGTGTAGGTGACAGTGACATTAAGCACAAACTGTCTGGGTGCCATCATGACTGTTTTAAGGACCAGTGCACCCAGTAAGCTAGTGTAGGGGTGACTCCCCCCATCACGATGTAAAGGCTGTGCTGCTGGGGCACCGGCAGCGTGGCTGCCCGCGGTGGTTTGCTGCCGCAGCTCTGGCCGGAGCTGAGTTGTGCTGCTGGTGGTACTGCAGGCTGGTAGCCCATGCAGGAGGGCAGACTGGGGAGTGGGCACTACCCCTACACAGCTTTTTGCTCATCTTGTCTGTGGCCAGGGGAATGTCAGATCTGGTTTTGAGGAGGTTGATGATGTCCCATTTTTCAGGACTTACTGGGCATGAAGACCTAGCCCCCACGCAGTGCAATCTCCAGTAGTCTGTAATTACAGCACTGGGAGCCTGGGGAGGAGTCTTAAACAACGTCTTTGTGATGGTGTTGGCAGGCCTCTCAGAGATTTCTATTAAGCAGTTGTCGTTTTCCCCTTTTGCTGTAGCCTGGGAAACGCTGCGGTGTTGGATTTGGCTTGGTCTATTTGGGTTGTTGGGAGCGATGTCTCCCCACAGCGGAGTCTGGCCCTGCCTGCCCTGGCTCCACATCCCTGTGAGGTGGTTTAGTGGGGACCTGTGGGGACCACAGCCAAAGCCTGTTCTTGCAGATGAACCATCTGCCAGTGCACCCACTCGAGTACCGGCAAAGCCTCTGGTGGAGCAAGGTATGGCTGCGCAGGTGAAGAAGAACAAAGCCGAGGCCACAGAAAGGACTTTAATTCCCATTGAGATCTGGGAAACGGGGGTGGTGGCTGAGACATTAGCAGCCCTCTCTGTGCAACCAACAGTGCACCTGCCTGGAGTCATGCAGGGACCTGGGTGATAACTGGAACCCTGAGAGGGGTTGCAGCTGGAGGGACGGCCTCAGCACTAGTAAAAGATATGATGGGATCTTTGAGGTGCCCAGGGGGTCTCGGTTCTGTGTGTAAGCCTCTAACTTGCTTGGCTTGAATGAGCAATGACTGCCCACCCAGCATTTGGAAGGTCTTCTTGCATGGGCAGGTATTTCCCAGCTAAGCTGAACATGTGTCTGTGCATTTGTCTTTCCAGATAACCCAAGACAGCTGTAACAGGCAACTCCAGGACCACAGTGCGAGTGCTGACAGCTGAGAGCTGCCTTTCCCATCTGCTTCAGCTCTGCACCAAGGTTAGTACCCATTCAATCATCGCCAGTTTCCCTTCCTTCACCAGGGCTACGTGAAGAAGACAGGGAACCCTGTGCTCTCCATCCCTCGGCCCATTAGGGACAGTTCTGTAGAGCAGGGGTCACCCAAGTGAGATGCTCACACACTGTGCTTGCTGGATGCTTCTGCCTCCAGGAGAGCAAACCAAACCCTTCTCTCACCCCAGAGCTCAGGTACGATTTTGCCAGGAGAGGTTACATGGGGAAGCCACTGTTTAGGACATGTGGCTGCCAAGGCTGCATGGCTCTTCCTCTGAAGTGTCTGCCAGGGAAGTCTGGGGCCAGTCCAGAGACAGCTGGAGCCTGGGCCTCAGGCCATCTCATCCTTCCGCTTGATGCTGAAGTGGTACCCACAGTGAGTGAGGCAGAGGTAGATTCAGCTGGGAAGTTAAAAGGAAGGAAGAAGTCCTTAGCTCATGTCAGTGCTCTGTGCTGCGAACTCCCAACCACACAACGCAGTGGCAGCAGAGCAGCCCCTTTATCCAGCTGAGTTGTGACAGTCACTAACACCTGCTCCGTGCTGGGATCTTACATCTCGCTTTGTGATGGAGAAGAGATGTTAGGTGGCTAAGATCAGAGAAAAGGGCTGCCCTCAATTCTGCCGGACTTCCTTGCAGTTACTGGTCCACCAAGCTCACAGCATCCTCTCAGGGCTCCCCTGCCTTTTGACAAGAGGCATTTTAACACAAGGCTCACCGTGCTGGATCCACTTTTCTTCCCCCACCTTACCTTGCTGGAGAAATAGCTTAATACCTCTAGGGACAGGAAAAGTCTCATATATGTGTAATGCAGCAGCTTCTCCCATTACTTGGTCATGCCATGAACCTCTTCTTGCTTGTTTGGCTGTTGCCTAACCCAGATAATATCAGTGACCTCATATTTGGGCTGAATGAACTGTGTTAGTTCAGTTTAATGCAGCTGGCAGTATTCTGGAAGCCAGTACAGCTTGCAGTCCTTTGGACAGACTTGCAGTGCCTCTGTTGGCAATAGGGTGGAATGCTTTGCTGACAAACTCGAAGACCTGGGCAAAGTGGTGATTATAGCTTCAACAGAAAGTGGTCAGCCTAATGGCCTTCATCCTGCTCTTAGCATGTGAGGGCTGCCCTTGCCCCTTGGACTGACCAGCTGATCATGGACTAGGTCTTCTTTCCACTGGAAATCCCAAGAAAATGCTGCCTCCCCTTCAGAGATGGGAGCCCTGGGTTCCATGTGAGTATTGGCACTGGAGTTATGTGAGGAATCTCCTTTTTAACCTACTGTGTCTGTTGCAAGTAGGTCGGGCATTCAAAGATCCTGTTCATGGGAGTGTTGGGACAGCTGGATCCTTGTTTGGTTCCTGCTGCTCCCAAGAATGGAGCAGAGGATCATCTGCTGAGGCTAATTTTAGGTCTCCGAACACTGCCGGTGTGCTTCTGAGGCCCTGTTTGTGTGTGATCCTGTGTCTCCCTGCTAAGCGCTATGTGAGAGTCCTGTATCCTCAAGGTTTTGCTGGGGCACAACGTCCCAGGGATTAGGAAGAACTTTGAATTCCTCACTTACCTTAAGTGTCTAAACCATATCATATGGATGTGTGACCCCTTTTTTTTAGCCCTAGCACCAAGCACCTTCTGGACCTTGCTTTGTGGGTGCCCACACATTGCGTGGTGGGAAGTGGGCTGCGGCTTTCCAGCCTTTCCCTGCCAAAAAATGCAGCATCCCTCCTGTTTGCAGCAGTTGGTTCCTGTTGTCTTGGGTGGGCGCATGCAGTGCAGAAAACAGTCTTTGAGAAGGCTCTGGATGTGGAAATACTGCAAAGCCCACACACGAGTCAGATAAGAGCCCAGCTCTGGCCCTCTCTGTACGGCTGGATGGCTGCTTGGCATCTACCACCGCCGTCCTCCAGCCCAGCGCAGCACAGGGTGAGGCTTCCCGACCTCTCCCTTGTTTGTACACCCAAGACTTTTGGTCTCTCTGCACTTTTTGGTTTCCACCTGCTCAGGTGATTTCTTTCAGCAGCGCTGAGCTTTGCTAAGTTTCATGTTGAGGCAAGACGTGGCTCTGCAGTTTTGGCCCATCTTTATTTTTAGTCTGTGTAAGACATAGTTGATGGTATCAGAAGGAAGTTGCATGGTCTCCTGAGCTCCGTGACTCATCCTGGATCAGGACTGAGGCTTCGCTAGCTTCTGCTATAACCCTCAAGTGATGTAACCAGTTGTGGTGGGCCCTACTAGATTTGGGGAAGGGCAGAATGGGGAGGGAAGCAGAACTTTTAGAAATTCTTTTTTATCCATTCTGTTAAGTCATTAAATTAATTAATTGAACGATATTGGCAAGTATCACACCTGAGTGTGGTTTAGCGGGGTCCTTTGTCTTCCCCTTGCATCTTGTGCCTGTGTGGGAGAGCAGAAAGGGAGAGGACCTCTGCTTACATGCTGAGTTGGGTAACTCTTTAGCAGCACGTAGCAACAGTAGAAAACAATTTTTAGGACAGGAAGCAAAGCAGGATCCTGTCTCCACTTGAAGCCACAGCGAGGTTTGGTGCAGCAGAACAGATCTGCCTGAAGTGGAAATGGGCTGGGACTGAAGAGCAGAGACTTAGGAGATGCCTGCCAGGCTGCAGCAAGAAGAGTCTGGGACCTCATTTCCATCAAATCCGGTGCTGCCACAAGGTAGAAATAGCTGATGGGGCTTTCTGACCTGCAGGCAGCCGTGCTGTGCTGGTCTGGGCTGGGCAGGGGCTGCATGTCACCACTATGGAGCAGGCAGCGTGGGAGAGGCGGTGATGCTGAAGCATCCCTGCCTGCCGCAGCACAACACGGGGTGCAGCTAGAGGGGCCTCTGTGCCCCATGTCTGGCTGCCCAGCTCTCCTTTGTCACGCTTCAGGACTGGGCTCCGTGGGGTGTGATGCACCCAGTTCCAGAATAGGCACCTTGCCTGCAAAGCAGGTAGGGATGATGGCTTGTGGGGATGGGCTTCCAGCTCTGCCCCGTTTCCTTCCTTGGGGTAATGAACAACCCTTTAGGAGCACATTGAGGCTTTTGGGTGTTGTGCGGCGGGTTTTATGTATTGAGTAGTGGGGAGTGGACAGCAAGGCTAGGGGGAGCAGACACAAAGGAAGGAGGTAGAGGGGCGTGCTTGGGGGGATTGCTATGGCAACTCGCCGCTGGCAGCATCCCAGCACTGCTCTTTCCACAGCACATGGTGGAGGAGCAGCCGCGGAAAACATGCAGCCTGCCACAGCCCTGGATGCAGCCCCATCCCAGCCGTACCATGGGCTCGGCACCGCTGGGCTCCTGCATCACAATCTGGTGTCAGGAGCCGTTCTCCCCAGGCAGCTGCCTCAGGGTGGGTGGCCCAGGGTGTTTTGTCCCCTCTTTTGCCCCTCGCTGGGGAACGGGCAGGCAGCTCCTGTTTGCAGATCTGTTTTGTTTGAAGTCTTGAGTTGCAGAGCAGGCCCAGCCAGAAAGAAACCAGTCCCCTGGGCCCTCTTAGTGAACCACAGAGGAAAGCAAGTCATTCTGCTGCCCTTGCTCATCCTCAGTTAGTCAATGTAAGTGGCTCCAGCCGTGCCTGCACCTTCCAAGGAAGCTTGGCCTTGTACTGTGCTGTCCACCTCGCACAGCTAGCTTGCCTTGTTCGCAGTATCTGTACTGTGGTGGAGAGCAGATGCCCTAGTGAGCCCTCTGATACGGTCCAAGACCATCCTCTGGGGCAGGTAACGGAGGAGTCAAACGTTTCTGAAGCTGCCTTTGGGCAGACCCCTTGCCAGATGCTGGTAGAGAGCTGGCTCCAGGTGAAGGAAGAGGGTAACATCGTGCCACTTGCTGCGCAGCGAGAACAGGTCAGGAAGCTGGCTCCAGCCTGGCCATAATGTGAGCGTTACTGAGACCCGATGTGTCATCCATAATGTACCTAAAGGCCTGGATGCAAGCCAGGGGGAAGGGACTGGCTGGCAGCAAGCACAGCTTCCCCATCTCAACATGGATGGCTCTGTGAGCTGTGAACCTCTCTCATTACACCTCTCAAAGGTCAGTGCTCACAGTGAGCTACAACGCCCTGCCCACAGCTCTGCGCCCAGCCCAGAATGGGAGGGGAAGGAGCCTGCTCCACTTCTGGAGGATGCTCTGAACTTGTGCAGGTCAAATGTGTGGAGTTGCCATAGGGTGGCACACAGTGCTGTAGGGCCTGTGGCCAGAGTTTGTCTGGGACTAGGATGTCCAGGCAAATCTCAAATCTGGAGGGGAAAGGACACTTGTCTGTGAGCTGCCCAAACAGCCCTATGCTCATAAAGGTCACAATTCTTGCCTGAACTGTGACCACTCCTTCCAGCTCTGAACCAGGGTAAAAAGCCTCAGACGTTCCTCTGAAAACTATTTCACCGTTTCAACCACTACCATAGTGTCCATCTCTGATTTAGGGTGATTATAGGATCTGTATAGACTGCCAAACTCTCTCCAGTGAGTCTTTCAGTCATCTGAAAACTTGAAATGGGCTAGCCTTGTTTATAAAATACCCCCTGGACTCCAAATCTAGTGTTCCCAAGGGAGAGCAAACAAAGAGGTGAAAGGTGGAACTTGGAGCCTCTGAGAAAGCCACCTGTGACACAGTGGTGTGCTTCCCCCATTCTGCTTCTGACAAGTTCCTTCCCCTTTCAGAGGGGAGCAGATTGCTTCATGCTGGCAGCCAGAGCTTCATTCCCATGGAAGAAGCTGGGATGCTGGTACCTGACACTGAAGGCAATTTCAGATCAGGAGCTCGAGTGCTGCTCTTCCTGTATGTGACCTTCAGCACCTGGCGTGAGAACTGGCATTACAATATCTTACAGGTGTGGATGATGGCAGAGCATGGTCAGAATCTGTTGAACTAAAAAGTGATTCCCTCCCTCTGACTCCACTTTCACAGCCCATTGCTTCTGATCTTTCCTCTGGACTGAGGCCTAAAGATGTGCTATGAAATGTCATGGAGTGGATGCAGAGCCCAGCAGATAAGGCTCTGGGGTTTGTGTGCGTGTTGGGGTGTGAAGTGCCAGTTTCTAGGGCAGAAGGTGTTTTTTCTTTTGCCATTTATACGGCACCTTGCATGCCGAGATCCTTGCCCAAGACTCAAGCTCCTGAGCACTGTGGCCTGATGAGTTATGTCATCTTTGAAAGTGCTGGTCCCTCTTTTTCTGTCTTGCCTGTTCGTGCTACACATTTTTAAGCACAGCACCAAGAATCAGAAAAGCCCAAAGGCAGTGGGGTCACATACTGTGCTCCCAATTTGGGAAGGAGTTAAGACAGGCAGTGCTGGAATAAGCATTGAGAGAGAGGCAGCCAAGAGGCATTTCCTTCTGGCTGAGCTGCGGTGTTGAAGTTTGGAAAGTACTGTGTGGGTTATGGGCTGCTGCGCTTTGCTGCTGCCGTCGCCTTAGGCAAGTCCGGGACACGCATACCTGCTAGTAGTCAGATGGGGACACCACACTGAGCAGTGTCACTCTGAAAAAATGGCCAGTGTCCTTTTGGACATCAGGAGCAACCTTAATGCTGCTGCTGTGGGAAGAGTGCCGGGGATTTTGGCAGGGAGGTGATTGATCATTGGGACCAGAAGGAAACTGACTTGGTGGGAGTTGCTACCTGCATTCCCTAAATTGTGAGAAGATAGTTGAGCCCAGAAGCACTTTACAGGTCGCCCTGTCTGGAAGATGCATGAAGAATAGCTTGTAAGAGCCACCTCTTTGCTCAGCTCAGACCTGGGGAACAGGCCTGGACTCTGTGCGCTGGGGTTTTCATACTACCAGTCAGCAGGGCTGTGGCCCTGCAGAGAGAGCATAGCACAGACAGGTTAGCGCGGTCACTTTCCGTGCCAGTCCTTTCTATAGCAGTGCATTGCTAATGAGATTAGCATCGCTGGGCCAGCGGTGCACAAAGAGGGTGATTCTCAGGGTCCTCTCTGCGGTGGCTGCCAGCAAAATAAAACTGCTATGGCATCAAGTAGTGGGTCTGAGCTTTGCTTTCAATTCGTCTTCTAGGAGCCAGCAACAGCTAAAAATATGAGCAGTTTTTGAGGAACTAGAATATTCTTAGGCTTTTTTTCTGGGGCCAGTCTGCCGACCTCTCCACTGGCCTGACGGTCTGGGATCTTAAGGTATTTGCAATGATCTGTCCTGGCTGCGTGATAAATCTGGGAAGAGAGAACACAATCGGTGGCATCAAGCTGCCACCCTGAAAGTGCCCTCTTGCTGCTGTGCCTGTTCCCTGTAACCAAAGGGCTGTTTCATGGCTCAGGTATGTTGAGGAAACAGACTTACAGCTCCTTGCTTTCTCTCATGCAGCTATTTCCCTGGCAGCTCAGTAGGAATGGTTTATTACAGATTACAGATCTGTTTAGTTCTGTTTCCCTACAATATCACACTCTTAGAGTAACGGAGCAGAACGCAGTGGTGTTTCCGGAGGAAGGCTGCTATCAGAGGCCAGCCCTGTAGCAGAGGCTGGAAGTGAGGAGCAGCAGTTTACCAGGAAATGCCTGTGTTCATGTGCTGGTGGCTTTTGGGAAGGAAAAGGCTTCTCACCCTTGAAAACTTCTTTACAACAGGACTCCAAACATTGCTGATGGAGCTGCACCAGTGTGAGCAGCAGTGAGAATGTTGCCCTCCAGAGCCTGGGAAAGGTCTGACCAAAGCGGTGGTCTGTAAGGAAAAGTCCAATTCTGTCCTTAAGTGAACTTCCAAGTGTGTTTTGTTTTTGTTTTTTTTTTTTCTGAATGTTTTTTTTGTTTGGGGTTTTTTTGTGGTGGTGGTTTGGTTTGGGCTTTTGTCTGCTGCCAAAAAGAAAAGGTATTGCTTGTGCAAATCCTTGTAAGGAAAGAGCAGGGAATTTCCTTTGGAGTGAGCCTGGCTGAAACTCGATGCGTCTCAGATGTGTGTTAACAGAGAAATGAAAAGATTGTGCCATAAAGTGATAGGGGATAATGAGTTTAATCTACTATTATGTTGTCCTGGGATTTAGAGCTGGGGCAAGGGTTTTGGCAATAACGTTATGCTTTGCATGACAACAGCAGCGAGTACCACCTGAACACACCTCCCTGGGGAGGGGTGAAGTGGTCTGTTTTCAGAGAGTCCCCAGGAAGGCAGAGCGAGGCAACCGAGAGATGCGGGCCTGGGGAAAGATGCCAGGAGACTTGCAGATGAGCAGTGCATCTTCTGCAGCTTGAGCTCTGCTTTCTCATTCGGTGACCCAGTTGAACTGGACAATGCTGGGCTCTCAACCTCATTGAGATCTTGAGAAATACCATAAAGAACCTGGAACTTTAATAACATTAGTGAGATGTCTGACCTGCAGCCTGAATGAACAAATCTTGATCTTTAGCTTTTCTGCCTACAAAGTAGATAGATGGGACGAGACCTAGGGATTTTAAAGGATGCTAGTGTGGGTGAACAGTGCTGTGGACCTTGTCCTGGAACAGGCCCTCAAAAGGGTTTTTGGAGGCTGGGATCAGTACCTGGAAACTTACCAGCTCCTAGAGCTGGACCAGAGAATCCAGGTCTTTACTTGAACACATGAATCTTTTAAAGTAAAGCATGCGACAACCTGTTCTCAAGGAAGCACCCAGGCCCTACCAGCCTTTTGGAAGCCAGGACACTCTTCTGGTTTGTAATGCTCTATCTTTTTGTTTGTTTGTTTGTCTGGGCTTTATGTTTTGGTTTTTTTTTTTTTTTTTTTTTTGTTTTGTTCCTATATGGTATTACCTTTCTTTTCTGGGCCATACTAAGTTACATGCATCTGATACAGAGCCCTGCATGTCCCCGTCCCCTCTGGTGCCAGAGAGCATGTGGGCCAGTCTGCGGGACCAGATGTATCCCAGCTGAGCTGGGGGCAGTCCTTATGGCCAGCAGCAGAGTAGGGACAACTTCTGCTTCAAAGAGAGGTGGGAACAGAGAAGGCTCGTAATTTGGGTAGCTGCTTAGTTACTACAGGACATGTGAGAATCTTTATCTCTCCCCATCGCTGGGGTTTTCAGAGGTGTCAGTACCACCCTTGCTGTGCTCCCCACACAGTGACCCGTGCTGGGGGCTGCCCACCCTTCCTCATGGGCAGGGATGGCACACCGTGCCTCAGTTTCCCTGTGGCTTGGGGAGCATGGAGATGGGGAGCAGGACCAGAAACAGGCAGAGGGGAAGTTAGAGCAGCTGGTAGGAAATGGCATTTTGGGGTGCTGCAGGATGGCCCTACCCCATGCTGTCTGCAGAGGTTGTGTTTTGGGGTGCAGCGATGCGAGCCTTGCTTTGTCTGCTGTGGAGCTGGTGTTTTGAGGTACTGCAGGGCAGCTCTGTTCCATCCCGGCTGCAGAGCTGGCATTTTTGGGTGCTGCAAGGCAGCCCTGGCTCCATACTGCCTGTTCCTGCGCCAGGGATCATGCTAGGGTAGGGAGGGCTGACTGCACCTCCCATCCCCTCTGCATTCCCACGTGCGGAGCGTATGGTTATGGACAGTCCTGTGGCACAGCTTCCTCCAACGTGTGATTTATGGGCTGCTGCTCAGGATGGGGTCTGAGCTTAGCTCAGGCAAGGCAAAAATCAGGAGCGCTATCACTGCTCTCTCACCGATGTGCAGTCTGCGGAGGGAACAGTACAGCATCTCTCTCTGTATCTGCTTTCCGCCTGGGCGTGGAGCAGTGGCTGTACCTGGGGGCAGGAGCAGAGGAGCCCTTCCAGAAGTGACAAAGGGAATGCCCAGTCCTACCTGCTTCCTTCCTCACCTTTCTTCCTTCCTTGCAGCCCTGAATCTGCATGCATAGAGGGTGTTTTGTAATAAACTCGCTGAACCGAGGGCAGGCAGTGTGAGACCAAGAGACTATAAAGACTTGCAAGCCCTAATCATGCCCATGTCACTGCAGCAGTGTGGGGTGCAGGATCCCCACGTAGCCTGGTGGTAGTTTGTACTGAAGATGAGGATGATCAGAGGCATCTTCCCCTCACCCTGCTGTGTGTATCCAATGCGTCCTGCGAGCCACCAGCAGATTGTCAGCACAGCTTTTCTGTAGGTGGAGGGTAGGTCCAGCTTCCCACAAATGCTGCTGCTTGCCTTGCTTTTGTGAAGCACTCTTTATTTGAGGCAGTGCCCTAAGGGTTAAGCCACGGCTGTGGGGTAGGGTTGGTAGCAGGAACAAAGAGGGCTTTTAAGGTCTGTGTTGGGCTAGGAACAGAGGGGATGGAGTGAGTCTTTCCCAGTGTGTTGAATTACAAAGGTCATGGAGACCCTTTTGCTGGGAGGCAGCAGCAGTTGAGGTCCCTGCTGGAAGTGGGGCAGAGAGAAAAGAAAGTGTGAAGGTCAGCGAGAGCAACTTCGTGGGGAGCTTTAGGGCCAGAATGAAAACTGGAGCTGTATCCTGGGATAAATAAGTGTTGCACACAAGGCTGGGAGCCAGGAGGGCAGGACTACAGGCTTTGTGCAGGCCTTCTGCCCTGGGATTTTTGGGTGGTTTGGTTTTGGTTCCCCCCCCGCCCCCGTATTGTATTTGCAGCTGCCTGCACGTGTGGCACCTGAATTCGGAGCATCACTGGTGTAGCCAGCACTTGGGCCTCTCCAACCTGCTCTGAGCCCGTGAAGGCTGCAGAGGGTAAAAGGTGCCTGCGAGGGAGGATCTCTCCAGAATGCAGAAGAAGAGACAGTTCTGGGTGCCTGTACACATCTTGCTTTGGCAGGAGAGGGAAGTTGGCTTTTAAATGCCTGCCCAGGCTAAAATTGTTTTTTTTTTCATGTGTAGTTAAGCAGAAAAGCCTGCATCTAGCTGCTTCCCTAGCCCTTCTGCTTAATGTTGTCTGCTCAGGGTACCCCGTAGGGCAGAGCACCAGAGGAGCCAGCAAAAGAACCTAGGGAAGGGATGGATGGCAGAAACCTCTGTTTCCCTTCCCACAGCAAGGTGGAAAGAGGACACAGCTAGTTTCCATCCTGAGATTCAGATGGAGTGAGCCAGCCAGCCCACCCAGGACACGTACAGAGGGCTGCAGGATGTGCTGAGTCAACAAGAGCATCCCTCTGACAAGGGCCAGGGGCTGATCAGGGCTGCTGAGACAATAGGGGTTTCCAGCTTGCAGGAAGGGTGAGCACCAGCTGTGAACCACACGGTGGGCTTTCCAATTTTAGCAAACTTGGATCTGTGTTGCCAACCAGGAAAGGCAGTTTAAGACTTTCAGGCTGGGTTAGCAGGCGCTTGGCCATGCAGCTCCATCCCTTGGCACAGGCGTGCTCCCCCATCTAGCTTTCATTTAAACAAATTCCACATCTGGTCTTTATGTTGGATCAGATGACCTTGGATGTGATTTTTGGAACAAAGGGATGATGCTTCATTGGGCTCTGTCTAGGAGATTAAAGCTGTTCCCAGGGAATACTCCGTGAGGATCACTGCAGCCACCACCTAAGTTAGCAACCTGGAGGCTACTCTGCTTTTTCAGGCATCACAAATGGAGAACTGTAGGGAGCACAGCTGCTGTGAGAAGCATAACCCAGAAATGGAAGGCTTGGTTTGGGCCTCCTGGAAATTGTAATGTCCTCAGTTCACCTTGGTGCCTGTTCTCAGAGTTGTGCCCTGTTTGTCTGTCCGTGCAACCAGGAACTGTTCCGGCAGAAGCATCAACGTCAAGAACTGCATGCTGTTTACCATCCACATTGTGAAAGCCTGAACACCTCCATCTGTTGTTGCCCAAAGTCCTCTCTTCTCGTCCTACCCTCTGGCATGACCTGTACTGCAGGAGCATGCCACTGACATAAAGGTGGGTGAATGAGCTGGCTCCCAGCTTGCTGCCCTGAAACATGCTAGTTGAAGGGAGCAAGGTCTTGTCACAGTACTTTGCAGGGACACTCTACCACTCTTTGTAGCCATCTGGGCTGCAGAAGGGGAACACAAGGCAGCTGCAAGGAATTCCCTTGGTTTGGGAGAGATGTTAGAAGCAAGAGAAGCTTGACTGTCTCCTCTTTACTTTTCCCCCCAGTCTGGCTGGAAAGGAGTGTCATAGATGAGATGTTACCCCTCTGTTAGTCAAAAATGGGGGGCTGGCAGGAAATCTTTATGGTCTGCCTCAAATCGGAGCAGTCCTTGGCTGCTCTAACTGGATGTAGGGCACATCCCTTGTCTTCCTCTTTGCCTGGAGGCTGCGGCAGGGAGCCAGCCTTGTCTAAGAGCTCACGTAACTTATTTCTGCACTCTCAGGGGCTCCCAGAGCTCATAGCCCATCTTTTCAGTGGTGACAGGCTGATTTAAGCACATGCATTTAAATTGCTGGGCCTGTCATGCTGGTAGCTGCTGAGTTTCGTTCAGGTGCTTGCCCAGTGCTGTGACTTTGCTAACACTGTGACCACAGTGTTGGCTCTGCCTTTGGCCTCACTGATGTGCACTGATGTGCACTATGGATCTCCTACTCTGCCTCCGTAGCAGGGACCGTGGGGACTGGCACATCCTGATGAGAGGAGGGCTGGTGTGCAGGGGAAGCTGCCAGCGCCGATGGGACACCATGTGATGGAGAAAACTTGGTTCTATTTGTGTGAGAAGGGAGAAAGGCTCTGTGCTTACATGGTGAGGATCAGGAATGTAAAAATCCAGGGAGAACTAGCAGTTCTGACAAAGTCCTAACGTTGGCAGAAAATCATTCTTTGTCCCTGTTAATATGTGACATCCCAGCCCAAAACATTGTCCCTCCCTCCCTGGCCAAAGGATGGTTAAATCTGGCCTTAATTCCGGGGTATCGAGGCCTCCTGGCCTGACTGGGGCTGTGTGACCCTGCTGGAGACGTGATGCTCGACCGACTTGTCCTATTGCAGCACCAGCAAAGCTTGTCCTGAGTAACCTGCTTGTGGCTGTAGGCAAAATGCTGCAGCTGGCCAAGTGCTCCTGGGTGGAAGGGACCAGAGCCCCTTCTCAGTGTCACTCTGACTTGTGGGGTGTGGAACGGAAAAGGTGGGAGAAGAGCCTGTGTCTGATCCCAGCAATTTTCTCCTGTGGTCAATAGGAAATGGATCATCCAGCTATGACAGGCAGAGGCGCAGGTCAATGACCGGGTGTGCTGCACAGACCGACGTCCTCCATGTGCGCCGGCACTCTCATGCGCTCCTTGACGCAGATAGATGTGCTCTGGTACGCAGAGCCGCTTGCCAGCTGGGAGGTGTGTGCCGCAGCTCTCGCTGGGCTGCGGTGTGCGATCTTCCTCATGACCTCTGCCTGCTCAGGTCCCCTATGAGAAGGAGGTTGAGGTTGGAAGAGGTGATGCTGAGGGAAAGGTGAAGGGACAGGATGTGGGGCAAAGCCTATTAGAGCTTCAGCCCCATAGCATTAGGGGAATTACTGGTTGGAGAAGCAGCAGAGGACATGTATACATAGCATCATGTGTGTGGTTTGCACTGTCCACATTGAGGAACTGGCCAAGCCTGTGGGCCCTGCAAGGGCAGTGACCCTGGCTGATGCCGAGTGACCGTAGCTGTGCTTAGAATAGATCCCTTTCTGGCTCCCAGGAAGCTCTCCACCCTGGAGAGTCAAACTGGGAAGAGGCACAGCCTGGGAGGGCATGTTTGGCTGTACCCAAAGGTGGATTAGTCAGCAGACCGCTTGCCTGTGGATCTGAGCTACGGCAGCACTGGGTAACCCTCCCAGACCCAGCAGCGTGGGTCAGGCTGCAGAAGGGCTGATAAAGCCAACGAGTTTGCCTGGAAGGCAGCCCCAGAGCTCAGAGGAAGCCCTCCTCTCGCTTCTTATCTCATGGCAGTGCTCACAGCCTGCCTCTCTGCCCCGTCTCTCCAACGTGGACTTGAGCCAGCGGCCTCTCCTGCTGCTGGGTGCTGTGGAGAGCGAGGGCTCCGGCACAGCCCAGCCAGGGTCCCTGCCCAGTTTGCTGGTGTGCAGAGTCTGTGGTGTTGCCCGCATGGCTGCGGCCGGGTTGCACGCACAGACGCGCGCGTGCGTGCACACTGTGGTGGCAGAAGTGGGTGAGTCAGGCCAGGAGGAGAGAGATGAATCACGGGGGAATGAGTCAGCGGGAAGCAGAGGGCAGGTGCTCACCCAGGGCTGGGCTTCAAGGGAATCCAAGAGCCTGGCAGCCCGTGCCGGGTCCCCCGGCTGATGGGGAGAGGGTGCCGGAGGAGAGCTGGGAAAGCCGCAGGGCTTCACAGGTGGAGGCAGTGCGTGTGGCTTGGGAACGGGTCGGGATCTGGCTCGGCCTTGTGCTGAACCCATTTTCTGCCCACATCTCCTGCAGCCATGGGTATACTGGTGTCCCCGTGAAGCCTGGGGCATCCTTGGTGCTGAGGCTTTCCCAGGAGGGACTGGAGATGTGCACTGCAAGGGAGAGCTGTGGTAACCAGGTATCTCAGCCTCCGGTGCGTGGGGTGGATCCTTGTCCCCACACAGGCAGTGGGGTGTCCAGCCAGCACTGGGCAAGATGAGCAGGTCTCTATCCTGGTTGGATCCTGCCAACTAACCTTCCCAACTGCTCTGAGAGAGCAGAAAGGGGATGGAAAAATGAATGATCCCTGCTGGGGTAGAGACAGATAAATAGATAGCTCTGTATTGAAGGAACCCAGTGTTGAGGGAGAGCTGGGACAGGGATGATGTGCTGCAGATCTGGGGACATGGTTGATCATTGGCTCTGAAATCCTTTGTGTGCTCTGGACTCTGCTGCAGACCTAGGTGGGTGTTGAGGGGGTTGTAGATGGCTGCTTCCCTCATCCAGGGACCTGCTCTGGGCTGTTGAGTTTCCATCTAGCCCAGATGGTCTCTGCTGAGTTTGACTCCTGATGGTCCTGCTTGTCAGTCCTGAGGGCAGGTCCCCCATGGGCGTGATGGAGGTAGGCCTGGTACTGGTGAAGCCAAAGCCCTCAGTATTTAGGGCCAAACTTCTTGGATCAGGTACTTGAGGCTCCCAGCTTGGGATAACCTAGGAGTCCTGCAGCAGGCACTGACATAGGTACTCGGTATCACTCCAGAGCAAGGATCAAATACTTGAACAAAAACAACCCCTCGGAGCTAGCCACAGGTGCCTCTTGTCCTCCCTGGTGGCACCCTTGGCTGGGCAGGATGGACGCAAGCAGGCTCCAGCACCCTCCAGAGGAGCCCTGGAGCTCTGGCCCTGCCGTGGGGCTGCTGGTGTGCTGCACTGCACTGTGGGCAGAGGCTGAGAGCGGGGGGTTTGTGCAGCCTGGGAAAGGGAAGGCAGCGAAGGCTATGGCTCTTGCCATAGCTGGCGTCTGTGGGTTTGGAGAGAAGCTGAAGCCAGGCTTTCCTGGGAAGTGCCGAGGGACAGGATGAGAAGCAATGGCACACAAGGGAAATTCCAATTAGATATTAGGAAAAATATTTATCTGGAAGTGTGATTAGACTCTGGAGCAGGGCCCAGAGAAGTGAGGGCAGTCTCTACATTTGGAGACCTTCAGTTCTCAGCAGGTGAAAGCCCTGAGCAACCTGCTCAACATCCTACTGTGAGCAGGATTGGACCGAAACCTCCTGAAGTCCCTTCCCATTGTCATTTTTCCCCAGTTCTGCAGTTCTCAGGGAGTTTGGCAATATAGCAGCTCATAGCCTGTCAGACTGACCAGATTGTAGGCCAATGGAGGAATCAGGGTGTTGTTCTGGCCATCCCCTTCTCCTGGCTTGGTTTGTCTCATCCGTACGGTATTAGCAGTGCGGGAGGATGGAGGCACTGCCTTAGCGGCATTGCCCGGCTCATTACTTTGCCCCCATCTGTCTTAACCATCTCTCCAGAGGTTGGCATTATTCCCTCCCTGCATGAGCGCAAAAAGCCAGTCGGCAGTAAAGCACAGGACGATAAACCATCCACCCTGCTCTGCTGGCAGCGCAGAGCCGGGTGCTGGCACTGTCGGGAAGCTGGGGAGGATGCTGGCCTCCAGCCCTCCGGCTGGAAGGGCTCCAGGTCGATCTTTCCCCGTGGTGCCTGTCCCAGAGACGGCGGTGACTGGGGAGGAAGTCACCAGTAGCCTTTTTAAAGGCTCCAGCTGCCTGACCATCTCGAGCAGATAGGGAGCAGATGGAGACTGAGATGAGCCCAAAGGACTGTCTGGAAAGAATTACTTGTTCCTAGTATTTTCTGTTTCTTTGCCAGCCTTTTATTCTCATGGCTGCTCTTTTCCTGATCCTGTCCTTCTGCAAGGCTGGCTGCTGGCAGCCGTATCGGCCTGGTCTTCAGAAACAACTTCGCTCTGTGATTTATTGTGTCTTGAACTTTAACCCTGGTGCCTGATGCTGCAGAAGCCTGTGTCCAGCGTGTAAGTGCTCAAAGGGTTTTTGACTGTTTTACCCTGTTCTGTCTGCAAGAATAATGAACCAGAGCATGGGAGGCTGTGTGTAGCCGTGATGCCTGGGCAGAGCTGACCCTCAGCTGTGGCTACGTCTGCCTCCACATCTGGCAGAGGCTAGGAGGATATCCAGGCTCCCCAGATGCTTTTATGCGGGTTTTCAAGGTCTAGGACGTTCTCATGAGCCTATGCTTGTCCCCAGACCCCTTCTCAAGTTGCTCCTCTCAGCCTTTCCCCTGGGCTCGTTGGTGCTGGGCAGCCGTCTTGCTCGGAGCACTGTGTGCCCTCCCTTCCCTGGTAGTCCACACATTACTCAATACTGCTCTGGCCGCTCTTGCAGTACTTGGATATCCCTGTTACAACACCCGTGCACATTGAGAGCAGCAGGGTTCAGTGGTCTCAGCTGAGAGGCTCCCAAGGTCCACTCCCAGCTGCACGGGTAAATCACTGCGCGGCTGGGGATGAGCTGATCTGTGGAGAGCTCTTGGGTCTCTTGTGGGCTCCATCTCCCTAGGAGTATCAGCTCTCGGGGGACATCTGTGTCCTCAGTGCCACGGCTGCCACCATGGTTGAAGGTGTTTTGGACCCCGTTGCCATAGTTAAGCTAGTTTCTGAGCTTTGTGTGTTCCCATAGAAGCAGCGCAGCAAAACAGGGGCTGCCAGCAGAGTTTGCACGGGGGCCTTCGCGTCTTTCAGGGACTGACGTGGAGGCTCATCTCCTGCACAGGTGGGTTGTCTGGGGATGCAGCTGCGTCTCGAGCCCATCCCTCTTCACTATGGCTTCTGTGAAGACAGAGGATGCTGATATGTGGTGTCCCAGTGCTGTGTAGTCCCTGCAGGCTGCACCTGCCAGATAGCCCTGGGCGCAGGTCCTCTCCAGCTTCCTCCTGACATGAAGCACCAGTTGAGCCTTGGCTTCCTCCATCTCCATGCAACTTGAAGGTGCCGAGTGGATTCCACCTTTCATCCCACGGGGCATCCCTGGCCACTTGCATTGCTTGGAGCCCTGGCAGCCCTGCAGGAGCTCAGCCCCATGGAGGAGGGAGTTGTGAATACACCAGGCAGAGGGCTCTGCTGTCAGTGGGACTTCACAAGTGGTTTGGAGTGCGTAGACCAGGAGGTTTGCCAGTTTCGCGGAATGCAATAGGAACTAGACTGCATCTCCCACTGGCACCTGCTTACGGATATGCCTGCAGTCAGACATGCCAGTCCCTCCTTCCCCCTGGTTTCCCTTCAGAGAGGCTTGTGCACTTGTGTGCTTGCCTCCATTATGAGCAACAGTGTGTGTTTAGATGGCAGCAGTGGCACCCTTTTCCTAATGCTAGCAGGGTATTTCTCTTTCACCTTCAGTCCCATGAGAAGGAGAGACTTTCCTTTTCTGTGACAAGGCACAGGGCATTGAATTCGTGGTGGAAATCCTCCTTCCCTGCAGTAGCCCTGGCTGTGTCCAGCTCTTTACAATCAAAAAGGGACAAAGCTTCACCCTTATGGCCCGAGTCCCTGCCCATGTCACTGCTCTGGCCTGCGCTAGGCTTGAGACTTTCTAAATCGCTGCTGGAAAACAGTGAGTTTGGGTGGGTGTGCACGGCCATGTGTGTGTGTGGTATCTCCTCCCCTGCGTCACGTAGATGTCTAGCACAGGGAGTGGAAAAGATGCTGAGTGTCCCCACAGCTGCTGCAGCCTTATCTGCAGGCTGCAGCTTGGTAACACTGAGCCGGAGGCCTGAGCGCCTGTGCCCAAGCACCTCCCTTGGAGAGGGCTCTTACGGTAAAAGGAAGTGTATCGCAAGAGGGGTTGTGGTGGGGACGGGCAGTTCCCACGGGGTAAACACTGCGTGCACAATCCTTGCTGCCCTCCCCGCTGCGGGTGCTTCACCTCCTCCCTCTTCCCACGCGTAGCTTTGGTGCCTGTGTCCAGAGCTGCTCGGGGTAATGCAGAGTCCCTGGGACCTTCTCCTCTGCTCTGCTGTGTACTGGTGACCGTTCGGGGAGGTAGGGAAAGGTGACGTTGTGGTGGCTCTCCCGGATGTGTGTTGTGGACTCGTCAGTGGAGTGTGTGCAAGGAGACTCAGCTTAGCAAGGCTGTAGGTGGGTGGCAGTCAGGGATGCGGTGACACTGGGGTTATTTATGGTATGAACTGCAACCATCAGAAGGCAACAGAGTCTGGGGAGACTGGGGATATGCATGGGAGTGTGTGTAAACAGGGCAACATCCGAGGGAGGAGGAAGATGCGGTTGGGGTGAGAGTGAAGAGGAGCACGCTTATGGGGATGTAGAGCCTGGCTGCCATGTGAAGGATGTTGGGAAGGTGAAGGATTGCGCATCCGGGATGTGCGGATGGCTAGAGGGCATCAGGGTACAGAAGGAGCTGGCTCAGGAAGGAGGGAAGATGGGGCTGTGGATGGCTGTGGCTGTATGTGGAGGTGACTGGAGGGAGGAGAGAGGGAACAGCAGAGGTGGGAGCAAAAAGGGTCCTGTCACCCGCTGACTGCCGTGCTGTCTTCTCACAGCTCACAAAGCATCATCCCCCTCCAGGGCTCCCTGTCAGGCACTCGTGCTTCTGTACCCTGCTCATAGCGGTGGACAGCAGGGCTGTTATATCACACTTCCCACGGTGCATGGCCCGGGACGGGGAGCTGATGGGATGGGAGTTTGTAGTAAGTGATTGCCTTTCCGTTGGGTTTGAGTTGAACGGGTCAGGATAGGGTTCCCAGGGGCTTCTGATGCAGACACTACCCCAAGGTATCATTCTTCCTCTTGGGACATCAGATAAAAAGGGTTGTTAATACTAACATCTGTGCATCACTTAATGTGGTGAGGGTCTATTCCTTCTTGGACCTGGGAGATGCCTCCCTTGGACAAATGTCCTTAGGGAGCTTGAAACACAGCAGCACATCGGTGCCCTGGTCACAGCCAGAGACCCCAGGCATTGTGCAAGCGCAGAGAAGAGGTCCCTGCCCCTCTGCCAGGACCCATTTGCCTTCTCATGGCGATCTTGTGACCAGCTGCAAAGGCACGTGACTTTGTAATCACCAACGGTGGAAAATTTTCCATTGCTTCCAGTTGGCACCGAGGTCTGGAGTGGAGCAGCCGGTCCGTGTGGTCATCCAGTGGCCAAGGTCCCCGTCCCTTGGGCTGCTGCCCCAAGAGAGGGACGGGAGGACTGGAAGGGAGCTGGCTGATATGTCCCTGTGCCTGGGTGGCCAGGGGCTTACTTTCGCTGCGGGCACTTTCTTTGTTGCCCTGGGCTGACTGCCGAGGCTGCCGTGCCGCTGCAAGGTCAACGCCATTGAGTTCCGCAGATTGTCCTGGTGTCAAAGCTTGCAGGCGCGGTCCTTCCCCCCGGCACACGGCAGCTACCCCGAGGTGAAAAGACGCAGCTTTTTATGAAGCGGAGCCAGCCCAGAGGAATTTTCCCCTCGTGGCCAGCTGTTGTCCTGGGCCTGGCTCCTGTCCTCCAGCACGTCCCACCCGGCGCTGCCTCGGGGAGGGGAGCGGGAGCTGGCCCACCCTCCGGACTCCCTGCACCAAGGCAAGTGAGTGCCACCTTGGGCTTGCGGGGGTGAGTAGCCGCGGTGGAGCCCAGCAGCATCCTGCTGCCTCTGCAGGGATCCTCTTGGGCAGCGGAGAGTTTTCCCCACCCCCAGCTCTGCCGCTGCCTCTTTGTTTTCTGGCAGAAGCCTCTGTGCCTTTTCATTGACGTTGAGGCGCCGAGCAGGAGCCTACATGTGCCGTGTGTGTGTCTCGCCGGGAACGTGATGCGGGCTGGCAAGCCTGCCAGGCTGGCTATCTCCCTCACGGGGCTGCGGAGGCCGGCCGGCAGCTTTGAGGGTCTCCTTTCCGTGGGCTGCTCCTCCAGTCGCGCAAGGCTTCGAGGCCGCTGGTTTCCTCTGCGAAACCCTCTTTTTGCATTGGCAGCGTTTCTGCACCTTGCCACAAGTGGAGTAAGTTGGATGGGAAGGGGCCAGCCTCGGCTGGGCTCTGCTGGGGGCTCGGGCTCTCTGTTGCGGTCCTCCCTCGCTCTCGCTCCTGCTGAGAAGGCACCTGAGATTAGAGCAGCGCCAGGGGCTGCGGAGCCGGATACGGCGGTGGCTGAGGATTGCTTGTGCTGCGCCTGCTTCTCCGTGCATTTGATCTCTCGACTTCCAGCGGGGACTGAATTCCTGTGCTGGATTCTGGGCTCGGCTCTTGTGAAAGGATCCAATTATTTCAGAGCTTTGAGCATCTCCATTTGCTGCCCATATTTGCTGCGCCCGGGTCTGCGCTGGCTGGAATTCCAAGTGATTAACGTGGCTGTGACATCCCTCCTAGGGGTGTTATCTTTGCTCGCTGTCCCCCACCGCCCCCCTCTTCCTCCTTCGGCAGCGAGCGAGTGAGACAGGCAGAGACAAAGGTCTGTCCTCAACCTGGGCTGTCCTCCCGGTGAGCGGCTGCTGCATGGGATTTTCCTGCCCTACCTGCTGCAGGTTTCCTGGGCTCCTGGTCGAAGGCTGGAGCTGGGCAGCCGTGGGCTCTGTCGCTGAGGTTTGAGTCTGCTGGTGACGGGTGGGCAGGGGGTGCTGCCGGCTTTGGAGAGCTGCCCGATTGTCCTGCTGGATTTTAAGCTGCTTTTCATTCTTTGACTGCGCTTTCCCGGGGAGAGGGGCAGCCGTGCATGGAGGGGAGGCTGGTGAGGGGGGTCGGACGTGGGGGAAAGCCCTACACAGGTGGCCGTTGTGTAGCGGGATCTGCCTGCAGACCCTGTGAGCCCCCCTTCCCAGCTGCAGGCTATTGTCAGCGTCGCTGCCTGTGCACCAGGCACCCGCGCAAGGTGTGCGGAGGCCGTCCGTGCCAAGACGTGGGGCATCAGAGGGAGCAGGGGTAAATGCCCAGGCCGAGAGCTCTGCTCCGGCTCCCCCAGCTCCCAGGAGGGGTTTCATTGTGTTATCCTGGTTCGGCCAAGCAGAAGGGCTCAATCCCTGCGGCACCTGTACGTGGGTCTGGGGAGGCACCGCACGTCGCTGGGCAGAGCTCAGCCCCTCAGGAGCCTGCTGCAGCCTGGAGCCCCAGCAAGGCACCCTGTGGAAACGGCTGCTTTGTCCCCAGTGGCTTCTGCACCCCATCCATGCCCCGTCCCGTGGGATGGGAGGGCAGCAGCAGCACCTCACAAACATGGGTGCTGCAGGGCAGAGGGAGGTGTTGGGGCTGTCTCTGTAGAAGCTGTCTCTGGTGGTTTCCAGGAGCTAATTCTCCTAATGTGGTCAGTGCCTCTTGCCCCATCCTTCCCCTCCAGGCTCTGGCTTCCTCCCCGTTATCAGCACACGGTCCAGCACTGAGCTGGGCTCTGCAGCTGCATAAATCTGGTGTGGCAGGAGGCCTCCTGAGGACCCCCGAGAGCAGCGCTTGCCCTCTCAATGGGGCAAGGATGCTCCTTCCCTCCTTCCCTCTCCCTTGTTTCTACCAAGCGTGAGCTCCTTCTTCCCCAACCTGAATCCCAGGGGAGTGCCAGAGCCGCATCCATGCCAATTGTCTTTCCCTTCAGGCACAGTTTGCTCCTCCAGCATCTCTCTAACCAGCTTCTCTTCAGGATTGCCACCTCTCCTATGGACTTTGCTGGAGGTGGTCCCCAGCCTCATGTGTCTGTCTCTCTCCTGACGGGTTACAGGCCTTGTCTGTCAGGCTGTGGAGAAACCCTCTTCTGGTGGCTGCATTGCTGCTCCTGCTGCCATCCTTCAGGGTTGTGATGGAAACTTTCTGCCTGCTGGCACTTCTCAAGCTCTGCTCTTAGCCTGTGCCAGCGAGCTTCTGGGTTTGCATTTGCACTGGTTAGATTTCCTTCCTTCTCCTTGGGTTCAGAGCTGCGATTTATCCTTCAGGCAGCCTGTTTCCGGCCGTTTCTGTTGCCTCTTCTCTTGCCTTGTGCTCTGCTCGTGCTGAGGATGAGTATTTGCCTTCTTATAATGGCAGCCTCTCTTTGTATTTGCCTCTCTTTCCTGGCTGCGTGGTTCCTGCTTCACCCCCAGTGAGGCTGCAAAGGTCTCCTTAGCAGTTCCCAGGAGAGGGACCAGGGGGGAGGAAGGCAGCTAAAGCCAGTTTGGTGTTGCTTTTTGGGGTTTTTTTGTGGTCTAAATGGTGCAAGGACCTCTCTTGGCCCTGCCAGCCCCCGGGCATGGCACTGTGCCCCAGGCAGCAATACCCAGACCAAAGCCTCTGACAGGAATGAAACCAACAGGTAAGCCAAATCCCTGACCCCCCCCCCCCCCCCCCAGGCCTGGCTGTGTCATCCTGTGACATCAGGGTCTGGCGTCTCGGTGTCCGCAGGGAACACAGTGTCTCTGCGCCAGTGCCCAAGAGATTCTCCCTCCCTCCAGCTCCTTTTGGCACCAGGTATTTTGTGGCTGTTGGAGCGTAGTGCCCTTCCCTAGGCCTCGCCGGGCTGGAGGGAGCAAGGAGAGCTGTGCCTGGAGTAGCTCTGGACCCAGGTGCTGGGAGACCGTGGCAGAAGCATGGGGCTCCTCATGTCCTCTGAGCATTGAGAGGGCCTGGGAGCTTGGCAGAAGCAGGGCAGAGGGCAGGAGGAGCTCTGGCTGGGCTCACCCCAACAGGCAAAGCCTGTTAAGTCCCATCTTAAAGTCAGAGCACCAGCACAGGCTGAAATACTTTGAAAATCACCATCACTTGGGCTTAGGAGGGGCCCCATGGCCCCCATGGAGCCCCATGTGCTGTATCAAGGGGATGGCACCTCTGCTGCTCAGCTGAGCTGGTGAGCACCTGGACTTGGCTCTGTCCCCTCTGGAAAGGGGATGAGAACCTCCCTTGGCCAGGGTGCCTTGCAGGAGGGTGAGGAACAGTGCTGTACTCAGCTGCTCCCCATCCCAGGCTACCAGGCAGCCTTTCAGGAGGATGTACAAGGAGGTCCCAAGGTGTACTTGGAGACACTTTTAGAGTGGCCTGGGGAGCCCTGGCATTTCCCACCACGATCCTTCGGGATACAGTATCCGGGCTGGCAAAATGCGGTGCAGCCCCTTGCACTAGGTGTGTGCCCTATGGGCTAGTGCTGGCATCACTTGGTGACTGATGTTGAGGTCTTGGCTGTGATGGATTTGTGGTGTCAGTATGTCAGCCTCTCCTGATGGACACAACAGGCTGGGGAGCAAAGGGCTGTGACTGCAGAGGGAGGTGGGAAGGAGAAAGAAAGGATGCAGGTGAAACTGCATTTGTCCCAGCATGGGCACGTGCAGAGAAGATGTGGCTTTCTCCTGCTGCACCCTGCTGACTCCTGTCATGGACCGCTGATTTTGCTTCCCAGCGGTTGACTGTGCCACACAGGTCATGGTACAAATCTGGCCCAGGGATAGAGGAGGGAGAGAGCTCTCCACCTTCCAGGCAGGCAGAGCACAGCATGTTACCACCTCAGCATCTGCCCGCAGCTGCGGGCATTCACCTGCCTTTCTACTGCCTTGGTGCCGGCCCCGTGTGGGGTGCCAGGAGGAGCTGATCTTTACGAAGAGCTGTGGATGAGGTTTTGTACCAGAGGTTTGCTATGCTACAGGGTTGATTTGCCCTGCTGCGAGTGGAGCTGGTGTGTTGTACCTCTGTCCTGGCTGGTTGCTGCTGGTGCCCTTCCCCAGCACTGCTGGTGGTGGCTTTTGGGCTGGCTGACTCTCAGGAGCCTTGACTGTTAATTACAAACCTTACGGGATATGTGATGAAAGAACAGCCTGTTTCCTGGGGCAGACGAGGTCAGGCAGTGAGCACCTCGAGTGACCTGAAACTGACTTCCCACCTGCAAGACAATGGGATGGAGAAGTGCTGGGCCAGGGTGCCAGAAAGGGGGTGCAGGTGGGTGTTCGGTGTCTCTGAGCATCCCTTCAGGGATTATGTTCATCTGCCTGGCCCTGCTGTTTCCAGCCTTCAGAGCAGTGCCCACCATGGGGTTGGGTTGTCCAGGGGGACAGACAGTGGCTTCCCTCCAGACAGCTGCTGCAGTGAGCCCCTGGCCGAGGGCTGCATGGGGAGGGAGGTGGGGAGGGCATGGTCCCCAGGGATGGGCAGCATTTTGTCCTTCATCCAGAGGTTTCTGGGCCAGCAAAGTTTACAGGCTGCCCCTGCCACAGAGGGGCTGAGGGTGGAGGTGGCCAAGGTCTCCTGCCTACTCTGAAGGCATTGCACCACGAGCTGCTGCCTGAGCTGCCTCTTCTCCTTGCCCTCTTCCAGGCATCAAAGCTGCCGTGCCGGTGGATTATGACTGCAGGAGAGCTGTGTTGCATCTGCAAATCTCTGTTGTGCATCAAGGGCACATCTGAGCAGGTGAGTGCTGTGCACATGAAAGGACTGCTGTCTTTGCACTGGGGGAAGCTGGTGGGGGGCCATCATTGCTCAGGGCTGTCAGGCTGCTGGTTTCTGCCTTCCCTGCCAGGCATCTCTTATTAGAAGAAAACAATTGCAAGCTCTTCCCCTTGTCTGTAAGGCCAGAAAGTGTCCTGTGCTGTGGGTGAAAGGGGCAGGAGGTGGACTGGAAGCCCAGAGGTTGCCAGTGATCTGCAGTGTCTTGGAAAGCAAGGCATGAAACGGTCAAATGGTCCTGGTTTCATACAGGAAAGCATGCAAAAGGGATGTAAAATATCAGCCAGATCCAAGAGTTCACAGCTTAGCTTTGAAGTATTTGTGGTTTAAATGGAAATCAAGGTGGCAGCACCACCTGAGATGGCAGACATGTATGTGGCCTTTGGTTTTGTGAGTCTGTGAGAGGCTGAGCCTCAATGCTGCCCTTCTCTGCCTGTGTGACCCCGCAGGCAGGCAGTACCCTCCTGCCCTTCTCCGAGAAATTATCCGAATCACTCCAGCCCTGCATCTGCCACTTTCCTTCCCCCTCAGAGCCACTGTGGAAACTGAAGAGCTGGAGAGGACGGTGCAGAGGTTCAGAGGCACACCGTGATGGTGGGAGCCATTCCACGGCAGCCACGCCGCTTCTGGGGGGTGCCTGGCTGGCAGGTGTCTTCAGCTAGTTGTGCCAACGACAGCCCACTGCGGGACAGAGAGGTTAATCCGAAGCAAAGCAGGGCTCTGCTGCAGAGGGGTGAGTGTGGGGGGCAGCCAGGACAGGCTGCAGTGTGGTGGGTTACACAGAGTTGTTGAGGTTGTAAGGGGTGGCCTCTGGAGGTCATCTGATCCAACCCCTCTGCTCAAGCAGGGCCACCTACAGCCGTTGCCCGGGACCATGTTCAGACAGCTTTTTAAATCTGCGAGGATGGAGACTCCACAGGCTCTCTAGGTTACCTGTTCCAGTGCTTAGTCACCCTCACAGTAAAAAAAAAAAAAAAAAGTGTTTCCTGATGGTCAGACAGAACCTCCCGTGTTCCAGTTTGTGCCTCTTTTCCTGTCACAGGACACCACTCGAAAAAGCCTGGCTCCATCTTCTTTTCACCCTCCCTTCAGGTATTGATATACATTGACAAGATCCCCCTGAGCCTTCTCTTCTCCAGGCTGAACTGTCCCAGCTCTCCCAGCCTGTCTTCACAGAAGAGATGCTCCAGTCCCTTAATTATCTTAGTGGCCCTTTGCTGCACTCTCTCAGGTGTGGCAGAGAGGAAGGACCAGCTCCCTCAGCCTGCTGGCAATATGGTATTTAATGCAGCCCAGGACACTGTTGGCATTCTTTGTGGCAAGGGCACATTGCTGGCTCTTGGTCAACTTGGTGTCCACCAGGACCCTCAGGGCCATCTCTGCAAAGCTGCTTTCCAGCTGGTCAGCCCCCAGCACATCCTGGTGCAAGGTTATACCTTTCATTACTCCTTTTAAACAAAATCTCTGGGCTCAACCACCCTGGCCTGCTACTTTCCTATCCCCATTACGGCAGGGTCAAAGTACCAGGCACAGCCTTGCTCTCCAGGTAGCTGTGACCTGCTTTGAGAACCAATTTCCCTATTGCTCCCCTGCCCCTAAGCCTTTACTCCACAACAGCAGGCAGAGTTGCCAGGCACGGGCAGTTTGTCAGGCTCTGGAGCTGCTTGGTCTGCTGGTGATGTTTCCTGCATCTCCTCAGCTCTTGCAGCCATTTCAGTATTTATCAAGCCAGAAAAACTTGCGGCCGGGATTCTCACAGCTCTCAAACTGGGCTGAATATCAAAAGTAAGGTGCCACGCAGCATGGGGGAGGTCAGGCAGGAGTGGGTGGATGCTGCAGGAGACCCTGGTGGGCTCTGCAGCCCCTGGTGCCACCCAGCTGCTAATTGAGGTTGTGGAAGTCCCTGGTCCAAGCTGGCAGTGATAACTGTGATGTTAGGTCAGGTTCCTGTCCCTGCCATGGGGCTGGCAGTGCAGGGCACCAGCCCTGCCTTGTTCAGCGCATGTGGCCAGGACAGGTCCTTCTTGGCAAGCGCTGGGAGGTCTCCTTGCTGTTGCCCAAAGGGGTGATTACAGGCCTGAGCCCCTGGGACTGGTCTGACCTGCCTGACTCCTGCGCTCCAGAGCAGCGCAAGCACATCCAGTGCCTGGCAGAGGGCAGTCTCCCTTTTCACCACTTGTCCGGACTTGTCCCCAGTAGCCTCCAGCCTGGCTGGAGACTCCTCTCCCTGCCCAGGCCAGGAAGGAAGTGCTGATCCTGCAGGTGGGTGACCCGCAGGGTTCCCCAGAGAGCCACACCAGCCTGATTCCTCTCGCCATCCCCGGAGAGGGAGGTCCGAGCAGGGCTGTACAGGGAGCTGCCTGCGTCCCGGCAGGTCGCTTGCGGCTGGAAGCCCGGACGAGGACAGGGATGCCGGGCTGATCCCCATCCTCCTGCTCTCTCTTTTCAGATGCTGTGCTGCAGTGCACCCCATAGCAGAGGGCTCACCTGGACGTCCTGAGCGAAGAGGGGTCCAGCTCCCACCCCCTGCCCTCGCACCCTGACCTGTGGCACTTTACGGTCCCTCTTCTGCTGCTGCATGGGCTGTTCTGACTCCGGCTCCGCTCGGAGTCCAGGAAAGTGAGGCTCCATGCGGCACATCCACGCGGAGACGTCCCTGCCCCCGGAGCACAGCACAGACCCCAGTCTGTCCCGGCCCAGTGGAGAGGCACCTTTGGAGCCTTCCTCGCAGCGCTACACCCACCGTGGCATCCTTATGGGCTACAACGAGACAGAGATCAAGCGCCAGAAGGTTTACCAGGTCTCCATCTTCTCCCATCTCTCCAGCTCTTCTGAGAGCACAGAGCAGCAGGCAGGCAGCCGGCCGGCTGTCAAGAGGGGTTACCCTGAGCAGCGAACTCCAGAGTGGGGGCGAGATCCTAAACGAACTCACTGGGGTGGTGGGGGAGTGGATGGCAAGTGTGACGGGGGCCCTGGGCAGGCTTCCCTGGACGATGATGATACCTTTGAGGATGGTCTGCTGGTGGAGGAGCTATCCCTGTGTGGCTCTGCCCAGCACTTCTCCCACAGCGGGCTGCGGGTGGTGGAGCACCGGTGTGAGGGCAGCCCCAAGGCCAGCAGAGAGGACAAGTCGCAGGATGTCTCCTCCTCCTCCTGGTCCCAGCACATTGCTTGCAGTACTTTGCACATGAGAGACGGTTGCCCTGTCTCACCGGGGGATCAGCCCACAGACTGCGTGGAGAATGGGGAGCAGGCAAGTAGCCACAACTTACTTCACCTTGATTTGCACAATATTGCACAAACAGCCCAGCTGGACTCTGGTGGGAAGAGACAGAAGCCAGGGAGCAGCCCAGCTGACAGCAGCAGGGCTAGTGGAGAAGAGGAATGGCCAGTGGTGGCCAATGGGTGCAAGGAACCCCCAGCTCCGCAGACAGCACTCAGCCCTGAGCCCAGCAACCTGAGCTCCCTGGAGAAGACTCCCTGTGGGAGCAGCCAGCTCAGCAGCAGCAGCTGCCCAGCCAAAAGGAAGCTGCTGCCCGCTGGCGAGGTTGTGGGTGACTCCTGCTCTGAGGACGAGAGCCTGACCCCGCCAGCAAGGAAGAAGAGGGTCCTGCCGTGCCACCCAGTGCCCACAGCCTGCCGCAGCACTGATGCCAAGGGGGCTCCATTCTGGAATCACCTGCTTCCCACAGCCAAGGTGAGCGTAACTCGTGGCGGGAGAGCAGGGAATGGCCTGGGGGCACCCAGAGCTCAGGGCTGTTCTTGTGGGCAATGGGATCCGTCCTGGCACAGCGCCCTGTCGTGTCCCAGTGCCACAGCAGCTGACAGCCAGCCCTGGGACACACAGTCTGTGGGTTGTCAG
The DNA here is from genome assembly GCF_036417535.1 of Chlamydotis macqueenii. Classification (NCBI taxonomy): domain Eukaryota; kingdom Metazoa; phylum Chordata; class Aves; order Otidiformes; family Otididae; genus Chlamydotis; species Chlamydotis macqueenii. Next base: position 9,321,477 of record NC_141593.1, on the reverse strand, counting down.
CAGCTCTTGACAACTTTAGTCACTGGATGCTCTGCTTGCAACCAGCTCTTTAGCCTGGAGAGCCTTGCTCGGACAGGACAGGACCTCCTGTGACAGTGAGAGGCGCACACATGGCGTAGGGCCACAGTCAGTGTCTGACAGCTTCACGTTAAGCCAGACTTACTGGCAGGCTTGGGAAGAGTGGCTGCCTTCTCCTTGCCTGACCAGGAGGAAAGCAGAGATGTGGGGGATGACTCATGTCCCTGGCCATGATACCCATCAGGACAAGGCTTTGGTGGCAGCGACTGAGACTGAACATGCTCTGGCCAGGGAGCGGGAGCCCCAGTGCTGCGTGCAGAGATGTCACTGGCTTTTCTGCCATTCTGGGATGCCCATGGCATGTCCACAGGATGCCACAAGCTCTCAGAAATGGGCCAGACTACAGAGGTTTGCAACTACTCTGGCAGCTCAGGAGCTGCCTGTGATTCCTCCCTGCTTACCTGTCCCTCCTGACCAGCTCCCTGCCTTCACCGTGTCCTGCTGGTTGAGGCTGCAGTAGGCCCATGACAGAGCTGGTGTGCTCCTCTCTTTGCCTGGAGCATCCCATGGTGCAGGCACCTGCAGGGACCGACGGCAGAGCCACCCTGGCTTCTTGCTGCTTGGTGCTGGGACACACCGTCAATGGGGCACAGCTCCATCCCTGCCCGTGTGCCCTTTTTGGTGACTGTCCCCCAGCCCAGCTGCCCCCAGCACTGCCCTTACAGAGCGAAGCCCTCCAGCAGCTTCCCTGGGTTTTCCCGCCCGGTCATGCCAGCCAGCTCCATCATCCCTTTGTGTTTTGCTGCCCTTTGTGTGGCTTCCAGAAGGGAAAACCCCTGAAAAGGGGACATCTTTAAAGGGAGGCTGCAGTGTGACCCTGGCTCTCACCTCCCACCCTACAGCTGTGGGCAGGGGTGGGCAGAACGCCCCTCTGCCCAGCAGCACTGCCGAGGAGGACTTTACATGAATCACCAGGAGACGGGACTTTTCACAGGCTGGTCGGGGAGCTTCATCGTATGTGTTACCATTCCCTGTGAGGTGCAAGGGGGTGTTGGTGCATCGCTCTGTCTGGGGGTTTCTTGTCACTGGGGCTGGACCTGAGACCTGCTTTGCAAGGTGGGAGTCGTGTGCTGCACCCTCGGTTTGGGTACCAACACCCTCATCCCCAGCAGAGCCACGTTGGGGTTTGGGCAGCCCCACGTCCCCACTGGACACCCCAGTCCTCATGCTGCTCTGCTGGTTGTCCTTGTTGACGGCTCCCCGTGGATGGGAGCCTATCCGACCTGCTGGGACCTTTTTGGGGCAGGGCAAGGGACGATGGCACCTCCCAGGGGTGCGCAGTCCTAACATGGTTCTCAATTTCATGTCCCCTCTAGAGCTCTGCGGATTGCACTGCGGTCGGGAGGAGGCTGAAGAGTGGGCTGCGCCTCAAATCGTGAGTGTCCCAGGAGCCCCTTGGGGTGGACATGGGACCTCAGAGTGCCTGGCCACCCTGGCGCCCCGCAGCCCCGTGGGAGGTTCGGGTTGGGTCTAATCCTCTTCCCTGCCCTTTCCCCTGCGTCTCTCCTCCACAAGGCCTGAGGCTGTGGGGCACTGGGGGGTTTCTTCTGCCCCTGGGGGTTGAAAGTGGGTTCAGCCTCCAGCAAAGAAAGGGACAGGGGGACATGGAGAGGGCAACCCAGGGCTGCGCAGGCTCTGCAGTCTGATGCAGATACCAGTCTGCTCTTCTCTCTCAAAGGCGACATCTCCGGAGCAGCCTCCGGAGAGGAACCAGGTCCTCTGCAGCGTCCTGGGCCACCACCACTGTCAGCCATGCTCTGCTGGGAAACTTTGAGGTAACGGCACCCGCCTGCCAGGGAAGTGGGTCCTGGGGGCTCCAGGCTGGGCTGACAACGGGTGAACCTGGGCTGAGAGGCTGAACCTGACGGGATCCCCACTGTGGGGCTGAGCTGAGCTGATTGTCCCCAAGGGCCTGGCATGCAGTGGCCGTGTCACCCAGCCACCATCTGCCAGTAGGATGGCTCAGCCAGCAGATCCTTGGGTGATGCCCCAGGACCCTGGACCCTGCTGAGATGGCTGCTCTGGGGCTGAGCCTAGGCGCTCTCACTTCTCTGTGTTAGATGGCTGGTTTTAGCCCACCAATTCGGGATGGGTCCGTCTCAGAATGAGCAGCCGGGGACCCTCATGGGGTGGTCTCTGGAAAGCCAGGAGACACACAGGGGGAAGCAGACCTGTGGTTGCAATGGAGATGGGGATGATCTCACCTGCAGCTTTGAGGCGAGGGGCAGGACTGGTGTTTGGAGATCCCTAACACTTCCCTCCTCTCTCAGGAGTCCATTCTGAAGGGGCGCTTTGCACCATCAGGGAGGATTGAGGGGTTCACAGCAGAGATTGGTGCCAGCGGCTCCTACTGTCCCCAGCACGCCACCCTGCCTGTTGACGTCACCTACTTCGACATCTCTGAACACAGCGCGCCCTCGCCTTTCCTGGTACGCGGCCGAGGGAGGGCTGGGACCGTGGGGGAGGTGAGTGGGGGCTGTACCCATGCACCGCTCATCCTGCGGGCTGCCTCTCTTCGGAGAGCTCGGCTTGAGCAACCACCTACCCGAGGAGACCGCTAGCTGTGCCGGGAGCAGTATTTAACCCAAAAAGCAGAGGGAAAGAAGCAGGAACCCTCGCAGGTGTATGAACGGGCAGGCTGGAGCCCAGCCGTCTCATGGCTGTTGCTTCACTGTCACCTCAGCGTTGCTTGTCACTCGTCCCTGGGTCTGGAAAGGGACTGAGCTGGGCGTCCTCGTACCGCCTCGTGCCAGGCATTCCTGGCGCGGGGGTTTCTCGGCTTTGTGCCAGGTCGCAGGTGGGTTCTCTGTGGGCTTTCTCCCGCTCTCACATGCTCTTCCTTTTGTCCCAGGGAGTGATTGACTTGGAGGCCTTGGGAAAGAAGGGTTACAGTGTCCCCAAAGCCGGAACCATCCAAGTGGTGAGTTGTCCCCCGGCCTCTGGCAGCACCATGGGGAGGGCGCTGGGTGGACTCTGGTTGCCCCCCACTGTGGTTGCCCTCTGGTGCAGATATGCTCCATTACATTGTTTGGCAGGGCAGCAGCTAGAAACCTTGTGCAGAGGGGACACGCAGCCACCAAGACAGCACAGTGGAGGGGAGCACGGGGTCCCCGGGGTGCTGGCAGGGAGACAAGGTGATGGGAGATGCAGGGAAGGAAGAGGTTGGTGGGGAGGGACGGAGTCTCAGCCGGAGAGTGTGCACGCGCAGTGGGGATGGGAGCAGAGGAGTGGAGGTGGGTGGAAAGGACTGATCTGTGGGCCTCAGGCTAAGCCCTCTGGAGCTGGCATGGAGCTTTCTGGACCCTTGGGCCTGCTGGTGCTGACCTCAGGTCCCCCACCCCTGCCCTACAGATTCATTCTTGTGCCCTTCTCAGTCTCACCCCCTACCCCTCTGCCCCCAGACCTTATTTAACCCCAACAAGACTGTGGTGAAGATGTTCTTGGTGACGTACGACTTCCAGGACATGCCAGCTAACCACATGACTTTCCTACGCCATCGCATCTTCCTGGTGCCCGTGGGAGAGGAGGAAGGGGCCACCGTGGGCCCCAGCAACCCACTGGGCTCTGACCCACCTCGCAGAGTCCTCTGCTACCTGATGCACCTAAGGTAAGGCATGCTGGGAGGGATGGACACCTGCCCCAAGGTCACCCCTGGGCTCCTCTCCCATGTGTCCCTGTCTCCCCAAACCTTCAGGCCAGAGCGGGAGGACGGCAGCCTGACCCTGTCACCCTGGGGAGGAGCAGGGACTGACCGCTCTTTTGGGGGAGTTGGAGCTGCCATCCTGCCCAAGGGCAGCAGTCTCTGTCCCTCTGAAGGCAACCAGAGCATGGCCACCTTGGCCAGGGGGTAAGGTAGGGGAGGCTGTCCTGCCCTTGCCTGGGAGCCTGAGGCCTTCCTTTTGTCTCCGCTCAGGTTTCACAGCTCCAAGTCGGGGAAGATCTACCTTCACAACGACATCCGGCTGCTTTTTTCCCGCAAGTCAATTGAGGTGGATTCGGGGATCCCCTACGAACTGAAATCCTTCACGGAGATGCCGAGGAACCCCTGCTACTCACCCCGGGCCTGACCTACTCCATCCCCCAGGGCCACCGAGGAGCCTCCAGCCCAGCATTTTGGGGATAGATGAGTAAAGGACCAGCAAGCAAGCACCACCTTGAAGTACCACCCTCCCTGCACACCCCTGCCTTCACGAGCACCATGCCCTGAGGCAGGGCTGGGATCATGGAGGGGACTTCACCAGGAGGGGCAGGGGCTGGGGAGCAGCCCTGGTGCTCCAGGGACATGCCCAAGCCTCCTGCCGACGGTGCTCCCAGCTTGGAGACCTGGCTGGAGCTGGACAAGGGGGAGAGAACAGTTGGGTGGGGGGCTCCGAGTGAGGCTGTCCGCACCAGTCTCAGGGTTGAGAGCAGAAAGTGCGTAAGAGTTTGTATTTATTAGTATTTATTGTTGCTGGGAGCACAGAGGAGGCTTGTGCAAAGGATCGGAGCTGCTGTGCTGTTCTTCCCTGCACTCTTTCACTGCTGGATGAGGCCCTGGGAGCACGGGGCTGCCCGGGTTGGGGCAGGGCTGCGTGGACTGCAGGAGTGACTGGGGATAGGGACACCTGTGGCTGCGGAAGGGAGGGTGACCTGCCTCTCAGCCAGGGTGCAGCACCAGGCTGGGGCTGTGTTAGAATCGTAGAATCTTTAATGTTGGAAAAGACCTCCAGATCATCAAATCCAACCACCAACCTAACTAACCAGAAGCCCTGGGAAAGGCTGAGGCTTGCTGGGCGCCAGCTCTATGGGGCCGGCCCCACTCCAGGCAGCTTGGGGCAGCCTAGACTTCCCCTCCCACCCTTTTTGGGGTCTGGCTTGCCCTAGAAGTCTGTGGCCGGTGGGAAAGTGGCCATTGCCATGGCTCCTGGATCTAAGAGACATGGCTGTCACACGGCTGGGGACCTGGGGCTCACTGCAGGAGCATGGGGGCACCCTCCTGGCAGGAGCCTCTGGACCCCACGTGTGCTGTGGCTCTGAGAGAAACTGAAAATTGGAGGGGGGGGGGGGGGGGGGGGAAATCAGTCTTGTGCCATCTGCATACCTGGGGTAAATCCCATCTAGGAGCCGGCTTTGGGCAGTGGCCTGCCCCGCAGCGTGACCGGGAGCAGTGGCTTAGTCCCCAAAAAGCAGGCGGGCGGCAGGGGCCATCAAACGGGAGTTGGGCCGGACCCTCAGGACGGCGTTTGGGGGGACTCAGAGCCGTGCCCGGCCCTGCTGCAGCCCCGGGAGCTGCGGGCCGAGCCCCGGGCGGGTGAGACAGGCAAGGGGATCAGGGAAAAAGTTATGCCTGAGCGTACCACCCCCGTGCCCAGGGGTCTGTGCTGGGCTCTCGGTGCGGGGAGCCCCGGCCCTTACCGGGGGGGGGGACACAGGACCCCGCCATCCCACCCCGTCCCGGTGGGGCTGCGGCCTCCCTGGGCTGGGCCCCACCCCGCGGACGAGGGTGCTTCCCCCCAACGGCACCGGCTCCTGGGGTCGCCCCCCATCACACTGGGGATCCGGGGAGGCTGTACCGGTACTTTCCGTGTTTGTTTCTAATTTAATAAACGCCTGTTTGGAGACACAGCCCGGCGCCTACCCCGTCGTCACTCCCAGGGGAGAGCGGAACCGAGGGCGGCGGCCGCCGCGGCGGGACGGGCCGACCGGACGGGTGCGCCCGGAAGGGGCGGGGCTCTCCGGGAGGCCTTCCGGGGCAGCGGAGGCGGCGGGGAGCGGGGCGGGCGGCGGAGCGATGCTGGCGCGGGCGGGGCTCCGGGCCGGGCCCGGCCTAGGCCTGCTGCAGGTGGGGCGGGGAGGGCCGGGGGTGCTGAGGAGGCCGGAGGGATCCGGGGGGGCGGGGAGCGGGGCTGAGGGTGCTGGGCTGGGGCAGTGCTGGGGGGAGCTGGGCGGGGGGAGTGGGGCAGAGGGGGCCTGCGGGCAAGTGAGTATGGGGTGGGGTGGTGTTGGGGGACTGGGTGTGGGGAGCGGTGAGGTGAACTCGGGGAGCTGGGTTTGGGGAGAGTTGGGCTGTGGGGGGAAAGGATTGCAGGAGCAGCGGATGTGGGGGGCTGTGGGGGGCTGTGGAGGCCTGAGAGGTGGGGGGCGGGAGGGGGGCTAGTGAGGAGGCTCGGGAGAGCCGGGCACGGGAGGTGGCTGTGGGAGTGAGGGGCTGTGGGGAGGAGGGTGAGTGAGTGCCCAGGGGGATCAGGTCGCTGGGCCTTGGCAGCCAAGAGGCTGCTGAAGGGGAGTGGCCTGGGCTGAGGTGACAGAGAGGGCTGGGAGGAGGGGGTCTGGCCTCTGGCCAGATTACAGGGGTCTGAGTGGGGCGGAAGAGACCCTGCACCACCACCTTTCCTTCCCTTATGGCGTCAGGGAGGCTTTGTTTCTCCTCCCCAGTGGGGATACGAGGGAAAAGGAGATGTGGAGAAAGTTCCAGCACAGGGATGAGCCCCCCTACACCTGCAGGGAGGGCTCGTGCTGGCCGTGGGGCTGAGGTGTCATCCCCAAGGGGACAGCCCACGTCCCCTCCTGGTATGGGTTTGTTCAGGATGTCAGAGCTGTTTCCTGCCCTGGTGTATCAGGGCCGCAAGCAGTGATCCCAGATGGGAGAGCAGGGATAGTGCTGGGCTCTGAGGTGCCAATAGCCGGTCTCCGTCCTGTTCCTTTTCCTTTCTCCAGCGCTCCCAGCAGCTGAAGCGTCCAGCATGGCTGGCCCTGGCACCGCACCGCTTGAACTCTGGCCTGCCTGTGAATATTGGGGTGCTCTTTGTGCCGCAGCAGGAGGCATGGGTGGTGGAGAGGATGGGCAAGTTCCACAGAATCCTCGATCCTGTAAGGAGGCATTTTTCTCCCTATCTGAATTCAGCACGTTCCTAAAGCTGTAGCAAGGCACAGGCTTTATGTGAGGATTCGGGGGGTAGTGTGCTTGTTCTTCCAGATTGCAATCCTTTTGGCTGCCTGTTTGTCTTGATAAGGTGTTAAAAGCACTGAGTAACCTAAATCCCCTTCGTGTAAAGTACGTTTGGTCTGCCTGCAGCATCTGCAGCACGTAGCGTACTTGGGCTTTATTTGCACAGCTCCCTGTAGCCTGGCTGAGCTCTCTGGGGGGTAACCAGAGAGCCTTCTGGTTGTTCATCTCTAATCTTGCCCTTTTCCCAGGGTTTGAACTTCCTCATCCCTCTGCTGGATCGGATTCGTTACGTGCAGAGTCTCAAAGAAATCGTCATCAACGTCCCAGAGCAGTCAGCTGTCACCTTAGGTAAGGAACGGCTCCTGCGTCCTGCCCCTTTCCTTCCCCTGCGTCCGGGCTGAGCACGGGGAGGAGTGGGAATGTCCCAGGCTCCTGCACTCAGCCCTGTCCCTGGGGACCAGGGCTTCGCCATGTTCCTGCTGCTGTGAGAGGGAGAACCCCAGGAGGGTCCTGTCTGCCCTCTGGGGGCTGTGCCTTCCCCTTCTTGCTGGGTTGAACAGACCTGGGCAGGAACCCGTTTTTCAGGTGTTTTCCTGTGTTGAACCATAAAAAATCTCCTCTGTTTCTGTAGAAATTATTTCAGAACAAGTTAATGGACAGCTCTGTTACCATTTTACTATTAAGATTTGTGTTTTGTAGGGTTTTTTGTCTCCTTGAATCTTTTTTTTTTTTTATGAAGGTACCTCCAGTATGAAATGTTTTGATCTGGAGACTTGAGACTTCTGAATTAAAACATCAAAATGCGGTGTTTTCTGGGGAGCGTCAAGGTCCTTTTTATAAAGCTTTTTAGAGAAAGAGATCCATTTCAGCCAATCCCACTGTTGACACCGTGAAGGAGAGGGACAGCCCTGCCCAGCTCTGCTAGTTCTGTCGGGGAAGAGGGGGGTGTGTATTTTGGTATTGCTTCTTCAGTGAGCAGGACGTGTTGTTCTCTCCCGACAGATAACGTCACCCTGCAGATTGATGGTGTGCTCTACCTGCGGGTCATGGACCCCTACAAGGTACCGTCCCTGCTGCGCCGACCCTCGGCCCGAGTCAGACACCGAGCCTCCGTGGCTGCACCCAGCACGGCCTGCATGTGCCGTGCTGCTCAGCTGGCCGCCTTGGCAGCCGCTCGGGCACCGCTCGCCTGGCTCTGCTGGCTCCCTTCTCCCCACGACGTGCGCTTCAGCCCCCGCCCGGCTTGCTGCGCCCTGCGAGGCGGGTGGGCTGAGCGCCCCGATCCCTCCCGAGGCTCTGGACTCTGCTTCTCTGGACTCTTCTCATCTCTGTTTGCCCACCTTGCCTTGTTTGGGGATCCTCTTGGCATCGACTCTGTTTTTCGCTTCTGCTCTCCAGGCCAGCTACGGGGTGGAAGATCCTGAGTATGCAGTGACCCAGCTGGCCCAGACCACCATGAGGTCCGAACTGGGCAAACTCTCCCTCGACAGAGTCTTCCGGGTGAGCTGGGGAGGTGGATCACAGAGCTGCCAGCGTCTCTGGAAACCCCGGGACAGTCTGTGCGGCCAGGCTGAGACGCTTCACAGCCCAACGCGCTCTGCTTAGAGGGCTACTGGCTTCTGTTTTAGCTGACCTATTAGCGAACCTTTAAAGATGGGTCTTGTTTTGGGTTTGTTTTTTTTTTTTTTTCTTGCTGACCTTGGCCCGTGAGGAGGGGTGTCTGTTTCCTTCCTGACCCCTGTCTTGCGCTAAGCGCCTCTTCTCTGCCATTTCCTTTGCACCCCCCAGGAGAGGGAGTCCCTCAACGCCAGCATTGTGGATGCCATCAACCAGGCTTCAGACTGCTGGGGCATCCGGTGCCTGCGCTACGAGATCAAGGACATCCACGTGCCCCCGCGCGTGAAGGAATCCATGCAGATGCAGGTTTGGCTCTCTGGGAAGGCTGCCGCACGGTTGTTCTCTGTCCAGAGCCGGCAGCACCGGGCCCTGCTGCTGGGAGGGAAGCGCGTTGGCACTTTGTCTGCAAGCGTACGGCTGTAGGATAAATAATTCCCGTCCTTGTTTTGGCAGCGGTGGCCTCTACCTGGTACACACAAGCCCTGCTAGCTCCCTTTAAGGCTCTGCAGGAAGCAAATCCCAGAGCTGAGGGTCTCTCCTCTTAGGAAAAGCCGGGCACCAGATCTCCGGGCTGGACAGGGAGGAGGGGGAAGCGGCTGTCCGGTTTGGTACGGACCGGGCTGCAGGAGGCTGCACGGTGTGAGGAGCAGAGCCAGCCCTCACCAGGGATCACGCCGTATTTCGTAGCTGCGTTCTCATCCTCTGCTAAGCCACGCTTGCCGAAGCGGGACGTCGGAGCGCGCCCTCGCTGCGCTTGCCCCACGGACGGGATTTCGTGGCGTGGCTGCGGCGGGCTGGACTCCGGTCTGTGTTTGCAGGTGGAGGCAGAGCGGCGGAAGCGGGCAACGGTGCTGGAGTCGGAGGGGACGCGAGAGTCGGCTATCAATGTGGCGGAGGGTCAGAAGCAGGCCCAGATCCTGGCGTCGGAAGCGGAGAAGGCCGAACAGATCAACAAAGCTGCCGGTAGTGCCGTGGGCTAGGACCTGGGGGATCTGTAACCCTCTGGACCGAGGGGCGATGCTCGCTGTCTGCGGGCCAGGCTTCCTCAGCATGGGCTGTCTGGACTGGGTCCTTGGAAGCGCTTTATTGCGGTTCTGACGCGCGTTCTGCTGCGGTTGGTTGCAGGAGAAGCCAACGCCATGCTGGTCAAGGCCAGGGCCAAGGCGGAGGCAATTCAGCTCCTGGCAGCTGCTCTGGCACAGCAGGTGAGTCCCTGGGGCAGCCACAGCTTTGGTGCTGGCGCTGGGGGAGGTGAAACCACGGCCAGGCCTTCTCTTGGACGCTCCGCGGTGCTTTCGGTAGCAGCGAGCAAGGAGTTTTGCCATCTTGGCGGCCGCTGCCAGCCGGGGCGGGCTGTGGAACCGGGGCACGGATGAGCTTTTGGTGGTACCTGACTCGCTGCTGAGCCTCGCCCCTCTCTCCCCAGCACGGCAGCGCCGCCGCCTCTCTCTCCGTGGCGGAGCAGTACGTGAGCGCCTTCTCCAAGCTTGCCAAAGACTCCAACACCCTCCTGCTGCCCGCCAACGCCGGCGACGTCACCAACATGGTCGCGCAGGTCAGTGTGGCCGGAGGGACCCTGGCTCTCGCCCCGGGGGAGGCAAAGGATGGCAGCCCGGCGAGACGTGGCCTTCTCCTCTCCTCACTCCTGGCTCTCTCGTTCCCTCCAGGCCCTGGGCATCTACACCACGCTGACAAAGCCGCAAGCTGTGAAGACGGAGGAGGAGGAGGTGCCCCCAGCCCACGAGGACCCCCAGCCTCCTGCCGCCGAGGTGCTTAAGGCAGAAAAGGCCAGCTCCAGCTAGTGGGGCCAGAAGGATCCCTCTCCCGGGGCCTGCTGGGCTGCGGGCAGTCCTGTCCTGCTGCCCTCCCCGGTCAGACGCTGCTCATCTTCCCCGGGGTCCTTATTTTGTATTCGGACTGAAATCATGTAATAAATGATACCGTCATCATCCTCCCCTCGCTGTCCTGGCAGTGCACAGCGGAGGGGTCTCTACAGCGTGCTCCTTGTAGTGCGCTGCAGGGAGGGGAACTAGTTCATTGAATTAACGAATTAGTTAATTAAATGAGTGTCCCTGTCGAGCTGGGGGTGCTGGGGGGAGCGGGGGGGGGGAGGTCTCCGAGACTTACGGCGGGAGAGCCCGGGGCCTCCCGGCCGCCAGGGGGCGCTACCGCCTCCCGCCCGCTTCCCGCGCCGCCGCTCTTGGGCGGCCGAGGCCACGCGCGGCGCTTCCGGGGTGGCGGCGGGAGGGGCGGGGGCGGGCGGCGCCGGGCCGCGGCGGGCGCAGGTAGGGCCGGGGGGGGGGCAGGAGACCGGGGTGGGGATGGCGGGAGGGGGGGTCCCGGCGGACGCGGGGGTGTGAGGAGGGGTGGGACGCGGCCCCGGCGGAGCCGCGGCGGGGCTGAGCCTGCGCGTCCTTCCCCGCAGGATGCGGCGGTGGCCGGTGCTGCTCTTCCTGGCCTGGGTCTGCTTTCTCTTCTTCGCCGGTATCGGGCTGTTCATGAGCGGCTTCCTGCTCACCCGCATTGAGCTGGCCAGCAGCAGTTCCTGCTCGGACCCACTCGTGCCGCCGCCCTGGGAGGGGCAGAGCCTCCCGCCGGGCTCCTGCTGGGCACCCCAGCGCTTTTCCAAGGCCGTGCTTGTCGTCATCGATGCCCTCCGCTTCGAGTTTGCCCGCTTCAACCCAGCCAAGGCCAGCCCGCTGCCCTACGAGAACAAGCTGAGTTTTCTGCACCACCTGGCAACCTCCCAGCCCCGCCATGCCCGCCTCTACCGCTTCCGAGCCGACCCCCCCACCGCCACCATGCAGCGGATCAAGGGCCTCACCACCGGCTCGCTGCCCACTTTCATCGACGTGGGCAGCAACTTTGCCACCTATGCGATCCAGGAGGACAACCTGCTGGCACAGCTGGTGCAGAACGGTAGGTGGGCGAGGGCAGTGTCCCGCTGGGACAGAGTGTGCGCAAAGCAGGGGACCTTTATTCTGCTCTCCCTGGAAGGGGAACTGCTTACAGCACCTCTGCCCTGTCAGCTAATTCTTTTGCCCTACTCAGACGACAGTTGTCTCAGGCAGAGCTGTCGTGCAGGCAAGAAGTAGCAGGGACCATGGTTTCATCATCTTCAAAGATCGTAGAATGGTTTGGGTTGAAGCGACCTTTAAGATCATCTCATTCCAGCCCCCATGCCCTGGGCAGGGACAGCTTCCACTAGACCAGGTTGCTCAAAGGCCCTGTTCAGCCTGGCCTTGAACACTTCCAGAGATGGGGCATCCACAACTTCTCTGGGCAACCTGTGCCGGTGTCTCACCACCCTCAAAGTGAAGAATTTCTTTGTTATATCTAATCTAAATCTACCCTTTTTCAGTTTGAAGCCATTACCCCTTGACCTATCACTACATGCCCTTCTCAAAAGTCCTTCCTCAGCTTTCCTGTAGGCCCCCTTGAGGTACTGGAAGACCGCTATTAGATCTCCCCGGAGCCTCCTCTTCTCCAGGCTGAACAGCCCCAACTCTCTCAGCCTGTCCTCGCAGCAGAGGTGCTCCAGCCCTCTGATCTTCTTTGTGGCCCTCCTCTGGACCGTCTCCAACTGGTCTATGTCCTTCTTGTGTTGGGGGCTCCAGAGCTGGACACAGTACTCCAGGTGAGGTCTCACCAGGGCAGAGTAGAGGGGCAGAATCACCTCCCTCGACCTGCTGGCCACACTCCTTTTGACACAGCCCAGGATGTGGTTGGCTTTCTGGGCTGCAAGCGCCCATTGCCGGCTCATGTCCAGCTTTTCATCCACCAGCACTCCCAAGTCCTTCTCCTCAGGGCTGCTCTCAATCCATTCTCCTCCCAGCCTGTATTTGTGCCTGGGATTGCCATGACCCGGGTGCAGGACCTTGCACTTGGCCTGGTTGAACTTCATGAGGTTGGCACGGGCCCACCTCTCCAGCCTGTCAAGGTCTCTTTGGATGGCATCCCTCCCTTCCAGCGTGTCGATGGCACCAGTCAGCTTCGTGTCATCGGCAGACTTGCTGAGGGTGCACTCTATCCCACTGTCCATGTCGCCGACAAAGATGTTGAACAGGTTCTGTCCCAATACCAACTCCCCAACTCCCACTTGTCACTGATGACGAGAAAGCAGGTGTACTGGTGGTGGCTGTCGCAAGGTCACCACCAGTAACGGCCATACGAAACCAAGGGCAGTCGGTCATGTTGTGTTTGCATTCAGGTGAGACGCACAACGAAGGAGGAGCTGGTGCCAGGTGTGCGTTGGGACTGTCAGTCAGGCATGCCTGGCCAGCTGCCTGCAGCTGTTAGGCAGCAACCTCATCACATTTTCTGTGTACGTTGGTGCTGCTGGGTTGTGCTTAGTGCAGCTGTGAAGGGCTTGTTAGGGTGGGACGAGGGAGTAGAGTGAAGAGGACAGGACGCAGCCTGAGTTAGCCGTAGAGATTTCCTTCTGGGGCTCAGAGTGGTGCAATTACCAGTGCCTGGGAGGAGGCAACCTGACTGGGTTGTCCCTCCCGCTGTGTGCGAGGAAGGTGGGCAAACATTAAATCACCTGAGGCGAAAAAGACTGGTAGACCCTGCACCAGGGCAGCAGCCTTGGAGGGATCGGTCCCGGCTCCCAGGCTGGAGAGGCTCTGTGGAAACACGGAGGGCTGGCTGGCAGCAGGCAGGGCAAGCAGAGCGAGGGCAGTGGGAAGCGTTATGCCTTTGCCTTCTCTTTCCTGTGTATGAAAACCCGACAGGGTTTTGTGTTTAAAGCCGGAGCCCAGGACTCGTGGCTTCTACTCAACCCCTGTCAGCAGCCATCCGCTGCTTTGTGTTTTACAGTGGGGTCGCAGGCCTCGGGCGAGGGTTTGTTCTGCGCTGCACCTTCCAAAGCGCTGCAGAGTGGGGCTGGGGTCCTGCCGGCTTCCTGGCCTGTTCAACCCATGGGTCTTTCTGCTGGGGTGGTGTGTCAGAGGGTAACGATCAGTTGTGAGGTTGTGCAGGTAGATTTGGTGTAGGGGGCGCTTGTAGGCTCAGAAACAGGGCTGGTCACTCGTTGTATTCAAACTCATTTACAGCCAGATGGGCATTTTAATTTTAGGTCGCTTTTGAGTGTGGGTTGGAGAGGAGCCAGTGCTCCAGACCCTGACCGGGATCTGCCCAGCTCTTTGCACTCGTGTGGGTCACAGCATGACTTGGGTGGGCTCCCTGCTCTCATTAATTCCTTTCTTGCTGCCTCAGGAAGGAGAGTGGTCTTCATGGGTGATGACACTTGGGATGGACTCTTCCCGAAAAAGTTTTTCCGCTCGTATTTCTTCCCTTCTTTTAACGTGAAGGATCTTCACACTGTGGACAATGGGATCCTACAGCACCTCTATCCAACTGGTAAGCAGCTTTTTTCCCAGGGTCTGGGTAACCCTTTACATTACACAGTGGTCCTACTGCAAGTTTGGGGTGGGACTGAAGAGTTTTTTTCTCTTACGGAGTGGCAGTGGGCAGTCACACACTGCTGCCCAGGGATTACAGTGCCGAAACTGGATTTCCAGAGATAAGCCAGCTTTTGGGGCCCCTAAGCTGTTTCTGTGAATACCTTTCTTCCATGTGGGAGAGAGTGCAGCTTGATGAGACGAGGTTAGACTTCTACATCTGTCCTAGAGATACACTGCCAGGATGGAGCAGGAGGAGCAGCTTAACTTTGACACGTAGCTGCCAGGGCAGGCACACAGTCCTCTAGGAAATGGCCAGCAGTGCAGCCAGGAGGCCGGGGCACAGCACTGCTCTCAGCAGAGTATCAGTGGCTCCCAGCCTTGGGCAGAAGGTGAAGTGTGAGGTGGATTTGCGAATTTTAGGTGATTTCAAACTCCTCCCTGAGGTCCTGGGACTGAGGGGAATGCTCTTTGCTTTATCTATGTATGAATCTAAGTAAATCAAGGTTGCAGTGGTCTTTCATGGGCAAGTCCTTGTGCCTTGTGGCAGAGCTGCTGTTCATCATTTAACTCCAAACATGTTGGCTTTCCTGTGTCGAGACTCTGAAGGAGAGGGGAGAGGTCAGGGTAACGTTCTTGCTAGGGACAGCGCTGGTGTGCTGGGCTCATGGCCTGGGTGGCGTGCCGAGGGGCACATTGATGAGTCTGACCTGAAGTATCTCCAGGAGAGGACTGGGTTCTCCTTTTCCTGAGCATCCCCTTGGCTTAGCTCAGTTTATGGCAGTTTGAGTTAAAGGTATTTCAGAGTGTATTGGGTGACATTAGGCCATTCTCTTCCCAAGGGGTGGTGAAAAAAAACATGGATACTGGGGCACTTGCAGGGCTTTGAGCTCTCTGCAGCATTGCAGCCAGGCACCTGCAGACCAAGAGTGTGCTTCTGTTAAAACCTCTCTGCTTGAGAGCTGGGAGTGACGATGGCAGGAGGGGAAGAAAGCTCTGGCAGGTGGATTCAGGCACAGAGCCCGTGCCTGAATCCCAGGCTAGTGTGTGATAAGGCTGCTCTTGTTCTGCAGTGGACAGTGGTGAATGGGACTTGCTGATTGCTCACTTCCTCGGCGTGGACCACTGTGGGCACAAACATGGACCTGACCATCCCGAAATGGCTAAGAAGCTCACCCAGATGAACGAGATGCTCAGGTGATTGGTGTGACGGTGGGGGGTTGCCAGCTGGGCTCTTCCTTCAGCCAGACTAGAGGGGTGTTCACAGGGAATTTATAGATGCAGAGGACAAGAGGGGATGCTTACTGTGCCTGTTAACACGGAGAATGGCTCTGGCCAGCAGCAGCTGAAGCCTCAGCTATGGGGCAGTCTCAGTTGCGTAGACACATGTTCATGAGAAGTTTGGTTTCAGAGGTAAGGTTGACTTTAGGTCTTGGAGCTTTGGTTCTCAGCCAAACTGTGCAGCTGGAGTACAGCTGAACCTCACTTGCTCTATCTTTAAAATGGAGATTGTCACACTGAAGTTTGCCTGATGTTTGAGAAGCACTTCAAGGACCCTGGCTAGGGAATGCTGCATTTACTGCACAGACCCATCAGTTGGACTTTTCCGTCAGAGGGTAGAGTAGGATCCAGAAATCCTGATCACGCAGCCGTGCCTCATCCCAAAATGCTGCAGCCTTTTACTCTTAGGGCTGCTTTAATATTTGCTGCTGGAAGGAGTGGGTAACTTGCCCTGCTGTGTCTGAGAGTGTGGTGTATATTGTGTCATACTTGCTGCATCCTTGAGGGACAAATCCTCTCTTTTTTCTTTAAAAGTAGGAGATTGCTCACACAACATGATGCAGTATACCAGTCCTAAATAGGAGCAGCCTGAAATTTGTTTGGGAACATTCCTTCTGAATTGTGTTTTTTGAGTTCCCTGAAGGCACTGAGGAACCAGCCCCCATGCGCAGAGGACCTAGGCGAGATCAGTCCACTCTGTCTCAAGGCCCTGAATTTTCAGTTCAGTTTTGAAACATCCATCACCCTGGTCCCTGGCTCAGCTGTTACAGCTCTGTGTCAGCACTTTTGCTCAGATCCTTTTGTGGGCTTCACCTCTGTAGTATGAGAAGGCTTAGTGGGCTGTGCAGCTTCACCTCTCTGTCTTGGGCTACCTGCCCGAGGTTGACCTTCCTTATCCTGGTGACAGGTCCTTGGTGGATCACCTGGGGAATGACACCCTTCTTCTGGTGGCTGGGGACCATGGCATGACAGAGACTGGAGACCATGGCGGTGACAGCGAGAAGGAAGTGAATGCAGCACTGTTTGTGTACAGCAAAACACCCCTGTTCGGCACGGGCCCTCCTGAGGTGAGAAGCAGCCGATCTTTAGCTGTCACTGCCTGAGGTGGCATCTGGGGTGAAAACTGCATCCTGGGGTTACAGAGAGTAATGGTTTGATCAGAGTTATTTAGATGGAGAGGGGCGGGGAGTCTGTCACCTCTCCCAGGAGAAGAATGGAAAGGCTGACACAGGTTGCAGGTAACTGAAGTGTTTGGGACCTGTGTTGGAGCCCCTCCAGCTGTGAGGAGTGTCTGAGTGGGGCCAGGGGCAGGGCCAGACCCAAGGACCTGCAGCTCCCAGCAGGCATCCTCCCTTCCACGGAGTGCTCAGGGAGAGCTGAGCTGTTCCTCTGCCTTCCCCTGTGTTTTCCCACTCTTGGCTTCTCTAGAGTCCCCTCTGAACAGGGATGTCTTCCCCACCATCCTCGAGGATGAATGAAAAGCTGCGTTGCTGTTTTCTTTCCGAATTTCCAATTGCTCCCCTGTCTCTCCAGGAGCCTGAGGCCATTCCCCAGGTGAACCTGGTGCCCACTGTGGCCCTGCTGCTGGGTGTGCCCATCCCTTACAGTAACATCGGGGAGGTGATGGCTGAGCTGTTCTCTGGGGACGGCGACGCTGTGTCTGCAGCCTTGCAGCAGCTCTCGGTCTATCACATCAACGCCAAGCAGGTATGGCCTGTGGTAGCCCTTCCCCTTGAACTAGAGAGGAGAAAGAATGGCTTTTTAAACACATACCTCTTCTGTTTGATGGAGATGGGGCAGTGACATGGTGTTATCTCTGTGGGGAGCTTATTTTGAAGAATTACCTCCTTGCAGTGTTTGCTCCAGTAAAAAGCGGCACAATTTTCTCAAAAGAGAAATGAGAGGTACCAGTTTAGTGCTTGGTGGTGAGTGCTGTGGTGTGGAAAATACTGGCTGTGAAGGTGGCATTCACTCCAGGATGGGGTTAGGCCCAGATGGTCAGAGGTTGGTTCCTCAAGGCGGAAGATAACCAGGGGCAAACATTCCCTGGTTTGTTAGTAGAGATTCAAGAGTGCAAATGGATGTTTTGATGCTGCTTCAGTTTTCAAGGAGAAACAGTGTTAGCTAAAAAGCTATTTTAGATCAGTGACAGAAGGAAAACAATAATGATGGACTAAATAAAAGAAACACCACTTAACAGGTGACGGTAAAGTGGGATAGAGAAGGAACAGTTTACACCAAGCGCAACGGAATACAGAACTCCAAGAGCTGAGTGACAAAATTTGAATGAGAGTGACTGTACCAGGTGCAGAAGAAGCTGAGGCAACAGAGCAGGCCATATGCCAGGGCAAGCCAGAGCCTCTGGAGGATGTGAAGGCCGTCTGTTGTGGCTCTGGGCATGCTACAGAACCAGATTTGCCACACGCATTGCAAGGGATGTGTCTCAAATAATTAAGTGCCAGCCTGCCTTTGAGGGACTTCTGGATTGCCAGGAGCACGAGAATAACTCCTCCAGCCCCCAGCCAGCTCCTCGGTGTGCCACTTGGACACCACTCGTGCAAGTCGGTGAGGAGCTGGAGAGGATACGGTTGCTGATGGGAAGGCAGAAGTGTTCAGCCTCTACGCTGTGTATTTATAGAGCAGCAGGGTGCTTTGTCGTTTAAAGATGACAGTGGACGTTACTGTCTAGTAGTCACTGAGGGTATTGATCATCATATATTAGGGTTAGTGTTACCCAGTCCTGCCTGTTTAAATATTTGCACTCATTTGTCTGAAGAGGTTTCTGGCTTGATCCCGTTGGTTTTGAAGAAGCTTTGGCACAGCAGGGAGATTGCGCACGCCTGGGAGAGCTGGTGCATACGTTTGCCGTTCCTGGGCAGGGGTGGGCTCATTCTGCCTGGGCTCTGAGGCAACTGGAAGGCATGTGAAGGTATGGGTGTGTTTCAGGGCTCGAGCAGATTTGTGTTCCTGAGCAGCTGGGTGTTTGTATGGGTGCTCTGCCATGGTAATGCCCTTGTAAGACTTTTTTTTAAATGACTTTGGGATCATAGCTGCTTCTGTTCCTGTCCTCTTAAAGCAGGAAGCAGAATGAGCTCTCCGTAGCCTGTGTTACAGTGTGTTTATGTGCCTGTATTGAGGAAGAGGGTTTGATTTCAAGCACTGTAAGCTCTTTAATTTGATGTCTGTCCTCAGATAAACAATGTAAAAGTCAACATCAAGTGCAGATGAATAGCTAGTAATGACTCGAACTTCTGAGGACATCTGCCTAGTGTTGCCAAAGTCTCTGTATAAAAGCCCTTAGTGATGCACAATGGTACCAGAGGTGCACTTGCGGGTGAAGGACTGAGAGGTATCGGTGTGGCTGTCAGGATGGGTATGTCAATTGAGAGGCATGTCACTTTGGCAGAAGGATTGTGTTTCTTGTGGTCTCCTTCTGCATTCAGGTGACCAGCCCTGGGTGGTGCAGCTGGGTCTGGGTCTGGGTCTGTCCTGTCAGGGGCTGGCAAGTTGGGGCTGTTTCCATTCTGAAGGGGCTGAGTGAGGAAGATGGCACTGAATCCCATTGCCAGTGGTCCCAGTGCCGCTGTCTGACCCTGTGTCCCGTCTCCCCTAGGTGGACCGCTTCCTGCATTCCTACTCGCTGGTGGCTCAGGACCTTCCAGCAGAGCAGATCCAGCGCCTGCAGGAGCTCTTCTCCGGTGCCGTGGAGGAGCACACTCAGCTCTTGGCCCAAGTGCAGGGAGCGACGCTGGTGCCTCCGGAGCTGCAGTCCAGGCTGGGAAGCCTCATCGGTCGCTTCCAGCTCTACCTGCGGGAGGCACGGGCTGTGTGCACCCGGTCCTGGGCCCGCTTCCATCCCCTGCGTATGGTGGGGGGCTGCACCCTCATCGCCACTTCCTGCTTGCTCTGCTACATGGCCTCAGAGCTGGCTGCAACATCAGACTCTTTCTATCGCAGCTGCCTCCTGTACCCACTGCTTTGGGGCCTGCTGGTGGCTGTTCTGCTTGTCCTGGCCTGTGTGTTCACCCAAGAGGGGCTGGATCTCCTCCTGGTGTTGTCATCGGCAGCTGCAGCTTCTCAGCTGGGATTTTTCTGGCACTGGTGGGGCTGGCATCCCAGGCGAGCCCGTTTAGTGGGCAGTCAGCCACCCTTGGCCAGCATTGGCCTTAGGCAGAGGCTGCGAGCATGGCTGGGGCTGGCCTTCCCCATGGGCATTCTCCTCTTCCGCTGCGGAGCTATGTTCTCCGATAGCTTTGTGGTGGCCGAGGCCTGGGTGGCCCCTTTCCTGCTGGCCTCACTGGTGATGTTGCTGGTAGGGAAGCTCCACTGGGACGGTCGCCTAACTATGCCAGAAGGCCCCAAGCAGCAGCTCCTTGGCTTTTCTTCTTACCGGAAAGAGATCTGGTACCTGCTGTGCCTCGTGGCCATGCTCCTGGTCTGTGTGCGCCTCTCCAGTTTCTTCCACCAGTGCCGTGAAGAAATCCCTCAGTGCCAGCCCTCCCTTTTCCTCTCCCCCCTTGCAAACCTGAGAAACACAAGGGCCAAGAACCTCTTCTACCTCCTGTGCGTGGCCTTGCTGGCCGGGCTGGTCTATGCAGTGAGGAGCTGGCTGCGACACTACGGCAATCTGAACAGCTCGGACCCTCTCGTGCTCTTTGTGCGCTGGGGTTTCCCACTGGTGGTCCTCTGCATTGCCTGCTACTGGGCCGTTGCCTCCAGCGCTGACGACTCTCTTGGCAAGCTGCAGGAGCTGGTGCAGGTGGCAGTTGTTGCCTTTCCGTGGGCTGTCTACGGACTCGCATCCGTGGGGCTGCTGCTTCTGCTGTGTAATCCCATGACGGTGTTTGCAAAGGACACACGGGAGTCGGCAGGATCCATCGTCACTCCCTACCTGGGTGTTCCCCGCTCTGAAGTTGACTTCCTCCACGTCATCCCTCAGATCTACAAGAGGATGCAGGAGTCTCAGAAGAGCCGCCTGGAGCGAGGCAGCTGCAAGGCCACCGTCGCAGCGTACGGGCTGGGCAGTGTGTACTCGGCAGCCCTGATCATAACGCTCACCCTGCTGAGCTTCGTCTTGATGCTTCTGCACAGCGAGCGGCTGAGTCTCGCCTTCCTGCTCCTCTTCCTGGAGGCCTTTGTGCTGCTGCACATCCACTCGCGTGCCAGAGGCCTTGCTGGAGATGCTGGTGAGTCAGGGCTCAGTAGAGCATCCTCTGGGTGACCTGGGCCTTATCTGCAGCAACCTTGACTTATTTCCAGTGGGAGAGGCAGGGCCCAGTCTCTGCTCTTTGGGAATGGCGGTGCACCAGTCCTCAGGGGAGTCTCCTAGCTTTTTTAGAGCTGCTTAAATTCTCTAGTAGAAGAGGGATACTTGCAGCAGGGATGCCATGTGGGAGGAGGAGAAGTGCCTTGTGTGAGGGAAGGATGTTCTACACCCATTCCTTCCCCCCGGGGTGCAAGCAGCCAACAAGCCCCACTGCTGCTGACAGTCCAGTAAGCAGGGCAGGCAGCAGAGAGAATGCCTGTCCCCTCACTATATCTCTGGTGGGACCCTGACCAGTTTCTGTCTCTCAAAAGAGAGAGTGTGGAAAGGGAACCTGGAAGAAAAGTCAATAGGTTTTTTTTTGACTGTCAATCTGTTTTGTTTCTCGATGCTGATCTCTCTCTCTTTTTTTCCTCTGTCTTTTTTTTTTCTCTTAGAGACTTTTTCAGTTTCCTGGTATGCAGTCATCTCTTGGCTCCTTGCAGCTTCCCAGTTCTTCTATTCCACAGGCCACCAGCCCATCTTCCCAGCCATCCACTGGAATGCAGCCTTTGTAGGCTTCCACCTTGACCACAGCACGAACCTCCTGCCTGCTGTCCTGGTGGGCGCCAACACCTTTGCCTCCCATATCCTCTTTGCAGGTAAATCAATTTCTTCCTGGGCTGTTGAGCCTGAGCAGACATGGCTCACTGCTTTGCCTTGTCCGGAGGCCTGCAGGCTGAGCATGAGGCGATGAAGGCTCCGGCACCAGCTGAACAGCAGCATCTTCGCTGTCCCCTTCTGGGGCCACAGAGCTGCCCGTGGCCTGCAGCCTCCATGCAGTTGTGCCTGACCAGCAAACTGGAGCTGGAGTATATGCTTCCTGCACATCCAGGGCATGATGACAGAGCCTAGACTACTCCTCACCTCCTGGGCTCCAGTAACTTCATGTGCCTTTGTCCTTGAGGTAGTCGGCTGCCCTCTGCTCCTGCTTTGGCCCTTTGTGTGTGAGATGCCCAGCCTGCAGAAGAGGAAGCCCAAGAAGGAGCCCCGGGAGGAGCTGCAGGAGGTGGAGGAGCACATGATGGAGATGAGGCTGCGAGAGTGCCCCGAGAAGTTCTCCACTGCTCTGCTGCAGCTGGGGCTGAAGTACCTTTTTGTCCTTGGGACACAGGTATGGACAGAGGCAGGATGACTGTGGAGAAGGCTGTCCAAGAGGAAAATGGGTTCTGTGAGAACCATGGGACACTCTGGTGAGAGGAAGGGGCGGGCAGGGCACAGACAGGCCCAGAGGTGATATGTCTGGTTGCAGGTGTAAGAGCAGCTGCACAGGTCCTCTCCTCAGTTATGCCATTTTCTCTGTGCTTTGGGAAGGGCTCCAGCATGGAAGTCACAGTATGGATTGGGCTGCTTTTCATACCCATCTGCCCAGAGCGACAATGTCTGTTCAGAAACTGCAAGGTTGTAGTCCTGCTCCCCCTCTTCCTGACTATGCCTATCTGTTTTGCACCAGCTCTGGTTTTCATCTGATCGTGTGCTGTGGTGATATAGGGAGCTAAACACCAGAAATTTAATACTGTGAAAGAAGCAAACAGCTTTCTGGGGTTTATCCCTTCAAATCATTCTCCTGTGTGGTCAGACGGGAGGCAGTGCAAGGGAGGGGGCAGGCCCTGCAGCAGGAGAGTGAGAACACTCCTGTCAGTGAAATATTAGGTCAGGTTAGCCACAGTGTGAGCCCGCCCTTGCGCTGTCCCAGTCTGGTCCTTTCCTTGGAGGACATACACGTACCCCAAGCTGTTTGTGTTTCCTGACTGGAGGACACAATGGAAGGGAATTCTCTTTGGGATGCTTATTTCTGGAGTGCACTGTATCAGCCTCTCAGGTGTGTGCAGTTAGTACCACCTTCAGATGTGAACCTAGCGCCCAGGAGGTCTCTCCAGTCACTTGTAACTTGTTTTTGTTCATCTCCCCCACAGCTTCTGGCCTGTGTTTGTGCAGCTATGATCCTCAGGAGGCACCTCATGGTCTGGAAAGTCTTTGCCCCCAAGTAAGTGCCATGAGTTGCTCTTACACTGCGTTAGGGCTCATATCCCTGACATCTTGACTAATATTTGTAGACAGGAAGGTTGGAAGAGACCCTATGATCAATCTTCTGACTTGTTACTTAGCAGAGGTTGTAGGACTGTCCATAACTAATTCCTGCTTCAAGTTCAGAAGCTGGACTTGAGCTAGAGCGTAGAAATTTCTCCTTATCTTGATTTCCAAGGACACATGGAGCCCATCTGGAAGCTAAGAATATTCAGGGCAGAGGGACAAAGGTAGGGACACCAGACCAGAAATGGTAAACCCAGAAATGGTGAAATAGCAAACCTTTGGGCTAGTAGGAGTATGGGGTGGCCTTGGCCTCTGAGGGGTTCAGAATCCCACCTGCATGTTGTCCTGAATGGCCTCTAAACCAGAGGTGTGCTTGGCTTCCAGGTTGCAGGCAGCAGCTGCTGAGGAGTGAATGTAATCTGGGTTTTAGGATTTGGGGTGCTGTCACTGTCAGGAAAGTCAGTCTGGTGGGAGTGAGGGCAGCAGCCTGTCCTTGCAGGCACGCTGGCTGTGATATCCTTACTGCATCTGTTGTGCCTGCAGGTTCCTCTTTGAGTCACTGGGCTTCGTGGTGAGCAGCATCTGTCTTCTGCTGGGGATCTCCCTGGTGATGCGTGTGGACTGTGCCGTCAGCACCTGGTTCAGCCAGCTTCAGCTCAGGTAGCATCGAAGATGTGGGGAACCTGACCTGCTCGTCGTCCGAGGCTGAGGTTGTCTCCCTGGAGCCGGGAGGGATAGATGAGCCACCAGCAATGAGTGCCTGCTGACAGCGGTCAGGGATTATCCCCAGCTCCCTGCCTCAGCGCTGCACAAAAGGACCGGAGCCAACTGTTCCCCACTCACTGCGGTGGTGTTTCTCAGCAGTGGAGGTCAGACCTCTCACTGGGCGTTTGTTGGCAGCAGGAGGACTCTGCTGCAGGAGCCCAAGAAGCAAGAGTCCTGAAGTGCTCCTCTGGAGAAACACCAACCAGGGGTCTTGCTGCTACTTTCCTGACAACTGTCCCCACTTTGCAGCTGGTCGTCTTCAGTGGCCAGCAAGGTGTCACCTTGCCCATGCAGAGACAGTCACTCACTGGAAGAGGCCTGCTGAGGAGGGTAAGGAGGAGAGGGAAGGTCCTGCAGCCACCACTTCTCTTTGCGTGATCAGCTTTCACACTGGAGTTGAAGTGCACGTGGTCATGCATACGGATGGTTCCTGGGGTTTTGGTGGCAGCTGCTCCTCTGTAAAGTCAGTTGGTTGCTCTGTAGTGAGGTCCCTCCAGCCCTACACTAACTCCCATTTTCCTGGTCTTCCTCAGCCCTGTGAGGGGCAGCAGGGAGCAGGCTAGGCTGCCTTGTCCAGCCTGAAGCAGGCTTAGCTTGGCTGCGGACTGGTAGCAGGGAGAACTGTGTTCATGACCAAGCAGCTCTCCACTCAGCCTGTCGATGTCCCTTTTGGCTGGGCTGTAGCAGTCAGGGCTCCCAATCTCTTCCTGAGGATGTGTTGCTGGATGCCACCTGTTGATTGTGAACGGTTGAGATGCAGCAGGATGTAGTGACAGAGCATTGGCTCATCCCCATATTGTGTCTGGTCAGGAGGAAGAGGAGTCTGGAGTAGTTGTTCCAACTGCAGGAGTGGCCTTAGTGTGAGGTCTGGTGCCTGGAAACAGCTGCTTGGAAGCCCTGAGTGGGTGATGACTCTTCTGAGAGATGGCTTAACTCACCGGTGTCTGTGTATGTGCCGGGGGTTATGTCACCTTGAAGGGTCCCCAGGCACTGCAGCTGTGATCCCATGCCTGATGCTTATCTCACCTTGACCTTGCTGTTCTGAGTGGGACTTCATGCTGCAAGTGAGCTACCCCAAACCCACCCTTGACTGCTCGCAGTCAGCAGATGTTGTTATTTCTTTATGACCAGAGGTAGAGGACGGTGACCGTGGTGCCTGGCCACATCCCAGCTAAGTTTCGATGGGAGCTGGGATGCCTTACTGCCCTGAACCACTGTGTGGCATTACTTGGTGCTGTGAAACCTTCTGTCTCTTTCCCCTCCAGAAAGAGATGAGGACTGCTTGCCTGGGATTCCTGCTTTGATTTTTGTTCTAGTTCCATTTGTTTTGATTTCCTCACTGTAGACTGCTAGCATAACTCCAGGCTCTTCCTCTCCACCCTGGGGAGTCCCAGGGAAAGTGTCTCGTCACCTCTCATCATTTCAGTTCTTGCTGGTATGCCACTGTGGAAAATGGCTCTTGAGGGCAGGTTTAGTTTTGTATTTCACCCCTTCAAAATGCTTGCTCAGGTGTTAGGGTGCAATTCCAGGGAGGCTTAAACTGTTCTAATGTGAGGTTTCCATTGCCTGGCCTCCTCCTGACCTGGCTGTGCTGTCCCACCTCAGCCTTGCATGTCCCGTGCGCTGTGGCTCTGTCCTGCTTAATTTCACCCAACATAACCAGGGGCTGGTTTGTAACCGGCGAGACTGCCTGGGCTGCCTCACCGCCTGGTTGCACGCGCACCAGTGCTGGTGCAAAGCAAGGGGTAGCAGCGTGCAGGGGGAGGGATGCTGGAGAGGGCAGGAACGCATCAGCCCACAGATGGGCTTAAGCAGTCCCACCCTTGAAGAGCAGGTTATTTGCTGTGTACTGTGACTCCCTGGATCCTTATGGTTGCTAATGCTGTAGTACTGACCTCTGACATCCCCACAGTTGCCACCAAGACCCCTGGGCTTTGTTCTCCTCCATTTCTGGGAATAGTTCCTCTTTCAAAGGCCATCATTATGCTGCTGAGCCTTCCCATGCCCATTGTTCGTGGTCAGAGCACTCAGATGGAGCGTGGGCATCCTCTCCTCATGCCTCCCTATCAGCTCTCAGCCTTCCTGCTGGGGCTGGCGGCTCAGGGCCCCAGGAGGCCAGGGCAGAGCAGAGGGGACAGCAGAGCTGCAGCACAGTGAGAACACGCGCACTTATCTCGCCGGAGACCAAACAAAACTTGCGGTAACAAAGCTGCAAGTACATTCTTGTCACTGCAGAAATGCCAAGGAGTGCTAGCTGCTCAGCCAAGGCAGACTGGCGACTACACCAAAGAATTCAGATTCAAGAAGACGAGTTTTCCAAGGGCTGGAGATGCTCTTGCTTTCTTTCATTGACTTTTTTTGGACTTTGACAGCCTTCCTGAGCTGCCCTCAAGCTGATTATTTGGCTGCCATTCTCCTGAGTGTGCTGGGGATGATAGAGTTTATGTTAGTCCAAGCCTTAGTGACCTTGGAAGCAGGAGAAGCTGCTGATACTAGAGCAGACATGTCTGTATTTGCTGATTTAAAACCCCAAGGAGTGTCTGGAGAAAGGTGCCTGCTGGTCCAAACCAAGGCTTTTTAGGAAACCTGGCGTGCTGGGAAGCAGGCTCTGCCCTACATCCTCCCCGCTGAGGTTGTCACCAGGGCCTACTGCGTCTCTCCTGGAGCAGTTTTCCCAAGCGGTTTGTTGCTGGTCCCTCTGTCCCTTGGCTGAGCGTGACAAGGGACATGTCATCCTCAGTGTGCTACGCAGAGCGGTCTCATCCTGCGCTCCGCAAAGCTGCTGCGCTTGGGCTCTTCAAGTGCCCTGCTTCTCTGGGCAGGGCAGGGCTCCGCTGGGAAGCTTCCCTGGCTCAGGCCAGCGGCAGGGTGGTGTGTCCCGTAGTCCTGGCACGGGGCAGGATTGGAATTGTGTCTCATTTATGCTGTCTGGAAAGCGGATGACCCAAAGCTGCTACCACTGGAAAAGGTTGTGGCTGTTGGGAGCATCTCCCCACCCTGATCCGAGGGGCTGGCGCTGCCCGCACAGCTATCCCAAGGGATGGCACTGGCGTGGGGAGGCCGGGGCTCGGTGTCTCAGTTCCCACGCCTGTTTTCTCCATCCCATCTCTGTTCTCTCAACATTTTTTCTCTCAATATCACTTATTTAGGCCAAGGAACGGTCACGTTCTCGGCGTGCGTGTCTCCCCTTGCCCGTGGGGAGCAGGGCTGGCGAGCTCTGCCCTCTCCCACCACGCTCGACTCGCCACGTGGCTTGGAGCGAGATTGTTCTTTCATGTTTCGTTACTAACCTCTCTGTGCCTCAGTACCCCGTTCGGGGGGGAAAAAAAAAAAAAAAAAAAAAGGGGATGGACCCAGTTCTGGAAAGCAATTTGGGAGCTCCGCATGCAGCATGGTGCTACGCTTTCCTGGGTATTTCTACGTGTCTGGCCGTTAACGCTTTCGTCCCATTCAGCAGTTACCCCGGGGTGGCGGGGCGATGCTTGAGTCTCTGCTGGGAAGTAGAGCCTTTTTTCCTTCAAAAAAAAAAAAAAAAAACCAACCCCAAACGGGCGAGTTGGCAGCTCTCATTCAGTGACAGCTTCGCCTCCGGGCTGCTGTGGTTCCAGGGGCCGGTGCCCGGTGTCCAGCCCCGCGGGGCTGCTGGGGAGGGGGTCGCTTCGTTGTTAAATGACTCGTTAATTAATCGGTGGTGGGGGAGATTTGCTGTCTGAGGGTGGCGCGGGGCTCTGGGCGGCTGCGGAACAGATGTCTGCGAATAAAGCCGTGAGATCCATGGCGGGCGGTGGTCGTCTCCTCCTTCGCGCCCTCGGTGCGGGCAGGCGGGACCCCTGGGGCTGCCCGGTGGGAGCTGGCGGGTTCGAGTACTGGCGAGGTTTGGTCCTCCTCGGCCACTGTCTGCCTGGCGAGACGGTGGTTCGCTCCGCCCCTTACGCCGCACGCTTGGTTGTTGCCTTGGCGACAGCCGCTTCCGCTCTGGCCTTCCTGCCAATCGCGGCGGCGGCGCGGCGGGCGCCGGCCAATCAGCGGGAAGGCGGGAGGCGCGCGCGGGCGGGCGGACGGCGGCAGCAGCAGCCGCCATGAAGCGGCGCCGCGGGGCGGTACCGGAGCCGGGCTGCCTGCAGACCTGGGCCGCTGAGAACCAGGCCCTGGCTGGCCGCTGGCGGGTGCGGCGGGTTCACTCTCTCCCCGCTCCTCGAGCCCCGGAGCTGCCCTTGCGGGGACAGCGCTGCTTCCGGTGCCGGTTGCCATGCGAATGCGCCACCCCGGGGCTAGGCCGCGGGCTGCCCGTCGGCCGCGGGGCGGGAGGGGAAGGGCTGGGCCGGGCTGCCGCGGCTCGGGCCGGCCCCTGTCACGGTGAGGGTCTTCCTTGCAGGCAGCGCAATGCTCGGGGCCGGGCGGAGCGGCGGCGGCGCGGGAGGCGCAAGAGCAGCGACGCGGCTTCGAGGAGCTGCTCCTGAGGATGCGGGGTGAGTGGCGGCCCGGTCCGCTGCCTGGCGCGGAGCGGGGACCGCCCTGCCCCGTGCCTTGCCTTCACCTTCCCTCCCGCTGCCGCCCTGAACCCGAAGCACCGGTTCCTGAGCACTGGTGTTTACGGGGCTGCAGCTCTGGTATCCCAGTGCCGGAAACGAACTAATGAAGGGAGAGGGGTGAAACACTTCCTGCTGCCCTAAGGCTGAACTGGGCCTGCAAAAGAATTAAGGCTCAGGCCCAACCTCTGCTCAGTCTTGCCGGGGGGTGTGGGCAGAGCTTTGGCATTTCTGGAAAAATGAGGCAACCTTTGTCCTGGGAAGCTGAGAAAGAGGCTCCTCGCCACAACTGTGGTATAGAAGAAGTCTCATGAGAGGGAGAGAGACTTACTTTGGGAGACACAACGTGGGAAACCTGTGCAAAAGGACAGATGAGTGTTGGAAGTGGGTAGGCTATTAGTGCTCTTTTGGGAGAGCTGAAAGGTCTCAGTTCTGGAGGACTGCAGCACCTGGATAGCTGGGGAGCGGATGCCTAAAGCAGTGCCAGCACCTGAAGAGGTAATACCTGCTGTCTCTCTAGGTAGTGCAGTTCAGGCTGTTAAATCTCACCACAACAACAAAAAAAAAAACTTAACCAGGACGCTTCTGTTGTCATAAAGCTGGGTGATGAGGTGATGATACCTTAACATGGATGGTTGTTGAGTTTTTCTTAACCAGCTCAATTGTGTGTTGGGTTGGCTGTGATCACAGGGCTGCCAGCTGCCCTCCCTGCCCTGCCTCTGGAGCTTACCGTCCTCTACAACTCCCTGCTTTTTACTATGGGAGCATCTGACTCTGTCATCGAAGGAGATGCAGAAGAAATACGCCAGGGGCTCCTAAGGGGTAAGGAGATTGTTCTCTGTATGGGGGTTCCTCAGGGCTCCTTGCCTGGGAGGCAACTGACCTCAGGAGGACTCAGCAGAGCTGGAGTTGTAGCTCTGAACTGTGTTGTCTCCTGACTGTGCTGCTGTTAACTCCACTGTCCGAGAGCTTGGTTTCTGTGTCGCTGAGGCTGGGCAAGCCCTGTAACCCCATTCCTTCCCTTGCTGCGAGGAACCTGTGCTTGCTTGAGGCTTTCTGTACCCCTTGGGAGGGTATCTGTTACAGGGGACTGACCTGTTGTCTCACGGCTGGAGTTTTTTTTGGTTTGTTTTTTTTTTTTTTTTTTTTGGTTTTTTTTTTCAGTTCTGGAGGCTTGTGGGGTCTGTGGGCAGGATCTTAGCACTGAGGAGCTGTGGCAGAAGGTGCTGCAGGAGGTAACTGCGGAGGAGCTGCAGGCACCTTTGCACCGGCTAGGGGCCCTGCAAGCAGCGTGGTGGCTGGCAGCCAGACGCCTGGGAAGCACCGCTGGACTCTTCCAGCTCCTGAGCAATACTGAGGTAACTGGGCACAGGCAGATGCTGCGCAGCTCCCAGTTACCTGTACCGGACTATTTGCAGGGATATAAATACCCACGGGTTTGCTAAAGGAGGCAGAGATGGCATAATTACTGGGTTTGTCATAAACCTCACTTTGCAAAATGTTGCTGTGGCATTTGGAGACCTGAACCCATCAGTGCTGCCCAGTCAGCGTGAGTAATCCTCTTGC
The DNA here is from genome assembly GCF_036417535.1 of Chlamydotis macqueenii. Classification (NCBI taxonomy): domain Eukaryota; kingdom Metazoa; phylum Chordata; class Aves; order Otidiformes; family Otididae; genus Chlamydotis; species Chlamydotis macqueenii. The sequence goes on along the minus strand of NC_141593.1, from coordinate 9,291,975 downwards.
TGGCATCCCAGTGTAGCCTAATGACCCCGAGTGTCTTAACGGGTCCCAGAATATCTCCTGCCTGCCAGTGCCTCAGACCTTAAGGTGCCAGAAAGGAGGCTTTTGCAGGCTGGAAGGGGGCTGCAGGTGGACTTGCAGCCTCTGTAGGGAGCATGCTGTGAGCAGGGGGATGCAGACATCCTGTTGATTGTACGGGTTGTGTGAAGGCTGCTGAGGGGTCCCACCTTCTAAAATGTCCTCCAACAGCACTTGGATCTGCCTTGCCAAGAGCCCCTGGAGATGCACCTCGCTCTGAGGTGGGGAGGTGCTGCTCCAGGCCAGGCAGGAATCATGGCAGCGAGTGGGTTGCAGTTGAAGTGAAGGGGTGGTAGGACATTGATCCCCAGCACAGAGAACACTGTCAAAGGGTTTGGTGGGACCTCCATTTCCCCATGCTCTTCAGCACTCTTTGCTCTCTCTCCCTTGTGTATTCACAGGACACAGGGAGAGCTCACTGCAGTGAGGGGGAGAACGAACTCCTCTCCCTGCTCAGGGCATGGCAAGTACCTGCTGAGGGGGCCTCCCTGCCCCTCGTACAGAGCGCCAAGGACTTGAAAGAGATCCTCTGTACTGCAGCAGCCTTCCTGCAAGGTTTGTCTGGAGGAGGTACTCATGCCAGCACAGCCTCCCACTGCTCTCCTGTCCCTTATCCTGTTTTTTTTTTTTCCCAAGCAAACCACCCCTTGGGGTTTTCTGGTCTCTCCCTTTGGAAGAGGGCCTGGGCTGAGCCTCTGGGTCTCAGCTATGCTGCTTGGTATTCAAAGAGCTTCTCTGCCTTTTCCCCAGCTAAGTCTTTCTCTGCACTGTCACAGGCTTCCTCTGCCTGTCTGTGTCTTTAGGTAGGTGTCTGAGCCTCGCAGTGAACTTGTATAAAGCGGAAGGCTGGCAGGGGACTTACAAGGATTTTCCTTTCTTCTGTCTGTCTTCTGGCACTTGCCTTTGTTGCAAGCACATTGTTCCCATCAGATTATGGTGCGGCGGGAGCCATGCGAAGCTGTTGTGCAGCTTTGTAGCCTGGTGTGCAGCAGGTGATTGATCTCATCTGACTGCTGCGTTTTGTCCTGCTCGTGGTTTTCCCTTGCTTACCATCTTGACAACCCCAGCAGCTCCAGGAGCAGCCAGCGCTGCATCGCTGTGCTCAGGCTGACGCAGGGCCTTCCTGCCAGGAGGGCAGGAGCTCCTGCCCATAGAGCTCTCAAAGGCCTCTAGGGTGGAGACAGCACTTCCAGCAGGGAGGTGGCAGATGTGAACATGATGTAGGCATGTGAGAGCAGCCTCAGAGGGAAGCTTGAAATGAGGACTGAAGGAAAAGCAAACACCATTCATGATAAATATTCATGAATTAATATCCCAAAGCATCCTGCTGGGAAATGGCCCAGATGAGCTGGAAAAAGTCTTTCTGAGATTCTGTGTGTGCTTCCTCATCCACACCACCGTCACTGTGAATAGATGAGCAGATGTACCTGCCCAGCACCTACCTCTGCCCTTGTTCTGGGCCCAGGCAGACATCTGGGCTTGGAACTTGCTGTTATTTCTGCTAGATTCTTCCATCGAGTGGCTTTTTCTCTTGCAACAAAAAGATAGCAGCTTGGCACCATCCTGCTGTGTATTGCTGGGTGCAGAGGGGTTCCTATGGCACTGGGAAGAAAAGGGCACGTACACTTGTTTGGGGACCAGGTTGGTCAGGAAGGGGAGCCACAGAGCTGAGATCTTGTGTCTGTCCTAGGGCTGCAGGAGCTGGAGGCTGGGAACTTCCCCACCGCCCTCTCCCTCCTTCAGGAGGCTGCAGGAGGATTCTGCTCCAAGAGGGTCCTGGCCCAGATCTACACCTGCCTCAGCTGCTGCGCTCAGCGAATGGTAATGGCCAGCCTCTCCTCTGTCAGAGGGGAAACGCAGCCTAGAGTGGGGTGAAGAGGCTCAGGCTGGCCACCGTGCCTCTGCGTGGCAGAGAGAGAAGCTCAAAAACCAGCCTGAGGAGGGCTGCCTTTGGCTAAAGTGCGCCCTTGCTTAGTGGGGATCACTGGGGAAGCAGAGCAGGGATCTGGATCCCACTGAACAGTAAAGATGTCCTCGCAACATGCGCCTCTTCCCGTCTGCTTAGGGCAAGCCTCAGACAGCCCTTCAGCACCTGAAACGAGCCCTCCAGGTGGACTTCCAGTGCCTTCCTGCCCTGTCCCACGTGGCAGCAGTGTACCATGAGCTGGGGCAGACTGAGGCAGAGCTGCAGGCCCTGGCTCTGCTCTACGAGGTTTGTCTGCTTCCTGTAGTTCTGGGTTGAGTTTTTCCCAGAAGAGCTTTGAGCAGGCTCCTGCCTTCTAGAGGGCTGTTTGACCCTTGTGGTGTTGCTTTCAGCAGTGAGATGTGAAATTCCTACTCACCCACCTTTGGGTCCCAGTTCATGTTCTTGCTGGCTTAGGAGAAGAGGTTACGCTCTCGTGTCATAAAGTGTCAGTCTCTTAATAAACTGTCTTGTAAAGAGGCCTTAAAAAGGCAAATTGTGGCTGTGAGGGGGGGTGTGCATTAGCTGTAGCAACTGTATTCTGCCTGGGGGGTCTGTGCCCAGGCCACAGCAGTAGATGCCGAGTTAGCTCTTCAGCTGTCTGAAATCTGTAAGACACAAACACAGCTGTGGAGAGGGATCTGTCTCGTGAGGAGTGGCCCGAGATCTGGTCTAACTAGGTCTGCGGCTGCAGTTCCAGGCAGCTGAGAGCACCTTGAACTGAAAACCTGAGGTGATCTGAGTGATCTTGCAAATCTCCTGATGCCCTGTGGAAAGCAGAAGTCTGCCTGTCCCTGGCTGATCCTGGTTGCTTTTCTTGGAAGTGGCTGTGATGTAGCAAGTGAGAACAGTGTAGCTGTGCTTATCAAGTGAAGGGCTTCTGCTCATCTGGGTGCATCTCCAGATGGCAGAAGTAGCAAGTGATTGCAGCTGCTCAGGACTTGACCAGCATTGTGTTGACCATATTTTCTGTTCCTGTTTCACAGGCTCTGGAAAAAAACCCTACAGCAGCTGCTTCCTCTAGTCCATATTTCCTAATTCAAACAGAGCTTCTGGTCCGCACACCACTACTAGCTTCTATCCTTCGCCATCGCCACCCCTCTGAAGTGAAGTACCTGCTGGCACAGCGGTGTCTCCAGGACGGGAGGTGCGTCTGGTCTGCTTGCAGCATGCTGCCTGTTTGGGCTCTGTGGTTTTCTCTGGACTCCTGAAAAGTGTCCAGTTCAGAATTGCTGTTGTAGGTCTGCTCAAAGCATGGGTATCACGACCAGAAGTGTGGTGCAGGGAGAGCCTGTGGGCTGGTAATCCAGGTTCCGCCTGGCTGCTGGCACTTCTTAGGGTCCCTCTGTTCCTTCCACCACGTGTCCTGTCCCTGTTGCAGGGTCACTGATGCAGTGGAGCATTACCTGGATTTTCTGGCTCTGCTTCAGGAGGGGCTAGAACAGCAGGTAGGTATCTTGGTGAAAAACTCCCTTGGTGACTTGGTAGATGAGGTTTGGATCCCCATCCCAAGGCCTGGATCCAGGCGTCACCCCTGGATGGCAGGTTTCAGTGTTTAGTGTGAGATGTGAAGGAAACAAGCTGGGGGCTGGCACCTCTGATCTGTGGCATGTCTGCCTTTGGATTCACACCAGAGACCACTTGCCACTGCTGTTGGGAGAAACAGCTTCCCCTTCCCTGTGGGGAGCAGCTGGTGGCCTGGTTTTGGATGTCCTTTACTTCAAGAGTAGGGATTTGCTGCCTTGATTCTGCTGAGCTGTTAGTGCTTTGCTATTTCTGCCTCCTCCAACAGGCTCCTGTGTCTGTGGGAGCGGGTATGAGCTTTGCTGGGCTGCAGCTTGGGGTTCCCAGGAAGCGTGGGGTCATTCTGCTTGGGCTGGGTGCTCTGCATTTCTGCGCCTGAGCACTGCCACCACTTTCGCTCCCCAGGTGCCCCTAGACAGTGGCTCAGCTCTGCCCAGGATCCCTGAGGTGTTCCTGGAAGCAGCATCCGCCTTGGAGCAGGCCGAGAGGCACCAGGATGCCATAACCATGTGTGAGGAGGTCATCAGCCGGACTACTGACCTGATCCCACGGATGCTACGAGTGGAGGAGAAGCTGGAGCAGCCGGAGCGCCCATCGCCAGGGGCAGGGCTGGCGGGTGGACTCCTGTCCCAGAAGAAGGAGAGTCTGTGCTGCCTCGCCTGGAGAGCAGCAGGATACCTGCACCAGGGCTGGGCGTGGGCCGCGCTGGGAGAGAGCAAGGAGGCTGTAACGCAATTCAGCAGGTGATGAAGCCTCGCCGGGAGAAGGGGCTGCCCCAGCAGAAACCAGTGGCTGGTGGGAACCAGAGCACGGTGCAGGGGCTGGCCTGACAACTTGCAGGTGATTTCCAAGCCCAACGGTGGTACCAAAGCTCCTCCGTCCTCCCACCCATAGGTGCCTCAGCGACCTCTTGCGAGTCCAGCTCTATGGGTCTGACGTTGAACCAACAGGTATGGTGCTGCACAGCTGGGATCTGGAGCAGGGTTTGGCCTCTGCTCTGCCTCCTTTCCCGCTGTCTAGATGACAGTTAAATGGGCTGTGAACCGGGAAGCTTCTCCAATCTGGATTTCAGGGAAGAGATCTGTACCAATTGTGCAGATGGGCAGCCAGCAGCCAGGCTGCTGCTGAGGTCACTGGTCAGCACAGCCATAAAATGTACCGAGTTCTTGGTGTTCTTCACTCTTGTCCTCTGCCACCTCCTGGCCTCTCCCAGCCTGGTGGAGAGGCTGAGCTCTGCCACCAGCGGTTCCGGGAGCTGGAAGATGAGCAGCCCGAGAAAATGTTTGGCCTGTCCTGACTGCTAACCTGACTCAGCCTGCTGGGACAAGAGAGGGAATGTCTGGAGGATGCTGTCTCCAGGTGCATGTGTCTTTTCTGTGCCAGAGAATCTCCTGCCAGAAGTGGAGGTGCTCCAGAAGATCAGGATGCTCTCTCTCATCGGGAGAGGTGCGCAGCTCCTGGAGCTGGGGAGGCACAAGGAAGCCTTGTTGGATTTCCAGCACAGTATGCAGATCTCGCCAGGTAAGAGGCTCATTTTGGTGAGGAACAGGGGGGATCTCCACAAATTTGTCCTAGGCTGCTTTGCTGTCTTCAGCAGAAAGGTCTGAATGCTTTAGACCACACTGATTCGGATATACCAGGACTGCTAGCAATGTTCTGTGCTTCAGATGGTTCTCTGGGGCCTGCTCAGCTCCCTGCCCTGGAGAAGGAGACAAAAACTGTTGTCAGAGGAGTGTATCGGAACCCTGCCCGCAACCTGTGCCCTGAGATAGCTCGGACACTTCTCTTCCTGCCCAAACCACAGACTGGTACAGCCAGCTTTCTGCCAGAGACAGTCTGCTTTCCCAGAACAGAGGAGCTGGACTCTCACTTCATCCTGGAAAGCAGCATGTCCGTGCCTGGCAGTCCTGCAGCCGAGTAGAGAGGCCTGTCAGGGATGAGGGGAGCGGAGCGGGGAGCTGTACGTGTCCTGAGCACAGTCGAGGCGCAGCTAGTGCTGCTCCTGGGGCTGACCTCCCCTGTTCAGTTCTCCAGCCGTGCTGACGCGCTGCAAGGGCGTGAGCGTTGCCACGATCTGCCAAACCTGCTGGTCCTGGTTCTGACCGAGGCTCCCTCCCTTCAGGGGTGCAGACCTGCCCCCGCCTGTGCCCAAACGGAGGTGTGGCTGGCTGTGCCGCAGGACCGATGCCATCTGCCTTGGCTGCCAGCCCCAGGCTCAGTGAGAGCCCGTGACACAGCCGGGACAGTCTCCTCCCCATTACGCCACCTCTCCTCACGCTCACCTCCCTCATCTGGCTTCTGAGCTTTGTCAACAGCCTGCGACCCAGAGCAGCGCCGGGGTCCTGCTCCTCCCCTGGCCAGGGCCGCATTCTCCCTTTGTGTCTTGCAGGTGACCCAGCCGCTGCCTCCTACCTGGTGCAGGCCCTCTGGAAACTGAACCGAAAGCAGGAGGCGGCCGCTCACTGGCAGGAGTTCTCCCAGAGCGCCCTTGAGGAGGACAGGCAGCAGGAAAGGCAGGGAAGGTGTGTAGAAGGATGAGGGGGATCTCAGCTGCCCACACAGCAGCGCAGCGCGTGTTTCAGACTGCGTGGACGGTTTATTTCAGCTCCCGCCAGCCTGCACCCGCAGCTCGGGGGTGTCTGAGTTGCTCTGAGGGACCAGGGGCACAGCAGAGCTGACACGGAGCCAAGCGAGGGGGCAGAGGATGGGGGCTTGGCGCAGCGCACAGGGAGCGAACTTCTTGGTCAGACCACGGCACGGGAATGGTGCAGTCCTTGCCGCTGCAGCGCTCCCTTCTCTTTTTTTTTTTTTTTTAGGCCCTTCCCTTTGTACCTGGTGTCGTGCCTGAAGCAGGCGGTGTTCCCGCACGGCGACTCTCTTGCCGGAAGCATACAGGATTACCTCAGCACTGCGACACGGAACCCTTCCACCTAACCCCATCAGCCTCCCCGCACCAGGCTGGCGTGAGGCCTTTCACGGACTCCTCCAAGACTCAGCGTTACTCTTGGATAAAGCTGGATTCCCAAAGGATTGAAACGGAACAGATCTCCTTTTATAATAAAAGCCTCAGCGCCAGTTAAAAGTTTTTTTTTTTCTGTGCCTGTTACCCAGAGCGAGCCTTTGCAGTCACTCGAGCTGCTGTGAGCCTGTGGGCGTGGGCAGAGACACCCTCAGCGTCTGTGTCGTTCAGTCTCTGCTCGCCAAAAAAAAAATCAATCAAGGAAAAGAAAAACTACCAAAAATAGAGATAAACTGGGGAAAAGAGACGCGGGACAGAGGGGAAGAGGCAGGCTGCCGCACGGCCCCCTTTCCCCGCGGAAAATGAACCCACCGGAGAGTGGGGGGAAGTAGAGGGGGAGCTATTTCCCCGCTCTCGTCCAGATCGTGCGAACCCACGGCCGCGCCCACGCGTGGCGGCTCCGCCAGCTGAGCCCCGACGCGCTCAGCGCCGCTACCCAAGCACCCGCCTCCTGCTCCTTCTGATTGGCTGCAACTCTGCCGCCCGTTTCCCTTTCCTCGGGCGCTACCCAATCGCCAGGCGAGGCTAACCCGGACGGCTGTCGGGGCGGGACTTCCCGCTCGAATTTTCCCATTGGTGAATTTTTGCCATTGGCTGTCGGGCCGGCGTTGCCTGGTAGAATAGCCAAGGCAGGGACGGCGCTGCGATTGGCTGCCGCTTGTCGCGCTTGGCTCCTGACGATTGGGAAGCCAAAAGGAGAGGGGCGGGGCGGAGCAGAGAGAAGGCCAGTTCTTCCCCCCCCGACTCCGCTCGTCCTCGCCGCTTCCGCCTCTCCCATTGGCTGAGTCGCTGGCCGGGCGGATTTTCCGATTGGTCAGCGCATGCTGTTGCTAGGCAGGGCGAGGCGAGGCGGCGCGGCGCTCCCCCTTCCGATGAGTCGGCTCTGAGGTGCAGTCAGCGCGAAGCGCCCTGAACCAGTCGCCCGCCGCCGCCGCCAGCCCGAGGCCGCCCGCCCGCCGGAGACCCGCCGCGAGCCCTGAGGAGCCGCCGCCGCCCGCCTCCCCTCGCCCCTTCCCCCCCAGCGCCATGGCCTCGGGATCCGAGTAAGTGCTGGGCCCCCCGGCCGCCCGCCGGCAGGCCGCGGCCTAGGCCCCGCCGCGGCGGCGCTGGGCCCGGCCCGGCCTCACCCGCCTGACCTCGCCTCAGCGCGGCGGCGCGGGCCCGATCCGTCCCAGGATCCCGCTGTGTCATGCAGGCCCTGAAGAGGCGGAGGCGGTGTTGGGAGGGAGGATGGGCCGCTCCCGGTGCGCCGCCGCCGCACCCCCCCACCCCCCCCCACCCCCTCCGCCCCGGGCCGGGCCTCCCCGGGAAGTGTCGAGTCATTGGGGGGGGGGGGGTGGTGAGGCCTGGCCAGGCTGGGCTTCCCGTTGGGCCCTTGCCGTGCCCTCGCCCCGGGCCGCCTGCCAGCCGTGCCCCGGCATGGCCCGGGCCGTCCCGCCTGGGCTAGGCCTCGGCCAGGGAGGGCTTTGTCTTCCAGCCCGGGGGGGAGCGGGGTGTCCCGACTGCCTCCCCGCAGCGGCCCTGGGGCCGGGGCTAGCAAGTGACTTGGCATTAGCAGAGGCAGACATGTTGTACCGGGCTGGCCGCGGTGGCAGCTGAGGCGGTCGGCTGTATTTTCGTCTCTGGTGTCTTACCTCACTCTGTTTTCAGTCTCAGGCTGAGGATCATCTTTCGTGTGCCTCAAAAATGTGTCGAGTAATAGCGCTCTTTCGGCTCCCAGCCCACATGCTCAAGCCACTTTGTTGCCCCTTGAGAGGGGTAAAAATAGAACCTAAAGATAAATTTCCCAAATGCAAGAATGCTTGAAGTGACTTTCTGGCCTTGCCAGAGTCACTTTTGGTCCCTTTAGTGGCTGTTGTTTATGTTCTTCTTTTCTTTTGCAACTCCTGATATTTAGACCTGCTCAATCCTACTAAGTGAGTTCCAGCAAGGTGTGCCAAGAGTTCAGTGTCCCTGGTAGAGCTTCTAGTGGAAGTGTCTGTCCCAGAGGGGTGTTTTGCACCTGAGTGAGGTTTCTTAAAAATAAATTTCTACTTTAGTAGAGTTATTTTCACCACACAGAAATCAACAAAAGTTACTCTGCCACTGGACAACAGTTACTTTTTAGTTGCCTTTTTTGAGTCAATGCTGTTGGCAGCCATCTTGCTGAATTGAGCTTTAGTATAGTGAGTAGCATTGCAGGAGCTAAGAGAGCATGGTTTCTGAAGGAATTTGTGTTTTCGTGTGCTTACCTGTCTGGAGCAGTGTTTGAGAACTTGGCGTGTCGAGCACAGGTGTGAACTCACCACTCAGTTGTCATCTGCAGTTCCAGTAAGTGGCTGCAATCGTGAGGCACCTCACTTGTTTGCTTCAATGGACAAAATGTTCCATGGATTTTTCTTTTTTAATACCTAGCAGTTAAGTCTGTAGCATGGATGTTCAGAGTGGTAAGAAACCGCTGGCAGGTTTTATCTCAGAGGTGAGTTCACGAGGGCATTGATAAAGTCACACCAGCGTACGGAAGGCATGACTGTTTTCACTTTCACTACTGCAGCTGGAATCAGTTTGAGTCAGTGCCTATCTTTAGCGCAGACTTACAAGAACAACTTATTTCCTTAGTTTCAGTGGAGCTTTGGAAATTGGAAGTTTTCAAAAGAATTTCTAGTTGATAATTACTTGCTGCTTTCGCTCTTCGTACCATCCACCATAATGTGTCTGGGTGTTATCACATGCTGAACGAGGGAGGGGAGCTCTGACACAGGGGAAAAACAATGAAGTGATGTAAGTTGTAAAAAGTTGTGTTCCCCCCCTTCCGTGTGCCAAACGGGGCTGTTGGACTGCTTTACTGGGAGAGAAAAGGGGGCCGAGGACGGGAACGGGGAGCCCGTTATTGTTGGTCTTTAAGGCTAATACATATTTGCTTCAGTTTTATTGACGTCTTGCGCTTTGTGTGCAAGTTTGGCCATTGGCTGTGCTGGGGTTTTCATGTCCTCACTTCTGGCCTCTGTCAAGGGGCAGGCTTGATGCAGGCTTGGAATTTACTTTTAATTCCAAAACAGCTCTAAATCTACATTTTGTGTTCAGTTTATCTCTTTGTTGAGTCAGTGAAAAAAAGGAGCGAGAGGGAAAGTGGGTAAAGTGTGTGAGGGAGCTGACAAAAGGGGTGAGTAGGGGAGATGATCTAGAGGATTTGCACCAGGCTCTCTCTGATGGGGAAAATCATTGAGGAGCTTTAAAAATTAACCTAGGTTAGCTGTCTGTCACTGAAGTTTTACCGGCACGCGCAGGAAAGCTGGCAGGAGGGAGCCCTAACCCATGCCTTAGGCCTTCCTGCTTGATGTTTTCAGTTCAGGCTCTCATGCACAGATGTTGGGTATTGTCTGAGCCTGGCTGAGGTGCACAGACATATTTTGTTCCGTCATCTCTGTTAGAGGGCGAGGAGCCCCCAGGAGAGACGCAGCAAGGACAAATGGGGATGATGATGATATTTTAAATTGCTACTGGAAGATGGGTAGAGCTTGCCCTTGTCCCCAAGTTCTTGCCCTTGTTGGTAGAAGTAACAATCACTCTCCTGTGTCGCTGAGATGTAATTTCGTAGCACCTTTGTTTCTTTGTCGGAAGAACTGTCAGGTCAGATAACTGAAGCTGACCCTGCACATTTAGATGCCTGCATGCTGTTTCTTGGACACCTTCATTCCATTTTTAATGCCTCTGAGCTTTTTGATTGCTTTAAGTGCAGTAATGTACTGACAGCATTGATTCAGCCCTCCGTACTTAGGAAACTGCGGATTCAGTTCTTCAGTACTAAAACTTTTTTCTTACATTCAGCAGAACCAAGTGGACCTCTTGCTGTGCTCTTTAGCGCTGCTGTGTGTCAGGAGGTACCTGAACTTTCTTTCCAGATTTATATACAGCTGACAGTTTTGGTCCACAAGCTTCCACTTGCTGCCCAGTTCCTCTTCCATTTATTTCTGTCTTGTGTCCTCAACTGTTTTTTAGGCTGCATGGCAGTCTCTGTATCCCGAGGGACAGCCACTCAGTTTCAGTGACTCTTTATGAGGCTAAGGTCTGACAGGTTTCTTATCAAAGGCCTCTGGATTCATTCATGTCCATTTACATTCACACTTTGAACAGGCTAAATGGGTGTATTGTTCCTTTCTGCTATCCCTTAGCTCAAGTTTTAAAATCTACCTGCTAAATTTCCAGTGTCCAGGAAATGCTGAGGCAAGGTTCTTACCAAGTAAGTTGTTGGTTTTATCCACTGTTTCAATCGCAAGATCCTGTCTGTCCTGACAATATATTAGTTCAGTTTTCTTTCTGCTCTCTCGGTTTTCCTGGAAATCACAGGCTTTTTTTTTTTTTTTTTTTTTTTATTCTACCAACACCACATTTTAGGTTGAAGGTGGAATTCATCAGCTCCTTCCTGGATGTATCCAGCAGCCTTTCTTCTATCTTTTTGGGTTCAGAGAATGGATCTGTAACATCTCGTGTTGAAAGAGATGGCATGTTGATTTCTTACCTCTTGCACTCTTTAGTGGAGATAGGAAAAAGGCAACTTTCCCAGTGCTGGCAGTCCAGAAAAGACATCCTTTACAACTTCTCTTTTTGTTCACTTAAAATAATGTTGTCTGTCATTTGCAACATGTTTCCTATGTTACCAGGGCTTACGCGAAGCTTGAAAACCTCTTGGAAACAAGCTGGCTGCCCTCATAGGCTTGCATGGTATTGTTCCCCCTTTTACATGTCAGCAAAGGGAGCCAGTAGTCCATCTTGGGAAAAGCTCTATCTTGAGGGTGTGGGGGGACTTCGGGTAACATCACACTGTAGGTATGCCACTCCTCTCTGATGTACTTTTAAAAATGCAGTGAGCGTGCCAAGTGACGCACTGCAGCCACGGTCTGCATTTGTGCTGTGTAGCTCCTTGCTCTGCCACTTCCACTCAAGCGTTGATTACTTCTGGTTATTTTGTCCCTAAAAGAGCGAAATGGAGCCAAAGTGTATGGCCAACACCATTGTCCACAAGGCTTCATACTCTTTGCTGGTTCTTGTTGCTTATTTAGGACAAAGGAAGACTTTCTTTTCTTTTCTTTGTTGGAATCAAACCAAACTGTGCAAAGTTTTCTATTCCGACCTTAAACACTGTCACATCCGGAATACTTTGAGAAAGTAGTCAGGCTCCCACCAAGGGAAGTTACAACAGTCTGCCAGTGTTGTGGCTGGCTAACATACAACTTTCAAGAGGTCTGCAGGAATCCATTGGTTCAAATTCATGTTTCTTTCATGAAGTGAATTATTGGCTGTATTAGATTTTGAAGGAAATGACTTAATCTGCCTTTCTCCCATTTCCTTGCTGTTTGATTTCCTCCGTTTTATCCAGGCAAAAGAATTATCTGACATAGTTCTTGTGGTGTAGTAGGCTAGAGCTGCAGTCACTCCTGTGAAGGTATCCTGAAAAGGTGCTTGTGTCCTAAAAAGGTCCTTATATCCTAAAAAGCAAACCTCATTTTTTCATGAGCACTTGAATATTTCTATTGGCTTGCTAGATTTAACTAATAGGCCTTGACAGGCTGAACTCTTACAACTCTTCCTGTCAGGGGAGCTGCAGCATTGTCCTTTAATTCCCCTGTTTATCTGGGATTTGACACCAAATAGACTTGAACTTTTGTTACAGTGGCAGTGGTTACATGTGATTTCAGATGAGTCTGACTAATTCTTTGAGGCAAAACGTCTTACAGTCAGCAACATGTCACTGACCACTTCTTTTCATAGATAGCTTCATAGCTATTTCCATTTGAGGCTAGTAAAGTAGTTCTGTTTACTGACAGAAAACATTGTGCTTTGAACTCCTGCAATTGGTGCCTAGGAAGAATGTTCTTCTTTCTCTTACAGACAAGTATAGTTTCCAAAAGACCAGGCATCAAAGAAACCTGTAGAAGATGGAGATGGAAACAGGGGGGTGGCTGGAAAGGGGGCAGCAGTATTGCTCAGCCTTGTAACTTCTCTTTTGTTTGCCAGTTCTAAAGCGGATGACTTATCGACTGCTATTCTGAAGCAGAAGAACAGGCCCAATCGGTTAATTGTTGATGAAGCCATCAATGAAGATAACAGTGTTGTGTCACTGTCCCAGGTATGTTATCTATAAAAGCAAAGCATTTAATCTGGTAATTTGCAAGCTGTTGCCATGTGTTAACTTGAAATGGAACTTTGCAACATGAATCCAAGTATTTGTGTCAGAAGCTGCAGCTGTTTTTAGTGGGAGAGGGTTGTTTTGTCTCGTTTCCTAACACTTTTCCATGATAAAATCTATTTTGATTCTCAATTTGCAGGATTCAGTAGAACTTGTGTCTTAGTCTAGCTTCAGGACTAGCTCTTGACCAGCATAGTGGGAGCCTGTGTCCTTGTGGATTTAGTATGTCACTTCCAAGATGTAATTCTCCAAAGTCAAGTAACTCTCCTTCAAATTCTTGAGTTCTTGTTTTGTCAAAAGCTTATTCTAATGCTGTTACTTTTTACAGGCAAAAATGGACGAATTGCAGCTGTTTAGAGGAGACACTGTCCTGCTAAAAGGAAAGAAGAGGAGAGAAGCGGTCTGCATTGTTCTGTCAGATGATACCTGCTCAGATGAGAAGATTCGCATGAACAGGGTTGTTCGCAACAACCTGAGAGTGCGCCTGGGTGACGTGATCAGGTGAGCACTCGCTGACTGTTGCCTGTCTTTGGATTGCTTAAATAATTTGTGTGCTGACTCTGCGTTGATTAAGTCAGTAGCAGAGGCAGGGGCTGCAGGAAGTATTCTTATGTCTTACAAAGGAGATGACAGAAATGTTTTCAGGATCAGAGATCTCAGTTTATTTTTGCATGTGGTTCTGGCTGTATGCATAGTCAGATCAATAGTAAAAAGTTCTGCTGAAGATTCTTGTAATCTCTTCAGGACCTTGATGAGCCCAGGTCCTGTCATTAAATTGAGTGGTTCATTTATCCCACTGTTGTTAACAGTCGTCCTCCCAAATTTACATTGTCAGGTGAACTTGCAAATTTTTCTTGTCTGAATTTTTAATGTTCACAGTGTTAACTGCCGAAGGTGTTAAGCAACATTGTAACTGATCTCATAGTACCTGAGATGCCCTATGGCAAACAGAAGTTAAAAGTTGCTAGAAATGAGTGACAAAAACGTGAAGCAGTCAAACAGCAAGATTGAAAATCCCTGAAGGATGTTTATATTCCAATTTTTGTTATTTTTGTTATAAGCCAGTCTGTGGATTTAAAGTAAAGGGGAATCCTTACTTTAATCTGATGTGAGGTTACTGCTGGAGTAGTTTCTAGTGTGACAGTTCAGCATGTGCTCTTCCCTTCCCTGCCAAGACTGTGTCCCTGGTGGTTCTCAACCTTCCAAATGCATTACCAATTGTCTTACCTTTGTTGCGAGGGTCGGAGAACTTTCACACCTCTTTGCCGTCAAGCATTTTTCTTGCTGATCTTTAACTGCTTATTGTGTTACTTTCTGTGGCCTAGTTTCTGCGAAAATCCAGATTCACGCGCTAATCGCTTCCTGCTTTGCTCAGAATCAAGGTTGTCAGGAACAGGGGCTCTGGTCTCTGTAGTAAGTGAGAGAGAGGAAGGAACAAAGAGGTTCTCCCAGCTCCCATTCCCTTGCAGGTGGTTCAGCAGTAGCTCGTTGTTGAAATAAAAGTTAGCTCATGACTCTCTCAGGTCTTTAGACTGCGTTAGTAACTTGTGAATGTGCCTTGGGGATGGTGAGGGTGGCTACAGAAGAGCAGGGAGGTATGAAGAAAGTATGAAACTTCCCAGTGGTCTTGGGTAGGGCTAAGAGGAGTGAAGGAAAGTGTATGTTGTGAAGATTAGCTCTTGATGGGTGTGATTTTTTTGCCTTGTCAGCATTGAAGTGTTCATAAGCAGGTGGGAATTCTCACCAGGGCTTTGGAGGATGCTTTCTGGCCTTTGTACTGGCCTGGGAAGAGGCATCACTGTCTTTTCCAGGCTCGAGTGCAAGTCCAGCATGGTGTGGCTAACTGGAGTTTTCTTCTGTTGCAGCATCCAGCCTTGCCCAGATGTGAAATACGGCAAACGTATCCATGTGCTGCCAATTGATGACACGGTAGAAGGGATCACGGGGAATCTATTTGAGGTCTATCTCAAGCCGTACTTCCTGGAAGCATACAGACCCATCAGAAAAGGTAATAGTGCCTGTTATTGAAGTCCTGATGGCAGCAAGCGTCAGCTAGTCCTGAGGCTGAATAAAGAAAATTTCTAGAGGCTTGCACAGATCTCCACAAAGCCTTAGACTGACGTCTATAGAGTGAGATTTTGCTGGTGCTGAGAAACTTTTTCCTAATCTTCAGGTGAAAGGGTGATTGCTGCTGCTGGTTGGCAGGGCACCTTGGTAGTTCTCTTGTGGTTTTTTTTTGCTACATGAGATGGGAGACCGTCAGAAAAACTCAGGAGAAAACTTCATTAAACTACGTTACTACCACTTAATGGAATTGGGGAGTTTCCTGCATATTGATCAATTGGTTGAATATACCAGCTGGCACCTTGACTAAATTAACTTCTTCAAAGTAATTTGATTAGTAACTGGGAAAGTGCCTAGAAGACCAAAGGCACTTTTGGAGTTGTGCTAGTGGCACTTCTGCTGGAACAAATGGGTCCTAATAAACACAAACTGAAGTTGTCTAGCTTCTGTAGCCCACTTTAGTCAGGAGTTGTAGTGCAGTATTACATATTATTCTGCTTCTAGAGGCAACTGGTTGCAACTGGTAACAACTAGTTATAACTTCAAAATGAATTTTCATTAAGTTAGGGCTTTTTGCCTGTTTTAGAAATGTTAAATTGAAACTGAATGGAAAAGAAATGTGATTCCTTGCCTTTGTGTTTTGTATTTAGGCAGAGTATTCTTTTCTGTTGGTTGCTGGTTTTGTTTGCTGTTTGTTACTGGATGAAATCTGAAACTTTAACTACTGCGGATCTAAACAGTGCTCAAGTAGTCACAGTACACGCAGCTCTGGAGTTTAAAATGCAGAGCACTGTTAAAAAAGCCAGCAACTTCCTTGTCTACTGGGGCTGCTGGTAGTACAAGGGTCAGTGTTTTGCAGACCTCAGTTGCAGCAGGCTACCAAAATGTGGAATTTTACAGGTGACATTTTCTTGGTGCGTGGAGGGATGCGTGCAGTGGAGTTCAAAGTGGTGGAGACAGATCCAAGTCCGTACTGCATAGTGGCTCCAGACACGGTGATCCATTGTGAAGGAGAGCCCATCAAACGAGAGGTGAGCAGAATCCTGCCACACAGTTCTCCTGCTGAATCCCCTCTGTTAGAAATCTGTCTCTGTGACAGTCCTTGAGAGCACCAGTGCTTGAAGTTCCTGTTTTAACATTTTGTGTATTGGACATAATGGTTAGAAACCCCGAGTTCAGGAGATAAGCTACTGCTGAAGTTACTCAGGAATGTACTTCAGTGTCTTTCCTCGTATGCTTTCCTCAAAGCACTAGTTCGTAGGTTTGCTAATGAGATGCCATACTTTGGCATCAGCTGGTTTTGCATCTGCTTCCAGGTGTCTCACACTGGACTTAGATGCATCTTTTAATTCCAAAGTTTCCTTGTTCCATAGCAGGAGGGGCTTACAATGTTGCTAAATTTTATGCCACATGAAAATAAAGCAATTAGTGCTTTTTTTTAGTGAGAAATTTTAGATCTCAAAGTGGTTGATTTTTTAAATTTTTTTTTTTTTTTCCCCTCCCAGACTCTTAAGGTATCTAGCCTTGAGTATGTGAAGCTTGAGGAAGCCTGAGTGGCTTGTCTGTCAGGTCTTGGCCACCTTACTGTTACAGAGTAGGAAATGTCAGAGAAATGAGCTAAGGTGGTTGTGTACTTCATAAAGTAAGTGCCTTTTTGCTACCTGCAAATCTGGATGAGTGCCTTTTGAAAAATTCACCTCTATGACACTTGTGAGACTGTGTCTTGGCACTGGATGAGTCCAGTTTGGACTCTTCAGGACACAGCAGAGACAGTTAGGAGCAAGTTCAGCCAAGGCCACCAAAATGATGAGGAGCTGGAGGTCAGAATGAATGAGGAGGGGCTGAAGGAATGGGTTGATGCAGCCTGGAGAAGGAGAGTTGAAGGGGCAGGCTTACTGGCAACAGCTTGATAGGACGGGGTGGATGACCAGGCTCTTCTTAGAGCTGTGCCCAGGGACAGAGCTAGAGGCAGTGGCATAAACGGGCTCAAGGGGAATTCCCAGTAGATATTACAAAAAAGGGCCCAGAGAGGGCAGCAATCTCCAAACCTGGAGACCTTCAGCACTTGATAGGGCCAGACTTTGAGTGATCTGCGTGAAGTAGTATTCCTTGTGTTTTAGGGCTTGAACTGAGCTCAATCTGAGATTCCAGGTTGTGTTATTTTGTTATTTTAATGTGACCTACTGTTACAGATAACTAAGACCAGTAGAGGTTTGCACAGCCTTGAGCTGACGGATGCTGTAGAGCTATGGTGGAGGAGTTTGTTACAGGTGATCTTATTGGACTGTCTGAATCTTAGCAGTCTCTCTTAATTTGAGTCAATCCCAAAAGAAAACACATCTGAGAACTGATAGCTGGGGTATGTCAAGTAGTTAGAGATATCACTTACAGTTTAAGGAATAAGTATACTGAGCTTCGTTGTCTATTGCTGTCTTTGTTAGCCACACCAGAAGGTCACAGACCTTGTTTTGCGCTAGAGTCTGTAGGGAATCTAGCAGCACAGGCTGTCAATCAAGAGGGAGTGCTTCAGTGAGATCTAGGTAGGTGCAGGCAATTCCCTTTGTATGTCTGAGAAGACAGAGCTAAAACAATTGTAGAAGACACCAGGAAGACTTGAAAGTGGGAGTCTCAAGACAGCAAAGAAATTACTACACGCAGAAGCCCAGATTCCTGGCTTCTGTAGACTGGGAGGTGTTGTTGAACTGTTGTTTTCATTCAGATGTTTAATACATTTCCTTCGAGGTAGGATGAGGAGGAGTCGCTGAATGAAGTGGGCTATGATGATATTGGTGGCTGCCGGAAGCAGCTGGCTCAAATCAAAGAGATGGTGGAACTTCCCCTCCGACACCCTGCGCTCTTCAAAGCCATAGGGGTGAAGGTAAGTCGCCATTTGCACCAGGTGGATGAATGGGCTTGCCCTTGTGGATAACTCTTGATGTCAGAGGTTTGTGAGGCATTTGGGGGGAATAAGTAATTTGTGGTTGGTTTTTTGTTTTGGTTTGTTTTTTGTTTTTTTTTTTTTCTTAATACTGATATGAGGAAAGTATTTCCTTACATGTTTTGGACACAGATAAAAGTACTGGCAACTTGTAAAGCAGCGTGATGCTTTGAATCAGCACTGACAGTTACTGGCAAGGTTTTTATTTGTGTGTCATGCAAAGTAGTAAGGGTGTTGATGGCAATGCTGTAGTGGCAGCTGTTGAATTAGTTTGCATCACAGTTTCGGACTGGCTTTACCAAATGCTTGCAATTTCACTGTGGAGCTACTTAGGCATTCAGATACTAGCTCACCACCTGAGTCTCTTGCCTTTGTCCTCAGCCTCCACGTGGGATCCTGCTGTACGGTCCTCCTGGCACTGGTAAAACACTGATTGCCCGAGCAGTGGCCAATGAAACGGGAGCTTTCTTCTTCCTGATCAACGGTAGGTTTTGTGGCTGCTTTGGCCCCAGATCTGCTACATGGTCATTCATCCATCTTATGGTAATTAATAATGTTAATAGGGCCTGTAGAACCACATTGTTTCCCTGATATCCTTTCTTAGCTCTTTCAAGCGTGACTCTGGGGACACTTGAAGGCCCTTTGTGTGGAAGCATCTGTAGTGGCACTTCCCTTAAGCTTGATTATGTTGTAGCAGGGTGGTTGGAAGACAGCTTTGCGACACAGGGACTTGGAGTCTGGCTGGCTGTGTGTTCATTTTTGTTGGTGAGGGCAGAGCTGGGAGTGAAGTGGTGAGATTATTCTAAGTATATGGATGCAGGACACTTGTTTCTGTTGCTGCAACTGTGTTCCATTCAGAGAAGAATCTGGTCTGCTGTGGATTTCTTTTTTCCCTCAAGTAAAGTACCTGTTTGGTTTCATGTAATATTAGTTGGGAGAATCTTTCCTGAAGGCTGTAATGGTACATTGGGAGTTGGCTGCACGTGACAGAACCTCCTATTGATAACTCTCACCTGTAGCATTTGAGGTGGTTACTGATTTATGTCCAGTAGGGAACGAGATCCTGAATTTCCCTTGCTGCTTTTCTGTCCCATTTTACAGTCTGTGCTGGAGTAACTGAACGTTTGTACTTAAGGGGGGCTGCTTTGCTTCTGTGATTTCAGTCGCTTAGGCCCATGGGGGTGATAGCAGAGGGGTGCACAGGACAGCACAGCAGTAACCAGCAGCTAGGACGCGAGTTGCTTTGTGTCTCAAGATACAAGACGTAAATAGGCTGGTTTTAACCATATGCCGTCCTTGTCACATACTTCCTAAAGTGTGTGGAAGCTGTCACTGAATGCTAATGAGCCATCCGTTTCTTTAGACACTTGTAGTTCTATTGCATAACAAAAATAACATTGTCAGAAGTAGTGTTATGTTCTCTGCTCGTCCCAAGCCTGGAGCTGCAGGCAGTGTTGTGGACCGAGCTGATATGAACTGGTGTTACCTGTAGTGAAACACTCTTAGTACCTCTCGCACCAGTGACTCTGCAGCTTCAGTCAGCCAGCAGCTTTGTGCGCTTGAGGGTCGGGTTTCTTTTTCTTGGATCTTGTAGAAGCATATTTTCTCTTCGTTACCACTCCCATCAGCGTGATGGAAAAATCAGAATAAACCTGTAAGCCTGCACTAGTGTTCAGCCAGCAATTGTAGGAGATCTCAGAGGAATACTGTCCTTCCTTCTGGGATTGATTGTGCTTACACATTTTAATTTTTTTTTATTTATTCTTTGAGAGGAGATGGTTTTGGGTTTGTTTTGTTTTGTTGAGTTTATTCTAAACTCGTTTATAGGATCTTACAGAGGTAAATGTATGTCTGTGTGATGTAAGCTAAAGGCAGCTTCAGTATCTTAAAGCTTTTTCCTTTCTTACCCTGATAATTTGTCACCGTATAATTTGATTGCTTCTCTTACAAGCTAGGACTGGCATTAACAATGTGTGGTGGCACATTACAGAGAAGCTCACCAAGTGTGAAATAGGGTAAGGAAAGAGGCAGCTAAAGGTAGCTCATTGACTAGCGCTGCATTCTGTTAGAGTAAAGACCAGAATAATAGAAAGTAATTCTGCATGCTGTTCTTGCCTGTTCAGCTGCAAATCTAGTGAACTCGGTTGATAGTATTTGCTTTGGCTTGAAATACATCCTCCCATATGAATGTTGTACTAAAAAAGTTCAGCTGCATGCTTTGGGGCTAGCTGCCTCTGTTCTGGGAACCACAGTGTTGCTATTTTTCAGGTCCTGAGATCATGAGCAAGCTGGCTGGTGAGTCTGAGAGCAACCTGAGGAAAGCCTTTGAAGAAGCAGAGAAGAACGCTCCTGCCATCATCTTCATTGATGAACTGGATGCCATTGCCCCTAAGAGAGAGAAGGTGAAGAAAACCTGTAGAAAATAAAGTAGTATGTCCTTTTTGGTAGCTGCTGGTGTGAATATCTGCCTTTGACTACAGAGTAAAGCAGTATCTGACTTAATGCTTGATTTCAGTTGGACTTGAGAGGAATTGGATACAGTTCACGATATTTCTTAACAGCTTCCGGCTGTTGTATCTGTCTGCTTTGGTGCCATGCTAGCTCCTGTGCTGCGTTTTAGAGCTTTTGGTCTAACCACTGCTTTCTCTCTCCATAGACACATGGAGAGGTGGAACGTCGCATAGTGTCTCAGCTGTTGACTCTCATGGATGGCCTGAAACAGCGAGCACACGTGATTGTTATGGCAGCTACAAACAGACCTAACAGCATTGACCCAGCACTCAGGCGATTCGGTAACCATGACTGCTGTCTCTTTTTTGTGTGTCACATACTTTGTTACAGGCTATGCTTCAGGGGCCTTGGAAGTATTGAGCAGAAATTAATACTAAACATCTTCTGTGTGTTACATAAACTATTGACTTGTCTCCAGCTGCTTGTTTGAAATTAATTTCTAGTCTTCCAGCCTCTGGTATCATTTTCCTGTGCTGTGTTAGGTTAAAACTTGTAGAAATAAAAAAAGAAAATACTTCGAAGTGGGAAAGTGTGCTAGCCTGTATTAGGTGAAGTTATTTCAGGGTACACTGAAGGAGTAAATGCTTAAGGGGATGTCCATGCCTTAGGTTGTGGAAGGCTCTGAACTGTCTGATTTCTCTTTCTTCTATTGATGAGAAGTCTGGTAGTTTCTGAGATTCAGGTTTTTGAAACTTTGCAGTGTGAATAAATGTCTGGTGTATGACCAATTGGTAAAGTTTGTAATAGCAAACCAGTCAAGCGTGCAGGGGAAAACAACCTCTTAAATGTATAGGGAGGCATTTGAATGCACAGCTATGGCTAGAGGCAAATGATAGGTGTGTGTGACTTAGTTAATATTGCAGTAATACCTAGATTTCCTAGCTCTCCAGATATTGGGACAATTCATATTTTTCACCACCGGGGTACTGCTGTGAAAGTTCTGAAAAATTAGATGTCTCAATATTTGCGGGCTCTTGTACTGAGGACACAAAGGTAGAAATAAACAAAAGTGTCTCGTGTTATGCTGGTTTGGGGAAGCGTATTTTAATGAAAATGAAGTCCTGAAAAAGTTACTAACAAAGCAGTCCTCTGTGTCATATAATCTTGAACTCTAGTTAATACACTTTCCCTAAATGGCTAAAGCCTTTATTCCTTCTCTAGTCTGACTCTGCAACATCTGTCAGCACAGCAGCAGAGAAACCCAAAGCTCTGGCATTTTCTGAAATCGTATGTGTTTGTGGCTTGTCATTATGTTGTTCAGTCAGAGGAAGGCAGCAACTGCAGCTCCTCTAGTTCACAGAATCAGCAGCTCAGCATATGTTTTGTACTCCCCAGGTCGTTTTGACAGAGAGGTAGATATTGGTATCCCAGATGCCACCGGGCGCCTGGAGATCCTGCAGATCCACACAAAAAATATGAAACTGGCTGATGATGTGGATCTGGAACAGGTGAGTAATGTGCTATTAGGAAAGCTTGTCATTGCACGCAGATGTTCCCAATGCTCTGTTTTTTAGCGGAAGGATTGTTAAGGCTTGATCATGTAAGTGTAGTTGCTCATTTAGGGCAGTGTGAAACTGGATGAATGTCTGATCTGTGGGCTAGTCCTTCTGACTAGTTTACCAATGATCAAAAGTCCTCACTCACTGGTTAAGAATGGTGTGGCTAAGTGAAACAGATGTCTGTCAGTCGCCTCTGGAAGTGCCTTGGCACTGTCCTGGGTCTGTTTGCTGTGGTATTCTCTTGAAAAGTAAAGTGAGCCTGAAAACAGCACTGACAGAGCTGTTGATGTGGGACACCCCACGTCAACTGGATGGTTCCTGTAATCTCTGTCCTGAATTAAGAACTGCAGTCCTGAGGGCTATTTTTCTGCACAGCATCTGAACTCCACTTGCAGCTGTGATCTCAAGTAGGAGGTGGAACTGCAGTGTCTTTGTTCAATATGTGGTAGGACCGATGTTCCTGTCCCCCAGAGTTTTGTTGTAGCTCCCAGGGACCAGAGCATGCATTGCCCTTGCAGAGCGCGTGCTTGTATCCCTGTGAGTCATAGTCAGTGCTCTGCTTTCAGGTGGCAAACGAGACCCATGGCCATGTTGGTGCTGACTTGGCTGCTCTTTGCTCAGAAGCTGCTCTTCAGGCTATCAGAAAGAAGATGGATCTCATAGACCTAGAAGATGAAACTATTGATGCTGAAGTGATGAACTCGCTGGCTGTGACCATGGATGACTTCAGGGTAATGCAGGAGCGCCCCTCTTTCTTTTGGGTGCAATGTCTAGTTGCTTATCTGAAGTAAGTGAACATAATGTGTTTGAATTCATGTAATACCATTTCTTCTAACGATAGTGGGCTCTGAGCCAGAGCAACCCTTCTGCTCTTCGAGAGACTGTGGTGGAGGTGCCACAAGTTACCTGGGAAGATATTGGTGGTCTAGAAGATGTAAAGAGAGAACTCCAGGAGCTTGTACAGGTGAGGATTTCCAACAGATTTTTACCTAGCCAGCTTGAAAAATAATTACAATAATAAAATCCAGAACTACTTCAGATTCCAGTTTGGGCTTTGAACACGGTGAATGCAGAGGTTTTTGTGGTATTTGCTTATGATGGACTAAAAATACCATGCTGTTCCATCTTAGTGAACTTGGAGAGGAAGGTGCTGGGAAGCAGCATCGGTCTACACTGTCATCTTGGGTGGGTATTGTGCTACGTGCAGGAACAGCAGCAGTTCCACTTCTCTTAAGTGGAGACCAACAGCGGGACCACTGCTGAGAGTCCTCCTAGGTGGTGGCTTTATATGCCAGAAAGTGACAGAGAGCCTCTGAAGGGCTTCCCATCAGCGTCAAGTGAGAAGTATTTGTAAAGCCTTTTACAAAGGGAGAGACTGGGACAAAAAGTCATGAATTGGTCTGTGGATGCTCGTTGTGGCTGCATTGGGATGGTTTGAGTTTGGCATGTTCCTGCTTTCTGTTGGCACTGTAGAAACATCCTGTCTGTGAATAAAATAATCTGATTTTCAGTCTAATTTTCTGATGTTGAAATCATCACCTATCTCTGTCCTCATTGCTGAGAATAAATGCTCACATCAGACACCTTGCCTGTCTCTGGAGGGCAGAGTGAATAGGTTAGATAATGAGCTGTTCCCTTTTGCTTCTGCAGTGCAGAGTGAAGTTGGGGTCAAGTGTGCTGGAAAACTACCTGACCTGGTACTCAGTTCTTAGAGATAAATAGGTTGTTCAGGGCAGCTTTTCAATTTAGCTGTAGTGCTTTTCAAACCAGTGTCCATTTAAAAACTCCAGTGGCACTGAGCAGGCAGGATCTTGTGTTTAACCTGTCAGAAATCTTGGGTAGTGTTTCCAAGTAGGAGGAGAAAAAACTGATGTAGTAAAAGATGTCTCTGCCCATGGCAGAGGGATTCAACTAAATGATCTTTGAAGGTCCCTTCCCACCCAAAGCATTCTGTGATTCCAAGGTTCAGACATGTTCTGGCTCATCACAAGAGGTGTTTGTTTTGTTCTCCTGCAGTATCCTGTGGAGCACCCAGACAAGTTCCTCAAATTTGGTATGACCCCATCAAAAGGGGTTCTATTCTATGGGCCACCTGGTTGTGGTAAGACACTGCTGGCCAAAGCCATTGCCAACGAATGCCAGGCAAACTTCATTTCCATCAAGGGGCCGGAATTACTCACCATGTGGTTTGGTGAGTCTGAAGCCAACGTGCGCGAGATCTTTGACAAGGTGGGTGTTTCTCCTGCTGTCTGTGCTGTGTTTGTGCTGAGGTACCCCCAGAACATTATCTCCACTGCATCTGTCTTACTGGCCTGGTTCTTGTTTGTTTCTTCTGTGTTTTCCCCACTTGCACTGAGAGCAGGGGCTGCTTTCCTGATGTAAGGAAATTAATCCTCTCTGTCAATGTAGCTATTTAAACTGTTCTTCTCTGGCTGCAGTTTGCTCCTGTTGTTACAGGATGATAAAAGTGCCCCAGTGCCTTAGCAGTGACGCTAGCGTTAGGATGGCATAGATATCCTCCACATCCCTGAAAACTTACCTTGACAGCTCATTCGCCATCACCATCTCCGGGTTTTCAAATGGGTTCTTGTCCTGCAGTATACATCTCTTAGAAGGGAGCTCGTTCCTGCTGCCCAGTTGCCCTGTGGCCTTCTGTCTCAGAAGGTATCTGCATGGATTATCCTGAGAATCCTTGCTCTTATGATCAGGGAATGTGCTGAAAGAGCAAAGTTGGAAGGAGAGAGAAAAATTTATGTTGGGAGGGAACCTCAAAGGCCATCTGATCCAGAGCAGGGAGATAACTTGGAAATTTGATGAGGTTGCACAGGACCTTGTGTTCTGAGCTTGTGCTAAGGATGGAGAATCCCTGGCCTCTCTGGGCCTGTATGCTAGTGTTTGAGCTCTCTCATTGTGAATTACTTTTTTCCTTATTTTTTTTTAACTGGAATTTTATTTGCAGCAGTTGGTGCCTGTGGTCTTTCATCCTTTCACTGTACACTTTGAAAAAAGATCTGACTCCCTTTTCCCTATAACTACCCATTAGGTAGCTGAAGACAGTGACTGGATTTCCCCGTTCCATTGGTGTCGTGGTTTAGCCGCACTCGGGACCAGACTACGCAGTATCTCTCTCACTCCCCCCACCCTCTGAGGGAGCAGGGAGAGATAATGTAAGAAAAAAGGCTCGAGGTTTGAGATAAGGACAGGGAGAGATCCTTGAAGTTACCATCACGGGCAGAACAGACTCAACTTGGGGAAAACTATTTGTTTATTATTAAAACCAAAGCAGGATAATGAGACAGAGAACAAGATAACCTCCCCCCACCCCTCCCTTTTTCTGGGCTTAACGTTATCTCTACGTCCTTCCCTCCCTGAGCGGCACAGGGGGGAAGAGGGAATGGGGGTTGTGGTCACTTCATCACATGTCGCTTTCCACTGCTCCTTCCTCCTCGGGGGAAGAACTCGCATTCCTCCCCTGCTCCAGCATGGGGTCCCCCCACAGGCTGCAGTCCTTTGTGAAACTGCTCCGGCGTGGGTCATTTTTCTATGGGGTGCAGTCCCTCCAGAATGGCTGCCCCACTGCAGGCCCTTGTGGGGTCCTCCCCGGGCTGCAGGGGGATCTCTGCTCCTCCGCGGGCCTCCATGGGCTGCAGGGGCACAGCCGGCCTCACCACGGGCTGCACCACGGGCTGCAGGGGAATCTCTGCCGGGAGCAGCGTTACTGCTGTCCCTGCTTCTGCACTGACCTTGGCATCTGCAGCCGTTCCTCTCACCAGAAATTCTTCACAACCGGCTCAGGCAGACGCCTCTCAGGATCTCTTCACTTCTCATCTCCTCTCCACTTCTTGCAGCCAGGCCGGGCCAAGTTGGGCCCAGTCGGCCGCCCGGCGGGAGGCCAGAGGGTGAGGCCTGCAAGGCTCATGCCTCCCCCTCTGTGCCCCACACTCAGCTTCTTCATATCTTCTTCTGTTTTGTTTGGGTTTGGGTTTTTTTTTTTTCCCCTGTTTTTCCCCTTCTTAAATACATTATCGCAGAGGTGTTATCACGGAACATTCTGTCACAAATTGGCTTGGCCCTGGCCAGCAGCGGGTCTGCTCTAGGCCCAGCCAAGTCTTACAGAAGCTGCCACCATAGCAGCTCCTCCTCCCCCCAATAAAATTAACACAATTGGATGTATCTTGCCTACTGATAATTGAGCACCTAAATAACCGTGTGGTGTCCCTATATCTTGCAGAGAGAGTTCTAGTCCACATGAATTGGCTTCAGCTTTCCCCCTAGGCATTGGAGTTGCTACCCTTCTGCCTGGTTCACCATGCTCCAAGCTTTGGGGAAATGTAGCTGCTTGTTCAGGAGAATTTATCTGAGGGTTTGTGTGGCAGGAGACTGTTCAGGAACAGCTCCTGCCAGGCTCTCCTTGCAGCAGCAGTGCTGTTACTCATCTGAGCTGCTTTAATGGTAGGCTAGGCTTAGTGTGAAATCAGTGTGAAATCACCAGGTGGTATTAACATGGAGTAATTGTTCCTGTTTGCTTGTTGCAGGCCCGCCAAGCTGCCCCTTGTGTGCTCTTCTTTGATGAGCTAGACTCAATTGCAAAGGCTCGAGGTGGGAATATTGGCGATGGTGGTGGTGCTGCAGACCGTGTCATCAACCAGATCCTGACAGAGATGGATGGCATGTCCACCAAGAAGAACGTCTTCATCATTGGTGCCACCAATAGGCCAGACATCATTGACCCAGCCATCTTGCGCCCTGGCCGCCTGGATCAGCTCATCTACATCCCCCTGCCTGACGAGAAGTCCCGAGTTGCTATTCTTAAGGCCAACCTGAGGAAATCGCCAGTTGCCAAGGTAGGATCTGCCCCCTGACTGCATCTGACTTGGGTTTGCTGTCTGCTGCACGTGCTCATCCCAAGCTAGGGACAGAGCAGAGGGCTGCTGACTGCTCGGTGCGATACAGAGCTGGGAAACGTTCAGTCCCTGAAGGATGGAAATTAAGAGGTAGGGAGAGGCTTGAGCTCTGAGGCTAGGTATCAACGAAGGTGGCTGTCGGTGCGTAAGCACAGCAGGTCTTTGTCACATAGTGGAGTTCTGCCCACGGTGTGGGAACAGGAAAGCCTGTTATGGCAAGATGGAGAGGATTCTTGTATTCTGAAAGAAAAGTAAATGTAGAACATGGGGGTGGGAAATGGAAATTGAAGAGGAACTGTTGCAGTTAATTGTTCCTCAACTCTTATCATAGGCAAGAGCTATGTCCCTTGTCTAGGGAGCAGGCAATAATGCAACTAACTGATACTGAATCGCAGAAAAGCAGATGTCAGGTGAGAGCTCAAGCTTTTTTATGCCAAGTTTAGCATTTTAGGTACTGTTGGGAAGGAAAGCTTGCAGTACGACACCCTCAGTTGAGGGAAATGAGGAGGAGGTTGGTTGTCTTCGTCTGCCTGTGCCCTATCTTCATTTCTCATCGGAGAGTCTTTCATTTGACTCCTTGTTTACAAAACGAGTACATTTGTCCTTTTGTACAAATTTACAGCTGCTTCACGGCTTCTTACTGGATCTGTGGGAAGTGTGGCCTGCCCTAGGGTGTGGTTAACTTTTCCTAGAAACAAGAACCTTAACAGCTGATCTTCTCAAAATTGGCCAGAGTTAAGGCAACATCTTGATACCATGGGATCTAAAGACACCTCTTTGCCTCTTTGTCATCTGAGGTCTAAGGTGTTAAGGAGAGGCCTCTCTTCTTTCTTTCTTTCTTTTTTTTTTTTTTTTTTCCTTCCCCTAGGATGTTGACCTGGATTTCCTAGCTAAAATGACCAATGGCTTTTCGGGGGCAGACCTGACAGAAATTTGCCAGCGTGCCTGCAAACTGGCCATCCGTGAGTCCATCGAGAGTGAGATTAGGCGAGAACGCGAGAGGCAGACCAACCCTTCTGCCATGGTGAGTGGGGCACTCTGAGTTTTCCCTGCCCATGAGGCCGGCAGCCCACCTCTGCTTGTGACTGAGGTGTGATGTGTTCCTCTCTGTAATCCTCGGGTGGGGATGAGTGGGCTTTTGTAAAGAGTGTGGAGCTGGAGCACTTTATTCTTATCTTGTGGGAGGTTGAGGCCCTCCTGGAGTGCCTCGTGGTCAGCATTGCTCAGAAAGGCTCTGCTGCAGCCCTGACTCATGGTCTGCTGCAGCATCCTCTTCCAGTCCCCGCCTCGGTGGGTGCTGGAGGAGCCAGGCTGGAGGAGGGAGGCTGTGGGTGACCGTGGGGCTGCGGAGCTCAGGCACACAGCTCACCTGGGCCCTCTTGTCCTGCTGCAGGAGGTGGAGGAGGATGACCCAGTTCCCGAGATACGCAGGGATCATTTTGAGGAGGCTATGCGCTTTGCTCGCCGTTCTGTCAGTGACAACGACATCAGGAAATACGAGATGTTTGCACAGACTCTACAGCAGAGCCGTGGCTTTGGCAGCTTCAGGTAACCCTGGGGGAGCGGAGGGTGGGCAGCATGGCTCAGCTGGCCCCAGAGCAGAGCACCGAGGCAGCTTTCTGCTGTGTTCTGGGTAACAGACCCCTCTTCCACCACTTTCCCAGCTTGTACCGCAGCTAGCACACAACGTAGCGGGTGTAGGCTGTGCTGCAGGTCGGTTGTGGCTGCTCTGTTAGTGCTCCTGAAGTCCATTAACCATTTTTTCTCTAATATCCACCAGCCACGTGAGCATTTTCCGTGACCTGCCGTAAGGCTTCATCCCGTTTCTCCTGCCTGTCGTACTTGGCGCCAGGGCGTTGACGCAGAGGGAGGGGATGGTGCTGAGCTGCACGAAGCTTTTAAACAGTGTCTCATCTCTCCCCTTCTGCACCACTGCACACAGGTTTCCCTCGGGTAACCAGGGCGGTGCCGGTCCGAGCCAAGGCACAGGAGGCGGCAGCGGAGGCAACGTGTACAGTGAAGACAATGATGATGATCTCTACGGTTAACTCGCTGTCCTCGGTGGACCAAACTCAAATCAGGCCACGTTGTACAGGGAAAAATCCAATGTTTGATGGACTCTCGGCTTCTTCATTCCTCAGTCAGAACAGTGTAGCTGCACGTCAGACTTTGTACAGGGAATGTTTTCTGCAAACACACTTCCAGACCGTTGTTCAGTTGGGAGGCAGACAGTGAATTTAACAAGGAGGGGAATCGACTTTCTGAGAAATTTCTGTTCTAGTTTCTGTGGCAGAATCAGCAGCTTTAGCAAAGGGTACAACGCTAGCCTGTATAAAAAAAACCCCACAAAAATAATAAAAAAATTTAATAAAAATCCCACAAAACTCTAGCCAGACCCCGTCAGTTCCTTTGTGTGGTGCTGGCGTGGTCTCTCAGCCTGTCTGAGCACTCCTCGCTCTGGTGGAGTCCATCTGCGGGCACGGTTCCCTGCTGCGCACGAGGTTGCTCTTCGTTCCTAACACCTCCTAGCCCTCGTTGACAGAAGAAATCGGTTTGGCACTGTCTCTCCCCTGCCCTGGCTTGGCAGAAAGCACCGAGTAAGAGAGCCTGGCAGCAGGTATCTGGCTGTGAGCTGTCAGGTCTCCTGCTTCTTTGGTGCCTCAGCAGCAATGGACTTCTCCAGCGATCCCTGTCTCGTGCCCCCTGCGCCAAGGCAGGCACAAGGGAGCACTTGGGCTCCCTGGTGTGTGTGGTGCAGCGCAGTACCACTGTGATGAGGGAAGAGGGGAGCTTTGGCACAACTTTTCATGCGTCCCCTTGTGTACCTGATGACAGTCTTGGATCTCTGGTGCCACCTGGCACTGTGTTGTGCCCTGGACTTGGTAGTCTGGTTCTGATCATGGTTCTTCTTTTCCACATCTCCTACCTTACTGCCTTGCTC
Organism: Chlamydotis macqueenii; assembly: GCF_036417535.1. NCBI lineage: Eukaryota > Metazoa > Chordata > Aves > Otidiformes > Otididae > Chlamydotis > Chlamydotis macqueenii. The sequence continues at coordinate 9,262,371 of NC_141593.1, read as the reverse complement.
CGTGGTTTATTTTGATAGAATCATAGAATGGTTTGGGTTGAAAGGGACCTATAAAGGCCATCCAGTCCAACTCCCCTGCAAGAGCAGGGACATCTCCACCCAGGTCAGGTTGCTCAGAACCCCGTCCAACCTGGCCTCGAATGGTTCCAGGGATGGGGCATCCACCACCTCTCTGGGCAACCAGCTCCAGTGTTCCACCAGCCTCCTCATAGAAAATTTCTTCATCATATCAAGTCTGAAAGGAAAAAAAATGTACCTTCTCTGAACTGAAAAATGTGCTACTGCTGTACTTCTCTGTGTTTTTGGTAGAGAAGCCCCGAGTCTGGTTCTGTCGTGCACACAGGATCGGGGTGGGAGCCTGGATACGGCCCAGCCCTGAGGCCGGGGGGAGGCTGTTTGAGATGATGGCTGTAGGACACAGAGTGGCTGTGTGCTGGCAGCTTTTGCGAGGGGTTTCTGGAAAGAGGGTTAAATGCAGATTATTTGGCAGAAGGGTGCTCCAGGCCTTTGGGGCTGGAGAGGGTAACCTCCCTCCTGGCAGGAGTTGTGGTGGAGCTGCTGCCCCAAAGCCTGGCAGATCTTGGAGGGCTCCATCAAACCAGCCAGATTCAAGGGGAGGCTCAAAATGGCAGGAGGACGGGACTATCCATGAGAGGGTGCTTGTGCGTAGCAGTGGGGAGAAAGGCACTGAAATTGGGAACGCTGTGTTTAAATAGCACAACCTCCTGCTGGGGTAGGAGGCCACGAAGGCCCCTAGGGAGGGCGGGCAGCTCAGGTGCTCTGTCCTACTTCAGAGCGCTCTGCGGGCACAGCGCTCACCCTGTCCTCGTGCCACCTCTGAGAGAAAATGCTGCTGCTCGCTGCTGCGCGGACGCCGGCCATTACCGCCTCCTGCGGCAGCGGGGTTGAGGATGGGAGGGCTGGTGCTTCCCCTGCCACAAATCCACTTTTTTTTCTGGGGGGTTAACTGCCCCCTGGAAACTTTTACTCCGAGCCTGCTTTCCTGCCTGCACTTTTCCCCACTGCTCTGTGGGGACATGGGCACTGGCTTTGCTTTCACGTCCCGCTGCTTTACCAGCGCAAACCCCATGAAAGGCAGCGCCAGCTGGGGCGGTGGAAGAGGGAACCACCTGGTTTTGGCCAGCCAGGAAGTGGGAAAGGGCTGCTCTTTCCCCTAGGAACTCCCCAGGACTTTCCCTCAGCCCTGGCAGGGTCTGGGTTTCTTCCTCCCAGTTTGGGACTGTCCCCACCCAGCCAGCGCTGTGGGAAGATCCATCCCAGTGTCTCTGTCTGCTGTGGAGGCCGGGACAAGGAGGGTGTGGGATGGTGGGGTGCATGTTCCAGGTCCCAGCAGCCCAAATCTCCCCTGCTGCCTCTCCTAATTGCAAACACTAATGAAATCCAGGAGGAGGGCTGCCAAACCTCATCTTTCTTCCCTGCCACCTGTGGGTTGTAGCTCCTGCTGGGAAAAGCACTCATGGGAGCTCTGAGAGCGCCTGCCCCTGCCCTGGAGCAGTGTAAACCTGCTGGGGGGCTGAGGGCAAATGAGCATCTGCAGCAGCTGGGGAGTTTGTCTGGGCCCCCCTTCCACAAACCCCCAGCAACCCCAGGAGAGCCGTTGGCACGGGGGGCTGAGTTTGGCCCCAGCCTGTGCCCCTTTCCAGGGATCAGCACCCCAGCAGACACCCCTGGTAGCTGCAGGGGCAAGAGCCTTCCGGTAGCACCCTCCTCCACCACCCAGCACCTTGCTGGGGTGCTGGGCACCCCCCAAAGCTGCTGGGGAGAGGAGGGTGCTGCAGACCGGGTGGTGTGTGATTAGCGAGGGTAGCAGCTGAATGCAGCACTTTCGTTGCCACCATGGTCAACTTCTGCTTCTGCCCCCTGGGGTTCCCCCTGTGTCCCCAGAGCCACGTCCCCCCTTCCACAGCCCTGCAGCCACGCAACCTCCCAGGGGCTGCAGCCCAGCCGTGGTGGGTGCAGGATGGGGGACCCCTCCCCAGCCAAGGTGTTGGGGTTACAGGCCGGTCCCCCCCACCACAAGCATCCCTCCTGCACATGGATATCCCCTGCCCCATGGACATGCCCTCCCCATTGCCATCCCCCACCCCATGGGCATCCCTTTCCCATGGGTGTTCCTGCTCCAAGGGCATCCCTTATCCCAGGGGCATCCCCGGCAGCACTGTCAGCCTGCACGGCTGGGGGGCTGTGCTACCTCTGACCCCCCAGCCCAGGAGCTGCTCCCAGCTCTGTCTGCTGTCTGGGCCTCAGGGTCAGCACGGTGATTTTGTGGCCTGGGAGGGGGCAGTGAGCCTGGCACTGACCCCCATCCCCATCCCCGCTGCCTGTGCCAGCACAGCACAACACGCTTCGAGGATGTGTATTTTTTTTAAAATACTTTATTTCTTTTTTCTCTCAATACCGACATTACAAAAAAAAAAATTACAAAAAAAAAAAAAAACCCCACTATAAAACATTCAGGTCTTATTGAAACTGAGAAAAACAAAGCAGCTTGCATCTGCGCGCTGGCCTGTCTTCTCGCTCACGGTGTCCATCAGGTTTTCTCTACTTCAAACTCCACAGGGACCAGTGGAGGGAACCAGTGGCATCCCCAAATTGGGCGATTAATTAAGCAGGGCCTAATGGCTCTCCTCGCCCCCTATGACAGACTGTACAGCTGTACACTCAGCCCCAACGGACAGCCCACGCTCACCCCTCTGCCCCAAAAGACCCCTGTTTCAAGTCATGGATTTATCTTTAAAAAAAGGGATTCTCAGGGCAGGGGGAATTTTGTGGCAGGGGTTTTCTCAGTGGTGCTGCGGTGGAAGAGCTGTACAAAGCCATGTCGAATGCACCTCCTGCTCCGTAGGAGCCCTTTCCTGGGGGAAAAAAAAAAAAAAAAAAGTGGCACGAGGCAGAGTGGGCCGAGAAAGGTAAGAAATATAAAAATTCTCCTGATGGAAATCCAAAGGTTTTAAAAAAATACAGCATTTTAAAACAAAGCCACCAAGCAGACTGCCTCATGCGCCTCCCAGCTCCACCCTGATGTCCAGAAATACCTCCTGAATGAATCGTCCCTGTAGAAAAATATATACACATGCCTTTCTCTTCTTATTAAAAACCCTAAGGTTGAACTCAAACACTAGTGAAACCCACAGCTCTGCTCACATTTGGCTCTGCGTTTGCACCCAGACTTGTGCTACACACACACACACACACACAAAAAAAAAATCCCCTGCCCAGTGATGGGCTTGGTGTTCATGTGGCTGAACTATCCCCTCAGAAAAAAAAAGTCAGGGTGCAGCACGCCAGGAACCCCTAAATGGGCAGTGAAAAAAAAAACCCTTGCAGAGTTTATCTATTGAGCTCTATATATATATATGTATTATTTAAAAAAGGAAAGCAGCAATGCAAACTCAACACATCTGAACAAGAAAGCTCCACCCTAGGCTTTCCCCCCTCTCCTGCTGGCTGGGGCTCTGGGGGCAGCGGGTGCAGGCAGGTGCTGCCCACGGCCCCGGGGACAGCCCCCAGGATGGGACCGTCCCCACCTGCTCCGTCATTTGGCACAGCCAAGGCTCGGTTGGAGGCTTGGCACAGGAGAGTGGACCGCGGTCGGATTCGGTACCGTGGTCCCAAGGTGAGAAACAGTCCGGCTACGGGGTGATGGCCACGGCGGGTGGGAGCCGTCGGCACCATGGTACAGCCGGGACCTCGAACAGCAGCAAGTATCAAAGAGGGGAAGAGAAAAACTAACAGCGGGGATGCCAGATCCTGCGGAGTCGTATTTACACTGCGTTGGACCCCGACAAGTCCAGCCCCTCGTGGGAAAAGTGGCCTGAAAAGCAGGTGACATAAAAAAAACCCACAACGTGCTGCACCTCCCCAGGAAATGGGCCCACGCTGCTCGCTTATGCGAGGTGGAAAAGCTGGACCTTTGGGGAAAAAAATTAAAAGTTTGGCAGCCGGGAAGGTCATGATGGGCAGGAGCCTCCTCGCTGCTGGAGTAGAAAACAGGCCAAGAAGGATGGATAGGGAAAGGGATGGATGGGGTGGTGGGCTGGATGAGCTTTACGGGGAAGGAAAGTAGTGTGAGGATTTGTTTTTTTTTTTCTTTTTCTTTTTTTTTTTGCATTTGAAAGTGCTGTGGCACCTCTGCTCCGTACAGGCCAGGTGCTGTGGCACATGCTTTTGGAGTATTGCTGCTTGTAGGAGAGTCCCTGGGCTCTAGGAGCATGGGAGGTGCTGCTTGAGGATCTGTCTCGTCTGGGGAGCTATTCTGTCCGGGAAGCGGATTTTGAACTCCACGATTAAGTCTCCTCGCTGGCTGGGGGCCTTGGGGAAGGGCAGCCCCTCCCCGCGCAGTCTCTTCACTGTCCCTGGCTTGATGATGTCATTGCAGGGCAGCGGGATCACCCGCCCGTCGATGGTGGGAATGTTCACGGTGCAGCCGCACAAGGCCTGGAGGAAGAAGGGACACGCTGTCAGTTGGGGCTGACACCCCAAAGCATCCCAACAACCACATCCCATCCTCCCACTGGCTGCTCCCCAGATCAGACTGCCCAGTTCCGTTTGGATGATGCCCATGAGCAACGGTTGATGCTCACCAGTGCCAGCCCAGTCTAACCACCATGAACTGGGCTGCAGGAGCTGTGCAGGAGAGGGATGCCCCAGGAAAGGGGGTAGCCCAGCCTTATGGGGGGAAGAACCCCCTTCCCCACCTCCTGGGCTCCCCGGGAGGCCCCACCAGCAAGCACCCAGCCACTCACAGCCACAGGACAAGCTAAATTTAGCCCCTTCCTGGCCTTGCTGCCCAGCCAAAAATCCAGCTGAGATCATCGGATGCTGCCGCGGTTCATCAGCTGTCACCCTCCAGAGCCCAGCAGCTCTGCCTGGCACTGCGGGTTATCTATAGCACAGCCTGCGTACTGTCCCCCCCCAGCCAAGAGCCCCCAAAAGGTTACACCAGTGTCGGACGGCGGTGCAGCCACAGCTTTCCTAGAAGCCGGGTTCCCGGAGGGGCTGGTCCCCATCACCGGTCCCTGTTGTAAAGCCAAGAGCTGGTTTTGTGGGTGCCACCTCGTCGTACCCCAGCCCCCGGCAGCAGCGCGGGGCGGTGGGTGCCGCGGCAGCCGCAAGCCGGCCTGCATGAGCGAGCCACGTGATGCGAGAATGCAGCAAGAGAAGCCTTGTGTCCTTAAATAACTCAGACAGCTCTGGCGTACACGTGGGCAGGATCGTCTCCAGGCTTTCAGCAAGGGCTGAGGAAGAGGACTGCGGAGCGATGCTTCTGGAAGAAGCAGGGGGGAGGTTTTGCTGGGGGTACAGACTCGAGCTGTCAGGTGGGGGGGCTGTCACAGGTGTGCCCCTCTAAGCCAGATTCTGGGGGTCCTAGCCCTCCCAAAACACGCTGCAAGGGGAGAGGAGGAGGATGCCATTGCTGTTTCTGGGGTAGATGGGGGGATGTTCTGCATCCCCCTCCCTGGGAAAAGCATCCGGTGGCTCAGCAGCAACAAGCACCAGGAGAAACAGCTCTTCTTCTCATGCTGGCCACTGGCTCAGGGCCGATGGCTGTGGCTGAGCTGGGGCTTTGCACCGAGGCAAGCGCAGAGGGACCCGTGCTGGAGCCAGCTGGGGGGCTCCAGTCAGCAGAGAACAGGAGAGACAAGGCCATCTCATGGCACAGCTCCTGTGCACAGGGTCTCCTCCTGGAAAAGGTCTCCTCCAGGGATGAGCCTCTCTGGCTGCAGGAGGATGCCCATCACCAGCTCTGTGTGAGCAGTGGGTGCTCGGCCGGAGCTCCCGTAGGTTGGGGGGAAGCAAAGGATGATCTCCCTCCACCAATGCGCTCTGCCCTGCGCTTGCCCAAGGATGCTGGAGCCCTGCTCCTTGCCAGTGCCCACCACCACACGCCGCGGATGCTGCACGGGTCCACATGTGCCAAGGACAGAATATCTCCAGTCACAAAATGGGAAGGAGAATGGAAACTCCCTGCGGGAGCACAGGAATGGGGCAAGCAGAGGGATGCGAACAGGAGCGGGCGGTAACAGAGAAGGCAGACGGGATCTTAATGTTTCCTTCCTAGAGCCAAGATGCAAGAATCCGAGGCGATCGCTCCTCCGCCGTATGTCCCTGTTTTTCATTCTTGCTCAACTTCGTTGGCATTTGGGAAACCGGTTGCTGAAGTAATGCCAGTAACGGCAGGAGCTGCCCCGCATCCTAGAAAGAGGCTCGGTTTATCCCCGGGGATGAAATCACCCTGGGTTTGGTAGCTGAGCGCTGTGCTGTGCGAGCCGAGCTGTATCTGGGTCAGCGCTGTGTCCTCCTCCACTCGCAGCGAAGCCACGGGCTCAGCTGGGCGCAGACGCGCGGGTGCTTCGAGGAAGGTGACACCAGGTAAAGGGCGCAAAGCGGGCGGCTGCCGAGGGCAGGCGCTGGGCAGGCAGCTGGGCGGGCGCAAGCCGCTGCGGGCAGCGCTGCCTGAAGCTCTGCCTCCCAGGAGAGGCAGCTGCCGATGCAGCGGTGTCAATCCTCCCTCCCTCGGCCTCCTACCACGACGCACGCCTGTAATTTTAGGAAGAGACACTTCCCTACAGCCCACGAGTCCCTGGGAAAGCCCTCGTACACCTCCGGCTTCTGGAGCAGCCAGGTGGCAAACACCCCACGGACATGGCACCCAGCAGGGCTGGGTTGCTCTCTGGAGGGGCCCGTGGGATGGAGGAGGAGGATGCTGAGTGTCCCCAGCCCGAGCACCATGTGCTACCCATGGCAGCAGGGTGCTGGCGAGGGGTCTCTGGCGCAGCACCCACCGCCAGCCATCTCTGCCTGCTGGCACTGTGCTGTCCTGCTTCCACGGCAGAGGAAAAGACTAAAGCTCGGGCCAAAAAAGGCAGCCACACAAGGAGGAAAGGTGCAAGGAGAGTGCCTAAGGCTACGGCCGTAGGCTCAGGTGATGGAGAGGTTGCACCACGACGCGTTCCATCACCTGCTGAGGTGGTGGCAGATGGAGTGGGGGAGCTCCCGGCATCCGCTCGTGCTCCAGAGCACTTAAGGTGCTGCTTCTCAGGGAAGAGAAAAGCAGCGAAGTATCACCCTGCCCTGGCAAGCAGCAGGCTGGGGATGGCTGCCAGGCCAGCAGCTCCCCAAGGATGCCTAGCACGTTGGGTTTGTGGTGGGGGAGGACAGAGACCAGACAATCCAGCTCCAAGAGACAAGGAATTTGCCCAGACCAGCAATTTTCCACTTTGTGACTGCACTGTGCAAACCAAACACCAGCACGCAAGCCTTGCTCACGGTGACCACAGGCGCCCAGCACCACCACTCCTGGTGCAACAGCACGTGGGGCCGGGGCAGGTTTCTCCACCTGCTGCTCAAAGGGCAACTCCAAGATAGAGTCCCTCCAGCCTGAGCCCACCACGACTGTGGGCTAATGTAGTCTGGAGAACAGCACAGCCAGCTTGGGGTTAATTTTACAGAGAGGGGAATGCACAGAAGGAAACATCTGAGATATGGCATGCACGGCTCCATAAATAAGGCAGCCTCTCCTGAGTATTTCTGGAGAGGCCAGGGGAGCCATCCACCGCAGGAACAAACCTCTTCGCTTTGCACTGCGAAGGAAAGTCGACTCCTGAGCCTGCAGGTTAACTTGAGCTGAGTGTGCTCCAGGAGCACCGAGCTCTGCCCGACCCACGTGGCTGCCCCTGGCCCCCAGGACACGCGGTCACAGCCCCAGCCGGGACGCAGAGCCATGGCAAAGCCGACTCGCTGGCACACTAACGAGCTCACGTTCCCCTACCGCAGGTCTGGCCCATTGAGCTTATTTCTATTAAATGCATTTGAGAACATAAATCTGTCTTCAGAAGAAGAAAAAAAAAAATCAGCTCATTAAGAAGACAGACAGCGTCTACAGTCTGAAAGGAACAGCAAATGGCAGCTGCCAAAAATGTCAACGTTAAATGCAGCTGCCAGCTGGGATTTATTAAAAGGTAGTTGTACAGCAGCAGCGGCGAACGGCACATCCTGTACTGGGGTTATCTCCCCTTCCTCTCCCACCTTCGCGCTGCTCGCTGGCTCTGATGCACCCAGCCCCCCTGCGACCTCCAGGACTGGCAGCCTGGATGCACTGGGTTTCGCTCGCTGCCTGAATATTTAGTTTCTTTAGTTCTTTATGGAAGAAAGACAGAACCAACGAAGACAGCTGGTTTTGGCCAAAGCATTGCTCTGGGAGGGTAAGGTACCACCTTCCTCTGCTTGACCCTGCTCTCTGTCCGTGGGGAGAGGCTCCTCGCACTGTCCTGGATAGCAAATAAGCCACAGCAGGCTTGGCTACCAGAACAAGCAGGGATCAGACTCATGCCAGCAAAATGGGATTTTCCCATTTTCCTACGGAGTATCTGGGCTCTCTTCCACATGTGAATACCCTGTCCTAAAATAGAAGGACAAGACATGTGGGGAAGGGAGAAAACAGGTACGTACCACCTGCATTGGCTCAAGAAGCAAGGCGCGTTCAGCAGGGACCGCAGAACCCGTGTCCTACACGCAGTACAAAGGTTAAGCATCTCCACAACCAAGCATGAGTTGGCCTCTGTGCTCCTCTCTGTAGAGGTCTTTGCTCGTGTCCCTCATGACCTACCTTGTCCTTCCTCATCGGCGCAGAACAAGGACTCACTCCCGTCTTGGCCGCGACCCAGTGCCACCTCCCACCCTGCAGCATTTCCCACCCATACCCACCTCTTTAAGACTGATGTTTGCTGTGTAGACCACGTTCGTCCCGTCCCTCTTGAAGTGTGAGTGAGGCTTGTCCTTGAGGATGAAGACGATGTCGGCAGGGATGTTGTCCGGGGTGGCGTCCCCTTCTTTGGGGAATGTGATTTTGGTTCCTTCCTTCCAGCCTCGTTTGATGACAATGTTTAGGATCTTGTCCTCAGTCCGCATGGTCCGGCCATCAGCGTTGAGCCTTCTGCGGGTGATCTTCATCCTCTTGGTGGAGCCGTGGTAGATCTCTTCCAGGGACACCTTGAGCTCATGGATGACGGGTGGGTCTTGGACCTTCCTCCGCGTGTGCAGGGACTCTTGGTGCCGCCGGTGAACTCCGTTAATGCCGTTGAAGCCAAACCGGCCGAAGGCACTGAAAGGGTCGTCATCATCATCGATATCCATGTCTTCCTGGTCAAAGCCATTGAACATCCGGGAGCGGCTGCTAGCAAAGAAGATGTCGAAAGGGTTGGAGCCTCCGAAGAAGGATGCAAAGGTGGCGTGGGGGTCTCCGTGGAAGGTGTAGTGGAAAGTGTTCCCTGAGCCACCTGAAGAGCCACCTCCAGTTTTGAGACCTGGAAGAGAAAGGGAAAGAGAAGACATGAACACTCCCTGTCAGCAGATGTCATGCCAGGACCACACTTCCCGGGCGGAAGCGTGGTCTCTGCTGGCTCCAGGCAGCCTTTCCAGCATCTCCCGGGGGTGCAGGTCACACCCTTCAGCCCAGCCACCTGCGGAGAGCATGGCCCAAGAAGGCACCACCTCAACCCACGACACACAGTCCTGCCCCTACACCAGGTAAGCTCAGAATCCATTCAGGCTTTGTCCCCGCTATCCCTACTGAAGTGCTTTGGTTCTCTCCACCCAGCTCACAGCCTTTTCTTTTAAACATTTCCTGACCAGCCCATCTCCATTTCTCCCTGTGGGCAGGCTCCCTTCTGCCCGAACAGCCCTGTCTCTTGGGCTGCACCAACGGCTGTGGTCCAGGAGCATCACGCCCAGCAGGCGAGAACGGGCTTTGGGCTCATCCCTGGAAGTGTTCAAGGCCAGGCTGGATGGTGCTTGGAGCAACCTGGTCTAGTGGAAGGTATCCCAACCGGATGAGATGATCTTTGTGGTCCCTTCCAACCCAAACCACCAGAGCAGGCGGAGGTCAGCACACCCGCCGGCCGGCACACAGCTCCCTGCACACCGACTGTACACAATGCCAGGTAAGATCAGGGTTTGGATCTTTTGGCAACCATTCCCATGGGGAATTTCCCTTCCAGACCCTGGGCTGAGCCTTACGTCACTGCAACCCTCCCAAAAGTCCCAGGCAGCCAAGGCACACGACAAGTGCCCCCCCTGCCCCCCCAAGAGGTCAAACACGCTCTGCGAGGCTATTTTCGAGCAGGGGGGGCTGGGAAGGGTTAAGCCCAGCCTAGCTCAAGGACTATTTTCAGGGCATGCCAGTGACAACGCCAGTGACGGTGAAGGGCTATTTCTGCCGGGCTGTCACGGGCAAGTTTGGGGGTCTTTTCTGAGTGATGAAGATAATATTCTGGGTGGGTCAAGGGGCTTTTGCTTCACCTTGCCCACTGCAGCATGTGGGACCCAGAAGCACCTCAAAAAGCTGGTCCCCAAGCCATGTTCCTTCAAAAAGAGGCATCCAATAGGAAACAAAAGGTGTGAGGGGCCAAGGATCATGGCTGGTCTGACACTGATGGGTCAAGGACGGGGCTGCTCTTCTCTCCTTCCTTAACTGGCTCTTATTTTAGCTGCCTTCAGTGATGGGGACTTTGCAAAACCCTGGCGAGCCCCTGTCCCTAACAGACTGTACAGCCAGGAGGTTTCACTTTTAATCCCGTGACTCCAGCCTGAGCGGGGTCTGATTGCGGGTGCCTCCAGGAAAAGGCTGGTTTCGCACTTGAGACAGCCTCTTCTCATTTTACAGGGTGGCCAAATCACAGTGCCGAGTGCATCCACCGCAGCCCCGACATAACTGACGGGTCGAGAATTAACCCACCGCCCGTTAATTCTGCCGGTGAGTCGTTAGGGGATGCACCTGCCCGCTGTCCTTGTGTGAGGGGCTGCCTCTTCCACCCAGCAGCCTGCTCCTGCCAGACCTCCTGCTCTTTTAATCACCCAGGCCCTGGGCTGATTAATGCAGATGCTATTCGGCGCTCTCCTCGAATGGGGTTGCGCTCTTCCATCTTCGACTAATAAGGCCGCCTGCAGTGGAGCCGCTCTCCTCCTCCTCCTCCTCCGTGCCAACCACCAGACAACAGCGGCCGCTTGGTTTCAAAACAAGGACCTATTACTTAAATTGGGAAAAGCTTTCAATCCTGTAGGTCAGCCTGTACCGGGGGAGGACAGCGGGACCAGTGCCCAAACGCAGGGGGAATGTGGGCAAAAGCAGTACCTCCCTGCTGGGGTATTTAGGTCAATTAAAGGGTTGCTAATGAATTACCCCAGGTATGACCCAGGAGGTGAGCTCCTTACACTTCCATCCCCTCAGCTGGCTCCCAGGGGTTTGGGGTAGAGGGCAGGGAGAGCCTGGGAAGCGGGGTGGCAGCTTGGAAGAGCGGAGGAGCGGGTCAGGAGGTGATTTCTGGCATCAGCAGAACCTTCGCCCTCCCCAGTTTTGTGGCCATCAGCCGCATTTCTGGGGTAGACATGAACCACAGGAACACCTCCTTCTGAAAACGCTCCCTCACCTCTAAAAACCGATCTGGACCCCGCACCCCTGCCTCTGAGCGGGCAGTGCTGATCCCCTTACCTTCCTCCCCATACTGGTCGTAAACAGCTCGTTTCTTGGGGTCGCTCAGGACGTCGTAAGCCTCCGCAATCTCCTTGAACTTCTCCTCGGCGTTGGGGTCTTTATTCTTATCGGGGTGATACCTCAAGGCCATTTTCCGATAGGCTTTCTTGATTTCATCCTCGTTGGCACCGGATTGGATCCCCAAAATCTTGTAGTAGTCCTTCCCCATGACGGCAACGCTGCCGGGAGTTGAGTATTTGTTCCTGAAAGCAAGAAAGACGGCTCTCCGTAAAGCGAATATCGCACTGGGGCGGCCGGGGACGGGACTGGCACGCACTTATCGCGGAGCCGATGCTCCCCACGTCCCACCGGCCAGCAGCACCAGAGCCGGCTCAAGTCCACACTTCCCGCTGGAGGTCAGAGCCTCGGCGCCGGGACGTGCCCCGGCTCCGGTTTTACCCTCCCGAGCCCCAGCGCGGGGATGGGGAAACTCATCTCTGAGGCTGACGGGGAAGAGAGCCCGAGCCGGGGCACGGCGTTATTATAAGGGCCACGCCACCGATAACGTCAGGCCAGGGCCGTGTCCCTGCCCGTCCCCCCCTCGCCGAGGGCTGAGCTATGTCTAAATGTAGCCACCGGCCTGTGTCCATCCCCCTCCCTGGTTCTCTCCCAGACGGGGACCCGGGACAGGAGTCGGGGTGATGACAGCAGGTTTTTGGAGGCTGAAAGCAGGGACTGTGCTGCCGCCTTCACCTTAAAGGAACTTCAAACATTTTGTTCCTGAAAGCAATTGGCATTCAGCTGGAGATAAGCGCCTCCGGTGTGTCAGAGCTGTAATTTGTATTTAGCGAAGAGAGAACGAAGCCGTTAGACAGAAACATCTTGTGATGGTGGGAGGGCTTTTTTATTTTTTTTGTTAAAAAAAAAAAAAACCACCACTTTCTAGCCTGACTTGCACTCCCCGAGAGCTTTCAACTATATCTCACCATAAGCCAGAAACCCAGGGCTCACCCCCTCCATCGTGCGGGGGCCGAGGCCGGGGCCGTGCCTATCCTAAGGCACGGAAAACCTGTTGACCACAAACCAAAGAAGGAAAAGGACGTGCGAGTAATTCATCCCTCAGCCGCGCCGCTGGAGTCACAGAGACCCAGGGAGCAGAGACCAGGGCACAGGCTCCTCCAAGGACACCTCCCCATGCTCCTCGACCTTCGGGTATCCGATAGCGAGTCCCCGCGCCCCCTGCGCCTGGCCTGCCCACCCGGCCTCGCGCAGCGCAGCTCTGACCTTGCTCCTGGCCCTGCCCTTCTCCAGACCCGCTGCGCTCTGCTAAGTCTTTGTCCTCACGTCCCGCTCCCCACTATGGTCCAGATTTGACCCCATCCTTGCTCCTAACACCACTGAACAGCCCCAGCTGCAGATTTCTGGACAAGGTGTGAGCCTTGGCCCTTTCCTTCACCATCAAACAAGTTACCAGAAGCTCCATCCGTAAGCTCCCAGGGGAGGTCACGGAGGGACCCCTCCCACCCACAGCAGCTCAGATGAGGGTGGCCGAGCATCCTCAGGGTGCAAATCCGCAGCACTGCCCCGAGCCCCTGGCACCCATCCCAAGCATCCAAGGCTTCCTGGGGTCATGGCTTGGGCATTAACCCCTCTACAGATGGGCAGCTGCTACAGGGGGGCTTGGAAATCGGCCACCTCGACTCCGACCACCAACTTCTCTTTTTGGCCCCAGCTACGGAGCAGGTCCTCTGCTGTAGGTTGGGAGGGGGGCTAAGGCACCCCAGGCACCCCATCTGAAGAAGATGGCGAGGGGAGGTGGGGGCACCCACGGAGATGCGAAGCATCCCGGGAGGGGACACAGAAGAGGTGGGAGAAGATCCCCGAGGGTGTAAAGAGCATTAGGCAGCGTCTCCGGTGGCAGCTCCGGGATGCCAGCACGTTTACCAGCTCCTGCACGCAGAGCCGCCGCCGGCACCCAGCCCACGCAGGCGCTGGGGGATGCTCTACCCCCTGCCTGCCTCCACCTCCCCATCTGCCCGCCATGTGGGGCCGGGGGGCTGTGGACACCTCGGGGTGAGCGATGGCGAGGGGGTTTGAGAGGTAACCTCCCAATCCCCGCTGCCAAAGGTCACTCCAATACCTCCCTTCCCCACGGCAGCCTGTGGTGGGGGCTCCCTGCAACAAGAACCAGGATCTGGACCAGGATTTGGCCCCGGTCTGGATGACACCGACCCTCTCACAGCGAGGGCAAGTCAGGCAGCGCTGAACACGACCCCATCACAACTCGGCTTGAGAAACACAGAAGTGGCAAACCTTTAATTGTCCCGCCCAGGGACCACAGCACACGCCTCTGACCCCAATCTGATGGCACCACCGGCACCCCCTCACCCAGCCGAAACTGCACGGCGCTTTCCACAAAAATACATCCTGTCCCAGCAAAATGCTGCTGCTCCCCCCGAGATCTCCGGTCTTGACCTCCGAGGGGCCTTTGGCCAGAGTGGGGATGCCTGACTAGGATGCTGTCCCGGCCAGGGACCCCTTTGTCCGGCTGGGATTGAGGAGGGGGGAATTTCTGTACCAAAACCCATCCCCGCGCCGCGGTTTACCGTGCCGGTGAGGACCAGCCGCCGTCGGGTGACCCGGTGGGTTAAGGCACGCTCCGGAGGCGAGGCTCACATGCGCGATGATGGTAAAATGGTAAAACACGACTCTGTCCCCGCAGAGCCTCCTTCCCTCCCTCCCTCCCACCTCCCCGGGATCAGCTGCGCCTTGCCACTGCTCCTCTCCCCCTTCTGCTCAGTCATCCTCTCCTGCCTTCCCATTTAACCCCCTCGGGAGCGGGGGGGGGAGAGGTGCGGCGGGGGGTGGGGTTCGGAGGGTGGGGAGGGCAAAGCCATTCCTATGTCGCCAGCCCAGCCGGGATGCTTTCGGACAAGCCACGGCCTTGGAGAAAAACCACAAGCATCGCCCAGCCCCGCCGAGCCAGCCCAGCCTCCGTCCTCCTCTCGCAACCACACGCACAAACAGAAAAAAAAAAAAATAAAAAAAATTTAAATCTTTGTTCCGGCCCCGCACATGACATCAGCCAGTGTAACCGCTGGATGAGCGCGCCAGCTGAATAGCGATCGTTTGACATAATCCCTCAGCTCGGCAGTCATCTAAGGGAACAAACCCACACCGGCAGCGGCACCGGGGAGAATTATTTTTTTTTTCCCCTATCTCGAGGTGCAAGGTCACTGCAGGACGCGGGGGACGGGCATCGACGGTTTAACAAGGATGCAAGGTCAAGAGGCAGAAACCCACTTACCGAAACTTTACGAACACATTCAGAGTCCAAGCCGTCATTTTTAAAGGCTCTAGCTTTATTTTAAACATCGTGGCTGTCCGCAGGCGCCGGCAGGTGCTCTGTGCCCGGCCGGGAGGCACCGGCGGGTGGCAGGGGGACGGCGGAGCGGAAGGTGCCGGCTGGTGCCGGGGATGCTGCCACCGCCTCCACGGGATGCTCTGGTGTCGAGCCTCCCGCTCCGGCTCCTCCGGCACACTGGAATGGCAGCTCCTCGCCAGCCTGGCCGCCACGGTTGGCTCTGACCTCCGCTCCCAGGACGGCTCCGAAAGGGCTTTGGTGGCGGGCGAGCGGGCGTCGACGCGGTGCTGCCGGGGAGCTGCCGTCCTTTGTGCGCTTCCCCGCCGCGCGCGGCGGGGGGACCCTTCAATGGAGTCGCTTGCCGAGCCGTAATTTTCCTTTTAATTGGTTTCTTGACGCTTTCTGGCTAAGCCGACGGATTAAGACACTTCTGCCGTCAGCTCCGGCATCCTCCCTCCCCGCTGCCGCACGGCGCCTGGCCGCCCCGTTACCGTCACGTCCCCCACGCAGCCCCCGCCGAGGAGCAGGGAGGGCGGCCAGGAGCCCCCCAGCGTCCCCAAAAACGACTTTGCTGTCACCCAGGGCTGTGCACCCGCCGGGCGAATCGGGGAAGGAGAAAAGTAGGGCAGCGGTGATGTGGGAAAAAAGTCACGTTAACCAGTTTGCACCTCCCCGGCTTTCCCCTTCGGATGCGCGGGGGTCCCAGTATCCCCCTCCCCGGGCACCAGCACCGGTCCCCCCAGCGGAAGGGGTCCGTCAGGGGCTCTCCCGGCGCAGTGAGGCACCCAGACAGTGCTTCCTCCGAGTCCGGCGGCACAAAACCTACTTCTGAGAAGTCACCTTCAGGCACCCCAAGGAAATCCAATGCCACCGTGTCCCCCCCTCGTTCCGTCACTGTCACTCGCGGGAAACGGAGAGCCGTCCTCTCCGGATGCCACTGCGCCAAAATTGGGCAACCGTACCAGCACATCACCGGGCGGCTCCCGTATCCCACCCTTGGCGAGCCCAGCGCCGGGGCAGGCGACAGCCCCCAACCCGTGGCATCCCAAAGGGTCGAGGGTCCGGTGGCTTGTTCGCCGGGGCGGGTGAGCCCGGGGGGTAGCCGGTTTGGGTGCCGGGATAGGTGCGTACCTCTCGGCGCGGCTCCAGAAGAGCAGGATGGCCGGCATGGCAGCGTATCCCGGGTTTGGTCAGGGAGCCGGAGGGGATCTCGTCGCGTCGGGGCAAGCAGAGCCACCCGTGCCCGTGCCGGTTGGCAGCCGCAGGCAACCAGGCAGCAATGTCATGACTACCCGCAATGAATCATCCCCTCCCCGGGCCCCCACACGCACCGCCCGCCTCCCCCTCCCCACCGACAGCCCCACTGGGGTGCCGGCACCTGCGTGGGGAGGGGGTTAACCCTCCCCTCGCTGCCTCTGCCAGCCCCGCCGGCTGCTGCCTCCCGCGTGGGGAGGGGTCAAGGCCCCCCCTCCATGTCTTCCCCACAGAGGGTCCCACATTTCCGTGCCCACGGGGTGCTGGCTCCGGCGTGGGGAGGGGGTCAAGCCCCCACTCGCCATCCCCTCCAGACCAGGTCCCCAATTTTCAGCTCTACTGGGGGCTGCCTCTTGCGTGGGGACGCATCAAGATCCCCTCAAGGTCTCCCCAAATGGGGTCCCACATTTCCGCGCCCACAGGGTGCTGCCTCCTGCGTGGGGACAGGTCAAGCCCTCCACCACCATCTCCCCGCAGAGGATTCCCCCCTTTCCAGCCCCACCGTGGAGCTCACAGTGGTGTGGGGACGGGGTCCAGCCCCCTCAATGTCTCCCCATGTGGGGTCCCTCCTCTCCAGCCCCACTGGGGAGCTCACACTGCCGTGGGGATGGGGTTAAGCCCCCCCATAGGCAGTGCCCCATTTAGGGGTGCCCCATTTAGGGGCTGTCACCTGCATGGGGAGGGTGTCACCCCCTTGCTGTGCCCCAGTGTACGGCCCCACAGAGGTGCTGGCCTCTGCCAGGGGTGACCCTTCACCACCCCTCTAGCCCCACCGTTTCCCCTCGGGGCAGACAGTGGGTCCCAGTTAACCCTTTCCTCCCCGCCGCCAGCTCTCCCGGTGGAACACTGTCACCTCGATTGGGGACAGGGGTTAACCCCTTCCTTGCTGGCCGCTCTGACCCCATTACCGTTACCTGGGGGGAATTGTTACCCATTCCCTCACCACCCAGTTCAGCCTCACTGGGATACGATGGTGACCCCAATGTGGGGGGCGAAGGGGGTGTTAACCCCTTCCTGGCCACACCACACAGCTCCAACCGGGCACATGATTCCCTCCAAAGCTAGATGGGAGAGAGGAGTTACCCCTCACCTCACCACCCTCTCCAGCCCCACAGGAATGTACTACAGCCCCACGGAGGAGGAGGTTAACCCCTTCCTCCCAGCCCCACTTGGATGCACTGTCACTGTTATGGGGCAAGGGGATTAACTCCTTCCTTCCACCTCCTTCAGACCCCAGGAGACACGCTGTCACTAGGTAGGGCAGAGCAGTGAGCCCTGACCCACAGCCCTGTAGAGATGCTCTGTCACCCCACAGGGGCAACGGGACCAGTGGCTAGCCTCCGTCCCCACCCACAAAGGCACAGAGGGGCTAACATCCCCTTCCCAGCCCCACAGCAAAACCTTGCCACCCCACGGGCAGGGGGGCCGATCCTGCCAGCCCCACAGGGACACTGTGTCACTTCCTAAGGCAGAGGTTTAACTCCTCCATTGGGACAGCATTCGCACCCCATGGGTGCAGAGGGGCTAGCCTCCCTTCCCAGCCCCACAGGGGCATGCTGTCACCCCACGGGGCAGGGAGAGTGACCTCCCAGCCCCACAGCAACGCCCTGTCACTCCATGGGGCAGTGGGACTGACTCCTCCAGCCCAACAGTGATGTCCTGTCACCCCACTGGGCAAGGGGACTGACCCCTCCAGCCCCATAGCAACATCCTGTCACCCCACAGGGTGACACCCTGGCACCCCATGGGGTAGAGAGACTGATCCGCCCAGCCCCATAGTGACGTCCTGACATCCCACAGGGGACGGGGACTGACCCCCCCGTCCCATAGCGACGCTGTGACCCCATGGGGCAGAGGAATTGATCCTCCCAGCCCCACAGCAATGCCCTGTCACCTCATGGCGGATGGGGACGGACGCCCCCCAGCCCCATAGCGATGCCCTGTCACCTCACAGGGCAGAGGGACCGATCCCCCCCCGCCCCATAGCGACGCTTTGTCACCTCATGGGGGATAGGGACTGACCCCCCCAGCCCCACAGCAACGCTCTGTCACCCCACGGGGCAGAGGGACTGACCCCCCCAGCCCCACAGCAACGCTCTGTCACCCCACGGGGCAGAGGGACTGACCCCCCAGCCCCACAGCAACGCTCTGTCACCCCACGGGGCAGAGGGGCTGCCCCCCCCCAGCCCCACAGAAGACGCTGTCACGGCAGGGGGCGGAGGGGCCGCGCCCCCGTCCCCACCGGGAGGCCGGCACCGGCGCCGCGGGGGGGGGGTCTGTGGGGCGGCGGTGTGGGGCAGCGCGGTGGGGCAGGGCCGCCGCCGCCCCCGGCACTCACCGCTCGCGCTGTCCCGGGGCGCCGCGCGCTCGCTGAGCCGCCCCCGCCCCCGCCCCCCGGCCGACACGTCAGGGGGAGTCCCGCCCGCGCGCGCCCCGCCCCGTTGGGCCGGCAAGGGTGTCCATCGCCCCGCCGCGCCGCGCTCATTGGCTCCCCGCTGGGGGAAAGGCGGGGCGAGGCTGGAAAGGGCGGAGGCGAGACCCACCCTCCTCTCCCCGCCTTCCTGTGACCGCCTCCCATTGGCCAATTCAAGTCGGCACCGCCCTCTGCGGGCGCTCTCATTGGTCGGGCCCGTCTGTGTGGCGGCGGGATCCCCCTGGGGGGAACCTTCTGGAAGGCTCTGACGTTAGCGCGGCGCCGTGCCTCAGGCTTTTCCGGGTGCGGGGGCCGAGGGCAGCGGGGAGCGGGGGCCAGGGCCGGCGCGTCCCCCGTGCCCCCCACAGCCCGGTGTGCAGGCCCCGAGGCCTCCGGAGGGCCCGTCCCGAGGAACCGAGCTGGGCTTGTGCCCCTGCCGCAGGGCGGTGACCCCCCCCTGGGGACGGGGCCCTGCCTGCGGGCCCCTCCGCGGGTGCTGCGGCACGGTTGGGGCTGTTGCTGTGCGGTGCCTGTCGTGATTTAGAGGGTGTTTCTGTAACCTCTGCACGCCACCCCTCGCTGCTGGAGTGCTTGGGTGGAGCGTTTTACAGTACTTTCCGGGTTCACGGCTTGTCGGTCACATGTGGTTCGGTCACCGCACCGGTCTCCCTGCGCTGGGTCTCTGGCGCTCTGGGGCAGGGTGCGAGCAGCCCCCCGGGCTCTTCCGTTGCCCCTGTGAACTGTTTGTGGAGCCCCCTCTAAGCTGGGACAGTTGGTGTTAAATTCCACTCCCCGCGCGGTGGCTGAGTCATCGTGATATTAAACCAGCACTTACTGTTCCCCCTCTTATTTTGCTGTCTGTTTGTTCAGCCAGCCATGTCCCGTGCCACGCTGATGCCCTGGCCTTGCAAATGCTTTTTGTTGCCTTTCATTGCCCGGGGCAGTGGAGGCCCCGGGGTGGGGCAGCCAGCGCCAGCCGACCCCGTGCTCACAAATGATCTGCTTGGTGTGCAGCCTGCCCAGGCACAAACAAGGGCTTTGGTCCAGAGGCTGGATGCAGCCCGTCTGTCGCTGAGAGCTGGGCAGGAGTGGGGTCAGGGCAGACCACAGCTGGCCTCCCCGGGGCGCAGCAGGTGTCTTGACCAAAACTGCTCCTCCTTCACAGCCTGTCTGCCTGCTGGCATATCCGCAGCCTTTTAAAGACACGCCGGGAAAAGTGCAGGGAGGGGTGGCAGAAATAATTAAAGGTACGAAGCTGTTTCCATAGAAGGAACAATTACATAAACCGGCTCTCTTCCGTCTGGGGGAAGAGATGACTGAGGGAGGCGTGACGGGGAATAATAAAATCCTGTGTGGCTTTGTAGCGGGGGGAAGGTGAGCAGGGAAGGGTTGCTGGAGCTCCCTGCCCATAACAGGGCATCAGTGTGGGAAGAGGCAGTGGCACCTCGGGGCGCGAGCCCATTTTGTGAAGCAGTTTGGGATTAACCTGTGGAAATGGTGGCCTTGGGTGGAGGGAAAATGTGAAAAACTTGTCTGGGGTCAAAAGGCAATTAAGGAAATTCCTGGAAAGATAAATCCACAGAGGGATGGTGAGCTCAGTGCTTCTGGAGCTTCAGCTCTTCCCAGGGCTTTGGCTGTGGGTCTCTGCCCCAGAGAGGATGGGGAGGTGCGGGACCGGGCTCTTTTTCTGTTGAAGCATCATTCCTTGCTGTCTGAAGATCAGAGCAGTGGACAAGGCCACCGAGCTCTGCAACCTCCTACCCGAGTGCTGGCTGCGAAGCGCGTTCCTGGCGGGTGCTGTACCACTGCGAGAGACCTTTCCCCCATCACTGCCACCTCCTCTGAGCTGGGTCTGGGTCTCAACGCAGCCGAACAGACGGGGCAGGAGCGAGGGCGCGATCTCATGCACAGGAGACTGCCGGCTCCTGGCTGCAGTGATCCCCCTGGCCCGCCCAGACTCCCCCGCTCAGTGTGGCGCAGGGAAGTCTCCGGCGGCTGAGGCTGGGTGAGCTGGGGAGATGCATCTGAGGACACTGGGCTTGGCAGCAGTGGGGTTTGTACTCTGTTCTCCGCGGCGAGAGCAGCACCCACGCATTCGGTGCTGTCTCTCCTTCCTGCCTGTTCCCATCCTTGGAGGTGCTGCCCGCCTTTTCCAGCACCCTGAGCTGCAAGATGGGGGAAAGGCTGCAAGAAAAAATTCCATACCCAGGGTTTTTTTTTTTTTTTCTCTTGGATCAGTGCTGTGTACCCCGCCTGCTGCTGGCCTGGCTGCAGTCTGAGGTTGATGCATCTCTGAGGAGATGCTGGTGGGTCACCTTCCAGGTCAGGCTTGAGTCTTGGTTTGTGAACCTGCTGCTTGTGCAGATGAGCCCTGTCCTGCGGATGTGGCGACCTCAGGGCTCATCCAGCCCCCAGCATGTCCCCCAAGGAAACCACCAATCCCCAGTGGCTCTCACCAGCTCCCAGTTACCCCGACTTTGTCGATAGCCCCAGCATGCAGTGACCTTGTGTGTGCCCAGCTCTGAGTACAGGATAATCGCTATGGGAATGGTGCCCAGGAGGTCCCGTGCTCCAAGGAGGGTCAGCCGCAAGGTCAGAGTGGGTTGCTCGGGGCTTTATCGAGGCTGGCCTTGGAAAACTTCCGAGGACGGCGGCAGCACTGGAAGACCTTGTTCTGGCTGCATCTCCCACGTCACCATGGCTCTGTGTCTCGCCAGGGCGCTGCCTGGCACCCAAGGGTGTGCGGGAGGAAGGGGGTGGATGCTGCTCTCAGCCATAACGATGGTGTTCCGTTTGTCCTCCCTGGCTGGGGCTGAGGATGCTGGCCGCTGCCTCCCCCTGCCAGCACGGTGCGGCCGCTCTGCTCAGCGCTCCGCACCTCCGGGGGTGGCATAATGAGCCGTGTCCTTGTCTCAACCTGCCGCTTCCTCTCCCGGCAGCGTCTGTGCTGCCAGCTGGGTTATTTTTTCTTTTTTTTTTTTTTTTTTTTTTCCCCCTTCCTGCCTCTATTCTTGAGCGGTTCCCAGCCGGTGCTGGCACGCAGCCCTCGCCGGAGACCTCCTCCTGAGCTGACCTTTGCAAACCCCCTCGGATGAGCGTGCCAGGGCTCTCCTGCCTCCCACACTGGGCGTGCGGGGGAGATGCAAGCGGCTCTGCATGGCAGTGGGTAGCAGGGTGTGGGAGGACTCAATCCTCTCCAGTCCCCTGCTGTCCTCACCTCTGCTTGGGTTCTGCTGGAGTGGCCAAAACATAAGGGCAAGAGCGAGTGGGAGGATCCTTTGCCTTCATTTGTCCTCCTGGAAGGGAGGCCAGCCATGCTCGAGAGCCCAAATAGCATCAGTCACCCCTGGGGACCTGCCTGCACGTGGAGGGCGTGTGCTGACATTTGTCTTGGCTCCGTTTCAGCCTCCAGCCTTTGCTCTGCTTTCCCCAGCAAAGGCGTCCTGTGGTACTTGATGGTTTCTCATGGGGATGGCGCTCTCCAAGTTACATGTCAGCCAAGCTATTTCTAGTCTTCATTTGGATGCCAAGTGCACTGAGCTCTTCTAGTCTCTCCAGCCACGCCATCACTTGGGGAATCCGGGCCTTGAAATGCATCCCGAGTCCCTGCTTTCCAGGGCAAGGGCATCCAGGAGTGTTCCCAGTAGGGATGCTAGCCCTGAGGGTTGCAGCTGGAGGTGGGAAGTGTCCGGGCTGGAGGCAAACGCTGCTGTACCTGTTGGATGTCTGTTCATCTGATGCCCTACCTGGCATCTAATCCTTAATTTACTAAGTGAGCTGATAGTGACAAGTTCCAATGGGTTCGTTAGGACACAAAGTGGTACCCAGTGGTACCCAGTTTGCTGTGGGAAGCTTAATACCTCTGTGATGCTACCAAATCTGTGTCCTTTTAAAAAAAAAAAATAAAAAGACCCATGTGTTTTCTGGCGAGGAAGGTTTTATGAAATAAAAGTCTGTCTTGTCTTTATTCTGCTCTTGCTTTTTCTCTGTTGCCTCCCAAACTGCCTTCCTTGTGAGTGCCCTGGCCTGACGGCAGGACGTGCTCAGAGGGATGCAGGCGATGTTACGCTGAGGACAGAAGACGCCGCTGGTGCCACAGCAGTGCTGGGTAGCTTCCCTCCCTACGCGGAACTGCCAGCCCCTCTGATTTTGCTGCATCCTGAGCATCACATCTCTTTGGTCCAGCGGGATTGTGGATGTTGGGTGGGAAAAGTCATGAAGTTTCCCTATACAGAAGGAGAAGGGAAGGGAAGATTTCCAAGCACCTCCTCCGGAATGTTGGAGGGTGCTGAGGTGCCCCAGTCTCATCTTTGTGAGCAAATGGAGACACGTGGGGCTGCCTGGGCATCGGAGCTTCATCTCGTGAGGCTCTGTGCTTGCCAGCCCCTGGCCCTGCCGTGTGGCAGCGTGCCAGCCCTGTGGTGGCTCTGCGGATCTCCAGGTCGCTGCCCATTTCTTGCTCGGAAGCAGAGCGTGGCGAGATGGGGCAGGAGGTGGTGGTGTTGTACGAAGTTGCTGCTCTCTGCATGGGATCTTGCTGGATGCGTTGCCCTCCTCCTTGCGAAAAGATGGGTCTTGCTGAGGTGGCCTCAAAGACATCCACCAGCCTGCTGCCCTGGCATGCCGTGCCCAGAGCTGCTGCACAGGGCCCAGATAAAGCCGGCTGCAGTTGTCTCTGGCGGAACCATTGCAGAGGAAATACATCAGAGCCTGGTCGGGGATGGCGATGGGTTAAGGTCAAAGCGAGACTTGGCAAACGGCACCCTCGAATGTGCTGGAACAGAGCAAGCACAGAGGGAAAAGTTACAATGCTGTGTAATTAGGGAGCAAATGAGGAGAGCAGCAGTGTCTCCATATGAGAAGGAGCTGGAAAAATTAATGCTTAAGAAAATACAGCCCCAAACTAATTCCCCAATTTACTTCAACCATCAGTAAGGGCAGCAGCACTGAACGTACAGCCCGAAGTAGGGTGAGGAGTGGGAGGGAGGCGGGAAGGAGAAATTGCTGCTGCTGAAGGGGAACAAAAACACAAGAGCGTTCGATGTGCTGGGCTTGGGGAGGAAAGCTGAGCTGAGCTGAGCTGCGGGCCCTGGGATTGCTGCCGCGCGCTGTGATGGTGGCAGGGCTCCTCTTCGGCACACCACCGTCTTTGTAAAGCATTGCTCAGGCTGGAGTGACCTGTGTTCGTGAAGGAGGAAAAGCAGTCTGGGCGGACACAAGCCCCTGTGTCTGGTCTCAAATTCTAGATAAGGCTGAGGAAAAATAAGAATATTCAAAGTCAAATGGGAAGAGCAGCCGTTGGGGCAAGTGGGGAGGGGGCACAGGCTCTCCACTGCAGACGCTGATGCTTTTGCTTCCTCCTGTGTGGTCCAGTGCCTGCATCCCTGGGTCATGCCAGCGTGAGCAGCAGTCCCCACTGCAACAAACCTTCCCTGACCAATGCAGACGTCGGCACATGTCTGCAGCAGTGATTATAGGGGAGAACAGAGCTGGGCACCCGTCCTGCATGTCCTGAGATACCTGCGGGTACAGCAGAGTTTCCCTCCTGTACAAGGGGTAGGAGAAGAGGACCCGGGATGTGCCATGCCAGCTGACCAGCCTGGGTTCCAGGACCCATGACCTGCCTGTGGGGTTGGGAAAGGTGTCCCGGCCAGGGTGCGATGCCATGCTGGTGGGTGCTGTATGTGCCATGCTGGCTGCTGCACCGCGGCTTGGTGCTGCTGGGAGGCTGCTGGGTGAGGGGGCGAGGGGTGGAGATGGGATGTTTTCTCAGGCGCCTCGCGAGGCTTAGAAAAATAAGTTATTCTAGGAAAAGAAATGCGCTGAATCCATTCCATCTCCCTGCTCGGTGCGGAGGCTTGTCCCGCACTCAGCTGGAGTTACTTGGCAGAGCAGGGTCATGCTGGCAAGCAGGCAGACATCGCTCTGCCCTGCTACTGCCTGGCCATGGCTGTGTGTACCCTGCGTGCGCCAAACCCCTAAATGGGATCTGCGGAGCCATGCACCATGTAGCGTGCCAGACATGTGCACACGTGTGTGGGACAGTGCTGCATCAGCCCAGGGTAGCGTGCAGGCATGTGCTGAGAGCCTGCATCTCCCAGGGGCACGTTTGCCAGGTGGCAACCCCACTTGGACCTTCCAGCTTAGAAAAGGTGGTTTCTGTCCATGCACATGCCACATGGATGTGTCATTATATGCATGCACACATTACATGCCATGCACATACATGTCTGCCATGCCATGCGTGTGCTGTGCCCTGGACAGCCCCTGCCAGGTCCTGCTCAAGCTTTTTGGGTGGAGGGACCTGTCTGGTCATGGTGAGGAGTTTTTGCTACGGCAGCATCCCCTGCAGAGAGGTCTCCTCCGAGCTGTGGGGGGCAAACATGTCTGGGAGTGCTTATATGCGTGCTAAGGGGGCGTGTCCCACGTGAGAGTCTCTGGATTTGGGATAAAAAAGTGTCAGGGGGCCTTCCCCCCACCACAGAAACTGCACGTCACCCCACCATGCCATGAATGGGGTCGCACGCCAGATTTGCTCCAACCAGGATTCCCCACCTGCAGAGGTGGGGTTGGGTGCAGACTGTGCTTGCATTTTGGAGGGAGTGGTGAAGAAGGTGGCTGTGTGGTGGGGGGGGGGGGAGATTCCTGGAGGCCGTGCGGGTGGGCGCACGCGTCTGCCGCACATGCCTTGCTGCGCGTATGTTTGCATGTACGGGCAGAGCTTCCGGAGAGGCTGAATGAATGAGGCAATTCACTATTTCAGCGCTGTCTCTGGCGAGGCTTTTCCTTTAGAGGCAGGCGTGGGCTCCTGCCTGCGTATGCATGTGGGCTCCTGCCTGCGTGTGCAGGTGGGCGTCGAGGGGGCTTCGGGAGATGTTTGCCACGTCAGGGAATTCACTCTGGGGGCTGGCGTGTGTGCCCCCGCTGTGCTCGCTGCCCTTGTCTGCTTGGCGCAGCATTGTGTAACTTCCGATGCCCCCACCGGATCTCCTTCCTTGGCAGAGAGGGATGCTCTGGCTGCCCTCCCCGACATCCCCCCGGCCAAATGGGGTGAGGAGGGCAGCCCCAATGTACTCCTGCTACCTGAGGATGCCAGTGCCTTTCCTCCCAGCAGGGAGGGCTGACCGCAAGCAGCAGACCTGCTGTGGCAGACAGAGGGACTGGCAGTGAGAAAAAAGCCCTTGGCAGCCAGAAACCAGGGGAACTGTTTTCCTCCCTCTCGCAAATTTATGCCCCTCAAACGAGGTGTTTGCTCTGGGACAGGTAAGGGGGGTATGTGTCTCCCTCTGCAGGGGACCTACAAGGGACATTCACATGCTGCTGTGGCTGCCTGGATACCAGGACCTCTGAGACCTGGGCTGAGACCCAGCAACTCATCTCATGCAATGCCAGGAAATGGGGAAAGAAGGCAGCAAGGCTGGCGCAGCCTGTTGTGCCCAGCACCCACAGCCCATTGGAGGTACCCGAGGGAGATGGGACAGCTTTGCTCCTCCAGGAAGCAGAGAGGCGGCCAGGGCAAGGGGGGATCCACCTGACATTTTTGTCTCTTCAGTGGCAGCCGTGTTACTATGCTGGTACTGCCGTTGCCATGGCAGTACAGCTGTTTCCATGCCGGTACTGCCGTTGCCAGGCTACGCTAAGGGTGTTGGAAGAGGATGTCAGGCTGCTTTTAGGATGAGAAGACAGAAGATGGGAGATGAAGCCAGGGTGATGCTGCGGCCTCTGAATCCCAACTCGCTGCTAGCCCAGGGACCTGCCGGGCATGGTCCGGTTTGAAGGGTGCCAGGTGGTGACGGATGTGTTGCTGCTCGTGGGAGCCGGTGTGATGGGTGGAGGACCCCAGGGCTGGCATTGCTCAGTGCTCCCCCAGGATTTCTTGGTGCTCAGGGTGCTGGAGGGATGACCTCAGAGCAGCCTGGTATGTCCATGGTGGTGTTTTGGCAACCAGATTTATAAAGTCATCAATTAAAGAAGCCAGGATTATTTGACAAGCCCTGTTGAACATGGGGGCATGAAATCAGGCTGGGTTATAGCCCCTTCCTTAATTTCCTCTCCTGCACTATCCTGGACCGTGGTCCTGCTCCCGTAGCCTATAGATGTTCAACTAATTGGGCTCATACCCAGCCTCACCCCCACTCCCTGACCGTAACGCACACACATTTAAATTCTGCACCATTTCAGTGAGCCAGAGAGCCTTGAGACACCCCTGGCTGCAAATTTCGGGGGCTTTTTGGGTTAGAAATGATGCAAACATCCTCCTGGACTGGAAGGTCTGGAGGGCACGCAGGTTCTTTGGCTCTGCTCCCCGTGTGTGGAGAAGCCTCCCGGCTCCCACAGCTTCACATGCCCACTGGGTTGGGATGTTTGTGCCCCAGTTACGCTGCAAAGATCTTTGCAGAATGGGGAGAAGAGTTGCAACCTGCAGGTCAATGAGGCAGAGTGGCCCAGCTGAAGTATCAGCAGGACTTCTGGCTGCGTGTGCTTGGCTTGCTCTTCTCCATCGTGCTGCCAGCCCCTAAAGCACAGGGCAACCTCAGGAGTTAGGTTTGGTACCTGTTGGCTATGGGAACGGCTTATGTGGTGGGGTCCCATCCTTCCCAGGAGAAGGGATTTGTCCCAAAGGATGCTGAGCCCCTGGGTCTTGGCATCCCCTCCTCCTGCTTTTGATTTTTGTTGTGTGCTGGGTGCTTATCTGAGAGCACTGCTGTGCTCAGGAGAGATGCCACATAGTGGGGTCATTTTTCTGCCTTCCTCTCCCTACCATTAAAAATTGACCTTGTGGACACCAAGGCGAATTTTTGCAAGGCCAAGGCCTGCCCATTTCCCAGCAGCTGGCCCGGCGCAGCGCGGGGCTCATCCCATCGTGGGAGTAGCATGGCCCTGAGACCAGCAGAAATAGCTCCCACGCATCTCCTGCTGCCCAGCTGCCTGTGTGTCGCGGGAGGGCAGGGATGGGGCTGCAGATGCCTGGGGACCTGCCCCGTGCAGGCAGCTGCCGGCTGTTATTCCATGCATCCGAGATGCCGGCTGTGCTGCCGTGCTAATGGCAGGTCTCCCAGCCAGCGCCTGGCTGTGGGGTTGGAGCCAGGGCAGGATGCACCCTTGGCTGCAGGTATTTTTTTCCCCAAAAGTGAGCCGGCAGCTCTTAGTCCTCCAGCTGTTGTGCTGTTTCTCCCCAGCCCCGTGTCTCTCCAGCGAAGAGGGGGAGTGCTTCCAGAGCATCCCACCCAGCCTCCACCTTCCCTCCACCCAGCTCCTTCCAGCACCCCCTCCCTCCGCCCCCGTGCTCCAGCCTAAATAATTCCTCCTCTGCCTGGTGGTGTGCAGACTGCTCTCCTGTCCCTCCCTTAGTCATCGCTCAGCCGAGCGAGACAGATATAGTTGCATGCGGCTCCTCACGGATCAGTCACTCCAGCCCCCGGATCCTTTTGCTGCCAGGTCGCAGGGTGCCCCATGCCGAATACAAGGTGCCTCCCCTGTTACTACCCCCGTTGTCTCTACCAGAGCCCCTAACACCCGCCGTGTCGAGCGAGCAGCCCCACTGGTGCTGGGTGGGCTGGCGGATGATGCAGATGGGGCTTCGTGTCCCCGTCCGGCTGCAGGCTGGGTGCCTCTGCCTGTGCCAAGCACAGTGCTGGCTTTCTGAGGTGGCTCGGATCCAAATCCCTGCTTTCCAGGTACCCTGGCTGCCTTCCTCCTTCCCTGGCCAGCCAGGGTATGCCTTGGCCCTGTGGGGCTTCCAGACTTGGCCTGGACTGATGCCTGGTTACTGGTGTCACCATCGTGTGCTGTGACACATGGGCATGGGGGTGGGCAGAGGGGACCGCTTGTGCTGGCTTTGGAGTCCAGGGGGTCATCCCAGATGGAGAGAGGATGCTGGGGTGCGCAGCACATGCGGGGTGCGAGAAAGGGATGCTGGGTGTGTGGGGCCATGCATGGCACCGTGCAGCTGCCCACTGTGCTGTCCGGAGGGACCGGCAGGATCCGCCCCGATGCCAGCCGCGGGGCTTGGATCTACACAACTGAAATGGGAAGGCAGGTCCTGCCCTTCGCCGTACCCCAAACCATTTCCCTTCCCACTTTACTCGGCAGCTAACGGCCCCCACCATGCCAGTCCTGGTGCTCAACAGCAGCTGCTTAGGGGCCAGTGGGATGCAGGTAGTTGTGGAGAGGGGAACAACGGGACATGGGAACCCAGGACCAGGTGCTGGTGTCCCTGGTGACACCTCCTGGTCCCCCTGCCAGGCCAGGGCAATAGGCGCAGGACGGTGTGGAGGGAGGCACTCGGGACTCGGGGGGTTAATGCGTGGCCTTGGCAGGAGGCAGGAGAGGACCTGGACACCCTGCTCAGGTGCTGTGTGGGTTGCCAGGATGAGTCACACCAAATCTGCTGCGGGGAGAAAGATGCTCACCGTGCCTGACACCACACCATGGCCCCCACCTTGTCTTGGAGCCACCTCTGCACCCCTCGCACCACGCAGACACCCTGCATCCCCGTGCGCAGCGGGAGCGAGTGCGCTGGGGACAGGAGGAAGCGTCTGACAGCCCCGCGCCGTGTCAGGGCCACCGAGCCAGCAATGCGGGGGTGGCGGGAGCCGGTGGCACAGCGTGCCGGTGGGAAGCTGTGCACAGCCCCCTGAGTGGGCTCCCATGGGGGACCCAGGCCATGTGCATCCTCCTGGGAGAGGAGCACACCACCTCCATGCCAGGGGGCCCACAGGGTTGTGTCCTGTCGAGGCAGCTCGTCTTGCTGCTCCTAGCACTGTGCTAGGGAAGATGCTGGGGAGGGGACCCCATTTCCCAAAACTCAGGTCCCGTGCTGTTCCCCTCCAGGCTGCCCTGTGGACCCAAGCAGCATGTGGCTGGTCCCAGCAGGTGCTGGTGGGCATCACTGTCCCTACCCCTGTCACCATGCCCAGTGCCTGGCTGCGTTTCCATCTCCTGAGCATCCCTCCCAGCCCTGCGGCAGGGTCAGGTGCAGACAGACCCTGTGGCTGTCTCGGGGGTGTGGTGGCTCTGTGCAGAGGAGGAGGTGCCCAGGGCTCCTGCCAGGTGATAGGTAGAGGATGGAGCTCCAGATCCCCGTGCTTCTCATGGGGAAGGGGTGCTGGACCCAAGGGAGCCCTGGGCTGGTCCCTCTTCCCCAAGGCCCAGAGTCTCCTGACTCCTAGGTACTACAAAGGATGGAGCCCACCACAGACTGTGGGAGCTGCTGGGGTTGAGCCCTGGCTCCTGACCTGGGGTGCGTGGCCCAGCACTCACCTGCCGTGGGCAGATAATTGCGGACCTGGAGGAGGATGCTCTGGGGCAGAACTGGGGTCAGGGCTGGGTTTGGAGCAGGAGGAGAAGGAGGAGGGTCACAAACCACCCTACACACTTGTTACGGCCCATCGCACCCCTCCTCAGCTCCCTTGCCCTCCGGTCTGCCCAGAGGACCCTGGTCCCTCTAGGGACCCTGACTCAGGGTGGGAGTCACTTCTGTGTGCTCCATCTTCCTCATCTCACCTCTGTGCCCCACAACCCCTGGGCTTCTCCCCTCAGTCCTTGCCCTGCTCGCATCTGGGAGGGTGTTACTAAACGGGGACATTTGTGCCCGCCCTGCCTGGTCACTCCTGCTCTGGCCTGGTGGGAAAAAGGCAGCTGGGGCCACCAGGAGCTGTGGCTGTGGCTGTCACTGTCACATGCTGCCCAGAGGACCCCCTTTTCCCGCTGGTGGTCCCTGGCTGGCTCTGTGGCTTCAATGCGATGGGGCTCCAACATCTCACCCCAGTGATGGCCTGCTGCCACGGCTCATGGTGACACGGTCTCAGCCCAGTGGGTCACCCATGTCCCCACCTCTGCGTGTCAGCACAGCTCCCCACACGCCCTAGGGGTCGTCTGGATCTGGTGGGGGGGGGGTACCCCCGGTCACCTCCCCTCTGGGGCACACCAGACCAAGGTGCAAGGCCAAGCACCCATCTTCTCCTCAAGCGGAGGGGTTTGGTTTTTTTTTTTGGGAGGTGGCAGCCCGGTGCAATGGCCCTGCATCCCAGCAGAGGGTGCAACCTCCCCGCAGATCGAGCACCGCTGCTCCCTGCATCCCCGTGGGACATCGGGGACACCCTCAGCCGGGCAGGGTGGGCAGGATGAGGTGGCCCGGGTCCCTTGCAGATGGCAGGGCCACCTGGGTGAAGGGTCGGCGATGCTTTGACCGCTGCCTGCTGAAAAACTTTACACACGAGGTAGAGTCGCCTCCCCAGGACCCCGTGATGCTGCCCTCAGCCCCCCTGGTGCTGGGCTGGAGCCCCAGGGCTGGGAAACCCCACTGGGGACCAGCCCCACGGGGAGCATAGCACCCACGGCGTGGCAGCCGGCGGTGGGTGATAGACCTGGCGCAACGGGGACGTGGGCTGCGCAGACGCTACCACCGCAGAATGCGCTTACCACACTGGGATTTCCCTCCTCGCCAGACCTGGCGGGGTGGGCTGCACTGCTGGTTCCTGCCCCAGCCTTAAACCCCACAGGAGTATCCCCATCCTTTGGTTTGGGGCCTCTGGGACTTTCACCGGGGAGGTTTGCACCAGCATTCAGTGGTAGCTTTGCACCAGCATTTAGGAGGGAGGTTTGCAGGCCATGGAGGCTTTCTGAGGATAGGGTCTGAGGTCACCAGTCCTGGGGGAGCAGGTGACAGCTAAGAGATGCCATGACATCACCTTGGCCGTCCCCCCACCACGTCCTCCTGCTTTTGCCCAGACCTCCAGGCTGTCCATGCAGAGGCGCAGCTGGCTGGGGCATGCTCTGCCCCGTGCTGGGGACCTGCAGCCACAGCAGAGCTGGTGTCGTGGTGGTGACAGCACAGCCCTGCGGGATGTGGGCCAGCTGGGCCACCTGCAGCCCTTGTTAGCCAGCTCCCTGGGGACACCAGCCAGCTGCATGCCCTGGCAGGGGAGCCAGGATGGTGCTGGGGCTGGGTGCCTTGTCCCCAGGGGAAGGGGTGGGTGCAGAGTGGGGCTGCATCAGGGTCTCTCCCAGCTTGGATCCCACGAGGTGCTCAGAGCATGGGGTTGGGGTGCTGGCAACAAGTGCTTCAGCCCCAGGGTCCTCAGGACCCCTGCTCTGCCCCAGCTCACTCCGGCTCCAGCAGCTGGAGCAATAACGCAGCAATCAACGTATCTGCCCAGGCAAGAGCTTCGCTCCACGAGCATCACCCACCCAGGGCATCCCAGCTTCAGGCACAAAAACCACCGCCAGCTGCTTCTTCCTCCAAGTGCCCATCCTCTCCCTCAAGGTGATGGCTGCCTCGCCTTGGAGCTTCTGCACCTAATCTGGCTTCCAGGGCCTGAAACCTTGGCTGGATTTTTCTCTGAGGGGCAGCTGGACACCACTGCCGTGGTCTGGACGTGATGGCAATCCCACTGCAGCTGTGGGAATGGGGTGAAATATCCAAGTCCAGCTTTTAACAACAAGCTCTATCCTCCCACAGACCCTATGGATACTGCCAGCACAGGGTCCGCCTCCTAATTCCCTCTTGGATCCACTTTCTCAAGCCCTGTTCCCCTCCCAGCTGTGGCACAGGCACTCTGCAAGTAAAGCCCCCCATGGCAGGTGAGCTCCCTTTACTAGCAGCCCGGTTCCCACAGACCCCGTGCCATCAGTGACAGCTGCAGTGTTCCCTGGGAGCTCCGTGGATGTAGCACTGGAGGAGCCTCCAGTCATGGAGGCCACTCTCCAAACACCTCCTCCCAGTGACCCTTGGTGTCTCTGAAGGGTTATTTCCAGTTTCCCAGCACTGCTGCAAACAGCAGGTTCCCAGCATCCCGCCGTGCCCAGTGCTCTGTTCCCAGCCTCCGGTGCCTCTGTGGGGAAGGAGCACCCTCATCCAAATGGAAAGGTGTCCCTCCTGCTGCAGGGGTCGGGGTGGTTGTGGGGCCAGCTGAGCACTGTCCCCGCTGTCTGCTCTCCTGGCAAGGTGTGAGGCACCCTGAGTTTGTGGGGTCCTGGGTGCACCCCCACTGCTGCTGTGGGACGCTCTGGGTACACAAGGCCAAGCCTAGGCAGGCTTGGGACAGGGACCCAAAGCTGGGGTAGAGTGTTAAACCTGCCGTGGGGTCCCCAGAAATCCCTGGGGAGAAGCCAGGAGCCCCGTAAGTGCACCGGCCAGAGACTAGTTGGACACAGCTGTTTAATGGACGCTTCTCAGTACAGATCGGGCGTTGCGACCCACACACCCATGGCCGCCTCCTCACCACGGCCTTGGCTCTGGCATCCGAAATATCCCCATTGGCCTGGTATGCCAGGGTGGTAGAGGAGGGTGTCACGGCACCGGTGTGCCTCCCGGTCTTGCAGTGGGGGCAGTTCCTGGAGAGGGTCCCTGTGCCCTGTCTGAGGGGCAGGGGGGCTGAGCGGGACGATATCCCCATCAAATCGGAGGGTAGAAGTGAGGGAGCGACTGGGCTGCCGTGGGCGCGCCCCGGATGTGTGCATGCCCCGGGGCAACCTGGCTGAGCCAGGGCAGGTCAGGCGGGGAGAGGCTAAGGGTGTAATTAGGAAGGGGTTGGAAGGGTTGGGGGCAGCAGCTGGGCGTCCCCCCGTAACGAGCATCTGTGGGGTGAAGTTTCCAGGGGTCCCTGCTTCTTCGCCTGTGGGTTGAGCGCATCCATCCGTGCACCTTAGGGCTGCTGGGCATCAACCCTGCCCGGTGAGTGCCTCATCCCTGTGGCACCCCGGGGGGTTCTGGGCTCTGCCTCCTCCTCATCCTCATCTCCAGCACTAATGCTAATTACCAGCCCCCACTAATGAGGTGGGGATGCCCACTCACTATGCTGGGGAGGGAGCAGGGGTGAACGGGGCTGGTGTGGGACCGGAATGCTGAGTGGGGGGAGGGCATCCCGCAGGACCAGGGGGACAGGAGGGCCGAGAGATGCAGGGGAGTGCTCCTGTTTATCCAAACTTGCCCTCTGGCCGCCCTGGTGCTGTCTGTTCCCAGTGCCCCTTCCCGCACTGTCACTGTTGGCATTAATGGTTGGTGCCCAGCAGGGCAGGGTCGAGCTGTGCTGGGAAACTTCCAGATGCAGCCATGAGCTGTGGGTGCAAGGATGGACCTACCGGGCTCCAACTTCCGTTGGGGGAGGGATGGGAAAGAAGCCAGGTGGGGGTCAGCCACATCCTGCCCCCCGGGAGTCACCGTGCCGATGAGCTGAGCCGGTGCTTGTGGCTGACCCCTGGGTGTTGGTGCCAGTGTCGGGCAGAGGCTCAGCCGTGCTGCCCCATGGCTCTGGGTCTGCCCCCCTGGGCTCCACTCCCACCCCATAACTACCCAGACCCAGCTCTAGGACCAGGGCAAGCCCCACTTCTCCTGATGGGCAGACCCTGCTCTGTCTGTGGGTCCCTGGGGAACGAGTCCCTGCTGGCTCCAGGTGCTGGTGAGGGTGAGGGGCTGCTGTGGGGCTGGAGGTCATGGGGGCAACAGATTCCCTGCTCCCTATGGCATCCCTGGGCCTGGACCACTCCCCACAGCGGGATCTGTGGAGCTCCCCTTGTACCCCATGGTTTCCCTGGGATGGACCCCTCCCCACAGTGGGGTCTGTGGGAGCTCCCTCTGTGCCCCATGATGTCTCCGGGCCTGGACCCCTCCCCACAGCGGGGTCTCTAGGGGCTCCCCCTGCGCCCCACAGCATCCCCAGGCCTGGACCCCTCCCCACAGCGGGGTCTGCGGGGGCTCCCCCTGCGCCCCACAGCATCCCCAGGCCTGGACCCCTCCCCACAGCGGGGTCTGTAGGGGCTCCCCCTGCGCCCCACAGCATCCCCAGGCCTGGACCCCTCCCCACAGTGGGGTCTATGGGATGAAGGGGGGCACCAGTGCCAAGCCCCACCCCTCCCCACTTCCCCAACCAATCAGAGACCCCCGATGGCTACGCCCACTCCCTCAGCCAATCAGAGCCCGGCACCCATCCTCTTCACAACCAATCCGAAGCGGAGGCGAGGGGAGAGGGCAGGGCTGCTGCTCCCCCACCAGCCAATCGTGGCGGGGGGAAGGAGGGCGGGGCGGGTCTCCGCGGCGGGAGAGCGGCCTCGCCGCCCAAGATGGCGTGGCTGGGGTCTAGGCGGGGGGCTGCAGGTGGAGGGCGGCGCTGTTGGGGCGGGCAGCCAGGATGTAGGCGACGTTCTCCCGCAGGAAGCTGGGCCAGTCGACGGGCCTGCGGGCAGACACGGGCTCACCAGCCGCCCCGGGTGCCGCTGCTCCCATGGCGTCTCCTCCAAAATGGAGGGGGGTGTGTCCCCTGCCCCAAACCACCCCCTCGCCTCACCTGGCCTCCTCCTGCTCCGTGGCTGGCGGGGGCTTCTCCTGGCTCTTGCTGCTGGCGCTGCTGGCGGGGCTGCTCTCCGACATGGGCCCGACGTGGCTGATGCTGTGGGGAGGAGGAGGAGGAGGGTGCTCTTCATCCCCCCTCCTTGTACCCCAAATGGCGGCGGTGGCGGGGGGAAGAGGGTGCGGGGGCTGTGCAAGGGCCCGTACCTGACGTTGCAGGACGGCATCTCCTTTTGGTGCTTGCGGAACCAGGCATGCCGGGCCCGGCGGCACTCGCCGTCCGCGATGAAGCCATCTCTGTCCTGGTCCAGGGCCAGAAAGGCAGCCCGTGCCCGCTCCCGCTCCTTGGCCGTCAGCAGCCGCAGCAGGGCGTTCTGGGGGGGCAGAGAGGGGGAGGGGGAGCGCTCGCCCCGTGGGAAACCCTCTGGTCCCATGCCCAGCGCTGTGGGGGTCTCCCACCCTGGGTGCCACGGCCGTGGGTACTTGCCAGCGGAGCCAGCCCCAGGTGCCACAGCCGTACCTGCGGCCGTAGCTTCTGCAGCAGCTGGATGGACTCGTGGGAGAGGAAGTCGTGCCACTCGATGTGCCCCTTCTTCTCAGGGTCCAAGGCGGAGAACTGCAGGGCTGCCTGCTCCTCCTGCGCCTCAGCCATGGGCCGCTCGAACTGCTGCTTGTGCACCAGGTGCTTGTAGTGCAGGAAGTCATCCAGGGTCAGGCAGGTCTCTGCGGGGGACAGATCAGCTGTGCGGCGCCTGTGGAGGGGGCCTCCCACCTTCCCCAACCGTCTGGGACCCGACGCAGGGAGGGTCCGCACCTGGAATAATCTTGCCGTGCTGCAGGGTCTCCATCAGGCTGTACATCTCCTCCTCCGTCAGCAGGAGATTGAGGTTGTCCTGGGGTGGGGGGCAGAGAGGAGCCGTGGGGTAAAGGCATGGGGTGGGGGGAGCGGAAGATGTGCAGGTGTGGGCACACAGAGAGGGACGGTGCGCTGTGTCACCCAGGGTGGCTTTACACCCCTGGGCTTTCGGCGTCATGTCAGCTCCACCATGGCTCCTCGTGCCCCCAGTGTCACGTCCCCTGCCGAGGTGCTCAGGCTACTGGGGCAGGGAGGTGGCAAGGGGCCACTGTCTCTTTCCCTCCAGTGCCTCCGTGGGCAGTGGAAGCTGGGAAGCAGCAGGTTCCCCATCACCCCAGAGCAGGCTGTGACATGGGACCCTGTTCACCTCTGTGTGGGACGTGGACAGAAGCTGGATGTCCCCCACCCCAGGCACTCACGCAGTAGTAGCAGCTCCAGCCCGTCTCGGTGTGCGCCGTCTCCGTCACCTCCACGGCACTGTCGTTCTGCAGGTAGCCCATGCGGCGCAGGCAGCCGTCGTGGTACACACGGCTGCAGACGCGGCAGGGGAAGAGGCTCTCGGCCGTCCACACCTCGCAGATCTCGCACATCTCGTCGTTGATCACCTGGGGAGAGATGGGCAGCTGCTCAGTGGGACGGCGTGGGCAAGGGGCTGGCTTTGCGAGGTGGGGGGTCAGGGTGGGATGGGTGTTGGGGGGCAGCATATTGGATTGCGTGGGGCTGGAGTAGGCAATAGGTGGGTGGTGGGATCATAGCAGGCATGGCTGGTGGGGTTAGAGGAGGGTGAATGGGTTTGCGGGTGTGTGGGTCGGGCTGGAGGGCTGGAGGGGCTGTAGGTTCTCTGGGGTGCAGCGTTGCAGGTGTGGATGGCCGGGCTGAGGAGTTGTAGGTTGGCAGGTCTGTAGGGATGTGGTGTGGGCGGGTGGAAGTGCTGGTCTGTGGGATGGCTGGTGGTAGCTGCAGATGGATAAGCTGTAAGGCTGTAGGTGGGCTGGGGTGTAGGCTTGTTGGGGTGGGTGGGTGGGTGGACAGGGTCACGGGTGTGGATGGGTGGGCTGTGGGATTGTGGACACGGGCAGGTAAGATATTGGGTGGTGGA
Source organism: Chlamydotis macqueenii (assembly GCF_036417535.1). Lineage (NCBI taxonomy): Eukaryota > Metazoa > Chordata > Aves > Otidiformes > Otididae > Chlamydotis > Chlamydotis macqueenii. Next base: position 9,225,606 of record NC_141593.1, on the reverse strand, counting down.
TGGGCTGGGCTGTAAGGGTCGCAGGTGTGGATGGGCAGGTTGAGCTGTATGCTGGCTGGCAGCAGGCTGACAAACACGTAGATCGGATGATCCTTCTTTCTTCCCCATGGCTGGAGCTGTCTGTGCCCACTTCCCTCCAAAAAACCCCTGGGTCCCGTCTGGGCACATCTGACCAGTCACCCCATCCTCCCTGCATGGCACCTCGGGCTGCTCAGCCCCACCCCTGCCCCCCTGCCCCACTGAGCCACCTCCGTGGGGCTTTGCCATGCCCGGAGAAGATGTCACTGGGCACCAGGAATGCTTGCAAATCCCCTGGTTTTGTCCCCCTTGCATCTCCAGCCCTGTCCCCATCTCTCCCGCCCCATCCCCGTGCTCTGGCCACTCGCCTGCTCCCGCTGCTCCAGGCTGATGTCTAGGGGCTCGTCATCGTGGAGCTCCCGCTTGGGACGGATGAAAGCGGGTGGTGTGAACCTGTTGGCTCGGTCAAACTCCTCCGGCTCCACGCCCCGGCCGTCCCGCAGCCGTTCCCAGGCTGCCTTGCTGGTGCTGCTCTCCTCCGGCTGGGAAGGTCCTGCCGATGCCTCCTCCTCTCCCTCCTGCACCTCCTGTTCCAGCGTCCCCCGGCGTGTGCCCCCTGCCTCTGCCCGCTGCCGCGCTGCCGGCTGCTCCCGCAGCCCGTCCTTAAAGGCGGACACGGCCAAGCTGACCTTCTGCACCTTCTCCACAGTCTGACGCCTGGACATCAGCACCCCCATGGTTCTGCGGGGTGGGGAGGAAGGTCTCAGTGATAAGACCTCAGGGTGCAATGCTGCTCCCCACCCTTGCACCATGTCCCTGGCCCCAAAAATGTGTCCCAGTGGCTGTCCCCTGGCTGTGGAGCTTGGGGCAGGGAGAAATGGGGGCTCCTTGGCAAACTGGCGCTGGGGTCTTCTTGGCAGGCGAGTGAGACAGCAAGCAGGGAGCTGGTTTGGGGGCACCTTGCCTCATCCACCAAGACTTTGGCTTAACAAGAAACGCATCCAGGTCCTTCCCACACCAGGCTGGTAAATCCCAGAGGGATTGGGACCTGACCCTTGGATGCATCCCTTTCTGCTTTTGAGAAAGCCTCTTTGGCCAGCCAAAGGTGAGAGGTGTCCTCCTTGCTGCTCTGCCCAGCTCTGGGGCAGGGCAGAATAGAGCTGGCGCTGGGTCTCCTGCCTTCCCTAAATTTCCGTTTCCCCCCTAGACACTCTTGGGCTCACACACTTGTGCTTCTGCCCTGCTCACTGGGCATCCTGCACCCTGCAAGGAGCCATGTGGAGAGGCTGGGCCAGCCATGGGAGAGGGTGCAGGAGGGAAGAGGCGCATGGGTCCCAGGAGATGGATTTGGCTGCAGGATGGAGGGAAGATCATCTTAGGGTAGAATGGGGAGGGCAATGTCACCAGCTGTAGCAGGTTGAGCTGGGGAGAAGCAGGATTTGGTCTCCAGCAGCATGGGGCACAGCATCACCCCACATGGGTCCCGGCACTTCCCCCGTGCCTTGCTGGGGTTGCGTTATGGAAGATGCTGCAGCCAAAAGGAGCTCCCAGCTGGTATCCAGGAACCGGCAAGCAGCACACGCTGCCTGTGCAAGCGGGGGGACATCGGAGCAGCCATCTCCATCCCCTCCAGCCTCAGCAGGGACGTCCCCAGGTAGCGGGATAATTAGCCGCACGCTCGCAGACACCAGGATCTCGTAGCTGCAGGAGGACACGGCGCTGCGGGCACTGCTGTGGCAGGGAGCCTGGGCAAGGTAATTACAGCTGCCCCACATCAGCGGTGCCGAGCAGAGCGTGCTGGCAGGCGGCAGCTCGGTGCCCTTTGCTGGTCCCTACGCCCGCAGACGCTCGGCCCCGCATCCTCGCCCCGTGACACCCCCACCCCAGCCGCCTGGGCTCTGTTCACGCACACGCGTGGGCGTGCAAACCCAAACACCGCCACGCGCACACGCATGTGATTTCCCAGCCTCCCCGTCACCACCGCGGGACCATCTGCGTGGCAGATTCCCACGCACAGATCTGGGTGTGCGACACATGCGGGCCCCGTCCCGCTGGGGCAGCAGGCACGTGCGAATGGGGCGGGTATTTGCACCCGTCGCCCCCCCCCATATCCTCCATGCCTGGGGCTGGTGCCTGGCGTGCTGCAGCTCCCAGGGCTTTGCAAAGATGGGAGTGGGGAAGAGCTGGAGGCACGTGTCCAAGCCACCACAACAGCATCCCTGCGGCTGTGCCGGTTGCGGGCAAGACACCTGGGTGTCTCTGCCTCCTCGCTGGGCTGTCACCCCCTGTCCCGCTGACTCGGGATCCCATCGGCTGTGGACAGGATCAGCTCTGCTCCTGGGCAGCGTTGCCGGGGGCGCTGTGGGGAGATCCCCCCCTCAAGGGCTGCCTTTGCAGGTCCCTGCATCACCGAGCACGGACCAGATCCCAGCATCGTCCTGCCCAAGGCTTGGGTAGAAGCAGGGAGGAGAGGGTGCAGAGGGGCAGGGCTCATGGAGAAGAGGCAAAAGGCGGTATGGGCCCCCTGCCCTCGGCACGCCAGTTCCCCCAGCATAGCTGCGGTGGTGCTCCTGCTGCCCAGCATGCTGGAAGCATCTCCCTGCAGTGCTGTGGGGCTCCGGGTGGCCCATCTCCAGCCACTCAGCCACACAGCAGGGCAGCCCAGGAAGCAGAGGGGTGGCTGGTGTAAGGGCCTGCTGTAATCTCCCAAAAATGAGGTCTCCCTGCATGTTCATGGCATGGTCACACCCCTGCCCTGCGCTGCTAACAAAGGATCCCAGCTCATCTCCTTGTCTGCAGTCCTCTCCCAAGACCACCTTGAGTCGCTCCTTCCACTGGCTGCTGCATGCCTGGAATCTGGAGGCTGTCACTCCTGTCACAGCCCGTGTCAGTTCTCAGCCCTGTTGGCTTCCCTTTCCCTGCTAGAGCTGGGAGAGACCCTGCCTGCACACCCAGACGCTGAACGGCTTCACCCTGAGCTCCCTCTCCAGCCTCTGCTGCCTTTCCACAGGCCCCAAAGCTCCTCACATACCCCAACCTGCTCGACTCTCTACAGGACCCCCTTTCCCCCATGCCCTGCCTGACCCACTGGCAGACACAGAGTGTGGCCCAGCTCAGGGTCCTGCCAGGCTCGTGGGGTGTCCCTCTCCTGGGGACCCTTGGACATGGGGAGGCAGAACCAGAGGCACCCTTGCCCCGTAGCCCAGCTACCCGAGCAGTGTCTGGGTCCCCAGGTGTCCCTGGAGGAAAGTGTCTCCACTGCTATTTTTGGGCACCCCGATGTGCCCAGTGATCAGGGACCCGATGTCACTGCTTGTTTCACCTTGGGCTGAAGCGCCGGGGCCTCGACGTTGCTGCCAGGTGCCAAAGTGGGGACTATTTTTAGGTTGCCCTCATGAAAGAGCTAAATCTGGGCATGGGCCAGAGTTACCTGCAAACGCCCAGCTTCGCCAAGCCCTGCCGGCACCAGGGGCTGTCACAGTGGGTGGTGGGCACCTTCCCACTCTCTTCCCCTGCCCTGTCCCCTGGGCAGCACCTGTTCCCTGTGCTGTTCTGATGGGGATTTGCTCCTTACTGTTTCATCCCTGCAGCAAAACGCTGAGCCAGAGAGCACTTCATCCCCCTAGCACTCATGGACTTATCTTTCCCAGCCCCATGCAATTCTCTGTGTGGGGAAACTGAGGCACAGAGGCAAGGCTGGTGCAGCTGGAGTGGGGATAAGGCTGTCTTAGAGAGGAGGATGGGGGCACTGGTGGGATGGAGCTGGTGGCCGGGCAGAAGGAAGCAGGGCAGAGCATCCCGATGCAAACAGAGCCAATGATCCCTGCCTGGCTCCAAAATCTCATCTCCCCCATGGCAGCAGGAGTGGGGAGCACCCATGGCTCGTGCTGGTATTATGGGAAGCCAGGTTTGGCTGTGAGGATGGCGGTGGGTGCGGTGCGACGGGTGATGCGTGGGTGGGTGTATCGCAGCGCAGCGGGGATGTTGTGGTGGCTGGGAGCGCGGGATGCATACGGTGGGGAGACGCGCAGGATGGATGTGTCAGAGGAGGATGTGTCAGGGGTGGATGTGTCAGGGATTGATGTGCTAGGGCACGGCTGGCAGTGTGGGGTGGGTGTTACGGCCGGGTGAGGGGTGTGTGGGCTGGGGGTATTGCAGTGGCTATGGGCACGGCGTGGGTGGTGGCTTTGGGTGCAGGGATGTTGCGGCAGCCGTGGGTCTGGAGTGGTGGTTGTGGTGGGTAGGGGTGCAGGATGGGTGTGTTTTAGGGGCCATGGGTGCAGGGCGGGCTGTTGCAGTGCCCAGTGGTGGCACGGAGAGCCGGGGGTGCGGAGAGCTGGGGCAGGACCGTGGGTCCATAGGGCTGGCTGTTGCCTCCTTGCCTGCCCCCTACTCAGCCATGATTGCCTGCCCCACGGTGCATCCTCGATGCAAAGCCCCACGAGGAAACCAAGGGCCCATGGGTGCTTGGGCTGATGCATGGCATGAGGAAGGTCTGTGCAACCCCTGCACCCACCCTCAAGGGGATGCAGCAGCGGTGCACCCAGGACCCGCTCCCGAACTCCCTGGCTGGTGGGGAAGGATGTGCCTGGTCCCCACAGGCTCCCCATGGGCCAGGCCTCCTCCCTACCATCGCCAGGCTCCCGGTGTTTTCACACCCACAGTACTGCGCCTTCCTGGGAGCAAAATAAGGGACCTGGGAGCAGAGGGATGGGGTACCCATGGGGGGGAGACCCTGGGGACTGGAGGGCCCGTGGCAGCCTGGCCGCAGGGCTGGGTCCGAAGGGTACTGAGCAGGGCTGGGAGGACCTGCCATGGCTCTGGCACAGCCTGGCACAGCCCTGCACGCCCTGCATGCCGCTGCCTGCCTGGGGCGAGGGGGTCCAGGCAGCGCAGGCAGCAGGCTCTGCTTGGGGGTCTCCACATCCCACCTCCTTGAACTGGCTGGGGATGCCCAGAGGGGTCCAGTAGCACTCCCCTTGTCTCCAATCCTTGGCAGATGGCATGTGCTGGGACTGTAGCACTGCTGCTGCAGGGTGACCCGGTTGCCACTGGGCAGGGGGGTCTGTGGCTGGTGGTACCCTCCCCAGCCTCTACAGGGCTGCGGTGGCCTGGCATGGAGGTCTGGGGGGTGGTCGGAGCCCCATCTGGGCTGTGTCCCCTTCCTTGGGACACCGAGCCAGTGGCTGCTCTCCCTGCCAGATCAGGCTGTCTGTCCTGCCGCGCAATGGCAGATTTTATAGGTGTGTCGCACGTTTCCATCTCCCAGAGGGGGATGAAAATGCCACGACAGCAGAGTCCCTTCCCCTGTAGCAGACACAGCTCCTGCCCAGCTCCCCACTTCTCCTCCTCATCTCCCTCCCCATCTCCTCTCCCCAGCACCCACATCAGGACCTCAATGCCTGGACAGGAACCTGCCACCCCATCTGCATCCCCACTCCCAGGCACCCCATCCCAGGACCCCCACTCACCATCCCTGGACCAGGACCCCAGGGGCAGGGGGGGGACCCACCCATGGATGTCATGGTGTGTGGCCAGCCCACACCATGCACTGGTGAAGTGCCAACGATGTCAAAAAAAAAGCCACTTACCAGGGTCAGGGTCCGTCTGGGGAGCGCGAGCCCTAGAGAGCAGTCCACACGATGCCCATCGCCGCTGCCTCTGGCCACAACCCCCTCTCCACCCACGGGTGCTCACCGCATCCCTGTGCCCCGCATGCAAATCCTTGCTGGGCGGATGGAGCAGTGAGGCTGGTACCCGGAGAGCCAGAGCCCTGCGCTTGCTGCCGGAGGATGCAGAGACAGCGAGATGCTGAGAGCGGATGCCTGTGTCTAGCGTGCGCGCACACACACACACCACACACACGCACACGCACTCGCACGGAGGAAGCAGGGAGCTTGTGAAGGCTGAGCAGATGCAGCCTGGTTTGCTGTCCCTGTACCAATTGCTGCCTGAGCTGTGTTAAACAGCTCTCTGAGACACGGAGCATTTTTTTTTTTTTTTTAACCAGGCTGACGTTTGCTGGGAGATACCAATAAAAGCTTTCACTGCACCTCCTCTGGCCCCCAGGGCCGAACCGCCTTTCTTCAAGACAACCTCAAGGACTACAAGAGATAGGGCTGCATCTGCAGAGAAGCGAAGGTCTCCCCTGCCCACAGGCCAAGGTCTTCCCTGGACCCACAGCCAGGGGTAGCCACGGGCTACCTGCGACCTCTTTAACCCGTTGCTTGCCGGTCAGCGTCGCAGGCAGGCTGTCCTCCCCATGCTGCGGTGCAGCGGGGGCGACGTGACTCCTGCCTACGTGCAGCCCCGTGTGCACGGTGCAATGCAGCACCAGGGGTTTCGGTTCTCCTGATCCTCAGGACTGGATATCACCCGGGTGCACACTGCGGGGCTGGGGACTGGCAGAGGGCGTGCGGGAGGTGATGGGGCAGGATGGAGGATGCTGGGCTGGAGAGGAGGGCGCAGCCCTAAAATAGGGCTTCTGAAGGTGAGATATCTGCTCTGCATGCACCCCCAGCTGCCCCATGCTAGCCTGGCTGAGATGGTCACTCAGCCCCACAACATCCCTGTGGGTTTCTGCCAGGCCTGGGATTAACACTGAAGGTTAAAGGATGAAGCTTGCTGGCTCCCAGGGGATGGGCACCACCCACCCCTGATGTCTTCTCCACCTCTGCACAAGCCTGTGCTGGACCCAGCCTCCGGTGCCCGTGCAGTGCCCTGCTTCTCCACGAGCACGCGGCCGAGGCAGGGCAGCGCCGAGGGTGCTCCCAGCACTGTATTCGGCAGAGGTTCACTCCAGCCTGTGCCACACGCTGATGCCAGGCTGGTCCCTGGCCCCTGGCCAGGCTGGGGTGACTACCAGCAGTCCTGGAGCTGGTGGCCCAGTCATTCCTCGCCTCACAGTAGCCCCCCCCTTAGACCTGTGGATGCTGATACTGGTCCCACAATAGCAATACCTCTGTTACAGATCCTTCCCACTCTGCCACGTCTCAGCCAGGAGTGAGCTGAGCCCACCCGCAGCTCGTGTCACCCATAAGCAGAGCCAAGGGCTGGGAAAGGCAGCTTCTTGGCACTGCGCTGGGACCTGAGCTGGTCTGCAGCTCCCTTCCCTGCTGGGTGGAGATGTGTGAAGCTGAGCTGCAGACAGAATTTATCTGCTTTCTGCTTGTGGCTGTCAGGTCCTGTCTTGTTTCACTCCATCGGCTACGGGAGCCTTGCAGGGAGCCTCCAATCGCCCTGCCCTAGCCCAGGGTACCTCTCTGTGCTGCGTCCTTCCCCACGGATGCTTCCTTTAGGCTGAATCACATTTTGCATTATTTGGCCTGAGGACCATGGTGGAAAGGTGCTGGGATGCTTGTGGGGTGGAAAAAGTGGAGGCTAACTGTAAATGAGGCCAGAGGAAAACATCTCCACGGATCAACCCTGACGGGGAAAGGGGGGGTCGGTGGAAGAGGAGCGTGCTGGCAGGCTGCGAAAGCTTTAATTGCCTCTGTGGGGAGAGCCCTGCGCCGAAGGGCCCACGGCTGAACACAGCGGTTCCTGGAAAAGCAAAGGCGAGGAGAAGCCCCAGCCCTGCTCCCACTCAAACTGCCAAGGGGCCTGGGGGTCTCGCTGTTGTCTGCCCTGGCGCTCTGCAGTTCCTTCTGTACCATGGCCAGGCTGTACCCCTGCAGCAAGGCTCCGTGGATGGCACTGGCTGAGCCTGGGGGATGGCAGCTCCTCGCCAGCCCTGGGGTGCACCAAGGCCCTGCAGACGTAAGCCGTGGCCCACCGAAGGAGAGCTGCAGCCCAAATCCATTTCTGTGAGGGGCACCTGCCAACCTCTGCAGCGTGCAGGATGCTCTCGCACCCCCCCGGAGAGAGGGAAGACATGGTCCCGTGCCCTGACACCCCTCTCTGAAAAGTCGCAACGTGGCTGGGCACTCGTTGGAGCGGCCGTGATGGCAACAGGCTGGCAAAGCTCTTGGCGGAGCCGGCAGCGCAGGGCTGCTGGAGGAGGGCTGCAGGGGCGGAGGTGAGAGCTGAGCCGCAGCGGGAATGTGCATTTTCATCAGCTCTCTCCCCCACCCTCCAAAATCTCGCACGACGCCCGCGTGTAGGTCACTGGCTGCTGCAGCGACACGGCGTGTGGGCTCACCATCTGCGGCTGCTTCTGGAGCCCGCCGCCTGGGAACGCCGCCCCGTGCCACCCCATGCCGCCCCGGCTCGTCCCGGCTCCCGCCCGGTCCCCAGCCCTGAAACCGCCAGCACCTTGGCGGGGTCTGCAGGATGAAGGGTTTGCTCTTTGATGGGGGCGACCCAAACTTTCGGCTCCTGCCAAGAAGCAGGAGCAGCAGTGGAGGAGCGCCTGCACAAGCCAGCGTTCCTGCCAGTCAGTGGGGGGTGATGGAGAAGAGAACTTGTCAAAATAGCAATATTTTTCTTTTTCTTTTCTTTTTTTTTTTTCCAGGAGAGTACAAGCTTGGCTGATGAAGATAATAGTGTTGACACGCTGCAGGGAGAGTTCAGAGAGGCATCGGCACACCTCATGGCAGCTGGTTCAGGAGGGGAGGATGATGCCAAAATCAGCATGAAATGGGATAAAAACGGGCTGCCTGATGGGCTGCCGTGTAAGACTGCAGGGAGGGAATGGCAATGCATTTCCCATCACAGGGAACAAGTGGCACAGGAGCGAGCCCGTGAGCGAGGAAGACCATGCCTGGTTCCCTCTGACTGCCCCAGCCTGTGCCCTCAGGTGCTGGGGAAGGGGCTCAGGACCCCACCCGTGGATGGACCTGATCCCAGCTGCAGACATGATCCCTCTCTCCACCCACACCCACGCAGGACATCTCCTGATGCTGGCTGCAGGCAGTGTCTCCCAAGGCCACCTGCCGACAGCTGTCCTTCACCTCCACTGGCAGCTGTCCGTCATGCCCACAGATGGCTGTCCATTTCTGCCCCTTGACGTTCATACTGGCTCATCTGTGGCTGGCTGTCCATCACACCCCTGGTCATCACCGCCGGCGCTATGCATGATGCTGATGGCTGTCTGTCACGCTCCCACCATCGAGGACAGCTCATTGACACTACCTGTCACGCCCCCGGCCATCGATGCAGCAGTCCTCTGCTGCTCCCACACCCTGACAGCTCAGCCATCGGTCCCCATAGCCTCCATCTCCCCGCAGCCCACGCCTGATGGTGGAGGGGGGCTGTGGCCCTGTTCCCCCCAACCCACAGGATTCAAACTGTTTCCCTTGAGGGGCCAGTTCCCTGGATCAGCCCCTCACCCTAGGCTGCTCTGACATTCCCTCTCCCACTCCTGTCCCCACTGACGATCCCCCTCCAGGGACGTGTGCGGGGCGGCAGCATCAATGCCATTGCAAACTGCTCACGGGGTGGCAGCTGCTCTGTGGCTCCTGTTCTCCACATTTGCACCGCTATGGTCTTGGGTATAGGGACAGGGATGGGGTGGCAGGTTCTGGCTTTTCCCCTGCCCTAGGTGACCAGGGTGCCCTGTGCAGGAGCTGCCAGATGGTGCCCGGGATGGATGCGGTCCCTCCTTTGGTCCCTGTCAACAGCCACGTGGTGACAAACCTGAAGTAGGTTAAGACGCTGCGGATGCTGGCTGCATGCCTCGCGGCCGTGGCACCGTGTTTGTTTGCTCTGAGTGCTTCCCTCCCAACCTGGGGCCGGAGTGCAGAGCTTTTGCGGTGCATAATTACCGAGCAGCCTTGTGCTGCAAGGGCTGGCTCTGCCCCCTCCACAGCAGCTTTCCCTGCACCCAAAAATCCCCCAGAACAAAAGCCCAGTGCAGAATTTGCCTAGCAAATCTATCTTCAGCCCTGCAGCTCCGCAGGACCCAGGAGTCTGCATTAGAAGGCTGTCTGGATGGTGTGGCGGCCGAAATCCCAGCTGGAGCAGGGCCAAGGACTGGTCCTTGCCGGGAGGAGGCACCTCTCCTTTGCCCAGCTGCAAATTTGGGGTGAGCTCCCACTCCAGCCCAACCCAACCTCCCCTCCTGGGGCATGATCACGTCGTGCTGCCCAGGGCAGTTTTAGTTCCATCCAGAGTCCATGCTTGGTGCAGAGCTGAGTGCTGCTTCCTCCTCCTCGCTGGTGGCTGATGCTGCCCTATCTCATTGCTGCGTCCCCACATCTGCTGGGCTGAGCCGTGGCAGCCCCAGATCTGCTGGATGTGCTGCCCGGAGTGGAAAACAGACTCCAACAACTTCTCCAGCTGCTGGAAGGAGGAGGTTCAGCCTGCATCCAGCCCACCCATCCTCTGGCACATCCACCTCCAGGTGAGCCCCTGGCTGCATGCCGGTTCCTGCAGCCACAGCTTAGCTGTTCCCTTTTCCTTGTACAAGACTGGGATCTGGGGAGCCTCAGAGAAAGTGTGAGGGGCTCAGGACCGTGCTGCCTCATGCAGCCATTTACCCACGCTACTCCTCGATGAGCGGCCTCCATCCCCATGATAAGGGGGAAAAGCTGGTGGGGACCAGTGTTAGGACCTGGGGAGGGGGTGCTGAGAAAGGACATGATCTAACAGTGTCAGTGGGTGCCGAAATGCCCCAAGAGGAGCTGGGGAGAAGGTGCAGGGATGAGGGAAGCTGGGAGAGCATGCAGGAGGAAGCCAACAACCCATCCTGCCCCAGGGGCTGTACCCTGGGGTCCGGGGTCTGCAGGAAGGTGTTCCCCAAGGGTGGCTGCCTGGGCTTACCCTGGTCTGCCCTTCCCGGGGGTGGCACAACCCTGCAGAGCAGAGCAGCTGGGTCATGGAGCTGTGGGTCTCTCCTGACCCCAGTCCCTGCCAAGCCCTGATGAGACAAGGATGCTCCCTCCGGACAGATAATTGCTGAGCACTTTAGAGCTCTCTAATCTAGGAGCACTCTTGCAGGCATTAGCTAAATGATCCTTTTCACAGGGCTGCTCCAGCCAGCTCTCAGCAAGCAGAAGTCCCCTCCAGCCCATCCTCTTCCCATCACCTGCAAGCCCCCAGAAAGTGTTGAACCCATGGCTCTCCAGGGACTGGTACCCACTTTCTCTAAGCAGGGACATGGGTGTACCAAAATAGTGGAGCCTGGTACAGGGACTTGTGCCTCAGGACACTGCAGAGCTCTGGAGAGCGGGATGAGCCCTAGGGCTGCGGAGACGGGTCGAGGCTGGGGTGAGAGGGGCAGTGCTGTGTCAGGATGGTGGATGGGCACAGGGTATGGGTTTACAACTGCAGTTTCCTCATGCCAGCCCCACAGCACCTTGCAAGGGATGCACTCATCCCCATGGTATGGGCAGGGATGCCAGCTCTCCCTGCTGCCCACTCTGCCAGCCTGGGTCCCCTCCTGCAGCATCACCCATCCCCGCACCCTCCCATAGCGAGACCATCCCTGCCGGAGGCCGGTCGAGCATCTTCACAGAGGAGCTTTTCAAGTGGAACGGAAACGCCTAATGAAGGCCGACTTCATTAACCAGGGCTGTCATGGGGATGATTGCTGCCTTCCTGAGCTGTTTTGTGAGCAATAAAGCTGTGCGAGAGGAGAGGAGAGGAGAGGAGAGGGAGAGGGAGAGGAAGAGGAAGAGGAAGAGGGAGAGGGAGATGGAGAGGGAGAGGGAGAGCCTGCCAAATACCTCTGCCCTGCCAGTGAGGGCACCACTGTGGCCTGTTTTGGGGATTGGGGGCAAGCAGATGGCCCCTGGGGCTGGAGGCAGAGGTGAAGTCCAGCTGACCTCAGGGGAGCTTGACTCAGTGGAGCTGAGAGCTGGGAGTCCTGGATCTGAGCATTGCGTCCCTCAGGGACATGGCTGGGTCACGTCCCGCTGTGGAGGTGGGACGTGGTGTGACTGGCACCCAAGCTGGGGGCTACACGAGGCTCCTGGGTGCTGCTATCCGGACAGGGATGTGGTGCTTGCAAGTGAGTCCAGCAGCCTCCATGTTGCTTTTGATGCCTCCATCAGCCCTGATCCCATGCTGCAGCATCCTATGGACAGGCTTTGTAAAGAGACTCATCCCCAGCCTCTCCAAGCCTGGAAACCTGGTCCTTTACCCACATGAAGAGCTGTGCATGCTCCCTGGGCTACCTCACAGCACCTGATGCCTCTCACCCTACTTGGAGACCCCCAAGCACCGCCAGTGGGGTGAACGGAGACAGTCCCATGGAGCGGCAGAGCCCTGGCATGCCACCACCGCCCTGTGCTCGCCTCTTAATCAGCTAATTGTGTGTTTGGGGTTTCAGGCGAGGGCCCCAGCCTGGCGTTGCCATACCAACCACATCAGCATCGCTTTCAAACATTTACCAAGCAGGCTTGAGATGCGGGGCAGGGGGGCGGATTAAAAAAAGGAGAGGAGGCCAAACAGAGGGATGATGGGAGGGGAGAGTAAAAGGGCTCTCTGCGCCTCTTTCATTATACCGCGTGGAGTCCCGCAGGGCAGAAAGCTCTGATTAAAATGGCTCTTGCTGGGATTCAGAGGCTTTTTGGGGAAAAAGAAAATGCCCCTGCCTGCTGGAGTCTGAGGCACTGTTGGTGGTGGGATCGTTTCAGTTTCTTCAACAGGGTGAGGGGAGGGCTGTGAGATGAGGGGGGCCCAAGTTGTGTTCCTGGGCAGAGGGCATGGGGATGGGCGGTGGCTGCTGGCCTGGAGGTGTCATGGTCCCCGGAGCTGGATGGGCCCGTGGTGCAGCCAGCTGATGTGGCAGCTTGGTGGAGGAGGGAGAAAAGACGGCTGGGAGGTGATGTGAGGCAGATCTTACAGCTCAGAGGGTCTGACCCATGTTTGTCCTCAACGGCAGCTGCTGACACGTGCATGCCCTGCTTTCTGCAGCCAGGTTGTGTCTTTCCCCTACTCCTCGGCTTTGCCCCAGTCCTTCCTCTGTCCTCCTTCCAAATCCACCTCTTTGCCACCCTTGGCCCTTCTGCCAGCTGGATCAGGCCTCTCCAGCACCTCCTGCCCAGCCAGACAGGTTCTGGGCTGCTTTTCCTTCCCAGCACCAGCATGGCATCAGCCCTCCCTGGCCTCCCAGCCCTGCTCCATCCTCTCTGTCAGTGACCAGCCTGGTGCAGGAGAGGGAGTTGCGGGCAGGAGACATAAAGGCGAGTGTGTGTTCCCCCGCCTGCTCACCCAGCTTCCCCTGCAAACACATTTAATAGATCAAAATTTTATATGCTGAGCCATGCTGGACCCCAGAGCACAGCATGGTTTTGCAGATTTTAGTCAAAAGAGGGCTACGTCATGGGCAGGAGGCATCGGCTGCTGCAGAGACACAGGAGAGAGGGGAGGGCAGGTCAGAGGAAGGATGGTACACAAGGAAACCCAGTTTTTGAGGGTGACACATGGGCTTTTTAGCATCCTGTCTCTTGGGATGGCCCTTCCTGTGGCATCCAAGTGCTTCTGCCCAGCTCATCTCCGTGCTCTCATCCCCCATCTGGGCTCTGGCACCCACCTGAGCAGCACGTGAGCTTGATGGCACGGGGCTATCGCCCTGGCTTTGGAGGAGATGCAGCCAGTCCCTTCTGCCTGCTCATTGCCAAGGCTTCAACATATAGGGCTGTTTCCCCTCAAACCCCCGCTCCTCCTCCTCCGCGCTGAGCGAATCGCTCCATCCCTTGCACGCTGGCAGTGCGGCTCAGCCATGAATCACCGTGGGCAAGGCTGCTCCTTGGGCGTTTCTTGGTCTCCAGAGAAGAGCCCATGCACCATGCTCCCGCCTGGCCATGCAGCTCCTCCTTGGCCACCCCCTCAGAGCCCCCCGCTCTCCGGAGACCAGCCCTTGCTGAGGGAGGGGGCTAAAGGGAGGCAGAGGGATGTTTCTCTTGCGTGGGCTCTCTTCTTCCCCTCCCAGGTGTTTATGCCTTGGTTCCCATCGTGATCAATGAGCAAACATCAACCAGCACCATGGAGGGTTGCAGGGACACGTGCTGTGTCTCGTGCCATGGGGGACCCTGCCCACCCCTCAACTCCTTCCAGCAGCACATGGATCCCCTGGGAGTCCCGTGTCCCACCTGTCATTTCTATGGTGCTGAGAGCTGATGGAGGTGGCCGTGGGCTGTGGGGTGGCTGCTCTGAGCCTCAGACTGGTGAGAGATGCAGAGGTCATTGCAGGAGTGTGGCTCAGGCTTTGCTGGGGAAACTCCGGGATCATCTGTGCTGCCCGGGGCTTTGCAAGCAGCCGTGAGACGGCTCGACGGGGGCAGTTAGCATGGTGCCAGGCCCCAGCTTATCAGCCTTGCTGAGAATCTCTGAGTGGTCCAGATGGCTTTCTGCTGGCAGAGCACGGCCCTGGCAGCTCGTGTCTGGCGCAGACGGTGTGCACCCCCATGCACGCCCAGGGGCTGGTGTGCTCAGTGTCTGGTACCGGGGCTCACCCAGAGCTTCCCACAGTGCAAACCAGGGCATCAACAGGGCAGGAAGGTAAATCCTCTCCCTCCAGGCTGTGTGCCTGCTCCCAGCTGCTGGCGATCCTGCTTTGATGGAGCCATTTGGCAGGTCTTAGTGGGATGCCCTGTGCCAAGGGTGAGCACCCTGCGGTGTCCCCCCTGGATCCTGCACCCTCCCTGTGGCTTCCCAGCTAAGGACCAAGCATCAGCCAGGAGGTGGGACAAGCAAGAGCATCCTGTGTCACAGCCACCAGGACAGGCTGCATCCTCCTGGCTGCTGCCTGCTTTGCCTTGCTCAGCTGTGAACATCACGGTTTGTTCTCTCTCCTCAGCGGGTGTCCTTTTGACGGGGAGAAACCTCCAAGCTGTTATCCCTCGGCTGTTTCTCCCCTGCGGCTTCAGGAGACTGCCAGTGTGAGCCTGTGCAGGTGGTGGTGACAGGGGATGTGGTATCTCAGGATCTTGCATTCCACCCTGGGAGGGCTCAAGCTCCCATGTGCACTTTTGGGCCTCCGAGGGCTGAGTGCGAGGCTCGTTTCCAGGCAGCTCCATCCATGACTTTTATGGCTTCCTGGAACATCTCCAAAGGACTGATTTACTGTAATTCCTCTGGAAACCAACTTTTGTGATTGTTAGCCTGGAGATCTCAAGCTGGACTTAAACAACAGGATCCTAAAGAGGCCATGAATAATTGAGCCTAATAAATATTAATAACTCGCCCGCATGGTGGCAGGGCATGTAATTGCAAGGAGCGTTCTGGAAACACAGCTCTGCAGGCAAGCTTGTCCTCCCGGTAGGGTGGGGGCAGAGCCCAGTTAACACTGATGCTGCCGGGCCATGCAGAGCCGTGCGTGGCCACCAGCCCTGCCAGCCACCCCTGGGGTTAGCAGTGGCCAGGGACAAGGGGTGCTGGTCACCCCGAGGGTATTTAGCTGTCCTCAGTGGGCCTCTATCCCATGAGCTGGTCTCCTATGGAACCTGAGTAGACTTGCAGCATCCACTGCATCTTTTGGCAGAGATGTTCTGCATCTTTGAGCCATCCTCATCCCTCGGGGCACCCTGAAGGACACCCATTTCAGAAGGTCCTGCCTGCTCTCATGTACAAGCCGGATGGAGGGATGCCCCAAATTGGAGTCGGTCTGTGGATGCTCCCTGCTCTTTGTCCCCAAGGACTAGGTGGCCTATCTGCATCCAGACACACAGGACTGTCCCATGCATCGCAAAAAACGATGCACTGCAAAATCCAGATCCCAGGGCCAAGTGATACCAAGAGGACACAGTGTGAGCTTTCTATGAGCCAATGAGTCCTCCGAAGTTTGGGTGTAGGGGGGTTTGAGTGAGTGGAGACATGAAGGAGGAATGGGGTATGAATGGATTTTCTATTTGTGAAAAGACAGTGATGGGGAGTGCATGTGGCCACCTCTCTAGGCTGAGGGATGTCCGGCAGGGAAAGGCTGAACTTCTCACATGAACCCTTGTCTGAGCATCTCTGAGCCATTGATCAGACCTTGTGCAGGTGTAGGATCCTGCCCAAAGTTGCTGACTGTTTTGGATGAAATGTAGCCACAAAGCTCAGGACAAAACCCACCCGTTCCCCTCCTGGAGTGCTCTTGTCCCTCGCTGAATCGTGTACCTGAAATAACACTCACGCCTGTGGCTTTGCCAATGCCTGATCAAACCCAGCATTCCCCAGGCTTCTGCTTTTCAAGGCAGATGAGGAAAAGGAGTCTAGAAGGGATCACAAGCGCGTGCATGGGAGGAAGGGCACAGTCTGCTCGTCTGCAGACTCAGCAGTGCTGTGAGCAGGGTAGAAACGGGTACCTGCAGGCCTTGCCAGAGCTCTCTGGATGTCGCAGTTTGGGATAGGGAGCTCGTAGACCTGCCCCTTTGCAAGCCACTGGTGGCTTTGCTACCTGATGCTGATGGTGTGACAAAGGTACTTACACGGCTGTACAGAGAAATGGGACAGAGAAACCCCGAGCTAACTGCAAGGGGAGGGATGAGTTTGGGTAGGACGCTGCTGACAGATTTCTGCATGGAAACTGTGGTGCTTGGGCAGCTGAGAAGACCTGTGAATGTTTGGCAAGGGTACTGCGAGGCTGAATCCTCTGCAGGAGCTTCTCCCACACCGAGCAAGTGTTTCTTTTCCCCAAACTGCCTGTCTGTTGAGATTGCATCTTGCAAACGCGGTTTCAGACAATAACAGCTTGCAATTATGCAGTGCTTTCAAAACCAAGATATCCTGAATTTTGTTAACGTCTTTGTATAAAACTAGCTGAGCCTGCTGCTGGGATGCAAAGCTCCAGCCTTTGCATAAAGAAACATCGCAGCTGGGATCACCCAGCTTTCCTCTGCACCACGCTGGAGGTGGTTCATCCTGCAGGAGATTTTAGGGCACTGCTGGCTGGCTAGGACACAGTACCTGGGCTGGCAAGCCAGAGGAAAGGGGACACAGGGACATCTCATGGTCTCTGACCCCTGCTTTCTGTGTTTTCTGTTGCCACATGGTTGCAGGAGGAGGACTGGCTGGTGGCGGGGATTATCCGTTCAGCAGCCAAAGGGCTCTGCGCTCTCTGGGAATGGGCAGGCGTGAGTTGGCGTGGATCAGTGAAGGGAGCCGTAAGACCCATTATGGAGTACAGCCTCTCAGAAGCCATTTCTGAGCATGTAAAGGGCAAGCAAGGATTTCCTAAGGGAAAAACGTGCTGGACTCCGAGAGTGGCTACTAACAGCCAGCAGGTGGCCAGTAATGGCTGAAGCACCTGGGGGCTGACACAGGGCTTGCCATCAGCAGCTGGGGTGCTGACAGAAGGTGACCCTTCAGCAAAGCCTCAGGTGCCACTGGATGAGGGTGGCTAACACCTGACACAGCCTTGGTCCAGGAGGGATTAGATGAACGTGAGCACTGACCCCCTGAAATTCAGCAAAGGGGGTGCGAAGTGCAGCACCGAGGCACAGCAAGCCAGGGCTGGGAGCTGAGCACCGAGCGGCAGGGCTGAAGGGAAGGACCCGGGGTTACCGCGGGCACCGGGCTGAATATGAGCCAGGAGAGCACTCTCATTGTGAAAAAGGCAAACCACATCCTGGGCTACATTAGGAGGAGCGTGGCCAGCAGATCGAGGGAAGTTATTATCACTTCTCCTTGGCCCTGGCGAGGATGCACAGATAGTGGAAGTGATTCTCAAATACCTCCTAATAGCAGCTCTCCTCCAGCTTCCTCTGTTGACAAAGAGATGTGAAAATACAGATGATACGTGGTTTGCTGCTGGAGCAATAAAAGTGAGCTGTAGAGTTCTCCCAAGGCACCTGGAGCACTTGCTTGGAAAATAGATGGTCTTTCTTGAGAGTACCATGTAGTTCAAATGAGACATTTGGGGAAGCAAGGAGCTTTAGACTTAGATATTAGCTTCTCTTTTGGATAAAAAATTAATGAAATGCTTGGCTGAAAAGAGTCTTTTTTTTTTCCCTGTGGTCACAGATACCCCAAAATATAAGAATATCAGAATGCTTCCAGCTGCTCTGTGCTGCTGTGCAGCTGCTCCCCAGCTGAAAGGCAGTAACACTTGGTCTGCTGGACTTGGCTAGCGATGAACCTGCTTCGGCAGTACCTGAAAATGTGGAAAAGGGGATGGTCAGTATCTTGGCTGGTTGTTGCAACGTGCAGCTGACAGTGCCGGGGAGTAACTCTGCGAGGTCTCGCTGTGTCTGCAAGGGAGTGGGCAGCAGAAATGAGTATTTGTCTGGGGCTGATGGCCCAGCCTCTGTGTTGCACAGACCCTGCTAACATCAGTGCTTTCTCAGACCTTTTTTCTTGCTAGCTACATCTGATCCAGAGTTTCAGATGAGACCTGTCTGTTGTGGATGGGTACAAGCATGTTTTTTCCCCAGGGTTAATTTCATACCCTGCAGTTGAGAGGAACCTGAATCGTTTTGGGGGCTCTCACAGTGGTCTATGCTCTGGGTGAAAACCACTGAGCTGCGTTTTGAGACCTCTCTAAGGCTGGTGACACCTGAGAGCGGTCTCATCGCTTGGTGAAGCAACGACCACCCCATCGTCACTTCAGAGAGAGCCAGCGTTGTGTGGTGAGGCTTGCAAGGAGGCACGCACTGGAGAGTCGGTGGCATGGCCAGGCTGGTGACAAGCGGCTGGGGCAGACCTTCAAGCCGGTGGCATGGCCAGGCTGGTGGCAAGTGGCTCAAGAAAGCCTCGTTCAACAGGTGAACCAAGGTGGGACTGCATGCCCCCAGCTCCTGCCTTCATGGGTGATGGCAGAGCATCGATGCCCACATTGCCTCCACTGCGCAAAGCTTTTAAGCTCCCTGGGCTCCACTATGCACAAAGGCAGCTGCATGAAAGAATATTTTCCCTTTGTAAACAGATGCAGCGACCTGCTTAGCATCGATCCTCTGAGGCTGGGCCTCCAATTCAATTTGTTTCCATCCTACCTGTGAAGAGTTTGGTAAATTGATTTTTAAGAATGGGAATGTATTGAGAGTGATTACAGCTGACAAATGTAATTTTAAATAATAAGATGAGGCTTATGATCACTGACTTGTTCACATGAGGGGTGCAAATGTGTACAGTAAAGAAAACACTGTGTTTCTAAGTCATCACTTAAAGCATTGACCTTTATTTTTCCTGGGATGACTCCATTTACATGTCTTTTTCAGGGGAGGGAGCCCTGGGAAAGTCACAGAGCAAAGCTGACGATCCCTAAACCTGCAATTTATGCGACTGTTGTAATCTCCGCACAACCGTAGCTGATGAATATGCATCATATCATTTCTATGCACAGCAGAAAGTAACCTACTTCTGGCCCCTAGCAAATTGCAGTAGGTCTGGCTGCATCTTCCTGTGGCTCTGTGCCCGCGGCAGGGATGTGGGATTTTGGGCAAGGCAGGGACGCCATGGGCAATCCCTGAGTTCAAACCCAATCTGTGGTTTAAGATCAGTTCCATCCATCCACTCATCCATCCCATGGATGCCGGTCATGCTGCTCTGTGCCTGCCTCCTCTTAAGACCCATTTAACGTGGGGTTGGTGGACAGCCTGCTGCGGGGAGGGGGATGTCAACCACTTCAGAGGCAGCCCCGAATTAACATCTTGAAGCTGGAGCGGCAGAGATGTGATAGACACAGAAGAATCGACAAGTGACACTCTAATGAGTGTTAATGGGAAGCGGGAATTAAATCCTGCCGGCTCATTAGCATAGGAAGAGGTGCCATCTGCCATGGCTGGCAGGTTCTCTGCTGCCGTTTTGGAGGGGGGTGACTGCTTCTGCAGGGATGTGGGGGGAAGAGATCAGTGCCCAGGATGGTCCATGCTGCTTTGCCTCTGACAGCCAGGAGCTGGTGCTGGGGAGCATCATGCACGAGAGCCTCCCTCACCCAGATGTGGGGCTGCCTCAGAGGGAGGAGGAGTCCCTGTGCACTCACATTTTGTCCATGGACCCCCCCAGCCCTTTCCAGTCCAGCCAACAAAGCAGCTGAACTGGGAGAAGAACTGGCAGAAGGATGAGCTTTGATCCTGCCAGAGGAAGATGACGGCCTCTCTACGACCAACCCTACCTGGACTCTTCGCTGCCAATCTGCTGGCAGCGGCATGGGGACACCGGTTGGGGTCCCCATGCACAGTCACTGGCTGCAGGTCCTGATCGCCCAAAGACCACCACAACTGAGAGATTTGGAGCTGCAAGCCAGGCAGTGGAGCTGAAGAGATGCCTGCTAGGATCTACTCCTCCATCCAGCCATCACTGGGGAACATTTTGTGCCAGATACTCCTTCTCCTGGACTAAGGAGGAGTTGCTACGGTTTCCTAGTTTGTCTGTGGTCCTCCTAGACCTTCCCAATGCAGCCTGCAAGGCAGTAGGACCTGCAGCAGGACCAGCTTTGATCCTGCCAAAGGAAGGTGAAGGCTGTCAGAGCCACTTTGCCACCCCATGCTTGTGGATGGTTGAGGACGGGAGCCAGCTTCATGCTGCAATTCCTGTTGTCGTTTCAAAGACGGAGCTGAGGCAGGAGGCGTGCAGCAAGATCTGGTCACACACAGCAAGAAAATCATAGAATCATAGAATGGTTAGAGTTGGAAGGGACCTTCAAAGGTCATCTAGTCCAACCCCCCCTGCCAGGAGCAAGGACATCCCCGACTAGATCAGGTTGCTCAGAGCCTCATCCAGCCTGGCCTTGAACGTTTCCAGGGATGGGACCTCCACCACCTCTCTGGGCAACCTGTTCCAATGTTCTACAGCCCTCATTGTAAAAATTTTTTTTCCTAATATCCAATTTAAATCTACCTCCCTCTATTTTAAAACCATTACCCCTCATCCTGTCACAATAGGCCCTGCTGAACAGCCTCTCCCCATATTTCCTGTAGGTCCTCTTGAGGTACTGGAAGACCGCTATCAGGTCTCCCCGGAGCCTTCTCTTCTCCAGGCTGAACAGCCCTAATGCTCTCAGCCTGTCCTCATAGGAGAGGTGCTCCAGCCCTCTGTCTGGAGATAAAGCTGTGAAGCTTCCTGGGGCAGTGCAGTGGTCCGTGGAAAGGCTGCATCAGCTGCTGACAAAATTCCTGCAGGTGGTGGCTGGTCCCCTGCGGCCACACTGCACCTGAGTCCCTTTGCTGAAGTCTAAGCGCTTCTTTGACGTGGAACAGGACATACATCAGCAGCCTGGGCCATCCCTGTGGGGCCAACACATACCCTGCACTGTGCTGCATCCCTTGCCCATGGACTATCGTGCCAGCAGGGAGGAACCCATATGCAGTGGGGCTGCTGCCTCAGCCCAGGGGACCAGGCACTGCTGTTCCTCCTTCTCCAAAATTCCTCCTTCTGCTACCCCTAGCCTAACTACTCCTGTGGGGCAGAACTGAACCTCAGTCCCCCTGAGAGCCTGAGGAACATGGACGTGACCTGGAGAGAGAAGGCCCTGCAGAGCTGGGATCTGCCTGCCCCCCTGGATCTCTGATGGCTGCAAAGCCCCTTAAGCCCTGGTGATGTAAGTGGCACAGAGGGACTGGCACTGTGGCTGGGGGCCATGTCTGTGCTGGTGCAGGGTCCCGGCAGCGAGCAGTGCCGTGGCAAGGCTCCCCCATGCTGCCAAGGCTGCTCTGGCCAGCAAAGACCCAGCCCAAGGTGTGGTGCAGGCTGTGCCCCTTGTTGCATCCACTGTAGAATCATAGAATGGTCTGAGTTGAAGTGACCTTAATGATCATCTGGTTCAAAAGCCCTGCCGTGGCCAGGGACAGCTTCTGCTAGACAAGGTCACTCAAAGCCCTATCCAACATGGCCTTGAACACTTCCAGGGATGGGGCATCCACAGCTTCTCTGGGCAACCTGTTCTGGTGCCTCACAGTGAAGAATTTCTTCCTTATGTCCAATCTAAATCTATCTTCTTTCAGCTTAAAGCCATTACCCCTTGTCCTATCACTACCCTTGTCAAAAGTCCCTCTCCAACTTTCTTGTAGGCCCCTTTTATGTCTCCCTGACCCTCCTCTGTGGGATCCCTCCTATGAATCTAAGGCTGGAGCTGCAGCAAGGAGCGCATGTCACAAGTGCACCATGGATGCTTTGGAGGACCAGGAGCACCCCTCAAGAAGAGGGACTTGCAAGGGAGATGGGCACATGGTGGCCTCCCACATTGGGCAACTGTGCCACAGTGCTACCTGTGCCAAGCTAACGGCACCCAGGGTACTCCGGCGGTGCTGACCAGCTGTAATCTCTGCTTGGTCAGGGAAAAGTGATGGGTAAGGAACTGGCTGGATGGCTGCGTCCAAGGAGTGTCAATGGCTCAATGTCCAAGTGTAAACTAGTAGTGAGTGGTGTCCCTTAAGGGTCCATACTGGGACCACTACTATTTAATATCTTCATCAGTGACATAGAGAGTGGATTGAGTTCGCCCTGAGCAAGTTTTGCTGCAAGGAAAGCAGTGGGGGCTGAAAAAAAAAAAAGTGAAAAAGCATGTGCTTTAGAAATGCGTTACTAGAGACTGAAGCTTGAAGTGTGCTGTGAGGAAGGGGATTTCACTGTTGGGCTCAGCAGAGAAGGGGGAGCAGCTATCCAAAATGAGCTGGGTCGGCATGAGCAGACGCAAACGGGAAGTTGGGAAGCATATAAGTCTGTGAACGCTCCTGGGAGATATGCATGGCTGACCACAGCGATGAGGAGGAGGAGGAGACCTTTTCCTACCAAAACAACTTCTAAATCTGTTTCCAAAAAGAATGAAAGTACTGTTACGCAAGATGCAGAAAAGAAGGACATATCTGTATTCAGTGTTTGGGAAGTAGCAAGGAAGGCTGTGAAATACTTTCCAGTTTATCGGGCACTAGAGAGGATGCTAGAAGACATACACTGAGGGCAAATATTTCAAAAGTAGCTGCCCACATAAATTGTACCCAAAAGCCCTGAAAGAATGGACTGAGGGATCTTAGCTGCAATTATATTTATTTCTCATACAACTGGAATTTCCCTGGTGTTCCCAGGAAATGCTGGGGCAGGCAGGCATCTGCCGAGTATCTCCCTGCTCAGGCATTCACGTTCCCTGGAGCACAGAGCATCCTTCATGTGAGTCAGGCACACAGGAATGGCATGGCTGTTACTACAAGTATCTCAAAAGAGGAATGACTGCTTGCTTTTTCTGGGAAAATCCTAAGCAGATTAAGGCAAAGCCGATGCAACTGCCACATGAGGTTTTAAAGGGGATTGGAAGCACATCCCATGGGAAGGGGCCTCTTTTGCCCAGATCTCCACCTCTGCCCCCTCCTTCACCGAGATGGTGAAGAAATGTGAGCAGTTTGTGGAGGGAGATCACTTCTGCCCAGACATGGGGGCACTCTGTGAGCTTGCTGCTAGAAGATAGCATCTCTTTGTGGTGTGTGCATGGGTTTGATGTTAAAGGCTCTCCTCTTGTCTGCAGCCCTTCAGAGGTATGATCATCAGTCTGCCAAATTGTCCTCCACAAAGAAAATATCCCAACTTTGCTTAGACATTGCTTCTTGCCAACCTACCTCACAAAACAAAGTCTCCAGAATAGCTTTCATCTTACTTTGTCCATTCTGCAGCTTTTCGCAGATTCTGTGATGTTTGCACAATTTAAACTTGGAAATCTCTTGTAACATCAGAGTAGCCTCTCATAATCTCATAATCCCCTGCTTGTAATCTCTACCCAGCAGGAGCTGGGAAGCGATTGTCCCCCTGTACTTGGCACTGGTGAGGCTGCACCTCGAATACTGTGTGCAGTTTTAGGCCCCTCTTTTCACCCCCTTTTGGTGAAGGGTCTGGAGCACCAGTCTTATGAGGAGCGGCTGAGGGAACTGGGGTTGTTTACTCTGGCGAAGAGGAGGCTGAGGGGAGACCTCATCACTCTCTACAGCTACCTGAGAGGAGGCTGCAGGGAGGCAGGTGTTGGTCTCTTCTCCCAAGTAACTAGCGATAGGATGAGAAGAAATAGCCTCAAGTTGTGCCAGGAGAGGTTTAGATTGGACATTAGGAAAAATTTCTTCACCGAAAGGGTTGCCAAGCACTGGAACAGGCTTCTGAGGGAGGTGGTGGAGTCACCATCCCTGGAGGTGTTCAAGGAACGTGTAGATGTGGCACTTCAGGACATGGTTTAGTAGGCATGGTGGTGTTGGGTTGATGGTTGAACTTGATGATCTTAGAGGTGTCTTCCAACCTTAATGATCCTATCCTATCCTATCCTATCCTATCCTATCCTATCCTATCCTATCCTATCCTATCCTATCCTATCCTATCCTATCCTATCCTATCCTAATCTTGTTTGCAAGCTGCACTGCCATTTCTTGTCCTTCCCTGTGCTATGAAGGATATTACAGGTACCGTAGGAAGTGTAGCGGAGGTGGGAGTCCCTGTGGCATTTTGGGGACTCCAGATTGCCCTGAGCTCAGGAGGGGCAGGAGGTGATTCAGGACAGCGTGTGTGACCCGGGGCACTGGTATCCATCCATGGGGAAACAGCACCAGCCACTGGCAGCCCATTCCTCTGGTACCAGTTCTGGAGTTGATAATGTTCCACATGATGGGAAATGAACATTAAATGAGTGTAGATGGAACCTGCAGGCTTGAGGAGACAAGCAAGGAGCTAAAACATTGCAAGGACTGTGCAGCTATGCAGCCACCAACGAGGCTCGGGGCTGTGCGAAGCTGATCCGATGGCTCCCTCTGGCCGTAGGCTCTGAGTCTGTGCAAAATGCATCCTACAGCTGCTCCATTCTCAAAGATGTCCAAAGAGCGAGGGAATCTGTTCCTTTTCCAGATCTGTTTTCTGTAAAAGACCTCCTACATTGCCTTGTCCTGGGAGGTTTCGGCCAGTGCAGAAACACAGGGCTGGTGCTGGTGTTGGGCTGGGCATCAACCGCAGGTTCCTGGTGCGCGCAGGAGCTGGTCATCATTTCAAGGCAGCTGGAGCAATAGTTTTGGCAATGCACTTGGGTTACTGAAAGGCAGAAGGGCTCAGATCTTTTGTGCTGGCCTCGGGAAGTGCTCTGCTGACCATTCATTACACCACATCTGGGTACTGTGTCCAGGTTTTGGCCCCCTTCAATGCAAGAAAGACATTGATAAAAAAGAGTGATTTCAGTGAAAGCCACTGAAATTGTGAGGCCTGGAGCTCCTACCCTGTGAGGAGATGCTGATGGAGCAAGACTTGTCCAACCTTGAGAAGGGATGGCTTTGGGGAGACCTACAAGTGGCCCACCCCAACCTGTGGGGAGTTTTTTGAGAAGATGGAGCCGGGCTTTTAAAGGAAGTGCATTACAGGAGGATGAGAGAGAGTGCTCTAGCTTGTAAGATGGGGAAGTTTTTCCCCACCAGGACAGTCATGTGTTTGAAGAGGGGACTGGAGAGGTGGTAGGATCTCCAGCCTTGGAGGTTTTGAAGAGGCAGATGGGCAAAGCCATGTGCAACTTGGTCTGATCCCACTGCTGCCCCTGCTTTGGATGGGAGATTGGACTTGAGACCTAGTTTGGTTTGTGAGTCCATGAGATGGATATGTGAGTCTGTGAAGGTAGTGAGGGGAGACTGGGGAGATCAGCAGCTGAAAATGGTCTTGGGCAGAGCCTGAAGGAGGGATGGGGGAAGGCTGGAGAAAATGACTGCCTGATGCCTGGTAGGGGGAAAACCTGTCTCTGGTGCCCTATTTGAGCCTGGAGGCAAGTTGCTCTTGGCAAGGACCTGCTTGGAGCACAAGGCTCTTGGAGCTGGTGAAGAGCAGGACCAAACAGCCTGAGGAGCTGGACAAGCTCAGATAAGAACTGAGGCCAATTTCTAGCATTTCCTTCTGGATTCAAACTCATCCCAATGTGCTCTTTTGCCAGCTCCAGAGGAGACAGGAGAGGGGAAAACAATGGAGCTCCTTGGAAAGCGTTTGTAAATGCTTTGGCCTCATGCAGCGGGATGCGGGACAAGGGTCCGAGAGAGGCGTGGGGTCCCAGGCAGGACATGCCCTGGGGCTGGGGGCCAAGCTGCTAGGTGATGAGGGAGCAGAGCTGCCTTCCAGGGGAGAAAGTAATGGGGTGCTGATGTCTGCATTGGGAATGGTGTGGGGCATGGTGCTGTGTTTCAGAGGTGGAAGGTTGTAAATCAGGGAACACACGAGGCGCACAGGGGAAGGAAGCTGACTGGGCTGTCTTAGTCCCTGGTGGGACCCGCGTCTGTTGGTGATTAATGAGGCCACCGCTGAGTCTGGATGAGCTGATTAAGTGTGCGCGGGAAGGCTACCAGGCACCTCGGCCAGCTGGCAGGGAGCAGCCCGAGGCCA
The DNA here is from genome assembly GCF_036417535.1 of Chlamydotis macqueenii. NCBI lineage: Eukaryota > Metazoa > Chordata > Aves > Otidiformes > Otididae > Chlamydotis > Chlamydotis macqueenii. The sequence continues at coordinate 9,199,470 of NC_141593.1, read as the reverse complement.
AGCTCTCTCGCCTCCAGACGGAGCGGCCGCATCCCCCGTCCCTCGAGGATGGTCCGTGACCCCGCTCACCCCCATACACTTAGCTCGGCGCTAGCTGGCCTGGCTCGAAAGCATGCGAGGGAGTGTGCGCACAATTTATCAGCACATGTGGTGATGTTCCCACGTTGCCACTACAGTCCGAGCATCGCTTCAGGAGAACAACGTCGCTCCAGGGACGCTGCAGTAATGAATCAGGAGGTACCAATGCAAGAGACTTTTCTGAAGTTATAGGCCACCCCTGGTTTCATAGGTTAGGTGCTGAGAGACCAGGGGCTGTGGCTGTGAAGAAGCCAGCAGGGAAAAGGAAAACTCTATGGCTACGGCAGTTTCCCTCTGCTCAACAGCCATTGCCGCTACGTCATAAAGTTGAGAAATCGGGTCTAAGTGCTCTTCTTTTGCTCTTTTTATCCTCCCTTGCCCCTCATCCATAGACAGTTAGTCACTCAAAAAGCTTCTCTATCTGGTCATGTCCCTGTAATTTTCTGTGATGCTTTTGTCCTCCCGACTAATGAGAAAGAGTCGCCTCTCTCACCACGCTTCACGGTGAGGACATTTGTCAGTACCGTGGGTTCCCATGGTTCCCTGATCAGCACAGGGTCCCCAGTGCTCCTCTGGCAGCTCCCCTGGCTGGAAACCCACGTGCCTTTCAAGAACATGCTTGTTTTTAACTTAAAAAAAAAAGGAGAATTGAAAGTACTTTTCCTGTTTCTTCCTCCGATTGTGCTCCTCACTAAATTAATTAAACTGTTTGTCTCAAAATCTCCCCTCTGTAAATCTGAGCAATGTTTCTGGTTTAATTGACTAGGTTTTGGATCCAAGTCATCCTATTTCTATTCTCAGCAAAAGCTTTGGGCTGTCATGCCTGGAAGACATCAACCTGGAATCAGCCAGCTGTGCCAAGAAGGGGATAGGATCTTCTCTATCCAAGACACTGCAGATGGGACACTCGGTGGGCTCCCTGCACTTGGGTCATCCAGATCTCTGCTCCCAGGGCCATCGCAGGTCCTGCTCAACTTGTGCCCTGCCAAAATCCAACTGTGCTTAGCCCGAGCTTTGTGTTTGCAGCAGGGTGGGCATTGCCTGTCGCCTGCCTTCAAAATCACTCACCGGCAGGCAGAGGAGGTCCTGGCATGGGCTGCCAGCGAGGCCAAATCTCTACCTCTGAATCCTCCACCCTGTGTTGTGCTGGCCCTGGGGAGGATGAAGGGGCTAGTGGTGAGGAGGAGAAGGAGAGGACAGACCTCCTCATTCCATGTGGCTGAAGCTCGTGTCCCTGCGTTGCCAGGGAAATGGGCTGTGTGCTCTGCTCCTGCCTTGGTGTTGGCACATCAGCCACTCTGTGTCCCCAGAGCAGATGGGCATCAGGGCAGTGCATCTTAGCCCGCTGTCAGGCTCTTGCAGGCAAACCGCCCGAGGAAATATCTTTGTCATCTCAAAAGCAGCAGTGCTGGGGGACCTTCTCCAACACACAGGGGGAAATGGCACATTTTAGCCATGAGCTCCTCTTATGGGAGCATCTGGCTTCTTTCTCCTCCCCAGCTCACCCTCACGTCCATCCCTCGGGATGCAGTGCTGAACGGCTGGGAATGGTCATGTTTGTCAGCCCCCCATCATATACTGCAGTCTATCAGGACCCCCAGATGGTTGCACCTTTTTTTTTCCCTGTGCGGTCACAGCAAGGCCAGCTGCAAGTTGCTTGCTTTGTACAGTGGCAGACACGGAGCTACAGATGGGCTGGGGGTTCAAAGCGATCCCTCGAGCTTGTTAGTAGAGGGAGGACAACCTATTTACTTTGAGAGGGGCAGTGGCTTGCTCGGTGGGTGGCTGCAGAAACTTCAGCACACAGCTGGACAGATGCAGGATGGCTTCTCTGTCCTGTTGGCTTGGAGTCACCTGGCCATAAGAGTGTGAAAACTGCAAAACGTGGAGGCAATCTGGTCATGAGCCACTGCCTGCAGCCATGGGGCAGCACGTGGACAAGGGACTCTGACTGGGAGCACTGGGCTGGAGGTTTCCCTCTGCCCTGGGCTGACTCCTCAGCTCCACTGTGCCTGGCTGGGATAGTGGGGTCCCCGCTCCCTGAGCAGGTCAGTGTTTTAGTGTGCTTGGGAGGATGGAGGTGACAGCTGGGCAGACTTCTTGCTGGGACAGGGGATATTGGGACCCATGTTCTGTGGTGAGATGGTAATGGACACGAGTCCTTTCTGACAGCTCTGGGCATCTTTTCTTCAGCCTTGCTGCCTCCCTTCGCTTCCCCTGGGAAGGGCCTGTGCCCAGTGGCCCCACGGTTTGCAATGTCCCAGAGCTGGTGGATGGCTCCTAGCTGGGCTGGATTAGTGCTGAGCCCTGCTTGGGAATTCCCTGCACAGATGCCACGGGGTTTATTAGCCCGTGTGCTTTTGTGCAGGAGTGCGACTGCGAAAGCTGTTTGCAGAAACAGGCTGGAGCTGTTTGCAGACCTTCCAGGCTGGGTCTTTGCCTTAATCTCTGTGATTAGGAAATGGAAAGGAACAGCTGGGCAGCTGGGAAGCCTGGGAAGTGGGACAAACACATGTGAGATCCAAAGCTTCCCAGAAATTGCACTGTGTTGAGTTTAGTGCTGAGGGACTGGAAGGACATCTCTTTATGGGGGCACCCTCAGTGGGAGCAGGAGAAGGGAGCAGGCAGCATGCGGGGCACTGGTGGCTTTGGCTAGCAGACTGCCTGGCAACCAGGGATGGGCCAGAGAGCCCTGGCTGTGCCATGAGGACAGAGGAAGCTGTGGGTACCACATCTCCCCTTGTTTCTTCTTCCTCTGGGCTTCTGCTTACATGGTTTGGTGTCTTAGGCTAGAGGACACCACTGGGTTGCCCTGCCTGCTAAGACCACAGTCTTAGCCCTGCCCAGTCCAAACCACAGAGAACCGTGAGATTGCCCTGGGGCAGGCAGGCATTGCTGCCTGCATGGAGACCCATGAGGGATGCTGCCCATCCCTTGGCAGATTTGGTGGGGGACTTGGGCTGCAGGTCTTCCAGCTGCAGCTTTCTGCACCCAGCTCTTCTTGGGCGGCTTGGGGCCAGCACGCTGTGGTCTCTCACGGTCAAGAGTCTACGGCGGAGGTGGATGCACTCAGCGCACTGTTTCAGGGAGGTCCGTCCTCAAAGGGCGATCTGAGAGTACAATATTAGATGGGCTGCGCCCACCCCAGAAGAGCTCTTCTAATGTTCTGCGTCATTCGCTTTAGCATATATAAAATGCCTATTCCAGCAAAGCGTGCCGAACACAGGCACCGGCCAAGTCTCTGGACAGCGGGGATTTCCAGAAGATTTAGAAGAAAATGTTATGCCAATTTTTGACAGGGGTACAGGGGTGACCAGAAAGATGGTGCATATGCACTTAGCTCCTAGCTGGAGGACATCTCTGGCAATCAAAAGTTTTAAAGTAAGACAGTATTTTTTCCTGAAATATCTGTGTGACCCAGGACATCCCAAGGCAGATAACATCAAGTGGGAAGGGAGGGCGGCTTGACCTCCAAGAGCAGCTTGGATGTTTGGAGCGCTCTCCTTATCTTTGCAGTGCGTTAGCCAAAGCGGCTGTGTGTGATCTCAGCTGGACGCTCAGCTCGGGTTCGGCAGCCTGGAGATACGCTTAATCTCTTCTGTCCCTGGGACACATGAGCAATTGCAAATTTCAACAGGTTCTGGGAAGATCTATTGTCCTGGGCAAAGAGGCTAATATCACGAGGTCAGAATATGAAAAAGCACTCAATGAGAGGCAGGAACGAGATGGTGTTAGTGTGGTAGGCCTGGTGACGGCAGGTGGGAGTCCCCTGAGCCAAGGTTGCTTGCATGAGAAGATGGAGCTGTGCAGAGGTGCAAGGTCGGCCGTCCACCCTGGCTGTTACAGCCTCCCATTTTTGGAGAGCAGACAGTTTTGCATGCTTTCTAGTTGTGAATGTGCTACCTGACCTTTGCGTTTATGCTCCAGACCCTCTCCCCCAACCTGCTCAGACCAATCTTTATGTGTGCTAGTGCCGCCCTGGCACAGGGAGAGCCAGACAGACGGGAACACGCAACGTCCCTGGAGCAGCAGGGCCATTGCAGACAGGAGCAGAGGAAGATGAAGGAGTCCTGCATCCCAGGGAGGCTCAGGGCATCCTGCCTGACTCTGGTGGGGCTGTGCTGAGGCTTGTGCCCTCATTCCCAGCCCCTGAGCACCGTCGCCCTCCTGGCAAAAGGAGCAGTGAGGCTAGCGGGGTCCTACGGTTTGGAAGAGAAAATACAGATGGTGCTTCAGAGGAAATCCTACTTTGTCAAAAAAGCACATGGTGCCCCTTTCTATGACACCAGCGGCATCAGAAAAACAGAGGGTGTGGGGTCTGAAGGCCCTTATCTGCAGCTCTGAACCCTGCAGCAGTGCCAGAATCATGGATAGTCCTGCCCTCTGCCCATGCCCACCTGGGAAGCGGCAGGAGATGCTCTGAACTCTGCTCCCTGGCTCTCCTGCTCTGGGTTTTAGCTCCAACTTTGAGTTTCTGTCTCTGGCCACAAAGCTTTTGCTGTCGGATCATGAAGGGACGCTACATTGTGCAGCGAGGAGGGGAGACGCTTTAGCCTTTGGTTTTCCAGGCTTAGTGCCAAGGTCCTTTCGCTGGGCGGCTGGCACGCAGCTTGTGGGGAAAGCTGGGCTCTGGGCTTGCAGACCCTCGGTGGTCCTGCTCCCAGGGGTGGGAGCACAAGGCGAATAGAGGGAGCAGGAACATCCCCAGAGCTTTCGGCACTGAAACAGCACACAATGCTCTGCTGCTGGTTTGTGTATCTTCTCCCTCCAGTGACGCCGTTGTTTTGCAATGTTGGCAACTCTCACAGAGACCTTCGGTACTGGAGCAGAGCCCTGTGCAGATGGGAATTAAGGCCATGGCCCTTGTGGTCTTCCTGGGGGTGCAAAATCCCCTTCCTGATTGCAACCACAATTACTGTTGGGATACACGGGGCACAATCTGGGCTGAATCTCATCTTGGCAGCCTTGGATTCCTCCAGACTTCTGCAACATGTAGGGTCTGCTCTGCTGACAAGGTGTCAGGACAGGACCCGTTAGGGGAGGAAGAGATGGGACCTCTGGTCCTAAAATGAGGAGTTGGACCTTCAGAGCGTGCACGCGGTGCAGGGTCCCATGGATGTGTGCACCCAGTAGCTGGGCCACCAAAGGTAGATCTGCTTTGATTGCACAGGGATGTCCTTCTATCCGGTGTCTACATGCCACAACATCCCCATCTGCGTTAAGACCATCTTACTGTCCATCACCCTCTGCCAAGGGGAAAGGGCCTCCTGTGTCATACTGAACTGGTCTCTAAGGGGAGGCAGAAGAGAAGATGCACCCATCAGACAACAAGGAAAACAATGTTTGGAGCCGGAACTCTGCTTGAGATGCTGCAGCCGGCCGGCAAGCATCCCAGCTCCTTGGTTGAGCGGGTGGCTGCAGGTGGCGTGTGATGACGGGCTGGGAGCCGAGCGAGGGGCTGGAAATTCCCTTTGGGTCTGGGGATCAAGCGAGACGGCTGTTTACAGCAAGGGAAATGCTGCATGGCCAGAAGCTGGGAGACCTCCCCGCAGCATCTGCCTGCCAAGGCTCTGGAGACACATTGCAAGGATGGAGACAGGACACATAAGCCCGTTGCGACCAAGGAACTCTGGGCTCTGGGAAGTACCAGATGGGCCAAGGCAGATTACTCGTTCATCTCCCCAGGTCACAGAGGAAGTGTTTGGGCTCCTTGCCAGAGGAGACGCCAGCTTCCTCACTGTTTTCCAGCCAAGATCCTTTTTACAGGCAACTCAGTCTTGTGGAGTAAGAATCAACTCAAGATTTGGGAGCGCAGGAGCACCATGGACATTTGGGTCAGGTTCATTCTGAACCCTGACCTATGACACCTTTGGAGCAGCCTGGGGCTTTGGAACTGCTCCACAGCCTCCACAAGTGCCACCAGTTCTCCATCCCTGTGAAGGCCAGGGGTCCCTCCCGCCCATTGTAGGATTTCCTTGTGATACATTGAGCAGAGGGTGTATCTGACGTTTCCTGTTTTGTGGAGTGTTCCTCATGGAAACTGGGTGTTGTAGCCATGAGAGAGCTCATCATCATGGTTACTGCGGGGAACAAACTGTTGGCCATGGCCAACCAAAGTGGTAGAGAACTGCTTGCTGTTCTCTTGTCCAGCCCTGCAGCTTTGAATCAGTATATGTGTCCGATGAGTACTGTTGTGGGGCAAATCTGGTGGGACACTATGTGTTTGGGTGCCTGTGAAGGCTGCACACCAGTCTCCTGCCCCATTAGGGACATCTATTAAAACTTCCCCAGTGCCATAAATGGAGGTTCTGGCTTGGATATCTGGAGCCATATCCATCCTCATCCTTTTTTCAAAGCCTTACTTGGTTTTTTTTTTGGTTTTTTTTTTGTTTGTTTGGATTTTTTTTTTTGGTTTTTTTTGGTTTTTTTTTTTTTCTGAAAGTCTGACTCTAGAATTGAATAGCGTCAGCAGTGGTTTGCTGATGTACATGTGCACAAGGGTACACGCCCTGTTTGTGATGCCCTGGTGTCTGTGCCAGCCACAAATTTTGTAAGTACAGGTTATTTTGGCTGTCAAAACTATTGAGACTGGACATACTGATGGACAGCAGGGCTATCTAGGTTGTATTTACAGAAGAGGAATTGACCTGATCGATCCTGACAGTGGGCTCAGTTGATGATAACTCCTGGCCTGTGGTCAGACAGGATGAACATAAACATTGCTTCTGTCCTTCATGTCTGTCAAAATAAAGCTCTGTGACTATTGTATTTTGGCCTCAAGCGGTAGAAGGAGGTTGGCTCTTTCACTTTGTGCTTGCAGTGATCCCACCTAGGACTTCTACAGCATCGTGGGCAGAGTTGGAGTGGGATGGTGAAGCTCCAGCTGGGGAATAGGAAGGTGTTTATGTGGGATATGGCAGACGGACTGGTTTTGGCTGGGATAGAGTCCTTTTTGGCACCCAGCCTGGTGCTTGAATGGTTCAAGATAATGACAGATTTGATAGGAGTGTGCTAGATCGAATTTGTAGCTGTTATAGCTGTTTAGCTACTAATTGGCAAGCTCCTGTGCTTGCCATGAGGCTTGCTTGCCTTACTCTATATTAGAGTCTAGTGCTTGTTAGTGGCTGATTTGGTTTTTGCTCTTGCCATAACACTTATCATCTGACTCTGCTGTGCCTGGGAACATTCTGGCAACAGCAACGGCGAACACACTGAAGCATCTGTGGCCATGGATAGGGCCATACCAGAACACCTCAAAATGTCTATGTCCATGGGTAAGTCCATTCCACAGCAGGTACAACCCTGAAGAGGCTGTGGTTCATGGATAAGGTCACACTGGAGCAAGAACACCCCTAAGAGATTGTGGCCCACAGATAAGGCCATGCTAGAGCAGGTTCTCCCCTGAAGGGACTGTGGCCCATGGATAAGTCTATGGCAGAGCAGGGGCAAGAAGAGTTCATTGAAATGTTAAACCCTACGTTCTGGTCCATATGGTCCAGGAGTGGAGATTGTAATGGAAACACCTTTATATCGTTGTAACCCATGATATTTGAGTTGCATGGTGTAGGAATAACTCCAGCAGAAACCACCGGAGGACAAGCCTTACAAGAAACAGTGCAAGTGCAGCAGTGACCCAACCTGAGCTGGCTTTGGTGCCCAGTAACTCCACACAACACACCACTTCTCCTGTCCTGAGTGACCACCGTAACAGATGGAGCCCAAAGTCATGGACTAAATGAACCCAATGGACATTTTGTGGGCATTTTACAGGGGTAGCAAATAGACTAAGGGAATGATGTCTGTGTATTGTATCAAAGGATGGGAAGCTGGGGGGAGGTGGTTAATGAGGATGTATCGGATGGTGTGGGACCGGAGCATGATGTAAATAGTATTAAATAAGGGGTGGAGATTACACTTTTTTGTCTAGGATAGACTTAATTTTCTTCATGGTGGTTCATACCACGCTGTCTTTTGAATTAGTGACCAAAGTAGTGTTGATAACACAGGGATGTTTTAATTATTGCTGAATGCTGTTTGCACAGTCTAAAGGCCTTTTCTGTAAGCTCAAGGTGCATGAGAAGTTGGGAGGGGACACAGCCGGGACAACTGACCCCAACGGACCAGAGGGATATCCCATACCGTATGGTGCCATGCTCTGCAATAAAAGCTGGGGAAAGGAGGAAGGGGGGACATTCAAATTACAGCATTTGTCTTTCCACATAGCTGCTACATGTGATGAAGGTATTTATTTCCTTTCTAAGAATTAATTCCTTATTTTAGAATCATAGAATCATAGAATCATAGAATGGTTAGGGTTGGAAGGGACCTTCAAAGGTCATCTAGTCCAACCCCCCTCCAAGGAGCAGGGACATCCCTGACTAGGTCAGGTTGCTCAGAGCCTCATCCAGCCTGGCCTTGAACGCTTCCAGAGATGGGGCCTCCACCACCTCTCTGGGCAACCTGTTCCAGTGTTCTATAACCCGCATCGTAAAAAATTTTTTCCTAATTTCTAATCTAAATCTACCCCCCTCTATTTTAAAACCATTACCTCTTGTCCTATCGCAACAGGCCCTACTAAACAGCCTATCCCCATCTTTCTTGTAGGCCCCATCTTTCTTGTAGGCTCTGCTTGTTCATGCAGCTTTTGCTTTGCCTATTAAATTGTATTTTATCTCAAGCCATGAGTTTTCTCACTTTTACTGATTCTCTCCCTCATCCCTCTTGCAGGGGAGTGAGCAAGCTGTAGGTTTAGATGCTTACTGGGGTCAACCCACAACAGCAGGTCAGACTATTTTTAAGTTAAAGCTGTGCTACCCCTGGGCTGTGATGGGAGGGTGAAACCGCTGATGTGAGTTGTTGGTGAGACACGTCCTGCCCAACTCAGCACTGAGCCTGAGTCTAATAAAGCTCTGGAGAGAGTGGGAAGAAAGGGGAACAGGCAGAGGAAGATTTGTATCTGGAAACCCATGCGAAGAGTTGGATCTGGCCTCGTCTCCCTGCTGAGTGGAGAAAGAAACCCGTGGGGCATGGGATAGACCATATCTGTCAGAGCTGTGTTCCGAGGGGCTTCAGGGGCTGTGGTATTTCTCTGTGGTTCACCATCCAGTGGGAGGTAGCTGTCGGCAGCGGAGACAGCAGTGTGTCCCGAGGATGCTCTCCCTGCCTGTCGAGTAATGTCAACCACATCAACTGGTCTCCTAAACCTCTTTCTTGCCTCTGTAACCTTGCCTTGGTGCAGCCAAGTGGGGTTTGCAATCCTGGCAACTGTCACATGGACCTTCAGGCTTTGAGTGGAGCACAGATAGAAACTGGGGCTGCAGCCCTTGTGGTGTTCTTAGTTCCCCTTTGTGACTGCGACCACCATCACTCATTTCTGGGGGACATGGGACAGGGCCTGGGCTCAGTCTCGTCTTGGCACCCCTGAGCTCCTCCAGACCTCTGCGACATGCAGGGTCTGCTCTGCTGCCGAGGTGTTGGAACAGGACCCATCGAGGGGGTATGGTGGTGTATCTCCCCTTCCTCCTGATGCCCCAGCAAGGCACCCTCCAGGAGGGGCTTGCAAACTGCCTGGGTGACATTCCCAGAGCTGCCATTGCAGGGTCTGCGAGGCCTTGGCAGGCGGATGCTGCCGGGAGGTCTCCCGGCTTCTGGCCATGCAGCATTTCCCTTGCTGTAAACAGCCGTCTCGCTTGATCCCCAGACCCAAAGGGAATTTCCAGCCCCTCGCGCGGCTCCCAGCCCATCATCGCACACCGCCTGCAGCCACCCGCTCAACCAAGGAGCTGGGATGCTTGCCGGCCGGCTGCGGCATCTCAAGCAGAGTCTGGGCTCCAAACACTGTTTTTTCCCATGTTCAGGCGTGTGCCCTTTGACTCCTCTTGGAGACACCAGTTTGAAGGCCAGGTCAAATGGCCAGTCTTGAGTCCTTGAGTCTTTGGTGTGGGTTAGCCCCTGCTCCGTGTGTGCCTGGGAAGAGGTTGCTCTGCAATGTGCTGGTGTCCTTGGTGGCACAGAGCGTCCCCTCTGCATTGCTCCTGTTCGCCTGGGTGCCAAAATGAGCCTCAGGTCATTCCTGAAGTGCTGGCCCCACATTGGAGTCACCTATTGCCAGTTTTTGACAGCTCTACCGCTCTGACCTGCTGCTCTGAATTACCGTTAATGACCAGTAATATTTAGGTATGGAGTATATAACTTCTTCCTATCTTTTAATTATATCCGGGCAGGATGAGACCTGACCATTGTGGAGCTGGGTCATTGTGGAGCCCCCCAGCCATTTCCGTCCTTTCCAGCAGCCGTTTCCTCTGCATGCAGGCTGCTGGGAAGGACTCCGCCGGCTGCTATTCGGATATCCTCCTGGCAGTGGTGCTTTCTCCAATGCCAAATCCAGATGCTTGTGGCCCACGGAGCTGGCAGGCAATGCAGCTGGTCTCTGTCTGGGGTTGGGTGGCTGCTTCCCTGCTTGAGGTGGCCAGCTGAGCCGTCACCAGGAGCAGAGCTCTTCTCTGGTGTTTTGCAGCCTTGGCTGAAGCATATCCAGTTCCAAGCTTACATGTTGCTCTAACGTCTTCTGCAACCTCTCCTCCATGTTTTGCTTCATTTCCCTTCAGCTGTCTTTAATTTATCTGTCTCCGTTTCCCCCCTCCAGATGAACTTGCCGCGTGTGCCAGCTGCTGTTTGGTTGGGAGGCCGGGTCCAGGCTCTCCAACCCACGAGGCTGAGCTCGTGCCAGAAGCGCGGGGCAGAGCGGGCCACTGGGCGGTGGCCGGGCATCTGCTGCAGGGCTCTGCTGGGTGACAAGTACAAAACACAACATCCCGAGAGTGAGAAGGAGCAGTTTCCTCTCCGAGAATGCTTGGCTGGTGTTTTTTTCCCAGAAGCTTCTTGAGTCTCTCCAAATTCACACACCAGGACGATGTCTTTGCACGAAGCGTACGTGTGTGTGCACGGCAGTCCGCACAGGGCCCAGCCAACCCGCCCACTTCCAACTGCGCCACGCTGCCGGCTTGGCTGGCACGTGTGCTGTGCCATGCCTTGCTTTGGGGGCTGCTGCTCACTTTGCTGTAGAGAGGATTTACGACTTGTTACATCTCCGCTTTCAGCGAAGGCTGGGCTGGTGCCAGCACTTTCCACTGAGTTTTACACTGCCGTATGAGGGACCGTGGGGTTTCTGGATGGAGGATTGATGTGCTCTTTGCTGGAAGAGGGAGTGCTGGGCCTGTGGTTGGCAGAAGGGCCGGGGACTGGCTGAGAGGGGCACAGTTTTTGGATAGTTATGCACAGTTGAACCTCTCTTTGCTGCAGTGTCTCCTGCTCTCTAGCCTGTCACCGTGTCCCCTTTCCACCAAGAACCTCGGCCACCCCATGTATGTCTTCACTTTGCCATGGAGGGACAGGCTCTGTTCCCTCACTCCTTTCAGCACTGAATATATTTCCTGGTGATGCAGTGACAAATGTTCACGCTCACAACAGCCCGAGCCCAAAGGGTCCTGTGTGTTGAGCAATGCCTGGATCAGGACGACAGAGAGCTGAGCCACCATGATCATGTGCTTTCCGTGTGAGACAAAATACAGATCCTGCCCAATCCCCTGACTTTGGGTCTGGGGGAGCGCTACGGGAAGCACTGCATGCCAGGCAGAGGATGCTGTGGGAAAAGGGCATCTTTCTGTGGCACAGGACCTGCTCGGGTCCCTCTCAGCATGCTCGCTACCCCCCTGCACATTTTCCAGCAGCAAGCCTGTCCAGCCTCAAAGCAACTGAGCTGCTCTGCAGGCATGCTGGCAATCAAAGGGTTAACTCCTTGCACCCACAGCTGGCTGGGAACCCCAATTTCCACCTGGGGCATGTTGGAGGGGGGCAAACTTCTGGCCAAAGATCCTCTCTAAGCCCAGCTAGCTCCGGCGCCTGTGCATGGGGAGGGGACGCGCAGGGAGCTGGCTTCCCTGCTCTTCTCAGCATGTTGTGCTCATCCCGCTCTTCCCATCAGCCTCATGGAACGCCTGGGGACGGATGGCTCGGCAGCCGGCAGGGAGCCCGCTTAGCTCGTGCGCTGCCGGCTTCCAGCAATTCTTCCCCGCTTCCCGAGGATCGTTTGGCCATACAGTATTTCTATACGGTGTGCCTGGCAGGCAGCCCGCTCCCCTTCCCAGCCATGGGGGTTTTCCACCATGGGCTTTGCAAGCTACCTCTGTGCTGCGCCCTGGGAATCGGGGCCTCTGCAGGAAGGAATTTGCTGGTCAGAGGGTTGAGCGGAGCTGCGTGACCCTGTTCCTGTTAGCAGTGATGTTAATTCGGACGCAGCATCCAGAAGGATTTGGAAATTCCCAGTCCCCTCTGGTTGGCTCCCCTCAATGCCTTTGGTTGGTGCGTGCACCCAAGGAGCCACTCAGGGAGCCGGCCCCACCATCCGATTAAGTGGGACAGAGCTTGCGGGGGGCTTTTAACAGGGCTAAAGGGCAGCCCAGAGCTGGATGAGATCTGGGGCTGTGGGATCAGGAGAAAGCATTTTCTGGCATTACAGGGTGAGATGCCAGGACTGCAACGCTGGCAGCCAGGGAAGTAATTCGTAGGCGAACTTGAGGCTCTGGTGCTGGGATGCAGGAGGTCAATATGGGAAGCATTTGGGATGGAGGTTTAAGCGAGTCCCTACAAGCTCCCACAGTGGTTTCACTGCCTGGGAAAGGCTCCCAAGCAAGGTGGTTTGGTGATCTTTGCTATGTCCCCATTGTTTTTGCACAGTCGGTGTGCGGCGACACTGTGGTGTCTGCCCAGGACACCCTCTCCTCTTCCTGCATCCTGGAGGTCCCTTCCACCACAGGGATGCACAGAGGGCAGGAGCTGGACTGCCCAAGCATGGGGGTAGCTGGAGGCACCATTCCCAGTTGCAAAGGCTCTGTGCAGTGTCTGACACAGACCCTGAGGCCAGGAGGGTGTTCCCTGTAGCTGAGACACTGCAGAGGGGTACTCTGCCTGGTTATGTCCTCCTCCCTGTCTGCCTCCACCCTGCACCTCCGAGCTCTGGGAAAAGGCTGGAAGCTGCAAGAGCCCAAGCTGGTGAGAAATGGGTTTTTGCAGCTGCGTGCAAGGCGTTTTGCCTGGCTGAATGGCTGCTGGAGGCTGCTGGTGTTGGAGAGTCCTAAAAAGCCTTACCTGCACTCCTCACCCCCAGCAGCCCCTCTGTATCCCAAAAATTTGTTCTGCCTCATGACACCCCTGCAAACAGGGATGCTCGCCGCTCTCTCATTGCCAGAAGGTCCCTGCTTTCTTCTCTGGGCTGGGGGCACAGGTGACAGAGCAAGGCATCTGGGGAGGAAGGAGTAAACTGGGGGTTCTGAGGGAAGGGAGGCAGGAAGGGAGGTGGGGCTCGGTGTTTCTATGGGGTCCTGCTGCTCAGGCATGCAGATGCATGTTGCTCAGCCTGAGCAACGGCCAAGTGCCCTTCCCCTCGGTTTGTTCCCTCCTGGGTCCTCTCCAGCCCACCTTCCCTGGAGGGGTTGGAGTGAGGGTCTGCTCAGCCGGCTGTTTTCTTCAGGGTGCAAACTGGAGCAGCCAGAGACTTTCCAAGGATTGATGCCTGTGAAGGGAACACGTGCCCTGACCATCCTCAGCAGCTCAGACCGTATTTGGGGCTGGCCTCTGGCCAGAGGATGCTGCTGCTGTATCTTGAAAAAAACACACAGAAAGGCAGGGACTTTCCAGGCGCCTGCTGCTGTGGTTGGGGCTGGGACTGGGCAAAGAAGGTGAGTGGGCTCCATGATGGGACTGTAGAGCTCTCCTGAGCTCCTTAGGAGTGGAGGGAGCCTGGGGCTGGACCAGTCCATGCTGGGGAGAACCTGTGCTTCCCCTCCCTCTACATCCCTTGTCCTCGTACCACATAGGCTCCGAGGAGACACCTCACCAGGGTGGATGGACATGGGATCAGTACTCTCCCAGCTTCGCCAGCACATGGATTTGCAGTGGGACAATGTCCCAGATGTGCCCAGGGCAAGGGTCTGTTCAGGTGCTCAGTTGAATGCTACTGCCTGGAGAGGCTGCACAAACGAAGGCTGGAAAGGCAGCAAGAGCCCGTGTAGCTCTTCTTCTTCTGCCCTGTCCTGATGCCACTGGTACTTTGGGTTGGAGAGATGGGTGCCAGCACATAAGACTCCTCCAGGCACCAGGTGCTGCCAGGCACCCCGGGGATTTGTACCTGCACGCAATGTGCTGCTGCCCATGGCCAGTGCCTGCTGAATGCCCAAGGGGCTGCTTCCTGAGACCACTTCAACCTTGGCACTGCACGAATGCGTGGGGAGCTGCCTCCCCCAGTTTGGGTGCTGGGCACATGGGTACCCCCCATGTATGGGACCTCCCTTTTCTCTTCTGCACTGGTGATGGGGGAAGCCACAGGAGTGCAGCCCTGGATCCCATGCTGCCCCAGACACCCAACTTGTCTGCGAGGAAGATAGCAAGCCGCTGCAACTTGCCGGTCTCCTTGCCCAAGAGAGAGCTGCAGGGCAGTTGTTGGTGAGACTCGCCCACCATGATGCCAGCATTGCCCCCTCCCCACTGAGGGGGGCGAGAGCCTGGGCATCTTATTACGGCTCTGCTTTCTACAGGAGTTGGGACTTTGATCTCCCCCTGAGTTACTCATTGCCCATGATATCTGTTTATGAGGGTCCTTATCACGAACCGGTAAAAAGTCCTGGGGCTGCACCCCAGGGTGCAGGCAGTGGAGCTGGAGAAGTGGCTCAGCCCCCACTGGCATTGAGGAGACCCCATCACAACTCTGCATCCCACTGGGGCTCCTGGGACACAAGGAACTGGTAGCTGTGCTGGCCAAGGAGCTGGAGGCCACAGCAGGCAAAGAGGGGCTGGGAGCGGTGGGGTGGTGAAGATGGGGATAGAGCAGCAAAGTGGGGGTCTTTGCTGGTGGGGACTGCCCGGGGGAACTGGAGAGATGCTGGGACCTGAATCTTCTCAGAGGAGCCCTGGGGCAGGGTGAGAGGCAGTGGCAAGAGATGCATCAAGGAAAATCCCAATTAAATAGTGGGGAAAAGGTTTTCAACATCAGAACATTCCAAGCACTGGAACGTGTTGCCTGAAGCAGTTCTTGGTCTCTTCCAGACCGTGCCCTGGCGATTACATGAAAATATGAAGGTCTCTGGCCATCCCCTGCTCAGAGCAGAACTGGTGTTGCACCAGGTTGCTCAGGGCTTGGTCCAGCCACGTGACCATCTCTCTGGGTGGCCTTTGCCACCCCAAGGGTGCCTCGTGGGCTCCTGCTCAGCTCCCTCTGGTACATTTCTGCATAGCTTCCATCTCGCCAGCCATGCCCAGCCTATCCAGCTGCACAGGACCACACCATCCCGCCCATATGACTTTGCATCTCATTTGTGTTGAATCTCAGGAGATTCCTGTCAGCGTATTCCTCCAGCTGGTTGAGGTCCTTGACCATCCTCAGCTCCCCACAATTCGCTATCAGCAGCAACGCAGGGTGGGCTGTGCTCTCCCCGCCAGCCCCATTTGCAGCCCGACCCCTGCACATCCCAACCCTACAGATGTGTTCAGGAGGTCCCCGAGACAGTCGGACAGGTATGGGGGCTCAGGGGCTGGGATATGGGGGTCACCCTGAGCCCCTTTTGAGTTACGTGAGGTGGGACGCTTGGCTCAGGAGCAAAGCAGGAGCTGGGGGAACAAAACAGATTGAATCCTTGGTTTCCCTAACGGATTGGCCACCTGCCAGGGTCTCTACCTGGGCAACAAACAGGCACGCAGCAACACTAGACCCTCCAAGAGCAGGCAGTGGCAGGTTGCGAGACTGGGTAGGAACAGGAGCCCACGAACTCATCTATCCGTGAGGGGGGCCGTGTCTCCGGTGTGCCCCCACCTGGCACCCTGCGCCGTGATGGGCAGCTGGGAACAAGACGGGACGCGTCTGTCAAGGGGGGGCTCGCTGCTTACAGGAATCCCCCCACCCTCCCGCTTCTCCATCACCCAGCCCTCATCCGGCTGGTGGGCTGCCTGCCAGGCTGGCCGGCCGGCCGAAAATGAAAGCAAAGCATCCAGAGATAAATAGGAGCAGCTTCGGCGCAAGGCAAGCAGCGTGCGTCCAGCTCCCCAGCTTTGCCCAGCTCATCGCCCGCAGCACCCACCATGGCTCCACGCCTCCTCCTGCCGCTGCTGCTGCTGGCTGCCGCCCTCCTCATAGCCCAGGCTCAAGGTGAGGGGAGCAAAGACCCCCTGCCTGCCTGCGGGTGGGACGGGGCAGGGGATACGGGGGCTCGGTGGGGTCTGTGCAGGGTTGCAGTGCATGGTGGGGGGGGTTTGCGGTGCATTTCGGTGCACGCATGGCGGGGGGCATGGGGGTCTGTGGGGCAGTTGTGTATGGGGGGGTGCGTGTCTGTGTGTGCACGTGGCTGGTGTGCGGCATTGGCTTGGGAGCGTGTGTGTGCACGTGGCTGGTGGTGCAGCACAGCTCCTCGTTGAAAGGCACAGACTGAACAAGGTTCAGTCCCTCTGCAAGGAGCACATCTTGTGCCTCAGTTTCCCCTCTGCTGGCAATGAAATTGGTGTCACATATCCCCGGAGCAGAGTCCAATCTGCAACTAGCTGCTGGGGTTGAGAGCTCCCATCCTCAGGTGCTGCCCCAGCATCTCTCCCATGTACGGTCAGCCAGCCGTACTGTGCTCCCCCTGGGCTGGGAAGTGGTCTGGCTCGGTGAGGGTCCGAAATCCCACTTTCCCCTCTTTGCTCCCAGGCATCGGCAGCTCAGCCTCAGACTGCTGCCTGAAGTACAGCCAGAAAGCCATTCCCAGCAGCCTGGTGAAGTCCTACAGCCTCCAAGGACCCGAGTCGGGATGTTTGCTACGTGCTGTTGTGTGAGTACCCTGCTGCGGTCGGGACTGTCCGGAGCAGTTTGGCTCCAGCCAAGCCCTCCCTCCCTGTGTCCTCCCCACTGCCCAGCCCCCAGCAAACCTTTCTGCCTGCACTCCCAGGTTTACCACCAAAAAGAACAAGAAAATCTGCGCCTCTCCCACCGACCCCGCCGTCCAGAAGCTGATGCAGAACTTGGACAAGAAGGTGAAAAATGACAAGAAGAACAAGAAGAAGGGACAGTCCCCGCGTCCCGCAGGCAAACCCAGGCGGCAGAAGCGGCAGCGGGTCTAAGCCAGGCCTGAAGAGGTAGGCATGGGGGGGAGCGGGGAACAGCAGGAAGATGGGGTGAGGGTGTTGCCCCACATCCCAAATCATTCCCTGTGGCAGGGTGGGCATCTGGCTATGGGGGTTGAGCCTGGGAAGGGCTGACACCGCCGTGGCTGGAGGTGCTTAGGACACAGCTCCCTCCTGGTCAGTGCTTGCCTTAAAACCCGATTTATTTCTGGAGCTGCTGAGGCACGGCTGTGCTTGTGGACGGGCAAGGCAACAGCCCCCTAGCTGGGGTGGGCACTCTCACCAAGATCCTCTTCACCTCACCACCCCTTGCCTTCTTCTCTCTTAGGACGGATGCTTTCCCCACCGATGACCGACCCACCGCCCGGCAATGGATATCCGCAGACCAGCCACCCACCAGCCCGCCGGCCCCGGGGTGAGGACAGAGCTGGCTCAGGGGGTTGCCCTCTGCCTTGCAGCCCCCTTGCTGCTGCCGTGCCTGCCGCAGAGATCCCCCCAGCCGGGACCCCCTGCGCCGGCTGGGTGCTCTCTGCGGCAGCGGGGGGCATACAGGTCCTCGCTCACTCCACGGCCATGACAGCAGACCTGGACCTGCATGGGAGCTGAGCCACGGCCCTGAGGGGGAGGTGGGCAGCCTTCCCACCAGAGGGGATTTCTGTAGCCTAGCAGGATGGCAGCTTTTCCTATGACTTTTTGGGGGATTTTATACATTTGTATTTATATTTAAAGACTGTGCTTTCATTCAGACTTCCTGGAAGGCTCTACTTCTGGCTCCTTGTGCTTCACAGAGCACCCTTTGTGCTGCAGGCTGGCTTTTCTGGAAGATTGCTTTTATTTTTCTACAGAATAAATGATGACTGCTTTTCATTTCCCTCTCACCTGTTTGCTCCTTTTCGGCTTGCAGGGCTGTGGGGAGCAAGGCAGGTCCCAAGTCCCCGTGGTCCTGCCCGGGCTGCTTGCTGGGCGCTTCCTCGCAGGGCAATTAATAGTGGCTGTGACCGGGAATTGGGCGACAGCGGGGGGCGGGCAGTGTGGCTGTATGTATGGGCTGCTCTAGGCTTTCCCTTCAGCTTCTATAACATGCTGTTGCAGTGTAGTTTGCAGGAAGACAGTCAGGATTTGTCCCTTTGAGTTTTAATTTTTTTTTAGGAACAAAATTGCAATGAAATCAGAATTAATTGTTCATTTTATGGAATTTTATGGAATTTTACCCTTTTACTCCCTTGATTTTGCTGTCATCACAGATTCAGACATTATTAAGCCAAATACTTACTTTTCGGGGGGCCGGGGGGAAAAGAAACTCACATATACTTTCTTCCCAAATCTGAAAAGAAAACTGCACATGAGGCTGTGCACATGGGGCGATAGAAGACTTTGCAAAAAGTATTGTAGATGCGCTGCAGCCATTTGAGAGCAGCTCTATCCCAAACCTTTAGTAAAAGGAAAAGTCACTATCCCAAGGACACCATAAGGTGAGACTGCAAGTGGAGGGGGGACGGACCTCCCGGATGGGGCTGGTGGGAAAGTGGCATCTCTGCTGTGCTTGCAAACCCCCTCCAGCGCGCCGAGAAGGTGCGAGTGGAAGGACTGTTCTGCAGCCGCAGTGCTAACTGCTTACAGAGACTTCAGACGTGGACTTTGGTCAGTAAAGGTCTATTAAGTCATATAATTGCAATAATAGGATTTGCAGGGCTTAACAGTATCAGCAAAGGCTGCATGTCAGCTGGAGTAAAGCTTGTAGCTGAGCGTTTCTACCAAGCACATTTATCTGGCTTGATTGCTTTATTAGGCGGGCACTTAGATCTATTATTTTAAGGCTGTAAAAAGAAACTGTGAAGTCTAAGATACCGGCTCTGAGTACGGGACAGGCGCTGGGCTGGCTCCGTGCTGCCCTTTCCTCCACGTGGGAGGAGCGACCGCCTGCCAGACCGGCTTTTGGACAGGATGCGAGGCAATAAAATATATCCTTTACAACACAACTCACTCGTTCTGGCTGTTGTGACGGGCTTCGGCAGGGTGGGGAGGGCTGCATGGGGGGCTCCTCTCCTGCCCCGCACACTATCATCCTCCAGGTCCCAGCTTTTGCAGCCCTCGCTTTGGCCCCGCATCCCTGGGGTACAGGAGCTGGGAGATGCTGGAACTGGGGAGGGGACTGCAGGAGTCCCTTCTCTTGTGGCTGCATTGCCCAGCAAGACAAAGCTGACCTGTTTGCTCAGCCGTCCCTGCTGAGAGGTCTCGAGATGCCAGCAAACACAGGGACACAAACTGGATTGCCTTTTGCCTGTGTCCAAGTCTGTCCCTCCGACTCCCACCCTCCCTGGACAAGCACCGCTTGCTCAAAGCAGGCTCTCTGTGCTCCCACCTGCTTTGGGAAAACAGCATTAAACCAAGTTATTTCTGAGGTTATGCTCCAGCCTGGGCTTTGCTGGGATCCTGGGAACTGACCCCCATGGGCTGGGCGTCAGCTGAGGCTGCGATGGGAGCAGCCCTGGGTTTGCTGGGGATGCGGTGCATCCAGCCCTGTGAGGCTGGCCCTGCCTTCGGCGGGACTCCTTGCTGTGCCGGTAACCGAGTCAGGGGATTGTGAAATGATTGCAAAAACCCCCTAGAAATGAGGTCCAGCCGATTACGTCTACGACCACAAAAAGCAAAACAGGAGCAGATGGCAGGAGCGAGCCAGCACGTGAAATGTGTCCTGACGTCTCTGTGGCTGCAGATGTAAACACTGCACCGGTAGTGTTTTCCCTTCAAACGCTAGGTGAGCATTAGGTTAAAATTGGGTAAAAAGACATGTCCATGGGGGTGCTCTAATTTACCCTAAATTTTACCTGAGGAGGAGGGCTGGGATGTGGAGCATGCAGCAGGGGTCAAAACCCCTGCCCCAGGGAGGGGATGAATCCACGGACCCCAGCTGAGACAGGCGACGTAAAGAAGATGCTCTGTGGTGATGTGGCAGCGTCGATGTAGCGTGTGCCGGGGCACTGGGCGTGCAAGAAAGGCAGATGCCTCCCCAGGCCTTCTGCATGAAGGTGAGAATGTTGCAGCTGTGTCAAGCAGAGGAAAAAGTCAGGAGAGCTCGGCCACCCCAGAGCAGAAAGGCTTCAGCAACAGCAGAAAGTAGCCAGGCAAGACAGAAAGCACAGGGTGCAGCCAAGAAAAGGGAAGTTTTGAACCCCGGCCAAATGATTAGCTCAAGTCTTTAGCTGGCACAGACAGTGGTCTGGGCTTGCGCTGGCAGCGGAGCGCGCTGGGCTGCAGCACCGGGCTGAGCTCCAGCGAGATTCACCTGGAGTCACGTGTGCCTGGTCCGTCCTGCCGTCCTGCGCCGTTCCTGAAAAGTGGAAGCCGGCTAAGCTGCAGCAGCCCCGTGGGTGCCCAGGGCTGTTTCCGGGGCCACCTGGGTGCTAGAGAGGCTGTGATTTCCAACTGAAGCTTCCAGGTGGTTTTTTTTGGTGCTCTCCCCACCCACACGATTGTCCAGTGGTCTGCCGTGGTTTTGAGAGCAGAGAAAAGGTGGGGAAGCGGGACTCCCACTTTTCCTGCTCCAAGGTATTTTCCCAGTCTTAGCCATCCCTTGGCACCTGTCCTGTGCCCAGCCCAAAGCCTCCACTCAGCCGCTTTCTTGTCCTACATGTAGCTCCCAAGTGCCTTCCTTCCCCTGTCCTTTGTTGTCCTGGCTGGAGCTCCTCAGCTTTGGGGAGTCCTCACGCTGTCAGTTCTCCTTCCACTTCCCCAAACCCCCAAGTCCCTCTGATATCCCTCCCATCCCCCTGGAGATTGCAGACCTGCTCCTGGGTCGCAGCTGGCGTGGTGGAAAAGCATCTGCTGTCCACTGAGGTTGTCCTGCAGTGGGGCCACCATGAGCTGTGTCCCAGAGCTGCACCAGACCAAGAACCCCTCAGCCTCCTCTGCCCAATATCAACGAGTCAACAGAGCAGTGAAAAAGCGCAGCGTCCAAGGGTTTTGGTCCACTCCATGTGCTTTTAGGTCTGTCCACAGGTGAGTTTGGTATGCAGCCTCACCGGGAATCCTTCCTGCCGAGCCACGCGAAGGTGACAAGGAAATGGTTGATGGGCTGCTTTTTGCACGGATCTCGGAGCTGTTCCCCAGCCATCCCCTCCTGAAACCCCTGGAGAAGTTGCAGAGAGGAGGACAGGCAGTGACAGCAGGGAGCCAGGGCTGAGGGCATGCCACCTGGCCTCTGCCATCTCAGTGCCATCACTGCATGCCTGAGAACGTTTGCAGGAGCTGGGAGATGGTGCAGCCCAAAGATGATGCCAAGGGAGGCGTGTGTTCTGGGGACCCAGGGAGATGCGTGCTCACCTTGGAAGGTCAAGCAGGACCCAGCTGAAGGGTCTTGGCCCTGCTGCCCATGGCCCTCAGTGAGGTCAGTATCAGTGGCACTGGGGGCAATGAGTGTTAGGGACAGATGGGCTCTAACAGAGCAGGAATTGGTACCTTCTGCATCCCTTGTAGCCAGACCCTCAGGACCATCTTTGCTCCCTTTGGCAAAGTCATGGCTTGCTTCTTTCTTTTCCGTAGCTCCATTTAAATCAGATTGACCAGGTTCCCTCAGCTAGACCAGATCCAGTGGGTCCCCAAACCCCATGGGCTGGCGGTGGCCCCAGTCCGTGTTCTGCACTGGGACTGGGGCCACAATGGGAGCAGCGAGGAAAGCGCCCTCATGCTGGGAGTTGCAAGGGAAGTAGAAACAGCTGCAATGTCTGCCCAGTATTTCCCAATGAGGTGAATGCAGCCAGGCCAGATCCTGCCCCAGGGACTGGCTGAGCCTGGAATTTGCTAAAATTCCCCCTTTGCCCTTTCCAGCTCTGTAATGTGGAGGTAGAAAGCAGAGCACCGCAAGTCATCGCAGAGAGCATGCCAGAGCCCATGAGCCCATCCGGGAGCAGCAGCTCCAAGGGCTTCCACAGCCAGTAGGTCTCTGGGAGGGTGGCAGCATGGCTGGTGCTCCACGAGGAGAGCCCACGGATGGAGGGGATGCTCACATGGCCCGTTTATGTTTTGATAGGTTGGATTTTCCTTGAGGATCCCCACTCCCTGCCCCTCATTTCCACTTTAATTAACAACCGTATTATCAAGGCTTGCGCAGGGGTGAGTGCTCAGGGATGCTTCGCATTGTGTTGGGGCTGGAGCTCCAGCGCTCCCAAATTACTCTGGAAGAGGCTTAAATGAGTCCATGCATGCAATGCTTTTCCCTCTTCCCACATCGCACTGGATCCCTCCGCATTCCCTGCCTGTGTGCGCCTCTGTGTGCACAGACCCCAAAACATCCCCCTTTCCTTATCTGCGCTGTCTCATTTGGTCCCCAAGGCTCAGCCCTGTGAGGGGGATGAGGGTCACCTTCCCGCATGTCCCATGGATGCACTTCAGAGATGACCACTCTCTTCTTAGAAATCCCACTGACCCCAGTTGAGTGGGCTGGGCGGGGGGGGGAAACCCACCACATTCCCCTTTCACAACGCGAGTGGAAAGCCCCTTTTCTCACTCTCCGATGCCCCTCCTGTGGAATAGAGGTGACTGGAGCGGCTGTGCTTTCACCCACTTGGCACCCAGACAGCAGCTGGGAGGAGGCAGACCGTCGCTTTCCTGCCTCTGTGTCCACAGGGACCGCCGGCAGCATGAGGGAAGGGGATCCCCTGCAGCCAGAGGCGATTGAGTGGTTTGCCCTCAGAAGGATGCATTCTCAACACCGGACACACTTGCTCTCAGTGTGTGGCCAACTGGGAGCCAGCAGTGGGTGGGAGCCCCTTGTGCCAGGCAAGTGTCAGGGGACCACACCACTTGCTGTGGGGATCAGGACCTCTCCAGTGCCTGGAGAGGGGTTCCACAGGACAGGACCCCCAGCACCCCTCAGCACTCCTTGCCAGTCCTTGGCAGCTGCCAAATTCCCCCAAATGTGCAAGAAAGTGAGGGTTTGCCCCAGGGCAGCATCCCCAGCATCCCTCACCAGTGAGTCAGGGCTCTGCTTTTTGGTCCCCCTCTTCTCAGGGGGCTTCGCATTGTCAGTCTAGCCCCCTGGGAGGAGCCAGCTCTGGGTTGGGAACCATTGCTCCTAGAGCTCTGGCCACCAGTAGCCAGGAGCCGTCATCCTCCCTGCTATGCCATCTCTGGCAGCATCCTGGGGAGAACAAGTGGAGACCAGCTACCAGAACCAGCCTGCACCCCCAGACCTGAAGGGAGGCTAGGGCTGATGACAGACACTAATCCTCTGCCACCCAAATTCTCCTGCCAGCCAAGATTTCAATAGCTTGTGAGTACTAGAAGGTGGCAGGTGCTGAGTGAAGTTAAGCTGGTACATCCTGTTTGTGTTCCTCATCCGGTGCCCTGGCTAATCCCTTCGGCACAGTGCTGGCTTGCCGGGGCACAGGAGCGGCCGGAGGTGATGCCCTCCTGATGGAGCACACCACCCCACGTGTGATGCTGGTGCCAGTGCCCGTGCAGGGATGGAGCACCTTGGCTGGTGGCACAGCTGGAGTCTCCTCTTGCTCCTTACCGTGGAGCAGGGAAAAGGGCAGATCTCGCTGTCTCCTACTGCTGAGAAGGGCAGAAGGACCCACTAAGGTCCCCTGGTCCCAGCCCCGTGTCTTGTCCCCAGGTAGATATTTGTCCCAGCTTTCCACTGAGGCACCAGGACAGGCTGAGGCTGGGGCAAGGGAGAGAGTTGAGGTATGGAAATCCTGCTCCAGGATTTGCTCACACATGTGTGGAAATATTTTTCCTACTATCAATGGGAATTCCCCTGGGTGCAACTGGTACCATTGCCTCTCATCCTGTTCCTGGGCCCCTCTAAGAGGAGCCTGACTCTGGCATCTCTGCAAACCCCTACAAGGCAGCTGCCGGCAGCAGTGAGACCCCCTTCACCGCTCTTCCTGGGGCTGTGCAACCCCACTGCTCTCAGCATCCCGCACGGGGCACATCAGGGCTGAAGCAGCTTCATTAAGGGACACCATGACCCGGTGGTAAGTCACTGTCCCGAGGAGGAGCAGCCCCTGTCCCTGTGCTCCTGTGCAGGTTTGCAGCAGGACCACTGGTCTTCACTCCGTGCAGTGCTCACGCGGCTGCTGGCACCCTGGTCCATGCACACAGCCTCTGTGGGGGATTTCTACTCTTGTACTGAGAAAACCTGTTTCCAGGAAGATCTGTAACTGCTTTTGGCCATGATCCCATTTGCTAGGACACCTGGAAACCAGGTTGTCTTTTGGCATGTGAGCTCGCAACTGCGGAGCAGAGCATGCTGATGGGGCTCCCCTCCATCCACTGGCTTCGGATGTGCCCCCCATGCAGGCACTGGGGAGGGCAGGGGGAGCCAGCCAGGCTTCTGCAACCAGATAGGGGGGCACAGAGGGAGCCAGGCATCATCCCACTACCAATATATACCCCAAAAACGCGGTTGAGACAAGGTCTCCCCTCCAGCATCAGTGGGTTGAGCTGATGTGACAGCTAATGGGAATATCCTAGAGATGTCTTAGGGGAAGGACTGGGAAATGTACAGGGTGAGACGCCCCCATGTGCTTGCCCAGGGCCCCACGGTGCTTTCGAAGGGTGAAGGGACCCTGGTGCTGCTCTGGCCCTAATCAGCAGCCCCTGTGGGGCAGGTGTTGGCAGCGGAAAGGGCAGGAGGGCATTTGGCTCTGGGACCACAGAGCAGCTGGCTGCAGGGAAAGCAGCCGAGATATACGGGAACTGCCCAGAGATTAAAATCCAGCCTGTGGCAAGACTTGCTGCAACTTCCCACTCCTCTTCTCCAAGAAAGTGAAAGCCACGGGCTGGAAGCATAAATAGGCAGTGGAGAGCACCAGCAGCAGAGCGCAGGGAAGCTGTGCAGAGCTCACATCTCCCGCCCGGAGCATCGTGGCCTCCAGCCCATCCCCTGCCAGACTCAGCAGCAAAATGCAGCGGCTTCATCTCCTCTGCCTCAGTCTCCTGGTGCTGGGATGTATCCTGGATGGTAAGAGGGATCTCTTGGGCTGCCTTTCTTGCAGAAGGGAGATGATCCAGTTTCTTGCTTCCTTGTGTATTTCCAGCAGACTTTTAAAGGGACTCAGCTGGGGCTTGGTCACAGCCGTCCTGCATCCTCTGCTTGTAATCTGTCCCAGAGGAACTCTGCCCTGCCGTCCAGGCAGGAGCCAGTAGGGCAGTGGGGCTGGAAAGCTGCGCTTGGGAAAAGCCGTGGAGCAATCTTGCCTCCCAGTGCTCCAGCCCAGCTTGTGCGCACTGGGTTGGGATCGCCTTGGTCTCATTCTCCTTAGAACACCAGGCAAGCATCCCTGGTACCCTTTGGTGTGGAACAGCCTGGGGGCAAGTAGCAGGGCTGGGAGTGGGAGGGAAGGCATGCGTTAGAGCAGAGCCCGTGTTTGAGGGGCTGCTGGTGTTGGACATGGCTTTGCACAGGTCACAGCTGCATGGGTGGGTGACACCAGGTCCTCAGACACCTTAGGGCATTGCACCACACCTTGCTGCCTTGGATTACTGGCATCCCTGGGCACCACCAGCATTGACAGGCATCGGGAGTGAATATAGCATTTGCTTGGAGGGTGATCGAGGTCCCCTAGTCCGCAGTGAAGGACAGACAGCTGTGTCCCTCAGCTGTCATAGGATTGATCAGTGTGGGATGGGCTGGTGATAGAGTAGCTGCAAAACCTATGATTGCTTCAGCAAATACAGCTGAGGCCACATCTAGCATCTTGGGAATGGGCATCTTCAGTATCACAGCACCCTGAAGTGGAGTGGGGACCCCCATCCTGCCCTGCTTGCCGGACAGCACTGGTCCCGGGGGGGCAGGAGGGACCCAGGTGTGCAGAAGGGCTGCCCTCCACCAACCTGCTGCTTCTCGCCTCCTTTCCTTTCTGTCAAAAGGAGGCAAAGGGCTCCTGGCACTGGGATGTAGGGGCAATAAATCTCCTGCCTGCATGTGCACCTGGGGCAGTGTGCAAGCGAATCACTGTGGGGAAACCACCCTGCCCTGCTCCACTGGGGCTTCCCTGCAGCCCCCGCACCCTCTGTGGGGGCTGGGTGAAGGTGCTGGACCCAGAGAGAGCAACCTCAGCCTGCATGGCATGTTCCTTCTCCAGTGCACGGCGGGAACAACGTCCTCGACTGCTGCCTGCGGACGAGCGAGACGCCCATCCCGCGGTGGATAGTGCAGGATTATCGGCTCCAGCTGGTGCAGGATGGCTGCGACATCCCGGCTGCTGTGTAAGAGCCCCAGGGTGGTGGTGGCTGAGGGACAAGAGCTGGTGATGGCCAAGAAATGGACCCCGCGGGGAGGCAGGGAGGGAGGGATAACAAGGTGGAGGAGGGATGCTGAGCTCAGCTTGAGGGTGAAGGAATAGGGAGATTTAGGGAAGAGACCCTGGAGATCAGAGGCTCAATCAGACCAGGACCTGTCAGGAGGGGAAAAGCTGGGAAAAAAGAAGCCATCCCAAGGTAGAGATGGAGGAGGGCAGTGAGGGAGGCAGTGGGTGGGAGCTTGAGCTGTGCTTAAGCATTTGAGGGGTGTCCCGCTCACTTCATCTCGGTTTTTTTTTCCACATGGACCTGTTAGGTTCATCACCACAAAGGGCAAGCGCCTCTGTGCCCCGCTCCAAGCCCTGTGGGTTGTTCGCCTCCAAGAGAAGCTGGATGCCAGCTTTGCCAGGAGGGTAAGAGCCATCCCTGTTCTCAGCCAGGAATAGAGTCAGCCTGGACGTGGGTTCATCCACCACCAAAAAGGCTTTTCCCAGTGTGACAGGGCTGCTGGGAAGAGCTGGGACATGCTCTACTGACGCATGAATATTTTATCTGTCTCCATCCCTCCAACTGGGACTAGTCTGGCTCCTCTGCCATCCCTCTTCCAGCTCTGGGGCCGTTGCCCACCCAGTGCCACCCTGATTTTAGCCCAGTGGGTGCCACAGCAAACGGCACCAGGAGCAAACCTCCTCCCACTTCTGCCCTGCAAGCTTGGAGTTTGCAGCTTGTGCTTCTTCACAGGGAGGGCTTCCAACGAGTTTGGTGGGTGCTTTGTAAGCCCTGCCAGGTTCCTGCTTTGCCACCATAGCTTGGCTAGGGGATCTCACTGCCTAGCGACCACCCTGACCATGGGGAAGGGACCCTGGGGATGCTCCTGCCCCGAGGATCACACTCATCACAACTGGGTTTTTTACTTCCACAGGCTAAATTCCAGGGCAAGTAGGCTCTCAAGAAGCCAGCAACTGGAGTGGGGCCAGTTCCCAGCTGTGAATCTGAAGCTAATGGAGCCAACCTGCTTCCACCTCCAGCCTTAGGGCCGACCCTCTTCAAGACTTGTGCCAGTACTCGGGGCTGGGCACAGCCCTGCCTGCTCTCTCTTCTTCCCTCTTTCTCTGGTGTGACCCGGCAACCTGCCTCAGGCTGAGCCAGGGGATGCTGGACCAGAGACTCTGCCACCTTCACAGCCTGGAAGCTGGTTGATGGACTGTTCTGCGAGATGAGTTTGGGAGGTCTCAACCTTCCCTTCAGCGCAGCAGCTGTGACCTCCAGCACCAGTCTGATCCCTTTGGTTCCCACTGTCAGCCCCAAGCCTGAGTCCTTCTGCATCCCCGGGAAGAGCTGCCAGGATGGGACAGTGTGGGGATGGAAGGGAGGGATGGAGATGTTCCTCACTGGGCATGGCACTGGTTGTGCTGCTCCCTCACTGAGCACAACCTAGATGCCCTCAGGCAGAGTGTGGTCAGTGCCTTTCCTCTCCCACACCCCGATTTCCCTGTACCATTTCCCCTCCTGCCCTTTCTTGCATGGGTAGAAACAGAGCCAGTAATGTGGCAGGAGGTCGGGCAGCAATGTTGCTCTCAGCCCCTGCTCTCCTCAGGGACATTGCCCTCCTTCTCGGTCCCCGAGCCTGTCCCATCATGTTCAAATCCTACTCCGTGCTCCTGTCTGGGCAGGGATGCGCTCACACTGTGCTCAGGTATTTGCTGCTAGATCTGTTTGACGCAACAATTACAGGTGTAAGTTGCTTCTTTTCTCTCTTTTTTATTGTGCTGTGATTTTGTTAAATAAAAAGAAAACCCAGTGGGTGCTTCTCCTGCCTCGTGTTTGAGCCTGGAGGCCAGCGCGGACCGTGAGGCATGCAGACAGTGATGCCTGTGATGCTGCAGCAGCAAGGGGACTGCGCTGGAGTGCAAGGGGGGACAAAGTGTCTTTCATAGGGTTGAAGGAAACTTTTGACAGCAGCTGGGCTGCAGGGCTCTCCTGGGAGTCTCTCAGCACCATGGCGAGGCAGGTGGCCCGCTCAGCCCTGCTCGGCCAGGCTGGCGGAGCGGGTCCCCAGGAGATTGCATTGCAGAGATGGGGTGGGAGGGAGCAGCCAGTATTGCACCATTCAGCCCAAACTGCTTCAGTTTCACTGGCACGGCCACCAGGTTGGAGCTCCCCGGCTCTCAGCTTTTGCTGGAGTGCGGGACACGGTGGAAGAGCTGCAAGGAGAAGAAGCTTTGTCCCTGCGGTGAAGGGAAACGGAAGCACAGCATGGCTGATCGGGTCTACCGATGACCCTGGCCAGTGCTCGCTAGTAGCTGGGGTGTAGGCAAGGAGAAGGAGCTTTTGGGCAAACAGACGCAGGTGAAGACACCTGCTCCTGGGCATATCCATGGACAAGGCACGGAGGGCAGCCCACCAGCTCCTGCCCCTTATCACCGATGAACTGGAAGTCCCTGGTCATTTTCTTCCTGAGCCTTGGGTCTCCTGGGTCTGTGCACTGGAACTACAGTCTTGCTGCCCCGAAGTGGCCTTAATGTCCCCTTGGGAACCGCCCTTTTGCTCTGGCATGCGGTGTTTGAACAAAGCTGCTCCATTCAGCCAAAGCATGGGCTGAATGTGCACAAGTGGGATTCGCGTGGCCAGGCACCATGCTCTCCTCCTGAAGACCACGGTATCATACATGACTGTCTACATCATTAAACTCTTGACACGGTCCCTGGCAGGGTTTTCATGCCAGCCAGCAAGCCTGGGCACAGACTGGGAATGTGACAGCCCAGGGGCTGTTACTGAAGGCAGGGGGGACGTGGCCACCAGCCCCTCTGGGGAACAGCATCCACGGTGGTGCAGCGGCTGGGCTGTCCAAGCCAGGGGATGTCCAGGCATCTGATGGCTTTTGTTAAGACCTGTTGAATGCAAGCTTAGCCTTGGCCTTTTTCCTCCCCTGGTCTTCTGGCTTTCTTGGTTGGTGGCTGGGGTTTTCTTTTTCAGGTGTTCTCCGCTTGTGGGTCCTCCTCCCTGGTATCTGTGCACATGCAATGCCCTGGGCTTGGCTGTCTCTTAGCGTGACTTTCCCAGAGCACCAGCTCTGTTCCAGCTCATTAACTATAGCGACAGCCCCAGCAATACAATCCTGAGGAGGAGGAGGCAGAGGGGGAAGGCTGGTATGGGAAGAGGAGCCAAGACAAACAGCGTGAGTGGGAAAGGAGGATAACGGGTGCCTGCTTGGGCAGAAGCCTTCCTGCTGCTCACTCAGTGACCCACGAGGGGCCACGGCTGGGTAGGAGGAGGAGGATGCTCAGTGTGGGTCTGCATGGGGGCTGAGCTGCTGCAGCTGGTGCAGGTCCCTGCGCAGGACACGGGCTGCAGGAGGTGCTCAGCCTGAAGTGTGTCAGGTTCATCCTTGGCCAGAGCCTGACCTGACAGAGAGCATGGTGTCCTGGCCCAATTCCTTGGAAAGCTGGGAGAGAGGGGGGTTGCACCCATCTCTTGGATGCTGGAAGCAGGTTCATCTGCTTCCATCAGGGTCTGCGGCACTGCTTGGCCAAGCTACCAATAAGAGTGTGGCTGCAAAGCCAGTGGCTTCCATCTCTTCTGGGAGCACTGAACGCGCACTCCTCAGAGTAACGCAGACGTTCATCACAGATCCCTGCCGTGTTCTTGTCTTTCATGGCTCTCAAAGGAGCGGTGAGCCTTACACCCCGGTGAAGGACAGGAGGAGACGCTGTCCTGGGCCGGGTACGTGGTCCTGGATGCCTGTCCCTCCTCCAGCCCTGCAGCAGCTGTCCCTACTCCAGAGCCCAACTTTTGGAAACCTGTCAAAAACCAGCAACAGTCAGTACTTTGTAAACTATGGAGTGAGGTTTTCTGATACAAAATGTCAACAATGCTTTTTAGAGGAAAGCAGACACTTTACATAGAGAAAGCAGATAAGTCACTGCCAGGTCAAAAAAAACCTCAAGTCCCAGCCAAGAGCTAGTTTCAGTAAAAGATGTTCAAGATCCTCTTGTTTCTCCCTCCTCAACCATGTTTCTCCTGCTCTTAACCCTACCCTCACTGCATCCTCAAGGGCTGATGGGGCAGGACCAGGACCCGTTGTAGTATGATGCAGACATGCTCTCAGTAGGCCTGGGGCCATGTGCAGGGATCGCTTTGGTGTGAGATGTTCTGGAGCATCAGTTGAAACTCACCTGCAGTCCTTTATCTGTGCCTTAGCCCTCTATTTCACATGTTGTGGAGTAACAAGAGGTTACAAGTGAAAAGCTTTCCCAGGGAGCTGACAAAACAGCC
Source organism: Chlamydotis macqueenii (assembly GCF_036417535.1). Classification (NCBI taxonomy): domain Eukaryota; kingdom Metazoa; phylum Chordata; class Aves; order Otidiformes; family Otididae; genus Chlamydotis; species Chlamydotis macqueenii. Next base: position 9,168,723 of record NC_141593.1, on the reverse strand, counting down.
GCTCTCTTGGTGACTGTGCACGAGTCCAGGAAAGAAAGACAAGGCTGCATCTATACAAGCAAACTGAGCATCCTTTGGCTTGTTCTCTGTCTGCGAGGTCTCGTAGCCGGGATCATGAGAGCACTCTTGTCTCTCCCAGGCACAGTGAAAGCTGTCTTGGATGCTTCCCAGGCTGCGTTCGAAGGGCACCAGACACAACAGACACAACCTGCTGTGATCTCAGGGTCAGGCCTAGCATGGGCAGTCCCAGCCAGGAGGTAGGATTGAAGGTCCATAGCAAAAACACCCGTCTGCTTCTCTGCAGCAAGAGCAGGCACCAAAGAGAAATGCTATGCTGGTCTCACTTGGTGCCATAATACCCCTTCCAGGGGCTTTACTGGAACTGGTTTTGTCCCTTGCCTACAAAGAGGTGGTGTACAGGAGCTTTTCTGTCACCAGCATCCCTCATGTGTTGCACATGTTGCTCTTGGAGCATCTGGGGAGGAACCAGCAGCACTGTCCCTCTGTACATGCCCCAGGCATGTTTACCAGTGCCAGGGTCAGTTGTCCCCCACGGTGGTGGTCTCCTCTGCTTGGTGCCAAGGCAAGGGACTGCTCCCCATGGGCACAGCTCCCTTAGCACCAGTGCTAGACCCGGCTGGCAGAGGCTCAGGGACCTGCCTGGGTTTTCGTGAGGAGGTGGGGCATGTGGACAGTTGGGAAGGGTGGGAAGCCAGGTGAGGAAAAGCCCCTTTTGTCTCATCCTGTTGTGCTGTTTGCTCTTGCCTGAACAGTAATGTGTGTGGGTGATGTGCCAGCATCCAGGCCTGGCATGTCTTTTCCTTAGGCCCTTGCTTGCTCCCCTCTCATTCCCAGCATGTCATCACCGGCACTGCTTGTCCAGACACCTTCTGCTGAGATTTGTCCTGTGGGAAGATGCCAGCAGCCTTGGCCAGGCTGTGGGGCTCCGAGCAGGAACTGGTGCCATCCCTGCCACTCTCCTCCTGCAGCTGGACTCTTCCTGGTGGTATCGCCCAGTCTGCACCTTCCTGGTCCAGCTTTTTGGGTCTGATCCCCAGGACCGCAGCATGAGACCAGGGTGCTTTTCCTAGCCCAGGTCCCTGGAGTCAAACTGGGCCCAGAAGTTTTCTGATACGGGGACCCTTGTGCCCACGCAGGGCTCAGCTCTCTGCTTCCACAAGTTGCAGGTACCACAGCCTGTTGCAGTGCTGGCTCAGCCACGGACCGGGCGCACTCTTGCCCAGACCCCAGAGTTCAGAGCACCCTTTGGAAAGGGAGTGGGGATCCATCCTTTCTGCCCTCAGAATGCACTCATCTTCTCTTTATACACAGTAGCAGTAAAAACTGGAGATTAAAGAGAAAAGCAGGAGGGCAAGCAAATAGGAGACTTGTCATGCTGCCAAAGGTCTCTGGAAAGTACCTTTCCCGTTACCCATCCCTCCCAGTGAACAGGTAGGCAGTGATGGGAGGCTTAGTGCCATTTCTGTGGCACTCCCCATGTCTCTCTCCTGTTTTCTTGCTTAGCTGTGCCTCTAGGTAAGTTTTTCTCTGCTCCCTGTCATGTGTCCCTGGCCAGGAGGCTCGGGGGAAACCTGCCCTCCCTCCTTTTCTCTGTTTCTCTGCAATCCCAGCAAAATGGCACAGCTGCACGGCATAACAGAGCTGGGTCTGTAGGAGATTGAGGTGAGGTGGCACCACCCGGCTCAGACTACAGGGACGGGGCTTGGAGGTGATCATTGGAAGTCTGGGAGCTCCCTTAACTCTGCTTGGGAGGAACAGCCATGGGCTGTCCAAGAACCAGGCAAGGACAGCAGAGAAGAAGAGAAGATTTTTGTGCATCTCATGAATCTGGGAAATTGATGTGCAGCCTGAGGCTGGCTGGGATGCATTAAACCCATAAGCGTGAAAAACCTTTCCTTATCCAGGGTGGAAAGGGAGAGCCAGAAGATCACTAGCAGTAAGGCAGACTCAGAGGCTCCTCCTGTGACCCTTGTTTAGCTCTGTCAAGTGCAAACCTAACCCTGGGGTCTCCCTTCCCCTCTGCCTCTTTGGCCCCACACTGCCCAGTTTCCGCCCAGTTTCCTTGGGCAATTCTGCCCCAGTGGTGCCTATTCTATGCCTGTCCAGAGGGATTTGGCAGCTGCGTGGTGTCACTGCAGATGTGCCAGGTGTGGTACGGCTGCTCGGCTTGGGAGGTTCCCTCTCTGCATCCCTTGGTCTGCCTCCTCCACAAACACATCTCCACTTTCCCATAGAAAGAAAAATTTTCTTTCTTGCAGATGTTTTGTCTAGGAAAACATCTCCTCTGCTGTGCTGTGCACTGCCTGTCCCTGCACTGCAAGCACACAACTGTGTTTACATGCACATTCTTCAATCTTGTTTAAATTATCAAGCCATGACTTTATAAGGTCCCTGAGGGGATGATGCTCCAGAAAAGAAGTATTTATTATCAGGAGTCTTGTGAGCTGCTGAGGTGGTCTTTGGTGAAGAAATCAAGTACTTTCCTTGAAAGACCCTGCAAATTGTATTTTTCCACCTTTTATTTAGTTGATGCAGCTTTTGGAAAGGCACTAGTCAGCATTTACAGTGACGGATGGCAGCCGCCGTATTGCAAAGAACAAAAGCAGAAGTGACCTGGATATGCTAGAGCTACAGATCTGCTCTCTTCTCACAGTGCTTGGTTTCGTTTCCCAGCCACTGCGCAATGCTCCCAGCATCTTCCTCTGCCCCTGCTAAGGCCAGATACCCCAGGGAATTCCCGGTGCTGGAGCCTGCAGGGCTGTGGGTTTCACTGCCTATCTGGGGAGAAAGCAGGGCTGAAGTCCACTGCGTCTATCCCTGCGGTTTCCGAAAGCTGTGCCTGTGCTGTGCGATGGCTCTTTGCCAACCGTGGGATCCGGTTGGCTTGGTCGTGGAGATGCTGGCGCTCGGCTCTGCACTTCTCGCTTGGGGTGGGGAGGCTCTGCTCTGCCTGTGTTGCATTGCCCCATTTCTCAGCACAGACATGAGGAGCAGGAGATGCTTTGCAGCATGGCAGGGGATGGTAGGAGGGAAGCTCTCTCCACTTCAGCCTGGTTTCAAGCTAAAAACTGCTCGCCAGCCCTGCTGCTAGCAACCCCAATGCAGGTGGCTTGTTGCAAAAATCAGCATCTCCTGGCATGCTCGTGTGCTGTAGAAGCGGTGTTTAAAACTGCAGACTAAAGCAAAAAATCACCACAAAGAGCCATGGTGAGTCAGCCTCGTATGAAGAGGTGCTCAGATCTGCAGCCCAACTTGCCAGCTGGTGTGGAGGTAATGGGAGAAACGGGGGCCGCGTTGCGCCCGTTGCGATGAGGACAAGGGGGTACACATCCTGCAACTTGCTGCCACCCCATCCAGGTGCTGTCCCCTTCCTCCCTAGTAGGGACAACTGTTGGAATTTGTCTCTTTGTTCCATGAGGACTTCTGTCTCCCTCCTGAGTGATCCTGTACTGCAGGAGCTATTTAAGTAAATCTTGATGGAAGAAGTGGTCCCAGAAGGGACAAGTGGGCTCTGGAAAGGTGTGCACCCACTTGGAAGGGTTTTGGGGGACACCAGTGAGTTTGGCCAGAGATCTGGATGACCTGGCCTCCAAGGGCAGGCTGAAGGAGCTTGAGTTTACCCTGCTTCCAGGAATGGATAAGATGGTCTCCATGTGTGCAGAGGGGTGCTGCAAAGAGAAAGTGAAAAAAGTACTCTCCAAGTTTACTTCTGATAGGTCAAGAAACCACAGGGGTCCCAGGGGTCAGACTTTAGGGGGAAATCCCATGTAGCAGGAAGAGGCAGTTGAAGAAATGCTGCATCTCCACTGCTGGAAACTTTTACGGTTAGACCAGTGCTTGTCAGAAAACTGTAACTAGTGCTGGCCCTGGCTCAAAACAGCACAGATTAAATGACCTAGAGCAGTCCTTCCTAATCCTTCTTTCCCCCCGTTATTCTGGCCAACAAGGTTCCTAGTTGGTGAGGTGGGCTTCCCCTGCCCTATGCTGTTCCTCTGAGGGCTGCACGAAGTCACGGGGACCACGACCTTGGGAATCTCTCTAGAAGGTGACGGTGGGAGGATGGAGTCAGGCTCTGAAGTCCCCACTCATTAGTTGGGTGTTGATGTGAGCCTGCCCATGGCCACAAGAAACCCTTCTCCCCAGGTCCAAAGCCAGGAACTGACCCAGTGCCGTGCGACCAAGGTGCCTTGGGAGTGCGGGGAGAGCTTGGTGAGCCGGGCTGAAGGAAGAAGGTCTTGTGTGGCATCCACAAACCCCCTTTGAAGTGGAGCAGGCTGTGCAGATGCTAATAGTGGTGAAAGGCAACGTCCTTGCTGTCACCATCTGGGCCACATGCTAGTGTGCTCATGGCAAGGGCCTTGGCAGCCTTGGCTCTGTTTCGCCAGCACGATTGGAGTTTGAGTTTGAGAAAAAAAAAGCAAGCAGCCCAAAAAGAGAAGAGAAAAGAGCACTTCAGGGCAAATGTGAAGCCAAAGAGTTTAGCATCAAAAGCCTTTTGAAAGCAGCTGTGGAGCCTTGCTTAGAGATAAATAAAGGCTGGTTTGAAGCTGGAGAGCTAGCTGGCAGGACACGCTGTTCCCATCTTGCCAAACACTTCCTAGACCACCTGTCCTCACAGGGCTGGGTTCCCTGCAGAGCTGCCGTGATGCCGCATGCTCCGGCCGAGCAGCTGGGTGTATCGCCAAGATTCTGATGCTCATCCCAGGCTTGGAGCAGGGGCAGGGCTTGGGGTGTGATGGGGAGGGGGAAGCCCTCGAGGGGTCCTTTCTCTGGAGAGCTCAGAGAGCTGGAGACCTTTCCACCAGGTGGTTTATCCTCACCCTTGCGAGGTTTTGAGGATTTTTGAGTGAGAGGCTGCTGTGAGAGTGTGACTGGCAGGAGATGCGCACTGCCTGGCCCCCGGGTAGTACTGAACTGGGGCTGTGGTTTCAGGCTGGAAAAAGGTCTGCACCATCTGAGACAAGGGACTTTTAACCAAAATGGGCCCTAAAGTGCCTGTGCTTTAACAGAACGAGGAAGAGCTTGAGCAGAAAACATCTGGAACAGGATCAGAAGCCAGACACACTCCCAAACAAAGGAGATACATGGCCTCGGAGGAGAAAACAGACATGTAAATGGAGATGGAGGGTGCCAAGAGCAGGTTGGGTTTCTCTGGATCTCATTTGTCTTTCTTGTGCTGCAACTGTCCAAAGCAAATGCTGGGGGGGCTGTGGCGTGCCAGAGCACGCCAAGGCCATTCATCACATGCTGTGCCAGTAGTCGGGATAAGCCCATAAGGAGCAGAAGCTCCCAGCTGTCTGGAGGGGCTCTGCCTCCTTTGCACCATCAGTTTTGAGGCTGTACAGCCTTTCTTGTACTGCATGCAGGCAAATTCAGGGAGAGAATGGCTTCTCCTAGCAGGGCATTAACCCCAGCAAATGTGACCCTGCGGTGCTTTTCTACAGAGGCTCTGGCTGGGCTTCAGGAGGGTCATTGCTCTCTCTGCTTCCAGAACCCCTTCAGCTCAGTCCAAGAAGGAATTCCTCCTGGTAGGGATCTTGTCCTTTGTGGGGTATTTCTGATTGCACTCACACAGGCCTTCTGGGTCAGTACTTTCCAGTCTGCTGGGTCCCAATCTGCTCGGTTTTGCTTCCTCTCTTCCAGTAAAGCTGCTCTCCTGTACCAGACACTAAGTCAAAAGATGGAGGGAAGGTAGTAATGCAATGATTTTATATGGATCTGCTAAGAAGGGCTTTGTCTGAAAGCCAGGAGATTGAGGCTGTGTGCAGCTCTGGTGCGAAGAGAGTCTGCATCTCCGTGCCACACTTGTGCAGGCCATTGGGGACAGCATGGGCAAAGTGCCGAACCTAGAAATTCCCAAGTGAGCCAGCCTTTTTCTCAGCTGCTTGCAAAGGGAGCTGGAGGAGGCCATGGTGGCTGGGTCCCTGGGGGCTTCCCCACAGGGCAGAGGAGCCTGCGCTGCCCCAGAGGCAGCTTCTTCCTTCCCAGCCTTCCTATGGGATACTTCCATCCAAGGATTTCCAGGCAGAGGATGACTGAGGCCAGGAAAAAGCCATCAAAGAGAGTAAAGCTTGAGTCTGCGGGGGCAGAGCTGCCAAAAGTGCAAAGGAAGCACAGGGCAGGGGAGCTGGGGAAGTCTCTGAAGCAAATAAGATGTACCAGGCTAGTATTCCTACCAGGGCATAGCAGCAAAGGCTGGAAAGTCCCTGGCTGGCTCTTCTGTGTCTGATAAGGCAGTCTGGCTCCAAGCCCTGCCAAAGGAGGACTTGCTTGTGGATTCTTTTTTTTATAGGAAACGGAGGGGAGAGTCCTCAGGATAGCACTTAGAGGGATGGAAAAAGAAAAAGCAGCCAGATCCTTCCTTCAGGCAGCTCCAAGCACAGCCGCAGTATTAGCCAGGCCCCTGAACTGCACAAGAAAGCTATTGGGAAGTTGGGACTTCTCCTCTGCAGGCTGGGAATATAACACTGAAGCCTGCTAAGCCCCTGAGTTCCCCTCTCCTAATGCTACCATGGTTCCCTTACAAGTGCATTGCCACCTCTGGAAACCCTAAAGCTCTTTTAAAGCCTCCTCCTGCTTCAGGGAGGCTGACCCAGGACCACCCTTCAGCTTTGGTTAGACACATCCTCCTCATGTCCCACTGCAGCACTGCCGGGGCCAACCTAGCTGCTCCTGTGCTGATGTTATCCCCAGGTGTGACACCAGCTGCGTCATTCCCCAGAATGATCAAATTGCAAGTTTAAAGAAAACAGGAGTGCCCTCTTTGCATCCTCTGTAGATATGTCATGGAAACCTGCAGTGTAGGGTGCTGGAAGGATGCACCCATCATGGGTGCGTGCACATGGGTTCCAGGCAAGCTCCACCTGGGGAAACTCCTGTGCTGGTGACTCCTGGATGCTGGAGGCAGGTGGTAGGGAAGGATGACCCTGGTTTGTTCTATTTCTTTTACTTTTTCTTTTTCTTACATATCTAATAATGGTCTCATCTGGAGAGAGACCCAGAGTGGTACAGCTTCTGTCCTGACCCAGCACTGCTGTTCTTGTCTCCTCCGCCCTTTGCACTGCTAAATTTCAGCCGGAATCTATTGTATACACCTATTCTCATCAGCTGTTCCACTGCTCCTCTGAATCACAGAGAACATCATTAACCTGCTCCCGTGTTTCTCATCGGTGTCCAATGATCAGCCCCACAGTGTCCCAGATCTATTGAACCCCGTCGTTGCTGCCCTTTGCAAATGTCCTGCTTTCTACAGCCACTTCTCATCCCCCAGCAAGGCTGGGATGAGGGGTACCAGCAGAGACCCTTCCCTGCCCTTCATCCCCAGGAGGTCTTCACCTACCCAGTGTTTCTCACATCCTGAGGAAGCGGCTGCAGATGGAGCAGCCATGAGCGCTGTCCGGGAGGGAGCGTGCCGGTCCTTTGACCTCCCGTCCTGTGGGAATGAGAGAACTCCTGGCTCCCCGCCCTGCCCTAGCAGTGCTTAAACAATGTCCCTGACTCCCCGAAAAATCCCGGCCAGTAGAAAAAGGCAACTACCCGCCGGGAAGGAGAAGGAAGGCACCGCTGATCCTCTTGTCTTTGTTCAGCCAGGCAAAGTCCAAGGCTAGCTGTCACACGGAGCCATTCCCGGGCATGGGTGCGCCAGCACATCCTGGAGACCCACAGGAACTGACAGCAGAGAAAAACAACTGGAGAGGACTTTGCCTGAGAGTATCCAGGGAGGCCTAGGGCTCAGGACACGATACATGAGGTTGGGTAGTCTTTTTGTGTGCTCCCTGTGTCATTCTCTGCTCACTGCGATGGACCCTTCCAGCTCCTGACAGCAGAGAAACAGTTAGGTCCTGGCTGCCCCAGGAGGTTGGTGGGGAACAGGTCTGGTACAGCATTTGCGAGCAGCCTGGACCACATCTGGTGCTGATTGTGGAGTGAAAAACTGCTAAAGGGTCACTCCAACGTATTTTAAGTATTTCGTGGTTTTGTTGTTGTTGTTGTTGTTTTTTTTTAAATTCAGTTTAAACAAACTGTAATTTCTGGGGACAGAGATGCGTAGAATGAACATGGCAAGCCTCAGAGATAGGCACAAAGTAAGAGGCTGCTCTGAGAGATGCCTGCCCTCCACCTAAATCTCTTGCAGCAGCTGTTGCTGCATCCCAAACACAATTTCTGGAGAAGCAAGAGAGTTCGTGGTCATCTTGTAGAAAGACATCCCTTGTCCCCAGCTCCTCTCAGAACAGAGAAGCAGCCTCAGCCGAGCACATTGCCACTTACATCTGTTGGAGAGTTTATCAGGCAGATTTGGGTGCAGTTGTGGGGGAATTACCCCGCAGAGCCCTGCTCTGCAGCCACAATGGGCTCATTCTTCTGTTGTGGCCCTGCCAAGGTGTGTGTGTGTCACTTGCTGTCCCTTTTCTCCTTCCTCGTGTGATGAAGTGGTAGAGCCACTCTTCCGCACATTGCCTGCCTAATCTATTTAGGTGAGATCACAAGCTCTTTGGAGGTCTGAGTCTTTGGACACCATGAGTAACAGTCATGGTTCCTGCAAGGCTTCTCAGGAACCCATGGCCCATGGTCCCTGTGGCCCAAGTGCTGATGCTCCTTGTAGTGTGCATGAAACCCCAGCCATGGTGCTGAGTGCTGGCACTGGCCATGGCAAATGCTTCAGCCCTCTCTTTCCCTCTCTACTGTCCTAAAATTCCAGGAGGAGACTGCCACGCTCCTCCAGACCAGGGGAGCCCTGCTGCGGTCACAAAACTCTTGTCTTTGCTGGAGACGCTATCTCAAGGACTCTGTGATGTGTTGGGATGGGTCCACAAACATCGCTCCCTCCAGCTCCCTTCTCACACAAACACAGAGCAAGGAGAAAGCATCTCCCAAACCTCCTGCAGCATCAGCAGTGGTTGGAGGAGGCAGAGGGAGCTGAGCATGAGAGACCTCCACACACGTCCCATAAAAGAGCTTGCACAACATACAGCAAGCATGGGAGGAAGCCAACATCTCCATCTTGGTGGGTTCTGTGGCTCTTTTTTATCTTCCATGCTGGTACATGTAAGCCTGCATCAGTTCAGAGCTGACCTCACATCAGTGCTCCAGACATATTCCCTCATGCTGTTCCCTGGGTTCATCCCTGCTGACACCCCAAAAATGATACTCTCACCCTCCTAGGGTGCCTGGCTGGTTGTGACTAGATGGCACATGGCCCATTGTACCCGTGTGAGGGCACCGAAAGCCACCTGGTTTACAGCCAGGGATGGGGCAAGGCCAGCCTGCCCAGCCCGCAGCAAGTGCACGACAGTGATTGATGACCAGCTAATCAAGGATGTGTTCCAGCTCCGAGCTGTGCACAGCTAACGTCTCACACCAGCGCCGGCTGCCTCCGCAGCAGAATAAGCTGCTGATTACGCAGCAGTAGATTAAAGAGCTTTTAATATCTTTATCGGGTACAAGATACACAAACTCAGCCTGGTAACTGTCTTCAAGGAAAAAAAAAAGTGAAGGTAAACCTAAACAACCAAGGGAGAATTCAGCGCTTTATCCCCCTTTCTATGATCTGCTCAGCTTTGCAGATTATGCAGCCTTGGGTGCATTTGCCTAAATATTCGCAGTGATATGATGCAGCTTCATATCCTTGAAGAGACACTTGCAGTCCCCATATATCAGTTGTGCCCTCTGTCTTCTCACGTTACCGATGGCAATTTGTCCTTTGCTGCATGGATTTTGTGGCCAGAGAGGCACGTTGTCACTCTGCGTCCTGCCTCCCGGCACAGGCAGCAAGCAGAGGGGCAATGGAGGTTGCACCATCTCCTTGCTGCTCTTGGCAAAGCTGAGGAGCACAGGAGAGATGTGTGACATCCAAAGTCCAGATCCTAGAGACACCAAGAGGTTGGGCTGCCCTTGGTGTGACAGGAGCTGGCTGGGCAGCACCCCGTCCCTGCACATCGTGGGGTTTCTGCTGCTGCCCATCATCTCAGTACCCAGCCTCCTGGTATGCAACGGTCTTTTTCATCTTTTCTGACTTTCTGGATCCCAGCTGTGCTTTGAGGAAGGATATGGGGATTATTATACTGGGGGAATCACAATAGTGGTTGCTGTGGGCTGTGCTGGAGCCCTTGCAGAGGGAACTTACACTTCCCTTTGTAGCCAGTGCCCCAGCAAAGTCAGTAGATCCTTTCCCAGGTTTTTTCTTCGAAGTGGCTGTCTTCAGAAGGAAATGAAAGCATGCGCCTTCAGGCACCAGTACCCTTCCTCTGGGCTCCAGACCCTGGTTAGCTCTGAAGTGTCTCAGGGGTTTCCAGCCCTGCAGAGCCAGAAGCACTACAGAGGTGCAGCAGGCCTGCCGATCACCTGCCAGGTCTTCACTATGGATCCTCAGGCCACACATTGGAAACTGCTGCATTTAAAGGATCGTGATGCAAAAGGGTAGCGAAAGAGGTTACCGACTGCAGGACTTTGTGCTGGAGCAGAACCAACGTGCTCATGCAAGAGGAATAAGCCAACACAACTAAAATCCCGCAGGAAGTGAAGCCCGCTACCTCACTGCAGGATCTAACCCAGCTTCGTTCTCTGCTGGGTTACCTTCCAGTTAGGCCACAGCAGGCTGCCATCCTGGTGATGATGGCACACAAATTGTACTGTGTTTCCTTCCAATGAACGCAGCAGTTATCTCCAGCCACGCTACCGGCAGGAGTCTGAACTTCTCGACTGCCCCACTGCCCCCTGAAGACATAGTGGTGCCCATGGCAAGGCGTCAGGGCTGCGTGGGTGACAGTAACTGAAGCAAATGTCCCCTTGTGCTGGAACACCCTCAGCATCGCTCCTGGCAGTTTTTTTTTGCCCCGGTCAATTAGCCTGGGCAGTTGACCCCAAGGGCAAACACCATTTCCAACAGGCAATTTGGATGCAGTCAAGGAGGGTGAAGAGACTTTAACAGGGTGGAGGCTGGCTGTCCCATGCTTGTTTGCCCAGGGCCAAAAAGCTGTCCCCAGCAGAGAGAGAGCTGTGTGGCTTTATTGCCCTGAAAAGCAAGGTCAGCTGGGTCTGGAGGTGCTCACCCCTCACCTCTGCACACAGCAAAAGCATTTCCCCAGTCCCCTCAGCTACCTTGCTTGCTGACACCTCTCATCCATCCCCTGCTGCAGGGTCTGAACCGGCACAAAGGGGATGCACAGCCCCACAAGCACCAGCACAGCCCCTTTGCCTCACCGCTGCCCCATACCATGGACGTGGCCAAGACCCCGTGAAAGGCCACAGGGAGAGAGGTGCAGGTCCTCACCTAGAGTGGCTTCACCAGCATTTCCAAAGCATTGGCTGCTTCATGCTTAGAGGATGTTCTCACTTGGCAGCACTGGGGGAGGGATGTGGAGGGTATCACCCTGCTGCAGGCAGGAGGGGACATGGCTCCCAGTTTGCGCCAGAGCCCCTGGCTTGCTGGTTAGCTTGGGACTGCTCAGCACCAGCATGAAAGCAGGCTCCAGCCCATCTGAGATGGGAGGGAAAAGCAAGGCCAGGGGGTGAGGGGGTGCCTGCTGCCCATGGCAGCCTGTCAGCGTTTGGAGATGCCATGTAGAGGTAAGAAGCATTTGCATGGTGAAAACCACCCAGGATGAAAAACCCAGAACCTTGAGCCTACAGAGAAGGGCCAGAACTCCCAAGACCTGGACTGGAAAGCTGGAATCAGGCACACATCAAGGAAAAGACGTGACATCCTCAGGCAAGAGGAGTTGTCCATTCCTTGCTGTCCTTGGGTCAGTAGTGAGGGTCAAACTCTCCTGGATCTGTAAATTCTACCTTCAAGAGCGATGCAGCCACTTCTGTTGAACTGCTGCTCTGCCTTCGGAGGCTGTGAATTTGGCAAAGGGATGGGGAAGCCTCAAGCCACAGAGATGCACGAGAACTCACGCCATGTTGTTACTGCTTCTGTCCAGATTCCACGTCCCCAGGCATGTGTCAACACAAGGGTGGGCAGGGATCCCAGCCATGCTGGAGAGGATCACAAGGGCTTTCTACCTGCTCTGCCTGTGGTTCAGTGGTTGTCACGATGGGTCAGTGGCTTCCTGCCCTGAGCCACACCCTGCAGACCTGCTCCCTCGGTTTCTGTTCCCCAGTCACCTTCTTCCTTTCATTTTTATTTTTTCTCTTTGACTATAAATAATCCCCAGAGGGACTTCCCAGCCCTCATGGAGGAAGGGGCAATAATCACTTCCTGAAGGAAGTAGTCAGGATGCTTGAAGGACTCTTCTCACCCAAGTGTAAATGATACCAAACCACTTCCCCGGTCAGGAAACGCTGGAGGTAGCAAGGGCAGAGGATGCTCCCAGAAGCAGGGCTCCCGAGCCCTTTGTGGGGGAAATACAGCTGCCGTCCCTCGCTCATTAATGTTCTAGGGGTGGCTGCCATTAGGAACCCAGCCATTGGAGATCTCTGGTGCTCCTGTTCAAGCCCCATGTTGGCCACAAAAACAGGTGGCATGTGGTTAAACAGCCAAGAGTGCTGCTGAGGGACTCCCAAGGAGTGCTTTGAATGGGATGACTTGCTTCTTCTCGTTCTGCAGCTCTGCACCAGAGATGGCTGCCATCCCCTCTAGCCACTCAGAGGTCTTTGTTTCAGAAGCAAAATCCTCCTCTTAAAAGGCTGTCTTCTTCCCCCGCACCTGGTGGTGAAGCTACCTACACCAGCTGGTGGTCTGGGAGGTCTGCAGGAAGATCTGAGTGCAGGGTCTTCACCCTTGGCTGGTGCTGGGAGCTGCTGATCCCGTAGTGAATGGGGTTGTGCCCTGCACAGACCCTCTTCTCCACACGGGACACGCACAGCTGAGTCGACACACTTCTCTCTCGACATTGTCTAATGGGCTTGATTTGTCCGTATTAAACATTTACCATCCACAGTTAGCTCCTTCATTAGGTATGACACATCATGTTTAACCACACAGCAATACTGCAGCCGTGCCAAAGACAGCAGCAAACGCTCAGAAAACTTCTGCATGAGGTTAATGTAGAGACCATGAGCTGATCTGGTGCTGAATTCAGACAAATGTACACAGCCTGGAAATACATCTGAGCTGGCAGAAGATCTTAGAGAAGCATGCACATCCACCTGCACAGCCTTCATCCCTGCCTTCTTTACTTATACTCGGCATAATGACTGGCCCATGGGCCCGGGGGTTTGCAAGGAGGAACGAGCACACATTCGGGTTGCAAATGACAGCGTATTTAATTCGCAGCAAAGCTTCTGGGTTTCACTTGGTGCCTGTGGAAATTCAAGGTGTTGCCCAGGGTTAACCAGATGCCTCTCCTGCGTTCCCCAGGGTGCTCAGCCCCAGCAGCACAGGGCTGGTTCTTCCAGGTCCAGAGAGAAACCAGACAGGTAGGAAAGAAAATGAAAAATTAAGAAATGACAGAAAAAAAAGAGATGAGGAGCACGCCAGGGGTCCCTGCCAACCCCAGTCCCACTCACCAACAGCATCAGGCCCTTTGCCCCCAGGACTTTGCCCTGAGGAAGGGTTTTCTCAGCCTCCTCTCCCAGGGAAGGCAGATAATTCCCCTGAAGGCTGTTTTGAAGGCAATGTTTGCCATCTAGTGGGAAAATAGAGTTTGGGCATCCCTCCTGCCTGCAGAAGGATGGGGCTTTGAGTCGTTTGGGCAGGAGCTGGGGGCCAGGCTCCCCCTGGCCCTTAGCTGGGCAGCAGCCCCCAGCCGCAGCGGGGAGGAGGAAAACTGGGAAGAGGTGGTGCTGGCTCAGCTTTCTGCAGGCAGCTCACGGGGCTCTTTGCAGCCAGCCACCGGTGCCTGCCTGAGTGTGCATCCCCAGCCCAAGCCCTTGGAGTGGTCCCTGGCTGAGCTGGTGCCCAGCAGAAGTGGGGAGCTGAAAGAAGTGCTCTGAGTAGGGGAGAAAGCAGCATGTCCTGGATAAATGGTGCCTTCCAGGTAAGCATGCCCCTGGGGAGTGGTGCCTTTCAGGGTGGCACCTTCTCGAGCATCACTGTCTTCCAGGACAGCATCGTCTTGGGGATCAGTGCCTTCCAGGTTGGCATCCCCAGCATTTCCTTGGCAATCAATGTCCTTCCAAGTCAGCAGCCTCCCTGGCATCAGTGTCCTTCAGGTCAGAATCTTCCCAACTATCCATGCCTTCCAGGTCAGCATTCCCCTGGGGATCCGTCAGCATCCTCCAGGAGATCCCAGGTGTAGACATGGACCAGCCACTTTTAGCACCTTACCCTATCCAGAGCCATCAGCAGAGAGGTGACTCTGCCAGTGCCCAGCATGTATGTGGTGCTCAGCTACTGCCATGTCTGCTGGATCTCCCAGCATTGAGCAAAGGCTGGGAGGACCCCGTGTGTTGTAACCCTGCAAAGCCACATGAGACTCTCAGAGCCACATTTAACTCTGGCCCATTATTTTCAGGATGCAAAGGCCCTTGCTGTACAGGGCTGTCTGTATGCTCAGCACTTGTTCCATGCAATCCTGGAAACCTAAGCAGCAGTGGAGTCCCCCAGCTGGTTGAGGAGCTCCTGTGTAGAGGTGGGCCATGCTGTCCACAACCTCTCTTTGCCTGGTCTGCCCCTGCAGACAAAGCAGCTGATACGGAGCTGGAGAAGAAGATGGAGTTTCTACTATGGGGAAAGGAGGAGGTAATTGCTGAGCAAGTGACATGGCAGCGTTGAGGAGATACGGTCCTCACACTGCATGGCACAGGAGATGTCCGCACAGGGAATATGCGGTGGGGACTGCTGTAAAAAGCGATGTGACTGCATGTGTCCCCCCTGGTGCCACCACACTTCATGTCAGGCACACAAAACACTGGGAACTCTTGCTTGGAAAACAAGACTGTTTTCAGTGTAAAAAAAAAAGCTGGCAGGAACGTTCTGGGCTTGGTGAGCTCATCCAAAGAACTGCTGCTGCTTTGAGGAGCATGCAGCCATCTGAGAGCATCACAAGCAGCAGTGCTTGGGTACAGCTAAGCTGCTGGCTTTAGCCTCCCACCATCTCTACTGCCACGTGCTTGGCGTCTCCCAGCTGTGAAAGACCAAAAGCATCCTGGAGGCAGGGAAGGGGACAGCCCCAGCAAGCAAAGAAAGAAACAACCCATTCCTGCAGGGAGAAGACTACAACGGGGCAGCAAGAAGAGGTATCTCAGGCCTCTCCCCCTCTCTCCACATCTGTTTGGATGCTAGCACATCTGGCTTGGCAGGAGATGTCTCCCCTTCTTTCTTTCAGGAAAGAGCGGATGATCAAGAAGGACTTTGCAAGCCTGTGGCAGCTAGAAATGGAGGCAGATGAAGAAGAGGGAGTATGGGTGGTCTGAAGGGTCTCCATGGGCTGGGCACTTGAACCCTCTAGCAAGACCCCAGGCAGAGGCATCCCACATGCAGGTGAGATGAAAGCTATGGCAGAGTGAATGCTCGGCACTAGGTTTTTAAAGCATTTGTGTTTGGATTCACTGTGTGCCCAGGGCAGGGTTCCTGCTGCTCCTCCACTCTCAGTGCCCGGACAGCATGAGAGAAGCAGCTCCCAAGGGGGATGCAATCCCTCTGGAGATGCCCCACACTGTCCCCTGACATTCTTGGCATCTGCACTGGTAACAGTTTGGGCTCTATCTCCTCACATCAGCTGGGATGCCATTTCCACAGGGAGCAGGATGCATGGGTCACACCTGGGACTCATTCCCAAACACCATCCTTGCTTTGCCCACGGGCCTCCCCTTGCCAGCCTTACGCATTTGGCCTCCCAGCCATTTTCACCAGTCAGCCCCTGCATAACGAGCATCTTTGACACTTAGGATTGTATTTGAGTGTCCAAAATGCCCATTTCTCTGTCTGTTCATTCATTCACACAAGCATATATCCATCCCTTTGTCCCTCTACCAGCCAATGCACGCATCCACCTACACATCTGTACACATTCCCTTGATCTATGCATCCTTCCCTCCCTGCTGAATCACTGGTGGTATACGTACCCTTTCCTTTCTTCCTTGCCTTGTGACACACATTTCATGTCCCTTCCACAATCTGCCAGGGTTGCTTTTACTTCTTTCCTTGGCTCACGATGTGGCGGAGAAGGAAGCAGGAGCAGCCATGCGAGGTAAGTTGAGACTGTTTTGCTTCACAGTCCTGTGCAATCTGTCTCCTCCCCTGCAAAATGCGGGCTGATACTGGCATAAGGGAGAGGTGGAGGCTGGGCCCGAGGGCCAGACCAGATATTTGGCAGGGTCTGTGGCAGTCAAGTAGCCTGGGCACTGCTGCACAACTGTCCACAACCGGTGGCCCACCACAATGGCTTTGGCCCAGGCTGTTGCGTTCCCAAATGAGCCCTGCACACAGCTGGGTGGCTGGTGTGCTCCAGCCCCTGCTCGAGAGATGCTCTGTATGAGGCCTCCCTGTGCTGCATGGAGACAAGAGGCACAGACACCAGCCTCTCTGTGCCTCAGAACTGGGGACCTTCCTTGACACCCGTCATTGCCTGCTGGAAATTCTGGGCCCTCAGCAGGACGTGGGTGTTGCTCTCCTGCACTTCTCCCTGCTGCTCGTGTGTGCAGCCCACAGGCTGCTTCGACCTGGCACAGCCTCAGCATCCCCAGACCTGGCTCGTACCAGCTCCCTCCGTGATCTTGGCACACCATCTGCCCTGAGGAGGGTGGGATACCGTGGCAAGGCAAGTTTGGAAGTGCCTCTGCCTACTCCGGGCAGGGTGTGTCCAGGCAGGGCTCCAGCCTGCAGCAGGAAGCCTCCTGCTTGCTCAGCCACCAAAGAGCCCGAGCCCTGGAGGAAGTGCCCTGGCCCCGCGGTGGGACAGGGAGGTGCCGGCGCTGGGACTGCTCTCGTGGTCCCTTCCTGTTTTTCTTCTCCACGGCTTGAAGGCAAAGTTGACTTTGGCATCTGGAGCCCTCTACTTTATCCCAGATTGCTGTTCACCCCAGCCCTCCCCTTGCATCCTCACTGGCGCAGTGGAGAGCCCTGTTCGCCCATGTCCGGTGCCAAGGCATCCTTCCTCCGGGCGGCTGGGTGCGCAGCACCCAAAACCAAACATCTTTCCCCATCAAGCACTGATCTTGCTGCTTCCTTGGGGTAAGTGATGTCCCTTTGTCACATTTGCAGGCTGTTGGGGCAGCCCCTGAGCCACGGGGCATCCCCTGAGCCATGGGGCATCCCAGCAGGCAGCCATGGTGCAGGCAGACTTCACGGCAGCACACAGAGCTCTCGTTTGCTCTTGGTATCTCCATCTGCCAAATGGGTTGCAGGTCTCGTTTGTAAAGCTTCCATCAGAGGGGAGAGGGGTCACCCTCCAGGGCCAAGGGCAGCAGGATGCAGTGATGAGGACCAGATATGCATCTGCTGCCCTCAAGCCACTCTGCTCACCAGAATTGGGTATCCGGACCAACTGGCCAGGCAAGCCCAGGTAAGGACGGGGACACAGAGCTCGGCACATGGGGACAGCACAGGTGTGGGTCCCCTCTGCCTGTCATTTCTCATCCACCCACCTGAGCTTGCCTGCACAGTGCAGGCACACGCTCCCTTTGGATATGCAAGGCTCTGGTGGTCTTTTCTCCCCCTAGCCAGCAGCAACTCCCTTCCATTTAGAGCATGTCTGGACTTCCCGGAGTGTATAAGCAGGCAGGATATGGGGCCAGTGCCGCTGGCTCATATTCTGTCCCATTTTCTGGCCATGGCGCTGCTGTGTCTTGAGCAGGCGTCAGACTCTAAACCAGCACCAGGTGCAGGGAAGCCACTGAGCTCAGTTTGCAAACCCTGGAGCCACAGGACATCACCTGTGTGGACCTGGGCTGGGACCCTGCAAAGCCAAGCACCAGCATGGGCAGCCCCTATGTCGCCACACCCAGGCTGGGGGTGCAGGGGTACCCAGCAAGGGCAGAGGGGTCTGTGGGCACAGTCATTGCAAAAGGCACAGCCCTGCTCCCGCCCCCTCCAACCCCATTCCCACGAGGACCCTTTTGGGAGGTCCCCCAGCTCCCTCTGCACCCCGGGTTCAAGGGCAGCCCTGTGGCCCAGCCGAGAGTGACACATCTCCCCGACAAGGCGGGCGCAGGGACCCACCCCACCCTGGCTCCACTCCTTGTGCCGCCGCTGCCTGAATTTCCACCCAGCCCCATCTGGATCTCATCGGGCCACTGGCACTGAGCACCGGGGTCGGGAGGTGCCAACACATGGAAACCATTAGAGGGGCTGGGTTGAGGCCCAGGGAGGGGGCCACATACTGAGCGAGGGGGGCTGTGCAAGGTCTGGCCTGGGTGAGGGTCTTTCTCAGGCCCTCTGGGCTCCTGGGGAAGGGACTGACCTGTTTGGGTACCAGCTCTGCTGCCTGTGCACCTCCCGCAAGGACCGTCCCCAAGCCGGCATCTCACTCAGTTGCTACTCACTTCTTTTTCTGGCCCAGCACCATCTGCAAGGAGGTCCTGCCTGGGTAGTGCCAAACTATCCCCTTTATTGGCATTACTGCTCCGTCCAGCCACAGCACAAGGCAGAGGAGCAGAGGGATGGGGGGGTCCCTTCTGCCTGTTGGTGGCTGGTGAGGAGTGACGGGCAGGGCTCAGCACCCCCTGCTCACTGATGCCCGACACCCCTGGCAGCCTGTATCCGCAGTTCCCCTCGACACTAGGCAGTGAAGTGGGGCTGGCTCAGCATCTGATCCCCATGTGTTCAGCAGCGCTTGGCGGTGGGGCTGGCCCGTCGCCTCGAGTCCGAGGTGCCTTCAGCTGGCTCCCGGCTGGCATGGGCAGCCCAAAGCTCCTAGGAGAAGAGCCTCTCTCCTTAGGGTCCATCCTGCATCCCCAGGGTGCTGGGGGCTCCAGCAATGTCCACGGCTGTGGGGTGACCCGGGAGGTGCGGGGTCCTTGGGGGCCAGCAGTGGCATCAAGTCCCACGTGTGGGCAAGCGGGTGCAGGGAGCAGGGGTCGGCCAGGGCTCTCTACAGGATCTGGGCCTCTGCCGAGAGAGAGGGCAGGGGGTGAGAGGGGTACAGACCCGCCCCTCCGACTCCACACTCCCACCCCTGCACTCCCCTCATTACCCGCCCTGCACCCCAACTCACTCGGCAGTGCCTTCAAGTGGGTGGCAGCAACCAAGAAGTTGTGGGGTTTGGTCTTGTCCTTGCCGTGTTTCCTCACCCGGAGCCTGGGAACAAAGCAATGGGGCTGAGGATCCTGAGCAGCCGCCCTGGGTACCAGGACAGCCCACATCCCCCATGATCCCGCTCTGCATCTCCATCCAGCTGTGCCCAGCTGTGCTACAGAGTTGCAGCAGGAGTTAGTCACGAGACAGAGCAGGGCTGGGATGGGGACAGGGAGGTAGGAGCTTTGGAGGGATGTTAGTAGCAGCAGCATCTTTGGGGGACGCCAAGAAAGGTCCCACGGATGTGGGGTCATCAGCAAGACCCCAGGAAGGCCGGGCAGTACTGCAGCTGGTGGGGTGAGGTGTGCTGGAAAGAGGCATTGATGTGGCAGGGGGGCAAAGGGAGCACAAAACACCTTATGGGGCTGCCATCAAGTCTGTTTGGGCAAGGGATCACAGAGCACGGCTGGGGGGATACAGGGCACCTCATGCTGAGGGTTTGGGGGTCAGAGTGGGATGGGGACAGCAATCATGCAGACACCTCCCTCTACAAACCTACCAGATGAGGATGGTGACAATGAGAACAGCAGCCAGAACGAAGAAGGCGAAGATCCCAAGGGACACCAGGACGGCCATCTTCTCCAGGGGTTCACTGCGGTCTGGGACAGAAAGACTGTCACAGCTGAGGGATGCCACAGCCCCCGATACCCTGGGGACACTATTGCAAGCTCCTGGGCACCCCAGACACACATGAGCAAGGGGCAAGAGACCCTTCCCACTACTCTCAGCCACCCCTGTGCCCAGGCAGGCAGTTGCCCGGGGGCAGTCCCTGTTCCTGCGTGCCACCCCCAGTTCTACTCACTGATGGGCTCAGGGTTGGGAGCCTGGGAGGGCTCCTCGGCCAGGCTCTCCAGGCTGGCATCTGTAGTGGTTTCTTCACTTGCCGCAGTGGCTGGGTCTGGAAGGACGGAGGGGACGGGAATCACTCACCCAACATCACGGGCAGCCCCCAGGGACCCACACAGAGGAACAAAGAAAGGTGCCCCTGTGTCCCAGGGGTGCTGTGAGCCCCAGGGTGCTCCTGGGGTGCTACTGGTGCTATGGGAGCCCCCATCTGCCTCAAGGCTGTGGGGGGCAATCCCCAAATGGCAGCAGCACGGCTGCAGCCTGCTGTGGGGTGGAGAGACACTTTGCCTCCTTGCAGCTCTGCCTGTCAGTTTTTGGATGGTGCATGGCATCAGCTTTTTGGGTCAACTTTAAGGGACTGCAGGAGCTGAGGCTTGCTCATGTTGATATTTGGGGAATGGGTGCCATGGGGAAGGGGCTGGAGAGGGGCAGCCCAGGGTGCTGAAGTGGCTTTGGGGAGGGATGACGCAACTTGGTAGGGATGCTAGGGGCTTTAGCCTGTCCCCCTCGCACCTCTAACCGGTGTTGCCCGGGCCTCGGCACTCCACTCGCTCCAGTTCCCGGCATCCAGGAAATCCTTGGCGCTGACTTGGACCACGTGCTCCAGCCCGGCAAAAGCATCCGTAATCACCTCGGAGAGGTTCACCGTCTCCACCTGTGCCGGGCAGAGGGGAGCTATGGGGCAGGAGGCTGCACCCCTCGCTGCCCTCCCTGGGCCCACGCCCACCCTGCTCCCAGGCCGGCTTTGCCTTTCCTCACCCATCACTTACCACAGACCAGGAGCGGTGGATGACGGGCCGGTACTGCAGCCGAAACCGGAGCTGGAAGTGGGGCTCCTTGGGCCAGGAGGAGGGGTACTTCCAGCTCACGTGGAGCCGCCGTGGGGCGAAGGGGATGGGCTCCACCACCAAGCCCTCTGGAGGGTCCGGTTTAACTGCGCCGGAGGGGACAGGGAGCCCTCGTCACACCCGACTGCCACGCAGTGCTGGGTGCTGGGCTCCCCACACAGGGCCGGATGCCCTGGAGACATGGGAATGGACATGGGGCTGGACAGATGGACACTCACTGATGGCCTGCATGGTGATGTCAAGGAGGCGGAAGCTGGATCCCAGTGGGTTCACCTCAGTGATGTTCAAGCGGTATGAGCTCCAGAACTCCGACCCATGGACGGTGCAGGTGCCAGGGTGGGATGGATCCTGTAGGCATGGCCCCACGTGCCCATTCTTGTTCCTGTGGACAGGAAGGCACGGAAGTGACATGTGCCCCCCACCTTCCATGTACAGTTTCCCAGTGCTGCCAAGGAGGTGCCATGCAGGGAGACTCTCACACCAAGAGCTCAGCGGAGGAGGCAGCCCCCGTTATGGCTCATGCAGGGTCCAGGGAGCTGCCCTCACCCCTCCAAAGCCTGACACATCCCTCTGAGAGTGACCAATAGGATCTCCATCCCAGTCCCACTGTCCCTCCTGGGAAGGTGTCTCCTTGGGGCAAACTCTTCTCCCAAGGTCCTAGGCTTGGGGAGCTAGTTATCCCATGAGGACACTCTGCCCTCGCCTCGGGGACCCCACTGAGGACAGTGGCAGAGTCTTTGGGATGGAGGACAAACCCCAGGGAGGTTTGGGGTGGGAGTCAGTCCTACCTCCGCTTCTCTTCGCCCGTCAGCGATTTCTTCCTACCATGGAGAGAGTAGGAAAAGCAGATCATGAGGATGAGGGGACAGCATGAAGCCAACCCCACCGTGACCCAGACAAGGGATAGGGGTCTCCGCACTGCAGAGCAGCCCCCTACTCCCAACCCCACCGTGACCCAGACGAGGGATAGGGGTCTCCGCACTGCAGTGCAGCCCCCTACTCCGACACTGACACACCGGAGTGACATGGCACAGGGGATGGAGCTAACGCCGTGCCCAGCCCCACCACCAAGCAGCCTGGCAGCAGAAGCTGGGGATCCAAACAAGATCTCTCCAGAGGACACCCCTTGCCCACCTGGGGTTCATGGTGTGGCAGCAGCAAAGGCACAGGGATGCTGATGAAAGCTCCTCAGCAGCTGGCTTTACCCTCACCCTACGGCCCTCAAAGCCCCCTGCTTCCCACAGCCCCCTCCCTGCCGAGCCCCCAGCCCCCTGTTCCCACAGCTTTCAGCAGGGCTGTGCTTTATGAGCTCTGGCTGACTTCAAAGCAGCCAGCTAGTTCGGCCTGCTGGGATAATTAGAAGCAGCGATGCTGCTGGGGCTCCTTTCATCCTGAAGCACGCCAAAGCGCTTGGTGGCTTGCAGATGACCTGCTTCTCTTTCATAGCCCCTTGGGCGCTGGCAAAGCCATTGGCATGGAAGGGCTCTACCTGTGCCAGCCCCGCAACGCTGCTGGGGGGCCTCCCTTGGAGGAAGCAAATGCTCAGTGCCCTGCTCCCCCCAAAAACATGACCTGCTCTGGGGTGCAGCATGGTCCTTGGGGCAGGAGGTGAACCCAGGGCATGGGTCGGATGGGCAGCAGGATCTGGTGGTTATCCTTGGCTGGGACCCAGGGCTCACCCCATAAACCATCCAGCCCATCCCCTGCAGGGATACATCACCTGTAGGTAGTGATGTATCTGGTGGGGAGGAAGGTCTCCACACTGGAGGTCCAGGAGCAGGAGAAATTCTCATAGTCAGATGCTCTGCAGGACACAAAGGGGACTCCCGGCAGGACTGGGGTCCGAAGGGAAGTGACAGTCAGTGAGGGGTCCCCTGTCCTGCAGCCCAGCCAGCACACAGGGACCCCTGTGTCACCACAAAAGCCTCTCTTGGCAAGCAATGGGGCCACACACCCCCTATACCCCAGCCCATGGACAGGCTACTCACGCCCCAGACGCAGGGACACAATGTGCAGGAGACCACCCTCCTCATCGTGGCAGCTGTAGGTCCCCGCGACAGCCAAGCCAGCGTGCGGCAGCATCAGGGATCCCTGATGGATGGCCGAGCCCTCTGGCAGTGCCGTGGCACCCACTCGTCTCCATTGCACTGGCGAGCTGAGGAGGAGAGACCGGCCAAGCAGTGTTAGGGGACAGCGGAGTCACCCCAGGCCCACTCTGTAAACCGTCCCATCGGATATAACCCCCGGTATGCTTGGAAAAGACCTACCCAGCGCGGGCACCGGTGCACGACAAGGTCACGTCTGTCCCCACCTGTCCGTACTGCACACCTGGAGGGACACAGACCCAGAAGGGTGTTAGCACCCCATACCACCCCATGCCAGGGTTGGGGGGATCAAGGTGGGCACCCTGGGGAGCTGGGTGCTGGCTGCGGGGTCTTGCTTCATACAGGTACCACCAGGGGGACTGGGAAGGACTGGTCCCAGTTGGGGCTGGGCAATAGGCAGTGGCAGGGCTGGGGCTGGCCAGAGAACAGCCGTCACCACGGGGCTGTGTTTCGTGTATGCCCTGGCTCTGGTAGGTCTGTGCCTGCCTGGGGAAAATGGGGTGATGCCACGGTGCTCATGCATGCGACGTGGGGGGCTGCACAGGGACTTGGTGGGGGGGGGGGGGCTCACCTTCCTCTCCCCAGCCCTCGGGGATGGCAAGGGAGGCTGACGCCAGGGCTGCTGCGAGGAACACCATCACCCTGCCCAGGCCTGGGATGGGACTGCGCATCTGGAGGAGGCAGAGCAGGGAGGGAGAGGGCGTTATCCCCTGCAATGGAGCGGCCAGTGGGGACCACAGCCCAGAGCATTCCTGCAGGACCATGGACCCCACATCTCCCTCTCGTCTTGCCCCATCCTGCCGGAAACAGCACAGGGACCGCAACATGGGGACCCCAGACGGGACAGCTGGCAGGGTCTACGCCACTGTCACAGCCAGTCCAGCGTGGGCTGCCGAGCAGTCCCCATGTCTGGAGGTGGGATGCAAAGCACAAACACTGACCAGGAGCTTGCAGCTGTGTGAGTTGGTGGGATTAAGGGCTCTTTGCCATGGCAGTCCTGTGCCGGGAGCCCTGGCTGGCTTCCAGCCCCAGGGTGGTCCGGAGACCTGCACTGGTGCAGCTGCAGTGGGAAGGGACTGAGGAGAAATTCTGGCCTGTATTTATGAGACAGCAGTTAGATCTCAACAGGCTCACACAGCCATGGAGAGCAGGTCTATGAGAGCTCAGATCGCACCAAGAGTGGGGCTGCCTGGGGGTCCCATGTCACTGCCCATCCCTGCACATGCTGCAGGGCTACTCTATGCACGTTTGTGCCCTTCTGGGCCATCTGGGGTCTCTGCACCCAGACAGAACAGCCCTGAAATCCCTTCCTCCCACTCAGAGATCACCAGTGGGTCTGGGGTGAAAAGGGCAGGGGATGCTGAGTCAGGGATGTGCACCCAGCTCTCCATGGGTCAACCCTAGCTACAGAACGGCATCTTCCCACCATAGCACAGCCAGCATCACCCTGTCTGTGCCAGCCAGCATCACCCTGTCCATCTCAGCTTACACTGGTCTGTACATGTGAGCCAGCATCACCCTGGTCAACCCAGCCAGCATCACCCTGTCCAAGTATCAATCTCAGCCTATATGGTCCCGCAAATATCAGCCAGCATCTTCCTGTCTGTGTCAGCTAGCATCACCCTGTCTGTTGCACCCACCAGCACTCTAAGGCAGTCATTCCAGCCTGCATTGTCCTCCACATACCAGCCTGCACCACCTTGCCACTCCAGCCAGCATCTCTGTGTCAGCCAGCATCACCTCGGGGCATCCGTTCATCCGTTCTGGCCAGCGTCCATCCATACCAGCAGCATCACACTGTCCCTATCAGCAAGCCCTGCCTGACCTCCACAGGCAAAGATAGCTCAGTCTTTTCTCCCTGGAACACCTGCCTTGCCCACCCCTCACAAGCAGGCAGGCCTGCTTATTTACACCCATCCTGTTGGGCTGAGGGCACGGGAAGCAGTGAGCTCCCTGTCAGCTCCAAGCGCAGGCTGCAGCTCCAGGACATAAATCTGTATCCTCCTGAGTCCCTCAGGGTTCAACAGCCATGGGGCTCCAGGGAGGGATGCTCCAGCCCTGCAAAGGCACCCCAGAGCAGCTGCCAGTTCACCTCCCATGGGCACGTACCCACAGCCACAGACCAAACTGCGCGACGAAGGAAAGGAGAGCAACACGGCAATGTGCTGCAACCCAGTGAGCGCGGGGGAAAAGGCAGGCGCACCCCACATCAGTCCCATCCTGAACATGCCAGGCAGCCTCAAATGCAAGCCCCAAACGTAAATAATTTCATAAGACTGTCATAAGCTTTTCCTACCAAACCACCCGAAGAAATGTTCCCAAGAAACATCAGTTAAAAAGTCTTTGCCAAAACTATGCTGGTAAATAACTGGGAACATTCAGCCTGAAAGTAAAATATTTTGGTGATGGAAGGAAAAAAAAAGGATGACTTTAAATATACTTAAAAGCAGCAGCCAAAAATAACTCCAAACATCACGTGGGCGAGAGTTAAGGGGATGGTGCTGGGGGGGGTCAGGGAGAAGGAAGAGTGAATTAGTGCGGAGAAAGAAATAGTTTTAAAATAAAATCATTTCTTCTCCTGACTGCCCTGGATTTTCATGCAAACGCTGTGGAGCGTGAAGGCAGAGCTGCTGTGCCCACCATGCCGCTCTGCGACAGAGAGAAATGCTCTGGGCGCTGGCTCACTGCTGACATGAGTTTGCTAGCTTGCAGGGCTGCGATCTGGTTCAAGGCCAGCTTGGAAAAATAACCCTGCAGCTGCGATCCTGAAAGGCATCTTTCCCCTATGGACAAGGGAAGAGCTGGGGGCATGGCACAATTCGCAGCCAGCTGCTGCTAACATCCCCAGGGAACGGTGTAACGGCTGCGGGTGGTATTGCCAAGAGACCCAGAGGCATCCCAGACCCCTATGTGGTGGCAGAGGGCATCTCTGCAGACCCCATCCTTAGCTGCATCTCAATCCCTGATCTCCACGGCGACCCCTCAGTGGTCCCCACCCTGAAGGCCACCCTGCATCCTCCCACCCTCCAGCAGCCATTGTCCCGGAGACCCCCTCAGCACTCCACATCCTCACCCCAGCACCCCATCAGCTCCGCTGCCTCGGATGGGCTTTTTTGGGCATCTGTCCACCCCTGCTGGCGCAGCATGGGGGAAGCCAGCACCCAGCCACCCCAGACACACACATTGGTTTAGTAAATGACCGGCCTGAGCCTTGCCAAAACTCAGCCACAGCCAAGCATCACTGCAGAGAGAAGAAACAGGGCAAGCCCTCCCTCGCCTGCCCAAAGGCCACAAACAAAAGGGGAAGGAGCCGCAGAGCGGGGGAAGACCCGGAGCCCTTGCCGGCCCTGGGCGCGGCGGCGTGGCAGGGGTCCAGGCGCCCCGGGCCAGGCAGAGCTGCGAAACAGCCTGCCCAGAAAGGATCCCCTTACTTTCTGCAACCAAACTCCCGCGCCGAGAGCAGAACAGGCGTGCAAACGAATGTGCGTCCGTGTGTGTTGCCGGATCACCTTCCTTAGTGGCTCTGCACCCCCATGGAGGGGCACAGAGGCAGAGAAAGCATCATCCATCCCTCTACGCTTGCACCAGCAGTGACGCATCCTAGGGACAGGGAGTCCCAGCACAGTGGCCCTGGAGACGAGCCGGGACAGAGAGAACAATCGGAGCTTTTCTTCCTCCCGGAGTGCTAATCCCGGGCTCAGAGGCGTCTGCTGCCCGTCTGAGTCTGGGTGACATTCCATGGCCACGGCCGGGGCAGTGGGAGGCAGCCCAGCTGGGGGCTGTGTCTCGGCCCCAGCAGAGAGGGCAGCGGAGCTGGACTCGGCTCCCTTGGCATGGGATGCTCTCATCACCGGCACGGCCAGCGTGACCAGGCTGTGCATGGCACCTGCAAGTGTGAGCCAGAAACGCAAGCTGTCGCTCTCCATCCTGCACCGACCCTGCTGTCCCGATGGGCATCCTTTGAGCTCATCCAAAAGTTTTTGGGGAGATGCCAGGAGAAATCCTGCCATGAGCCCCTTCCTGCTTCCAAGTTGAAATGCTGCAAAACATCCCCCAAAATCACACTAGTGTGCATAGGCAGGGATGTCCACACAGGGTGTGACAGTCCACTTGCCACATCTGCTCTGTGCCGTGCCCCACTGCAGCCTGGCAAAGCCCAGCGCAGATTCCTGGGGGAGGCCAACTTTCCATTGCGCTCGGCACTTTGAAAGACAGTGGGTTTTGGGGTTTGGTTTTTTTTTTTTTTTTGGCTTTGCTTCATTTGAAGTTTCTCTTCAAAGAGAATTAGATGCATGCAGAGCCGGGGGTGGTGGGTGGAGGGGGACACAAGCAACCAATGCTGTGCTGCAGGGCTCAAGATGGCAGCTGGAAGCCACGAGATGCTCCCCACTGAGCACAGGAAGCTGAGGTGCTTCCTAACCTCTCCCCAGGGTGGTCCGGGGCAGCATCACTGCAATAGAGATCTGGCAAATAAAACAGCCTGAGAGCTCTCTGCCCACCGTGCCCTGGTCCCTGCCGGAGTCACTCACCTGCAAAAAGCCACTCTGCAACGGGCAACATCTGATGCTGGCCGGCTCCAACACCCCAGAGATGCCATCGCGCTGCACTCCTGCCCCTGAGCTGGGGGAGCATCCCTGGCCCTGGCCCCGCTCTCTGCCAGTGCCCACTGTGGGAAACCTGTCCCATGGCCACGGCCGGCAGCGTTTTGAAGCAGCAGGAATTCCCCTCTTCTTGCTTTCCTACAGGCTCGGGAGCACAGCTCCCTGCTAACCCCGACTCCTTCCAGCAGTCCTGCAGCAGCACCGTGCCCAGCTCTGAGGAGCCCCAGCATGGCCTGAGGCCACCCCCACGGCTGCTGATCTGCCCAGAAACCCAGCAGCACCCCATCCCCTGTAGCATCAGTGACCTCCATCATCAATGCACCAACACGCGTCTTTGGGGTGGGGGGTGGGTATTGATCCCGCTGCAGGGACGGACCCCTGCCACTAGCCACCCCTGTCCTCTAACCGTCACTGGCACCCTCGCAGCCACAGCACGCCTGGGGAAAGCCCACCAATGGGCACTGGCAGGGAAGGAATCACTGTCCCCCATCACCTCCAGGGCCATGCATAGCCCCCAGGGCCACCAGCAGCACCCAGGGGCAACACCTGGCCCACCCTGGGTGCCGCTGGGGTGATGCTCCCCGAGGCCAAGGGGAGAGCCCCACTTGCTGTCCCCATCCCCTCTGGTGCCTTGGGGACCTGAAAAAGGGCTGCTTTCCTCAGCACCCCTTTGGTGGAGCGCTGAGCACCCATGGGTCCCCATGCCCACTTTGGGGGCAAGACACCAGGCGGAGCAGACACGGGATGTACACGTGCACAGCTGCACCCAGCACCTGCTGCTGGAATTACCCCAGTTAAACCAGTAAAACCAACCTTTCCCTGGGAGGCTAGTGCAGTCCAGTAAGCTCCGTGCAGCCTGAAAGCAGGGTTAAACCCAGTACAGTCCCAGTGTGGGGCTTAACTCAGGGCAATCCAAACACAGGGCTATACCCCACACAGCCCAGGAGCAGGATTAAATCCTGCTCAGCCCAGGAGTGGGATTAAAGCCAGTTTAGCCCAAAAGTAGGATTAAAATCTGCACAGTCCAAACCTGGGGTTAAATCCAGTGCAGTCCAAATGCATGGTTAAATTCAGCTCAGCCCAGGAGTGGGGTTAAACCTAGCTCAGCCAAAATGTGGGGTTATGCAGTCCAAATGTGATGCTAAACCCAATGTAGCCCTGAAGTGGGGTGAATCCTAGTTCAGACTAAACATGGGGTTAAACTCCAGCTCAGCACAAACGCAGGGAACCAGTTCATCTCCACAGCCAGGTACAATGCACCTCTCCCTCCAGCCCAGACCAACCCTACCACGACATCCCTCGGCAATGCCCAGCTGACCACAGCTCCACTGGTGTCCCAAGCCCACCCCCCAGCCCCGTCCCAAGGGCCACCTCTCTCCTCTGTGATGCTGGCAGCTGCTAGCAGGGCCCGGTGCTTGGGGGTAGGAGGGCCACCCCACATCTCGACATGGTGGTAGCTTGTGTGGAGGTCAGGCTCTTCTCTTCCCCTAGCCAGGGAACTCCCACCTCAATGCCCCGATTTCCACCCTCCCCTCTCCATCCCACGGGAAGGAGAAGTCTCTGGCTCCCGGCTGTAACCGGAGGCATCGGCAAGGGCCAAAACAGGGAGGGCTCTGCTAGCAGCCAGCAGCCCTGACGCCAAGCCAGCTGGCAGCGTTGCATTTGGAGAGAGGAGAGAAGGGGTCCCCCTGCCTCCATCTCCATCCCCACACTCTCCCCCTGAAGTCACGTGCCGGAGGAATTCCCAAATTTTCCAGCTGTAAAGAAACCCACCGGCGCTGTAGCCAGGAGATTATTTTTTGGTGGAGGGACAGAGTCCTGGAGCAGCTGCATACCCACTGTCCTCGTCACAGGGTTGCAGGATGGGGACAGGCACGGTATCGGAGCTGGGGACATGGGTGGGACCCACTGGCAGGGAGCTGGGCCACCCTGTGATTAAAGCAGGGTGGGAAAGGCTTTTCCTGTCCCTGGAATATTTTAGGATTTGGGATATTTTTCTGTTCCAGGGCTCAGCTCAGCCTGGCAGAGGTTTTGGTGAACCCGCAGCTCCAGGGATAACGGAGCAGCTGGGTACCAGCCTGTACCCTGGCATTTCACCCCCCACAGCAGCATCTGCAGCCCCCAGCAGAAACTCCCCCCATAAGCTGGCCCTAGGGCTGATACAAGAGCATATACATCCATAGATGTAGGGCACAGACATATATATGTACATATATATCTGAGTGCCCCAAACAAGCCCAGCTCCTCCTGATGCTCCCAAAGAACTCCAGCCTGGACTTGGGAACACTGAGCAGGAGAGAGGCCCCACAGCATCCCCCTGCCCCGTCCTCCCTCCATCCCTGGCTGGTGCCTGGGAGCCATCGGGCTCAGCTCCATCCCTGAGGCAGGAAGGTGCCCAGGTCAGCCAAAACGCTGCAGGGCGACAGGGCCAAAATAAACAGCTCACCGTACCGCAGCATTTGCTGTCATTCCTTCTGCAAAACAAAATCCCTTTCTGGCCGGAGAGGGATTTTAGGTGTCACTAAAGGCCACCTGAGCTACCACCAAAGGGCGGCCCATTAACCCTTTGCACCCCACCGGTGTGGGGGGAGGATGGTGGTTGCAGACCCCCAGCAACGTGCAATGTGGAGATGCCGGTGCTGGGCTCTGGCACCTGGTGGGACAAGCGTGGTCCATCCTCTCCGTGCTTGGAGACAGCCCTGCTGCCGTGCTCTCCTAAGGGGCTGCAGCCCAGGGGATGTGGCAGGGTGCAAGGCACTTGGCAGGGATGGAAGCTGGGCAAACACCTCGCTGTGGGCACATCTGTGCCCCCTGCCTCGTGCCAGGTCAATCCCATGGCAGCCCCGAAGCCAAAAGGAGAGGCAGAGAAGTGGCAAGAAGCGGGGAAAAGCTGCGGCAGAAGCCCACCGCCGAGGCTGAGGGCTGTGGCACAGGGCCAAGGGATGGGGGCTGCACCCTGCCTAAGTGGAGAAGGTTGGAAAAACACTATCCGGCTCACTTTCTGCTGGGGAAAAATAACCCAACCAAGTTTTCCTGAAAGATTAAGTGTGATTGTATCCGAGCCAGGGGGGGAAAGCAGGGCAAGGCGCTGAACGTGCTGACACATCTCCTTCCACGATGCTGGAGAGACGCCCCGGCCCCGCTCGGGGCCAGCTCTGTTTATAGGCTCCTATTGTCTCTTTTTTTTTCCTTTTGGGTTCCCCCCCTCTCAAATGTTATAGTTTAGAGTAAACAAAAGCAAGCAGCCTCTCACTCCAAACATTTCAGCCATCCCAAACTTTCTCCAGAGGGGGGCTGCCCGTGGAATTTTCCTCGTCCAAAAGAATTTCGAAATGTTCCCATTGCAGCCTGCTCTGACCAGAGGCCAAGGCAGCTCCGAAATCCTTCACAAAACGCTGGAGCTGCTCTCTGCCCAGCCCTGGCTCCAGTCGGAGGCACCAAGGACCAGCAGCTGCTGTACCCCAAAGCCCTCCCATGCACAGAAAAACCCTCCAGCCTGGCACACTTCCCAAAGGGTGACAGAGAGGGGTCCCATCCTGTATAGCCCCCCCAGCCCAGCCCATCACCTGAAGGGAGCCTGTAAGTCCTGGAGAAGTCACATCCTACTTTTTATACTTTAAGCCGCCGCTACGGTTATTATGGGCCTGAGATGAAAATGCTGGTGCAAAGTGCTGAGATGCACGGGGTAGAGGGGGGTGCATCCCAAAGCACACACTATTTCCCTTTGCAGGCAGCATCTCCGCAGGGCCAGCTGGAGCGAAGCAGCTGCCGGAGCTCCTTGGAGGAGCAGGCAGTGGCAACCCAGGCACAGGGAGGGCAGTTTGCAGCAGCAATGCCTGCTCGGTGCCGCCTGCTCTCCCCTTGGGCAGAGGGAGGAGGGGATGGTGTGCTGCATCCACCCCTGAGGATGGAGTCGGGGCACAGCACTGTCCCCTGCGCACGGAAAGGAGAAGGAGATGTCCTCCAGGATGAGCCAAGATGCTGGGTGCCACCTAAGGGTGCTGCTCCTCCCTGGCTCACATCACATTGTCAGGGTGTGCACCCCAGTCTCAGAAAAGGTGGGACCCCAACGTGGCCAAGCAGACCCTCAAGAGCTCCTTTAGCTCCAGCGAGGCACAGATGGGACATGGGACCCACCAGACCCCGGTGCAGGGGTGCTGACACTGCTCAGCTCACTGGCAGTGAGGGCTTCAGGGTGGACCCTGAAACAACCAGAGGGACAAAAGCCCAGCCGAAAAGACCCACAAGAAAGCCAGCAGTCGTGGGAAGAGGCACCCGAAGCTCAGCCCAGCGTGGATTTGGCTGTCAGTGCAAGCCATTGTGATGACCTGGCACATGGATCTCCCCTACTTGCTTTCCCAAACAGTCCCCAGATGGGTGTTACCACATAGGTGGTCCTGAAGCCCAACACACATCCGGACATGCTGGGGAGCCCCCACCTCTTCCCTCCCTGGGCACATATAGATTTTGAGGGCTGCAAACCCTTGAAGCACCCATGCTGTCAGCCCAGGAGAGCAAAATCTTGCTGGTCCCCACTGCATTCCACCCCCGCCCAGTATCCTGGCCCGGTGGGCGCAGAGCTCTATGCCACCACAGTGGCACTGCCAAAGGGGGGAAGATACCTCAGCTCCACGCCGCAGGGGGGTCTTGCCACGAGACAGGGCTTCTCCGGGTGTCCCCGTTGCCTCTGCACCATCTCCCTGTGCCGCCTCGCTGGGCTCTCCTCCTCCGCAGAGGCTGTTCGGCGGCTTGGCGTGGGAGCGATCCCACACCCCCCTCCCCTCCAAACCCCCGGCAGCCCCCTCCCCTAAAAAGGGGCCAGGCAGCGGCTGTGCGGGGAGCAGAGCCCCCGACGCAGCAGATGGGGTCTGTAAGGCGAGGCTCCCCCAGGTGTGTTTGCCTTGGCCGGGGCTCAAACCCATCTAATTAGAGCTACAGAAAACATATATTAAAACAAACGAAGGAGGGGGGAAAAATAATCCTCCCCCTGGCGCTGGGGCCCAGGGTTTGGCCGGGGTTTCTCGGCAGGCCAGGCGCAGGCGATACAGGCTCTGCTGGCAGCAGCCCGGGGAGGGAGGGGTGTTTGTGGATATTAAAACGCGCTCGTAAAGGAGAATAAAAGGGCAGCCTTGTTTCAGAACAAGTCTCCGAGGCTTTCCTCTCTCCCGGCATGCTCGGCACCTGGACGGCAGCACCAGCAGCTTCGCCCTTTCCCGCAGCCACCCCCGGCTCGCCCCAAGGACTGGGGTGCTGCTGGTGGGACCCCAGCCCTCATGGGGTGAACCGCAGTGCTTTCGGATGGGAGCAGATTTGGCAGGGCCACGCCCCTGGCCTCCGCAGCCACCCGCACCGGATTAAAATCACAGTTGGCACTTTTGGACAAACCCACCGCTGCACATCCCTTCCTCCGCGCCCCTGCAGCTCCCTGCCTCCCCTGCCCACTGCCCTGCCTGCGCGCAGGCAAGGCTGCCCGGCCCCAGCTGCGTGGCAGTGCCACCCGTATTTCACTGCCTGGCCTCTGCCGGCCTCCCCGTCGGAGGCAGAACAAGCCGGACGGTGTTTTGGCCAAGGTTTAAAATTAGCCCCAGGCACCCGACACCTCCGGCAGCCAGGCAAAGTGAGGGGCTGTGGCAGGGTCCCACACGGCTCCCTGGCACCTTGGGGTCTCCCCCCAATCCCCAAGGACCTGCAAACCTCTGCAGAAGTCCTCTCCTCGGGACATCTCCCTGCATCCATCGCTCCCCCTACATCCCTCTCCTTTTTCCTAGCAGCATCCCAACAGCATTGGCTCACGGAGCCCACCATTCCCCCAGCTCACGGGGACCCCAGGCACAGCCTGTCCCCAGCCACGGCCCAAATGACTAACGCCCCGGCAAGCGAGCTGGGTGCCGCCGGGGCGAGCAGGGCCCGTCCCTTGGCCGTGCTCCCTCCTTGCGGCGGTGAAATCACGTCTGGAGAAAGCACGGGGAGGGAGCCACTAGGTCAGCCGCCCTCCCTCCGCTGTTTCCCAGCGAGGATGCTCACTCCCTGCCCGCTGGCCGGTTGCCCCCACTGCAAACCCCGCATCCCAACTGAGGGATGCTCCAGGCACACAGCCTGTGACAGAGCCACACATCCCATCTTCTCCTCACTCCGGACCCTGTAGCAGCATCCCAGCCATGGAAACAGAAGGGGGAACTGCGGGCGGCGGGGGGACTGCTGACACCCCCCACAGCAGAGCAAACTGGCTCATGGAAGAAGCTGGTGGCTCTGGCAAGCTGGCAACACTCTTGGGCAGCACGGAAGGCAAGGGTGAGGGACAGGCCATCACCGCTCGCCTCTGACCTGGCATGCGGCACGTGCCGGCTGCGACGGGGGGTGACTAATGCGGCTCTTTAAATGCTTGCGCCGGCACGGGAGAGTGGCTCTGGGTTAGGGTTTAATTATCTGCCTTCCTCCGCAGCCCGCGCTCTCCTCTTGCTGAACCACTGTGGGGACCCCGGGGACGGAGTCCGTCCCGCCCCAGCTGGGGCCGCTGGCACCGAGCGAGCGGGGCCGCAGCGGGGAGCTGGCCGGGAGCACGCCGAGGCTGCAGCTGGGGGCTATAAAAAGCACGGCTGCGGTATGCAGCGAGGCACTGAGAGGGGAATAAAATTAAATCAGGTGGTGGATGAGTCCGGCGCTTGCTTCTGCAGCCCTGGCGCTGCTCCCTGTCGTCCCTTCCTCCATCGACAGCCCAGCAAGGATGGGACAGATTGAGGGAGCTGAGATTTGGCAAAGGATGGAGGGCTGGGTTGGCAGGCAGTGAAGGAGGTCAAGGCTGGGGCTCCAGCACATGGGCTCCTCCCGGCACGGAGGCATTGTGGCCACCCCTCGCCCACCCCTCGCCGAATCCAGGCACCCAGCCTCCTGGCAGCTTGCACTGGAGGATTAACCGTGCCCCAATTTATGGCCAGAAGTGCCACTGCCGGGAGGGGGCTGGCACACCCGCAGTGAGAACGGGCACTCCGTGCCGTCGCCCAGCACCCCAGTTGCAGCAGGGACCCCACCCAGAGGGGACAGAGACGGCACAAACTGGGGACAGGCAGGGCTCCCCTTGGGCCAGCGGGAGCTCCCTGCTCAGGGACACACTGTGTTTGCACAAGCCTAAGCAGGGGAAGGTCAGATTAATTTTAAACCTGAATAAACAAGGAGAGAAGGCAATGCCAGAGCTCACCCTTCCCCGTGGGGATGCCCAGTAGCGGTGCACGGCACCCACGGCACGACCACGCCCAGCTTGGGTACCCGCGGGGCTCAGTCCCAGGGCTCACACTGCCCCAGGAGAGCCGGGACGGACCCAAATCCCAAATCCCACGCCCAGGGGCCTCCCTTTTCTGCAAGGAGCTCCCAGCTGAGTCAGTGCTGGCAGAGGGGAGAGTGGCTCCCACTGCAAAATGCCTCTGCCTCCACGGGGAAGCACCCGCCCCAGTACCCTTGTCCCACCGGGAACAGCACTGGGGCTTGCCTGTCCCCTGGCCATGGCGCACGACATGGTCTTGGGAAACAACCAGAAGACACAAAAAGAATATAATAAAATTGTTTGTGGGTCAAGAGGAAAATGGAAAAAAAAAAAGTTTGAGTATTTTGTGCCAAAAGGAAAATGAAAACCAAAACATTTTGTTCTAAATGATAGGCCTTGTTTAGTTTTCAGTGGTTTTACTTTTTTAAAATGGTTTGAGTTAAATCGAGCTAAATTTGGCTTCCAAACATTACCTTGGGGTGGGGAATAAAATAAAATTAAAAAAAAAAAAAAATCAAAACATCTCATTTGGAAAATGTCAGAGCGAAACACCACGGCTTTTCCAGCCCTGGGACAGCCGCAGCCAGGCGCTGAATCCAGCCTCAGCTCGCAACTTGTGACGGCCTCTCCAAAGCAGCCTTTTTTTTTTCTAGAAAATAAAGCAGCTGCTGTGCCGACTGACAGCTGGCAGGGCTCGTGCCCTGGTGCCCGTCTCCCATCAGGGATGTACCCTCTGCCCGTGCCGGTCTCCGGGACACAGAGAGACCCCGCTGCAGCCAGCAGCCGTACGCGTGAGCCGAATCCGAGCTGAGCCGCTCTCTAAAACTCCTCTTTAAATGTCTTTTCTATTAGGTCAGCATTCCTGCGTCGCCCAGGGAAGGTGGTTACGGCCGGCAGCCCGGCACACAGGCTCCTCGGTGCTGGCTGCTGGCTCTCCTTCAGCAAGCAGCCTGCCCACGCTATTAAATTACTGAGAAAAATGGATCGTTTCACCAAAAATTAGGTGCAGGAACCGCTCGCGCAGTGGCAAGGCGAGCTGGTAATTGGAAATTCATAAAGCTGGCCGCAAACACTGCCTCCGGCTCCATTCCACCCTCCCCTGGTTGCGGCGAGGGATGGTGGAGAGGCATTCGCTGCCATCCCTGAGATGCCGCTGCTGATGGAGAGGCAGCGGCCATGTCGTCGGCAGCGGCGTTGAGGTCCCCTGTGTGCCCCCGGGGGATTAAACACTGCTGCATGGTCCCTGCGCCCTCAGTAGGATGGGGAAAATAAGTGAAAAAAAAGCCCTCAAGGAGCTTTCCAGGCACCGGAGGTAGAAAGAACGATGATGACCTTCCCCATGGACCTTGCCTCACTTACATCTTTAACCCATCGCAGGAGCACCGGTGCCGCTCCATCTGAGGCACCTCAGCATCCTCCTCCCGGACCGCTTTGAGCCCGAACCTCAGCACCTCACCAGCCGAGCAGAGCCCTCCAAGGCATCTCCAGGGCAAACTGCCTGGCTGTCAGAGCTGCCAGAGATTCGGGCATGTATCCACAGCCTCTGGTTGGGAAGGAGGGATGGGGATGCGCAGCAGACCCGACAGCTGTGCCAACGGGATGCTCCCAGGTGCTGGCCCCTCTGGAGTTCACACCGGCTGCTTCTCGCAGGATCACAGGCACCCGAGGGGGCCGTATCCTGCTCCCTGTGCACACCGCCTGCCCCCAGAGCTGCGGGGAGGAGGAACACAGCAGCCGGGGAGCCCGAGGCACTGAATTGTTTTTTGGATGCTGGGAGTACAAGGACCCTGGGAACAGCCCCGGCTGGAAAGGAGGCACAGAGCCGAGTGCAGGATCAGGAATGCCAAGGGAAAAGGGATGCTTCCCTGGGTGCAGCCCTGCTCCAGTCATAAAGCTGCAAAATTCAAAGCCGGGATGGGGTGAACCAGCCTCAGAGGAGCTACAAAACAGCTACCCAGGAGCCTCGCAGAAGCTAAAAAAATCAAAAGCAGCCGAAGCACTGAAGTACCCCCCGGGGTTGCGTGTTGGCCCTTGCAAGACAAGGATGGAGCAATAGCTGGTCGGGTCCACCAGCTCCTCCTAAGCCTCGAGGCCTCGGGCAAAACTCATGGAAAGCAAGGAAAGGCTCCTGCAGACCTCCCGAGGGGCCAGCCCTGGCCCGGCAAGAAAGTCTGGGGAGATGCCAGCTGGCCCGGGCATCCTGCGTGACAGCGGCTTTCGCAAAGCCAAGCCGGGCCACCGCGGCCGAGCCATCCCCAGGGACCTTTGCGGGGCTGCTACAGCACAGCTGTCAGGAGCTCTGTCGCAACACCGGCACGGCACTGGGCTGGCCCGTGATGGAGACCCCGCATGATGGCACTTCTTGTTTTTTCCTAGGTACTTTTGCAGGAAGGCAAGGGCTGAATCGTGCCTCTCACAGTGTTACTGAATTCAAGATGCACTAATGCCCATGCTGACTTTAATCAAAGAGTAGCCGGTGAGGTCCTCGGTTCCAGCTGAAGCTATTGGTCTGGCCAGGAGGAAGCACGTGGAGTTTTCAGTCCCAAAGGAAGGGTCCGGTGAAAGCACAGGAAGGGAAAGGAAACAGCTGGATGGGCTTCAGGGCACCAGCCCATGGGACGTGCCCCATTGCCTTCCACATGCTATTTGGTGAGGACATCCACACCCCTTAGGGCTACCCAGATGGTAGGTGGCATCCTTGAGCCCTGTTCAGAGCTCCCCAAGGTGGGACGGGACTCAGGGGCAGTCCTTTTCTGCCTAAGCCAGACGGTTCTCCCCAAGCTGACACAGAGATGATGCTCACCCAAAGCTGGCAGCTTCTCCCATCTCCTTCTTCCCCTTGGTCCATCTCCAGCATTGGCTTTTCCACAAGGCTTGGCATCCCTTGTTTTCACTTTAGGAAGTGAGGTAAACTAGAAGATGCCCAAACGACCTTCTTCCCACCATTAGGATTTCATTAGATGAAGAAGCCCTAAACTTTTCCACCTCTCCCTATAAGGCAATTTCCATGGGTCCATAACCATTTTTACTAGGCTGTTTCTATTTCAGCTGTCTCCTTATTGAAGGGAGGGGACCAGAGCTGAGCAGCCTCTGGAGAGCCCCAGGTTGATTTCCAAAATGCTTTCAGCATTCTCCTCTCTCCTGGCTGATGCATGGTCTTACTTCTGGTTCCCAGGCCATCACACAGGCCAGCCCCACATCTGACCACGACAAGTCTTACCTGAGGTCCCTCCAGCCTGTCCAAAAGCATCTTCAGGAAACATGTACGAGCAGGGCACTGGTGGATGTGACCTTCTCCTGGCCAGACCCTTAAAGAATTCCCTCGTAAGCTTTCTCAGCAAGGACCAATCCCCACTGGAGCAAGCCCAAGCTCTTCCAGTCAGATGTGACCAGAGCGCACAGTCCCGGTAGGATGGAGGTGAATTAGGTCATGATAGACTTCCTGTCCCTCTTCTCCTGAACCTCCCCCACCCCAAACACCAGAGGAGGAGATGTTTGCCAGGTTTTTTCTCCATGTCCCAGACTCATACCACTGGAGAGAAGGAAGAATCGCACCTTTCAGCCCTGCCCTCCAGAGAGTCCGGCACATGCTTTATGGGCTGTGGGTGCCGCGACCATCCAAAGGAACCCAAAGTTCACCCGGTCGCACCTCTGCGACAGGGTGACTCAGAGACCTGGGAAGCAGTCAGACTCAAGAGATAATTCCTGTTAACACACTGATCCCTGACATCGCAAACCTGCTTCTAATTTCCAGAGGAATTTTCCTTTTTCCATGGAAATGCTTCATGGGAATCTGGCTGTTGGAGAAGACAACTCAACCACAACTGCAAGGCGTCTGCACTCTTCCCCACCTTCACAGCCTGAATGGGAGGAGAAAATCACCATTGGGAGGTGTGGAGAGATTTGCTGGTAGGAATTCGGGTCACAAGGTCACTACATCCCCAACCAGAGAGATTTGGTGATTTTCACACATGCAATGCTGTTGTAACCACAAGAACACTTACAAAACCCAAAAACTCTCTAAACATCCCAGCGAGTCACCCCAGACATCCCAGGGCTAATTCCTGATGCTGGCTTTGTATCAGCATCCCAAATGCCAGTGAGGCCCCAGCACATCACCCGTGGAGAAGAGCTCCCATCCAACCTAAGCTCAGTCCTCAGCTACACCTTTGGCAGTGGCAGAGCCACCCTCTCCCACGCCTGAACAAGAAGAGGAGAAACAAGCTGGGAGAGATGCCCAAATTTTCTGAAGGGAGAAGAGCAGAGCCACAAGCCGGCACCTGCCCCCTCCTGCGGGAAGCTTCTTGTGAGGGGTTTTCCTTCAGAGCCAAACCCGCTGGAGAAGAGGAGGCAAGAATCCTTTGGCTTGTTTAACCTAACTAGAAGCTATAAATACAGCAGGGTAAACACCGGAGAGGGAGAAGAGGTCTTGAACTAAAAGCACAATGTTGGCACAAACCCACAGGGGAATAAACTCTCCAGGAACGCATTCGGCAGGAAACCGGAGGGAGGTCGAGCCCTGTGTGAGCAGGAAGAGCCTGGAGTCGCCTTTGAACAAGAGTAAAGCGGAAAGAGAGGGGATTTGAAAGGGTTTGAACTGAGTGCTGAGCTAGTTCATGGCAGGTCAGGGTGCCGTGCATCATCACTGTCCATGGAAGTTTCCCCACTCAGGATGGTCCAGGAGAGCCAAGGGAGAGGGCCAGGGGAGGCAGGGTACCGGTAAGCTGGAGGATGCAACTGCGGGCTGCCTGGGCACCCACTCAGCACGACAGCCCCTGATAAACTCGGGAGCTGCAAAAGGGAACTGCCACTTCTGCCACCACGAAGATGGCGGGGAGGCTCACCGCGCCATGAGTCATTCATTCATCCTTCACAAACAGGGCCTGCACTCGACCAAGCATCCTCCTCCCCCAGCTGCCAGGACAGCTCTGGGACAGGGAAAAAGTGGCTTATCAGATATAGTCAAGTTTTCCCCTCACTGCTGGGTTCCCAAAAGACTGAAGTTCACGGAGCAGGAGGCAGGGCGAAACTGGAGCTGCTCTTCTCCCAGCTTCCTGCAGGCAGCCTTTGCCTTCAGCTGCATTCCCTAGGT
Organism: Chlamydotis macqueenii; assembly: GCF_036417535.1. NCBI lineage: Eukaryota > Metazoa > Chordata > Aves > Otidiformes > Otididae > Chlamydotis > Chlamydotis macqueenii. The sequence goes on along the minus strand of NC_141593.1, from coordinate 9,128,835 downwards.
TTTTGCCCAGGGAACCCCTACCCACCACCCTACTGCACCCCATACCCACTGTCCACCCACCGCCGGCAACAGGCAGCCCTGCGCGCAATCCCTGTCCCTTGACTCCATACAACTTCAGATGCCAGAGTCACTTTACAGGTCTCTGGAGAGGAGATGTGGCCCCTTTCACTCCCCTCTAAAAGGGCCAGGTCGGTGGAGCAGAGGGTGCATGGGTGGCAGGGGGAACTTTGTGGCCCTGACCTGTCCCCTTCCCTGCCCCAGGAGCCCCGCCAGCTCAGCCTCCGCCAGCTCGCAGCTGCCCGCGAGGCTCCTCCACCGCGCGCCACGCTGGGATGCCGTGGGCTCCGTGCAGCCCTGTGCATAACCGCGCCGTGATCTGCCTTCCTATAAACAGAGCCAGAGTGCAAACACCCCACCTCCTCCTGCAAACGCGGTGGCCAGACGTGGCTGTCGTCTGCAAGGAGCGGGCACCTCCCGGCACCCAAGGCGCTCGGCCAACCCCGGCTGGCTCGGCACTGGCTACGCCACCAACGCCGGTCAATCCAACACCAGTTTGGGCACGGCAACGCGTCCGCGAGTCATTGCAGCTCCGGGTTTCTCCCCATGGAGACCAGGCAGGAGGAAAAATGAGATTCCCAAGGCACCCCTTAGCACTTTCACAGCAGGGTCTGGGTCTGCCGACAGTGATGTCCAAGCCAAGCTCAGCCCCGCGGCCTCCTTTGACACCTAGAGACAGCCCGGAGCCTGAGCTCGGAGGGGACCGGGGTGGGGACACAGCCAGCCCCCCAGTGGGCACAGCCCGGGGCTGGGCACCCGCTGAGGCTGGCAGAGGACCGAGAAGTCGTGACTGAGATGGCGTCCCGGGGTTAGGACGGATAAGACAGGCTGAGAGCCCTGCCAGTGCCCGCGCATGGGAAAGCGCCTTTTCCCGCGCCTCTCTTAATTGGGAGCAGCTTTTCCCCCTCCCCGGACCCCCCAGGAGAAGAGGGGGCCCTGCCAGGGAGGCGCTTTGCCTGCTGTTATTCCAGCCTTTCTCCAGAAAAACCAAAGTTCGGGGAGGAGGGGAGCGTCTGCAGAGGCTGGGGGAAGGGGCTCACAGTTCCCACCCCATCCCATCCCCCGAGCATCCCCGGGCAAGGCGGAGGCGCGCCGGGCGAAGAAGGGGGAGTAGCACCGGGTACCCCCAAGGCAGGCGGGGGGAAGCCGGAGGGCAAGCCCCTGCTAGCCACTTTGCGAGGGGACACTCTCACCTCCTTAGCTCCCGTCCCCAAACTTTCCCCGCTACGAGCAGCAAATGGCCGGGAGAGCCCCGCAGCGGCGCGCCCCTCACCGCGGCGTCGGGGAGGCGGCGAACCCTTCCCCCCACCAGCTCCCGGGGGGGCACGGGGAGGGTTTCCCTACCTTCCTGCCCGTGACGGCGGCTATGTGTCCATGGCCCTCGGCGGAGCGGGGCCGGCGGCGGGGCGGCCCGCGCCGGGCTGGCTGGGGCCGGTAGCGCGGGCGGTGCGAAGCCGCCGGGGCCGCCGCCGCCGCTCCATTGGAGCAGGACGCTGCCAATCTGCCGCCACCGCCCCGGGACGCTTCCTGTCTGCGAGCCGCCCCCCGCGCCCGGGACGGGGCAGTCCCACCCCTCCCTGGGTGCAATGTTTCCCCCTCGGGATGCACTATCCCCCACCAGGACGCGTGGTCCTCTCCCACCCCCCCGGGGTGCACTGTCCGCCCCCCTCCGGGGTGGACAGTGCCCCCCAGAGCTCCCCCTGGGGCGCAGGGACACACCCCTCCGCATGCCCAGGGTGCCTAACCCTGCCCGGTGCCCACCCCTCCTGCATTTGCCAACGCTGCCTGCCCCCCCTACCCCCCCCGCATCCCGGAGGAGCCGAGGCAGGTAGGTCCTGCCCGTGACTCAGTTTCCCTCTCCCTTGGGAGGGGCATTTCTTCGGGGTTTATTTTTCTAGCGATTTGTTTGATGGGGAGCGAGTAGGGCGAAATGGAGCCCCGGGGCTTGCGTCCCTGAAGAAAAGCCTCTTTCCTCCTTGTGGCTTTCAGAGTGTGTTTGTGTGCCCCTTTTGCAGCACCCCTCTCTATCGCCCTACCTGCTTTCCTTCAGAAATGAATTGGCTTTGCGATTTCAACACAGTGAAAATTTTCAGGAGGAAAAAATCATACCGCAGCTCTGCAATGGCAAACCAGCTGGTGAAGACCCTTTGGAAACTTTCTCCTCATCTGGCACCAGAGGCCAAGTGTGGTCTGGGGTCCCGCCGGGACACGCTGGAGCTCCCAGGTGATGCCGTTGAGTCTGGCGCTGCTGGAGCCCTGGGACAGACCCAGCGTTTTCCTTGCCGCTGGGCACGGCGCCTGTTTGGAGATAAGGGCCACGTGCCCCGGGTGTGTGCAGCACCCGCGCAACGCCCCTCCGGCAATCCCACAACAACAGACCTCTCTGCATCCCAGCAGGAATCAAGGGGGTGGCAGCCACAAACCAAACCTTGCCTGTGTTCTGGCACACCTTTGCAACCCCACCGTAACAACTGGCTACCTGCTGCCTATCTCTGCAACCCCACAATAACACCCCCGTGAGTCATCTCACCTCCCGTGTAACCCTGCAGTAATAACCTGGTGTTTTCCTTCAGCCCAGCCCTCCCATGCAACCCTATGATAACGGATTTTGGGAGAGGCGGAGGCTGCGGGTGAGGTGCCCTCACCGGTTCCCAGCCACACTGCAGTTGTTGTGCTCATCTGCTGTTGAAGCTCGCTGCCCGCATCACCAGAAGAATGGTCCAGTGCGGCACATCTACTCTTAGCCTGGGGATACCAGCTTGCCAGATGCATGTGGCCGGATCTGTCCCGGATTTCTGTGCCACAGGAGATGGGGCCATGCCAGGGTTGGGGATGTCCCTGCCTGAGTCAGCTCATGCAATCTCACAGGTGCTTTGCAGGAGGGGTCTGGTCCCACCAGCCTGTTCACGTCTGCCCTTCGCTAGTGGCTTACATGGATTTTGGGATCCTGGGGATGTAGGAAGGGCTTCCTGAGCAGAGAGAGGTTTTCTCCATCTGGCTTCTCACTTTCCCCTTCCCGCCTCCCCCCGCCACTTTGCACTCTGCAATCCAAGTGAGCTGAGGGATGGCGAGCATCTTGTTGAATCAGCCCCTCCAGAAGGAGCGGAGCTGGGCGGGCTACAGCAAGAATTTGGCCGTAGGTTCTCTCCCGGGAGCAGACCCTGAGCTTTCCCCAGCACTTCGTGGTGCTCACTGGGCGCCGGGAGCCGGGCTGCTTGGCGCCAGCGCTGGCGTGGAGCCACGTGCTGCTTTCTCCGCCGCTGCAGCTCTGGAGAGCTGAGCGGAGATGTGGATCCAGGGAATCCTGCAACTCTGTAGAGCTGGGGCCATCCTTGAGAGCAGAGCTTGATTCGGAGGGGGTCTCCGTGTCGGGGGAAGGAGATGACGGATACCTCACCGGGGTGCTGGGACAGGGGACGCAGTGGGGCTCTGGGGCTTGCCAGGCCAGCAAGCTGCAATGTTGGGTGAAGAAGGGGCAGGTTTGGCCGGGGAGGTATGGGGTCCACCGGGTTGCTTGGTGGGGTTGCAGGCACCCCAAAGTCCTCGGGGAAGGACTTTCCCACACTGTCCTGGCACAGGGCAGGCAGGACTGGCACAGCCTGCAGCTTTGACGTGTCGGCTCTTCCCCTGCTCCATCCTCAGGCTCAGGTGAGGATTGTGTCCTCCACACACCCCGTAGCTGCTCCATCCCACTGTGGCACAACATTTTGGTAAAGGATATCTGCCAGGCTAGCTGCAGCATCCCGACCAGCAGCTGGTGCCCTGCTCAGCGCTCAGTCCCCTGATCAGCACCACAGAAGGACTGAATCTAGGGGACTGCAGAGTCTCTCTTCTCTTCCCTTTCCCTTTCCCTTTCCCTTTCCCTTTCCCTTTCCCTTTCCCTTTCCCTTTCCCTTTCCCTTTCCCTTTCCCTTTCCCTTTCCCTTTCCCTTTCCCTTTCCCTTTCCCTTTCCCTTTCCCTTTCCCTTTCCCTTTCCCTTTCCCTTTCCCTTTCCCTCTCCTGTGAGCAGGACCAGTCCAGAAAGGGAGCTGCCAACTCTTGTCCAGGTGGGTCATGACTTGGACACATGAGCAGATGACTGGCAGTGATGTTATACTACCAAACCCACGCAGAACCTGCTGAACCAGGGCTGTATGAGCTGTGCGTTGCTCTCTCTCTCAGTCCACAGCTGTGCCTGACTTGCTGCTGGTGTTTGCTCAAAGACGCCCTGCGCTTTTTGCTGGGAAGCAGAAGCCCCACATCCACGAACTTGGCTCCCATTTACTGGGCTAGGTGGAGAGATTGGGAGGTTTGGGATAGGAAGCTCGAGAGCAGGGATGGCACTGAAATTGAAGTGAGATGCATCATGCTGATGTACAGGTGCCTTGTCATGATGATGTGCCGAGGGACAGGGACACTGGTCCTCGGTCATGTTGGAGGATTTAGCACTTGCTGGATTGCTGTGTGGATGACACAAGTGGAGCAGATGGACAGAGAGAGGAGGCTTTTGGGGACCGGAGGTCAAAGCAGTTGGAGGCTGTGGTGTCCTCCCACGGTTTCTGTGCAGAGGGCACTGCCACAGGGTGCATTCCCTCCAGTGCAGGGCTGGCCAGTGGTGTGGAGCTGGTGGCGTGGAACCTCTCCTGCCCCAGTGCCCATCTCAGCACTGCCTGTCTGAAGATGGTCCATGATTGTGCAGCCAGCACATGGATGGGGCTGGGGTAATTACAGGGCACACACATGCTTTGGTGCGCCGGTGACTCTTCCTGACATCCCAGAGGCAGGGGCTACTGTTCCAGAGGTGCAGGTACCTGCTGGGTGCAAGGCATAGCAGGGCAATGGGACTGTGCCAGCCAGCACTGTTCTTTTTTCCCTGCGTGGGACCTGTCCTGTGAAGCCTCCTGCTCAACATCTTTGCTCACACTGGCTTGGCGCGTGGCCGGGCTCTGACTGACGTGCCGTGGGCATGGCCCTGTTTGAAGTGCAGGCTTGTTGTGTGTTTACCCTGGCCAGTCTGAGGTGTACAGGAAACCAGAGAGCTCTGCTCCCTGGCTGTCACTTTATTTATTATGGTCACAGCTTGGGCTGCCCACGCTGTGAGAAGAAGGTAGCAAAAACCCCAAGTGCTGCAGCGCAGCTCCAGCCCTGCTCTGCTGTGATTCCCACTGCTGTCCTGCGGCTGAGAGCAGTCCCGCCTGGAGCAGGATGGCAGGGTGCTCAGTGTCACGTGATGCTCGCCTTGTCTGACAGCAGGGTGGTTTGTCCCAGACTTGTCCGGCCACACCATGCCAGGAGAAATTCCTGATGAACGGACACCCAGCCTGATGCCACATAGCAGGCATTACCTGCACTGGCATCTGGATGTCCCAGCTTGGTCCTATCTTCCCTGGCTTTTCACCTCTGCTCTGCAGAACAGCAACGAGCGTTGCCCTAGGTCTCTGTAGCTTCATCCCTGCTCCAGGGCTTTCTCTTCATCCAACTCTGTCATCTCTGGGAAGGAGGAGTGGGGGACACAGCCCAGCTGCCACCTTGACTTGCAGAGCCCGGGGCTCTCCCGCTCTTTGGGCTCACAGGACACGTGTGGTTCATTGCCCATGGCCAGCAGCTCCATGCAGCCTGCTCCATCCCTGCTGCTGTGGCAAGCCCTCATCCTGGAAAGGACACTAGGGTGGTGTCCGTGGTTGTGGAAGGAGTCTAAGGATTGGAGGCTGCTGAGGGCAGGGAATCCCTCCTTGTGGGGCTGGGGACAGGCACACCAATGGAGACTGGAGCCACCCCAGCTGCTCCCCACTGCTGTGCACTGCAAGTACCCGGCCGACAGCGCACAGATGGCTGCACACCACAAGACATGGGCAAACTCGCAGCCGAAGAAATGAAGCAGAGAGAGGAGACATTATACACAGAGCTATTTATAGGGGCTGCCCTTCTGCCAGGACTTGACTGGCAGCAGCAAGGGATGGGCTGGTGTTGAGGGAGCTCAGTCCAAAACCACCAGCCAGCAACATGGGGACATGAGATGAAACCTCCCCGTGCTCAAAGAGCTCCTGGTCCCTGCGAAGTCACGCGGTTCTCCAGGCTGCCTTGCTATTAACGGGAGAAAACAGTGGTGAGCTGATAAACAGGGGAAGATGAGCCAGCTGCTGACACCCGGGGTGATTTGGCAGCCCTCCTTCCCGGGCAGGCAGCTGGGTGCTGGAGCCCACCTCAAGGGACTAGGCACTTGATCTGAAATCGTCAGGAGGGTGGTTTGAGCCACAAAGAGTTAGTTCTGTGGAGGGCACAGAGAGCTTCCTGTAAGGAGGATTTTTAGAGCTCAACATTAATTTTGTTGTCTTTAGGCATCTCAAGACTCTGTGTTTTCTATGAAAAGAAAGTCCAGGCAGGGATTCGCTGAAGGACAATGATAATATTTGAGTCTGAGTTTCTGGAGATGTGAAATTTATAGCATGAGATAGTGAGTAAAAAAAACCCAGAGAAGTGGAACATGAGAAGTTATTTCCAAAGGAAAAACTGGAATGTTTCCTTCCAGAAAGGCTGGCTGTAACATCTGAACACTGCTGGACTCCACCTCTCCCCCAACACTGTTGTGGAGGGTGGATTTGTCTCCTGGCTCTGGGTAGCATCTTCCCGGTGCTGGCCCTCGGCAGCTGGACACTGCCCACAGAGCCACCTCCTAGGCGCTGCACAAGGAGACCCTGCCCAAGGGCGAGGCTGGGCTGCTCCCTGAAGCCACCGAAGACAACAGGCTGACTTTTGGTTGTTCAGACCCAAGGATGTATCACCCACATACCTGCTCCTCAGTTTCTCGGCAGAATAACTTTCCATCTCCCCAGCGAATCTCAGCAAGGCAAAAGTGATGCTGTTGTTCTGGGACAACGGCCTTCTCTTGCTGGGGATTCTGCTGGACCAGCTGCACTAATGCCCCAGCCCTGCTCTGACGCTTGGCAGGCTGCCTCCAGAGGGGCCTCTTTGACTTCCCCCAGGCTGGTGTAAAATCAGATAGGAGCGGTCCTTGGGACCTGCTACCAGCCTTGGATCAGGGCAGGGAGGCATTCTTTCTTACGTACCTGCTCCTGGAGGCTTCTCCTGGTTGTGGACCACAGGTGATGAGGATTTTTTACGCTATCATGAAAAGCCCTGTTGCTTCTGCGCCCATGAGCTCGGATTGGTGCCTTTGGGCTCTGAGTGGTGCTGCAGCATGGAGCAGAGCTGGAAAATAGGGATGAGATAGAGACACTTGGAGCCCAGTGCTCAAAACCTGATGGATGCTCCATCAAGCTGTGGCGTTGCCGGAGGAGGGAGGGCCCCCGTGGAGAGCAGCATCCCCCAGACCGGACCGGGGGGTGCTCAGCAAGGGCTGGGAGACCGTGGCGGGGAAAGCAGGAGCACTCCCCGCCGAGGCCCAGGCAGCAGGCGCGTTTCCAAGCTGGGCTGCTCGGGCTGCGGCTGCCCTCTCCCGGTTGAGGACCGGGGTTGAGCTTCCTGTCCCGAGAAGCATCAGGCTTCAAATCCCCAAAAGCTGCTCCTTCCCCCTTGATGACACAAAGCACTGTGATATCTGATGTCAGGGATGTCGCGGTGACTTGTTCTACAGCAGGTGACATCTCTCCTCCCTGTCCCAGGTCTCCTGGGTCCTCAGAGCCTGTTGCAGTGAGAACCCGAACCAATCAGAGCTTTGGGGAAATCTGTTTGGGCTTTTCTCCAAGCAAAAAAAAAAAAAAAAAAAATACTCTAAGAAGCCAATTTTGGGAAGGAAAAAAGTCAGAAAAAGTACAGTGGGAAGGGCAGCAGTGCTGTGTGGGCTGCGGCAGGTGACAGCCCTCGTCCTGGGCAGGGCAGGGAACTGCCTGGGACAGGCAGGTGTCACAGAGGATGTCTCTGTGAGACAGAGCTTTCCTGAGAGGGGCTGCGCTGCACCCCAGCACCATTCAAACCTCCGCTTGGGTTTTGAATTTTGCAGGTACATCCTCCAAGGTTGATGCTTTGGGCAACACCTTTCCAGTCTGGAAAAAAGGCAAAAACCACACAGTTTGGCCAGTGTTTCTGAGCTGGTGCTGCTCCACACTGCTCCAAGCAGAATAGGGTACCTGGGATGGAAGGAGCAGCATGATCCAGGGCATCTGCCTCTATGGCACAGGGTCACGAGGAGACGGTGCTCGAGCTGAAAGGCACCAGAGAAAATGAGGATGTGGCAATTAATAGCAAGGATCCCTTGAGCAGGGGCAGGTCTAGATGGAGAGTAGCTCACTGATACAGAAAGGGAGGGAGTAACAGCTACTCCTGCACCAGGAGGAGATGCTGTGTGCTGGAGATTTTGGTGCGGCATCAGGAAAAGCTGCTGTTTCCCTGAGTATGGCTGGGTTTGTTAACACCCTCTGTGAGAAATGAGACCTGCGGAGCAGCAGGTGCCATTCACAGGGATGAGAGCAGAGCGGTGGGTGTGTGCACCGGGGAGGAGGGAAGCAGCAGGGAAGATAGAGCAGTCTGTGAGCAGGAGTGTGCCATAAACCCAGTATCTCCAGTAAGTCGTCGATGAGTTGGCTTCTGCTGAGGAGGGTGGAGGTGTGCTTCAAACTCTTGTTCTATGCAGGTGCAATGGGAGTTGGGGTGCTGGCTGCAACAGGGACCACTCGCACACACCCCAGCCCCGATGCGGGGAACCGGTAGCTTCCCGAGCAGGGGAGCAGGGGGGCAGCTGGGCCGGGGGCTGCGCAGGGCGGCGGGAGCCAGGCAGCCGGTCCATCCCGTAGCGCAGCCGGGCGAGGGCAGCACAGACCGCGCGGTGCGGACCCCGGGCTGGAGGCGGGGATGCCATCCGGAGGGAGCTGGAGAGGGGGCCGTGGGAACCTCCCCATGTTCAACAGGGTCAAGTGCAAAGTCCTGCATGTGAGTCGGGGCAATCCCAGGCACAAATCCAGGCTGGGAGGAGAACGGATCGAGACCAGCCCTGAGGAGAAGGACTTGGGGGTGATGGTGGACGAGAACCTCAACATGAGCTGGCAATGAGCTCTTGCAGCCCAGAAAGCCAACCACATCCTGGGCTGCATCAAAAGGAGCATGGCCAGAAGGTCGAGGGAGGTTATTCTGCCCCTCAACTCTGCTCTGGTGAGACCCCACCTGGAGTGCTGCATCCAGTTCTGGAGCCCCCAGCATAAAATCATAGAATCATAGAATGGTTTGGGTTGGAAGAGACTTTTAAAGCCCATCCAGTCCAAGCACCCCTGCAAGGAGCAGGGTCATCTCCAACCAGATCAGGTCGCTCAGAGCCCCATCCAACCTGGCCTTGGATGTTTCCAGGGATGGGGCATCCACCACCTCTCTGGGCAACCTGTGCCAGTGTTCTACAACTCGCATTGTAAAAAAAATTTTTCCTAATCTAAATCTACCCCCCTCTATTTTAAAACCATTACCCCTTGTCCTATCACAACAGGCCCTACTGAATAACCTCTCCCCATCTTTCTTGTAGGCCCCCTTTAGGTACTGGAAGACTGCTATGAGGTCTCCCCAGAGCCTCCTCTTCTCCAGGCTGAACAGCCCCAACTCTCTCAGCCTGTCCTCGTAGGAGAGGTGCTCCAGCCCTCTTATCATCCTTCTGGCCCCCCTCTGGACCTTCTCCAGCTGGCCCATGTCCTTCTTATGTTGGGGGCTCCAGAGCTGGACACAGTACTGCAGGTGGGGTCTCACCAGGGCAGAGTAGAGGGGCAGAATCACCTCCCTCGACCTGCTGGCCACGCTTCTCTTGATGCAGCCCAGGATGCGGTTGGCCTTCTGGGCTGCAAGGGTGCATTGTCAGCTCATGTTAAGGTTCTCATCCACCAGCACTCCCAGGTCCTTCTCCTCAGGGCTGCTTTCGATCCACTCCGCGCCCAGCCTATATTTGTGCCTGGGATTGCCATGACCCAGGTGCAGGACCTTCCACTTGGCCTGGTTGAACTTCATGAGGTTGGCACAGGCCCACCTCTCCAGCCTGTCAAGGTCCCTCTGGATGGCATCCCTCCCTTCCAGCATGTTGACTGCACCAGACAGCTTGGTGTCATCGGTGAACTGAGGGTGCATTCTATTCCACTGTCCATGTCACTGACAAAGATGTTGAACAGGGCTGGGCCCAACGTGGACCCCTGAGGGACTTCACTCGTGACCAGTCTCCACATGCACATTGAGCTGTTGACCACCTTACTCTGAGTGTGGCCATCCAGCCAACTCCTTATGCACTGAGTGGTCCGTCCATCAAATCCATGTCTCTCTAGTTTAGAGAGAAGGATGTCTTGCGGGACAGTGTCAAAAGCTTTGCACAAGTCCAGGTAGATGATATCCATTGCTCGTCCCTTGTCCACCGATGCTGTCACCCCATCATAGAAGGCCACCAAATTGGTCAGGCACGATCTGCCTTTAGTGAAGCCATGTTGGCTGTCACCAACCACCTCCTTGCTCTCCATGTGCCTTAGCATGGTTTCCAGGAGAATCTGCTCCATGACCTTGCCAGGCACAGAGGTGAGGCTGACTGGCCTGTAGTTGCCCGGGTCCTCCTTGTTCCCCTTTTTAAAAATAAGAAGGACGTGGACCAGCTGGAGTAAGTCCAGAGGAGGCCCGTGAAGGCACAGGCTGAGAGAGTTGGGGCTGTTCAGCCTGGAGAAGAGGAGGCTCGGGGGAACATTATAGTGGCCTTCCAGTACCTAAAGGGGGCCTACAGGAAAGATGGGGAGCGACTTCTGACACGGGCGTGTAGTGACAGGACAAAGGGTAATGGCAGTAAACTGGAAGAGGATAGATTTAGATTAGATACAAGGAAGAAATTATTCACTGTGAAGAAATTAAATTTTTGGGGAGCCACATGGAGAGCCCTGCTCACCAGAATTTGCCCTGTCCACACTAAGTTGTGGACAGAAACCGGTAATGTGTCCGTGCCAGCAGCGCGTCCATGCTGGCAGCACCTTGCAGTGCCTGGGACAGGGGAGGTCTGCCCAGCCTACTGCCCACACAGAGCCTCATGGGGGCCAGAGGTGACAGGAGAATCTCTGGTGCAGTGGGAGACTAGCATTGCCCCTACAAGGGATTTGGATAGAGGCTGGGGAGAAAGGACAGCAAAAAATGTAAAGACAATGAATTTTGGCATTGGTTGACTTTCTCCTTGACTAAATCACCTGGAAACATTTGGGAAAGACCCATCCTCCCACTGTAACAGCATGCAATGGAACCACCATGTTGCCCTATCCAAGGCAGAGAAGGTTGCTTCCTCTTTGGAGAAGCTAGCACACAGGAAGAGCATATACCCATCAGCTGCAGCTAACCTTGATACCTGCTCAGGTTACAAAATCATGCAGAATTGCAATGTCTCCTCTCTGAATTTGACCTTCCTTCCTTTATGGATCCTGGAAACATTCCCTCTCTTCAGAAAAAGTGCTCTTGGGAATGTGAAGTACTCAGGGATATGGGTCTGCCTGAATCTAAACACGGTGGCAAAGGGCATATCACCCCGTTGCAGCACGGTGTGCAGATGGTGAATCACCGGCCTCCCTGCTGAGATGTGCCGCAGTAATTACACAGCAGCTCCCGCCCCAGCTGTTGGACCAAACACGAGTGCTTCCTGCTCATCAGAGGCACGAGGCTCAGAGATGGGTCACAGGGCATCTCTGAGAGCTGCCAGCTTCGGAAGGCATTGGGGCTCCAAGAAAGACAGGTCTGATGCTGCACATCACCCGTGGATGGGTGAGCTGGGTGCACAGCTACAGGCTCATGTTTACACTGGGATCTGCAAGGGGTTGCTGGTGGATCCCATGTCCCAAACCCTTTCCCATCCTGCGCTCCTTGACTTTTCTCAACCCCCTGCTTCACCAAAGCATAAAGCAGTGCTCCATCCTGCAAACCTCTTCCCTGAGGGAGCCCAAGGCAACGGAGGAAAAGACATTCACTGCTGTGTCTGTTTTTAAGCTGCAGCATTGTCCATGCTAAAAGATCCAAGGTGATACATGTGCAGGTTTCCCTGCACGAGCAAGTGGTTGGTCATCCCAACAATCCTGTCAAAGCTGGAGCCGCCATGCTCCTGCTCAGGCACCCTGCTGACAGGAACAGCCCGATAACGTGGTTCATCTCTAGGGCTTTCCAAGCACCATGCGAAGGAAATTGACCCAGGCCAAACAACTCTCCACTCATAATTCTGGCACCTCTGAGGCCAGGGAAGCCGTGGCCTCCCCTTATTTCTCCTTCCAGGTGATTTGCAGATCGTGATGATGCCCAGGACAGTTTATTCTCAGCCATCTGACGCTTTCTCACCTGAACGTGCTCCCACGCTCAGGGAGTGCTCAGCAAAACACACTTCTGGAGGAGAGTCCCTCGAGACTGTGAGAGTCCATGGGATTTATCTCTGCAACTTATAAAAGTTTTACTACAAATCTTCTGGCCCAAGCGAGCCAAGAGCTTGCTCCATAAATTACTACCAAGCCAGGGATTAGGAGCACTAAAACAGACGTACTTCGCAGCTAAAAATAAGGCACAGCGCAAGCTTGAAGATTTGTTCTGCCTGGAAGTTTTATTGCACCCAAACCGTATGAGATAATGTGCAACAAAGAAACGCTTAGCGGATCCATCTGCTTTCGGAGACATTCGCCTGTGCAATCGCTCTGGAACGAGGCAATGAAATTGTGGAAGAAAGTAGAGTCAGACGGAGTTACCCGGTGCAGTAAAACTTTCTCCAGACAAAGCGGACGATGACTCTGTGCCCTCCCAGCGCTGCTCTTACCACAGCCCTGGGGATGCCACCTGATTGCATCTCCAGGTGATCCTGCCAGCCTCCAACTGGTATGTGAAAAAATGTAGTGCAAAAACTGTAATGTATGCAAAATTTTCCACAGAATCACAGGGCAGCTGAGGTTTGCAGGGACCTCTGGAAGCCATCTTTGCTCAAGCAAGGCCACCAGGCCACCAGGTTGACCAGGACCACATCCAGAAGGCTTCTGAATATTTCCAAAGATGAGGACTCCACAACCTTCTTGGGCAACCTGGTCCTCTGGTTGCTCTTCCCAACAGTAAAAGAGTGTTCACTGATGTTCAGAGGGAACCTCCTGTGTTCCAGTCTGCACCCATTGCCTCTTGTCCTGTTTCTGGACATCACTGAAAAAAGCCTGGCTCTGTCCTCTTTTCACCCTCCCTTTAGGTATTTATATACGTTGGCAAGATCTCCCTGATTCTTCTCTTCTCCAGGCTGAACTGTCCCACCTCTCCCAGCCTGTCCGCACAGGAGAGATACTCCAGTTCCTCCATCATCCTTGTGGCCCTTTGTTAGACTCTCTCCAGTACATCCATGTCTCTCTTGTACTGCAGAGCCCAGGACTGGACATGGGACTCCAGGTGTGGTCTCACCAGTGCTGAGTAGAGGGAAAGGTTCTCCTTGACCTGGTGGCAATACTTTCTGTAATGCAAGGCAAGATACCTTTTTTTTTTGCAGCAAGGGTACATTGCTGGTTCACATTCAGCTTGGTGTTCACAGGGATCTCCAGGTCCTTGTCTGCCAAGCTGCAAATACAGATGCATGGAGCTGGTCCTCCTGAGGGGTAAGACTTTACACTTCTCCTTGTTGAACCTGGTGAAGATCCTGTTGGCCCATTTCTCCAGCCTGTTGAGGTCCCTCAAGATGGCAGCAGACCCTCTGGCACATCAGCCACACCTGCAGCAGGAGCAGAGGAGGGTGTGTGCCCCTTGCATGCTCCCAAACTGGGCCAGGGATACCCCGTGGGGAGTGGGATGGAGAAGCGTGGTGCAGGCACCATGCAGCGTGGTTGAGGCTGGTTGGACCCTATGAACATTGGCAAACATGCGTGGTATGGGTTGGCGTGAGCCCTGCCTCCCTCAAAGATGGAGCCGTGCTGGCTGGCTATATTTTAAAAAGCTATATTTCTGTCAGAGAGCCTCTGGTGACATTGAGAGGTCTGGGAGCTAAGCACCCATCATCCATCAGCCTTGCTGGAGTCCCTGTGGCAGGGGTGGGCTCTACAGCATGTGCCTTGGGCCAGAGGACCTTGTTACTCACAAGGAGACACAGGAAATTTAGCAACTTAGGGGCTGCCTGCCTGCGTGCCCCTGGCTTCTCTGCCACACGTGGCTCACCCTGCATCACTCCGATGTCACCGAGGTTGCACTGCTGCTGTACCAGCCTCAGAGGTGGCTGCAGGACCTAGGCACGCGGCCGAGATCCCAGTCCTGCAGTGAGGGTCAGCCCAGGCTGGTTGATATCTGAGGCCATGATCATAGCAGTGTTTGAGGAGCCCTGAGCACGCCTTGGCAGGAGTTACCTCTCTCAGGATAAGTTTCTCTGGTATGTATAACCAGCGCATGGGGGAAGGCAGGCACAGAAGCAAACAGCAGTGGCACAGCAAGTGCGGCAATGTGCGGCTTAACAGAGCTGGGAACAGCAGCTGCTTCGTGACCATGTCCTCTGTCTGGGACAGAGACAACCCAGCCCTGTCCTGTCGCCCCACTGAATGCAACAAGTGTGCCACCAGCTTTGCTGGAGCCAGAGCTGGAGAAACATGGCACGGTCAGACTTCAGCAGTGGCTGCACTGCCCCTGGCTGTGAAGGAGCCCAAACGCTGAGCTGAGGTCACCCCCTTGGTCACATTGCCAGGGCACAAGTGTGCACCTGATGTGCAATCCCGTGTACATCCTCAACCATGGAGTAGAGGAGGAGGATGAGGCACCCCACTCTGGGAACTGCCCCTACGTGTGTGCGGGGAAGGAGAAAGGCAGGAAAGTGTTTCTGGCAGCAAACGAAACTGCAGCCATGGACCCACTCAAGAAAGACGCCAAGTGTCCCGTCAGCTCCTGGAGGCTGTGAGCATCCTCCCAGCAAGCAGCAGAAGGAAGACAGGTCTCCCATGCCAACCCACAGATTGCAGCTGTGGTACCCAGCCCCACAGCAGCACCAAACTCCCTGCCCAGAGTCACATGCTGGCTGCAGCATTTGCTCCTGCTCCGGGGTTCTGCAGCCCCAGGTGTGCCCAGGTGGTCTTCAGGGCCACCATGAAAGGGCCAGCCCTGAGAACACACCCCGTGCTGAGACCAAGCTGTGGTGCGCGGTGAAGCCATCTGTTTCCATCCCGCAGCTGCTGTCCTTCCCATCGCAATTTACTCTGCCTCCTATTATTTATTCATCCCAGGATGCAGCTTGTACATCTGCAGTATCATTACTGGAGACGCCATTAGCTTGAAAATTTTATAAACCTCTGTGCAGGTGATAAGTTGAAAAGTTAAAGAGGGTTATTGTGGCAGGAAAAAAAGGGGTATTTGCTCAGTGTTCATCTCACACCAGAGAGCCAGGCTCTGGGGGGCCGTGGAGGGAGATCAGCGGACTGGTGTAAGCGAGTGGACTGCTGCCAGCTCCCAGCCAGCTCACCCAGCTGCGAATCCCTCCTCACCGGATCCACACGCTGGCCGAGAGGCCTGCAAGCATTCCTTCTCCCCTCTTGCCTCCTCGGCTGCACCATTTCCTCAGGCCAATGGCAAGAGGTGCTGCAAATCCAGATGTTTGCTTCTGGACTTGTCACCCATGTTTCTAGCAGCATCCGTGATGGACTTGCCAGTGACTGGTGAGGGTTAGAGTGACACTGAATGATCTGCCTGCTGTCTGTTGGAATAGAGGCTATGGGACTCTCTGAGGAGCTGGGAAGTCCCTACCATGTCGATGACCACCACCCGGAGTGTGTGGGGCTCCCAATCCGCAACCCCTTCCTGCTATCTCCTCTGGCCTCTCTGCCCCCTAACTGCACCCAGCTGTGTGCCCTCGTTAAGGACCACAGCAATTAACTCATGCTGGAGGATTTTCCCTAGGCAGTTTCCATGGCCCGGATGCTCGCAAGGTTTGGCAGGGAAGCAGGCACGGGAGCCTTTGCCGGAGGCCCCCAACCCTCGCCATGAATCAAGAGCACACTGATCATTCCTGGCAGCTGGAGGTCTCTCTGACAGCTGAGCCAGGGGGATAAATTCCCTCTCCCCAAGGCCAAGAGAGACATGTGTATAAAGATGATTTACGAGCCGCTTGCAGGGACTCATGAGCTCGGTGATGAGCAGCTTGGGGCACGGAGGAGTGAGGGGTGGCAGGAGGGACGGAGGACGTGGCTGGGATGAGGGAGGGGGATGGAGGAGACACAGCCGCAGAGGAGTTCTGCAGCCCACAGGCAGCTTTTTTTTTTCCCTGTGTTAGAGGTGAGAGCATGGATGTGGACTGAGCATCCCAAATTCCTTCTCCATCCACAACATACTTGCAGCCCCTCTCAGCCTCCTGTAGCCTGTAAGCTTGGATGCCATTGTCTGTCCCCAGGGTATGGACACGGCACAGGCAGGTGTGAGCACTGGGGACATGCTGCTGGTGGGTCTTGCTGGAACGAGCCTTTCCATCCTATCTTCCCTGTTTTGCTGGCTAATGGTGTCTGTCTGTCCAGCAGGCCATGGCTGGATAACCTGACTTCCACCTGCCCTTTCTGCCCACCTACTGAGTCCTCTACACACCGTGTCACTCTGTCTCCTGTGTGTCATCATCCTGCAACATGGGTTCATCATGTACTGGTTAACTGCATAATCCAAGCCCTGAGCCCTCACATGAGCTTTGCCAGCAGTTGGTGGCAGTCCAAGTCCAAGCTTCAGCAGGCATGCCCCACTCTGCACATCCCTCTCCACCCTACAGGCGTCTTGTGTCTCCTTCCAGAGCTACCTTTGCCCAGGATGCTCCAGGACAGCTGGAAGGACAGAGGATCTAAATGGTGAACTGCAGGGAATTCGCAAGCCCTGAGCAACAGGAGGGGATTGAAGCATGAAGAGGTCTGCAAGACACATCAGCCCAGCTGGGACTGACCAGTTCCCAGCCTGTCCTGCTCTCCTGACTTTGCCAGATTGTCTTATCCTTCCCCAAAGAACATCTACAGATTAACTTTGCTGCTCCCCATCCCACTTCACTGTTATTTTCTGTCTTTAGTTTATTGTGGGAGGCTGGCTGGAGACTGGACTGAGATTTCCAAAATGGTCCTGCGTAGGAGGACAGTCTCATTCTGCTGCCTGTCACAGGTAGCCGTTGTTTGCTGGGGTAACTTTGCCCCAGGGAAGAGTTCCCACTTGCTTTTTGCAATGACATGGGCTGCAAGCATCTCCCTTACCACACTTGCAGACCCAACACCATTGATGCCAGAACCGGTCAGCCTTCCTGTCCCATTTCACTCTGCTGCATAGCTCACACCACAGACTTTCCCTGTTCTTCCCCACCAAGCTCTGGCTCCTCAGGAGCAGAGGGGGCACTTCTAGCAAGGCCTGGCCATCTTCTGCAGACCACAGTGTCCCTGGTTCAGCAAGTCTTGATGATCCTGGACTTGACTCTGTGTGTCTTGGTGAGCTGGGACAGAAGAGGCAGGCCTACACCGCTGTGGCTGCTACTCGCTTCCAGATTTTGGAAACATGCAGTGTGCTGTGTCTGGGGACTGCCTGTCCAGATGTCATGCAAAGGGGGACATTTTGGAGACAGGTCATCATCTGCCAGGACAGGATGGAGCTGGCCAGCTGAGCAGAGGTGTCTGGAGGAGCTACGTGTCATGTGGAAAGACTTTGAGATGATGGAATATTGAACTGTTGATTTATTGGGTCAGGGCATTTTTTTTCCTGTTTGTCTCATGCTACACTGAGATTTTATCCATGGAGATCCCTTTTGGAGTGTAAAGACCAAGTGAGACTGTACTCGATGGCCAATTCTGGCAGCTGAAACTAGCCTTTCTTGCTCTTCTGCTGCATTGGCTTTTTTCCCCCCATGCTGCACAACTTCCAGCCACTGATATGCCAAGAGAAAGTCTCTAATTGTTCCTGACTTCAGACTGCTGCCAGGTAAACAGTGTGCAAATTAGCAGAGACAAGTAAATAATTTGTAAACAATCATTTATTTATTACTTTCCCCTCCTTTCCCTGTGCAAGCAGATTGCAAGATGCCTCAGAAGCACTCGCAATTTGGAGTGAGTTCTCTGGTGAGGCATTTCCCACTCCCTATGAATAACTTATGAACAGATCAGAGTGAATATTAAAGGCCTGAAAATCCAGAGACTTGGGCAGCCGAGCTGAGTAAGTACTGCTCCAGCTACCTGACGAAACAGCACTAAGTGGATTTGCTGCACTGTAATTAAAGGGTGTGCACATTTGTTAGTCAATGGGTTGCCTGTCATGTGGGGTGGGTATCGTGCAGCAAGGGGATGGTGTACCAGAGGGATGCAAAAGTCCTGTGAATGTGATTTGGACATCAAATGCTTGTTTTGGGGGCTGATTTGTGCCGTACGGAGCTCCTACCAAGCTGTCCGTGGGCGGCAGGCGTGACCCGGCCAGCTGGGCTGGGTTGATGCTGAAGGTTCACAGAGGAGCTTTCAGGATAGCCTCACACATCTATAAATTACCCGAGCGCTGGTGGAAGGCACGCACAGGGGGTTTGAGCCCCAAGTCCACTGAGAGCATGAAGATGAGCTGACTTCAAAGAGTCCAAAGCCAGGCTTGCACTTGGCTTCAGCCAGGTGCTCTGTGCCAGGCATTTATTCGCCTTCAAGCTCAGCCGCCTGCTTTGTGTTATTATTTTTTTTTTAAGTTGATTATAATTCACTTGGAGAAAGGCTCCCAACCTCCTGCCTGACTCCTGAGGCAAGGATAGAGATCAGCGCTACATGAAACTGGGGAGGTGGGCTATGGGCTGAAATCCCTGTTGCTCTTGCAAAGCTCCCTGCCAGCCCTCCGGACGGTGGTCCCCACATCACAACCCCAGCAGGACCCGCTGCCAGGGGTGGTGCTTGCAGGATTGTGGGCTGTGGGTGGTCATGGCTGCAGGTCTCAACCATCTCCCAGTGTTGAAGGAAGGGCAGGAGCCCCCATGGCTGGGGATATGACCATCACCATGTCCTGAGGGACTTGGCACAGTTTCTTTTGTGCCAGCTGACTAGGATGGCAAGAGGAAGAGGGACCAGATGATGTCTCCAGACCCTGCCTGTTTCCTTCATCATTGTGGCTAGGAGCTCCTTGGTGGGACTTAAACCAGAGGTGAATTCAATGTGAGTCACACAGCCATGTATCCAGGCATCCAAACATTTATGGCACCCAGAGGATGCCAACAGTCACCCACTGTCTCCCAGAAGGGCATGAGTCTCCTCTGGGCATCCTCTGGCACATCTACCGGCATGATGTAGGCCTTTCTGCACCCCTGGGCATCTCCATGGTAGGCTGCAGAGAGCACCCGTGAGGCATGCAGCGGGCTCTGGAGAAGATGGAGGGGATCATTCCCACCACAGGGATAGACTCAAAATAGTGCACAGCTTGAGGCTGGCCCCAGCTCTCCCTCACTGGATCCCCCATGCATCTGCAGTCCCTTCCCCTCTCCGGCAGCCCTGTGCACCTGCACTCCAAAGCGGAATGGGATTTATCCTGCCTCAGGCGCTCAGTGCAAGGGGTCAGCCCTCATAAACCTCACCGGCACCGGGGCCCAGCCCAGCTGCCTCGCTCGCGCCCGCGGGGACGGCCTCCGCATCCCGGGCGCATTTCGCTGTCAGTGCCTGGGGCCGTTCTCTCGACCAGCACCCATCCTGGTGGGTCCAGGGCATGGTGTGGTGGCAGCACGGCAGGGATGGGCCTGAGCGCTCCTGGCGCCCCAGCTCCCCTCCCCGCACCAAGCGCTTCGGGTAACCCCTTGTTCATTGGAGGCGGCGTGAAGTCGTTCTGGTCTTCCAGCAAACTCCTCCAGCTGTCTGGAGCCAGCACAGATTGTGGGATGTGTCTGGTGACTGACGGGGCCTCAAATCCATGTTTATGTGAGATGATATCGAGAGTTTTAATTTTTTTATGAGCGAGGGGCTGGGGGGGGGAGGGGATTCCCAGGGCAGCTTGGAGGAGAGGTGGCGGTGCATGCATGTGCGTGTGTGAGACACGTTTCGTCCTGCTGACCCCCAGCTGCAGGAGTCCTGCACAGATAAAACCAGCATCCCGTCACCTCCAAGCATGGGGAGCAGCTGGGGAGGAGGTTGGACAATGGCTGCTAGCTGCCTGCCTGGAGCAGGGATGCGGCGGCAGGACTTGGAGTTGGTTCTCTGGACCAGACCCTCTGCTCAGCCCCTTCTGCACATCACCAAAGTGCCCTCTGGTCCCTGCCTGGGCTCTCTCCAGGCTCAGCCCCCTCTTCAGTAGATAAGTCTCTGGAAAAGCTCTGTTGAACTGATCTTCTTCCCCAAAGGAGATCCCCTTTGACAGAGCTCCTGAGCACAACTTCTCCAACAGCCAGAGCCCGGTGAGATGCCACAGCCAATTTCAAACCCCACTGGTCCTCCTGGAGAAAGCTGCCCCCCTGCTCTGCAGTCCCATGGGCAGCATTTGGTGTGTGCTGGTGGTTTTCACAGGGCTACTCTGTCTGCAGATTGCTCTGCCCTTTGTTTAATCACTGCAAATCTTAGCTCCTAGCCTTGCGTAAAACCTCACCATGCCATTGAGGAGCAGGTCAGAGTCACCAACTCTTTTCAGCTGGCCAGAAAATGGCCTGGTTCGGTGTCAGCCAAGAGTCAAGTGAGCCAAGGTGAAGCTGGGACACCTGCTCCGAAGTGCCCTGTGTTGGGTGGGATCCTGCTGGGAAAGGACCTGGAGCAACCGCTTGGCCAGGGAGTCTTGGAAGAAGAAGGCACCTGCCTCCTGCACACCCAGGACCTGTGGCTAAGCCTGTCCTCAGGGCCACCTCTGCACCAGGTGACTTCCAAAGGTGAAGGAGATGCCCACGTGGAGCTGGGAGCCACGTGCCATCAATATCCCATAGCCTAGGCTGTG
Source organism: Chlamydotis macqueenii (assembly GCF_036417535.1). NCBI lineage: Eukaryota > Metazoa > Chordata > Aves > Otidiformes > Otididae > Chlamydotis > Chlamydotis macqueenii. The sequence goes on along the minus strand of NC_141593.1, from coordinate 9,107,993 downwards.
AGGAGGCCACTAAGGTCACACACTGCCATCCTTGACTGTGGAATGGAAGTCTCCAGGTTGTTCCTGCCTCTTTCAGCAGGAACATCCCGCTTCCTGCAGACAGTGGGGATGAAGCAACCTCTCCCCGAACTGGCCGGAGTGCCTGCATGCAGTGACTCTCACCCGGAAAGGAGGAGGGGGGGCCAAGGCCTTTTTGTAACCCAATCTTGTCTGCATGGGCCCCTTTGTTGTTATTACATTTATTTATTGATCCCCCTTGGGAAAACCTTAGCGGTGCTGGACTTGCCGGGGCTTTATTAATGGGGGTGGGGGAGGTGAGGGAAGGGGAGGGGAGCTGAACAGAGCACTCAGACCATCTGTTCCCACCAAAGGGATGGAGCAACAATAGCCATGTTTATAAAACTCCTCTGCAACTCATTGTGTTTGCGAAAGGAGAGCTTCCACATCAAAGGCCGTTTCCGCTCCCGCTGCTCGGGGGGCCCTCCATCTTCTAACATCCTGCAAGGATCGCCCCATCTTGGTCCCCTCCTCCCTCCACAGCCCCGGATGTATGGTGAGGCGGTGGTGGCATCACCCATGGAGGGACCACCACAGCTGGGGACACCCCAGCCAAAGGGAGTGTGCATCAGCCTGCTCGTGTCTGATGGTCCAGGGGGACTGTCCAGGGCAGAGTTTCTCCTGGAAGCAATAAACCTCTATCGTAAGGAACTCAACAGAGTTTGCCAGGCACTGGCGGTGGGAACACCAATGTACCCACTGCTGGAGACCTGTCCCCAGGGTAGTTTCATTCAGTCTACTGGAACAGCAGTGTTTCTGAAGCCACTTTGGTTTTGCTCAAATTTCAGATGTGGGAAAAAAAAAAAGGAAGAAAAACAAAAAATAAGGAAGGGAGTGGGGTCTAGCCATGTCAAAGCTGGCTGATGGAGTCCTTCATAATGAAATAACTGTGTTTGGCTTTTCTCTAGGCTTGTATTAGATTATCTGTTACAATCAGACACAAAATAAAGACTGTTAAACAGCAATGAAATATTTTGACTGAACCAGTATGTTGTTTTTTCTTCCCAAACCGATCTTCATGGACAAGATGAGGGTTTAGTTCTGGCTCAGATCAAAGCTGAATGCCTTCTTGGGGTCTTGTTGTTGTCAGTCATCTCCTGACCGCGACCCAGCCCTGCGGCTGGGGGACGGGCTGCTCTGGGGTGAGTCTGTGGGCTGGAGGCTTGGGACGTGTCCAGGCTGTCACACATCCATAGTGTGACTCTGAATAATGTCACCGCTGTGGATTGCGGCTCGTTCCCTGTTTGCTGGTGTCTTATGGCAGCAATTGTCGCTGTGGGGTGATTCACGTGTGGGCTGGTGACTCTGCCGGGGTTTGTGCCTGCTGGGTATGAGGAACAGGGAAACCTCCCCTAGGGATGCAGGAACGTCCTAGTCCAGCCTTGGACAAAACTGAGGCCTCTGGAAGATGCTGCCAGCCTGCAGGAGGGCACTTTATCACCCATGGAAAAGGCTCCTCTCTGCACCATCAGGTCATGCAAGGACCTGATTTCCAGCCTGCAGGATCGGCATCCTGACAGCAGGCTGGTGGCTGGGCAGGGACAGGCTGTCACACCTTTGAACGACCCCTTCCATCCTGGAAGGGGGAAAACCTTCCCAGAGACTGTACTATGCCTTCTTGGGAAGGAGTCTAAGTCCTTGCTGGCAGTGTCCCCTTGGCCTGTCCTCCTCCAGGCTGCTGGAGAAGACCTGAGTACAGTCCCTGATCACTCTCGGCAGGGTGAAGGAAGCATGTCCCTCTCTCCTGGCACTTAGCAGCTTTCCCGGGAACTGTGCAGGAGAGAAGAGGAGCCCAGACTTCTGGGAGACGCTTTTGTTTCATGCGTACACCACTACTCTGCTGCTCAGCCACCCGGCTCCATTAAGTCCCCTTCTGGCTGTCTTCTTTCCATCAATCACCCCGTCTCTGTGAGCAGCCCAGACACCGGATCTGGGTTATAAGTAAGACAATCAATCAGCAATGCTATTAGATAAACAGAGTGGCAGAAGCCAAATTAATGCTTGGCTTTTTCTTGAAAGGGAGGAAAAAAACGAGTCAATTGCTTATTAGGTGACCCTCGTGCGGTCTGGTCTCCATGCCGCAGCTGAGCCGAGCGGCCTGTGCTCGGCCACTGTGTCTGTCTGCAGGGAGGTTTGGGATGCTGTGGGCAGATGGTCTGTGTGGGTCACCCTGGCCAGAGCAGGCAGGGAACTGGTGCAGACTGGAGGTGAGCAAGGTGGTCATGGCACCGGGGAGGTGACAGGGAACTGGGAAGGCAATGGCGGGTGCTGCCCATCTGGCCATAGCGCAACTGGGGGGTGAGGAGGTGTCAGAGTTGGTTTGGTGGGGAGGGAGGGCATGAGGCTGCAGGTAGAGGTTGCACAGTGCCAGGGCAGAGGCTGAGCTGTTCAGGATGGACTTGAGGATGAGGAGAGTCATTGCTTTGAGGCTCTTCAAACAAGAAACAGCCTTTTCTGGAGAGGCATCAGGTCCTGAGCTGGAGCCACCAAGGAATAAGAGGGTCCAAGGCTGTTCTTTGAGGCCTGCTGTGACCATTTGTCACCTTTTGCTGCTATAAGCCTCTCCCCTGCAGCACTATGGGGATGCTTGGGGCTGTTGTGACCCCCAGGAATCCCACTTTCAGCTCTGTCTGCTTCTCTGTGTGGTGGTGGTTGCATCACTCAAAGCTCCTGGACTTGTTCCTGTGTTACTGATAGCAGGCAGGAGCCTTTCCTTGTGGGACCCTGGTGTCTGAGTCATACCTCCTGCTGCTGGGGAAGATAGGCCTGGGAGGAAGGCTATTAACTTGCCAAGGGCATCCAGTGCTACATCCAGTCATTTTCTGAACCAATACCGTGTGGTTCAGGGTGGGCTCTTTTGCCGGACTTGTCACCATTACAGGTTGAGGACTAGGGGAGTCTGGGCTCCCCTACAGTCCAGTGGGCTGTATTTACATCTTCATCCCTCGCAGATGCTGGTCTTCATGCTCTCACCTCGGGGACCACCTTTCCACCACCTCCTGCTGCTCTCGCTCCACCTCCCACCTCTCCCATGGGGGAGGATGTTTGCCCCTTGGGGACCAGGTCTACACCTGTGCAAACAAGCAGAAGCTCTCCTCTGCCAGCTGCAATGGGTCCCACCTGGCATTTCCGCGGGGTGCTCTCATGCTTGGGTCTGACTGTGCAGCTGTCGGTGCGCCTTCTGGGCTGCCGAGCCTGCCTCCACACCCCTCTGCCTCCCCGCTCTCCCTTAGGACCACCTAACACTCTGCCAGAGCCAAAACACACAGCACCATCCCTGCTGCTCCTCCTTTATCCACCAAAGCACGATGCCCCATCAAAACCCAACCATTTGTCCTGGTCAGCCTCATTTGTTATAAATAAGCTGCTTGTTGTCACCTGGGGGCTCCAGGCTGCAGGGAGACTTTTGTGGGAGCAGAGAACTACTGACATCCTCCTGACTACTGAGTCGAGGAGAATGAAATCTCTGCTGGCACCTGCCTCAGGGAAGGATGTAGGAGATGCAGATTCGGTCCTGCTCCACTGTTCAGCTCATCGCTCAAGCAAGGGGTTTTTCTGCTTCCTACGAGGCCTCGCAGCCAGGAAACAGCTCCTGCTTTCCAGCTGCCCTTCTGATCCCTCTTGCAGAGCCTGGGGAGCTCAGCACAAGGCTGCTCTCGCATCAGCAACAGCCGAAAACAACACCTAAGGTGGGATTTACTGCCACATATGCGCTGGGAAGACGCAGGGACCCGTTGCACTCGGCTGATGTATTGGATTTCATGTTATGTGATGCAAAGGTCTCTCTGAATGCTGTAATTCCCTCTTTCTTCCTGTATGGATTTATACTGCTAAGTGGATGGATTTTCTGCTTGGCAGGGATTCTCCCCTGGGACCTTCCCCAGTTCGAAACATCTCTGCACATCTGTACATAATATTGCTGGGGCACTTCATGAGTGGGCTTTTATGACACCCCTTGCTTTATGGACTGACACTTAATGTGGCGAGGCACCGCAGAGGGGCTAAGGAACGGCATCCCAGAGCCAGCAGCACACTGTGTGCCCGCTCCAGGTGCCGGAGGGTGCCTGAGGCTGCGTGCAAAAGCCACCAGTCTTGGATGGCTTCTCACACAGCTGCCCTCGGCAGTGGGAACATCACTCCTGTGGTCCCTGAAACAGCTGGAGAGGGACAGGTTTCGTCTGCTTAATAACCTGAGACAGCATGCCTCTGGACCAGGCACGGAGATCCTGGGTGGAGATGAAGGCAATCTGTCTGTCTGGGATGCTTCCCCCCCGGCAAGGGCTGGGCCTGACATTTTCATCTCTGCTAAGAGCTGTCCCTTCCCCCTGCCCCAAAGAGCCATCTGCTATGGTAGATTACCCTGGTTTTTAGCACTGTGAATCCATAATTAGTGCATAATTAATTACCAGATGTTTTTAACACTAATGAAACATTAATAAATGATGGAGTCATGTTGTCTGGTAATGGAACATTAACCAGTGAACCAAGCCAACACGTGGGGCAGCGCTGCTGTCGGCACGGCCGAGCCAGAGGCAGGGCTGTGTGGGACTGAGCTCTCCTCTAATAAAACCCCAGCATGGTTAAAAGCTAGCAACTGACTTGGTGCTGCCTTCAGGCTTTGCAGAGCCAGGGCTGTAACTCCTTCACCTCCATCCTTACTTCCACCCACCCACCCATCCATCCACTCAGCCATCCATCCATCCATCCATCCATCCATCCATCCATCCACCCACCCACCCACGCCCTGACCAGAGAGATGCTCTTGAGGCACTGGGCAGGCAATTTGCTAAAAAATTCAGCTTTTTCCCCCCTGGGATGAACTGCAGCTCGATGACATCTCTATTCCAGTTAGTGCTCACAAGCAACGTACATGGGGAGAGGGCAGACCCCAACACTGTGCTTTGCTGCACCTGTAGCCCCTGCACCAGGTCCCTGTGAGCCCTGCCCTGATGGAAGCTTAATTCAGAGCACCTGGGCTGGTGACATTTTCCTAATGTGAAATTATTAATCAGACAAGGAAAGTGCATTAATAGGGACTACGTGCCACCTCCAGCCTCGGGGCTGCAGCGAGGCACAGACACATCTCTGTCCTCCTGCCTGCCTGAGAGGTGCCTGCGTGCAGCCAGAACTTGGGGAGAGAGCCCATGAACAGAGACATGTGGCACCTGCCCATCACAGCACCAGTGCCACATGGGCTGGTGACAACCATCCCCTCTGCATCTCCAGGAGTTTCCAGGGGTGGCCATCCATCCCCCTTGCACCTTCTCAGGATGTCCCAAAGGCCAGTATTTGGGTCCCCCACCCGCCCTGGGGAGATGATGCTACAGGCTCCAGCTCGGGGGCAGGCCCCGGCGTGTCTGCGTCCCCTTCACCGCCATCCCCACGTCCATCCTGTTGCAGCCAGCACCACACATGGGAGCGTCCAGCCGAACCCACCCACTCCCGCCAGAGGGGAATGAACACCCAGAGCTGCCAGTCATCATGAAATGATCATTTAATGAAGACCGTCTCTCCTGGTGCGTGTGTGTATGTGTGTGCGTTGTCTCTGTGTGAGTTTTTTTTATCCCCTCTATTATTGGTTTTTTTTTTTTTTTGATTCTTTTTTTTTTATATATATACATCTATAAAAAATTCAAATACAGCATGTCAACAGTGGGAATACTAGGACGTACGGTATTAAATACTGCGCTTGGGTCCAGGCAGGGGCAAGAGGAGGTGTCTTTACAAAACAGGTCTTGGGGCGGGACGGGGAGGAGAGCAGAGCAGGCATGGGGACAGCTGGGGACTGTGGGGGACAGCGAGGGACAGGTCTGCAGGGCTCCAGCTCTAAAGGCAACAGCAGAGCTATTCTGCTTTTGTTGGAGAATGAGACAAAGATGTCAATGGGGGCGATTCCCTGTATCCAACGTGGTTAGAAGTTGGGGCTGATGTGGGGATGGGGTTGGGGGTGACGAAGGCTCCTGCAGGGTGCTGCGGGGAGGGGCAGCTCTCCCGGGTGGTCAGCAAGGGGCAGGGGGTTTTATTGGTGTTTAATTTCTTTTTCCACTAAAACCCTGCCAGCACCCTGCTCCCCAGGTTGTGGTTGTGAAAGCCACCGGTTCTTCCCTCCATCATCCCCTCAGTGGGGACCAAGACCCCTGCCCGCTGCACCCCTCCATCTTTGCCATAGGGTCAGGAGCTCAGGGAAGCGAGTCTGGTCCTTGGGAGACCCCCCTTCTGCCACAGCGGGGTACACAGCTGGGAGCATCATTCCCCTCGCTATCCCCCCCATTTTCATATCCCCTTTTCTCAGTGCACCGTCATGCTCCCTGTCACCCAGGCGGGTGGCAGGGCGGCGGGCACGTCTTTGGCATGGGGGGGTTAGCTGTATGAGCAGGGTCCTCAGCTGCAGCACGGTGCCCAGGCTCGCTTCGTCTTGCTGGGGAAGGGGGGACAGGGATGGGGTGGGGGGACACAAGTGCGTCTCCTCGCTCCGGGCTCGGAGAGGATTTCGTGGTTCCCCAGGGCACGGCGGCAGCTCTGTCCTCCTCCTCTGAAGCAATGGCGAGAAGCGTGATACGTCCTCAACGTGTGCAAAATCGAAGAGATAAAGAGACTCAACCCGGGAGGGGGTCAGGGAGTGGTGGCGGCGGTGGGTGGTGGGAAGGTGTCCGCGCTGAGCTGCGATGGACAGACAGATGGGGATCTGCGAGCGGGGAGGAGAGGGGTCACCAGTTCCACTCCAGGCTTGGCTATGCCCAGCCACCGAGGGGACACATTGAGCTGAATTTGGCCTTTTTCCACAGGGGAAATTCACCTCTTCCCAGAACCCAGGTTCCCAAACCCAGCACCTCCGCCTCCTCCTCCCAGGGCTGGACCCTGCCCAAGAACATTTTTGAGATGCATCTTTGAATTTTCTGATCTTGGACAATTTTGCTTCTGTTGCTAGACAAAGGCCTTAGATTTCCACGTCGTTTCTTTGACTCTTAAAAAGACAGAAGTGGGGAGGGGGAGGTGTGCTGACCACAAGGCATTGAAGACCAACCCCTTTGCAGGCTTTGTGGAAAATGTTTGAAAAGCCATTTTTAAGATCTCCACCAGAACGGTAGATCTGGAAAAGCAGTCAGTTTTGGTGCATTTACAAAAAAAAAAACCACAAGGAAAACCCAAATGGCTCGTTCCAAATGCCCTTCACCCGTGGCCTGGTTGAAGCATCCCCTTCCCAACCACGCTGGAGCCCCTGGGGTCCCCATATCCCTGCCCCCTCCCAGAATCCACACTCCATCACTCACACCCCCGGCCCCCAATCTGGGAGATACTCACTAAATAAAGAGGACACCATAGGCAGCCAAGACCAGTCCAGCTGTCCAACACACTGCCACGGCCCCACTGCCCACCACGGCCCCCTTGTCACAGATCTTGGTGGTGGGAGGCGGCATGAAAGAGGAGGTGCTAGCGCTCGTTGTCTCTGTGAGGAGGGAGAGTGGACAGCGAGGTGAGCCGGGGTGTCCCAGGATGCGTTCCGTAGGGGCACCCCTGCTCCCTTGTCAGTGGGGACATGGCACCATCCCGTCTCCAAATCGTCCCTCTCACTGCCATGCCATGCTAGGAGCTGAGCTGGGGGGCTGGAATGATGAGCTGGGATGGCGTGGTCCATGAGACTTTGCCTGCTCTACACTGGACCTGCTCCTCGGAGATGCTTGCACCACCAGGCAGAGCTGGGTATCCCTCCCAGCCCCACCCTGCTCAGCCAGGCTGCTCTGTTTATCAGCTCTTTGGGAATTTTGACTAAGAAGTCAGGATGACATAGCCACAAATGCTCAGCAGAGAAAGTCTCTCACCCAGGGAACATTCCATGGGCTGGCTTGCCGGGCTTGTGCTGGTCTGTGGAGGACCAGATGAGGTGTCATTAGAAGTGATATTTGCATTTAGCATGATGCAGGCAGGTATGGAAGCAAACCTCAAACCCTTACATCAGCACAATATGCCTGCCCTCCTTGTGGTGGTTTTACCCCCCTGGGGATGAGGGGCTGCACATCCCTGATGTTGCCTGAACCCCCAGATGCTCTGCTGGATGCCACTTCTGCAAGGAGTGGGGTGCAGTGAGCATCACCAGGGCCTACAGAGGCTTATGCACACACAGCTGGACTAGGGCTGGGAGAGTGGGGGGGGCTCTAAGCAGACCCCCTTCCCACCCGCACATCTGGCCAGCTCACACATGTGGCTCCAACTAGAAGCCTGGTCGCTGGCCGTCTGCACACCAGTGCTTCCCCCTGCCCTGCCACCAGTGCCAGCTAGGAGAACTGGTACAGGGTCCGCTCCAGCCATTCTGGGAAACGGAGGGCTGATAACGCCCATTTGGACACAGTCCCAGCTCTTTCCTAGAAACAGAGGCTTGTTAACTTTGTGGCTTTTATTTTGAATTGGCATTGCTCCGAGCCGTTGTGCGGGGTCAGAGGTGTGGAGGGGTAGGACTGGAGAAGGAGAGCTGGGGGAGGGCAGCACTCCAGGGAATAATAGTAGTAATAATAATAATAATAATAATAATAATAATAATAAATTTTAGAAAACAACCTCCAGATTCATTGTCACACTCCAAGCATCCTAGTGAGGAGGATGCTGGTGCCAAGTGAGTTGAGTCAGCGCCCCTTGGGACATGTTTGCACCTTTTGCCAGGGGGCACAGTGTAGGGCGAAGGGGTGCAGCCCACTTGGGTGCTGGGGGGATCTCCTTGGCTGGGCACGAAAATTGCACAGACCCAAAGAGCGGGGGGCCCTCAGCCAAGAAGGCACAGCTGGTTTGTACTGGGAGGGAGGCTCTCACCTGTGACCTGGGCCTCCGTGGTGAGATGCTTGGGCTCCTCTGTCCAGGGAGTGGCATGGACGGCCACGCTCCAGTCACTCCACGTGCCAATGTCATTGTCTTTGGCGGCCACCTGGATGATGTACTCCTTGCCAGCATAGGCATCTGTGATGGTGTGTGATGTCCCATCTGACAGCTCGACCTGAGGGCAATGGTGGAGAGGGGAGGGCTGTCAGAGGAACCCCCAGCACCAGGATGTGTAAGATGATCAGCATGTTTAGCTCGGCTAGAGGATGGTAACGAGACTTTCACAGCACTTTGGGAAAGTGCTGTGGGGGTTTGGGCAGAGGCATGAGCACAGGGCAGGGATGCAGGGAAGAATGCTCCAGCTGCAGCTAAAGAACCAAAGCTTTAGTGAGACCCCATCCTGCTCCCAAATTCGCGGTGCTGGAGCAGACCGGCTTCCTCTAGAGGTCACCAGAAACCAGCAGATGTGTGGGCAGGCTCTGCTCGGACATCTTAGGGTGGCTGGGAGTGGACATCCAGGACAGTGGCTGGCATGTCTGCACACACTTTCTGGGCATCACTGCCAGTGCTGGGAGGAGACTTCCCCCACCAGCACGCCTCTGGCCACCCTGCTCCTGTGACATCCCACCGGCTTGGCTTGCATCCCTCTGGCTGGGCCCTTGGATGAAGATAAAGTCCAGCCTTCTTTCCTAGAAAAATTCCCTCTCTCTTGTTCTCAGCATTGCCTGGGCCACGGGACGTCCTGCTGGGATGTGGCTGATGGTGCAATGGTTGAACCCCAGACTGAGTCCACACCTCTGATCTACTTGCAGCTTTCCTCAAGGGCAGGGGGATGCAGATGCTCAGCATCCCCTCATTGCATGGCCACCAGTGAGCAAACATGCTGGGGTGATGGAGGAGGAGGTGACCTTCCAGGGATGGAACCAGGCTTAGTCTTTGGGTCTTGAGGGACCAGAGGGGACCAGGGCAGGAGCATCCCACAGAGGCTGCATCGAGACTCCACCCAGTCTCCAAGGCTGGGATCAACATGCTGTCAGCTTTGTTCCCCCTGTGCATGGCATGGGGGGTGCACAAGGCACCCCTTGTCCTTCCCCTCTGCCCTGGCTGATACAAATCGTCTTCCCTCCAGACACAGTTTGATAATAAAGAAGCTGGGGGATGAGGGAAGGTGCAGATCTGACGCAGCCCATCTGTGAGTGCCAGTGCTCAGCTCGGGGCTCGTGCTTGAGCAGAACAAGTGGCACTTCAAGGGTGGGGGGAACTTCATGGCAGAACCCGTGTGGAGTCCTCCACATCTCCCCAGCCACCCAGGAGGAGGTCAGGTGCAGGATCCCACAGCCCTCAGCAGCAATAACAGCTGAGTTCTGATAAACTCAGTTCAACGAAAGAAGCAAAACAGAGCCGAAAACTTCTGCCTGGTCCTTGTTCACAACCCAAAGCCTAAAAAGAGAAAAGCTGCACTATCGGGGTGCCTGAGAGTACCCAGCCCAATGCACCTGCAGGATGAGGCTGCCCTGGCACCGCAGCTTCACACATGCAGGGGTGGTGTGCACTCCAGGGACACCGCGGCCAGTATGGCTAATTCCATCACCCCGGTTCTTGCAGGGGCACCCAGAAAGCAGGAACCCACTCTGAGAAAGACCCAAGCCTTTTCCAGTCCTCCCAGTACAGCACATGCAACACCCCAGCACATATTTAATCCCTTTGCCATGCAAACTGCAGCCCCTCACCCCAGCTTTTACAGCCCCTCTGGGGGATCCCTACCAGGGAAGGGGGCACTTCTGCTTTCTGGCTCCAGCTGAGTGCCTCTCTTTCCCTATTCCCACTCCCAGGGCTGCAGCCAGCCTGCCGCTCAGCATGGCTGGGCCCTTGGGGTCTGTGCTCCCAGCTGCCCATGCCACCTGGCCCAAGCCCATAGGAGCCCCACATCTGGAGCACATCTGGAGGCAGGCCCGGTCAGTACCCTCCCCAAGCTGCGGAGGAGCAAAGGGCCTCCTGCCACCTGCAAGGCACCAAACGAAGCTGCTACCAAACCTCAGCGGGGGAGTAACATCGTGGAGAAAGGCGTGCGTCCATCCTGACACTGCAGATTTTGGGGCTGGATGGGGACACAAAGTGATGCCCGTGTGGCTCTGTGAAGTATCTCCCTCAGTTTCCAGCATACTGAAGAGGCTGAGACCCAGTCTTGGGGTCACAGGTGCTGCCTCTTGTCCAGACAATGGGGTCGGGCTTAGAGCAGTGCTATTTGGCCGCTTGCAGGTCCCCAGTACAAGTCTATACCAGAGGGTGGCTGTTCCCATCCCAGAATTGGGCACAGCCCATTCTGCAGGAGAAGAGTTTTGGACCATTTCGCTTATGGGATAGGTGAAAACTTAAATCCTGAGAGGTCTGGGCAGAAGGGAGGACGGGGAAAGAAGATGAGAAGGATGCTGGTTGGTCCTGCAGGACATGGCTGTGCATCCTTCAACCCATAGGAAGTCTTGGCTGAGACCCATCCCACCAAGCCCACCAAGCTCCAGCCCTCCTCAGCCCAGGACCAAAACTTGAGCTGGCACAGAGTCCTCGAACATGATGGGCTCTTGGCACCCACCACTGTCCCTAGCAGAGCTGAGGAGACAAATTATTCACCCTGTTCTCTTAGGGACACACCTTCATGGTCCTTGCTGAGCCCCACAGCAAGCAGGCTGCTGGCAGCCAGCCCCACTGAGGTCCTGCTGGTCTGACCAGGTTCCTGCTCCATCTGGAGCATTTTCTCCAGCCCAAAGAGCCCTCCTGGCTAAGTGCTTCCCCTTGGGAGCAATTCCTGCCTGTCCCCAGCCTCAGCCAGCTTGCAGCTGAGTGTTTGCAGACGGGGCATCGCAGGCACAAGAGGGTCAAGGCTGTTCCCCCAGGACCCAGACGGGAGAACCTGAAGGATCTTCCCTGTAGGACCTGGGAGAATGCTGCTCTAAGGTGCTCTTCAGACAGCAGTCAAAAAATGAAGGCATGGACGACAGCATCCATCTCTGCCCACACACACAAATGCAAGCAGCGCTTCTGAGCTGGGTGGCCGAGGTGTACATCCAACATTTGCCATGGTGGGTGAGAAAGTCCCTGGGCGGGTGCCCGTGGCTCAGCACTGAAGTGCAGCAGCAGATGGGAAAGCACATGGGGATTGGGTCCAACTGGACACAGACAGGGAGAGCCAGTGGGGGGACACTGAGGAGGTCGTGGGGGGACGGATGGACACACAGCATCAAAAGGAGAGGAAGAAATTCCTTAATCCGCGTCCCCGCCACACAGAGACAAAAGTTGGAGGAAGGCTGTGCATGGTAATTTTTTTGGCCGGGGAGGTCTGCGTGTCGCTGCCTGCCTTTGTGCACCTGCCAAAAGTCACTCTGGCTGGCTGTGAAGCACTGCACAGATTAATGAGGGATCAGTAGCCAGTGCAATGCAGAGCTATTAGCATTGCAAAAAAAAAAAAAAAAGAAAAAAAGAGGGAGAGAGAGAAATGAAAAAAAGCCCTTGAACCCAGTAATTCAGCCGACAGCTTGCTGAGGACAGCGTGGGCTGGGATCCCATCCCCTGCTGTGGCCACATACCCCCATCAGCCTGCTTGGGAAGATAACGGGGCTCCTGAGGGACAGCCAGTGCCCACCCACAGGCTGGGCAGCACCGAGCACCAGGGATGAGCCTGGAGGCCGGTGCTGTACACATGGGATGGGGACAGACACTCAGGGCAGGCAGAGGGACGATTTCCCAGTGCTCAGCTTTCCCCCTGCCCATCCCTCAATCTGCCTGCACATGCACTGAGGGGCTGGGACACCCACACCACTCATCCCATGCCAGGCACCCCAACAGGGCACATCCATGTGTGTCGACATCCCGGATCCTGCCCGCAAACTGGTTGCACTTCCTTAATTCCTGGCATAGCGGGAATTAAGGAGGTCACCTCCCCTTGCCGGGCTCCCTCCTGCCCCCAGTGCCCCCAGCTCACCCTGCCAGGGTGCCCAGGCAGTAAAAAAGTGTGCTCTGTTCCCACCCCAGCTCTGCTTCTGGTCCAGGGTGACCAGGTAGCACTTACTTGTGAACAGAGTGATGCACAGGCAGGTCTGAAGCCCAGATGGCCTCTGGAAGGGAACAGGGAAGAAGAAAACCCCAACTTTCCCTGCCCTGGCAGCTGGGCTGGGGGCTGGTGTGTGTTGGAAAGAGCGGAGGGGGAGAAGGGCGGATCAGATGCCTCCTTCTCTGCATCCCACATGAAAATGTGTTCACTGGCTTTCCCATGGTGGCAGAGGCTCTGCTTTCCATTCCTTGACACCTCCTGCCCCTCAGTGCGGGTCCTGGCATGGGAAAGGGGTGCTCCACTGCCAGGATGCCAGCAATGTGGGGATGGCGGGGTTGGCACCCCTCAGTTCTGTGACAGGGATACACCACCTCCGTGCACGCCAGGACAACACCACGCACCTATCCCAGGTGTTGTATCCAATTTCAATGAGCCTAGCTTCCCCAAAATAAAAGCAGCACCCTGGGTACTGCAGAGTGAAGCTGATCTGCTTCCACAGCCTGTGCCAACCACAGCGAGTGGGGGAACACATAAGGAGACCCCTTGCAGGAGCACAGCCCGAATCTGACATCCATCTCACAGCCTCCCCCACCCCTGGATGCTCCCCAGGTTATCCTGGATAACGGGGGAAATGGGAACTGGGAGGGCGACAGGCAGCCTAGCATGCCCGATTTCACAGCCTCTTTGCTTCACAACAAGCAGCCAGATGCTGCCAGCCGGCTGCAAGGAGCTTTGCAGGAACTCATGCTACATGAGGAGCAGCTGTTTCAGGAGCCTTCGGTCCCCATGATTGCAGGGGGATCCCAGCAGGCTCCCATCTCCCCTGGGGAATAGGCTAAACCAAAAAGCAGGCGTCATCCCCAGGCAAGCCGCCTCGCTGCAGGCAAGTGCAGGAGGGTCGCTGCAAACAGCCACCGCAGCCCGCGAAATGTCGTCGCCAAGCGGAAAAGGAATGTTTTTCTTTTTCCCTTTCAAAGCCACGTCTGGAGAGCAAACAGGTCTGACATTCATTACTAATAAACGAGCCCCCAAATACCTCCTCCTTCCACAGCGCCACAGGAATCAGTTGGGCTAACCCCAGACAAAACTTTCTGCCTAGACTCTGGAATAACTGAAAGGTCAGGAAAAGTGAATGCCTCCCCTTATTCTCCGCCAGCCGGGTAGTGGAGGAGCCCGGCAGGGTCTGAGCTGCGGTCCCTTCTGTCACCCCCACCGAAAAGGCTGCTGTGATGCCACTGCACGCAGCTCAACCCTGCTGCTGGTCTGGGAGGATGAGTTATTGCAGGGCTCCTCCACCGCCTGGGTTGTGTCACACCAGATGCGGCCGAATGGCTCCCTTCTGGCTTAAAATAAAGAGCATCTTTGAGAGCAGAGCTGGAAGCTCGTTAATAACGGGACTCTTTCTCCGGATGCGCTGTCCCCTCCTGCCAAGTGACAACTGGCAGAGCTCGCTTTCACTTGCGGCTGTGGGGAGGATGGGACCGGTGATGCTCAGAGCGCTCAGCACCATCTCTAACCCTGCCCGGCACTGGCATCTGCTGCCCACCGATGCCTTTATCACAGCAGTGAGCTGGGGACGAGAAGGCAGACGGACACAGCTTGTGCGTGGGCAACTCGGGGCATGGGCACCTGCCTGGCATGGTCCGTAGGTGGGCAGGGAGGGCTCAGCTTGCTGGCACCATCCCGCCTGCGTGCCCAAGTGCTCGGTACCTTTACGGCTGCCTTTGAAGGCCGGATCCTGCCAGGTCCTCAGGACTTTTAGGTTGCTAGCAGTTCCCAAGTGGGCTAAGAGCACACAGACAGTGCCAGCCAAGGGTCCTGAGCCTGTTCAATCCCTGGAGCTTGGAGGGGATGGAAAAGCCAAAACCATTCCCACCTCCATCCCCTCTCCAGCCCTGCCTGTCCCATGCCGAGCTGCGAGCGTAACTATTACAGCCTCAACATTTTGCTCCCACCTATTAATTCCTATTTTTTTTTTCTTTCATTCTTTTTTAATCACTGACTTTGCAGCCGGGAGGGGAAGGGAGAGAAGTGCCGCAATAAAAGCTACTGGGCATGAAGCTGTAACCCAGCTCGCTCAGGGTGACCTCCCTGCCAGGACTGCCTGGAGAAGAAGGGGAGCACAGGCAAGGCAGCAGAGGCATGGGAGGATGCAAATAGGCACGAAGAAGCACACCTGCCGCAAAGTGACATTGCTGCTGCACTGGCGGGGACGCAGCTGTGGCAGGCGGTGGCACTAATTGCCTTCCTCAGCTCCATCCCTCCCCCTTGCCCGATACGCGTTAGCACACACTTCCAGGTTATTTCAGACTGCCCCAAGGCAGCAACTTCCAGAGACAGCCTGTGAGATTCACCTCTTTGACCAAAAAATGTTGCTTGGTCAAAGCAACATTTGCTGGGAGATGAGCCCCCCCAGCACATGAGTGATGGTGGCTGTCCCAGAGGACCATGCCCTCCTTACACCAAAGAAGCCAGCCACTAAATATTTGGGAATACCCACAAATTGTCCATTACTGTCCCGAAATCCCCATCATTTGCTCAGATCAGAACGGCTCAGCAGAAGAGCCGGCACAGATGCCTGCATTAGGAGCTCTGTGGCCCCAGCTCCTAAAATCCTGGGACAGTGGAAGCACCTCTGCCTGCTTTTCCAAAGATGGACGTTTCCAGCCTTTGCAAATGCTCATGGACGTGGCTCTAATGCTTCCAAAACAGAAGAGGAAGGAGAGAACCCAAGCACATTATTAGCTTTAAATATCTCATGACCTTTTACTGCAAATCTCAAGATCTGAGGCGCAGCCCGCCTCACGGTTCGTTAACATTTCATGTTGTCAGCGCAGCCAATGGGTTCAATTAGACCTCGCGACGGCATCTGCAAATTGCTGGCAATCTACTGGAGGAAATCCTCCCTTGGCCTGGCCGCCAGCTTTGACGCTGCTTAAGAAATACCTCTGAGCCTTGCCATGTTCCTGGGACGTGCACTGTGCTGCTCAGTGCTCAGCATGTGAAATCTCCTCTGAAAAACCAGGAAAACGGGAGATCCTGCTCCAGCAAACACTATGATGTGGGAGCAAATTGGGTGCCAGACCTGCCCTGAGCTCCCCAAAGATGCTCGGGACGGTGCCTGGCCACCCGCCTGCATCTAGGGGTGAGTCGTACAGATGTGCTTGTGGGGAGATCGCATGTGCTAGCCTGGCGATGGCTGCTGTTGCGAGTTAACTGAAGGAGCCTGTAAAACCAGAAACAGGCTATTAGCAATCCATTAGGAAAGGGTATCCAGTTCCAGCCTAGGTAAGCCACTAGAGGAACATCTGAGAGCATTAGGAGAGCTCGCCTGGGGCCAGGATGGGGCTATAAAACAGAAGAGGAAACCACGCTAATCTGGCTTGAATTACAAAGTTAAAAGCAGGAGAAAAATAAAGGATACCCTAAACATTTAATGTTTTATATTTAGGGGACAGAACGGGAGATTCTGCCAAAAGGAGAGAATAAAAAACCTGTTTAGGCTACAAATATCCCATCTCTTTTCTGGCAGCAGAGAAACCACCAGCCCCTCTTCCAGAAAGGGAGGAGCATGACTTTAAAGTCACTCGAGTTTCACAGGGAGCTCAGTGCTGGTGGGGCGGAAGGGAGCTGGTGGCCACCCGATGTGACACGATGTGACACAACTGCATCCCGAACAGCCAGGAAATGCCTGTGCCCAGCTTCGAGGGAGCTGCTGCGCAGCAGCACAATGGTGCAAGGAGCGTCTGGCACGTGCCTCGCCACACGCTCACATGGAAACTCATCACCATCATCATCTCTCCACGATAACAATTCCCAGAGCAGACTGCAACACGAGAGCTGCTAAGTGGCCTGAGTGGAAAGGCACTTCTGAGCAGGGGAAAGGGAGCACGAACAGCACGCTGGGGCTCAAATCCACCTTTGCAAAGTGCTGGGAAGGGGATGAGAGTGTCCCCCCAGCTCTGGGTTATCCTCAGATATTGTTTGATGGGGTGGGATGCTTGGGCCAAGTATCACCCGTCTCTCTAGGGAGGGAAACTGCATTTACGACTAACTTGCATGGCGGCAGTCTAGATAAGATCCACTGCTCCCGCCACGGACGGCTTCATCTTCTGGTGCCAAGCCCTGGCATTATTAAAATCCTGAAAGGAAGAGGCTAGGAGAAAGCAGACGCTGATTGAATCAGGCCCTATGGTATTCGACAGCTCGACATCCATCTGATCCTATTAGTGCTCATTCGGTCCTGCCTGCCGAGGTGCTGTGCATAAATCAGACCCGGCAAAGATAACGGGAGGCAGAGAGGAGAAAGGGGAGCTGCTTCTTTTGCCAAGAAATGCCACATGCGAGCACAGATATTCCTGGGTCTGGGCCGTCCCTGCTACTCCCTTGTGGATTTGCTCCCACAGGGATGCCGGGCTGGCAAGGGAGTGGCAGGAGATGCTTAAAACCCACAGTTGGTGCGTGGGTGGGCTGCCACGAGGAGGCAGGAACGAGGCTCAGCATGGGGACCCTGGGCACACAGGGATGTGCCAGAGCATGAAGTTACCCAGCTCCTCCTGGCTGCTGGAGGAGACTCCTCCTCTCTGTGCTGGGCTCCCAAGCTACCCTGTCATCAGCAAGCAGGTTGTGGGCAATGGCTTTTCCATATCGGCAGACAATGGAGACAGTAAGAGCCAAGACAGAGCAGCTTGTGGCTGGAGACCATTCACTTCAGGAAGAATTAAGACACCCTCATGCAAGCAAGGCATGGATGACTGCTGCATTCTTCCTCAGAACACTTGTCCCTTCGAGGAGAGACCCACCACCACCACCGTAGGACGAGGTGCATGGCTGAGCCCTACCAAACCATGTCCTTCCCTCTCCTGGCTGGATCTGGGGGAACGAGGACACCCTCCAAGATGCCACCAAACAATAGGTCAAGAAAAGCAGAGCTCAGCAAGGCTTGAGCATGCTCCCAGCATGCTGGCATTGGTGGGGTCCACTTTTGGGTGCAAAGTCCGGCATTTTCAGGGTGCTCGGCTGGGTTAAGCAGGCTGAGCATGCCAAGGGGGTCTGGGGTCGGAGCAGCTCTGGCTGCTGCAGTGCTGCCATTCTCTAGTGTTTGAGAGCTGATTAAATTAGGCTTCGCAAATAATTCATCTGATGAATAGTGGCAGTTTTCCTCAAATCATCCACAAATCAGATTTTTCATTACCCAGCTGGTGGGGCAGAGAGTCAGAAAACAAGGCTGATACCTCACTCACTCAATGCTTGCACTTGCTCACCGAGCAAATTATTCCCCGAACACACTTCTCCATCAGTCAGGGATAGGGGACATGTCTCCTGCAAGGGGATATTGATTAAAAGCGGTACCCAGGACTGCCGAGCCCTCGTGGGATGCTGGGAGACAAGCCCTGCCCAGTCTCTCCTGCACTTCCCATGAGGGCTGGTACCTCAAGCTCTCTCAGCAGCTCAAGGAATCTTTAAACAGGAGAAATTAAGTTTTTACTGCCCTAGAACTGCGAGGGTGGCCCTGTCACCGGTGTCCACCAATACCTCCACCTATTTCCCACCGTCGCTGCCTGCCTGAGAGCACTGGTGGAGGAGCCACACCATGCCCTGGGAGGCCCTGGAGCAAGGGGTCCAGCACAGCTTGACCCCACGAATATGATGCCTCATATCCAGTGACAGAGAGACCAGCTACCCTGAGGGTGTCGAAGATGGAGGCAGCTCACTGCCTCTCCCACCATTTTTGAGTGCAAACCTCTGTATTTGCAGGGTGCTCAGCTGGACTGGGCTGTGGCAGGGTAAAAACATCACCTTTTGCCACAGCAGTTTCACATCTTCAAAAAACTAATGATGTGTTTGTTATTTCCCATTATTTCTTCTCTTTTTTTTTTTTTTCACAATTCTTCTTCTTTCTCACAATTTGAGCACTTCTACCCCAAGTAAAAAAAACACATGCACAGCAAACTAATATCCAGACTCCACCTCTGCTTTCTTACGCTCAGGATGCTCCGCAGACGCTCTTCTGCTCCCAGGAGGGAAGCGAAAGGCAAAGCGACAAGCAGGAAAACCCTCTCCCAGTCTTTCTCTGATTTTCAAAGCCACCAGCAAACACTCCCATCTGAAACACAACCCGAGGCACTGCCTCATCAAAAAACCCAACCAAAGCAAAAAATAAAAAGTCGCAGACACACTGACATCTTGCAGAGACCCAAGCAAAGCCTCCCATCCCCTCTCTCAGTCGTTTCTCTCCCCAAGAAGCGCTGGCTGGCAGAAAACTCTGCTTGGCTCCATGATGCAGGTGAGCTTCCTGGGGTCCGAGTGCTGCCTTCTATTTGTCTTTTTTTTTTTTTTGAGGGGCAAAATGCTTTATTAAGCAAAACACCTAAACAGCTTTCAACTGGCCCAGCTCGGCACAGAGGGAATGCTGGATGAGCCACACCAGTGCGGCAGTACCTCTGCTTGAGCAGCGGATTGCTTTCCTTCATAAGCTGAGCACGCAAGCAGCACATAGAGAGAAAGAAAAAAAAAAAAAAGCCCATTTGTTATCTTCCTACAGCTAACAAATGAAATCTGTCCTCCGGGTTTCCAAGGATTTCAGTGACTATTTTTTTTTTAAAGAAACAAGAAATAAAAGTAAGAAATACGATAAGATCGTGGCAATCACTCCGTGACTGTGCTCTGAGTTACGGCAAGCCGTATTTTATCTTCAGTTCAAAATCAAAATGTGGCAGAGGCGCATTTAAATGTGGTGACATTTATACTTTAAATGCCTTTTACATCTCGTTGGCAGGTTTTCTATAGAACATATGTATGGAAAGTAGATAGGGGCCATGGATGAAAATGCGGAGCGGGTAGAGCCTGCAGAGACATTTGTAGGCAGAATGTGAGTTAAAGAAAGATGGAGAGGAAGAGAGAAGGGAGAAGAAACAGGAGAAGGAGAGGAAAAGGGTCTGGGTTGCCTGGGCAGTAAAAAGACTAAATTTTTGGTTCCTGTCCACTCGTTCCCAGTGCAACTTGTTCCCAGCCACCAGCTCCCCCTGCTCCCTCCCATCTCGGCCAGCTCAGCATCGCTTACGTGTTGCCACTGGTCCAGGATGAGGGGTCGATACCGCAGGAAGAACTTGAGTGGGAAAGACTCAGGGTCTGGCCAGGACGAGGGATTTTGCCATGACACTTCCAGCCTCCGAGGGTTATTGGGCACGGGTTTGGCCACCACGCTCTCCGGAGGGTCCGGCTTTACTGGAAGAGAAGAGGGTGGCTGGTAAAGCTTTGCACGTGGCATCCTTCCTTATGCCTCTCGGCACAGCTGGCTGAGCTCTGCACTGTGTGCTTTCCAAGAGAAGCAGCCAACAAGCAGAACATCCTTTTCCCAGACTAATTAGATGCAAATCACCTTTTCTTGCCCAGGTCAGTGGTACGGCTGTCACGGCTCAAAATAACCGCTGGTAAGGAGGTGCCAGTGCTGGAGACACATGGAAACAACCTTGCCAGGGTAGAGAGCATCCCTCCTCCCCAGCACTACTTGGGTCAGGGCAAGGAGCCCACCAAGCACAAATCATAGAATCACAGAATGGTTTGGGTTGGGAGTGCCCTTTAAAGCCCATCCAGTCCAACCCCCCTGCAAGGAGCAGGGACATCTCCAACCAGATCAGGTTGCTCAGAGCCCCATCCAACGTGGCCTTGAATGTTTCCAGGGATGGGGCATCCACCACCTCTCTGGGCAACCTGTTCCAGTGTTCCACCATCCCCATTGTAAAAAGATTTTCCTAATATCTAATCTGAATCAACCTCCTCTGGACTGAGTAATGGTCCCCTGGCTCTGACCACCTCAACCAGCAGCTTGTGAAGATGTCAGCATCAAACTCCATTCCCAAGCATGGATGAGCGATGCTGGAGCCCCTCTCTACCTGGTGGAGCTCCTGCCCTGCACTCAGAGGTCTTCTCCTCCATGTTGACCTCAGGGGTTCACCTGCTCTACTGTGGGTGGGAGATGATGTCCACACAGGGGCTTTGCCTCCCCTGGAAGAGGAAGGAGGTGGTGGTGGCAGGTGAGCTGCTCCTTGCCTGCAGCCCTGCCCTATGCATGAAGGGCATATCTCCCTCTGCTTGAAGCTGTATGGGACCAGGAGCTGATGTGGGCCCAGTCTGCTGCAAGTGGAGTCATGCGTGTGCCTTTTGCTGCCATCTCTGCTCCAGGATGATGGTGGCATCACAGCTACTGTCCCCAAGAAGAGACCCTTCCTGCATCACCGCTGCTTGCTCCTATTAGGAGAAACCAGCCTGTGATGCTTTCAAACCTCTTTCTTGGCCAGGGGTGAGGCAGAGGGGAGCCGCTGAAAGGAAGTCACAGCCCAGCTGCCTTGGTGAGACCTGGAATGGGCCCTGTTTCCCGCATGTAGCCCATCACCACCTCCTTTTCCCCAGTCCTGCTGCTTAACACCCTGGCACACATCCTACTGCAGTCCTTCATCGTCATCTTCATCACCACCCCAACAGCCTCTCCTGCCTACCATCGCCTTCCCTCTGCCACGGTGGGTGCAAGGAGGGCTGGACAGCTTCCTCCATCGCCACTGCACACGGTCCTCAGAGGATGCTCCTTGAGGCTCGGGGAGCGGCTAAGGAGCAAGAACCCATGAGCCTGACCATGAGTGCCTCATGCCACCTCCCTGCTCCCATTGACTCATCTCTGCAGCGGGACAAGACACCATTTTCCATTCACAGCTTTATCCTCAGCAGGAGGGATGACTTGCTGTGGCTGCTCTGTGCTGAGCTACTCCAGATGGCTGTGCAATTCTTCCGCTCACTTTGAATCCTCGGGCTGGACATCAGCTTCCATCGACAGGGACTTGGAGTTCAAATGCATACGGAAAAGTATAAATCCAGCACTGGCTCGGCGGGCTCGGTTTGCAAAACAAAAGTCTGTTCAGCTGAACAAATGCAGATGACTGCGAACTGCGACTCTGCAGTGAGGAAGTGGGAAGGAAAGCACTGGGCTGGGGACGGACGCGATGGGATACTCCCTGGGGTAACGCAGGGAGCCTGGCCCTACTTTTTGGCGCGCCATTCTGGAGCCACAACAAAGATACTGAAACGCAGTTGTGCTGGGCAGGGCACATGTGCTTGGGCAGCAATGAGAGATGCCATTGTGGTGGGCTGGAAGAAGGCCAAAAAAGAAGGTGCCCTGATGCTGAGGTGGGAGTTACCTGCCCATTTTGCAGGGGTGTGAGCCCCAGTCCCTCTCCTGAGGGTCGGAGACTGTCCCTGGTGTAGGGGAGGGCTGCCCTGGCTCCAGGCGAGCACAGCAGAGCCCAGCCGTTGAAGGGGGCTGCGCTCCCAGCTGCGGCAAGCCTTCAAACGGCGCTGTGGGTTAATGGGAAAACCAGCGGTCCCTGCTACCTCCCAGTGCAATCCCCCCATCCACGGGACTCCTGCCCAGGCTGGAAAGCACAGCAGTGACAGCCCCTCCAAAAGCACAAAGGCAAAGCTGTTCCTGCCACGTGCCTCCAAGGCAGCAGGGATGCAAGAGCCAGGAGAGGGGACCGCATCTCTGGCAGCCAATTCGGCAAGGACAAAGCTATGTCTCCTAGGACAGACTTCATGACGCTGTGCTAATCACGGGAAACATCAGGGCTGGTCCTGCAGAGACCAGTTGAGGACCGAAGGGAGATGGGCTGTGCCCAGCTCCCCAGTTTCTCTGTGACCTTGAAGGAGTCCTTGATCTTTCACAGTTTCCAGGTCCCTGCTTGACACACAGGGATGAGCGCTGCTCCTTCCCCAGCCTTTGTCTGCCTCCATTTAGCCCACACATGGTGAGGCAGGGGCTGTCTGTCTGTGCATCAGCCAGCATAACAGAGACCCGTCCTCGGTGAGGGCCTGCAGGCAGTAACGAAATAAAAGCAATAATAGTAATAATAATAATGGACGATGGGCATTAGGCTGAGTACTGGTTAAGCAGCTACAAAACCAGATGTAATATTATCCTGCAGAGCTGAGGGAGCATCATCAGACATTCCTGGGAAGTGGACTTGGCGAGGAGGCGACTGACAGCTCTTCCCTCTTGGCTTTCGGCCGCTGCATCCAAGTGAGGGCTCGGCGTGCGAGAAGAGCTGCAGAGAGTGTTTTTTCCTAAAGACTCTACATGCTCAAGCTTAACCGTGAGTCTTTAGCTACCCACCACCCTGGCTGCTGTTAGCCACATCTCGAAACAGAGCCGGCAGCTCAGAAAGGCAGTTAAGACTCCACAGCACGGAGGGGCCCATTGCCCATCCCTTCTCTCCAGCGAGCGCTAAAATGGATCCCTTGCGGCTGTTAAATATCCCCTGGCATTTTCCACAAGCAGAGGGATATTAAACTCCATGTCTTAGCCAAATGTCAGTCTAGGTAATTTAATTGTGCCTCCCTAAGTAGTATGAATTGAACTGACCTTCTGCCTAGGCAACTGTACACCCATGTTCAGAGATTCTCAATTTCATACAGACACAGGCACTTTAGTCCTCATGCAGCCCCTCTGAGATGCTCTGCATCGCAGAGCCGGAGCTGGGAGGATCAGATGACCTTCCCAAGCTCACACAAGGGATGGCTGGCAGATTTGGAGAAGGCACCCATACCTGCAAGACACCATTCGAGGCTGCCTTCCTTCTTTTAATGTTGTCCATCTTCTCCTGTTAATTAGCCCTAGGCTTATACGAGGAGAAAGGCGGGATGCCAGTGTTGCTGCATAGTGGTGATGTCCTTGCTTTCCTGGGGGATGCATGTGCCCGCTACCTGGTTCTTGGGCTGAAACCCAAGCAAGGACAGTGCGGTTGTGTCCTGGAGGGCCACAAGTGTCCTCAGGCTGTCCAGCCATCATGAGGGAGGTGGCAGCTCCTGACACACTACCTCACTCCTCCCTGGCACCTTCCTCTGCCTCCAGGCCCTCTCTCCTTCATCTCCTCCAGCCCCTTTCCCACTTCCTCCTGCCTTGGGCTGGAGCCTTCTGCAGGGCTTTGCAGAACCTTGCCCATGCTCACATTTATTAATAGTGATGCCTTTGCAGATGACATAATTATGAAAACAATTTCCAGGAGTAAGATGAGGAGGAAGGCAGCCTGGATCTCCTACTAACAAGAGATGGGGACTAGAGAGCTGGAAAAGCTTTTCCAGGCATCATTGAAAATGACAATGTGGAGCAACCCCTCGCAGCTGGCCGCTAATAACCAGCACGGCACGATGGCTGGCAAGGCATGGGCCTGGGATAGCAAAAGAAAGTACCAGCCATTTTCCACTCAATTAGAGCCTGTTTTCTGAGTGGCTGAGGAAAGGATTTTCTGCTGGGGGCTCTGGAGAGGGAGGAAGGAGAGAAGGACCAAAACCAAAGGAGGTGACTCCTTCCCAGGAGTGTGTGCCCAGGCTGGGGAGGTGGTCCAACCCAGCCCTGGGTCTGCCCCTGGCTCATATGGTGCCGAGAGGGAGAGCCGCCGGACCTGCCCTGCTCTCCTGTTGGCTCCAGGCTGCTCCAGCCCCAACAGGGCACAAGATCAGGGCTTCACGCCTGTGGTTTAACCATGCAGAAGGTGTGATGCTGTTCTCTAGGCTAAGGGGAAAACACAAGGCAGGCTCCAACATCCCCAGCCCTGGGATTTCAGAAGAAGCACCATGCAGTCGTTAGTTGACACCATCTCTCCATTTTAGCAGGATGCGTGCACATGTCACAGTGCTCCCATGCAGCATTTTTTTCCAATGAGCTGATGCAACAGTTTTCTCCTGAGCCATAGGATTTTCCACCCCTCCATCTCGCAGAGTGAAACCCAGCCCAACTTCCAAGATGAGATCTCAGCCCAGCTGATGCTGGTGGAGATCCCCAGGGAACCTGCTGGGTGCTAGACCCACACCGCCAGCACCCATCCTGCTGGGACACAGCCATGTGCTTGCAAGCCCTGTGCTTGCAGCCATTGAGGAGAGAGCCAGAAGAAACACCAAAATGCAGAAGGTTCTGCAAGGATAGCAGGCAACCTGGGACAAAACTGCATGGCAAAATACACCAACACAGTGCACTTACTTTAATTGGAAACACCGGGATGGCAGAAGGAGAAGCTCTCTTCAGGATAGGTGGCTGTCAATTGGCACTTTTGCAAGAGGCAATGATATTGCACCTCTGCTAACAGCTGGCCTGGAGCAGCATGGGCCCCTGCTCACCACTCCTCTGACCGACGCTGAGTTCAAACTGTTGGGCTGGATCCAGCTTGTGCTGGTGCTGGAATGCCCGGGTCTCACAGCTGGGTGTGCTTCCCAATGGGATTGCCCTTGTGTGCTGGAGAAAGAACCAGATGTTTGGGAAGCCAGGCAGGGCATGGGTGGGATGCAGATGTTACAGGACGATGCCCTGAACTCCTGCAGGAGGGAATGCAAGGAACTCGGAAAATGCAGCTTAATTGTTGCCCTGGGCCCTGCAGGCTGGAGGTTACCTTCATTTTTAAGGAGTGTATCTTCCACAAACACAACAATTTCCATTTAAAGGCACCCAAGTGACTGAAACTCCACCACTTCCCTGCTAACTCCGCCTTGCCTCATTATCAACGTTCGCAATGCACCGATGAATACAACCTTCAGATACAGACCGCGGCTGCAGGGACACGGCAGAACAGTCCCTGCTCCAAATTAACTTCCTCGCTCTGCTCAGAGCTGGCATCTTGTTTCTTGTCTGATGTTTTTCAGGATTTGGGGCAGAAAGGGAAGATCTGGGAAAGCAGTGGAGCTCCTCTTCCTGCACTCCAGCACTTCCAGCCACTCGGAACCGGGACACGCAGCACATCGAAGGCAAAGACTGACTGCTGGCTGTACCTCAAGGATTCATTTATTTGTTTTTCTGGTCCAGTAACTCCACATGTAACCAGCAAATTGTTTTTCAATGTGTTCTCGGACTCTCTTCTCTCCCATTTTTCCTGTTCTTTGAGGATGGACCACCTCGTCACAGCACCGGCTGTAATCCGGGTTTGGCTGGTAGCAGAAGTGCTGTGCCCAGCTCCCTGCTCTGCCATGCTTGGCACTGAAATGCTCGGTCCATGCCAGCCCTTCACAGCCAGAGGACCATCCACACTGCGGGTCAGGGCATGGTCGGGCAGTGTCCCTGTGGCACCAACACTCTGGCCCCCAGGGCTTGCTGCTCCCTGTCCCACACTGCCCAGCATCCACTGCCCAGGTTGGGCAGTGAAGACGTGCAAAGAGGGGAACAGGGTTTTTAGGAGCATGTTAGGTAAAGGCTAGTGGAAGATGACTTTGGGAGGGCTTTATCCTGACTAGGAATGGGAGGAAGAGGATGCAACTTTTTAATTTCTCTTCCAACCCCAATTCTCATGACTCTGCTTCCAGAACAAACATCAAACCTGTCTTTTAGGAACACTCATAAGGGCAAGAAGGGCAATGCCATTTTGGACCACACCAGTTTCACAGCCCTCTGCTTTGGTACACAGCAGCTGCTTCCCCAGTCCCCAAGCAGGGAGGAGCTCAGTAACCATGGAAGACCTGGACCACCGGGGCTGGGACCAGGCAGGGCACCAGGCCACCAATGGGACCAGCACAGGGGCTAACTGTGAGCAGACTGCGTGGCTCCCTCAGGATGTTCAGGTGCTGGCATCCATTACAGAAGGGCCATGAGAATCAGGGGGGCACAGGGAGAATGCTGGCATGGCTCACACCCTGGCTCCATCTCATGCACGGCTAGGCAGAGGCTCCACGCAGAGACCCTGTCCCTTCCCTGGCCCATCGCTCTGGTGGGCGATGCTGCATGCAGAGCAAGCCAACCCCAACATTGTCTCCGAGACGCCAGTTGCTGCCGCGGAAGTTACCTATGGCGAACTCATCAAAGGTGACAGAGGTGGAGTTTTTGCCCAGAGCATTCGTGACTGTCAGAGTCACCTTGTACTTCACCGTCGAGAAGAGCTGGAGGTATCTGATGTGACACCTGTTTTTGGGAAAGACATCCTTCTCGCAGACCATCTCTCTCGTGCCATGTCTGGAAAGCAGGGATGAGAAGAGCTGTCACCTAAGAGCAGTGCTTGGGGTGCGGATGCACCCATGCTGCTGGAGGAAGGAGGCAGAAGGGGCAGCGCTCTGCCCATGGTCCCCATGCACCAGCCCCTGCCACAGCCAAAGGGATGCTTTCCTCCTGCCAGGGAATTTTGCAGGCTCACGTGCGTGATGTTCTATCCTAAGCCTGCACAGGGACTGCAGTGAATGTCGTCACACTGGCCCCAAGGAAAGCATGAGACCCTCCTGGGGCTGGGGTTGAATCTGTCCCTGTTGTGAAAGGAACAGGGTCTCCCTTCTGCTGGTGACACGAGCCCCAGGAGCTAATGTCAGGCACTAGCCTGGAGAAGGGCTGTGCTAGAACCTGGACACAGGGTGGGGGACAATGCCACACCATGGCCAGTTCTAGGTGATGGACACTGCTGCTGCCCGGCCGCGGCCAGCGTACAGCTGAAGGGAGCATGGCTGTGACAAATGTACCGAAAAACAGTGGGCACAGCCTCCACTGTGGACAAATGGTGCAGAGAGGATGGACTTGTGGGGTGTGGAAAGGGAACCTGGGAGCTGGAGACTTTCCTAGTCCCCTCTGGGGAAACTGGAACTTTCCTGGGACAAAGACCCAGTGCCAAGCATTCAGTTTGGATGTCCCTGGTGCATCATCCCCAGGTCCATTTTTGGGACAGCAGTCCCATATGCTCAGCAAAGGTCAGACCCGCTGCCCCAAGACTTCGCGGCAGTACTTGGGACCTGTTCCAGGCTGCAGGGACAAAAACTCCCTGTGTCCTTCCTTGCCAGGCACTTACATGACAGAGATGTTGAAGGAGTTGGGGATGTAGGTGGGAGTGGGCAGATGCCAGCTGCAGTAGAAACCCTTCGGGTAGTTGTTGGACCGGCACATCAGCACTGGCTCCTTCGGTGGGGCTGCCAGGGAAAGAGAAAGAGCAATTATCCGTCGAGGTGAGGTTATCGCTAGGTCCTGAACAAGGGGATGTCCCTGCACCCTCAACTGCTGCCAGCCCCGAGGGGGACACACAGTTTGCAAGGGGAGCCTGGTCAGTGTTTATCAGCTGCTCACAGGGTCTGAGGGTCTTTGTCCCATGTCTGCTGGTGAGGTCCCCCGTGAGACCTTGCCTTGGACTGAGCTGCGCACAGAAGCTCACCTTCTCCCCCAGCAGCTGACCAGATCTAATGAGAGAAGGAGTGGCAGAAAAGGTTGGCAGGTACTGGGAGAAATTGTCTTCAAGGGTGCTACACAGACGTTGCTGATGGGGAGGAGGTGCTGCTCTCCTGACCTCATTAAGCTACAGCGCTCATGGCTTTCTCTGCCACGTCCCTGGGGAGTGATAGACTTCTTGTTGAGTGATGATCCTCCAGAAGACCAGAGGTCCTCAAAAGGAGGAAGAAGGACTGCTTTCAGCAAGATGAGGAGGAACAACCTGAAACCAGCAGAGAAAAATCAGCTCTGCAGGAGGACTGGTGGTGTTAACGCTTTCAGCAGTGGGGCAGAGCATCCCATCCCAGGGCCCTGCCTCCCAAGAGACCAGAAGGCAATGGAGATGGGACAAGAGCATGTAGTGGGGAGCAGCCTTCCTCTGGCCTCATCAGTTGATCCTAGAGGTTAGAGGAAGAAGAGGGTTTTAAACCCAAGGAAGTGTTCACACTGCGCTCGGTTTTCCCAGACATACGTGCATGCTGTGATCTTTGCAGGAGCACAGCCAGACCTGCAGGAAAAATGCAAAATGTCAAGGACCAGTGCGTGTGGGAGGATGAGAGGTGATACCTTTCAGCTGATTAATTTTGCCCTTGTAGGCTGGTAAAAATCTTTTCTGAACTGACATCTAAGTCAACTCCTCTAGGTACCTGGACACTTGCATGGCTACAAGCAGAGTTTAGCTCCAACTGCAGCACCTTGCCATAAAATACACTCCCTGGGCAGGATGTGCCCCAGGGCTCCCTCAGAAAGGCTGTTTGAATCTGTGACCATTCCTTTTTCCCTTCCTTCACTAGCCCTCTTCCCCATGCATCCACTCGGGATGTCCCAGGACATGCTCTTCTCTCACAGCAGAGGTTTTGCAACAAACCCAGCAGACCCGGCAGCCTCAGCACAAACATCGCTGCTCACCACCCCACCACGGTCCCGGCACCGCTCCCCACCACACGCCTAACTGCTCTCCTCCTGTGCCTTACCTACGGCTGTTCCCGAAAACGGGATGCAAACTAGGATGGAAGAGTTCAGGAAGCACCCGCAGGCTGGGAAATTCCTTCCCCCCGAGGGCTGCAAGGGCAAATCACAAGTCCCACAGCAACCTGTACACACCAAGCCTTGCTATGGGGCAGCCCACAGAGATGTTGCTGCCGGGAAGCCATGCACTACCCCAACACCCCTCTGCATGCCGTCCCAGAGAAGTAAAGGATGCAGTGAGTCGGCTAAGGGTGTCCTCGCTGCACCGGTGAGCGGGCAGCATCAGGAGAACGACAAAGCCTCAAGACATGGGAGCAAAATGGGACATCGTCACAGCCACGTCTGTGCAAATCCCCCCCCCCCAGAGCTGCCGGTCTCTGCCAACATGCACCCCAGGCCTTGAGGGTGTAATATGCTCAGGGGTGTCCTTCCTCTGCTCAGCTGTGGGCATCCAGGGGCAGAGCAGGGCCCTAGCGGGAAACTGCAGCCTGACTGTGTCCTCTGGAGAGAAACAACCCATCCAATTTGCCAACAGCACGTGGTGGGCGGCTGGGATCCTGCATTGGCGTTGCACAGCAGAGCCAATGGCCTGAAAAAAAATAATGATAGGTTTTGCTAGAAAAGCTTTCCGGGGGGATGCCACCAACTCCAGCTGCAGCACCGTGCAGCACGCAGGGGAAACTGAGGCTCGGGGCTTGGACGCAGGCTGGCATCTCTGGGATGGAGAAGGAGCAAGCAATAGAGCCAAGGGCAGTGGGAGCAGGGAGCAAGAAGAGGGAGAGAAGGAGCTGCCAGGGAGGGGAGGCTGTGCCGGTCCATGACGCGTGTTCCTCCTAATGGCTATTTCAGCCTTCAGCCAGCAGACGAAGGCCAGAGCCTAGTTAATGAGCCTCCCAGCTAAATTATTCAAGCAGACCCGCCGCAGCAAAACAGAGCGGCTAATCGCAAGGCCAGAGACAAGGGCCTGATCCCTGTCACAGCTCCATCCTCCTCCTCTGGCTCCTTAACCCCTTCCCTGCCGCGCAGCTGCCCCCGAGGGAGTGCGGGAGCGAAGGCGGGGCAGCATTGCCCTTTGCAGGGGGGCAATGACGGGGTTCCCGGGAGGTGTTTCAGAGGGGTCGCAGGGGTGCAGGGGATTTAGGGACAGCCTTCGGGGTCCGAGCGACCGCGTGGTGGCAGTGTGGGCTAACAGCACCTGCCTGGCACCCGGCAAACCGGGCTGGGGGCTGGAAATCTTGTATGGGGGTGAGGTGGGGGAGGATGCTGGGGGTGCTGGGGATGCTGCCGTGGGCCTTTTACCCACTTGCTGCTTGCCCTCAGCTGTCCCACACGAGGCCAGGAGCCTGCCAGGAAGCCGGACAGAGGCAGCTGAGGCTTTAGTGAACATCCCTGAAGTCCTGCGTGGTCCCCAGCCCCGGATGCTGCGCTGCTACCCAGGCGCAACAAGCCCATCTGAGGATAATTTATCTCCTCTGCCTCTGGTTTTATGACGGATCTGGCTCTTGGTGATCTGTGCTAATTCCTCCAGTGAGGAGGCTGGGGCGCTTGCTGGGCTTGCTTTGCTGGGCTGCCCAAACTGCCTTCTGCTTCCATCCCCATCTGCAGCAGCCTTTGAAGATGCCCCATTTTCACAGTCTTGAATGCCTTGAAGATCCTGTCCTCTGCTTCAAGATTTGGGCCTCAGATGCAGCCTGTAGCCTCTGTGCCCACAGCATCCTCCACCTTTCATCCCTCAGTGCCACTTTAGCAAGCCAGGAGAACCTGGTGAAGGTGAACAAAATGTCCCTCATATCTCTGCCACCTGGTGCACACACATCATCCTCAGCCTGCTGCAGCTGAAGAGATGCTACTGTAGGAAGCCTCTCTCGCCCCAGCCATGGCCCTCTCTTTCTGGGCAGGGACAAGCTGTCTCATGGGGACTCTCCTGCCACCTCCATCTCTCCAAAGGGTTGTCATGCAACTGCTCCACTTTCCACCTTGATGGGCAGAAAGTCCACCCCATGGGCCAGCATGATGTGCCACTCAGGTCTGTGATCATGACACCATGCGGGTGACCCTGACCCTGACCACCAGACTCCATGAAGGAGAGGGCTACAAGCCCCCTCTCAGCTGCCATGTGCATCGGGAGGGCTGTCTTTGCCCACCCTGACAGGGTGTCTTCTCCAAGCTGGTGGCACAGTCTCCATGGGGAGATGGTGGCTTGCAACCCTGTTCCTCTCTCCTGCTCTCCCAGGAAAGGCGCTCGCCGGCACAGCTCTTCCTGCCCATCAAAGGCTCTTAAAGGCAGCAAATAAAATTGCAGTCTCCAATCGATCCGGCGCTCCATAATGCTGTCTTTGGAGGTGGGCCAGCCTGTCAGGCTGATCAAGAGAGCAAGAAAGGCAGTGGAGGAAAAACAAAGCCATCAAGGGAGCAGTAAAGGCTTCTTCTGCCCCGAAGCTCTGGGCAGTGCCTCTGGGTGTGGAGTGTCCCCGCTCCAACCTCCTCCATCCTCCCTCACCTGATGTCCAGCTCTCAGCCCCTGCCAAGCCGAAAACAGCCTGAGCAACATGTTGCTCCTGCACAGGCACTTCTCCCCAGGCTCCTACATGCAGCCTCCCTAATCCTGGCAAATATTTACTTCCCCGTCGCCTCACGGAGCTGCTGAACTCCGCAAAGGCAGAGCTCCTTTCCTTTTGCCGCAAACAGCGCCTGCCCTCTCTAATCTGTCTATTAACCGCTCTCATGGCAGGAAGCCACTTCTCCCACGCACTCTGCTGATGTCCTCTCTGCAAACCCGGCGTGTTTAATGCTTGGTTGTGGCAGCTTCCCAGCGGCTTGGGCTGTGACCAGCCTTGCTGAAAAAGCAAGGGGCAAGGGGATGAAAGGCTGCACCAGAGCCAGGCGCATCCCACCCGGGCATGCCACTCATCAGACGTGCGATGCTCCTGCGGAATTCAGAGCTGCGACAGGCAGAGAAGCTGGTGCAGAACCTGCAGAGGATTGGTGGCAGGGACAGGGCTGGCTTTCCCATCATGCAGTGCCCCAAGCTTTGCATCCATTTGACCGCTGTCTCTCCGTCTTGTTGCAGATAGCTGTCGCTTGACCAGCTCCAGCATCCCTGTTCGGCTGAGGAGAGCACAACAAGTGGTCCTAAAGGATGAAGCAGCTCTGGATGCATCAGCACAGACACAGATTTTTGTCTCCCTCCCCATCTCAAAGCCCAGTCGTCCTTATACCCTGAGTCCCACTGTGCAGGGGAAAAGTGTGACCAATCCATTTAAGAAACCACTAAAAATGATCTACAATAGCTTTTCCTAGCCCTGCTAGGTCATGAGATAATGGACATTAAAATCATGGCATTTTTATATATAGAAAAGTTATTTTAGGTCATTTTTAGAGGTTTCTGAAATGGATCAGTTATAATTTTCCTCTCCTGCTGAGGGCTGAACATACTAAAGATGCCTTGCTCCACAGGTGGAGAGGTACAAAAAATAGTACCAATAAAAGTGTTAAGAGGCCTCTCAAACACTTTTGTAGGAGTTATTTCTTCTGGTATACTGGGGCACACTTAGGCGTCGGGCTAAATGGGGGGACACCAATCCCACAGCGTCCTTGTGGGCTCACCTGTGTAACTCATCATCCTGGCCTCAGGCCGGTAAAGCCTCCAGGGTCCATGACAGCAGTGTGTGCTTGTGCTAAAGTTACAGCCATGACAGGGCTGCGCTGTGGGACAACCCCAGCGCTGATGCTGTTCTGCTGCCGGACTCTGCTGTTAGCATCCCTGCCTCTCTCCACTGCCCACATCAGGACTGCCGCCCCATCTCCTGCTTGCGCCCAATATGCCCTCCACATCCTCACCCCGTGGCTTTTTTCACACCATGCCATGACCTTGCAGGTGGTGGGTACATGTCGATAAGTAAACAGGCACCCAAGTAACGGAAAGCAAAGCTGCAGAAGCTGGAAGGCATGACCTGGGCATGGGACGCCAGCCTCGAGCACGCAGGCACAAGTGCAGCACACCCTGCACACCTATGCACGCACCTATGCCGATGCTTTTGTTATGCACATGCTGGCTGCAAGCACGATGTATTATTTATCTAACACTGCTTTTCTAAAATTGTCTGTGTATGGCAGGCTCATAGGAAACAACAAAGAAAACAATGATGAATAAATCATATTTCTACTGCCCGGTGGATTAGGGGAGCATCCGCCTGCTGGGTACCACCTGTGCTGGAGTGCCTGCGGCTGGGGACGGCTCCTTCCACTGCCCCAAACGTTGGGATGCGGCTGTGTCTCATTGCTGAAGAAAGGGAGGGAGGTGAAGCTCCAGTTTTGCTCTGTTACCCCTCATCCAGGCTGTTCTTGGATAAGGGTGAAGATGAGGAGGGCTGCAGAGGACAGTAGCGGGGTAGTGCAGAGGCAGGTGATGCTCCCCTGCATTGTGCTTCCGCACAGGCTTGAGAGCACAGGCTGTGCTCTGGGAACATCATGTTCCAAAACCACTAGTTCTTCAAGAAGGATTAGGAAAGTTTTGTTTGTTGTTTTTTTTTTTTTAAATTAATGCAGTAAAATTCATGTGAGAGAGAATTAGAGAGCCCAGGGGTGCAAGGGCACAGGATGAGATAGGCTCATCCCTCACCAACCTCCCAGGTGACATGGGCGAGTGATGGAGACAGAGTTTAGGTCTCTCCCAGCCAGTCTAAGCCACTCCAACTTTAGCAAGGGATATTTTCAAGGGGACATTTCCGTCTCTTGGAATCGAACAGGTATCCCTCTGGAGTGTGAGTCATCCCAGCCTAAAACCAGAGATGCCCATGTTAACCCAGTGCCTAGCCCAGCCCCAACACCCTCACGCTGCAGCACCTTCCTGTGAGCTCCTGAAACGGGTCAAGGACACCTGCAGCTGTTACCAAAGTCCCCTGGCCCCACTGCCATTTAGGAGTCAGTTCCCCAGCCTCAAAGAGCAAGAATTTATTCCCCAAAAGGTGCTGGAGAAAAAGGTGGACTCAGCAAAAGATAAATTTCTTAAAGGCTCTGTTTTACACTGATTAGGGCTCATAAACCACGCTATGGATTTTCTCATTTCCCTTGTAGAAAATTCAGTACACACATCGAGAGGCAGTGCTGTAAATTTTTGCGCGAGGCATTACTCATAGAGCAGAGAGAGCTCAGAGCCCTGCTTTAAGCCCAAAAACCATGGCACGAGCTCCTAGGCCTAAAAGCTGCCTCGCAGCAGGACGGTGTGATAACAGGCGCACTGGAGTTCGCTTCATCCTGCACGGCGTGAGGCCGTGCTATTTGCAGCACAGCAGAGGTGCTCTTCAAACCTGACAGCTCTCAAGCCTTCAAAAAACTAGAAAGCAAGCCTGAGTAAGGAGTGAGAGAAAAGAGCAAGAAGAGAAGGGCTCTGGCAACCGTGGCATGGAGTGGGATGGCTGGTTGGCATGGCTGCTCCCTCCAAGGTGTGGAACGCTGTGGGAAGGCGATTTAGGCAGGTGAAGCCATGCATCCTGCACCCATGCCAGACCCCCTTGCTCCCCGCTGCAGAGCAGACTCCCTCCAGCAGTGCCGGTGCTGGGCAGTGTTGCTGGCCCAGGGCAATGCCCACACCAATCCTCAGAGATCCCACCTGGCACACTGGCACCCCAAACCCGACCAAACCCCTGCAGGTGACCTTGACCCCATGGGCCGGGATGCTAGGAGGGCTGCCTTAGGGACTGATGCTGGGCAGGGATGCTGGGCACCTCCAGCCTTCGCTTGCGATCCCAAAGCAGCAGAAAGTCCCTCCTAACCCCCCCCCATCCTGTATTGGAAAACATAGAGCAGCTTTGCTCTGAAACAGTATTAAATATTGAACAAAAGAAAGCAAATCTGTTATCTGGGATAATTGAGAGTAAATAAAACATTTAACCAAACCAAATGCAGCTGTTTCTACTTGGAGCCGGCACAACAGCAGGGAAGCCAGCTCAGCTACTCCGTGTCCTCGTTACGGCAGCTGATTATTGTTTTGTGTATAACGGTAGCACCGCCAGGCCTCGAGCAAGGCTGGGGCCCGCGATGATCGGTGCGGCACACCCGAGAGGGGTACCCCAGCAAGGCAGGAGGCAGCAGCACGGCCAGCGCGCCGGGCACGGGAAGCCCTTTGCAGTGCCGGGGTTTGCTCTCCAGCCCAGGGAGTTCACGGCGAGGCCGTCTTTCCTTCCCCAACACCTCTTCGAGGGGATTTGCATGTAACAAACCATTTCAGCGCCAGGTCACTGGTTCGCACATAGCCCCAGGCAGTAATGACCAAACCTTGTTACCGGCTGCTCTGGGATTGAGCGTGTCAGGCCTCGGTCCAGCTCCTCGAGACCTGGAGAGTGGTGTGGGGTGAAGGACTGTGCAGCTCCCAGGAGAAGGTGCTGGCAAATGGAGCCTAGGGAGGCTCCAGGGATGGAGAGCACATCCCTGCCCGCAGACTGGGGCTGGAGCATCCCAGGGTGCCCAGCCACGAGGAGAGCAGGGGGCTGATGTGCTCTTTGCTTTCTCAGTGCAGCCATGGGGTTTTCCACCCCTGGGGTTTGGGGATGAGAAGAGCCTGATGCCCTCACAGCTCCCACCCAAATGCTTATCCCTTATAAAATGTCTGGGAAGGATGCGGGGCATGAATTGCGTGGGATTTTCCAGTCCTTGACAAAACAGTTCCTGCTTCCAGGCGACTCTTCTCCTTTACATGGGGCTGGATGCACTGTGTCAAGGCAATGCAGAGGGAAAACGCTTCTCAGCAACCACATGGGTCCCCCAGCTGCTGCTCCTCACCCCGAGGAGTTTGTGGTTGGTGCATGGGCGAGGACATCATAGCCTCAATCTCCAGAGAGCAGCAGCTGCCTCCCTTGGTTACCACTCGATAAAAGGCCTGATCAGAGCAGCCCAAAACTGCTCCAAAGTGTCTTCTGTCACGCCTGGTCTCAGCCCACACCAGCTGTGAGCAACACGCAGCCCTGGAGCCCCAATCTGTGCAGAGCCCTGGAAATCTCCCCCAGGAGAGTTCAGCTGGAAAAGCTGCCAGCCAGAGAGAGGGGGAACATCCCTGCCTGCTGCGCGGGCAGGCAGTGCCTTCCCCGGCTCAGCTGTGGGGGGGCCATGCAGCGTGCCCCCAGGGGCGCCCCAGCAGACACTGGGGAGCCCAAGGGTCTGTGCCGTGGCAGACCCCTGCCTCCGTGCCTGAGAAGCTTGCAGAACAGGACTCGGCATCCCCTTCTCCCTCTTTTCGCAGCTCCAGGCACAAATCCTTTTTACGATCTACACCATGCAATGCCCCTGCCCCCTCCATCACCTTATTTAAAGGCTGTCAGAAAGCAATCCGTCCTCCTGGCCCCTCCAGATGGAGAAGACAGGGAAAGTACCAGGTGCAATCAGACACAACTGGGACCATCAGCAGCCATGTATCCTCAGCAAAGCTGTCCCAACAGAACTCCTGAAAATTGTATATTTATCCAGAAGGAGCCTCTGGAGGGAAGCTACAAGCACTTTGTCATGTACCAAGCAACAAGCAACAACCATGAATATCACCAGCTATCAAGGCAGCGTGGGCTGCCTTGAACAGCCAGCAGCTCTCCAAAATGCCTCTTCTCTCTTCCACCCTCTCGAGATGCAGTCTGGGTATGTCCCCTTCCCTGCTCTGCTCTTTCCCAGGCTGCTCTCTGTGCTGCCCTGGCGAGGGGGGCACCTTCTGGCAGAGGGGTCTCTTGTCCCACAAGGAATGGAGAGGAAGAAGTAAGAGATTTCTGACTCTCTAGAGGACAGAAAGGGATATTTTTTTGGCTCCTCTGGAGAAGGAACTGACAGCAGTGGTTAATAACCAGACATACCCCCCATCCACTTTCTCCTTGCACTGGCTTTTGCAGGAAAAGCTCCTTTCCTTCAGCATTTATGGAAAACCACCCTCTCCTCTTTTCTCCCACATGTTTTGCTGGAGGAAATGCTCCAGGCTGTTCTCCCATCGCTTTGCAAGGCAGATCCCGCATCCCCCTCCAGCCTACACCTGCTGCTCCACCTTTGGTTCAGTCAGGACAGGGGACCTGAAATTGGGCATCTGTGTGCAGGTTTCCCCCACCCTGCACACCAAGTGTCTGCACAGGCAATGGAGCCATGTGCTCACCCTCGAGCCGACCCTGCCTTTCACTATCTGGGTTCACTCACTCCGACTCTGCATCCCTCAGCCACTGACTCACATCCTTGGGACTGATCTTCTGCTCCACACCACTCCTCTCCTGCTGAGATGCCACGCTGCTCAGTGGGGCTGATCTGCAGCCTGTCCCTGTCCCTCAGCCCCTGGGACCATGCAGCCCTTCGCGTGCGAGAGCCCCAGCTCCAAAATCGCTGGTGGCTTCGCCCAGTTTTGCGTCATTGGCACAGTCCTGCTGGGAAACCAACTGCAGGCACCTTGTGAAAAAACGTGGACTGGAGCCAGAGGTCCCCCGAGAGATGACAAAGTTGGCTGTAGAGAGGTGACACAGGACCCAAAGGAGCCTCATATGGCCTCTTTCTTTGTTGTTCCCAACCCAAATCTGTGCAAGTCCCTGCAGCAACAGCCAGCCCCCTTGGCGTGTCTGATGAAGCCACCTGGCCCATCTCACATGTTCTTCTGCATAATGCACCCTGGAAAATCAGAGCAGCACGCTCTAGTAGGGATGAGGCCTCAATGGACACCCCAGAGGGTGGTTGTGGTTGGTGGTGCTGCTCAGGCTGCTCAGGGATGCTGCTAGCCCATTAATGGCATGCATCAAGGAAGATGCTTAATTTGCCCCACGAAATGAGGTCTTCACACCAGTCCTTAGCTGCCCACTCACTGGCTTTAAGAAAATACC
Source organism: Chlamydotis macqueenii (assembly GCF_036417535.1). Taxonomy (NCBI): domain Eukaryota; kingdom Metazoa; phylum Chordata; class Aves; order Otidiformes; family Otididae; genus Chlamydotis; species Chlamydotis macqueenii. The sequence continues at coordinate 9,070,078 of NC_141593.1, read as the reverse complement.
AGTCAGACATGTCACTAACAGCAGGAGGGTCCCTAGCTCAAGCCTAAGTCCTCCCCTGTGCTGCTGGTACCATGGGGTGGAGGTAGGAAGGAGGAAGGAGCCCAACTTGAGAGCAACACTCTCTGCAGCTCACTCAACGGGTGTCTTTCAAGGGGATAAAACCCAGAGGAGTGTGGCATTTCTGGAAGGGATGGGCTGAGATAACAACTCAACTAACACTACTGCTCGACATCTCTGCTTTCTTTACGAATGTCTTTTTTTATCTTCAGGCCTGAATCAGGCCCTGGCCTCATTCTTATCTCACAGTAATGAGATCCTTGGGACGATGCAAGTCACAATCCCAAACTTCTCTGCATTTGGAAGTAATAGCTGTATCCTTAACTCAGCTGACTTCAAGGGAGTTCCCATTATTCAGCCCATCTGTAAAGAAACGGAGCTAAGAAAAGGCTCTTTGCTTTATGAAAATGATGCTCATCTTCCTCAAACCCTGGCTCAATGCTCAAATCTCCACAAGTGGCAGTGAGCAAACCCCACGGGATGTGCCCAGCGTGCATGGCCAGGGCAGCTCGAACAGTTCGAAGTGCTGAGGGAGCCCCATCCCACACGCGTGAAAGCCCACAATCTGCAAAACGAAGCATGAAGCACAAATCGCCTCGCTTACTCACAGCAACTGTTTTCACTCGCTGTAATCATCACCTGTAAAATCTGTGCAAAGTTGTTTTCATTTCCTTCCCTCCTTGCTTCCCCAGCTCCATCTGCAGCGAGCACCTCACTAAATTCCTTAATCTCCCCTTTAGGTCACACGCTATCTTCTAATCCTTTAATCAATTTTCCTCAGGACTCCCTGTAATTTATCTGTGGCCTTTTAATAACGAAACCCCCAGAAGCGAATGCACTTTTCCTGAATGCGTTGGCACCAGATCAGCGATGTGAGCAGCATCGTTTGCCGGCCCTGCCACGGCAGCAATAACCTGGATGCTCAGCACAGCCTGTCCCTCACAGCTTCTCACACATCCTCTGATTTGCTTCTAAAAAACCCCAAGTCACAAGCAGTTATTGTTATTAAAATTATTGTTATAAGTATTTTAATTATTTCACGAGGGCTGGTGGGAACCTGCAGTCCCAAGCTTCCTCGGGGTGAGCAACCCTCCTACAAACCTCAAGCATCAGAGTTGGGGACTAAGCTGTCACCTGGACGTCCCCAAATCTCTTTTGGGCAGGATGAGGGGGCAGGATACCAGGACACACACCATGCATGGGTCATTGGGGCACTACTGCTTTTTTTGGGAGGCACTGCCCAGCACAGCAGCAGATCCTCAAGAGACCTGGGGCAGAGGGGAGAGGAAAGCATGGTGCCCAGACCATGGTACCCCACCGATGGGCTGGACTGTTTCCTGGCCGGGTCGTGGTCTCTGCAGGAGGCTCAGCACAGGATCAAGGAATTTGGCAGGGAAGTCCAGGGCTGCTCTTTCTTCCCCTGCCTTTCTCACCCCCTCCAAGGTCAAACAGTCCTGGACTCTCAATAAACTGTCACAGGGGCTCTAGGGGATTTCAGGAGGTATTTGATAGGATTTCAGTAGACCTGAAGCGTGACTTCACAGGGACGGGAGGGGAATACTCTAGAGCTTTGGAGGGAAACATCATTAGAGTCACTGAAGGATTTTGCTGTGCTCTCTGAAGCGTTGCACAGAAAATTGCAGGAGAAGCGCAAGCCCCATGGACTGGACCTTGCCAGCAGCAGAAGGATGCTCTGGTGTCCTGGCTCACATGAGCCCCACTGCCCTGTCACAGACCGGGAGCACACTGCTGCTGCTTCCACTGCAAATGCCTCCTGCAACAGGGACAACTCTCCCCTTGGCGCCCGCAGATGGCTCAGCATCCTTCTGAGATGAGAGGAGCAGCAGGGACAGGTCTGAGAGCAGGGGCTAAGCTGCAGATGAGAGCTGCAAGGAGGTGATGGGGAAAAACAGACAGGGCAGGGCAGTCTGGTGTTACCCACATACCTTGCCACCCTCTCCTGAGCAGAGAAAGCAGCTCTGGCTGGGTTAATGCCAACGCAGCTAGGTCTGTCCTATGGTGTACGGGCCACTAGCAGCACAGGAAGGAGGGCAGCATGCCTGGAGTAAGTGGAGGAGTCCTGTGATGCTGCCAAAGCATCTGACCTTTCCAGCAGCGACATGTGGTTGAACCTGCCCAGGATCCAGTATGGGAGGATTTGGGGTTTAGTCTGCAACAGGGAGATGCTGGAAGCACAGCTTGGTACCTGCCCCACACCCAAAGAGTTGTTTCACGGGCATTTTCTGAGAGCATTTCTGAGAGCGTTTCCCACAGCAATAACCCACGGTGTTATGGCAGAGCAGCTCAGCCATGGCCCGGCATAATGAAATACAAATTACTTTTGAGGTCATAGCTCACACATGCATCTCGGTGGCTGTGTCTCCTGCTTTCTGCACTAATATGGGCTGGAAAGGCAAGAACTGGGCAAAGACCTGGAGGGCAGATGCATGGTCTTTGTTTCTCCTCCCCATTCCGATGCTCTACTTGGACCCTTGGGGAAGTTTGTAGCTTGAACGCAGCCCTTGCTGTGAGCCAAATGGGTTGCAAATGTATTGGCACGTGTTGTATCATCTGCAGCGGTTAATAGGATCCATTCTTCAAGGAGGGGGAAAAGAAAAGGAAGAAGAGGAGGGGAATGCTTAAATATGCAAAATAAACGTCCATCAACCCTTCTGAAGCACTAAACCCACGGCAACAGATTATATATGAAAGGTTGGCCTAGAGCAATAATCTGCAAGGGCTTCCCACAACAATGCAGCTAAATTCAGATGTCAAATCAAAATCCTTAGCACTTAATACTTTCAAAGCCTGTACAAAGAAACAATGCAACGCTGGCCTCGGTGGGGTTATCAGGAGATTTGTTTCTGGTTTCACCAGCAGCCCCATTAACACCATAATTCTTGCTGCCCTGGGAGAAAGCAGAGGATCTCCCTGCCCAGTGGCACCTATGCCACACCCCACTATGGGATGAGTCCTAAACGGGGGAAAAGCATCCTGTGCCACCTCACAGCCAACGAAATGGAGGTACAGAGCAGCCAAGGGACTGGCCACTGAGGATGGAGAGCCTGGCTGAGGATGCCTGCTCAATCCCGCGGCCCTGCGTGCATCCTCATGAGCCCGGGTGCTCAGTCCACCTCTGCCTGCATGTGAGCATCGCTTGGCTTAGCACCCACGGGCAGCTGAGCTGCCCAGCCCCCTGTTCACCCACTCAGCTCCAGGCAGGGCTAGGAGAGCCCTTCTCGCCCGCTCAGCTTCCCCGCAGCCCAAGCGGATATTGTGGGTCCTGTGTCCCAGGACGGACCCCGGCTTGATTTATTACTGGACGTGACTTCTGGAGTTTGTCAAAGGCACCCGCTCCCCCTCCCTTGACTTCCCCACACCCTTCCCATTTTGTTTTACGTTCACTTTGTGGTCTCCCCACCATAGCTTGCAATAAACAGAAACTCATTTCCAGTATAAACAACTGCACACTCTGCCCCAGCGAGCCGTTCGATCTTGCCTTTCCCACTCCCCACGCCTGCTTGCTTTGGGGTCTGGGAAAATGGTCTCTTCCTTCTGCTTTTTTTCACTCCCCACCCTCCTGGCCCTTTGCATTTTTTTTTTTTTCAGTGAGATTTATAATGTACCAGCCGGAGCTGGAGTGGTCTATCCCATTCCACGTCACGTATGCGCTATTAAAGTTAACTCTAGCAATAGATCTTGGTAAGGAAAGCCACCCCAAATCCCAAGGAGCTGGAGACGGGAGGAAGGCTCTGCCTGAGCTGAGGGTTTATACCCAAGATGGGGATGTTGGCCTCAGCATGGTCAAGAGCCTCTCAAGATGCGGGATGCCTCTCAAGGCAGGATTTGGAAAACTTGAGTCACAGGCTCAGCTCTTGTGCACTGATGTGTGGGGGCAAGGCTATGCCACCTCTCCGAAGGGCTGGGCTGATGCTCTCAGGGTTGCCTTTATCTGTCTTTAACCACTGGGACGGAAGCTGGCTGGGTCAAGCAGGCTGTCTCCACTCTTGCTGTGCTCAATGGGGACAGACAGGCACCTGGGGAAGGCAAATTGAGTCTTTCCTCTATAGACGGCATACGACTGTCCGCAGCCTTTTCACGAATGCAGAGGGAGGACAGTCAATGCAAGGCTGGCTGTGGCTCAGTGGTGTGGATGGTGTGCTTGACCTCACCATCCTGACCCTCCATCTGCCAGCATGAACCTGAGTGGATGAAGCCAAAGCTGTGCAGATTCAACCAAGAAAAATGGTGAACGCTTTTGACACACGGGTATCTGAACCCTGGAAGAGCTTGCCAAAGGCTCCCGTGGATTCCCTGTCACTGGAAGTCTTTAAATCAGGGCTGAATGCTATTCCCGGCAGCTCTGCTGCCCTTCAAAGAGAGATTCATCCAGGGCAGCACCTGAGCTGGGGCCACGCAGCAGGGCAGGTAGCAGCAGTGGTCCCCCACGTCTCCCTTGCATCCCATGTCAGAGAGATGCTGCAGGGGATGGACACCTGCCTCTGCCTGTGGGACAAGAACACTGGACCCAGTCACCTTGCAGCGCTCAGGGACAAGGCTGCTTGTTCGGCCACAGCTCCTTGGTTGCAACTTTACTCTCTATTACCCTCTCTCTGGGACAAGCCAGCTCAGGACCATCAGTAGTCAGGAGTTAGTCATTTATTTCCAGATAAGGAGCTGGTCAAAGCAGCCGATGGTTTCATGTTTTGCTGGGAGATTAAAACAAATAAGGAAATGAGGTGGGTTAGTACAAATCTGAACCCAAGTGGTTTGGCTGGAGAGTATCCCAGCATTGTAAACCAGCCTCTAAGAGTGATGGAAATATCCTTATCCCCGCTGCAGATGCTGCCTGACACCAGGCTCATAGTACTGCTGCCTGGCATCTGCCCACTCCCAGCAGCTATAGCAAGCAGGTGGGTTTGCCCACCTTTTCTTGTCCTCAGAAAGTAGCTGATGCTGATTGGGTCTGTAACACTCCTGAGACAGCCCAGTAGGCAGGATTCGGGCTGAACTGATAACTCCATTCATCCATTCTAATGCATGAACGTGCTGGATCGAGCCTTGCACTCGACACAGGCTGCTCAATGAAAGCACCAGGCTGCTGGCTGGCCCCAGGGAAGCCATGTCCTTGCAGAGAGAGCTGTTCCAGATGGTTTCAATTCCCTTCAGCAGGAAGGGACTCAGTGACAGAGGTCTGGCAATGCAAAGCCACCTTGGTATGTCCCATGCTGTTTGTGCCCCAGGTCATGCAGATGGTCTGCCCATCGTATTTGATGGGAAAACTGAAGGGTATAGGAGGTTTCCTCTGCAAAATGCATGATTCCCATGGAAGCACAGTGATCCAGGAGGAAACTGTCATTTAGAGAAAAGCACAAACCAAAAACTTCAAGGAGAAAAATCCCCGGAGTGGAGAAACCCTTCTGTTACATGTTGAGGCTCATTTTTTCTCGACAGCTTGGCTATTATCTTGCATCATGTCCCCATTTACCAACGGCATGGCATGATACGGCTCCGTATCACGATGAGAGCACTTGGCCTTGCAGGTGGCCATACTATGGCACAGGAATTACAGCCAGCTACAAGGAACTGTACAGGTCTGCTGATTCACTAACAACACAATCATAGCGATGGATTAGCTGTCTATAGAAAAGGCTAGCAGCATTTTATCACCTCTTCACACCTCATTGACAAAAGCACTCTTGGTATGAAGGATGGCCAAGAGACCGCTCTTCTCCTCTTCCATGGATGGGCAGTTGAAGTTGTCCCCAGCCACCCAGAGCCCTTTAGCTTTTGTTTCCTCCAACCAAACCAAGCATCCTCAGCGCAGTAAATCACTATGAGTGTCAAAGCTGGAGACAGCCGAGGCCGCTGAAGCCTGGCGCAGTTCACTGACTCTGGGGAGGAATGTGGCTGACTCACACCATGGGAATCCAACCTCCATTGCGGCCCTGCAACTGGCTGAGATCATGGATATCCATCTCCTGGCATTGCGGTTCCCGGCAGTCCTGCAAACGGTCCGGCACGCCCTTGCAGGTCACAGGAGGTTGAGTCTCTGACCTCGCAGCAGTGATGCTCTTCAGGCACCCGGTGCATGCCGCACACCCTGGTGCCGTGCCTGCGCCCCTGTCCCTGTCCCTGTCTGCTTAGGAGCACGGACAGCAGGCCTGCCTCTCTCCAGCACGATGTTTGTACCTAGAAAATGCTCCAAGTGTGCCAGCACTGGAGCTCTGCTGCCTCTGATTCTCCTCCAAGTGACCCACAGGGTCCTGTTAGAGCTGCCATTATGGTGATTTTTATTTAAATCTATATCTCCTGTGTTATCCCTGAAGCGCTTGCTACTAACAACCTCTCATCTCGTCCTCCCAGGATGCCTTCAGCCGCGGTCAGATTTGCTTTTCTCTGCATGGAGCTCTGGGCCCTCGACACTTCTTCTTTGCAACTCCACCTCTGCTCATGTTGCCTCAACCCCTTCGGTGGTCACAAATACCTGTGGGACTCCAGGCTGGTATTTAAGTTTCCAGTCACTGTGATGGGAGGACAAAGCACTGAAAAAACTAATTTCCAAAGACTTTTTTTAAGTGCCAGCCCCAGGTGGGAACTGATAAAGCAAATCCCTGACTGTTTGGGTGGAATAGCAGGTTTCAGGTCCAGCGTGTGGCTTTTGAATCCTGCCTCTGCAACACTCCTCACTACTCTGGGCACATCCTAGCCCTGCATCTTTAATCGTGTGATTGCGTGTGCATCCCTGGGGAGAGCAGGGGTTTGGCTGGCTGATGTTCATCAACACGGAGCTTAGAAGAAGTCTGGGTCGCTTGGTCACCTGCGCCAGCAAAATGGGGCAGGGGAAGCTCCCAGGCACTGATTAGATCCTGCTGACTGTGCAGTGGACAAAGAAACATCCTGGTTTTCCGAAATCTCCGACTTTATCAGAATAAATCCTTTCCTCTTTCCTCTGAGCGAGTACAGGTACTTTCCTACCAGAGCTGAAAGGCTTGGCGGATCTTCCCTTGTGTATGAGCGTGGCTCAGTCTGACAGGCACAGGGTGACAGTCCCAGGGCTGGGGACCAGCCAGCGTGAGGCACAGCCCCAAGGTGACCAGAGACGGACCCCCACAGGGACGTCCTCCAAAGCCAACCCTCACTGTGAAGCACCATGTCGGGAACAGCCCCCCGAAACAAAGCACCAGCCACCACCTCACTTCTTCTGTCTGCCCCGGCTACCCTTCCCCAAACCCCTCCCTAACAGCTTCCTCCAAGGTTGTGAAAGCCAAAACCAACAGGGGAAAAAGTGAGGCGCAAACCCGTCACAGCGATGGCAGATTGGCGCGTTACAGATTTCCCATGTCAAAATAATGGATCAAAACTCACGCTGCCGCCCGGGCTCCAGAAGGGCACCACTGCTCCTGCCCATGGATTATGTTCGATGAAACTGAGTTAGTAGCGTTTTTATCTGTCAATTAGGAACCATGAAACAGTTATTAAATAGAGTCAGAGCCCTCCTTGCTGCTCTCTTGGGCAGTGCAGGAGACACATAACAGCCTGTAATGAAGCATTAAGCAGCAGCAGTTTTGTTTCTGATAGGATTGGAAATGATAAGCCAGCGAGGCATGGCTGGATGGGGGGAGCGGGTCCCCGGCTCAGCGGCCATATACCAGCAGCTGCTATGGGGAAGATCAAGACCGAAATTTCTGTCCTCTGCCCAGATAAGTATCCGCAGGACTGCTGTCTTGCTGCATCTGCTTGCTGGGGGAAAAAGTGAGGGCCTGAATTTAATTACCTGCTTTTCCTGGTGCAGCTCTGGGTGATTACCATGGAGCCAGGAGGGCCTTTGGCGGTGTGTGGAGATGTTATCCCAGCCCCGAGGAGAAAAAGGGCTGGTTTGAACAAGCTTTAAGAGGCACGGAGTGGGCTGACCGCGGGGATGGAGTTAACACAGGCGCAATCCACTTACGGAGGTCATCAGAGTCCAAGGGGATGCTGTCACTGCCCTCTCGCCACAGATGCAATGCCCTACAGCATCTTTCAGTATGCTGCCACAGTTTGGGGCTAAAACTTTCCCTCAGGCCAGTTTGGGATGTCCACCTGTCCTCACAGGGGCTCTCTGCCCAGGATTTGGCATAGGGCAAGGCCAAATTCTGGGCAGAGGGGCGGTGGCCCTGGAGGGAGGGAGATCCCAGGGATGAGGAGAGCACCATCCTAACACAGGAAGGGGCAGAGGCACTTGGTCTCAGGGCCAGTGGTCACATTCACACCTCTCCTTCCCAATCCTCAGGTCTCAGGGCTTGGTAAGCCTTTGCTCTGCCCTGGCAGCTCTGCATCCATGCCAGCCCCAGGGTGCCCAGTCGCTCACCCATCCCCTCCTCAGCCAGTGCAGACACATCAGGCAGCGCCTGTTTGCAGCCAAACTGGGGCAAGCTGTCCTCTCTGCACCTCACCCCAGTGAACACCAGGGATCTGGCCATGCCAAAGTGTTTCACACATTTATGGTTGCTTTGCAGTTTGTTTGCTTCCAGTGGAAACATGATAATAACAGCATTTTTTTTTCCTTCTGGTGATTTTAAATGAAAGGTTGAGTTTCCAGGGCTTTTCCTTTTGGTGCTCCCTCCAATTTCATTAAAATCTCATTAAAAAAAAAACCAAACAAAAAAAAAAAAAAAACCAAGGAAAATCTTGAACCCAAGCGCTTAATTCTCTAACTTCCTGATTCATCAAAAATTTTTGTCTGGCTCTGACTTTCAGGGCATTTTTCTGAAGTTGGCAGTGAACAGCCAAACCCATTCATTTCCCCTTTCTGGGAAAAACCCTTAGGAATCTGAAAACTAGCATCTCCCAGTGCAACAAGGGTACCCACTACCTCCTTCTCCAATTGCCAGCCTTCACAGTGCACGAGCGAAAGCACTGTGGCATTACGCTGGCTCATTACAAGCCAATACCATCTGTCCCTCTCTTCCCAGGGATTTTGTAGAGTTTCAGTGTTTGCAAGGGACTCTTGGACACGTTGCATCATTGCACCGCTGTGTCCTGCATCCTGCCACCACAGCATCCCCACAGCACCGCCTGCCTTTGAGGCTAAGCTCTCTCCTTTCCTTCTAGCTGTCTAGAAATGAGAGGGAGACTTCAGCTCAGCAGAGATCTGAGCTCTTCCTGCATGGAAGAACGAAGCTATAGTAACAAATTGTTTGGGGCCGCAAGGCAATGATGGACACGCTTCAGGGTGGCAGAGGGGAGGGATGCTGGTGCCCCAGTAGGTAGGATGCTGGTGAGAGGAGCACGGAGGGGATGGTGATGGGCACGCTTCTGAGGGGAAGTAGCCTAGTTCCACACCCTCTGCCTGGCTGCATGCCCAGGCCATGGGCATGTTGTACCAGTGTGAGGCTCTCTAATTTTCCCAAACAGAGGCAGATGTGTTGGGTATTTATTGCTACCAAGCCATCTCCAACACCTTCACCTTGCTAAGATGAAGAAGATGCCCAGGATGTGGCTGAAGCTGCTGTGCTGCCTCTCCAACACTTCTGGGGAATAAAAAGTGAGAAAAACTTGAAGCAGCAGGAGAAGCAACAGCTGCTATATAAGAGAAGGAACCTAGAAGACAGGAAAGGCACAGAGTCTTGGCACATCCAGCCCCTCTGCTCACCTCCACATTGCAAGCTGCTCCCTTGAGCGACTGCTAACATGGCTTCCTATCCATTGTGACAGGTCGGTGCCCGGGCCAGGGTTTCCATCCCTGCACCACAGCAGGCTGCTGATGGCTTGCAGGCAGCCCAATACCACCCAGGCTGGGTTTCATCCCAGCTCCCACTGGCATCTTGTGGGCAAGCCCCCGTTGTGGTTTGGTATCAGCCAGTGGAGCTGGTGTGGTGCAGCTGGGGCGGGCTGGGGAAGGAAAGATGCGGCAGGGACCTTGCTGAACCTCTCCAGCACACAAATAGAGGCCCCAGGTTGAGTTCTTCAGGGAAGCCAAGTGGTAAAACCAGGCTGGAGCTGCTGCTGGTGCCACTGAGCTGCTCAGCCAAGAGACAAACCTGGGGCAGAGACTCAGACAGGTAGATGGGTGAGGGCTCTTTGCAGCAGCAGTGAAAGGGCTCTGCAAACACCTCCATCCCAGTGCGAGCATCTTCCAGCTAGCAGGAGGGGCTGCTGCCTGATCGGCTCTTCTGCGCCTGCTTCATACCCGGGAGGGATTCTGGGGGTGAGGAGAGGGAAGGCGGCCAACCCCTCCTCCCACACCTCCTCGGGTTCCCTGAAATTTGCCCAAGAACAAACTTTCAGGGATTAGCAGTGGCCACATCCTGGTGAGAACAATATTAAGGGATTATGAGATTAGAAATACTATTTATGCCGAGAGGAATAACTCTAATTCTTATCTGATTGTCTACAGATGTCAGCAATCAAAGCACTTCTTTCATGCAAAGCAGGGAGTGCTGCTGCCGGAGCAGTAGGTGAAGAGGACTTGGCCCTCTCCTAGCATGGGGAGAGCCAGCTCCTCCCGCCCATACGCGCCCCAGATTGTGTCTGGCAGCAGCCACCGGCATGCAGACGGGCTTATCTCCCTTCATGGGGAAAAGCTGGCTGGCAGGAGCCCTGTGCTAGGGCTGCATCCCCCTCCTCTTGTGTCTCTACTGGGCTGCCCACCCTGTATGAGTTCACCTCTGCCCACTGCGAGCAGGGTGCTGCTGGAGAGCCTGGAGTGGTGATACCAGCCTGAAACCCCACATCTCCAGCTCAGCTGCAAGCCCACCACAGTCCATTTGCTACCCTGGACCACCAATTCCATCCTCCTGTGCAACGCTGGCACCTTTGGACAAGGATGTGGCACTGTGACCTGCAGGATACATGGCATCCCCTCAGCGGTACATGGCTCTTCTTGCCCCTGGAAGGGTCAGACGGCTTCAAAAAGAGACAAACTAACTCAGTCTCACCCCAGACGGGTGTGCTGCCCTGCTGCACTCTCAGGGCCTGCCTTATGTCCAGCTGGAGGGGCTGGTAGTGTCAAGGCTGGAGGTAGCATCACCAGCTCCGTGGCATGACTGCTCCTGGGCTGGCCCAGCACTTTGTGCCAGCTTCCCTGGGGTGGCAGCTCCTAATGGGGTGGCCTGGGAGGCTCTGCCTGGCCATTAAGGGAGGTAAGTGCTTCTGGCCGTGCTGTGCCAAGCTCCTGTCTGCACATTGGAGGCAGAGGTTCACAGGGAGCTGCTCCTGGCTCCCTCCCCATCACTGCTTGACGGCACATTATCTCCATCCAGCTCCTGATCAAAAGCTCTCTGTCAATCCCTCCTTCAGAGGAGGGCTTCCTCTCCTTCAGCTTACATCTCACATGAGTTTTTCCCCACTGCCTCCCTTCCCCCTTCCTTTTCACAGCCCTGAGAAATCTCATCCCATTTTGGTTCATTTTGCTTTTCTGCCTTCCCCATGCCTTGCAGACACCCCAAGTGCTCAGCCACTGCTCCATTTCTCTCTGCAGCCTGGCTGGGAGCAGGGTGCACAAAAAGTGGAGGCACCAGGGAGCTGAGATGGAGCAGGGTCCATCATCTCCATCCCATAGCATCCCTGCCCAGGGTTGGACCAACTCAGTTTAGACACAGTGAGGGGCACTCTGCCCTCCTACACCTCCCTCTGTCTTTCAGGTGAGGTCTGTGCACCTGTCTCAGAAGACGCAGGGAACGAGGGGCACAGTCTCAGCCCCATCCTAAGCAGGAACATGCAGCACCCTCCGAATGCCCCACAGCCTGCTGTGCTACAGGTTTGTCCCCACAGCCCTGCTCTGCACCACTGCACATCTGAGTCACACCATCCGATGAAAGGAACCGCCATCACCACGCTAAATCTGCAAGACAGGGACATGCACCTTCCTTAACTCACCGACTCGAAGGCCATGGGAGAAAATTAGTTCATCTCACCTGACCTCCTGGGTTGCACAGGCCATTACGCCCCTCTGCTACCCCTCTATTGCGTCCAATAACTCGTGTTCTACTGAGTCATCTTTCAGCAAGGCAGCCAGCCTTGCTCTGCAGATAACAAGCAACAGAGGAGCCGCCACTGCTTTTGGCAGTTTGTTCCGATGCTTAATCATTTTTTCTATTAAAAATATGAGCCTCATTTCTAATTTGAACGTGGCTGTGCTCAGCTTCCAGTCATTGCCTCTAGTTATGGCTTTGCTTGCTGGTTTAGTATCCAGTATCTTCTCTGCTTGGAGGTAATTACCAACGGGCATCAGGGCACCTTTCCAGGTCCTTTTGAAGCCACTGAACAGATTACTTTAAGTCTTTCTCCTTACAGCAATTCCTCGCGCCCCCCCCCCCGCCCCTTTGCATCCTTCTGCACTTTCCCTGGTTTACCAAGGTCCTTCTCAAATTACTCCTCCCGTAATATCCCAGAGACTCTGCAAGGAGGTAAAATTGCCTCCTTGTCAGACATAAGCAGCATGTGGCAGAACTGTCTCAATCTTGACTCTAAAAGCCCCAGAATAATCTTTTCGGCCAGCCTGTTCCAATACAAACTCACAGTTTGGGTTGTCTCCATCCTGGCACCCTCCTGCAGGAGGTATCTTCCGTGCTCTCTGCAATTTTTCTTTCTTTTCATCGTAATTAAGCCCTGGAGGTGCACGGCAGCACCGCTGTCAGCCCTGGGGCAGCTGCTCTGCTTGCCCCAAGTGCAAATCATCCCCAGGGTTTGCTCTGATCCACCAGTCGCCGAGAGACAGGGAAGTGAGAGAAGGGAATGCAGCAAAACGATGCCTGTGCTGACTACGTGCCATGACAGCTTTGTGAGCTTTTTAACGCCGGTGAAAAAGCCCGCTGCTCTTTTTCACTTCTGAACAAAACCCTCAGCATCCTCCACAGGCTGACGCAGCAGCCCACATGCTGCCACTCATGCAATGCTTCGCCGCTGTTGCAAAAATCACACCCACGAACACTGCCTGGGCAGATAAAAAGTGAGCGGTGTTTCCTCTCCTGAGTCTCCGGAGGTGATGGGAGCATTGCTGGTGTGCTTGCGCAGCTCTAGCAAGGGAAGCCTGGTTTGCCAGAGCCACGGGTCACCAGCAGCACTTGCAGCAAGGAGCAGACCAGTGCAGTCCCCAAGCCAGCAGCGTTCTCCCACCTGCTTCTTATTAATGTGAAGAGCAGGGGTGGCCAGTACCAGCTACCTCCCTCCACTCTCTCTTCTTCAGGAAGAGTGCAAAACTCTGATTTTTGGACCTTATTTTGACACTTATGACCAACTCAGCAGGTTTGCTGGAGATACGGGAATTCCCCCTTCCCCAAGCTTTGTGGCTCCGTCTCCCTGCTGCAGAGCAGGAGCCACTGCAGGGAGCAGAAGGGAAGCAGAAGTAAACCCACACACTGACCAGCCGTGCTCAGCCAGCTCCGGCTCACTTGGCTGGGCAGTGGGAGGAGGAGGGATGGGAGGAAGGGCTGGATGATGGAGGCTGTAGCAGAAAGTGGAGCATGTGTGGAGGCTGCCCACAGGCGATGCCTCCAGGCTGGCTGCTTGTGAGCTCTCCTGCTCTGAATCACCAGTCTGGTTTCTAAGCCCAGCTGTGCAGCTTTGGGAAATCGCTCCCCAGCCTGTGCCTCAGTTTCCCCTTCTGTCTTTCCATTGAGGCTCTGACCTGGCTGCTTCCCACCAAGCTGGGGCTCTTCTCCCTGGCAGGGAGGTGAATGGGAGGTGCCCTGTGTCCCCAGTGCAGCCCTTGAGTCCAGGTCCCTGGCTGTTACGGGGGACAAAGGAGGACAAGGGGGAAGAAGCTGACAAGGCCAAAGAGCATTTGCAGAGGGCATCTGCACCTGGCTGATGACTCAGGGAAATCAGACACAGTGGGAAGGGGTAACAGCTTGGGTCCAAATGCAGAAAGCAGAGACGAATCCAGCACTGGAGGACTGAGCATTAGGAAAGCAAGCAGGAGCCAGAAATGCGCCCACAATAGCCAGAGACTCTGCATGCAAGGATCTCTCTTTGCAAAGGCACATTCAAAGCCATTGCACACCGACTTTAAACCCACAGAGCTGCCCGCCGGGCCAGGCAACCACGCTGCTTTACACCCAGGGATGCCGCAGCGAGTGGGCAGTGATGTACAGGCGTGCACAGGCAGGTCATGACACCCCAGAGCACCAACACCCACACAGAGACACCTGCACGGGCACCTTTCTACCACCCTCCGCTCTGTCCCTAGACGAATGCCCGTGCAGTGCCACGATGGATGCTTTGGGCTCTTGCCTTGCTGCAGAGATTGCTTTGAGAGAGCAAACAACCGGACCGCTTTGGGTGCTTCTCTGGCAGGAGTGTGTGTGGGGACACACAGTACACGTCATCGGCACGTCCCTTGCCATTAGAGGTAGGGATTCAGCAAGGCAGCTCTTCCCAAAAGAAGTGAACTGCACCATGTCAACTGCAAAGACAACAGATGACAGATCCCAGCCCATTTGCCATACACACAACGTATTCCATGGCTCCAGCCTGCCGGAGTCTGCAGGCACTGGCTTGGACCAACACAAGTTGCACAGCATCCAGAAAGCACCTGAAAGGCAGAGAGCTTCTTGCAGCCCTCTGCTTTCTTCCCTGAGAAGGTAGGGCATGTGCACCTGCGATGTGTGACACTCCACATGTGCAATGCTGCTCCTCCTGGAACATGCACTGAGTTGAGGAGTGCTCAGCACCAAAGCTGCACACACTACAAGGTGAGAAAAAATATCCAGGGTTAGGAGTGCTCAGAACAAGGCAGCCCAACATGAGCAAAACCACAGCATCGCCTCCTGATCTCCCAGAGGTTTCCTGGCATGGATGCACTGAGTGGTCTCCTGGTCTCCAGAGATGGACAGCAGCATCCATCTCCTTTCCCTACATGTCTGAGCTCAGCCACACAGGGCATCAGGCTTCCCCTGTGGACCTGGCTCTGGTCCAGCCCTGGTTTCGTGACCGCTCTGCCCTCCGTGTCTCTCACTGGGGAGCCACTGCTGGTCCCTGCTGCGTGAGGTTCTGTGCAGGCACTGCTGGGCTCCCGTTCTTCACATCCCCAGAGCAAGACCAAAATCAGCCCATGCTGCTTGGCACAGTAGGCTGTCATTGCTCCCTTGCTTTTGGTAAACAACCCATGCCCCTCTCACTCCTCTGCATCACTAGCAGCCAGGCTGCCCAGTTCGGTACCCGGCGAGCGGGCAGGGAACAGGACGAACGGCCCGCCGTCAGCCACAGTCACGCTCAGCAGGCCGTGCGCAGCTCCCGTCGGTGCAGAAAAGACCATCCTGGAGAGAAAACAAACAGCCGCCACCCTAGGGATGGTATCATAAACCATTTTAATAAGGCATTTTGCTCCCCCACCCCATCATCCCAACTCATGCAAACACTGTCTTGTTTAGTTGACAGCAAACGATAAAGACCCCCAGGGAGCAGAGGAGGGGGAGAAAAGGGACATCTGTTTAGAGCATTTCTACTGCATGGCTCTCCCAGGCTATTTCTATCTCTTCTTGTCAAAATTTATCAACTGCGTAATTGTTTAAAGAGCATTAAAGTGCTTGGAGCAAGAGCAACTGGAAATTGTCCTGCAGTTGCCTCTGGTACCGATGCTGACAGCTCGGGAGGGGACTGAGCAGAGGAGAGATCCATTGGGCATGGGAACCCTCTGACTCCTTTTCCGGGGGGCAGACACCACCCTGTCCGGCTAACGGGAGGAAAATAATCTCACTTTATTCCCAATGCCCTTCCCTGCTTTCCAGACCCAAGACTCTCCTCCCTCTCCTCTCCTCCCTGCCCTGACCTGCTGTTAGCACACATTCACTCTGCTAAATTATTTACAGCAGACACACCGGCTCGGGAAACCATAGCTAACGACAATGTCTTTCACACCAAAGTACACCGGATTCTGCCCTGACCCTGCCGCGCCCTTGGCTGGGACGCCATCGCCTGCCCCAGCCCCGCCGCCGTTCCCAGCTGTTGCCAGCAGTTTTGGAGAGGGATGGAGAAGCACTGGGAGCTGGGAAAGATGAGGATTTGTTATAGCCTGCCATCTCATCTCCTTCCAGGTGGCAGGGATGGGGCTGCAGAGGGTCCCCATCCTTGGGTCTCCTTATCCCTGGGAAGACTCCCTGGCCTAGGTCCCTGCAGATATGGGCACATGTGGCTGGTGACAGGCAAGAGCTGTACCCCGTGCCAGTGACAGTGGTGCGGTTTTCCTCTTCCAGCATCATCTGGGAAGACTGTGATCTTTTTTTAAGTGCCACAGCCCTGAGGAGCTGTGCACGGAGAGGGAAAAGCAACATCCAGACGTGGAGCATCAACCCCTTTGCTCTGCCCCACGGCTGTGGTTCAGAGGAGGTGGCTGCATCCTGTCCAGTCCCTCCCCTCCCAGCGCCCTTGAAGCTGAGGACCCACCACCGGTGGGAGGCAGGAAGCCCGCGGCAAATATTTTGACAAGGGACACTTAGGAGCGTCCGAGACGAAATCCTTCATGGCGCAGAGGCCAGAGCAAACAGAGCGCCGTTTTGTCCTCCCAGCCCCGGGCATCCCTAATTCCTGGCACAGGGAAGCAGGGGTTGTGGGAAGCTGTTTAGACTGGATTTGGGCTTCTTTAATTACAGGGCTGGTTTTGTCATGTTAAGGAGGATAAACAAACCTTAGGAGATCGGGAGGAGGCTGTGCTGCCATCCCTCTGGGACACAGGATTCGGCATTCCTGCTAGGCGAAGACGGGGAGGGTTTCCCAGCCAAGCTGCCAAGCCCTAAAGCCCTTTTTCTTCTTCTCCAGCCTGGCAGCTGCTGGGATGGGGTGAGGGGCAGAACCAGCCTGCTCCCCTGCCACATCCCATGAGTTCACTTCCAACCCCGCTGCAGGAGGGGACGCACAGGGAGCCTTTGGGCGCATTTCAAACCGAGGTCCAAAGCTTGGGACCCTGCCAGGTGCTCTCCAAAGGGGTCCTGGCACCTGAGAGCACCCTCTCTCTGATAGACGCCCCAACTCTGGCTCTGGCTGGTCGCTGCTAACCCCAGGACTCCCCCACCCCTGCACTGGGGAGTGGGCTGGTAAGGGGGTGAACACCTTCTCCGCTTTGCAGTGCCCCCATGCCACTGTCACGACTCAGGCAAAGGCAAAGCTATGAGCTCTCCACAGCACCCACAAGCTGTGCACTGGCACAAGCTCATCGGTCAGTGGGGTCAAGCACGGGGCCGCGTCGCTTCAGGTACTGGTGGGGACCTGAAAAGCGACCCCGCAGGTGTTGGCCATCTCGCAGCTATGCTCTTTGCTAGAGCAGGGGCTCTGTGGGCCACACCATCGGCGAGGCCAGGGCAGAGCTGCCGGTGCTTCGGACCTGTGCCGCCGCACCTAATAAATGCCACGTGCCGCTCCGCTCGCCCTGCTGCTGCACGCTCCCCGCTGCTTCCAGCTCCCCCGTGCAAACAGGGGGGCCGCAAGGGATGGGAGAGGGGATATTTTTATTGTTTCTGACACCGGCTGCCCCAGATTATAATATTTTACGTAGCGAGCCAAAGAAGCATCACTCTGCTATGCTGCAGCTGGGCAGGCTGCCCAGCCCAGCAAGGGGAAGGATGGGAGGGACGCAGCGGGACGCGGGTGCGTGCACGCGCGGGTGCGAGCATGTGCACATGCGAGCCACGGGGCACCGCTCCATTCACTCCTTCCCGCTGCGGCACAGCAGCGTGCATCCCGCCGGATAGGGCAGAAAGGTCGCCTGCTGCCTGTGAACGTGTTTGTTTTTCTACTCCAGCTCCTAATTCGATTAGGACTAATTGCATTTGGGAGCGTGGTGGGGTTTTGGGGTGGGTTGGTTTGTTTTTTTTTTTTTTGGCCTTCTCCTTAAAAAGCAGGGATGGCAATTTGCATATCGTTACCCAGCATGCTTTTTCAAGCACCCAGCCGGGACAAGACCCAAAATCTAGGCATAGGCAGCAAAGTTAGTCCGTTGAGTTTTCCCAGCCGCAAACAAACAGCTTGGCACAGAAAGGTGGTGACTGGAGAGTATGTGTGCCTCGCAAAACAAAGCCGAATTTTGATGAACGAGGCACTCGCGCAATCTGGTTGACCCTGTCTGCAACGGGCCCTTCCCACGGCTTTCAGGAACCGGAGGGGGAGCAGAAGGGGGTGGATGCTTGACCGTGAAGCCCTCCAGAGCCATTGCACCTACCCAGCCCCCAGCCCCGCAGGCACATGGGGAGAAACCAGCCACAGCCCCAGCAATAAACCCAAAGCTTTGGGGTGCATTTCCCAATGCCGGAACATCAGCAGCCACATGCTTATATTTATTAGCTCCATCCTTGCTGTAGGTTTGGTCTAGGTTAATGCAGTCCTGCCCCATGCAGTGCTTGGGCACGGCCTTGGGGCTGACCTTGCACGGGGCCATCCCCGAGGGGCAGGAGGACATTTGGAGGGCAAGAGGGATGAATCGCAGGGGTGGGCGCTGCTCCCTGCCAGCTGGCCCTGGTGCCAGGGAACGACCGCAGCCGTGTTTAACTTGCTGCTCTCGAAATAGCCTCAGTTTACACGGCTGCGGGAAGGGATTGGATAAGTTCATAGGGGAAAAAATCCATCAAAAGGGCTTTTGAAAAAAAAAAAGCAAGCCCTGCGTCACAGATCGCTGGACACGAGCAGGGAAATATCTGCACGCGCTGACCCCGAGCCCATGCCTCTCCATCAGCATCCGCGCCAGCAGCAGGAGCACCGGCCTGACCAGCCGGCACTGTGCTCCCAGGCAGAGGAACCCTCACTGCTGTCTGCTGGAGCCAGACAAACCTCTGTTTTCCCAAGCTGGCATGGCACCAGTGCCCTCCTTCAGTTTTTCTCACCAAACCAACCTACACAGGCAGGCAGGCAGACACCAGTCACTGGCACTGCTTTCCTCTGCTGTTTATCCCATGCCCATCATGGGATGCTCCTGCCTGCCCTGCTGCTGCATCCCTCTCCTGGGGAGCTGGAGGTACACATCTTACGCACAGAGGTCATTACATTCTTTGTTTCCTCCTTATTTTGGATGGGTGAAGAAGACAAAAAGTTATACAAACAACAAAAAAAAAAAGATGCAAACTGCAGTCGAACCCTCTGGTTGCAGCTGGAGCCCAGCTGGGAGGAAAGGGACTTCTAAGGCAGAGAAAAAGGAGGCTCTGATTATTTATTAGTGGCCGATGTTTGATCGTTCGCTAATCAGGCCAGAGAACACACTTGGGCTCTCCCGGCCTCCCTGCTCACATGTGGTTCCTGTTGCTTTGCCCCTTCCCCCCTCCCTCTCTCTGGTTTTGCTTTGTTTGTTTTTCTGTTAATTTGGTTGTTTTTCCATGTCGTTTTCCGTCAAACCGCATGTTTTTTCCCCTTTCTCTCGCCAGCCGCTGCAGTGACAGACACGGAGGAAGGAGGCCAGCCTGGAGCTGCTTGCCCTCTGCCAGTCCCTTTCCCACAATCGCCTGGAAGGCAGCAACGCCCACGGGGCAGGGCTGGGACTGGCACTGGGCTACCAGCCCCCGTGCCGCCACCGGGATGGGGATGCCAACTCCACTGCCTGCATCCTGATCTGTGTCCCTGCTGCTAGAGGGGATTTTGCCATATTTTCTCTCCCATGTGGACCCCATCCTTGCCTGCA
This sequence comes from Chlamydotis macqueenii, assembly GCF_036417535.1. NCBI lineage: Eukaryota > Metazoa > Chordata > Aves > Otidiformes > Otididae > Chlamydotis > Chlamydotis macqueenii. The sequence continues at coordinate 9,050,442 of NC_141593.1, read as the reverse complement.
TCCCAATCCATCAGGCAGCAGCCCTGCCAGGCAGCAGGCAGAGCAACGGGGGTCAGCAGCACAGCTGGCAGCACTCGGACGTCCCCACAGCTGGGCAGAGGGGCAAAAGGAAAGATGAAAACCGGTGAAGCCACTGGGTCAGGATGAAGATAAGTAGGTTAGAAAGGGACGGAGGGATGGGAGTCAAAGGATGGACGCCCGCCCTGGCTGCCTTCCTCCCTCCCCTTTATGCACACAAGGCCTCCTTGCTCCCATGTGCGCTCTCTGGCTTCTGGCAGCCTTTCTGCCGTGCGTTTCCACTCCTCTCTGGCCCATTAGCAGTATTTTTATAACATTCTGTAATGCACGGAGCCGTGTGCCAAACCTCAAGAGCGCATTATTTCCCAATGACTTTGTTATATCCATCCCTGGCCCTCTGGCCGCCTGTTTCCAAATGCAGAGCTGCGGCTCACGGGGGCAGCCGGGAGCCCAGTGCTGTGCTCCTGGTACCTGGAGCCTTCCCCTCCCTCCTGCCTGCTCCTGGTGCTCAGCCCTGGGCGAAGTTCAGGGATGCCCGGTGTGCAAAAGTCCTGGCCCCATTGCTTCTTGCTTCTGGCCATGCTCAGGCATCTGCCGCTGTCCTGGCTGCAGGGCAGATGATCCATTGAAGACAAACACGGAGCATCCTGTTTGCTCTCCTGTGTTTCACCCTATGCTCAGCTGCCTGAAAAAAGCAGGCAGAGCAACATGTCACTGCTCAAAGTCTTCTAGAAGAAGCTGCCCTGGAGAAATGCCACCTTCCTCTGGGATGGTTTGTGCCTGGGATGCTTCACACCCAGCAGATGGGTGATCTGGGACCCTTAGGGATGCTCAAGCCTGTGGGGCCTTCCTCCTCTCCTAGGTAGGCTCTCCATCTCCTGTCACCCCATCCCTGGATGTACATTGTCCCTGCTGCATACATACCAGAGTCCCCATCTCTGCAGGGGACTGCAACTTCTAGCAGTTTCCTACAGAAGCTACCACCTTAGGCCCCCCCTCACTAACAAAACCACGACAACAGCCCAGTTACCTCCAGTCATGTGGGCTCCCCTGTGGGCTCCTGGACGTGTGCCCAGTGATGTGGACCTAGATATCAAATCTCACCCCAAGGACCAGCTGAGCTACCCGTGTCCTCCTGCCTGCCTGCTGAAGTGCATCGATGAGACACCTTCTTTATGCTTCTTTATGGAGTGTCCTGGCCCCTCCAGAAATCCTGATGTCCCTCTGCAGCCACTGGTATGTCCCACTGGAGCTCCCTGCTCCTTCTGGGCCAGAGCCATTGTGGGAAACACCACTAAGACTGGTTTGAAGGCCAATGCCGAAGCTCCCCCATTCCTCCCAGCAGCTCCCCTTTCAGCACAATCTGATCCCCTCTAGCCATTTCCTAAGCTGTGTTCCAACTCTCATACTAATCCACATTTTCTCTGGTTTAACTCATAATTTCCCATGTGGCATCATAGCAAATACTTCACTGAAGTCAAGACAGATTACATCAACCACATTTCTGGGCTTAGGAAATCAGTTTCCTTATCAAAGAGAGCTATCAGGTTAATCTGGTGTGATATATACCTGGCAAGATCCCCCTTAAATTTTTCCCCCATTTTCCATTTGTCTCCACATCTTTAATTGCTCCCTCTTCCAAGCATACCTCGCAGCCTCGCTGTGCTGTGAGGTCAGGCTGATTGGCATTTTTCTTTCTCTCAAGCACAGGGGATACGTGACCTTGCACCACAGCACTGAGTACCATCAATGACCTCTCAGCCGCTAACGAGCCTTGCTAATGAACAGGAGATGTCCCCACCTGGGGATGAGGTGCTCTCCAAGCCCTCAATGCACAGTTCTCTTTGAAGGTGCCTACATGGTGGAGGACTGTCTCCAGGTTTTGTCCTCCCTCCTAACCCCCAGCCTGTGCTGTTCTCACTCTCAGCATCGTGGCTCGGACCCGGCGGGGTTCATCTGGTACCTCTGTCGAGCTTACCTTTAATCTCCCCTGAAACCTGGCTGCATAGCCAGCTCTGCTCTTCTCTCCTCGTTTGCTCCATATTTATACAGCTAACTCCCCTTTTCATTTCCTCTGCAAGGTCTCGCTCAGCTTGACTCCTGGCAGGTCTCCCTTTATCCCTGCGCTCGCCGACCTCCACGACGGAGCTTGCTTTGCTAATTGACATGCTTTCCTAGTCCTCGCCATCTCTCCGCTCCCTCCTGACATCCTGTGGTGTTTGCCTGGGAGTGCCCCTGCCTCACCTGGGGGGCACGCTCCAGGTACCGTCATTTATTTAATGAGATCCCCAGCACTTCACCGCACTCTCCTAGCCCCTCACTCCCGCTGCCGTCATCTTTCCCGCTGCCCCAGCAAGAGGGGAAAGTGCAGGCACAGCCTGTTTCCATTTAGCTTCCCATGCAATCGAAAAGAAACAAGTCCAAGATCTGAGGAAATCCCAGGTTTGGGCTCCCAGTGCGCTCAGCTGCAGCAGGGATGCTACCACAGGGCTATGCTGCAAACCTCCTTCAAGCCGCCCATCTCCATCTCCATCTCCATAATCATTCCTATGCCCATGCCCATGCCCATGCTCATGCTCATGCTCGTCTCCATCTCCACCTCCACCTCCATCCCCATCCTCATCTCCATCTTGGGATGCTCCAAAACATGCTCCCCTGCAGCAGCCCATGCACCTCCAGGGAATCAATCAAGCCCTGCAGAGGGAGGAAAGTTGGGAGGGTGCAGGCAGGGGCTGGCGGTGGCAGCGCTGGGAAAGGAAAGCTCACAGAGAATGTTAAATTAAAATCCAGGCAATTAAATTAATTACTACTAAAAGCGTCTCACCTGATTAGCTCCTTGCATACTTAATTGCATTAACAACACCCGGCATTCACATATTTATTTGTCACCCTGTCTCCCAGGGCTGGTGGCTCCTGCAATGTCCAACCAGGCTCCTCAGCTGCCCAGCGCTCGGGGGGGCTATGAGCCTCCAGCGAACGGGAACACACAGTAACAGGAAACAGCAGGATTTGGGCTCTAAAGCTGAGCAATTCCCACGGGTCCCTGAGCAGATTGACAGGGATTACTATTAGCGAGGTGCTTAGCAGATGGAAGAGCTATTGCAAAGTGACGGCGATGCCACAGCTGCAGAGGAGGTGGTTGGAGGCTGCAGCCCCCTCTTGCTCCTCTCATTCTCTCCAGACTTGGTCTGAAGCACGCCCACACACCAGCACGGCCTGGAACCTCTCCCCGCAGTGGGATCTGGCAAGCAGGTGCCTCCTGTCCCCATGACACCCAGCTCCTGCCGTCCCACGAACGCCTCCACATCACCCGCGTACGTCTCTGCATGCCAACAGCGCGGCTGAAAGGCCCTTGACTCATCTGCCACTGCCTTCTCGTCTGCCATGCTCCCAGCCTCGACACCTACTTGCTGCCGTAACCCTACCCTCCACTGGCTGCTCTCCCCTCCCCTGCTTTTCACCTTGCCTTTCAGCTTCTTCCAGCACCCCTTCCTCTTGGCCCACGTGCCAGGGTCCCTCTCACCAGACCCTAAACCATGAAGCCAGATACTGTGCAGCATCCCTGAAACGTGAATTTCTTCATTCTGATGTACAGGTGCAGTGAGCCCCTGCTGCCTAATTGGCAGGACTTACACAGGCCACGGCTGGTCCCCTGTGACCCTCTGCCCCCTGGACCATGGTCTGGGATGGAAATGTCCCCCTGGCTCTGATGCAAGGAGCAGAGAAATGCTCTAACACGTCCTCCAAACCTGGGAATGTACGGCCACCTACACGCCACATCCCCAGCTGCTGGGGGTCCCAGCTGACACCTTGCAGCATCGTCTGCAGCAGTAACCACCCCACAGCCCGCTACACCGGCTGGTGCTCCCAGACACCTGCCGCTGCTGGTTGCAGACGCCACACTGCGAAGGACACAGCTGCTATCAGTTGTACAAACACAGCAGCCCACCGAACACACAGCCGCTATCAGCTCTCAGCATCACATGAAATACAGCACAACTCTTATCACTCCCCCTGAGACCTGTGAATCAGCGCATCTCCAGTTTAAGATAGGCAGAATCTTGGGAAACGTGCAGCTGCCCTCCGACACGCCGGCACGCAGGGGTCTGCAAACACACAGCAACTGCCACCACATTTTGGCCACTCCTCTGAAACAACCATGTTGCAATAACCCCAGCCCGGACTTCTCCTTCCCAATCACAATCCCTCTGAAAGCTCAGCCCCAACCCTTTCTACCTGCGGAGACAGTGGTCACGGCACTGGGCTGGATGGAGGAGCAATAGTCCTTCGTAAATTATTCCTGAGGCATTGTTTAATCTAATGGCTCTGATGCAAGGTTTGGGACAAGAGGGGCCGGTTCCATGCCACAGGGAGCTCGTATGGTGGGGCGCATCAGGCAATCGTAAGGACCAACCGAACAGGGGTTAGCACGGCAGGAGGGGGCTGTGAGGGGTGAATGTGAGACAGCAGGGCTCTGCCCCCCTCGACGTCACATGGCAGGGTACTCACTTCCCACCCTCAGGTAGGTCTGGTATTTGAGGTGCCAGGAGGAGCCCTCGTAGCAGGAGTACTGGCCGCTCTGCGTCAGGTCGACTTTCTTCAGGATCAAGTAGGACCCGTTCAGGTGGGACTCATCGATGTCGGTGCCATTGGCTGTCCAGGTCACAGCTGCGTCCCAGTCCATGGAGCCGCACTTCATGGTGACGTCCGCACCTACCCGCTCATACTGGATGTGGCTGTCTGTGGAGGAGGAAGAGGAGAAAACCAGGTGAGCTCAGAGCCCCATGGGCTGCCTTGGAAAGTGCATCTTACCATCACTTGTATAGGAAGCAAGGGAAGAACTGGGGCATGGACAGACACTTGTGTTGGTGGCCAGGAAAGCCCAAGTTCTCCTCCCCACCCTGACAATGACTTATTTTGACTTGATGATCTTGGAGGTCTTTTCCAACCTTCAAGATTCTATGATTCTACTATTTTAATCTTAGACTGGAGCGAATCAGCTGGCAAGAACCAGGAGATCAGGACTCATGGGCCACCTCTGTCTCACAAGATGCTCTCCTCTGACCTTCACCTTAGAGGGGATATGCCACAGCTGCACCAGCCAGATGCCCCACAGCACAGACAGGCGCTTACACCAGAAAGTCATTGCTGCTCCTCTATCTAGGTGGCTTGCTGCAGGATGTAAACCAAACACACACATCAGAAGTCCCCAGCAGAGAGGTGACAGAGCCCCAGGACTTGTCACCAGCAAACCAGTTATTTACTAGCAGCAGTGGGAAGCTGGTGCCCACCTTTGCAATTCCCTGGCTAGGAAATCAGGTGGGAGGACTGTAACCTAACCATGCCATGCTTTGGAAAGGAGCAGCAGCTGGGTGCATGCTGTGCTGTTTGTCCCTCTGCTTGGCTTTGTTCTCTCTACAATAACATGGTGCCTTGGTGAGCTGTTTGATTTAGCATCTTCTGAGTGGGGCAATACAGTTCGTTGTGCACCAGCCGCCTAACTGAATTTTCTCAAGTTTCTGGACAGGAGCTCGAGCTGACATTCATTAATGATCCTCAGGATTTGAATCTTTCCCGCGTTGCTACACTGGATGTGCTGAGCTGCGTGTGGCAAGGACATAAACCATTTATGTGTGTATGTGTGCAGGACACGGGGTGAAGCAGGACCAGGGGATGAGCAGGGGATGAGGTTCCTTCAAGGCTTCATCAAGTCTTTGTGCACAGAAAAAGGGTGGCTCAGTTCTCAAAATACTCCTGTGAGCTGCAGCCTCCACGTAAACATATCTTAGAGTTACGGTGCTCACTCCCCAAAAAACATCAGCTCAGTGGCAACTGAAAACACGAACTCCACACTAGGAATTATTCAGAAAGGGATTGGAAAGAAAATAGAAAGCGCTGTACCCTAAAAGCTGCACACAAATCCGTTCCTGTGCCATCAGGAGCACAGCTGAGCTGAAAACAGAGCAGAGAGAGGGAACGGGGAAGAGCAAGGGCTGGAAACAGCCCCTGTGTAAGGACGGCTCAACAGACTCAATCCCTTCATCCACAAAAGCAGACAACCGAGCAAAGACGTGACAGACACCTAAGCAATGATGAGTGACATGGAGAGGATGAACAGAGAATGACCGCTTGCTCCTTCTCCTAATAAAATAATTAAGGAGCAGCAAATGAAAACAAGCAAAAGAAAGTGCTTTTTTCACACAAAGTGTGATTAAATTACAGAAAGCCATGTCCATCAAATGCTACAGATGTCAACATTTTGAGGAAAATAGTGATTAAATAAATCCATAGCAGGAGACACCACCCAGGGTGGTAAAACACTGAGCTGCCCAAAGAGCCCGGGGAGGCTGCAGGCAGCTGATGGTGGGGAGGGACGGGAGAAGCATTCCCTGTGCTCATCCTGTTCTTTTCTTCCTCTCTAGACATCAGCTCCCGGGTCCTGTTGATAGATGGGACCACATGGGCACGATCCAGCCATTCCTTGTGTGCGTGCACGCAGCCTGAGCCCATCTGCAAAGGAGAGAGCCCCAGGCTGAAGCTGGACCTGGGGGAGACCCTGGCAGGTCTGAGTCCTCCTGCAGACGTCTGTCAGGACACCTACTTCAGACAGGGAAGTAGCACTTTTGGGAATGCTATTGCTGTTGGAAAAGGGTGTGCTAAGAACAGACGAGGAAAAATTGGGTTGTAGAGAGTAAGATGCTGGTGAGGTGCCTCAGAATCATCTCCGACACCAGCCAAGGATGGGCACCTTTGTCGTAGTTCAGCCCCAACAGGGACCAGACTACGCAGTCTCTCTCTCACTCCCCCCACTCTCCTAGAGAATAGAAGGAGATTTGACAAACAAAATAAAACCAGGGAAAAAAAAAAACAAACACGCGGGTTGAGATTGAACAAAAAGTAAATTTAACAGTAATGACAGAAGAAAACAATAGAGTGATGGAACACAAATACAGTACAATAGCTCACAACAGATCTCCACATCCAGTCTCTTCCAACTAGGAGGGCCTCCCTTCAGCACCCTCCTCACTTATATACTGAGCATGATGTCAGATGGGATGGAATAGCCCTTTGGCTAATTTGGGTAAATTAACCCCAGCTGTTAGCTAATTAGTTAACTATCCCAGCCATAGGGGCTACCAGCTTCAGTTCTCCACCCAGCTCAGGTAAATATTAACTCTATCCTGGCCAGAACCAGGACAACCTTCAATAAACTGCGCTGATTAGAGAAGTATGTTTCAAACGTCTTAAAAAAGCTTAGTGCATGCACTGACAGGCAGAAAGAGGGGAGAACATCTAAGCTGAAGCATCTGTGCGAGGAGGGGTAGCTGGAATGGGCCCAGATGAATAGGCAGAAGCGTGGAAGAAGATTGATGGGTAGATGGATGAATGAACGCATGTGATCACAGTCAGACGGACGGCCAGCTGGATGGGCACAAATGGAACGGAGGGAAGTGCATGAAGATGAAAGGATGGATGCTTTGCAAGTGGATGGATGGGTGGATGGATGGGCATATACAGGGATGAAGAGATGTGTAGGAGGATGGAGGGGTAAGCGTATAAGCAGCTGGCTGCTTGGCTGTGTATGTGGATGGAAGGATGGGTGGACAGATGGGTGTGTGGGTGGAGGGAGAGAGGGATGGAAGGACCAACGAATGGCAGCGGGATTGGGTGGATGGTTGGCTGTTTGAACGGCTGTAGAGACGGATGGACAGATAGATGCATGGATGGATGGATGGATGAACAGATGAGTAGGCAGATGGGCAGATGAATAGAAACAGATAAGAGAGCTAAAGTAAGAGTTCCAGCACCTTACTCAAGTTTTCCTCTAATTTCTTATATTGTGTAAAGACATCTTCTCTTCCTTTTTCCTGCTGGCTCACAAAAGGCCATTGACTCACCTGGCCCTACACTTGGGGATCTGCTTGGCAGAGACACTGAGGATGCTGCACCACCCACTTCAGCCTTGCGTGAAGAAAGGCTCGTTGCAGCCATGGGCCCACAGACCTGCCTGCCTTGCCTGGCTCCTGCTTGCCCAGTTCTTAGCCCCAGGGATGGTTTGAGAGCAGGGGGCAGATCTGGGATGCCCAGCTCTGCTTCTCAACACAGTGACTGAGAGCTTGTCTGTAGCTGGTGGCAGCAGGACCAAGCTGGAAAGGGGGAAAGGCACCTTGAATTATTTCCTATTTGTCCTTAAACACAGTGCAAACACATTGGCACTCGGCCAGAAGGGCTGAGGGAGCCATTCCTGGAAGACAGGTCTTTGAAAACAACACTCCTTTCCAAGGCAATGATTTAAGGGCCCTGACAACAGAGAAACCCAAAGCACAGCTTCAGAGAAGGTGTTTCTCCCAGTTGGGTTTGCTGAGGCTCTGAATGGAGCTGAGCCAGGTCCTCACATCCCCCCTGCCCCATGCCAACTGAAGGAGCCCCACCCAATCACGCCACAATGAACGCACGGCAGCCCCACTGGCAGGGGTCACCTCCCTTTGAGAAGGGGCACCATGGGGACAGTCCCCCTCAATGCTGGAGCAGCCCTGTCTCATGCTGCAGACAACAGTTCTGCTTTAGGATGGGGACGTGCAAAGGCAACCAGAGCTTTTACTGGGAGCCTCCACTTCCTATAGGTTGGGTATGGGCACAACACCCCACCCCATGACCCCCAGCCTGCCCAGAACCTCACATCTCTCTTGAGCAGGGAGGGGAGGGTGGTTTGTCTTCCCTGCTGGACATCACATCACTGGTAAGAGATGGGATCAATGGCTGAGATTGTGCCAGTGCTACAGGCCCAGCCCTGCTGGATGGACATTGCCAGGTGGCACAGGCAGAATGAAGGCCAACAGCCAGGGGCTGCAGCTTGGGAGGTTCAAGCTGGACATGGAGGAAAATTTACTTTCTAGGAGGGTGGTACAGCTCTGGGACAGATACCCATAGAGAGGGGGGATCTCCATTCCTGGAGGTTGTCAGGGCTCTGTTGACAAAGCCATGGCTGATACGGTCTACTGCTGTGAATAGTCCTCTTCTGAGTAGGATGTTGGACTTGATACCTCCAAAAAACCCCTTCCCACCAACACTGCTGTGATCATTGTCTAGAAGTGATCCTTAGAGATGCTGCCCTGCCCCTACAACACCCTTCTTTTCCAAAGTATGCTGCTTTTGGGGTCAAGTGACAGCACAAGGGTGGAGGGGCTGTGATGCTGCACCTCAACAAGCAACATGGCCCTGAGCATCCAACCCCACCAAGGGCCACATCATCTGTTGCGGCACAGCACAGCAGCCAAGCACAGCATGGCTTACAACATAAAGTCCCACAGCTGGAGAGGAGTTGTAGTTATGCATAATGAGGGCAGAAATTACAGCTTTACCCACATCCCAGCAAATCTGCAGTGGAGGGAAGATGAGAGCTGCCCGTGGGACAGACACAGCTCTCAGTGGTGGACCTGGGGCAGCTTGGCGAAACAAGTTGTGACCCGCTTGCCGCCCTCCTAGCAATGACGAGTGACAACTTGATGTTGTGATCTGTGCAACTGCAATGCAACAGGGACCAATGGGACAGCAGTCCAATGGAGAGACATCGAGGGAAGATGAGATGAAGCGGCTGAGACATGGGGCCTGTGGGAACAAATCTGATGCTTCCCAAACCCACGCTGCTCAGCCGGAGCTCCTCAACAGAAACATAATCCTTGTTTTCCTTCTTAATGAATCTTGACTGGCATCGAGACACCACCACAGGGAAATCCTGCAAACTCGAGAGCTGCCCTGGCACATGATGTGCTGGGAAAGAGCAAAACTCCTCTTGGGACCCTCCATCTCCAGTGGCTGCTCTCCCTCTGTTCCCGCTGAGGCTCCCATCCTGCCAGCGTGGGCAGCTGCCTGGGGAAGCGTGCCGCTGGGCACTGCCCTACACAGCATGCACGGAGCTGTGTGAGGGATGCGGCCCCAGAGATCCATGTTCAGACGCCCGAGGGGTCTTTCCAACAGCGAGCGGAGGAAGTGGAGAAGATGGTTTGCATTCCCAGCGCCAGCACTCACCGCAGCCCCTCAATGGGGCTTTTTGTGCCAGGGCCCATCATAAGCCAACCTGCAGCGTGTGCTCGCAGGGGCCAAAACTGCCCTGGCCGCCACAGTGATCTGCAGGCAGAGGGGGCCAACTGCTCCCCCTGGAGCCCTCTACCCAAATGCACTGCAGGGTTGCGGCTGGTGTAAGCAGAGTGAGAGCAAAAAGAAAGCACCAAAGCATTTTTTTGGGGACAGACACAAGTGCTCTTCTCCTCTTCAGGAGGCACAGCCTCTGGCTCTGCTCCTCTTTTGCAAATGGGGAATCTGAGGCAGCGAGAAAGGACATGTTCTCCTTCCCCCAGTAGGACATGGAGCACTTCTGCAAGGGGACAATGAATTACACACGTGCCTCCAGACAGAGGGGCCTTCACACCACCCTGGTGAGCCTTTGTACCTCCCAGAGCTAAGCAACTAGCCACGAAAAATAATCTCAGTGGCTAATTAGCTCTGTGTATGTATTCATAAATTATACATTTAATATTTACACAGTGCCGGGGCTATGCCGACAGCTTTCCAAACAGATGAACCAGCGAGGTCTCACACCCTGGAAGTTCCTCGTGGTAAATGAGATGAATGAGCCCACAGGAGACAAGTGAGGAGCCCCAGAAACAGGGAGGGTGAGAGGAAAGAGCCCAGCTGGTGTGGGGAGGGAAGGAGGAGAGCCCTGATCCCCACCTCAGCTGGCCACCGCTGCAAGAGCTGCAAGTGCCTCTCCTCAGCTCTGTCCCAGGCCACCATGACTCCTTGCAGCAATGTCCCATGTGTTGGTGCCTGGGGAGGAGAGGGCTTGGCCATCTTGCCTCATCCTTCCTGCATGGCCAAGGATGTTCCTGGCCACTGAGTCTGGGTCTCACGGAGTGGTGGTACAATTCTGTGGCTTCTCCCTTGCTCCAGCACCCATGCTGGCTGACCATCACCAACCATGCTCAAAGGATGCTGGTGGCTCCGCTCCCACTTGCAGTTTCAGAGCCCTGAGGTCTGCCCTTCTTGAGATGAAAAAGCCTGTGGCACTGGAGAAGGTTTCCTGACACCAGCTTCCCGAAGCACACCCCATCCTTGATATCCTCACATCTATTCTGTCTGGTGCTCCTTGGTCTTTGCACAACTTTTGTTGCCAGCAGAAACCTTCCCTTCAAGGAGAAGGAATTTCATGCTTAAGGAGGCAGTTCTTCCACAAGTGATTTAAAACTAGATACATCTTTGTAAGGAAACAGGCATAATTAAGTGTCATCGATGTAGCCAAAGATATGGACCATTCCAAGTTAATTTTGTCCATTAATGAAGAGTTGCAGCAAGCAGAGCCTGCATTTGTTTGCTCCACTTTGGTAAATCCCTGGACTCAGCAGCTTTGCTCTTTTGACAAGAAAAATAATTAGCAGGAAACTTTAATTAAGAGATAACAGATGGGTGCTAAAGGACTTGTACTCAATCACTCCACGATAGCCTGGAAGCAGACCTCGGTTTACTTCAGGGGTGTTGTAAAGGAAGCACTTTCCCACTCTGACATGCTCAGCTGAGGGCAAGCTCCAGGGCAGAAAAGCTTCTTCTCTCAGCCTGGATGTGCCCACAAAACATCCTCCTGTAAGGATCGACAAAGCCCTGCTGCCCCTGAGGAAGATCTCCTCCAGCTTTGCAGCAGCCTGACCTCTCACCACTGCTCTGCAGCTGAGCACACCTCCTTCGGCAGCTACACCCCAAACCCAGCTGGAGATGCAGCTTTGTGGCTCTCCTAGCTGCTCAGCTGCAAGAGACTGATGCGTCTTCCATGAAACTTAATTGCAATTATCTGCTGGGACTTTCTGAGGATGAAGGGACACTTTTGCAATCAAAAATGTCCTTGTCACAAATGATAATCCATGTCACAGGCTTCCTCCGGGACCTGATGGTCCAACAGTGCAGAGGAGCAATGCCTGCTCTGCTACTGGCTTGGCATGCTGTCCCCAGGACCGAGCCTGGCACAGCTGGGATGGTGGCACTTGGACAGCTGGTGGACGGGGCTCAACAAGGCTCTGCAGTGGCAGGGCATAAGCACAATGCTGGGGAGAAAATGCAGTGCTCAACTCAATGGGAAACAGCAGAAGCAGAAGTAACACATTCTCACAAACAGAAGTGAGGGCCAAGTCCTTGCTGCAGCACCGGCTACGCCCCAGGGGATGCGGCAGCTCCCCGGGCCTTGCGGGCTGTGCTCCCATGCTGAGCCCTGGCTGGGGAACACGGTAGCAGGATGGGGGAGGCTGCCTTAGCAGACAAGTAACTTCAGCGCCACTTTTCTGTTTGCATCACGTCATCAGACTGGCTGAACCAATGGCTTTGGCCCCGTCTGAGCGGGATCTGCGTGCTGCCCCAACACCAACTTGTCACTGGCTGCAGGGGACAAGCAAACCTGGGAACAGCAACCAATTCCACCCTGCCTCAGTAATAGTCTCTGCAGCCGTGCATGGGTAGGAAAACCCAAAGAAGCTGCCCTTTCCCATGGCTTCGGGGTAGGACTGAGCTCTGCCAGAGGGTGCTAACGCTGGTGTGCACCCATCTGCAGTGGTCACACACCTCTAGCACCAGTCATCTTGGGTTGCCATAGGCAGAACCAGGAGAAGATACGCCTTTGCTGCTACTTCTGCTTTTCTGCCTCAGCTGCTCTGCAGTAGAGAGGTCTGGACGCTGTTGGGCTGGAGATCTTTTTTTTGGTTGGGTTTTGTTTGGGTTTTTTTTTTTTCTCCCAGGAGACTTTGCTCTTGCATCCCAGGAGAGGACCTGAGCTCATGTGTTGACCTGGTTTCCAGCAGAAGGTCTTAGTAAGACCTGCACATGGATGTTCTAGCTCTTCTGGTCCAAAAATGTCTTCCGCTCTGCGACTCCAAGTACTCTCCTTGTGGGGACTGGCTGTGACACAATTTCCATCCTAAGGCAGGGAAGACTGGATGGGACCTTGCCCACTTGGCTTTCTTGCAAAGTTAACTTGAGATGACTCCTCCTGAGAAAGAGCAGTTGCCTGGTGAAGCGTCCTGCATCTACATCACAGCTGTCCCAGCACACAGAGCAGTATGATATGGAAGGGAAGGTGTTGGAAGACCATAGGGAGACAGATGGCACTAATGGGAACCAGCACACACCAGGAAAATCTGAGCAATATCCTCCAAGCCGGGCTTACTTGAGCCTTCGCCCTTGGCTGCCAGGTGACTGGTGTTAGCACCGCAGATGAATTAAAGGCTTGTTTTCTGGTCCTGCTTTTTCATGCAGACAGGACAAATAACTCTAGCCCACAAAAGAGTGCTTAGATCAGGCTTTTCAACACCGTTTAAGGGGAAATCAATATGATTCAGAATTAGGTGCCCAAATCACAGCCGTAAACGCAAGAAAAGCTCATTGTGGTCCAGCAACAGCGTGAAGACGCCCGTATTTACCGAGCTTTAGGTGGGGCGGCAGTGCCAGATAGAGATGCTGGGGCACCTCGCACCCTGCTGACCACAACCTGCCTTTTAAGCCCGGTGCACTGAGTACAGTTGCCCATCGCTGTTTGCCAATGCCCATGCACCCAACCTCAAATAACAGCCTTCTTCTGCGTGAATACACCGGGGGCAACCGCTATTTGTTCACCTAACAACCCGGCTCCCACTTCACCCTGCTTAGGGCTCTGGATTAGCATCAGGCATTGTGCAATATTTTTTTTATTAGCGCAGAATTATGGAAGTCAGAGGCGTAAAAGACCTGTTGGGTCCTACTCAGTCCATCCTCCTTCTGCCAAGACAGTATTGGTCCCTGCAGCATATTTACTATTTCTCTGGTCTAATTTTACATACTGTACAATCTGTGCAGTGCCAAGTTACGATCCCTGTGTGAGAAGCAGAGCTCTCAATTTCCAGGCTCTTGGGTGTGTAAAATCACAACCGCGATGTTAAATTAACTTTTTCTTCCCTTGCATTTAATCATTTAATAGCTCTAAAATTCAGCCCCTCAGGCTCTTTCTGTCTGTCTGTTGGCGTGGGTTTTGCCTGCTGTAGGCCAGTGGCTTGTCGCTTACAGATGTAACATTCACACCCCTGGGTGGATCGGCAGCAGCTGGGCTTGAAGCTGGGACCACTGCAACTTAACACATGAACTTCTGCGGCCTGAGGATGGAAAAAACTCCTCCGTTTTCCTAACCACAGGTACGGGAGGTTCACCCTCCTCCTTGAGACCCAGCCCCAGCAAGAAGGAGGTACAGATCACACTGCACGCGGGGCCAGGACTCAAAGGCATCACCGGTAGCATGAAGAGATGGGAAGATAAGGCAGCACCAAAGCATTCCCAGTGATATCCCATGCTGAGGAGCTCCCAACAGAAACACCAGTACTTTTTCCTCCATCCATATATCCACCAGAGGTTAGACCCCATCACTCCTTTCTTCCCAAGAGAGGGATTTCCTTCCCCTGCACCCACATCAAGATTTGGACATGGGTATGGGATAGCAGAGGAACTGAGCTTCTGCCAGCACAGCACAGCAAACAGAGGGCGCGAAGAATAGATGCTGATAACATGGGAAGTGTTTTTTCAAGTCTCTTTTTTTTTTTTTTTTTTTTTTTATTCAGTCACATCACTCACTTCTCCAAGTAACACTTGCCCTTCTGGAGCCTGGTGATGATTTCAAGGCAATATTAATAACACAACCATCTACTCTGCTCATCAGAGGCTTTATTAACAATTACAACAAGGCCTCGAGATGTGCCTTGGTAATAAAGAGATACTACATTTGCATTTCATGCCTTTCACTCCCAAGGATCCTCAAGCAAAGTCAAGCCTGGAAATGACCACCGGCACATGCTGAGCCTGACAGTCACACAGAGCATCTGCGGGATGTAAGCACCTCTGGGGTGAAAGACGGCAACACATCAGACCCACGCCACGCTGCAAGGAGTGCTACTTCTGCCAGAGACACCAAGATAAATCCCTGAGTGCAGCTGAAGGAGCATTGCAGACCAGAAGAGGACACCAGGACAGAGGTCCGGGATCTTGAGCAGAGCCTGGAAGCAGGCTCCCACCGGGGGTTGAATGAGGCTGGGTCTCTGGTTCCAGGCTGGAAGATGCAACTGGGTCATGGATGATGTAATTGCCGGATTGTGGTCCCCAAATGGTTTCCAAGTTCCTTCTAGGGCTCAGCACCACTTGAGAGCCCCATAAGTCCATAGGCCGCCTGAGTACTTGCAACTTTACAGTCACAGAGCTGTCGAGGGTGGCACAACCTTTGGCAGCTGTCTCTTGTCAGTCAGGAGAGACGGGGTCTCCTGTGCACTACATGGATGATCCCTGCAGCAAAATGCACTTCTGCATGACAGCGGGAGACGGCAAGCATATGATGCTTGGGGGCACACAGACAGAGGCTTTGCGTGCCTTCTTGTGCGGATGTGCACGCATCTCTGCAACGCACGCTGCAGAAGCTCACAGGAGATCGTACCACCTTGGAAAAGAAAGCCTGAAGATGAGGATGATACGCTGGCAGCTTTCAGCTGGGTTTTCCGTTCTCAGCAGCAGCACTGAGTGCTTTCAGAGGAGGGTGCATGCAACTCCTCAGAGGGTCATGAACTAAACCAGCTTCTGCCTGCCCCTGCCCACCTGTTAGTGCCTCGAAGCATCAATGTCCAGCCCCTTCCAAAACCTCTAAAGAAGATGCCCTTCATTAAGGAGCTGAGCATTTCTAAGCAGCCCCTGCCAGCTGGCTGGTGGCAGAGCCTCCTGGGTTCATTATGCAGAGCCCAAAACGTTGGTGCAGTAATTTCTGTTCAATGATAGCTGCCTCTCCGTTTCTGGAAACACCTCCTCCACCTTTCCTGGTTGTCTGCCCACCGCGATTCCCTCTCCCTACCGCTTTTATTGCCATCCCTCTGACTAACCCCTCAAAAGCAGAGAGCAGCGCTGCGTTCAGGCTCTGTGAAATGGGAGCTCAGCTCGCCGCTGAGGGCATCTCCTAACCTCCCATTACTGCTGCTGCTCTTCCAGAGAGCCCTCAAGTTGGTGGTTTTTTTTTTTTTTCTTCCCTGTGTTGGGGATGATGAGCAAATGTTAGTTCAGCAGCAGACATTTACTCAGTATGATTTGAACTAATTGCCCATTATTTCCTAAATTTCAACACTTAAAAGCTTTGAGTGTCTTATTGCAAAACAACAGCTAAAAGGACAGCTACGTTCATTGACTGAAATACAAATAAACGTGCCCAGCTCTCTGGAGAGCTCTTGGATTTGAAGCAGAAGAAGATTTTACAGAAGCAAAGTAAGATTACTTCTGAAAGTAAGATTACACAGAAGCTCACCACGTCTAGAGCTCCCGTTATCTGAAAGCAGTACTGAATTACAACTATTATTAGCACAGGAGATACTTGAATTCTGGAATTTCTGTAAAATGTTTTGAATTCAGGCTCTGAAGCATTTAAAGGACTTGAGAAAATATCTTTGGCTCCAAGTCAGCAAAGCACTTAGGCAAGCCCTTAACTTTCAGCATGTGTTTAAGTACCTTGCTGACTTGGGGCTTTTAACCCCGGCAAAAAGAAAGCAAAGAGGAAAGAAAAGCCAAAGGAAAAAGTTCTGGTGTCTGTGGAAATCTTCAGGCAAGCTGAAATGATATTGGAACCTCTTCTGGAAAGTAAGAAAACAAAAAAATAATAATGACTTATTTTAAAATTAAACGCTAGAGGAAGCTTTCAGGGCAGGGGGTGGGCGGGGGAGAAAGACTCCCAGAACAAATGGAGTATTTCAATGCAGCCTAACACCCGCTTCACTCTCCTGCCTCTTCAGCATGCTGAAATTATTTATTGCTGAAAAAAAAAACAACCCAACCCCAAAACCTGCTTCCCCCTCCCACTTCCAAACTAAGCGTGATGGGAGAGAGAAAAATCTTGGCTTCCGCAGTGAAAAAAACATCTCTGAAATGAATCGGCTGTGAGAGGCTGTCTCCATCAGGAGGGAGGAAGAGGAGAAGGGATGAGGGAGTGAATGGTAGTAAGGAGGAGGAAATTGCCTGCAGGAGCCTGCAAACAGCCGCACACGCTGTCTGCGGGAGGGGGGAATAGGAGAAAGTCCCTAAGCAGACAATATCTGTGCAAATCTACGCACGCACGCATGGGAAGCAGCTACAGGCAGCAAGCAGCTCTTCCTCCACCTCCAGCTTGAGGCCATGAATTGAAAATAAACTGAAGCAGAGCAAAAAAAAAAAAGACGCCCTGCAGCCCACCGGCCTGCAGGAGATGGTGACCGCGACGGGCGAGAGATGTTCTGGCTCCTCCAGCTCTGTCCCTTGCGGACCCCCATGGGCCCCCGCACATTCACAGGCTGTGTGGTTGGACAAGGCTGGGACAGGCTTAGGGTGTCATGAAGTTGGAAATGATGCTTTGGCCCCACCAAGGCAAAAGCTCAAACTTCCAAAAATTCTATATTTAAGCAAAAAAAAAAAAAAAAAGGAATGTTCTTTCCTTCAGAAGGAAACCAAAGGGTTTCATGTCTTTTACTTTTTTTTTTTCAAAACCGTCCCACTGTGCTGTACAAAAGGCTTTGCAACCCTTTTTTTGGGGAGCAGAGGGTGTCAATTTAAAGTGAAGAACCTAGCCTCTTCTGAAAAACACCAAAAAGACATACTGCAGCCCTTCCACTCATCCCAAATCTTTTTTTTTTTTCTTCCCCTGACAGAGAAATATGACTTTGTAACATGTTCAGATGTTGATGGGACTTCATTTTCCAACAGAAAATGGCTCCCCTGAGGATCTTCCTTGTCAGCTCTGCTTGGGATAGATTGGCAGCAAGCGCTTTGCTTCCTGACAGAGAAGCCCCTCATGGGACGCGCGGGGTCCCGGCGCAGGGGATGGAAGCGGCTCTTCCCCAGCACCCAGGCTGTCACACTGCCTGCAGCCCCCCTGGGACAGGCACCCTGTCACCCACCAATCTGTGCCAGCACCCAGCAAGAGGCAGCTCTCGCCTGAACGAGGTGACAACTCAAACAGGTGAGATCAAGGAGGGGAGCATCTCCTCCCCGTCTCACAGACGGAGCTGGGGTTCCCAAAGCCGATTAAATGACTGGCTCAAGGGTGCATGAGTTGTTTGTATCAGAGCTAGGCTCTGATTTCCCTCCTCCCCTGTGATTCTGTGCTTCCTGCTACCTCGACATCAGGGTTTGGTTGTGTCTCCTGACCCTACTGAAACACAAACACCCAAAGCACAGAGCTCATTTGGGCTGGTATCTTCTTACACATCCTGAACCCCTGTATGTCCCCGGGGATGCCAGCGCTTGGATGCTGCACTGGTGCCTTGCTGGGCTATGAGGTGGCTGCTGCGGCGTACACCAGTGACTCCCTCTGAAGCAGCAAAGCAAAAACCTTCCATAAATACCAGTTACGCTAAAAAACTCCTCAGCGCTAAGCAAGTTAAGAAAAATGGCCCAAACTCACTGGAGGAAGGAAAACACAATTAAATCACCTAACAGCCCATATCCACTAATCCCTCGTGCTACTGGACTTGACTGGAATGTCTCTACCCACGAACACCCCCACTCCGCCCCTCTTCCAGCCCTGGCGCTGCTTTTCCCAGCATGCTGGCAAGGCAGCCATGCATGCATGCTGTGTGGGTGAGAAAGCCCATGAGAGCCTGGGGGTCCCAGCCTGACTGGGACCCCCCAGCAATGGCTTGTGCAAGGAAAAGCTTGGGAGCTGCTGGCCCAGGCCATGGTATGAATTAAAGACACTCAGGGTTTGCAGGAGGGTCCAATATTCACGAGGCTGGGAGACAAGTTTGCAACATCACGCAACACGTTGAAAAAGCTGTGATGTGCTCCGGGCTGGCCTTTGCTGTCAGTAGTTCTCGCTATAAGGTCTTCACTCTGGAGCTGTGATTTAGGGCAGGATGAAGAATGTAATGGGATTAAATCTGCCTGCCTAAATCCTGACGTTTTCCTTCTGGGTTTATATCCCAAAGTCCTATTCGTGGATCATAAGAAAGATCCCCACGGCTCTCTCTCTGGAGCTGCCAGGAAAAAAAATTGCAGAAATATGGAGAAAGAAATGCATTAGGGATGCAATCCCATGGACTCACAGAACTCGATGGAAAAGACGCGCCCAGTCTGTGGTGAGACGGACAACTCCCCGTGGAGGGATGGTTCACCAACACAGCGAAAGGCTGATGACTGGGTGTCTTGCTTAGATAGGGTAGACACCTCCATTCTCAAGCGACTGATCCAACCCCCTCCAAACTTCTAGGGGTACAAGGCACATCCCACCTCCTAAACAGCAATTCTTGGTGGCCCAGGAGTTGGAAGGTTGCTGCTGCACTTGGATAAGGAAACTGGGAGCAAGGTGAGCACATGGAGGTCCCACGCTTCAACAGATAAATCTTCTGGTGGGCTGGTGGACCCTGTGCTCACCCTGCCACTATGCAGGAGACATGAGCAGCGCCTTGCTAAGGCAAAGTCAAGCTAAGCCAATGCCAAGAACCAGAAAAAAATTAAGAAGAAAACCCAGCTCTGCATAAATGTATAAACAAATGTTTCTTCTAAAATGACAGCTCCCAAAGCGCCATGCTGTTACTATTCCCCCAGGATTTTCCTTTCTGTCTCCCATGCTGCCATCGCAGCAGCTATGTAACTTTTGAAGAGCAGGGACTGGCAGCGTGGAAATGGCCGCAGTGATTATATTGCAACACTTCACTGCTTCCCTGAGCTGCAGCTCCCTCCTCCACTGTTGGAAGTGAAGTACAATCAATGCTAATTAATTAAGGGCCAGAACCTGCCAACCATGGTCACACTGAGTTCAGTGCTGCTTCTTGAATATTCAGAGCTCACTCTCCATAAAAGTGAAGATCAGTGTACAGCAACTTGGGTTGAAAACAACAGAAATTCTCTTTGCAAACGAGGGGGGATGGACAGACATGTCCATCTCAGGGCAGACCTGGTGTGACGCAGATGTAAATCAGCAAAGCACCATTGGTACAATGGGAAGGCAATTTGAAGGCATTCCTAAAGGCTCCTCACAGGAACTACAGAGCTGGCAGAGCTATCACACTCGACCAAGGCCAAGAGGAGGATGCTTGTGATAGTTCTGGCAAGAGAGCACAGGCATCCTCCGAGAGCAATGAGGAGCAACATCCTTTCTCTTAGCCCCCAAAGGTGCTGGGAAAGGGCAAGGCACGGGATGGGTGATACTGGGCAAAGCTGGGGAGGCTCCTCAAGGGCAAAGGAGGCACAGAAGAGCCCCAGTAGAGTGAACGGACTTGCAGAAGGAGCGCCAGTGGGAAAGGTGTGCAGCTCACTAGCAATGTGGCAATGGCCACGGTTCCTCTATGTGATCCTCTGAGAGCTGGAAGGCACCTACAGAGACCCAAGCACCTGAGCTCCCCTCCCCCTATGACACAGAGCAGGAATCCTCACCCAACAGAAAAAAAGAGGCAAGCACATGGGCCAAGTCATACCACAACAGTAAAACTAATTTTCAAGTCTGCTGAGCACTGAAACTTGGATGTGATCACCAGCCAGGTGCCTTGCTGCGTCCCAGGTAATGCTACCTCTCCTCCCAACGACATGAGTCCTGCAGGACTCAGCAGCCCCTTTCCACCCCTGAGCAATGTCATTGGATTCTCATGCTTTGCTCCAAGCCTCTCCAGTTGTCCCAGAAGCTTGTGTGCAGATCTCCAGGCTCCCAGCTACGGCTAGACATTGAGGCTTTTCATGGGAAATCACACAGCGAGGAGGAGACAGACAGACATTAGCTTCTGGGTTTAATACACTCTCACTCCTGTGTGCCTCAGTTTCTCATTTGCACAGCAATGGTCTCAGCTGGAGCAACCACATCGCAGTGCAGGCAGGCTGCAAACACAGAAGCATCCGACCTGCCATGGCCTGTGCCTTGGTGGAGTCAGAGGCTCTCTGTGACTCATCCTACAAGGTCTCACGTTCACGGCTATGCCTGCAGACTCCCCTTGGGAGCACTCCGGCTGTCCTCCCAGGAGTGGGTTTGCACATAAACAATACAGATGGTGAGCAGAGCTCGCCTGCCTGGTTGGAGAAGACCTGTGCTTGGATAGCTGTACGGACGTAGGGCTACCAGGACTGACCCCAGCATCAGACGCCTGTGCACAGAGGCTGCACAACGCAGGTTTGCATGGGCCACTGATGTTGTGAGCCTGCCTTCCAGCTGCTCACAGGACAGGACCCTGATCCCGTCCTGTAGCTCTGTTTCCTCCATGAGGGATGCTCAGCCCTTCCTTGGCTCTATTTGCATTTGGATCCCGGAGGCAGCAGGGGTAGCTCCCTGTGAGCAGCACAGACTGGCAGAGTACAGGGGAGACCTCTCTCCAGGGAGCAGAAGTGCACTTTGGCATAGCAAAACATCTGCTCCCCACCAGCTCTCTGCAAGCAGAGCTGTGTTACCCAGCAGCACACCCAACACCTGGACGTCAGAAATACATGCACTCGCGTGCACACCTCATTACACCTTAGCAACTTCGGCAGACGTCAGACACATTAGAGGCTGCAGCTCTGCTTCGGCTTGTGTATCCCAGTCAGCTCCTCGATATGATGGTGCTGGCTCTTTTCTGCCTACAAAGCACACTGCTCTTGGCCAGCAGAACTCCTCCAGCCTTCCAAGTCATTGTTTTCCAGCATCAACTTTGCAAAACCTCTGGTTGCCTTGCAGTACTCCAGAATAGATAACGAAGAGGAGCCCGGCTACTGATGGATGGCTAAAATCCGCTAACAGGGATCTGCACTGAGGGAAACGCTCCAGGCTTTGCAAGCTAAAAAAGCTAGGAAGGCCAAGTGTGTCTAACTTGGGATGAAGGGCAGCGCAAGGCTCTGCCAGTCGTGTGCACGCTGCGGCAAGGCTCTGCCCTGTCCGGGGAGATTTTGCACCAGGCATGGATGTGTCTTGGCCAGGGCTGTGGGGCAGGGACTCACCCTGCACACAGATGTATGCAACCGTGCAAGAAAAAGTTTTTAGCCCTTTCCCCTTGTCTCCTGAGTGGAGATGAAGGCTGTTTAACCCCCATGCTGTGAATCACATAGGCAAAGTCCCTTCCCCACACCAGCCTCCCCGGTAAGGCTCTGAGCAAAGGAAGGCAGTGCAGTGAGGCTCCAAACTCCTCAGCTTCAATTAGCGCCTGGTGGCAGCTGAACCTAAATAACATTCTTTCCCAGCAAATCCTACACCGAGAGCTCAATGGTCCATATGCTGGACTAATACTGCTGTAACCACTCCTGCCTCCATCACCATTGATTGCCATGTGGTTTCACTTCACTTCTCCACCTGATCTGTCTTCCTGAAGCACTCATTACAAGGTGACACGCATTGCTTTTCCCCTCTGCAATGAGCCTGTTACAGCCCCTCCTCAATCCTTCTTCTTCTTCTCCTTTGCCTTTTAATATGCCACAATTACACTGGCTTCTCTGCATGGATCCGCTCCATTTAGTGCTGCCCAAGACTGCTTATCCTGAAAGATGCTCCTTTCATCCACAGGACAGATTGCACATCTTGCAAGTTTTGCTTCCGTTTATTTTTTACACTCCAGCATCTCCCACTGAGATTAGGAACCTGGGTATTAGGTATTTCCCTTTGCACAGAAGCACAGTATCTGCCCAGGGAAATTAAACCCCCACAAAGACTTTGATAATAAAGGTTTGTGCATGTTGTGAGTATGCTTCATGGCTCCTTAGGTCTATTCCCACCCTTGCAAAACCCTCTCCCCAGGAAGCAGAGATGATGATGTTGGGTCTCAGAGTCTCGCTGTGGCTGTGCTCCCATTATCCAGGGCTTTCCTTGGTTACAGACGTGTCACAGGTGGCCTGAAGACAGCAGCAAGTGACTCACTCTTGTGTCCAACACTACTGATGGATGTGCAGGACCTGAACATCTCAGCCCCAGCCCTGCCTGTCCTTTTGGTCCCAGAGTCTGTCGCATACGGCCCCGCTGACACACTCCAGGGATGATTTGTAGCACCCTCTGCTAAGGTTGTGGACTCCTGCAAGCGGTGGCTCGAGCTGCAGCACTTTGCTCTTTCAGCCTGACCAGAGATTGGCTTTGCAGTCCCAGGGCAGCCTGCGATCCAGGACCTCAGGCACTGGAACTCCTTCAAAGGGGATAAATGATGAGTGGCACCTTCAGTCCAAGTTCAGCTGCACACATGTCACTGAATGGGCTGGTGGGACCAGCCTACTTTGGCAATGTGAGGTTGCTGGCTCCCTGAGATGGCCACCTGTGACTTCCAAGGCAAGACCTTTCTGAGCTTTTGGAGGCTAATTGAAGCCAAATCCCTGAAGCACTAAAGGTTTCTACTCCAACTGCCATTGTTTTATGAGATCTTCCATTTCTGGAAGCCTTTGAAAATCTAACAATGGGCATAAAAAAAACAACAGGCATAACCCACAGATGGGGATTGCTTCCTCCCTGGCCAAAAGGAGCTCAGCGCTAGGAGAGGACATGGCCCTTCTTCAGCAGCCAGAGCTCAGGCAAAAAGAGCAAAGCCCACAGCTATTCCCATGTGCTGGGCTGTGCCTCAGCTCCCTGGGTCTGAAAAGCTGCACAAATGAGACTTTTGCTTCCGCCAGCACTTGGGGACTTCCAGCTGCTATGGCAATGCTTCCATTTACAACCAAGCGTCAGCAGAGGAAGTACTGCTCCTGCTTCACACAATGGGACGATGCCACCTTGAGAAGAAGATGAGCTCTATCCAAACCCTTCCTCCCAGCCTCTCCCCATGATCTGGGCTTGTCCAGCAGTGAGTTTCACAAGGATTTGTTGCTGAGGACCCAGATGGCTAACAGAGATGCCCCACAAGCCGAGTGCTGCTCCGTGTCCCACGCCGTACCCTCTGCACACCCACACCAGCCGGTCCTGCCTCCTCCCTGTTGTCCACGCTGGCTTTGCTCCTGCCAGCAGTAGCTCCCAGGGCTTCATCCTGGGCTGAACACTCCCCACGCAGAGCTCCTCTGGGTGCCTGGGTGAACTATCAACCCCATTCCTCCTCCTTCACGGCTTGTCGATATGTTTAATGAAGTCTAAGAGACTACTGAGACATGGTTTTCCTTGCCACTGGCAGAACTAATGAATCCTGGCAGACTGTGATCCTCCCAGTATTTTCTTCTTCTCACCACAGATGTGAACTATTTTTACCAGTTTTGTGGGATCACAGACTGACCTGTCCAAAACCTGCCAGATCCACACCCTTACTCTTTAGACACTTTTTTTTTTTTAATGTTTTACAGCTTTGTAATCTGCTTCAATACTGGACCTGCAGCTGATGGAAGGGTTTATATTTTTGTTAGCATCCCAGACATTTCCTACTAGATTTCCTTCCAAGCACTCGGATACTCACGTGGGCCTCGGGACAGATGCCCGCTTTGCCCCAGAGCCCCATTTCCTGTGGCTTTCTGTCATTCAAAATGAACAGATGCTGTATGGAAATCAACCCTCTCAATTTTGCAGTGCCCAGGAGGGAGGAGTGAGCCTGGGACGTGCTCCCCATGGGGCTATTCCGCACCACCGACCGGACCCCTGAGGGATGCTTGGCTCTGGGACCTGCGGGGTGACGAGGCAGCGGGCAAGGAAACACAGGCACTAAAAATAGGTTGTCTGCGGTAGGGGCTGACCACATTTATTAGCAAGCCCATGCTCCAGCTGACCACAAGGTCAGCCTACGAGAGCTTGGCTGTAATTCACTCTGTGTCTGGGCAGGAAATCTACTTGAACTCAGAGGGATGTCCAGTAATAGGAAAAGATGTTCCAGGACCTGGGGCTATTTTTGCTATTTTCTTTTACTTTGCAGACACGGAACCTTTCAGGAGACGCACCTTGTGCTGGGGAAAAAAAAAAAAAAACAAAGCAAGCCAGGTGCTCTGGGATAGAAAGAGGGGTAGGAAGGAAAAGAGGTTGGTACAGAAGTCTGAACTTCTTTGCATCTGGGGTTCTTCTTCTCAGACACACTCACCTTCACCACGTAGGTCAGGGAAGCAGCAGCAAGAAGGATCCCAGATCCTGATAGGCTCTTAAATGCCCTAACAGCACGCAGCAGAATTTAATGGATTGAAGCTGGGGTGTCACTGTAGGTGGGGGTGAGTTGCCGTCTCTGCTGCTTCCTTGCAGCTGAGGGCTGGTAAGGCAGATGGGGGAAACCACCACAGTTACGAATGCCCAGGGATGGGGGTAATGGACCTTCCTTGCAAAAGCATCAGAGGGACACGAGTTTCATACCACTTGAGCTACAGCCAGGTTGTACCTCTGGCCAGCATGGGGAGGACAAGTAGATTAGCCCCCAGCAGATGCAGCAGCCGCACTGATGCTGGTCCCCAGCAGACAGCTGTGAGCTTGGGCTAGCTTAGCCCCAGGAAGCAATTAGCAAGGCAAAAGAGGCAAAGAGCGGATGCCTGCCCTTGAACGGCAGCCTTTAGAATGATTTAAGCAGGCTCCGTCTCGCAGAGAAGCTCAAATCCTGATCACTGCATACAAGCCGGCAGCACTGGAGCCTTCATGTGAGGGGTAACGTGTCCCCAGTGAGTCAGGCTGACTCACCCACTGGGTACGCGAGCTGCTTACAGAAGTGAGGCGACTGCTGGGCTGCCCAGAGATGCTTTGCCAGGGGTGCTGCCATTTCGGGGTGTCCACACCTTCGACAATACCTTACCCCACTGCCCCAGTGCTTGTGTCTTTCCCCTCTCACAGGTCCAAGGCAGGAGCACGGATCTACTCATGACATGCCCTGGGACCGAGGTCTTCCAGATATAGCTGGCTCCTTCCGCAGATGATGTGAACATCACCACGAACTGAGCTCATTTAGCCTTAGAACAGGCTGAGCTAAGCCCCTCAATTCGAGTGTGCTGAGCAGACCCCGATGACATCCTTCCAATGATAAGACATTTGGGATTTTATTGTTTTGATTGCCTCGGTTCTGGGTCTCCAGGCTCTCCATGAAGCAAATCTGAAGAGCATTTTGGCTTCAAGATGGCTTGCAAAGACTGAGAGATGCAGGGGCTGGCTGAGGCTACACCAGACCTTGCTTCCTAATTCCAGAGAGGTCCTGGAAATGGTCTGAAACCAGCTCACACGCTGAACAAGGCTGCAGTTGGGAGCAAGGCTGGTATTTCAGCCAGCTGGATAACAAAAGCATCCAGGGTTATAACAGGAAGGATTAAAAAATGTAATTCCTAATGGGGAATTAATTGTTAACGGGGAATCATCACTGCAGGAGGGTATTCCCAGTGTGGCCCCACAGGGATCTGCTCTCAGCCCATTGCTAATCACTCGTCTTATCAATTACCTTGAAGGCAACATAAAGCTGTTGCTGGCAAAGCTCGCTGGTGACACAAAGGCTGATGTATGTAACAGAAAGGACGAGTCCATCGCATGCAGAGCTCCGCAGCAGTTAATATACTATCCTTCCCTTGGCAAGAGCATGTGTTTTACACAGCCAAACACAAGCCCATTCATCTCCAGTGGAGGAATGTAGGTCAGATGTGCAGAAGGCAGGGCTGCGTCCTGGGGAGGACAACGCCGATAACACCTTGGCAGGAGCCACCCGGGGATGAAGTGCCAGTGCGCCGTCATGAGAGCAAAACTTGGCCTGAGACGCAAGGAGGTGTCACGGGAGGCGGGAAGGTGCTATGTAATGAGGAGACAGAGCTTTCTCCTGTGGTGGCCCCAGCCTGAGTGGGGAACGAGCCTCTGTGGGAAGCAGGCACCATCTCCAGCCTCCCGGCCGGCCACGCAGCAGGCACAGGCGGTCCCTTTGACCTTGCCTTCCCCAGAGAGTGCCTGCGCCCAGGCAATTACAAAAATTCCCAAACACTCTGTTGCACATGCATCTCGCCCCAGGGGAACGGGTGGAAAAACAAACAACACATGACAGATGTTAGTCATGTAGCTTAACGCATGACTGAAAGGCACTCCAATAACGTGGTGAGGAACAAAAGGAGAAGAGAGCAGAGGAGAGAAGAGGAGAGGAGAGAGAAGAGAGAAGAAGAGAGAAGAAGGAATAGAGGACCTCCTGTAGGTATATTTGGAGAGACTACTTCTGCAGTGCTTCCTTAGGTGGGATGCACACCACATCTCCGCTCTGCACCCATGGGCACAAGAGCAAGCCTCGTGACCCAGGTACCCATCACATCACTTGAACTCAGCCATCTCAACCAAACAGAATTTACACAACAACCAAAACCCACTCAGATGTCTGCAAAACCCCCACGCATTCCTGCAGGAATCTACAAACCACCTCCTACACAGAAAACCCAAAGAATGCTCCCAAAAGCAAAGCAACTAGCTTAACCATGCCAGGCAGGTGCCCTGGCATCTTGCATGGGCTGGTTGATGCAGGAGGAGGCAGGTTCTGGAAAGGGTTGGTTACTCCTCTGTCAGCCAGCAAAAGCCACATGGAGAAGGCTGAACAATGCGGGCAGGGGAGAAAGGGACATATCTACAGTTGGTTTCTCTTCGAAAAGCCAATTTGCATGGCTTTGCTGTGCATTTTGAAGGCTGTTTACCGGCCCAGGCTTTGTCTTAGCTGAAATGTGGGCAGCATTTCTAACGAGGCGTATGCAAACTCGAGCTCCCGGGAGGCTTTGCAGCAGAACCGATTGCAAAAGATTAGCGCCAGGGCTTAAGAGAGCAAGAGGGAAGGGAAAGTAATGAAACAAAATCTCTCTTTCTTTTCCTCAGTTGAGGAATGATGGGGGCTAATTGCTCGTTGCTGGTGAGAAAGAGAGGAGATAGCAGCTTCTGCACCCATCAATAAATTAACCCCCGCATGTGGCATCTGAAAGGCATTCATTTCCAGAGACGTTTATCTCTTTGTCTCCTCTCCTGGGTGAAAACATAATTATTGTTTAAACATGAGTTAATTCAGCAAGGTGAGGATCAATAAAGCAGAATTACTCCTCTTTTAAAAGCAGAGAAATCTCAGTCTGGAACAGACGTGGACATAACTCTGGCAGAGCTGATGGATGGGGAAGACGCTTTGGTCATGGCAGGAGCTGGGGGAAGCAGAGTCTTTCCAGGACTGCTGTAGCCCTTGTGCCTACTGCGAACAGCCACATCCAGCTACGGGCAGTCAAGGTAATGACTTGTCAAGCCTCATCTCTTTTCCCTTGCTACCAATTTTACCCAGTGTATCGCCTTTTCATTTGTTCAATTCAAGATCACGGAGGTGGCTGTTCAAAACAGCTCCGCGCCGGCTGCCCTGGCCAGGCTGGGGAAGGATGTGTGCTCAACGCAGCGGCAGTGATGCCAGCGTGGGGGGGCTAAGCCGCATGGGTGATGGGTTTAGCAGCAACAACGCAACTCCCAGTCAGCAGCAGCACTGGCGGCTCCAGCAGCACC
Organism: Chlamydotis macqueenii; assembly: GCF_036417535.1. NCBI lineage: Eukaryota > Metazoa > Chordata > Aves > Otidiformes > Otididae > Chlamydotis > Chlamydotis macqueenii. Next base: position 9,022,064 of record NC_141593.1, on the reverse strand, counting down.
CACGTCCAACCCGGCTGCCCCAAAGCACCGAAATCAAAGACCCAGCAGCTGAGGTGGGCTGGGAGCAAACCCTGTTCAACGGCTTGAGCTATTCTGGGTGTGAATACACAACCCAAGAAATCAGGGATGCTTCTCCTTGGAGGTACCATTCCCCTGACCACAGCCAGGCATTCTGCCCCATCCCCGTGCTCCCTGGTCGGGGTGACACAAGGGGCTGTGCCATGAGAGACCCCCCACGAACACCCTCTTTGCCTGCCCCTCTGCCTGTCCCTGCAGCAGAACACCCAAAACACTCTGTCCGACCCAGCACATCAGTGCCACCCTTCGAGCAACCCTCCAGGGCTGCCCTGAGTGATGGCTCCGGTCTCCCACCACACAGTGCCCAGCCCCATGGGAAGGTGGGAGCACTGGTGCCCAGCGGAGTGTAACATTAGCAACCTGCCATGGATGCAAAGCAAGGGTGCTCTGCGACCAGGGGGAGGGCGGGTACCCAAATCCGCTGACCTCTTGAACCCCTCCATTCCCCCTCCCCAACCTTGGTGAGCATCCTGCATCCCAGACAAAAGCACTCTGCTAGCTCCAAGGAGCAGGACCAAAGGTGAGCAGCAGAGGGGTTAATGCATGAGCAGCCTCACCTCCACAGAGCCTAACGCTGCTTTTATTAATTCAGGTGGCACTTTGCAGGACGCTCCAGTAATCACCAGGGTGCATGTGAGAGCCAGGAGCGGGTGGCCGGCCTTCCCGTGCTCCTGCTCACTTAACAGCTTGTCACATCCTCCTCACTCAAGTATTCAGTGCTAATGCATCTCTTAAAGTGCTTCATGAGCTATTAAAGTTGAGCGTGCCTCAAGTGCATGATAAATGGACTCTCTGCCAGCATCTTTCCCCCGCTCCACCCAGTCCCAGCCACCAGTGGGATTAATCCATCCTCCCACCCCATTCCCGCTGTGGTTTCCCAGCCCAAGTGCCTGGCTGGCAAGGATTGAGCCCCGGGGTTGGCTGGTGAGGGGAGGCTGTAACGGAGCAGAGGGTGAGCACGGGTTGGTGGTGGGAAGTACTCAGGTCTCAGCAGCTCCAGCTTTGGGCTGGTGCCCCGGATATCTCCCTCCCGGACGCAGCCAGGCAAGGGAAGAAGAAGAGACACAGGGATGGGGAGGCTATGCACAGCACATCCAAGGGCAGCCTTGACAGTGGGTCCTTCAAAGTTCCCCAAGTAGTGGTCCTGCAAGCACAGCAGGACCATGCAGCACTGCTGCTCTGCAGAAAGCATCACATCACCACAAGCAGCACGCAGCTCAGACCCAAATGCTCCAAGTAGGTGCCCTGGGAAGGTGCTGGGAACCTTCCTGCAATGCCACTCAGCAAGCTCCCACCATGTCTGGAGAGTTGCTGGCCCCACACAATGAGAACATGCCACCAAACCCCAGCTGCTTTGTCTCCAAACAAGCAAGGCTGTCAGCTTCCGGCAATGTAAACCCACCCAGCTGGATTTAGGGCAGCTCTGCGGGGTGCTCTGCCTAGGTTCCTCAATCCCACAGAGCCCACGGATGACAGATGTCCTTACTGGAGTTAATCAGCAAAATTCTCCTCTACAAGTCACTGAAAGCAACAGCAGCCAGTCTGACTCCCAGGGACCCAGTGAGTTTTGGACGTCCTCCATTTTGTCCCATTTTTGCAGGACTGCTATAGGTGACCCCACAATGGTACCAAACCAGCTGCCCCATAACTGTCCTCCTCCCTGCCTGGACCCGGGATCACCAGTGTCCCTAAATTTCACCTCTCTAAAGCCATTACTAAGGTAAGCCCCAAATCCTCTGCCAACCTGGCGAGGTACAAGCTAGTAGTGGTGGGTGCAGATGGGTGGTGGCAATGGGTACAAAGTCACACCAAAGAGGTGAGAGAAGGATGAGGAATCCATCATGGTCATGGAGTAGGGTGTCAGGCTGCTGCTTCTTCTCACCCGCTCATCCCTTCACAGGGAGTTGCACAGGGTAGCATGGAGAAAAGGGGAGGTAAAGGGATGGCAAGTGGTGCCCTGGCCATAGGGGCACCCTGGGACACACAGGGGTGTGCACTGGGTGAGGAGGAGGACCAGCGGGAAGTGGGGGGATGCAGAACACCCAAATCCTGCAGCAGCGGGCACGTGCCACAGAGAGGAAAAAAGTGATAACATCCAGAAACGTAGTATCAGGCAAGCCCAGAGAGTGCACCTAACTGGCCCCAGGAGAGAGGCTGGAGGAGCCGCATCCACGTTTTTCGGGACCCCCAAGGTGGAAGAGGTGTGACCAGACTTACCCTGCTGGCTGTGTCTCTGGGCGTACACCACCACCACCACGGCAAGCACCACGCAGCAGGCTGACGGGACGGGGTTAGCCATCTGTGAAGGCAAACACAGGCAGGAGCAGTCAGGGTTAGCCCCCAGCAGACCTCATCTTTCAATGGTCTGTGGCACTTTCTGTGGGAGCTGCCAGCACAACCAGGTGCCTGGAGGTGATGATATACCTTACACAAATTTTGCATTTTCCTCATCTGTTTTCAACCTTTCCCTTAAGAAAGTCAAACCCTGGTGCTGGGCTCTCCTGGGCAGCTGCAGCTTCACCCTAGGATCAGACACTGACCGCAAGCAGGCTGCAGAGTTTTTTTTTTAAGAGATGGGAGCACACCCAGGCACTTCATGGCAGCAGTCAGTGCTCGGGATGTGCAAAACGCAGATCCCAGCTGCTGCTGCTGCTCCGCTCCGGCAGCTCCTGGCCCTAGCACTGAGCACCACGCTGCCTGCCAGCCCAGTGCGGCAGCAGCAGCATTTCTGGGCATGCCAGGGACAGAATAACCCTCATCAGTGTCTCTGCAGTGACCAACAGGTGCTGCATCCTGCCTCAGCCACCTGCCATTGACACCTTGATGGGACACGGTCAGACCCCATCTCTCCAGGCTGGCAGAGGGGGCTCCACGTCGGTAAGCCATGCCACGTCCCAGAGGACAGTGGGGTGCAAGGAGGTATGGAGCAGGGGACAGCTATGAAGGCAGGTGGGTGGAGACATGCTGGGATTTAGGGACAAGCAGGGAACACCCTCCTTGCACCAATAAGCCTGTCCAAGAGTGGACAAATGGCAGCAACAACCGCAAGGATGCTCTGTGCAGCCCTGCCAGGCTTGGACATGCCTGAGCTCTCCTCTTCTTGCAGCCAAGGCTGGTAGAGAAGAACGGAGCTGGGAGGGAGCTGCTGGGGACAGCAACGGGGATGCCGGCCCACCCGCCAGGAGGAAAATAGCAGCATGCGTGAAAAGCAAATTACACCTTCAAAACCGTTTAAACCTCTCTAATCTCCAGCACCGTATCGGCAAAGTGTGGAGGATTGCCTTTTAATCTAGAACATGAGTATGGGCTCGTTAGCCAGATGGCATCCATTTAAACCTAAATAAAGGGGGAGCTGTACTGGCCAGAGGAAAAAAATCCAGCAAAACATATTCCATTACCCAACACGGCTGTTGCAGGAGCCCAGATGGCCTTGGGTTCGCAGCAGGACATGTGAGCCTTTGCAGGGCTGGAGGGGAAGGCAAGAGCAGCTGGGAGGGATATTACGAGCAATTTTTGGGGTGCAGCTGAGCCAGTCTGACTTCAAATGCCTCTCAGGTGCAGGGATGCTGGGGCAGACCTGGCATCTGAAGACAGGGAATCCAGACAGTAGGAAAGGACCCACAGCCTCGCTGCTGAATTTGAAGTACTGAATTTGGGCCAGGAGGACTGGCAGCGAGAGCCATCCCCAGTGCACTGCGGTTGCATAGCACGGACAAGACAGCCTCAGCCCCGGCTCCCAGCCCAGCCACAGCCCTCCAGTCACCTTGAGAAAATGGCTCTCGCCGCCTCCCCCGTGCCTCAGTTTCCCCCGCCTGTAAAACTGAGATAATGAAGGTGACCTTCCTTTGAAAGCTCTGGGTGAGGAGCGCTAAGTACTAATTACAACATCGTTATTGTTCACGCCGCTTTTTCTCTCCTGCTCCTCTTTTCCCTGCTCTGGGAGCTTCCCGCTAACCAGGACCCGACTCTCCCTACCAATCCCAAATTCACTTTCCCCTGAGTATTCCCTCCCCACAGCCCTGGAAGTTGGTGGGTGGCACCAGGAATCAAAGCAAGCAGGGAACTTCACCAGGGTTGGAGCCTGCCCAGCACTGCAGTCCAGGTACCCCCAAGCAGCGCTGCCATCCCACCTCTGGGGACAGTGGCAATGATGGGATGCAGGACAGGAGCCCCTCTGACCCCGTGGCAATCAGCCTGCTCTTTGAAAACTGTGAGATCTGCTCTCCATGGTCTTCAGTTTGGCTCGTGCCAGTGCAGATATCATCACCAATCACCACACTCTAAATCTCGGTTCTGCCAGGCAGCAAAGCCACCCGCTCTCCCTTGCTGCTCCTCGTCTCAGCAGTTGTTAAAATAATCGCTGCTGCTCCTGCCTATATGTCTGGCAGCCTCACTCGAGGCTGGATCAGCATGGAGACAGGCACCGCAGTTATGTGGCAAGGGATGGTTCCTGTCCCGCAACACTGACACTCTCCAGGGTGATGCTGTTTGGCTACAGATGGAAAAAAAGAGAGAGAGAGAGAAGGGACCCGGCTGAGGTCCCTGGGGACTCTGGCACAGCCAGGACATAGGCAGAGGCTCCCAGTGCTGCCACAGAGACCTCACTGGTTGGCTGCTTTTGCCCTGCAAAGTCTCATTTCTTCTCAGAGATGAGTCCTGCCGCCAGGCAGGAGCCAGAGCTATTTTAGTGCGAAAAATTGAGCCAGAAAACCAACTTTTTCTCACTTGAATTGCAATCTCCCATGTAGTATTTGCTTTGTTCGCCTGTTTTGCCCAAAGCCACGTTGATTTTTTTTTTTCCAAGCACATGACAAAACCGTCGCAATTTCTGCAGATGCTTCTAATGCAAATTTCCATTTGCTGTATTTGCTCATTTAACAGCAAAAGCCAGCACCCTGGCACGCGGGCACACGGGCCAGCGAGCAGCAGCTCACCAGGCGTGCGGCTCCCCGGGCTGTGTCCCCGCTCCAGCAGGGACCAGCTGAAAGGTGACGGTGGGGAACCGCATTTATTACACAGCAAACCCAGCAGCAGGAAACTCAATCTTCTGCAGAAAATGAAGTTGGAGAGAATATTTGCTTTTGCCCCTGTAGTGAATCATTTCTTGGTGGTGGAGAGGAAAGAGGAGTCTGGGCAGCAGCAGAGGGAGAAGAAGAGGCACACAAAGTGCGGTGGCCCCGCAGCTCTGGAGCTGGAGACACCTCCAGCAGCCTTCCTCACTGTCCTCAGCTTCTTGTTTTGGGAGAGAGTGACCAGTCAATCTTTCCCTGCCTTGTCCTCTGCACCAAAGGCAATGAGGACATCATGCACGGTCACTCTTATCAGAAGACAACTCAACAAGGCTGTCCTCTCTGTCAGCTCTTGGTCCTAACCAAATGCATTTCCAGACTACATGGATCAGGCTACATGTAAGTGGGATGTGGTGAGACCTACAGGAAGATAATCCTTCAAGCAGGATTGAAGTGGCACAGCGATGTGACACTAACTGCCGTGGCATAATGGGGTGAGGACAGTTTTGAGGTGGATAGCAAGAGCAAAGAGTATCATGTATCCAGGTAAAAAGTAGGATGCCACTGCCTGCTGAACAGTCCCAGTGTTCTCTTCTGAGTGGGCAGAGGGACGGATCCTCTCCAGCCCTCCCTTGAAAAGATCCCCAAAGCCATGGGGATGCTCACTGGTAATGGAGAATCAACTGGAGATAGCCAGCTGGAAACGGCTATCCTGAGAGCACCTCCCAGAGCCAAGAGACTCCCTATTGTGGGTTGGGACAAACCCACCCAGTGCTGATGCAGGGCTTGGCTCTGAACTGGAGACCTGGGGGAGAAAAAAACTTTGTTAAGTCGTTTCCCCCACTGCAGCCTTGCCAAGAGCCTTCCAAAGGAGCTCTGCAGCACGTGCACTGCAGGCACCAACTGTAGGCGCTATGGTACACCTGTCCTGCACATAATGACTGCAGATGCTACAGAGCACCTGTACTGCAGATGCCAACTGTAGTCACCACAGTACCCCTGTACTGCAGATGCCACAGCTTTTCCCAGCCTCGGAGCTCCATGGTGCCTCCAGCGAGACGCCATCCCTCTTCGAGGGCAGCACGTGGTGCTGGGATGAGCAGTGACACGCCGCAGTGGGCAGGACACTCCCCCAGTCCTGGTTGCCACAGGGATTGCATCACTCACGGGCAGTCCTGTGGGCAGGGAGGGCAGCCCTGGGAGAAGCGCTTGGGTGCCCAAAAGCACCAGTGCCATCTCCTCCCTTCAGACCACCCCTGGCAGCAAGGCGAGCGAAAGAAAAGGAAAAAAATAGTAGTTGCTTAATGCTGTACACTTGCTAACAGCCCTAAAACCTCCTGGCCCCGCAATGCGTCATTCGTGCTGAACTCCACTTTGCTACTTAAGAGCAGGAGAGAAAATAGGGGCTTTATTATCTCCATAATACGTGCTATCAGAAAGCCTTACCTGCAGGGCCAGAGACCCTGCCGCTTGAAAAGCCTTCTTAAATCTAATTTAAACCCCCACTGTCAACAGGGTGATTAGCACTGTCCCCCTAGACCATGAACGCCACAGGGATGACCAGGGCCAGCTGAAATTAATTCACTCACAGCTCTTGTAGACCGAAACTTTCCCCCCTTCACCTCCTCCCTTTCCAGAAATGAAGTGGAGACGCTGAGTGAGAGGATGCCCTGGAGAAAGGAGCCCTCCACAGCAGAGCCCCTCCATCTCTGTGCCTCTGCTGGACTGGGGAGCATTGCTGGACCCCTGGGCGGCTGCGCAGAGTCTTCTGCTCTCGTCGTCTAGGAGAGATAGACAGAAGGTGGAGGGATAGCCCTCAAAAAATTTCCCAGCTGCTTTCGTTGAAGGCATGCCCCTGAAGGTAGCCACAGGCTTGCAGGGCTCTTGGCTCCGCCACATGTGTGCTGAAGCCTGCAGTTGCTCCATTATCCCTGGATGTACCTGGCAGGATGTCTCAGTGAGAAAGGCAGCGATCAAAGCTGCTCCCCATGCCCATAGGGACCAAGAAAGAGGCTCTCTTGGAGGGAGCATCAGCCCAGCTAAAACAAGAGTTGGGCTCCAGGGGCAGCTGGGATGGTCTGGTGAGGAACAAGCAACCCATGAAATGCCTCAGGCTGTTTGGGAGCCTGCCTGACTGGTGACCTGGCTGCCAGGACAGGTAATTTCTTGCTTGCCTGAAATCACAGTGATGTGCTCCTGCTGGGGCAGGGAGCTGTGAAAAAGCCAGCCGGGCTCCAAGACCCCTGGGAGGACCAGTCTGGGTCCTCACCTTGCAAGCTGCAGGGGCTGGGGCATTTTTGCTCCAGGAGCAAGGTGGGTTCCTCTCATCTCAAACCTCGCAGAGAGTGTCGCATGTGCACACCGCTGGGAACCTCTCCAGCGACCCTATCTACCAACAGCCCTCGGCGCCACAGCCATCGTGGGGGAACTGCTGCCGCCCACCCCCTTTCCCACTCGGAGCCTTGAAAGGGGACATTTCCTACAGCCTGTACCTGTCCTCGCAACTACCACCATGTTAACTGGCCTTTCTGCAAGCGGAGGGCAGCGGTCCAAGCCCAGCCATCTGCTCCAGCAGCGATAAAAGCTAACGCAAAGCACAGCATACTAATAAGCATGGCACATCTTCGAAACTGGCGCCGGGAGAAAGCATGGCAGGGCAGGAGGGGGCCTGAATCCCAACAGTGGAGGTTGTGGAGAAATATTGTCCCCAAGCCTATTCCTCAGGGACACCACTGTCACCTGGGCAGGAAGCTCAGCCAAGCTGTTATACTCAAACCCTACTCCTCCACGTCCCACACCCACACCTGGACAGCCTCTGAGATGGAGGAAACCTTGGACTAATGATGGGAAATGCCATTTTTGTCCCCTTTTTACTCAGCTTTCCTCTGTGCTGAGCATTTTCTGGCTCCCTGAAAAGAGAGATTGCAGGAATCAAATGGTTGCTTGCTTCTATTAAAGAACTGCCAAAGATGGTGGATTTTTTCTGGAGCCTCAATTCAAGTAGGGTCTTCGGCTGTTTTTTTTTTTCCAGAGACACTTCTCCCAACGGCATGGAGCTGATGATGCCACAGCAGGGACAGATAGAGGAGATCAGAGAACAGAGGGAGATGGGAGATGGGAAATGGGAGATGGGAGATGCTCGTGGTCCAGGCATTTCCCAGTGCTCTTCCCTGGAAGCCAGAGAAATCACCTAAGACATTTGGGGACAAATCCTTCTCACTTTGCCTCTCCAGGCTGTGATTACTGTGGGAAGGAGCTCTTGATGTCACACTGAATTTTGGCACTTCAATTCCCATATCTCCACTCACTAAAACAGAATATTAATTATGTGGAACAAAACCCAAAACAAAATACAAAAGTAAACCAAACCTTCACACACCAAGCAAACAGCCCCAAATATTTTAGGATGGCCCTGCTGCCTCACTCCAGGTACAGTTTGTGATTTCCAGGTAAATGCTTGCAACATTTCTTATTTTTGTCCACGGAGCTGTATTGCACTTCGAACCCCTCAGGACTTTGCTCACAATCCTGCTTTTTGCTTTGAAGAGAGTCTGTGGCCAGGCCATTTTATGAAGCCCCCAGTGGCCCCTGACTTGCAAAGCTCCAGGGTAGAGAAAAGCTTGCTAGCATTAAAATCCAGACTGTGCCATAATCACATGCCATCATGAACAAAAAAAAAGAGGAAAGGGAGGACAGACAGAGCTTGTTGTCCAGACCTCCTCCATCAGCTGGATGCTCGTGGCACAGCGGACGCGGGGTAGCATGGCGTTTCCATGAAAGGTGAGGTGAAAGGCATCCTGCAGCTCTGGTAGCATAGGGACAGGTGGGGTATGACCACCGGCTGCTGCCCCAACCCAACTGCTGGTACCCTGCAGCCCACAGGACCCATTCCCTCCAGCGCAGTCAGGACCACGCTGGTGTGGCTCCAGAAAACCTCCTGGTGGTGGTGTCTCCAAGCCAGGGAGAGCTACATCTCACTCCTAAATCAACAAACACAGCCAGGGACACAGGGCACTGCATCGCTGCTCAGAAAGCAGGGCAGGTTTGCGTTGTGCCAGTACGCCACGACAGAGCCGGAGGAGGATGAGAGCCTGAAGCACACGTTGCAGGGGCTCAGGGACACAAGCAGGACCGGAGTGAGGAGTGCTGGAAAAGGCCTTGGCAGCCCATCTTGACCAGGGAGGGAATAAGATGCTGGCTTAGCAGCAGGGAGCGTAAGGGAGGGAGCATCCAGTTGTACAGAGCTTGCTGGGCATTTTAATTTTGGCTTGTTTATTTGTTTGGGATTTTTTTCTTTAAGTGCTTGGCACAGACGAAGCTACCCCAACGACTCTGACACCGCCTCCCCAGAGATGTCTCGGGATGATTTGTTTTGCTTGGCTCTATCTCTCCCCAGTACTGGCAGGACGACAGGGCGGGCAGGGGCCAGGCAGCCTCCAGGGCCCAGGGAGGGCTGCGGGTGCTGTCGGAGGCAGGCAGGGGCTCAGGACGCTGGGGACCATGTGCTCCCCATTGGTCTCTGCTTGCTCTCCTCCCTTGTCCAGGTCTCAAGGAGATGCTGGGCTATCTGCTTTGCAACCCATCCACCTGCCCCGGGGAGCTCCCTCCATCCCGTGGCATGTGGGTCTCCTTCCCAGCATAATGGACCACAGAGGACAGCAAAAGGCACGGGGAGAGCATCAGGATGGTCCAAGGACCCTGGCTCTGGCCAGGCTGCGAGCCCATCCCAGCCCTCCCCTTTCGCCCGCTGCCCTGTAGAGTGCAGGGAGTCCTCCAGGGCCTCACCAGATGAGGTATCCCGAACGGAGCAGTGCTGGATGAAAGGCACTCCACTGCCGGTGTGCATATTCTCCATGCTGCTCTGCACACATCTGCTTGCAAAATGCATAGAGCTGTGACACAGCTGCCCCTGGTCCTGCCCCATTGCACCTTCTGTGAGCCCCCCAATCCTGACCCACCCCATCTCCCTGGTCGCAGGCTTCCCCCAGCTGACCATCAGATTTTGGAGGGGAGATTGCCACGGTAAGTTGTGCCTGATGGCCTTGTGTGTCTGGGTTTGCACAATCACCACACATGCCTCCACCTCCAAACACCCACAGAGCACTCGGGGCATGAATTTGTGAACAACTCAATGGGGCAGTGCCCTGGGCAGTGGTCCCCTGCAGCACCTTGCCACCTCCAAACAGCCTGGGGTCACCAGCCCACAAGCCGCCGTGGGGATGCGAGACACCCCAAACAGCCAGGAGAGGTGTGACAGTGGGGACATCTGTCCTGCGCCTGCACAGGGGCTGCCCAAAACCTGGGCAGGGAAAAGCATGGCCTGTAAAGAAATACTGCCCATCTCGCAGTCAGATGGGGCTTGCTGCTCATTTTTTTTCTCCCAGTTCCACCCAGTTTCTCCACACTGCCAGCCCTGGGCCATCCCACAGGCTCACAGCATGCCCTGTGCAGCCTGCTGGGTACTGTCCCCAAATGCCACAGCAGTACCCAGGTTTTAGAGTGGGCAACCAAACTGGTTGCAAAATGGTGAGCTAGGGGAAACTGAGGCACCGGGCTGCTCTGTGACACCCCAAAGACAAGCGAGGGGAGTGGCAGGGAGGGACTAATTCTCCCCTTGGGCAAAGGCAGCCTGTGTTGGGGCCAGTGATGCTGGAGGGGGCTTTCTGCTGCCAGCAGCACCTCTGGTAGACACAGGGGTCCACCCCAGAGCTGAGCCCGGGGCTGCTGGTGGGACTGGGGCAACCTGCCTATCCCCTCCTGCTTGCAAACACCCTACTAGGAAAACAGGGGGGAGGAATTGACCCCTTTTCACTCTGATCTCCCGAACGTCCCCACTTGCACATCATGCCTCACCATATGTCGGCAGTTCTCTTACCATCACCGCCACCTTGGTTTGCAGCAAGACCTCCCTGACCCCAATCCCTTCCCCAAAGCCTTGCATCCCCTGGACTGGGGAGCTGGGCAATTCCCTGGAGCTGGGGAAAGGGGAAAAGCAGCTGTGAGAGGCTGAAGCATGGGGTCTTTCCCCCACCAGCATTGCTGAAATGGGCTGGGGGCACCACCAAGTCCCAGGCTGGTGCCGCTCACCTGGACTCCAACTGCCGTCTCTTCCAGGGGCTCCAACTGCTGCAGAGCTGGCAGAGCACGTGGGGCAAGCCCAATGGGGCACCGAGGGCACCTCCAAAAACTCTGAGGACCCTTGTCCTCCCCGGGGTCTTGCTCCTGCCCCACAGACAGCGTTTGCTGAGAGCAAGCTGAGGATGAGGAGGGAGGAATGGAGCTGGCCTGAGGCAGCTGCGCTGAAATAAAAGGCAAGAAAGTCTCTTGCCCAAAACTACAGGAAAATTTAATTAGCAAGGACAAAACACCATCTGTTTGTGCGGACTGTGACCTCCCGCTGGCCTCTAGCTTTAACAGCTCTTAAATTAGCATGTTTGTTAGGGGGTATTAGCTGTCTGACATCAGGGAAGAAATTCCCACTGGGCAAGGGGGGGACGGAGCGGCTGTACACCAAAACGCGTGCCGGGGCGGCACGGTGGGCTCAGTGGCGATGAAGGAAACAAAACACTCCTTTGGAAACAAGGATCCCCTCCAAGCACGGCTCTTGCTAGCAGCAATGAGCTCTGGCAAGCCCAGCATCGCTGTATGCTGCCACTGGCAGGTGAACCATGGTGCAAGACTGTATTTGGGTCTCAGCCTTTTTCCAAAAAAGAAAGAGCCAAGAAGACGCACACTCAGGGGAAGAATTTTCTATGTAAAGCCAGCAGAATTTAATGAATACCCGATATAGGAGAAATTGGGTTAAAATCAATTTATTTTCAGCCCTGCAAGGGAAGGAAGATGCACACATTGGTACCAAGCCCTGGAACCGATTTAGTGATGTCAAACTGCACAGATCCTTTCCTCTTTTCCCATGGTTTACAGGGGACAGTATCCAAGGTGGACATACCTTCACCTTCCTACCTACCAACACTGGATGCAGCAAGGAGAAAACAGTCTGAAGCCAATCTGGCTACTGAGGAGAAAAACAACTCAGCTGAGAAAGGTCTTACTCTGCAAGATCCCAGCAGCTTTCGTCTCCATCAGCTGAGTTTTGTTCTGCGAGTTCTGCTCTGCTCTGAAGCACCGTGGCTGCCGCAGAGAAGGATGGAGGTGAGGGTGGCTGCTGCCAGCACTGCTCTTCCATGGCACTTTTTCCATCAGTAAACTGCCAAAGCCAAGTGCTAAACATGAAGATGAGTAACTTGCCTTGAACACTGGCATCCAGGGAGCATGGATCCAGGCCTAAATTCACCCTGGGGCAATTCTAGGGGTGTAGCTCTGAAGGAGGCCGCACTGCCAGACCCTGGGGCAAGCAGGGGAGTGCCTGATGCTCCTCCTGCTTGGCCCCATGATCTCTGTCACCGCTGGTGCACGTCACTCTGCTGCCCACCACCCTACTGCTCATCACCCTGTGCCACCAGCCAGGCTCTTGCTGGACTCTCCGGGCTCTCTTTTCCTTCCTGCTGAGAGAATTAGCACCTATCTCCCATCCCTGTGCCCCCAACAGGTCACCTCCTGTCCAACTCTGTGCCACACTCATACGTCTTAAAACCAGCAAGGGGTTTTGTCCCTGTGCTCAAGACGAGAGCCAGCATTGGGTCTCATCCTGCGTATCTGCCCCTTCTCAGGCTCCCTCTCTCTCCAGTGATTGCTCAGTCTCTTCCACCCCCAAAACCATGCCAAGCCTTTGCTCCTTCTCACTTTTGCAGGCAAAACAACTGGTATGTGAAGAGCAGCCCTCACAATGCCAAACTTTGTTTGCAAGCCCCCGTGCCCACCTGCACCCCAGAGAAATCCATCCCAGCAGGCTGGCGTTCCTCAAACCTCCTGCCCGGAGCCTGTGCTCATCCCTGCCATCTCTTGGGGGCCAAGCAGCAAGTGGGGACCAGGCTGCCACCCCCTGCTCGGCCGGCTGCCTTCCACCATGCACGGCTGGGCAGATGCAGACCACATGTAAGCTTTATCTTGGGACCCTTCCTGCAAGCTCCAGCACCGAAGGAGGAAAAAAACCAGCAGCCGAGAGCAGCAGTGGAGTCCCCGGTGGCCTCCAGCCCCCCTCCCAAAGTCTGGCTCGACTCCATCCACCAGGGCAAGACTCAGATTAGGGGAGGGCTTGTTTTTTAATTAGAAAATATTCATCAGCGTTTAAAAATAAAATAATAAAAAAAAAAGCGTCAACCAGCTGGGGCTGCGAAAGCTGGGGCGTTTTGGCTCCTGACCGAGCACTTTGATAGAAAGGCTCTTTGGAAAACGCCGTAGAAAATATTTAATTTCTCCCAAGGCCTGCATATGGGGCTCATCACTCGTGCATATTGCACAGGAATATTCATGTGCGCTGGCCTCCTGCTACAGGATGACGAGGGCTCGCCGGTGCAGCATGTGAGAGGGGCTCCTTCCCTCCCCTTCTGTTGGTTTCTTTCTTTGGAAGAGGAAAGCGCTGCATTTCACTTTCAATCCCCAAATATTCCTCAATGGCAGAACAAAGAAAAAGCTGAGCCAGAGTCAAGTCTACTCATACTCATCAGCTTGTTGTGCTCACTGCAGAGCAAAGCCATGGATGAGCAGCAAACATGAGGAAATACTTTTTCCTCCCCAATTTTGCTCCTTTCCAGTTGCCTGAGCCCATTTACACACTGCCTGGATGGAGGCTGGGAGCCTGACTCCAGGGGGCTCCCAGGGCTGGGAGCTCCTTGGCATGGCAGGAGGTTTCGGTTCAAACCCCAGCTCTCCACTGCGGTGACATGGAGGTGGCTCATCCTGGACCTGCTACCGGGTATATCCTTTAGCTAACACCCTTTTTCAGAACTCAGGGAGGGTGGAAATATGCCACTGCAGCCGCAGAGCTGAGCCTGTCCCAGCGAGAGGATGACTGCCATAGCTCTCTGGGTCCCTCATCTCCCACCGGTGCTGCTGGCTCCCTCCTTTTCACCCTCAGCTTTTGGCTCAGCAGCATGTGGGCTGGGGGCTTTTCTTCAACAAGCCAACGAGCTGTTTTGGGAGAAGCCAAACTCACGCCAAGCATTCTCCAGCCCTTTCCCAGGCATGCTCACCTCCAGCAAATGCTCCCTCCCTCCCTGTGAGCCCCCCACCTCCGAGGTCCTCTGTCTCCCGGTGAGGCTGCCTGGCCTTCATCAACTTTTCCTAAAGGGTTTGTGCTCCCTGTCCCCGGCTCTCACTGCACCCCTCATCCCCATTGCCCCTCTGAGCTGCTTCTGCAACTTCATAATTTCCCAGCACAGCATGCAACAGCCCTCGACGAAGCAGATCCTGCCCAGCCCCAAAAAAAGCCTCCTGGCAGACAAAAACTCAGAGCACTAATTAGGAGAAACTCTGGCCAAGGCGAGGGGGTAGGAAAAGAAACCATCTGAGTTCACTATCTGTGGCTGAAGCGAAGCTGATGGCAGCCTGGGGAGAGGGCACGGCTGCCGCGGGGTTGCAGAGGAGCCTCTGACTAGAGCAGCGTAGTGCAGGGGTCAAACCAAAGTTCTTAAACACACCCGTGAAAAGTATTAATAAAAAAATCTGTTGAATCTTCAAAACAGAAATAATTCCTAAATAACTGTGCACACAAACATGCACACACACACACACACAAGCATGCACACTTTGTTAATTTTGTTATTTTTTGCCAACCTTTCCCAACCAGAGGGGAAATTTGATGTCAATACATGCAGGGTCTCCAAGATCCACTATGGGAAAAAAAAAAGTTCTTAAACCACATCCAGAACATTGTGCCCAGTTCTGGGGCTCCGGACCAAGATGGGCATTGATGATCTCCAGCACATCCAGTAAAGGGCCATGAGGGTGGCAATGAGGCTGAAGCACACGGGGATGAGAAAACAGGGCTTGACCAGCCCAGAGAAGGGATGGCTTTGGGGGAACCTGACAGCAACCTGCCAGTGCCGAGAGGGAGGTTACGGAGACGATGGAGATAGACCCTTTACTCCCATGGTGGGAAGATGAGAGACAACAGGCATGAGCTGCAACAGAAGAGGTTTAGGCTTGCCATAAGGAAGATTTTTTTTTCTCATGGGGACAGTCACCTGCTGGAAGAGGGACCCAGATGGGTTGTGGGATCTCTAGCCCAGGAGTTTTTCAAGACCCAGATGGGCAAACTAAACTGGACCGCACTCAGTATTCACCCTGTTCAGGGCAGGAGGCTGGACTAGAGACCTCCTAAAGTCACTTCTCACCTGGACAGACGCTGGGAGAAACTAAATATAAAAAGTCCCCCACAAATTCTGAGAGGAGGACAGCTCAGCCCAGAACTCCTTTCAAACACACTGGAAAGCAAAAGCTGTTTGAACGAATCTGACCAGCTCTTCACTTGGAGCGGGATGAAGACCATGGACTGCAACACACGAAGGCCAGATCCTGTGCTCAGCCCATCCCCATCAATGCAGTGGAGACTGAGGAGACGGCTGTGTTCCCCTCTTCCAAACCTCCTTCTGTGGGGACTGACTTGCACAACACTGGTAAGTGATTAATGAGCGGCTAGGCCCGTCAGCACGCAGGCTGAGTGCATGGGCGCTTGCATGCGTGCGCGCCGCTCCCCGAGACTTGGCGGGGAGGGGAGCTGGGGGGAAGAGCGCTGACAAGCAGATGATTAATTGAAATGCAAGGGGGAGGAAAAGTAACGTCCGCTAAAACTATCAGGCGGAGCGAGCATGGGAAAGAAACTCAGAGATGCTGTCCCCATCCCTGCTCCGCACGCATCGTGCCTCCCAGCTCCGAGCTGCTCGCCAGTCCCTTCCTGGCTTCTATTTTTGCAGGTGCAATTTCATATTTGAAAATAACCATGCTGCACACGCACGTATATTTTTTCATCCCCGGCCCCCGGCTCATTGCACGCGGAAACGGCAGCAATGGGAGAGTAAACCTCCCGGTCTGCGATGCGTGGCAGCAATTACACATCCAAGCACTCGTTAGCCCGCGCCTCTGGGCAAAGGTGCCTGCAGCCTGGGCTCTCTGCGCCACCTGCACCACCTGCACCTTCCGAGTGGCACAGGCTGGAAAACGCACATAAAGTTACCGTTCTGTGCTAAAATAATAATAAGAAAAAAAGGAAGAAAACAATAAAATAAAAGAGGTTGAAAGCTCAAGCCTGGCTCAGCGCCGAAACCTTGCTCAGAGTCTGTAAATTATATCCCAAGCATCAAAGCTAGCACAATTGCACCATCAGCAAAGAGAGCGAGCAGCACACACTCATCTGGTGTGAACGGGCTCAGCTTGGGTCACCGAATAAACAGCGTGGAGATGCAAAGTGGTACATGCTGTTCCCGTGCACCGGTGCCTGGAAAAGCACAGAATGCAATGAGGGTGGGGATATCCAAGCTTGAGGTTTGAAGGACCATTTTGTTATGGTCAAGGTCAAGGCTAGCACCCCAGGAACCTCCTGTCTCCAACTCCTCCCCCAAGAAGGAGGACAAAGGGAAGACCAAATAGTCTTCCCATGGAGACAAGAGGATCCTGATCTTCAAAGTCTCCGGTTGGAAAATTAGGGGTGTGATCCTGCCAGTGCCATTTGGATGCAACCATAGTGCAGATGACAAACCCTAGCTCCCTGTCCGAACACGCGCCGAGCGAGCGGGGCTTTATGGAGGCTAGGAGGAAGGGGATTTACACCGGGGTAAAACAGGATCCAAATGTGGGCTGCTGGAGTGCAGTTATTACCAGCTTTTGCTCAGCAAGCGGATCCCCAGGCAAGACGAGCAACTCGGCAAATTAATTCGGTGCGTTGTTCAGCAATGTGCCGCTCAGGTAACAAGTGAAGCTGTAGGCGACTGCATCGGAGGGCTTCACGAACCACTTGTACCATTGACATGGTTTAACAGACTGCTGTTTATGAGACAGAGCAGTATTTAAAAGACACGTTTCTCTCAGAGCCGCACATAAAATTTGATAGCTAAATAGCTGTAAATGCTACTGAAGTCTGACAACTCGAAGAGGAATCGAGGGTCTGTCATGCAGAGTATCCGCCAATACGCCCGGCCCCGCAGAGCCAGCGAGACTTCCAGTCTCATAAAACCTTTTTTATATTGGAAGTGAGAATTTGTGCAGTGCATATGAACTCTCTTTTATTGGGCTAGTGTGATGCTGAGAAAATGCAGTTAAAGTTGTACAAGTCCTCCTTGGAGCGCTATTGGGGCATCTATAAATCAAAGGCTTTATCCTGGAACGGGTTTACTAAATAAACCCCCTTTAATTCGGGCTCATGCTGAGCAGCAGGAGCTCAGAGAGGGAGCGGATGGCTCCCCTCAGTGCTGCCCGTTCACACCAGTAGAGCAAGGCGAGCCCTGAGTGAGAAGGGCTCTCTTGGAGCCAAGAAGAGCATTTCAACCATAGAGCATCCTCCAGAGCCTGGCACTGCTCTCCTCTCCCTCAGCACTAGGGTTTTACCCTTCTAAAACATTCACGGCCCCCCACGATGCTCCCAGCTTGCAGCCCCAGCCCAGCTGCTGCCTTGAACCTGGTCCAGACCCCTGTGCCTACGCAGCTGATTTGGAGAGCTCCTGGGAGCATCTCGGGCTGGAAGGACCACAGACCCACCTTCGGCACCCAGTGGAAATGGAGTATTTCCAAACCTTCACGAAGGCCTGGAGCGCTCCGACTGGGGAGGAAGATTTGGGCCAGCTCCCTTATCCCCCAAAGACTCCTACATCTCCACTCTACAGCTGCATTAATTATTTCATCTTAGTCTGGCTTCCTCATTAAGCAAACCTAGACGGCCCGCGGCTGAGTGACAGCGAGCTAGTCTGCAAGAATCCAAGCCAGCAGCGCTGGAAGCCATAGGCTTGATATGATTTACGTGGACTAATATTACACATATCTCAAACATGCAATCTTTAGAGGACCTGAGGCTGCCGGACAGACGAAGGAAAGCCCACGCAGAGCCGGCAGTGCAGCATCCAGACCCAGCCCAGGTATCGTCATCTCATCCCCTGCTTGGCCAGGAGGGTTAAGCCTGACTGCAGGAGCAATTCCCTCGTGGATGCCCTGGAGCTGTGGGGAGTGGAAAGCCCCAGCGCTGCTGTCAGAGGACGTGAGTGTGACACAAAACATCTGTGTCAAAGCAAGGGCCGAGAAGCACGACTCCTCTGGTACCGTCCATAGGACAGCCCCTTCACTCCACTGATGTGGCTGCGAGTTCAGCTAATTTTGGCACTGGGCTCCCCTTGGGATGTCCGGCTTTTGTGGGCTGTAAGAACGACACTTCGGGGCATTACATAGATCCCCTTTTTCCAATACTGCCAAATCCGAGGCTTTTGTGTGAATCCACCGCGTTTTGCCGTCTCTGCAAACAAGTGTATAGAAATACAAGACTTCAGCCTCTTGGAAGCCTCCAGGGAAAATTCAAAGCAATGAAGAAATATGAGTTGTTTTTCCACAAACCCATCGAAAAAAGGAAAAAAAAAACCCTGAAAAACCCCACATTACTTTTCAGCCCAATTTTGCCAGCAGTACAGGTCTTTTTCCCACAGTCTAAGGAATCAACACATTTTCAAATCACTCCTGCTTATGGTATTGAATATCAGAAAACGATTGCCTTTCATTCAGCAGCTGTTTTGGTACACCAAGGGAAAAGGCAGGCAGTCTAAACTTAGCAAAACACGACAAAAGGCTTCGATGCACTTAAAAATTAGTTGCAAGGACCGGAACGGGAAAGGAGAGGTCTGCAAGGGGTGCCTTGTGAAGAGGAGGATTTCGGGGCGCCGGCATCCTTCCACAGCCCCGATCTCTACCAGTAGCAGAGGGACCATCACAGCACCACTCTGCTCCTCCGGCTCCTTGGAAAAATGCAGGTATGTGTCCCCATTTCCCCAGGAAAATCAGGAGTATCTCCCAGTTCACCCACTTTCAGTCTTTCTGACGTGCAGATGCCCTGGCATCTCTGTGCTGCTGGTGAGGAGTGGGTAGTTCCAAAAATAAACCAAGCAGCTCAGTGCATTAAGAAAAAACCCAACGGAAGGAACAGCAACAGGGGATGGAGGACTTGCTGAAATAAGTTTGCCCAAAAGCACTGGAAGGAGAAAAGCCCTGGTATCCTACAGGCTTGTGCCATTTAACCCCGCTGTGCCCCCAGCAACAGCTCCCACCTCCTCCTGCTTGTCCCCTCCTTTATCCATAAGGAGGGGACCCAAACCCTAGAGCCTTTCTGAAATGAGGGCATGGACCCGGTGACTGACTCTGGTGGCTTTCTCTGTCTATCACACCCACCTGCCATTGGCCAGCAGGATGGTGAGCCTTTGCCGGGGAAAGCTGACAGCCCAGCAGACCACAAGAAGGGGACCAAAAGGGAGGGGAGATGGGGACAGTCAAACCTGGCCGGTATCAGCACTCAGGCTGGGTTGTACAGCCCACCAGCCCTGGTCGAACATCCCCAACGACACCCTCGTGAGGGACCAGAGCAGGGCACTTGTCCCCATCCCATCTGACCCCTGGTTGCCACCCGGACCCCGCAGAGCCACAAAAAAGCCTTAATGCCACCAGGTAAGCAAAGAGCCACGACCGCTGGGCTTCTAACAAAGACAAACTGCCTCTCTCCTTCCTCCCAGATTGCAAGCAGATGTGTGCTTAAATTACCTGCTGCTGACTGCGACGCTTAGCAAAGTGCCGTGGTCTAGGAGTAGAACGAAGGAAAAATGTGTGAAATGAGGGAGGGGAGGATTAGTGGGAATTCAGTTGGGTCTGGGAGGGCAAAGTGTTGTGGCTGCAAAAAACAAATGTCACTTCCATCGCAGGAGGGGCACCTGTGACAGCTAGCACAAGGGAAACCCTGACCTGGCTGCAGACACCAATGAAATTAAGAAAGCCTGGGGAAAGGTTGCAGGACTGGGCCTAGGCTCCCCAGAGGGAATTGTTCCCAGCTCACAGCACGCTACAGGACCAGCCCTGCTTGTATTACATGGCCTTGGCTTCCTCTTTCAAATAAACCCTTCAAGTCTGTGCACCCCACTGCCTGCACAGCTCGTACCCCTTGGTTCCAGACCACTTTGAAGTGCCTGACCCAGCTGCTGCCAGTGTTGGCTCCTGCAGTGGGCTGCATGCGTTCACCCATCCTCCTTTGCAAGCCCCCTCAGCAATGCCTTGGGAAGTTCACCAACAGCCCCCATGCCAAGGAGGGTGCAGAAGACATCCAGGGCCCATTTCAGTGGTGCTAAGAATGATGCTAGTGGAGTAAAATCCTGGAGAAAGATACCCCTACTGTGCTGGCCCACCATGATGCATGGGGCAGACTGGAACCCCAGGCTCTGGACCATCTCCGCCCTTACTCAGAACCAGCTCACACCCATGCTGGTGGCAGCTTTCCTCTCATGGGAGGCTGCCCAAAGCCCGAGGCATTAGGGCATGCCTTTGCACCAAGGCTGAGGCTCCAAGCCGTGTGTCCTTATAGAGCTGGGATGAGGGTGCAGCCCAGGAGAGCCCAGATGCTGCATTTCTACCCCACTGTTGTGGGCAGCAGCTTGCTGCAAGGATCCTTGGTCTCTGGACATGCATCCAACAGGGTCTCCCATCTCCCAGCAGCATCCTGTGCAGCAGGACAGCATTGTGCAAGCTGAGCCATACGAATCAAGCCCAACCTGCTCCCCCTTCCCCCTCGCCGCTCCTGGCTTGCCTCTCCACCGAGCCCTTGCGGGTCACACGTGGCGTCCCACTTCCCGGCACAGCTCCGCCGGCTGGAGCAAAGAGCGGAGTCAGACCCCAAATTGCAGATTAGTGCGTTGGGTTCATGCACGGGAAACAAAAGATCGGAAATCTCTGAAGTGCACAGCTGGAATCCACACCCCGACCATGTTTTTGTGAGATATCACGTACGTTTTTAAAAGCTATCTAGAGAGGGTTCTGCTTTAAAACAGCCTGGCTGCTGCACGAACACCGCCGCCTGTCACGCTGACCAGGACCCTTGATTGTTCCCTGTCCCCCACAGGCCATGCTCATCTGTAGCCTTTAGCCTTAGGTTATGAAATTACTCAAGGAAAGGATTAAACGTCCTCCTCTGCGTTCATTCAGCACCAGCTGTGGAGGGAGGGTGGGAAGGGAAGAACGTGCAACCCAGAAAAATTACTGTAGAATAGTACATGCCAACACCCTGAAATGATGGTCCCCAGAACCCCCAGGGCTTCTCTCTCCATCGTATTTGTGGCCTCACAAGGTCACTGCAAGGGGAAAGCCCATGAGCAGCCGCAAGATGCTCACGTGGTACCATGAAGAACAGGGACCACAAAAGAACTCGTTGCCCTCTCATACCGCAAATACGATTTTCTTCTCATTTCAAACCTTCTGCAACAGCAACTATACATTTATGGGATGCCAAACTATGGGATCTTTCTTTGCCCCTTTCCACATACCAGGCTTCTGGGCTAAAAGTGATCCAAGTTGAGATCAAATATTCTCACTAGATGCTTACCTACCCTGTTCCTCAACACTTCTGGTCTCCAAGGAGACCCCCAACAAGCTGCAGGAGCCTGGGTGACTTTTTTTTCCCCTAAGGACTTCATGTCTTCCTGGCTGCCTCTCCTCCCCGTGTCTCACACTCCCTGGGTTGCAGGCTGCCGTCTCAGCCTGGCTCCATGGGATGTTTCCTTCACTTTAATTCCTACCTGCCCATCTGCGAACCTTTCCTGCCTGTGTTGCCAGCCGGGAATGACTGGTGAGCCCTGCCTACACTCGCTCTTTCCCCAGGCTCCTCCACCCCAAAGCATCATGCATGATAATCTTTCGGCAAGTGTTTCCCTCGGGAGAACACCATTCCTTGCATTCAGACTGATCTTGGCAAAGTGGAAGCTTCTCCATCCCTCCTGCCCACTTTGTTTGGATCAGGGGAACTGACATTTCTAATCGAAACAATTAGCTTAAAAGCCCAGTTTGAAACGAAAGGCTCAACCCAGTGCCATGCCACAACCACCCTCCCAGAGAGAGAATATTTTGGGAGCCTCTCCGGTGTTTGTCTTTTAGGGACCGCAGTGAAGGTGCAACGTGGTGCCAGCATCCAGCAGACACTGCGCTCAATGCACTCGCCATGCTGGAGCATGGAGCAGGACCCCACCCCCCCTTTGGAAAAACATTTTCTCAGCCATACAATAAATACCAAAGCAGCAACAGCCAGCGGTACTGCCACAGGCTGACCCTGACATGGGGGATAGCCAGGCGAGGCCTATCTGGGACAGCAAAACTGGGAGTGAAAACCCCCTCCAGCAAACACGGGGCCAACGATGAGATGCAGAAAGGACGTGAGTCATTGAAAGAAGGCGTCTGCTTTTTCCAGCACACGTGTGGAGTTATTCTCACCTGAAATCAGTTTTTGGACAGCTAGAGAGCACACGCTGTTTCAAGCCAAACATGCCCGGGTCGCTCTCCCAGGCAGGGAGTTATCTCCCTGGGGAAAGCCACCGTGCTGACATGCTTGCAGCGTTGTGGTGAGAATGGTGGGGAAGGAGAAGCAGCAACACCCGCTCTCGTCCTCCCTAGAGAAATTATAAAAAAAAAAGAGCAAGACCATCTCCTGCAGCCAGGGATGCCCAGCATCATCCAGGCGGCTCCGAGCCGGGGCTGCCCTCCCTCCCACACCGAGATGGGAAACCCATTAAACGCTGCAAGCAATGAAGCCTCCGCTGCTCCTCCCTGGAGGCACTTTCACAGTCAACTTGAGGAAATTGTTTCTGATATCCAGCCTAAATTTCCCTTTGTTGATTTTCAGTTCAGCAGCGGAAAGGTGGGAGCTTTAATGAGACAAGCGGGGCCGCTGCAGGGGAAGGAGCCGTCAGTTTGAGCGAGGCAATGCACAGAGCTGCGGTTTAAGTGGAGCAGTGATTGCGAAAAGCCCAGAATCCTACAAACTTGGGATGGAAAATGTCTATTAACTTTCCCAATGGACTAACATGAGATTGTTCCCCCATTTTCTAATGCTTCTCCCAGTCCACCTATTTGATTGCGACCAGAGCTCTGCAAAAATATGAAGGGCTTGTTCTTTTTTTTTTTTTTTTTTAAAGGAATTGCTGCATGTAGAATAAAACGTTGGACTTTATGGCCAGATTTTCTTCTTTCATCCAAGGGCAAAATTTTGGTGGCTTGCCTGTTAGACATAGCTTGTTCTGCCCTGAAAAACCCACCAGAACCCTTCTGGCACAGGAGTCAGGGCATGATGTGTGTGGCAGCAAGTTGGTACCAGCTTGTGTTTAAAAAGTTTTTCAGGGAGAGAAATGTGACACAAAACTGCAGACAACCACTTTCTGGGACACAGGTGCTGCTCAGCAAGGTATCACCTGCCTCAGACCCTTCCTCATAGGAGCCCAGCACGATGCTGTACTGCAAACTGGCACCAGGAGAAGTTCGCTGGACGTGAAGCCAATGCCATCCTTCACTATTTTTTTCCCCCTTTAGCTGAGGAAAAGCCTTTGCGTCACCTTGCATCAGTAATGCTACAGGAGCATGTCCAGGACATGCCGATGTGTGAGGAAGGTGTATATAAAGGAGCAACGGTGCAGTCAAGCAGGCTTGGCCATGGGGAGACCATGATGTCTGTTGTTCCAAGCAACTGGGACACCAGGCCCTAAAAATCCAGCGTGGGACATGTGCTTCAGCAAGCAGAGGAGCAATGGTTGGGTCCATAAGTGCCGGCCCCATCTGCAGTACTCACTCAAAAAGCATCAGCCCTGCACAGCCCTGAACCCCCAAAAGTGCCTGGTTTGGTGCTGCTCTGTGCCCAGGATAATGATGCTCCCAGGCTCTGCCGCACCAAAGGTCCTGGACCCCTTTGCAGCAGGCAAGGGTTTGCCAAATACGCCCACGGATCCCCACAGGGTCATGGAGACAGAGGCATCACAAAAGCTAGACTGTGTAAAGCCAACCCACCCCTGGCAGATGTTTCCCTTAATCACACACCATCTTCTCAAATGTCAGATGGCTGTACGGCAGTAGAAGGGCGCTTTTCCACTCTGCTTTTACGGGCTTGTAAAGGCAACATGGCTGCACGCTCCCTGGAAATGTCAGCTGCCGTTGTCCTGAGGACTTGCTATCCGTCAGGTTTTACCAGCGCTGAGCGAGGCGGCTGCGCGGGCAGGTATCGCTGCAGCGAGCCCTCCCTCTTCTCGCACCCGTGCTGGGTCAGAAAGGTGTGTCGCAGCACCCAACCTCCTGGGTAGAAAGGGGCAGAGGGGACGCGCTCCCTGACACTGCTTCCAGGTTTTGTAAGGCTGGCAGGCAACACTGCTGCGTAGAGCACCCTGTAATTAAACCCCGGACAAAGCTTAAGCACACAGGCTGCAAAAAGTTCAATAACACAGATACATAACGCTAAAATACCCAACCCCAGATCCCCTGATTTTCTTGCAGGGTTTAACGGCAGGACAAACCTGAGAGGAAGGGAATGAAATAGAGATCTTCTCCATCTACTTCCTAAACGTCAGGCGAGGGAGCACATCGCACGGTACATTGCAAGTTTGGGATGTGGCAGTATACCAACTGCATTTTATGTATTGCAAAACCACCTCCTCTGTGGCAGCTGAGATTTCAAAGCATAAGTTCTGACCTTGGTAATACTTTTTACATATTGAGTCACTGCCGACACTGGAAATAACAGGGGAAAAGGGCTGGGATTTCAAAGATTTTAATGCACGGCTGGATCTGCCAAGAACTGGGACAGCCCCAGCTGCCAGCCTGGCCCTCCAGCCCTCTGCCACTCTTCATTACGGGCACAAGGAAGCGCGATTGAAACGATCTGAGGAGATACAAAGCACTGGCATGCCAGAGTGGGCAAGAAGAGGATGAGGATTTGAACGAGTATGAGGCACAGCCCTTCGACATGCCCTGCACGTAGCCCTAAGGGTGATGAACACGGCTGAGTGGTTGACTCCTGATTTTTTATTACCCACCTCCAAGGGAGGATGGCTTGAATAGGCCAGCCCTTTTTTTCCTCCTTATGGAAAAAATCAGGGTAGTTCATGTCCTTTGCCTGTGAAGGCAAACAACTCAAAAACAATGAGGGAAGAGGAGACTGGGGACTCAGCAGAGAGCCTAGCAAAGCTAGATGGGCAGATGGATAGGGAAAGAGAGGGATCCTTTTCACACAGGACATCCCACTCCATCTGGTCCCTTCAGGCTCACCTTCAGTCTGAAGGTCTGCCCCCCTGGGACACTTTACCAGATACATTATTTGATTCCCTGAGTCTCCCCTTTCTCCAAGGAAGGGAATAGCTGTCTCTGATAGCCCTGATTTGCTAAATAAAACACTCTTTGAAGGCTCCCCGCAATAACATTTGCACAGAAAATTGACATTCTTCCTGCTCCCATCAGCCTCGACGCTGTTTGTTTGTGAGTTAATAACTTGGACGCTCGGCTGAGCTATTGATCCCTTCTCAGAACAATCATTCTTTTGGGTCCAAAATACACAAAAAAATAAAGGACTGAGCTAGCAATGGCAAAATGAACTCAGCACTTGTGTGTGGCCCCATGGCTTTGGTGTTGCAGGGGGACTCAGGTTGTTCACAACTGCTCATAATGTCTTCTGCAGATGCAACCATATGATGTTGGACTTATTTCTCCATCCCTCTTCACTGTCAAGAAAGCAGTGTTGCAGCTTGCAGGTGGGAAATCAGCTTTCATGACCTAAGATTACCATTTAGCTCTAAACATTCATCATCTAACCAGGGCTTTGTAGCGGAATAGATGGTCCATGCAGGTGTCCAGGCTAGAGATCTCCAGCGACAGAGGTGGATGGGTACCACCACCTTCAGTTACAGGAAAGGCAGTGTGTCAGAGATTCAATTCCCCAGCTGAAGGAGAGAGGGCAACACCAGATCAGTCTCTCCATCCAGGGTAGGATGCTCTTTGGGTTTTTATTATATTAGACAGGACCTGACTCTGCTTTGCTCTGCTCTGCCTTTAGGCAGAGCAAAGCTCCCAGGTTTCATCCATTCCCTTCTGCCAGGACTCCAGCACTCACTAGAGAGTGGATCTCCCTCTGATACCCGTTGTAACAAAACCTCATGAAAGGAAACAATTAAGGTCTCTGCAATGCCCTCATCCTCCGTAACTGCTCCTGTACCAGCAGGGCACTGCACCACTTCTCCCAGTGGAATCCTTGCCCGACATCGTATTTTTGCGTTGCAATCTGCTCGAACGCCTCTGGCTAATTGTTCTTCAGACTGCTCTTTTCAGGGGAGATTTTCATGGCAAACAATCAATTTTTCCCAAGTTGTATTTTTTCCTTCAAAGCCTTTGATGTCTGGGAAAATAACAGGCAACCTCAACACACGGCTGAGCATCAGGCGAGGGCTGGGAAGCACTAAGCGGAAATGCATTTAGTTGTCTGGGTCAAAAACCATTTCCTTTGTTAAATGATTATTATTGTTCCAAGAGGATTTCAGTGGGAATTGAGGGTGCTTAGATAGATGGATTCACAGGTTTGCTGAGCTTCTATAAGGGTCTCTATATCCTCCACCATAATTCTACATCATAACTTCCAACACCAATAACTCTTCTATGACTCCCAACAGATATTCCTGTGCCTTCCAAAGCAATAACTTCTCAATGAACTCCAGACCTGCCAAATCGACTGTTTTCCCCCCGTGGACGCCTGCTTTTTGGCCCTTCTCACCGCCCCCCTGGGAATCTTGACCCATTTACCTCTCCTTCTGGTTCCAAGCTCAGCGCAAGGGGAGATGAGATCAGAACGTGATCTGCCTCAGACGTCAACAAATAGCTCTGGCACTAAAAGCTTTCAGTCATCTCCCATTTTCCTGACTGCTCTCAGCAGCGGAGGATCCAGCTCTGGACCTGCTCGCACCAGGCATCCTTTTGAGCAAGCCTTCCCCCATCACATGCTGCCCTTTCTCACATTCCTCATTTCTTCCCACTTGTCCCTGAAAATTGTTATGAGTGTGTCGCAGGTCCCCCCTGGAGAAATTACTTAGGTTATTCACCAGGACTAGAGAACAAACACTTACATAAGAAATAAATTGCAATGCATTTCTTGGGTCGCCAAGCCTCCCAGTTCAGCTGTAAGAGCAGCGCACCAGGCACAGTGACATAGAGCTGCTACTTCTCTGTACTTGATCTTAACGATGTGTTAATTAAGCTAAGGTTAGAGCCGTTCATTACCTTATTATTTTTGGTTCTATCACAGTAATGCTCAGCAGGCTCAATCAAGACCAGGCTTTTTTTCCCCCCCTCTCTCCTTTTAAGTCACAAATTATTTCAAGATCTGGTAAAAATAAATGCACACAAGCAGGCTCTGCTCTTTTCCAGGGGATTTTGCTCTGTGAGGGAAGAAAGGTTTCGACAGTGTATTTGAATCAAAAATGAACATATGCAAGAGGGGAAGAATGATATACATCAAAAGTTACCCTTTTTGTCTTGAAAGGTTTTCTTTTAAACAAAGAAAAACCCCAAAAGACTGATCTCAGAGCACTAGGTGCAGTGTACACAGTCAGTTTGTGCTCCAGAGCGAATACCGAGCAAGTGACAAGGCTGCCCAAAGGAGGACTGAGGAAGGATAAGTGATTTGGCTCCAGTTTCAGGCTTTCTAGTTACTATCCCACTCATTGACCTGCAAACTCCTCCAACCACATGGGCCACGTGCAGCCGGCTGCCTCTCAGGTCATCCCCACCCCACGTGCACACGGAAAGCAAGCAGCACTTCTGCGCCTGAATGAGTAACTGAGTTTTAAGCGATGACACTAAATTTGCTTGTGAGCACACTAAAGGAGCATGCCCTGACGTAGGACTCCATGTCCCAGGCTGCCTTCACATGGGTGCAATGAGTTGCCAGTTCCCATCAGACCCCTGATGAGCTGCCACAGGCACAGCCCTGCCTTACCCTTCCTGGGGAGTGGGTACCAGGGGACCAGAACTGGGGAACAAGAACTCTGCAAACCACCCCAGTCCAAAATCAAATGAAGCCCAGGACAAAGAGGCAAACGGGGAACACCACAGGGGCAATTTGGGCAGGTCCTCTTGACCCCAGGTGGGATGTGGGTGTCCATCCTCAGGAGGTGACGCTGCTGCCCTAGGAAACTGGAATAGCATTCTCCACTCCCTCCCAGCCAGAGGAAAATGAGCCACAAAAACCTCTCAGGGTCTTTGCAGGAGGCTCCAATGCTTCTAATAGGGTGGGCAACTCCAACCACCACAGCTGCCAGCTTCTCCTTACAGGTATCCTTAAACGTTGGCCAAGCCAAGGAGTCCCGCTGGGAGCATGGGCTGGCAATCGCACCCCCCAGGTGCACCTCAACATCCCATGAATGACCTCAACATCCCATGAATGTCATTGCACCCATGCTATCCAATTGCTAGAAAACAATTAAGCTGAGATGGACCTCAGGACCATCCTAGAAAAATGTGAAAACGAGCTACCTGCTCTATGCAGGGTGTGCTTTTTGCAAAGGATTTGCAATCCAACATCCTGTCGTCTGTTGAATGGGAGCCAGGACTCATTTTCCCCCGGTTTTCAACCAAAATCACCCTATGTAATTTCTGAAAACAGCTTGAAAATGTCATTCGGAAACGAAAGCTCTAGAAACTTACTGTTTCCCTGCCCTGTGATGAAATCGTCACTTCCCTTTGCATTCAGTGCATCCTTATCAGGAAAGAGCCACTCTGTCCCAAAACTTAACCCTTAACTTCAGAAAATCTCTGGAAAGAAAAAAAAAAAGCCCTACAGGACAACCTGTAGCAAAAAAAAAAGCTTCAGAGAGGCTCAGCGGTGCTTAAATGGATAACAGAGCAGAAGTGGCTCTGGGAACCACGGGGAGAGCAGATTTTTCTGGGGAGCACAATGTCTCCTATAGCAGCACGTCCTGTCGGCTCTAGTTTTCCAAAGGGGTCTTGCCGGCAGACACGGAGCGACTTACTCGGGGGCTCTAGCATCCAGGCTTCGAGCAGGAAGGTGCTGCACAACTGCACTAATTATCTGCTGAACATCTGTCTCTCCCCTACTACTGCGGGGCCGGAGGAGTCATCCTGCATAGCCGAGGATTAGCGCTGGAAAAGATTTTGTTGACTGTGTGATTTTGCACAGGAGGGAGACAGAAAAAAATCCTGCACATTCCCTGGAATGTGTTTTAGGGCGAATCTCTTGGATGAAGGAGGAAAATTTGTGGTTGAAACCAGAAACCTTGCTAGAGCAAGCAGCAGGCATTTGCCCTGTTGTGGGCTGCGGGGTTTAGCCCCTTGCTCCAAATCGGTGGGAACAGGACCTCTGCTCCTGAGGACCCTCATGCTTTGAGCAATACCAGGGCATCCAGAGTGTCCTGGATTGTAATCCTCCTCCCTCCAAAACCCGTCTGACATTTCCTAACAGCCAAAAATGAAACCTGGGAAGACTAAAGGAGCAAAACCACAGACGCATGGGGTAGCGGGACATGGCTGGGCTTCCCCTGGCCTCTCAGTCCACACTTGGCGTGTCGCGATCGGCATTGGAAATTGGACCCACCCTTCAGCAAAGCTGCTGGGTTTGGGTGGGACAGGAGCCTGGGGCGGGCTGGATGAGCCCCCCATCCCGGCACCCAGCCCACTCTCCTGGCAGTGGGCTTTAAGGAGAGGTTACCTGCCAAAGAACAGCCCATTGGTGGCTTTCCAAGACTGCTTCACTTCCCCAGGATGAAGGGGGAGTCCTGACTTCACCAGAATTTACAGCTTTTACGGACAAATCACTCAAACTTCAAGGAGGAGGGAAATGAGACTGGGCTTTAGATTTACAGGCTTCCCAAATTGGGAGGGCAATTGCTCTAAGATTGCACCATAGGCATTAAGAGGAAAGAAAGTTCAACCTTTCCTTGTCTGCTTCTCCCCACTCAAAAGGCAAGAAAAGGCCAAAAAATAATAAGACTTCCAGTTGTGGTGTGGTTCTCCCAAACTCCTGCCATAGCCAGGGAGAAAGGCAGCAACACAAGGTATAAGGTAGCCCCAAATAAATCAAGGATCCTTCTTTCCAAACAAGCAATGGAGAGGATCTGGAACTTCACGCAAGGGAGCCGGTGGTGGGAATACATCTTCGGTCTGCATCCCACCAACCTCAAGAGGAAAAATCTACCCAAATTTGCATGACAGCCACCACCTGTGTTAATGAGGTTTGTAGAAATCCATGTGTAAAAAGCCTGACAGAAGCCTGAAAAACAAACCCGTGGTGAAGAAAAGCAAATCTCCTGTTGTTTAATTAGCTCAAATGTCTTGTGAGCTGGGAATTTTTATTTATTTTTTTTTTAAATTCAGGACTATCAGGGGCCAGAAAGTCGCACTGTAACACAAACAAAATGTCCCTTAAAATCAACTGGTGCTTTTGGCCAAGCATTAATGGCTGGGATTTCCAAATATGGCCCATGGGAACATCAGACCAGGCATTCTTGGGAAGCATCTCGGAGCCTGAACTGTCTCCCAAGAATAAAATCCTCCAGTACAGCACGACAAAAGAACCCTCGCGTGACAGTTGCTATCACACAAGCGCGCAAATTAAGCAATCAATCAAATGAGCAATACCCTGGAAAACAGCAGTGTGCAGTACCACGTCGAACGGGCAGCGGGCGAGCAGAGCTGACCCGTGGTTGTCTCCCATCACACATGGGCTATTGTGCTCCCTTCTCCAGCAACATCACAGCAACTGAGGGTTTCTTTCTGGTCTGGCCTTTTTATCCAAGTTTGGGGAGCAAGACCCTTTCTTGGAGAGAGTACAGGTATTCAGCGAAAGCATTTGTTTTGGACTCGGCCACTATATAAATCAATGACTATTCTGCAGGGACGTGACAGAGCAAAAAATTAGACGTAAAATTTGCCAGACGGCAAGAAATGAGCTTGAAATTGCTGCTGTCTCTCCTGGGTTGGGGAGGGATTCCTGTCTCAAAGGTTTGGGATTGCGTGTGTGCCTCCAGCTTCACATAATGATGTCCCCTGGGGCAAAAAGCAAATAAAGACTATTTAAAACCTCCCATGACTTCTTGTCTTCCACCTCTTTTTAATTGTTTCAAAGCAGACATCACTGCTGCCTGTCCATGGACCGAAACCGCAGGAGGCGATTTTTGGAGTCCCAACACCAGGCCTGAGCATCTATTCAGCACCCAGAGGCCCAGATATGTTTGCAAACAGATTGGGCAAACGGCTGCGTGTTTATAAGTGTATTTTAAAAATCAGATCCTGTTGGCAGGCAACTCTCAGACAGCAAGTGGGGCCAAATCTCATGAATAAATTGCTTGGAGCGAGTTGTTTGACGCGCCATTATTCATAACTAATGCAGTCCTAGTAAACAGAAAATGGAGGCCAAATCTGCCTGTATAGACACCAATGACCTCATCTGTTTTCATCCTATTTACTGAGTAAAACAAGAGCAGAAGAGAGCTATAAAGGGGAAATGGAGGTTTTGGAGGAACGACTATCCCTGACAGCTCTGGGGTGAGGTGGGAATGTGGACAGAGGGGACGTGAGCTGAATTCAGAGTCAGAGCAGAAATTTGGTCCCACTGGCGCAAAGACACACATAAAACCAAACAAGCACCTCTCTCATCTCCAAGCAGCTCTTCCTCCGGGTTACAAAGAGCGCAGCTTGCCTGAGCCAAGAGGAAAGCCAGAGCTGGTGGAGGGGGCATGGCACCCATGGGGCACCCACCCACAGCTGGGTGCTCCTCTCTCATTTCCTAGCTGGCATCTCAAAGCAGGTCATGCAGAGTTTCTCAGGAGCAGGCAAGCTGCAGTGCACTTTCCAAACTCTCTATAGTGAAGCTAAAAGCAAAACAAAATAAAAAGCCCCAGGAAAGTGAGGAGGGAGCAACTGGCCGCTCCTCCACCCAGCACGGCGACCGCAGGCTGCTCAACACAGCCATCAACCCGTTGGTTTCTGCAAATGCAAGACACAGCTCTCATGGTGCTTTCACACGGCAAAACCCAGCAGAAGTCACTGCCAGGGCAGGACTCTGTACGAGCAAAAAGCCATCCTGATGGCTGAAGGGAAGGGACCCTCAAGATGGGCAGGTCGGCTGACGCCGAGGCTGCTGCCAGAGCAGCAGCTGCTTGCAAGAAGCCGTGAGGCTATAAAGCAGAGCACAGACGTGCTCCTTCTGCCGTGTTTCCTACACTCTTTAAGAATTATATTTATTTCTATGTGGGCAATACGTATGAAAATTGTGAACACGGCTGTGATCACTCTTTCCTTGCTTCCTTCCAAACAACGCAAATTTTAAAGGCATTTTGGCTGCAAGCTGCTTCCACTATGAAGCAGCCAGCTCAGCACCTCCAAAATTTACCTTAGGGAAAACCAGAGCCATTGACCTGAAGACTGCCACATTCATCTCGAACACAAAGGGAAATAATTCTGCAAATGACAAAGAAAATTTATTACGCTGCTTAAAACTTACAGCCCATTAAAAAAATTGCCCTGATTTGAATCATTGACTTTTCAAAATAAATACTATTCTTTCATCAATAAGCTCAAAATATAAGCTAACCACAAAACCCCTTGGAAAAAAGAAACATAAAAATGATATCTTTACACATTAATAACATCTATTGATCTAACTGTAAGCATATGTCCACATACATAATTTCACCATATCGCACATCAATAATACTCTACACTTTTTTCATATTAAACTATGCTATTCCAATGAAACTGAAGTCCTAAGTATTTCTCTAAAAAGGCCCTTGCCATTTAAATGGTTGCCTTTCAAAGTATTAAGACTACGAGCATACTTGGTTATGCAGAGTCATATTCACCATTCATAAAGTGAATGGGGCAGAGTTGTAGATACTTTCATTTGTAATAAAACCAGAAATAGTTTTATTTGTAATAAAACCAACGGTGTTTTCTCTGCCTCCTTTCGCTGCTACCTTCCTCGTGTCTCAGATCCTGAATTTGTTAAGCAGCCAAAGCAGCTCGGACCCAGCGCACCATTGCCAGCTCTCTACATCTCAGTGTTTCGGATGAGGCTTAGCGTGCTATAATCTGTTTATTAATGGTCTGAAGAGGGCTGAACAACGAGAAGGAAAAACTGGCAGATGACAATATTACTTAGGCTAATCAAGAATATGATGGATAGGGGTGATCTTCAAAGCAAAGAGCAGTGCCGGGCAGTGAGAAAGCCCGGCGTGGTGATAAATGCAAGGCACCGCATGCTGCAAGGGAGATTTTGAACTAATCACACACATTGCTGCAGTCTAAATTAGCTGAAAACAGCCAGCGAAGTGATGTCAGCCTTCGCTCTGTGGCCGCTGCTAAAATGGCAAGCAAAATGTTAGGTGATATATAAAGACCCGGGATTATAAAATATGTGACGCCACAAATCAATGGCATGCCCTAACCTGGAATGCTCCGATCAATCCTGGATATCCTGCGCCAAGAAAGACAGAGGAAAAGGTTTTCTGTTCAGAGACAGGCAATAAAAGCAATGAGATGCAGAGAAAGAGTGGAGTGTGAGATTGAAAAGTCTGAGACTTTAATTTACAAAGGAGGGGAATAAACAGGAAGAGGAAGGAGGCACAGGGAGCAATGAAAGATAGACCGCAAATGCTCCTCGAGTATGGTAAGGGCAGAAGAAGAGTTCACAAAACCGAAAAAGAGACTTGAAGCTGCTTTATTTACACGCACATAGCGCCCAGTGCACAGCAAGCTCCTGGGCTGTGCCGCCTCCAAGCATCCTGCAGACCCACAACGGGATAGGAGTTAAGAGCACAAACGAAACGCTGTGATTTCTAAGAAGATCCATGGGTGCATGGTGGCACTGGTGAGTGGTGGGTGAAAGAAGGGTCATGCCGGGGAAAAAAGCACCATGGTTGAGGGTAACGTCACCACAGCCAAGCATGAGGTCTTATGGACAAAACCTGCAGCCAGCCAGGAAAATGTGCCCTGTTTCCTACAGGAGGAGGTTGCTCCTGGCTGGGCAGAGCCAGGGGTCAACCTATGCCCTGCAGCAGGCAGGCTCTCCCCTGTGCCTCTTAGTGGTATTTTAGGTATTTGTTGACTTCGGTTCTCTCTCTTCACGTCTCCCTCAACCCTTGGTGAGGAGCACCGCTTCCAGCACATCACTATCAATGCAATGTCCATATGGCTCTCCAGGGCAGCTGCTGCTCAGGGTGGGAAAACTGAGGGAGAGCTCCCACCTTCCCCAACATCATTGGGATGCTCCTCAACACCACGCTCACCGCATGCACCAGCTGCATCCTAAAACCACACTTGCCCAGAGGCGGGTGGACGAGCGGACACAAATCCTTACGTGCCTCTCCACCTCTCCCTCTGCGTTTTTCTGAGGTCCCGTGATTTCCCAGCTGATGAACACATTACCACCTCATTCGGCAACGCCTCAGAGGCGCTCACGTTTCAGGCCCCGGCGAGAAAAAGATGAAGTATGAAAATCCCTTTCCTTTCCAATCCAGTCCTCCCAGCACCGGTCAAGGAGCCAACACAAAACGCCTCGGAAAACACACAAAAAACACCGGACACGAGAGGCCGTGCCGAAGTCGCACCATATGCAGGTGTCAGGGAAAAAGGTCTCCCATCTCCCACGCCAGGCTGCTATCTCCGTCCCACAAAGCCTTCCTGTTAGGGGTTGATACCAGAAGAGGACTCTCTCTTCGCTGGCTCGTCAGCGACCTGGACCAGGCAGGGAAGTGGTGGAGGATGCACCCAGCCATGCCCATCAGTACCTAAAAGTATCTGGAGAGGGTATCTAGCCTTGGAGGCTTCAAATATGTCTGTGCTGACATGGAAAGCTGTGCATATGAGCCCCTGCCAAGATATCATCTCACCGTTCAAATATCACTGGGGGCATTTTTATCCCAGGCATCAGTGGGGAAAGCACAGCTCCCTTTCCCTGCCCTTGGAGCTGCAGCAAAAGGAGAAAGGCATCAAGTCAGGCCAGGAGTTAAACCCAAGGCATCTCCTGGTGACATCCTTGTCTGCAAACAACTGCTTTTTTTTTTTTTTGGAGAAAAATGTGCAACACATTATAACTTGTGAGACACACTGGGAGCTCACCCCGCTTCTGTGGCCAATGGCTCCAGAGCCACCATTTGGGGTATTATTTAGGAAAAAGCAAGACAAGTATTCACATCAGACAACCTTCACCTTCATCCAAGATCCTTGGGAAAAGGTATCAACTCTGCCAACACCTCAGGCCAATGGAGAATGATGCTCCCCAGGAAAGGTCAAGTTTCTCCCCTGAAAGGCTTTTTGGAAAGGGAAGGGGTTTACAGCAATTATGTTACTGATCCTCCCTCCAACACCCTCATAACCCCAAGCAGAGCAAAAAAACCCACAGCTCCCCTTCGTGCTGGTGTTTCACCCTGTAAATAGAAACAGGCTGATCACACCAGATCCATACAGGATTTCGTGGAAAGCGCAAAAAAAAATGGGACAGAGGTTTGTTTAGCCACAACAGCCAGCCCTGCCTCTTTGACATTTGCTCCAAACCAGTGAACTGCACAACATTTGAACTTTTGTTTAGACAGATAGACCTGTGTATTTAGAAATCCTTGAAACTCATCCATCTGCAAAGACAGCAACTCTCAATAATGCAAAAGCTCCAGCCGGGATGCTGAGCTCAGCAGATCTCTCTACAAATGATTCCTATTAAAGTAAAAAATTACAACGCAAGCGTCTATTAGACAATCCAAGCCTGACATAAAAAAGGAATTAAAAAAACATAATACATTCATGCCAGCCATCTTTATAGACCACTGAGGAGCTCAGGGAAGGCACTGGGACACCTGCTCTGCATCGCCTGCCCAGGGCCCAAACCTACTCAGAGCAACACACCCTCCATGCCACCTGGGACCATCCTGGTGCAGCCATCCTGATGGGGTCTTCTCGGCTCTTCAACATCTCCAGAGATGGAGACCCCAACCTATTTGCCTGGCACTGAGTTTGAACATCCACACACCCTGCCATGAGAATCACCTCTCCTAGCACCCAGCCTGAACCGCCCTCGCTGTGCTTTACGTCCAGGGTTTATTGCTTCAGCAACATGAGGTTTGGTTTCCCAGGGAGCTTTTTGCATCTCCGAGAGCTTACAGATTTTTGGGGTTTTCTTTTCTCCAGCCTCAATGCTGGCCTTGGGCTTGTGGGATATGCTCAGGCCCCTGGCTGGTTCATCCACCACCAGCATCAGCAAAGCACTGAGAAACTCATCACAGGTGATGGGTGCAGCTATACACTAGCACTGGTTGTGGTCCCACCAGCATGGGCAATCACCAGCCATGATAGTCCAGAGCTATCAGGACCAAAGGAAAAGCACAACCATCCTAACCAAGAGCCTAAAGACTACCTGAGGTCAGAGCTAGCCGAAGGAGAGCCCTCCCTGCAGTTTCCCCGGCTGGGGCAGGATGGTGGGATGTGCCGGGGAGATCCCGCCAGCACTGTGTTCCCTCTACCTCCCGGCACGCTGGGCAGCAGCAGCACACGTAGCTTCCTGCCCCTCCCAAAGCTTAAACCAGCAGATTATCACGTTAACGCTTCAAATGTTTAATTTCCTGCTCCAATTACACCAGTTTTGCAGTAAGAGAGAGGGGAACCAACGAAAACAAGCAGGGTGTTTCTACACAAAAGCCAGGGCTACCCTGAGACCACTGGGCTTCCCTGTTCACTCTCCGGATGCAGATGGGGGGCCAGTGCTCAGGCCGGTGAGTGGCTGGATGTAGGGATGGGAGCTACCTGAGTGCCAGCCAGCAGCTCATTCACTCTCTGTCCCGCTGCTAAAATGAAAAGCTCCTTTTGTTCGGCGGCTCCGTCCATCTCCACAGCGCTGTGGAAACGTTTGCTGCACCACAAGAGAAACAAGGCAGCTGGTGTTTGCAGAGAAAAACGGTACCCTGCTGCAGAGGGGGGCCGGGGGAGCATCGAAGAGAGAAAGGGGATGGGGTAGGAAGAGGGCAAAAATAGCGGGAGTAGGGAGGGGAGGGTGTGTGAGCACGGGGGAGTGATGGAGTGGAAGACGGAGGAATGAAAAGCAGAGAGGGAAACTGAGGCAGAGGGAAGGCAGGAGCACGAGAAAGGAGGAAAGATACTGAGGAGAAAGCGAGGGCATGGAGAAGTAAAGGGGGACGAGCGAGGAGGAGAAAAACACTCGGAAAACTTCAGGCTGTGGCTGCATGCAGGCTCCAGCGGAGCTGCCTCTGCCTGGATGCTCCCTCTCTCACAGCGCCTGGGTTGCTCAATCCTCCCCAGAGAAAAAGAGAGATCTGGAGGAAAAAAAGATATCCCAGCCCAGACGACTTGCAGGGCAGCAAGTCCAGCCTGAGCTGCTTGCAAGGGACATTAAAAAAACAAACCCATCCCCAAGCAATCGCCCGAAAGCTCCGTCAGCTGCTTGCAGGGAAGAGCATGGCTCTGAGACTCAAAAACCATGGAAAAAGCACAACGATGGCTCTGCAGCATCCCACTGCCCCCAGGGGGAATGTGCCCCCCCATCACCCTCAGCTGGGCTGGGGCAAGGGATCCCAGCTGCCCACAGAGCCGGGGATGCTTTCCCCTCCGTACCCTTCCCGGAGGCCGCCCACGGCTGCTGTTATTTATAACTCGCTGGGCGCGCGTGCCACACTGGGCTCACCCGAGCGCGTCGGGAAGGAGGCAAGGAAAAAGGACCGACCTTGGGGTCGGGGCCAGGAATAGCCGCCAACGGCCAGAAATAGCTTGTGCCGTGTTCGGCCCTGGTTCTTCGAGAGCCGCTGGATCGGTGCATGGTGTTTCCAAGATTTCAGCCCCAGCCAGGATAGGATTGATTTCTCCTTCGGATTCATGTTCCCCCTCACAAGACATCGCCCCCATAGCTGCTCTCCAGCTCCAAAAAAGCTGCCAGGTGGAAAGAGCAGGTGGGGAGGAGCAGGAAAGCAAGCCAGCAGCAGGGAGGGGATGGGTGACCTCCAGAAAATGTGCTGGAAAAGCAAGGGAGGCAGGTCGCGAGGAGGGACGGGTTTCAGCACCTGCTGCAGCGAAGCCCAGCGCTGACCTGGGAAGGGATGACGCAGGGGAGTGGATTCCAGAGGATTTTGGCAGCATGCAGTGATCAGCGCGCATGCTGCCAAATGCAATGACTCCTTTGGGTGCCTGCGAGAAACTCAGCACATGAGATCAACGCAGACGGCGCGCAAGGAACAGAGACTGTCACGTGCGCGCCTTCGTCCCCCCCAGGAGCCTCCTCGCCCCAGGCACACAAGGTGTGGGCATTCTCCCCATCCCTCTGAGCACATGCGTGGAAGAATACACGTGTCTGTTTGCACGTGTGCGAACACAAAGCCTGGTGCATGCTGCCGCACCCAGCCCACACGCCAAGGACTTTCCTGGCAGGATTTGACTGCCAACACCGCGGACCCCCAGCGCAGCCCCCCTGCCCACCTTGCTCCACGCTGGAGCTGCCTGCCCCAACATAGGGCTGGATGCTGCTGCCAAGTTGGGGAACAGTGGCCGAGTCCTTCTCACCAGGATCACTACTGGTTACGGAGCTGGTGTGAGACCACGGGGAGTGGGAAGGCCTGATCCAGCTGCCACCAGCACCAGGCCCCAAATCCCAGCTGCTGCCAGAGGCTGACTTTTAATGATTAACCCTCACCACCACACCCACTGGTCAATGCTTGGGTCGGCAGGTGGAAGATGAAAGCAGACAGAGAAGCATAGTGCAGCCCATGCAAAAGGCTGAAAGCCCTGGGTGAGCGGTGCTAGCCCACTGACTAGCTGGCCTGCAAAGCAAACTGCCTTGAGCTCCCTGCAGAGAGGAGGCCCTCACTCCCTACTGACCAAGAGGAGGTTTGAGCAACTTTTCTGTGTCCTCCCCTCCATAGAGAGCTTCCCAGCCATCTCCAGGGTGCTGAGAAAGGTGTATGCTGGTGTGGCTACATGGGTTAGGACCCCTTGCCTCCTCCCTTGCCTCCGCCACCTCCCAGGAGAAATGCAACCTGTCCCTTCCGCAAGGTCTCCCTGGATGACTGCTGCTTGCCTCTGCTCAGCAGCTGTAAGGCCCTGGCCCTGTGCAGCGCTGAAGGGCTGAGCTGCAGGAAAACCACCACTGGGCTTTTTTTTCTGTGGGGTTTTGAGCCCCATTTTGGATATGGAGGGAAAAGTCCTATCCCCCCAGCTGGAACACCACAGCATGAATCCACGGTAAAGTACTTAACCTCAAGCTCCTTCCCAAGAGGTCTGGAGAATGCTCCAAGGACTGTCCATCTGATCGCAATGCTGCAGATATCCCACCCCTTGCTCCACAAAGAGCCTCTTCTGCTTTATTTCCCTATCTCAAAACTGCTCTCCCCAGCCTCTTGCTGCTTTTGGGTACCGGTGCCAAGGACGGCTGTGTGAATGCATCCGCAAGGAGCTGGGTAGGGCAAAGCTAGGCAGGGAGGGAGGCATCCCAGGGAAGTCTCCCATCATGAGGTGATGCACAGCATCGTGCAGGTCTCACCGGGGGGCAGCAGGCTGTGCTCACGTAGCTGGGGAGTGAAGGGAGGGCCAGAGAAGGCAGAGAGAACAAATAGAAAACCAAAGGATGCTCTATGCAAAGTGCTGAGTAGAAGGCATGAGCATTGGCCCAGACCTTCCCACCTCCTGCAAAAATAACACATGCATGCAGGTATTTTGGGGGAGGGGGATGGAGATGGACTTGTATGGGGCTGGTGGGCAGCGTTCCTGGAGGTGGTCCCCATCACACCCAGCTGTCTCATCCTCCTATGGCAGCTTTGTACATTGGTGTGCAGGGTAGCTGGCTGGATCCACTCCCTAACAAAGTGGCCAAAAGACCTGTGGAGCCAGACACTGCCACAAGCACATAGCAAGTCTGCAACATGCCAGGGAAATCATCCACGCAACAACGCGGCACCAAAGCCCCTTCCCCAAACCCACCGAGGAGCAGCAGCATCCCCTTGAAGCTTCTCCTGTTTGCAACACACCTCTAAGCTCAGACCATGTCGGCCCAAGGTCCCGGAGAGCAAAGGTTTAAGAGCACCGCTCCAGGAGAGCCGTGTCCCAGTGGAGCCAGGACAAGAGCAGGGATGTCTGTGGATGCATCTGGGACAGAGCCCCATGGAGGCATCCCCACCACGTGAAACTCGGCCTCTGGTCCCCGAGTGGGTTGGTTTTTTTTGTTCAACATGCTACTCTCCAGCCTTGTAAGGCGAGTCCTCATGGTGCCCAAATAAGCTGAGTATTTTTGGCTGCTCTCCCCGCAGCCTTGGGCTGGCCTTTGGGAAACACATACCCTGCAGCCCTCCATGCCCTGGTAATTGAAGAGGCTGATGCTGCTCTGGGCCAGAAAAGGGATTACAGGACACGCTTAAGGGCTTGAATCCATAACCTTCAGCCTCCCTCGGAGCTTGGGTCCCTCCGGCCTGAATCGTGGCGGCAGCACCGCCAGCCGGCAGCACAGCCGGCACCTCCGTCCCAGGCGTCCGAAGGGCATGGCTAGCATTTGGGTTTCAAGCTGGGGCAGAGTATGCTGCCCCTCCGGGCTGCTGGCAATTTACTGCTTTTCAGGCTACAAGGAGACAAATGACTATAATTTAACAAACAGACTTTATCTTAAAACGAGCGCCTTACCCAACACCTATTGATTCCTGCTCCCCCTCCGGAGAACTCTCCGCAATTAAGCTGTCACATCCCTAATGCCCACGTAAAAATGAGCCAGCTCCAGCGTCTCCCAGAAAACCTCGCCCGCGCAAGATTACAAAATGCAGCTGCCGAGTTTCCTTTTTACCCCTGAATTAGCCAGAGATGAAATTTATCTCGGTGGTAGACAGCAGAGCTTTTATCTGCATCCTTCCAGCTGCCACGCAGCTCACAGACAGCTTGTGTTTCGCCCATCCTTTTCCAAACCACTGATTGTTTCACACAAAAGTCAGGAGGATGGTGCCCTCCACAGGCAGGGCATTGGGGAGAGCAGAGACTCAGGTTTTTGTGCTTGTAAGCCCTTGCTGATTCCTGGCCGCTGGGACAGAAGGGCATGCTGCAGAGAAGGGGTGCAGCTGGTAGCACTCCGTCGCCCGAGGGGCTGGCACAGGGATGCTGTGGGCTCCCCTGTCCCATGGCCCATTCCCACTCCACTGGCCTGGGACACAGGCTGGGCAGCCCCAAACACATCGCATCAGCAGGCTGTGCCTCAGTTTCCCCATTGTCACAAACAGGTTGAGTCCTGGTGACACCTTGCTTTCCTGAGAGCAGGTGAGGCAAGCAGTAGAATTGCTTTTTTTTCACCCCCAAAAGGCCAATTAAGCCATTGTTTTTAACATCACTGCAACACAACTGTGCACCCATGCTCCCTGTACAGGGCTGGCAGCAGCCTCAGTGGAGCGGCTCAGAGGTCTGCAGGCTCAGCTAGAGCTGCTGTGGCCCCCAGATCCCCCCAGGAACCCCATGGAGAAGCCAAGGGGAGATGCAGCAAAGCTAAAAAAGCCCTGGACATCCACAGTAGCACCATGGGGTGGGATTCAGCTCCAGGGCAGCAGACGGGTGCCTGAAAATCCTGAGATTTTGCGTTTCCAGTGCCCCAGCCCAGCTCAGGGGAAGGATTTCTAACCCGCTGCTGCTCACCAGGAGACAGGGGAGGGCAGCCGAGGGGAAAGACAGCACTGAGAAAAACAGCAGCAGGGGGAAAAAAGCCACAAGAGAGGCTGCAGTGCCAGAGATTAGGAAGGGATATTTGAGATTTAAGAGATTGGGGAGCTAGACTTAATTACACGCCACACACTCCGGCAGTGAGCCACCAGCTGCCGTTCGTTTCACTGATGCGGCGTATAGATTCGATAATCACTGCCATGTAGCGGGGATAATCTTCCTCTTGCCATCTCCCGGCACTTATTTCACTGCAGGGGCAGTTGCAGCCAGCTCTGCAGAGAGCCCTGAACCCCCGAGTAGAGCCGGGAGGATTCAGGAGTGCGGGAGGGTGCATCCAGACGGATGCTCAGCCTCTCAGTAAGGCTGCACAGTGATGGTGCTGGGCTGGGCAGGGTGCCTGGCCATCCCCATCAGTCCACAGTGAGACCATCCCACCTCGAAACCTCCTTGCAAGGGAGGACTTGGTCCTCTTTACTGGGGAAGCCGGTGTCATTTATTGATAGTGGCCCCTTGAGGCAAGCAGGGGACTAAGCAGATGCATGAGAAAGGCTCTGCAAAGCATAATAAAAGCAAGAGGAAAAGCCACACTCATAAAACATCGAACACCAGGAGTTAATAGGGGGCAGCGGGGGTGCCACGGCTCGCTTCTCAGCCCCGAAAGGACCTCACCGGAGCTCAGCACGGCGATCGTTTTACTCGCGGCATGAAACCTAGGCATCTCTTGCTTGTTCCTAGGAGGACAAAGTGGTCCCTGTGACCACTGGGTCCCTGCCAGCACTGCTGGGAGGGCAGTGGAAGGCACGGAGCAGTGAGCTCCCCCTCAGCCCCCAGCTCCCATCCTCCCTGGAACGTCAATCAGGCACCTGCCAGCAAGGCCAATTCACTTCCATTTGGAAAATTAAAGAAATAAAATGAATCGTTTGCTTAATTTGAAAGGGTGGCAGGAAGCAAAGTCGCCTTGGGCCCGTGCCAGCGCACAGAGGTCTGCTACTTCTGGCTCAACTGCAGGGTTTCACTTGGGGAAACATCAACTTCTTCCCTTCCTCTGCCCACTGGACCAAACAGCCCCTGCCTGGGGGGCTGCGGGGACTCCCAGTCCACTCCCACCAGTTCCTCTGCTCCAAAACAGG
The DNA here is from genome assembly GCF_036417535.1 of Chlamydotis macqueenii. Taxonomy (NCBI): domain Eukaryota; kingdom Metazoa; phylum Chordata; class Aves; order Otidiformes; family Otididae; genus Chlamydotis; species Chlamydotis macqueenii. Next base: position 8,979,295 of record NC_141593.1, on the reverse strand, counting down.
GCAGGAGTGGGCAAACACAGGGGTGCTCAGAGCAGCGATTTCCCCCACAAAGCACATCCAAGGGCCACGGGGACCAGCTGCCCCGGGAATGAGGGCTGAAACAGTCGTGACTGCTTGGCACCACTGCCTCCTCAGGGGCACGTGGGCTTTGCCTTCAGGGTGCAGGTCCCCAGGACCCACTGCCACAGCCCAAGGCAGGAAGGAAAGAGCAAAGGTGGCAGTGAAAGTGACAGAGAGGTGCAGGGCAGGCATCCCTCAAACTGTCTTCTCTCAGCGTCCCTATGGGCTCAGCCCTGGAAATGGACCCCACCCCCATTTTCATTATTTTGCTATTGCTTGCTGTCTCAGCTGTTCTCAGCTCTGGGGCAAACTTTTGCTCACAGGAGCTGGCCTCGTCTGGGCTCTGCAGCCTCAGAGCCTGTGGGATCTGCTCCCACTTTGTCCCAGGCAGGGGAGAAGGAGCCGCTGGGAGAGGACCTTGCCCTCCAGCCAGCTCTCTGAGACAGGACTGAGCCCTGGGCTGCGTCCTTCCCCGTTCCCAATGTGTCTTCCTCACTTACAAGACACGAACATCATCTCTCATTGCTTTTTTCCTCTTCCCCCTCCCAACCAAGGCGAATCCCCAAATCCCAGCTCCTTCCTGCCAAAGACATGTGCACCTGCAGAGCAGCTGGTGCCAACATCTAGAGCAGAGCCAAGCACAACAAACGGGCTAAAGAGCCCTCACTGCACAGAGACCAGCTTACAAAAACAACCGTATTTCACCCAAACTCTATTAAACTGTCCTGGATTATTGCTCCATTTCCTTTCCCACCACTGAGGATCAAATGAGATTTCTGTGGCTACACAGAGATGCTCACATGTCTTCCCTTCAGCTGCTCCTTCTGTGCTCCGCGCGGGGTGAAACCCGCCATGGGGTGGTACAGCTTTGCATGCAAATGATTTCCCTTCAATGGATGACTTTTTCATGTTGGGAAAAACACAACCGGGAGCACATTCCCACACACAGTTACCCAACAGATGACCCTTCGCCAGAGCCCAAGATTGTCCTACAAGCTGGAGTCTCTTTGCAAAGCTCAGACAAGGGGGTTACACAGGCTTCAAAGCCAAGAGGGACCGGTGTGATGGTGGTACCAACTGGCACAGCCCTGCTGCATCCCAGCACTCTTCACTCAAGGGTACCCACAAGCTCCAACCCCACTTTTCGCACAGCAATTAATGCAACGAGGCATTAACCAAGGAACAGGGCATTACTCTCTTCCCTTTCCTTGTGAGCATCCCTCTCGCTTTACCTTCAAGCTTCAGAGTTTTCCTTGGAGGACTTGAAAGCCAGCTGCAAACAGGACTCGTTGTTTACAAGTCAGAGGATTTAAAAGCTGTGCAGGAGATTCGGGGCACAGCTCCCATTAATTTCACCAAGTTTTACACATCTAAGACTCAGCCGTCAGCTTCTGACAAAAAAAAAAAGGCGGCTCACTTCAAGGCAAAAAATAGTCAAGAAAAATGAACTTTGCTTCCATAGGCTTTTCAAAATAGAAATGCAACAGTTCTTGCAGGCACTTGACGGGCTTTGCAAATAGATAAGGGTGTTTGGAAACCAAAATCAGGAAAACTTCCGCTGCCTATCTTGTCCCACAGTGTCTGCACACATACACACCCTGGCTCAGCCATCAGCGGTGTCTGGAAAGGAAACACAGGGAAAAAGTCCAAGAAGTTTAATGAACTGTCACAGCTTAACAAACTAATCCCTGCTTATGCTCACCTCATCCCAAATGAGAGGCTGGAAAAAAAAAAAAAACAAGCGTGCGACATAAGGCAGCTATCTCTTATCTGTTCCGTTGTTCTGTGTGGGCAGATGATCGCGCAGAGGCTGCTGGGTCATGGCAAGGCACTGCTCACTCCTCTGCAACGCACGGCCAGAACCGAGCAAATACCTCACAATAATTTCCCATGAAAAGTTTGCATCTGTTTTCCAGAAATATTTCAGCTAAAGGTAAAAAATGCGCATGGGAGCAGTGCAGCTTACGAAATGCTCATGCTCCCAGAAAAACTGCTTTGAACTTGGACATGAATATGCATTTGGAAGATTGGGTGCAGAAAGACAGTCCCCACCTCAGTGCTATTCACTCATGGCAGGACTGTTGAGATGCAGGACCACAGCTGAGCGAGCCGAGGTGAAGGCAGAGCAAAAGGACAACAAGAAGGAGGTGTTTTCCTCCTGCTTGCACCGAGCCCCAGACAGATTTTGCAAAGGTTTTGGGGAGAACACTGTGCCCCTAGAAAAAGCTAAAGTAGGAGCCACCAGCACATCAGCTGCCCTCCCTGAAGCCGCAGGGAGCCCAGCGCCTTCATCCTGGCATCCTCATCCTCGGGAGGCAGGGCCGAGCACCTTGCTGGCAGCCAGAAACAGCACCACCAGACAGGTTCCTGCTGCCGAAAACCCTGGGCAAGCTGCTCCTGAGCGATGTAAATATTTGTTGGCAGGAGGCACTGGGTAAATAACTCGGCAGCAGTGCAAACAACAGCAAGTAGCATTTTCTTGGTAAAGCAGCACCTAGGCTTTCAGTCAAGGCTGAAGGCTACATTTTCTTAGGCCCTTTATTGAGCTATCAGAAAGCTTTAGCTCTGCCATCTCCATTATAAAGGCACACACGCACACAAGCATGAGCTCCTGCTCCCCAAATCCTCCCCTCTACAAGAACTGCTTCCTGGCAACCCCCAGAAAAGGGAGAAATTCATTGTCTGAAACATCAGCTGCTCCTGATCCATGGCTCCAAGCTTCACAAAAGCCAGTATCTGAATGCAGCATCATAGTCCCATCACACAGGCAACGCTTCAGAGATGCCTGGAGGACAGTCAGTACCAAACTGGAAACGACTGCAATGACATCGGGATGCAAGTTGAGCTGAGCAACAAAGCCTGGGTGCAGATGCTACATCAGCTTGTAATCCTACATCTCAGCAAGAAGGTGGGATTTATTATGAGGTTTTTCTTTGCGCTTAAGTAATGATTTTATGACATTGCAAAGAAAATCCTGGTTCCAGCTGATGATGGCTTGCTCTAAGGCAGTAGAAGTATCAGCTATGTTGCCAGTCTATCTCACAGGGGTGACAATTTTTTTTCCCGTTCTGCATGAGTTTCTAAGAATAGGTTAAAATTTTTCAAGAAAAAGCTAAAGTCCACAGATCAGGAAGAAAGGAAGGAGCTGGGGAAGCTGGTGGTCCCCAGGGGGGTGGTGAGGAGGTAGGAAGTTAGGTCGCACAGCACAGATTTGCTTTTCACATCTTCTCCAAGAAGACATCCAGTGGCTTCGGGTCAGACCCCACGTCACCGCTAATACACCACCCTGAAGAAATGATTCTCTGCAGGAAAGCAAATGGGGCGACAGGATCTGCTGCCAAACCCTTATGCCTCATGGATGGAGAGAGGGGAGAGCAAGAGGAAATTAAAAACAAATCCCAGAGCTGGGGATGTGCCGAGGGGCAGCCGCGGCACAGTGTTATCTCTGTCGGCAGGGTGGGCTCCACGGGGGTCACAGTGGAGAGGGGATTAAGCACTCACATCCAGACGAGCAGACATGCCTCTGTAAAGGCAGGGGAAAAGGGGAAGTGGCTCTGAAAACCAACAGGAGGACAGGTCTCACTGGGATGGTTGCACAGTTGGACAAAGCACTGGTGAGACCGGGAGAAGATGAGCACGTTGGTGGTTTTCCCGGCTGGAGTCTGCCAGGCAGGCTTCCCAGGGAGAAGACAACCCCATGCCATGGGATGATGCTCACCTCGTCTGGTGTGGCCAACCTAGGAAGAGTGAAGGGGATGCACATGGAGAAGAAAGGGAAAAGGAAGAGGTGAGATGATAGCATTAAAATATAAATGAGAAGAGATGGCTATGAAGATACCTTTAAATCTACCCAGATGGGAAGCCACAAGTAACCAGGTCCCCACACAGCATTAGCACATCACTTATTAATCATCCATTAATGAAAGGGCTGCAAACAGCAGAGTCCCATCTTCTACCACTACAATATCTTTCAGCCATTCCTCCTTACCTCTCCAATTTTATTCCAAGAAATTCCTCCAAAAGCCAACATTCGAGAGCTGTGCTTTCATTTCTCTTCTCTATTCTATCAACCAAAGCTTTAAAAGAAACAAACACAAGAAGAAGCAGCTCCACAGCAAGTTTCCATCTAGTCCTTTTTCCATGCAGGACTTGCTGCACGCCGATGAAAGCCCAGAGCCCCTTCGGAAACTCTCACGCCACTTCTCTCTCTGGCTCTGCCCACAAAAGCAAATTCAAACCTCTAATCTTTTTTATTCTAGGAAAATTATTTGCAAAATGAGTCCAAGCCCCCTAGAATGCATTATGTCTCTTTTACTATTTGCTGAAGAGCTTCAAGGGGCCTGCAAGCTCCTTGCAAAAGTACCTGGTTTTCACCAATAACTTCTGCAGCTGACTGCCTCTCGCAGGGTGGATGAGGGACCTAAAGAATAATTCTGCACTGGTGTTGAAAATAACAACACCTACTGTTAACATGTGTATCTTGCAAGGTATGAGTACCTATACCACCCTCCTTTCATTTCAGAGAAATGACTTGCTTTCTGGATTCAGTAATAATTTCAGCAAAACCACGGTCACAAGAGATGCAGTTTTGGAAGGAGCAAGCGACTTGTTACTCCGCTATTTATAAACCTTTTAAAATACATGTACAAACATAAAAACAACACTCCCCCTGAACATACACATACGACCTTATTTGATCAGATCTCATAAAAACCAGATGCTATCTTGGAAACTAACTTCCTTGGGAAAATAAACTGCCTGTAGTAAATCCCAGGGCCCGTATGGGCAGCATGGTCTGTGCAAGGCTTGCCACTTTGCAGAGTCCCGGCACAACAGAATAACATTAAAACTCTCTGCAAAGCAGAACAAAAAACAGGGAGAAGCCACGAAAATCTCACAGCAACCACCAGCAGGGAGCTGGGCTTGGTGATAGGGTTTTGGGGTGATGGAGGCAGCTGAGTACATAAAAAAAAAAAAAAAAACCAAAACCCACAACCCACGGGTGTCAGGAGGTTGTCAGCATCTCGGAGGCACCGCCATAAAATCCACAGGCAGCAAAGGGGTTTACGGGTCGGCGGGAGGGCTGGCGAGAAAGAAAGCAATGCGCCGGGTGACAGCGGAGGCTCTGCGCAGGGAGGCTGTCAGCGCCCGGAGGTGGCGGAGAGCCTCCCGCTCCACCAGCCCAGCCTCCTGCGAACTGCGCAAGCCGGAGGGGAGCAATTGCCTGTGGACTCAAAAGCGTGTGGGGCTGCTTTCCTGTAGGCATGGGGTGTTGGTGGTCTTGCACGGCCCAGAGCTGGTAGAATCACGCTGCCATCAGCCAAGTGGGATGGAGGGCCAGCCCCGGTGCTTCTTGGATGCTCGGCAAAGCTTCCCAAGCTCACAGACGGAAATGAAAGCGCGCTGAGCGTGGAGGGATGCCTGTCCCGGATATTCGGCGCAAGGAAGAATGTGGAGTTCTCGGAGCGGGCATGGCCACCCGCAGCTGTGCAAACAACCCCGCCGAGAAGGTGACTTACCTTGGCCCCTGGCCGTGATCGCAGACCCCCCACCTCCAGGAAGCCTTTTCTCTTACCCAAAGACGGGACGAGCAAAGTTGAGGGATATTTCCCAGTGGGAAGCTGCCGTCTCACATACCAGTGCCTTAAATGAGCTGGCATGAGTTGGGACCAAGCACTGATAGCCACTGTCACCCTGACCCAGCCCAGCACGTAGCAGTTGCTCCTCAGTTTTAATTTATCCTTGCAATTGAGGGGAGATTCTCTGCCAGCAGAAGAGCTGTGAGAGCAGCAAGAGGGCTCGCTGTGCTGCTTGGGTCTCATCCCCCATCACAGCACCCCCGCAGCGCTGCAGCCCAGGAGGGATCTCGCATCCAGTCGGGACAGGCAGGAGAAATGTGAGGCCCCAATCCAGGAAAGCACATGCTGATCCATCAGCACCCAAGTACTCCTGACCCCTGTCACCTAGAGGAAACTAACTTCAGATGGTGAGAGAGAGAGGAACGGAGAACGATCTGTGCTAGATCCAGGGGGAATTGGATGCCTGGGGCTGAGCTGAGGAAAATGATGTGTCAGAGCCTGGACATAACCCCAAGTGCTGGTGGGTCTGAACCTGGTCCCCAAAGGACTATTCCTGATGCTGCAGGCAGGAGAGGAAGAGAAAGGACGAGCCAGTGATTCAGGATGCTCAGCCTGTGCTCCTGGCTCCACGGCAGCTTCCCAGCCTGGATCTGGAGGTGTGGAGCCCAGGAAGGGTGAAGGTGCTACCAATTCTGCTCTTCCTACCTCCAAACATTTTTTTCATATTTTGCCTCCCCAGAGGAAATAGACAGTCTGACAACAAATAAAGATGGAAGGGTTTTTAATTCCACATACTTTTTTGAGATGTGGGCGAGGAGGAGGATGGGGGATCTAGCGCAATCTCTAAATCTTTGTTTCCCTAGGCTCCCTCAAGTCTATTTCCTCCCAATCTTCTGTGCTGCTTCAACCAACTTTTATTTTTGAAAAAATAAATAAGAATAACTGGCAATAAATACAGGCAGTCTTAGAGAGAATCTGCTGGGAGAGCTCCGGATCCTGGTGGGGATCTCTGGGCACCCCTGAAACCCCAGGGCCCATTTCTCCCCAGTGGGAGATGTGGATGGCAGTTGGAGACGTGGACCACAGCAGCAGCCCCGTTGGGTGACCATCCTGCCCTGGCTAGGGAGCAGCTCGCCCAGCCCTAGCTGGGAAGGGGCTCTCCCAGGCTCGGTGTGACTTTTCATCGCGTGCATCTATTGGATCCAGATGGGGAGAGGAGATGGAGAGCCGCCAGGCCAGTGCAGAACAGCCACAGCAAGGAACCTGTGGGGTACCACAGCTTGACCCCGGGAATAGAGCCTGGTCCAGTGGCAGCACAAACCACTGGCTGCAGCAAGCTGGACGGATGGGAGCTTGCCTTCCCAGCATCCTTAGGAAGGGAGAGAGATGCTGTGCCGTGCAAGAGTCTAGGATGAATTCTGGCTTTTCAGGGTTAGGACCAGGGATGCTGTTGTACGACAAAGCATTGCGTAATCCAGAGCAAGTCAGCACCAATAGCCACACTAAATCCTACTGCTCTGAGGGTACTCATATCACGTGAGTACATTGATCATGCTTTCCTATGTCTCAGCTTAAAGACCCCTCTAACCTCAACAGGAGCTAGCAGTGGCTGAGAATTTCAGGCAACTAATGCCAACTGAAAAAAAAACAAAATAAATATTCAAGTTATTCAGAAAAATAAGAACGAGAGAGGGAGGAGAACCCTGCAATGCGCTAATTCCTGTCTGCCACCGGGAGCACCATCTTAAAATGAACCAACAACCAGCCATCACACAAAACCCCAGCTGCAATCACACTGGCTTCTCTTCTCAAAGCCTTTCTACAAGCTTTGAGGACACTTCCCAATAAAAAGGGTCCGCTTTAGTGGAAACAAAAAAAACCCCACAAAACCCAAGAACACAAATGTCTTGCTCAACTGCAAAACCAGCCACAGTTGACCCACAAACCCAACACCAAGCAGCACACGAGCTGATGGTCATCCCTCGCTAAGCACCTGTCCTGGTTCTGGCTAGGACAGAGTTAATATTTACCTGAGCTGGGTGGAGAACTGAAGCTGGTAGCCCCTATGGCTGGGATAATTAACTAATTAGCTAACAGCTGGGGTTAATTTACCCAAATTAGCCCAAGGGCTATTCCATCCCATGTGACATCATGCTCAGTATATAAGTGAGGAAGGTGCTGAAGGGAGCCTCCTGCTACTTGGAAGAAACTAGGTGTGGAGATTTGTTGTAAGGCATTATACTGTATTTGTATTCCATCACTGTTTTGTTTTCTTCTGTCATTACTGTCAAATTTACTTTTTGTTCAATCTCAACCCACGTGTTTTCTTTCTGGTTTTCTTTTGTTTACCAGCTCTCCCCCTATTCTCTCAGAGGGTGGGGGGAGTGGGAGAGAGACTGCATAGTTTGGTCCCGACTGGGGCTGAACTACGACACCACCACAGCATGTCTTCTCTTCACCTTGCAGCTGCGATGGAGTCTTCTCGTTTGTCTTCTTGCCCTGGACTATACAAAGAAGTTCACAGAAAAAGACAAATACGTCATGGCCACTACCCTGGGTCCATCCTACCGGCCACAGTTCATATGATACCAAATACACCTTATCTCCCGAACGGGGCAAGACAAGTCAAAACAGCACAAAAAGATAAGCAAGACCACACACAAAAGACATGGGCAGGCAAAAAGACCAACAGAAAAAGCCATACTCTTAGGATGAGTTTCAGGAAACGACTCGTGACAACCGATATTTTATCCCAAAGCCAGGGACTGTCTCTTACCAAGCTCTGGTACCACTGCCCTGGTCCTGTATCTCCTTCATCGCACCAGTTTGGAGCTATCACAGCCCCCAAAGCAACACTCTGGGAGCCTCCCAAATTTGTCCTGGGCTGCAAAGATCCCACTGTACCATCTGTGGGACCACTCAATCCAGCTTTACCATTTCCTAGGACGTGGCATGCCACCTTGGTGCTGAATCTGTTCTCAACACCAAACAAGCACCAAAAAACCCTCCCCAAAACCAGCCCGTATTGTAGCAGAGCAGGGGGTTAAAGTCCCAATTACAGAATTGGAAACACAGTTACCCAAGAGAAAAATAAACCAATTACAAAAAAATCCAAAAACACAATTCCAGATTATATTTAACACTCAAATTCCTCCTTAATTGCTCCAGTGTCTCAGCCAGCTTGCAGGGGAGGAGTGGGGACTGGCAAATTAGCTCCCCCCAGGGCTGCTTCCCCCTAGGGAGCTTTCCCAATTTACATTCCCATTGTGTTCTTTAATTAGTACATTCCTACAGCTTTTTTGAGAGTCCCAACACTTCCAGGGCTGTGACAGTACTTTATAAATAATAAGTCAGAGGGAATATTCGCTGTACCCTGCTTCACTCCTCCCAGTGTCCTGGTCGGTGGCTGGCAGCTTTCGCAGGGACCACACACGATCTAGAGCAGCCCACCACCGATAGCCCCAGAGGTGGCCTTTGGTGGGGACCTCAATAACCTCCTTTCTGCTTCTTCTGCCCTCCTTGCAAGTCTCTTATTTGGGGTCCCGCTTCCCAGAAGAGCTTCTCCCAGGCGAAGTGTGTGGATTTGATAACATCCCCATAATGTGGTCCTCGTGCTGGTGAGAAGGGTTGGGGGGACATCTTGAGCGAAGGTCCCTGCAGCCCTTTGGCTGTCTGGTGGCTGGGAAGGACGCTACCCGCAGGCACCAATGGCTCAGTCAGCCTTTATGACTCAGGCTCTACCCAGAACCATCCCAACCCAGCATCAGCGAGCACACTGAGTTCAGCTCCTCCACACCAGGACTCAGGCAATACCCTCCAGCCTATGATTTCTGGCACCCTAGGGAGGCACAAGCTACTTTCTCAAGGACAAAAAAAAAGGGGGGGAAATTCATTTCGCCTGCAGCACATCAGCCAGTTCTTAACAGGAACAGGGGCTGGGCAGAGCCCAGGACCCCTCCCCACTCAAAACAGTGGGAAAGCCTCCACCACCTTCAGCTTCACAAAGGTTTCACCCAGATAACCCTAAAAACCAAAGCATCAGACTCCAACGCAACACTTTCCCAAGTCTCGTGAGGGGATGATTTATGAAGGCAGACACCGTCCTTAACCTCTGACCACGTCCCCACTGCCTGCAGGGCATTTAGCAGCCTGCCCTGGACTGTACGGCAGCAACGTGGGGAGATGACTGCGTTTTTATCTCCCCAGTTAGCACAACCAGGTGCTGTGAAGGAGATCCATGGGATCAGCTTACCTGCAGAAACCCGGCTACTTCACTGACCCCTGCGCCCAGGACGAGCCCTGCACGCAGCAGAGCCACTCACCCTGCGTGCTTGCACACATGCGCAGCGCTGCTTGGCACAGGCAGCGGGCACTAATAACCCACTATTTGCAGCCCCATCTGGTTCTGACACGTCCATTATTCAAAGGCATTTGGCAAAGACCTTGGGCAACTTATTTGCAGAGGCCAGGTCCGTTCACAAGCTCATGAATTCCCAAGCTATTCGCTGGCCATGCCCGTGGCCAAGCTGTGAATAGGTTTTTGGCAGGTTTGAAAGGAGCTAGTGTTTTCTGAAAACACCTGCCTGGGAAGGCTGCAAAAGCCCGCATATTTCCATTCCCATTTAAGATGCACATCTTGCCCTCCCAGAGGCGGGAATAAGATGAAAACTTGATTTGTCTGCAACTATAGACACTAAGAGCATCCCTCACCTTTCAGCAATCTCATGGGACATCAAGTGACACCAGGACCCGTGAGCCAGGGGTGGAAGTCTCGCCCCACCCCTTCCTACCCACTCAGGGCTGGAAATGGGGCAAAGCAGAAGAAGCTTGTGGCCTGGGACCATCCCCAGTCCTTCTGCCGAGCCCCTCTCATCCTGCTTACGATGAGAGGAGGTTAAAGGATGCAACTGGCTGCCTCCGCTTCCAGTCCAGCCCCAAGTTCAGAGCGATGCCCTTGGGAGCGCATTCCTGGTCCTGCAGCTTCCCCACTGAGGTAACGCACCAGCCAGAGCCCCACGGAAGACCTGGAAAAAACATACTCGGCACCTTTATTTCCAGCCAACTTGTACCATGCCTTCCTCTCCCTCAACTCACCAGGGCGTTGCAAAGCACACAATATCGGGGTTTGCCATCTTGCCTGTGCAAAGATACGGCAAGTTTTTCCCTCCCACCCTGCAGCTGAGGCTCTGCTCTCCTCTTCCCCAGATGCCTTGCTCAGAGCAAAGCCCTGCTGACATTTGCTCGGCCGGTGGGCAATCCTTCCCTGCCAGCAACAGCAGCCCACCAGGCTCTCTGAGAGCAGGCAGCATCACACACCCGCTCAGGGAAGGAGCGGGAGGCGCAGGCGGGGGAATATGAGATGGGGTTTGCTGGGAGACAGCTCTGTGCTTTTGGCAGGACTCGAGGGCATTTGTTTTGAAGCTGTGTTTACATGCCTTTGATCAGACGTGTTCAACTTTTCTGGTGCGTGACAGCAGCAAAACAAGTTTGATACACGGATAATGAAACACATTGTGCGCCTGTACGTGTAAACAGCTGTAACAAGGCTGCGCACATCAGTAACTCAAAGCGGTGGCAGGTGGGGGTGTGAAGACAGGGAGATGCATCATGATGATGCCAACAAGTTAAATATATATACATACACACAAAAAAAAAAAAAAAAAAAAAGCACGAACCCAGCAGCAACAGCTCAATCTCAGTTGCTGGAGATGGCCAAGTGGAGTCTGCCCTGAGCCTGCTGCAAAAGAAAACTCCCTCCAGTAATGTGGGGAGCTTTTCCTCTGTAGCTAAAGAGGCAGGAGCATCATGGCTCAGGGAGTCTCAGGCCTGGCTCACAGCAGCAGCCCAGGGCACCAGTGCGGAGTAGCCCATGCCTTTTCCAACTTTTGAGGTTTATCAGCAAGCCTCAAAGTCAGAGCCATCTTTTCAGAAATTTCAGCAGAAGAGCAGAGAGCAAAAAAAGAAAGGCAACTTCCAGAGAAGCTCCTAAAATAACTGCTCTCCGAAATCCTACAGCACACCTGGCACAATTACCAAGGACATACTCACATATGTTTAGAACAACTGGACCACTAAATACCCTGCCGTCATTTCAGGCCTTGCAAAGCAATAAAAGCTCTCTCACAGCACGTCAGGGAAATGCAGAGCGCTGCCGGCATCCTTTCAGCACAGGAGGACAACACGGGAGCCACGCGCACGGTCGTAAGCTGGGAAACGTTTCCAATGCGCTGCTTGGAAACGTTTGTTGAACTTGGAAGCCGTATGTTGAACTGCTAACGCAGTCCCTGGCACGGGGCAGAGCCTCAGCACAGGCTGTGGGCTGCTCCCATGGAGCGGTTTGGATGCAATAATCCTATTTTGGAGGTTAAAGGAGACGTGGAGAAGTGTGGATGCTCCAGCCTCTGCAAGAGAGCAAACCCAAGCATGTTTAATTTACTACCGCAAATGCTAGTAGAGAGACTTTATAATACAGTCCCATGCTGACCATGCTTCAAGATGAGAGATGCCACCATCTCTCCGTGCTTAGCGCAGCAAATGAGTGGAGCATGCTGGCACAGGAGGTTTCCTAATGGCATGCCACCTCACTACGCAACCTGTCAAGCCGACGCAGGCTTAAGCAGTGGATCTTAGTTGGCAATAGAGGGGGAAGTGAATACTCAGCTGTGATAAATATTTAACGTGCTTTTAGTCCTGAAGAAGTGTAGCACTGAGGCCATCATCCTGTAAGTGAAAACCAAGGCTGATTAATGGGGGAAGGTACTCCCATTTATAGGAGGTTAGGATCAATCCCAATTCTCAGCTATTTGTTGAATCTTTAATGCTCTTTTTCAAGAGCAGAGTTCCTTAGTGAAGGGTAGCATCCTAATAAGGCTGCTTTAACGGCACGGAAGTTAAGGGGGTATAAATAAAAGCCCCCTGTGAAAAATAAACAATGAGATGAAAAAGGAAGGTTTCATGTGGTCACTGCATTTGGCTGGCTCAGAAAAAACAAAAAACAAAACCAGTTTGGAACTCTTTTCTCTTCCTTGAAGGAGGGGTTTACTTCTTTCACAGTTTGTCCTGTCATCTCAGAGCTCAGCCCACGGCTGCCACCCCCCAGACCCTCCTCTCTGCCAGGCCACAGACAAGCTGCTGCTTTGTGGAGGAGGTAGTGCTGGTGCCAGCCCAACAGTCCATGCTTGATCTTTGCACATTCTTCACTCCATACTAGAAAGCTCTCCATCTTTCACACCTCAGCCCTCTTCTCAGACCCACAGTTTCACCTTCTCATGCTCTACCTCTTCCACCTCTGAGGAAGGTAGCCCCGCACCACCTTCCATCTCACCAGCCAAGACATCCCCCGCCTCTCCAGTTACACCAGCATCAACCAAACGCCCTCTCATGCTCTCAAAGACATCCCTTCACTTCTCCTTTCTCCAGGGCACCCAGGGTGAACAGACAGCTTGTATTTACAAGGCATTTCCCAGTGATAAATCAAGGAGAGCACCCCTTTTTGGGTCTTCCATTGCATCACCCTCCCGCAACCCCCTGCTCCCACACTTGCTTCCCCTAAGAAATTTCCTCTTGCTTTTCTCTGCCTTGCCACCTAGCAGAAATAGCCCCTGCCGCCTGCAGGCAATACCATCCCCGCACATCTCTGCTCATGGGCCATCCCTCCCCTGCCAGCAAGCAGCACAGAAACAAGACCACAGACATGAGCCTTTTAACGAAGATGAAGGGCTACATATTCTTGCCGCCCCTCTCCATCTGCCCATGCCTTTCTGCTTCCATTATGCCTCATGTTGCTTCTTGTCTGAATCTAAACATCAGCTCCTTCCCAGATGTGCTGTTCCCATTGTCTGCACCCGGAACAAAGAGGCCAATGGAGGCATAAAAGGGAGGGGACATGAAGTGAGCCAGGAAAGGTGACAGCGAGAGGCAGCAAGGGAGGGAGTGCATTAGCAGTGCGGGAGATCAAAGATGCCAGAGTCAAGTGCAGGTTCCCATGCAGAAGCATCCCTGCTGAGCCGCTCCTGCTCCATCAAACCACCAGCTAGAAAACAAAGGGCACTGGCTTCTTCCCAGGGTGATGACAACTGGGACGAGAAGGAAATGCCACCCCCAGGCAGGAGCCTAGAGCCTCCCTGGCCCTCAAAGCCTTTCCTCCTCCTCCATCCTGCAAAGGGACCAACCTTCAAAATCCTTGCTCTTCATCTGCTGAAACAGTCCTTAGAGGCCCCCTAAAAAATAAGACTGACCCAAAAGCAGGAAGCATGGCTAGATAAGTTTCCTCCAGGGCTGCAAGTGCACAGGCTCAAAGATAGGGGCTTTACACACATGCTGAATCTCCCTTCCTGCTCCCACCCCACAGGCTGGACCACTCCTCACTGACCACACAGCAGCATCAATCAGCATCTCTCCCTCGGCAAACCATCTCCACCATAATTGTCTTTCCTCATCCACTGTTATAGACAGGGATTAGGAGTAAAGATACCAGGCTAAGCCTTTGCTGCAGATTAACCTGCACATTGTCCTCAGTGACATGTGCCAGACATCTGTCCTCGCCCTGTGAGAGGCCTCAAACATGCTTCCTTGTCTTGCTATAAGCCTTTCAGAGAGATGCTATGAGACATCAGCAAGCTGTCCCAGAACCTCCTTGAGCTCCTAGCAAGAAAGTAAGGAAACAGAAGTATTCTGGTGTGTCCCTGCAAGCTGCCAGAGACAGAAGCTGCCAAGCAACCTGCTGGCATTAGGGGAAAGATCAGCACCAGAGAACCAGCCCCATTCCAAGGGGGACAGCATCACACCCAGTGCCCCCCTGTAGGACTTCACATACCTACTGCCAATTGTCAATGCCAACCAGAGGAAGGATGCTCCCAGCACAGGGAAGGCACCACCAAGCCCTAGTCTGCAGCCAAACTGCCCAGGTGCTCTGGCTTCTCGCCCCAAACCAGGAGACCCTTTGGCAGAGCCACGTGCTTGGGAAGACGATGCCTGTGTGAGCGTTAAGAGACAGGGCTGCTTTTGTTTACAGGCCGCTGGCAATGGCGCTGTGCACCCCGCATGCTCCGCCAGCCAGGAGCAAGCTCCAAGAAAGGAAATTACACGAGCCAGAAGGTTTGATGGAATGAGCCCATTGGGCAGCTTGAAGATAGCTATTAATGGAGAGCTTTCTCTAATTGCTTTTGTATAATCTGGGGCTGCTAGGCGGAACTGGGTAATAAATGAAATCCAATTACATTTTCTCTCAGTATTTATTTTATTAAGTAGAATTCATCAGCTGATGAAGGGCCCCTCGAGGTAATGGCTCATGACCTAGTGGAAGGCACTTTTTTTATTATTATTTTCCCCACTCAGGGAAGCAGATAATTCAGTTCCCCAGTACATACAGACTGCTCCCCCTGCACGGTGGCAGGAGTGACAGGTCCCAGGGGAGGGGGGGATGCCGCAGGGTGCCCAGCACCCACACCGTCCTTCCAAGTAGGATTCCTGCTCTGACTGCTGGAGACCTAATGAGCACAACAAGTGATTAAACCTCAGCTGCAGAGTGCCAGACAAAAATGGAGATGGATCTACAGTGCTCAGCTTGCAGTGTGCTCCAGAGGGATTAATCCCATTGTCGGCTTCCTTGGAAGCAGAACATTTTGGTGCTGGCTCTGCTTCCTTGGGATAGGTCCCTGCTGCATAGGGCTCAGAGACTTTGGGCTCAGTGCAGGACTACGACTGAGGAAGCTGGGAACAGCAGGAACTCGGATCCAGCCCTGTGCTCCAGCACATCCATAAGGTCCAGCCTCGTACCACTCTGCAACACGGCACCTCAGCCACCACTTGTTGGCAGTTTGAGACCCAGTTGCTTCCACAAATCCTGCCCAGCGAGGCCACCAAAAACACTGGTCTCGCAGGGAGGTGCCAGCAGGCAAGGCATGCCAGGGATACCTGGTGCTGCTACGGCTGCAAGGGATGGGGCTGCCAAGCAGGGTTTGCAGGAAGCCGTGGCACTGCTGGAGCACAGATCCCAGGCCCTGGCAGATAGTCCCTTCTTTGGGGTGAGGGAGGCAGCAAAACCCAGCCTCAGTTGGGAGGGGTTGCTCTAAGTGCACCCATCTGAGCTCCAGCCAGCGCCCCTGTGGAGCAGGTGTGGCCACCACAGCTCAACCTCTTTCCTTCTCCTCCTTCCACACCAAAAAGCAGCAACGGGCCTGGGGTTTGCTAGGCAATCATAGGGTCCATCACAGGATCACTGCTCATTTGCTGGAGCCCACAACCAGGGCCCCTCCAGTGTGAGAAGAGAGGATCCCTTGTGAATCTCACATTGGGTTGCTGAGCTTTTCACCACTCTTCTTCCCATCCAGATATTGACTGATGTCCACCCCTTGCTCCTAAACCCAGCACCGACAGCCGCGTCTTGCCCAGCCTTCACTGCCATCTTGTCATACAAGCAATTTATCACCCGCCAGTGAGCACTCATTACAGACGACAGACTCCAGTGTCCATTAATTAATGGGAAATACTCAGAGAGGCACATACGCACGCACAGATCCGTCTGAGCGGTTTCCTATGGCATCTACTGCGGGCGAATCCACAGGCTGCAACAGCGAGCACGGGCTGCGGGAGCCACGGCAGAGGCAGCGAGCAGCAGCCAGGCTCAAAACAAAGAAGAATCAGCACTACTGGGATAAAAAACAGCCTTGGAGGTGATGGAGTATTGTGGTTTTATTCCTGAATTACTAAAACTACTCAGTTTAAAGGATCAGAAGAAGGATGATTATTCAAGAACAGGAGGGCAAGCCAGCCATGTCCCAACTGCTGAGGCTTTGGGGTGAAGGTTAGGCCACCGAACACCCCCAAATGGTGTGCACACTCTTTGGCTGCAGAAACAGCTAACGCTTTACCTGACCTTGCACAGGGGATCAGCTGTTGTTGGCTGTGATGCCCTCTCCGAGCCTTCCACAGGTCTGTCGAGGCAGGATAAACCCAGTCCCCTGACACAGGTTTCCTCACCCAGGGGTACGAGAGCTGCCCCTCAGCAGCCATACACATCCCAGCCCCGGTTCAGCAGCACTGAATGAATGCCCGCCTGTGGCTCAGCCTTCACACCACCGGGTGAACTAAAAATAAACGAAATAGGGGTTCGCAGCGCGTCAGCGCCGGGTTTAAGAAGTGCCATGTTTCACTGCTTCATGGCAGAAGCCAGGCACAGAGGGTGAGGGGAAGAAAAGATTTCAGAGGGATCTTCTGAAACTCGGCTGGCTTTTTGATTTGGGAAGAAAACCTAAAACCGATTTGAAAGGAGATCTAAACATTGTGTCAAAACCCAGCGCTTGATCTTTTTCACAAGTGGGCTTTCACTTTCTCCTGCTGAGGCTACGTGCCAAGCACAACACAGAAACACAAGCTATTCCCGTTGATCCAAAACTATTTTTCACCAAATAAGCCATTAATCTGAAACCTTTTTGCCCAGCTCTGTTGTAGGAGAAGCTATCCGCTCACGGCAGCCCAGGATTTATGCTCAAATGAGCATTTGTGACTAACAGACAGACTAGATTCATAGGGAAATGCATCATCGATAAATCAGTCAATCACTTCTGCCCCCAGTGCAGGGCTGAAGTCTCAAGTAACTACTCAGCACTTTGTCAACCTTTACTCCAGCAAAGTCTGGGTAAGAGACCTCGGGATTTAGCCTATTGATTGCTTACCATTGTTTGTGATGCCCTGTGTGCGTTAGACATGCTCCCTTCAAGCAAGATTAAATACCTGGCTTATGGCATTGGGATTCAAGGGAAATTATCTTTTACAAGCATGGGAACAGACAAGTCACATTGCCTTGAGCAATGGTCCATCATGGTGCAAGGGCAACCTGAACCCCTTCCCTCCACCTCGCTCTCAGGGAGGGTGGCACACGGCAATTCTGGCTCATCCTTGGGTTGGTGTAGGGAGCCCCACAGCTGTTGCGCATTTCTGCTAGTTAAATGCAATTTTGGCTGCAGCTCCAGAGTCTCTGCAGCGCTCAGCTCCTCCTGTAGCGTTTTGTTGCAAGAACAATAGAGTGACAGCTTCCCGGCAGCTTTGAGTAGCATCCCCAGCTCAAAGGCAGCCTTAATACCTCTGCTGATCTCGAGCCTTTCAGTTTTCACATTCGTTTGAAGTTAAGCTGATCTAACTTGGGTGAGTGGGTGCAGACGGAGTCGCTCAACCAGAGCCGAAGCATGTTGCAGCAGGGCTGTCGCAGACGCCCAGCAGCGAAGCGGATGCCCCTCTGCCCAAGGGCTGGCGCTCGTCCCCCACGCACCACCATGTACATTGAATGTGTTAATAGAGATGGACATAAGTGACCATCCTGTCCCCCCCATTCTGTCCCCCCTCTGGCAAGCCAGAGACATTTCCTCCCCCCGCAAACATAAAGCAAGGAAATACAGCAACCATCTGCAAGGAAGAACGCCTCTTATTAACTCTCTAAATGCTGTCCATCCCCCCAGCACCTCCCTCACTCTACTAGGGAGATAGAAAAATTGATGTCACTAGCCTTCAGCCTCCAGATCCAAGTCCGACGTCCAAACAAAGCCAGGAGATGACCCAACTGTCCCTGCAGCACATAGGCAGAGCGTTGAAAACAAAGCTAACAAAACAAGACTGCAAACAACCTTCTCATGGGAGTCCCAGTGCTCCTGGGATTTGGCCACAGCGGCCCCAACTCCAGCACCACTGGTGCCGTGGTTGGGATGACAACAAGACCTCAGTCAGCCCAAGATGGGAAGCTGGATCCATCTGCTCTATATGGTACAGGTCGCTTCAGGGTTTTACTGATTGCTGGTGCAGAGGAACCAGACCACCACCTCGCCAAGCACCCCTACCATGGGTGGATCATTGCTAGGGATGAAGGATGCTCAGACAGAAGATAAAGTCTCACTTTCTAAGGATGCTTCTCCCTGCTGACACCACCCAGCATACAGGCAAAAACCTTCAGCAACTTAAAAATGTGCAATTCCCCCAGCAAAAAGCAGCCTGAAGAAATACCTAGCAACTTCGTAAGCTGAGAAAAAAAAATATTCAAGGATTTACAGCATCCAAACTCACACCACTGGGCGCTATCCTGACCTCACGGCATGTACGTGCACCAGGGATGGCACACCGATTCCCAGGCTTCACCCACGCATCCCACTGCAAGGCAAGCTGATTTCTGACGCTCATTCCGCCTTGTTTTATTTCTGCCTGGTGCCCAACCTCCCCCCCCTCTCCTCTGGGTACTTTTCCTGCTGCCGTTTGTTCCTGTCCTTTACAGCTCTGCCTGCTGTCACTTGCGTAACCTTGCCTGTTTGGTAATTTGTGGCAATAAAGTGTCACTGTGGGGAAAAAATACAGCGTCGCAGCGGCATATAAATCTCTGATCCATAAATTGTGCTGGCCCCCACGTGCATGCCCCTCCTTTTCGATGTAAAGTGCAACAATTTAGGGCAAGAGGAATAAAAAAGATCCAGTAACATGTGATCTTACTGAAGGGCAGTCCTGAGCTGTTCTCCTTAGGGGCTGTAACAAATGCTGAGGGGCTGGTGCGTGCTGTAAATTGCCCTGGAAACATGGGGCCTTAATGGAGGCTTCCTAGAGCTATCCAGAGCCAAAAAAAAAAAAAAAAAGTAATTTTGAAGGGAAAAAAAATAATACAATAGACACTGCTTATGGGAGCCATCTGCACTGCAGTTTCTGTCCCCCATGAACAGCCTGGCTGGTGCTGGGCAAACATGACCCTGGGAGAACCGTGGCCAGGGAAGGGATTCAGGTGTGTGCACAGCTGAGCCCCTCACTCCTGTCCCCACCCAGATGTGCAATCCTGACCATCTCCATTGCAGCTGAACAGCTTCTCCAGTGGATCCCCACCAGTACTTGCTCCCCATGGACATTAAGGGGGACCATGAGGAGGCAGGTCCATACTTTTCCCTCCTTCCGTGTGACGCAACATGTTCCCATCTCTGGGTTGACAATGGGTCCCCTGTGGCTCAGAGCTGGGAGTCACTGGGGCAGCTCCCACCCCAGGCAAACGCACCCCACATTTGTGTGCCCATGATCCCCAGTTCTACGGCGCAGAGCATCAGGCACCCACCACTGTGGTCCTGCAGGAGCCACAAGACCTCCAGAAGTCATGACACCATCTGAAAAGGTTTCAGAGGGATTACAGTCCCTCTTGCTGATGGTTATTTCTTTTAATGGGAAAACACCTCCATCAGAGACTTTATTTACTGAAGGATCATCTCAGTCACACTGCAGCTCAGTATCTTGGGCCAGCTGTAAGAAGTCACCTCCAGCACTACTGCCTCTCCCCTGAGCCACGGCTCCTGTGCCAAACCCAGCAGATGGTCCGTCTCCCACACCCACAGTCCTCTGCACGTTGGGGTCTCATCCACCACACACCACACAGAACAGCAGGAAGCCTTGCATTAAAGCCTTATCCTGACACTGACATCTTTCTTGACATCTATGGCCCACCTGAGCAGCTAAGTAACACTCCTGTGAATATAAACAAGCAGGGAAAAGTGCATTCACTAGACAGATAGCTTGAGGAAGTGTCATCACCCGTTGAAAGCCCATATGTGGTTTTGTAACAAAGGTATTTGCTTCCTGTCTTGCCCACTTGTCAGAGGAATATATGAGCAAAGCTAAGCAGCACCCTTGAGACCGACTAAAACTAAGCAGAGAGGAAGGGATGCTCAGAGCACACTGCAGGAGCACACTGCAGGAGCCGTGCAGACGAACACATTATGAACACCCTTGGGAGGAGAAATCTCTGTTCTCCCAGGCTTGGGAATGGCACACAGCCAGAAGCCATCACACAACCATCCTGCACCTGAACAAGAGGACCTGTTAAAAAACAAACAAAGACAAACAAAAACAAACAAACAAACAAAAAACCCAAAAAATCAAGTCTTGGTCCCCAAACTTGCCTATTGACAACTCCTTCCCTCCTGCAGCCACAATCCACCAAAGTCTGAAAAAAACAAAAAAACAAAAAAAAACAAAAAAAAAACCCCAACCAAAAACACTTACTGTGAAATCTCCAAGCCCATTGCAATGGTGTGGCACAGGGCCTGGGCACAGAGACACGCACACCATGCCAGCATAGGTTCTGGCAGGCAGCTAGCCCCACACAGGCCACCTGCCTGCCCTGGCAGCAAAGGGGGCTAACAGCTCACGCAGCACTCTGACCACAGCAAGACCTTGCTCCCAGCTTTGGGAACTCTAAGATGAGACACATGTTGAGTAACTGGAGCAAATTCAGCAGTGATCAACTGAGATGGCCAGGGGAGCTAATGAGAAGACTGAGCCAGGCTCTTCACAGCAACACATAGCAAGAGGATGAGTGACAGTGGGCAGGAGCTGAAACTAAAGATTCCTGCTGGATGCAAGGAGAAATGTTCCCCCTTGAGAGCCCACCAGCACAAGAAGAGTGGCCCAAACAGCTTATGCTATTTCCACACACAGGGGCTTTCAGGAACAGGCTGGATAAAGCCCTGAGCAGCCATGTCTAATCTCAGTCTCCTGCTCAGTGTAGAGTCTCTGGTGGACTTGAGACCTCCAAGGTCCCTCACAATCTGGCTAGTTTTGCAAATCTGCTGTGGAAAAAATGTGGCTGCAGCGTTACATCAGGCCACTGCTTCTCAGGATCATAACCGAGGGAAAATCAGCACAGCACCTTTAACAATAACACTCAAACCTAACCAGGATGAAGCCTTTTACCTTCTCCCGTTCGCATTTTCACAACTACTGGTGACAGAGCAATGTATGGAAGGAAACTAAAAGAGCAACGCTACCATATGAGCACAGGCACTCCTTCATATCAGGAACTGAATCTGGAGTTGGTAATCCATTTCACTCCACCCTTTCCACCACCTTCTCAAAAACCATACGCTCAGTGTATGTGTACGTGCACGTACACTGCAAGACCTGTGCTAACTTCGCCTGAGGAACTGCTCCAAACATGCAGTTTGCATGGCTGGTGCTGATTCAAATGTCTTTGATAGCATTTGGTGAAGGAGAACATGAGACGCAATACGGCAGTGACCACAGGTTGCTGACTGGGAGGTTTAAGGTGAACAGGACAGAAAACCTCTTTGCCGGGAGGGTGACGCAGCTGAGGGCCAGGTACCCCAGGAGATGGAGGATGTCCACGCTTAAGCTGTGAACACTCAGCTAGATAGCCACACTGATCTGATGTAGCTCTGGTGGTAGTTCAGCTCTGAAGACCTCTGAGGTTCCTGTGGGTCTCTTGAAGATGCAAGAACAAAATGAGAGATCGCTGGTCAGACCTTACCATGGTCACCGACTCCATGAGCACCTACAAGACCCTCAGCCACTTAATTCTTCCCATCTAAAACACAGGTCCCTACACGGAGGAAGAACAAAGCCCACCCAGAAGCAGTGCCACCAGGGGCTGCACCTGGAGAGGACGCACCTGAGCTAGAAAGCAGAAGATTCCTTCAGACCCAGACATTGCTAAACCCTCAAAAACTGCAAAACCAATTGACAGCATCAGAGCTTTGGCAAGACATCTGTCCATCTATAAATAGAGCTCAGCTATGTGTCCTTATCGCAGGGCTTTGATGCATCTGGGGAGAGTATCTTTTTCCCCTTCGCTGCCGAGTCCCAGGCAGCATGGATAATGGGCTTGAATCGATCCAGCTCAAGTATTACTAAACTTCCTACCACCATGGCAGCATGCCAGCCTCAAATAGGACAAGAGAACATGTGTCTGTTCAGAGCCAACCACAAGGCAGAAAATTGCTTTAGACTTAAAAAAAAAAAAGGTGCTTTTTGCAGATTTGTAGATCAATCTACAATGTATTTTAAAGGTTTAAGAAAGTCAATAGAAACAAGATATATCATTGCTGCACAAAAACCTGAGAAGTTGTATTTCTATTTATGCCGCTACTAGCACTCCGACCGCAGGCTCATTGTCCTGCTGCTCCCTGCCGCAGTCCCACATCGCTACTTCTCCACCAGCAAAGTCGAGGGAAGGGGCTCCCTCCGCTGCTGCAGTTCACCACTCTGTTAGTTTTGCCAGGACGACTGAGCCCTGCCTGGGGCTGGCTGGCATCTGAGATACCCTAAAAGTGTCACCACTGGTACCTCGTGCCTTGCTTGCAGCAAGGGGATGCAGGGACCAGGCTGACCTCCCACAAACAGGAGCTCATCTCCTCAGGTCTCCATCCACGTGGGCTCTACACACAAGTTCACTCGACTCTTGGGACGCTCCAGGCAGCACTGAGACAATCCCTTGGGATTTTTTTGCTCAACCTGGTGCTGCTGCAGAACCACACAGGGCAGCAGCCTGCCCTCTGCAAACTCATCCCCAGGGATGTGACAAGCCAGACCCCTCCTGCAGACACATCTGCTCCATCACAGAGCTCCACAATGCACATTCAGAGTTTTTCCTCTCTCTTTTTTTATTACTATTAAGCGAGCCACATGACATGCCTTATCAAACCAGACCTAAATCATGTCTGCCCCTCCCTGGATCCTGTGTAATACGTCAGCCATTAAACATGCAATTAGCCTGCATTGACAAATCTGTAAGAGGCTCTTGCCAGCCATCCATCGCTCACGGACAGGACCACTCACCTCCCTCCGGTGGAGCCCATCCTAACAAGCCACCAGGAAGTGGATCCCACTGGAACCGGCCACATCCATTTCCCACAAAAAAGCATCTCCTGTCTTCCACCCTCTGCCTCGGAGGGGGAAGGATAACATGTGTATCCTGACTGAAAAGAGTTGGCTGTGTGCCCCTGATAAACAGGAGAAGCCCCTGTGCTGTGGGATGCCCGACTCCAGCCACCCTTCTGCCCCACAGCCCAGCTGGGCACCGGAAAACAAGCCAGGCTGCAATGGGGGAGACAGAAACTGGCTTTCTGCCCTTCCTGCAAAGCTAGAACATGTGCAAATGCCTGCCACACATCCCACTTGAACCCTACCAATGCTCCCTTTGGGAGCAAACCCAGGTGAGGAAGCCCACGGCCATGATGTAGGGCAGGGTCAAGCAGCTCGGGCGCCAAGGCTGGCAGGAGGACCAGGCTACTGCTGCTCCTCCAACATCCTTCCCACCCCTCTGCTGAGCTCAAGTCGCTCAGACAGCTTACCAGCCAGGCTGGGCTTTTATTCCTCTGCTGCTGCGTACAAGCTTGTGCCAGGGGACGTATCATTCAGCAAAACCAAGGAAGAAACAAGCAGCATTAACCGTTAGCATGTGTGTATGGAGACCCCTCATAAACTCTTTTTTCCCTTGCTCCCATCTGCTTTGCTCTGGGCCACTAAATCCAATTCAGCAGTGCTCAGAGCTTGTACCGAAGCTGTGACACATTTGTCAGATCCCTGACTAGACCCATGGCTAATTTTACAACGCTAATTTATCTCACCATATTATATCGCTTTCATTTCATCCCCCCGGATCCCATAACTGCCAGCGTACCTTGTAGCCAGCGTGTAACAGTAATTGGTATTATTAGTGACGTACCCTCCTCGGGCTGCTCTATTTGCAGAGCTGCAAGGAGTCCTGTGGGTGGGCTGGTACACACCAAGGATGGTGAGGGAAGGGGTCCTTATTCCACACTGCTCCATGGATACCATCACTGGGCAACGCTAAGGGTAGGGTTTTGCTGCTGCAGAGCATCCCTGTACACCCAGACCCCAGCCCTCTCCCCACTGCAGCTCCATCAGGTACTGCCCACCCCTACGGTCCCTTAACCTTGAGCTTTTAAACTCGAGAGCCCATGCTGAGCCTTCCACACAGGCAGCATTCCTGTCCTTGCCTCTGGCTCAGAGGACACAGGACTCCACTGATCCAGGGTGAGAAGGGCTGCAAAACATCTCTGGGAAGCACAATACAGGGGGAGAGGGTAGGGAAGCTGCACAAAAAAAAATTCATGACACTTCATGCTATTTTGGCCAACAATTTCTCCTCCTTGGTGTAAGCTATTGCTTTTCCAAGATCAATGTAATTAAAGCCATGCAGTTTTAGCTAAGTGGGAGGCTGCACTAGTCAAACGGTGACAATTCCCACTTAAGATGTCCTTGTCTGGCATTTAGAGACTTGTTAAATTTTAATTCATCATTTTCATTTCTCAAGCACAGTACCAGCAAGCACTGTCTTTCCTAACACGGCTCTGCAGGGTCTGCATTCCCAAATGGGGTAGCCACATCCACAGGTGCCTTTCCTGCTCCACCAGGATCCCCATGGCTTGGAGAAGATCACCCCAAACCTCTTCTCAAGCAACACTGTGTCATCACAGCCCCATACAAAGCACATATGCAACAGGTCTCAGAGGTGGGACAGCCCCTCGACCATGGCTGGTGATGGTGGTGGTCTCCTAAGGGGGTGCAGCCCTTCTCAGGAGACCAGAGCACAGGAAAGTTCATCATATCAGTGATGCTGCAGCTCCCAGTGCAGGAAAGCAGAAAGAGCATCCGGCAGTTCTGAGAGCTTGAAGTTGCACTCATCTGTGAGAGAGGGCACCTCACCTCCCACCGTCAAGCAGGGCTGGGTGACACTTACTTGCTCCAGAGTAGCTCAGCCACCACAGGACCTCTGCTCCCCGAGTTAAACCCAAGCTGCCAGAAGGGCTTTCAAGCAGGAGAGCTTTCTACAGAGAAGCCTTCCAGGTGCAGTTCACAATGTGCATTTTCCAAGCTGTTCATCCAAATCTGGCCCTCTACCACTGTCAGCATCTGCCCTCTTCGCACAGCAGCCATGGAGCTGCTTGCACACCAAAGCCAGGAGCAGCCTTTTGCCATGCTTCAATAAACATCATCCTAGCCAAAAAGACACATGGGCTGCAGCCCCACCACAGCCAGGTGTCCTAGAGCACATCAATCGAGGACAAACTGGGGGAGCATGTGCTTTAATCCACCTCTTACCTCTCCACCAGTTCGGAGTCCTTGGGACGTCCCCAATTTCTCATCAACGTCCAGGAGATTCTTCTGGCTGCTTGACCGACTCTCGCTGCTCAGATCTGGGATTTTCTTCAATGAAACAGAAGAGACAACCTGTCAGGTTACCAGGCAGAGCTCTGCCATCACTTTGGGTTTAGAAAACGACCGAGGGAGGGGGCATCCATTTTCCACCCCTGACAGCTGTGGGTAACCAGTACAAACATGAAGCTAGTTTAGATGAAGAGCACTCCCACATGAGCATCACAGTCCAGCCCCAAAGCATGTATTTGCTTAATTATTTCGATTTAGAGACATTAAAAGGAGGAGGAGGGAATACAGCAGCTTGGGGCATCTCTGATCTTCTTTAAAGACAGGCAGCAACGCTCCCCAGCCAAAACAGCACAAAAGCAGCACTAAAACATCAGCCCAGCACCAAGGCATTTGCCCATGAGGTCTTGCACTGCCTAAGCCCTAATCCTGCAAAGCCTCACACACGTGTTAAACCGTGCAGGGAGAGGCCAATTCGACTGAACCCGGGAGTGTGAAGAGGAAAGCACGCACACACGGCTTTGCAGCATGGACATCGAGGACTGGGAATGTGAAGGAGACTTTGTGTGCTACATCTGACATGCTGCCTAGTGAGATGGAGTCCAAGGCATTACTGTAACCGGTAGTGCCTTCAGTTACAGCAGCAAATGTGCTTTTTGTGTTAGACAAACAAATTACCAGTCGAGATCCACGCTCAAGCTTTAGCTTTTGTGGCTAAGCTTGTGTTGTTCCCCACCTCCTTTTTAAATGCTTTGAGGAGGGGAAAAAAAAAAAAAAAAAAAGTCTTATGGTTCTGCATTATTAAAAATGAAAAATAGGAGCCAAACTCCACGGGCAAGAGGAAGGTCTGGGAGTCGCTCCTGCAGAGACGCTTTCCCAAGGGCGACAGCGACTCCAAGCCTGGAACACCATGTGCTTTAATTAGCACCCGACCTCGAGCAGACGAGCTTTGCCAGAGCCCTCCCCAGGACACCAGCCAAAGCCTGGGCGACTCAGCGGGAGGATGCTACAGAAACCCAAACTACAACCGTCATCCACCCCCCACACGCCTACAAAACCTAAATAAATAAATAAACACACCCCCCACCCCCACCCCCCCAAACTCTGCTGGGTGCCTGATGGAGAAACCCTCATTTGCAAAGTGCTGGGAAATAATTAAAAAGTTTTCCCAGAGCTTAAAACGAAGGAAGCGGACCGTTTGTTATGCCAGCAGCGCATGGTGTGCCGCAATTTATCACGCTTGTCAGGTGTCAGCCACAGAGAAATTTAACTCCAGCTGCCCCGAGCCCAACACCGGCAACGCCCCATCACTCACGTGCTCTGCCAGGCACCCCCAAGCTGACAAGTGACTGGCAAGGAGGGGAGAGGCCTCCACCCCACCGAGCCTCCCCTGCTCTGCAATGCCAATGCAACTTTTTAGGGTTTTTTTTGTTTGGTTTTTACATTTTTTTCACCTGCAGATGAAGTGGAACAGAGGAGACCAGGCTACAGCAAGCAGAAAGGCTCGTTCATCATTACCTGGCAGGGACCCACCTGGGCTGTCACTCCAGCTTGGCAGGGACAGGACAAGAGAGATGGGTTTAGTACT
Source organism: Chlamydotis macqueenii (assembly GCF_036417535.1). Lineage (NCBI taxonomy): Eukaryota > Metazoa > Chordata > Aves > Otidiformes > Otididae > Chlamydotis > Chlamydotis macqueenii. Next base: position 8,952,130 of record NC_141593.1, on the reverse strand, counting down.
GAGCGCCCTCGGGGAAGTTTTTGCTGCATCCTCTCCTACAGCAGCACAGACACTGCTCATGCAGGGACAGTGTGTTATGCTGGGTACAAAGTGCAAAATCCCAGTGCCTTGGCTGAGAGATGTCCCTGGAACCTGCTCATACGGGACGGACTGACACCTCCTGCTAGCTTTATGCCCTGTGCTGATGGAACGAGCCATCCCTGCCTCAGGTCCAGCAGCCCAGCTGGACAAAGCATGGATTTGCTTTTTAAGAACCCCAGATTGAGGTCAAATTGGGTTCTGGAGGAGCTCAGCACACCCAAAGCACGTTGCCAGCTGAAGGACCTGCCTCAGGGTGTGAGCTACTGCTGAACTAGCAGGAAGATCTGTGAGCTAGACTCCCCCAAAAACAGGGGACAACCTTGACCACAGCTCAGGCAGGGTCACATAAGGAGCAAATATCACCAGTCCTGGGGCAGGTCCATGCAGGAGGGCTTCCAGCAGTCCTCAGCTCACCCCACGTCACTCAGGACTTGAGGTCCCAGCCATGCCACAGTCAGGACACTTCATCAATGTGACACTTGCTTTATAGGGCCTGGCTGGGCTGCCCCCCAGAGAAATACTCTTGGGAATTTCTCTAGCAACGAGTTCAGAGGAACCTATAGTCATTGCAATGCAAAAGCACTAACTGTTCACACCAGTCCCTGCAAAACTCTGGAGGAAACCCACACCCATTGCATGCTGCATGTCCCGCATGCTGCATATCCCACATGATGCATCTGCGTGCTACAGCAAGGGATAACTGAACCACTTCTCACAAAAAAAAAAAAAAAAAAAAAAAAAAAAAAAAGGCAAATAAGACAGCATTTGCCAAAAATCTTTCTCCCCAGCACAAGCCAGGGCTATGTCGATCATGGATCGATGGGTTTGATTTGTACCAGAAGGGGCCCACAGTTTCCCAGCAGCAAGGCATCCCGTGCAAGAGCTGGTGCGTAGGTTTTGTGCTCACATGTGCTCAAAGCAGCGCAGTTCCTGCTGTGGGAGCAGAGCGGCTGCTACCTCCTCGCACACGCTATATATAATACACCCACGCAGCAGCATTTTTCAGAGGCTCGCAACTTGGCGTGGGGAAGGTGGATTTTCATGGTGTCAGCAACAAGTAGATCCCTGACACCTGGTTGAAAACCTTCCCCAGAACTAGCAGACCCGGTCTCACAGCACAAAGGTACTAGAGTTTCTTCAGCACAACAGCAGCAATATTTTCTTCTTTTTTTTAACTTTTTCGTGGAGTTTGTTTTTTTTTTGGGGGGGGGGGGGGTTGTTTGTTTGTTTGTTTTAAAGCTGAGGATAAAATAATGCCTTTTTCTTCCCCAAACTGTGTTCCGAGAGCAGCTTAAAACCCTCTTTGCTGAAATTTTCCAAAAAAATTCAGCCGGAGGCAGAGACATGTGAAGTTTCAGTCCAAATGGTTAAAGGCTGGCATAGTTTCAAGCAACTGAAGACAGGGGCTTATAATCAGAAGTGTCAGGCAACCTTAATTATATTATTTCCTGAAGGAAATAGTTTTCCCTGCCGAAGTCCAGAAGTTATTAAAAAAAGTTGACCTCACTGGAACCAATCAAGATGGAGACAAGAAGCCTGTGGTGGATTTTTAAGGCAGGCGAGTTAATGCATCTGTATTTTCGGGGGTCCAGGATTTTAGGACAGGTGCTCCCAAACAAGTCTGGCCCTGCAGCAGCCCCATGGCCAGAAGCCAGGATGCGGAGCTCACTCCATCCATCCTCCCCAAGCCCCCCTGGCATGGGGACATGGAAACCCCACGTGCCCGAGGAGGGCACTTTGCCTGTGCCCAGATCGATTGCTTCGCCAACGTGAGCAAAGAAAAACAGCCGGCTGCTTTGTAGCTGTCAGGAGCACACAGGCTTTTTGTCCGTCTCTTCCTCTGTGCCCATAAATAAAAGTGACAGCAACTTTATTTAGGACTTCTTCCAGTTAAGAGGGCATGGAAGAGAAGCAAAAAAAGAAAACATAGCTCAGAAAAGGCAGAGGGGGAGAATCCTGGAGGCACAGCTCAGGCTCTGCTGTGGCCACAGCGGCCCTTGCACTTCTGAAACCAGCACCTCCTCAACCCCATCAGTTCACCCTTCTCCTCCACCCTTCCAATCAAAGAAACCCCATCCCATGTGTCCCCGTCTCCTGCCACCCATCAACTCCCCAGTACTAGCCAACAGGCTCAAGCATCTGTAGGGAGTCAGAGGTGGAATAACTGTGTCTCCTTTCCTCCCGGAAGAGATTAAAAAACCCCCAAGTAGTTAAGAGGATAAATTCACCTGTTCCTTGCACATAAGCAAAGCTTGTGCTCATAGCATCAACACCAGCCCCAACACGCAGCTTGCTCACCAACTGAGAGGTGAGTGCAACATCTCCACCGGCATCCAGTACCACAGGAAGACCTGGCTGTTTTGGCTATAACCTCTAAGGAGCTTTTTGCAAATGAGGAAACACCTCCTTTCTATAAAAAAGCATGGAAAGACACTCAAAAAGCAAGAGAGGAGGGGAAGGCTGCTCAATGAGAGGGCTGAGCACCCAGCAGAGCTGGCCCCAGACAATGCCCCAGCATGGAGGAGCACAACCAGGGCTAGAGGATCATGGGTCTTGCGCCATGTGCACCATGCTTAGGAGCTAGACTGGAGTCATGCCATGCACCTACACCTGCACACAAACATGCTCAGGTATGTAGAAAGAGACCTGCTATGCCTGGCAACGGGCGCCCACCCCATCCAGAAAGGCTCAGGGTGGGCGGTTCCCTGGGGAGAGAGGCTGGGAGTGACCTCATGGGTTTCTTCCACCGCTGCCCTTTCTGCTGCCGTGAGTCAGAGATTAATGACAGGCCATTTGTCAGCACCGGTGGCATCATCGCCAATCTCATTTCTGAGCAGACATCTGACCTTGCTTGCATCCCCGAGACCTGTGTTACCGCACGGCTCAGGCAGCCTCCTGACAGCTCCCAGGAGATGCAAGGCAAGGCAGAGGACCGAGCTGTGACACAGCCTGATCCTGACTCAGAATGCACAAGAGAAACCTCTCCGCTGCAGGATGAGCAGTGAGTGTTTGTAGGCTTGTCCCACTGCCCTACCCTTCTCCCAGCTGGTACCCCAGCAAGGGTCTCCCTTGCCAACCACTTGGTTAGGTTATGGAGAAGGGAGATCTGTCCCCGAAGAGGACAGCTCAGGCAAGGCCAGCCTTGCCTGAATCTCAAGGGGGCAGGGGGAAGAACCAAACAAAGCAAAACCTTTTTCCCAAGCATGCAGCATCCTGCATCTCAGGCCCATGCTACTCAGCCAGCTGAGGGGTTCAGTCTGCTCTACCAACTGTGCCACCCAAACCTTCTCCACAGCCAACAACAACTCACACTGAATTTTAACTCATACCTCACTTGTGAGGAGCCTAGATAAAATCCAGACACAGATCCACACTACATTCCCGAGCACAGCTTGTACCTGTGTCCTGCAGAACACATCAGCTATGCCACAGGGTCCATCACTCCTCTGCCCTGAACCAGATCACATTGCAACCGTACAAGTCCACTATGCAACAGTCACTTGGACACCACACACAGCTCTGGTCCTAAAGCCTTAGAAAGGGAGTAGTGAGACCACAAGAGGTACAGGGGAAGGGGAAGAAAACAGCTCCTGCATCAGGGCACACCATGCATTTTCAGTCTGGGAAGTGAGAAAGGGAAGGACACAGGACTTAGCTACAGCACCTCAGGCTAGACAGACTGTTGACCAAACCATGATGTTCGCAAAGCTCCTTGCTAAACAGCAGAAAACAAATTATTTCAAGAGGAGCAGGGAAAACTCAAGGAGAACAGGTCCTCTGACAAATCCTGGTCCTGATGTAAGCTTTGCCTCAACACAACCCTCAGCCTTCGACAGCCAGATGCCGGGAGGATTGCATCCCCACCGGGAGGGACGAGACAAGCACCAGGCGGCTCTTCGTCTGCACTGAGTCAAGCCAGTCCCAGCTCTCGTACTTCTCACAAGAGGAATGAATTAAAATGATCTGGGACTGGGAAAAGACACAGTCAGTTAAGATGAAGAAATCAGTGCCATTAAACATCATTAGAATAATATGCCCAGAAAGCTTCATAAAAGGAGATACCATATGATTGAATGCTCTCCAGATCCTCCTTTCACACAGACTCAAAACACCAATGGAGAGTCTCTTCTAACAGCCAGCTCTCACAACTATCGAAAGGTTTTTCGGTTTTGTTTTGTGGGGTTTTTTTCCTGAGGAGCTTTTTGGCTTTGCAATTGAAACTACAATTCTTTTAGTTCCTAGGGAAAAAAAAAAAAAAAAATCATTTTTCATTAAGCTGAAGCAAATGGCACTTTTGCTTGTCAAAAATATTTGACACAACTCTGACAGACTCAACCAGACACATAAATAAAAGATTTAAATCCTTCTGCTTCAGAGCATAAGAAAAATCCCACGCCAGTACAAGCTCTCTCCAAAGGGTCACAGTCCCTGGGGGCTGCCAGCACCGTCCCAGACTGGTGCTGGGACCAGCCACACCAGTCTGTTCATCCAAGTAAAACCCCACCAGCCCACATTATCCCACTGCTGGCTGCCATCTCCAAGGCTGGATCAGGCTTGCGCCAGCTCAACACATGAAGAGCTGGCTCCGGTGGCAGGGAGGCCCTCCCTCTCCTGCCACCACCCATATCCGATAAAGGCATTGACTGGGAAGGGCTGGATGCTTTATTTCCTCAGCCACCCAGGCTGTGCATCAGCAGCCATCAGGTCTCCTTCTCCATCTGCTGTGCCAGCGACACGGACGCAGATGCCTTGACAAGACACAGAGCGGTGTCGAAGCCCATTTTGAAATCCTTCTGTCCTATTCAAGCCAGAGAGGCTTATCTGCATGGATTTACACTGTTTGCCCCAATATTTAGCTACTGAGCTGACTAATCTGTGTGCAAGAAAAACCCCAGTGTCTCTGAGGCTGAGCAATCTACATCATTCATCATTTAGATTAGCTATTGTCTTAATCCTCTTTAAACTACTGCGTAATACATAAAGGAATGGATGTTCTATATGCTCAGGATGTGTAGTAGAAAAAACCCAGGCTGAAGCTCAAAACCTTGGGCAGAAGCTGGAGTGACAGATCCTACCAAGCCGTGGGGAAAAAAGGAAACTTGTTGCACCTCCGGATAGCTGGTTTAACTTCTTGCCCTCTCCACCCCAGCGGCCTTTAATTATTTTTCTAGTCAGCTTCCTCAAGGAACACATAGCTCACCTGCCATCTCCCCTCATCGCTACCTCGTTATGAACTGGGGAGACAGAGCCACACCACGCAGTCTTGCTAAGGCTGCCGCCCTAAGGACGAGCATCCCCTGCCAGCATCATCCGCATCCGTGCTGCTCTTGGAAAAGGCAGCGGCTCTTCACAGCCCAGCGTCGTGCTTTGGGCCCTGCCTTGCGAACAGGCGGGCTCAGGTCAAGGATTTGCTATTCTGGATCAAGCCGTGCATCGCTGCGGCACCCGGCGGGAGGACAAACAAAGAACAGGTTTCTTTTTGGAAACAGCAAGGAGTTTGGGGGGAGGAAGGAGGGGGTGCAACAAGGCAGTAGCAAATGAGGCTTTAGTTCGTTGCCTGCCAGAGCTGAGGGAGCTAATAAACAGACAGATGAGAGCTAAATTGTCTTCTGAACCTCTGTATCAGTATTCACATTACAGAGGCTGCTTCCAGCAATTCCAGCGTATTAATAATAAATGCTACATAATTACAGCAGACTTGCTTTTGTCCTCTCTTCCTGTTTTCTGTCAATGTCTGCTTAACCCTGTGCAGCCCACAGCCGGCTCTCCACCAGCACCACCCCCTCCACGGGCCACACACCCCCGGCACCACCGATGGGTGCCTCTCCCAGCTCCCTCCCAGGCTGGACAGGGTACAGGAGAAGGACAGGTCAAGGGCTCATGCCAGTCCACAGCAATAACTTTCTAGGTGTCAAAGCCATCACGATGTTGCTGCAGTGCAGGAAAAAGAGTATCTGGGGCCTTGGCAGTAGCCCCAGGCTGGGACAAACTGGGGCTGCCACAAACAGCATCTCCAAGGCACAGAGGACCACTGAGTCACCAACAGCTTCTTAATAGCCAACAGGGTTTATGGGCACTCCTGGTTTTAATCGCCTCCGGATTTGCAGCTGGAGCTGCCCTCCCTACAGAGATGCTTTTGGGGTGTCTCTGCCCCAGCCCATTGGGATCGCTCCTGCCACAGCCATGGTCACAGGGTGCGGCAGCTCCCTGGGATGCACAGCCAGGAGCAATGACACCACATGCTGCTGAGAGCTGGCAGCGGGCACTGGGGCAACCCCAGAAGGAAGTAACAGTGGGAAGACAGAGGAAATGACCCACAGGTCCTCAGTCTGGTAGCCAGGTAAGGAAGAACAAAATCTTTGTGTAATCAGCTTTCAGACCAGAACATCTCCAGCGTGCACAGCACTGCAGCCACCTCCCCAGGCTTCCTCCTCGCTCTTGGCAGTGCCAGGGACCCTCAGATGCAGCCGTTCTTACCAAGCATCCTTCTTAAGTAAGCTGTACCAAAATGCCATGTCCTGTCTGATCATTTCATGAGCTGATTCAAATGCCTCTAACACTTTCCCCTTGAAGTTTAGAAGCATTTTATCCACCCTAGCTGCAAACTGAGCTCTAGGGCCTGCTTTGCTTCCCACAGGACTGTCTTGGTGAGCATTTCTTCCTCAGTTGCAGGCAAATAGCACCAAAACTCTGGAGAAGGTTCCACAGTGACAGTACAATAGCTGTTTACAGAAGACCACAGGTTTAATTTGCACCTTTCAGGCCAGCTCTCTCTTTTCCCAGACTTGCAGGGAAGCTGCCATACCCCCTAACACGGCTTCAATGATAGAAGAGAACAAATACCTCAAATGGGATTTCTGCAAGAAGAAACCAACATGCAAAACAAAGCATGCCTGCCTTCCACTGCAAATTAACTCAGCTTCTACCCCGACTACAGACCTTTCCAGACATGAGACTCACTGGACGGCAAACGAATGCCAAGCAACTCAGATGCAAATCTCTCCCTGTGCAGAGTGAGCCTCACAGGCTAAGGGAACACTTGGCTTGAACAGCTGAGCACTGAGAAGCCTTGAAATGGAGAAAAGAACAACTCAAGTCCAGCTACATCACTCACTCAGGGAAGACAAGGCTGGAGTGACATAAGAAGACCTGTCCCTCAGACATTGGTGTCCCACCCAACCTGGGACACATACAGCATCCCCCAGCGCTGGCATCCTGCCACCGCTCTCCGATAGTTCCCATGGCTGCATGTATCCACTTTGCATTTTCTGTGCAGTCTCGTCTGCAAGGTGAAGCGTAGAAGCATTTTTCTCCCTGTACATGTCATAGACACTTTCTTAGAGCTCTCAGAAAATGAAGCAGGAACCAGTTGCTCAGGAACACATACTGAAGAAAGAAACATGGCTCTTCTGTGCTAAAATGAGTTTAGACACAGAGAAAAGTGAGAGGGAGAGACCGTGCAGGGGACGGGAGGAATACACAAGGCAGGAGTCCTCTGGACGACTCACATGGAGCAGATACCTCTTTTTTGCCCTGTCACCCATTCTCCTCCATCCTTCTCTGACATATCTTCATCATCACATCAAGCTCTTCCTTGCGGGACAGTACCAGGAAGGCTACTTTGAGAGCAATGCGGCTACTAGATAGCCATGGGGTACCAGGAAGACCAAGTGCATCCCTGCTGGGTCCTGCATGGGACTGCTGGGCCAGTTGCATCTTTGTGGGCTTCCTCTCTCTTCACTCACTGCCACTTTTGGCAGGGCAGCCTTAATTTCTTCACAGCAGGAACCTTTGATCCCTGTGCAAAAGGCACTCAGCAGGCTGGAGTCCCCACGCTCTGCCGTGAGCTGGTATGGCTGGGAAAGTAATAAGCCGTATGGGATAGGAAACCCACCAAGAGCTGCAAGGAAGATGACATATGTCAACCACAGAAAGGAAGATCCCGAGCTGGACTGAAGCTCCAGGACACAGGCAACCACTCAGTCAATCTGTGCTGCTGGAAGGGGAAGTGACGGCCCTGCCAGCCCCTCACAGTGCCTGCCAGACACACAGACAACCTCCAGCACTGCTGGGCTGGCTGTCACAGGAGGATTGCAGGTGTGGGAGGACAGTGAAGCACCCAGACTGCTCCACATAGCCCTCTCAACAATGAACACCCAAGTTAAACCCAAACCCTCCCAGCATGGATCCCTGCATCGTGATGCTAGAGAGTAAAGCAAGATTTTCCCCAGCATGATCAGCCAGCTCTCATAGATACCAAGGAAGAAAAGCATTAGGCTTGTGAGCCCCTCAGGACAGCCTGTGTTACATTCCCCTGACAGGGCTGTTTCTCTGCTTTCCAACAATGTCCATGTCCAATCCCACCTTTCGAATCTCAGGATGCTCCTAGGCAGTTGACGGCAGCACATTGCAGGCTGCGTGAGCCTCTTGTGTCAGCCCCCTCTGCAAGCTATCTCAAAAATAAATGAAATTAAAAAAAAGAGAGACCAAGTTACTAATTACAAATTAAGCTGCTAATTGATACTAAGCTCTAATAGCTCTAGGGGAAACAGAGGCAGAGCTGTGCCCATCACACCATGGCTCACTGATTGCAACTGTGATACAAGGGACCTGCCCTCCCCAGGAAAGCTGCTGGGGACACAGTCACACCGCTTCCAGCTTGAGCTGCACATGTCAGCCCAGGTATCTCTTAATAATTCATGTCTTCCAGCCCTGACTTCCCTCCAACCACTGTGACAACCAAAGGTCCAAAGAGGCTCTCCTAGTTGACGGTCAGACCCAAGTGCAAATCCAAAGTCAGCACCCATAAGCACCAGCATTTGCCTCCACCAGACTTCTATAACACAGCTATCAGGGGTGACAGCCCCAGGGCTCCCCTTAAATAAAGATCTCCTTGCTTAGAGAGGATGAGCAGTTTCCCTATCACCACATAGCAGCACCTAACAGTTTGTACAGCAACAAGTGCCCATTTTGCCTGGCCCTATGCAGACTCCTGCATCTTGCAGAGGAGGAGGAGATGAAGCAACACAAGAATCAGCCCACGCCAGACAGGTGACATGAGGCCAGCTGAGATGCTAGAGCTGAAGAAAGCCCTCCTACCACAAGTTTCGCAGCTCTGCCTTTTGGAAAGCTCAGAAACACAGTGAGAATTACCTCCTCTCTTAATAAGTAACAGGTAATAAGTAATTAAATAGTAATATTAATAAATAATGAATAGTAATTCCTTAATAAGGGGAAGTAAAGCTTGAAGTATTGCACCTCTTTGCCCCAACTTTGAAGCACTTGGGAAGCTCCTCTCTTGCACAGGGAAGCACAGCACGTGCCCGTGCTGGACAGACCTGCCTCGTGCAGGGGCTCTGCTGGAGCAGGACCAGTTCTGCTGGCCTTGGCCATCAAGCAGCCAATGCTGAAGTCTCCATCCATCCATCTGCTCTCACACCACCCTTCTCCTTGGGCAGCTCAATCAAGCCTAACGAATTACATCCAGCTCAAGTCATGAGCAAATGCAGGAAGACTTGGCAACCATGGTGATGTGCAAGCAAAAGGTGAACAAATAAGACTGACTCAAGTTGACAGAAAACTGCGCAGTGAAGCTTGTTGGCAGATGCCAATTTAGTCACAGAAATTCTGCAGCGAAGCCTCTGTTTAGGTGACTTTGGCTCAAAAGGGGGCAAAAAGAAACTGTGACAAAAGCCAATTCTATCTTTAAATAGGAAAAACTCGAGAGTTTCATGCTATTTTAACATTTAAGTTAAACAAAAAAAAAAACCAAAAAAAAAAAACAAAAAAAGAAGAGTTTAACCAATAAGAAGGAAAATATTGCTAGTTACCAGAATGGATTTAGGATTGGAGCTGTAGAGTAACATAGGTTGTCCCAGATCTCAACCTAATGCCACGCAGGCGGAGCAGGACCAGCCAGCTCAGGTCACACAGGGGCTGCTGCAGGTCAGGGCTGAGCATCTCAAAGGCTGGACCCTTCCCACCTCTTATTCCTGTTGCAGTGTTTGACCACACTCATGGGGACAAGATACTTCTCACTGCGTGATAGGCAATGAGATGCTCCAAACTGGACTGTTGTCTGCTGCCCTGTCCCTGGGTGCTTCCAAAAATGAGTCCATCTCATGCCTCTTCTCACTCACTGAGGGTCTCAAAACAGCAGTAATACCCTCCCCAATGCCCTGCCTCACCTTCCCTTCCCCAGGCTGCACAGACCGACTGCTCTCAGGATCTCCAGTACCGTTCTTCTCCTCCACAAACCTTCCAAGTTTCCCTGCTGACAATCACTGATGAGTTTTGACATCATATTCCCATAGGACATGCTAATGGGGAAATACTGTAAACCAAGAGGGACTGCATTGCTTCCTAGAGGGCCAGAAACACTTCTCAAAACTAGTTGTAGCCACAACTGATTGTCAGAGTTTTCCCTTCAAAAAATAAAGAGTCCTGCTCCACAGTGATGCAAACAGTTGCTGTTTCAACATGGTTTCCTCCGCCCCGTTCCTTCAATTCGAAGTCAATTACAGCAAGGTTAATGGGGCAGAGAGGATGCCAGTTGGCTCAGTAATGATGTCAAAGCACCTGGCATTGCCTGGGCAACAGCTAGGCAGCAGGGATGCAAATGAAGGCACAGGATTGTACTTGGTCGCTGGAAACGAGCTGATGCAATTGAGCGTATCAGCATTAATGAACATGGAAATAACAAGAGAGCACCCAGAGAAACAAGACACTGAAAGGGAGGTGGGGGCTGCACCCAGCAGGAAGATACTGCTACAAGCACCACATCCTGGGTGTCAACCGGAGTGGGCTCCACAGTGCTGACCTTCCTCCACATCTTCACCCAGAGGTGCTTCCCAGGATGTTACACTGCAGCTTTGCACACCCAAGACCAACCATGTTGTTGTTCTGCTGCAGTCTCTCCTCCAGTGGCTCCTGGCTCCTTTTCCAGGCAAGCGGGGAGCTGCATGAATCATGAGACCACATCTTGGAGTGACCTGATAAAGGTGGGCCTGAGGCAGCAAAGACCAATGGGTAAGAGGTGCTTGAGGTGCTTGAGGGTATTTCAGCACAGGCAGCAGCAACCCGCTCAGCACAGGAAGGCTGCTCCAGCAGTACAGCCCAGCTTCTCCAAAGTCTGCAATTCCCACATCATCTGCAATTACTATTTTGAAGCTTGCAGACAGAGCAATAGGAGCTGCTATGTGGGATGTTGTGTGCCAGGACAGCACTTGATACCACATGCTTCCACAGACCAGGACTATAGTGCAGCAAATAAAACCGCTGCAAGTCTCAGACAACAGAAAGCCATTTACAGCTTTGGTCCACCATCTGACTGCTCTATCTTCTCCCTAGTCCATGACCTCCATCAGATCCTCCTGAGCACATTTACTACTTGGAAAAGTCTTCACTCCTGTACTGTGCTATTCAGTGCTTTTCTATTCCTGGCCTTTAAGCCCACCTCATGTCACCAACTCTCACTCTTTCCTGACCTCACTCGTACTCCAGCACAGCTGCAGTGATGCAGCTGCTTTTGGTCTCCAAGCAGAGGCCATCCATCCCTCCACATCCCAGTGGCATAGGTGGGCTCATGCCTCACACCCACCCTTTTGTGCTTTCTGGTCACTCTCTTCAACTCCACAGCTCACCCCTAAAATATGCTCCAGGGTACCAACAGCTCCACCAGCAGCCACAGTGAGGTCCCAGAGAGGTTCTCCTGTCCCAAAAGTACATTAGATGGGCAAGGGGAAGCTGACAGCATTTCTCACATCCGTGACTAGCAGAGCTTGCACAGTTGAGATACAGCTGTGCAAATGAGACCCCAGCAACCACCCCCTAGCCCCAGCGATTCCCCACAGGCATGAAGAACGGTATCAGTGACACAAAGCAGCTGACACCACAGGGAAGCAGTTGGGTCATGCATCCATTTACAAGGTCATCGCCTTGTGCCTTTTTAAAGCCCTTCACTTTTGCCCGAGGCAAGTCAAGGTGACTTGGATAGACCCTATTACTCCTGCTCCCACCCATGCTCTCTGCTATCCCCTGCCCTTGCACTGCAAGCCTCTCAGAGCAGAGAGCATCCTTCTCTGCACTCTACAAACAGCCCAGCAAAGCACCAGCTTGTGCTGTAAATAACACTGGCAATGGGCAAGAGCAGAGCAGCCATAGGCTCTGCAGGGACCAAAGCATCTCTGGCCAACCCATGCCCAGGCTCTATGGTACACAGAGCAAAACACCTTCCAAGCATCCTCCCTGCCCACCGCAGCAGGACCAGGTATGCCTGGGCTCACAGGAGCACCATCCTCAATGCCAGGCCTCTCCTTGAGTCCCAGCATGTTGCTTTTAAATGCCAACAGTAAAACTAGCTACACATCAGAGGAAATTAAATGGAGGAGGATGGGGGGGGGGGAGGGAAGACGAAAGGGAGAAGAGACAGCTCTGCTAATAGCAAGTCAGCCAGAAGTCGCCGAATCCACTTGAAACGTGTAGGGTTTAATTTAACTTAATGGTTTTGTCAAACACTGGCACTCTGTTAAAAGCATAGGAGAGCTGGTAATCCAAATGCCAGTAGCACTGCCTTTGCTAGTTGCAAGGCGGTTGCTGTTCAAGTCCCCAGATAGATCCATCTGGCTTCACGCAGGCAGCAAGCATGGACCTGGCTACTGCAGTCACTCATTAGGGCAGCTCTGTATTTACTTAGCACTGGCAGCAGCCCTAGTTTTGCCCAGAACACAAAAACAAACCCAGCCACTGCATTTCTGAGCTTGTACATGTCTTAAGGCAGCTCCAGGCTTCTCCTGAAAACACAGCTCAGTCAGGGGAAAATAGACTTGCAACTTTCCCTCGGGAAGACAAAATGAAATCTCTCACCTACATGGACTTTGGAAAGAAGTTGGAAGAAAAAAGAAAAGCAAACTTTTTCCTCATAGGCAGGCAGAGAAAGCCACATGTTTAGCTGCAAAAGCTGGTTCCCCAGCCAGCCCTGCTCTCCCTCCTCTCTGCAGCAGCATTAGGTCAAGAGCTCCTAGCAGCCATCATGAGACGGGACGGGGCTGAACCCCAGGGGAAACCAGGCAGTATCAGCTCTGCTGCTGTCACACCCTCTTGTATGGGGAAAAATAGAAATATCAGCCTGCCACTTAAGAAGATCTTCCCTCTGCAGACAGGAGACTGAGCCCATCTCAGCACACTGTAGGGACAAGCCAGAGGACGCTGAAGCCTCCTCATTTGCCCTGATGCCCTATTCTGGCAGCAGATGGGAAATTCAGGACACCTCACATGCTGCCTTATGGTTTTGCCCCTGAAGGCACAAGGCACTGTGTGATTCAAGTCCTCAGGGATGAGGGCACTCTCTTTGCAGTGACAAGAGTCCAGAAAGGTCAAACTTGCCTGTACTGCCTTGGGAGGAGCATAAAACATTGCTTTTAACCTTGCAACCATCTGCAGGACATCAATGAGCCACAGATCTGCCCTCTGCACCTACATCCTCTGCACCAGCAGCCACTACAAACCAGTGAGACCAGAGATGTTGGGAGCACAGCTGTGCCCACCTCCCCAGACCCACATGCTCCCAACAGCAGATCCCAGAAACCTCCCCTTCCCCAGAGCAGAGCCTCCCTTTCCCAGCATACCCCTCAACCCTCCCTCTGGCTCAGGGCAGAGCATCCTCTCTGCCACATACCTCAGGCAGGCGGGTTTGTTCTAAGGGCTAGGACTAAAGGAAGCACTGCTGCCAACCCCCGGCCTCTCGGGACAGCCCCAAAGCAAAGGGCTACAGAGGAAAACCATCTCTAAACTCCAGGGCCATGGGCACATCCCCCCCTCCACACAGTGCAGGTGGGGAAGGGGCTCCAGAAAAACCTCAGGGGGGGCAGTAGAGGCTTTTGAGCCTCTGCATCCCCTTAAACATCCCCTTCCATACCAGGACCTGGATTCCTGTTTGATTTAAGACGCAAATGGGATCGAGTTTAAAGGTCTCAGCCTGGCCCTTGACTCCTTGGTGGGAGTCTTTCCACATCACAAAACCACCAGACAATTCAGTCTGATTGACAGCCTTTCAGGCAGAGAGGCCCGGGGCTGGAGGGAGGGGAGGGGGCTGCGGGTCAGGGCTAAGGGAGGCGAGGGGGGGGGGCGCAGCTGAAGCTGTACATGGGGCTGGGAGAGCAGGGGATTGCTGCGAGGTGGGGATGATGTTCAAAGTTTGTGCTTCCATGAGAAAAGAGTTTTCTGGGGAAGGATGAGAGACGCTAGAGCATCCTTGAGGGATGCAGTTCCACTTAATACTGGCAAGAGTCAAATTGCAAATAGTACCTGTAAGGGGAAAAAAAGACAGTTGGTTTAATGCACTTTTTCCCCTGAGGTAAGTGGATAGCAGTGTACAACAGAGAGAGCAGGAAGCTGAGGACAAGGCAGAAGGGGGACCCCAGGCTCAGAGAGAGGAGAGGGGTCAGTGACAGGGAAGACCCAGGAAGCATCATGGATGGGAAAGCAGGTGAGCAAAGCCAGTTCTCAATGGCCTCAGGCTCAGCCACTGAGGCTGCAAAGGCTGAGATGGTAGCACAGGAGCACATACATGTGGACGTGTGCACTCTGTGCCATGTTCTGCCTCGTGCCCCATGCCTGCTCTCCAGCCCAGCAAAACCCAGCCCCATGAAGGAACATCACCAAGTTTCCCCTGCAGCAATGTGCAGGATCCCCAAAACAGCCAGCAGAAAAAAAAAAAAAAAAAGATTAAATGCTTCCTCATCTCCTCCACCTTCCTCCTGCTCCTCATATCCCAGCTTAGGAGAGCTGGGCACAACCCACAGGTCCCTCCAACATAGCTTTTCCCTCTGTGCCAGGGCTGATACCAACACCCTCCATGGGTCTGCAAAGTGCAGTCTTCAGCTGCACGTGGCCACCACCCTTCCAAACCCACTTACATTGCTAATGTGGGGACACAGTTCCCTTAGAAGTACTCTCACCTTGCCGTCTGGGTCAAACCCATGTTTGCCAACCTCTCGTCTCAAGAGGACACAATGCACCTCTGCGGTGAGCTGAGGGTCATCACTTGGGGAGACCAAGCAAGGGAATGTAAGAAGATCAGAGATACTTGTCACACTATCTTATTTATCCCCCCTTCTGCACACAGGAAACCCTTTCTCCTACCTTTTTTTTTCTCCTTTAAATAAAAGAGAAAAATTTTAAGCTGGTGCTTTAAAGCACAGCAACCACCAGCCCATCTCCATGGCTTGCCAAGAGAGCAATTCATCCTCTGCCTCTATTCTGCAGTAGGTAAAGCCCCTCCTTCGCTTTTGTTCATCTCCCTGCTCTTTTGTCTGGCCTTGAAAGCGTTGATCACTCCTGCATGAGGAATGTGAAACTGATGTGATGTGATAGGAACAATGCTCCAGCCCAGCTCCTCGAAGCCACATCAAAGTCCCTATTTGCATGGCTTCCCCTTGCCTGTCTGTCCCACTCTGCCCCCACCCGCGCTCTGGCTGCTTCAGCGCCTTCATTGTCCCCCTGGCTTCGAGAAGCAGCCTTGGCCTCCTGCTAAAAGGCACTAGATGGCTTTCCCATGCCTGCCTGCCACTGTCTCCTCTCACCCAGGGGAGACCAGATCCATAGGCAGCATCTGGCTGGCAGGAGATATGACATCTGCAGGTGGCAGTGATACAGGCTGGGATGCACCAAGACAATGTCTCTGTTAATCCTGCTGCTGTCTGGTACCTGCTCCCAGGTGGATACTTCTGCCCACAGCACTGTCAGGCTGGTGTGGGGGAATCTAAGCAAAGGGATGGACAGGTGAGGAAGGGCCAGTATGTCACAAGGTGTCAGGTAGCGGAGCCCAGCCCTGCTAGAGGACAACAGGGATGCATGTGGAGGGCATTAACATAAGAATTAGGACATTTCTTCAGCCAGTGAAGGGCACAGAGGGAGTTTACAGTGAAAGTGCTCCACTCTTGCAGTGTCTGGGGTATGCCAGTCACTGCCGTGCCTGTCCTACTGATGCAGGAAGAGAGATCAGGAGCCAGGCACTCGGAGAGGACATGACCTGACAGCCAGACACCACCACACTTGTAGCACTGCCAGCCCACGCGCCACCCTCCGGTGCTGGCAGCAGCAGAGCACTCAGCAGATGCTACAAAAGCCACCACAGCAGCTGGATAAATGGAGCTCTGGGTCCAGGCAGCCTCCTGTCAGGCTGCTGAGCCCAGGCATGCTGCCACCAGGTAAAAATCCTGCTGCTACCTTGTAATGAACAGCCACAACCCAAGGCTGAGATGCCCTTCCCAGAGCACACTTTGCAAGGAGTCCAGCTTCTCCAGACCTCATCAGGTCAAAGGCTTTAACCTAGGGCCAGCAAAGGATGCTGCTGAGAGAAAACAAACCCTCCAGCGAGACAGAGCCTCCCCTCAGTCCCATAGCAGCTGCAGCTTTACACAGCAAGCCTGTGCCAACACAACAGCAGCTGGAAAGTGATAGCTCTCCATCTCCCCAAGGCATTGTCTGTCTCAAAGTCCCCAGGGGATCCCCAGGCAAGCAAGCTCCATAACCCTTCAGGGGACAACCAGGTGCCTGCTGTCAGGCAGGAGATGCAGGCAGGGAAGGGGAAAGCCAGGCCATGCCACCTGGGGTGCAAGGGGGAGGCTGGCACAGGACCAGACCTGAGTTCCGGGACCATACAGAACTGTGTAGCTGAACTGGAAACAGGTGGGATACTGATGCTCCTGCAAAATTGGGGTACTGCCGAGAGACCTCACAAGATGAAGGATTTAATGGTGGAAGAGGCAATACACCAAGTTTACCCTTGCCACTGAGACCAGTGTAAGACTGATTCCCTCCAGTCCTCATCCTGAAGTCTGGGACTTCCATTTAACCTTAACACCAACCATGATGTTGAGCCAGTCTGTGTCACTAGACAACACAGAGGCAGCCAGCATTAGCCTACAGTAAAAAAAAAAGAAGCTTCTAGGTCCAGCCATTTCCAAGACAGCAAGTAAGATCCAGGTAATCAAGGCTTTGAGTCCAAGCACATCTCCAGTTTGCACCTCATACAGAGGATCAGTGATCCAGACGGACTCCAAGTATCTTGACTCCAAATGCATAGGAAATGCAAACCTACTGTCCAAGAGCCATTTCTGGATTATCAGCTCACAGACCAAAATGCTCTATGGGTTACCGTGTAGGATGTACTGCTGTAGCATTAAACAGGCACTTCTTAAGCACTTCCCAGGCCACTTGGACCAAGCAGCCTCACAGATCTTGAGAGCACCTGCCTCTTTCTTCAGTTTTTACGTGGTTACTGCAGCTGCCTATTCAAGCTCCTCTGCTCTTCATCTCTAGCTGAGGTTCAGTATTCATTCAAGAGACACAGAACTGGCAACTATTCCTGATTTATACTGACAGAGAATATAACTTCTCTTTAGAAAAGTAAATACAGCCACTACCAAAACGCAGAGCACTTTGTTTTATTAGTGAGTATGTTTCTGCCTCAGTGCTAACATGCAAGGCAAGACAGTCAATGTGGAAGAAAAAAGCCCACCTTCCTAATGCTTTGGGTCAGATTTGTTACACAAAAGCCCTCTGTTGTGCATTAGACCTGGCCAGTGTCACTTCTGATTAGGAAAGAACCTCTGCTAGATGAACATGCTGGGGTATGATTAAGGAGGACATTTCATTCCAGCATTTGGATTTTTTTCACTGCCAAGGTGGTTTACCTTAGGATAATACCAGGGAGGCTGTTTTGCTGTAGCTGTCCCCACACACTATCCAGAGCCCCCAGCAGCTCTGGGGCTCCTTCACTAGGTTGGGGGAGCACAGCGGACCCAACTGCGCTGCCCATCACCCTTCTGGGCTCCCATATGGTTACCCCCAGATGCTGAAGCTCAGAGTCCTCTCTGTGTCGCCAGGAGGGAAGGAGTCCCCTCAACCCAGGAGGGAAGGCAGCATCAGTTCTTTCCGACAGCTATAATGCTGCAACAAGTAGCTTTGCTCAGAGAGACAAAAGCCTGCAGGACACCAGGACAGTCTTGCTCTTGTGTTACTGGCAGCAAGCTATTGCTGAAGAGGTGATGGACAAGACACTGTATACCTTTTCGGTAATCCATCTCCCTGGCTCTCCACATAGCTGCCAGCAAGGCAGGATAGATCCCACTTCATCAGGAGGGCTCCTGTCAGTGCTGCAGCAAGAAGACGGAGTTAGCACTTTGTGCCAGCACGGGATCAACTGCTGTTCCCACACGGTACTCACCAGGGAGCTAAATACACCCCCCACCCCCTCCAGTGGTGAAACACTGGAGAAAATCCCCCAAGCAGGGCCAGGTACCATTTCTCCCCTGGGGATAGGGCACCAGGAGACATCCATCCCCTCCTTTGCTCTACCCTAATGGTCCCCACTGGCTCCCAGCCACCTCTAGCAGCTGATGCCAAGCTCATGGGACACTGCCTCACAGGATGCTGCATCCAGAAGCAGCCCTCTCAGCTTGCCTTAGACCTAGCCCAGCATGGCAGCTTGCGGAACTGCATGCAGCAGTACCATTTGAGCAGACCCCAACCCTTCCAGCATGCATACAGAGCTAAAAGGCAGCAAGGCAGTTAAACACAGCCACCCCACTCGCTGCATCCATTTGCCATCGGAGGCATACCATAGGTGAACAGAACCTTGAATACAGCTAGACAGACGTTGTTTCAGAGCTCGCTAATTCTCTGTCCCTAATTTATTCCTGGTTTCTGCAAGATACAGTCAATTCTTGACCAGCCACCGCACATGCATGTTTCTTTGCTTTCAATTCGGCCAGCAAAATCCATTTACCATGCCTGTCTCATCCGGTTTCCGTCAAGCCTGCTGAATTCTCCTTCAGTGAAATAAGCAAGTTTACTGTAACACCCTCTTTTGTAAGAGCATGGCTAAAATGACAGTCTTTCTGGTGCCTGACTATTTCCCTTCACAGCAGGAGCTAAAGACTGCTTGTTTTCAATTGTGAACTGTTCCGACTTCTTGAAATGCATGAAAGTACCAAGGGGGTCAATTTAACTGGAAAAGAGGTTTCTAAAAAAGAATATTTATTTACCTTGCAGTTTGCTGTGGAGAAGTTTAGGCTAGTCATTTACTAGCCAAAGATGCGAGAGTGAGTGAACATGAGAGGGAAGCGATGCAACTCAACATCTACCTCATCCAACACTGGCCATGAGGAGCTAGAGATCAAGCTGTTGGTTTAAGGTTCCCAGTTGTAAAGCCCTGTCCCACTTGATGGGCCTGGGGGACGCAGGGGAAAACCCCTCCCACATGTACAGCCCAGGTTTTGTTGGGCTTTTGGTGCTAGAGCCACATGCAACCTTTGGGCCTTGCAGAAGATGGTCCCAGTCCTCTGCACCATGCGACTTGCATCTCAAGGCACTTCCTAAGTGTTTCCCACACTGAGTTTGGGGCAGGACAGAGTGGACAGAAAACCCAGACCTGTTTCCCCCACGTCTCCTTCTCCTTCCATACTGCTTTTCTGATGACAGGCAACATTGGCAAAAGAGCTATAAGACACCAACATTATTTGCCCTGTGCTAAATTCTGCCAAAATAACTAACATGAGAGTTGGAATGACCCTTTTACTCAAAAACAGCTGGAGAACCAGGCCAAGCTGCTACCTGCAAGCACCTGGAAGACTCACACTACCTTCTCCCCATAAGTAGCCACCAGCAGCCCCAGAGCAGGGCAGAGAGTCCCCAGGTATTCACACCAAAGAAGGAGACCACCAGAGAACTCTCCTCCCATCCCCACTCCTGCCTGAGCAGGACAACTGCACATCTGGAGCCTGGCAGCTGATGGGAACCCAGCATGGGGCACACCAAGCTCCACACAAGGAAAACTGGCCTCTGTATTCCATTTCTAAAATGCTTGAAGCCTGATGCTTCCAGCACAGGAAATGTCCAAAGTTCTTACACTTCAGGGCTGAATTCCACCCCCTGCAGTAGCCTGCAGTTTTCATTTCTCATCCTCTCAGGTTTAGCTTCCTTACACTCTTTCACATCCTTGCTATTTTTTTAGTGGCTCCTCAAGTTTCATTCTCTTTTCCAAGTTACACGAGCTGAATTTAAGACTTCTGGTACTCCTCCCTGCTCATTAGCAGACATAAATTAAAGGCAGAATTAAAGAGATTATTTGCAATACCACTTGAGACACCTTCAAGCCTCTTATTGCCTTGCCATGTACTGTGAATTCTGGCCCACCACGGGACTTTATGTCTGGACCTTGCCAAGTGTTTATCTACATCCTGTTAGATATGTTTGGGGGAAGAACTCTCATCCTTCTCAGAAGTAAGATAAACTTGACGCTTTGCTGAAAACTTTCAGTTCCTGCATCAAGTTTGTTGCAAAAGAGTTTCCAACTGCTAAGGTGTTTTGACAATAAACAGCAGATAAAACTCACTTGCAGAGAAAACAGAGCAAATTATTAGTTTTTTTTCCCTTTCATGGAATTTGGGTAGGATGTCACCAGACCTGCACAGGAAGCCAAGCTACTGCCTGCAGGGCCCTGGTCAACTACAGCCTCCCATGGAGACCAGAGCTACGATGAGCCAAGGAAAATTACTGCACACCAGCCTGCTGGCAGGACCAATAGCATCCTGTTGATGTCTACATTCCCAGAAGCCAAACTGAGGGCTTGCAGATTTTTATTGCTATGCTCCGCTGCACCCATCCCCTCCTCTCTGTGATCCTGTGGAAGAGGTTGAGAGTGATGCCTGTTGCTCTGTGCTCAGGACCTGATGTGCTGACATTAGCAGCCAGAAGCTCAGGGAGGTTGTCTGAGTGCAAAACTATTTCTGAAGTCTCATATGATGTTCATGGGTACAGCCCCTGCCGTTAAAAGCTCAGTTGGCACAAACGAGTCACACGGCTTGCAGAGCCCTATCTGTCCCCCAGCACCATTCACTCCCTGGGAGTCACCTATGGATCCAGGCAAGATGCAAAGCTGAGCTCAAGTGTCCCAGGGAGGAAGGGCTTGGGGCAGAGCACCTAACTGCCTGTGGGGAAAAAAAAAAGCAGCAAGAAGGACTGAGCATGTGTCACAAGATATTCAACCCCAGCTGGTCACCGGAAAGGAGCTGGGAGCAATGAGGACAGCGCACAAAGCCAACAGCTCAACAACTGTCAGCTCAGAGGGCCAAGGCACGGCAAGAGCACACAGGCCATCACTGCTACATAAGACACCACATGCTTTAATCTCTCTCTGGAGAGAACCTCTTCTAGCCCAGACTGTTTGTGTATTCAGCTAATTTTGTTGCCTGACTTTCCACCTACTTGCTCAGCAGAAAACCGATCCTCCCAAGTAATCATCACTATTTCATCCCTACCCTCAGATGCAAGGCCACAGCATAAGCAAAACCCTACTCTGCTGCATCGGCTGCAAACCCAGTGTCACAAGGGCAACTGGCTCCCCTTGCTGCGTCCCGTTCACTGAAGCTCCTTTCCCACTCTGAGCACTGTGTCTGCCAGCACAGTCAAATACACTCGTTGGTCTAAATGAGCCTCATATATCCTAAAACACTGTTCCAAATCTCCTCCATGGCTTCCACACACAAGTCACACTGTTCAAGGGCAGTGGTATAATTAAGGGGAAAAAAATACCCTGCATACACCAGGGAGCATCCTGAACAGCATGAGGTTAGTATTAGCTCTTGCTAGAACACAGTGAGACTATTCCTGGCTGCTGCCTTCAGTGCCGGTGTCTGCACTCTCAGAAAAAAAAAAAAAAAAAAAAAAAAAAAAAAAAAGAGGCCGTGGAAGTGGAACAGCTTCCAAGAAGAATTAGGAGAATGAGTCGGGAACTGGAAAGCCTGCTGTGCAGCCACAGGCTCGAGCACTCAGTTGGTTCAGCTACGCCAAGAGATAATCAGGAGAGGACTTAATCATCCCCTGCAAAAGTACCAGTGCAGGAAAAATTTCTGCTGGCAGTGGGAGCTCCCTCAGGGGCTGCTCAGATCCCTCAGAGCAAAGGTAGAGGAGACAACTCAGCCTGTGGGTCACTAAGAGGGCAAACTAGCCTGGGAAGTATTATGCCCAGGTCTCAGCTCAAATTGCAAGCCACCCCACCCTTAAGCCCCAAGCTGTAACAAAGGAGGGCAGATGAGCAGTGGAGATGTCCTGGTCCCCTCCCCTCCAGGCCAGCCACAAAGATGAACCTGAAGCCAAGCCATGTAGCAACGCCAGGGTCATCTACCAACAGCCCAACCCAAGACATCCCTCTGCACCTTCCTTTAGCTCTTCATTTTACATGCAAAACTTACCAAAGCAGACAGTCCATGTTCTCACTAAAGACAGTCAGGCCTGTGGTCATTTGGAAAAAAAGAAGAGCAGATTATGTTGTTTTTAAAATGCAAGTCAGCTATCCTCACTGGATCAGGAGAAGGATCAATTAGGACAGATCAGCAACCTTAAGAGGTCAGGAACAGGCATCCCATGTGCTTCTCCAGCACTTTGAAGTCTCACTGTCCTTTCATTCTTGCTTCCATATTGAAACCATATTCACCAGAGAAGCTTTGCATCAAACACAACTCTAAAACACAGCTGCAACACTGAAACCTGCTCTTCACTCTTCCCTCCAATTACAGTGCTCACTTCACCTTTAAAGCAAGACTGCCCGGGATGCCTACTTGAGCTGAGTAATAAATGGCACAGATCAGCTGCTGCCAGACTGGGGCTGTAATCCCATCGCTGAGCTGCATCCTGGAGAGTTAAGCTGCAAGCAGAGAGAGCAGAGACATCACACTGCTTCCTGCAGGGACAGGAACAAACGACTGGGAGCTTGTCTTGTCCCTCAGACTGGTACCCACCCTGCACCAGCAACACAACTGGCACTAGGCTCACTTCATTTTTGAAGCAAAGGGACATCAGATATTTACATTCAATCAGTAATTCCCTTAATGCCCTGAAGACTATTTACTGAGGCTAGCCAAGCATTTGAGATGCTTGCAAAGTACCCTCAAGCTTTCCTTAATAGCTATTTCTGTACAGTCATCTTTTGTTCCCAATCTCCCCTGCACCTCTTGGGCTTTTTTAATCTTGCTAAAAACAAGTATAAAGAGATGGTGAGGACCTCAGTCATTTGAGAAGGGAAAAGAAATTGGAGAGAAACCAATTCTATTTAATAGGCCTGTTGTCTCCCTTGTATTTACTTCTCCCTGGCAGTACTGTGAAAAAGCCTTTCTCCCTCCTTCCACTGCCAGCTGTAAGAGTTGAGATCACATAGCTCAGACACCTCCACATCGTAACTTAAAGATTAATCCTGTCGCGTTCAAGAGGGTCCACGCTTCTCTCTGGCATCCAGCACCATCCCTGCAGACATTACAAGTTTTCAACAGCTTGACCACACTTCCCAGTCCCCCTAGAAATCCACGTACAAGCACACTTTTCTACATTTTATATCCTCACTGCTGCATTTTGCCCCCTGAACTTCTTTTCCTGATGCAATCCTCCAGGGCCACTTCACAACCCCCAGAGTCTCTTGTTTGTATGTCCACTTTCTACTTCAGTTTCTCCAGGTACTGAATCACTGACCTAAAAATGCAACCAGGCAAGGTACCCTGGGGATGCAAAGCTGTCCACAACCTCCCAGGAAGAATCTTGCCTCACGGCTTTCCTACCCCGTAAGAGGTCCTTCCCTGCTTCACCACAACCTTCCCATCACCCTCTCCTGAAGGCAGCTAGCACCAATACAAATTCTTTGGTCCCCAGACCTCTGGCTATTTGCAATGCCATCACCTCAACAGCAGCCTCCCAGGCTCACTCCATCAGCCAAAACACTGCCAAGCCACTTTGTCCCCACCATCCCTTCATGCTCATCCCTGCTGCGTGCCCAGAGCTGCCAGCTGAGACAGCAGCTCCAACACCACATACAGAGCAAGACGCCCTGCCTGGAGAAGATTTACAGCCTACACAGACACAGCAGGTGGGAAAAATAATTAAAAAAAACCCAACAGGTCCACAGAGAAGGCGGCAACTAGTTGCAGGTCACAGAGCAGTAGACCATGCTGCGTGCACGTCTCTTTCTCCAGTGCCTGATGTCCTAATCTGCAACTATTTCTGCAGGACTGGTGGAGGATGGAGTAACCCAATTCAAACTTTGCACAAGCACGAGTTTCGGGCATCAATGTAAAGAAATGTCTGTGCAAGAAGAGTGGGAGGAAATCAGATCTGAAGCACCAGCCAAGAAAAGACTGCTTTGGTTTTGCATGGAATCTATCCATCCTTCACCTTCAAGGGCACTTCCTCTCCTTGCCACAAGTAACAAGCACAAATAATTGGAGGAAAACATCATTTCCCACAGCACTTCTGATCCGTATTATCCATGCTCATTACAAGGCTCGTGAGGCTGTTCTGGTCTCCACCAGCTCCAAGCAAACAGGAAAGACTGTGGCACAGGGACAGGGGGCAGAAGAACTGCTGAGAATGCTATAAACCAAACCGAACCACTTAGTAGTTCTGGAAGGACCTGCAGCCAGAGACACATGAGCTTGTACTCAAGGTCAGCACACCAGAGACCCAGGGTCATCTGCACAGCCCAAGTTTCCTCCTAGAGCTTATGCAGAAGAGCCAGTTTAACTGGGCAGTGCTGGAGCACCAGAGGCAGGCTTCAGTTCCCATCTGCCCATTGACTTGCGTGGGTGTTATCCTGCCATTTTCCAGGTTGCCTTCTTCACCTTGGCAACAGTACCTTGCTGGTTAGTGTGAGAAAAAGATTACTTGGAAAATGGAAGAAATTTTTCTTCCTCTTCAGTATTTTTTTAAACTTTGGGTTTACTTGGGTTTGGTTTTGGTGGTGGTGGTGGTGGTGGTGTTCCCCCCCCCCCCCAGTTGTATGAGCACAAGGGAGCTCTTTTCTGCTCCTAAGCTTTGGCTACTTCTACCCTGTTGCCACGGTTGGCTGGAGCCTTCCAGGAGGTGACTGGGTGACTGGATAAACATGTGGTCCCCAAGCCACTCACTGTCCCACCCTTGGCAGCTCACAGCTCTCCCTCACCTAAAGAATCTCAAAAAAAAAAGATGTCCAAGGATCACATTTCACCAGTGGACTGCAAAAGGCCCCATACTCAGCAGTGCTCAAAGGTGGGGAGAGAAGGAAGCATTAGTAGACATGCAGAAAAAAGTAGCTAAGCGGGAAGGCTTGCAGGAAAACTTCATTTTGGCAGCATATTCTAGGTCCTTTTTTTTTCCAGAAGAGCCTTGAAAAGAGATCCAGAAGACATGCTGCACACAGCCCACATGCTAAAATCAGATAGCACTTTTTTATAACATTAGCTTCAATCAGGGAAGCAGCAAAGGTCTGGTCAGCCTGGACACAGGGTAGCTGCATACAGGACTACATCCAGCAGTGCTGTTTTCCTCTGCCGGATCTGGAACCATCACCCACTACCAAGCCAGCCCCCGCGGCTCCTGAGCCAAGTGCGAACGTTTGGGACAGGTGGGGAAAGAGCAATGGGAAGCAGCAGTGATGTGCTGTAGCACCACAGCACCTTCCTCTCAAAAAGCCTCGCTGTATGCCAAGCCTAGCACTGGCTTGCTTAATATTCACCTTTACTGAGAAATCAACTTCCTCTCACTTAAGCTTCAGCTGTCTCCCCTCTTCAGCTCTTCTTGCTCCTCTTCTTCCCTCCCCACTCTCATCATGGTCAGGAAACTCTCTGGTTCAGCATCTTCCAGGTGTGATTTATACCATCTCCATCCTAGTAAACTATAAGATACTGGAGAGCATCCAGGACTGCAGGAAGTGGGTCTGCCTTGGCAAATACAAGAGACAGAGGAAGAAACTGGATGGGAACTAGATGGGCTCTTCCTTCACCTGCCGACCCCAGCCTTCTTCTGCAAGCCTTGTGATTTATCTCTCTCTGGACCATCTCCACAGGAACCAGATCCATTACAGAAATTAAAATCAACTATTGCCAGCAGCTGGCAAACTCAAAGCCTCAGCACGCCTGTCCCCACCGAGCAGAGACAGCAGACATCACAGGGCTTGCAGCCAAGCGCATGGGAGCAAGTGCCAAGAGAAGCTCCTGCACTGCGCCCTGACAGGCCACCAGCTTTGGAGTCTGCTGGCCAGTGGCAGAGCCCAGAGGGCAACCAGGATACCAGTCTGAAGCTGGACACTTCTAGGAGTGGCCAAGGGCAAGCATGAAGCCTCCACACCACTGCATACAACCTCACCACGAGCACATCCGAGGTATTATGAAAGACATCAGGATGCTTCAACACTGAGGGACTGAGCTTGGAGTGGAGGGGCAGAAAAAAGCCCTTTCCCTTCCCTCCACAGCTTCCCCTACTATGGAAATATGCTTAGGATAAAGATGCCTGAGTCAGGGAAAGCTTCATCTCCCAGGGTGAATAACTATCACAGGAGGTTGGTGGCTGCAGGTACCACCAGAAGTGACTGACCAACAGAGTCAAGGCCAGGTTGGATGGGGCTCTGAGCAACCTGGTCTGGTTGAAGATGTCCCTGCTCCTTGCAGGGGGCTTGGACTTTTCAGGTCCCTTCCAACCTAAACCATACTATGATTCTATCCTTCCCTGAAAGAAAGGCTTCAGCTTCACAAAGACACACAGAATAAGCCACAGGCACCCTAGAAGAGGCAGTTTGATATTTCATTGACCTCAAACACAAGGTCATTATCACCCCCCAGAAAATTTCTTCCCCTTATCTATTTCCAAATGATAACACAAGTGCACTCAATCCTGAAAAGGCTGCGCTCCGAGCTGGTGACAGCTCTGGAGAAAGCACAGAAATAAATGTCTGTGGAAGCATATTAGAAGGGCTCAAAGCTCACAAGGCAGGGACAAACTTCTCCCAAGCAAGATGAGCTCAGTCAGGCATTACTGACTGACACAAGAAGAGGGAAATGCAACCCATGTGTGTTGGGTTTGTGTAGTGGGGGGGCTACAGCAGCAGCTTCTGCAAAAAGCTGCTGGAAGTTTCCCCTTTGTCTGGTGGACCCGGCTGGGTCAAGGGCAGACCTGCTGCTGGCCAGGCCCAAGCCAATTTGTGACAGTGATAACGCCTCTATGATAATGTATTTAAGAAGGGGGAAATAACAACAACAACAACAAAAAAGGAATAAAGAAGCAGAAGTGGAAGTAGAGAGGGGGAGGCGTGAGCCTTGTGGGCCTTGCGGCCCTCACCCTCTGGCCTCCCACCGGGCGGCAACTGGGCCCGACCCGGCCCGGCTGCAAGAAGTGGAGAGGAGAGGAGATGTGAAGAGAACCTGAGAGGCGTCTGCCTGAGCCGGTTGTGAAGAATTTCTGGTGAGAGGAACGGCTGCAGACGCCAAGGTCAATGCAGAAGGAGGGACAGCAGTAACGCTGCTCCCGGCAGAGATTCCCCTGCAGCCCGTGGTGCAGCCCATGGTGAGGCCGGCTGTGCCCCTGCAGCCCATGGAGGCCCACGGAGGAGCAGAGATCCCCCTGCAGCCCGGGGAGGACCCCACGCCGGGGCAGGTGGATGCCTGAAGGAGGCTGTGGCCCGTGGAGGGCCCGCGCTGGGGCAGCCGTTCCGGAGGGACTGCACCCAGAGCAGTTTCACAAAGGACTGCAGCCCGTGGGAGGGACCCCACACTGGAGCAGGGGAGGAATGCGAGGAGTTCTTCCCCTGAGGAGGAAGGAGCGGCAGAAACAACGTGTGATGAACTGACTGTAATCCCCATCCCCTATTCCCACCCTGTGCCACTTAGGGGGCAGAGGAAGGAGGCAGAGATAATTGATATTAAGTTAAGCTCAGGAAGAGGGAGGGATGGAGGGGAAATTGTTTTATTCTCTTCCACATTATCCTGCTTTAGTTTTAATAAATAGTTTTCCCCAAGTTGAGTCTGTTTTGCCTATAACTATAAAGATCTCTCCCTATTCTTATCTCAAACCCCGAGCCTTTTTGTTATATTTTCTCTCCTTCATTCCTTTGGAGGGTGGGGGGAATGAGTGAGACTGTGTAGCTTGATCCCAAGTGGGGCTAAGCTATGACACCATGCTAGGAGGGGATGCTGCTCTCCCTTCCTAGCCCCACACAGCAGCATGGAGCTCCCCAGACCAGCACTTCTCAACCTGAGACTTCGAAGGCATCACAGAGCAGCAAAGGCAAAGTCTCACACCCAAACACAGTGCCACTTGTCTACACAAGCAGGTACAGGAGAGAGCAAGTTTGTGAGCAGAGAAATTCTGCAGTGCTTCAGAAACTAGCCCATGGGTGTTTGTCAAAAGAGGTGAGGTGGCACTTAGAAGTCAAGGAATGCTGTCCTGAAGGCAGCAGGACAGCAGAACCTTAAAACTCTCACTGCTTCCGTGATGCAGCAGGAACACAGGTAACGTACACGCTCTCTGGCCTTAACAACAGGACAAGGTGTCCTTATGCATTTGAGCACAAAAAAGAGGAACTTGTTCCACCTGGGGTTCTGCTGACCTAGGCTCTTGTATAGCCAAAGGTCACATGAGAAACAAGTAGCTTTAGAAAAAAAGGCAATTTTTTTTTTTAATTTCATTTCCTGCAAACAAACTTTCTGCTGGTGCTTTTCATCACTTAAGACAAAAAAGTTATCATCTGGACAGTCCACAGCGCTGCCATGCTGTTAATCCGCCTCACTCATCTGACCAGAAGAGGATTTGGAAACAAATGGGAGGGGAGATTTCCTTCCTTTCACAGCACTTCAAATAAACCTGCTTTGTGCTCTGCCACAAGGTAAACTTTCACCAGGTTGTGCTCAGCCCAGCCACAACAGGGCACCCAGCACTGCATCTGGGGCCAGAGACCCAATTCTTTTGTGTCTCTGAAAGAGTCCTGCTAAAAGGATCACAGCAACCCTGGCTGCACTGCTCACACAACAGCAACATCCTCCCATAAAACCCAGCTAGACTGGAGCCCTGAGCTCCCAGTCCCCTTGCTGACCTCTCTCTGCTTCCTGCATTGCTGCAATACCCCTGCTCCCGGGCAGAGGGAACCTGCCAGGATAGCTGATCAGCTACACAGTGTAAGAGGAGAAGAGGAAAGCGCACCATTTATTTCCTCTGCTCCTCAGCTCTCAAGCTACACACCAGATCAAGCCAGGTGTGCAGGTAGCAGTCCTGCAGGTAGCACTGGGTTGGCTTAGCCATGTCTGTCCCCCAGGAGCTGGAAGATGCTGGAGAAACCTGGTAGCTTTGCATTTGAATGCCATGTGGGGAACAACAGAAGGGAAAGCAAAAGTGCCCTTAAGCAGGACCCTGTCCCCCAGGGAAGAGCACTTGGGCCAGCAGATTCAGAGAGGGGCACAGCGGGGCTGCCCACTGGCTGCCGACACTTCATCCTCCGTCAGGAGCCTGGGCAGCCCTGCAAAAGCTCCTCAGGTACGCTGGACCAGCATCAAGTGACAGTTCACCCTCGTCCTCCCATCCCTGCCAGCCTCCTGACCATCCACTACCTAAATAGCTCAGAGCATTTCAAAGGCAGGGTACAAAGAACAAAGGGATAAAAAGTAAATTTTCTCCTCTCCCTCACCTGCCTGTGCAGCATCTCTTGGACAGAGCCTGCACATTACACAGCCTCCTTTGGTTCAATGTGAACAGAGAGCTGTGATTTTTAAGTGACCATCCATGACCCAGAGTTGCAGAATGGAGGGAGTGGATGCAGACATGCATCTTAAGTAGATTAGATTTTTGCATTACACTTACATGGAGAAAGCAGAGAAATCCCCCAAGTGCTTCG
The DNA here is from genome assembly GCF_036417535.1 of Chlamydotis macqueenii. NCBI lineage: Eukaryota > Metazoa > Chordata > Aves > Otidiformes > Otididae > Chlamydotis > Chlamydotis macqueenii. Next base: position 8,922,366 of record NC_141593.1, on the reverse strand, counting down.
CAGCCAGCTGTGATAGCAACGTGTGAGACTTAATGGCATGCAGGGAACATGCCTTCCACTGACTGCAGTCTGGCTGCTCAGACCCTGCCGCATGCAGGGGAACATGAGCCAGCAGGTCCTTGCTTTTTCCCCTAAGGAGAGAGCTACAACTACTCAGCTTTTGGTTAACCAGGCATGTAGGTACAGTGCTACCAGGACCACATCTGCAGGCTAGAGCCAGGTGAGGGTTTTCCCTCACTAAGCAAGCCTGCCATGATCCACACAGGGAGCAAGAGACTGCAAACAGCTTTCTGCCTGCAGCTCAGCAGTACAGGCCCAGAGTAGCTGTGGAGAAAGACAAAAACGCTCCCATCTGCCTGAGCATCATTCCCAGCAAAGCACAACAGGCACATAGTGCAGCTGGGAGCTCCCAGGACCTTCTGCTGCTGGTGTTTCACCTCTAGGTACAAGGCAGGTCATCCTTGCTGTGCAAACATCATCCTTGCACATCACTGCTCAGGCCAAGAGAGCTGCAGAGCACGGAAAGGGCAAGCAGATGGTAGAGAGCCACAGTTGCAGCAGGAGCAGAGTAGGAAGCTTGCCAATCAGGCTACAAATGCAATACGGGCCACGCTGCTCCAGCTTGCAAGCCCTTTGACATGCATAAGTAGACTTAATGCCTTCTAGAGACCTGCACACTGCCTTCAATTTACAGCTGATGTCACAGCAACGATAGTCACCATCAGCAGAGTTTACAAGAAGTTAAGGGTATGACAGGTCCTCCTGGTGTAAGTTAATACATGACGAGAGTAATTAACACACTATCACCAATGGATTAAGACTGGATGATCAGTCTACTGATCACAGCCTCCCTCCAGCCACAGCACAACTTTTTGCAATGCAAAAGTTACTCCAGTCCCTTTTCCTCCTGATGAAAAGGGCACTGCCAAAGGCTCACCAGAATGGGTGCTGCCAGTTTGCAGCTTTTCTTTTTTTAATTTAAAATTGTATAGAGAAATTTACGAGGTATTTTTCAGGCTGAGATGTTGACATTTTATTTGCTCAGTATGAGAGCCCTCAGTTGCTTTATTGCCAAAACACAATTGACCAAAGCTCTGAGAACAGAAAGAGCCAGGGAAAGTCTCAGTGAGATGCTGCTGGGATGTGCCTCACGGCTGCAGCACAACAGCCTGGCACGTGGAGCAACTCACACCCAGCTGCAGCCACTGCCTCCCTGCAGAAACAAGCTGATCTTTCAGCTGTCACACTTCAGCAGTGGAGATATGGGACCTAACATCTGTAGCACAGCAGGAAATATGTGCCTGGAGACACACAACAAGGCATGGCCGGGCAGAGAAGGGATGCGGTGTGAGGCTGGGGTGCACACCATCATGCAAGACTCCACTTAGCACAGAGCCTTGCTGGAGAATACCTTGCAGCTGCAGGGCTGGAGGTACGTAAGCACAGGCCTTATACTGGTGGAGTGCGAGGCATGAGTCTCCCAGTCAGCCCTCCACAGCAGGGGACAGAAAGAGCCAGTGGGCAGCAGGTCCCTAACTGAGAAAGGATCAGCTCTTCACAAGAGGTGTGGCAGAGCGATGGGACTACTGGCTGGAGGATGCTGTGCATGTGATGTGGGTGATGAAGATTTGCTTTCTTGAATCTATGCACTTGGACAAATTCACAGCAGAAGGCAGGGGGTGGGGAGGGGTTAAAAAAAAAATCTCTTTACTTGTGGCTGAAGACTTTTGAACCATTAGCTGTCAAAGGCTGGAGCTACACAGTGCATGCTCACCCTGTTCTTATGCCTTTCCTTGCATGTCCACTACCATCCGCTGTCAGGGACAGGACCCCGGGACATTTGGCTGTACTGATCAAGCCATTCTCAGGGAATAAGCCAGCCTGAAGTATGCAGCAGGAAAGCACTGGGGCAGATATTTTGATTCACATTTGCAAGGGCTTTTGACAGGAGCAAAGAAAGAACATTTTAAGCATTCCTTTCAGCCAGCACGCATCCCAGCCCATGAGACCCCTCCTGGGGCGAGGCACAAGAACAATCTCGCTTTCAGATCAAGGGCTCCTTTGTCACCCTGCTGCAAGCCATTTGACCTTCAGAGTTAGAAGCAAGCTCATATCACAAGTGGTCTGATGGGCCTGGGCTGGGAGCAAGCCCAGGCACTCAAGAAGGACCGCAGCCCAGCTGCCAACCCCAGCATCTCAGCAGGGAGATCAACAGACCCCGAGCCTGAGAACCTAGCTCTGGAAACACTTGTTTCGGCTCAGCACATTTCCTCCAACAGACAGACACAGAAGGTCACCCAGGCCAGCATTTCCATTTACAAGAATATCCTTGCCAAGAAAGAACAGACCCAGGCCAGGCTACGCCAGAGTGTCCAGAGAAGGTCTAAGCCTTTGAAATAGAAGCTAGGCTTCATTTCATCACCAGCATCTTCACATTTCTTCAAATGCATCAGTTCCCCCCTACTCTGACCCACTTTAGGTCCACCCGCTTTAAGGATGGAGCCTACAAACATCTCCTCATTCATTTGCAGCTCTCCTTCCAATTGTCCAACCTTGAAAATTCGGAGCTCTCTTCCTTGCACCTAATTGCAGAAGCATTAATTACTAAGCACAGCACTTTTGAATGACACACTAAGGAGACAGCTTACCCACACGCAGGGCAAGAGCCAGCACAGCTTCTGCCCCAAAATTCCCCAAGTACCCTCGTGCATAGCCTTTTGAGCACTGCTGGCTAGCAACAACACAAGCTGCTCCTTGCACCAGAAACCTCAACAAAACAGCTGACACAAGTTGTTATTGCTGTAAGATATCTTACACACAGCCATGCTGCCACGAGATTGCTGTCCCCACGGGCTGTGCCTTCTGCTCTGCACCAAGGCAGGACCAAAGTCACCATGGTGCCCAGCCAGCCTCCATAACACTGCATCTTCTCCCAGCCCTCAGATGGGCTAGCAGGGCATCTTAAGCCAGCCAAAACTTTAAATGCATGCCTATTAGCATATTTGCACTCAGGGGCTGCTCATCCATGCAGAAGTATAAGCATAAGGCACCAAGTCTTGACACAGGGCTCTCTGGTGTTGCAATCACCCAGCTACCCTGATTTCCACACCCTGCCACTACCTTTAGCCTAGTGGCCCCAAAGGATGTGGGCTAACACCAGTCCAGCCAATAGTCTCCTTCAAACATGGCCTGAAACCATGACAATAACAACAACAGTTATTACAAGGAGGCAGGAATGAATTTGAGCATCAGCCACCAGCCAGAAGGAAGTCACAGCTACATGGACACCGCAGAAGACTCATCTTGGACGGTGCCTGAGTCAGCATGAGCAAGGCACACGCTGGCCTGCATGCCAGCTTCTCCAGAAATAGGAAATGTGTGACAGATGTATCGTGTTTATGTAGCAGAACCACCACCCTGGCTCCCGCAGAGCCCTGTCAGTGTGTTTGCACACAGGCACACACTTCAGGTCCACACGCGCAGCCTACCCAGGCAGGGAGGTGTTAGAATACACATTTAACTAATTCAATAACAACAACAAAAATCAGGGCACACAGCCTGCGATTAAGGAGAATTTCTTTCCCAACATGCTGGCATCACGCCTGCAATTAGCAAGCGCTTGATTCTCTAAATTCCCCAGAGATCAACAGCACCTGATACCGGCATGTCCTTCAGTCTTTCATAACTCAGAAAGCGGCCCCCCCCACCCCTCTCTGTTTCAGCACTGGTGAGATTTTTCACACCTTGCAGCTCAGAAACACTTAAACCTCGGACACCCTGATCCCAGCTCCGCAGGTCACACCAAATCCGCCGGTGTAATTGGCAGCACAGGTGGGCTGTGGCTGATACAAGCCAGGGCAAAATTACTCTCATTAAAAGCAGCAAAGCAAGACCACGCTCAGCACGATGGAAGGAAAATTTCTTCCCACACCAGCTCTGTCAAGCCAGCCGCCGGCAGGACTGCAAAGACAAGAGCGAGAGCAGCCCTCCTGCTAACAAGATCCCCCAGAAACGCAAACGCTGGCCAAAGTAGCTGCACGAAGGCAAGACAGGAGGCTGGGGAGAGCCAGATGGCTTTTCCCAGCAAACAACCCCAGCTGCCATAGGGTTAAATCAATGCATGAAGCTATTAAAGGGGGTGGTGGAAATGTTTTAACATGGTTGAGTGAAATTCCTCACACTTTTAAGTCGACAAGGAACCCCATCGGGGCTTAACAGGCTAACACAACCCATCCCATTACAGGTTGTTAACACACACAGGAGCCTTGGGCAGAGGGGCAATTAGGGCTCCCCACTCACCTCTGCAAGAGGGACTCCCATCCCAGCTTGGAATCACACTGATGGGGAAGAGGGATGCAGGGAGGGGCCAGCTCCTCCTCTGGCTCCTGCACCTTCTCTACCTGGAAAGGCCCAAACAGCAAGATCTTGCAGCAGGCTGAGCTGTCATCAGGCTGAAGGAGCAGAAAATTGGTCCTCAGGGCAAGGGAAAATGCAGAAAGCCCCCAGCCAAACCTCCTCTGCTGGGGGGCATCACTCCTCCACACTTTTCTCTCTCCCCATAGCCCTATTCCCAGACTCAGGGCAGAGGAGCCACTGTCCATCACAAATCTGGCAGCAAGAACAAGGAGATACCAACAAAGCATCTGTCCCGAGGAAGCAGTCAGCTGTTTCCCAGAGGCTACAGTGCAATGCTGGAGTTACTGCAGCCCTCAATTTCTGCCCTATGGAGTATGGTATTTCCAGCCTAGAAATAAGGTTAAGACTCCTCAGGAACTTAAGAATAGGTATATACTAGTTATTTTCCACTGGCAAGAAAACAATAACTAAAGCTCAGGTAGAAGGAAGGTCAGAAGAAAAAGCAGAAAAGACTCATGGCATTACCCCTTGAACTACCAGGTCAGAGCACCTTGCCCTGCTCTCCTTCAGGTGTTCCCAAGGAGGGCAAGCACAGCTGTCAGCATGGTAGAGTGGGAGCCCTGCGACTGCAGCCCTGGAGCTGAAAACTGAGGAGAAGTGGCCCACGGAAGTGGCTGCTGGCTTCTGCCACACTTGCAGATCGACACAGCCAGCTTTGGGGAGGGTCTGAAATACTGATCTGCTTAATAGACTCTACAAATTCAGAAGCGAGACTGATCCAGAGCATCAATGCCTTGCTCAGCCCAGTGAAGAGAACAAGCTGGGAAGTGCTCTGGTTGGCTGGAAGAAAAAGGGCTGGGGATGGGACAGAGAGATCACCCCTGAGGGAGTATGCCTGGACCAGTCCCAAGAAAGTGAAGACAAATCCTACATGCAGTGTGCAGACAGTTTTGGACAAGATGATTTAGCAAATTAGGATTTTACTGCTATAGAGCTGCCATTTGTTTTTACTTCCTTCCCATAAGAGGGTCCGAATCTCCCACAGAAAATATAAGGAACAAGCCCCAGAAATCTGCTTCCCTTAAATATGTCTTCCTTTGGGCATCCAGCCCTGTCCACAATCTAAACATCCCCATCTCTCACAACACATCCAGCCCATCAGGGGTTTGGTCTCTTACAGATAGTGTTTCACCTCCTTGCCTGTCTCAAGAGTGGGGTCGGATCATTGAACCAGCACCACTCACCAAGGACAATGTCCAGTCAGGACTCTGCTCCAGCCCTTTCCCCTCTCTTCTGTAGGCAAGCACCTGCCAGACATTAAGAAGACTCCACTCACACACCTTCAGTGGCTGTGCGAGTAAGTTGCAGCAGCATCACTCTGACCTCTCCTCATGAAGACCTGGCTGTCACTTCCAGTTCAGCTCAGCACAAGCAGAAATCCCAGTTCTCCCTTCAGATGCCTCCAGAGCCACTATACCCCCATCATGACCATCACCTGCTCACCAAGGTACCTCGCTAGCCCAACAGCATCAACTGTAACACCGATCTGCACGTCCTGCTGCACCCAGCTCCTCAAGCATCCCACTTTCTCAGGTGCCCATCACACAGCACAGCACAGCGGGGCTAGGCCATACCCCCAAAACAAGATGCAAGTTGCTGCCTTGCCCCTGCCTCTGGCTGGAGAAGGGCAGAAGAACCTGCAAACTCCACAGCAGAGAACAAATTAAAAAAATTAATAAATAAATTAAAAATCCAAGCAATTGACCAATTGACTTTGTTGCTGTTCCCTCTCACAGGGACTGACTTACCTGGAGGGAACCTCTATTACCCAGGAAGGGCTCTTGACCTAACCATCCCACCAGGCAGGGCTGGAACAAGCAGCACTAGGAGACACCAGCCCCTTCCAGAAGTCCAGGAGAGGAACTGCAGCCTGTGGGAGAGAGGAGCGCTCAGCCAGGCACCAGCCACATGTTGCAGCAAACGGTTTGGCTGCTTTTGCTCTGCAAAGAGCAGGGGGAGCCCAGCCTGCAAAGGCTCCAGCAGGTCGCATAGCACAGGCAATCCTCTGCTATTTTCTGCCAGAGTTACAGCCTGAAGACAGCACAAGGGCATGGGCTTCCTCCCATATATGCCACCTCCGCCTTGAGGAGATGCTACCTGGCCTCACATCACTGCAGATGTTCAGAGATGGAAACTAAGACAAGGTAATTGAAGGGACTCTCCCACAGAGCCAGGGACACTGCTCTAACCCTACTTTTGCCCTGCTGATGTAGGAAGCACCGCTGAACAGGCAGTGCAGCCAGACCTGCTCGCCCCACTGCCAGCACGAGTGCAGAGTGCTTCCCCGCTTGATTCGCGATGCATTTGTTGCGCGTTTCACACACTGGCAGGTCTTATTTGTAAGATCATGAAACAGTCTGAAGCCTTACATGAGCATGCCAACTAGATGCTCCAAACCCCACCTTCAGCAGAAGGTCAAGCGTGCGGTGCACCATCTCACCGGCACTCAGCCGTGTGCTCTCTGCGTCAATCGGGCTCCTCCAATGCGCTGTCTTCTGAGGAGGGCTTACAACCCCTTACAGCATTCGCTGCCTGGCTTTTATGGTGCATGAGGAATTGGCTTACAGCTGGGAAGAAATAAAAGCTCATTTTTTTTTGTTTTGTTTTGTTTTAAACAGGCAGGCCAGACATGTAACAGCTTCCCCAACTTTGAGTCGTTTTGATCCAGCCAGCCCCCTCTCTGCTGAGTTCTGGCAGGAGACAGTCACAAAGCACCAATTAAAAAAAGACGAGTTATGCTTTTTCTGTCAAGCAAAAAAAGAAAAAGGTGCAGGGGAAACAATGCAGGGAGAAGGGAAAAAAAAAAAAAAAAAGAAGAAGAATCCAGCTCTGGAGTCATTTTGCTTTCAAAACAAGCTGTCAAGGCAGCCCCCTCTCCTCGCATCTCCCGCAGAGGAAGAGCAAGGGAGCACCCACACGCCTGCCATGGACGCGTGGCGTCAGTCATCAGGCCACACCATCAGTCACTTGGCACATCAGGCCGAGCCATGCCCTCGCTCTCCCTCAGGCATCTGTCAAAGCCCATGACAGGGAACAAGAATAGCAGATTCCTAGCGAAGATGGGCTGAGCATGAGCCGCACCAGCTTTGCTGACAAAGAATCCCAACTTATGGACCATTAGGCTGGGGAAAAAACACAACCCAAGAGCAGCAAGGGCTCAATACACTAGCTTGTCTGCCTACATCAGCTTGGTTCAAAGCAAGGCTACAGGCCATCGCAACATACTGCCAAGGAACGCAGCACCCACATGGACACAGCAAAGCTCTCCATTCCTTTGGGCACTACCAGCTTTGAACCTACCCTCAGCATCTGCAAGCCGTGCCCAGATTTCACCCAGCAAGTGTCAGTCCTGCAGCCAGCCAGATTAGAAGATTACAAAGACTCCTCCAGGCTTCATTTTTGCATGCAACTGAGGAAGATAAACAGCAAGCACAGCCATTTCTAGTGTGAAAAAGGGCAGGCATTTTAGCAGTGCAGAAGCACCAACCCCAGCTTTAATACCTTATTTGATTCCTTAGCAGAGTCCCCTTTGTAGAGCCCATTGGTACTAATGAGGGCATCAGCTTCACTCTCACCTCTTCCATCCCGGGCTCTCTGAAGGCAGCAACTAACTACAGCAGCAGAGTCATCCCCAGGAGCTAACCCACTTTCTCATTTCAACAGGGTGTCACTCACGCTGGGCTGACTGCTCCCAAGGAGGGATACCCTCTGCTGCATTAGCAGGGAGCGCTGTGCAGCCCGGTCTTCTGGGCTGGATCCATCCCACAAATGAGGACAGGTGAGGATGGAAGAGCATCCCTGCCCCAGGTTAGGTCTGCTTGGGCTGGTGGCAGGCACTCCCAGTTCACTAGTGAGCGTGCCGCTCATTAGCATGGGGTCACTCAGCTGCAGCGGGGCACAAGCACCACTTGGCTATTGGAACACCACTCACGTCCGCTGCTCTGGAAGTGTTGAATTTCCTTTAAGAGCTCTGAAGCTCTCGGTTTGAATTTAAGAGAGGAAAAAAAAAAAAAGTCTCACAAAGAATTGCAGGATCTCTGTAAACATACCAGAGGAAAAGAGAAGTGAAGCTTTGAGCCTCTTGACCTTGACAGTGTCCTTATAATTACAAGACTATTTATTTTCAGTTAAACCCCAACTATTGAACAAACAGTGTCAAGTTTTTTTTTTTTTCCCCTCCTGAGCAGGTGATTATCCCTCTCAACTAATCTAATGAAAATTATCAGGAGGCTACTGACCTCCTGCTACACACACTAAATAATGCACAAAGCCTCAGGATCAGACAGGCAAATCATAACCCTGCCTTATCTTATCACTTTCTATACAGCTCCAGGCTTGTTCCACTCATGTTTGGCTGTGTTAGCCAAATGCTATCTCAGTGGAAACCACAGCAGAGCCAGCCCTGAGAACCGCACAGCAAAAAGTTACCTCCGTAAGATTTATTTTTGTAGAAGCCAAGAGCTCCAGCAGTGGATATATTTAGTCTTTAAGCTGCTGTCTGGCTCCCGAGCTTGTAGCATGAGGTGGTGCTCCTCTTGCACCAGGCTTTGGGAAAAGCAGCGCTGTCCTGCTACTTTGATGAAGGGTGCAAGGAAGGCAAGGTCTAAGAAAGGGGTGCATGAAGGGGCTCATTGCTCCAGGTGGGAAAAGCCACCCCATCCACTCCATTCTCTTGGAAACCTCCCTGTTTCTGCCTTCTCCTGCAAACAAGGCTGCCCACCCTCTGTGGGGTGCCACGGCACAGACAGCTACATGAGAACTAGGAAAGCAGGAGGACCCAATACCAGGGATGCTCCATCCCCAGCTCAGGGCACACAGTGGGAGCCAGGGAGGTGTGCAATAATCCTGTCCCACTTATTGCAATTTGCCTTTCCTTGAGGAGAGACAAACTCCAAGAGCAGCAGCTGGAAGAGATAAAAGCTACAACTAGCAATTAAGGCAGCAAGACCTAAACAAGGAGCTACAAAAAAGTTGTCACACACTCCCCGTACAGCCTCAGCTTGAGCACCACACACAGCTAGAGGAATACATTGCACAGAGATGACTCCAAGCCTAAAATAAGTTTCCACTCAGGAAGCTACAGAGAACTGTGGAAAGACACTACTAAAGCTGCCTATTTTTCTGCCTGCCCACCCTACCCTTCAGACCCCCCCCAGTACAGGAGCTCCCAGCTTACCTCTGGTCACTATGGCAGCCAGGAGCATCACCCCACAGCCCTCACAAACTCCTGCCAGCCCCAGCAGCCTGCTCCTGCCCTGCAGACCTTCCCTTCGAACAGAGCTCTCCCCACCCCCAGAACACCTGATTTATCCTCCCACCCTGGCTATCAGGGGACTGGAGCTACTTTTCTCCAGCTGGAGAGGTGCTATGTGAGACACAGGTGGGCAGGATTTCTCCTCTTTTACGTGGCCAATTCCTCCCCTCTTGCAAACTTTTAGAACCAGAAGGGCAAACAGTCTCCTCCAAAGTGAGCAGAAACAAAGAACAAGGTGGGTTTAGGCATAACAGAAAAGGGAGCAAGAGAAATCATAGAAAGACAGGCAGGAAATAGCACAGGGTTCAGCTTTGGGAAAATACCAGCTAACACATGCAAGGAAAATGATCCATAGCAGAGATATTCAAAGGGAAGCAGAAATCTGGGAAAAATTAATGTCCACAGCAGCAACTGCAGGGGGACAGTGAGCAGGCAGGGCTTTGAAAGCGAGCACTGCCAAAGTGGAGGCTCTACCTAGGGCAGATCCCACCTCTGCAGAAGCAAGGATGTGCAGCCCTGCTGCTCCATGGACGCGCCCGTGCCCAGGGGTGTCCTCAGAGAGATGGTCCTGAGCCCCAGGGAGCACGTCCCACCATCTGGTTAACGAGCCAGGACTCAGCAGAAGGAGAGGTCCTTTATTTTTCTCCCCTCCTTTCAATTTTAGAAAGCTGTCTGTTGCTGAGGCATCCGAGCAACTTCTGGAAGAAGTTAAAATGACAATTAAATTCCTCCATCTCCTAGCCTGGGTGACAGGAGCAACCTCGGGCTTCTGGTCATTGAAGCCAAGACTGTAATTGCTTGTGTCACAGCCTTGCTCCATCCACATCTGCTGACTCTGCCCTTAAAAGCGAAGATGCAGGTCAGTTCGTGTCTCCACTGTCAAGCAGCTGCTTGGTGTCCTCCACAGGCACGGCGGTGAGTGTCAGGGCCACATGAGAGCCATTGGCTGGGCTAAACCAGCGTCACCCTACTGAGTTATGTGGTACCCTCTAAACTGCCATCTCTCCTGGAAAACGCTGCTCAGGATGCTCCTGATGCTGTGCAGGGTCTGGTGAGCGTAAAGTGGGAGGTGAGAGCCTGGCAAAACCGAGTAAAATACATCTGTCTCAGGACTGACTTTAAAATCAGGCCAGAGCAGGGAGGAGGCCTGCACAAGAGTAAGGGGTAGATTTAAAACTATACGGCAGAAAACCTGCAAAAATGCCATAAGGACCAAAGCTGGAGCTGGCTGCTGGTGCTGGGACCAAGGGATGGCTCCAGCTCCTGCAGCCACCCCTGGCTCTCTGCACCAGCTGCTCCAGAGCAGAGGTGACATCATCCCGTTCTCCTGATGGGAAACAGGTGCCGAGACCAGCCACCTCTCCTCCCAGTTCCCACGGTGGCAGAAGGTTGCGACTGCCTGGGAGGAACTATGACCTACGGTGCACCAGAGCTTGCAAATGCATATTCTGGAGAGGTTTCTCTGCTCCCCAAGCTGACTTCCAGCTGGAGACACGTGTCTGTGCTTGTCCCCAAGGCAGACAGCAGTAGCAGAGGCATCCTCTAGTGCTCCTCCCTGTCAGCAGAGCATGGCAAAGTGTTCGAGTGACAGCCTCGGGGGACAGGAGAGCAAATCACTCATCATGCATGGACAAGCACTAGCCTTCCCTGCTGAAATCCAGCTGGCAAGCCACTGATTGGCGTCACTCGTCCTGGTTGTCTCAAGGCAGACTCTCAGCCCACTGGGACTCTACTGAGAATCCACCAGCTCATTGCACACACGCTCACCACTAAGACCTAGGTCAGATGCAGGCTGGAGGAGGAGGAAGGGATTGCATGCAAGCCCCTGATATTGCCCTCTCCATCCCAGCACCTCTTTTCCAGTGCAAGCCCTGGCTCCGTCTGCTGCTTTTGAACACCCGCTGCCAATTGATTCCAGCATGGCCTGAGCAACAGGGGAAAAAGGAAGCTGAAATCTGTTTCTCTTCATGCATCCACCAGCTGAACTGTTGCTCCAGCCCTCACGCGTTACTGCCAGTGATAGCAGCGGCAGGAGGAACCCAGCTGGACTCCTCTGATGCAGGGATGGAGCAGGGCAAGCTGTTGCAGGGCCAGCACTTAGGAGAAAAGCATCTTCAGCTTGACAACTCAGCAAATTTGATCTGGAACTGGCAAGAGAGAATAAATGTAAAGCCTTTAAATGTCATCTCAGGGATTCAGTTGCCAGAACTGGAGACGGACAGACAGATAAGCACACAGCACTGCACAGAGAGCTGGATGCCCTGCTTTGGTCTACACAGAGTATGCACTAATGTGTCCCGCAGCTGGCATGAGCTGTCAGCAACTCAAAAAATCTGGTTTTCTGCCACCAGCTCTGCTCTGGGACCTCAAGGAAATCCTAAAGCTGCTCCAGGTTTCAGTTTCCCCTCTTTGCAGGCAATAATGCTTCCCGGCAACCCCAGGTCATGGCAAGGTTAAAGGCTGACCCTGGTAATGTCCAATAGTGAGCAGCTTTGAGGAATTCTCCAAGCCTAAATGCAGATGTACAATAAGCCAAACCTCATTTGGGTCCTAGACCCAAATACAGATCAGACCATCCCAATTCCTTGCTGTGAGAAGGAAAGTCAAAATCATCCACCCACTTCCTTTGCCATTGACACCTCTGACCTGGGCGAGTCACATCATCTTCTCCTCCCTTTGCCAGCCCTGGGCAGACAGCAAGGCCATCGGTCCATGACTGGCTCTTCCCTGTGCCTGAGGCAACCCCTCTTGGAAAAAAACAGCATTGCTGACCTGACAGCAGGTAAAGATGTGCCAAAACTAGTAAGCACAAATACCACATGCCCCTGAAGTCAGGGACCTACCACAGCTGTTGGAGAAGTTACTCTTCGTCCTTGCTTTGTGGAGGAGCAAGCTCAGATGAACTTGAAGTCACTGATCCAAAGCAAACATGTGTCTATACAGCAAAAAGCCCTGTGCAGAGTGTGGATATGGAGCATCAGTGATCCCCCGTCCCAGTCCTCATCCCATCTAAACAAGCCCTATGAACTTGGTGTGTCTCAGCATTGCTGGGAGAGAGCAATACGCACCAAACCAGAGCCCAGCAAGAAGGGGGTACGAATAGGAAATGGTTGATGGCAGCTAACAACTCCAACCGTAGCCAAAGGAGGGGATCCCAAAATGTTCTGAGAGCTGGGATGTACAGAAATGCCCCATCGAAAGAGCAAGAGGTTTCTGCCAGGTGGCACAGCACATCTGTGGCATGGCCAAAGATACTGTACAGCCAATGTGCTCCCTCCAGCATAGATTTCAGCATCGCCTGGTGCACTGTGCCCTGTACTTACTTTTGTGCATGAAATAAAAACTAGACTCGCCAACATACCCAATGGGCCTGTCAAACTAATCACGTTAGGAGGGCTGGAAACACAGCAGCAGCAATAGCCGACCCCTGCTCCGGAGCCCGTGCAGAAATCATGCATCCAGGAGACGGAAAACCCTCTGTCGTTCCCGGAACCAAGTCAATAAAAGCACAGACAACTCCATCCAGAGAGAGACCTTTTTTTGTGAATCACAAGAAAGAGCGGCTTCAGCTCCCCCAGCTGCAGATAGGTGGGCAGGCACAAAGAGCCAGCATGGAAACGTATCTGTGCAACACGTGTGGGGAATCGGCCGCCCCACACATGTCCAGGGTATGGGGTGAGAGGAAACCGCTCTGAAATGCAGCACGGGAGAGCTGTGAAAAAACAGCCACCGCTGTTCAGCGCGACTTCTCCCACCCCCCACCCCAAGCCCGGTTCCCAAATCGAACAGCCTCCCACTGACACAGGCGTTCAGCGTGCCGGGGAAAGAGGGCAGGTTATAGGCAAGGATTTCAAAGCTGAGCAATCCCAGGCAGCTTTGAAGGGCCTCATATTCAGGGAGCAAGAATAACCCACCCTTTTGGGAGCAAAAAAAAATCCAAAATGCACTATGTCCAAGTGCCTCCAGAACAAAATTGTCCCCTTCCCAAACTCACAGTTATTTCTGGGTGCATCTTTGCCCTTATTTCTAGAGCTCTTTGCTAAGTGAGAAGCCTGAAGGACTGGACAGAGCTTTTTTTTTATCAAATCTCAGAGCAGCAGCATTTTATTCTCTCTCCTTCTTTTTAATGTATTTATTTTTCCAGCCCTTATTTGACTGGAGGCCAGAGGAGGGTAAATCAGACATTGGCAAAGTCTGTCACGGGCTGCCTGCCCTTTGCATCTGAGAACCATGCTCTAACCACAGAAGAGGGTAAGTCCTCGTTATCACCTGCATTTTTTAGGGCATGGACAAAAGAACCATGATGCAGAGAGCATACCTATATTCCAATCAGACACAAGGTTGTTTTATTATATGTAATATTGTTTAATTTCACAAGCGAATGCTCGCGCCTGGCCCCGAGGAACCCAGCCCAGCCTGCTTTCTCCAAGCATGCTGGTAGCATCAGCAGATCCCTCCTTCTGCGTTGCTCAGCTTGTGGAGCTCCAGCAAAGGGAACTTTACACCTCTCACAGATGATCCCATGCAGCTTGCAATAGCTGCCATGCCTGCAAGCGATTTGGGCAGGGATCAGCCTGGCTCATCTGCAGGTCTGCTGCTGGGCATTTGCAAAGCACATAGCATTAAGATGCCTTGGTGGTCGCCCTGAAAGAAGCTATTTCTGGAGCAAGGAAGATGCAGCGGTCAAAAAGCAGCTACCTTCTCTGCCTCCCATCCATCATCTGTAGCATGGCACCCCAAAATGCCATGTCCCCCCCTTGCAGCACAGAGAAGCCATGGCAATAGTGTGGAGTAGGGACAGACGGATCGGTCAGCCACGCACAGCCACGGCAGGGTCCTACAAGCTACTACATCCCATCTCCAAGTTCTTCTCACCTGTGCTCCAGAGACTGGGTAAACCACTAGAGACCACGGGAAGTAGGAAAATACCAGGCTACAACTTTGTGAACAAAATGCATTCACTGGCTTAACACCCACGTAATTAAAAGCAGGCGCATCCCTTGGTAATTGCTAGCACAGGGATGTGCCTGGTTGTGTGTTTGCTTTAGGGGGTCTCTGGTACTACCTACAAAAGCAAAGCTGGCTAGCAGTCCCTCTGCAGACCGAGGCTGCTCACAGCACCGACAAAACACACAGCTGACCCTGCCTTGCCCCGAGGATCTTCTTCTCTTCCCATCCAACCAGGAATAATAGTAGCTCCTTCCTCCCAAGGAGGTCTGAGATGTCCACTGCTACTCCCAGAGCTGAGCATCGCCCTCAGGGGACATTTGGGTGCTGAGGGACTGGATTCAAAGCCTCCTGGCAATTCTGAGGGCTCTGACAGTGGTGGGGACTTCAGCCCTCAGGAGGGAGAGGATGCTTTCGCTCACTGATGCTGGCAGTGACAACCAGCTCTGCTCTCCACGCTCATCCACCAGCCAACTCTCTGGCTCCAACTGGCTCCTACTGGCTCTTAGCATAGCTGGTGGGAATCGGCAACTCATACCATCTCCTCCTTGCAGTGAAGAGTGAATTGGCTTAATAAAGACCAATTGACTCAATGGATAAAAAGCAGGGAGTGAGAGCAGCCCCAAAGCAGCCCCCAGTCCCTCCTTGCGGAGAGGGACCAACCACCCCACTGCCCAGGTTTGGGTCAGCGCAGGTCCAGGTTGCGAGTCACTTCCAGCATCAAGGCAAAGCCTCTCCAGCAGTCTCTCCCTCTCACCCAGCATTTCTTGTGCCGCTTCCCCTGCCAGTTCCGTCCCTCACAGGGTGTGTTGCATAGTATTTAAATGCAACCAGGTCCACGCAAGCCAGATTTCAGTCGATCCGATGTACCATCTGTAAGGCAACACTGAGAGAGGGGTCAGGATCCCTCCACCAGCTGCTGGAAATGCAGCCACGACTATAGTGCAGCATCATTTATCGCAAGCCCTTCCAGCCTTCCTCCTCCAGCCTCCCCCAAGCAGGGAGCAGCAGAAAGCAATCCCCCCTCGGGGAAAAGAGAAAGGAGATTTCCCACATAATGGGCGCTAGTATTAATTTTTCTATCTGCTGCAGCTTTCCTTTCATTCTGTGACTTTATGAACATCACTCAATGCTGGCAGCAGCCCTGGAGGGCATCACGAGTCACCTGAAGGAAAACGGCTTCTTCTCGTGCCGGCATCTGGGCTGCCTCCTAGATGGAGGGCAGCAGCCCCAGCCACGCACGGCCATGCTGCCCAGGCAGCTCACAGCCACGCCATCTGATCAGTGGTGCCTCAAGAGGGCTTCGATGACATCTTTAGGGTGTCACGGCTAATTAGAGCCCTGACTATACCCTGTAATTAGGTAACGTCTTCAGACAAATCACCCTCTCCTCATCAAACCATGTCACGCCTTCAGATACAATCCCTAATTGACTTAAAAGTAGACTCGGCACTTCTTCCCGGACCTCCTTCCACTTCACAAGGCATTTCAAAATAAATAAACCCCTGGTCCTCAGCCCTGGCTCAGAAACCAGCTGGGGAAGTGCCCTCGCATCCGCATAGGCACACGCCTGCACGGCCGGACACAAAACCTCCATCAGAGGCACAAAGCAAATGCACTGACGCAGCAGCATCATCCTCCTCTGATCTCTCATTTCGAGCCATCCTAGTGCTACTTTCAACAACAGTCAGCAAAGCCTTTTCTAGGAGAACGGGAGTATTTGCAACGCGTCAGTGTCCTACTAAAAATATTGCCTAGGGGCTTGCAAGAGAAGTGGTGCTCCAGCAAAGGAGTGACAGAAGGCATTAAAAAAACCCAAAACATTTAGAAATTAATACGCCAGAATGTTATCAAGCATCAGCATTTCATTCCAGAAGCTTGATTTCTGTTTTCATTAAGTAATGAATAAACTGAAACAATCTGAATGTTTTCAGTTTCCCACTAGTGCAAAATTTTAATGTATGATATGCAAAAAACCCCCACCATCATAACTGCAAACATGCTGAACAAAAACTATCAAAATTCATAGAAGATAAATATTGAGTCCTTCCAAGCCTGCTATGAGAACAATGTCTCTTTATTTGCTGTCCGCAAGGTTTGTTATAACAAGAGAGACTCCAGTATACAGTGTTTTAACATACATACGTGCATTCACAGCTGGAATAATAGATTTTAAGGACAGAAGACAATATTACAGCTGAATGTATGCAGAAATGCATAAACATACCTTCAAAAACACATTCTTTGCACCCTACCTGGATATATACATGGACACATATATATGATATATATACACACTCCTCCCCACCATCTCTCAGATTGATCCGAACCATTCATTAAATCAGACTCTCTAAAATTTCTGCTGCTTTGGGAAAACGTGACCCTGAGGAGACATCACATGTGAACTTAACATCCAGCAGAAAATGAAACCATAGCATGGTTCATCTTGAAAGCCTACCCTGAATCTAACATAATCCCTGCTCTGGACAATGCCTCCAGAGAGGCATTAAAACCATGGTAGGCATTTTCCTGGATTTTCCCAAATTCCCTGGACGCTCCTTGGCACTCTGGCCATTGCTTTGGAGATGTTTCTGGCTGACCACTCCTGCTGCTCCTACAGCCATCGACGCACGGGTCCAAGAGCATCTGGAGACCTGCATCCTGCCCGCGCCGCAGGACGGGTGACCTGGTGCAGCCCTTGGGGTTTAACACTCGGGTCCCTACAAAATGTGCAGGGAGACGATAGCTTGGAGGGTCAAGAGCGGCTTTGCATCCTTCTTCCCCATCCCTGACCACGGGATTCCAGCAGATCTCGTGCCCCCTAGTGTCATCCCGGCGAATGGACCGGCACCGGGCACCGGGTACCACCCAGCCCAGGCAATGCCACTCATCCCACAGTAAAACCATCACCGTGTTCTGCTGGTACGCCCAGCACAGTTAAATGCTATTTCCCATAGTTCAGGTGAAGGGTCCTCCTGACCACCCCTGGGATGGCGTTAGTCCCCCAAAGCATCCCCGCACCCGGCCCGCTGCCACCTCCATTAAGGGTCCTGCAGAGCCCCAACGAGATCTGCCTCACCGGCAGATAGCCTGAGCGGTGTCCCTGGCAAGGGGCCAGGAGGAGGAGGAGGAGGCAGAGAGCATCTGCGGTGGACACTGTCCAGAATACAACTGCTCCTAAAAATAGACGGTCCCTGGAAGGGCACGGTCCTTCCAGCTAACGGGAATGTGCGGTGCTAGGAGCTCAGGGTTTGGGATGGCAAAACTTTAAAGTGCATGAACACAGTTCACCACTGCCTTTGCACAAAGTGCCCATTTCTTCCCCATGAGAGCACCTGTGGCATCCAGCTCTGGCCATCACCACGAGAAGCAATGCACAAAACCATCCCAGAACCCAGCATCCCTGCCTGGCAGCCTGCTCTGACCAAGCGACAAGATCCAACATCTCCTGGGAAAATGCCCATGCTGGCTGCAATACTAATGGGTGCAACTGGGACTGGACCCCACTCGTGGAGCACCTAAACAAGAGGTGTGTGCTGGACAGGAGCACAGGAAACATGCATTAAGCCTGTGCCTCAGTTTCCCCACCTGCCCACCAGTCCTGATGCAGCTTGCCCACTCTTATTTTGCTCATCCCTCCGCATTCAGCTATAACCTCTCGAGGTTACAAGCACCTAAAGCACCAGCCCTTTCCAGCGCAGGCTAGCAGCATGCAAGCAAACCCCATCCACTCATCGCCAAAATTTGGAGGAATTCTCCCCAGGGCACTGACCTGGGTATGCTGCTTTCTTCTGCAACACCGAGCAGGGACTATAGCTTAGAATAATGGGGAAGTAACTCAGTTCAGTGCTGACAAAGCATCACAAGCCCCAGCGGGGTGGGAGGGGAGGAGGTGTCCTTCCCTCACGCTGCCATGCCTGGTATACATCATGTTTAGGGCCAGGCATACGTCACCTACACAAAATGGACAAATTGGAGGGATTTCAGAAAAACGAGCGACAAAAATGATCAGGAGACTGAAGGGATTGATTTACAAGGGGAGATTAAAAGAGCTGTGATCAGTCTAGCTGAGCTGAGCAAGTACTGACAGAATCAGTTGGATGCTAATCTGCAAATGGGATGAAAACGATATGGGAAGGAATAATTTAGCATCTTCAGCAGAGATGGGATGAAATGAAGGGGAACTGAGTAGGTAGGCAAAAAAAACCAAAAAAAAAACCAAAAAAAACCCCCAACAAAATCCCCCCAACAATGCAAAGTAAAACTCCTTTCCTAGCTGTGCATGATTTCATCTCTGTCAAAACACACAAAGTCCCCAAAACTCTTTCTGCCTAGGACAAGCACACTTGGGAGCAACCGTGCCTCGGTGCCTACGAAGGTGTGCACACACAGGCATACATGCACATACACACATGCACGGACACACACACAGAGCCCTTTCCCACCCCTGACTCACACTCAGGAAAGCAGCAGGGCCTCCACGTTAACCCGAGAGGACGGAGGCTTCACGCTTGCAGGAAAGCAGCGGAGATTGAAGGCTAAAGCCGCCGGGAGCAGTGGGAAGGTCCCCGCAGATGGATGCCTGTGCTCTCCCAGGTCTTCACAAGGGAAAGGTGCTGAGACGGCTTCCTGCAAAGTCGCAGGAGTGAGCTCAGCTGCGAGCACTCAGATATTTACACACAAACAGCACATTACTCAGCAACTCCCATTTGTCAGGCGTAATGGCAGCGGCAGCGATAATAAACGACAGAGCCGAGAGACAGGCTCCCCAGACACACACCCAGCCCCAGCCTGAGCTGGAGCAGGACGCATTCCTCCGGCTTGCCGGGGAATTAATTGAGAGCGGCCGGGAGCTGAGGCTCGCACCCACAAAACTCCTGCTGCTGGCTTCAGAGAGTCGGCTACGTCTCCGAAAGCTGAGCCTTGCCTGCATGGTTATTTGTACATGTACGTGCATCACAAGCTTTGTGTCTTCAAAAGGTACCAGGGCTTCTTCCTTCCCAAGTCCAGGAGGTGCTGAGCACCTTCCATGGGGATGGGGATGTTGTACCTTGGCAGGAGTGGGTCGTCTTGGGGTAAATCAGATCAAAGATAATGCACAATTGTCAGACTGTGGCTTGGCCTGCTCTGACAACAGGCTCTGATGAAGTTATTCTAAAGGGCAATTGCAAAGAAGTCTGCCAGGCACAGGGCTCTCGTATTCAAAGCACAGCCCATCTCGGAAAAGTCCACCCTCCCCAGCAACCCCCAGCGAGCTCTGGTCTCAGGACCTGGTCCCAGTGAGACGCCCGGTTGGACACGAGCATCCCTTGCACATCTCCAGCCATCTCAGAAAAGCTCTGATTCCTCACAGACGGGCAGAGCAGGGAGCAAGAACGGCTGCTCCCACATATTTGCGTGTTTGGCAGGAAGCAGCCAGTGTCCCTGTGTCCCTGCCTGTACACACAGCCAGCAGGACCAGCATCGGCATGTGCAGGTCCAGTCCCTCACGGAGGGTGACGTGCGTGCACAGTGAGTGAGCACAGTCAGAGTTAAATGAGCAAAACCCTAGCAGAAGTCAGCAAACTCCTGAGGAAAAAGCAATATGAGGAAAGGACCTCCTGGACAATCCGACAAACTAAAACACAGAGAGAACGAGAAAAAGAAATCAATTAGCTTTGCAATAGGGTCTGCAACCTGCGCTACCGACTCTATGCATGCATCTATAGGTGTGGGGTGGGGAAGAAAGGGGCTTTCTAAGAGAGTGAAGGAGAAGTGCCGATCTTTATACCAAAAAAGTTTAGCGGATTAAGAAACAACTGCCAGAGGAGCCAGGGAAGCCGAAACATGCAGACCAGGTTCTGTCCCCAGTGAAGGCAGCACAAATTAGCTCAAACACTGGTTGGAGTCCCAGCCCGGTTTTAAGATCGCAGTGGGGGAAGTCACCAAGATCTGGAAATGTAAGGGAGTTTGTGCAGCAAAAGGATCGGTGTGTATTATGCAATTCTGGAAAGCAGCCCTCGTACTCGCACTCGGGATGAACAGCCTAGCCTTGGGAGAGCTGTTCCACAGACGCGCCATGCAGCCGCTTTTCTTATAAAATCACACAACCGCCCCTCAAAAATAATAATAATAAAAATCAGTAGTGCCACAGCAGGGGAAAGGGCAGGTTGCACCTTTGGAGAAGGGAAGAAAAGTCTGCTCTCCCGCCCGGGAAATCCAGAGTCTTCGCTTTACAAAGAAGCCCCTCTGACGCCCCCCCACTCCGGACCCTCGGCTCCAGCCTCGCTCATGCAATGCAGCACGCTCGTCCCTTCCAGCCTTCAAACTGATGCTGTCCGCAGCGTCCCCGCTGGGGAAACGGGGGGCGGGGGGCCCGCTGTCCCGGGTAGGGGGTGTCCAGGGACGCCCCAACCCCGTACCCCACCCCATCCCTTCCCCGCCGGGAACGCCCGCACACACACACACACACGGCGGAGCGGGGAACTTGCCCAAATTGTTTCCTCGCGCGTTTCGCCCCTGCTTACGGCGCGGGGAGAGCGAGGGGGAGGGGTGACACGCGCGGCCCACGGCGGGGCGCGGACACGCGTGGGCACGCTGGGGAAAGGTGCGCGGCAGCGAGACGGGAGGGAACATTAGACGCAGCAGTGGTGGGGGGCCGAGCAAGCGCTCCCCCCTCCCAGAAAAGCAGAGGCGCTCCGCTGCCCCCCGCCGCCCTCCTCCTTCTCCGTCCCGCGTTGGGGGTTTGGGGGGGGACACGGGGGGACATGGAAACCCCGCACCACCCGGTACTCACGGCGCCTTCCTGACTCCCGGCTCTACCCCATGCAACCACCGGCTGCTTCTGCACCGGCTCGGGGGCTATAAGCTCTTTTAAACTCCAGCACATAACCCATGTGACCGCAGAAGCCACTGGTAAGGAGCGCCGGGGAGCCAGCGATGAGCTCAGCCCGCACCCCCCGGCACACAGCGCCGGGGACGCGCTCCCGGCCCCGCCGCGCCGCGCGCGCCCGCCCCACGCCCGCACACACCCACGCGCACACACACACACCCCAACCTCCCCCGACGCGAGTGGCCCCGGCGGACACGCACACCCCCCACCCCACCCCACCCGTGCAAATGTACACGGCGGAACACACTCGTGAAAGCGCCCGTGCGGACGGAGCCACGCACGCGTGCACGCAGCCGCACAGCGCGGTCCCTGCGTTGCGTGGGCAGAGGGCACCCCTGTGTGTGTGTGTGTGTCCGTCCCGCCCCCCCCTCCCACCGCAACCCCGAGGCGCAGACCCGAGCGAAGGCAGCGCCCTGGCAGCCCCCCCACCTCGTGCACACACCGCGCTGAGGAGTGCCCCACGCACACGCTGCCTCGCAGGGTGCACGCCCCACACACTCTGCCCGCATCAAGAGACGCAGAGCCCGGTGAAAGCACCCCACTAACGCTTCCACGCACATCCTCGCACGCGCCCCGCTTGTGAGTGCCACACCCCCTTGCACAAGCACCCGCTCGGAGTGCACAAGCAAAGCACCACACGCAGATGCAGACTGAAACGAAAACACCGCGCTGCACACCCGCACACCCGCACACACAAACACTGCACGACTGAACGCCCCACGCGCGCAAGCCAGTGCTCCCACACCCTCTTGCACAACCGGTGCACAAGCAAAAGCAGTCTGCCCATACATGCACCCATCTTTCCCGCTCAAACGTGACCCCTCCGGTGCGTGCTGAACGAGCCCACCGTGCCCATCCATCATGCCTCCTTGGCTGCGGGGTCACCCGTGGGCTGTGGGGTCGCCCTGTTTCCCTTCGCAGACAAAGACTGTGAACTGTCACACGCGCAGGGGGTCTGCAGGGCGAAGAGGACAGACGTCCCCTTGTGCGGTGCACAACTCCTGACGAGGCAGGGTGGCTGTGCAGCCAGGCCAGGGTTGCCAGGCCGAGGTGCCCGCTCGAGCCATGGCACGATGGAATTCGGGAGTGCCAGGATGAAACGTGCCAAGGAGGGGGGACGGGAGCCGGGTGTGAGGCTTTGGTGTGCAAGAGGCTGGGACAGGCAGGCCTGGCTGGGCAGGTGCAGGCGTGTGCTGCTGGGGCACGCCAGGAACACATGTGAGAAGGCAGAGCTGGCAGGCAGAGGGCTTCGCTGTGAGCTGAGTTATGGAAAATGACTCTTTCCAAGGAATTGCTAAAATTAAAGCAGCAGCAAGGCCAAAGGAGCAGGAGCCAAAGGGGAGGGTGAGCAAGGACAGCCAAGTGGCCCCGGGGCAAAGAAGGGCAGGGTGGACAGGAGGCGGAGGAGAAGGCACCCTCCCAGGGCTCCTGGCTCCCCCTCACGTCTACCGCCTCCACTGGCAACTGAAAACACCCGGGGAGGGGATTTGGGGAAAGGCCGATAAGCACCGTGGTGGCACCAGCTTGGAGGTGCCAGGCGGCAGGGGGGTCTGGGGGACATAGCCCTTCCCGGCCACATCCCCAGCTTGGCTGGCGGCATGCAGATAAATACTTCTACTTCCCCAGCCTGGAAGAGACAAATGCCCATAGAGAAACAGCCTGCACACTGCCAGGGACTAGGTGGTGGCGAGGGACAGAGACCCGTGCTGACGGGGGCTTTTTGGGGAGCTCTGGGGAATGCTGCAACTCATTACAGGAGTCCTCTGCCCTGTCCCCCACTCCAGGGGCTGTGGCAGGGTCAGGGCGCTGCTGCCTGGACATCGGCTCTTGGGTCGGCAGCAAGGGCGGTTTCAGCTTCCAGATATCCGAGTGTTCCCAGTACAAATCCCGGTGACTCAGGAAACAACGCATGCGAGAAAACTCTGCAGAGAGGACTTCGGAGAAATACTCCCATTGGCATGTTTCCACTTCCCCTGGCATCCCAGAACTTCTCCTGGGCTGCAGAAAACAACAGTAGCAACAACAACAGAACTTTATTCCTGATCTTCCTGTTAAAGCAAAAAAAAAAAAAAAAACAACACGAAAAAGGAGAAGGTAATCTTTGGGCAAACCTACAAAAGCCAATCTGTTTTGTTCCAACTAGATATACATTGATCAAATTAAAGATACCACCTCTCCCGGCAATTCTGGCCTCACGCGGACAATGTCACACAGGCAGAGGAAGGGGGCTGGGTGGAAGCCAGGTTTCGTCTGGTTTTTCATTGATGCTACTAAAAGCTGCTGTTAATTGGATGGAAATAATGATGTTTTGTCTCAGACGAAGGTCCACAATAAATTATCTGTTTATTGTTACTGGTTTTGTCTGTGAAGGATAACCAGCATGCTGAGGCTCTGGTAGAATTTGTGATAGATAATAAGCAAGTCCTGAAAAAGCAGGAGGGAAAATGAGGAGCAGAGAGGGAATGTGTCCAAAGCTGTTCAGCAGGTTGCAGCAGAGCTGGAGAACGAGCCTCCTGCCCAAAGGCTCTGGACCAGATTGAAATAGTCATGAAATGGAAGAATAGGAAAGAAAACCCTAACCCCTTTTTCACTCGCTTCATCCCTCCAGCCCTACTTTCAGCCAGAATCAGGGCTTAAAAAGAAGGAGGAAAAGCTGTGGGGGAAGCAGCAGCACTCAGGTGCCACTGGGAAACGTGTCAGGAGAGCAGATGGCTTTGTGGGGATGGGGATGGAAAGATGCCACAGCAGCAATGGGTCAAGGAAGAGAGCTGGACCCAGAGAAATGATTCTCCGATACCTTGTGAGCCAGCATCAGGCCATCACCATGGGCTGCTTTTCCCACTGTATCCTGGCGGGAGCCAGTTGGAGAACAGAGAGGCTCCTCATGAGCCTGTAAATTGGTGTTTAATTGGGATACTGTCACCGAAAGCATCACTACCCCATTACGTGCTGCCCGTCTGTCTCTGGCAGCAGTGGTACCCCAAACAGGAGAGCAGATTCTTTGCAGCTGCATGGTGAGAGTATGGTGGAGCAGAGCCTTGGTCAGATCCTGAATATTTTGGGCTGGACCTGGCCAGTTGTAAAGCAAGACATGTCCCTTGGACGGCCAGGGTCACAGCTCAGGGGACAGCATTTGCCTGGTTGTACCCCAGAGCTGAGTATATGTAAGGTGAGAGTCTGACCTGGTGTCTTTCCAGACTGTTTATTTGATACTTCATGGCAAACATCTGAATAAATTACTCACAGATTATTCAACCATCAGGAGGGCTGGTTGAATGATTACTGGTGAATCATTTGTTCAAAGCAAAATGCCCAAATTCCTACACTGAGCTACTGGCAGGCAACAGAGAGACAAGTTGCAGTCCTGCAAAATCTTGGAGTTCACATCAGCCCCTAGGTCTGCGTTCCTCACTCATGGCTTCCCCGAAATATCCGCTCCCTCGCCCGACCCCTTGCCACCAGCAGGAGCAAGGTGAATAGGAGACGTGGGGAACCATTCCTTGAATTCCTGCTGGACTTCAGGCAAACAACAACACAGCAGGCTGAGCTAGGAGCCTTGTCTCTCGCCTTTGCACAAAAGAGATTCTCCGGAGGGGGAAAAACCCCACAACAATGGTGAGGAAACATACAGGGTAGGCAAAGAAAGCAGCTGACCTGGCATGCCGCAGGCCAGAAAAAAGTACAAATGATCTTGCAAAGAAGCAGGAAAAGATGGGAGCTACGCAGCCGACAAGGTTTTTACCAGCCCGATTTAATCATCTTCTCAGCAAATGCTCCCCACGAGGAACAAGAAGGGAAAGCAAGATCATGAAAAGATTGCAGGCAAAGGAATTCTGCCGGTACTCCTGGACTGATTAAAATTCCTCAGGACTCATGGCAGGAGCGATTATTTTATGTAAAACTTCACCTTGTCTTTATTACATTTGCCAAACTTCTTCCTGTGTAGATAGCAGGGAACAGTGGGAGGTGTGCGTGAAAGACAAAGATGGAGATAATAAGTGCAGGACTTGGCTGTGGCTTTCCAGCCTGTTAGCTGTTTGCCTGGAAAGGCTGATGGTGGTGAGCGTCTAGCCGCACGCACGCAGCAAGGTGTGAGCGAGGAGAGGCTGTGGGGACCTCCCAGAGCCGGGGCAGGGTGTGTGATGTGGCTCTACATCTGTGCGAAGGTTTGCGCAGGAGAAAATCCTGTCCTTGGATGCAACCCTGATCACGGACCTGAGTGCTTAGCATGATTTGGGATGCAGAGGGGCGCAGAAGGAATGAGGTCCATCCGTCAGCTAAAATATGTCCGTAAAGTTTCCACGTGCAGCAAGGATGTCAGGTTTGGTGCAGGCTGTTATCAAACCGCTCCTGGAAAACAGAGATTGGCATATGGTGAGACCCCTCGCTGCTACTGCCGGGTAAGATTTCGATGACAAAGTACCGCCTGACACCTGTTATAAATAACGGCCGTCCCATCACCCACTCAGCACATGGCCCACTGCTGCCAGCGCCTCGCTCGGAAGAGGCTCAGCGTGGAATGAAAGCCATATTTAAAATACATTTTCACATATGTCTTTCTGAGGAAGGAACAACAGGAGAGGGGTCTGGAAAAGGTTTCCCCCAGCACTTTTTTTTCCCTTGGTGCCACAAGCACAACCCCACATAATCTCAGGCAAGAACTGAGACCTTACAGCAATCACGTTTTGCGTCTCTGTTTCGTGAATACCCCGAATTGCAGGATGGGCATTGCAATGCTCCTGGAACTGGGAAATAAGCACCATAATCCTGTGTATTTGCAAGGTGGAGTTTTTTTCCCCCCCATGGATCAGGACATCTTTCAGGGGTGCGCCAGTGCTGGTTCACTGTCAGGGCTGGCGACCAGGGAGGTGTCCAGCGGGATGTGGCTGGCATGAGGCACACAGAGACTTGTGCGCATCTTCAGGAGGGATCCTGGGCTTCCTGCCTCCAGTTCCTCCCGTAACAGGATTGCACCCAAACCACCGTAGGGTCTGCAGCCTTTTATGCATGGCAGGGGTGCTCCCATTACCACTGAGAGAGCAAGGATGTCCTGATGGTTGTGGCTCTCACCTGGATTGGGAACCTCTGCCATAAAACCCTACCAGTTGCCAGCCATGCGTGAGCCTTTCCCAAGCTGTGGACCATGCTGGCACAGCTGGTTCATGCCCCGCGATCTCCCTGCGGATTAACATGTCAAGACAGGCCAGCATCTGCTGCAATGTGGCTCCTTGCTCTGGTTGGGGGACTGGCTTCTATCACGAATCATCTTCCTTGCACAGAAAGCAGAAGCCAGGGATTAGAGCGGTTTGAAGTTTTTAGCATGAAAAGGATGTGTTTAAAAGAAAAAAGTGAAAGAGCTGCTTTTTGAAAGTCTGTTGGTAAGGGATTCGTGAACCCCTGCCCCCACCATTTTCAAAAGGGGATTTTTTTAGGGAGAGGAGATTGATTTTGTTTCACTTTCTCTCTTTTTGCCTTTAGCTGAAAAGCATGATTCCCCCAGAAACCCACATTTGGAGTAAATATAATATTGCAGTTTAAAAAATTCTGGGTAATGTCAGGAAAAATCAAAGGTGACTCTTTCAAACTCCACAAGTCAGGAACACCTGGGAAACATCAGTGCCGGTTAGGGGGAGCAGGGGAAGAAGAGCTCCCCATCTCCACCAGCAGCTCCCATGAGCTCCTGTTGCTGCATTCAGGAGGGAAAACTACAGTGGGAAATCATCATCCCAAATACGATGCCTGAAAGAGATGGCATCACCACCTCCGTTCCTGTGCCCCCCACTGTTTGGCTCTCAATGAGAGAGACCTCGTCTTTGAAAGATGCATTGATTGTAATTATTTACTGTGTTTCTCCTCCCTAGCCTGGAGGGTAAACTCTTATAAGCCCAAAAGCTCACCCAAGCAAGCAAAACCCTCTTGGGCTAAGCCCCATCCTCACCCCATAGCTCCTTGGTGCCTGTATGTGGGGCATGTCTGTGTATGACAAAGATGGATGACTCCCGTGGTCACTAACAAAGATGGTACTGGCATAGTTACGCACCACACACCCCTTATCCAGCAAAGGAGAGACACACCCTCTTCTCACTGCTCCTGCGTCCTCTGCCATCTTCCTCTTCCTCCACCTCCTCTCCTTCATTAGCCATGTTCCAGCTATCTCTACCTTCAGCCTCACCACTGCCAAGACCAAAATTGGACAAATGTTTGCTTTTCTCTCTCACAACCTGGCAAAATTGCAGGGTGTTAAGCACACCTGCCTGTTTATCCCACATTGAAATGTTTCATTTGTGACCCTTTAACACGGCTCTTTTTTTTTTCTGTGTAGATTCATTTGGCTCTTGCTCAAAACTGAGAAGCAGACCCTTTATTTGCGAAAACACCAGAATGGGACATTAAGAGAAATTACATAATTGCTTTTTATCATCTCCTCAGAGCAGGAAGGGCACCAACACATTCCTATTCTCAAAACTTCAGTTTTGAGAATTTCTAATTGAAAAGTATATTTTTGTTGTTTATTTGTTTGTTTTTGTTAAAAAAAAAAAGTGCTTCAAACAGCCTCAGCCAGGAGTCTTTTGTCTAAGCCCAAACACATCTGTTTTCACAAGAGAACTAATAGGTGTCTTCTCACTGTTTTTGCGTGATATCTCCTGTTTTGGGAACACCTTGCTACCTGATAATACACCACTGGGGAACAGAAACACCAGTCCTGGGAGAGTTCAACAACTATCTGCTGAGAAGACCTAACGGTCCAAATTTTCTCCCCGAAACGCAAAACTATCCTGACCAAAACTGTTCAGCTGTGACTTCCTGAAAGGTGTTGAAAAATCTGACGAGGCACAGAAAAGCCCATGAAATTTCCTTGGGAAACTGGGCCGGCATCGCAAAAGGCTGCTGAAATTTCTCAGTTTCATCCAGGTGGAGATTCAAGCTCTCATGAGGAACAAGAAAAATCTGCATCTCCCCCGATACCTCGATGCGAAACAGCAAGTTAGCAGAACTTCAGGTGCTGTAAATTTTGATTCCCTGACAGCCACTTTAGCAAACTTCCCGTCTAGAGGGGAGAAATTCGTCGTACTTGCACAGCTCCTTTGTTTGAACTGAAAAAAGCTCCCATGAAGTTTGGGGTGATTTTGGAGCTGGAGGAGGCTGCGGTTGAAATACTGATGCTCTGGAGGCTTCAAGGTGGGGTCTGAGACTGCAAACCTCCTGAATGGAGAGGGCTGTCCCCAACCTCTAAGGGGGGATCCCCTCCATCCCTCTTTGCTCTGATGCTGATAGAGATGTGCCCGCTATTTCCAACCATCCCTTGCGCACGCTCCGCCTTGTTAGCGGTGAGTTTCTCTTGGCGTGAGAGAAAACGCGACTAAGTGGCGAGGATGGTGACAAGAGGAATATTTTTCCAGCAGGGTCTCAGGGGAAGAAGGGGGAAGATACAAATAAAGGGTCTCTCTTGCTTCGACAGCTCCTGCCACCCCGGTTGCTCGTCGGGGTGGTTCTCCTTGCTTGCAGTGCCATCTCCCGGCAGGGCCTGCTCGGGGACCCGCGGCCGATGCTCGGCGCCTGCCGAGCGGCTGCGGGGGCGAGGGTGGGGTGGGTGCGTTTTTCGGGAAGGCGATGCTCAGCCCGGGCTGGTTCCCCCGGCCTGCCAGGGGCTGGGCTGAGCTCTGAGGGGCTGAGCTTGCAGGGGAAAAAAAACAAAACTCTCCAAAACCCTAGGTTTTTTTCAGACCTTTCCCTGCATTAATATAAAAGATGCCTTGCATGTGGAGCCTGTAAATGAGACAAGCTTTCTCTGTAGTGTAAGATGACAGAGACCCTTGCTAGATCTGATGCCTGGACGGAAGGGGAAGGCTGGTGCTGGGCATTGCAGCATGGTGTAAATGCAGAGGTCTGTGAGAAGCTCTGCAGGCACCTGTGGGAGAGAAGCGGTGATATGGAGGAGGAGAATTGAGAAGCACTGATTTCCACCCCTCCAAGTGCCTCTTGCTCCATCAGAGGTTTTGAGCATCAGTTTTGCTTCTGGGAGCGTGTACTTGGGTTTAGGAGTGTGGGAGCTCTCCTCAGATCTGTGCAAGCTGCTGCAGCAGGGGTGCACTCAGGACAGGACCTGGCTCTCCATGTGGAATGGCCCTGGGACATCTGTGGAGACAGAAGAGATGGGTAGAAGACAGCCCCAAGCCAGCTGGTAAGGCCAGTGCTCCCCCAAGGTTATGCACCTCATCAAATAAGGCAGGCAAGGGCAAGAGGAGAGATCAGGGAACAGAGAAGCAACTAAATTTCCTCATGGAGCTGGGACAGCCCAGATCTTGGCATACCGAATCCCAGCTTGTCCCCATCACTGGTCCTGCTTGGCTCTGGCTGTGCCCAAATCAGCAATGTCCCATGTGTGCATCCCATGGGCTGGATTCTTCCCACAGGCTCCTGACACCTCTAAGCCAGCCAGGGAGCAAACCCCTATTTAGGACTTTGCCTTTCCCTGCCTCTCAGCACCACCCAAGAACCTGAATCCTGCTGGGGCCAGAGGAAAGATGCCTCCTCTGCCCCCTGATCAGCATCATTTTAAGCCCATGCTATGAACGTGGTCTAACCCTGGCCCATGGGGTGTAACAGCTCCTGCCATGTCACTCGCTGCAGTATATAAGTGGTAAATAATTGCAGTGACCTCCCCTGCAGACCACAGCTGTACTTAGAGGCCTCCATGGAGGTCAGGACTCTGGGCAAGGTGTGCTGGGTGCTAGTAGCTCTCCCCACAGTGCTAATTTAAGTAGGGATGGAAACAAAAGCACATCAACTCTTCTTTTCAGGTAATGGGCTGAAAAGAGAGAGGTGAGAGCATTTTGCCAAGCAGTGAAGATCAGGCTCTTGGATTCCTTCCCCTTCTCTTCTGTCTTTTTCTTCTGGTACATTTTTTCAGGCTCTGTGAGCCCTGAGTCCAGAAGTGGATGCAGAAGTGGGTCCTCACTATCTCTGGGGCAAGCAAGAGGCATCCTTTTATTCAAAGACTTGATAAGTCAGCTTAACCTCCACTTACAGACCATGGGAAAGCGTGGGAGACTTGCCATTCTCTTGACGTCTCTGTATCAATACAGGCTGTTTTCCTAAAAGAGGTACAAAAGTCCTGTGCTTGATGCACGAGTCCTCAGGCTGGCAGGCAGGACCAGGTTTGCACCAAGCAAGAAGTCAGACCAGATGATCAAAATGGTGCTTACTCACCTTAAAGTTTATGAATGCTGTTTAAAAGCTTGGGAGATCTGCTTTGGTCAGTTGGTTTAAGCAAAAAAAAACTTAAAAAAAAACCCCCAACTTTGAATTTCGATTGCTTTCCCATTCAGCTAAATCTGAATTCAATTTCTTCTGGACAAGTTTATCATCTTCCTCCTGCCAGCCAGGCATTTTCATCTCTAACGTCAGTTTCTGTTGCCCGTCTAGTTCAGGCTGCTTCAACCTTTTCCAAGCAAACCCAGATGAAAAGGGCCATCCGAGGACAGGCAGCTCTGCCTGCCATCTTGCCCCCAAACCCTATGTCAAATCTGCCATAAGGAGGCAGGTGTTTTGGGGTGATGGGCTGGTTGACACCAGGCTCACAACCATGGTACACAACCCTGTATCCCAAGTGTCCTTAAAAGTAAAGCAGGGAGGGAGAGGACTGTCAGGGATAGATTAGTGCTGGCTACTGACAGGGAATCAGCCAGGGAAGAAAAAGAACTGGAAAAAGGAACAAGATGAGATGTGAATGCACTCAGCTACAGGGGAACAATATTTCTTGTACCAGCAATGAACATGGCAACAGGAAAAGGTTTTGGATGTAAGCATCCTGATTTTTTAAAAATATGCTCCTGCTGCCACTGTAGCCTTCTCCTCTTGCAAAGGCTGCTGAGGGCATCTGCCTGCCTTGGGCTACAGAGCAGAGGTGAGGAAGGGAACAGGCAGCAAAATGGTGCAGATGGGGTCTGGAGGCAGCTACATATGTGACGAGCTGGTGGAAATAGTTAATATGAAGAGGAGATGACACTTTGAGGAGAACTTCGG
This sequence comes from Chlamydotis macqueenii, assembly GCF_036417535.1. Taxonomy (NCBI): domain Eukaryota; kingdom Metazoa; phylum Chordata; class Aves; order Otidiformes; family Otididae; genus Chlamydotis; species Chlamydotis macqueenii. Next base: position 8,890,852 of record NC_141593.1, on the reverse strand, counting down.
TGCCTGGGGTCTTGGGTGCACTGACAGTCTATGGGGTGGTCCTGGGGCATCTCTCAGCAGCACAGTTCTTGTATTCCTGTACTGTGTCTCTGTCATCACATACATGCAGGGCTCTCCTGTGCTTACACTTGCGGGCTCCTGATTTCAAGGTACCCCCCAACAAGCCCTCCTGCAGCACTACCAGGCTGTTTTGGATGTGGGACAGGGACCACATCTTCCATGACATGGACGAGGTAATTCTCCACACCAGGCAAAGTGCTGGGAGAGCAGAGGGTGTGGGAAGTGACACATTAAAGCCCTATTTATTGTCTGTCCACCACTCAGACAGCATGGGTGGGAAGAGCGCAGACACGACAAGCATTAAAGGTCTTTCTGCTGGGAGAGCCTTTCTCTGCTCCAGCTTCTCTCAGCAAGAAGCAGCTCTCGATAAAATTCTTTCAGCAAGCGCTGATGGCAGACTGAGGCAGAGCAGCAAACACAACCCCAGCAGGAGACCGTTTAGGTTATTATTTTAATTAATTGCACATGTAGCTAAACTGAAAGAAAAATAGAGATGTGACACTCAATTATTCAAATCAGTTCCTGCCAGTCACACACCGCTGCTGCTACCACAGTCCCAGCGCAAAGCCCTGCCCTCTGCTACCTCCAGAAATGACAGAGATTTGCATCTCACGGTTGGCAAGGTGTTGCCTTGCAACTTTTTCTTGCCATGCAAAAGGGAAGAGGAATTGTAACCTTGGACCAGCATGGTCCCCCAAGGGACTGTATTTCACAGAGATGGTGAATTAGCCCTCCCTAGGGCAGAGTTTCTCCCCAAAAGCTTCATTCTCCACAATGCAAGGCGGATTGCTCCAGACAAGCTTCCCTAGGGAGGCACTGGGAGATGCAGCCTCATAGCCAGGAGATGGATGCGGTGAGAACAACAGGCATGGGGCTTCTGAAGGGAAACACCCGCAAAGCAATGTCCAGCTCCAAGGAGATGCTAAACCAGCTCCAGTCACCTGGGATGATTTCAGGGAGCTAAAGCAGAGTGCTTCAGGCTGGGAAAACTGGCAGTTTTCTTCTGTGGTGACCAAAAATGTGAAAATGAGAGTGTCGGGCTTTTCAGGACTGGCAGTTTTGAACGTAATTCCCCCTTGGGAGTAGGTGTTGCTGGGATTTACAGCTGCCTGTTCCTGTTCTCCCAGCATGGAGACAGACATGCCTATTTCTAATTGACAGTGCAGGCACAAATCCTCATCAGCCCCCAAGCAGCGGCCCTGGGGCCGTGATCCCCAAATGGGCTCTCAGTGAGCAGAAATAGGGTGGTTTCCTGATTTCCTGCAGCCCATCTTCCCCAAAGCAACGTCTCAGTGAGGTCTCTGGTGATGCCTCCAGTGGATAAAGGGCAGAGATTTCAGTAGAAAGGAAAACTCCCATCTCTGGTCACCTCTGATGTGTTCACAAAGCCCAGCAAGGCCACTCAGCCCAAATTGGTTCTGCAGCTCCTCGGGGTGCAGCTGTTTCCCGTCTACCCAAGGCGTGTCCCTGGCAGACAGCAGGGATGTGAGCTGCACCAGCGAAAGCAGGCAGATCCTGTCCCCAGGGGACCTGCTGCCTGTAAAGGAGAGGTGAATGGCTAATTTGCCAGATTTTTTTTTTTTTAATTTTTTTTTTTTTTTTCTAAATCAGCCTGGTGCAATCTGGTGAGCTGCCTGATCCTGCATCATTAGCTCGGTGGGGCGGGGGCCAGGCTCTCCCCTGCACTGCAGATACCAGCTACTTCTCCACTCTGCCGGTCTAGCTGATTAACAAGTCCAATTAAACTGCCAGCCACGCTTCTCTATTTGCATTCCCCTTTGAAGTTCGCTTCTTGTATTTGAGACCTGGAAAAGGCCTGGCATGCCCCAAAAAGAGTTGCTTTTTTTCCGACTATGATAGTTAGTCTGAGAGAAGATGTTAAATTTCCCTTAAATTCTGTTTTTGCCTAGATGCTTGAATTGTCACAGCAATGAAACCACCACCACCTTCTTCCCATGGGTGCAAGTAATTTGCTTGTGACATTATTCACAGTTACCTGCTGGCTACTCCTTCGTCCTCTTCCTCCACCCACAGCGTCCTACCTCATGGTTTTGCTGTAAGCCCTTCAGAGCAGACGCCCTCCCTGGGCTGCGCTGTGCTGTGAGATGGGGGAACAATTTTAACCGTCCCACTTTAGAAATGGATGGAGTCAATGAACGTCACTGCCCTTCTCCCAAAAGCTTCCATCCCAGCAAGGCTGGCTGCAGCAGAGCAGGGGTTTCCGATAGCCCTTTGGGACACCGTTTGAGGTCTGCAACCTCTGCTAGGTCTGCCCTGGCACAGGCACACTGGGAGGGAGATCTGATGGAGAGGCACAGCACCTGCGGCCACACAGTGGACACCAGCCGGCGGAATGAACAGTCTCCTCCACGGCATCGTTTGCCCCACAGAGAGCAATGCCGTTGCAGTGCCGGTGCTGCAAAGCTGGGGGAGATGCCTGCTGTGGGTGGTGGGGGGTTGCCCTGCCTGCTGCTGTACTGGCAAGACATCATCAAAGCATCGTTTTGCAGTTAACGGCTGTCTGGATGAGGCTTTGATCATAGACAGTTTGATCCCAGACCCCACACTCCTCCTGCCACCTTCTTTACTGTTACAAAGACATTTTTTAAAATTGCAAGTTTTTATTTTTAAATCAGTGCCCTCCTGGAGTGGTGCTAACACCTCTCTTTCCCGTAGGGCTAGGGCTCAGGTCCCGCTCCACTCAATTCCAGCTTTGTAGAGACATTTTACCTTGCCCAAGATTTAACTTGCCAATGTGGTGGCTTCTTTAGGCAGCCCAAAAAAAAAACCACGCTAAGGACAGAATTTCTCCTGCAGCTTTCACCTGAGTAATTATTGTTAAAAAATATATCTCCCCAAACTGTCCCACAACTACATACAAAGGTAACCCTGCTTTCCTCAGTTCCTTTGTGAATTAAAAAAAAACAGCTAGAAACACTAGTAGCCCTGCTTTATACACTGCCTGGGTCACCAGTGGGATGATGGGCAGGAAGGAGAGGTTTTTGGGAAGCTGGAGGGCTCCCACTTGCATTGGAGCACCTCTCAAGCCCTGCAGCTGCCCCGGAGCATCCGGGCTTCAGCTCCATGCTGCAGCCTGCACCAAGCCCCTTCCCAGTGGAATCACATCCCCTGAGATTCACCGAGATGCTGGGAGGAGTGCAGTGCCAGCCTGGGATGCTCAGATTTATGTACCTCCCGAGCCCAGGGTGGATGCACAGCAGCTATGGTGGATCTCACGTGCAATGTGAATACAAAGTCAGACATCCCTTCAAAAGCTGCTTTTTCCCTTCTTGAAGTGCTGGGAGAACTGCTCATGTGTGGAAACCTCAGGAGTCACTCTGGGTCTGCTCTGCTTTACTTATCATTAGCTCCAGAGCAACACAGCCCTTCCCTGTCTCCTGTTGAGTTTTCACGTGTACCAGGGCTGTTTGCATCTCTGGACACAGCTATGGGAGGGACCAGACCATCGCAGCGCCGTGCTGGGTGTTGGTGATGCTACAAGCCCATCAGGACCTTGCTCTGTATGCCCTGGGGGCTTGTGCCTGCCACCGGCCAGCTCTGCCCAGGGAAGGAGCAAGCAGAACCTTCTGGTGTCCTCAGGTCAGCTCTGTGTTTTTCTTCTCATGCAGGAGGAAGGAAAGGAAGCAGGGCAATTTTCACATTTGCGGTTTTTTTTTTTTTTTTAATAATGATGAAATCCAGAAGGGCTCATGGAAGTGAGACCCCTAGGCAAATGATGCTGAGCTAGTACCTTGTGCCCCAACCTCCCAGGGCAGAGCAAAGGGCTCTTTGGCTGGGGGTCTGGCTGGACCCCCAGCTTGCTGAGCGGCCATCAGGCCATGTAACGAGCTGAATCAGCTCTTGCCAAGTCCACCAGCCTTTCCTGCACCACCAGTGACTGCCAGCCCAGGTTTATCCACCTTCCTCATCTTCCTCAGCACCCAGAGCACACTTTAGTACATGCATTGAAGCCGCATTTCTGCTTGGGGGGGCTTAGAAAAAGCTCACTTGCATCATTCCTCAGAGGGATAACAGCACCAAGAGAAAAAAAACGTTCCTCAAATCAGCTATATTACAGGACTTACTACAGATTTATTACATGAAAAAAAAAAAAAAAAAAAAAGAAGCTCTTTCAGGCCAGGCCAATTTTCTTCTGCCTTCTCCACAAAGTGAGTGACTGGTATCAAGATGAACCTGGAGACCAGCAGACCAGGGAAAAAATCCAGCCCCTGCCACAAGGAAGCTCTTCTGAAATCTGAGTGGGGAGCAGTGGAAGGAGCCCTTTCCTCCCAGAGGAGATGGCCCTGATGGAAAGATGGCCCCGAGGAAGGGCAGGCTTGGCTTGGGATGATGCCTGTGGACGGCTCAGATTTATTTGCAACAGGCGAGTTTTCCAAAACAAAAGGAGAAGAAGCTGTTTCAGTAGAATCCAACCTTTTGCCAGAAAGGTATCATTTTGCTAATATATTTAGGGAAAACCATTCAATTTGAAGTTTAGCTTTATACTTTATATTCTATTACAACTCACTCACAATACGTTATGTAATATATATCACACACCCAATTTGCATGCTGAATTTTAATATAACAAAAATGCTGAGAAAGTGTCACTTCAATTTTCCAGAACAGCCCTGAGGAATGTTTGCTTGACCAGAAATTTACATTTTTCATTCCTGTTTGGAACAACAACAACAAAGAGGTTGGTATTTCCCACGAAACGGGACTCTGGGGCTCCAACCCGCTCTCCTAGACAGCCCGGAGAGAGCGACTTTAAAGGCGGAGCAAGTGAAAACACTCTTGATGCTTTCTGTTCCCTGTCCTGACTCACACCGTAAGAACCGATGTCTTCAAAAGAAACAGCTCCTCAGAGTTGCAGGAAGAGTGAAAACCCTGAAACAGACCCACCGTGCCCCGAAACCATTCCTCTTCAGAGAGCACTCCCTCTGGGCGAATGAACTTCAAATAATTCCTCCTTCTCTCCCCCTCCAAAGAAGCCCTAATGACACCTTGTCCGTGAACTTAATGTGTTTTAAACTATCTCCATGCCTGGCCACATACTTGGAATGTCCCCTAAGGACTGCTAAAAAGTCACAAGCAGGAAAAAAAAAAAAAAAAAAAAAGACAAAATGCTTCAGTCTGGGTCCCCCGTCTCCCACCCCCGCGGAGGGGAGGGTTTGCCAGTGCTCGGCGTTGCCTTTCGCACACCCGGGCAAGGCTCCTGGTAGACGGAGCCGGGCATAAAAGCAGCTCTGGGACACCAGGCTGGGTTTGAACTTTTCACCATTTTTTTTTTTTTTTTTGCCTCCACCGTCTTGAGGGGGATTTTTTTTCTTCTTGGTTTGAAAAAAGCCCTTCAGGAAATGATTTAGGAGCAGAGAGCATGGTCAGCTAATGGGCTGCAGCTGAGGCAACGCGGGGCTACGCTCCTGTCCCTGCAACGGCTTCCCGGCTCCACGTGCGTGGGGGGCTCTCCTCGTGCACACACGCGTGCCCACGCTGGCATAGCACACCCTGGCTCCTCAGTCAGGCAGAGCTCAAAATCCTCTGGAAAACAATCAAAATTCCCCAAAACTTCCGAGCGGCAGCTCCCCTCCACGTGAGCTGTTGAGAAACAGGGACTAAACAACTCGTGCTCTTCCCCTCCGGTGCTTGCCACGCGCCCCTGTGTACGCTGCCTTGCCCTTGCTCAATGTTCTCCCAAGGGACCCTACAACAGTGAACCAGCGATCTCTGCCGAAAAAGCAGCACAGTTATCAGGGAGACTTCGGGGCTGGGAGTGTTTACGACCTCCCCGCCATGGGCTGCTCTCCCCGAGAAAAGTGAGCCAGACTTCAAACACGAGTGGTGTGACAGCAGCCTCTGCCAAGTGCCATCTGTCTGGGAAGCACAGAGACTTCTGCAGTCACAGATTGCCCTGTCTTCTCCTCCTGCACTCCCATCACCCATGTCTTTGATTATTGTCTTAATTTTCCTGCTGATTAGAGAGGCAAAGTACATCTTGCAGTGGGACAGAGATGGCACAGCACCCCAGAGTCCTAGTGACAGACGTCTCTTTCCTCTTTGTCTTTTGGGGGGAGGAATGATTGAGATACCCAGTGCTCTTCCAAAGCCTTCCTCTGCCCATTTGTTGCAAAAACGGCTATGGCACAGGTGATGGGCAGAACGCGAGGGGAAGATGTGCCGCCGCTGGGGGGGCAGCAGGGTAGGAGACATCTTGCTCTCCACTGTGCTTCAGCAGATGGAGTCACAGAATCGTGGAATCAGGGAATGGTTTGGGTTGAAGAGATCTTAAAGACCATCTGGTTCCAACCCCCCTGCGCTGGGCAGGGACACTAGACCAGGTCGCTCAAAGTCCCATCCAACCTGGCCTTGAATGCTTCCAGGGACGGGGCATCCACAGCTTTTCTGGGCAACCTGTTCCAGTGTCTCACCAGCCTCACAGTGAATAATTTCTTCCTTATATCCAATATAAACCTACCCTCTTTCACTTTAAAGCATTAACCCTTGTCCTATCACTACATGCCCTTGTGAAAAGTCCCCCTCCAGTTTTCTCGTAGGCCCCCTTTAGGTACTGGAAGGCTGCTATATGGTCTTCCCAGAGCCCTCTCTTCTCCAGACTGAACAACCCCAACTCTCTGATCCTGTTTTTGTAGGAGAGGTGCTCCAGCCAGGGTCATCTGTTCCAGGGAAGAGAACATCCTCCCTGGGACTTCACAGTGGTGCTTGGACTCCAACACATGTAGACACCTAAATGTGTATGAAAACAAGTTGTACCTCACAGATTGCTCCTAAAAATATTTTATTTTGAGCCTGCCTAGTAAAGAAAGGCCCATGGGTAAAGGAAAGCCTGTGCCATGCCTGGCCATTGAATAAAACTTAGCATTTCCCACCTGGATCTCACCAGCTCTAGGTTCACCTTGGGTGGAGAGGATGGACGACTGCCCTTCATCTCGGTAGCAGCCAAGAAATGGTGAGCCTGCTCTTGAAGGCCAGTGCCACCACCATGAATAAAACCTGTGGAAGCGCATGATTTCATGGGTACGGGAGAGCCTGGACAGTGCAGAGACCCGCTTCCTTGGCCAGCATCCTGCAGCCCTCAGTGGTGTTACAGAGCAGCCCAAACCTTCCTGCCTGCCCTGCCTCCTCAGGCTTTCTGTACTTACCGCAGACCCAGCCCTCCAGACAGAGATTTTTGCTTCATTCACAGTCTTTCAGGTTCCAAATTAAAAACTGCAAAATTCTCAAGATTAAAGCAGGCCACCACGCAAGCCCTAGGGTAATTTTACCATCCGCTAAAAAAAAAAAAGGAAAAAAGTTAGAAAATATTCATGAGAAAACCCAAAAACAATTATTTTGCCTTTTAGAAAAGCCTTACCATTTCCCAGATAGCTCAGCTCAGATTCTGCAGGAATCAATTGGATCTGCAAAACAGGTCTGGGGCTGTCCCTAGGTGAGCCTCCATTCGCAAAGCGTGTGCTGGCTATGGTGAGGCTTCTGCCAGCAGGCAGTGAGGGCTGCAGGGCAGGAGAGAGGAGTGCTAGGACGTGTGCACATTTGGGGATGGATGATGCTTAGGCAAGAATTTGGCTTCTCTTTCCCGTTTTCCGTGGCTCTGGAGGCTGGAGGCTGTGCACAGTGCCTCTGAGATGGGGTCGTTGCTGGATGGTGGCGGAGAACCAGGCTCTGCGAAGGCACTGGGGTGTGGAGGTGGAGTGAGAGACCAGAGAGAAGCACCGTGGGGCGGAGCTGGGGCCGTGGGGCTGTGACCACACCAGGAGCCCACATGGCACCTACACGCCTGCCCTTTGTCTGGTGTCAGCTGTGGTCTTTTCCACCAAATTAAATTAACATTGTCTCCCACTGACTTGCCACGGACATCTATTTATTTATTTTCTTCCATTATGCCAGCAGGGAAGGCTTCTTAAAGTTGCCCAATTTGCTTCCTCATGTCTCCATCCAACTCTGTCCTAATTAACAAAATGCTGCTGTTAACTCATGTGACACCGTCAGCGGCTTGAGGGGCAGAGGCAGCCCCGGAGCCAAACGTTGTCCCCACTCAGCCATCCCTCCTTTTCGGAGAAGCGAGCCAGGTCTCGATGCGGAGGGATGGGACGGCCACCCCTGCCCTCCTGCACACCCGCTCCCTCTCCATGCTCGGCTCCTCAATGGGCTCTCAGAGAACTTCTCCACGGCTGTACAGGGTGGAATGAAGGAAAAAAGAAAGTTGGGTTTTTTTTTAAATTTTAAAATTATGCTTTTAATTTTTTTTCAAACTAAAAATACCCTCTTGTTTTAAAGTTTCCAAGCACGATGCCCTGAAGTAGCAAGAATGACAGATGCTGCCGAGTACAGATGTTTTGCTTCCTTTTTTTTAATTGTAATTAGTAATATTTTCCACACCAAAACTCACAGATGGCTATTCGCGTCTCTTCGACTGTGTCAGGCCAGGACCAGAATGACCTGCTGGCTAAATGGCCTAACCAGCCTGCATGGGTCGGTCATTATATTTAGGCAGGACTTTGTCCCTGCTTTATTAACCTATTAGTTGCCATTGCCTCACTGGGCACACCCAAATTACCCTCACCCTCATCTCTGAGTCCTCCTGCTTCCTTTCACCACATGTCTAGACAGCCAGCTCACCACAGGCCTTCAGAAACCAAACACCGGAGCTGACCCCGTTGTATGGCTCTTCCTGCAGCCCTGCCTCCACCCTCCCATGCACATCCATTCATGCTGTGAGGATTTTTCTGGAGGCGTCACAATTTTGTAGATTCGTAGAATCTTTAAGGTTGGAAAAGACCTCCAAGATCATCAAGTCCAACCATTAACCCAACACCACCATGCCTCTAAACCATGTCCTGAAGTGCCACATCTACATGTTCTTTGAACACCTCCAGAGATGGTGACACCACCACTCCCTTTGGCAGCCTGTTCCAGTGTCTGATCACTCTTGCAGTAAAGAAGTGTTTCCAATATAAACCTCCCCTGCCGCAACTTGAGGCCATTTCCTCTCATCCTATCACAAGTTACTTGGGAGAAGAGATCAGCACCTGCCTCCCTACAACCTCCTTTCAGGTAGTTGTAGAGAGCAGTGTGGTCTCCCCTCAGCCTCCTCTTCTCTAGGCTAAACAACCCCAATTCCCTCAGGTGTTCTTCCTAAGACTTGTTGTCCAGATCCCTCACCAGCTTCGTTGCCCTTCTCTGGACGTGTTCCAGCAACTCAACGTCCTTCTTGTACTGAGGGGCCCAAAACTGCACACAATATTTGAGGTGCGGCCTCACCAGTGCCGAGTACAGGGGGACGATCACTCCCTTTTCAAACCAGCCCATTGCCTTTCACCCTTCAGGTGTCGTGTGTGAAGTTGTGCTTCTCTAACACAACATCGCAATGTACAGCAAGGCAAGCAAGGGTGCTGGGTCAGGCGCTTCATGGTGAGATGCTACCACAAGGATGGCTGAGGACAGCACTGGAGGGGAATTTACCTTCTCTTTCCTGGGCTTCACGTGCCGTGTCTGCCTTGCAGCGAATTGATGCCTCTTCCCTCTACAGCTCTTCCTTCCCAGGGGGACTCTTGGCTCCAAGAAGCCCTGCTAGAAAGCCACCTTCCTGCAGTGAGCATCACAATTCCTGTTTCGCTGCCTTCTTGCACACCCATACATGTGTGCTGACCCGTGTGGAGGAATCATCGCTCCTGGGGAGGGAAAAATACAAGAGCAACATCAACTGATTTCAAACTCTGTCCTGCTGGGAAGGTTTGTGCTAGCAGCCTGGAGCAGTGATGAGTTTATAGAGAGCACGGCTCCCCTCGTGAAACCTGGCTGTGGGGAATGGAGAGATTGCAGGAAGAGAGGGCAGGCTCTGCAGTGAGTACTTATGTACATCATATGGCAGGCATTAGTCAGGAGTCCCTCTTGCTGCCCTATCAGCCTACTGGAAGAATATTAAAAAGGCTTCCTTAGGGTTTCAAAGCACTTCCTTTGCTCTGATGAAGGCATTGCTGCACAAGAACAAAATCATGGAGGTGCCGACACCCCTCTGAAACATTGGCTTCGTGAACTGCGGCAACGAAAACTGCAAAGCGAGAGGCAGAGGTTATTGGGAAGGATCAGAGAGCAAATCTGCTGATGCCATTGTGGTGCGGGATAGAGCCATGGACACCTCCGCCTTTGGTACAGCTCTGTTCCTCATCTTTCAGCGAGTTGAAGGCGGAAAAGGTCTAGAGGATACTGGCAAAGATGAGCAAAGGGCTAGTTTTCAGGTGAGGAGCTGCTACCTAGGCTGGGGCTCTTCTGCGGCAGAAAGGGTGGCTGGAGGGGGAAGGAAGCAGGATCTGATTACCTGGGGGTGGGAAGTGCATCCTGTCTGCACTGCTTATGGAGCCACGGGCCAATGCCTGTGGTAAAACAAACCTGAAATCTCCAGGACAGGTCACCTCTGCTCTGTGTGCACCTGGGGACTCACCTTCTCTTGCATCTTTGATGGAGATGTCAAGGTCCATCAGCAAATGAGCGTGGCCCAGAGTACAGCATCAGCGGAGGAATGGTCAGAAGAGGGCAAAGGTTCGCTTGAGGCTGGGAAGAGGAAAAAGAGAAAGCTTTTGCTCGTGGAGACACTGAATAGCCCAGACTGAAAGAGCCCAGAGGTCTTGCAGCTCAGGAATGATATATATGTGCCTAGCAAATGCTAACAAATCAGCCTTAATTGCAGTGTTCTGAATCTCCCTCTCTGAGGTGTGACATGCATTACAAGACATCAAAGCAGAGGACAGAAGACAACCTGGTTTCTTGACTCTGGGCATGTATGTTAGCCCTTAATCCCCTCCCTGGAGCCACTTGCTGGTTAACAAAGCTCATCCATCTTCCGAACCAGGCTGGCCAGAAGTCAAACCAAACAGAGCCATCAGCCACAGCACCATCAGAGCACACAGGCTTGGGCTGTACTAGCTGACTGGGAACGCTCGAGCTGCTGGGGCTGGAATACAAGAGGGGATGTGATGTGCAGAAAGCGGGACAGCATGAGAGACATGCTAAAAAAATAACAACAGACTGGGAAATAGTGGGCATGATGCGTGTGACATCAACAGGACCACCCAGGTCTGCTGGGTGGATATCTCCAGGGATATCTCAGGGAGAGCCAGCTTTCAGGAGAGCCTGCCAGGTGGCTGTGACTGGGTGAGCCCAGGTGAGCAGCAGCCCTGCTTAATGTCGGTAAATGGAGCTGAAATCCTTTGCCTTCCCCAGGCCACGGAGCTTCATGTAATAGACCCCAAGTGCCCCAAAGCCCAGCCAGGTTTACGTTGCAGGGATACGGCTGTCTGCCTTTTATTGTGTTTTGTTCTGGTATTCTATTATACTGCACAATAAAACGCCAGCTTCCTCCTCTCATTAGCCATTTGCTTGCGCTTGACGCGCACTGAGCGTTTTCACGTGCCTGTGAAGAGAAGTGTAATCTGCTCTTTGGGAGCCGCTCACCTCCCCGCAGGCCCCCGGCGCACCGCCTGCATTGCAAGCGCGGCCGCAGCGTATGTGTGCCTGTGTGCGTGTCTGACGGCGTGTACGGCTACAGCGGCATCACATAAAAACTACTCTGAAAGGACGTTCCTCTGAAAGGCTGCAGGGTCAAGCAGGCAAAAACTGGGAAAAGAGAAATTCATTATTATCTGGATAACTTGAATTCGTCCTCTTTATGCATCTACCTTGTGGATTAAATGAGGTATGGGGACCTATAAAAACCAGTAAATTTCAATACTATTAAAGACAGCACCATAACGTGTAAGTGGGAAGGGGCAGAAATAAGGTACTCAGGGAACAGCAAATCTGGTGGGTTTTTTTTTTACTTTACTGCCTAGATACAGCTTTTCCCTTATAGATTCTGGATTTTGTTTGACTGATTGTTTCTTTTAGCATTTTTATGGTGCTTCATAAATAAAAATGTGGTTATATTATGGGTCCAGCACCTCATGCTGCCCCTTGGGTGGTGGGTGGTGGGAGGAAAGCAGAGGTAACGTGGGCTTTGGGGATCAGATCACAAATCCAGGCAGGGTTTGTACAGACGAGGGCTGTGCTAGGGGAGAGATAAAGCATCCGCTGCCCCTTTGCTTTCCTAAAGGGATCTGTGTTGAGTGGAGAAGAGAACCTTCTTGGTGCAGGAGGTGACTGAGAGAGGTGGCATGAGCTACCATCACCCTACCCAAAAGGAGGCAGGGATTGGCCTCTATTACATGGACTCTAATTTGGAGGATGAAACAGGCCTGTGAGCTTGCAAACATCTCCTGCCACCTCAGCACATGGCCAGCAGTCTATGGTCCCCAGTGCAGACCACAGCTACCTCCCTGTATGTGTGTCCTGAAGATCTGCAAAACCTCCCAGCTCGGAAGTGACCTGTCTCCAGCAAGGACCGATAGTTCCCTCTGCTGGGAGGACGGTGAAGAAATGCCTTTGAGCTCCTTTTCCCATCTGAGGAGGACACAAATATCAGATATCCCATTCCTGGAGCATCCTCCTCACAAGCATCTCCAGAAACATCCTTCCCCAGGTGTTACTTCCTTCTCTCCTTGCTGTTCTGCTAGATACATCGATGGAAAGACAACGCACAGTTCCTGTCATTTAATCAGTTTATTTGATGGTGTTCATTTTTTTTAAGGCCTCCTCCATGGTGCAAATGGGCTATTTCCAGGAATTTTCAGCTTGGTTTTTTAAGTTTCTAGAGTAAAATCTTTGCTTTCCTAGATGTGGAGAAAAGCTGGGCAATGTATTCCTTAAATAGCAAAGAGCAAATGCTTCCTGTTTTTCAGAACTTGCAATTCTTTTTTAAGCTGATCTGCAGAATCTGATAACTAAGGGGTTTTAAAAATTGGATGATATTAACAACCAAACAGAGCATCCAGCAGCTCCTTTCCTTCATTTCTGGTTCCTAACAGGTAATTCTTCATTAGTCTGAGGCATATGGTTACGTTTCTCAATCAGACAAAATACCCTTTTCTGGGTCCTGTCAGCCTGAAATCCCATTAATTTTAACTGGAGTGATTGGTAAGAACATATGGGAATGTTTCTCTTTCCTTGACCAAATAAATAAGGGACCAAATTAAGAGCAGTGGGAGGAGGAAGAGGAAGAAAGGGTGTGCGGAGGAAGCAGAGCCTTTGTGTCTTCCAGGAGAGAGAGCAGCAGGGTTGGGAAGAGGAGAGTGTCTTAAGACATCCTTAAAGTCTAGCTGAGGAATGAGTAGACACATTAATATTTTGCCAGCCTGAAGCAAGCCCTGTCCCACCTTGCCCTGCTGGATTTGGGGTGCAGAAACCCTGTGGCTGAACTAGGTTATTGCTTCCATACCGTGACTTGACTCAGTTACAAAGGATGTAAAGAGCAGCCTGCAGCTCTCCTGGCTCTGTGTGGCTGGTGCAAACACAGAGTGATGCGCCTGGGGAGCAACCAAGAGATGCACATAGCTGTATCCCACAGAACAAGCTATTTTGCTCCTGAAGGTGGGTTTGATGCTCTCAGATATACAAGAAACTTAGCCTTCTGTTCATTAGCAGTTGAAGAAGCAAACAGAAAGTTGTGCCTTATTAGAAGAGGAATGGAGAAGATGGCTGTGCGATTGCACGGACCCCGGTGAAACTGTGTCTCAGATTTGGTGTGTGGCCTTGAACTCTGTCTCAGACAAGACACAGAGCTGGAAACAACCGAGGGAAAGGTCACAGGACTGATCAGAGGCACAGAGCAGCTCTGGACACAAAGTGACTAAACAGGTTAGGGCTATGCAGCTCATAAAAAAAAGCTGAACAGAGATGTCAGGAAAAGTCTGACAAGTTAAAAGAAGGCAGCAGATTAAGTATTTCTTGTTGCTGTTTCTTACAATGCAAGGGCAAAGAAGGATCCAGGGCATTCACCAGGCAATGGGCTTAAAACAAACACAAAGGGTGGGGTTTTTTCACCAATATGTATTTAAATTGTGGAGCTTGTTGCCAGCAGGTCTTGTAGACGTCAAGAGTTTTGACTGTTTCCAAAAGCGACTAAGCAACATCAGTGGAAAAAAAAAAATCCCATCAAGAACTATTAAGGGCAAAGATACCATCTTGTGAGGTGTGGGAGCAGAGAGAGTACAGCCATATGTGCCTTGCCTCCTGTGCTTCTCTCCAAAATTTTCACTAGTAGGAAGTGGCAAAGGGCAGATTTAGGAGGAGGAGGCTGGTTCTGACCCTCGCTGCCCATTCGTATGGTCTTTGGTAGAAACTTGGGGTAGGCTGGGGACAAGTCAACTGTGGAAGCAGAGGTAAGCACCATTTAGGCTCCAGTGATGCGAAGACTGGCAGGCAGTAGAAGAAACCCATGTCCAGCCTCACTCCATCTACTTTTAAGCCTGGCTCCTTAACAAGATGTGCTTGCAACCCTCTCCGTAGCCAGTAGAGATGGAGGCACTGTCACAGGGTGGATGATAAGGATGACCGTGCTGAGGCTCACCAGAAGTCCCTGACAGCAGCCAGCGGTGTCGACCTCAAACATACACAGAAGGACAAGCAGGTAGTGGTGTTCCCCCAGCATATCCTCCCTGCTGCCAGCAATCTGCTGCTCTGGGACTGCCTTAGCAGTGAGCAATTTTCTGTTTGCTAACTCCATCACTGATTTTGCAACTGCAAAAGGCTGCAATGCCATTAGCCAGTGACAGGCAGATGCTCAGCTGCCTGGTGAATCTCTGCATGCTGTGGATCTCAGTTGATTTATTCCAGCTAAAGATCTGACTGGGCGTGGAGTCAGGAGCAATGTGTTGTCTCACCTCCCATTGCTTCACATGAGCATTGAGCACCATGTACTTCCCAGAGGGGTGGCATCCCCCTATCTAGTCCAGGTTACTGCTGCAGTTTCAGCCCATGCATCCCACGGTGCTGATGGCATGGATCAGTTCCCAGGGAGGCTCACACAGCAGCATGAGACCCATACCACAAGCCCAAGGTCATGGAAGCACTTCTAGCTTTGATATTTGCTGAAAAGTATCAGCCTGCGAGCTCAGGAGAAAGCTCCGGTGTGCCAGGCATGCAGGGAATAGGCAGCCCTTGGCCAGGGGAGCTTTCTGACTATGAAGCGTCATCATTTTGCAGCCTGAGACACCAAAGGAGGACTAAGACAGTCCTCACACCAAGTTCCCACAAAGTGCCTGTGTCACAGCCGGAGCCCCTATCTATGGTCCCCAGCCCACACAAGATCATTTGTGCTAAACGCCTTGGCCTCTTCATCAGGGACAAGATTTGCATCTAGGTGCATTCAACCTGTTTAGACCCTGTGCATCCTGCAAAACAGAGCACAGCACAGAGATCTGGGCCACAACAAAGCCCAAAGAGCAAGCCCACATCACACAGTGGAGGACTCTGAAGCCTGACCGTCTCAGGTCAGGCACAGTTGGGTCTCAATAACCCAGGCACACAAATCCTGACTTTTAGCAGGCTTGATTTGTTTGGATGGTGCCTAGGCACAAGGAGATTTACACCCTGTTGCCTCTGCCTACAATGAGCTCTCCAGCTGGGCTGGAACTTTCAAGCACAGGTTTGTCAGTGCTTAAATGGTCTTAGATGAGAACAGCTGAAAGAGAAAGGAAGACAGAGGGAGATGTGGTCCCCCAGCTCACTGAGGGGAAGAGGCTCATTTACTCTCCCCACCCCGCCGACCCCAGCCGTGAGCTGACTGCCCACTAGCATCCAGGAACACACGGGCAGACCCAACAGCAAGCAATACGGCGGGCTGGAGGGAAAGCGAGACCCGTATTTCCCCTCCCTGGCCGCGTCCCCTGCAACGTGATCAGACTCCCTCCCTGAGACACCCTGCAGTGGGAGCCAGGAAAGTGGAAAGCACCCTGGGGCACCTGTGTTTATGTCAAGCAATGTCTGCCCTGTGAAAGGTGATTATTAGGTTGTTCTCAGCTGTGACGACAGCCTCGCCTCTCTGCTCTCACTTCTGCTTTTCCCATATTTCCAAGAGTTAATGATCTCATCTCATAACTGTTGAAGATCGTTCCTTCTCCGCTCTTCGCCTCTGTGTCCCGCTCCTCTGTTCATTATGGGATAGAAATGTTATCGACCAACAATCACTAGTTGTCAAAAAACCTTATCACAGAATCCAGCTGCCAACATAGCCTAAACGTGCTCAGGAAACGCCAGTAAATTACGAGAAAGACAGAAAGTGAGCGAGGGAGGAAACATTAGGATGAGCAGTGAACTGCAATTAACTGCTCCACATTTGGAAGAAGCAGGAAATGTATGGAGGAAAGCAGAGCTAAGGGGTCATTGATCTCGGTAATTGAGGGGAAACTGGGAAATTTATGGTTTAATGGGGTTCAGCTAGGAGGAGAGTGTGCTTTGTGGGCCATAGAGGGGCAGGGAGACCACTGCTGTTGGGCACAAGGATGAGAACTCATCCTAGATAGGCCACAGCACTAGAGATCCCCCCCAGCCTTCCTTGGAAGCATCTTCTTTGTGTTGTTCAGCTTGACACCTCTCTGGAAAGGGCTTCTTGTCTCATGGCTATGTCTAGACTGTTCTTGCATTGGCACAGACCTGTGACCAGCCTTCTTTCCAAGCTGACTGGATACCAGGGCTTGCGAGTTGGCTTGTGAGCAAGGCAAATTGGAATCAGTCATCTCTAAGGAGATGCCCAAGAGTGACCTGCAGAGGGGTCAAGCCAAGCCTGCTCAGACTGAGTCTGCCTCCATTTATCCCATAACTCTTTCAGACAACATCTCGTGGAAGATACTTCCCAATCAACCCCTTCAGAGCCTTCCCCCACTGTCCTGAGATTCACTGGGTGCCTGTTTAACAGCCCTAGGGGTGTGAATAACTTCATAAAGGGCTCCAAACATACTTGAGGGTTGCCCATGCAGCTCCTATGGCTTGTCCCAAGAGCACAACAAGGGTTCAGCCCTGGAAAGCCCTGCCACAGCCAGACCATGGGTGGAAGCCAGCTGCTCACAAGCCCTGCTTGTTACACCACAGTGCTCAAGGGATCCTGCCATGCTATCTCCTGCTAAGGTAAGATGTGATTGCTCTCACCTCAGCTGGCCAGGAGATCGGGTTGTACTGGGCAGTACTGTCCAGTAGCAAGTCCTGCTAGGAGAAAGGGCTCTTTTCTCTTTGAATGCAAATCTCTTCATGGTGATTTCATATCATAGCCTTCTCCAAGCTGCCTGAAAGCCAGGAATTCATGTCAGATCTGCATGATCTGGGATCGCAAAGTTAAGTAATCTAGGAATCTAGACTCTCCCTCTTTCCCTTTCTCTGATGCAGGATCAAGCATCTCTGGAACTTTCATCTTCTCTATTTCCCATCATGACTACCTGATTGCTCCCCACATACTGTTGTCTTCAAATATTTTGACCAGATATTTTTTGACCAAATATTTGGACCAGATCTTTGAGAATGCAAACAACCACAAATATTTGGAGGCTGTCCTACAGACTCATCCAGCCTCTCTCCTTCCACCTCTATCTCTTTTGCTTCCACACTTTTAAATCTCCCTAAACAAAGCTTCCAGTCACAGGGCCATTTCCATCCCCCAGCCTCCTAATGGATGCTCCACCTCGCCTAGCCCCTGCTTTCCACCCAATCTCTGCTTTTCATCGCACACCTCCCATCCTCCTGATTTTCCATCCCGCACACACCCTCCCTATGCTGTGAAAGATGCTGCAGAGAATGGGGCAGAGCTGGAATGGAAATCACGAAACGCTGCACAAACACATTGCCATGATCTGGTTGCTCCATGGGAACAGTCCAACCATGCTTATCCCATGGCAGAGGCAAGATGTTTTAAGGTTGTTTGGACCCCTGAGGAAGAAACACTTCCTAAGGACAACCACAAGTCCTCTGCTGTGACTTCTTTGTCACACAGTAGACACCAGGTTCCCATTTGGGAACCACAGCAAGCATGGGTACCACTTGCTCCATTAGGAAGATGTCCGGGTCAGACTGTTCATCACCTGCTAGATTAAATAATAATTTGCAAAATTCACAGGTCCCTTGGAGATGTCAGTGTCTGCTAGTACAAGATCATTGCTTGTCACTGTGGCTCTACTCAGCTCACGCTTTGCACAGCTGAGGCAGGAAACAAGAGGCACTGACCTGTGTTCCTCCATATGCTCTCTGCCCTGCCAGCGGCTGCTGCCACAGCCAGGAGCTGCACGGCTCAGAGATGCTATGCCTCCAACTCTCCCCAGGGCTTTTCATGGTTGCAAAAGCACAGTCAGGTCCAGGATTTCCTTTAAAACCTGCACAATCTAGGTAAGGTTAGGACAGGTCAATCATTTTCCCTAAATGGACTAAAGGATGAGCAGAAGATTGTTCTTTTTCCACAGGGTCATTTCGCCGCTCTTTACAATGAGACATTGCCATTTAAGAAATAGCAGATCATATTTATTTGGCCAGTGAGTGCATCCAAGAAAGATGCTCAGAGTTTGGAAAAAGATGCTCACCCTCCTCCAGGAGATGATGACATTTCAGTCTTTCTAATTAAGTTTGTGTCCCAGGCCAGCAGAATCTGGAAGATATAAATCTCATTTTCCCCTCCTTTGTATTAAATTGATTTTAATGTTTGTGTAAGATAAAGAGCTTATAGCCCTGGATGTCTTGCTTCTAGCTCCCGATGGACACTGCTCAGGGCAGCGTGGTCCTCTCCTCCCTGGTCCTTGGGCTCTCAGCTGCTGACAGCCCAGCTATGGCAGCCTTGCTCTGCAACCACCTCCCTCTGGCAAATCAGAGGGACACCTAACCTTCTCAAGGAGTTTCAGGCAGTGACCCCCCGCAGAGGAAAGGGAAAGCATCGATAAGCACCACAGAAGCTTGTCCTAGGCAGGGTACCTAGCTAGGCAAAATGGTGCTTGTGGCTGTGACACCTGCACCACTGTGTAGGGTCAGAAAGTAGTGACAGACTAAAAGGTGAAGCTCTAGAAATCAATATCAACTTCTCCTCAGACAGTTTCTGTCTGCAAGCGTACTGAAATAAGGCAAGTACCTAGACACCAGCTACCACTGCGAAGCTCTCAAAGCCTGGACAGAGCACCATGTCCCACCAGGAACAAAGGTGAATCTTCAAAAACAACCATAATGACACTGCTTTCACAAGATTTCCAACTGTCCGCTGAAAAAAATGACTTGACTGCACACAGCTCTCCTCCTCAGTGCTGGCAAGTGCCATCACCATCCAGCCATTGTCTGCTGACATGGGGATCACCACGGTCCTGCAAACTTGTGTTGTTTTTCCTCTCTCTGTTCCACTGGGCACAACTGGAGCTATAGACCTGCTTTCCTTTTTCCCCATGTATCTGTGAACGTAATGAAACCAGTGGTGAGCCTGAAACATATTTGCTAGAGAGCTGAAAAAAAAAAACAGTGGGAAAATCCTCCATGGCAGCACTCCAGCAGTGGAAGTCTCCCATGAAAGAGAGGTCTCTGCTCCCGTGGAGACCTGCCTTTGGGTCTCCAATGCTGCCTTATCTCCCCTCTCCCTCTGCTCCTGCTGCGAGGATGAAAGGAGCAAGTCATGGACCCCTGCGAACCCCCCGTCCTCTCCCCCTGCTCTTGCTGAGCAGCTTTCCCTACCCTGTGCAATTACAAAGGTGTCACTGTTCATTTGGCCAGGCCTGCTGTGTGACAAACTCACGTAGCCCTCCAGGGACTCAAAAGTCAAGACAATTTCAGAGGGAAAGCAGAAGCTTCCACTTGCAATTTTCTCATTCTTTCCCATCTGCTCCACTGCAGCGATGGGAGGGCAGAAGGAGAAGGAGCACACGATGTGGCTGAAATACATCAGACCCAGAAGCTTCATTAACCATGCTCAAGAGTTATTATTCAGACTTTCCTGGTGCTCCAAGGCTGCTTTTAGTTGGCTGAAAGCTTTTAAGTGCAGAGCCACTGGATATGGGCCAAATTGTGTGACTGCGATGCTGTCCGTGACCTCCTTCAGGCTCCCTGGACTTTTTACCTCCGAGGTGTTCCAGCTGACCTGTAAAATCAATACACTAGGACTGTATATTTAACTGAGTGCTTGTCTTGGGCCAAGGCCTCCAAGATGTAGATCACTGCTAGGTGTTTCTGGAAAAAGACAACTGGGAGACAAGAATGAACAGGGTGTAAACATTGGCAGAAGAAGTGAATAAGCTCATGGTGTTGAGTAGAAACAGCATAGTCCCTCTTCTTGCTCCAGGAGCAATCGCACACTAACAATGCATAGCCTGGAAGATCCCGTTTCACAGTCACCCCGATGTTTGGGCAGTCTCCTGAGAGTGGGAGACGCAAGGTCCATCTCTCCCCTGGTTCAGTCATATCCTACCCATGTACACATGAGACAGGGTCTTCAGCTGGTGTCCATTGCCATTTCTATGTTGGTGGCTGTCCTGCTTTGGATAAACCATCCAGCATTCATAAATATCCATCTTTTCTCCAAAGCTATTTGACTTGACTAATACAGTGCTTGTTTGGCCAGCAGAAGCGTGGTTCTCCAATCTCTGACTGGAGCCAAAAAAAAAAAAATGTATTTTTCATTTGCATACTTGTAGTGACAGGGTGGATGGAGGAGAAGGTAGGTTTTCCCATCTTTTATCCCTAGCATCTGCAAGGTCTTCAAAGCCCCCTTGCTCTCTAAACTCACAAAGCTGCTATGATCCCAGCTTAGCACAAGCTGAGATCAACGTAGCCATGAGTGCTGCTAGCAAGCAACTGGGGAGCATAACAGGTAGCATCTCTGCAAAGACAACTTAAGGCCACAACAAGAGTAGTGCCTACATGTGCCTGTTCTATTTTTGTGTTAATTACTGCTGTTAAAGCAGTATCCAGATGAGATGAAGCCCTCTGAAAAACAAGGGACAGTGCTTGCTCCAAGTCTTCTTCTCCATCTGAGTGTCCAGACTTATAGTCTGCCTTGAGCCAAAAGGTAACAAGGAATAATAAGTCTGTAAGTGTTGTAAAAGTGAGAGGGGCAGCTCAGCATGGCCCCGTGTGCCTTCGTTGAAGACATTCTGGAGAGTGAACCATTTCAGAAGCCAGCCTGTGGGTTTGTGCCTCCACCCTGGTCCTTCCCTGATGGAGAAAATCTCATTTCCCACCACTAATTGATGCACAGAGCCACTCAGCTCACAGAAATTGCATAGAAGAAAGGGGTTTGTTTTTTTTTTATTGGCCATCTATTAGCATTTTTAATTTGCTACATGAGGTAAGTTTCAAAAGGTGCCAGAGAGCAGTTTAAGAAATTAGCTGTTCTTAGCATTTTCTCTTCTTTCTGCCTGACTTGGGTCCTCAAATCCTTAATTAAAACTAGGGAGGACTTCCAATGCAAGAAACTGCAGACAAGGCACGGCAAGGCAAGCTGGAGCCCTCCACAGAGCATCATGCTCCTCCAGGACTTCTGATGGGAGTAGGGAGCAGGAGAGAGCAGAGAAGAGGTGGTCATCTCAGCCATAGGTGTAGGAGGCATGTGGACTATGGAGTGGCACCAGAACTCCAGGAGCTGCTACAGGAAGCAGTGCTGGATCCAGGACTGGCTGAGAGGGGCAGGCAGGCAAGCATCACATCCTCGATGGGATGGGGGTGATAGGCTCTCGTTGGGTCCTCTCTCTTACTCCCTGACATCAGTGAGGAGATTGATCCACTTATTGGAGGAATTTCCCTGCTCACCACTCATTACTGGGAAAGATTTCTCCTCCTCTTGACCCCGCATCATGTCCCTCGCTGTCAAGCAACAGCATCACCAGACACTCAGGGTGCCTGGAAGAATGGAAGGGTTTTGCACAGCTTTTCAAGCACATTGAAGATTACTGTAGCTTGGGTCACTTAAGGCCAAGAGCTAGGTTAAACAACTTGCAACGATTAATAAGTTGCCAAAAAAAAAAAAAGCACAGACAATCAAGATTGTACGTAATGTTTAGGTTCCTCCTCAGCTGTTTCAGCTCCTCCTTAGCTTCCATTCTTACTCTGGTAGGTCAAGTGGGACACTTTCTCTGCCAACTCGGAACAGATTTTATTTGTCTCAGATAACCAAAGCCTTCCTCTCCAGACTAGCCAGCCATGCTGGGCATCCAAACTCAGAGAGCCGGGAAGAAGCTACAATGCTGCTGACACATGTTGCAGCTGCAGCATTGCTGTTATCCTCTGCCACATGATTAAAGATAGCAAGTGCATCTTCACCTGCCTCAGCCCAGCACTACTGTCTGCACCAAGGCAGGAAAAGGGTAGGAAGCTGGAGCAGTGAAGGGCATGTTCTCCTTCCAGCAGTCGGGAAGTGGCCATGGGAGAAGCTCCAGGGAGCTGTAGCCCAGCCACAGAGCATAGTGACAGCTTTACTTTATGCTTGTCTTAGTATTTATTGTAGAGAATAAAAATGTATTTTGGAAGAAGGCTAGGCATGGAAGTAAATGTTGGCTAAGTCAGGGACAGAAGAGGGACCACCTGCCTTCTGCAGCACGAAGCAGCCATGCACAGATGGGATGCTATCCTTTGAAGAGAGAGTGGTCACCATGACCTTGTAGGAATGGAAAATTTGGATCACTTAGCTCCATGTGACTCCACCTGTTGAAATCCAAGGACAGAGCGTGGCTGGAGCTGCTCACGGTCTGGATTTACAGGCTCTGGACGGAAGCCATCCCCAGCTGTCTGTTTGGCAATTGCTGTCTCGGCAAACAATGTGAGCTGGGTCAGGGGCACCCAGGGCCACCGCCCTCTGGGACTGGCATTTTTAGCTGTAGTTGAAACAGCATCTTTAGACTGTCTGCAGCGAAAGCCTCCAGAGTTAAGCCCTTCAGTTTGTGTCCTGCCCCAGTTCCCACCCCTTGACTGCTACCATAGTGCAGGGGCTTGTCTAACCAGTAGGGAGTGGATCCTTACCCCTCTCCCTCGCCCTTTGCCTGGCAGTGGTCACACAGTAGGTGAGACTGAAATTCTGTGCTGGACCACACCAGGCTCTCCATCAACAAATTGACCTGAATCTTTTGGAGTAACTGGTACATCTTCCAGTGTGGCACAAAAGTTGTTCCTCCAGGTGTCAGAGTTCATAACTGTCCCCAGCTGGAGGGACACTTCTGTTTTGTTTCATGCCAGGCTTTCACTCAGCCTTTCTCCTGCACATGGGCATTGAATAACTGCACAGAGCTGCCACTCTTACAGCAGGTCTGCACAGGGACACCCCTAATCTTGCCATCACAGAAAGGTCGATGTCTTCTGGCTGGCTCTGTGCTAGCACCATGCAAGGGCTAGAGCAGCAGAGATTCCCTGTGGGGTTTCTCCTTGCCATGTATGCAGGAACAGGTAGAGAAGGCTCCACAGAGGCTGTGACTGGTGCTGTCATTAGGCACGAGGCAGCTTGTGCAGTGAGCAGGAGCTTCTGCGTATCCTGCAGACCCCAGGAGCCATGCCGTGCGTAGCTGGGTACCATCTGTTCCTGCCTTCCTCACCGACTGTTCATCCCTCTCTCAACCATAGGGCTCTTGTTAACACAGCTCTCCACTGATCGAACCCTGCTGTCATGCTGGGCTCGGTTTTCCTCTTCCTCCTCCTCCTCTGAGGAGTTTTCTGGGGGTTACTCTACCCCAGCTTTAATTAACAGTGGGGAGAAAGTGAAAACAGCTCTTAGTTGATCGTGGTAGGGGAGGAGACCTAATAAACCCCAGGAGACGAAGACTGACTGCAGAAATCAGGGTAGTAAAATCAGAAACTTCTGAAGCAAGGCTGGGCTCGGGCTTTGCAGCCGGTTAGTATTCAGCTGGAATGCCACGTTGTTACAGACAATGCATTAACATCAAAGCCGCTGGGTCAGCAGTTTTAGTTAAGTGATATATTTGGCATTATATTTTTATTGTGTGTTTTTCACACTGTGTTTTTATTTTTATGTTTTCATGTTTAAGTTTTTGCAAGAATTTAGTGCTGCTGGAAAACACTCTATTGACAGCCCCAGAGATGGAAGATCTTTATCTACACCCAGGGAAGGCAGCGTGTTAGCAGCCCGCTGGCACCACGCTATCTCTGCCTCAACCCCACTCGCAGGGATCGCCTTCAGAGATGACGGAGCAGTGCTGTTGGCACTGCCAGCAGAGAAGAACAAGGACATGCATTTGTGGGGCCTCAACCCAGGCTAAGACACACTGAAGCCCCATTTGCCAAAAGCCCTTATGCTCCTGTGCTGCACTGTGCCATGAGTGCAGTGTGACACTGGGATTTCAGGGTGGTGGATGTCATGGATGCTTTTGGTCTGCAAGCCAAAATTCTCCTTCAATAGCAGGGTTCAGGAAATCCCATCTGCTGCGGAGAAGTGGAGATATCAGTCCCCCTCCTGTAGGACCAAGAATTGTGCAAGAAAAAGCTGAGATCAAGCTTGCTTGGGTGATGGGTCAGTGGCAGAGTGAAGTCCCACATCTCCTCTGGCCCTGGCCAAGGGCACAGGGTAACATGGGTCACTGGTGCTGCCCAGTGGCTCCCCTCCCTCGCTCCTTTCCTCCTCAACACATTGCATTCCCCTTACTCATAAAAAGCTGAATTGACAGGAGAGGAGAGGATTAACCTTTGCCACCCGTGTAGGCTGCTGCGTACAAATACTTCTCTCCAAAGCATCAAGTAATAAATGAGTCTTCATCTTTGTCAAACACCTTGGAGTCCATTTGCCATGTCTCCCCAAAGGCAGCACAGCGGGGTGAGGCGGCGTGTGAAATGCAGGAGGACTATAAATCTCTCCAACACTGTATGGGCATTTTACAGCTTGCAGTTTTCACTGAGAAGTGGCTGTAAATAATGGAGGGGGAAATCTGCCACCTGTCTCCACGGGAGGATTTATTTGGGTGTAAGTGCTATAGATCTTCATATGTATGCTGCTGCTGTAAATAAGCAAAGTGTAAGCGGTGACGGGGGTCTGTCACTCTGTTTCCCATACTTTCTCTCTGTGGTTTCACCTGCTTGTTCCCCTCTGTTTCCCTGCTGTTACAGACTACAGCTCGCTCCTGAGGCGGGTATATGCCTGGAAGTCACTTGAGGAGGAAAGAAGTGGATTGCTGTGATTGAGTCTATATTTTGCTTTCACATTCAGTCCATGCAAAAGATTTGAGGGGAATAGAAGCTGATAGTTAGGATTCAGCACTCGCTGCTATGTACTCTTCAAATGCTCCTTTGAGTTCTTGGTTCAGGATTTTAATGATGCTGTTATTCTTGTGCAGAAGCATATGGTTTGCTCCAGTCTTTGCTGTGTTTCAGTACAGCCGGCCCCTGTTTCAAGTCACTGCACTCAGGGAGCTGCTGAGAGGATCTGGAGGGAAGTTAACTCTTTGAAGACCTCCTCAGGCATCGAAGCTGCCAGTCCATGGCGTGTGCTGGGGACATCGTTGGGATGTGGCACGCACCCTGGCCACCATAGCCGAAAGGCTTTGCAGAGGGCCGGCACTGTCGGGACAGGCCAGGCTGGCTAAGAGGTAAGATGTATCCTGCAGGCGTGGGGCCAAGATGCAAGGCAAGTCCAGGCATATGCAGCTTCACCTGTGGGGATGGGGAAGGGCCTGAAGAAGTCACTGTTGACAGACACAGCAAAGCAGCCCTCAAAGAGACCACAGGCACAGTACTTGCTTTCCACCAGCAACCTGCAGTCCAGCTGACTGTTGTCCCCTGCAACGAAGACCCAAGCAGAAGGTGATCTATTTCTCAGGCTACGTTTAGGAGCAGAGAAGCAGATCTTGGGCATAACTAGCTACAGACTGCCAAAGGCTGCCTCAGGCTGCACACGCTGCATTGGAGAAGAAGCACATGGCCCATGGCCCATGGGTTTTGCCATTAGGAGAAAGTGGCAATGTTGCAAGAAACCCACTCACCTGAAGCTGCCAGTCATCGTCAGCCCAGAAGCATCTTCCTTCCATGCCTGGCTCCACGTGTTCCTCCACAGACTCCCTGAGCTCCTCTCAAACGCCAGAAGACAAAATGCAGATCTGTGGCCAGAGCCTCCCAGATAATCTGAGGCCTGCCTGATCCATTTGCAGCTCTTGGCAAGCCAGAAAGAAGCCAGAAAACGTAACAGTAACAAAAGTAGTCACCCCACTGACGTGGACTGAGAGCAGATCCCTGTCCCCATCAGCTTAGTAATGCACACATGTACAATAAAAAGGCAGACCCAATTCAAAACAGCTTGTAGCCGTCTCTGCGATGCAATATTAAGCACTGCCCTTCCCTTGCCCTTCAATATTTTTATAAATTCTACCCTCCCTTCCTGCCCGCATAGCGCCTTACAGAAATCAGAGGAGAAACAAAAAGCCGAGGAAAAGGAGACTTGGCATCCCGCAACAAAGGCCTCTGCGATTTCTTCAAGAGATCCCCATAGCGCGATTAGCATCTCTTTACAGCAACATCATCTCTCCTTCTTTTGTGTCCCCAAAGGAAGATAAATTTGTCACCAAGCGCCAGGGAATGAAGCTTGATGAATACTGAAAAGACATTTACCTGCAAACTGGGTTGTACTGGTCCCTGATGGGGACTGATGGGCGACCGCTTTTAATTAGCATTTTCAGAAGCTGGGCAAGAAGAATGAATATCAGGAGTCAGAGCCATGAGGGGAGTGCAAGGAAACTGTGTTGGCATTAATGAGGAAGAAGAAGTGGAATGGGCTGAGGCATGGGCACGCACCCTACTCACTCATGGGCACACGTCCTACTCCCCTCTGCTCCCACAGGCTCAGACTCAAAACAGAAGTGGTCTCAGGGTGGTGGACATGGGTGGTGGGACACAGCCCTGCCCCAAAGCCACCCCTCTGGGCTCCCACACCATGGATTGCTCTACCTATAATTTTGAATGAGGAGCTATGGCTTCACTTGGTGCTTTGTTAGAGGCAAGGATCTCCTAGTCATCTTTGGGTGCCTTATGTTTTCTTTCCCACATCTCCAGGAACCAGAAAACATCTTCCAAGGGAGACAACAGAATTTCTATTACTAATTTTCTTGTTTGACCCCCTGCTTTTTTTTTTTCTTTTAAACCAGCAACTCTCAAGAATGTGTTAAAGAAGGTTGATTTTATGAACTGCTGTTGCTGAACTGAAATTTGCTGTCAGTTTGTGGGCAGCCTGGATTCTGTCTTGTCCCTTCCCAGTGACTTCTCATATTGATGTTTCCTATAGTGACTCGTTGTCCTCTGTAGAAGTATCCCTGAGCAACTGGAGCGAAAAGGCTCAATTAGAGAAGGGCTCCTTTATGGGTCCCCTGAAATTACAGTGGTTTAAATTGCTGCCCAGCAACCAGAAGCTAAATTACAGTACTTCAGCACTCCTCGCAATTGCTGTTTCTCCATTCACATGCCAGGAACTGATGGGTCCAAACAAAGGCAGCTTCACTGATGGAAGGAGAGGAGGAGATGTGTAGGAGAGCCATGGAATACCTTGGTAACAGATTCCAGCCCTCTCAGTGCAAGGAGTGGCTGTTGAATTCCAAGTACATCATGCTCAGAGTCTATTAGAGGTGAATTTGGACAGGTCTGTCTCTGGCCCCAGATGGACAGGCAGTTTTATGGGGTTTGGCCATACTGTGTGGGTAAGGAGAGGTCCATCTGAAGCTCCTCCATGAGGATGATCCTCCTAGTGGAACCAAGTAGACTCAGCATCTCAAAGCTGTTTGTTGGTCCATCAGCTTGCCAGTCAATACAGCGCCTATTTGTTCTCTATGACCTCAAATTAATCTTCTATATGTGTCTGCGGCCTACAAATTAATCATATGTATCTTCTGCTGCTTGTAGGCTGGGACTTCCTAGTCCCTTGATGCTCCCCCAGTGTGAGTAATTTTGAGAAATATTTGGGGAAAGGCAAAAATAGCAAACGAAGCACTAGGACTGCAGCTGTGTGAAAAACAAACAAATAAGCTAAGACTAAGATTTGGCAAACTGATAACCAAGGTCTGAGAAAGGTCTGCAAGATTGTGAGGCAGAAGGAAGGGATGGAGAGTAGTCAGTTGTTTTCTGTTCCTTACAATGGAAGAATTAGGAAGCATCAAATGAAAACTGTAGGCGGCAGATTGGAAATAAAATAGATCTTTTTAAACAACACATGATTTGCCTGTGGAACTCCTTACACAGAATCACAGATTGGCTAAGGCTGGCAGGAATCTCTGGAGGTCATTTTGTCCACCTCCTCTGTCCAAGCAGGACCACCTAGAGCAGGCTGCCCAGGACTGTGTCCAGATGGCTTTTGAATATCTCAAAGGATGGGGACAGGGACAGAAACCTGTTCCAATGCTTGATCACCTTCACAGTAAAAAAAAAGTGTTTCCTGATGTTCAGAGGGAACCTCCTGTATTTCAGTATGGGCCCATTGCCTCCATCCCTGTTACTGAGCTGGAAAGCCTGTTCCTCTTACCACTGGAAAGAGCCTGCCTCCATCCTTTTTACACCCTCTCTTCAAGTATTTATATACATCCACTCTGAGTCTTCTCTTCTCTAGGATGAACTATCCCAGCTCTTTCAGCCTCTTCTCATAAGAAATGCTCCAGCACCATCACCATCCTTCATTGAGCTGTCTCCAGAGTGTCCATGTCTCTGTCATGCTGGGGAGCCCAGAACTGGACATGGGACTCCAGCTGTGGCCTCACCAGTGCTGAGTAGAGGGGAAGGATCAGCTCCTTTGACCTGCTGGCAATACTGTGCCTAATGCAGCCCAACATACCGTTGGCCTTCTTTGTGGCAAAGGCACATTGCTGGCTCATCATCAACTTGGTGTCCACCAGGACCCCAAAGACTTTTCAGCCAAGCTGCTTTACAGTTGGATGGCCCCCAGCACATATTAGTGCATGGGGTGGTTCATCCACAAACAGCATGATACTGTTGATATGAGACATTTACATGAGTCCAAGAATAAATTATATAAAACATGTGAGGGGGGTGGATTTGTTGTGATTATAACTACAAGGTTGCCAGTATTGGTTTGGGATGTCTGGGAGAGTTGTCTTCTCCTTGTTGTCTTCCTTAAACTTCGCTATTGGCCACGGTGTGAGCTGTAAGGGACATCTCCACAGTCTGGTGCAGAAGTCAGCTTCTGCTCAGAGCTGAGCTGGACCACATCTTAGTGGGAAGTAACAAATAAAAACATGGGCTGAGGCAGGACAGGTGACCCACTGCTGGTTGGGTCATAACCAGAGCCTCTGATAAGAGGGCTGTCAAGACACTGATGAAGAGGAATTTGGTACAGAAACTCAACTCAATCCATTCCACCGTTCCTCCAGTGGGACACTTTTCCTGCCTAAGACTGGGTGACCCCTCTGCAATTCAACAGGCACTGCCTGCAAGATGACCCATCTCCATGTCCCCTTTGAGCCCACAAGTTGGTGACATTTCAGTGTGCCCTAATTTCTCAGCTTCCCTCATCTGGACAGGACACCCCCAGCTGTCACAGTACTGATAGGGAGGTGAGAGCTGGCTTTTCAACTTCTGTTTTCAACAGAAGATTTTTTTCTTAAAATACCTTGAAAAATGCTCAAATAAATTTTTCCAGCAGCAGTTTATTTGCTTTTGCTCACAAAGCCATATTTATCTACAAAAAAAAAGAAGTCAAACATCCCAAATGTTTGAAACACAAGAACGTGGGGCTGGCAGG
Source organism: Chlamydotis macqueenii (assembly GCF_036417535.1). NCBI lineage: Eukaryota > Metazoa > Chordata > Aves > Otidiformes > Otididae > Chlamydotis > Chlamydotis macqueenii. The sequence goes on along the minus strand of NC_141593.1, from coordinate 8,861,226 downwards.
AACTTCCAGACTTGCCAAATCCAATCCCTGCTGTTGCAGTAACATATCACAACGCCCTTTCGGAGCTGGAGTCCGCTCTCTCTTAAAAGCCGTTTGGATTTCTGCCCCCGTGGCTCCTACTGGGCGGCTGCTCCAAACCCGATTGCTCTAATGGTTCGAAGCCCTCCACTAATTTCCAGCCCAGTTTATTCATGGCCAGTTTATATCCATTTGTTCTCATGCCAGCGCTGTCCTTTGGCTGGAATAGCTCTCCTCCCTCCGCGATGCTTACTCCCCAGATGTATTTATAGAAAACCATCCCCAGCCTTTGTTAATACACCACAACTTTTTTCTGCCTGCTGTTCTGCAGAGCACAGAGTCTCCTGACCTCTCCCCAGACTTTAACTCCTCTGGTCCTCATGCCACATTGCAAGCTCACCTTCAGCTTCCTCCTACTCTGGGTGGAAGGGAGCACAGAGTCTGCAAAAGACTGTGTTTTCCCTGGGAAAACGAATTTTAGTGTGGATTCTAAGAGAAATCCCATTCCCTTCCTGGGCCTTTCCCCCTCCTGGTGTGTTTCTGGAAGAAGAAACAGTGTCTCAGTGGGCATCTCCTATAAAACCTTGCACAAAAAGAGGTCCAAGATTAGCAGCAGCTTCCGGCAACGGCGAAAGTATGAGAAGCAATGGAAGGGGAAACTGCAAATTATTTGAAATTATGCAAATCCCCTCATTAAACAATTCACATGAATTGTTTCACATGAAGGTGGGAAAAAAACCTGGCAGCTGTGTGTACTCTTTCTCCATCAAAGCCACACTGTACCAGCAGCTGCCATCCTCTTTCATCCTCAGATTTTTCTCATTCTGCTCTCCACATTTCAACCTCCCCTTTCTACTCCATCACCTGACACTGGGATTTCCAGAGTGCTCATACCATCAGGCAACGCCTTCCCTTCATTCCCCTGCTTTTTGTTTTGTAGCTTTCCCTAAATTGTCTCCATCCTTGGCGGGCTCACAATCACCAGGAAATGCAATTCTCATATAACTTGGGCTTTTCTACATCAGCAAGAAAGACAGATAAAGACCCCATGTCCTGAGGGTTATTTCTGCAGCGCTCTGCCCTTGCTGGGTGAAGTGTCTGATAATTGTGCCTGGACAAGCTTCATTTCTGGCTGTAACTGATGGGAAGGCTTCCATGGGCTACAGCTAAGGCTCACTCTGCATCCTGCCCTGCGGTGTTCCCAGCATTGCCAGGACCACGTCCTAATGGACAAGTAGGGCAGGGCACTAGCAAGAGCTGCACACTTTCTTTGAGAAAAATAATTCCTCTAGTGAGATGGGGATGCAGGTCCCAAAACCCAACTTGCGGAAGTGGCAGGGCAGGGCACTAGCAAGAGCTGCACACTTTCTTTGAGAAAAATAATTCCTCCAGTGAGATGGGGATGCAGGTCCCAAACCCAACTTGTGGAAGAGGAGCTCAGAGAAACTTAAAAGGAAAACAAAAGACCAGAAAATATTAATTTTGGAAGCAAAGAGTTTAAGGAAAAGAGGGGTACAAGAAGCCACAGAGCTCTCATTTCTAGATGATGGGCATTTGAAAGGGATTCCCCTCAGACACTCCACACAAATGGTTTGTACATATTTTCAAGTAACTTAGGTTTAGCTCAGTGCTGAACCACTCAGAAGAAGACACACTTTGTTTAATGCGTATGTTAATTTTCCCCCTTTCCTTCTTCAGTCAGAGGTTTCCCAAGTTTCACATCATTAGGGCATGGGGAACTCCTCTGTAACAAGGCCAGTCTTTGCACCTCGATCCTTTAGCCTTGATGGTCTCCTGCTGGTAGCATATCCATGCAATCCTCACACAGATGATGGGATTCTGGCAGAACAGGAGCCTGGCCCAGAGCTATTTTCCCATGCTGCGAACAGTTTTACGATAAAAAAGGAAAAAAAAAAAGAAAGAAAGAAAAGAAGGAAAAAGAAAACAAACAAAATGTCTATTCCAGATTGGGGTAGAGCAGGAATAATAATCCTTCAAGACCGGTTTGGCACAATCAAAGTATTTCACTCCTGTCATTGCTGACTGCTCTACTCTTGCCTCAAACATTTCTGTTACCCTGGGGTTGCATTTCTAAGTGAGCACTGAAAGAAGTCAGAGATCCTTAGCTTTACAATTCCAAAAGGTATTGGGAACATTTGCTTTTAGAGTTGGGAAATCCATCAGCCCTAACCATTTCCCAGGGCAAGTTTTGGTTTTGAAAAATCAGAATTTGTTTATTTTTTGGATGACGGGAAAAATCGTAAGATTTCCCGGACATCTCCAAGCAGATCCCCTTGAGCCAGAGGATGTCACGGTGCTTTTTCCTTGTCTTCTGGCAGTGAAAGGCAACCATGGGTAATGAAATGGATAAGCAAAATAGGAGACAGCCCTGGGATAGGATATCCCTTGGCTGGGCCACTCCAAACACCCCAGATTTGTTTCCTTATGAGGCCCTGTATATCTGGGCTATTCCTCTGCTGACACCTGGCTCTGACAATATGTTATTTTCATCCTCTGATCACCAAGGCATTGATAACCTCATGGGGAATTGAGATAGATCTCTGTTTAGTAGATCTTCCTTCATTCTCAGCAGGTATTTTCCCATCTGCCCTTTTACCTGTCAGTTACGATGGCAGAGCCCAAAGTGAAGAGACTCAGTCGCTTCTTTTTTCTTTTTTTTGGTGCCGTTTATAATTTTTACAGACAAAAGCAAGGCACGGTCCATAAATCAGCCTGGAAGTTAGAGAGTCACACTGCAGAGTATGCAGCGGGATGAGGCGCCAGCTGCTCTTTGCAGATGATAAAGCTGTAAATACGATGCTGGTTTAAGGAGGCAGGCTGTAGGTTGTAACACTGTGTGCCTTTGCAACCCCCCGTGAGTATTTCACAAGACATTTTCCAAACTCTTTGAACAGCCCCATCGGGACGGGCTGACAGGTCCATGCCAGCCACATCCTCAAGGCCAGTTACCCGTGTGGGTGTGCACAGGCTGGGAACGCGCTCAGACCTTCCCGAAGGTCACAGCAGTCAAATACCATGCCTGCCTTCATTGAATATGCAGCAGGGAGCAGGAACGGACTCCGCTCCTCTTTTATAGGACCTTGAGTTTTTTGATGTAAGGCTGCATGCAAATCACTGCCCAAGGATGTGTTTGTCATATAATTAATTTTAGCTCCCACCCTGGAGCACGCTTCTGTCAACACGGAATAAATACTCCCCATCAGGAGGAGGGCTGGGGGGATCAGGACTTGAAGCGCTTGGATAGCTCTGCGCTAGCCATCAAGGATCGTTTACCTGGTGCTTCAAGGCAACCACTGAGTTAGAAAATTGCTCGGTTTTTTTTCCGAAGAGTTTTCGGATTGGGTTTATTTTAATGATTTAACCCAATTTTCTCTTTGGGAGTGGCCTCTCCCTTCCCCAGGACGTGACTGAAAGCCCAGAGATTTCCAGCACGCTTACGACTTACAGGGGAACGGAGAGGCTCAGAGCAAGTCTGGCTCTGTGCTCAAACACGAGCACTGTGGCCTGGTGTTACAGCAAGAGACAAATCTGGGTTTTTTGCACTGAGGGGAGATAAATAGTTTATTCACTGGAAAACGTATGTGGGGAGAGGGGGTAATGAACTTTCAGATTAAACTTGGCAAGTGTTTCCAAGCTAAAGAGGGGGTGTTTAATCACATTTTCTTGCAGAGAATGCTGAATGTTGGGTTTCAGCAAAATTTCTAAATGAAATGTCTCCATTTTTTTCAGTGACGCTTGTGTTTCTCAGCCTGATGATGTGCCGAAGGGCTTTAGCAAGGGATCTCAATAACTGGTTGAAATACTCTGGCAGAGCCTTCACTCACGGTTCCTGGGATTTAGTGCTTTCTAATTAGGATAAATGCAGAATGAGCCAAAGACCAGCAAGATTTGGCTCTGCCTAGTGCACCTCCACCCACATGACGCTGGGCACCATCCCCTGCCTGAACCCAGAGCCATGGGCTTTAAAGCCAAGGGGACCCTTGATGACCCTGCAGGGATGAGATGGGCTGCGGATACATGTAGGCTACTGTGCTGGGAGCTGTGGCTGAGTGCAGGCAGGATTTACTCCATGGGGATGGTCGCAACCTTATTGTGAGGCTCAAAGGAGCTGGTGTTTTCTGGAGACAATAAACACAGAATATTTTGCTGGTGCTCAAAGAGAGGCTGCCAAAGTAGCACAGGCAAGAAAGGTTTCATTAAAAAAAAAAAAAAAAACAAAAAAACCCCAAAAAAAACCAGACAAAAAAAAAAGATTATGCAAATACTTCAGAGAAGATGAAAAAGTAAGCATTCCAAACTAGCAAATAATTTAGTCTTCTCAGTCTCTTTTTTTTCTCTTTGCTTGCCTGCATGGGATCTGAAATTACATTTTACCACCTGCCTGGCTGAATTGTCCTCGTACCTTCCCTGCCAAGTCTCACCCCTGTAGGGGAAACCAGCTTCCCAGGCTGAGGCACACCACGCTCCTCTTGTCCCATTTCCTCAGGGACAGGCATCTGCTCGAGCACTGCCTCTGGGAAGATGTGCATGGGGGGCTGCTGTGCCTCCCCTCTCCATTTTGGAGCACATAGACCAATTTCAACCCGTTCCACAGGAGAGGCGGCATGTGAGGATGCTCTGTGATATTGCAGTGGGCACCAGCTGGAGGGAAGGAAATCCTTTACATGTTCCTGTTGAGAGAAAGGCCCTCTGGTGTGGTGGTGGTGCTCATACCTTACTAGCCAAAGGAGAATCCCCCCCAACCACAGCTCCAAGCCCCGCTGCTTCCAGCCCAATGAGAGTACCAGGAGAGTCACCCCACCAAAATGCAGGACCTCTGGTTGTATATGCATCATATATGTATACATAGCACTGAGCTTGCAAAGGCTGAGGAGAAGGAAGTTCAACTGCAAACCCCCATTTTGCAGGAGTCCCCAATGTAAGTAAAATGCCCAGCAGTGCCTGCACATCTCACAGAGTAGTGACCCCTTCTTTTCTCGCCCTGAGCAGTACAGGCAATTTCATCACAGGCACTTCTGTCGCGGGGCAGCTTTCACAGTGTGGACTGTCAGTGCCAGCAGGTAGGAGAAAGCAGCTGTTTTCCTCTTGGCTGAGATTTTTAACCCTCTCATTTACAGTCAAACAGCAGCTTCTGGCTCAGCTGTTACCTCTGGCTGCACCACCCGGAGCTGTCGCAGCTCAGCTGGCAGACTGTGCTTCGGCGAGTCAAAGCAACCTGCTCTGCGGGCTCAGCCTGATCAGATGCACGCAGGGGATCAGCTAGCAGCAGGAACAAGAATACAGCACCCTAGGATCCTTGGCGAAAATGTTCACCCACACTTGTCTCTTAGTAACACTTCTGGCAATGGAAAAGGGAGCTTAAATGAGATGGTGACCTTTGGTACATTTGGTGGTCCCCCATCCCGTTCAGACTCCCAGAACGAAACCCTGTTCCTTGCCATTAACATCACTCTCCAGCCTTGCCATAGATTGTTCTGCTGAGCTTTGTCTCCTTGCACTCCTTTGTCTCCCTTCTTCTCACAAGAGTCCTTGAAGATGTTGGGTTGCTCCCCCACTGTGCACCGCTGGCTCCCTGAGTTCGGCAGCCCCCTACCACCGCAGGCAGCCCACGCTGGGTTCCCCTTCTTCAGCCTCTGCCCCTACAATGAGCCGCTTTTGCACAGCCACTGCTGTATTTAACTTCAAGGGGGTTTGTCTGAAAGACACGCCGCAAATAAAACACCCGTTGTACCACAGCTCTCTTGCACAAAGCAGAGGGAAAAGGAAATCTATGCTGAAGACTGGGAAAGAGTGCTCTCAGGGAGAGCTGGTTTGGCTATCAAACCCTCCCCACGGGAAAGTGCCAGAGGACTCGCTGCTTACGTGATTTAAGGGCAGGCTAGACAGGTCACAATGGTTGTTCACAGCAAATGGTGGAAATTATGGGAAAGCATCTCCTTTTTCTGAAGCCACATGACAACCCCAGTCAGGGAGCTGACAGAAAGCAAGCTGCCTGTATAGGTGTATGTATCAGAATACAGAAATACGCACGTGCACCTGTCTTTGAGACAGATCAGCTCCAGTTCATCATCTGGCTTCACAACCAGCTGTGCAAATGCGTCTGGGGAAATGGTGCAGAGAGGGGAGAAAGCTGCTGGAGGCAGAGGAGTTGGTGAGAGATACGTTCACCCCTACGGCTGATAAGTGTTTGTAGACTGCAGCCTGACTCACTTGGTGTACATCCCGGTGACTTTTGTACTGCTTGGTACTTTATTTTCTTAAGGCTGCTAGCAACTTGTGTCTTGTGAAAAATCTCAGCCTGTTTGTTTTGTTTACAGCCCTTGCGATTTCATGGCTGAACTTGAAGATGTGAACCTCACCGACTGAAAGGCCAGCAGACAAATCAATAGATCCAACACCCACTCAAAGCCTCTTCATTTTGGGAGCTTTATCTCATCATTCCCAAATGCTCAGGACAAATTTACCAAAGGTGGAGCGAGGTGGTGAGCAGTGCCAAGGAGAGCTAGAGCAAAGGCTGCTGTGGGGCCATACCAGTACTGATCCAGAGATGCTTCCAGACTGGTGCAGCAGCAATTAGCACCCAGTAGAGCTGTCAGCCTCTAATGAACCTGCACCTGGGTTATAGCATGGACCTTCGCCTGCTGCTGGTGCTGTCCCAGGCTTTGTGTGATCTGCTCTGTTCCTCCACCTGCTGCAGGTCTTGCCATTTCCTCAACAAAGATGGGGTTCAGGGGAGAGTAAGAAAAGGAAAGGAGGAAGGCTGAAGAAATCTCTCCTCGATGCAACTCTCTTTGACCATGTGCAAAGAGGTAACTCTTTAAAAGCATCCTTGGTACCATCTTTGTGTCTACCTTAGCTGCAGAGGCTCAGTTTGACTCCATTAAAAGCTTCATTGGTTTTTACTGTTTTACACTGGTTTTCAGTCCTCTCTGCTGGTGTTCATGGGAGATGAGGCTTCTGAAAGTGTGTGTGAAAACCCTGCAACCAACCAGCCAAGTGGGGATGCAGGGGAACATTTACAGCTTGCAAGTTCTTCAGGTGCAGTGAGCTTCTGCATCTGTTTTATGTCAGCTCACACAGCCTTGCAGAGCCCTGCTTCAGAGGCAGAGGGGATAACACAGCCACTGAGGGCTGAATCAAATGCAGCACTAAAGTTAAGGCATGTCATGGGCAGGTTCAGCTGCAGGATGCTTCAGGGATAGAGCATCTCTTGCACACAGCAAGGCCAAGAGATCATGCTGGAGGATTTATTCTGGAGCTGGAGGCTGTTTTCTTGCTGGAGGCACACCATGGGGCTAATCAGCTTTGTGTTACGGCAAGCTAGGGCAGGTCTCCTGCTTCCCGCTTGCCAGCTGACCCTCCTGCACCCTGCACTGGAGTTCATGTTATACTCTTGAAGACATAGAGACATGCCATAACTTACTCACTTTGCTAGATAATCTAGCTAGCAGCACTCTGTGGTAGCATGCAGAAGTAGTAGTGATGCAGCAGTGATAGCAGCTCAGGGTTTTCAAGCAGTGGGTCTGGACTGTGTTACTGCTTCAGAATGGAGAAGAAATATTTTCTGCTACTGCAGCATTTCTCCAAGCGGTACATATTATATGGTGGCCATCAGCCTGCCGATTTCTGGCCCACAGACGGATCCAGCACCCTCTCCTGCAGGGACGAGAGCGGCTGCGTTAAGTCACACGGCACAGCCGGTGGGACGGCTGCCCGGGTCGGCCGGCTCCTGCAGAAAGCTCAGTGGCACTGATATAGAGCAGACTCCTCGTTGCGGTACACACACATAGCGGCAGCAACACACAACGGCGCTGTCTGCCAAGCTGCCCGTTCCCATTGTAGCCAAGATGCAAATCTTCAGTTGTCTTCTCCCAGGACAGGGAAGGTAAATGTTGCACTGGCTTTGGCTGCGGTGATTAACAGGAAATAAACCTCAGTGCAATGCATGAGAGGGATGGGAATGTTACAGGAGTCTTTGCCATGTAATTAAAACCAGAGCAGCAAAGATCAGAAATTGCAATGCTGCCTCCTGGTTTCAGCTGCTTCTGGTCTCCCCCCATCTCACAGCTTAATTTTAACTAGCCTCCCATCCCCATCACTTGCTCCTCTGCCCTGCAAACCCACTGCTGGTATCTCTCCTTTCTGGCTACAGCTTGGGTCATTTCCACTCTTGTTTACTTTCAGCCAAAGCCCTGTGGGACCTGTGTGTGTGCATGTTTTCAAACCATGTTTTCAAACAGCGTGCACTGCTGGCCAGGGAGGAGATTGCTAGCTTTGGTGTTGGTGCCTTGGGGAGCAAGCAGAGCTGTGCGAGGGCCTCTTAGCAGCTGTGGAAGGCAGGCCTTGTTGCATCATGCATGGTGCAGGACAGGAGAAAACACTGAGGAAGGGCATCCCAGAGTGGATGGGCTTTCTCCAGAGTTCTCCTGCAGCTGGTTCCCAAGCTCCACACTGACACTGATGCCATTAGCTTCTTATCAAAGCTATGTCTGGGACTAGCATCATCCTGTGCCCATCGAACCAGCTCCACAGGTAAAGTCAGCAGTTACAGGTGAAGAGTTTACCCCAGCCAGGGAGCTGCAGAAAGACCCTGGCAAGGCCGGGAGTAAAATCACATCCCTTCCTGTGTTCCTTCCCTCATGGAAACAGCTCCTGAAGGACACCAGTGGGATTTGTAGCATCTACCACTGTGTAGTTTCTTCTTGAGGGCACTTCTTGTACTCTTCCATTGAGCTCAGTGTTGCACCCTGGGGTCATGTTTTTACCATCTCTCCTCAGAGGATCTCTTGGTCTCCTGGACTCCAGAGGAAGGATCTCATTTCACTCCAGGCAGACAGCTTTCCTCAATATGTTTCCCGTTGTGAGATCCCTCTGGAACCGGCATAGGTAAACCCTCACTCATCTCAACAGCTTTGCTCCCAGGTTACACCAGCATATGAGCAGCGATCACTGAGTCACTTTGCCAGCCTGCTCCTGGGAAGCAAACACAAAAGGCAAAGAGACAATTCATTAGAAATTCAAGGCCCTGGGACAGGTTGTTTGGTTTTTGTGGGTTTTTTGGGGTTTTTTTTTTTTTTTAATGCAGAATCCACCCACTTCATGATTTTCAGCTTATTATGCAATCTGCAGAGATATAAAACTACAAATACTTCTGTACATATGGGGATCAGAAGAATTCAAGACTATCAGAACAACTTTATTAAGTCAGATCAAAGCCCAGATATCTCAGCATCCTCATAAAAGTAGATATGTAGGGAAGACATAATATCATGGCAAGCTGGTATGTTGCTCCCCCTCCTGCACTCTTCGCAGGCTACGAATACTAGAATCTTACAGACATGAGCCTCAGCTTCGCCCTCTGTCATAAACACATTCAGTCTTCCCTTGGACCCAGGTAAAGCTTTAGCAGCCACAGCATCCTCTGCCAAGGAGTTCCCCAGCTAAATGAAGATTTGTCGCCTCTGATTTGCTTTGAATCTGTTCTGTGCCAACTTAATTTGGTGCCCTGCAGCTCTTGAGTTCTGCAGATAGAGACCAGATCCCAAGATTTTCTCTCATAGCCTCCTGCAAGGTTTGTCATTTCTGCTCTGTACAGAGCCTAGCACACTAGAGACCTCAGGCCATTCCCGTAATACAACCAGAGCAAAATGCTCTGCCTTTGTTCCTGTTCATGCAATAGACTCCATCTCTGCTGCTTATTGTTTTAAGACTCTTTTCTATTAATAGCAGAAACAGACATACCATTTCAATAATTCTATTCAAATTAATGCCTTTCATTATGCTCCAAACACAACATCAAAGGCTTAGATTGCACCCTGGCCCTTTGTGAGGCAGAAGGAGTTCTGGTATAAAGATTTCCATCAGAATAGATGTTTGATGGGAGAAAGCTTTTTTTGTCCATCGGGAAAGATAAGTTTCTTAATGGGATTAGAGGCTTTGGTTCCTGTGGATGAGTGAATGCAGCAGCATAGGAGGTCCTTTCCAATGGCAAATTTTGTCTCACAATTTACTGTGATGGAAATATTTCACTGTTGGGCATATTATATTTTTACTGTTCTGTTCTGTGAGAGAAAAGTCTCATTTCCTGGGACTGCCAGGTCTTGGTATAGGCTGGCATGACATAGGGATCATCCTATGTCTTGGGGAGAGCAGGGACTGCACATCTCCGGTGGCCAGGAGAAGATAAACTGCAGAGACCACTGTGTCTGCATGACTTTTCCAGCCACCCTTCTCCACTAGAAGATGCAGCCAGTAAAGAAAGAGGGTCAAGCACAGTGGAGGGGGTCTTGGGGTGCAGCAGGGCCAGGTCGTAGGGATATATTTGCCCCCTGACTCAGTTCACGACCCTTTGCCTTCCAACAAGAGAGCATCCATCACCCACTCAGGCCCTCACACCTACCTCTCTGCAACCTGTAAAACAAGCTGGATGTGGTCCATTCCAGCCAGGACTGATCCCTTGGAATGCTGACACTTCCCTGGGCTCATGCTTCTTCGTGCACATGTTTTTATTATGCAAATTAGCACTAAGTGTCCTTGTAAGTAAAAGAAGAAACTACATCTCAGTTCATTGCAGGGAATGGGCTTACACATTCCTAGCATGTAGTAAATTCTGATTTTCCTGCTTTGCTATTTTCTCTTCATCGGGGAACCCTTGATTGGGTTACTCTTCCCCTTTTGGTCTATAAAGGCTCTTAATGAAACCCTATTATTGAACTAAACAGAAACATTTACTCCTTAAAGGACTTCATTATGCAATTCTAGCTAAGCAGAACCTGCTGAAATGCCTCTCTGCATGTTCCTAGTTAAAAAGTCTAGTCTGTGTTTCAAACAGCAAAAGGATCACACAGTCACTCGCTCTGGCCAGTGGTAACATGGAGGGCAGAGCTTGCCATCACTGGGAGATGTTTCCTCTCCTCACATAGCTCAGTTCCACCCCATTTTGGATCCATATGTGGCTACTTACGGTATCTCAGACAGACCAGTATGTGAGCAGGGCTGGAAAGAAACCACTGCTTCCTTCATTGTTCATTCCAGTGGTTAATCAGTCTCACAGTGAAAAACCTGTGCTTTCCCTCTGAACTGAATTTCACCTGCCTGAATTGAACTCTAGCTGCTGGTTCCAGCTGGTACCATCCTTTGCTAGATTAAAGAAAAGGTATTTATTCCTTGTGAAGGTGTTTACACATTTTATTTGCCCCACCTCTCCATCCTTTTTTTGATCAGCTACCTTGGGTGAATTGCCTTCACGTAACAAGGCCTTTTTTATTCCCAGCCCTCCAGTCTTCTTTTCCAAAGCCTTTTAAAAATGAATGTGTTGAGATCAGAGTCCGGGTCCAGCCTCACCCTGGGAACCCCACACACAGACCTGGGTTTCAGCCTGCAGCCTTCTGCAGCTCTGCTGTCAACCAAAAGATTTAATAGGAAAATTTATGCTCATTTTCCCTTTTTTTTTTTTTCAGCTAGGGAACTATGCAACACCTTCACAAAAGCAGAGCTCACTAAAAAGGCTACTGAAATAACAGAAAGCTTCCCCCTAGTTTACATGGCCTTAAGCGTGGCCTTTACTGCTGGATCCTGAAGAAGCTAGCCCTTTTTTTCCTATTTTTCTTAATTTGGGTGGAAGATGTCTCTTGTCTGGTTTCTGGTCCATTTATTTTAATTTTTCTCTGTAAGTCTTTCCATGGATCACCAAGAAACATTCAAGCAAATACATAAGTGAAGTGTGTGCACCCAAGCACATCCCCAGTCTTGACTTTAAGACGAGTAAGGGACACTTCGTAAAGCCCCCCACCCCTGGTTTTTCCTTCGGTTTTTGCACTCTTTTCCCAGTGTGATTGCATTTCTGCTCCCTACCACTGGATTTTTATCTGCCTTTTTCCAATAGATCAAAGTACCATTTATTTCCCTAGACCTTTTTTCAATGTCCAGACTCACAGGCCATGACCAAATTGCCTCTTGATCTTCCCCTGGATAAATAACATAAGTGAATTTCTCACTAGAAGACAACCTTCCCCAAAATCAAGTCATTACAGCAGCGATTTTCTCATCCTCTTCTTATTAATTAAAGCTCTTTTTTGAAAGCAGAAACCCAGAATTGAACACAATATTAAGGAAGAAGATAGCAGCAATCTCCCAGTTCCTGCCTACTGTCTTGTTGCTGAAAGATTCAAGGATATCATTCGCTCCCTTCCTTATAGCAATGCAAAGACAGCCTCAGTGAACTGAATATCTATTATGAACCTTCAGTCATTTCAAGAGTGACTGCCTTCTGCGATATAGTTCCCTGCCTTCATTTTAAGGTTTGCTGGCCTGGATGTGAAATTCCTCAATAGAGCTTGCAGTAGAAGAGGGCTCATTAATGGGAGCAGCTGTGACGCCTGAGGAAAGAGCATCTCATTGTGTGAGATTAATGTTACATCCAGAATATGGTGTAAGCCAGCTCCGAGCTGATGTAAATGGAAATGGCTAAATACTTCTCAATGGACCTGTCCAACTGACACTCATTTTAGGTCTCAGAGTTGTCAGTTGGGAAGATGACCTGCATACTCTGCATTCATTTGTGCCAAAGCAGTGTGTTATTAGTGTCACTTGATACCAGGAGATAAGAGGAAACTGTTGCTGGCTTTGCCCTTCCTACATTTATCTTGAATTGGTGGTTCCCAAACCTCTGAATTGATGGATCTCTCTCACATGTCAAGATTTCTTATCAACAACCTACAATTGAGAACATGAAGGGTAGAATTCTTCTCCTCCCACTTTAGTTAGGTGTCTAGCCTAAACAAACCCTTTGGGCTTTTCTAATTCCAGTGGAGAAAAATAGGTGTCTCCAGACAGTGAGGCGATGCACTGATCAGAGGTGCTTCTATGACAATGGGATGAACTGCTCCTTAGCAGGGCCAGACTCTCTTGGCAGGTTGTTAGACAACTACTGTAACTCAAAGACATAGCCTTCAGCTGCCTGCATACCCCAGGCTTCACTTTAATCTGATAAACCAGTTAAACTGGTGTCCTGGACACCCTGGCTTTGAACAATTCTAGCTGAGTTTACTGTCATCTTATTCCAGCCTGCAATGTCCCCAGATTAATGTTGCGCCTGATCCGCAGCATACAGTCACACTACACACACAGCTGCTTCTTTCTGAGCTCGCCAAGGAGACGCAGGTCTGTATTGTACCAGGCACCTGCCTTCGTGGTGTCTCATGAGTTAAAGCAGATCCTGATCAGCAGCAGATGCTGCACCTCGCTCTTGCTGTGATCAGCATCTGGCAGAGAGAAAATGGCTTAAACTAGACTCTGGAAAAATTAATTGCTGAAATTTAAGTGACAGAATAATAATTATTATAATTGCAATAATTGATAGTAACGATTCCTCTTAGCATGCCCCTGGGGAACTTGCATTGCAGGCCAGCTTTGTGAGGTGCTCTATAAACACACAACAAGGAGAGTTTCCTGGAAACAGGGGCACAAAAGCATGCCCAGTCCCTGTTCTCACCCTTTGCATCCACTCTCTGCCACTGGCAGAGGCAGGCGGCAGGACTAAAAGGACCTTTGGGCTGTCCAGTTTTGGGTTCATATGGAAACTTTGTTTTGCTCACTAGGAAATGTCAGACATTTGGGAAAAGCATGAAAGCAATGAGACCTGTATCGAGCAGTGGTCTCAGGGCACAGGAAGCCGTGGTTTGCTGATATTGGCGTAAACATCGCAGCAAAGGCAACAGGCTGAAGGGAATTCACAAATTGTTGTAGCTTAGCCCCACTTGGGACCAAGCTATACAGTCTATCACTCACTCCCCTCACCCTCCAAGGGAATGGGGGAGAGATAAATATAGCAAAAAGGCTCGAGGTTTAAGATAAGGACAAGGAGATATCACTGAAATTACCATTACAGGCAAAACAGACTCAACTTGGGGAAAATAATTTATTTATTATTATTATTAATAAAACCAAAGCAAGATAATGAGGAAGAAAACAAAAATAACTTATCTCCACCCCTCCCTCTTCCCAGGCTTAACTTCATTTCAATTATCTCTACCTCCTTTCCCACCCCACAAGCGGCACAGGAGGAATAGGGAATGGGGGTTGTGGTCAGTTCATCATGTGTTGCTTTCCACTGCTCCTTCCTCCTCATGGGAAGAACTCCTCACATTCCTCCCCTGCTCCAGCGTGGATCATTTTTTTCACGGGGTGCAGTCCCTCCAGAACGGCTGCCCCAGCGTGGGCCCTCCACGGGCCACAGCCTCCTTCAGGCATCCACTGCCCCGGCGTGGGGTCCTCCCCGGGCTGCAGGGGGATCTCTGCTCCTCCGTGGGCCTCCATGGGCTGCAGGGGCACAGCCGGCCTCACCATGGGCTGCACCACGGGCTGCAGGGGAATCTCTGCCGGGAGCAGCGTTACTGCTGTCCCTCCTTCTGCACTGACCTTGGCGTCTGCAGCCGTTCCTCTTGCCAGAAATTCTTCACAACCGGCTCAGGCAGACGCCTCTCAGGTTCTCTTCACATCTCCTCTCCACTTCTCGCAGCCGGGCCGGGCCGACTCAGGCCCAGTCAGCCGCCCAGCGGGAGGCCAGAGGGTGAGGGCTGGAAGTCCCACAAGGCTCACGCCTCCCCCTCTCTGCCCCCCGCTTCAGCTTCTTCACTTCTTCTCCTTCCTTTAATTATTTTTCCCCTTCTGAAATCACTGAGGCGTTATCAGGGAACATTCTGCTACCAATTGGCTCAGCCCTGGCCAGCAGCAGGTCCACCCTAGGCCCAGCTGAGTCCACTGAACAAAGGGGAAACAACTTCCAGCAGCTTCTTACAGAAGCTGCTGCCGTAGCCCCCACTACACGAATCCAACACACAGATGCAAGCCCTGGTGGGGGAAACACACAAGGTGGCTGGTTTGGGAATAGCTCGGTTGGGGGAATGCTAGGATTCGGAGACATCGGTAGGTGGGAATCCATTGCCCAGCTCTGGGAAGTGATGAGCAGGCAGGGATCAGCCTCAGGGAGCCTTCCCGTGCCTGTGCAATCGCGACAAGAGCGGTGGGGAAAAGTGCTGCGGGGTACAGCGCTGCCTCTGCATTCCCAAAGGCCATCTGCAGAGGGCAAAGGAAAAGGACATTGTGGCAATTTTTCTTTTATATATAATTTCAGCCTAAAACCAGGTTTCAATAGTCGTGTCTTAGAAGTGCAGTGGAGAAAGGGCTGTGGAGATTCAGGGAATTTAAGTCAGACCGTGCAATTATGGTAATTGGTTTTGACCTCCTGCAGGACCTGATCCGTGGAATTACAGCAGTCCGGCACGGCGCTCACGACTGGGCACTGATGTGGGATGTGCACTTCAGAAAGTCATCCAGTCTTGACTTCAGGACCTCGAGTGATGGATAATCTTTTCCATTCTTGCAAATTGCTCCAGTGGTTAATTGCTCTGCCTATTAGAAAAAAAAAAGCTGCACCTTATTTCCACCTTTAATTTTTCCAGCTTCGGCTTCCAGCCATTGGACCTCATTTTGCTTTGTCTGCTCAATTAAAGAGCACTGTAATATCAAATACCATCCTCCTGTGTAGATATCTACAGGTCAAATTGCTTTTTACTCTTCACTCTGGTAGACTAAATAGAATAACTTCCTTGACTCTTATTTCCAACGCTTTTTTTTTTCCTAGGCCTCCAATCATTTTTACAGCTCTTTTGTTCACTCATTCAGTTTTTAACATCTTACTAAAAGCTGAGCACTGAACTTCAAGATGATGTTTAAACAAAGATCTTGATAATGTTTTACATACCAAGAAACTGTGTTTTATTTCAATCTAACTGCAACCCTGTCCCATGCAGACAAATGTAAAGATCAGCTGGTTTGCAAAATGACAAGATATTTTTCCCTTTTTCTTGAATTTCCTCTATGCTTTTTTCCAAAACTGCGATATTAAAAAATGATTTTTTTTTTCTATTTGAAAAAGACTTATGATTGCCTAACTGATCCCGTAACATAAACACGAACATAATGAAGCCCTAAATAAACAGAAACTTAAAAAGGAAACAAAACCATCAAATTAAAGATACAGAGAATGAATCAAAATTTGAATATGTGCAAGGCAGTAATTTTTCTCTTCTCACTACAGTTTCCATAGGGGAGATCAGGCTAATGAAAGCATGAACTTTCATTTAGGCTGCACAGTTTTATCGTTATTATAAAATCCCTCCCTGTATTATGATGGGACCACTTTCTGGGGCCCTTTAGATCTTTGATTTGGCAGGATCTTCAGGGATCCAGCGCTGGGTGAGGCCCTTGGATCATCCCAGCTCTGCAGAAATCTGGTTATTTTGGAACAGACAGCACATGGGGAAGGGCACAAATATAGCAGACTCAGAAAACTGTGATTTCTGAGCCTGCCAAAACCTGGGAAAGAGTTAACACAGAAAATGGGATAAAGGGTACTTCTGGACATAATTTACTTGGATTTTTCTGAGGGGTTTTTGATGAAATCCTTCACAGGAGACTTTTAAGGAAAATAAATATCTGCAGGGTAAGGGGCAGCATCCTGATGTGGGTCAAAAACTGCTTAAGCGATGGGATACAAAGGTTGTAGTGAATGAACAGTCCTTGGCGCAGGAGGAGGTTAAACGGCAGAGACTCAAGAGACTGGCTTTGGGAGAGGTGTGACTGAAAATATTTATTAATGCTCTGGAGAAGCAAGAGGAAAGAGCAGGAGGTGAAATCTGTCCAGGTGGCGTCAAACTATTTAGGGTTTTATTTGTTAATGAAAGAAAGAAAGAAATTGATGAAAGGAGGGAAGAAATATGGTGGATTGTGAGAAGCCCTAGAAAGATTTGATCAAACTGGGAGATGGAGTAGCTGGAGAACTGTAGGTGAGATAAATGCGAAACTGAGCCACCATGAAAACCTGTCTGTGCTTAACATGGGCTCTGCAGGAATGGATTTGAGCTACCAGAGTCCTCTTAGGGGAGAGCAAGTCTACTACCACAGCATCCAACAGAAGGAAGAGCCAGTAGTGACCAGCAGCTGCTAGAGTTGAGAAAAGATAAATTAAAAACAATCTCACAAAATCTAATGCCCAAGCTATGAGGTGAAGATCTTAACCCAGCTCCAAGAACAAGTCTCTCCTCATTGTGTCACCAGAGCTGGGAGAGGATAGAGGGAGTGAAACACCTGGAGGTGTAAAAAAAAATTCCAGTTGTAAAAAAATGTTGCTGCCATTCTGCACCCCTCGTAAGGGTGTAAGATGAGCAAGTGTGAGGACCACATGGGTGTTGGGTACCTCATGCCACTGCAGACTCAAGGAGAGCTCACCAAGGGGCATCAACTCGCCCTCCAACGTGCCCAGGTTATTGAAAAAGTGGTCCAAGGCTGGGCTCATAAAACCCTTAGACATCTCAGAGCATCTGCTCTGGGGACAAAGGAGAGCTATAATACTCATTTTGCTGGGTACCCAGAGATATTCAGTGATTTTAGCAGTTTATTGTACAAGAAGCTTTGATAGAGCTAGGAAGATGACCCTGCTGCCCTGAACACCATGGTAACGCTCAGAGCCTGAACAGTAGTCTTTTGGCCAGTGAGGAAGAACATTGCGGAGAGAGAAAATAATTAGGGAGCCTAAACACTTATTTTCAGGTAGTGTTACATGGTGTGCATGCAGTTGTCTCCTGGCCGTGGTGTGTTTCCTGGACATGGCGTGTCTCCTGGAAGTGGCATGTCTTCTGACCACAATGTGGTCCTGCCTATGGTTTGGCTGCTGGCCACAGCGTGTTGGCAGGCTACAGGGAGGACCGAGAGCTGGCATTGCTGGGCTGGCATTTTGCATGCCATGCTACTCCACATTCTGTACTCATGCCAGGGGCCAGCCTGTCCTGTCAGCAAACTGGTAACACTTTTGCTGAAATGAATCGTTCCTGTGTTGACCAGAGGATATCCACAAAGTGAGGGTTCCCCTGACTGGAAGATGCAGAGCAATAGCTTTGAAGTTTGTAACTGTGAAATCCAGGGCCATACTGTATTTTATCCACAACTGAGGCCAATGAAATAAGATTTTCCTGAATTTCACTCCCCCATTCAGCCTCTCTAAGTTAAGTTTCTCAATATTTCACATTTTGGGTTCTGCACCACCTATGAAAGTAGCTACATTTTCTTGATGATGCATAACTGGAAGGGAACCACCATTTGCTTCTGAGTGTCCAAGGCTCTCTTGAACATGCAGTGCCTTTTCCCTAGTCTTGTGCTGTCACACATCTTCTGCTGCCATTCATCGTCCTTCATGTTTTGCAGTTAGCTCAAGTATGTGTTGAGAGAAACCAGCAAAATTGTTCCTTATTGCTCTCTAGGTTGAAGATCTGAGGTGCCTGAGCTGTCTCATGGAAGGAGCCTGCTTTCCACAAACACATTGCAATCAGCAATTAACAACCTTACCTTGACCTTCAATGCCGCTTTCCATCCACCAGCGTCACTACCAAGACTTACTCCTTCAAAAGTGTTTCAAAGCCTGCTGTCAGAGCTCTTCATGGCATGGCATCCCTCACCTCCAGACCCATTGGGATGTCATTTGCTGTTGTTGCTGAGTTTGCTTTGAAACAAAGCCTCTCAATGCAGTGAGTTTCCAACCGGCAAATGACTGCCTCTGGGCAACTCGGAAACCATCTAATTCAAGTGTACGTGTGATTGCTGTAGCATCTCAGCACTTGTCAGTACTTATCCCTGCAATGACCCTGCAACGTGGACAACTGCAACTGACCTCCTTTTATAGATGGGAAACTTAGCCCCTCTTGAACCCCAAGTGCTTTGCGAACAGGCATCAGTAAAACTCTTGGCAGAGTAGGGCCTTGAAAGCAAAACTTATCCCTTCTGACTTCTTAAACTCCTCTTCACCCAAGCTCTTCACAAGTTTTAAAGCATTTTAAATCTGCTGATAAAAAAAAATATTCCAGCTGCTGCATTGGAAAACATGTAAGCAATTCTTGCAGTTTGCTTCTTGTTACATTCCCTGTGACATATTCCAACCAGGGTGAGGAATGAGGGGCACTTTCACCCACCGACAGCAGGAGCATGTTGGCAGTCAGTTTTAAGGAGCTAGTTCATATCTCCAGCAATACACAGAGTTCTCCTTTCAACAGTTTTCCTGCTCTACTGCAACTTCTTTAACCATGAGTCTTATTCTTTATCCTCAGAAAGCCTTCACAATATCCTTGGAAGAAACCATTTCTTCCATGATATATCGTTGTCAGAAGTGGCTTTCCAGGTTTAGCTGCATGATGTGATAACTGAAAACAAGCAGTAACAAGATGGTCTAAGCCATAGCCCGTAGTATTCAGGTGTGCTATCAGGGACTGGGGCTTTGAAAACTCCTTTCTCTCCCCAGTCTCCCGATTTCAGGAACGAGTAGAAATTCTGATAGTTCTTTTGGATGTGACCTTTAACACCCGGGCTCGGTCCTTGTAGCCTCCCATGTTGTACTCACCTTTTGGCTGTGGTAGAGCTGCTTTAGAGCACTGACAGAAAACCTGAAATCTTAGGGCCAGATGGGAACACTAGGTCGGTTCTTCAAACTGGCAGTATAACACATGCAACAGAGTTTCATCCAATTATGCCAGCACGGAGCCTAGGAACATGCAATCGTTGCAGCTGGTTGAAAAAATACTAATTACTTTTCAGAGGATATATACATTATATATCAAATACTTATGCTAACATATGCAAATGTTCCTGTGTGCAAAACAACAACAACAAAAAGTAGGAGAGTTCAGAATGTTTTTGCTGTCAGTTTGGAGCATTAAGAAAAAGGTTCCCAAAACGAAAGGCATCTTTTCTTTCCTGGTGAAATTCCTGAACACAGTATCTAGGATTTAATTCCTTAGGAAAATGCCAATTATGTTTAAAAAAAAAAGAAAATCTGAACCAACTCCAACTGCTTTTCCACTCTGTGACCTTGAAGGAGCAGTTCACATATCTGGTGGAGGTTTCCAGCCTGTGGGGAGATGTCCAGAAGATCCCACCTGGCCTTCATAAAGGCACAGGGGGCTGTGTCCTCTATTGTATCTGTCAGTTCTGTGCAGATGTTTTAGGACCTTGGGGGTGTCACCAAGGGAACTAGAGGCCGTCGCTTCCATTGCAATAAGACATGTGTACACATTATAGCAGAAAAGGTAGAGCAGTTGGGTAACTTTAGTCTACAGAGAGACTTGGTGATGGGTGCCTCCATCTTTGGCTCACAAATAATCTGGAGACTGTCATTTTAATTCCTGTGACACCTTCCATCCTCAGCCACGCTGCTCCCCATGAGTCATTCAGATGACAGTCTCTGCATGAGCCACACCAGCATTTAGTTGGTCTCAGCCCACCACAGCCTCCAAGGGAGCACATTTGCACAAAACCTGCTCCGCTTCCCTGAGCATCCAGGGGACAGGGCGCTGCAGGGTGCCACCCTTCCTTCTAAAACTGCTGCACAACGGAGCTGGTGAGCGACTGCAATTTCAAGCGCAGGCAGGGAAGCAGGCGTCTCCAGTATTTCCTACCCCTTGAGGTGCAGGCATCTGGTTCCTCTCTTTCTCTGAATGTGAAGCACCCAATGGAGTCCTTGCCTGCTTAGGCACATTTTTTTCCCCAGCCGCGGAAAGATGTAGGAGCCTCTGAGCCTATGTGGTCTCATCCTGTGACCATAATGCAGATTGTTTGAGACTAAGGACAAAACAGGAAAGAAGCTGGGAACAGAGCCATGCTGTAAGGGTGAGTGACTTGTCAGGTTATTGCAGTTATATCTTGTCCTTTACACAGGGAACAGCCTTAGGAGGCTGAGACAGGGCTGCCAGCACGTGCATGGGAGGGACACCAGAGAAGTGCTGGGAACAGGATGGCCTGCCAACACCCTGGCCAGAGGGCAAGGGAAGGTGTCATCCACTGTGGAGGAGATGATAGGATGCCCAGAACAAACGTGACCAATCTGGCAGCCCTGCGAGGGGTTGTGCCTCAGAAAACTAATAAGCACATTGACCCCATGCTGTGTGGTTTCAGTCCCTGGCCCAACCATCAGAAGCCAGGAGGAACACTACACTTACCATGCTAGATCTTTTCTGAAGCGGGGCGGGGGAGCGTTGGCAGACTTTGCTCTCTTCATTACAGAAACCTAAAGCATCGTCTCAGAGGAGCAGCAGGTCAATGCTCCTTGGTGTAAATCTGCAAGCGCCTCTCCAAAGGCTGCAACGGTATGTTGGTGTGGCCAGAGCCAGGAGTCTGGAGACCAACCAGCACCCCTGGATGCCTGAATGAGAAGCCAGTGTGGTGGCTTTTTGGCTGTATCTGAGGGGCTCAGCTCCATGCTTGGCACCGTTTATGTCTCTTGACCTCAAGTCAAAAAAGTTAGGACTCCCATGCAGAGCATGAGAATCACTCATTTCATTCTAACCTCCTCTCCCACTCAGCCAGATCTCCCCTAGATCTCCTCCTTGGATGCACAGCTTTGGCACTTCACATACAAATGCCACTGCAAGGACTGATTTCTGATTTACAGTCAGTTATACCTGTGAGGGTCCTGGAGTAGGGGTGAGGTGTCCTGCAAAAATGTACCCTCCCAGCTGCACGCCGGCACAGTCCTTCCTCCACCAGGCAACCCACAGAGATGCCTCCAGGAAAGGATGCACCTGTGATGTTTGCAGAGGGTGCAAGGTAATGGATGGACATGGTCCTTTACAGGAGAGGCAGTGAGGCAAGTTACACTGTTCAGACCTCTCACAGTCTCCCTCTAGCACCTAGCATGCCCTCTCACTTGTTGGGACTGTTGGGATTTTTTGCACGTACAGGTTTTCTGGCTGCAGCTTGGATGTGAAATGATATGCTGGTGATAAAGTAGGCCACCCAGAGAGCTAGTTTTTCCAGCTCATGTCTTCTGGGTTTTAAATGTTTGGAGATTGCCTTCAGTGTTGCAGTGCTCACATCTCAGGGAGTCCCACAGCCCACAAGCTCTCAAAAACGTGGGCTGCAGTGTGCAAAACTGATTTCTTCCTGGGAAGTCTGTCCAGGAACACGGCCACCTCAGGTCAGCATGGACATGGTGGCTTCTTTCATTGCAGATCCCCAGGAACATCTCCACTAATGGGAACGGTGGACAGCAAATTATTTTTTTCCTGGCTTGCAATGCTGCTGGATGACAGTATTTTTTTTAAGAACATATTCTACCATGCTGACGCCCATGGGTCACAGCCTGCTCCAGCAGAGAGTGGCTCAGAGTTGATGGCAGGTGTCAGCAGACAGGGAACCGCTGTAAATGAAGTCATCAAAGATTAAGAAAGAGGAAAAGCAGGCACAGTCAGGGCTGCAAGGGAAGGAAAGATTACTTTAGCAGGTGTGTGGGAGGGGAGGGAAGGGGGAAGCAGGACAGACTCCATACTAAAGCATTAGAGCCCTTTTCCTCAATACCCAGCTGCTGCTTGGCTTCAGCCTTAGCTGCTTGCAGCTGAACAATTACCTCATTTTCTGCTCCCATTTGGATTTACAGAGCGAGTAGTTTTCCCTCAGTACTCCCTTTCACTTTGCTGGTGCCCATTATCTGTTCTCCCTCCACCACCCAACACTGGGCTATGCCAAACAGCGAGCGCTCACAAGATCCAATTAAAAACCCTTGGCAGGTCTGCTCCACGCTGCCCTTGGTCAATTTCCCTCCCTGTAGAGGAGAGGGAGCTGGAGAAATTGAATTAAACCATCCAATTCTTGCCCACCCCTGAACAAGCTGCTCTGCTTTCCCCATGCCTCAGCTTCCCCAGCTGCATGGTGGCTGCAGTGCACCCTCGCAGCGAGCCAGCAAGGCTGGCCTAACCGATCTTTGCAAATTGCTTTCTAATCCCCAGAGAGAACAGCAAAGTATGATTAATATGACTATTTATTTTGCAGGCATGCAGGAGGTAAAGGTGGAAGTGCTGAGACATATATTTGATTTGGCAAATTAACACATCATAAGACATAACCATAAAAAATGCGCAGCCTCCTAAAATTGCTTCACTGCTCCCCCCCATCCTTGCTGGATGAGCTGTAATGAGAGAATAAGGTAAGAGAGCTGTCAAGATAATCTTTCCTGTTATACTCTGTGTAGTTGCAGGGATGGAAGTTGCAAAAATAACACATTTTGTAGACTTCGGGCCAGACCTCCCCATTAGTGAGCACGATTGCACAGCCCTGGTGTTTCCAGGTGCTTGCTCCATGTAATGAGTGCCACCTGCCGTGGAGTGAACTGTTCTCCATCCCTCTGCTTTCCGTGGGCAGATCAACCCATCCAACAGAGATGTACAGCAGGAGGGAGCCAGTGCAAGATGTCACCTCCCTCCTGAGCAAGGCTCATCCTCAAAGTTCCTCCCCCAGGCAAATGCGTTGGGTTGGATCAGTCACTCATGGAAATCCTGGGACAGCTGTGGATTTGGGAGAACTCTTCTCTCCAGGGCTCTGATGCCTTCCTGCTTACCACTGTCATTTGGTGGAAAGCTGATGAGAGGTTTTAATATTTGAGCCACTTGTCTGGCCATACGGGTGGCAGAGGGCCAACGCCAGCTCAGCATCACAACAGGAGTGTCCCCACACTCTGACTGGGCAGCCGGGAGGTGCCAGGGGTTGGCAATGATGGGGCAGATCTCACCTCCCCAGAGTTGGACACTGCAAAAATAAGGCTTTTAAGACAGAGTCAACCACTTCCGCCTCCCTTTCCTAGGCATGGAGGTCACATCTTGCTTGAGAGTTTGATCACAAGACATAAGAAGTTTATTTCTCTTCATAAAAGAGAAGGGGAACCTGTGATGATGGATCAAATTTCAACACTTACAAGCTGGAATTGCAGCATTTTTACCTAAAGTAAGGGATATTGCCAAAACCAGGGAGCCCAATGGGGCTCTGCCTGAGACAGATGAGCATGAGGTCTTTTAGAGCCAGGAGGAGGAAGTTGTAAGCTGGCAGGTCTGGCACCATGCCCTCGGCTTAAGTTTTCGGTCTCAACCCTAACAAGGTGGCTTATTCTCTGCACCATTAAGAATGATACGGGTTTCTGGAGAAGCCTTTAGCAAATGTATATATCCTACCCGAAGCATCTACTTGTTCCCAACTCAATGTGGTCACCAGCCAACTGGGTCTGGCAGAGAGGTCCTGGAGTAGGACAGAAGTCTGGCTGTGGTCGGCAATAGCAAAGGAAGCATCTCTGGGAGAAGGGGTGAGACTGCACAGGTCCAAATCTGACCTGTGGCTTCACACTCTTGTTATCCCCAGTGATACTGCTGCCTGGTTCCTTCTGCATTTCAAAGCAGCCTGCAGCTGAGCATTTGGAAGCTCAGCTGGCTCTTGCAGTTAACAGCTCGGCTTTTCACTCCCACCCTGCAGCTCACGGCTGGTGTGAACTGCCTTCTGCCTCTGCTAATTTTCCAAGCACTGGTCAGGGCTGCGTGACTGGCACTTTTCCTTAATAACAACATGGTGTATGGTTGGAATAAAATGTCAACTTAATTCTAAATCAAGGGGTTTGCCATTCACAGGCCCTACTAATAATTGTGCTATATTTCAAGGCAGAGCGGGATGCTTTTTCCTTCTGATACCCTGTGCTCAAGCCTGTTCTCCTAAAGCTGGCAAGTGGGAGGCAGTCACATATTCCTCACAGCCGTAGGACCACACAAGTGCCCAAAGTGGCTGCAGGGCTTTGCCAGCTGTGCAAGATTTTGTAGTGAGCTGATGGGAAGACATCTCCTCTCCTGAGCAGGGCAATGGCGAACTTTACGTAGTGAGTGCTGAAGTTCTAACAGGAGATGTCCATGGCAGTTTCCCCACCTGATTGATGGCATGGTCGGTGTTGCAGAGGGTGAGGCCAGCTGGGATCCGCTACCAGGTCTATCTGCATGGATCTGAGAAAGTACCGCTTTATTTCCATCCAGCCACACTGGGTTGTGACAACCCAAAACCCAGGAGAGATCCCATCCCTGGCAAGCTGAGGACTGACCCTGGTGCATGCGAAAGGGAAACGGTGTTAATAAGAGTGAAATCTAGGGCCTATCTGTAAATGCATGCGCTGCTGCCAATAAGGAGGGGAAGTATTTTGAATTCAGCTGAGGCTTTCTCTGGCTTAGGGTGACCTTTAGAGAGCCTACATCCCAGTTTGCCGTTTCCAGCAGAGCTGGCGTTGCAGTTGGCTCTCAGTTCTCATCATGATTTTTTTTTTTTTCTTTTTCAGCTGAAATATTTATGCAGGTTTTTAGGGGTGTAGCTTTCATCACTCCAACCAGGAGGAAATGGTCAGATCACAAAGCAGGCTACAGTATATGGCCCTGGGGATAGCATGGCCTTTGGTAACACTCCTTCCCATGGCCTTTCTCTTAGGAAACCTAAGAGCAGGAAGGTTTATGAAGCTGATCCCATCAGACCCCACGGAGAGACTTAGCCTAAACATCTGAAGGATGAGAGTCGTAGAGAAAAGGTAGTAGAGGGAAAGAGTTTGTAGCAACAACTTGAAACAGGAGGGAAGATTAAGACAAGAACATAAAGGAAGTCAGAGAAATAACACCATCTCATTTACCACTCAAGCACGCAGTGTTTGTCATATTAAAATAAAAACAGTGGGGAATGATTCCCCAAGGAGACCTCCTTATCTGACTGCATTAATGCAAGATAGACCCTTGTGTGCATGCAGGCAGTAACAGAGACACTCCCGCAGACACACACACGCACATGCAAAGGATCGCCTTGAGAATGGAAAGGGAACAAAGCAAGAAATCTTTAATCTACACTTGTAGAGCTATAAACAAGTGTGTTGACACCTCTTTGTGCTGCCCACAAAAACAGACACCATCCATTTCCCTCCTCCTCTCCCTGTGAGAGAGTGGCTGTGGTAGGGAAGGGCTGCCTCACTGCATATCCATATGATAGCATGAATTCAGCAGGGAAAGTACCTTCCAGGATGGTGGCAAGAGAAATCTCTTGCAGAACTGTCCCTCAGTTTGCTTAACATCGTGGGAGAGCCCATAGGGATGCTATGGGCACAGCCAGCCCGAGGATGCCAGAGCCACCCTCCTTTGAAATGCAGGGCTGCAAACCTGAGTGGGTGGAGTGGCTCTGTCCCCTGCTCAACCATCCCAAAGCAGGATTCACAGCCTTCTGGAAAGGAGCGTTTAGCTGTGCCATGGGTATGGCTCTGAGCATCTTTTCCACATTAGTCGATGCTCTGCCTTCCTTTACCACCTCCAAACACACTGCTTTACACTAATCCTGCGACTTTGTCCAGGCTCCAGCTAGCTCAGCCTAGGGCTTTTCAAAGCTGCTGGCAATACTGCCCCATCTCACTCTTTGCTGAAAGCTGGGGAGAAGAGCAAGGTGTTCTCCATAGCATGTAATAACGGGACCCTACAGAACCGATTTGCCAAGGTCAACTCTGCACAGCACCTGCTACAGAGTGGCTGAGATCAATGGGGAGCCCTGCTCCTGATTTCATCCAGTGCAAACATGTAACTACAAGCGACTTTGATGCTGCAGATTTGGAAAATGATTATTTTAAACACAACTCTCTAAAAAGCAACAGAGACCAAGCAAACAGATGCCCTAGGAGCTTGACAAAAACTTAAATCCTCTTCAGAGGGAAATTAGCAAGCACCGCTGCTGGCTGGATCCAATTTATTAAGGTCTCAGAGCAGGCAGTCATGAAGAAAAGAGATAAATAATCTTCAGAGAGAACAATTGCAGATCAGTTGTGACATAATCAGGAGACCGGTTTCTCAGGGCTGGGGAGAAGGGATGCCAGGCCTTTCTGTCATTAATCAGAAATAAAAGCCAGAAATATGTGTCTATCTCTGCTCTACAGCGGTGCTGCAATTGATTGTTAATTGTTCTCTTTGAAGATTATTTATCTTTTTCCCTCAGGATCGTTCCCTCCTCCCTTCTCTGCTCCTTCCTATAAAAAAAAAAGAATGACCCTAATGTATCTTGAAAAGAGAATTTGTAAAGCAAAAGACACTTTGCAGTGTCATTACGAGCTCCCAAGCACTGGATGGGGAAAGAAGTTGCCCATTATGGTCACAGTTTTGTCTGTTTAGTGAGAAAGGGCAGATTATAGCTTTAAGAGAGGCATCAGAGGGTTGATAGATGGGAAATCAAGCTGCATTTTCTTCTCTCTGGCTCTCGGTGCTCTTGGGTTAGGCACTGTGTGATGTATGGAGCAAGGTTTGGAGCCCTGAAAGCGCTAATCCAGTAATGCTGGTAACAGCAGGACCCTGGCAAAGACCTCCCGAAACCTCTTGCTGCTCAGCAAATTAAGTACAGTTGAGTCTAAGAGGGAGACTGGGGTATCTGTATTTGAGGGTAATGTTATTTTTTAAAGATTTCATTTAAGAGTATTTATTTTTAGAGCTTTATTGTATTCCAAAAATCTTACTTTGGCTGAAGTACATTATTAGAGATGCCAACTCAGTAACTAGGGATGCCAACCAGAAACTTTAAGCCCTATTTAAACCCTTTGCCCAGCAAGCACTGGGAATGGGAAGATGCCAGGGGATGTCAGTACTTTTGGTAGGTAGCGTGAGGTATGCTGTACCCAGAATGGTAAATACCTGTCCATTAGCCTGGTCTCCACATCCTTGCTGGTGCATGGAGAGACCAGTGTGACCGAGTGGCACAGTGTGGTCCCCTGAAACCCCTGGGACGATATTCACACCTGGACGTCTGTGTGAGGCATGGGACAAGAGGAAGGTTGGACGGGGCTCTGAGCAACCAGATGTGGTTGGAGGTGTCCTTGCTCCTTGCAGGGACGTTGGACTGGATGGCCTTTAAAGGTCCAACCCAATTCCATGATTCTGTGAATTGTGCTGGGGAAGAGTGCAGCAAAATGCTCCCCTTTCCTGCCTGGTTGGAGGGAGAGCAGGGAGCCTGGAGGAGCAGTTGCACTGCCCCATCCTGGATGAGGAGGCCTTGATTCCCCTGGCACAGCTCATTTCCAGACATGGGGCTGGCGGCTGCCACGTTCTTCCT
The DNA here is from genome assembly GCF_036417535.1 of Chlamydotis macqueenii. Classification (NCBI taxonomy): domain Eukaryota; kingdom Metazoa; phylum Chordata; class Aves; order Otidiformes; family Otididae; genus Chlamydotis; species Chlamydotis macqueenii. The sequence goes on along the minus strand of NC_141593.1, from coordinate 8,833,227 downwards.
CACTTGCTCTGCCTGCGACATGCCCTGACACGCTGCAGAAAAGCTCTTCCAGTGCCCAATGCATTCAGACACCATGTCTCATCCATTTATTTGTTTCTTTCTCCTGGCAGGGTTTCTAGGTCTGGAGCAGAGCATTTCTCCCCTTTCCTTTGCTACACCATGCTTGCTTGTGCTCCCCAGTGGGGCCAGCATGAGGACTGGCAGAGCAAAGCAGCACGCTGCTGCCCTGACAAGAAGCATGGACACTCCTAACCTCGCATGCAGCACAACCATTCCCAAGAGTGAGGAGTTTATTTCCCAGTGGAAAGGCTCAGCCTGATGGCTGGATGGCTGAACGCACGTTGTGAAACTCAGAGAGCTGTGTGGCACAGGGAAATCCTGATGTGCATCAGCCATCGCTCACCTCACCTCACCTCAGTTGTCTCTCCCACCTCAAGTGGGAGGGAACAGCATCTGTCCCCAAGAGACCCTAGCCATAGAATCATAGAGTAGTTTGGGTTGGAAGGCACCTTTAAAGGCCATCTAGTCCAACACCCCTGCAAGGAGCAGGGACATCTCCATGTCCCTTGATCCTTCGCTCAGAGACGCACTTGCTCAGAATAGTCTCCGGAGTTGGAAAAGGATGCTAACTTGATTTCTTCACTTGCTATTTCCTGTCAAGATTTAGAAGAAGCGAAAACCCACTTAAAATGCCTCTTCCACTTCTGCTTCCAGCTTGAAACAGTCATTAATTTTCTTTTTATGTGCAAAGGCCATTGTCCATCACTTCGGGGTGTGTGGGGGGGAAGTTTTGAAATCTTGCAATGGCAATACTCCAATTTTGATTAAATCTTGATGGGAATATTCAACCTGTCCTTTATTAGTGTTTTAATGAAAATCAAAGAGACGCAAAGTAGCCAACAGCACAGAAGTCAGAGCACTCAGGATAGGCAAGGAGGAATCAGCCTGGCTGAGACTGATTTCAGTTCTCCTGTAGAAGAAGTGGTCATTGGCTGTTGGCCAGTCTCGAGCACTGCTCATTCCATTTAATTTCCCACAACCTATAAATATATTAAAAATAAAATTAAGGATCTTGGTTTCATTCCAGTTCAGGAGAAGAAAAAAAAAAGAAGCAAAAAGAAACAAAGGAAAAAAAAGAAAAAAAAACCCCAGACTTCTAACAAATATATTTTTCCTATAAAATAAAACAGTTGTTTTCCAGCTTCTCTGACAGAGGATATGTCAGGGTACTTGTGGCTCAGTGAAAAGGCACGTCAGCTGTGCTGCACGTCTGATGTGTGCAGAAATCTTCCCTATAACATCACCCAAAGTGTCTGTACCAGCAAATATTTGTCTTCTGCATAGCAGTTAAAGGGGTTCTTCCGTAGTTCTCTGCACTAGGGTCATTTGAGTCCTGGTACAACAAATACTGCATCTAATGAGAGCGAGAAGCGCTTGATCTCCAGGTAAAGGCAGTCAAAATACATTTAGCATGGTAAGTCCAGAGTGGGAGGAGGAGAACATGTACAGAGTGAACAAAAGGAGCCCCAACAGCACGTGGATTCTGGAGAACAAAAGCAGGTGAGATATCAAAGAGTACTGCGAGGGAAGCACCAAAACCAACATGAAAATCACATGAGACCTTCCTTAGATGTGCTTCTGGCTCAGTCTGAGTGATTTCCTGTTGCCCATGGGGGCAGTGGAAGATCAAGTTATGCTCTGATATTTCTTTCCTGAGGTGAAAAGCAGCCACCTTCGCTTAACTGTTCCCTCAGAGCTTGTGGAGGTCACTCTGCATGGAGATACTAGCATTTGGACTGCACGTAAACTTCATGTCGGAGGCTCCTGTTGGGTCTGGGCGGCTTGGGCAATGCCAAGGCGATGCCTTAAAATACAGGTGACTTCAGCTGACTGCTCCCTTGCATGTCTGTGCATTACATGTACCCATCGACAGCCTTGCAGCAGCTGGGGGAGCTGACAAATGTGCTTGAGAAGGACCTGGATGAGGATTATTAGTTGTGATCTCTCTTCAAACTTCATCACCTTGAGCAACTAAATGAACAGAAACAAAAGGGTGTTTGTCCCCTGTGTAGCCAGCGAGACGCAGCTGCATGTGTCAGTGCTGCTTGGTTACAGGGCACATACACAAAACTCAACTTTGGGGGCCAAAAGCAGCTTCAGGGATCCCTATCCCTATCCCTATCCCTATCCCTATCCCTATCCCTATCCCTATCCCTATCCCTATCCCTATCCCTATCCCTAATCCAGCCAGTGCCTGGCTGCTAGCGCTGCCAGACTGCAACCAGAGTCCTGCACCCAGCTCTCTCCAGTGACTACGGAGACAAGAGATGGGCTTTGTCACCATCTTGTACACATCTGCTTTTAGAACCTGCAGAAAAACCTGTGTTTTACACAACCTCACCTGTTCCTGCAAGGTAGCAGAGCTGGACACAGTGTCTGGCAGGCAGCAGATGCTTCAGTCACACAAGTCCTCTGTCAGGCTCTTCCCCATCATATCGTGACTGTCTTCCTGCTGACAAATCACCCCGTGCAGGGAGCTCAGGTGGAGAAAGGCAGCAGAGTGCAGGAAAGGAAAAAAGAGACAGTCTTCATGCAGATGCCCCCTGCACCACAATTAAAAGGGAAATAAAATCCCAAATCAAAGAGGGGAAATAAAAAATATAGCAAATACGTCCCTCCACCCTGCAGCTGCCACCTGGGAGTTTGCATAAAGTTTACGACACTCTTTCATTGCTAGAAAACAGCAGTAAAGGAGCCAGGCGTTTATTTGGAAGCTCAGCTCCCCTCCTTGAGCAGTAAATGTTGCTGGGTCAAATGCACAACATGGTGCCAGCTCTGCAACACACAGTTATTCTGTGGGAGCAGGGCCAAATGCTGCAAGGTGGCGCCAGTGCTCCTAAGCACCTGGAAGTGTCCTGATGGATGGTGACAGGGAGAGGGAGACAAAATGAATGCATCAATGGCTACCTGCAGTGATGGCAGGGTGTCTGTATCACCGTGGCAGCTGCTTTTAATGGGTTTGAGGGACAGAACAAGCTTGTGATGATTCTATAGCTGATGGTCACTGGGGGCATTGGAGCATACCTTTGCCCCCCATCTGCTTGTGGAGAAATCTGAGGCATGGGCAGGAGGCCATCACATCTACTGAGCATCCCATCTCAGCCCCCGCAACCACTCTGCCCCCAAGCTGGGACCAGCCCTGTGAGGCAGAGTCAGGGGGCAATGCAAACCCTTAGCAGATAGGGACACCGCAGATCCCACCAGGCTTTTGCCTCAGCTCTACTCCTGGCACTCCATAACTCTTTGCAGCTTCCCCTTGGTGAGGATGAAGAGACTGACACTGTCCCACCCAGGGGATGCCCTCGAGACACCAGCGTGAGCAGCAAAACCAGACTGGTGGGACCTGTCCTTGTCAGTTTGGTGGCAGTGACACAGAAGGGCTCTGGAAGAGGTAGGGACCCTCAGTACTCTGTGCTTGCTCAGGGGTGACATGCCTCCAGTAGGGACATGGCTGGGCAGAGCTGGTCACAGGGGGAGACCCCAGGCTGGCCTGAGCTATGTAATGGGACTCTGAACAGGTATCCGTTTATTCTCATTTCTCTTCCTACAGTTACATGAAGGGCCCAGTGAAAATTTCCCAAGTACAAAAAACAGCATCTATCTCAAAATGCTCAGCTTTGAGAGAGGCAAGACAGCTCAGGGTGGGAACAGCAGCTGAGTCTGAAGCCACTCAGCAGGTTCAAGATGGAGATAGGAGGGCAGCAGAGCCCTTGCAGCAAAACCAGACCACCTGCTGCAGGGATGCCTTCAAGGAATACAAGCCCCATGGATGGCAGTACTTACCTCTGATGCAAGGGCTTGGGTCACAGCTTGACAAAAAGACACAGCGATCACTCTGCTGCGAAGCAGAGGTGCAGGGAGAAAGAAAAATAAAAACAACACAACCCCCAAACCTCCCTCCTCAAATAAAATGCTCCAGAATTTTTGACACCAGCCAGGCTGAGATTGTAAGGTCATAGCATCCTGCAAGGGACTGCTAAGGACTGCTTACAATGAGGCATGGAGAAGTTGCATCTAAGACGTAGCAGGATCACTTGGGTTTGCAATGCCTTGAAGTTGCATTTCACAGCCTGCCCCCTAAATGCCCACGACTCGGGGTTTCTCGCACTTGCACAGATCTTCTGGTTTGACTCCAACCAGATGCTGCACCCTGGGCACCTTCCAGTTCATTAGCAAACATCTGCCTGACATGCTGTTTGCTTTCCCACCCTCCTGCAACAGGGAAAAGCCTGCTAAGGAGGGCTGTGTTTTGGTCGGGTTTGTTTTGCTTTGGGGAGGAGGAGGGTGCTGGGTCACTTTGCTTTTGCTGTGAGTGGCTGGCAGACGAGGCAGCCTCTCTGTTGTGGCACCCGTGCATTTGCACAAGCGGGGAGATAAGGCACCAGTCCCTGGAGAACAGTGTCCCTCCTCTGAAGACTGTGGCTAGTCACAGGGCTACTCCATCAGCTCCAAGATGCACCATAAGTCTGCATCTTCATCCACCCACATGGACAGGCACAGCTCCAGTCCCAAGGGCCTTGATGTTTCTGCTGCTGTAACGGCAGTGATGCTTGTCTCCACAGTTTGAGAAAGCCACCTTCATGCCTCTCCCAGTTATCTGGGCCCCAGCTGAATCCCGGACCAAACTCCATCTGGGTACTCAGACTTGCAGGCGACTGTTTGCAGGGTACCAAGTTCTCATGAATCAGCTGGGTCTTTGTGAACATTGGCACGTGTGCTTTCAGCCTAGGATGAATACATCACGAGGGAATTTCACACATACCTCTGCCCACATAGACCAGGCTAAGCTGCATCACAATCACTATGGCTTAGCTTGGAATAAATATGGCCATGAGCTTGGCTCTAGCTGAAGCAGAGCTCCTGTTCCCTTCCCTCTAGCCAAAAGCGAGCACCCAGGCTGCATTTCTGCATCCTGGCAGCCTTCCCACCCAAGAGCTGTTTGCAACTGATAGAGCCATTTTGGGTGCCCTGGCTGAGCTCTGCTGCCTGCTCCCTACTCTTCCTCCTTACTGCTGGAGCTGCCCCTGCCACACAGCATCCTGTTGGATGGTCCTGGTCTGTTTCCACAGCAACACAGTAGCATAGATGTTGCATGTGAAGTAATGCCATCATCCTGCTCTTAACCTGCCTGACAGGATAAGGAGCAAGGCAGAAGCCCAGGTGGCAGCCTGAGGAAGAGGCTGGGTCTGTGGGGCCATGAGGATAGTGATGGAGGTGGCATATTCCAGGCTGGTTTGATTTTGAACTGGACCACATAGCTCCTACCCCAACCCCAATGGCATGATCAGCATATCCATATCCTGCTCCACACCCACCCTGGCTGCACACCCAGAGCTACAGAAAAGCCACCTCACAGGTGCCCACCAGACCCTTCACCTAGCCACAATGAACAGGGAAAGTGCTAGACATAGGCTTGTCTGCAGGAACCTCAGGAGAACTGCAGCTCTCCCCCTCTCTGGTCCTCAGCTGGCATCTGTCCTGCTTTGCACGCCCAGAAATTCATGGTACACTGATAACTCAATGCAAACAGAGAAATCCCGGTATGAAAGGTGGCTGTGAGCTCATCCAGCATCTCCTTGGTGTTGCTTGTAATTACAAAGGCAAGCAATCCTGTAATCAGTGCTGCCAAGGGCTCCCTGAAGGAGCCCCACAGGTCCAGCATAGCCAGCTGGTCAGTTGACGGACCACAGAGGAGCAGAGGAGTGGCCCTTTTCCCTCCTGTTCTTCTGATTCAATCAGTGTGTTTCTGATTTAGCAGGCAGCAGGACTGGGGAGCATTCACAGCAGTCAGGGCTCTGTGTGCCTGGGAAACTCTCCCATCAGTGCGGGACAAGCCCAGGCGTCTTCCGCTGTTTTCTGCTTTGAAAATGAACTCATCCATGGTGGAAGGTGGGAGGCACACCAAGTACAGATGCTTTGGCATTGAAGTAGCAGGTACGGCGCTGTCCTGAGATGCCTTTTTCTCTTCTGACCTGCTGATGCCAAGTCAGGGGGTTAGAGCCTGAGAATAATTTTGCATCAGCTTTCCATATGCCCCTAGCCTGCCTTTTCCTACACCACGTAAGTCCGGCTCTGTCGGACCTTCTCACGGCATCAAAACATTTTGCTTCAGTCCAAATTTTCTGTTGTTTCTGATTTTGTTTGTTTGTTTAATTATCGCTCTGTGGAAAATTTCTAAATGACAACTGTTCCATCCCTTTTGGGGAAGAACAAGCAGACACTGAAATGTTTGGATTCCGCTTGGAGCGAAAATCCCATGTCTCAGTGGGAGAGGTCACTACCTCGATTCGGTTGAGGCAGGAGAGTGCCAAGGGATGGGGGTCCTCAGACATAGCTGGGCCCTTTGGTGAGGGCTGGGAGGTGGCTTTCAGTGCTCTGGGCATCTCATGCCCTTATCCCTCAGGAAACAGAGCCTGCAACCTGCCAGCAGCTCTCATTGCTGGCTCTACAAGGCAGCTGGCTCCATGCAGGTCATTTGCAGAATGAGCCCTGTTTCCAGGTTGCTTCTGTAGGGCTCAGAAGTGTCCTCTGTTTCAGATGAAGCTATTCCTATACCTGTCCTTTGTGTGTCCTCATTTTACTCTTCACTACGTTACCCCAAGTACAATGACCTTCTCTTCCTCCTCCATACTTTCTGGGGTCCCGTATCTCTTCTCTGCTTTCCCAGCAGGGCTCTCTGCCCTTTCTTTTCCCCCAGAGTTTCCTTCATTTCACTGCTCCTACTCAAGGCTTTGGGTGGGATGAAACAGGCAGAGACATGGGTGCCCCCCACCCCATCTTCCCTGCCGAAGCTATGCCCCTGGCAGTGCCCTGGGCAGATTTTCTGTTCCACCACGAAGGAGCCAGCAGTGCCCATTGCTGCTTGGTATCAGGGTTGGTGCAGCGTGAAAGGAGCCCCTGAGCACTGCTTGCTAATAAGAAAATGCGGCCACGATGAAGCTTCCTTGTGGGAAATAGCACCATGACCCAACATCTCCTCCAGGACAGCTCTGCTGCCCTTTGTTCGTTCCCTCTTGCTTCAGCAGGCTCCAGCATGCTCTGTTGCATGGATGCCTTGGGACTCTTTCTCTTCCTCCAGACCATCTCCATCCCTGGACAAGGCCTGTAATTCCCCACCTTCTTCTGCCCCCCAGGGCCATTTTTTCCCCACTCCTCTAATCAGTGTCACTTAGGGCTGGTCCCACTGTGGTTTCAGCACGCAGCTGCTGGCCTGTATCAACGTAACTAGCTGTCCCAGGACTCAGCAGCAGCTCCTCTGAGAAGACAAATCGGTCATTATGCATCTGAACAAATAGATTTCATATTCCAAATGGAGAGATCTGTCAGCGGCTCCATTCCTCTGGGAAGCCATGAATGTCAAGCCATTTAAGAGCCCTTTCCTAATGATGCCCCTGGTGAGCAGCCGTGAAGACATATAGCCCCAGAGCTCAGCAAGAGTTTGCTGGAGACTATCAGGGTACAGGGGAAGATTAGGAGGCATTAGCACAGCAGAATGGCTCTTTCCAGCACGTCCTCCAGAGTCCTGCATGGCAGAAAAGGAGCACGAGGCATGGGCTCAGATTAATGGCTTCCTCACAAGCTGACTTTGCCTTCTGACAGAGGAGAAAAATGATTGCACACACACACACACATGCACACAAACGAGGGCAGATGGGCCGCTCTGCCTGACTTGTACATTTTGTAATGGAGAGCCTTGCTAGAAGAAAGAGGAAAAGATGAAGTAGAGCAATGGGAATGTGATCCCTCTCCCATCTGCCATGATGCTTATTGACTGCAGACCCTGCCTGCAGCACGTCAGGTTTTGTCCTTGCACTAGTCCCTCAGCCAGCTGTATCCCCCAAAGGACATTTCTCTGCAGGGCTGGGGGAAGGATCCTGAGACCCTTTCCCAGGACAGCAAGCTGCAAGAGCTGCCAGCCTCCCCCAGCAGTGCGGAGAGGGTTGGTGGGGGCTGGGAGCCAGCCCTCGCAGCCGAGACTGTCTCCAGGGGGAGGAACCGGGGCTCCCTGCTCCCAGGCAAAGGGCATGGAGAATCAGTGATGTCTGAAGCCCATCTGTACGGCGAATCCATCGCTCAGATTTCTCCTACTGCTCACATAGTGCTCTGACCTGGAAAACAAATATTTGACATTGAAAACAGCCAGGATGTAACACTACCCTGGACAAACATACCCTCTGTGCCCTTCTTTGCTAGAATTGGTCCAAATTTGCAAGCAGTTTCTCTCACCTCAAACCAGAACTTTTTGGCAAATTGGAGTTTTCCAGGAAATACACCTGTGCTGAGTGTGGCCGAGCACTTTGTAAACCTTTCCCATCAGTGATGTGATGTGGCAAGCTCTTAAAAAATTGCAGTTGCATTTTGGACAAAACAAAACAAAAACATCCACACTGGGTAAAAGTGGCCAGAATGAAACATTTGGCTGCAAGGAGCATGGTCAAATTTAATTAGCATTCTCTAACACCCCTGAACTTAAACACCCACGCTGATAACCACTGCCTGTATACAAAATGTGGCCATATCTTCTAAATGTGTTTTCCAACCTGTGTGTTATCTCTTCAGATGGAGCCATTTGTATTAAGAGAAGAAAAATGCCAGTGTCTAGAGGCCACCTTTAATAAAGTATTTGATACAGTGCCTTGCAAAATTGTACCTGGCAAATGAATTCCAATTGGAGTGGATACAAGCTGAGACACCTGATGGAAAATTGGCTTAAGGTGCGTAAACACAGAGTCATGATAAAGTACAGAGGACCGCATGGGGAGGGAGGTGTCCAGAAGGTGCCACAGGGATCGATGTTAGGGCTGGTTTAGTTTAACATCTTTATTAATGACAGGGAGGGAGAAGTAAACAACACATTAATAACATCCCAGGATGATACTGAACAGCGCAACTCCCCAGACAGAGCCGAGAGGAGGAATTTGCAGAGCAAGGGCTGACCCTGCAAAGCTGCTTGCTTTTTCTTATCAAGGTCACGGGATAAATCGCAGACAGGTTGTGGGAGAAGAGCAGTTGGGGGGAAAGGGATCTAGAAGAGCAGCCGAAGCAGGAAACATGAGATGAATGCTGTGAGATAGTGAGGGAAAGAAGTTTGGGGCAAATCCCATGCCATAGCCCTTTGAGAGCCTCTATTTTGCCCTGTGAAGGGGCACTACGCACACATGCAACAGACTGTGCAAATCAGCATCTATGCCTCCACAGCTAGGTGCTCCCTTCAAGATGTCATGCTCCTCCAAGGAAGTTTCACGCAAGTGCTTAAAATTAGAGATGCTGTCTTTCCCAAATCCAGAGGTATTGCACCAGTGCTAAGGAGCGTTGTGGCAGTAAGAAAGACAGATAAGTAAGCATGAAGCAATCAGTAAGATCACTGCTTTTGGAAATTGGTGATTGCTTGATACCAGCAATTGTCATTTTATTTCATTTATGTCATCTTCTTGGAGGACAGTCCTGGCTGGGGAGACACACACATACACGCACATTCAGTGCTTCAGAAAGACTAATTTTCAACATCTCAAGGGAATTATGAGTGAAACTGTTGGGATGGAAGCTGAGGGCAGGAAAATTAGATGTTGAATGTTGAACAAGTGAAGACAGTGCAGGAAAGAGCCACAAAAATTACTGTGGAGCTGGAAGAAAAACAGCCTTGCAATGGGAGACTGAAAAATCTTGATCTGTTTAGGTCATCAAAAAGAAGACTGAGATTTAACTGATTGCAGTGTGTAAGTACCTTCCCAGGAAGAAAATACAAGGTGCGAAAGGCTCTTCAATCACATGGGGAAAGGAATAAAAGAGCCAACAGCTGGAAATTAAGGTCAGACAAATTCCAGTAAGACTTAAGGCCCAGATTTTCAGCAGAAAATGTGACCAGACATCCAGTCAAAATCCCAGGGATGTGGTAACTTCTGGGACGTGGTAATTTCTTCACATCTTTAAAGAGAGGGATGATTTTCTGTAAGATGCTCCAGTCAAATACATGTTGCTGGACGCCGTTCAGTAGAAACCAGATGCAACTCCCTGCTCCACACAAGAGGGCTGTGCAGTAAAGGGGGTCGTGACAGATGACCTGTGGTTTTCTTCCAGAATTACTTGGCTGAAAGAGGATGTTTAAATACCTTGTACTGCATCTCGTTCCTTTTCATTCCACAACTGCTGGCATATCCACTGAGGAGTTTATTATATCCTCTTTACAGCCTTAACTCCAGATCTGCATTCCTCTTCTTTTGTTCTGTCAAGATACAGTTGAGTACTTGGTTTTGTTGTGTTTGCTATTCCAGTGTCTGCATCTACCCCACACTGCTGTCTGTCATTTCAAAGCACAGACCGTTGCTCCCCACGCATTTTCCACACTGGTGGTTAAGATCTCTATAGGATAACTTCTGTTTTATTCCCAGACCTGCAGGAGCCTGTTAAAGAAGGAAACTTATGCTGTGCTCCCTTTTAGGAAAGCTTTCTTCTTCTCTGTGCTTGTTAAATGCCTTTTCAGTTGTGAAGCTAGCATCCTTTTCAGCGGCACAGCCTCGTCTTCTCTTAAGTTGAGACAATCCGATATCAGATGCATTCAACAGAGCATCTGAGAGGTTCTTGCTGGTTCAACTTACATCTAAACACACCTTGCCTTAAAATTGCAGGAGGGGCTCAAATGCTGTAGGAGGGAGAAGCAGTGGGCTCTGGGGAGTGGGACTCTGGGAAGAAGCCAAGGTGTAGGAGAAAGGCTGAAGGTTGTTTTTGCTGCTATTATTTAAGTTAACGGCAAAGGTAAGAACAAGAGTGCGGGTAGGCTTGACCCCGCCATTGCAGTCCGTAAGGGAGCTGGCTGAGTGCGCTGCTGTTTGCACACAGGTCTTGTGCAAGGAGACATCTGGAGACAGGACCCATCTGGATCAGACCTCTCTCCTGGGGACAGTGCTTGTGTGACTTCCTGGACACTGTAAAGTTGCTGGAAATATGAAGGCACTTCAGAAACGGGCAGGAGTGATGAAAGGTCTGTGGGGAAAGGCCCTGAAGGAGGAGTAAAAGGGGGACTTGCCTGCCTGCAAGAACTTGGGAGGAGGGGGGAGGTTATTAAGGGTCTCACATGGTTTCACTGGGAGGAAGGGAATGAAATCGAGCAAGAAAAATTGTGTCTGAACATCAGGAAATGCTTTCCGTCACAGAGATCTATTAGTCTGGGGAATTGCCTCCTTAGGCATGGGGTGAGGACATGGTTGCTCAAGACATACTTGGCGGGCCTCCGAGTTCGAAGGGAAATGTCCTGCTGAGAAGTCAACGTCTCAGTGCTGTGCCAAATCGGGACTGTCCCAGCACCACTGTCACTCACCCACTGTGTTGGTGTCATTCGGAGGGTGCTGCTCGGTGCTCTGTGCACCCCTGGGACCTTGAGCTGTATGGTTCCACAGGCTGGGAAGGAGGTAAACCCTTCTCACAGTGTTCAACCCCAACCTGCTGCCTCCTCTTCCCATGGGTGGACCCATGGATGGCTGTTGTCTGGGGTGCTCAGACACCAGTAGTGAGGCAGATGGGCAAAGAGGAAGAGGGCTCCCCAGGGATCCTGGACATTGATGTCCACACCAGTGCCCCTGCATTGTAGTGGGCATGGTGGATGGGAGGTCATAGCTAGCTGGTGCACCTCCTTAGGTGTGAATCCTCCAGCAGCGGTCTCCAGGCTCTGGGGTGACCACCAGGCCACTCTCCATTCCCCACCAGGTTTCTCCAGTGGGATGTTGGCTGTAGGGCTTAGTCTTTCCTCTGCCTTCCCTTGCTTGTTGACCTAGGCTCTTGGGCTTACTTTGGCCAGGAGTGACTGTGTCCCCAGGGCAGACCATCCTGTACCAAACTGTTCCTACAGAAACCCTGCCTGCAGCAGTCAGCAGCACTGTCTTTCCAGCAGATAGACCTGTTTCCCAAACAAGACCTATTGGTGGCCTGTCTCTTATCTACCTTTTCCTGCTTTGCAGCTGCTCGTCTCCTCCCCGCTTCTCCCAGAGTTATGTTGTTGCCATGGTTACCCCTTTATCTTTAAGAGATACATATTTCCCCCCCTCCTAGTGCAGAGTGAAATTCCCGAGCTTCACCCTCCGTAGAGAACTGCCTCCCTCTAAAGTGGCACTAATTGAGCATGAAATACGATGCAGCTAAATTACACCATAATTTATTCGGCGTTAAATGATTTAAGCAGTGGCTCAGGAGTGCTGGGAACAAGAATCACTCCCCTTTTCCCACCCACTTCACCTCCTCACTCTGCTGCCTGCGCTGCAGCCAGGACGAGGATCGCATCCTCCGAAGAAGGACCAGCCCAAACAGGGCAGCTGGTATTTCATAGTCTGACTTTTTGGGGAGAGCTGACAGCTTGTTGGGCACTCTTCGAAGAACCTGTAATCACGGCCCAATTGCTCCTAAGAGCGCTGACTTCCAGCTAGGAACCCATCTGAAAGCTACAGCCTACGGGATGCCACCAGCATCCTGCAGGGAGCTCGGTGATTTTAGCCAGTCAGGCTGAAATTGGGAGCAGGAAGGATGACACTTTTCTTCTTTGAAAAGAGAAAACTTTAGTGCAGTTTGGCCAATTTGAAACTGGTTGCTGAATTGTATCACATTGGCTATTTCTTCACTCCCAGCCTGACAAATGCCCTCCAGGGCCATAGAAGAGCAATTCTCTTCCCTTACTGCTTCTCTGTGGTAAGGACACAGCATGCTATCCCTAAGCAAATAGCAGATCACTTGTTCCCCATTCTAAATTTTTTAAGTCAAATACCATTTTGAAGAAAAATTCAAAAGTTTCTTTTTGAAAATGCAAAACCAGACGTTCATACCCTTCAGAAATGTTTGTCAGTGTCTTTTGAGACTGAAGCTATTTAGCAACAATGATAAAAAATATCATAACTACCCCTATCAGCTCAAGGTGTATTTTTAGAAGGAAAAGAGGAAAAGTTTCATTCACTCAAAAAAATAAAGTCACCTACTTCAACTCAGAATGGAGGCAATTTTGGCATTGTGCAAGAGACTCCAGGAGACATACATTCTCTTAAATAAGGAAGGAAAAAGTACCAGCATGATCAGAGGTACAGTGATACAGAGCAGCTTCCAGTTTCCTTTTTTTTAATATATGAGGACTGGGGTTAATTGGGACTTCTTCAAGCCAAAGAGTAATTGGAGACAAGGAGAAGCCGCCCTGTAGAAGTGGAAGTAGGGCTGCATGGACTAGCAGATGAGGACTCTTCAGTCTGCATAGTGCCTGGGTGATGATTAAGGGGTAGGACAGAAGTCCAGCAAGCCTGAAATAGCATGGAAAAGATGACTGGTGATGGATGCTCTTCTGCCTTTTCTGAGGCAGCAGCATATAAAACTAGAAGGAAGAAGGTTCAAGAGAAGTGAAAGGATTTGGCTCTTCATATGCAAAGGTTAACCTGTGTAACTTCTTGCCACAGGATGTTGTGGGTGGTAAAAGTTTATAAGGGTTATAAAAAACACCTGGATTATTTCACAGGGGGAGAATTCATCAAAAGCTGCTTAATCCTAGAGCAATGTTTTGTTGCAAGCTTGAAGATAGTTCTCAGGCAAAATCATGACACATTGATCTCCGTTTGATACACACCCTTGGGGACCTTGTAGTGCTTGTATAGATTACTTGGAGGGATTTTTTATTTGACTAGCTGAGGTCTTATTGTCCCATCTCAGATGATTCCCATCCAATGGGAAGGGGCTATGGAGGTATCTGAGCCCCTTTCTCGGTGGTAGAGGCACTGACAGCATGCCAGACCTCGTCCCAAACCATGTAGCCTCCTTCCACTGGCATGATATTCCAGTAGAAAAGGTCAATTTATCCAAAGCAAAGTGTTTCATTTAAAAATGTTGCCCTTGGGACAGAACTTGTTTGGAGAAAAAAAAAAAAAAGAAAGACAGAAAAAAGATGATGAGCCCTTTGATAAGGTTGAAACGCTTCATTTGGGTCTTTCTGGAATGCAGTGTTTCAAGATTACTTCTTCCCCTGTTTCAAAAGGGAAAAGGCATTGTAAAACCAAATGAAAAATGAAAAAAGCAGAAACTAAAGAAAAACCCTTTGAGTCATCCCCACATCTTTTCTTTTTCCCCTGCTGTTTTCCTTCAAGAAGACGGTTAAATCTTCCTGGCTTTTGTTCCATTCTGGAACGGAAAACCTCTTAAAATCACTGAACTTCCCCCAGGTTCTCACACAACTGATTCCCTGCTCTTTGGGATGACTTCTGTGGTGGGAAGCCAAGATATCGAACCCAGGTCACCTTCTGACTCTCCAGCTGCCCCAAATAATCCTCCTAGCCCATGCTGAGCTCTCCTAAAAAAAGGCAGAGAGCTTGTACAAAACTTGTCCATCCTTTACTAGGCAGAAAGAGAAAATGCTGGGCTCCATGGCTGCCAGTCGAATGCCTTCCACTGCCACGAATTTCCCTGAAGTTTGCCAGCGGAGTCACAGCAGGCAGTAGCAGCCGTGCCAGCTCTGCGTGCTCAGGAGCAGTGCATGGACCAAGCAGGGAGCCCAGTGATGGGACCAGCTCTCCATCACTCCTGACATGGTCTTCAAACCTGTTTCTCCATCATCAGCCTGTGCATGATGGTAACGCACTTTTCCAAGTCCCGGGTCGGACGTGCTTTTTGCTGCCATCCAGCTTTGTGAACTGAAGAAAGATGTTTGTTTGCTCTCCTCATCTTTTCTGTAGCATTTGGGAGCCCATCGAGGCACTATTTTTCACTCTGTCCCGCCTCCTTCCTTGAGGTGTTTTCCAGCATACAGAAGTCCTCTAGCTCCTCACCCAGCGAGGTCATGCTGCTGGTTAACACACAAAATCCCTGCCAGTAAATAAATAATTACTTAAGAGAAGCTAGGCTTAGAACTGGGCTTGGACAAACAAAACTTTTTTTTTTTCTTCTTTTTTTTTTTAAGCTTGCTTTAACAATACAGTTGAAATATGGTTTTGCCCCAGAAGTAAAACTTTGGGTGAATTTAAAAGGTGAAAAGCATTCAAAGAAAGCCTTTTTTTTTCCTTTTAGAGCTTCCCAACATTTCCTAATGTAATCTCTGTAAAGAAAAAAAAAAATCCAGTTTTCACATGGAAAATGTCAAAATGCCATTTTAGTGCTTGTAGAAGGGCTCCTTTCTGACTGAATCAGTGTCTTTTCTCACTCAAATTAATTGCAAAATTGACACAAGTTTTCAAAATGCGCTCCTCACACCCAGCTGCAGAAAGTTGCACCCAAAGGTTGTCATTTCCTTGCATTCCTGCGGCTGCAGAGGTGTCATGCAGGGGGATTGTGGTGCTCCCACGAAAAGGGAGGAAGAAGCACCAACAGCCGTGAGTTGCAGCACTTTGGGGCTTTTTTAAGCAAAATAACAATCTTTTGAGAGTGGAAGTCCAGCCCTGGCAGAACAGATGTTGTAACTTATCACGTTTATGGTGGAAACTTGAGGGCCATGAGGGAATTCAAAGAGCAAATGGTTAAGAGCATAAACCCAAATAATGAGAAATGTATAACGTGTATCAGAAGACTGAAGGGAGTTGATTGGCCTGAGGGAGCAGCGGGGGGCAGAAAGAAGCAATTAAAGAGCAGGAGGAGGAAGAGGAGGCAAAGGAGGGCACTGCTGAGGAGCCAAGCGATTCCTTTAAGTCTACAGGGGTAAAAGTACTTAATCTCTCATTAAAATCAGCTGCTGTCCTGCAGGACCTGAGCATAACTCATGCTTTATCCATCTTCTAGAAATAACACTATGATCTGAGGGCAGGGTTACAGGGCACTGAGCTCTGCTCTAATTAACTGCCCCAAACTTCGTTAACTCAGTGAGCGTGTCCTTGTACCCTGCCAGGATGCTGAAAAAAAAAAAAAACAGGAGCCAGAGCTCTGAAGTGACACAGATTGCCAGTCTGAGCTGAAACTCTGGGAAATGGAGAGTCCGATGCCTGCACTGCGCAAGAGGACACAGAGGATGTGCACATACCCTTGCACGTTCCCCAGGTTGCCTTACTAACAGCTCACAGTGGCTAAAATCTCGAGTTTTGGCTTGCCAGCTATCTCCCTTTTCTCCCCTTAAATGCTTTTCTTGATGTGATGTTTGCCAGCTAAGCTATTTCTTACCAGATTGTTTGTTAACCCCTGTGCTGTACAAGGGCTTGTTTATATGAGGCTAAAGCTGTGTGAGAGGCTGCAGGGCCAAAGGGAGCCGTGCAGGAAAGGATGCTTAGAGGAGGGTGTCGGAGTACGAAAACTGCCTCTGGCAACTGAAGCGCACAGTTTCCCAACCAAGGGAGCTGGTATTTAAGCACCGGTACCATCCTGCCAGCCCCAGTCAGTGGCTTGCTCAGATCTACTTCTCATTGTATGCTATATCCTATGATAAGAGGAGAATGTTTTGTGAAGCTTTAATAAAGGCTGTTGCTCATAACGTTGCTTACTGAAGTCTTTCATCTTCCCTCTAATTAATTCATGCTAATTTCCTTGCCAGTTGGATACATCAATTTGGAGTTTAAAATAGAATCCTAGTTTGTTTGTGGAGTTCAGCATGTTGCAGAATATAGCTCTCCTATCAGAAAAAAAAAAATTGCAAAAAGGGAAAGATCTGAACAGGATCTCACGGATGCAGGGTGCTATGCAGCATGGGTTGGAGAAATGCAGCACTACACCAGGGCCCTATGTCTGCCTCCTGTCTGCAGGATCAGTCCCAAACACTGAGACCCCAACGGAAACCCCCTTGGGCAACAGGATCTTTCCATTCAGTGCTGATCTACCTTTGCTTTTATCAGCACGAAGATGGGAGATTATGTGCTCTGTTACCCAGAGTGTTACTGCTCTATTACTGTGTGAGTGTTACAATTAAAACAAGCTTTACTGGAAGATGCCATTTCTTTGGGTTGGAATCTGGGGGTTTGGAACACTGTGGTTCAACAAGTTTTTGCCTAATCCAGCACAGGCCCTGGGGATGTAGGGAAAAAGTGCAGTAGGGATTGCCAGTATAGTGGGGATTGCCTTCAGGCCGTTCTCGGAAGTTTTGCTTCCCACCAGCTCTACAGCAACTCAGTTCCTGCTGTAGATTATGGGATATGGGGTCACAGCTGAGAGGGCTGAAAAGAATGCAGAGAGCCATCAGTCATCTCCCTCCCCAAAACTACTCTTCCTTCAGCCCTTCCTGGCAGACATGTTATTCTCGAAGATTCCTCAAAATAGCAAGCCTACTTCTCTCCAGACAGTCAGCAAACACTTAATTCTTGTCACTTTGATTTACTTGTATCTTGCTTGAAATCCCCTTCCTGCAGTATAAACCTGTTTCTTCTTTCCTGTCCAATGGCTATGGATCATTCCCACCCTCT
The DNA here is from genome assembly GCF_036417535.1 of Chlamydotis macqueenii. NCBI lineage: Eukaryota > Metazoa > Chordata > Aves > Otidiformes > Otididae > Chlamydotis > Chlamydotis macqueenii. Next base: position 8,815,840 of record NC_141593.1, on the reverse strand, counting down.
CCGCAGCCTCACGACTATTCTCCTGCCTCTGTACAGCCTGTTCTCCCTCGTAACCCCAGGCTTTCTGTTTCTACAGGTCATGCTGGAGTGACACAGGTAGACGTTCTGACAGGAATGTGATGAGAGAAGCAGACACCCAAGGGATACGTGCGCATGGGCTTGCACACCCACACGTGTGTGCTTCCAAGCGTGCACACACCGTCTTCAGCCTTCTTGGCTGTAAGCATCCTTTGCAAGCCACCGGTGCTCACAGCGCCGGCAGCAACACAGGTCTCCAAGCTGTCAGAGAAGTAACCAGCTCTCCCAAAATGCCAGGTGCCATGGGCTGTGCAAAATCCCCTTAGCATTCAAGGGGAGAAAAATTCAGTAAAAAAACAGTCACAAAAGTCTCCCTACTCCTTGCCTTCATATGTGGCTGGCTGATCAGTGGAGAGACAGCAAAGAAAGCGTCTGTGCACCCTCACGCATGATAATGCGTCGGGTAGATTCCAGGGAATCAGAAGAATTTTTGCTGGAAATGTGGCGTGCAAAGAGGTACTGCAAGTTCCAGCTGGTTTGAATTTTCTCTGTATTTATAAAAAATAAATTGATACTTTATTACCTAATCAAAGTAGCTACTCATGCGTTTTTGCCTCCCCCTCCCTCCTCAAATTTAGCACGAGTGTTTCAGATGCTAATATAGAGCTTGCAAGAGAACAAGAGAGCCTTTTTGTAAGACTTTTAAAAGACATCTTAGAGGATGCTTAATAAAGAGGCAGCGTTGGGTGGTGTCTGGGTCAAGGGCTCGACAATCAGGATACTTGGATTCCTTCCTGGCTCTGGCAGAGCTCCAGAGTAAACGCTCCATTGCGCTGTGACTCAGTTTCCCCCTCTACAAAGTGAGATCCTAAGCCTACCCTGTCATGTGCCTGCATGCAGCTTGGGGCATGGATGGAGATGCAGGATTACCTCCTCAGACAGGTGAGTTGACACTGCACCAATAGCTTCCAAGGCCAGTCCTACCCCAATTTCTAGCTAAGGAGGTGGCAAGAAAGATTTTGGCTCTCTGGTGTTGCCAATATGAATAAAAGAAACAGTGAATGTGCATGATGAACTCTGCTTTTACTCACCAATTCCAATGCTGGCAGGGTGGAGGGTTGGAGAGTCGTGTTTTCTTTCCTTTTCAGCAAATATGGTGGAAGCAATATTTTTCTACATTTGGCAGAATTTTCAGCAGAAGGTTCCCCTTCTTATTCGGAGTAGCTGCACATTTTGGTGAAAAGAAAATAGGAAAAAGACCTTTTTTCCTATCAAAAGTAATAATTTAATTAAAAAAAAGTTTGCATAGAAGTAAAGATAAACACTGTGTTTTGTCTACCTTCATACATGAAACCAGCATGAGAGGAACCCTAGGGTTTGTGTCCCTTTGCAGGAGTGAGATGGGTCGTGAAGTGCCAGCAATGCTCCCACTTTGGAGCAAAGTCCCATTCTGTGAAACAGAGCACGGAAGGACAGTGTCCTGCAACATCCTTCGACCACATGCAGACCCACTTTCATCCTCACGCATTTCTTCCTGTGGCATTGCGAGCTGATGCACCAGGGTATCTCTTTGCCCTGTGCAAAGCTGGGTCTATGAGGATGTACCCACCCTGGTGCCTGGAGGTCAAGAAGATGCACGCCTAAGACCATAGAATCATAGAATCATAGAATGGTTAGGGTTGGAAGGGACCTTCAAAGGTCATCTAGTCCAATCCCCCTGCAAGGAGCAGGGACATCCCCAACTAGATCAGGTTGCTCAGAGCCTCATCCAACCATACAAGTTGTCCTCATAGGATGCAACAAGCTTAGGGGAAAGCTGGCTCTAATATTTATTAAACTATGGAGGTCCTCATTTAACCACATCTTCTCAGTCCCACTAAACACAAGGAATAGGAAGACACTATTATGCTATTACATAGAAAGAAACACTAATGAGGACCAAGTGATTTGACAAAGCTAGGCAAGAAACCTGTGCCTCCACCAGAGATGTGTTCTGGTTGCTGGACCTCAGCACCGTCCATGCCTTGAGTTTCCACGGCTCTGCATGGCAGCCCAAGGTGTGTCCAGCTGGTGGGGAGGGGAGGACAGGGGACAGGCAGAGGGCACAGACAGACCCTTCCTTAAGAAGACAGGAAAACATCAGTCTGTATATTTAGCCAAATACCCCTTAATAATTTCAGGTTTCTTTCTGCATCCTGTTGGCTCACGAAGCAAGTTGAACACTTTCAACACCCAGCAGAGCTTTGCATTTCATCTCACGTCAAATCCTCTGTCTGGAGACGTTTGTTTTGCTTTCATTTATTCTGAAGTCCTGGCCTCAGCCATGAAGGGGGATTTTTCCAGTGGGTGCCTGTGTGCCAGGGGAAGAGGAACTCAGTCAGTGACTCAGCTTCATACTAACAAGGAGAAATTAAAACCGAACGCGACTTTATGCAACCAAATGCAGTGAAATAGGCCCTCGATCTAATCAGAGCTTTCTAAAGGAATTAAATGCCAATCTATTTTAAAATGCATTTCACTGCTACTTAATGAGGGCAACGGGGAAAAATCAATTGGTTGTGTAATTTGGAATTTCAATAATATAAACAATAAATGCTAATTAGGAACATTCTTATTAATGTCATAAAATTCTTGGACAGATTGTAGTCACATAATTAAAGTTTGACAAAGCTGCTTGAAGAGTTTGAGGCCTGACAGCAGTTGCTGGGGCATGGACAGGGAGTGGGATGAAAGGAGTCTGCACTCCAGGCTGTATTGCTGCAGGGAGATGATGGGTTCTGGGAGAGATGGAAAGCCCCAGGAAACAGGACCACCCCAAGGTAGCTGTGATCCTCCAGAGCTGTACAGAGACAAGCATATGGAGCTGAGCATCCTCATTTGACACTGGTACCCAGACCTTATTCCACATCCTTGAGACTCTATGGCTGCCATTAAAAGAGGATAGGTGTCTTCTCTCCTGCCATACATCTGAAAATTACTGGTGTGAATGTAAGCTGTCACCCGGATTTGGGGTCCAGCAGCTTCTCCAAGTGCAGAGCCAACTCCTCGAAGGGTGGTGGGTTGTCCCCTCAATAAGCCAACATCTCTGCTCTTGCTGCGTAAGACACATGAGCTCCAAGTAAGACAATTCACTTTTTATGTCTAAAAGGAGATTACACTATCTAGCACTGCTAAGGAATAACTCATTTCCTTCTGAAATGCATGGGTAAAATGCCTTAGATGAATAGAAACCTCTGCAGCAAAGATCTGCGTTCCTGCAGCCAAGCCACTGGTTGTGGCAGAAGAGGGGTTGAGATGATTTTCTCTTAGCAGATCCCAGTCCTTTGCCTGAAGGCACAGGCATTTCCACATGGAGCATCTGAGGGCACGGATCAGTCCATGCAGAGCGAGATGAGCACAGCCAGAACAGAATCCTCATGCAATCACCTTAGACAATGTCTGCATGTAGGTGTCTTAAGGAAGGTGTCTACACCTCACAGCTCTGACTCTATCTCGTCATGGGTTTTCCTATAAAATGTTTTTCTCTAATGCAACTAGAAGAATAAAAATATGCTCAGTTTGAAAAAAAAATACCAGTATCAGTATTTATTTTTTCAAAATTTTAAGCAAGAGATCCTCTTCCCACCCACTCTCCTAGTTTTCACTTTCCTTTGAAAATGGTGCCTTTCCAAGTTTAGGGGCATTCATGTTACTTCTTCTTGCACTTACTCCCCTCATATTACTTGTCTTTCCTTCTCTCTACTTCTTCTTCCATGTGAAAGAAAAAAAAAGATTAGGAAACTGAAAATATTTCAAGACTGACTACACTGGGATTTACTTTATTGATGTGGCAATGAAAAGAAGAAAAAATGTAACAACTTTTGGAAACTTCCAGGAAATAATGTGTTGTTGAAAAGTTTGGATTTTTCTTACCCCCAAAATATTTTCTCTTTTCAGCCAGGTCTCCCAGTGCAATCACCACTGCAGCTCTGATGGCAGGTGACCTGCTGCCCCGAAGTCAGACTTCTCGCTGCTAATTTGCTGTGTGAGTGCAACATATTTATTTAGCCATGCAGTTGGGTTTGCAGGACTCGGCTGCAAAAGAGCTGCGGAGAGAGGTGGCAACTCATTCTGGTCTTGATTTGTCTTTTTGCAGTTGCCCCAGAAAGTGGGAGGCAGCTGCCATTCCTGCATTTCCATCAGGAGTTATTCCTATCCTGACGTGTCACTCCCTGTGATTAGTCCCCCCGTATTTCTCCCCTGCTATGGGAGCAAAGCAAAACTGCTCACCCATGAGCAGCAGACACCCCTCTCTGGAAGGATGGACGGGTGACACCAGGCTTTTACCCCTGCCCCCATCTCAGCTCCCTGCCTTCAGGACTGAGTTAAGGGACCAAAGTGTGCAGGAATTGGTACCATGTGCTCACGCCGCTTTCCCGGAGATTAGCCCCATATGGGGAGAGAGCCGCGTTCCCCTCCATTTGGGATGGGGGGTTGATCTAAATGGATAGCAGGCATTCTTCGAATATATGTGACAGCCCAGGAGATAGACTTCAAACGTCACCAAAACTGGCCCCTTCTCATTGATCTTTGAAATATACAGCCTGGCCTATTATGTTGTAAATATAGTTTTAATACAGTGTTATAGTCTTAAAATATGTTCCTACCTGACTGTAGACTCTACATTTCCTGATAACTGGTCTCTTTGGCTGTATTTTAAATGTACAGTTCATGGTCCCAGGTCAGTTCACCATTAACCCTGTGAATCGCCCCACAGATTTAGGGTCGATTGCTGCACGGGCCATAGGACAAGGACGTTAAGCTGTGCAGCTCCCTGCCAAAAGAAGACACTGAAGGCAGCAGCTCAGCAAGATCTGGTCGATGCGCTCTTGGTCTTGTCCAGGGTTATTTGTACAGGTAATAAACCCCCCCCAATCTTAGGGACAACACATTTTGGAAAGGTCTTTACACTTCACGCTTTAGGCATCACTGGGAAAACTGTGGGGTTTATCTGCCAGCTGTAGTCTCATGTCTTCCTCCAAAATGTCTACTGATGGCTATATAATCCCTGTCTGCCCTCCAGTTTGAGTCAGTGTGATATATAGTCTCAGGGCTGGAAGGCTCCAACTGACAACCCATGAGCAATGCATCACTTAATGCTTTTAAGAGATTTTTCCAGCCCAATTATCAAAGCCAGTCAAGACTGCTGAGAACAGGCAGATGGCAGATTTTTCTCCCAAATATTTCAACATACTAGTGGCTTGATGCTGTTTAAGATTTGATTTTTGAAAAGTAATAAATGATTTTGTAAAAGAACGTGTCACAGAAAACAGGCTGAGATCAAACAATCGCTGACAGCTTTGTCTTAAATTCAGATAGCAGTGGGCAATAACAACAGGTCTACAATTAAGATTTCTGAGGACAAACATTGTGATGTGAAGAGGTCTCTGCTGGGTAGCCAACTGCGTTGAATTGGGCAATATCTGGATCTAGTTATGATGGGCTGCAAATGCCATCTAGAATTTTCTTGCATGGAAAGCAGGAATCTCAGATGGAAAAGCTCAGAGGCAGCAGGATGAATCCAGTCTCCGAATGGTTGCAGGGAATATGTAGGAGGTTCATAAGAAATGGGAAAAAGGCTAGATCAAGAGAACAAGCTGCGTTGCACAGGTCAGAAAGCAAGACAATAAGGTGAGCTCGAATTCCTACGTGATTTAAAAATTCCAGAGGTGGTGAGAATTTGCTTTTTGGCTAAGATTCCTGGAGTTTTGCTGAAATTCTACAAGAATTAGCTGTCACAGTCACCAAGACTAGAGGCAGACAGCACAACAAATAGGGGCTACAAATTAATGTGGCTGCGATGGGTTCAACCTCTCAACTTCCTGCCATCCTTCACTGAATCGATATGTAATTCTATTGTTGCATTAACAGAGCCATTTTGCATGACATTTTCTTACTTCCTATTAATAAGGGAAAATCAGAGTAGAATAAAGCACTGTGCAGCTGTTTTTGATTCTCTTGTGTTCTGCTACCACTTGGAAATGAGTGAGCTCATGGAGTTGGTAATGTCTGGTTCTCAAACGCATCGTCCAGCCTGCATCGGTAAGAAACAGTTCTTTATTGAAAGCGTGAGGTTCTTTCATTTACTTCAATATTTTGCAGGCCTTGCAGGTGTTTTTTTCTGAGTGTGCTTGATGCCATCTCTCCATCACAATGGGTGAGGGACAAGAGCATCATGCTCAGGGCATGGGATGCTGAAGGAGCCATGGCACAGGATTGCAGCCAGGAAGGACCCTTCCTGAAAGGCCTCTTGACCGGTGATTTAGCAACCACTTGCCTATGCCACAGGTGGCCAGGAAAGGCCAAAGAGGAAGGTGGAAACCTCTCTCGGGATGTGAGATCGGAGAAATCTTGGAGTCTTACCAAGCCATGCTTTCGCAGTTTTCTGCATAAAGGTGAAGATGAGAAAGCATTTTCTTTGCAATGATGCATGAGATTCTGCTGTATCATTTGACTCTGAAGAGCTGGATCTTTTTTAGGAGAAAAACAGCAAAAGCGAATGTCTTCAGAATCCAAATCACACAGGCTGGGGAGACTGCGAGTAGAGATGCACCTTTCTTCTGCATTTGATATCACTCAAAATGCATTCCTGTCCCTATCCTGGTGACCAACCTGCATTGGCCCCAGACTCAGCAGCAGATTCTGTACATGATGTTGTCTTGCGAGAAATAGATCTAAACACTTCCCTTCTCCCTCCCCATAAATCCCAGTATATCTCAGCTAAGCATGCTTGGAGGCGACCATTCAATTACTGTTTTTCTTGTAGATGATTTTCCCAGCCCACCCCCAGCAAAAGCTCAGCTTCTTGGGAAGGAAAATGCCAAGTAGGTTAGGAAAAGGGCTCTTCTAGCCTTGTTAGTTGCCAAGAAGAAAAATACATTTTAAAAAGCCATAAAAGTGTAATTCTCCCCTACACACATTCCAATAAATCAAAGATAGCTAAAAGGATTTTCTTCAGTGAAAGAAAAATCATCATTTCTTGCCCTATACAAAGTGTGAAGTTTTAGTCTGAACAGAGAATTTTTTCAGAGAATTATGATCATGAGAAACCAAAGGGTTAGAAAGAAAAGCTCAATGTAACCCAAGCACTGGCTTTTGCTATTATGAAAGCTATAATGTATGAAACACTACAGATCTATGGGAAATATATTCCTTTCCGTGAGAGGAGTTGTCAGAGCCCAGTGTCTATGAACCAAGATTGATTACACAGAAACTGTTTTTCCAGTTGACATTTATTTTGCAGAGATATTAATGAGGAAACAATTTCTTTTCCCTGCAGTTCAACCTGAGGTCATTCCCCAAGTCTGTTATCAGCCTAGACAGCCCATCTGAACGTATCTAATACACGCATTAGAGACACAAACTACTGTAGGGGTATTTGGGGAATAGTGGTGAACCAAGATTTCAACCCTATTTTAAACTACCGTAATTGAGTGAAGAAAGTGTTTCCTGGGCATTGACTTTATCAGCTTTTCCCTAATCTCTGCGTGGTACCTGAAGGACTGCTACGTGTCTGCACATGCACTGTGGCAACTCTTTTAATTGCTCCCCATAATCTCTGCTCTTCTTAATAAAGCAAGAAATCTCTAGAAGATCTGATTGGGAAGAAGATCATGAGCACACGTACCAGTGCTTTTCCCGCAGCTGCCAAGTTTGCAGGCAGCCTGCGCTTGCCCTGCTGAGCTGAGCACGGCAGCTTTCGTTGCACAGCATATAAGGCACACATGACGACTCCTCTGGACTGGCAGCGCATTTCACTTCAGTGGAGAACGCAGATTTTTTCAGAGGTCTCCTCAGCGACAATAGGAAAGGCAAAATACGTTACTACTAGCTGAAATGAGCCTGGGTGGGCACCACTGAAATTGTAGGCTGCAAACCATCGTGGCTGAGGGGTGGGCACATTCATGTCCAGCCATCCCTAAGGCAGAAGAGAGCTTCAGGGCACATGTGGGGGATTTGGGTAAGTCTGAGACAGAACACAAATTTAATAACCTTATATCCTAGAAAAGTTATTGAAAATCTCAGTTTTGTCTCCTCTTTCTCTGTCACTCCCAGGCACATGGGAGTATTTACTAGAAATGCACCAGTGTAACAGCACAATCAGAAATGTCTTTTTATAGACAAACAGTGAGAAAGGGCATGCAGGATGATACAGGGGTGACCTCCATCTGACACAGAGGTTAGGACTCATCCCACCTATTCTTGGCTGTGTTAACACTATGGTTCTGATCCACACTGTAACTGCTGTCTGTTCCCTTCACAGCCAGTGAAGAGAAACAGATACCTCCAGGGAACAAGGAAAAACATTCCTTCTTCATACAAGGGTGTTAGGTAGGCAGGGTGAATCTGCATCAAAAGATGTCCCACAAATAAGAGATGTCCCAGGTAACAAGTGCAAATTAAATGCTGGACTTTCAGGTAGCCACGTCTGGTGGGGAAAGTCACACATTAGCAGCTACTTGCTCTTGCAGCCCCCCAGGAAGATGTGGCTGGCTTCTGTGGCCAAGGCAGGATTTAGCTTCTGAGTCCTGGACGGTCTTTTTCTATCATCAGTGTGTGCTGTGGCGGCCACCTTATGTGAGGCAGCTGCGAAGCCGTAGCTTGCAGTGAAGTAAATAACCCAAACATCCAGAGCTGCATTTTCCCCGAAATCTTCTTTCCCCATAAATGAATTTTCAGATAAGATGAGGTTTATACCTCTACCCTTGCCAGGCATAACCAGCCACTGATGGGGAGCGATAAGGGGTCAGGGAGAAACATCCCAATGGAAAAGCTCTGTCACAGTGTCCCAGTGCTGGGGTTTCTTGCCCTGTGACCAGCTCCTGTGGACTATCCCAGCAAACATGCCCAGTGGTTAGAGCAGAGAGTTTGGAGCAGTTGCTGTGAGCAGCGCCTGCCCTGACCGGAGCTCTTGCACTCTGCCGTGAGGCACCAGGGCAGCTGGATGAGTGCAGTCACCTGGCAACCAGTGATGGACCTTGCTGATGGGGATCTTGGAGAAAAGAGCTCCATGTCTCTTAAACAGGAAAGGAAGAGAAGGAAAAAGCCCAGGGTTGTCCTATATACAGGAAAAATGGAGGAGCAGTGTAAGCCAAGTAAAGCTGGTGAATCCCAAGGGAACCCAGTGCATCCAGGTCTCTTTAGTCATAAGCAAGAACCTGGGGGATGCTGTCCAGAAGACCTCTGCCTGGAGACAGGTTGTGGGGAGGCCACAGAGCACTCAGGTCCCACCTAGGGTGCCCTGCAAGGCATTCTTTGCCATGAAAATGGGGTCAAAATGAGGAGATGCTAAAAAACCTCAGAGGGGGAGTGTTCAGGTCCAAAACATGCCAGAGAGAGGGGAGTGGATGCCTTGTGACAATCCGTCCTGTGATTCCTTGATCGCAGCCTATGCTTTGGAGGAAAAGGGATGCAAAGCATTCTCTGCTCTCTGTACAGAGAAGGCTTGAGGACGTTCAGCTGCTTATTGCTGCTGCTAGGCTGCATGGATAAGCAGCAGCCTCCGGCCCCCAGAGAGGCTGAGCCAGCCCTAAATCCACTTCAAAGCAGAAAAGAACATTATGGCCTGTGCGTGAGGGTCTTAGCTTCTCACACGGCTCTTCCACTCTGGTTTTATGGCGTGAAGCACACAGCCCTTACGACGGCAGTTCAGCCGCATTTTTCTTGGCGAGCTCATTCCCACCGGACATCATTCACGCGCTCTTTGGAGTGGAAACGAAAGGGAGCAAGAAGTGGCCCCCTTGAAGTTCTACTCAGCTGGGCTGCTCGTTTTCCTGAAAAACACATCTACCTTTTTATAAGTCCCCGGGCTCGCATTCGGGGAGCCTGCCTGGCTGTTTTCGCATGGGGTGTGCGGAGGGGGTGCGTGTCCGTGTTTGATGATAGGAAAGGCGTGTCTGCAGTCTGCACTCCTGCAGGGATGTGGGGAGAGGTGAGGTGGGCACAGAGGCTGCTTTACAATGTGCATGCATGTGCTGGAAAGAGATGGAAAGCCGAGCTGCACGAAAGGAGGTAGATAGATGAAGACAACATGTGAGGAGGAGGGTTATTCCAAAGCCAGATACAGGGGGCACCCGTTCCTGTCCCCATTGTCCTTTCCCTCTTTCAGCCAGTCCCACCACACGCAGCTTTTCCATGACACCAAGTCATGTTGCACTGAGAAACCAGGCTCAGTGTTAAAAGACATAAGGGAAATTATTCTATTATTGTCCTATACTTTGGGCATCAATTGCTCATTAGGTTGAGGCTTTATTCCAAGAGCTGTTCCAGCCACGCTGCCTCCCAGACACTCAAGCCTTCAACATATCTATCCTTCTCTGTGGTGGATGGTCCTCTGGATTCTTGAAATAAAACTGGATGAAACCCGGCAAAACGGTCCTGTAGGAAAACATCCTGCCTCAGTACTGGGAGCACATGATGTGATATGCCTTTACCAGGCCTAATTTCTGTGGTTCTAAGATGATATCAATATCACCAGCAAATATTTACCTTGCACTGAAGGATTCAGATGAGAGGGATGCAAATGTCAATCTGCTGCACTTCCCGGTTTGCCTTTCAAGCTGATGTCCCAGAGCAGGGCAGTGACAGAGAGCAGAACAATTCTGTGTCACCTCGCAGCCCTTCCACCCAGTAGCGCTCATTTTCACATCCCTCCCCACTGCAACCCTCCCAGCAATTTGGCGAACCTGATGAGCACAGAGAACATTTGCCTGCAACTGGAATGCGGCCACCTCTGGAGACAGCACGAAGCAGCTGCTTCACCGCCTAGATCCGTTCCCCACCATTGATGAAGAGCAGCAGAGAGAGAAGATGCTGCATCCAAGTGGATTTCCAGGGAGAATTTATTGAGGCAGGATGCAATTATCTGGCTGGAAACTTTCCACCACATGGAGACCAAGCCAGCAGTCTGCACTGAGACCCCATCACCCAACAGCCCCTTTGACATCAACAAGGCTATTGGCATGACAGCGGATAGCTGGAGTCTAATCCTTCCACTTTTATGATCCCATTCAAAGATAGCAATAAAGCACTTGAAGCCTAGTGAGATATGGGGAAAAGGAGAACACAAACCATCCCACTTGCTTTGTCTGAAAGCTCCCATTTGATAAACGCATGTGCTGCTCGTACGCTGGAGAAGAGGTTATCAAATCCACATACGGCATCAAATCTCTTTCACCCCTTTCCTCTTCAGTGTTAATGCCATCCCTAGGGCTAGGGTCCCCTCTGGCTCACTGATCCACTGATTCCTGACAGTGCTCCCATTGGGAGCAAGAGACCTGGGTGTGTGGAAAACACAGAAACATGAAGGCATGGGCTTGTGTATTGCAATTTAATCGGTCTCTGCTCACTGACGGAGCAAGCGGACACCAGTTTACCCCTCCCCATTCACAATGAGCCTGGGCATACTGTACACCCTCGCTGCAGCCCAGGCCAAAACCCACCATGGTTCACCTTTTCTTCCACAGTTTGGGAACAGACTTAGGCTAAACTGAAGCAAGATCTGATCTCCCCTGTGCCTGTTCACATGAAATGTGAATGTAATTGGCCAAAATTAAAAGAGATTTGCTCTAGGTTGCTAAGTGACCTGCTAACTCTGAATTGCTGAGGTTGGAAGGGATCTCTGGAGATCACCTAGTCCAAACCCTGGGATCAGGGCAGGGTCAGCTAGAGCAGTTCATCCCTATATTGATGAGGGAAATGTGAGAAACCAGAGCAAAGAGAATGATTTCCTGAATGGTGGTTAATTAAAAGCAAAACATTCCACAGCAGAGCAGTGAGGCAGTGCATTTGTCATTTTGAAAAAAAAATCAGGGGAGTAAAAATCTGCATGGTCAAAACAGTTTTTTTCCAACACTTTCAGAGCTAGGAGCCCTTTTTTCTTCAAAATTGCTTTACTATCTAAGAAACAGGGCAAGCTAGAGGAAAATGAAAAAAATACAGAATTGAAAACCAGAATGTTTCCTAAAATGCTGCAAAAAAAAAAGGTCAATATGAAATATTTACTTTGCTCCCAATCAATTTTTTCCTAGGGTCATGATGTCGCTGCATTTATCAAAGTTTTGACATGTAAGAGCAGACAGGAAAACATGACAAAATCTCAACAGTTTTCCCAAGACAGGGAAAATAGTTTGTATCCATTTGTAACTGAGCCTCTAAATCCCAGTTCTGGTGCTCACATTTTAAAAAGACATGGAAAATTTGAAAGAGAACAGAGAAAAAGTGAAGAATAATTTAAGCAACGGACAAAGATGTCTCAGAGTGAGAGATTTAAATCACCAACCTATTCAGAGGATCAAAAGGAAGATGAAGAGGTGACTGGATAATAGTGTCTAAGCACTTTCAGAAGAAGCTATGAGTACCAAAGAGATCTTTAATCTGCCACTGAAAGCTGTAAGAAAGCATCTCTGTTGGAAGTTAAAGGCAGATGAATTCGTATAAGAATGAAAGTGATCTATTAAATGCTGCTGAGGTGAAAGGTGGATCCTCCACCCATGAGAGTCCCCAGCACATGCCCAGACAGATGTTCCCAGGATTAGGTCAGGAGGAGCAAGAGGGTGCTTGTTTTGCAGAGGGCATGCCAAATGATGGATCCCACTGGGATCCTCAATCTACCCGGCTTTGGGAACCCTAATTAACGAACTAGGTGTCTGTAGATGCAAGGCAGATTAGAAAGCATAGGTAGTCATTCAAACAAGCTCTCCATACTCCTTCCTTGCTTTGCTCCAGCCTTCACTTTCCTCAGCTCCTATTTGCACAGCTGGATCCCTGGTGAACCTGAAGCATGACAAAGGCTGACAACTTGCAAATGGACTGTGCAGGAGGAGAGGAGGAACAATTCTTCAAAGAAACATGTGTTTAGCATGGAGCTGTGAGGCTGATTTCCTAAGTAAACAAGGCAGGGTCTGTTTATCTGTCTTTCAAATGCTTTGGCTAATTTTATTCAAATCAGGCACAGGTATAAAGCTCTCAGAAATTTTGGATTCCTGCAGGGTTAATGGCAATAGGTGAACCCGTAAGGAGGAGCAGCGCATATTGCTGTCCCGGATGGGTGAGAAGTTTCTTCATGAACCATGTCCTAAGACAGTGGAGAACCCTGCCATGAAAAAGCCACGGAGAACTGGGCATCAGAGACCTGCCATTCTCAGACCTGCTGGGGGTTTGATGGCTGCGTGGCAGCAGGACACTGCTGATGCTTGCTATCGTCTCTGATCAAGAACAGAGGCTCTTCCGATGAGTGGTGTGAGCTGTTCTGCAGCACAAACAATGCACAGCTCTCTCCAAAGATGCAAGAGCAAATCCTTCTGTCCTCATGGTGCTAACCTTTGTTCTTTCCCATTTCCAGAGACTGGCTTTCCCGCAGGCTAGGACAGACATGAAAGCAGCGAAGCTGGTAGCTACTACGGGCAGAGCGAGTGCCTTCCTTGAGCTTGCGCGGCATACAGGACGAGGCAGCCATGACCCCCATTAAAATCGTTCGATTTTAGCCACACACACCTAGCAAACACAAAGTGGGAGCAGCACTTGGTGATGGGAGAGCTATGTCTCTCCCTCGCTCTGCTGCTGACTTGCTGCACTGCACTGAACAAAAGCTTTTCTTTCCCCCTTTGTGTCCTGTTTTCCCTACTCATAATAAAAGCAGGATAGTGGAATCAATGGCTCCTTTGCAAAGAAAGCTGGGTTTTGGGATGTTAAACAGACACTGTAAAAGACCCTGCTTCTGTAGCACAGGTGATGGATCATTATGGCATCTTTAGGACCACATCAGAGACTCATTTCCCTGCTCACCCCAGAGGTCTTACTGAGAGAGTAAGGACTGCGCAGGTGAGCAGGATTAGAAGAACTGTTTGATGGGAGCAGGACAGGAGGGGCAACTCACACCCTGCTGTTTCAGTACATCCCCACTGCACAGAGACTCCCGCTTGCTCATGCCTGAGACTCTTCTGGAAGAGGAAAAGGCACCTGGAGAGAAACTAGGGAGCCTGCGCGCAGCTCTGCTCACGGAGAAGAGTGGGAGGCAACCCCACTCAGCCGTGAACCAGCTCCTGCCTGAGCAGGGATCAGCAAGCAGAGGAGGCGGCTGGGCAGCAGTGGGGTGGACAACGGTGGGAATCTCCTCTCTGGGGGACTCAGGTGCAGAAATACTGCTGGAATGAGGTACTTGCAGCTGAACTCTCCATTATCTGCTATTATGCACCTCAAAAGTTCCTTCTGAGGCCTGAGTTTGTCACTCTCCCCAGGGATGCGGCCTTGCTGAGACTTGCTGCCCACCTGGAGATGCTAGTCCCATCGCGCCAGCAATCCTGCTCCTCATTTATCAGACTCAGTTAAGTCCCTACAGCTTAAGTGGGATAAATCTAAGCTAAAAAGTCTCTCTAGTGCCTATCAGTAGATCATTAATCTGGCAGAGCATGGCACTTGTTCATGAGGGAGCACAGCCAAGGGAGAGGAGAGCGCACAGCCACAGTTACACAAACTCAGTCCGTCAGACCACATGTGTAATCAAATGCGCTTTTCAAACACACTTCAGTTTACAGTGGTAGTCACATTATTTTCCATGGGCTTAGCAACAGGAGCGTGGAGATGTCCCGGAGGTTGTGTCTGGGAACCATGCTGGTTCTTCTGCAGCTGCATGGTTCACTTCCCTCTGCAGGTACACAGGACACCATAGCCTTTAAATCAGCAACAAATAGTAGCCAGTGCTGAACTACTTGCAGCAGGAAAGCCTGGCACTGGCTGTTGTGATCTTCCTGCAGTGGAGCCTTCTGGCAGAGACAATTCACCTTGTTTTCCTTGATTCATCCCACCCTGCCAGACAGCTGAGCAGGAGAGTCTGCTCTTGGGGGAACGGGGTGAGCACAGCCTCTGTCAGAAATAATCCTTTGCTTTTTAAGTATCAGATGTTTCATAGAATTATTTTTCTTTCCAGCCTGGCAACGTCCATTTAAGGCATCTTAAATAAAACTTGACCTGACACTGATGCTGAGAGCTGATGTCAGAGGGAGATTTAGCTCTTCAAATTACTGTTTAGTGGTAGAATGTCTTAAAAATAAGCTGAAATGTCCAACACAATTTTTCTGGTGGAGGAGATCAAATGTATCCAGAGGGATTTGAAGCCATTCATGATTTCTGCTTTGACATCTCAACATTAGGACTTGGCAAACCGGTTCCACCTGGTTTCTTTCCCTATGAGTTCAGTGTAGATCTGAGCAAAGGCTGCTTCTCTTCTGGGTGTGAGCTGTGTGACTTCTCTCCACCTTCCCTCTGGGAGAACTCCTGAAAGATTCCCCAAGCAGCCAGCCAAGGTTTGGTCACTCCAACCCTTCCAGCCCTTGCTTTCCTGAACAACCATAAAACTACCAGTTAATACCTGACTGTCTGAATAGTGACCAGGAAAGTGGATATGCATTAGCGCTTGACTGCATGAGCATCTGTCACAGGAAAGCCCTGTCCGAATATGTCTGCATGTGTGATTACACCAGCATTCCAGGTCGCAGGCTCACACAGCAGTTCCACGAGTACCCAACTTCGTTTGCACAAGCATCAAACAACATTTTCCCCTCACTTCATATTCACATTGTTATTGCTTGTTGCCTGCCTTGCTCATTTATACATACAGACATATTCCCCAGCCCAGGCATACATGGAGGGATTGTAGCACCAGTGTTTACGTACGAATTTGCAGCTAATGCGTTTGTGGACAAGCCTGTGAACAAGTATTTCCCTTCTAGGGTATCTCTGAATAAGTGCTCACATGAGTATTCTTTTGCCAGCAAATTCTTAGATAAATCCTCATCAGTTCATATAAGTGCAAGTACTTGCTTTGGGATTTGCCTGCCAATACGTATCTGAAGATACACTTGCCTGAAAATTCATAACCACATGCGGCTCTGCATGCGAATGCAGGTTCAAAGAATCTCACCTCGCTTTCCTTTTTTTACCTACGCCTTTTCAGCCTGGATTCTGCCGCAATAAGTATTCACAAGAAGAGCGGGCAATGGGGGAGGCGAATGCCTTCAAAGCAAATCACGGCTCTTATTTCGATGAATAGTGGAGGAGTCTTTTTCTTCTGATACCGTCCTTCCTGCTCTTGTGATATGCACATGACTCTATATGTTTCCATTTGAGGCCTGAGGAACTTGACTAGTTCCCCCTCCCTGCTGCCCATGAGCCAAAAAGACGATAAGGGAATATAATGAACACAAACAATGGTGGAGACTGAATTTGACTTTTTTTTTTCTCCAGGGACAGGCAGGACTCACAGATGTAGGAATATTATTGAATTCCTTTGGATACATTTGATCTCTCAGCCAAAAAAAGTATGTGGGACATTTCCGCTTATTTTTAAAACATTCTGCCACAAAACAGTAATTCAATTAACGAAAGCTCCCACTGATGTCAGCTCCGAGCTTCAGCCTGGCTGAGCATTTCTCTCTGCTGCAAACACAAAAGCCACCTTAAAGGGGAGCGACCCATCTACATATGTTTGGAAAGGAAAAGCCTACATAGAATCTTTCATGATTTGAAATGAGGGCGTGTAATGAACAAAGTGTGTTGCTCGTTAATGGCACCCATGGCGCAAACAGGCCTTCACTAGTTGAGTTGTGACCTTGCAGCCTCTCTCCAGGTGATTCTGGAGCCATGAGCGATGCCTAAGGCTCGTGCCGAGGTACTGCACCGCACTCCCCTCCAAGCAGCCTGCTTCCTTCCCTCCTGGCAAAGGAAACTGGAGAGTCAACATCGCTGCTTCGTGAAGTCAGCTTCATTTTCATGCATTAACTGAGGGCTTCACATTCTTCAGGCCAGAGCTGTTCAAAAGATCCACTTTCCCTGGAACAACTCCCTCTCCCCCCGCCAAACCCAAACAATTACCTTGGCCATATGTTTTGTAAAAAGCACTTTTTACAAAAACAACATCTTCTGTGAAATAGAAACTGACAGCTCTCTTTTAATGCACTGTTAAATGTGAGGTTTTAATCTCATAAACCTCAGGAAATTCGGAAGTTGATCTTCCCCCAGAAGCTCTAACTCTGCCTCTCCGTGCATATGCCCTCCAACAGGCGCGCTCACCAGACGAGCGCACGAAAATACTTTCCACCAAAACGCTACGTGTGTAATTCTGATGCCTCTCAGGTTGCAGAGAAAAGTGCAATTTAAACACAAATCAAAATCAGACAATTAAGGTTACTTAAAAAGTAATATTGGAGACACATTATTCGGCATCATTTGGGAATATGCAATAGGATGCGGAGATAAACTGAGACCGAGATGCTGCAGTGGCAATGCGTTTGAAATACCTATGTAGATGGTTTAGAAAGTAAATCAGGCCCCCAGGACACTTGCCTAGATACAGCCAGGCTGAGAGCACTTGAAAGCTGTTTCTCTGTTACAGTTGTTCGGAGCCATCCGTGAAATGAATATCATGGATCTCTGTCCATCCTCAATGAATGAATCTCTAAATGGCAAATAAAGTGCTGATCCTATCTAAAATCCTTTACCTGGAGCCCTAGCTGAGGGCACAAGAGTGTGCTGGACGCTGACGAGACTTCTCCTGCTCTGAAAGATGTCCCTGGCTGTGGGACAGAGCTGGGATTCATCATCCAGGTGGCAGAAAGGGAAGCAGATGGATCTTGTCGGGCTGCTCTGCTTGGTGTGGCTGAGATGACTCCCGGCATAAACAACAGATTTCCCCCTGTGCACATGCACACGCATGCGCACATTCAGGATAACCTCACGCCGGTGGAGGAAATGTCCCATGTCTCTGTGGCCACAAGCATGGTCCCTGCAGCCCCCTGCTCTGCCCTCTCCAGCCTCCTGGATGCACTGCGGGATGCTCAGCCAGGCTTGACCCAAGGGGATCTGCAGAAATGTGGAAATGCACAGTCAGATCTTCTGGGCACCAACATGGAGGGCTAAGGTTTTGACATCAGCTGATTCCCAGGGCCTCCTGCCAGGCGGCTCCCAGCCTTGGGGAAGGAGCACATGGATGGCTGGGTGGCAAATGTGTCTAGGGGCACAGGGATGGGACAAATGAACTTCTGCCTTAGTTGTCTGGGAGGACTAATTCTACCTAGGCCCGCAGCATCAGTCAGCACTGCTCTATGGGTCACCGTGAGTGTGAGGGATAGGGGAAGAGGAATCTAAAGATTAATATTTTGGCAACTGTTGGACATTTCAGGGCACCTGTCTATGACCCTGGGCAGCAGTACCACTGTTCCCATCCCCATCCCACAAAGCAGAATGGCAGAGAGATCTCTGGAGAAGGATCAGTATTCCTCCAGTTCTGCTCAACCTGCTGGATCAGAGACCTTTGTGGGCTGTAAGGTAGTGTCCGTCCCTGGAGCTTCCTGAGGTCAGTACCCACTGACCCTCCCGTCACCGCTGGATCTGGTGTTCCCAGATCTTCTGAGCCCAGCCTGCCTGGGAGCTGTGGCGGCTCGAGCAGCTCAGGTGAAAATGACTGGTGCCTGGCCGTCTGCTCTTCCAGCCAGTGTGAGGGGCAGGCCATCCCTCCTACACTGCACTGGCTCCTTCCAGCCTCCAGCATTTTGTCTGTTTGAGCCTGCAAGGCAAAGCTGCATTTCAGAGGCCGGGATGGATGCTCAGGCCAAGAGGCTCTGATCAAAGCCCTTGTTTAGTTATCCAAGGCAAGGGAAACAGCTGGACATGCTCCTGCTAGGGAAAGGCTCTTTCCTCCTTTCTCCAAGCTCAGCCAACTTCAGCATGGCTGGGAGAGATCATTTTGGAAACCAAAGCTCTTTGGGGAGGGGGATCCTTCTCCTCAGGATCCTGAAGGATTAGATCAGCCCCTGAAGTATCATCTCCTGCAGAAACCTAGAAGGGATTGTGTCTCCGTCTTCAAATGTGTAGAAATCTTTGTGGTGGGCTGAGCCCAATCTGGAAAGATATTATGGAGTCTTCCAGTGGGGAGAGGAAAGTAAAGGGACAAAAAAAAAAGGATCACAAAAATATCGTCTTTGAAGAGTGAGATCTTTCTGCGGCTGAGAGTCCTTGGCTTAAGAAACAGGATGAACCAGCCATGCTGCTTGCTTTTCTGAAACCCGATTCCCCCAGCTTCACGTCTCCCCACACTGAAGGCTCCTCTCCTCTCCCTTTCCCCTTCTGTTTTTTTTTTTTTTTTCCCTTCCTAAGTGAAAAAAAAAGGGAGGAAGGACAGAGCTGGTAATGTTTTCCCAAAGTGTTTCCCCCAGGGCCCTTGTTGCAGCATCAAATTTCCTTTGAAATGGCTATGTGGGAAACACAGTTTCTTGGGTCACTTCCCAAATGAAAAAAAAAAAAAAAGACAATAAAAAAATGAAATAGGAAAATAAAATTCAACATATGAAGAGCAGAAGCCAAATCACAGCAGCTCTCTGTCCCATTTAATCCCTGGTCCTAGGGATAGGACTGAAAGTGCTGTTGGGAACAGTAATTTTGCATTAACGCGTTCCCGCTTCTAAATGTCTTCCTGGCTCCCTCCCTGGATTAGCCTTTTTGCCCTTTTTCCATTTAAATTCCACTAAGATTTGGGGCATCATCTACTCGCAAGCCGAGCGTAGGAACAGACGGCTGACTGGATGCAATTCCTGGAGCCTGTTCCAGACCACCAAAGCAACCCAGAGGAGAGGATGAGCTCTTCTTTAAACGCTTGTTTGTCATTTGAAGAAAGACAGAGCTGATTGCTATGGGTACAAAGACTGGTATTTCTGTCTTGCCATCTGCCTCTGCTCCTAACCGGCCCCTGGTTGTCCTCTCTGCCTTAACCCACTCCAGGGAAACATGTGCACCGCAGCTCAGCCGCGAATCCCACCCAGCTGCCCGTACCCTGACTCCGCGGCAGCTGCGCCTGAAGATGCGGTGAACTCTTGAAAAGCCGCAGCCCAAGATCTCCGCGAAGACGTCAGCTGCCTGTAAACGCTTCCCGAACTTCTCCCAGTGCCTGCTGACATGCGAGAAGCTTTCTGCCACCTGGCCTTCTTGGCAAGCAACAGACAGCGTCTGTCCCGCTTTGATCTGCTGCGCATGGTTTTTGACCGGGAGTAGGCTGAAGTGCCTCAGATAGTCTGTTTCTGCCAAAGCTGATAGAATAAAGCAAAGGATTAAGTTGGCTGGGGTCAGCACTCCAGACCTGTACACATCCCTGCTTGAATTCTACAGACAGGCCTGCAAAGTATGCAAAATCAAGGGCAAATAGAGCTTTTTCCTGCACAGATCATCTTCACTTTCCCCACACAGAACCTGTATTCGTACTAGTGCTGGCTGATACAACAGGAAGGCACCAAAAAAGCCATCAGATGGACATTCAGGATGGTTTTGCTTGGGCTTTGTTTATATCACACTCAAAAAATCTGTTTTCTTACTGGTTGCCCAGCCAAGGCAATGTGCAAAACACCCAGCCTTAGTGAGACTTGAAAGGCAATAGCTCTGCTAAGCTGGCTTTTCCACGCACGCGGAAAGCCAGCTCTGCTCGCTGTGCCTCACAGCTTCTTTGAGTGACTTCGTCACATCTGGGAACCTCATGGCTACCCTGGAACTTGATTTTCTTGTCCAGCAGAGCCAGGGCCCCTCCTGACCTCGTTGAATCTGATGTTGGTTGTGTCGGATTGAGTCCTGATCCCAGATCACTTTGTGATCACGCAGTTGGATTCAATCAATGGGACGCACCCCCCCACTACTTGACATCTCTTGCTCGCCGTGTATCAGGTCTGCATTTTGCAGAAATCCCATCAGTACCAACACAGTTTGTCCGAAGTGGACATTTTTTTGTGCATGCAGTTAATATTCTGGAAATAATTTGCTCACACTGACTGCACCTGTGTCCAGCAAGCCCAAGTGAACCTTTCACCCAGATCTCTGAAAAATACCTGAATGGAAGCTGTCTGGTACTTCAATTCAACCTTAGCCTTTTGATATCTACACAGTCTGAATTTTGAAGCCAGCACCTCGGTTGAAATAATCTACTGCTTCTCCACACTAGATTTCAAGCCCTGCAGGAATACCTTAGAAAAAGCCTAACAAAGAATTTCATTCACTCATATATCTCCCTCTGGTACCTCTGTCTTGTTTGTTAAAAAAAGACGGCTCTTTGTGCCTTGTTGTTGACTGCATCAAATCGTGAGAAATAAATAATGATCAAAACCAAATGTCATCTGTCTTTAATTAATGAACTGTTGAAAAGGACACAGAGTGCCAGGATGTTTATGGAGTGGGGTTTAAATAGAGCTTGCAGCTTGGTGTGTATTTATGAAGGTGTTGACTAGAAGGTTTTAGTCTATGTAGAACACATTTACTTTGAATATTTAGCTACGCTGCTCAGCCTGTTCCCGTTGGTTCCTTAGATCAGTAACGTCTGCATGGATGTATCAGGCTTAGTCCTGGCTGGCTGCATGGACAGTGCTGGTCCTCTCTGGCTGGTGCTTGAGAAAACAGACTGTACATAAAACATGAAAAGTTCACTGAAGTGCAACTCCTTGGATACGTCATCTCCTCAGAGGGAGTAACCATAAAACTAAAGCAATTTTGCCATTGCTGGATGGAGTCCAAAGAAAGTTTAGGAGCTTCACAGCACCTTTGGGTTCACCAATTTTTACAGATATTTTACTGAGAAATTTAGCAAGAGTGATGTTTCTGATCATCCTTATGTAGAAAAGCAGTGAATTCATACAGACACAAGAAACCCAGCTGGCTGAACAGCTAAAAATACATTTGGCTTGGCATCTTTCCTTGTGCACCAAGACTTTGCATAAACCTTCATTCTTCAGAGGAATGCACGCAGCTATGAAATCAGAGCTGCTCTTTTGTGTCACTGTGGGCCCCCAAATGAAATCCATCCCTGTATGTGGTATTCCTGGAAGCTCACAGGAATAAAATTATGAGATCAGCAACAAGAAAACTGCTGGCTATCAAAGTACCTTCTGTCCATGGCATCATCATCTGGGAGGCACACAAGTTTCAGATAATTTGTTCAGAGACCATAAGAAACTTGTGTCTCCATGCTCCACAAAGGCCGCGAACCAATACTAAATCCTTTAATTCTTGTTATTCTCCACTTGCAACTTCCTCTTGGCATCTCGTCTGGGCTCCAAAAATGGTAAGCCCAATCGATAAGCCATCCTATAAGAGTGAGTATCTTGACCCTGAAGGCAATATCAAAGAATGTACCATTATTTTACCACCCTGTCATTTTGTCAATGTCAGCTTGAATAATGACTGCTATCTTGCATCAAATGCAGTCTACCCTGAAGTTCATTCACCATTAAGATCGTGTCTGCCGATGAGAGTGCAAGCTCAGCTATGAAATCCCAGACCAAGACGGACATTTGTTTTGTTGTTGATGAGGTACTGCATTGAGCTATACATCAACTCTTGTGACACGGTCTCAGATGAAGAGCTGCCATGCCAAACTTTTACATACCCTCAGCCCATTCCCAAGCCTGTTTTAATCATGGTCAGGCATTTCCATTGGATTTGATTAAGAATATAAGGATGGGTGCACTCAATCAGACAAAAGGTCCATTATAACACTGCCCTATCTCTGGCAATGTCCAGCAGCGGATGTCTACACTGGAAGTGTAAGAACATGACAAGGATATAGTGATATTTCCTCTGAGTAGTCTGCCAGTCTCTAGCAGTTTCTGTCGTGAAGACATCCTGAGGCAGGTGAGGATGATGTGCTTAATAGCCAGTGGTAGCATGCTCCTCCATAACTTTGTCCAGTCACCTTTTAAACTCACGTAAACTCTTACCATCCACAGCATCCTCAGGCAAAGAGTTGGGCAGTTTAATCATATGTTGTGAGAGGAATTGCTCCCTTCTGTTTGTTTTGAACAAGTGAAGCTTCAGAATCTTCAGTGTGATTGACACGAGTGCTATGGCTGGAACAAAATGGTTGTTGGAATAAAAATGCTCCACCTGTGTGAAAAGCGTGATTGCTTGGGAAGGAGTGCATTTGTGCTCCCGTCATTTATTTTCAAATGTCACAGGTCAATGTTCTGCATTATTACTAGTGGTGAAACTCAATTTGACACATTATTGTGAGAACTATTTAAAATGTTGAAGGGGGATAGGCATATCGTACCTGTCTATCACATCAAGATGGAAAGACAATTTGAATAAATTAACTATGACTTGAACCATCCATTTCTGACTCATTGACAACCCTCAGCTGACTGGATTTTATTCCTTCCGTGTACTGAACTTTGCGTGTAACGATTCTAAGATTCTGTCAACCACAACCTACTTTACGCCAGTTATTTCACCTACAATTTCATCTCATTTTGCCAAAGGTTTCTCTTATTCCTTCAGCTTGAAGCCTGATAAAGCATCTTCTGGCACCCTTGCAGACCTTAGAGAACATACAGAGATTGCGAACAAACCAAACTGACTGTCATTATTGAATAGTCGTCAGACTCACGATTGGGATGAAGTCATATTAGCTGTACAAATCTTGAATTCAGAGCAAATCTCATAGAAGCCAGGATTATCAACACCTAGGGTCTTTTTGAATCATTCAACAAACTCAGTCAAGTAACTGTCAAGCAGGACTTAGACTAGCAAAATCCATCTTTTCTTCCATGTGTTGCTGATGTAAAAGAGCTTTTCCCTCCAGCTACCTAGGCCGTGTCCCCTCCTTGCACTGATATTCAAACTTGTGGAGTTCCTGGTCACACAGATCTGAGTTCCAAATGAATCTTATGAAATGGATGTGTTCAGTCAACAGCAAATGTTACCTATCAGCAGAACTGTCCTGAGAACTGCTGTAAAATATCCATGCCCCTGACAGAAGTGCTTTAGACTCAAGACAATGTAAGCCTGGAGGTCACATTCAGGAAAGTGGGATAAGTGAGAAAACATGAGGATTTGTATGTTCAGTTACCCTGTATGGACAATTTTCCTGCTCCTGACCAGTCACGTTCAGCTACATCCATCTCTACAACGTGTAAAAGCCCTTGGAGGGTCCAGCAAAGCACCTCCTCGGGTGCACCAACAATCCAAGTGGTTCTGTTCCCTGGACTCTTTTTTGTGACACCTAATAAAAACAATTTCCCTCTGAAAGATGTGTGCTCTAACTTCAGAAAACAATTTCCCAAAGCTGAGGGAACTTATGAGCTTAACTGAGCAGGGGAAAAATGTGTGTACACATATATATACATATGTATAGTATGTATGTATGTGTATGTATCAAGAGAGTTTTAAAGGGGGCTTGCAAGGGCCTAAAAGCTACAATTTCATAAGAAAAAGACCAGGAAAATTTTGGCCAAGCACATATTTTAGTTCAGTATTGACATGAAGGTAGCAATTAGCCCTAAAAAAGTAAATGAACAGAAATGCAAATCAGTATAAATTTTAAGATAGGAAGTGTAGAAAATGGAAAGGAAAAGATAAAGATGGCAAGAAAAGATCTGAATTATTGAACGGGAAGAAGTTTTCTAGGCTAATTAGGAAAAATAAATGCCAGCGATGTCATGGGCCAACCATGTGGAGACAGAAAAAATGTGAATAATGATTTAGAGATGGCAGAAACGTTCAATAAATATGTTTGTTCTGAGTTTGGAAAGAAAGAAGAGGATGTGTTTATATCACACAGGGATGTCGAAATACTTTCCACTCTACTAGCAACCAAGAAGGAAGTTAAGCAACTTCTCCTAGGGATAAACACATTTTATACGAACAGGATCTGCAAACTTGCAGCCAAGAGTCTTCCTAGAACTTGCTGAGGAAATTTCTGACCCCGTGACATCAGTCTTGGATAACTCCCGGAGCAGTAGGGAAATTCCAGCAGAGTCGGAGAGCTCTCATTATGTGCCAGTATTAGAAAAGAGAAAGTAGTCTAACCCAAGCAGCTCTAGGGTGGCAAGTCTGACATAATCTCATCACAATAGTGGAAAAACTAATACAGGAGTCAATCAATACAGAATTAATGCGTGGGTACATAATTAGGGACAGTTAACACAGACTAATAGAAAATACAATGTGTCAAATACTCTTTGATGAGATAAAAATTTGGGATGAAAAAGGTGACTACCCAGATATAATATATTTAGACTTTTATAAAGCTTTGATTTTCCAGCTCATGACAGTTTGATTAAAAAATCAGTGTAATGCAATGTCCATTAAGCACTCCTTAAATGGATTAGGAACTGCTAAGCTATCTCCTAAAAAGTAGTTGTTTATGAGGCATCAAGGGCAGATGGAAGTGTTTCTGAGGAGACAAGGTCTGTAGGAGTTGGTGGGAAGTCTGGCATGACTGTGTCTTGTTATCCATGATCTGGGAGGAAAAAGAAAGTTGTTGTTAATGAAGCTGTTGGTTGACACACAGATTAGCAAAGCGGTCAGCGCTTACAAGGGCAGGACACCTATTCAGAGCTGAGGACCTGGGTCTGTTTTAACAGAGCCTTCTCCTCCAGGACAAAGCAAAGTTGGGTATCTCAGGGCCAAGGTCTGTAGGAAGTACATACAGTGTAATGTGCTGTCTCTGAAGAGCAGAGAATAAACAACTGGGGAAAATTTGAGAGTGTAAAGGGCAAGCGATTCATCATCAATTTCCTCTTTTGATGGCAGATTTGTTGTGTCATCCTTGGATAGACAAACAAGACTAAAGGTATAATGAGTAGAAGAATAGAAGTAGGGAAGGTGTTTTAACTTTGTGAATCGTCAGTGAAACTACTCCTGGAGTGCTGCACACAAAAATTGACCTAGGGCAGAAGAGAGAAAATGCTCCTGCCTTAGGAGCTTCAGCCCAGGTACAGCAGATGAGCACCAAATGCCTCCTTTGGCATGGGGCTAGCTGAATTTCTCTCCAAGGGCGGGTGAAGATGGAGTGCAAGTTTTCAGGATTGCTGGCTGCAGTTTAATGGCATTAATTCTGTTTACTTTCCATACTACCCACTGAAAGAGGTGGTCTGAGTTTCGCTCTCAACCTCCTTAGGTAAGTAAAAACAAGACCAAGCGGCATGCTGCAGCAGCACATATGCATCTTAGAGGAGATGTTACACCTGCTAGTAAAGATTTTCAGGAGCTGTTAAAGGCAGTGAGAAAGGTATGACAGACATCAGTGTCAAGATCCTGAGATCAAATTCAAGTTTGGAAATACATCCCAATTTTGAATCCCAAATATGATTAGAGAGAACACAGAACGGAAAAACATATAAGCTTCTGTCTTCTGATGTCCTCAGGTTATGAGATACCATCTCAGAAAAGGTATTTTAACCAAGCACACGTTGTTGACACAAACTCAGAATGAATATATAAAATCTGTGGTTCTTCATATAGAACTCCTTAAACTCTGTGCATTTCTGAGTCTGTTTCTCCAGGAGAAGATTCTTGGATTCTTACAATGGGGATGCACTCAGCTCTCCAGTCCTCCTGCAGTGTCAATTTTTCAGCTGGCCGCATGTTTCACCAGCAGTGAATGAGGTTCCCATCCATGAAGGGGAACAGGGGGAAAGGCAAAAAGAAGAAAGAGAGAAGACAGGACCAGTGGGAGCAGAGACTCAATGGCTCAAAGAACAGATTGTAAGTTTCCAAAAAAAAAAAAAAAAAGATCAGATCTGAGAAAGAGCACGAGAGCGTTCAGTGTCCTTTAAGTAGTCCGAGCTCAATTGGATCACTTTTGTTTGTGATGTGATGCAAGACACAATTTACCATGTGACTCAGCTCCACAGCTAAGGACTGTATCTTCCTTTTCCAAAATGGATGTGAAATAAGTAAATGCAAGATGCTGAGGACTTGGGAAGTGCTTACAGTCTCTCTACTTCCCTTGAGCATTTGTTTTGATCTCTACTTGGTAGTGATGCTTGCAGCTGTTATTTTGTAGCCTATATGAAATTTCTTGGTGTGTCTTGTTTTGGTCCTAGGGAGTTGTTTGTCTACATCCCACCCATGAAGATCCACACCCAGAATCCACAAAATGCAGTTTTTGTTGATAATGGCAAGCTCGAATGTACCAAAGAGCTTGAACTGTACTTCCAGCTCTTCACATGGAGATTCACAGTCAGGGATGAAAAATACCTTGGGTGGACATCAGTCTCCTGAAGTCAGGTGACTGCATGCAGCCATACCTTGGCAATTCGAGCTTGCTGAGAGCTGTAGCTCAGTTCAGTTGCCTGCCCATAGACATTTAGTGCCATCTAAGATGTCTCAGGGTATCCAAGACATCCACACAGGGCCTGCAAATGCCATGCAGGACCTATAGGATGCCCTCATTTCTGGTCCAGCAGAAGGCCCCAAGGGATCTCGCAGGTCCCAGGTGGGTCTGGACTGCTAGACCCCCTTGGGAGCCTGGATATCCAGTTCCTCTGTGCATAAGAGATTTAGGTGTCTCAAGTTGGAGTTGTACTTACCCCTTATATTGCCCATGGTCTATAGCCTCCCTGGATAGCACACTTCATGGACCGCCCATCACTCACTTCACCTCCCTTGCTGCTGGTTTCTTTATTCACATCTGCAAGCTACTGATCACACCACCGATCTTAAACACCTTCTGAAGCCAAGCATCATCCCACCCACATTAGAATTCCCCAGGGAAATCCTCTCTCCTGCCTGCATGCCTGCAACCCCACCAGTCCCCTCATAGTACAAGCCCACCACCATCCTTGTGGATGCATGAGTCAAGGACCCGACTCCCCGACTCTGGCCAGTGTCCTTTCATTACAGGGAAGACAATGGTCTGTAAAAGGCGCTGGAAGGCTGGAGTCAGTGCAACAGCTTGTCACACACAAGAAGAATGAGAGAGTGGTACTTTCCTATGTAATTCTGGGAAGGCAGGCACTACAGGCCACTCATACTTAAAAAAAAAAAAGGGCAAGGGGGTGCCTAAAAATATGAGCAGCAACCTTCATCCCTTCCCAGCACAGGCCTGAAGTGCTTTATTTACCTCTGGTCTAGAGGCACGAGAGCCAGAGTGGTGCTGCGGCTCTTTAGGCTGGGACCGCGTGTTTTAATCCGTATGAACAGCACGCTGACTTCATTAAAGCATTCGATTAACACCAAAAAGGACCCACTCCAGCAGCTGCATTTATCACTGAGGCGACGGCGTATTTAGAGAGAGTGATTCGGTAGGCCCTTAGCGTAATCAGAATAGATGAACGTACCTTGGAGGAAAAAAAAAAAGACATAGCTTTTAATAGACCCATAAGTACACTATGAATATTTATTGTGCCCATCCTTTCAGTGGGGACACAATGAGATGGTGAGCAGAAGTGGGACAAGGCAGTGGGCAGGATCATTCTGCAATGAAAGCCCTTGTCCATAGGGTGATTGCTGTTGATGTCAGGGAGCACAAGCTGGCATGACAAACTCTCCATCAGCTCTTCAGACCATCCCCAAAACAGTGACACATCCTGCTCTACCCCTAGGAAACCCGCTGTCCTCACTGCCCTCAGAGAGGCAGTCAGCTCCAGCATGTGATTCAGACTCCAGGGGACTGTGGATACCGAGGTATCTCCCTAAGGTCATGCTGAGATCAACCATGGCGCTGGTGTGGTCTACGCAGCTAGGAGCACACAGGTAGGTGCCATGGCTCCAGGAACAAGTATCCCTACAGGGCTCAGCATCCTGGGTCCACACACCTAGGTCAGACCAAAGACCCCATGTCCCATTCCCAAAGATGGCCAACAGCAGATACCTAGATAAGAGTAGAAGAATAAGGCAATCCTACTGTCTCGACCATCAGCAATTTGTGAACCAGGGACATCCTGAGCCACTGATCGTATATTGGTGGTTAATGATTCTCTGCACAACCATTCTTCCAAAAATTTGCTGCTTCCTTCTGTTTCATCCCCATTCTTCATCTTTCCCCAGGCTTAGCCCCACTTTCCAAAGGAGTGAGGAGTTTTTTTTTTTTTTACATTTATCTTTTAGGCCTTTGAGTTTTGGAACCTTCTAATTAATGGTCCTAAAAATACGTGGTTACTGAAAGGAAGCTGAGAGAAGGAGAGAAAGGGAGAAAGAAAGAGAAAGAGAGCTAGAGGGAAGAGGTTGCCCTTTGGGAACTGGAGAACTCAGTGCAGATGATCTGAGGACCAGTTTAACAGCTGAGACATTAGAGTGTATGTATGTGAAGTTATGAGTTTACTGGAAACTAGGACAGTGGTGATTTTGCTCGAAAATCCCCAATAAAGGATGAATAACTAGGACCATATTTCCAAAAAGGGTATTTTTTAACAACCTCCTTAGGGAGAGGGGGGGGGGGTTGGAAGAGTACTTCACTTGGAAAACAAAACAAAACAAAACACTACATGGAAATTTTCATTAATCTCTGGAGGCTCTTAGGTCAAATTAGGAGATGAAATCTGATCACTAAAGTGTGAAGCAGAGGGATTTTAGCCTGCTCTAAGGGCAAATCTCAATGCAGCTTGAATATTGAAGCGTTCTGCCAAAGGTTTCTGCATGTACATGTCACCGTAACAAACACAACTTTATATAGGTCTCTCTCTATACAGAGGCAGACGTGTAGATGCAAGGAAAGATCTTTTTTTATTATTATTATTTAGTTGCACCACTAAAGATGTCAGTTTCTGTAATTCTCTCTGCCTCATTCTCTAATATACATGACCTTTAATAAGCAGGACTTACGGTTTGACAGCAAGGACTATTGAAAAACACAACGAAATCCTGGCTGGATTAAATTTTTAGTCCATTTCATTTCCATCCGCTGCTTACAGCCAAGCTGTACGTGGATCTCAAACTAAAGATGGCAATTTAGGAGGCAATTTTCTTGAATTGCAGGTACAGCAGGATGCAGAAGAAAGTAATGGCAGGATCAGGCAGTTAGCCATGGCATAAACATTTAAGCTACCGGTTAGATTTAATGGATTTTCATTCATTCACTTTCTTTACCTCTCTCATTTTTAAAAAAATATCCATGAATGAGGGGAATTTAAAAAAAAAAAAAACAAAAAAGAAAAAAAAAACCCAAACCAGGTCAATACCTTGCTGATAAAGGGCAAAATTACTGCATCTGCAGTTCCCAGTGGGGCTGGTTTCCTCCCAGTGAAAGAAACACCTCATTGAAGCACCTGCTAGCAGGTGGGCAAGAGCTCCCAGAGATTCTGTAGCAAGGTCACCCCACTTCCCATGGAGAAGATGCACCCCGTGGGTAAGCAGTGCACCGAAAACGCACAGGCCTGTGCCCTTACTGTGGCTTTTCTGGTCTGGCTGGAGTTTGTATGGCTTTTCTCGTCCTTCATACTTCAAAAGAAAACAGTATAGACAGCACTTCTTTGTGTTTAACAAAGATTTTGTGGCTTCTGGATTCTCCTGCTGAGGATGTGGTATGAAAATGGGTCTTGCAAGAAATCATGAATGTGCATCCCTTGAAAATCACATCCCTTGAAAATCACATCCCTAACTTCTGATTGCAGCATCTCAGATTCCTTCCCCAGAGCAGACAGTTAAATGTTTCAGAATACCCACTGGATAATGGGGTTTCAGCAGCCTGAAACCAGCTTGGTATTCAGTCCTGGAGCATCCTGAGGACATGGGTGGCTCCATCGTGCAGGTGGAGATGGAGAAGGGCAGTGACCTCCGTCTGCCAGAGAGGGACATGCCAGACAGGATGCTGAATATGCTAAGATTGCCCTGATCATGGCAGTGAACAAGGAATGAAATTCAGCAGCCCTCAGAGGAGGTCCACGTGCTTGGGAACCAGCAGTATGCCCCATGAATATTTCACATCTGTTGAGCGCTCGCCCTGAATTGGGAGGAGAAAAAGCACCCAGGTGCCATGGACTTGGGATTTCTCACAGGACATTTCTCTGCTCACCTCTGCCAGTCATTTTTGTAAACCTCAACTGCTGTAAACATGACCTGAATTTGAAACAGATGCAATGATCCAGCAACCTGGACTTCCAGATACAAGTGAAATTGTGTCCAAGGTGTGCACTGTGTTTCAGGAGACAGATGGACCTTTTGGCAGCTGTCCAGAGGAAAGTAGTGAAAACAATGTAAGAAAAGATCAAAGACACTGAGGCTTTTTAGTCTTGAAAAGGGAAGCCCAAGACATGAGCATAGCTTTTAAATGTTTAAAAAGCTGTTTCGAATCAGAAAGGAATTCTTCATGGACAAGGTGGATGGGACAAGACGTTCTGGTCTAGGAGGGAGGTTCAGATTAGAAGTTAGGAAACCTCTAACACTAGGAGTAATGAAGTGCTAGGACAAGTTGTGCAGGGAACAGGTGAACTCTTCATTTCTTAAAGCATCTAGAAAGAGGTTAAACACATACCTGTCTAGGATGGAAACAATCCTGCCTCGTGGCAGGGAATGAACACTCGGTCTCTCCTAACTCTATCTCTTCTTGGCATATGACCTCTGTAACAGACAGAGAAAGTGTGCCTTCCTAAAATAAATGCCTTTGGCCAGGGAGTGATGCTATTATCAGCAGTCCTCTCCTTCGGATGATTTTGCCACAGCAATTACTTTTGCATACAGGACTGGATCTTTCTGTCAGGAAGCACCCAGGCTGACCCTCGCCAGCAGAGGTGGCACGGTGGCTGAGCTCATTGGCAATAACTCCTGGAAGCCTCAGTACCCTGGGCGCCTGCAGCCACCTGGTTCCAGTCTTGCACAAGGCACTGACAGCCTGCGGTGGGGCTTAACACTAGCAACAAGTGCGAGCAGAATCAGGTTTGTGTTTCATATGGAAGACGATTAATTAACCCAAAGCTTGGACATTATAGACACATGCTTGCCGGAGTTGTCTTTCTCCAGCAGACAGAATAAGGACAGAAATCTTTGCAGTGCAAATCGGGAGATGAGGCCAAGGGATGCGCTGGGTACTGCTCACCAGCCGGGTGCTGGACCCTCCAGCCGAGGCCCTGCCACTGCAGGTTGCGTCCTGCACCGCATGTGGTTGCTGTTGCTGCAGCTGGCAAAAGCACAAAAAAAAAAGCCATGCAGGGCTCTTTCCAGTGACTGATAGGCCGGCGAAGTGCTGGGAGTTCACACTGTTTATTCAATGTTTCCCACTCAGGCACAGAGCAGAAGTGGTTGGAAATAAAAGGGAGACAGGGGAGGTGTGAACAGCCTGCAGGGACACACAGGCAGGGCAAGGAAAGGGAGGTCGGCTTGCTTGAGTGCACGAACAGAGCATTACACGTGCAAACACTAATTTACCAGCGTGGCAAGCACACAGGAGGATGCCGGTACACCCCAGGAATGCAGACCAACACACAAGTACTCACCCCAACCATAAAGAAACAGTCATTACACTTGTATAGAGAGATGCAAGCTGGCCACAGACACACACACATCGTGTTAATCGTTACGGCTGGTGTATGTGCAGGCTGACTGTAGCTGCACACACACACGCACTCTCCTGGCCGGTATAAGCACATTCAGTACATTGCAGACATACAATAAATACACCACAGCATCATACATACGAGTACATGTAAGCAAACACACATCTGCACTGTGATCATGTGTGTCCAATGGATGTACAAGACATCTCCACTTTCCCTGGTTCAGGAAGCACAGCTCCGGAGCAGGGTGTATTACTCATTTGCAGACACCATCACCGTGTACATGCAGAGATTTCCCATCTGCCCTGCACCTGGACCCTCAGACGGTATGGACACAGGCAAACCTCTGCAGTGCTAGGCCCTGGGAGGCCCAGCGACGCGCCCCTCCAAATCGCGTCCTGTGTAAGTCCAGGGAAATGCCCACATGGATTTAGAGCCTGTGATGGTAGCCTGAGACAGTAATGTTTTTCCTGTAGCTTTAATAGCTTTTTAAAAATCCTAATGTGTCATTCAGATAAAAGTTGCAGCTGAAGATCAGGAAATTCCCAGAGGGATGCTGCATGGGACAGCTTGAACTCTGCCCGTGTACGAGTTCAACGCAAAAAGGCAAACGGGATGGGGGTCATGAGAGCTCTAACATTGCTGAGCAACTCAATTCCCTCCTGGGGCTCCCTGGCTCCTCTGGAAGGTTTTTTCTATTGACATCAGCACCATTTATTTTGGCTGCACAACGCTGTCTCCAACAGCACCGCAGATCCAGTTGCATCAGGAGAGGGACTACACACAGAGCCCTGCGTCCTCACTGGGTACCAAAGTCACAGCACAGCCTCTCCTGGCTGTGCGGGGAGGGGACAGTCCCAATGATGGGGTCAGGCTGCCCCAGGGGTGCACTGTAGAGGGGACAATTGCCACGGAGTCGGGTTTTATCCTTGCTGATGCAAGTCCCGCTTCATTAGCTGCACAACATCCAGCCTGCATGAGGCAGAGCCGAATAGCAATTTGCCACCACAGCTCCCCTTGGTTTCCAATCAGACCATTTACCTGGGGGCCAAAGCCTGCGTTTAAGTGCCTCACTTCAGAAACCCCTGCTTGCGATGCTCTGCTGAAGCATTTCCATCACAGAAATCTCCATAACCTGCAGCCTCAACAGCGAGGCCAAGGGCTTGAATGAGTCACAAAGGCTCAATTTCCCTGCCGCACTCCCGGGGAATAACATTTGCTTATTGACCCCTACCTGGGGCTTTTCGGGGATTAGTCTCTAATGCAGCCTGGCTGGGGGTGGGATGCAGAGCTGTTGTAAGCTGACCTGCTCCCTTGCTCTCAGAGAAGTTTGCTTTATTCTTTGACCATGGGTTTTTATGTTTTTTTGGGTTTGCGCTGTGCAGCTCTGCACAAGCACCAGGCATTGGGACATTTGTTTCAAGATGGAGCACCCATGTCCAGGTGGGACGCGCTGTGTGGAAAAAAAAGGGTTTACCTTTGCTGCTGTGTCTTCTGCAGAGCTGTGATTCCCCGGGGCTGGCTGTCAGTCTGGCTTCTTTCACTGGTACTAGTCAATCACAAACAGGTATGAAAAATAAACCTGCCAAGACAGGAGAAAAAACAACAGAAAACAATCAGTGTTTGCTGAAAGGGAGAAAAGCTGAGCGGCACAACATTAATTCCCACTTTCTAACACGGTGTCACAAGATTACAGGAAGCTTTACAAAAAATCAGCAAAGGATAATTATTCTTGAAAGGCTAAGATTTGGCAGGCATGTCTCCTTTGCAAAATTTCCCCAGCGCTGGGGCTCTGGTTATGTCTGACATGCAGACCCAGCGGATGATCAGCTGTGCTGTTGGTTACTGTCCTGGGGGTGAAGGTACGGAGCTCAGCTCAAAAGGGAGGATACTAAAACGAGAATAAAGTTCCCCACTCTGTCTGGGTTTGGATGAACATGCCAGCACACGCTAATCCGCTAAGGGCTGAGGCATGTGTCGAGCGCTCTCTTCCCTGAACAAGTTACCCAACACGCGGTGACCGAGGGCACCACGTTTGCCTCTCATTCGCACTCACCTACGCGGGTGCTGTCAGCTTCAGTGACCCAGCAGCTGTGTGTCCCCGAGTGGAGACATCAGGCACAATGCCAGCCTTAGACATTTACCCCAAAAGCATGCTTAGAATTGGTGTCAGTCATGGGTCTCAGCAGGTTCCACCTCACTTCTCTGGGGCTAGAAGGTTTCTTGGTGTGGCAGTAAGCCATGCCACAGCTGACAGCACCCATACCCCTGGGATGTCCCCCATCATGCAGTAGCTTTTCTGCAGCATCTCTGTGCCAAGACTTATTTCTCACAGTGCAAGCCATATAGCGCATCCTTCTTTTGGAGAGGCATCAGAGACCTTGAATGACCTTTTGCAGGCTGGGCTTCCAGTTGAGGCCTTATAAGCAAGTGCTAAGTAAAGGCTGCAAACCTCTGCCGCTGTGGACGTGTTGATGTGGTTGTGGTGAGGGGTGACTTCCAACCAGTGCTATCCTATGGGAAATTCCTTCTACACATACGTAATCTGAGGAGCAATGCTGCACTCTGCATGCGGAGCTTGCTTTGTAACAAAATCATCGTTATTCTTGCCCGAGCCGAAATCTTGCTTGGGGTCAGCACTGCCTAAGGCTGGCCTGTTTGTGAGCTCTTCTGCAGACGTTCGGTCCCTGGGTGGATCAGAGCCCCGCTGGTAAATAGAGCCTCTGTTCCCTGCCCCTTCCTCTTGCTTCAGTACCTTTGCTGGAAGACCATTAAGCTATTGGAGATGAGCCAGCAATTCAGAGCCGAATCAAAGCCAACAGCCCCAGACTGCAGCCTCACTGTCTTCCAGCACAACAGGCTGCCTGCAGGCAAGTTCAAACAAATGTTGCCGGAGCGCCAATCTTTCAATGCAGGTACAAAACAGATACTGTGGTTCAATACAGCCGTACCGCACTCTGACATACAAATAACTGGTTGGTGACATGAGGGAACAAGCCTAAATAAATCTTCTGGGTAGAAAAACTGAGGAGATTCGGAGGACAAAGCTGCTTCCAAGTTTCCGTGCAACTTTGCAGGAAGGTGGGCTGGGCTCCCCGGGAAGGGAGAAGCTGACAGGAGATGAATCTGCGTGGCTGTGAATAGCGACCGAAATGCGGTGTGCATTTCTACTCCTATGAAAAAGTACAAGAGCTAAGAAGCGGTAAGGCCATTTAAATGTGTTCCGGTTGATGAAAGCTGAGTACATCCGTGCAAGACACAGCAGAAAGACAGGGACTTAGACCCAAAGGCCACATATAGTGGTCCACATTTTGGCAGTGAGGGTGAGCGGGTGCAGGTCTGATAAGGGTGACCAGAACTGCCACCCCCTACCAGTTTCTAATAAATAAATAAATAGCTAGATAAATAAATAAATAAATAAATGTTATTCACCAAAAAACCCATAATAGCAAGCTGAGCTTACAAGTGCATATGAGCACTCCCAACAGGATCGATCAGTCTACATGCCGAGCACAAGAGACAGATAAGAAGCAGCCGCTGCGGAGCGGAGATTGTACAGCGGACGGAGTGCTCTGGAGACCCTTAACCTGCTGGAGAATGAGAGGCTTCATGTGATTTTTCACAGATATTTGTACTAAGGATGGAAACTCTGATGTGCTTAGAAGAGAAACCGCAGTATCAGGAGCAACACCAAAGCCTGCCATGCTGA
The DNA here is from genome assembly GCF_036417535.1 of Chlamydotis macqueenii. NCBI lineage: Eukaryota > Metazoa > Chordata > Aves > Otidiformes > Otididae > Chlamydotis > Chlamydotis macqueenii. The sequence goes on along the minus strand of NC_141593.1, from coordinate 8,779,837 downwards.
AGGCATTTACACTGCAGCAGCAAACAGCCCAGGAGAGGCACGGGTGGCCATCAGTTTCTGATGGGAAGCCAAACTAACAGTTGCTGGGAATGTCACAGATCCCAAAGATGAAGTGGGAGGATGAGCCCCCAAAAGATTTTGCTGCTGGAACTGATGGTAGGCAATTTCCTGAACCCTCTTGAGGGCATGGGTGCCTGGGTATCTGGCCTTGGTGCGGGCACAGCAGTTCTGCTCCATCCTGTCATAGCCAAAACTACCAGGGTGTTATTTTCACAGTGGACCTCTTCAAAAGATGGGTCCCTCTAAGCTCAGCACCCAGCTTTCCCAAAGCAGGAGCTGCCCTTATGCTCCGTTGCTCATGGGGGTCACAGAGCATCAGGTGAGCAAGGGTTTCCAAAGAGAGCTGGCTCCTCCTGGGAGCACATACCTGTCTCCACTCCCATGGAGGTGCTGAAGAGGCTGGCCAAAGATGGCAGCAGAAATGAAGACAGACAGACAGCAAATGCCTTTTTAGCATCCCAGTAACTCTAAGGGACAATTTGCGCAGTCCTGGTCAAATTGCCGTGCTCGGGGGGCTATCTCTATCAGTGGGAGGAAAGAAGACTCTCAGGATAATCCCAATCTGTGATGTGCACCTCAAATCCCTTGGACAAGGGCGTCCCAGCCCATGGTAAAGGTATTCAAAGACCCACACACACAATGCAGATCACACAGAATCACAGAAATGAAGCTGCAAAGCAGTGATATTAGTAAGGGATGATAAAGCTTTGCCATCTTAGATGATAAACATCGTCAGTGGCTGCTTAATAGGTAATGTGGGATTGGCACAGTCCCAGGGCAGATGTAACACGCCTGCGAGTATGTACGTGTGTGACTTCCCATAAATCCACGTCTGACATGAGGACCTTTGTGAACTGGGTTATAAATAATTAGCTGGACATGTCTGTATTTCTTTTTGCAGCGCTACCGTCGCTAGGACAAAAGCTGAGGTCTTCTGCCCTCACAGTGTCTTGGATTGCATGACCAGAAGGGGCAGGTGACGGTTCAGGCAGCATAACCCCTCTCTGCAACCTGTCCAGACATCCTGTAATGAGTCCGGCAGTTTGTGCTCAGCCAAGAAACCCAGCCCATCCTATCTGAAGAAATCCTGAGAAGGTTAATACAATATAACCCTTGGCAGCTCATTCCTGGTATAAATGAGGTCTTATTTTGAGGAATTTATGATTAAAGTGAATAAAGAACAGTCATCTTTCCAAATATAAGCTGAAGGTAGTCTCTGATTTATTTCTCATGATGCATTTGGTCATGTTCTGTTGTCTTTGCAAATCTCTATTTTTATTGCATTGACATGTTTCTCAGGTTTAGGTTACATTTCTAATAAATATCCAATGCCATGTTGATTTCCTGTATCGTATTTCATTAGTCTTAGAGAAGAACGGAGCACCATTTTTATAGAAACCAGCAGTCTTAAAAGGAGATTCTAACACGGGGCTTGTCTGTGTTTAGCAAGTGATTGCTAGCTCTCTAACAGTGCCCGTATTGTTAGAAGCAGTACTACCTGCCTTCGCATGGACTTGGTTATCTCAGGATAAAGGTGCCTTATGTCCATATAACTATTTCCATGTGTGAAGAGGAATAACTCATAAACTATAAATCAAGGCTTTTTAGTGACACAGCTTTAACTGGTAAAAATCACACTGCTAATGGAGCCGTGGCTGAAACAGGGAGAGAAATCTTGGTCTAGAGAGAGAAATTCCTGGTGTGGAAGCCATCTGTGTAGGAAAAGTGTTTTAGGATCCCTGTCTGCAGTTGTGCATCAGTATTGTACTGGAGTATACTGGTCTGCTTTGGTCATCACAGTGAAATAAGTACGGAGAAGATATTCTGCCTCAGGACTGGGTCACGGAAAGAAAATTGACCCATTCTCCCCAAGTGCTAGGGTGTCAGCATGGGCAGAGGAGGTCTTGGGACCAAGTCCCCTGCCTCTGGCTCAGGGCACAGTTGCCTGAAGCTGAATCCCAATGCATTTCCCACCCCATGTCCACATGGGAAATCCTGTGAAGTCTGAAGTCCGTCTCTTGTGGCAAAGCCCCCAAGCAGAAGAGGAATCTTCCAGGACTCCTAAAAAGAGGACTAACACTGGAGGGACAAGGCAGTGTGTGATGGGAAAGACATGAAGGGAAAAGGTGGCGGTGGCATCTCCCACGGAGGAATAACTCCCTGCAGGGTGTGCTCAGCCCAAGGCCCCAGCATGTGTTTCTCTCACCACTGTGCACCTCCATCATTACACTACAATAAGGGACTGAAATCTTTGTTATTCAAATATCCTCCCCGAGATAAACAGCATTATCCTCAGTATTTTCAAGGATCCCTCTCATAGACATATCTCTTTTTTCATTAACTCAGTTGCTGGAGATGAAATCCCTTCTTCCTAATTGCTCTGCTCCAGCCATCCTTGTTACTCTTCATGAAAGAGACAGACAATAATCCTAATATCCTCCCTTTTTTGTTGCTGTTGCTTAACAAGAAGAGCCTTGAAATCATTGCCCCTTATTTCCCAGACCTAGCCAGCCGATAGGAAATAATTAACTCCTATCTGTGTTGACAGAGTGGTGGCTGGTGTGTAGCCAGTTCCAGGTAGTTTGTTATTCCTGCTTTATCACCTGCTGCAGAAGGGAGGCTGCAAGATATTTAGCAAAGCTCTGCCTGGGTGTTTATCACTACAAGTTTGAAGAAACACTGCTAGTAATTATTTCATTTTATTTTATTATTTTCTTAAATAAAGGGTTTTGTTTAGTCTCAGTGAGGCAAATGACAACTCTTCTTGGACTCGTTTCATTTAACAAACAAGATTGTCTCTGCTGCAGTCTGTGCTCCAGCAGATGATCACACGGAGACACCCAAGGGATGCAGAAAGCTGGGAGCTGCTCAGCGGCGGCATCAGAGCTGGAGCTGCTTGAGCTGCCCACACAGCTCATGTTGGGGAGAAGGCAACAGGATGCTTGGAATTTGACCAAGCTTGCAATCAACTGCTGCACAAAAGCAGCTTTGTCTGATCATCCCAAAGGTCCCCTCAGCTCAGCATCCAAGAGTAGCCAACAGCAGGTGCCAAGAGAGGAGCATGAGCCAGCATCTCTAATCGATATTTCTCCATGCATTGTGACTGGCATCTTGGGACTTTCTGCCGTAAATGTGGCTTCCGTGGATGTCTCCAGCAGCTTTATTTGAACCCATTAAAGCCTTCAGCACCCACAGCATCCCACAACAAGGTGTCTGCAACTGTATTAGGTGCTTGTTTTGAATCTGCCACCTGTTTATTTTACCGTACTCTTGTTGGAAAGGACAATGAGCAACTTTTCCCTGTGCTCACTCCCACTGCCACTCAGGATTTATTATCTTCCTTCCCTCCAGCTGTGACTGAAAAATAATGTTGCTAAGTCTCAGCTGAGGTAAAAACGCATTAATCACTACCTTGATTAATTACTGAAGGATCATTTCCTTTCTATGATACATGGAAACCCCCAAACTTCTTGAATCAGAAGTACACTCAAGGTGTTCCATGTCACATCCATCATCTCCATGAACATCACTGTTGACAGAAGCACATGTGGCTGCTCAGACATCCTCCATGCAGTGCTAGAGACACGTTGTCAAACTTCTGCCTTGCTGGGCAGGGTGTGTTAGCAATCCAGCACCAGCAAAGCACCTCAGTTTTGGGAAGATGTCCCGTGGTCCTATGGTGATGCTCTGGTTCCCAGTCTCCCATCCCTGCTTCTTTATAACATTGACGCCCGTGACACCTCAGCTGTCACACAGGGTTGTGTGCACGCTGGAAACTGTCCTTAGACCTGTGGAAGAGCTCAGGTAGGTTTCAGTTTGCTCTCACAGGAAACAAGATCATTTTGCAAACATACCACAACTTGCAGTGGGCCCTGCACATCTTCCCCCATTGAACACAGAGGAACATGCCTGTTTCCCTCTTCCTGGGCATGGCTGAAGAATCTCAGGATGGGAAGCTGTTGTCCATCCCGCTCCTCTGCAGGACGGGACAGAAGGTTTCACTCTCCAGGATTGTCAAACTGGGGCTATCCACTGACACGAAATTCACTCTGATGGGAGAGGAGGGTGATGATGGCAAAGCAGCTGTCAGCAGGTTCCTTGTGGCCACAGAGAAAGAGCTATGTCATGTCATGGGGAGGATTTGTCTCTTATCTCTGCTCTGACTTCTTCACACAGCTTCTCTCTCCATTCCCTGCAGTTTTCTAGCTTATCAGCTCCTCTGCCTGGTGATCAGATAAGTGGTCTTTAAGGCAGGGGACTGGAGAGCAGCAGATCAGAAAGACACCCTTGGTCAGAAGCAGCTGTCCTGGAGTAGAATCATAGAATAGTTTGGGTTGGAAGGGACCTTTAAAGGCCATCCAGTCCAACCCCCCTGCAAGGAGCAGGGACAGATCAGGTTGCTCAGAGCCCCGTCCAACTTGGCCTTGAATGTTTCCAGGGATGGGGCATCCACCACCTCTCTGGCAACCTGTGCCAGTGTTCTACAACTCTCAGTGTAGAAAGTTTTTTCTGTGTCTAATCTGAATCTACCTCCCTCTATTTTAAAACCATCACCTCTCATCCTATCTCAACAAGGCCTGCTGAAGAGCTTCTCTGCAGCTTTCCTGTAGGCCCCCTTTAGGCACTGAAAGGATGCTATAAGGTCTCCTTGGAGCCTCCCCTTCTCCAGGCTGAACAGCCCCAACTCTCTCAGCCTGTCCTCACAGGGCTCAGCTCAGAAGTGGATCTCCTCTTCCGCATGCTGAGGTTGCAGAGAGAGAGACCTTGGCTCTTCCTTTGTTTTGCCCTCTGGCTGCCAGGCTCTGATCCTCAGTGGTGGACATTGTAATGGAAACACTTTTAAATTGTTGTAACCCATTATTTGAGTTGGATGATATAGGAATAACTCCAGCAGGAACCACCTGAACCAATGGAGGACAAGCCTTACAAGAAGCAGTGCAAGTGCAGCAGTGACCCAACCTGAGCTGGCTTTGGTGCCCAGCAGCTCCACACAACACATCACTTCTCCTGTGCTGAGTGACCACCATAACAGATGGAGCCCGAAGTCATGGACTAAATGAAACCAATGGACATTTTGTGGACATTTATGGAAATTTTGTGGACATTTACGGACATTTTACAAATGTTTCACAGGGGTGGTCCATAGAATAAGGGAATGATATCCTATCAAAGGATGAAAAGGATGGTGGTGTGCAATGAGAATGTATTGGACAGTGTGAGACCTGAGCGTGACGTAAATGGTATGGAATAAGGGGTGGAGAATGTGCTGGTTTTGGCTGGGATAGAATTATTTTTCTTCATAGTAGTTAGCATGGGGCTATGTTTTGGATTTGTGCTGAAAACAGGGTTCAGACAGAACCTTTCCCTGTTGGGTAGCAGCATCTTTCCTGCTGGTTTCCAAGCCTGGGTTTCCCAGGCTGGTGACTGCTGGTGACCCACCAAGAGCTGCTCTGACGGCATAATCCTGAGGTGGTGTTTGGTTCTGCCAGACACAACTTGGATGCAGCGAGCACTCCGCTGTCCCCGGGGCTGTTTGGAGATGCTTTGCCTCTCCGGCAGGGAGGAGGGAAGAGCAGAGCATTTCCAACCAGAGCCAAGAGAGCTAATGGATACATTTCTTTTCCCAAGGCAGGCAAATTATTTCTGCTCCCAGCTGACCCCTCGACCACAAAAAAACCACTATAAAACAGCAAGAGTGTGTAAAAAATAAACACAGGCACGCATCAGCCTTCCGGATTCCCGTCCCCTGAGCCAGAGGAGCTTGGGCCGCGGGCAGAAGGAATGTGGTGTTGCATCGGGAGCCATTGAGATGGAATCAGGGACAGGAACATTTTATAACTGGCCTCTGGACCCCGCTGAGGAGCAGAAAGAAGGAAGAAGAGCATGAGTGATGACTGCTCATATTGCAGAGGGGGGTGAATTTGAATCTTATCGGCATGTTTTGCAAGAGTTGGGATTTACAGTGTAAGCTGCTTGCTCTTCTCCTTTAGCTCTTGCTGTCTTGGCTTCTCTGGCCAAGTTTACATCAGGGCTGTCCTGAGCAGAGGAGTTATAACATGTGGGACAAGATTCATGCTGCAGGGTCTCAAGGATCTGTAGGGAAGTGTATAATAAATTGAAGCAGCTTTTTGCCTCTTACTGTCACCTTTCAGCCTGGCAGAGCCAGAGAGAGCGGGATACAGAAGCCAAGCGGGTTTTCACTCTGCAAGAGGAGTCTGAAGGGATGCCAGGGTCAGACTGTAGAAGTCTAATATAGGCTAAGAGACATTGCCTTTCACTTGAGACAAGACAACCTGCACTGAGATTGAAGACCAGCAAAATTCATATCAAGAAGATAGGCACATAGTCGACCTGGGTTTCGCCATCCTCAGCAATGGACTATGATAGACATTCTTGCTTTACCCAGAGGTTTTGCTTCATCAGATTGGGAGAAGGAGGTGCCAAGTGGCTTTGACCTCTGCTTGTATAAAGAAATATGAATGTCAAACTAACCAACTGCAGTATGGGAATGGGCTAAACCTCCCTAGCTCTGCTCCTGGACTCCCAGAGAAATCCATCCCAGACAGCTCACAGGGACTGAGATGACACAGGAAGATTTACCTCGGAACATCTGCCCCCAGTTAGTCTCCACCAGCATCTGCAATTTGTTTGCTTTCCAAGGATGTGTTTTACCACAGAGAACTGGAGCCACTCAAATGCAGAAGGTAATTCCACCCAGCATACAACATTGCTGCCCTCTGAGAGGATGAGTGTTGCAAGCTGATTGTGCCAGGACCTCAGCCAGCAGCACTGCGGTGTCTCCAGCCCCAGAGCCCCATGGCAGCAGTATGTGGCGCTGTGTCCATCCTGGTCTGACTCCAGACACCTGGGCTCCTGCCATGCTAGAGGACTGACAGAAAAAGCTGCTGACTGTCTTCTGGCTGTCTCAACTCAACCCTCTTACAGCCCGAGGAGTAAACCAATTCTTCAATACTCAGATTTCATATCCTGACAGTAAGTATTTTTCTTAAAAAGCCATTTCGGGAAAAAAAAAATATTGCTGATGGTGTTGAGGGACGGCAGCGGCAACATGAGGGAAAATAAGTAATTCTGAGAAATTCCCTGAAACAAGTAACCTACATTTTTTCTCACCACTGCATCACTAACTGTATCTCTTTAATGCATTTATTTTTGAAAAGATCCAAAACATATAAACAAAAACAACAGATTCCTTTCAAAACCCGGCTCTGCTAGTAAGAATTGGGGATTAAACCCAGACAACACACAAATAAACATTTGCCTTTTGTGAACCACAGCTGCCTCCAGCAGCAGCCACCCCAGACCCATACCAGCAGCCAGGTCCCTCCCGCCTCCTGCCCCTGCTAGGTACCACCACATCCTCTGTCGCAGCACAACAGTCATTGCGGTACCGGGGTGCGTTTTGGTGCCTGTTCTGTTGGGCTGGTACTGGACCACCACTGTGCTCTCCTTCCTTTCCTTGCCGTTTTCAAGCCCTGGGTGAGCCCAGTTCAGACCAGAAATGTCAGTTTGCAAATGCTGGTGTAAAAGAGGTTATTTCCAACCCAAACAGGCTACTCTTGGTGGTGGTTGGCTTGTAGCAAGCCGTTCTGAGTGCTGCCATTCAATATTACTTCCCTCTTCTTAAGCATTTAACTCCAAAACTCTTATTGATTTAGACTGAGGTTATAAAATCAGCTGAGGGTTTTTAAATCGGCTAGTCACAGTTCCCATGAAGCTGGAGACTCTACGTCCCTGGTCACCTACATTTGTTATGTGCAGTGCCTTCCGAGCACAAATTTTGAAATATTTAAAACATTGCATTTCATTGTTCAGACAGCGAAGTGCCAAAGGGCATGGGGCCGGCTGCAGAATTCAAACTGCTCTGCAGAAAACACTTTCGGAGCGAGAAGCTAAAGCTGGGTTTATGAAACGTACTTGGAAGGAGCTCAGCGGCCTAAATCCCAGTGCTAACAGAGCAGTTCTGAGTCGATGGCAAATAACAGGCTCTTACTGTCCAACCGCAGTGCAATTCCTCTGAGCTTTGGCAGAGGGTAATTCCGGTGTCAGATATTTTCATGAGACCCTACTTGACATTTTGGCCGGAAAGCCTGTGGCATGTTTTGATATTCCCTGATACACCGCATTAACCGCATGGATTTCCTCCGCTGCTTTGACTGACACCGCTACCCGCTCAGGCAGAAAGGACAGTGGCTGGATGAGCCCTTCTCCCCGGCTCCCCCCATTAGCACACAAAGCATCAGGCTATTGAAAGCATGTTGCTAGATCCAAAATCCCCTGGGATAAACAACCACTGTTCTGGAGCCTGCGTGGCTCTGTTCTCCCAGACAGATGCATATGCAATTTCCCAAGGCACGGCAGACACTGAATACAATGCTTCTGATAAGGCTTCTCCAGAAGAGGTGGGTGCGACAGTTTTGCTCTGCTCTTGGCATCGCTTGGCTTGCCACCACCTGGCTCAAGGTACTGGTGTTGCTGCAGGTTAATGAGGCACTACCTACCCAGGAGGTCTTAGGTGATGCCTCCTGCCCAGCTGGGATCTCAGGCAGCAGCAGCATGCTGAGGAAGACTCCAGCAGTGGGTCCCCACATGTGAGATGCAGCGGGTAGCCTGACTGCCTCACAGCTGGAAAAAGCATTCACCTGATGGGGACATCTCCTTGAAGGGAAGCCCATGTTCCAGATGCAGCCCCTGTCCTGGGATCTGCCACACTCTGTCACCTGGCGTGGCACAGGGACGCAGCAGGTGATTCAGGAAGACAAGGCTCCGCTTAAGAGCAGGAGGATGCTGAAAGAGAGGCTGGAGTGCAGGATGAGCACTGAGCGCAAATCAGGAGGGATTCAGCTGATGGTCTAGACCCAGATCCTGTCTCCTTGTCATTGTCCCACCTACCCTACACACCATGTGCTAGCCACCAACTCATACCCCTTGCAAATGCAACTCCACATCCACCTAATCTACTCCATAACAAGACCAGGGCCAAGTGAAGCTAAGCCCACAGCAAGAGGCTCAGAGAACGCCCCAGGTCCTGCAGAAACTGTTGTTACCCTACTCCTCACACTGAGTAGGGTGAAGGAACAGCCCTCCTGACAGCAGACAGGTTGCCACTGGCTGTCACCATGGACAAAGGAGATGGTTGCATGAGCCAGGAGAACACCAGAGAGGCCTTGAACTTTGACAGCATCGGGGCTGCAGTGGTCCAGAAAGCTGCAGAGATGTTTTCCAGTGGATATCTGGGAGTTATCACATGGGAATGGTTTCCAGGATGCCGAGGATGCTGAAGGCATTCAGGAAAAGATACCTGAGCCACGTTCAAGGCACTGCTACTGTGTGTTCCTATGGACAAGACTTAAAATCGAGAAGCATGCACATCATCTACCCACTTCTGCATCCCTTCCGTAATCCTGTGTGCTCTCTCCTAGCAGGCAGTTTCTTTCCCCTCTGGGCATGAGGCTGTTCCTCATGGGGTCCATAACTACTTCAATGCCCTAATGACTGGTTCAGATCCATTTGCTCCTGCTGTGGGAGCCTGAGCATCTTCAGGGAGAGAGGACAATGAAGGGAGGGAAAGCACGCGACGTGCTCCGTGCCAGTATAATAAACTTTGGCAGATTAGTGGGGAAGGTGGACCAGGCAGCGGGGTGAGAGGCAGAGGGCAGCGTCCCAAAGGCAAGAGGAGGATTTGTTGCCGACTGTTGAGTAGGGTAGCAGGGAGCAGACAGCCGCAAGGAGGCATGGAAAGACCAGACTGGGAGGCTGCCAAGGAAGAGAGAGAGATGCATTAAATCTTATTTGTCTTTAAACAAAGTGTTCTAATTGCTAACAAAGGGATTTCAAGCAAATTGTAGTAAAACTGAGTTATTCTGATCAATTATACAGTCAAGCAAATTACGGAAGGAGTCTGAAATATTGCCAGATACAAAAGAGAGATGGAGAAAGAGGAGGAGGAGTTGCAGAGAGAGTTGGGGAGGCAGTAATTTGAGGGAGGAAAATTACTTGATGGCTTGATAAGGAGAATTATTAAGCATAAATTTGAGATGCAAGATGCTAAATCTGAATACAAAATCAAGGGAAGAAATTGAAATAGTGTTTTAAGGCTGGTGAAATCTGAGTGGGGCAAAGAGAAAAAGTATGTACAGACAAGCATTAGAGACAGATGCCGTAGAAGTGTCTGTACAGATCAAGGATAGCTTTCTGGTGAAGACACTGGCCCAGTCCTGAGCTGGCATCAAGCCATGTTGCTGCCATGGACCTCCTACTTGACCCACAGCTTCTTGAAAGCACTTAGCAATGACCAGGTTTTGTTACTGGAATAGTCACGAGGGCCGTGAATCCAAGGTAACAAGAGGAGCGGGACACCAAGGCTGACTCCTTAGCCTTGTCACGCCTTGCCTGAAATCCACAGGTGATGCTTTCTGCTCTCTGTTTTGAGGATTTAAGCTAGAGTCACTCAACGTGTATCCATATAGCATCCAGAGCAACAGGCAGGGATGTTGTAGGGAGTACAAGACAAGTCAAACCCCTGTCTTAAAGGAAAAAGAGTGAAATCCCACCACCACACACAACTGCAGGGCTGGTGGCTCTGACTCAGGGACAATGTACATTGGGATGAATGAAATAATTGGGCCCTGCCCCACTCAGTTCCTGGAGGTTCCCAGCCACGCTGCTGGGGTATTCGGGGCACTGGTGAAACAGCCATCTAACTGCTGCGGTTTGCAGCCTGGCACGTGTGAGTAAGTCACTTCCAATTTAATTTTTCTGTAATATATGATGGGATCACTTCATATCACATCAGCCCAGCTCACTGAGCTACTGCCTGCTCTGTGTGACACACACGGAGCAGGCAGCAGGATTAGGGAGCACATCCTCACTGTTTTGTACCGGATGAACAGGGACAAGTTGCACCACTCAGGGCTGGCAAAGAAGGGTTTGCTGGCTTTTAGGCTCTAGCCTCCTGCTAGAGCTGAGTTTAGTTCCAAGGGTGGAAAATCCGGTGCTTACACTGAATTTCAGGATCATAAGGCTGTGGTCCTTGTGTTGAGTACCTCTGTAAAGCTGCTGCACAGCCAGTCCAGAGAGCTCTAACCCAGAAATGCAGTACTCTTCCACCCAATTACCGTGTGTGGTTCATAACCCTGCAGCTGACAGGGTTAATAGATTATTGGCATGAAGGGCTGCACAGAGAGGCTTTTAAAACGGGAAGAAGAGAAAGACCAGAGATTATTTTTAATGGTGTTTATTTGTCAGAGAACTCCAGAGCTTGTGGGCTTCTGTCAGGCTGGAAGTTCTGAACCCAAAGAGGAGATAAGAGAAAAGATTAGAGTATTGCTGTGGCAGTGGAGTTCGTGTGTGTTGTGTTATTAATATTTGTAAAGTACTTTTTGAAAATGAAAAGCACGATAAAAGCTCTAAGTGCTGTGTTTAGTAGGAGCTGCAGAAGAGGAACTTAAGTCTGAGAGGACACTTCTCAGTTATCAGTGCACAGAGAGCTTGCTTTTGAGGGGACCCCGCAGTCAGACGCGGCCTGAAGTGGCAGATGAGCTGTTCAAAAGCCGGTACAAGGAGGGCATACGAACACTGCAGAGTGCAAGGAAGGCTACTATGTCATGCACCAAAAAAAAAGGAGCCACTTAAGATTTTTAGTATGGGGAAAAGCCATCAGATTTGCTGGTCCATTTCTCTGGATCTGGCACAGGAGTACTCTCTGGAAGGCACATACTTTAGCTAATCTTTCTTCAAAAAACTCTTGGACAAGTGACTTCCTCACATTGTTTATAGAATTTCTGCAGTGGAGGGAAGATCCTGACCAGGGGAGGGTAAAGAAGAAAGCGCTGGAGATCCTCTGGTAGACCAGTCACTTCTGACATGCACCAGCAAGTTACGTGGTCTCAAGCTATCAATGAGCTACTCTCAGGGCTCAGAGCCAGCATTTTGGTTTCAGACATTTCATTTTTGGGATCATTGTTTCACCAAGGCAGTGATTCCCACACAGAGCCAAGGTGAAGCTCTCTTCACATTGCTGCAGTTCCAGCTCCAGGGCCCTCCTCCACCTCTGCTGGTTGATGGACTATAGCCAACAGCATTTTTTTCCAGTGAATCCATAAATAGATCTGCAACATCCCCACTGACAACCCTGAGGAGCTTTCTGAGCCACCTTTGTCAAAGTAGAAAGACCTAAGAGCCACCTGAGGCTGCGGACAGGTATTGATGGTGTAGAACCCCTGTCCCCAGTGACAGGCATGTTCTTGTTTCCCTGTTGCTTGCCACTCTCTCTGACAAAACACGCTTGTGGTTTAGCACAGATATTTCCTCACACATCACTCCCTATGTCAGAGCTTTTCAGAGCTTTTCATCATCCCAAGATTGCATTTTTTTTAACCCCAACATTAAAAACCTGTATTTGACAGGGAGAGAGGCACCAGCCGGGTTTATGTGGCTGTTTTCTTGGTTCAGCTTGTGTTTGCAGTCATGCGTTGACCTTCACCATCCTTAGGGCATGTCCAGTTGCACATTAACCCATGTTGGAGGTCCCAGCCTGCTGAGAGCATCCAGGGCACCTCTCTTTTCCCCAGCTCCCTTCCCATACCCCAGCAGCCAAAAGGGACTCAGAAACTTTCCCCGCTCCTCATGACTTTACCGGCAGCTGGTTCAGCCTCTGGTAAGGAGCAGGCTGGAGCCCCTCTGCTCACAGTTCTTGCAGCAGCTGGCTGTGCTGTTGTCTAAGAGTGGTAAGTCATAGTGATAAATGTGGATATTTCACCTTCCACCCTTCCCTTCAGTATCTCAATTCCTGGTGCTGAGAAGTAGCCATACAGGCACTACGGCTTCCCCAACCTGCAACGTGACAGATGTTATGTATACCCAAAATGGCACCTGCCCCCAACAAGAGCTCCTATCTTGTATTTATAGCCCACTGTCACTGCTAGATTTATGCCCTTCAAATATTTGTCAGCTGTTATCCCACCTTCCCTGCACATCATTTAACAGAGCTTGACGTATGTAAGCACTTTTAATCTTTCCTCATGAAGCAATTTCCCCCTCCCCAGGGCCTCTGATCATATTTGTAACTCTTCCTTGAGACAGCGTCTGTTCGTCATTGCTGCTCTGATAATACAGCGAGGGGCACAGCAGCCCAAGCACACAGGCAGAAGAGGGGGGAGCACCATTTCCCATTCTCACGCTCAGCTGTCTCCCGTGCCGCCCCTCCTAAGAGCATCTTTGGCTGCTTTCTTCTTTGCTGGCCGCTGGTCTGTTCCCAAACAGGCTCACTGTTCCTGCTAAAAACCCCAGTCCTGGATTATTTCGCAATTTGCCTGAGCCCAAGAGGGATTTCATTTTCTTTCCTTCCTGTCTTTCTAACATCTCTGGTGTCTCTTTCTATTATTACCCGATCTGCACTGGCGTTTGCAATGCCTCCCTACTGAGGCAGGAGAATGTAATTAACAACCTGTTTACCTCTCCTTCCAGATCATTAATAAATATGTTAAATGAGATCGCTACCTTTCCGAGTGATGCAAAAACTGGATGAGGCACGTAGCTTGTGTTTTAACTTGGTGCTGTTTTCAACCCATGCCAGTGTCAGTGAGACTCCTTAAGAGCAAATTCCCTTCCCAATCTGCAGCTAAACTGAAATTCATTTCCCCTTAACCTGGTGTATGCTCATCCCTTCACATCAGCTCTGGTGAACCTGGTGATGGGAGATCAGAGCTGATGCCTGAAGGAGGTATAGTCGGCTGATGCAGGATCTGCGTCTCACTACAGAGTTGACTTCCTACTCATGGACTACTGTTGTGACACTCCATCCACAGGACCTCAAAGTATCACCGGTCCCGTGAACAACTTTCGTCCCCAACTTTATTATCATTAATCCAGGTGGGTGTTTCCTTGACAGTGAGCTCAGATACACATTTAGGACCAAACAGGTGATACAGCAAGCAGGAGCTCAAGGCAGACAGGTTAAAAAGACACTTTTTTCATAAACTTGATTTTTAGCTGTTTTTTAAATTTCTCTCTAACAGTTGCCTATGCAAGCAAGGGAGATTTTGGTGAGGCATTAATGAAAAGTCTTTCTGAGTTAAGGCTCTGTTGCCTGATGGCTAAAAGGATGACAAGAGAAGCATGTGCTTGGTTTCACTAGAGCTGCTTCTACCCCAAGGCAGGGAACAGCCTAAAAAGCTCCTGATGTTGCCTTCCAGTTCCTTGACTATGTGATGTCCACAAAACAGTCCTTCCAAGATCAGCCAAGAGAGTGGCAATCAGTGTTACCTGCTTTTATCCCAGCTGCATGGCTTTGCCTTTGGCTTTACCTCTCCTGCTGGAGGGAAGCTGGAGTAACTGCTCTCTGGACCCTGAAGACAAAGACCCCCTGCCCTCTATTCAGGTTTCTTGAGGATTGCTGTCATAAGTTACAGAGATACAACTAAATAGACCTGCAACACCATTTCCACTTGACTTAAGGCCTGCTTGGTGGAAGATGAGAACTCCACTGCATGGCAGAATTGGATTCTTTGACCTTATTCTGGTTCAGGAAAAAAAAAAAACAACAAACCAACTATTTGAGGATGCTCCAAGAGAGGAGACACACCCTGGGGCAACCCATTTGGTGGTCTGGCTTGGCAGCCCATGAGTCCCAGGCAGATGCAGGGGTCTGCAGTGACATTATCTGCCCGAGATGCATGTCCCTGGTCCACGAGTGTCCAGTGAGAGCTGGGGCAGCCAAGGGGCATGGGTGGCAAAACCACGGGTCTCCTGACAGAGAGAGCCTGCTTCCTGCTGCTCTCTGCCACCATGGAGGGATCTCTGCAAAACACTGCGACATCCACAAGGTGGCAAATACAGCTGGAGGATGCATCTTATTTTCCTGTCTGTCTCTAATGAGGGTGAGGATGAGGAAGAAGAGGGCAAAGGCAAAGAGAAATAGAAAGATCCAGGAAGGCGGAAAAGCCCCAGACCATCTCATCTTAAGCGAGGTAACAGCAGAGCTGGAAAGTTCATCTCTTGGATGATTTTTGCTCACATATTTGATGTGATTGTGTAACTGCTGTCAGCAGTGGTGTGGACATGGGTCAGGTGTATCCGTTCTTCCCTCCATCAGCAGAGCAGGGAGAAGGGCTGTCCCAGCCTCCTTGTACCCTCTGGAGTCACCTTGGGCTGGGAGATGGGTTTGCTTGTTTGTTTTCTTAATGGATAATTAACATTACAAGCAGCAAGTGACCTGGGAGAGGAGAGAGAGCGTGCACACGGCTCAGCCTCACGGATTGTCCCCCTGGGCCGCAGCGCGGCAGCTCAGGCAGTTTGCTGACCTTGGCAGCTGAAGGGTCTTTCAAGTCGCTTTTGCTTCCCTGATGCTCGGTTTGCTGTTGGATGGTGCCCGACGGATGCCAGAGACGTGTCTCAGCGTTCCCTTGTTTAAAGGCCAATTAGTGGGTGCCGGTTTTGTTTTGCAGCCAGCAAGTTAGCCACCCCAGTGATTTAACAACTGCAATTTTCATTTACAGTTGACTTTGAACAGCCAGTTTTATACATGCACGGTGAAATAATGGTATAATCAACCTAGGAAAATCCATTAAAAGGGTGCGGATGTTCAAAACACGGAGCACGCAATTAGGAACCCCCGTGACTGAGGTTGCTGCTGAGACCTAATTCCTCCTCGCATGGCTCATCTCTGTACGGATTTGCGACAGGAGCAATTTTCTCTACGAGGCTCTCACCAAAACTTTCACCCGTTTTCTGAATTTTACTTTTCTAAAGAAAATAAATCAAAGTTGTGAAGGGAAAATTAACAAAAAAAAAATTGTTTGAGTTCATGGATTCATTTGGAAATGCCTAATGTTAACAATTCTGGAAATGTAATATTTTAATAGTTTCAAAATGGTTTGTGTCATCTTGGGCTTTTCCTTTCTGGTTTCTTTTTAACCTCCAATTAGTTAATTCTTCAAAAGGCAGAGCCATTTTGAAACTTGTAATCTTTTCTTTCTCTCTTGGAAAAGACCAAAAGCTTTCTCCCAATTTCCAAACATTTATTTACAGCCATTTCTCAAATTAGACAGTTTTTCAAGCTGGTTGTGCCCAGAAAAATGAAACAACAAAAAAAAATTCTTACACAAATCTGTATTCCCTCCCACAAAAGTAATTAAAAAGACATTCTCAACCGGTTATCATAAACATTATTTAATCAGGTGTCCACAGACTGTTTGCTGCACAGGGCTGTTTGCACAGGACGGATAATATTCACTGAGTCAATAGCCAATATTTCTTTTTATGCTCATCAAGTAGTTTTTTCAGCCCTGTCTTTTGGACCGTTTGTCCCTTAGATTAATATTTAAATTCATGAACTTGGCTTTTGCATGATACCTGAGTCCAAAGGGCTTCAGTCCTGCCTCGCTGGGGAGAAGGAGAAGCCACCCACGTTTCTGCTATGAAAATATCAGGGAAAAAAAAAAAAAAGGTGACAAATGCCGTCTGTTTCAGAGGATATCGCTGAGTCTTTGAAATATAGCCTTTTTCACTTCCTCAGCTGGTGTAAAACAGTCCCCTTGATGTATAGGGATGCCTATTTGCTCTGTTTTGGGGCTGTTACCACCCAAACCTTATCGTTGTGCCTCTGTCGGATGCAAGCTGGCTTTCTTTGCCCTGGCTCCTCTGGCAGAGCCCAGGGCAGTGCCTTTCACCATGTCCCATGCACCCCACAAGCAGGTACACACACCCCCAGCTCCCATGCCAGTCCCCATCAGAGCCCCAGGTGCAGCATCATCCCACCCTGCCACAGGACTCCTGCGGCATCTCGCCCCCATCCACCTTCACTGGGACTGCCTGCAGTAGCCCCCAGCGAGCTCCACAGCCACATTCTTCCCTTCCCCTCCGTGCTTGTGTTAATAAATATGTTCAACCACTCGGGGTCTCAGGTGACCTCAGGGCTCTCCACTATTAACCTTTCTGTCTGCTGAGAATTGGCCGTTTGCTCCTTCCCTTCCCTCCTCATCTTATCTGTGTTTTAATCCATGCCTTGGCTTTTCCTCTCATCCTGTGGTTACCAAGTTTCCTTAATAGCCTCCTACAAGGGACTTTTTCAAAAGCCTTTTGAAAGCTTAAATAAATTATAGGCACAGCTCCACCACTCCCTGCTATCTTGTTAACCCTTCTGGAGGATTCCCAGCTTGGGTTAGAGAGGCAGAGCCCCTGCCTGCCTACACGGGTCGGTGGCCAGCTCTGCAGAAAGCTGCTGGGGCTCACCCGTGTGTCCTGCCTGGTCCAGGAGGACCTACTGAGATGCTGAAACATCTTCCAGTCCCATCTCAGGAGAAAGAGTTACTCCTTGGAACTAAAAAGCCACCCGTCAATGCCCCTCACTCAAAAATATATCATGCTGTTTGGTGGATTTGAGAGTATTTGATGTGATTTCCCTTTTAACTTTGGTTTGCAATCATGACTATAAATTGACAAGTATTATACAGTGAAGGCATTTCCAAGCAAAGAAAAGGTCCTGTGTCATGCAGGTATTGAAGGAGGGCATTTCAACAATTTTTAAAAGGTCTTTTTAGCAGTAATTTTGAAGCAGAAGGAATCCACGTGAGACAAATCCAAGTTTCTGGGGAAAAGTAATTTCAGGAATCCAGAATGAAACCGTCTTCCCCTAGCTCTATGGCCTGTTCCTGCCCTTCAGGAACTTCAGCTCAACACAAGCCAGAGGTGGAGGAGGCACCCCTGCTACCAGATGAGTACAGAAAGTCAGCAATCCTCTGAGGTGGCAATGTCAGCCTACTTCATCTTTGCAAACCTTTTGTAGAGGTTATGCATGGGATATTTAACACACGGGGGAATAGGATGCTCAGTCTCAGCCACCTCCTCACTTCTTTTTACCTCTTGCTAGTTTTAGGAGTTGTGCTCCATCTTTCTGGATTTCTTCCCCTCCCCTTGTACATCAAGCTGTGTCTAAATCAGAGTAATCTAATTATGTTTTTGCTGAGATCTCCTGGGCAATTTTAGTCAGATTGGCTCAGCAGGAAGGGCTGTGCTGGCTGTGCCCCTGCCAGGCTGCTCAGACACTGCGTGCCATGGCCATGGCAGAGCCCTGCAACTGCCCCCTGAGAGATCAGGAGAGCGAGGAAAAGAAGAGTGTGCTCACACACAGGAACGTCTGGGGCTGTGAAGCACCAGGACCTGACCTGATCGCCATCCTCCTTCAAACTCCTTCTCTATATCCACATCGTTCAGGCACCATGCTGCAAAGCGCGGACGTGACTGCAAGCGTTTACACTGCAGCAAGTGTAGACGGCACGAATGGGCAAGAGGACAGGTGTTGTTGGTGCTGAGTTCTTCTACTTGGAAGGCTGTTTCCCCACCCACTTGATACAGGGTAGGCTCTCCATCCATCAGATTTCCCCCAGGCAAGGCAGCAGTGATACCCATAGCTGGATTAGCAGCACATTGCTGGGCACAAGGCTAGTGTCTCTCTCCATGTGCATACAACTCTGTGTATCTTGATGTTTTACTGTTAATAACGAACAATAAAAGGAGCTCTGCCATGTGTGTGTACTTTCATGTCCCAGGTAGCCGGAGTATGAATGCCTCATGCCTGCCTAATTATTATTCACTTGGTATTCAATAGTTTGAAAAAATAAAAAGTCCTATAGTTAGAGAGTGAGATAGGACTGTTTAATTTCAGGCCATTATCTCCTGGTAATTGCTGGAAGAATTTCATTCTGTGCCAATGGAATGGAAAAAAATCAATTTTTCCCCCTTTATGAAAAAAAAAAAAAAAAAAAAAGAAGAGCCTGCTTTTCTCCAAGGGGTTCAGGGCTTTCAGGCCATGGCTGGAAGCGAGAGCCGTGGCTGCTTTATCAAATTCACATTTCATTTCCAGCATGCACCCAAGCCACATGTAAATTATAATGAGAAAAGGGTAAAAAACAAAGAGATAGAGCTCAAGAGATGGGAAATGATAATGAAATCAAATGAACTCAGGGCCTTTGAAGACTAGCAGAGCCACAGACAGACAGATATGTACAGAGTGACAAAGACAGAGACAAGCAAGAGACACGCATGAGGACACAGCCAGAGTGGCAGGCAGATGGAGAGAGACAGAATTGGAGATTTGCACCCACAGAGCTGCACAAGCACACAGCCTGTGAATGAGCCTGGAGGCATCTCTGCTTCATACAGACCCCTTCAAGCCATGCATCTGGGCCGCGCAACTTGCAGGAGGCTCCTGCTGCCGATTTTCCCTTCATCTCCCAGTCCTCTCGTGCTGCTTCAGAAGTCCCAAGGATGTGTGATTAAACCTGGCAGTGCTTTCCCTATTGGAAAGGACCCCTTCCAACCTACAGCCTCGCACCTCCGTCCTTCCCAGTGCAGCCAAACCGTGGAGCTCAGCATGTTGGAGGTGTGTACGCCCTGCCTGTGCTGACATGGGGGACAGTCACCCAGGGAAAGAGGAACGGGGACTGGTCCCCGTAAACTCTGCTGCTTCCTGGTCACCTGCTTGAAAGAATAGTGGAGGGGTTCAGCCCTTCGTCAAGGTCAAGACTGAGTTTGGGACGTGAAAGATAACCCACTCCAGAGACCCTATTTGCACTCCTAGGGATGTGGACCTGGGCTTGGAGAATGGGAGTTCTTCCACTGCTGAGTGTCAGATAAACCTCGAGACAACCTTCCACTTCTGCTGGATGCTGAGAATTGAGTCACATCTTGTTAAGAGAGCTCTGGCAGGGACTTCAGAGGGCTCCAGTGGTTTTGGGGCAGGAAAAGATTCTCCTCAAAACCCTGTACTGTCCAGGGGGACAAGTTGCAAGCAGACAGCTGAGCCATGAGGAGCATCATTCTTCCAAGCCCAGCTGGCCAATGGTGCGTTAAGGAGAACCTAGGACCCCACCACTATGAGCAAAATTTGGAGACCTTGCCCAGGTAACTCCCACATAGCAAGGGAGAGAGCCTGGCCCTTGCTCTCGTGAATCATATCTGCAGAAGACAGGGACTGATTCTGCACCCCGGGAGGGTGAAGGAAGGTGCTTTGATCCACCAGGCCCAGCAAGACTCCATGAGGTCAATTTTCTTGAGCTTTACGGAGCTTTGGTGCACGAGTTGCTTCCTGGATCAGCTATTCCAGCAGTCTATTCCTCTCATTGCTGGAAATCTGTGCTTTGTTTCTAGGCACAAAGAGAAACAGATGGAAGAAAAAAGAAGACTGAGCATTCAAAGAGTCCCTCGACCTAAACCGAAATATCTTAAGAATAGCCAGGCAAATACCAGCACAGGGACATCCAAGTTCCAGTGCTGCAAGCAAGGTGATTTTCCAGCTACCTGTGAAAAGCACCTGTGCTTGCTGGAGTAACTTCTGAGTCACTCGTGATGAATCACAACTCGTTATAAGTTGTTAAGGATTAATTTAGTCATGGATAATTATTGTCATTGTGATTATGACAATGGCTAACAACCAGTGTCACTGGGCAAAGAGCGGGGTGCTGGGAACAGATGGAACTCAAAACTCCTCCAAAAGATGCTGCGCAGGCTGCAAGGTGGGCGGCAGAGCCCTGCCAGAGGTCTTCACTGTCCAGAAGACCTCTCCCAGCTCTCCTCACAGAAGACAGCAGCAGCATCGTGTCAGTGTCAGGGTGGGCTGAGGTGCACATCGCCACTCAGGCTGGCAATAAGAAGCAGGCAGGCAGCAAGTGGAGATGAGTTCTCCCTTTGCATCTTGGTGCAGGAGATCAGGATGCCAGTGGCCATTTCTCTCTGTCCTCGCTGGTTGCTGCCCAGATGGGAATCTCAGAGGCTCATCCACTCCTGGACAGCAGAGGGAGATAAGAAACTTCCTCCTGGGGATGCTGGATGTGGTGTGGGAGTCCAGGGAGGCCAGGATGCCAGCTGCCAAGGGATGGAGAACAGCAAGCGGGCAAGACGGTAGTCAGACGGTCTGCATGCCTTGTCTGCTAAAGCGGGGATGAGCTAGAAAGGGGACATTTGTAGATCCCAGCAAAGCTTCACCAACAAAAAAGGGTTATGCCCTACTGGGACCTCAGAGTCTAAAACCTGGAGACTTCACACTGCTGCAAAACAAGGGCAAAACCTGCATTTCGCACTCTGGCACAAACAGCTTTGGGCCACAGGAAAATGATACCTGCGGCAGTTTTCTGGAATGTGCTACCAAAATCCCAGGACAGGGCAGATTGTGCCTTTCATCAGGCCTTTTGGTACTCTGCAGATCCCGTGAGCAGCAGACTGGCACCAACAGGGTCTAAATTTGCACAAGAATAATTTGAAAATCCTTCAGAACTTGCTAAATTCTCTTGGCTCTAGTGAAACTAATGCAGGAAAAGCAGGATTACAAAAAAAAAAAAGAAAAAAGAAGGAAGAAGCCAGAGATTGATTCTTACCTCATATCATTAAAAAATAAATTGCTGTAGCGCTATAACATAAAGTAAGAATCAATTTTATTTTTTAACACCAGAAATAACCTAATGAAATACAAGATTGATTCTGAATATGGGCTTCTTGGTGGAGCCCCTGTGGGAATTGATTACAAAATTGAATGTCTCAGAGCTGATAAGATGAATTTGGAATAAATCTTACTTTTAACTACTCCCTTTTTATGCTCATAAAAAAAAAGAAAGATTGATTCCAATCAAAACTTCTTCTAAAAAGTGAGACAGTTTCGATTTGTCGAGGCAGTTTTTCAACGGAACAGCATTGAACTTCAGAGCCAATCTCACCCCTAGTTATGCGTTCCCCAGGGAGGAAAAATACGAGGCACAATATTTCTGATTTACAGCTCAAAATGAGACAGTAATGATCATAATAATCAGGACAAGAAGAAGGAGAGAGCCTCAAGTGGATGGCAGCTCTCTCAACTGATGACGCCAAGGGAGGCAGTGGTTTGGAAAGCAAAGGCAGAGGACCGGCTCCCCCTCCGCCGCACCGCGGGGGAATGCTGAGGACAGCCCTTGCTCTGCAGACTCTGAGATCTAACCCAGATCTGGTTATACTGCAAAAGAAAACCTTCTGGAAGTCCTGTCAGATTTCCAGGGCTGCACCTTCAGCCCAACCAGCATCTCCCGCCTGGTCCACAGTAACAGCAGCCTCTCAGAGCCTCCTGCACTCATGGGTAGGAAATGGCATTGAGTTTCCAACCTCAACTCGATTGTAACCAGTTTAATCCCATCACACCACATCATGCACTGGAAGATGCTTGAGTACATACTAGCCGACCTGTTGGTTCCCTGGGATAAAGGTTGCCCAGTTCCACCATGCTCAGAGCACTGGGCTCATCAAGCTTTGCTTCCAGACTGGCTGTGATAATTTTTATGCCCTCATTTCTAATTACGCTTCATACCTTTGCTCCCATGAGCAGCAGCACTGGTGTTATAAAAAAAAAATGAGGCAAAGTGCTCATTCAGTCCTGGGCCCCACTCCGCGCTTTGTTTAATCTCTCTGTTCCCATCGCTGCTTTGCAGAAGGCAGTTCCTGAACTCTTGTTGGTTGGGTAGCTTCTTCTCATCTCCAGCTTATATTTATTCATGGCCCATTAATGCATGTTTTTTCTAGTGCCAATATTTTATTTCAGCTTCAATCGCTCTCCCTTCCACCTGGGCATCTCTGCAACATGGTGGTTTGCTCCCAACTCTTCTACCAAGTACTTAGACACTAGAGAGATTTCATAAGGGATTTTTTTTTGTTTGTTTCTGGAGGCAGAGCTGTTCTGATATCCAGTGTGTCTGTTTTTCAGCTGCTGAAGATAATTTGAAGACTATCTGTCTCTTTTTCTCTTTCTTTCTCTCTCTCTTCCCTTCTTTCCTTCCTTCTGATCACCCAAAAAAAAGGACAGTTAAAAGGAACATCATCCAGAGGACCTTCCACCCCAATTAGAACAACTTTTTTTTCCACAGAACTCATTTTAGGTGCATTGGGACTGCTCACAAAAGCAGTTTGTGCCTGTCTTTCCCACAATTGCGCAGCCAGGACAGCTTGGACACAGCCCTGTCCCTGCAGCGTGTAAATCTCAGACAACTCCCTCCCTCCTTCGCCTGGATCTCACGTGTTCTCAGCAAAGCGCTGTGGCCTCTGCTTCTTCCGGGACCCACATACCAGACCCAGCTGGGTGGGGGATCTGAGATGAGATGCGTTGCCTCTGACATATGGGGTTCTGGAGAGACAGTGGTCCCAGTGTGGAGCTGCAGCTGGGGACGTACCACGTAGCAGGGCCGGGTGTTCAAAGGCGCCTGGGAGCAGATGCACAGCCCCAGCTGTGCCGAGCACGGGGACTCCTTCCCCGTCACACGCCCGGGCACACCAGATGTGCTCCTGACGTCCTCGCGCATGGTGACGCACGGGGAAGATGAGGGAGCTGCAGGCGCTTGCTTGATGCTCTCCACAAGCTCAGGACAGCCTTCAGCATGGCACTGTGGTCCATGTGGACCCTTGAGCTGTGGCACGGGTAGAAAGAGGGGTTCATCCTCCTTTTCCCCTCCTTGGAAACCTGCCTGTTATTTCAAAGGGTCTGCAGGCTGAATTTGGCAATGAGGACCCTCCTGTTTCCTGCAGCCAAGGAGGCAGCTAGCTGGTCTGGATGAAGAGCCATTTCATTCACTTATCCCAGCAAAATCTGGTCTGCATTAAAAATAACAAAAACTCTCCCAAACCCACTGTGTTTAAATAATGTTAAAGATCTGACTGAAAGCATCGAAAGCAAATTCCAAGCTCTAATGAAGAAGGATTGTCTGGCATGGTAATAATAATAAACTCAGTGCACATATGTGTGTATGCATGTATATATAGAAAGAGAATTTCCTCTGAGGAGCTGAACGTCTTGCAATTAGCTAGGTCTCATGGCCACACTGGGAAGCACAACAGGTAAGTGCTCTTGACCTGCTGTTTCCAGCTTAGTAAAGGTAGGCACAGAGAAAAGAGGAGAAGGGAAAAAGGAGGTTGCCTTCTACTCCATCCTTACCTCAGCTGCAGCCCTGGGATGACTGCTGGGCAAGGGTTCTGATTTTCAGCCCCAGCTTTGCAATGGAGTTGAGAAGACCTGCAGTAACCTCAGCCAGGTCCCAGTCCAGCAGAGACCTGTCAGCTTCACCTCTCTGCCTGGGAAGATCATGGAACAGATCCTCCTAGAAACTAGGCTAAGGCATGTGGAGGACAGGGAGGTGATTTGAGACAGCCAGCATGGCTTCACCAAGGGCAACACCTGCCTGACCCACTACTTGGCCTTCTAAGATGAAGTGACTACATCAGTAGACAAGGGAAGAGCTACAGGTGTCACCTAGCTGGACTTTGGTAAGGCCTTTGACACAGTCCCCCACAACATCCTTCTCTTTAAATTGGAGAGATATGGATTTGATGAATACCCTGTTCACTGGATGAGGAACTGGTTGAATGGTTGCATCCAGAGGGTAGTGGTCAGTGGCTCAATGTGCCAATGGAGATCAGTGACAAATGATGTCCCTCAAGGGTCCATACTGGGACAAGTACTGTTTAATATCTTAATCATAGGCAAGTGGGATAGAGTGCACCCTCAGCAAATTTGCAGGTGACACCAAGCTGAGTGGTGGGGTTGACATGCCTGAGGGAAGGGATGCCATCCAGAGGAATCTGGACAAGCTTGAGAAGTGGGCCCAGGTGAACTTTGTGAGGTTCAACAAGGCCAAGTGCAAGGTCCTGAACATGGGTCAAGGAAATCCCCAATATCAATACAGGCTGGGGCATGGAGGGATTGAAAGCAGCCCTGCCGAGGAGGCCTTGGGGGTACTGGTGGATGAAAAGCTCAAAATGAGCCAGCAATATACACTTGCAGCCCAGAAAGCCAACCACATCCTGGGCTGCATCAAAAGAAGCATGGCCAGCAGGTTGAGGGAGGTGATTCTGCCCCTCTGTTCTGCTCTCGTGAGACCCCACCTGCAGTACTGCATCCAGCTTTGGAACCCCCACTACAGGAAAGACATAGACCTGTTGGAGCAGGTTCAGAGGAGGGCCACAAAAATTATCAGAGGGCCGGAACACTTCTCTTATGAGGAAAGGCTGAGAGAGCTTATTCAGCCTGGAGAAGAGAAGGCTCCAGGGAGATCTTACTGCAACCTTTCAATACTTAAAAGGGGTTTATAAGAAAGATGAGGACAGACTTTTTAATAGGGCCTGTAGTGATAGGACAAGAGTTAATGGTTTTGAACTAGAAGGAGGTAGATTTAGACTAGATAAAAGGAAGACATTTTCTACGCTGAGGGTGGTGGAACGCTGGCACAGGTTGCCCAGAGTGGTGGTGGATGCCCCATCCTTGGAAACATTCAAGGCCAGGTTGGACGGGGCTCTGAGCAACTTGATCTGGTTGGAGATGTCCCTGCTCCTTGCAGAGGGGTTGGTCTACTTGGCCTTTAACGGTCCCTTTCAACCCAAACCATTCTATGCTGGCCAGAATCAGGAGGCTATTCTGCAGCCATGAGGCAAAGGTGAGGTACTGAGATGCACTGGTATGGGTTAGAGGCCTTGGGGTCAATCGAAATGAGAGGTGTAGAAGAGACACCATGTTCGTTAACCTCACAAGAAGGCAGACAAGGAGGTGGCAGCAGATTGTGTGGAAGGCTGACCCCACCCAGGTCCTCAGGGCTGAGTATCCCAGCTCCCAGCCCTTGCAGTGAGGAGCTGTCCTTGTCCCACAGGGCGTCTGTGAGATTGTCCTTCCATGCTGCAGGCTTGTTCGGCAGCTTTTTCACTGACTCAGGTGATAACACTTCCAGCCCTCCCCAGGGAACTCTGTTCAGCAGTTTCTGTCATACTCCTCCACTTCATTATGCTTAACAGATCCTCCTCTGCCTTCCCTTTCATGTCCTTCAGATACCTGTGTACTGATGAGAGGGGAAGGAAGGAAGAAAACAGCATCTTCTACTTCCCACCTGTGCAGGTATTTGCACAGTGAGAGCTGGAAGAGTGATGCTGATGAACCACAAGCCCTAGTAGCACGCAAATCTTAGTGGGTGCCCAGACACCATGATGAGGGGTATGGGATGGGCACTGAATTGGCCAGAGATACTGGATGGTGGGGGAACCCCTCACTCTGGGACACTTGTATGTAGGGGAGTTCCTGAAGGTCGGCTACAAGAAGCCAGAACCTCTTTTGTCCCACAGTGCATGCATCTAGAGCTCTTCACAGCAAAGCCCACCCTGGATTCAGTGGCATGTATCTGGTCAGCTGGGAGCCGTATCTCTCAGTCCTTCCTCATTTCTCTGATCTGAGCTCACTTTACAGTCCCTCATCACACGAGGACACCATTTCCCACAGCGTTCTCACTGGGTGCTCATGGCTTGGATGGGTGTACTCTTTGGTGGGAAAATACTGACTGGATGGCCAGGGCCAAAGAATTGTGCTGAGTGGACTTAAATCCAGTTAGTGGCCAGTCACAAGTGGTGTTCCTCAGGGTTCAGTATTAGGGTCAGTTCTGTTTAATACCTTTATCAACGATCTGGACAAGGGGATCGACTGCGCCCTCAGTAAGTTTGGAGATGACGCCAAGTTGGGTGGAAGTGTTGATCTGCTTGGGGGTAGGAAGGCTCTGCAGAGGGATCTGGACAAGCTGGATCGATGGGCCGAGGTGAACTGTATGAGGTTCAACAAGGCCAAGCACCAAGTCCTGCACTTGGGTCACAACAACCCCATGCAATGCTACAGGCTTGGGGAAGAGTGGCTGGAAAGCTGCCTGGTGGAAAAGGACTTGGAGGTGTTGGTAGACAGCTGGCTGAATATGAGCCAACAGTATGCGCAGGTGGCCAAGAAGGCCAATGTCATCCTGGCTTGTATCAGGAATAGTGTGGCCAGCAGAAGCAGGGAAGTGATTGTGCCCCTGTACTTGGCACTGGTGAGGCTGCACCTCAAATACTGTGTTCAGTTTTGGCCCCTCACTACAAGAAGCACGTTGAGTTGCTGGAGCGCATCCAGAGAAGGGCAATAGAGCTGGTGAAGGGTTTGGAGAACAAGTCTTATGAGGAGTGGCTGAGCAAACGGGGGTTGTTTAGCCTGGAGAAAAGGAGGCTGAAGGGAGACCTCATTATTCTCTACAGCTACCTGAGAGGAGGTTGTAGGGAGGTGGGTGTTGGTCTCTTCTTCCGAGTAACAAGTGATAGGATGAGAGAAAACAGCCTCAAGTTGTGCCAGGGGAGGTTTATATTAGATATTGGGAAAAATCTATTCACTGAACTGATTTTCAAGCATTGGAACAGGCTGCCCAGGGAGGCAGTTGAGTCACCATCCCTGGAGGTGTTTAAAATAAGTGTAGATGTGGTGCTTAGGGACATGGTGTAGTGGTGAACTCTGCAGTGTTAGGTTTACAGCAGGACTCGATCTTAAAGGACTTCTCCAGCCTACATGACTCCGTGGTTCTCTGATCTCCCAAGTGCTAATCTGGACAGACAACGAAGCAAGCAGAGAGATATGTACTTGCAGTCACCTCAGTCTGCTCCTAAGGCCCCCATGGCCCTGTTAATCACCTGGGCTTGCTTATGCTGTGCAATTTGCATGGTAATTATATTTAACAAGAACAGCAATAAAGGAAATAGAAAGTGTAATGTTGTTATCAAGGCATAATTATTCCTGAACAATTCGGTGATTACAGTTTTCTGTGGTTGGAACTAATTGTCACCAGCCCTCTTCGATGTGATGCGCTCGCTTTCGCTCCTGCAGCATCAGCTCCAGGGTGCCTCCAGCCTCCGCTCCTGGACCTCTCCAGCTGCTAAGAGGGGTTGGACACCCAAATACGATGCTTTGTGGCATCTACCTGAACAAGTCTGTGGAAATGAGTACGATGAGCACGTATTTCCAGACTCTTTTCTCCCCCACAGGATCTCTGCTACAGGTAGGGACAGGTAAGGGCTGCATGGTGTGATGGACACGCTTGGGCAGAGCAGGAGGGAAGTGCCATGAGGGCATCCCTGCAGGAGGGATGCAACTGGGCACTGAGGCATCTCAGTCTGGCTGTGGGAGGACAGGCGACACCGCACCTCCCAGCATCGTCCTGAGAACCCCAGCTGCCAAATCTTCAGCTCATCACCCCAGAGAGGTGCATTACGTTTCCTGCTATGCAAGGCTTGGCTGACTAAAACATGAGGTGCCTGCGTGGTCCTCCTTCTCAAGGCTTTCAGAAACCGGTGAGGGTCTGCCAGTCCTACAGCCCCTCGCACCAGCCAGCCTGCTGTCACCCCTGCACACGCATTTTCCCCCACAGCCAGCTCCAGGGAGAGGGTGTGAGGGAAAGCAGAGCTGTGGTGCAGAGCAAAACCTCTGTGCTTCCCTTCTACTGCAAGGAAAATACAGGGACCCATCTGGATAAAGATGGGCCGGCCTCCTGCTCCTATGTAGCCCAACACACAGGCTTCTGGCACTGTGGAGACCCGTGATCTCAAGTTTCCCCATCCAGAGGCTGGGAAATCAGGAAAATGCTGTCCCTGTCCTCCTCTGAGCTGAGGGAGAGGCCAGCAAGCCGCCTGTCCTAGGGGATAAGGGTAGCCAAAGATTGATGCTGAGATCCCATCCAAGCTGCAGCCTCTCTGCTGGCTCTCCCTGCTGCCAGAGCCCTGACTGTGCCGTGGCCAACGCGACAGGGAGAAGAAAACCCCCAAAGGCAGACGGGCCATTGCTCAAATGCTATGTAGCACCACTCCCACCCCAGCCATGGCCCCGCAGGGATAGCAATGGGTGAGCAGCTTGTGCTCCTCCCGGTGAAATGAGTGTGGCAAGTCTCAGCCAAGGAGCTGTTACAGAATGGGTGTCTGCATGCAAACACCAAGCATCTGCTTGCTCCAGATCACACATGCCACAAAGGTGGAGAAAAGGGGCTGCACAGCCTGCCACTGGATCCTCATGAGCTGAGGAAAAGCTCAGCTCTCTTTCTTAGAGGCTCCCAGGACAACGTCTGCATGCTCCCCAGTGAGTTTCTGTGCACACACAGAGGACAGCCTGTTTTCCTCCTCCTCACAGCATTAAATCTTGTTGTTCCTGTGTACTAGCTCATTGCTTATAGTCCCAAAAAAGTTGAGAAAGGCCCCTGGAGCTGAGCTCCAAACTTGTATGAATACACAGAGATCTTGTGTTCAAGGCTCTGAGTCCAGCTCATCTTCTCAGTTCAAAACTCTCTCAAGGAGCTCTCAGAAATCCCTCAACCCTCTAAAACCTGAAAAGGAGGAGAAAAAAGCAATAGTTCGCTGATGTATAGCTGCTTTGCTACCCAGAAGGTCTCAGAAAACATCAGGCAAGGAACTCACTGGAGGCAGTGTGCTTTGTAAAACACAGAGCATATCAGTGCTCAAGTGTTTGGTGGTGGCTAAGTTGGATCAATCAAGAGGCTGGTAACCGAGGAAGGTGTGGGATAGGGAGGCAGGAAGGGTTGTGAGGTGCTGCCTGGAAAGCAGAGGAGTGAGGAAAGTATTTCTGGGGAGAATGTATGGGCGGAGGTGAGCTCAGGGGAGGTTGTGGTTCGTTGAACAGACCCTTCACAAGGGAAGATCCTGCAGGGTCCTGTGTGTTAGCAGGTCCTGCAGGTCCTGCAGGTCCTGTCCTGTGTCTGGATCCTGTTCATGCAGCCTGAAGGGATCAGGCATGGAAGGGATCATGATGCCGCAGCCCAGAGCCAACCCGGTCCCCCTAAGTATGGCTCTCGTACCCTACACTCAGAAGGAATCAGTGCTTGGTGGATATCAGCTCAGGCTCAGACTCCAGCCAGCTGCTCCAGTAGAGGGGACACAGCCCTCTGTGGGAGCTGGGAGAGCTGGGGGAGCATGCTGGGTAGGACCATGCACCCCAGAAAGCCTGTAAGATCAAGGCAAGTGTGTCACAATAAAACCTCCCAGCACCCTCACCATCTCACTTAGCTAGGAGCCATCCTGAGATGCAGGTTGTTTCTATGTACTTAGTTACAGACTCCAAAGAGCTTTTTCTTTTGTGCGTTTCTCTGGTCTCTCCTTAAACCCATGCAAACGTTTAGGATCTGCACCACTGTGCAGCAGTTCCACAGGTCTGTCACACATTACAGAGGGAACCACTTCCTTGGGCTTGCTCTTCACATCTGTTAACAATCTCTGTGTCCTCTTTTTCTCACACTGCTTCCTGCCCCCTTCCCATGCCTTCTACCCCATACTCTTCAGTCACCTGTTTCCTGGACCATAAGCAAGCAAAAAGTGACTCAGGCATTT
Organism: Chlamydotis macqueenii; assembly: GCF_036417535.1. NCBI lineage: Eukaryota > Metazoa > Chordata > Aves > Otidiformes > Otididae > Chlamydotis > Chlamydotis macqueenii. Next base: position 8,749,594 of record NC_141593.1, on the reverse strand, counting down.
GTTGGGAGGGGACGGTTCCACCCTTTGTGAGTCCGCAGTGACTCCTGAGGTGAAGGATCAGCTCTATGTGCAGTACTGAAAAGGGGAAAGAACAGCGGATTTTCACCATGACAGCTCTTGACCTTGGAACCGAGCTCAGCTCGAGCTCAGCTCAATCTCAGGAGGAGACCAGAGAGTGACCAGCAGGGAAAGGAGCTGGAGATGTTTTCCAGCTCGACAGGGGTGTCGAAGGAGCTTGTTGAGGGGTGTGGGGGAACTATCTTGGCATTGCAACACTTCTGCAACCTCTCCCTGTCTCCTCTGCTGGAGGACAGGAGACCCTGTGTCACCCCTGTCCGATAGCGAAGCTGGATTAACCCATCTGCTCCAACCCTGTCCTCTCTCAGTGGTTTGGTTTGGACTGGGGAGATCTGGGAATTGTTCGGATACAAAGGCAAGACCAGGAACCACCCCTCCCTCACTGCCCTTCTAACCCCTCTGCTGAAGCAGAGCCACTCTGTTAATCGCCTCTGTGGATTAGCACCATTTTACGAGCTCCACAAAGAAGCGTTTGGAATCATAAATTGCATTTGCAGTACTTAGCCCAGGAGCATCTTTGGAGCTTAGTAGACAGACGTAAAAGGAAACCTTTAGAGAAAACAAGGGGGATAACAAAGACGTTATCAGACCCAAGCCTGAAAATTAATAGACCAAGTCAAAATTAATTAATAGATTAAATTCAATTAATAGACCAAATCCTCTTTGAAAATGCAGTCACCTCAATCACTGATCATCTTTGCATGTTCCCATGAAGACAGACAGTTTGACTTCTTCAGCAACCTGGGTTAAGAAAGTCCAGGCTGGAGGGGCGAGAGGCAAAGATTGGGGATTTTAAGGGTCAGACTTGTGCCTGCAAGGGAGAAGGCAGGCTGGGGACCCCAGGGTGGGCCTGGCAGCAGGTATGGGGAATCCCGAAGTGATTAAAGAGCTGGTATCTTCTCTCTTCAGTGAAAGCTATGATGCTAGAAACACGGTGAGCATTAAGAGCAGTTGTCATCCTGCTGTTTGCCTTGTATCTGGATTAGATTTGTGTTAAGGGTGGAATATGATTCTAGCTAAGTGTTACTTTCCACAAATATTTGGCTTTAAAAAAAAAAATGAAATGTAGAGTTTATCACATTCAGACCCAAATAAATAGCAGTGTATGCAAAGAGCAATAAAAAGTAACAGGAGAGCCAAATAAAGGGGCGCCAGGGGTGGGCATTGCTGGCCACAGAAGGGGAAGCACAAGGTGCAAGGGGGGCATGGGGAGGCTGGGATGGAGGAGACAGAGCCAGGAGCAGCCTTGCCTTTGTCCTGGGTGTGCCACTGGCTCTCTTTAGGTCCTCACTTTCTCCAGGGCAGTCCTGCCCCCCTACACAGAAAGACCTGGGGAGGCTCTGGCTCCTCCTAGACCATGCACAGACCATGTATTTTGGAGATGGAGCAGGAGAGAAACCCATCCCTCAGAAAAAAACAATTTTGTCTCACCAACAGTAAGGGAGGTCTGTAATTACCAGTTCAGGTGGAGCCAGCTCGGCTGGAGACTTCTGAATTTGAACATGGAGATCCCATCCTACCATCAAAGCAAAAATGATCTGAACTGGCCCTGTAAGTGAAAAGACTGATGGAGGAAAGCTATAAGACAGCATTTAGTTGTAAGAGGGTTGGCAGAGGGAGTACCAGCCAAACACCTTCTTTCACTTGAAAGAGGGAACTTTGACCCTTGAAAGTTGATTGTTTAGCCACTGCAAATGAGATTGTGATTTTGAAAGTTAATGCAGACATTTACAGCTGCCTGATAAGAGAAGACTACCCTCTTTTCAGTGACTGAAGGGTCTTTTTAGGATTCGAGGATCACAAAACTGCTTTTAAAATGGGTGCGAGAAGCCTTTTTCCCAAGTACCAGGCTCCTCCGTGTCATCCAGTGTGTGACAACAAAATGACTCCAGGCAGTGTGATGTGAAGGAACAGCTGCAGCTTCCTACGCCTCATCCATGAAGAAACCCTTGAGCATCAAGGTTTCCACGTCCGCATCCCTCTGCTTGATCTGCCTGTTGCAGCACACGCTCGAGGCAGCCAGCCCGAGGGCAGGTGATGTTATTTACAGGAGTGTGTGAAGTGATGTTTTAAGATGAAGAGTTTACTGGCCAAAAAATGCAGTTATGAGACAACTGAAACTATTCATGAATTTGTGCCAAGGATGGCAAATAGCTTAATCGAGGGTGAAGGGAAGGCAAAAAGAAAAAAAAAAAAAAAAACAACTGAAGTGAAAGCCACATTTGCAAGGCTCAAGTTTCCATTTCACAATGACACTTTGAAACCCATTTGCTTAAATGTATTAATTGCCTTTCTCAAACAACAAACAGAAATAAAAGCCTACAATGAGGAAACAGAAAGTAGCACTTCTTTTAATGTAAAATGAATTAATGAGTAATTAATCTTAAAAAGCAGGCCTATCTTCCCCTGGCTGTGCTCAGAGAAAGATAGTCGTCACTATCTTTGATTTACTTACGACTTGCCAGCAGCACATAAGAAAGGAGGCTGGAGATCAACATGGTTTTAATTCCCCATCCTTGTTTGTGTCTTCAGCATTGCAGATTGTCTTTGCTTTAATAAAAAGCCCCCGAAAAACAGGGGATGCGCAGGGATCAGTGACGAGCCAGAGCCATGGTCTTCGGGCTGGCAGCAGGCTGTGGATGATGGAGAGCAAAGCACCCAAGGAGCTGAGGTGATGCTCAGGCGAGCAGAGGAAGGAGGTGGCTTTCCCCTGCTAGAAGACCCTGGCATCTCTTTATCTCCCTGAACTGCACACATGCTTTCAACCAACCAGTTTCCCAGTGGGAACAACTGCTCATCGAGATGTTGCTGGCCCAGCCAGCTCACATGGGACCTAGGAGGCTACATGTTTGGCGCACACCACTGAAACCGTCCCAGAGCCCAGCCCGCCTCAACTCCTCACCCTGCCCCCAGGATGGGTTTCTGTGGTGCTGCAGGTCAGTCCCACACCTGCTTTTCCTGCAGGAATTCACCCCATCTCCTTCCTGGCTCCCTGGTAGGGACCCTCATTCCCCTCCTCCATCAGACCAGCCTGCCTTCCCCCGCAGCTATTGCTGGGAGGGAATTCGGAGTTTACTCCTTGGGAGAGTCCAGTGTTTCAAAACAGTCCTTGTTCCAAAATGGAAAAAAACAAAGGCAGAGTTTTCCCTGTGAACTGGAATTTAATCATTTTGAGTCACTCAACTGGGCACAGTTGGATAAAATCAAAATGTTTTGTCCTGATTTTAATTACCCATTACTATTAAATTATTTTATATACATTACAGTGTATAATGCACAAGCATTTTGATGTTTTGACCACTTCCTCCTTTTTTCTTTCTGTGAGAATGAAGTTTCCTCACAATCCACGTATTTTCACAAGCTGTTTTGCTTTCAACAGTTTGGCATTTTCAACAGAAAGGAGAAAAAAAAATCTGTCTGAAAACCAGCTGCACTTGCAAATGCTGTGGGAGGAGCTTCATTCATTCAAAACGCAATTTCCACTGGATCCCTTTCCTTGATTTTAGCTGTTATGAGGTTGAAAATCCAGCCTTGCTTTGAAGCAATCCTGTGGAGCTCCACATTAGTTGCTTCCCTGTGACTTCAGACCAATTGTAAAACCCTGTAAATGAATTGCATTTCTCTTCTGAGCCTCCCGTTCTGGAGGCTCACCCATGGGTCCAGACCAGAGGTGTTTTTCCTCCCCAGGTAGTACTGCAAATACCAGGAGCCAGAACATCCTTCCTGATTTCTGGACCATGAGTTTCTGAGGTGGTGGGATGGGCTTTTTTTCTCCCTGCATTTTGGCTGATGCAATGCACCCCGACACACAGCCCCTAGCTCAGCATCTTCTGCCCATGCTGATTTAAAGGAGGTGACGCTGCAGGTCCTAGATTAAAAAAAAAAAAATATATATTAAAAAGATCCCTTAGGATTTATCCTTGCAGTTATCTCCCTTACAGCAACACTCACTTCCTCAAGGGAAGATACTCTTATTGCTTCCCTCCCTCCACACGGCACTAACCGCGGAGGTTGAGAGCTCTTGCAGCTCCACAAGATGTTTTTCGTCTCAATATTGTTTCTAGGGGTGGAGGGGACAAAATATGCCTTTTTGAAAACTGAGAAAAAGATATTATTTCCCTGGGAAAATTTTATTTTGTTTAAAATTTTCCATTGGAGGGGAGATAAATCTAAAAATGTCTTATATTTTTAATGGAACAATTGTATATATTGATACATTTACCAAAGAGTGTTCTTTGAAAGTCTGTCCCACATTTCCTTCTTCTCCATTTAGAGAAATAAATAAATAAATAGATGAATAAATAAATTCATACATGATTTGGGAAAAAGGGGAAACGCCCACAAAAAGGAAAAAAAAAAAGGCAGACATGTTTTAAGCAGCTGAGTCGTAAAAATCTCCTTTTAGCCAATAAAGTCGGCATGTCTGTCAGGGGGCAGGCAGCAAAGGCAGTGGGAGAAGGCGGCTGGGTGTCCAGGGGCTTTTCAGGCTGCGCGGGATTGCGATGCAGTATGGCTGCCTTCGCCTCTCCGTCAGCAATACTTGGTATATTGTTATGGCTGTGTTTGCTGTATTACTAATTTAGCACCTCGATCCCTTTGAGCACGGTACGAATTAGTCGCTTGTGCACCAGTGTCACTCTTCATGTGTTACAAAAAACCTTACATGTGGTAATCAACCTGCCCAAATGCTCTCTGAAGCCTACACACCGGCGTATCCATGCTCAGGGAAACTGAGGCACGGGATGGGGAATGTGGTACACCAAGATTGCAGCGCCAGCGCGTGTTTCCACCATGAGCATCCCAAATCGGTGCCCAAAAAGCTCCTTTGCTGTTTGATTTTGAAAGTGATGCAGTGCACCCATGACGCTGCTGGACCCTTGGGTGGTGGGACATGGCTGGGGGATGCAGGGACCACGCCAGTGCCCAGCTCCGATTTCCGCAGCGACCGCAGGGAAAGGATTAAGCTTCCAGATGGGGGGAATCAGCAGCAGGAGCTGGCAAAACCTTCAGAAACAAAGATCCTCTTTCTATGCAAATGTCCCTTAGAAATAAAACTCAAGGGGAAAAGAGCAAAAGGCGGGAGGTGACGTCAGTGGCTTCATCGAGTGGTTTTTTCCTCCCCTGAGTTTCCAGGAGGCGTGAGCGGGTGGCTTAGGCAGATGTTTGCTGATCAGATATGCTGCTGATCGTGCCCGGGGGGAGCGAAACTTGAAGCGATACAGTTTAACCCAAATGAAATAATAACACTTTCCAATTTCTTCCTCGGCTTTGGTTTCTAAAACAGCTAAAGGAATGTAGGCGATAATGATTAGAAACATCAAGAGGGTGAGTGTTGGCTTTGGAGGCTTGTTCTGAAGAAAGCAGGGTTAGGCGGAGAATTTTTCAATCCATTAAAAATTAATTGCCAGGAAACTCTCTGGTGGAGTTAACGAATAACGAGCCTTTGAGATCCTCCAAACAAGGGTAGCTTTACTCAGACACCCAGGACCCGGTGGGTGCAAAGAGGAGGCAACTATTTCGCTTTCTGCCAAAAATCTCCTGAAAGGGGGTGAGGTGAAAAGGTCCTGGCTTGCACTGCTGCTTGCACTGCTCTCCCTGCCAGGAAAGGCCAGGTGAAGCTGATTTCCATGTAGCAATGGGGAGGACAGGGTATTTGGGAGCGGATCCAGGGGGTGTTGCATCCCGAGACACCTGACCTGTGGCTCTGGGTGACACAGAGAAGGATGCTCTAGGAGCTTCCAGAAAGTGACATTCTGTGGTTTGGGTCACACCCCAGGGCAGTGAGCTGCAGTGATTTTTCTGGCCACTTTTTAGGGGAGAGAGAGGATGATGAAGCCCTGCTACATCTCTCTCCCATGCAGACCCTGCACATGGAGCAGCCCCCAAGCCTCTACCTCTGCAGGGGGAGAGATGAGGCACCATGGCATGGAGGTCTCAGAGGACCCCAACGCAATGCATGGCCGCCTGAAGCCAATCAGGCCACCTGAAGCCAGAGGGCAGTGTGGGCACACAGGGGTATCTGCAAATCCATCACCAGGAATGCCCCTGCCAACTGAGGGTCCTCGTTCTGCCCGAAAAGACTTTCACGGTGGGTAGCAGGCAGCAACAGGGGCAGGTGGGGCGGGGGAAGGATTTGGGGCCAGCGGGAAGCTGTGACACTTAAGCTAGTGGCAGGGGAAACATGAGATGGGGTTGGTCTGGAAATAATGCAACTCCTGCCAAATTTACAGCCCTCCTGGGGAGGGCTGTGAGAGCTGGGGAAGGAAAGCCAGCGGCTGGCCCAGGGGATATCACGAGGGCCCGGCTTTTTGAAGACATATGCTCCCATGTTACAAGTGTCAAGAGGGCACAACGTGAGCCGCCTTAACGAGGCCAAGGGGCAGGGGCCGGGGGTCCGCCCCACCTCTCCTGGAAGTTCTGGAGGGAAATGCAGAGCCAGGCTGCTGAGGCGAAGGAGCACAGCAAGGGGCTCGGCGCAGGGAGCAATGCACCAGGGCGGGAGAGGTGGCAGAAGGGCAGCTGGGTCTCCCATCCTTCCCAACTACCCTACATGGGTGAGAACAGCCACCATCCAGCCCTCCTTTTCCCCAAAAACTGGAGGCAAATAGCCCTTGCCCAGAGCTGGGGCTGTGGGAGGCTGATGTAAAACTTATGGGATTGATGCAGGAGACACGACAGGCCATTGGGACGGCTGGCACCCGGGCCAGTGTTCCACAGAGCTGTCCTTGATGCCTTCAGCTGCTGCACTCTGGGCAGGGGGCTGTACCTTGGGACGTGGCATCTCCAGCAACCAGTTTGATGACTCAGCTGCAACGTAGAGCAGGAGGAAATGCAAGATCTAGAAAGGAGTAGTGAACTTGTCATTAATCCGCAATTACTTGCCATAATAGCCAAGGGGAGGTGGGAAAACGATCTACCAGGGAAATTGCTTCAGGTAAAGATGATCTACTTCTTGCTCCTAGCTTGCAGCTGAAAAACTCACAATTTTAACCCCTTCCCAGGCTCCATGTTCTAGGAGATAGAGCAGCACCCATGGCTTGGGCCGTTAGGGTATCTACCAGGAGATGACAACTCAGAGCATATCTCCACGAGAAGGCTGTTAACCCTCTCCTGACTGATTTTCGTGCTTGTGTAATTTTTACTGCTTGCTTGAAGCCTGCTCCCAGGTTGGAGGCAGAGTCAGTTCTTTAAGTCCCCCAAAGCGTCACCAGTAGCCCCTCCTACCCCCTCTCTGCAAGCCCCCAAAGAAACAGTGAGCTGGGAAAATACTCACAGAGTGGCAGGCAAGCAAGCTCCATCTGCTCCAAACCGAACCGCGCTGCGCTATGCTCCCTTCTGCTGCAAGTAAACTCATTAAGCGGCAGCAGTGTGGGGCTAACGATGTGCAGACGAACACTTCCACCTCTGTCTGCCAGAAGGCTGCGAGCCTGGGAAGCCAGGATGGTGGCACGCTGCCTTCCCTGACCAGGGTGTTGCGAGGATTAATTAGGAAATACTTGCAATGTGCTTCAGAGCTGGAAAGCGCTAAATGTTGTTAATCAGTGTCATGATTTACACAGAAGAACTGCAGAAAATATGAGGGGGTCATCAGTGGAAAAAAATAAATTGCCCCTTGGCTTTGATGGAGATGGGGAGCACAGGAGGTGGGTATAGGTCATCCTGATCCCCCAACACTACTGCTGACATTGAGTGGAGGAAGGGGCGGTCCATGCTTTTTGAACGGTCAGAGTAAGTGGGCATGCATCAACCCACCCTGCAGAGGCATCTTGGGGACCCACTGGACACACTGTGCTGGTTGTCCCACACCCAGAGGTGACAATCTGCATTCCTATGGGCTCCCTTTGTTCTGGGGAGAGACTGCAAAGCTGCTCAGCATCTTCTCAAGGGGGCCTACAAGAAAGATGGGGAGAGGCTGTTCAGTAGGGCCTGTTGTGACAGGTTGAGGGGTAATGGTTTTAAAATAGAGGGAGGTAGATTTAGATTAGATATTAGGAAAAATTTTTTTACAATGAGAGTTGTAGAGCACTGGAACAGGATGCCCAGAGAGGTGGTGGATGCCCCATCCCTGGAAACATTCAACGCCAGGTTGGACGGGGCTCTGAGCAACCTGATCTGGTTGGAGATGTCCCTGCTCCTTGCAGGGGGGTTGGACTAGATGACCTTTGAAGGTCCCTTCCTACCCTAACTATTCTATGAATCTATGATTCTCTCCATCACAGAATGGGGGTGCTCCAAGGCAGCATCCGCCAGCGCAGCCCCATCCACCACAACATGCCCCACTGCAGCAGGGCTGACCATCCAGACCAGGTATTCCTGGTTTCTTCACAGACCTCAAAACCAGTGAGTGAAAAAGAGACTGCAAAGCACCATGTGCCCTCCTCTGAACAGAAATCCTCTGCTTGGAGAGGGTCTGCTCTGTCCCACCACGCTGGAGCTGGAGGAAAAGGAGACCTCTGCTCCCATCTACGGGGAACTGGGAGAAGTGTGGCTGGGAGGGAGACCCCTCCCCTGCCCCCACAGCTGTTCATAGTCACCAGAAGCACATCCCATGTCCCAGCAGGACAGTGCCAGCCATGCAGAACTGAATGAGACAGCTCCTGTTTTGCCCAACACTGCAGTAAGACATTCGCTCAAAGACACTGGACTGTGATTGAGACATGAGACTGACTGTGCCACATGGGCAGGAGCTTTGGGGAGTTGTAGGAGTGCAAACAGAATCAGAGAGAGCATGTCAGGAGCAGAGCAGAAGGGCTGAGCAGAAGCAGACACCACCTGGCCTCCACATCTGGCCACAGCTGGGCAGAGGTTTCCCTCTATAGCAGCCTGGAGAGCTACAAAGGATCCCACTGACCTTATAAAACCATGCACCAGGTCATAGCCACATGTACAAACCCAGCAAACACACAGAGCTCCACATGTCCCCCTCCAAAGACGCCTGTACACAACCACACACCCCTACATCAGCCACTTTTCACACCCCTATGTGAAAGAGCAAATTCAAAACTTCACACAAAGAAAACCTATCCTCCTGTTTTTCTGCCTAGGGCATGCCTGCAAGTGGATTGCAAACTCCTCCAATGCAGATGGCAAGTCACAATTATTTAACATGTTGTTAAAATCTGCGATTTTTCTAAAAACAGCTGCTGTGAGCCTGCTCCCCGGCAGCCGGTGGCAGCAGGACGGCTGCTTGGGGCAGTTTGCCGGGTCCTGCTCCCCGCCTGGTGTTTGGAAACAGCCAATTCATCTCTGAGCTAATTTGTGTGCACAAGACTGTGACCGGCTTTTTCCGAGTGTCTGTGCAGGTAAAACCCGAGGGCTGGATATTTGCAGAAAGCAAACACAGGAGGGGGCACGGCCCAGACCAAGCAAATTCATTTTTCTAGACAAGCAAATATTCAGGCGACTTTTTTTCACCTGTGTTTGCTCATTTCTATTTCAATCATTTAGAGTATGTGGGAGGTCAGATTAGCTCCTCAGAAGAGTTCCTTCTAGCTTGGGAAATCAGGGCTTCACTTCCTTCCCCTTCCCCTTCCGCTTCCCCTTCCCCTTCCCCTTCCCCTTTCCTTTCCTTTCCTTTCCTTTCCTTTCCTTTCCTTTCCTTTCCTTTCCTTTCCTTTCCTTTCCTTTCCTTTCCTTTCCTTTCCTTTCCTTTCCTTTCCTTTCCTTTCCTTTCCTTTCCTTTCCTTTCCTTTCCTTTCCTTTCCTTTCCTTTCCTTTCCTTTCCTTTCCTTTCCTTTCCTTTCCTTTCCTTTCCTTTCCTTTCCTTTCCTTTCTTTGCCACACCTTGCCACACCTTTCCTTCTCTTCTCTTCTCTTCTCTTCTCTTCTCTTCTCTTCTCTTCTCTTCTCTTCTCTTCTCTTCTCTTCTCTTCTCTTCTCTTCTCTTCTCTTCTCTTCTCTTCTCTTCTCTTCTCTTCTCTTCTCTTCTCTTCTCTTCTCTTCTCTTCTCTTCTCTTCTCTTCTCTTCTTCTCTTCATCATTCTTCTTTGCTTTTTTGCTTTCTTTTCCTTGCAAACCCCAAGGTTTAAAGGATGAATTCCCCTGTCCCAGCTGGCAGCTCTGCTCTGCCCCTCGCCTTTCTCCCTGCCTGCCCACATCTGTAGCTGCTGCTCACCCCAGCTGCCCCCGGCCCCACACGAAGCCACTGAATTGAGAGTTAATTTGAATTTGAGTTGACAAACTCCAGGCGTATCCCATCTGCGCAGGCAGGAAATGGCCGATGTGTTAACCTTCCAGCAGGGAGGGCAGGGCAGAGGGGAAATGCTTTTACCTTCCCCTCCATTTAGTTTAGCTCTTAAAAAAAAATATAGGGTCAAATAAAATAACGCCCTGGGCTGACCTAGAGTCGAGGTGGAAATTCCCCGCCAGCATCCAGAGGTGTTTGGGAAAGGGAGGAAAACCCTGTCTTGCTGCTTGGGATCAGGGGCCAAAGGCAAAGCCAGGGGAGCTCAGGCTCAGCAGGACCTGTGCTGCAGTGGATGCCGAGGGCTTGTGTCACCATCTCTTGTCCCCAGACAACCCCATGGACCGCTCTTCTCTTCCACCTCGCTGGAGCAGGAGAAGCTGCTGCCATGTCCCATCGGCTGCTTGAGGACGCTCCGTACCAAGTCAGCCTGGTTTGCTCAGGCAGCTGTTGCCCCTTCAAGGCTGCTCTCACCACCACAGCAGCACAGCGAAAGCATCTCTCCCTCAACAGGCAACAAGGATTTTTTTTTTCAGTGCAGGTGGTGTCTTAAACCAGCTGTGAAGCCAGAGAGCTGTCAGAGCCAATGCTCTGTGGTTTGCAAGAAGCTGGAGGTGCACAGGGAACCCATGAAAATGCTTCAGCATCTCTGAACCAAGGGGCAAAGCTCATAGGAGATCCCCTGTTCACACTGTGTGGCCATGCCAGGTGCCCTACGGCTGGATTTTGTGGGCTGCCAAACCACAGCCTTCAAACTTCACCAGGACCAGGAAGAAGCAGATTTTCTGCTGTGGTGGGAGATGCTGAGGGCTGGCTGCTGCGGAGAGCGTGAGCCCCGACATCCTCTCTCCTCACTCAGCTTCACACAGATGCTTCCATCATCTCCTTCTCAGCCTCTAACCCCCCTCAGCTTTTCAATCCTGCCCCCCACTGCTTTTCTGACATTTCTCTCTCAAAGATGGCACTTCCAGCTGATGTTGATTTTTCTTTTTCCACGACAGTGTTTTTAAGCACAAGCAAGGCAGCTGGAATAAAATTAGCATTATTTAGCATTACTCAGCACCAAAGGCACTTGACAGATGCAGAAGAAAAAAGATTTGGGCTGGATGTTGGGAGAAATCTTTCTAATGCATCCAGTGCTGAAACACGGGAAGAGGCGAGTGGGGAGAGGCTGGGGTCTCCTTTCCTGGGGCACTGCATGGCCACAGCCAGGCTGTACACACCTTCAATCCCATATCCACGCTGGCCATTCCCTGTGGAGGGTTCATCAACTTTATCAGAGAAGCAAACAGTCACTTCTTGTGGTGTCGGGAGCTGCAGGTGGACTGTGGCGTGTACTGATGGCGTTACACCAGCATCTATTGCCCCATCCGCTGATGCACCACCCAGCAGCCTGGAACATCAGCGGCAGCATACGGACACTACCATCTCCATGTCAAAGCAGACAGCTCCAGAATGGCTGAGTTATTAGCTCTTATTGCCAGTGATGAATGGGAAGATGGGGATGAAAAATCTGTTGGGGAGAGACTTAGGGAAAGGAGGGAGCAGCAGGCAGAGGGTTTAGGACCAAATACAATTCCCTGCTCAGAATTTACCCTACCACCAACTCCTTTTGCCTGGCTATTTTCCTCTCCAGATGCATCTCCCATCTCCTGGGTGCAGACGCAAAGATGCTCCCTCTGCCACAAATGACTGTAATGAGGCTTCAGCCAGGCGCAATACTGCAAGAACTGTAGCTTGTCACCTTCCCCGTGACTGCAGGCAATGTCAGGTTTGTCAGATGCTCTAATGGCAAACTGTCAGACAAACCCATCCCCTCCGGAGACGCTTTCGCTCTGCCTCCTGTTTGCACATCCCCTTCCTAGCAAACACGTGGCACTGCCATGGATTTAGGAGCGGGATAAACAACCTCTCTCCGAACCTCCCTCATTTGTGTGCTTGCTCTCCCGAGAACTTTAGTAATTGCATCTTTGCCTTTAAATACCACGCTGCTCCTTTGGCATTTCACTGTTTAAATGTCTCCCACTTGGAAGATGACATTGTCTGAAGGCAGACGTATCGGGGCGGTGTCTGCGCAGGGCAGAGCAGGAAAGTGAGGGGCTGCGCTACCAATCCGGCTTCTCTGGCTGTGCAGGCAGGGTTGGGGCTGAGCGGCTTTAGCAGTGCGGACATAGAAAGCCGGGCTTAAGCTGGGAGTCAGGACACCTCCCTCCTCCAGCCCTTGGAGAAGTCCCTGCTCCCAGCTCCCAGAGGCTGCAGATGCCTTGGCTGCACCCCCCTTCCCCAGAGCAGGGAATAGGGAAGGGTAAGTCTTGCTTTGATGGTTGGAGTCCTCCTGCCCTCGCACAGGCTGGAGCATCCCATCAGGACCAGGCTGAGAGCTCAGCCACCAGCATCTCCAGGTCACACAGGTGCTGTGGCCAGGTGAACAGCTGACCTTCAGAAGCCTCCGTGCCCACAGAGGTTGTGGATCCATCCCATGGCTCCCTGCCATGCATCCCAAACACACAGCTTCCCACCACACACACCAGTGGGGATGGATCCAAGGTATCCCATGTTGCTGCAGGTGCGCAGGGAAATGCTCCAGCTCTCACCTCCCAGGGGCCTGGCTTTGGGTTCTCCTGTGAATCTCAGAGGGGGAATCTCAGAATATTCTTGGGATTTGGTGCTTGTGTGTTTTGTTTCCCATTTTGCGAGCAATAGGTGAGCTGAAGTATTTTGCAATTAGTGTATCAGTATTAGCTACTGCAATTAGGAAATGTTCTTGCGGGGGGGTTGGGAGGGCAGCAGGAAGAATGTATGTTCTTAGTATTTTTGGGGAAAGTGTAATTATTACCCCTTTGGCCTGTCTGCAAAAGGGATTAATAATGTCCAGCTTCACAGCTGTCAAAGCCCTGATTAATTGAGCTTGCTGTACTGAAACCTCATCTGTTTGTCTTGTGTCAATGTGCAAATTGAAAACATAACACAATAAATCTTACCAGGCATCCTGTACCTCTCAGCTTATCGGTTGCCCTCCTCCCACTTCTCTGTTTCCAAACAAGTGATGAGCAGCTGCTTTGCAGTCCTGTTCAACCTGGAGCTGGGCAGCATCATCTCTGTCAGGGGCACAGTGGGGTTAAAAGCCCTGGGGCACTGCCTGTTCTGCAGTCTGGTGGGTACTCCTGCACCTTCCCTCCTGTCCCAAAGAAGAGTCACATAGGAAGGAGAGGGGAAAGCTGCAGGAACTAGGTTGCACCAAAAGAGTTTGCTTTTCAGCAGGACTTGCCCCCATATCCGAGCCAGGCTACCCTGGGGTGGATGCATGTCCACCACCCCTCCCAGGCATGGCTGCCCGCTTCCGTGCATGGCAAGGGAAAGGGTGTTGCATGGCTTCAAGTGGATTCACAAATGATGCCTTGTGCAAGCCTGTGGTGGGGTTAACCTCAACTAATTTTCACGCCATGACGCATCCATCCAAAAGGTGGGGTGTGCCTGAGCATCACTGGCTGCAGCCCTGGGAGAAAGGCTGGGTCCAGACAAGAGTACCGCAACACCCCTCAGGGGTCTTGGTATGACTCACCTGAGCCCGTGCAAAGCAGAGGCAGAGCAGCAGGTTGCAAAGGGGTTTAGGAGCAAATCTACTCAGCCTCGCACAGCCCAGCTGCAGGATGAGGCCCCTGGTTGCAGCCTCAGCAACAGCTGGTCCCCTCGCACAGACTCTTGGCCATTATTTTGGTTTCAAAGCAAGACTTCCAGCTTCAGCACCTCTGAAAGGATGTGGGGTACTTTTGTCTGTAAAGCAGCGTGCCTGCTCCTTGGTGCCGAATAAATAAATTACTGGGATGGTAAGGGAGATCATTATTAATTACAGTGCATAAAGAGCCTGGGAACTCTCCAGGGGATGCTGCAATACACTGAATGCAAGTCATAGGCATTTTTTTCAGGGACATGATATCAAAGAGGAATAGACTTATGTGGCAGTATTTTCTCAGAGAGAGAATCCACTGGGATCTGATGGACCTCAGCAGGATCAGTCCCAGGATACAAGCCCTGCCCAGAAACAGACCTGGGGTATATTTGGGACTTCCCTGTCCTCTACCTGGCATCCCACCTCTCCGCTTGCATGATAATACCAAGGTACAGGGTCAAGACACTGTAGGGATATGTCCCCATTCCTTCCCCAGTAAAGCCACTACTGAGCCTCACTGGGAAGGGATCCCCCTGAAAAGATGCTGCAGACCCTAAAGGCAGGGGAAAGACAATAGAGTATTTAATTACTCTATCCGTATGGCTTTAGCTGATGCTCACATAATAAAAACTAAGTAGGAAACTGTGTTTACCATTTCTCATCCTATGATATGCAATGTTTTTTCAGCGTGCCTTCACGATACCAGCAGCTGGGAGCCCAGACTGGATGAAAAGAGAGACAGAACAAGGTGTTAGGCAAGAAGTGCTGGGGAGCAGGGGAGTAAGGTGATCCCCTAACAGCCATCACATGGCATCCTGTAATGTTTAGGCTAACAGGAGGAGAGGCTGTCCTCATATCCATCCTTAGAGTGGCTGCTGTCAAGGGCAGTTGGCTCTGGTGATGCCTGCTGGAGAACACAACCCATCTTCCCACATGCTCCTTTTAGCAGAGACAGCAGGAGGGGTGGGGTGGGATGGCTGGGCAATTTGCTCCGGAACTGTCTCTTGTCCCTTTACAATTCCCTGGATGTGGTTTAAGCTTCCCTCGCCTTGCAGCTGGGCTGTGCCTTCCATGCAGGACACTCTTGGGTCCTCTCCAGAGTGGAGTTCATCAGCATGAGGCTAAACCAGCTCCTCCAGATTGGGTGTGCACCTTTGCATTCCTCTTCCACGTAAGCTTTTATCCTTCCAGGAACCTGCACAGCCTGCCTCAGCTTCTGCACCAGCCCTGGGCAGCACCAACATTGCACCAGTTCTCATGCTCCCTGCCCTCCTGGTATCCACAACCCTGGTCCCCACCACCTCTCCCTTTCAGTAAGGGTGTTTGTCATTCCTTCCCGTCAGTCTCATGATGAGCCCAGTGAATGGGGAGAGTACTGGCTGTCCCTGCTCAGCTATTGCTTCTGGCGATGGCCCAGGTGGTGGTAAGCAGAGGGTATATCTTCCATTCACGGGCACCAGCAATTTGGGAGGGATTGTAAGTACCAGGGAGGACAGGATTAGAATTTGAAACTATGAGCAAATTAGATGAACCATCTGAAAAAATACAGCCTGCAATTCAGAAAGAACAGCAAGGTATAGCACCAGGCTGGAATAACCAACCCTACAAGCCATCAAGGCATTTTGCACTGCGCAGCCTGACCACTGTGTGCTGAAGCCACCGGCTGTGACATGGGGACAAATGTGCCTGGCCCACCTTGGCAAGCGCAGTTTGGCAGCCAGGGCATAGGCAGAAGCCTGGTAGGAGCCTGTTCTTGTGAGTAGGGAGAAAAATGGTTTCTGGAGACCCCAGAGGACTCGGGGCTCCTCTCTGTCTCTGGCACCTTTGTGGAAACTCCCCCTCACGTGCTGTTTGTGCTGATCTGCCAGGGACCATATTGCATTGAAGCCATTAGACCTATTTTCTGTAGCTGAATAATTTTAATTTTCTAGTCAGTTGCCTTTTAGGTCTCGCTTTCTTCTTTCTTTGTGTCTTAATTGCCTTTTCCATTTATCAGCGCTCCCCTGGCATTCCCTCCCCTCTCGGGTGTGCGCGCTCTCCTCTCCCATCCCCTCCCTTCCCGCTGCCAGCCCTGCCCGTCTCCTGCTGCCTAACCCACCTTGGGCTATTGCAGCTGCCCCACCAACTGCTCTGTTTCACCCCAGAAGTGGCTGCAAACAAATGAGACGCTATACCAGGGGATTTTGTCCTTCCTGGCAGGAGATGGTGCCTGGGACCAGGATCAGGCCAGCCCCAGGGTTTTCGTGCAAGTAAACCACACCTGCATGTAGAAGGCAGAGGCTAAAGGCCACTCATGTCAGGTCTTAGCATCTTCCCTCCCGGGATGTTACCGGTGGACTCTGGAGACAACTTTTTGCAGTTCTCCAGCCCCAGCTCCCCTCTCTCGGCAGCACTGTCGTATCCCAGCCAGGAGCGCAGGCGTCCTGACTCCACTTTCTGTACTTGCCACTGGGAGAAACAATGCCCAGACCGCATCAGAAACAGAGATAAGCCATTGTAAAGCTCTCCCTGCTGCTGGAGAACACCTGTCTTATAGATGCATGAAACTGTGGAAAACGGTATCCTGTGCACATGAGCAGACAGCACGCAGCACGCTGCCCTGCTGGGATGCGCTCAGGGAGCTGGCTGCGGCTGCCCATGCTTGGCACCGAGTACCTGGTTCAAGCTAGGGGAGAGCTGGGGGCTGAATGGCTGAAGTACAGTACCTGGGACTCAGTTCCCCCCAGGAGAGAGGGGATGGAGGGGCATTACCTGCCCCTACCAGGCTGGGGGGAGCTCAGCACCACATTGCTTCCTCCTCCTTCCTTGGCTTGATAGATTTCTCCATCCCAAGCGTGGCTGGAGGCTGCTGACACCATGCCCCAAAACCCAGGGCTTGTACACAGTATCCACAGCAGACCTTGCAACCTCTCCACCCCCAAGGAGATTGTATTGGTCTCACATCATGCCCAGGGCTCCACCGAAGCAGGCAGGCTATGCTGCGCAGTGCACATCCTGCTCAGCCACCCCCAGGGCAAGAGGAGCATCCTCCAGCTGAGGCAGGAGCTCCGGTTTCAGCACCTGGTGCTACACTCTGTCTCCCTTTCCACACTAATTTCCCTCCCTTTAGATCCATCTGTCCAAAAGATGAGGGATCCCTGTCTTTGCTCGAGACCCCTGGGCACAGCGTGGTAGCACCCGCGGAGTGCCGCATGCGAGGCAGCTGGTTCATGAGCTGGGTGACTTGCCCTGCCCGGGCCATGCTTTCCCTCCTTTCTTTTGAAGAATTTCTTGTAGCACACTTCAGGTTTTTTTTGCTGCAGAGGCACAAAGCAAAGGAGATCAAACCGCAAGCACGTGCGGTCCCAGAAAGCCACCTGCCTGCAAACCTGGGTGTGCAGCTGACTGCATCCCTGGCCCAGGGAATTAAAGGCAGCAGCTGATAAATAACACAGTGCTGAGGTCAGGGGTCCCTTTGCTGTGAGAAAAACCAGGAACAAAAGGAAACGGCAAGAATCAGATCACTTCAAAGCCCCATTTACTCTTCACCTGCTTGCAGGGCTCACTTTCTATCTAATGCTGCACCATCCACGCTTTGGTGCCCAAGGCCATGGGCACGAGGGATGGAGAGCTGCAAGGAGACAGGGTGATAAAAGGTTTTGGCAGAGATGAGAGGGAAGGTGACAAGGCAGGGCTGCTGCAAGGCTGGGACAAAGTGCAGTAGGAAAGTTGGCTCAGGAGGCAAAGACATCAGGAACCCTTGGGGGCTGCTGGGCTGGAGAGAGCACTGGTGAGCAGTGGCAGCGCCCTATTGCAACTCCACGTGGTGTGTCGGAGCAGAGAGGCTGGGGAAAGTTCCTCAGGGTGTCTTTTGGAGGAAATTCTGTCCCCAAAATTCCAAGCCAGCCACAGTAAGAGTCATAGCTGGATCCTCAGGGTCAGAGCCTGCACCCAAAACTTGCCCTCCCTGGGCAGCCTGGGCTCTTTGCGTTCACTGGGTCTGTTTTTCAGAGAAGAGCGAGATCTGCCATCTCTCTGTTAGTAAGTAAACAGAGGGCTTATCTCTGCTTTGCACTTTGCTCCCAACCAGGCCTTTGACACCCTCGTGTGTGCAGCCTATGAGACCAAACGAAACTCGGCTCTGCAGCGATTCACATTTCAGCTATGAAAGTATCACCATGGGCTTCGGGAGACCCAGCTGTGTGCAGCACTCGGGGCTTGCTCAGCCCCCCTGCTTGCCCAGGCAGGATGTGTGGCTGCTGTTGGTCCCCAATCAGTTTTGCTTTCCTTGCTCATAACGGACGGAGCAGTGATTTCTCACAGCAGCTGGGTGGTGGGCAGGGATGCCGGAGAGCAAATGACAGCCTGCGGGTTGGAGTCATCGGTGTGTCTGTGGGTTGGGATGTGTGCCGGTGGGAGATGGGGCGTGGGATGGTGCCGGAGGCACGGGTGGCGTGACGGAGGTGAGAGTGTGTGTGCGCAGCAACAGGAACTGTCTGCAAGGCAGCACTGGGGAGGAATATTGAGCCTAGGTAGTGCCATACAGGAGACCGTGCCTCTGTGTGCGCTCCTGTCTTTGTTTGAAGAAATGCATGAGAAAGGTAATGTGTGTGTGTTTGTGTGTGTCTGCGATAAGTACAGCAAAACCTTTAAGCACCATAGGCTCCATAGGCTGGAGATGTTTGTTTGCCTGCAACGGGAGGTTCTGGCAATGCCTTCCGTCAGTAACTCCTGTATGACAGGGAATGTGGGTCACAGCTCTTGCATGCACGGGTTGGTGTGGGAGATGGTGGGCAAGGCTTTAGTCAGGTGCCTGTGCTTGCCTCTGTATGTGTGTGTGCAGCAGCCATGCCTGTGCACCCCTCCAGCAACACATGGGGCTGGCATCATCCCCCAAGGCCCTCCCTGGCAGAAGGGACAAGGCATCGCAGAGGCATCATTGTTCAAATGCTGAGCAGGGCATCCTGTATCCTACTCCTTCAAAATCAGTGTCACGTGATACTCTAGCACTGGCCTAATTTCTAAATTCCTGTGAAAAAAAGAAAAACAGACAGAGAAAAAGGCTAGGAGGAATGAAAAGATGAAGCCGACAGAGAAACGCAGCCCTCTGAAGAGGAAGTGTCTTTTCTGAACGTGAGCACTTCAGACACTGCTCGCGAGCTCTGTTAAGCAGCAGGCATCCGAGCACTTTGGCTTGTGCGAGAGATGATTTGTATCAGCTCCCATCGCATGCTGGAGAGTGAGCTCTTCACCCTGTGAACCTGTTCAGCTGGGACTGGTAGGACAAGGCAAGTATTATTGACTAGTCAGGGTTTACTGGCTCTATACCCCCATGTCAGCCTCCTCTCTTCAGCCCAGGCAGGCAACAATCCTGGTAAAAGCCAGCTAAGCCCAGAACGCTGCTGAAGGGGCAGATAAATAACACACCTGTGCTGCTGGGGACCAAGGCAGGTATCATCAAGCCATTGGAAAGCATGGTGAATTATTCAGCATCCAGAGGGTAAAGCGAGGGCTGGTGTCACAGTGAGGGAGGGCACAGAGATACTTTGGTCCCCATAGTGCCTTGAAGACATGGCACAACACCACGGCCAGGCGCTGGAGGTGCAGACTGGGATGCAACTGGGACTGCTGGAGACCAGCCTCCTCAGTGGGACCCAAACTCTTGTAGCTGAGCAGCACCATGGATGCCAGGCAGTGTTAGGAGGGGGCTCCCAGGGTGTGGACTTACCTGGTGTGCTGCCCACCCAGCTCCTCGAATTGCCTGAGGGACCCTTCCCCTTACAGCCTCCCCCATCCTGGCTGCCTCCTGGATGGGGATGATGAAGTGCCGTGTGCATCATGCCACGCTTGACATGGGTGTCTGGATGAGGACAGGGTTGTCTGCTAGCCAGAGGCATGACCGGGAGGGCTGCGATAATAGCACGAGGACCTGGGCAAGGAGGAGGAGCAGTGGGGAGGACTTCCCAAGGCCAGAATGGGGAGCAGGGCTGTAGTTGAGGTGCTGGGACCCTGGAGCAGAGCAGTACACATGCCCTGCATGCAGCAGCGGTGAGATGGGCACAACTAAGGGAAGGGGAATGAAGACCTTTGGGGAGATGGTTCACCAGATGTATTTTAGCCACCTTTGGTGGAGACGAATTATGGTCTAGGCTGCTCTTTTCCCAAGTGGCACCATAGGGTGCACAGAGCATCTTGCCCATCTTCCTTCCATCTGCAGGGCCAGATCCCCAGGAATTGCCACAAACCCCGCAAAAACCCCTGCCCGCACCAGTTTCCATCACATCCGTGATTGCACATCCCTGACACTCACGCAGTCAGTGATACCTTTTAAATTTCCTGGGCAGGACAGATTCTGATTGCTTTTATTATCAAGATAATCTAGCCCTCTGATTTCAAGAGACCTCCTGCAGGTTTGTCCTAATATCGCCAAAAGAAGAGCTTAATCCATAGGCTGTACTGCCACTCCAGGATACGCTTGGCATTCCTGTATTCCGCCGGTGTACACACACATGCCTAAGAGCTAATGTCACCCAGAAGCTGGTACGCACAGCACATTGCAAAGAGGAAGGAGTCGGCATAGAAAAAACTGCCTCTTGCTTTTGTCAAACAGCAGATGATGAGCCATTTGTGCAGGCTTCTAGTGACTTCGCAGGTTTTTCTGCAGCCAAGAAGTCAGTCGTGCTCCAGTGGGAAAGGGTCAGTCCCAAAACCGCTCCATTTCCATGGATAAATAGCGGTTTTCTCTTTTATTGCTGTTTGTCCTTAGGATCGTGAACAGAGGTCTCAGGGACGGTAGGAGAGAGGTGGCATCTGCTGCCAGGGTTACCCTTTTCCCAAACATTGCTCAGACTTGCAGTCTCAAAAACAAGCTGTATTTTTGGTGCAGAAGCTCCTTTTACAAGTTTTTAAAGGGAAAAAAAGCAGAGGGAAAACTTGAAGTGTGAATGCTGAAGTCAGGCTCCGTGTCCAGAAGTCAGTCAAGGAAACCATTTCTTGTCGGGCGTCCAAGGAATGCAAGTGGGAATGGTGATATCCTGCAAAAAAGGAGGTGAGGGTGGTTTGCTCTCCATCATAAGACATTCCGAAAAGAAACCTGGTATGTCAAAGGGTGTGATCCCGTCGGGGCAGGGTATAATGACCGGGGAGAAGGGTCTGAGGGACAGAAACAGCAAGAAGTCAGGGACATTGTCCCATAGAGTCGAACTCAGGGGAAATTGGCTGAGTCCTTTAGAAACCAATACCCTTTATTTTCTCCCCTGAAAGACAGGTGTTTTCACAGGAAGGAAACTTTGATTTCCGGCCTGCTTTAACATCTCCTCATTCAAACACACTTTTCTTCTCCGGTTGGTCTGCAGGTGCCTTCAGCTGCAATGCCTGGACCCGGACACAGCTCAGACAACGCAGAAGTGCAGCTTTCCATGGCTCACATCCAACATCCAACATTAATGCATCCCAGGAGGGGAGCTGCCCTTTTTGCTAAACCATCACACTATTGACTCATGCTAAGTTAGTGATCCGTCTCAACCCCTTGATCCTCTCCTGCCATCCCGCTGCCTCTCCAGGCTCTCTTATCTATGCATTCATGCATTCATTTATCCCTCCCAAATGTGGCACCCTGTGCTCTCTGTACTAAATTTCATCTAGCTGATTCCAGACACTTGCTCTGATCCATCCCCGTCATTTCGAATTCCGAGCCTGTCCTCCAAAGTTCTTGCAGCGCCCTCATTAATACACAGCCCCGGACTTATTTAGCAGATGCTGATATCAAAAAGCATATGATTATTTCCAGTTAGCAAAGAAGTGTATCTCTTCAGCCAGCAGGAATGGGTTTTTTTTAAAAATGCCTTGAAAAAACCTTCAATTACTATCACTCGCACTGATAAAAATACAGTGTAATAACTATTGACTCTAGCACAGATACTTCGAATTTATTCTGGTAAATATCTGAAAGCAGAGTCGGGCCCATTCTTGTCATGCACCCTGCAGTTGGTCATAACATCAGTCTACAGAGTGCCCACAATAGATGGAGTTATTTTATCCTCTCTCCCCAATGAGAGATAAGTATTCTTTCTTTTTTTCTCTTTCATTCCTGTCCAAGCTGTTTGCAGAAGAGCTCTCTGAAATGAAAACCAACAACAACAACAACAACAACAACAACAACAACAGCAAAACATAATAATAAAAAAAAAAGAACCCAGAGGTCTGGAGATGTCACTTTTTAAGTCGCAATCAGCTGCTGCTCAGAAAAATGAGGCTGGTGAGAGAGTCTGGGAGTGCTAGATGAGATAACATACGCTCTAGGACATCTCTTGCTATGTTGCAGCAGCTTTTAAACCTATCTCTTTTAATACAGCACTATTCATGACAAACATGCCAGCTGTGCCCAACCAATGACTCTCAGCGTTTGGTGCCCTGCCTCAAGTCTGCAGAAGAGAAGATTTTGCTGAAATGGTGCTGGCTGAAGGCAGGGAGGAAGAAGGACCAGCTGAGGAGCCGTACGGAGGGCTTGTGCTCTGGAGGAGCCCAGCTCAGCACTGGGGTTTGCTGGTGCTGGCGCTGGCCCTCTTCCATCAGTGTTTGGGTCTTTGCTAAAGGCGCAGCAGCTGCTCAGCTCAGGGGCTTCCTGAGGAAGTTGTAAGTCCCGTTTTTTATAAAAGCTATGTTTTCTATAAAATTGTCCAGTCTTCCCTGCAGTCCAAGTAAGCTTTTAATATTTGTGGCGAGGATGCTGAGCATCCACTGCCTGTTGTTGGAAGGACTGCTTTTTTACTGTGAAACCTGTCTCAGCTTCATCCAATGGACTCTACTCCTACCAGAAGAGAGAGACACCTTGTCCACCTGATTGATGCCTCGAATTTAGAAGTAGTTCTGTTACCCCATCTTATACCCTGTGACTTTGCCCATCCCTGCTAGAAATCACAGGTAGAGACCCATCCGTCACGCTTATCTCACAGGCTGATCCTCCTGTAATTAGCAGCAGTAGAAAGGCTTTCAGTAGGAACAGGGTTAATTAGCCAAGTAGAGAGGATTCAAGAAGCAGCAGGCAGGAGCCAGTGGAACCAAGTGGTGTGCGTGTCCTGGAGCACGAGGTTGTGTTTGAGGGAGGCCAGAGCCTGGCTTGGCTGAGCAGGACGCCCAGGCACATGGTCAGCACTGGCCAGGGAGCAGGAGCAGGGATGCCCCTGTGCTACACAGTCCCCAGCTCGTACCCTCTGCCCACGTAGCATCAGACAATCAGTCCAGGGAGAGGAGGACTGGCTCAGCTGAGTATCCCATGGGGCACTGAGAAAAAGGGAAGATAGGAGAAATGGGAAAGAAAAATCCACGTGATGGTGAAGTGTGGACACAGTGACCAGAGCCACAACAAAGAAATACCAGAGAAACTGAGAGACGTGCTAAGTGGTGACCCTCATCTTCACAGCACCAACCCAAAAGGATGCAGTCAAGAGCTGCTCCATGTGCCAGGCCAGCCAAGGAGCATTTACAGTCACCCACGCTTGAGTAAGGGACAGGGAGGTAGGAAGGCCAGAGCTGCAGCTTCGCAAGGTGCCAACACCGTCTTCCTCCTCCTACCGTACTGAGTCCCTCTCAGTGTAGACAAACCCACTCCAGATCCCATCACTCAGCCCCACACACCAGCCAGCTCCCCTCGCCCCGTGCTGGGGTGGGAGACCCACATTGCACATCAGCCGCAGGGATATGAATGTTTCAGAGATGAAGAGGGATCCCTAATTCTGCAGGCTGGGGTGGAGGGACACCAGCAGAGCTGTCACTGCCTGCAAGGACAGGAGTTGCATCCCCACACTCCTCTCCCACTTGTGGCACAGCCTTCCTCGGCTCACTCGCCTCCTTTTCTCCCTTTCCGACAACGCCCAAGTACAAGGGGGAGGTGGTGTCCCTCCAACACGAACTCCAGAGAGCTCTTTTCATTCTGCATTTAAAAGGGAAAGAAGAAAAGGCAGAGCGAACCTGTCTCGCACGTAATCTGCTGCACAAATGCCAGCTCCCAGCAATCGATAGCAAACGCTCCCGGAGGGCTGTTTTCATTTCATAATATTTATTGGGTTGCTTTATTGTCAGAATCATTACAGTTCAATGTACTGCATGGATTTTATGCCAGCTGTGCTTAGTTTGTCTTGTTTTTAGCACTCCACATGCCTTACACAGGGCCGCAGTCACACACGGGTTGGGACTGCTCCTCATGCAGGGTCCCGTGTGACATGGGGCAAGCCACCACCTCCCTCCGGGTCTCTGTTTCTCCCCATCCGGGGATAAACCAAGGCTTGTGGAGCTAGCTGTAGGTTCCCAGGGCAGGAATGATCTCTGCATGTACAGCATCTCTCATAAATGAGTCCTCATCTTGAGTGACCTCCTGGATGTGAAGCAATCAAAGCAACAGAGCCCGAAACACAAAGGAGCCATGAAATGGTTGCAGGAAAACCATGAGGGAGGGATAAGTGGGAGAAGATGGGAATGAGGTAAGAGAAGGGATTACTAGTGGTGGCTGGGGTTAAACACAACCTCTCCTGCGGGCAAGAGTCCTGGAGAGAAGGGCTAGGATGGGAATCGGGCCAAACTAGCCATTAAGTGGAGGAGCTGCCGCACTCCATGTGATGCAGATGCTCTGCAGATACTCACTGGTGCAAACTCAGGGCTTGAGCGCGTGTCAATTGCCTGCATGTAGGCATGACCCAACCAAAGCAGTAACATGGAAAACACTCTAAGACCCCACTCCCTCCCCACCCCTTCCTTGATCCTCAACACTGCCTGGAGATGAGGAGGTGGAAAGGAGGAGACCAAAAGGCACCTCTACATGCCCAGCTCTCCCCCAGGAACTGCTGGGCCTGGGCCAGCATGGGCTCAACTCCACAGCAGGAGCCCTGCCCTCCCTGCAGCGGGCAAGACAGTCTGCTCCCTGTGCAGACAGGGACCCTGGCATGAGGAATGTCCTTGTCACACCTCGTGAGCTCACACGGTGAGGAAATCCCTCAGGTCAGGGGAGGAGTGTTGCCTGGGCATTGCCTGAGGCTGGACCCAGCAGGGATGTCGGGAGGACCAGAGTGGGATGAGATGCCAGGGCTTTCCCCAAGGCGTGAGCTGGAAAGAGAAGCAGCCCATTGCAAAGGGACAGCAGCATCCCTCCCGCAGCAGGTGTTTAACGCTCACGCTCTGCAACAACCCGTAATTTGTGCTATAAAGAGAGCCCTGGCACTAGCTCACAGACATTCAGCAAACCCTGGGGGTGATCTGAGATTCCTCGTGGCCAAGAGAGGAGCACAATGAGGAATCACTGCTGAGACACCTGCCCAAGTCCTGGGCACGCAGACCCCAGCCCAGTGCCCGGAGGGGTGGCAGGAACCTCAAGACGCAGCGTAGGGCAGCTCCCATCCCTGCTCCAGCCGCTGCTGGCAGTTGTTAACTTGGTGATTGCACGCGAGTGTTGGGAGTTATTATGCCGGCACATAAGCGGTTTGCTTGCGTCTCACTTTTTTCAATTACTGCCTGCACGCTGCCTTCCCAATTGCCTGGCGGGCCTTGGCTCACCTGCCTGCTGAGCATAATTTGTTTTTAATGTATGTCTCTGGCAAATTTTCTCTCTCTCCCCCCCCCCCTTTTTTTTTATTAAACAAGATGATTTTTTTTTTTCCCAGCTCACATTTATAATTAATTCCTAAACTGATGGTGTCTCAGCAGAGCTGGAGGAGCTGAACAAGGTGTCGTCAGGGAGGCAGATACTTAGCACCTACAATTAACCTTGTCTGCAGACCCATCCCCAGAGGCCAGTGGGACATCTAAGGATGAGCCGCTCCAAGGATGCATTCAGCCCTACCACGGCAGAAATACCTGTTGTGTATAAAGCAGCTCAGCTTGCCTCTAGCCCAGGGCTACCCAATCCCTGCAGGCAGAGCGAGCTGTTATAGCATCTCTGATGGGTTCCTTTAAACACAGCTTCACTTTTCCTTGCCTGGGTTTTCCCTGGCATTTTGCAGTCCAGCAGGGTTGGGGACCGGTTCTCACTACCCTTTCCCAGGTTCTGCTGCTACAGCAGGTCCCTGGCTCTATCCGTAGGGTGGGATCATGCTCCGGAGAGGCTGCTGCTGGCTCCCAAATCCCCAGGTGATGCACAGGGCTGGCTGCTACAGAGGACCCCTCCAGCTTCCAGCCCACCCAGATAAACAGGCAGAGCCTGGGAGCACAAATACAGTGCTGGAGACTGCCTTTAACCCCTCTGCCCTGCTGCTCCCTCCTGCATCCTAATCCTCGTTGCAAGGGGCTGTGATGCAAAGATGCTCCATGCACAGCCAGGAAGGAGATTCAAGCACCAACAGGGCCAGCAGCTGATTTATGCAGAAATTACCATTCAAAGCCACTGCTGTGCACGCTAGCCAGGGCACAGCAGGACTATGCTGACCTCCCTCCTCATACTCACCAACACCCTTACACTTTTAAGAGGGTGCAGTATCCAGGCACCCCCAAAACACTCTCACAGAGTTCCCCAGGGGAGCAATGAAAAAAAGAACTTAAAAAAGGACCCACAACTTCCCTTTAGAAAACAAGTCAAGGAGGGAAACATCTGCTCCTAATGACTCAATCCATCAAGCTAGCACTGGCCCCGTCACTCGCCTCCTAAAAGCTCCTGATCATCAGTGATTATCAAAGCTAGCCCAGTGCATTTTGATCAGGCACAATCAAAGCTGAGTGCGGCTGACAAGAGCCATAAAAGCCTGCGCAGAGCAATTGGTATGGAGCTCTGGCTGGGGGTCAGGCTGGGAGCTGGCTGGCCACGGGCTGGGTTCCTGCTCTTGCCAGCCTGCAAACAAACAGCTTGCTTTGGAGCTGAATGTAAAAGAGGAGAAATGCTGCAGGCATCCGTGGGCTTTCGTGGGCGAGAAACTTTAAAAAAAGGTCTTAGGAGCTGGCCTTGGGCAGGGGGCTCCCCTGGCACGTCGGGATATGTGACCCGCAGCAGGGGATAAAATGCATCAGAGCTGATGGGTCTGACCCCGCTGAGGCGAGGCGCAGAAGTTCCTCCTCTTAACCCATCACCACGCTGCAGGCAGCCCCCTTTTTGCCCGGCCTGAGCTGTAGTGTTTTGCTCCCAGTTGTTCTTTTTTTTTTTCCTTTTCTGATGAAAATGTGTTGGTTTTCCATCAGAAGATTTTACCAGAGAAGCATGGGGCCAACTTGCAATCTAAACCTGCTGGCATTTTTCCTGAGGGCTAAAGCTGGTGCACGTGTCGGGAGATCCCCAGAGCAGCCGCTGAGAAAATATCCCACCCTCTCAATTGCGGTTGCTGCCGGGACTGTATGGGCTGGAAAACAGTCTATGAAACATGGCCTGTTTCGGCACCTGGATTATTTGAGGCTACTGAGTTAATTTAGTCTGTGCTCAAACCCTTGTCTGTAATGTCAAGCCAAGGGACAAAAGGGACAAAATTCATTTGAAAAAGTGAATTCCTTGAAAAAGGAGACATGCAGCCACTACTCTGTATCAGGCCTGGCAAGCAGTGTGGCAGAAGGATGCTGTCTGGGCATCTACTTAGTACAAACGCAAATACTATCACAGTAATTAGTGATTCATAAAGAGATGAATATCAGGCAATTAATTAAGTAGTTTGAGGCGTGCTAGTTGGAACGAGGTCTGTGTGATGGTTCTGAGCAGTGAGCTGAGGACAGTGGCTGCCCAGGAGTTGGGTATCTGGATGGAGTAATGAGACACACAGACACAGCTGCTGCTTTAATGAACAATTTTATATTGCTAGATTTGTGTCTCCAGTTTTATATGCCAGGTTAGCCCCTCTTTTGCTGAGAGAAAGCCTAGGTTTGAAATGAAAACCTGCTCTGGTGCTGATGTGGAGCTGAGATCATGGGGGAAAAAAATGACAAAGGTTTGCTTCTCCTCACACAGGGCTCGTAGTATTTTGGGAAGTTTTTGGTGCAGCTCGAAGGTCTGATTTTCAGCATTTCATCTCATCCTATTAGAGCTTCCAGTTGTGCCAAAGACCGTCCTGTCATTTTGAGATTGCTCCACATCTGCTGCATTGCTGAGTCCTTGGGAGGAGACAGGTGGAGCTGACGTGGGCAGGCAGAAAAGAAAAGCCAGCAGGATTCAAGCTTTTCACGCATTTCCACCTCAAGGAGATGCGATGCTGTGTTGGATCAGAGCACTGCAGGTCTGGCTTTCAGCCTTTCCCTCGCAGTTTGTGCCGGTCCCTGGCCAAGCACCTGCGAGAGGGGATGGAGAAAGTTGCCCAAGGTCATGGCAGGAGCCAATTCATGGAAGGAGGTTAATGCAGCGATATTAGCGCATCCTTCAATTAGCACATTGTGCTTGTGTCCAGGAGGCTACAAGAAGGGTCTTAGCAATGGGGTGGGGAGGCTGGCACATCACACTCGGGTCTGTCACATTCCCTGTATGGTGCCAGGCTCCCTGCCTTTGGGCTGAGCCTCCTGATGGGGACACAGAGTGCCTGCAGGGCTAGCAATGCCTGTAATTAGCACTTAATATATTCGACTCCCTAGGCTTGATTATTTCAGTGTGATTAGCAGGACCTGTAAGGACGCTGCAGACACAACATCACCTGCTCCCTGCCTGCTCCGACAGCAGGTGCCAAGGCAGGGCTAACGGGGCTGTCTCCTCTCCGCTCTGCGTATTGGGCATGTGTTGCTCCATGGAGATCGTTGTGCTGGAAGGGATCATGGGCAGCCAGCAGCCCCGTGCTCCCGTCCCGAGCTGAGCCCAGTGCTGCCCAGCTGGTAGCGGGGCTAACAATCTTAAAACAGTTGATGAGAGCTTTTACCTGCTGGCAACTGGTTCCTGTGCTTCACTGCCCATAGCATCGGAAAATGTCCCCTGATGTCTTACCTAACCCTCTTCCACCAAGTGCCTGCCACTGTTTTCGTCTGTGCCTGGTGGAGGTGAGCTCTGCTTGTTCCCATCCTCTTTGCAGCTCCCTTTCACGTGGCCAGAGAACTTTCTCGTCTCCCCTCAGCCTTCCCTTGATCTGGATTAATCTGTCTTTATTTTCGCAATCTTTTTGGCAGGTCCTGCTCAAATCATGAACCCCCAAAGGAGTCTGCTGCGAGGTCCTGCTCGATGCATGGAGCCAGAGCAGAAAATGCGGCGGGAGGGAGCTGCGAGGATGGTTTCCAGTGAGCCCCATCTCTGTGTCTCTGCAGGAGATGTTCCCAACCTGCTGGTGCAGAGCAGAGGGGATGCCAGGAC
The DNA here is from genome assembly GCF_036417535.1 of Chlamydotis macqueenii. Taxonomy (NCBI): domain Eukaryota; kingdom Metazoa; phylum Chordata; class Aves; order Otidiformes; family Otididae; genus Chlamydotis; species Chlamydotis macqueenii. The sequence continues at coordinate 8,720,458 of NC_141593.1, read as the reverse complement.
ACCTGGGATTGGTGTCTAACTTCTGGCATCCTCTCCTTCGCAGTAAAATGCTCAGCTGTGGATCCAGAGCCATCCCAAAAAGTTAGGACTGTCATTAACATGATTAAAGCTGTAACAAAATTACATGAAATGATGTTAAATGCACAGACCTGGTCAGCATGCTGCACCAGGCACCTAGTGATATGTGAAAAGCTTTAAGTCTCTCCTGAAAGAAGTATGTCTTTTTTCTTCTTTCCACATAGCTCTGGCCCCAGGAGCTGGAGCAGACTGAGTTTTCAATCCTGTGTGCATTTACCTCCACTCAAAGCTTCCCAGAGCTGAGGAAACTGTGTCTAGTTAGATAATGGCTGCATTTTTCATGCTGGGTTCCTGTTTTTATCTGTGGAGATGGGTTATCTCCTGTCTAAGGATATTAAAATCACAGCAGCGCAATAATATCCCTGTGGGGGGCTCTAATATGCCCCGGCTGGCTCTCACCTTTGCTCCTAGACCTGTTTTCATAGAATCATAGAGTCACAGAACAGTTTGGGTTGGAAGGGACCTGTAAAGGCCATCCAGTCCAACACCCCTGCAAGGAGCAGGGACATCTCCAACTGGATCAGGCTGCTCAGAGGCCCGTCCAACCTGGCCTTGAACATTTCCAGGGATGGGGAATCCACCACCTCTCTGGGCAACCTGTGCCAGTGCTTTGCCACCCTCACTGTAAAAAAATTCTTCTTTATATGTAGTCTAAATCTAACCTCTTTTCGTTTCAAACTGTTACCCCTTCTCGTATTGCTACAGGCCCTGCTAAAAAGTTTATCCCCATCTTATAGGCCCCCTTTAAGTACTGCTACGCTGCAATAAGGTCTCCCTGGACCATTTTTATGGTGAAAACTTTAAAAGTGGGTGAACAGCCAGTCTCATCATTTGGCTCAAAGCTGTGGTCTCACTCCTGCATCACATTTCGGACGTTTCACAGGGAAATGTAAGTCAGTGTTTTTCATCATGTTGTCCTCAAGATTTGGTGGACACATGGGCCTCTTGTGGAGTCCACAGGAGGGACCAAGGCAATGGTCAGTGAGCTTTAATGCACCAGAAGTCTGCATCGCTGCTGGAAAATGTGTTGGAAAATGTACAGAGATCCTCCAGACAAATTGGTTTGAAATATGTTTCTTCAGGCGACATGGGAAATAAACACCTTGATCTGGCCAAGCTGGCTGATGGTAGTGGCAGAATGAGCTGCAAAATTAGAGAGAAACCCTTGGAGGGGGCTTCCAGCAGATGTGGCTTTCCCACAGGCCTTATCCAGGCCCTGCCCTCCTGTCCCATCTCCTCTGCCTGATGCCTCCTACACATACTGGGGTGCTGGAAATGGTGGAGCCGTGAAACTGGCCTCAGCTGCAGAACAGCTGGGTGTGGGCAGTGCTGGCAGCAGCACAGGGGAGTGTATCCTCCCACAAGGCAAAGAGGCTGCGGTGGGAAATGCACCCTGCCCTGTTGCTACGCACCCATGTGTTGTACTGCCACAGCCCGGGCTTGGCTGCCCAACACTCTGTCCTGGTGCACACACCCACGTGAACATCCATGGGCTCCAGCAAGAATGATCCAAAGTGCAATTTGGCTTCACCCAAATCCATCTGTTGGCACGGATTGAGCTCATCCTAGCAGTGGCACAGATGGGAGCTGGGCTCTGATTTGGGACAAGTAGACCTCCAGAGAGGCAGACCTCCACCTCTGCAAGCTGAGATGTCTGCTTGGTGTCCCCAGGCCACCCCAGAGGACATCTGGCTGGAGAGCCATGAAGGCAGACCTGGCCTGCAAGGAGAGATAATAACCTGCAACCCCACATTCCCTTTCTGCCCCCATGCAAGGTAGTTTGGGGCAGACCCTCTCCAACATATGACCATCAAACTTCTGCTCATTGAAATTGAGCTGGATGTTTCCAAAGCCTGCAGCTTAGTGGAGCATCCCTGTCACAAAGGCTTTAATGATGCCCTGCCTCAGGGCTGACACTCTGAAAGTACGTGGCCAGAGCCTTCATCTTTTGCTGCCAGGCTTTGCAATCTGACAGGTTGTCATTCCTAACCGCTAATTAATTAAGATTTGCATATGCAATTTAAATCAACTGGCTACAGCCATTGATGAGACACAGGCAGCTGACAAACCTCGCTAAGGCACCACAAAACTGTCTTGGTTCCTCTGCTCAGTTAGGTGAAATTATTTTAGATAATTCATTGGCAGGAGATATGTCAGAAACACCACGAGACACTGTAAATAAATAATATTTTTTTAAAGTTCAGATTTCTGATGGAAATATCAGAGATTTCAGGAATGTTTCCTGTCTTGTCCTGAGACAGAAATGTGACATCTTTTATCTTCTTACAAGTTGATACTTCAAGGTCGGAAGGAAGGCAACTGATGTAGATTGGTTTGATCATTTCAAGCAGTTTCATGCTAGTCTCAGTTTATTTGTTCATCTAAATTTACTCCAATTTTGAGATAGGTCCATTTGGATTCATCTGCATCTCTCTGGATTTAAAATACCTTGGCAGACAGTTTCACTCTAATAGTCAGTGTTGGTTTTGCCCCCCAAAATTTCTGAGCTGGGAAAGTTGCTTTTTTTTTTGTCACAGACTCTGTTCTGCAAATAGTTTTGGTTTTGCTGAAGCAGCATTCTGGGCAAACACAACATTTGAAACTCCAGATATGTGGTGCATAAGTGTATTTCTGTCTGTGGATACAGGCATATTTTTATGTCTTTACTCCATTATGTTTATTTTAGGCAAGAAAGTAAGGATTTAATATCAGCTAGTTGCACAAAACAAGCTGGGAATTTTCCATTTTGGATGCTATGGCTTGCTGGTGCTGCTGAATATCCCACGCTCTTGTTGCTGTGGCTTAACCTTTTCCCTGGGTCGTAGTCATGGTCTGGGAGGTGCTGGAGCCCCTGATCACCTCCGAAGGGCTTGGTAGGAGCCCGTTTTCCCAGGTGCAGTCCAGTGCCCTGCTCACATCACTCAGCCTATGTGTAGGCACGGCCAACACAGGGCTCCTGGACCACTAGCTCCTTGGCTAGTCAAAAAAACCCAGCAAAACAGAGGTAGAAAAGGAGCTGCACTTGACACAGCAGCGCCTGAGCAAACCTATCTGGAGATGTTCCTCACCCTGCTCAGGTAAAAGGGTGAGAGATGGTCTGTGGATACAGAAAACATGCGTGTACATTGGTTCTGCCTCATGGGTCCTTGTCAGGGATGTTCATGCTATCACACCAGGTCTGTCTGAGTTTTTTTTGTCTCTGGCGATCCCCTGCCTGACAGTTTTGTGAAGTCTGAGCCTAAATGCAATTCGATTCCTGGGCCAGCCATGCTTTTTGGGAGCTCTAATTTTTACCTTGTTAAGCAGGGAAAGCGCAGAGCCAACATGCACTTAAAAATGTGCTTTTGCCAGGATTGCTGCAGCCCTGGAGAAGGAGTTCAGTGCAGCGTAAGCCGCACCTGGGATGGGTGAGCACATAGGGAATAGCTAGAGGGATTGACTTCTCCAGCTGAGGACTTAAAAATCAAGACAGATGTAGAAAATGCAGCCGAGAGCTGAGGCTGGGGTCTGTTCCACAACCTCCTCACCAGGTTTGGTGAGCTTGGGGCTTGTTGGTGGCTTCATTTTCCTCCTGTGCTACAGGATTAACTTACCTAAAAGTACTCAGAAATGGGCTTGGCTGCCGGTGGGGACAGACATTGGCAAAAAAAAAAAAAGCCTCAGAGCTGGGTATAGAGCACTTCAAGACATTTACAGTGGTGATACAGAAATTCGTCTGGATACTGATGCTCCTGCAAAAACCACTGTGGAGCTAGGGGTGAGTGGGAGAAGGAAGAGGACTGTGATACAAAGACAAAAGACAGAGTGATGAGTGGTGCTGGGGTCTGGTCTCATCAGGCCGCCCCAGGCTGCAGTCTGTCCTGGGGGCAAACGCAGCCCCCAGAGCCACACGCAGATGTCTTCCTTCTCTACGACAACCCACAGGCATCTGCATTTCTGTGATGCGCAACCTGATGCCTCTAGCCTGCACGGCCAAGAGGCAAACACACCTCAGAACAGAAGAAAAGCCTTATTTCAGCTCTGTCCTGCTCCATTTCTAGCCTACAAAGTAAAAAAAAAAAAAAAAAAAAAAAAAAAAAGCCTTTTTTCCTGGGAATTTTCTGACCAGCTCCAGCTGCCTCCGTTTGGCTGCAGCCAGCAGTGGGCTTAGAAATACCAGGTTTAATTAAAACAATCCTTTATGTTCTGATGCAAGCCTTATTTCCTCTACCTGGTGAGAAATGGCTCTCGCCTCAATCAGCAATTGAAGTCTGAGATTGCTGCACTGAGCAGAACGGCTGCCACTTTCTGTTAATTAAAGCAGAGCTCGGGGCACTGCATCTTGGCCGGCCGGAAAGCGGCTACCAAAGTGTGCCTCTGGCTTGCAGGAGCAGCAAAGGGACACGGATGCTAATGGGATGCAGGAGAAAACCTGCCAGATGTCATCTCGTTCTGTCAGCTTCCAAAACGAACCATATCTATTTTGTTTCACTGTTTTTTTTCTCTGATAAAAGTGCATTTGCAACTGTTTGGAGAGCCTGTATGAAATGGATGGCATCTCCAACTGCATGGCCTGAACTGGTGTTATCAAGAGTTTTCCTCTTTGATTGCATCTCCCTTCACATCAGGACTTCTCACACAATTTCTGCTCTCCCACTGGATGCCAGAGACCTTTCCTTCCCATTGCGGTGCATGGGAGATGCTTCTGCCCCAGATGGGCTGTGGGGTTTCAGTGTTGGACACAGTGCTGACCCCAGGTGTCTGGGAGCAATATTTGGGAGAGCAGGGCATTTCCTAGTGTTTGGTGTGAGGAGAGGGAGGGAAGAGTTTCTCTCAGCTGGCAGATGGTTCCGCCAGGCCAGCTCTAAACAAGAGTTAGGGCTGAAATAATGTGATCAGTAAAACCAGATTTACAATAATGAAATAAAGTTACCAGAAGACAAGCACAATATTATGCATTGTTAAGGCTCTGCTTAACAATAAAGATTCCCCCTCACTGCATCAGCACTTCATTTAGCTTCCTTCTTCTTCTCCCATTCAGCTGTAACCTCTCGCTATTAATGTAAGACCCAGTTTCTCTCTATAAAATAACTCTTTCTTTTCACCAGTCTCCAGCAAGGGAAGGTGAAAGTGAAAAGATTCCTTTCATCTGTGTTATTCCAGGTGGAAATCTCCTTGTCCTACTCTGCCTAGGCATTTACCAGCCCATGAGATGGCAGGATGGTTGGACCCTGCTCTTCCTGAATGTCTCTTGCACCCACCTATACTAGATATGCTCACCAAGGGGTCTCTGGCTCCACCTCACTGCCCTATCGAAGCCCACTGAAGACACTCTTCATTAACATTTGTGATGAAGTTTTGGGGACAACTGAGGGCTCTAAAACTTAATGGGCTGCTACTAACAGGCACAGGGACCTTCTGCTGAAGACAGACAGGGATGCTTGTACAGTCAAGCCAGATGCTATCTCTCTCCAAGTGGTAGGCACCTGGATGGGCACCCCCGATGCCTCTGGCAGTTGGGTAGGATTGCATAGGACTGGGGAGAAACTCTTCCAGTTTCACCGCAGAGCTTGATGGGGTGGTAGGTTTGCCACCCTGGTGGCCAGTTCAGCCCCAAAGATGCTCACGCTGCTTGAGCGTTGGCATGAGCAAATTGTTAGTGCCCGGTTTGTCTTTTGGTAAAGGCACAACCTTCTGCCTGCTGGCCTCGGGACCTCGGAGTTTAATTTCCAGTTTCCAGCCCCAGACCAGGGGCTGTGCGAGTGAGGTCAAAGGAGATGAGCCAGAGTCCTGCCCTGGGGCACATCAGATAACTCATGGTTGTTATTACAGTGGTGAGGACAGACGGAGCTGCAGCCAGCACCAACCGTAGGGATTGTGGCTAGAGAGCCTCATGGAGAGCTCCAGTGTCACCCTGAGATCAGCGTGCTCTCTCCTTACAGCCTTGTCTCTTCTTCCTGCAGACGTTCAGCCCATGCAAACCGCAGAAGAAGGGGAGAGGAGCTGATTTCCAGAAATATTTGCAACATGTGGGCTCTTGGTCCACTCCAGAGCAAGCTTTTCCAGCAGCCAACAACAGCCCCGCCAGCAGATTTGAATCAGACAGAGTTTCCCATACCTGAGGAGCCAACAGGATCCCACACCACCCACCCACCGGCTCTTTGTGACCGCTCACCTCTTCCCTCCCAGCCGTGGGCTTGGAGGATTCACCTTTATCCACTCCGTGCCCCCTGAGAAGTTGCTATCCCGTAGCGCAAACTCCCTGCTTTGTCTTATGAAGCACTGGGCTGCAATAAGCAGCCAGGCAACGCCATCTCAGCCTGCTGTTCTCAAACCAGGTGAGATGACAGTGCAGGGCTGAGGGTTCTGGTGCTGCGGAACAGTCCCAGGGGTAGTGCAGCAGGGTGGCTGGACCCAAGACACTCAGGGAATAGAGTCTAAAAATGTGCCCTGGGAAAGCAGATGGGACGACCTGTCCATGCCAGCAGGCACTGGCACCACCGGCTTTTGCTTCTGAGGTGGAAATGCCCTCTCGTATCTCCGGAGCGCAGCACAGAGCAAAGGAAGGGCTTGGAGCCATCAGCAGCAGTCTTTAGCAGCCAGCCCCAAGCAACGTGCCTTCATCCACAGGATCTTCCAGCGTGGAGGTGCCCAGAAGCTGCCTACCATGCCTTGCTCCAGGGGTGAAACAAGTCCCGGATTTTGGATGAGAGGAGATTTGTAGATGGCTGAGGACAGTGATGCCACCTCCATAGTTCTGGGCATGATCTGCTTGCGAGGTCTTTTCACCTCCTCAGGCCCCTACTCCTGTGGGACCCTGGGTGGGGGCAACACTCTCCGACTTCCTCCTAGAAGTACGTGGAAATTTTCAAGCCTTGTGGTCTTTGTCCCTAGAGAAGTTAAACTCATTCCAAATGGATTTAGAAGAAGCAGGCGGGAGCAGTACTTTGTAGCCATGGAGAGAGAAAGGGTTTCAACAACATACCGGGCTGGCAAAGAGCACACAGCAGTCCTGTTACTGCCACCCAGGTGACTTGTCATTCCTTCAAGCCCTCTATAAATTTATCTTCAGGCTGAATTTGTTTCCTGTCCATTTTCTACCAAGCTTGGCCATACCACTGACTACTCCTCATCTCCTCTTGCTGTGTGTAGCTTTCCCAGCCTATCAGAGTCCACGTACGTCTTCATGAAACACAAGGTAACTCAGGGTACCTCCATGCTCCTCCATCTCTTCAAGGCTTAACAGAAGCTTTTCACTAGATAAACCAGAGTTTTCTGAGCAGAACTTTTCCTCCTAGATTTTTCCAAGCACAGCCCTGCAGGCAGCAGGCGCATTCCGTTGTCTGCGGCACCGAAGCAGCTCTGCACTGCAGACCCTGCGGGGAGCCTCGAGCTGGCACTTTGCTGCCAGACTCCATCTGTGCTGGGGAGAAACTGCAGCAGCACCCGGATGTCGCGCGCCCGACCTCTACAGCTGCAGGACCAAGCACAGAGCCAGGTCAGACCCATCCGCAACAGAGGCACAGGCACCCTTCAATCCCAAATACACCTGAGAGGACTGCACTTGCTCCCACATTCTCTGGAAAGTCCTTGAAGGGTTTCTCTATCCCTAAATATTCCTCAGAGGTCTCCTTGCCAAGCACAGGCCAGGTAGACCCTACTTAGTGAGCTGGAGTTGTTGTTAGAGCTGACATTGCTCAAGATTTACTCCATCCTGCACGGAAGAGAAGTCCAAACCCTCGCATCTGAGTTAATGAAACAGTCTGAGGAGATGATAGTTCCTGGCGCTGCAAAAGCTTGCGTTAGTGAGCTGGGGTTACGGAGAGCTCTGATCAATAAATATGTTGCCACGACTTTTCAGAGCATCCATCACTTGTCAGGAAATGCATTTAGGCTAATACCTGCAGAGGGCATAAACCAGCCATAGGAATTAAAACTTGCCACATGCCAAATGGTAATGCACAATTTAATGATCACAGGATCTGATAAATAAGCAAAACTCTGAAATGAATAAATACACTCTGGCATCAACATCTGCAGCCCAACCTGGCCACATTTAGAGTCTCGAGATTAACCTGCAAGGTTCTCCTCCAGACTCATCTGTTTGCAGCACGCGGGCAGTGAAGGCAGCAGCCAGCAGCCCGTTCCTGGGAGAGCCCAAAGGGCTTTCAGACCCAGCGTCGCATGTCACCTCAAACACTGGTGTAGGTAGGAAGCCAGCAGGCTTTGTGATCAGGAAAGATTGCAGAGAAAGTCAGGGCAATGAGCCCTTCTCCATGGCCGTGCTGGGCAAAGTGAAACAGGGAAGGGCCCAAACTGCAGCCAAGAAAATTCGGACTGGGCACCAGAAAAGAGGACAGTGAAGAATCACTCCTGACTACTAGGCATGAGGAGTGAGGGGGATTTCAGGAAGAGGTTAGATGCAGGGCAGGCTAAGGAGACCTCATCCTGGGACCAGAGGCTTTCCAACACCTCTGCCTCCCCATTAGGTTCATCCTTTGCTTCTCCCACCACCACCTCCCACCCAGGGCTCTCACCGCACTGCCTTGGGGCAGATACCATCAGGCAGGAGGATGGGAGCCAGAGCTTAGTGAGAAATAATCCCTTCAGAGAGTGGGATGAGAGGAGAGACACACTCCTGAGAGCATTGCTCCTGTTGCGCTCCAGCACCTATCCAGGGGATGGCTTGGTGCAGAGAAGGAAGGATAAGCAGCATGAAATTAAAAAAGGGAAATTTTCAGGTCCACAGCAAGAAAAAAAAACTTCCTGACAAGAAGATTTATGAGACTGTGGAGAAGTTCCTCCCACGGAAAACCTGGGACATTTAAAACTACATTAAACAGCAAATCCAGAGATGCAGACAGGGACCACATTTGCTCTGCAGGAGAAACAGGCTAGAGGGAGCGGAGAGAGGCACTGCCCATTGCTAATTTATTCGTGATCTGTTGCATTATCTATTCATGCTTTTCTGCCACATCTGTCATCTGATCCTCTCTGGTCCTTGCAAACATGGAAGGAGACCTCTATGCACAGCATGGATTGGGGATTATTAAACACCCCTCTCTACCAACTTCAGGACCATCTAAATCTCCTTGGCATCCTCAGGTAACACAAGCACAGCCCTATTTCTCTGTCAAAGTAGGGTGAGTGCTGCTAACCCTCGTGAGATGGTAAGCAGCACTTCAGGTAGAGCTATTACGGCATGAGATGAGCCGAGGGCAGCTGCAATTCAGACAACCCCCACATCCCTAGACAAGAGTCATTAAAGGGTTGTAAAGACGAACAGGTACAGCAGCACTCAAACTTCACAGTGGCGAAAAGAAAAGGGCCACACATCTTTGGGGATTGGAGTTGGGCACCTGTTCCTCAAAACCAGGCTGAAAGCACCACCTCACTTCAAGCCACTGAATAGACACTGATGTCTGCCACTCACCGTAATATGGACCACCTCCTTCTCCTGGAGAGCCCCATGTCAGGCCCTGTCCTGCAGCTGCCCTGGGCACAGCCCAAGGCTGGACATGGCCAGCATGTGGACCAAAGATCTCTGCTGAGCACGCCTCAGCTCTCTGCAGACCCAAGCTAGCAGCTTCACCAAGGTCTCCTCTGCCAGTCTCTCCTTCAAGCTTGGTCAGGAATACCCATGCACAAGAGATGGAGGCGGGGAATTCAAGCCCACAAGAGCACAAATGCTTGAACCAAGCTCTTCATGTTCTGAAAACGTAGCAGCATGGGCTCAGTAGTTCAGGCGCTCTACTGCTTGTGCTGCTGCAGATGACAGCTCACTTCTAGAGAGCTGAGAACCAAGGGGAGCTCATGAGATGATTCAGGGATGCAGAAGGTCTCAGATTTGGCTTTGCTGCCCACTCAAGAACAGCAGCCCAGGCCCAGCCACCGTGCTGTCCCACAGCCTTTGCATGTCCCTGCTTGGGCACTGCTAGTCATACCACAGCACACCGAGTCCATTCATGGAGCTGATCCACCTGAAATGAACCTGGCATACCCCTCAAAATATGTTTCTTTCAACCATGTCAGTGCCATTAGTTGGCTCACTGTGCAGTCACTAGAGCACTGGCGGTGGAGGATGCAAGAGGGAGCGATTGTGTTCGGCGGGAGGGCAGTACATGACAACGTTCTCCTGGTTCGTGCCGCTGTGCCATTGCTTCCTACAGCCAGCATCGGCGCGGTCTTTCAATGAACCTATGCCCCCTCACTGCCCCTGCGTGACACTCTGTTATTAAAGACACCTAAGGAACACAAACATGCTTTGCTTAAAGAGCCCATGAACACGTTTACTGGAGTAGAAAAATCTGGGAGAAAAATCCCCCCACTCACAACATGAGCCGTTGAGCCAGGCTCCATCAGCCAGACTCGCTGTGGCTCTTTGGCTGCTCACTTGCCTTCCTTCAGGGAGCGCACGCCTCATTTTGCAAACACTCCCACCCCTTCGCAATGTCACCTCCAATTCTCACAGCAGCCTCTCCCTGATTTGATTACATCCCCAGCAGTTTGCTCTCTGATTAGACTGCCAGTCGCCCGCTGCAATCCCTGGGACAGTCCTGTTGCAGAGTTGCGGGTGGTTAACAGCAACCCAGCCTGACCTCCGTCAGTACACCAGCCTGCTCCACAGCCATCCCTGCCCAACCTGGGGAGACAGAAGGAGCAGAAAGATGCCTTGCCAATGGACAATGTCACCAAGACAACAGCCACACTCAGATTTCCGGGGGAGATTTGCCTTTTCCCATCCAGCTCGACCTAAAACTGATTTTTGACTCCTTAGCATGTCAGGCTACCTGAAGGAGCAGGATCTCCACCTCTTGGCCTCCTCAGCATCACTCTCCTCTGGGAGAGCTGCAAAGGCTGTAGCCCCTGTGGGCAGCTCTCTGCCAAGTCCCCCTCCAGACTGTACCACCTAAGTGGAATAATTTTTGGAAGCCTCTTCTGACACCGTGTAATCACGCAGCAATATGTAAGTGGGAGCTCTCATTCCTAGCTCCTGTGTCATGACAGGTGAGAAATTAGGAAAAATTATAACCCAGCACAGATTCAAATGAGAAAATTGCCCCCTGTCTTTCCAGGACCCTCATCACTGCAAACACAGGAGAGCTGTTTCCCCTCCCAGCCTCTGCAAGTAACAGCAGATGGGAGATGGGTCTGAAAATGCCTTCACCGGCACAGTCCCGGGGCACGTGTACCTGCCACACCATATACGCTCAGGGTTGAGTGTGTGCCTGCCAAAAGTATGTGGCGCGGCCATCCCTGATGTGTAGCAGTGGGGTGAGAAGGGAGCAGCCCCAAGTCCCCACGCAGCCTGTGGTGCGTGAGAGGGCGGCATCCGTCCTGCCGATATGCCCTCCGTCATGCCCATGCCTTGAGAGATGCCGCCCAGGTATTTACGCGCGGTGTGTGTGCACCTCTCTCACCACACAGCCCCAGCAGCCCAGCAGCAAGGGAATGCAAAGATCTAGAGATATTAACATGTCTTGCACAAATGCAGAACAGATGTTCCAGTAAGAACCCAAAAAAAAATACGTAATTAAGAAATAGATACAGGAATCCTGTTCATTTCTACTTTGTTTTTTTTTTTCCCTGGAAAGTGCTGCCATGAGCCTGAAGGCCACGCCAGTGGCTCCCTGCAATGTCTCAGCATGGGACGGGTGAAAGATCCAGGATGCACCAACCCCCTTTTGGGATGAGTTATCCAAAAGCCGGACTCTTTTATTTGACATCTGCTGCAAAGGAAGCCAACCCAAGGAAAGGAAGAACTCTTCTATTTCACCATCTTGCAATAATTCAGGATAATCGAGGGGGGAAAAAACAAAAAAAAAAAAGCACAAAACAACCCCAAAGCCCGAAGGAGTGGGGGAAGAGAGAACAATTTGCAAGAAGAAAAAGAATCAGCCATTCCTAAACACAGCGAGGAGGCACAGCCAAACCAAACAGTAATGATTCATTGACCTGTCTTCACCCTTCATTTTTCCTATAATGAGCAAAGAAACCACAGAAATGTGGAGTTCTGCTCCCAAGGAACAGGGAGGAGGATGCAGAAACTGCCACTGCCTTTTGGCGGGTTTCGTCACGGTCCAGCTCCTGTGTGCTCCGTCCAGCCCCACCACCAGCCTGCTTGCCCATCTCAGTTCATCCATCGTCTTCCCTGCCTTGCTGGCCTGTGCTTGCTTTCCCTCACCGACTGCCCTGTGGAGGTGGAAACAGGTACCACAGCCAGGCCTCTGCTCCTGCCTTGGCGGGCCAGCTGGACAACGAATACGTGTGCTCCCCAGCCAGCTTCACTCACAGCTCAGCCTGCTGTCACCGAAGCCAGCAGTATAGCCATCTCCATGCCAGGCTTGAGCAGCCTTGACTTAGGAGCAGATGCACACCCCATTTGGACATCCCAGCTGTGCAGAGACCGCTGGGCAGCACCCTTCATCTGAAAGCCAAAGAGACATGGCTGGAGAGGGATGGGGCTGAACCCCATGGCTCAGTTGGCTTGCTGAACATGACAGAAAGCCTAAAAACCATGAACAGACTTGGATTCTGCAAACAGCTGCAAAAGCTCACAACACTTCTTCCCCACTCGAAAATGTTTGGGAGCCCTTTTGCTTCCTGCCTGCAGTGCTGCCAGGGAAGGGATTGCTCTCTCACTTCCCAAGCCACACCACACAGAGCCCAGTGGGTCGAGCTCAGCATCTTGAAAAGGTGGTAGAGCATACCCTGAAAAGTAGAGCTGACACCCCTGTCAACCCTGCCCCCCAGCAGCACTGCAAGACAATAACCTCTAACAAGGGACAGTGAAGAGCAACAGCATCGTCAGCCTCACCTCCTGGATGCCAGCACAGCTTTGCGTCCCCAGATGACCTCCCCCAGCCAGCACGGTGGCCATTTACAGTTCAGGGTGTTCAGGAGAGGGGTGTCTTTTGGGAAGGCTTTGGGATGTTGCCTTCCTCATTTCACCACCACATGATGGAGCTGGCAGAGGCTGTCCATCACATCCCCACACTGTAGCCTGCAGACGAAGGATGATTCCATGTCCAATAAAGTGTCTCTGAGCCCGTGCTCACTCACGGATTTGCTACGGGACTTGCGGGTCTCAGAGCCCTCCCAAGCCAAGAGTTCCTTCTCTCTGTCCCCCAGGGAGGTAGGTAGCCCTCCAGGGCGGTTGGTAGCCCCCCAGGGCTTGCCAGCAGGTGAGCAGCTCAGAGCCCAGTCAAAGCCCAAAGGGTTCCAAGCCAGACATTCAATCCAGGTACTCAAGGTCCTTTTCCCAACAAGGTTTAATCCCAAGGGTGCATCTGGAGCCCACCAAATCCTATCGGGGGAATCACAGCAACAGGGCAGCAGAGAGCTCCTCTCCACAGAGACGTGGGGTGGGGGGGGGCATGACTATGATCTGAGTGTGTTTCCAAGGCAGGTTTCATCTAAGCCTCCATCCTTGTTCCAAATATCTGCATCGCTTCCCACATGGCAGCAGAGAGCTGGCTTTGCTACCCAGTCACGAGCAGCCCAGGCCAGGCATTGCATGGGTCTCACAAAGACCGGTCCTGCCAACTGGCTAACGATGTCCTCTCTTGTTCAAAGCGGCACTCCAGTCACTGCAGCCTTTTGGAGAGACAAAAAAAAATTCAATCAGATCCAGCAGCTCAATAACACTTTGCCTTGGACTTCTGCAGAAGAGCAGCAGGAACCAGAGGGAACAGTAAGAGATGCAGGAGAGCTGAAATGGGGTATTCCTCCCGGTCATATTTCATTTTCATGCTGTCTCTGCAGCTTCTTATTCAAGCCAGGGAGAAAAGAGACAAATTGCTGAAGACAAGCCGTTTTATGAGAGTTTCTGTTCCCTTTTTGTGGCCTCTGGGGGTTTTTCCCACATTGCCCCCAAGCCTCCTAGAGAACAGCTCGACACTTGCAGAGGTTGCTCACCTCCTCTGAGTGGAAATACAACTGTTTGTTCAGCTTCCCAGGAGGCTGGTTATCTTGTTAGATTTGTAAGAGCATTTAGCAGGTTGCTTAGCAGTGTGCCCTTGAAATATCTCAAGCAGCATCTTCCAAAAGTACGAGCAGCATCACGCTGGGCTCAAGCTAATTATCTCCATCTCCCAGCAGGACAATTGGCTCAGTCCGATGCAGTGCTGACCCAGACACACGGCTACCTCCATGGGCACATCTGTGCCTGCCTGTCTCAAAGCTCGTGCAGACACCAACAGAGCATGTCCTGCTTCCCTCCCCTCCTCTGTTCCTTGCTGTGCCCACATACGAGGGGTAGAAAAACAACGACTGTGGAGATGGGCACCTGCCCAGACCAAGACTTTGCTTCTTCTGGCATGGAATCTGTAACGCCCAGGCAGAACTCCCAACATCCCAGGTTTTCAAGTGTTGATGTCTTTTGGCTATCCCTGCTGCCTAGGACAGAAGTGGCAGGTCAAAGACTCCCTCAGGGCCATGAGGGAGCTCACAACTTCCTTGACCCACAAGCCTCATCCTGCAGGTTCCCTATGACCCATCACAAAAGTTTCCCTTGCTCTCTGCCCTCCTTTGGCCCCAACTTGATGCTACCCAGCCTCTCCTTAACACCACCCACTGGTGTCCTTGTGTACACCTCATTAGGCTGCTTCTTGGTCTGCAAAGGCCGCCCTCTTGTACCTGGCATGTCCCAGGCAAATCCTGCCAGATGTCCTCATCCCTGCCATGCTGTGAGCCACATCCCCTAGCATCTCCCCTGTGACAGCTCCCAGTCAAACAGAGGAGAGGACGGGAGAGCAATCTTGCCAAGCTGGGCATGAGTGTCCAGGAGGACACCAAAGTCCAGGTGCTATTGCCTTGCCTCCCCATAGGGTCAAGGCCAGCAGACAGGCCTGGCATAGCCATGGCAGCAGCTGGGGAAAGAGAGCAGCTAGGAGATGTGGCAACCATGTGGGATGAGGGCAGTCACCTCGGGAGCAATAAATGTCGCTGGTGCAAGCCACGTGTCGTTGCACCCTTGTTAGCAAGTTCCAGCTCATTGCGCCTCCTGTGTAGGTCATAACCACTTAACAAGGCCACTGATGACAAATTAGCCAAACATCAGTAAGCGGGGAATGTGGTCGTCACATTTATCCTGTTAACTGGTTGCTAATTGTCTCATTGTGCCTCCCATGTACTAATTGCAAACTAACTGTTTCTCATAACCTACTCGTACCATTTAACCTTTAGGAAGAATCCAAGCAAATGTACTTTTCCAGGGCTTTTCATGCTTCTATGCATAACATCATAACTGCAATATCTAGGAACTGGCCTTCCCGATTTTTGTTAATGGCACTAGCAGTTCAGAGAGGAGCTTGCTGCGTTCATACCATGACCCTTTTGCCCTCTCAGCTTCATCAGAGGGTCAGGGGATGTTGCCGGTGTCCCTTTGGGGGATAGAAAACTATGGCTGTGAAGCCAGGCTCTGGGGGCTGGTGGCAAAGCTAAGGGGCTCCAGGCTAAAAGTACCCTCCAAGCAGTTAGAGCTGGCAGCAAGGACCTCCTCACCTGATGGGTCACAGGCAGCTGCAGCTACAGGGTAGGACAAGGCAGCTGGATGCCCTGCCCCATGCAGAGCTCCTTTCTTGGGTTTTAGGTGCAGCCTGGGGACTCAGGGCTGGAAACATGGTCCAGAGCAGAAGAACTGCTGCTTTCTGAGCCTGGGAGGTGCTCCAAGGGGAACCCTAGAGATATTTCATCCAGCTGCATGTGCTGTGCCCCACAGCAAGGAAAAAGCATTTAGTCAGACACATGCAACTCCCCACTGGGATGCTCCAAAATGCAGCTCCAGGAAATGCAGCAGGGCCCCACAAGAAGGGCAATGCCCCTCAGCCAGCTTTTCCTGCCCCATCTTGCCCTCCCCACCACCTCATGGTGCCCATAGTGTGTTTGGTCACTGACAGACACTCATGGACCCCCAGCGTTCTCACAGCTATGGGTTCAGAAAGGAGAGCAAGAGACCTCTCCTGGGGGAGGAGGAGGGGTGGGAGGAGTGAGGATAGCACTGCTGCCCATTTCCAGCTTGAAGGACACCTCCAGGCTCCCTTCCTACCATCGTTCTCAGGGCTTTTTGAAACCAAATTAGCATTTACAGAGCATTTGCCCATGTGATGCTGAAGTGGGGTTTCTGAGGATTTTGCACAGGGCACTTGGTCCCTGAGCCCACAAAAGGAGCTAGAACGCTTTGCTGTGTCCTCCGAGCCAACGGTACCCAAACAACACATAAAACGAGTCCATCACATACGTGCAGGAATGGCAAAAGTCCACCCTGTCAGCATTTACTTGAGAAAAGGGAATGACATTGCAATGAGCATGCCCATTAAAAAGAATGTAAACAAGATAAAGGGCCAGCACGGGGGCTGTTTAAAGATGCCCTTTGAGGAGGTCAGCACAGGCACATTCCTCCTTGCAGAAAAAGACATTGGAAAGGCCAGCCGGGTTAAAGAACAGGGCAAGGGAGGAAAGGGGACGGTCTTCACAAGTTGAAGACTTGTCCAACTAAGGAATTAAAAAAGAGCACAGCCTCTGGCAGATGAAATGTAAATGCACAATAAGGCAACCAGAAATGAGTGTGAAGATTTTATGCCATGGCCATAAAAACAAAGGGCCCCTCTTTCAGCCACAGGAGCAGCAGACTCTGCATGACCGTAAGATGATCAGATGAGGACAGGGCCACAGCAGGACAAAGCAGAGGACCAGTTTTATCCAAACACAAGTGCAAGAAGGTCTGGAAAGGTTCTCATTATGGAAGATAAAGCCCATCTCAAAACAAACCTGGAGACAAGCAGCAAAATGACCCTTAAAGGAACTGTGGTGGAAGGAGAAGAGCAGGAAAGTTTTTTCAGAAATGGGCAAAGAGGCCAGGATGCAAGGGTGGTTTCTCAGTGGAGGGGCAGAGCCCTGCAACAAGGGAGCATGGGACCCACACTGCTCTGTGTGTTCATGAATGAGCCGGGGAAGGAGATGGACAGTGAGACATCTTCTGCCAGCATCATGTGTTTAAGGTGACCGGATTTTTAAAAGCTGCCAAAAGATCTGGCAAAACTGTTCAGCGATGTAATGACAAAGGAAACGCGGGGTTGGTGAACACAATGGAAATAAACTCTTTCGGGCACTGCCAAGCTTGTGAGCTGGGTGCTGCTGCTCCACGTGACAGGGGGTAGCACAGAAGCGGCAGCAGTTCTTAGGAAACAACAGCAAAACATCAAACACCACCCTGCCGCAGTGTAAATCTATCGATGGACAGCGTGTGTGCTTCTGCTCTCCTGGCTCAGAAAGACCTAATGGAGACAATCTCAAGGTCTGGGACAGCCTCTGCACCAGGAGGAACTGAGTCAAGGGAGATTCTGCTGCCTGGAAAAGAGGTTGCCCATGGCCAGGGAGAAAAATTGTCTCTAAACACATGGAGAAAGCATGGAGAAAATAAATATGTTCCTCGCTGTCTTTTAGTACAAGAAGGAGAGGTCAGCAGGTGAGCTTGCAATGCTCAGCAAGCTCAATGTTCGCAGCAGGCTGACATATTGTTTGAGAGAGGGAGCAGGCTTTGCTGGGCGCATGCTAGGCATAGGCCACCGGAGAAGCCCAGTGCCCCATTTTTTCACCTCCTCTCTGTGAGGCAGGCGAGCTGTTGGGTTTTAGAGGTAACGAGCTCATGCTGATGAGTTTGAGCGAGATTGCTGGCTGGCACGGCTAGCCCGAGCCCTCAAGTCAAATGAATGCTAAAACAGCTACTCTCAACTCCAGTGCTGGGCAGCTCACAGCAGCATGGCTGGTGATGTCTGCAATGAAATTTGTGCCAGTTTTGCCTGGACAGTAATGCCTGGATTAAAGGATCTTGTGAAAGAAATTAAATGTAGTGTAGGCAGGTTCCCTGTGCCTGCCTGTTATAAATACACACCACAAATGTTAGCTTTTAGGCTTAAATTCCACCTGCTGAATGAGCTATTATTTCAGCACAGCCAAGCAGCCAGATGAGATTCTTGCTTTTGTATTTTTATGAGTAAAGAGGATTTGATATCTTGGATGCCTCTGATCCAGCCCAGAGCTTTTTTCTGCACCTAATCAGTTACGGTCCCCGTACCTCAGCCCTAACATACCTGGAGCAGTGGGAGGCTTTGGGTATTGATCAGGGCGTGTAAAACCTTTACTGAAAAGTGGCTGGCATCCTCGCAGAGAAGCTCAGGCTTTGTAAGGATGTCTGGGGTGCTGGAGGTGTGGAGAGCGTTGTTTGCAGTGTGATCAGGCACAGTGCTCCCTCTTTCTGGGGTAGCACATCCCTCCCAAATTAGGGTTCGTCTCTCCCAGATTAGGTGTTAGAATAGGTTGTAGAAAGCCAACAGCCACCCCCGAGATGCTGAGTCTCAAAGAAGCAGGATGCTGCTGATGGGCACTGTCTTGGGTACTGGATGAGGCATTTCTGGGGTATACCTACCCCCTTTGCAGGGCAAGGAGTCCTGAGGAGGCAGGAATGAGAAATCGTTGCCTTCACCAAGCATCTCTCCAGGTATCGCAGCTCCTGGCCTTGCTGAGCCCCATTGCTGATCTGCCACTGACGTACAGCCCTGTGCACTGCTGAGCTCCTTCCTTAGTCTCAGTTCAGACAATCAGTGAAAAGAAAGGGCCTGTTGAATGAAAGGCTAAGGTTGAGTGAGGTGTCAGGGTCCCTCTGGGAAATGGTTTTCCCTAGGAAATCTGTGAGATGAGGTCCCGTGTGCCACCCTGATTCTCTCTGAGGGGCAACTGTGGAGAGTGCCAGCAAAGCACTGTTGAATCAGAAGCTGAGCCACAAGCCACAGAGAGGCCGCAGCGAAACTGGAGTAGACTTTCAATCCCATTATTAAGGCAGCAGCAGGCCCCGTTTCCAGGTAGACACGACAGCAATCAGGAAGGAGAAATATTCCCAGAGCAGCACCACGGCAAGCAGGCTGCAAATGCATCTGTTACTAATTCCATGAACAGTAAGGTTCCACAAAAAGGGGAAAATCCCTTTCCCAAAATTTAGGGGAGCCAGGCACTGCCCATCATGCAGAGGAGCACCGCTCCCCCACGGAGGGGCCACGGCTTTGCTCTGGATTCATGGCTCTGGAAGCAAGAGCAGGATCCAGCCCTGCAACTCTTATAGTATCAAAAAGAAACATCTGTTTCTTTGATTTTTTTTTTTAAAAAAAAAAACAAGCCTCAGACAACAGCCTGAGTGGCTTCTTGAAGATTTGGATTTAATTTCCTTTTTTTACAAAATGTCAGGCTGATGAGAGGGGACTAACGTGACACATTGACTACGCAAGCTGTCTGCACAGAGGGAAAGCGGCTGATGCCCAGGAATGTGGGGTGCTGCTCCAAGCCTTCCCCACCTACTGATGGATGTCACTGCCCTGGGCCTTAGTTTCCCCCTGTGACAAAGGATGCTCGTTTTTGGGAAAGCAGCATCAGGCGAGGAGGTCGCTTGGGAGCCACTTCTCCGTGCCCCTGCAGCTCTCCAAGGACATTTCACACAGCAAGGCTTCCTTCTTGGCCCTCTCTCGGCTGCAGGAAAAACCTCCGGCCTCACCCCTTGGCAGGAAGATTTCTCGCTTATCCTGCCCATCAAGTCAGGCGGCCAATTTTAGCAGACACCCTGCTCCTTAGGAGCCAGAGGGTGGCCCACTAATTCACTTCGGCCACGCCATCATGCAGGAATTGGTAACAGCCCTCCATGCCATGGGCTGCCATACCTGTGTCCCTGTCCTTCTCCCAGGAGTCACCCACCCTGTGCTATGAAAACCAAATGTCAGAAACCCTGCAGCTTGTTTTCACATCCTTGGGTTGGTTTGTTTTTCCATGGGCTATTTTTATTCTTGCCCTGATCCCAGTCATACCGGGGATTTAATGTTTCAGCCAAAGCAATAAGAAATAAAGAGCAAAGAAAGTGAATTGAGATCCAGAGCATTTCAATAAATTAAAAGGAAAAAAAAATAAAGGGGAAAAAAAAAGAGAGAGACGTAGCCCGGCACAGAGGAAGCAAAGCAATCAGAGCAAAAGCTGTCAGCTTTGCCAGTTCCCGCTTGTTCGCAGATCAAATTCACTGTTTCTCTCTTCCAAAAGTAACAACTCTTAAGTCTCCCTCATGATCCCAGTGGAGGTGTTTTCCATATTGGAAACAAATCTACTTTGACACTCCTAATGTTATTTTATCCAAATTGCCCTCTGTCAGTCCACCGCTCACGTTTTCCATTTGCACCACGTCACAGCCCCAGGACAAGCCTGGGGACAAGGTGACCTCAGGTGGTGCTGGCACCACCATGGGCTCCCACTCGCCTGGCCACAGGGTTTCTCCAAGCCACCAGCCCAGGCTCCCTGCCGCCAAGTCCCTCTCCTACCTGTCCCCTCTAGCCTTGGAGAAAATCTGGTCCAAGCCAAAGCTAATTCGGCAAAAGAGCCCCGGACCATGCGTTGCTCAGCAGGGAAGGGTCTTGGTGCCAACTTCCAGCTGGTAACATCTGCTCAAATGTCCTTTCCCTGCAGCATCTCGAAGCTCCAAGTCTCCAGGAAAGCCTCTTCCCTGCTGGGATCTTGTCGCCAGACAGGGGAAAGAGAGAAAGAATTTTGCAAGCCAAAGGATGGAGAAAGTTCCTAAAACCCATGCTGTTAAGTATCTGACTAGTTGTCAGGAGAGCTCTCCAGGTGGGAATTTCAGATGGTCCTGGGCTATCTGTGTACCTGAACATGCTGATCTTTGTCCTGGGTGGCAAGCTTCAAAGGGTCCCTGCTGCAGCAGTGACCACCCTGTGCAGAGACAAGACGTTTGCAAGTTGTCAGTAGGAATGGTTGTGTAGGATGGTCCTCTGTGTGTAATCGAGATATTTAAGAGAAATTTTTCATGTACTTGAGGTGACAAAGACACTGAATTATGCATGTGCTGGGGGCTCAGGTAGGATCATGGCCAGACAGATTGTAAGAACTGAGTGAGATAACGTTTTGCAAGTCTTTCCTTGCCCAGCTGAAGACACAGCAAGAACCCTTGTGACTCCCATCACCACCAGACAGCCATCAGCTCTCCTGTCCGGTGGACTGATTTCCCCACACAAGGTTTATCCTGTGCTAATATCCATGTAAATTAATTTGTTTGGTTGTTTTCCCCTTTTAACACTGAGTGTCTGTGCAATACTTGAGAGACACGGCACCAACAGAGCTTTTCTCCTGCACACACCTGTGGTCCCACCCAGCCCCTCTGGCTGACTTTTGTGGATGCTGAACTCATAAGCCAGAGCCTTTTCCCAAATTCTCCTCACCCGTTGCAGACCCAGCCTTGCTAACCCATTGCCCAGCCTGGTCCTTGCTGCAGGTCCCTGTCTCCAAAGCAATGGGGTTTTGATCCAGTCTCAGTTTGCATCCAATCTGGTTTCGCCAGTGACCTGCAAGGGTGTGGATCACCCGCTCCGTCTCCTAAGGACTTTGCAGACACGCACTCAGCCCCACTAAGGTTGAGGCAGAGGATGTAATGAGGAGAAAATTAAATTATGAAACGTTAATAATTATCAGCATCTCAATTAGCCAGCAGTGGTGGCAGCCAGCCACCAGGAGCTGAGAGCTGGCATCCCCACTGCATCAGTGCCTCGGTGGGCACGCAGCTCGCCGTCACCCTGCCCAGAACCGTACCTGCCTGCCCACCACAGCCCTAGGGACACATGGAGACACCTTCCTCTCCTTATCCTGGCTCCAGGACGGCATTGTACCTCTGCGGTCTCTGGGCTGGAGCTGCGGAGACCAGTGTTGTCTCGTCTGCTTGAGAGCTGCACTCTCCTGATGGTTTGCTAACAGCCGAGGGATGAGGAGGAAGCGTTGCTCTCAACATGTCAGCTTAATACCATTTCCCTTGTTATTATCTCTCAGCTTCTCTCCAGCAATTTGCTCAAACTTCCGTAAAACTC
This sequence comes from Chlamydotis macqueenii, assembly GCF_036417535.1. NCBI lineage: Eukaryota > Metazoa > Chordata > Aves > Otidiformes > Otididae > Chlamydotis > Chlamydotis macqueenii. The sequence goes on along the minus strand of NC_141593.1, from coordinate 8,698,499 downwards.
CTTGCCAAACAAGCCGCTGTCCACACAGGCCTCCATGTCTGCAGGACTTTATTTATAACCGAGATCCCATTTAGCAGATAAGCCAAGGGAATTCAAGCGGGATTTAAGCTAAGCAGTTATCTGTGACCAGCGGCCACAGTGTGCATCACATTAGATTTACTGGGGACACAGAAGGCAGAGGGCAGGAGAGCAAACAGCCTCGGGCGCAGCCGGCCAGACACCTGCGGGATGCAGTCGCTGCTGGCCCAGACGCAGCTCTGGGAGATTCTGGGAGCAGCCACAGAACAGGGAGCAAACCCCTTTCCATAGGAGGTGGGGAGCCTCCTGCCCACCCCAGGATCCTGCAGGTATCAGCATCACTTCTCCCCTCCTCCTCCTCAGGGCTTCCCACCACCACCCCAGGCATGTGTTGCTTTCGAGAGTTTCACTTGTCTTCCCAGCTAGATATTACAGCCTAAGACGATACACTTAACAGGGTTGTGAAATCTGCCGTAAAGTTTACAGCCCTCCATCAATATAATGCCCTGCAAAGTTAATACGGAGATACCTATTTTATAACAAGGACAAATAAAAACATATCTCATTAGCACCCAGCTTTAGAAGCTGCATTTCTGATAGCCAGATGCTGCAATGAAATGGGTGGAGAATGTTAATACCCGTGTGTATAAAGACACACACATGTACATGCACACATATATACCTATAAAAATGGAGAGGCTGTTAGATTTGCTCAGCTATTCTGCAGTGTTTGAGGGCTTTATTTCCACACCGCAGGAGAGATTGGCTGCAGATCCAGAGGCACTTCTCTGCTATTACACCATGTCAATTTTTCATCGTCTCAGAGGCTCTTGTCATGGAAAAATGGATAACTTTAAACTGATCCGAGGTCAGAGTTAAACACCTGGATGTAAATGAGGCAAGGAGTAAAAAGCAAAGAGGAATCTGTTACTTCCCATGCAGAGCAATGGCATCGGTGTCAGTCATTCAGGATGCTGAATTTAGGAACTCCTCTGGGCTTTCTAGGGGAGTAGGTGGCTCCTAGAAATAAAAATCCCCATGGTATCTGTGGGTATTTCCACACTGAAAGGGCAGTGGGATGGAGTGCTCTGCCCCACAGCTGTGTCTGTACCGAGAGCCACGGGGTGCAGCTGGGAAGCTGAGCATCCCTGGACAAAATGGGCCGCTGGCTGCAAACCCAGAAGCACTGAGCTGAAGCCAGCCCTTGCCATCCCTGCTCTTCATCAGCCCCCAGCCAGACTCTGGCCACGTGCTGGCTCCAGCCCAGCACAACCAGCCTGTGTGCCCTCAGCTCCCCTCTGGCCACCTCGGCTACTTGAAGTCTAAGGTTTTGGCAGCCACGCTCCTGATTTCTCCACTTCCAGTTGCAGCGTGTTCCTCTGGTTTCTTTACTGCTCAGCTGGAGTGCAGCTCTTGTGGGGAGGAATAATGAATTTTCACAGGGTCTGTCTCAGTCTCTTCACCAGAGGCAAACAGCTGGCCCAATAGCTGCCTGGAAGGTGTGGGTGAGAGCTGTGGGGCTGTTTGTCACCCCTGGAGTGTGGACAAGGGCACACCAGCTTCCCAGTCCACTCATGCTCCTCTCTGCCCACGTACACCCACAGCATCACCCCCGCCACAGCTAAGCTTTCCAGTCTCCCAAGCACCGGGTGCATCCAAAAGCCATACCAGCAGCTGGCAGAGGAGGTGTAATCTACATCTTCCTCTCCACTCCTTCTCACCTTTTCCTCATCCCCTTACCATGGATGGAGATCCATGTCCCCTGGTGCCAGGTTAGCAGTGGGGATGCAGCAAGCCCAGCCCCCTTGGCCACACCAGTGTTCCCGGAGGGTTGCATCGATGTCCTGGAGAGCAACATTCCAGCAGAAACGCAGGTCCCCATTGCCCAGGGATGCACACCCCAGGCAGGGGCAAGCCTGCCCTCCCTGGGCAGCAAGCCCTCTCCCACTGCCTTCCTACCTGGGGTCCCCCGTGCCCCATGGCCAGCCTCCCCCTGCCTTCCCTGCCCTCTCCCTCCAGACACCATCACCTCAGCTCGTCCCTTGAAAACATGCGTCGTTATAGACATTGTGTTCTTTGTTCCTATTGCAAAGTGCTGAAAGATGTGAAATGAAAGATACTAAACACAATCAAAGAGTGAAAAGACTGTGTCAACTAGACTTGCTGGAATGACTGAGGTTTTGCCTGTTTTCCCTCCATATAGTCTGCACATGGCACAGCCCAGGGAGCACAGAAAGGGGAATGAGCACCAAACGCCAGCCTTGCCTGTGTCCAGCTCAGCAAACATGAAAAAAAAGGTCTTCTGATGTGGCGAGCCCCCTCTGAAAGCCCGAGCTATAGATAATGCCAAGCTGCAGCCAAATAAAACATTAAAAGCCTCCGATAAGAAAAGGCTGGGAGGAATTCGTAATACATCACCACCACCTGCTGGGTACCGCAGGAACGATACCCAGCCCCTGCCACCCTGCCAGGCAAGATCACCCCAAAAAAGTGTGTAGGACTCTCCAAAAGCAGCTGCCTACCTCTCCGGCAGGTATGGCAATGCAAGAAGAGCAGTCCCACATCGGCAGCTGGCGAGCACCAGGATTTCAAAAGCATGTGTGAAGTCAATCTTTTTTGTTACTGCGTAAATCGTAGGTGAAATAACAGACAGCTGGTGGAGGATGGGATTAATAAAGAGTTAAAGAAAGGTAAAATAATTAGGGTCCTGCTCGTGGGGCATATGGAGAATGAGGCTTGTCAGAGCAGCTTGCTCTAATTTTTTGTGGAGATTACGAATTTGGTGGAGAAAGATAATAACGTTGCTGTAATGTACTTGGGCTCTTGTAAGCCGTTTGATCTGCCCCTGCCTGACACTCTGATTAATAAACCAGAGCGATAGCAAATCGACGTGGCACATGAGATGTGCGGAAAAGCAGCAAATGAGGACTCTCAAATGGGTTTAAAGAAGGGGAGCTGCCTCCAGGAGAGCCTTTCCTGGGGCATCCTTAAGTCTTATCCATCACAAGTGCACGTGGGATGCAGGCGAGAAGATGCAGATCCGCGGACAGTGTGGGGTGCACCGGCAGGGCAAGCGCCCTGGCCGGGGGGGGGGGCGGGGGGGGGGACAGCAGCTCTGCAGAGCATCTGGATGTGGCCCCAGGGGATGCTCAGCTCAGCCCCCGGGCTGTTAGAGCCGAAAAGCTTATTGCAACCCTGGATGTAAGACAGGGCCATGCCAGAGCAGAGGCAGACTGTCTTTCTCCAGCCCCAGCAGGAGTGCATTGCCAGGACTGGGGTCTGGGGAATGTGCCAATGTGAGAACCTTCCAGGCAGAGCACTGTGGATGGCATCCTGCAGCCCTCCATCCCCGCTGCCCCTTCACAATCCCAAATCCTCCCACCTGGGAGGACCTCAAGCAGCAATTAGAAGTGGCTGCTATTGAAGGTTTAAGCTAAGACCTCACTGGTGGGCTGCCCTCCTTCCTCAGAGAGTTACACGGAGTGGAATAAAGGCACGAGAGATGTTAAAGGGCTGATATGGAGGAGGTGGGGGAGCACTTCGCTTGACATCTGGGCTGCCCCATCTCACCTCCCCTCCCATGCTGCCTCGCAGCACCGGGCTCAGCCCATCAGCATCCCCAAACCGTTGCTGTACTAGAGCCATCCCCACCACCTTGGTCGTTAGCTCCTGGGTCCTGGCACCAAATTTGCCATGCCACCCCAAGCATCCTCCCTAGACCACTGGAGAAATCCCAAAATCAGGCTCTCTCCCTCCACAGTTCCCACCACCCCTCTGCTCCTACACTTTCCCTCCAGAACAGCGAGTCACTTTGGACAGAAATGCTTTTTCATCCACAAAATACCGGTTCATCAAAACACTTCCAAAGAAAAGGTCACTTCAGAGGAGTTTCTCTTTCCAAAAACCTTCTGGGTAAAAAAAAAAAAAAAGACATGCAACAGTTTAACTATCCTGTTTCAACAGCTTTAAATGAAAAATAAATCTTTTTTTCACCCCCCACCCCAGGTGCCAAATGACTTTTCATTTGGAAATGGAAGATCATTATTATATTTTTAAAAAATCAAATAGAAAAGGGTGCAATCAAAAGAAAATCTCTGGAAAACTTTAAAGTGAAACACTCAGCTGAATCCAACGCAGCAACTAAGAGCTGGGCTGCACTCTGCCAGGTTCCCCAGGGTGGCTTTCATCCCAGCTCTGGGCAGGACAGGAGTCCCGAGCCTTGACAAGCATCCCAGGACAGTGGAGCTGATTCCCACGCCCCATTCCAGTACAGGCCTTGTGGGACACAGGGACACTGCCAAACGTCTTTCAACTCCTGCGCTGGCTGGGAGCAGAGACCCCACAACTCGTGACATATCAGAGCAGCAGAGCTTCATCAGAAGAAGCTGGTGATGGGGCCAAGGGTCCCACAGGGGAACAGGTCTCACCGAGGGTGCAGAGCAACACGGATGTCAGGGTGGGAAGTAGGGGATTGGTCTTTCTGTTCCAGCCTCCCCACAGATGCTCGCAACCCCCCAATATCGTCCCCAGCCCCCAGCTGTTACAGTTTAGGCTGCGTGGGGAGTGGGAATGCCAGCAATCAGGCATCCAGAAGGGAATCCAGGCCCGGTTCAATATTGAAAGAAGAAGGGCTTTGAAAGGAGTACGTTCATTTTCCCGTTTCGTCCTTTGCCAAGAAAACCGAAGGGATGGAGGAAGGGGCGAAGGGGTGGGGGGAACAGTGGAAAAAATGTCTTGGCTGGGCCCTCTCTGCCTTTTATCTCGTGGGCAGCCTGCCGAGACAGGGTCTTCCCCCCGCTGAGCCTGCTGGCAGATCAAATGGAAGGAGAGAAGAGTTATAGCCCCCGTCTCCACAGCCCCCTCCCCACGAGGAAAAGGAAAGGAGGAAAGAGCAAATGGCCCCGCCATGCCAACGGTTCTCACCCCAGCTGGAGGGCAACCGGTCAGCTCCCCGGCACCGACAAGGGGCCAGGAGATGTGCCCCCCTCAAGTGGCAAAAGGACCCTCAGAGACACCCAGATGTAGTCGGCAGGGGGGCCGCTTCCCCATGGAGGGGACAGCGCTGCTCCATGGCGTCGAACCAAGGGAAAGGCAGGCATCTCCCTATGGTCCCGCTGTGCCCGTCCCTCCATCATGCCAGACCCTTCAGAGCCAGCTTCGAGCAAACAGCTTAATTAAACGCCTTTCTTCCAAGGACTCCCTCTGTGTGTTTGTGTATTTGTGGATTAGCAGTTAATACAGTAAGAGGCTTTATTGCAAGTAAATTGATTTCCTTGTCTTTTTTTTTTCCCCTTCCTTCTGTGTATTTTTTCCCTCTTCCCACTCACTAGACTGGGTTTCCCATGGGGACCCTCACCTCCACTGCCCGACGGTGCTGGTAAGGGTGTGATGGGGAAGCAATCACAGCAAGAACTTAGCCAGGAAAAGCTGAGGGACTAATGATGCTGAAGGCATCTACTTTCGGGAAGGACAGGTAAGTGAGTCTTAGTTGTGACTATTGTATGGGAGAGAAGAGATCCCTGCTGTGGACGGGGTGTTTGCCTTGGCAGACACGGTGGGCACAGGTGGGGTGGGGAGCTCCAGCCATCCTCGGTCCAAGGACACCCCATTTCCCAAGGCACAGAGCTCACAGATCCCCAGAGGGAAACCCCAGATCCAGCCCTGTCTGCAGACCCCCGAAGATTGCTTGGCAGGGTCTGTGCAATCCCACCATCTTTTTTATTCCGGTGCAATTCAACTTCCCTACCTCAAAATCAAATTTTTACAGCCCTTAGCACATTGGCCCCAGTGCTTAACTCGAAGGCGATGACTGCAACAGATCAAGAGTCAAGATCAAGGAAGATCAGACTTTGCTAGCCCATCGCTCAGCATCCCCAGACCACTCTGAAAGCTCGTGGTGCTCACAGCTTCTTGCTATGGTTAATTAAAAAAAAAAATCAGTTAGGCTGGTAAATGCAGTCGTTACCCAGGATGGGACCTGAGCATTGCTCTGGGCTTCCCAGGACGGGCACACACCTGTGCTGCACTTTCCTTCCTTTTCCTTTTCCTTTTCCTTTTCCTTTTCCTTTTCCTTTCCTTTTCTTTTTCCTTTCCCTTTCTCTTTCCCTTTCCCTTTCTCTTTCCCTTTCCCTTTCTCTTTCCCTTTTCTTCTTCCTTTTCCTTTTTTCCTTTTTCCTTTTCCTTTTTCCCTTTTCTTTTTCCTTTTCCTTTTCCTTTCCCTTTCCCTTTCCTTTTTTTCTCCTTTCCCTTTCCCTTTTTTCCCCTTTTCCTTTTCCTTTTCCTTCCTTCTTCACTGCCTGCCTTCCTGCCTGCCTACTCCTTCCTGCCTTCCCTCCTTCTCTCCTTCCTCCCGTCCCTCCTTCGTTCCCTCTCGCCCCATGCCCCTGCCACAGGCGGGCAAAGCTGCCTTCTCCCCTTCCCATCCCCAGCAGCAGGAGCCGAAGCCGTAATTAAACTTGGCTGGGGGGAATATGAATCAAAAGGCTGTTAAAAAAAGAAAAGAAACAAGGGTACCTGTGGGATTGTGTGAGCCAGAAAAATGCAAAGCCGGCTTCCAGCCGCCCATAAAATAGATGCCGTCTCCTTTCCCATTGGCAGGGTTTGGCTGAGAACAAAAAGGCTGGGAAGAGGATTTTTATGGGAGTTATTTATAGCCTGGATGAATAGCGGTGTGTCTGTCGGTGGGTTTCTCCTCTTGGCGCATGCTGAGGTTGGGCTGAGCCAGAGGTGCCAGCCTCAGCAGATGCCACATGGTGCCACCACGCAGAATTTGGGGTGGGACCAGCAAACCTGGACACATCTCTGGGCCCTGGGCAGCCCTGGGCAGAGGTGGCATCAAAAGAGGAGAAATCAGAAGAAGCAAGGATGGGAAGGAGCAGCGAAGGGCAGCTGCTCAAGTCTCGGCAACTTCCCCTCAGCCAGTGTTACTGTGCACCTGGGTGGAGACAAGCAAAGGGCTGGTCAGGCCCAAGAGCCACCACACTGGGATCACCCGCGGGTTATCCGTTGTTCCCCCTCCCAGCATCTTCATTCCTGGCCTGGCGGCTTTTACTCTTTTCCTCAGTTTGACAGAGGTGTCTGAGAAGCCTTTCCCCTAATTTGCGCTGGGAGCCTGCACAAAGATTCATCTCTCTGTGAACAAAAACAGTTCAAAATCATCACCAAACTCCAAGTGAAGCTCAAAAGTTGGCACTTCAAGGAGCACATTCATTAAATAACGAGGGGGAGAAAAAGAAAAGGGAGAGAGAAGGGGGAAGAAAAAAAAGATTACCTTGCTGAATTAATCAGGCTTCACTGTAATGTTCAGCCTTGGATTTTATTTCCTGTAATAAGCCCATTAATACGGGTGTCTATAGCAGGGGGCTTTTAGCAGCAGGCACCATTAGTGTAACGAGGAAGGGCTAATAGAGTTTTATTGGAATTTTTACTCCGACATTACAGCCTTTTAAAACAGCTGTCTCAATAGGCATTATTATTCTGATTAACATTTAGACAGCACAAATCATAGCGATGCCCTTGGTGTCCCGCAGGTTTTATCATAATCATTCCAAGTCCCTGATACGTCGGCTTGTCCTCGGGGGGAGGAATTTTAGACCCCAGCAGAGGCTGGGGGTCATTTATTTTCTCACATGCCAATGTGCCAGCTGCTTCTGAGGGGACCTGCCAGGCTGTGATGGAGCAGAATCCTGCTGTTACCGAAGCATGGTGGAAGCAGCTGGAACCGGCCAGATGCTTTTTGAGCATCTCTGATCCCTGGGGAATTTGAAAGCAGGAAGGGAAGGGTTAAAAAGTTGGCATCCTAGGTACTCATCCTGGCTTTCCTCTCACTCAGATCCTCACCCACGTGAGAATTCAACTTTTAATTTTTAAAATTAATTTAAATTTAAATATTTTTTTAATTGTGTGCAGTTTGGGTGCACAAAACCAGCAATTTGCCGGGCAGCATTCTTTCGGGGCAGCAGCCGGCCCCAGGGCTGGAACAGGTTTTCTTCACATCTGCAAGACCCTGTGGAGCCAGGTCCAAGCCAGAGACATCATAAGGTTGTCACACCGAGGGTGTCACACCAGTCCTTGAGCAACCCAGGAGCATCTGCAGGGCTGGCACGGCTGGGTGGGGTCCTACTGCTTGGTCAGTTGAGGTGGATGGGGCCTGGCCTCTGTGTTACTGATCCTGATCCCCATTCAAGCCATGGAGAAACTGAGGCACGGGGACAAGACAAGCAGCCCAGGAGTCCTGCCTCCCACCCGAAGCACATAACTGGGATAGAGCGGATGAGCTGCCGTGAGTTACAAATGGTTGCATGCAAAACAAGTGAGGGATTAAACGCTGAAAGCCAACAGGCTCCAAACGCACTTTTAGCTTTTGTCTGACAGGTTTTGTTTTGTTGGGGAGAATTTATGGCGACATGTTTTATTGCAATCGAGCGTGGCAGCATGCATGGGGAGCAGCAGCTGGCTCATCGCGGCTCCGGCCGTACCCTGCAGGGCTCAGACTACCCTTGGCTTGGAGCTGGGCAAGGGAGCCGGAGGGCACCGGGCAGGCTGGAGATCTATTCACTGCTTTCCCATTAGCATCTAATTAGAATCTCTCCACCTCCTTTGCTCTCCCTCTGCCAGGAACCACCTCACACCCAGGCAAACCCCAAGGTGTGACTTTCCACCCCGGATCCATCCTGGCATTGCAATGTCTCCCTGCTCCCAGAGCTTCGTTACTGCCTCTTCAGCATCGCTGAACATAATAAGCAATAATTTACAGCTTCCTTCTCTGGAACATCAGGATGAAGGGGGATTTCTCTTTCCCAGTGGCCACCGGGCAGGGACAGATGTTTGTGAGCTCTCACAGCTGGCTCTGGCAGCTGGAGTGCCAGGCACAGCCAGGGTGCCAAATCTCAGCCATGTCAGAAGCCAGCTAGATGTCACACTGACCCTGGGCACCGCAAGTGTTCTTGCCTTCTCCCAGCATCTCCCTCGCTGGTGGATAACCCCCTTTTGCCGTGTCAGCTGCCCCGAGCTCAGACCAGCCCTCTGGCCTCCAGTCCCGTCTGCTCCTCTCCTTCCCCAGTTCGTTACGTTTGGGGTGAATCCAGTGAGAATCTGGACCCTCATGAGTTTCTCCTTGCTCTAAACAGAGGCCTCTGACCCTGGGATGGGATCCCAGGGTGGTGGAGAGGCTCAAAACCACATGTAACGGCAGGTCCCCATTGCTGGGAGATGAGCCCCAAGGTGCCTCCCCAGCTCCGGGTATGCAGGGAATTCCCAGGGAATCCACTGCTCAGTGACCACATGGATGCTGCACTGTGATGGTATTTAATGACCTGCATGTCTCAGATGATTAACAAATTAAATTCCAGCCCCGGGGCTGCCCTCCTGAACCCATGGCTCTCAGCTGCTGGCAGGCAGCATCCAGGCACACTGTGTCCACCTGCGACCAGCAGCCCTTCCACAACATGCAGTCCCGGACAGCTCTGAAAACACCTTGCAGGGAAGTCTCAGTGACCATCAGCAGAGAAAAAAACACCAGCTGGCTGAGGCATGGGCATGTCACCACCAAAATTGTTTCCTACTGGTCTCAGCCCTTAGCAAAGTCGCTGTCAAGGCAGCCGCCCAACCCAGGGGAGATGCTGCCGGTAGCCCGGGACAAGGTGGGTGCTGTCTGCTGCCCCAGAGGTTCCTCCCATGCTCCTGTGTGTTCAGCTAAGACAGGATCTAAAAGGGGTTTGGGTTTTGTTTTTCATTCTTCTGGCATAGCAGATCTCCCTGCAGCACAGAGCCACCTGCTGCAGGGCACCAGGGTGTTTAGCATCTGCTTAAAATTTTTAATTGTGTTCGTGTTAAGTGCCTGATGGTATCTTCTAGATAGAAATGAGAGGGATTTACCCTTCCCTCCCCTCCTTCCTTCCTCATTCTCTCTTCCTCCTTTCATCCTTCCTTCCTCTCTTCCTCCTTCCCTTGCTTCCTCCATTCCTTTCCCTCTTCCTCCCTAAAAATTTACTAAATTCTTCCCTGTTATGTTCCTAAAGGCCCCATTCAGTCGCAGGCAGCAACAGGCAAGGAGAAACTCAACGATAAGGGCAAAAACAACAGTAAAACTGGAATTAAATGACAGCCATAAACCCAGTACCAGGAGGGACAGTAAAACTGCAGTTTGGCAGGAGCCAGGAGGCCCGCACTAATACCTTTTTTTCTGGTTAAAACACTCTGGTCACAGATTAACTTCCTTTGCTCAATATTTATTGTCTCACCTGCAGTGGAAGGCAGGGAGGAGAGGAAGAAGGGTGGGCAGGACTGGGGACGCAGGATCTGCAGCCGGTCTGCGGTTCTGCAGCCTTTGGCAGCTGCCTAGGATGTGTACACCCTCCATTGCTGACTGCTGGTGCCAAAGGGGTCTCCGTGCACCAGGACAGCATCCTGCACAGCATCCCAGGACTTGCCCATGGCCTGTCAGTGTCTGAGATGGGAATGCTCTGGGTGTCACAAACACGCAGGACAGGGGTAACAATGGAGACAGGCACTGCTACAGCCCATGTGAGCACATCGGTTTGTCTCAGTCGAGCCAAAGCCCCAGCAGCTCTGAGGAAACCACATCCCTTGGTAGTCTGACCCATTTGTTTCCATGGCATCAGAAAACAGGATGGAAACGACACTAAACTCCTGGCCATTTCCCTTCAAGCATCTCTACATTTCCACATCCACCACCAGGCTCAGCCCTTGCTCCTTCCAGAGCACAGGACATGCTGGCCTGGCACAGAAGTACGACAGCCCTTTCCTAATCCCTTACAGCCCTATTAACGTTCCACAGAGAGAGCAAACACCTCTGTGGGACCTCGATGCATTATTAACACATTAACTGCATGCTTGAGCTTTGTCTCAGCTCCCCTCGCATGGCCTGCCCCGCTCGCCCTCCCAGGCAGCTGAGCGCAGGGATTGTGGAGGGCGTATGTGCCCTGATGCTGGTGGACAGGGGCTCAGGACAAGGGTGACCCCATCACAGGGACACTTTTCCCGCATGATCTCCAGCAGCTCCCCTGCAGAAGCGAAGCAGCGTCGAGGCACATCCTTACAGAGCATCCCAACAGGCCTCAGTTTCCCTTTGATGCCTCCAGACCAGGAGCAATGACCAGGTGCCCCGCAGCCCCTCCACTCCATCATCCCGCACCCAGCTAGATGTTTTTAATCTCCTCACCGTAAATCACTTCTTAATTATGACTGGACCACAACTACCAAAATATAAAAAGGCTTCGGGGCTTTACAGCACGGCAGCCATTCCTATAAATGCCTTTGCATCACCAGCAGCCCCATCGGCACCAGCCCAACGCCTCCTCACGCCACAGGAAAGGCTCAGTGCTCCCTCCCAGCTTTTCACATCCTGCCTCACAAGCCAAAAACATCGAGGCAAGAGGAGTGGATCTGTTGCAAGGAAAGGGGGGCTCAGCATAGGCAGGGTCCAGTTCTCACACTTAGCTGGATCCTCCACTCCTCCTCCACTTGCTGCTGACTTCCACCTTGAATGTTTTAGGTGGTTTTCTGGGGGGAGAAATTTAATTTTTATTATTAAAAAAAAAAAAGTAATTCTCAGGCTGTGTCTGAGCTATTTTAGCAGCAGCTAAACTCCAGCAGCCGCTACCTGCCAGGGAGGGCATCCCAGCACGGGTACCAGCACTCCTCGGCACACGTAGTCTTCCCCAGCCTCCATCCTAAATCACAACACAACAAACAGCCTGTTCATTAGGCGCTGTTTAATTAAGCAATATGGATCCTGCCTCAATATTTACAATCCCACTTGCTCTGATTTATTAGAGAGAGAGCGCCTTGTTTTTAAAGACAGCGACTGTAAAGTTTAATACTGCTTGACTTACTGCGAGTTTCATTTATGGCCCCGGGCCGAGGCGCTGCAGCCCAGGCTGGGAGCCGGTGGGCTATTAAATCAGAGCTAACTGCGCATGCAGGGAGATGACTAGCTTCGTTACAACTGGTTCGGCAGCTAATTACCCCAATCTGGATTCCCACATTTAAGCCAATTCGTTGCCGCTTTCCCAGGGCCCTGGGAAATACCCGGGCAGGTGTGAGGTTGGTGCGAAGGCACTTGTTGCAATGAGAAGGGATGCTGGCTGCGATAAGGACAGTCAAAAAGCCCAGATGGACACCAGTTGTCCCAGGAGGGAAGAAATCAATTTGCAAGAGGCCAGACTCTGAGCTGGGCACCCTCCATGCCACACGGGGCGATGCTGCGTATAATGATGGCTCTAAGCTCAAGAGTCACCCCAAAAACCTCCTCTCTAAAACCCTAGGGAGCCCTGAGGCTGGGTGGTGGGACAGTGCATGGGCTCTGGGGTGATTGGGGAGGAGGATGGGGCCAGCATCCAGCCTGGCTCTGAGCCTTACGCTGGCTGAGCCCTCTTCCCGGTCCCCAGTCCCATAGGTAGGGATGCAGCAGTGATGCACAGACAGGGCAGGGGGAGCATGGCCACAAATTGTGATCCTGTAGGTAGGAGGAAAACAATTCTCTCCTTGCAAGATATTTCTAGCCCCCAGGAGCCCACTCACGGACTTAAGGATAGGGGCCTCATTAAGGAGTAATGAGAATCGCTCTTTAGTGACAAATAAAAAAATATTTGTGTGAAAGTGTGATGGCAGATGGTGCTCAGCTCCATGTGCTGGGTACATCCCCCTCCCACCCTCCGATGCTGTGGGGCATCGCTGTCTGGGACCTATCCCTCCACGGCCCCAGGGGAAGGGGCTGCGGTGTAGAGGAGAGCACAGGGCCAGTGATGGCATCCCCCCAGCCCAGCCCAGGGATCAGGCTGCTGCTGCCCCATGCCACAGGGTGGGCACTGGGAGGGCAGCAGCACCGTGAGGCGAGCTGGACACCCTGGTAGCCCCCGGGCTAGCGCTGAACCAGCCACTCACTGCATCCCAGCAGCCCTGCATGGTAACCCTGGTACCCGCGGCAGGCAGGACAAGGGCTGCAGCCCAGCAGCCCCAGGCAGAGAGGAGGAAAAGAAGCAGCTCCAGGCTCAGGCACCCCAGCCAGCAGTCTCCATGCAGCGAGTTTGCCAGGCCCCAGCCCTCTCCCAGGAGCTAGATAAGCCTTGAGTGGCATTAACCCCTCCCCTCCAGGAGCCTGCAGCGCTCAGAGACAGGCTCAGAGCTCCCCCCAGGGAGGAAGAGAAGGCAACGCAGAGACAGGGACAGCGGCTAATGGTGCAGGGCTGCCAGCACACGCCTTGCAGCCCACAGGGTTATCCCCCCCTGCAGCAGTTGGGGCTCCCCATCAGAGCCCCCAAACCTCCCACCCAGGGCCGAGAGCCACAAGGGCACAAGCAGAGGCGCTTTACTTCCAGTTTTTATTGGCCAGGGAGGCTGTGCCCCTCCACGGCGCAGGTAACGCTCCCAGTCCCACCAGTAAGACTGGACTGGTAGGAAGGGTACACCCTTTAGTGGGGGTAGAAGCATGCTGCGGAGGTGGAAGATGCAGCCTGGGATGGGGAAGGAGACAGAAGGAACAGCACCACCTGCACAGGGATGCCACAGGATTAGGAATGGGGTTCCTGAACAGGCAAAACCAGTCCCCAAGCTGGGCCCAGCTATTACAAGGTTCAGAAGAAGCTGGGAGATCAGAGGGCTCACAAGCGACACGAGTTTCCAGGCTTCAGCTCTCACCAACCCCAGCTGACTCCTCTCCTTGGCCTCACCGAGCAGAGCCAAGGGCTAGCTCCATCGCTTCCCATCACGTCGTCTCCTTGTCCCTCCGTTTGTAGTGCAACTCAGGAAGGCTCCTCAGACGCTCAGCTGCCTGCATGGCACAGCACAAGGGGCAAAGAGCAACTGGTCCCAGGGACAGCCCTGGCACAGGTCCCCATAGCCCCTCATCATCCCCCTCAAGCCACGCTCACCTGCTCCGGGGTGAGATCCCGCTGCGCCTGCGCCAGCATCTCGTAGCCCACCATGAACTTGCGGACAGTGGCAGAGCGGAGCAGCGGTGGGTAGTAGTGGGCATGGAGCTGCCAGTGCCCACAGTCCTCCTCCAGGTAGGGGCCCGTGGGGGCTCCTGTCCAGGGTGGAGCCGCCACATAAGCCCCGAGAAAGGGACAGGGATGCAAATGAGAGGGTCGTAGCAGTCCTTCAGCCATGCCACTCACCGTGCCAGCCCATGGAGTAGGGGAAGGAGACTTCAAAGAGGTTGTCGTACTTGATGAGCAGCCTCTGCATGATGGAGGCAAGGCCTGCGGGGGAATGCCAGGGAGTCGCAGCCCAAGCTGGCAGCATGCTGGGCTCGGGGAGGGTCACCCTCCACACCCCTCCCTGGGTGGACATCAATGACAGGCAGGAGGGATGCACTTCTTAGATCCCCTCCTCCCCAGGCACGCAGACAGCCTGACCAACGTGGCAGGAGGAAGCCCCATTCCTCATCAGCCGGCACCCCAAAAGTTAGGGCATCATGTGCTTCCTCATCCCTTCCTCACTAGTCCCCCCACCAGTACTACCTGTGCCTGGACACCCACCTCCTGTCCTGGCATAACAGGGGTGCCAGTCCCCCCAGCAAGCCAAGCCCAGCAGCCCCACACCACAAGGGGACACAGACGCTCCAGCACCAGCAAGGCTGTCACAGAGCCAAGCCCCAAAGGACACGGGATGGGGACCGACAGGGTACAGAGCCACTCACTGTCCCTCTCGCCCTCACGGAGGTCCTGGAGGCGGCAGACATGGCGGCGGGGCAGCAGCAGGGTCTGGTAGGGCCAGGTGGCCCAGTATGGCACCACAACTAGCCAGTCCGCATTCTCCACCACCAGCCGCACCTGCAGGACATGGTGCTCCATGGGGATGCACGTAGCCCCAACGCCCTGGGGATGGGCGTTCCCCAAGGCCCCGCTCTTGCAGGCTCAGGGCGCGGCCGGTCCCAGCATATATCCAGCTCCCAGGGAGGGCATGTGGACAACAGGCACGTCCTCACCTTTCGGCGAGCCTCCTGCTCAGCGTACTCCAGCAACATGGGCACGCCATGCTGGCTCCGGTGCTGCCGCTGGGTCCGGTCCTCCAGGCGTGCCTCGTTTGGGAGGAAGCTGCTGGCCCACACCTGGGAGGGACATTGGGGCACGGGGTTGGGTTACCTGTACCCCACATCTACAGGGGTGCCACGGCCACACTGCCCATCTGCAGGTCCGTGCTGCCACCAGGTGGAGAGTCCAACATGCGGCAGCCACAAAGGACAGTCCCCCACGGGAGGTGACAGGACAGATACCAGGGGAAAGTTTTGGGACCAGGGCGGGAGGATTCCCATTCACATCTTTTGCCTGTTGATGTCTTTGGGTCGCGCACAGGGACTCACGGTTAAGCCAGGTGACAAGTGGGACAGCCTCACCTGGCAGTGAGGGTGTGGGTTGGAGCACCCCATCATCGCTCCCTTGTTCTCAAAGATCTGCAGAGAAAGAGGTGCAGACAGCAGGTCCCGGCTGCGGGCTGCCACAGCATCCCCAGCACACCAGGAAAGCATCCCGCAGGAAAGCAAAACCTTGCACCCTCCTGGAAAGGCTCAGCAGGGCGCAAGGTGGGGATGGGGAACCCGCATACAGTCAGGAGCGTCCCAAGCCCAGGTGCTGCCAGAGCACCCAGCCACAGTCCCCCACCTCCACCTAATCCCCCCAAGGCAAGCCCCCACCAGCCTCGGACCTGCACCCAGGGGTAGGAGGCACCCAGCTCGGTCGCCAGCTCTGCCCATGCGTCGATGACAGCCCGGATCTCTGCCAGGGACATGAGGGGCAGTGTCAGGTCCGACCAGGGGTGGAAGCACATCACTTTGCTGTGGAGGAGACACACACATAGCTGGGGCTGCAGGGCATCCCCGGGGGAGCCCCACGGCCTTGCCAGGTCGTAGCAGAACAGGGGGGAGGATGAGACCCACAAAATGTCCCCAAAACAGAGCAGGTGTGCACACAACAGGCAGCACAGAGAGGGGAGTGGGCTCAGTCTGGCTCCATGCCACAGATCCTGGCCAGTATCGTAGCACAAACCCCCCGGAGCCATGGGGGTACTCACCACACACCCCGAGCTGCTGCCGCTCGAAACAGCGGGTGATCACTGTCACCTGGGGCAGGACAGAGAGCAGGGAGGGAGGCAGTGCTGGGGCGGAACCCGTGCCTCTCCAGGCCACCCTGGAGCCCCCTCAAGACCTGAGTCTGGGAGTCCCCAGCACCCTGCTGTCCCCCATAAGTTACCAGGCTCGGGAGCATCGGGCTGCAGCGCGGGGAAGTCATTTGGGAAGACAAAGGTGCCCTCGTACTGGGGGTTCACCTGCGGGGCGAGAGACGGGATCAGAGGGGGACAGGGTGGTGGGGGGAGCCCAGACGCCTGGGTGGTACCTCGCCGTTGGCCCGGGTGGCCCCGGGGCAGAGGGGGTTGTTGGGGTCCCAGCGGGGCACATCCTCGGGGGGCGGCTTCTCCAGCTGCCCCTGCCAGGGCCGCTTCACCCGGTGGGCCGAGACCAGCACCCAGTCGTCCCGCAGCGGGTTGTAACGAGCGTGCTGGTGCTCTGCGGGGAGAGAGAGCGGGGCCGTCAGGCCGGCAGCGACGCGGGGCGCTGGGACCCCTCCATGGTAACCCTGCAAGAGGCTCTGCGCCCCATTTCATGGCCCACAGGTTCACCCCTTCCGCCCTGTCGCTATCGCCTGGGGGGGGAAGGGGGCGGAACCCGCTGCCACCCCCAGCCCCCCTCTGGGCAGCTCCCCCTTCCCAGGCCACGGCTGGGCTCTGCCGGTGACGGAGGCAGCCCCGCCCGTACCGCTGGCACAGAACCGGCTGCCTTCCTCCCCGGCCCCCGCCGCCTCCATTCCCCCTCGCTCCCGGAAGCCCCGGCGGCACCGCCCCCCACGCCCTTGGCGCGGCCCCTTCCCGCCTTCCTCCGCTCCGGCCCCTCCCCACTCCCCCGCCGCGCCGGCGCAGGGGCCACCCGCCGCCGGGCATGGTGTGTGCGCGGCGGGGGAGGTCCGGCTCGCGTTCCCGTTCCCTTTCCCCGTCCCGGTGGCGGCGGCGGGGCGGCGAGGGGTGGGGGGGAGCGGTGGCGGGGGGGAAAGGGGGAGAAGGAGGAAGAGGGAGGATGGGGGGGGGCGCGGCGGGGCGGCGGGCGCTGCGGGCCGGGCTGGCGCTGGGAGCGCTGGCGCTGGTGCTGCAGGGGCTGCGGGGCTGGCTGGCTGCCAAGCGGTACGAGTTCACCCCCGCCGAGATCGCCCAGCTCGCCCGGCACCACGCGGGTACGCGACGGCCGTGGGGACGGGGGTGGCCTTCCGGACGGGGCAGGGGAGGGAGGGACTTGTAGCGGGGACGCGGGATGGAGGAGGTTCCGGTACAGGGGGGTCGGGATCGCGGGGGGAACGGGGCTGGGATCGGGAACGGATCGGTACCCGGGATCGTGGGGGAGGTGGGTGGGGGAATGGGGCTGGGGTCAGGGAGGGATGGGGACGGGGGCAGCAGTGTCACCCACCGCGGTTGGGGCTGAAGCTGGGGTTACGGTGGCTCTCCGGGTGCTGGGGCTGGGATAGCTTGGGGGACCAAGCCCCAGGTGGGTCAGGGGCAGAAGCGATCCCCCAGCTAGGGCTAGAGGGGGGTTCTGGCCCTGTAGGGTGTTCAGTCACAGCGGAAGGGCTGCGTGTCACTGGGGTAGGGTGGCTGTCACCTTGCTCGGGTCCCCCATATAGCCCAGTACGTGGCGTGGGCTGTGGGGCTGGAGCACTCGGTGCTGTGCACCCTCCATTGCCGTCTATGTAGGCAGTGGGGCCAGATCAGCGGCCAGGGGGGGCTTAAGGCTGGAGAGATGAGGCATCTTCCCGAGGCAGAGCCCTCTAAAGGTGTACTGGGACCCTGTGGCTGTGGAGGGGATCTGGGGAGGGCTGGCAGAGCTTGCTCCCTGCCAGGGACTCACAGTGACCCCTGCTGCTGCAGGACTGGACCACGAGCTGGCTTTCTCCAAGATCATCGTGGAGCTACGGAAGAAGCATCCGGGCCACATCCTGCCAGATGAGGACCTGCAGTGGGTGTTTGTGAATGCAGGCGGGTGGATGGGCTCTATGTGCCTCCTGCATGCCTCGCTCACCGAGTACGTGCTGCTCTTCGGCACAGCTGTCGACACCGTGGGCCACTCAGGTAAGCGGGGTGACAGGGCTGGTGGATGGGGTGTTTCTCTGAGCTCTTTCCACTCCACTTGTTCGGGTCTGGCTTCCCTGGCCCTGGTGTGCCTGGGGCAGGAACTCGCTGCTCTGCTTCTTTTACGGGGCACATGATTCTGGAAAATGCCCTCCACATGGGGACTAGCCCCCGTGGTGTCCTGCGGTGACTGAGGGTCCCTGTGCGTGCCATGTCGTGTAGCCAGGACTCTCCGCATCCAGCTGGCAGGCGGTGACAGGCATCACATCTCTCGGTGCTTCAAGCAGGGAGTGAATGCCAAATACGCTGGAAACAATGAGGCTTAAGGATACTGAGCAGCCCAGGCTGGTGGGTTATAGCCAGTCACACGGGCAGCCTGGGTGCCGGACCCAGCTGTGCTCCTCAGAGTGTTGAGGCCCTGTGGCTCAGACCTGAGGTCTTAAGCTGTCCGTGGCAGGGATGCACTGAGCCAGTGCCGTCTGTCCTCCCGCAGGTCGGTACTGGGCGGATATCTCTGACACTGTCATCTCGGGGACCTTCCGGCAGTGGAAGGAAGGGACCACCAGAAGTGAGATCTACTATCCAGGTAAGCACAGCAGCCACGGGCAGCCACAGCAGCCACGGGCAGCCATAGCACGCTGCGGGCTGCATCCACGTCCCGGGGCACAGCTACTCTGTGGGCTGGTCCTCCGCTGTCCCAGAGCCTCTTCCTTCCAGCTGGCAGAAGCCAGGAGCTTGGAATGGGGCAGTTTGTGTCCCCAGGGGCGCATCCCAGTATATCAGTGGGTGCCAGTAAGAGAAAAGTGAGCAAGACTGGGGAGGGATTGGGGTGCTCAGTCCTGCAGGTGCCGATCCCACGTGTCTCCTCCTTGGGCACGGTGTGGGGCAGCCACTGGGAGCTGTGTTGGTTGTGTGTGTTGGCAGGGGACACCATCATGCACCAGGCAGGAGAGGCCACGTCGGTGCAGTGGAGCGCGGGCACGTGGATGGTGGAGTACGGCCGGGGCTTCATCCCCTCAACTCTGGCCTTTGCCCTGGCTGACACCCTCTTCAGCACTCAGGACTTTGTCACTCTCTTCTACACCCTGCGGGTCTATGCCAAGGGCCTGCTCCTGGAAGCCAATGCCTTCTTCAGTACCTTGGGCTGCTGAGCCCGGCTCGCCGGAGCACCCTGCCAACCACAGCTGGTTCCTCTCCTCCCAGCCTTCTTCCCTCTTCCTCCTTCTCTCTGAGCCCAGACTCTAGCAGAGGGAACAGGAGACCCCCTGTGCCTGCCCCAAATTGTTCTGACCTTCCCTGTGGGCCAACTGGGTCCCAGTATGGAGGGACTGTGGCGGTCACAGCAATACAGACCACTAGTTCTCTTTACTACCTGCCTTTCCCTCCTTTTGATCGAAGCCGTGTCGTGCTTTTCCATCCCGCAGGGCTGGAGCGGCTTTGCGGGATATGAAAACCCGTGTGTACCCTCCACGTGCAGCGGGAGAGAGGCTGGAGGTGTCTTGTCTCCACGCTCCACAAAATTTCTGCGGCTCCTGAGACACGGGGAGGAGGATGCCGCCCTTGCGGCAGGGTGCAGGGAGTGAGCAGGGCCAGAGCACCCGCTGTACAAGTTGGCCGAGAGGTTCCCCATCTCCCTGGCAGGTTGCCGGGGCTGCGGGCAGCACAGGGCGCTGTGTCCAGCTGGCAGCATCTCCCGTGGCTCCATCCCTGCTGACATGGGTTGGCAGCACACAGTGTCCCCGTGGCGTGGAGGATGATCTGCGCTGGGACCCCCAGGCACCGAGGGGATGTCCACCCACTGCTGGAGGTCCCTCTTGGTCCGCTGTGTGTCATCTGCCCGAGGGGATGGCCGGGACTGAAAGAGGGTCCCTTTCCCTACAGTCCCCCTCCCTGCAGTCTCCCCCAAGGGGGGAGAACCACCGTCTGTCGCCTTAACCGAGAGCCCGTTCCGTGTGGCCTCTGGGCTGTGCACGTACCCAGTGTCTGCAGGTGCCCAAACCTCTGTACTAGCTCAGGATGGGATCTCGCCCCTCAAAATGCTTCCCTTGGCTGTGAGACCCCCCTGGGGACAGCCACCCTGCTTGGCTCCCGGTGCAGGGTCCCAGCAAGGACTGAGGGAGTGCTGCAGTCCCCTGACCGAGCCCAACTGCGGACCCTGCTTGCAGCCCTGCGGACGGACCCACACGGGCTCGCTGCTTGGTGGAGGCCTTTCACCTCCGCGGTGCTGCCAAACCGACATGTGTGTCCCCAGCCACCAGGCCTGTAGCATGTTGCTCCTTCTGCTCCCCGGACTGACCCCGTCCTGCTGACTGGCAGCCCCACACATGGGCTGCTTCTTAATTTGCCACCCAAAAAGAGATACCGGTAATAAAACTGTTCATCCCACCTCCTCGGGTCTCTGGGAGCGTCTCTGGAGCGTGCTGAGCGCCTGCCATGGGGAATGGTGCTGGATCTGTCCAGCTCCGGGCTCGGCGGGTGTCCTGCTGACAGCTAGGGGCAACGAGGTGTCCCTGGGCAGCTGGCGTCATCCCACCCGGGGTCCTGGGAGCTGGGGGGTGCAATGCTGGGCAGGATCAGTTCTCAGCTCCTGGGAGCACGCAGGAGGGGGTGCTGTTACTCCTCTTTCCGCTGCAGTCGCTGGGGTCCAAAAGCCTGGGCTAGTGCCAGGGCCCTGCCTTCCATGGAGGACCTGAGAGTCCAGGGGGCACCATCCTTTTAGGGGACAGTGCTGATGCTGGGTGTGCGGGCCTGGGGGTCGAGAGACCTAGGTGGAGTGGATTGGTGGTCCTCAGAAGCTCACACAGACGCACACGCTCTCTGGTGCAAGGAGGACGCAGTGGGGAATGACGGGAAGGGCTGCATGTGTCGGCTGCATGTGCACATGTGTGCGTGCACATGCTGGCAGAGAGGTCACATGCGTGTGCATGTAGAGATGCATGCGAAATAGGTTTGTGTGTGTGTCTTGGCGGGGCAGTTGGGTGTGCGTAGGTGTGTGCATGTATATAAGTGTGTGCATGTATAGGTAGAAAAATTGTCCATCTGTCCATACGGTCAGAGCAATTACACATGCATGTGTGTTCAAGCACATATGGGTAGAACATTTGTGTACGTGCATGTGTGTTTGCCTGTGCAGGTGAGATAAGCATGTGCGCATGTGTGCGTGCACAATCCGTACACACACACGTACAGACCTGCAGGACAACCAGGTATACGTGTGCACATGCCTGTGTGCCCATGGGCAGACCATGTGTGTGCGCACATGCGTGTGGGCAGGCTGTGTGTGTGTGTGCCCGTGTGTTCCCATGGGCCATGAGGCTGCCCTGGCCCTGTGTCCTGCCCATTCCCTGGCATTTAGCAAGGCTCTGACGAGGAACACAAGCAATCCCACGCCAGCCCGTGCAGGAAGGCGCTAACTCAGCAGCTCGTATCAATACTGCTCCACTTACAGCGAAGGCCGCGTAATGAAAATCCGATGGGCACGCTGGTGGGAGTAAATAAGTATGCCATTAAAATGAGAAAATCAAAGCTCTGGACAGGTCTTTTCTCTTGCCCATTGATTTCTTTTATTACGGAAATATTGCTGCTAAATAACATTACTGTGAACAATCTCAGCAGTGTTTTCCGTAGCGCCTGTGTCAATAACTCCATCACGGGCGGGGGATCCCCCCCCAAGCCTGGCAGCCCCGTCCAGGCGAAGGGCTGCTCTGGGAGTACCTTCCTCACCATCCCAGGCTAAGCTAGGATGTGCCTGACAGAGAAACCAGGCAGCACGGGGTGGCTCCGACAAGTGCCGTGGGGACAGAGCTTGGCTGGAACCCAGGAGCCCTGGCTGCACTGCTCCATCAGGAGGGGTTGTCCCCATCCCAGCAGTGATCAGGCATTCAAGTGTCCCGAAAAGCAGCCCTTCCCTTTGAGGTGGGTGTTTGCAGCCAGTTAAGGAGCAGGTAAGTGTCCCCAGTGACCAGCAGATGAGAGATGGGTCGTGGGCACAGTGTATCCTGCAGGCTCTTGGTGCCTCTGCCCCTTCCTCCCCACTCCTCATCCATGGCCAAGTCTGCTGGACTGACCCAGCTCCCTGCGGCTTGCCATCATGTGATTCACGTGGAGAAGCCGAGGCACGGGGTGGGAACTCATCCACAGTCACCCAGCTCCAGCACAGCCCCTGTGCCAGGGCCAACTAGCATCCTCACAGATGCCCACACGTGGCAGGGACATCCCTGCAGGGCCGGAGGATATGACCAGGACACACAGGAGATACGCATCCTTTGGTAGCTGGAGGCCAGGTGGGACACCAGGGCACTTCAAAGGACACCAAACCTCTGTGGGGGGCTGGAGGTGGACAAGGAGGCTCAGTCACAGGGACCTATACTGTGGGTCCATCTCTGTCCCAGCCCCAGCTGAAGCAACCACGAGCAGCGTCTCCCCAGAGCCATCACCAGGACAAATGCACATCGCTGCCCACCAAACACCTTCCCCCTGCAGCTCGCTCTATCTTGCTGTCCCTCCGCATGCAGTGGTTATTGATCAGCCCGCAGGATCTATCTCCCGATTCCTCCTGCAGTATCTCTCTGCTCCAAGTATCTCTCAATCTGCTCCACTGTCTGCCATGCCCGTCTATACCTCCTGTATCTATCTGTGCCGCCTCCACCACAGCTGTCGATAGCTGTTTGTCTGGGGGATTTCTCTTTCTTTCCAGCAAGGAGTGTCACCAGACCCCGGCGGTGCAAAGGGAGGGTGGAAAGGACATGGTCCTGCTCGCTGCCCCAGGGAGAGCCTGAGCACAGACACACTTTGTGACATATGTGCAAGCCTCAGAGCCGCTGTTGTCCCTGTGGAGGCTCTAGGGAGGAACCGAGCCACATGGTCCAGCTGGGACAGGTCTCTTGGTGGCCATGCCCAAGGTGATGGGACATGCTGCACCCCATGCAGACCTCGGTGCTGCCACTAGTCAGTCTGGCCATGTCCCCCACCCCTGAGTGCCACCTTGACTCAAGCACCCCAACTCCTCTGCCTTGGAGTAGGGGAGCTTCCCCAAACGCCTGGGTTCCTGCTGGGCCATGAAGTCCCATCACTATGCCTGACTCCTCCCACCCAGCCCCGCCTTCAGCTTCATTTCCCTTCTCACCCCGGTGCGCAGGGGATGGGGCATAGCCCAGGGTAGAGGGTGCCAGAACCCTGGGGTGCAACACAGCAGCAACAGGAGGGGAGGCTGGAGTCCTGTGTCATGGGAACCTGTGGAACAAGCCCTGGGGGGTGGCTGTCCCTGAGGGTACCCCTGAAATGGCGGGGAGGAGTCATATCTTACCAGGATCGTCAGCTAGCTGTGGACAAACTGATGCTCTTGGAGCTGGCAAGCACTGGGAGGTCCCTACCTCTGCCGCTGTGGGACAGGATCGGCCAGGGCAAGCTACAGCTGTCCAGCCCCGAAATGGGATGGCCAACAGCTGCTTTATCTCCTGTGCAAAGATAAACAGCGCCCGGGGGCCCTGCAGGGTCGGAAGCTGCCCTGCTCTCCCAGGGAAGGGGCTCATTTTTCCAGGAGAGCCTCTCTGGTGAGGATGCTGCCCAGTGCCGAGCAGTGTGGGCTGCCAGGCGCTCGAGGAGCCCCAGGGATCACTGACACCATGGAAGGACGAGGAACAATTTCTCCAGAGATGCCCACGGGGAAGCCAGAGAGCCCAGAAGCGGAGGCTTTTCCCTGCACAGGGACGCGGTGAAGCAGGCAGAGACTCAGCCCAGGCTGTGGAGTCCGAGAGCGAAGCCACCTCCTGCCAGCGGCTGTTTCCGCAAGACGCTCCAGCAAAAGGGCAGGACTCAGCTTGTGCAGGGCTGTGAAAGGTGGCTGCCCCTGGCCCCTGCAGCACACAGGAGGCCTCAGAGGGGACAGAGCCACCAGCCTTTGGCACCCAGAGCTCCTGTCACCCCGTACCACCAACACCCAGTGCAGCAACATGAGGTCTCAATGATAAGCTGCTCTGGATGCGGGATGGGGCCAGTCACCATCCCTTGTGTCCTGCTGTTGCAGGATGATGATGATGCTCATCCCCCAGGGATCCACACAAGCCCTGCAGTTGCCTTGGCCAAAAAAAAAGTCCAAGAAAGACCAGGTGCCTCCTTTGCCTCCTGCCAAAGTTGCCTCCATAGAAAAAGAGTCCAGGGAAAAACTGAGAGGCAGGCAAGTGTCGGGGGGAGTGTGAGGACAGCGTGGGGATGCTGCTGGCGGGTGAAGCTCCATACTCCCCATGAGCCCTGGCCCACGCAGGGCAGTGAGCTGCTGTGGGTGCACCTTGCTGGGGATGCACTTGATGGTACCCTGGTGCCTCAGTTTACCACGTTGCGAGTGGGGACACAGGGCCAGCCAGCAGCACCGTGTCCCTCCAGCAACAGAGGAGATGCGTGGCCTCATCCTGCCCACCCCAGGCAGGCACCAGGGCTCTATGAGCCTGTTTGGGGAGTTCAGGCCACAGCTGAACTCTGAACAACTCTGACTCTTTTGACCAGGGTTTGGGTACACACAGGACCCCTGAGGGGGACCCCTCCCTGGCCCCAGCCTGCGGGCAGGTCTCAGGCCCTGGTTTGGGGCGTGCTGCAAGGACCCCTCAGCTCTTGAGGGCAGAAATCAGGGCTCAGCACCTGGAGCTCGCCCGAAGTGCTCCTTTGCACCTGCACACGGATTGACAGTGCGGGTACACACACCCACCTCCCCCAAACACACGCGTGTGCACGCACCTGCCTGTGCACACAGTGCACACCCCCGACTCTCCCAATTCACATTGCACGCACCTACAGGTGAGCACACAAAACGCACACGCCCAGCTCCCAGTGTACACATACAAGCATTTATTGTTGTGCCCAGCGATGTACACACGCGCGTGTGCACACACCGCACACACTCAGCCCCTCCGACGACACTGCATGTGCATGCAAACGGCTCTGTGTGGTGTATGCACATCCTCCGCTTCCCCAGGGCTTTTGCACACCTTAAATGCAGTGTGCACACACACACGCACTCAGGGCACGCTCCCAGTGGGAGTGCACAGGCTCCCCTGCGCACACGCATGCTGTACACTCACCTCTCCCAGTGTGTACAGATACACGCGTGCTCGCTCTGTGTGCACACATGCGGCCCACGCTCAGCCCACTCAGTGCACGCACAAGCTCGCAGGCAAGCACAGACAGACTGCACAAACACACACACGCAATGCACTGCCTTCTCCCAGCACACGGAAGTTATCTGTACATACACAGACCCACTGCACACGTGTGCGGTGCGTGCAGCACCCACTCGCACGGGTGCACAGACCCCTTGCACACCCCTCCTACATGCTCCCCTCTCCCCACACATACATGTATGCACACCTGGACCCTCTGCACACCCCCTTGTGCACTCCCCTCTTCCAGCACCCCCAAGCAGCCCACCCTGCTCACACACACACACACACATATACAACCCGCTGCGCGCCCAGCCCACTGCGCCCCCTTCCCCATCCCCTCCCGCGGCCACGCGCAGGGCGGCCCCGGGCTGGATCTCGACGGGCCGGTCCCGAGGGGATCCCCCCCGGGGGGCGGGGGGGCTGCCGCAAGCCCAGCCCTCCCCGGATGACTCCGTTGACGTGCGCTAGCAAATGGGAGCGTGGAGGGGGTGTTGCTGCCTGCCTGCCACTTGTTGCAAAAAAAAAAAAAAAAGAAAAAAAAAAAAAAGAAGAAAGAGAGAAAGAAAGAAAAGAGGGAAAAATCCCACCCACTCTCATCTGCTGCGGAATAAAAGAAATATCGGCGGGCGCGGCGCCATGTGAGCGGCGGCCGGGACCGGGCGGAGCAGCCGGCCGTGCCCCCCGGGACGGCGGGGCGAGCCCCGGGCGGCGGCGGGAGCCGGCAGCATGGTGGAAAACCCCAGCTTGGCGGGCAAACCCGCCCTGGTGAGGGGCCGGCTTGGCGGAGGGGTCCCGGTAGCGCGGGGGTGCACGGTGCGAGCGGGATGGGGGTCCCTGGTGGGAGCGGAGTCCCGGGAGGACAGGGCTACCGGTGGGACCGTGGGGGGAATCTCCGGCGGGACAGGGTCCCCGGCGGGGTCGGGGAGGGGCTTGGGGGCTTGGTAGGAAATGGTCCCCAGAGGGACCGTCGGGGCAGAGGTCTCCGGTGGGACCGGGGAGAGGGGTCCCAGCGGGAAACGGGTCCCCATGGGATCGAGGTGGGGATGGCGGCGGGGGTCCCGCAAGACAGCGATGAGGGGGGTCCCGGGTGGGACCTGTCCCCCAGTGGGAGCGGGGATGAGGTCCCCGGTAGGGCAGGGTGCGCCGGCGGCTCCGCGGTCAACTTTTGGGCAGGGCCCCTGGGAGCGGGAGGGGAGAGCGGGTGACTGGAGGTGGGGGGGGGTGTGCTTCCTCCTTTCCCTACTCCTCCTCCTCCTCCTCGGGCGGCGGCGCTGAGGCCGTGCCCTGTGCCCGCAGCCGGCCGCCCCGCCGCGGGGGCCGGGGACGGCGGGGGGGCTGCGTTTGGCGGCGGTGATGGAGAGCCTGCAGCGGCAGCAGGCCGCCCGCCTGGCCCGCGGCCCCGACGGCGCTCCGCGACGGCCTCCCCTCGAACCTGGAGCCGGGCCCGGGCCCGGGCCACCGCCCGCCGCTCTCCGCCGCCGCCCGGCTCCCGGTCCGCGCCCGCCACCCGCCGCCGCGGGGGAGGAGGAGGAGGAGGAGGAGGAAGAAGAAGAGGAAGAGGAGGAGGAGGATGAAGAAGAAGGGGAGCCCCGCGACCCGCCGCCCCCCTCGCACCACGAGTGGACCTACGAGGAGCAGTTCAAGCAGGTAGGACGCACCCAATGCACGGGCACTAGCCACTCCAGGCGAGCATCTTCCGAGTCCCCCCATGGCCCCCAAACTCGGGGTTCAACCCTCCCTGAGCAGATGCTCCCAGACTCTGTCTGTGTCCTAGCCTAAATGGGCAACCCTACTGCTCCAAGCCCCGTACCAGTCCAACCCCAAGCTGGCATTCCCAGTACTCCTATTACCCCCAGACATTATGGCCGGGCCACCCTAAATGGGAACCCCCTCCACTGCCCCCAGACTGCATCCCAGGCAAGCACAGTCGGTGCAACCCAACACCTCTGTTCCAGAGCCCCATCCTGGGCACCCCCTGAAAGCTCCTCACTGCCCCTGTCCCTCAGCCCTGCTCTACCCGAACAGGCATCCTCATGTGTCCCCATCTCCGTGCCACCAAGCCCCATCCCACCCCTGCCCCATGTCCCCCATGCCCCCCATGCTCCCTGTGCCTGTGACAGGCAAAATGGGAGTGACCCCTGCCTGCGGAAGTTTTGGGGAGACAGATAAGGCAAGGACTGCGGCGTGTGGTCACCGTGAGGAGCTGGTGGGCCACAGAGCCAAGCTCCCCCGTGTCTCCAGGAGGGCCGGGGCATATCGCAGCTGGCCGACGCGGCTCATTGATTTCCTGTATTGGCTGGAGGCAGCAGTGTGTCGACCCTGTCACCTCATTCCTGGTTGGCACAGGGGAGACCCCTGTCCCACGGAGATCTGGCAGGGCGACAGGGCTCCTGGGGCTTATATATAGGGTGGAGGAAAGGCCTCTCTGTATTTAGTGTGTGTGAATCCCACCCAAGCTGGGTTATGCAAGCCCCTGGGTCACACGCAGCGGGTGCTGCTCCGTGCACGGGTGTGTGAGTGTGGACTACGTGGTGCCAGGTCGGGTTTGCGCTCCCTGTGTGCTCAGCTTCATTTTGCGGGGAGAGAGGGTTAACACTGGTGGCAGGGTAGGTGACAGGGAGGATGCGGGGAGGTGACAGAGCAGACAGAGATGTCCCCATGCAGCTGGTGTGTGGCTTTTTAGGATGACACTGTGCAAGGGACAGTGGAATGAGGGGACTTACTGGATCAACTGCAGTGGCTCTGGCAGGAGGGGATGGGGACAGCAGCAGGGACTTGACTTTTGGGTGCCACGGAGCCATGCTACTGCCTTTTCTGTTTTGATATTGCACAATGCAGTGTTATTTGGAGGCGTCAGGGCTCACCTCCCTGTGTGCCCACGTATAAGGCAGCAGGTATGGGTGCAGGCAAGGTGCAGGCAGCGTGTCCCCCACAGCTGTGCCCACAGAAGCTGCCAGCGCCTGATGCTGCCTTGGAAGCAGCCCAGAGAGGGCTGGGGGGGTGCACTGCATAGGCCAAATATCTCATCCGGGAAGCGTTACGCTACACCCCGCTGCACAGAAAAAGGCTGACTGTCCGGTTCCCGGGGTCAGCTGGGAGGTGGGAAGCAGCTCCTCCCTCCCAGGCCTGGGGAGGCTTTAAACAGGGAAAGCATCCCTGGCATTTGTCATCCTTCAGCCTCACGCCCTGCCGCTGGCTGGGGCTGCCTGTGCTCCCTGTGCGGGGCAGGAGTGAAGCCGGCAGCACAGTGTGAATGGATGGCAGGGGAGGTCAGTGTGGGGGAATAAATCCCACCACTGCTTCCCATGGTGAGATCTGGCTCCTTTTTTTTCTCCAATCCTGATTGGAAAGGCGGTGAGCCCCTGCTCTAGAGATCCACACGTGGGTTTCCCAGCTGGTGGTATGTACCAGCCAGCCCAGGGGACAGTGGGATGTCCCTTATGTTCAGTACACCTGGGTGCACAGGGACAAGGGGACCGATTGCCTCTGGGTTATAGGGGATGGGACAGGGAGAGGGGAAAGGCAGCATTACCGGGACCAGCCCTGCCCTGACTTTGCATGGTGCTGCCATGTATGGGGTGGCAGGCTGCGGTGCCTGCTTGCCTTGGGGTCGGCAGGGTCTTGTCCCTCCCCTGTCATCATCCAGGAGGGGACATGCCCCTGTTTAGAAGAGGACACCTGCCTGGGTGGGACGTGTCCATCCTCCCCACCAGGCCCTCCCCAGGCTGCAGGGCTGTGCCTCGCCCAGCCTGGGGAACAGGTTCTCCGCTCTCAGCAGGGACTGAGTGGGGAGGGTGGCCATGCTACAGCTTTCAGAGGTTTTCCAGGAGCTGGGCTGTGATGCTGTAGGGCACAGAGTGTGGCGTGTGTCTGCTCACAAGCTGCCAGGGTACTGGTAATGTGGGCATGGGCGTCTTGGAGCTGGGAAGAGACCCCGCGGTGGCCAGGGCTGCATTTCCACGGGGACCCCCTGCTTGAAGCTGCCCCATCCCAGCACAGCACCGCTGGCATCACCTGGTGTAGGTCTCAGGGTCTGTCCTTTCAATCATCCTTCTGGGAGGAGAGAACAGCTAAGTGAACGCGGACCACCAAATCCAGGCTGATTTGCCGAGGGTGGGCAGGGAGCCACTTCTCCGGCTCCACTGCGAGGAGGGGGCCCTGATTGGGATGAGGTGGGAGCTGGGTGCAGGACCAGCTGCAGAGTGGTTTCCATGCAGCGTGATGGTGCTAAAAATGGGAGCAGAGGGTGAGGTTGCGGTGGAGAAACCCATTGAGGGTTAATAGGCAAACGTTGCTTTTTGGGGAAATATCCCATGTGTTTGCTCTGGTTTTTTACATTTCCCAAGGTGCCGGTTTGGGGGGGCTGGCAGGACCTTTGCTCTGATCTGGGAGGGCCGCTCTGATGTTACGGGGTTGTGAGACCCCCTCACCTCTGCCTCTTGCATCAGCCCCCGGCGCCGGTCTATGTACACTTGATAAGGACGCATGGGTAGAGACCCGGGCAAAGGTCCAGAAGGTCTCCCGCACCCAGCACTGCGAGGCAGCCCCAGCCCCGGGGTGGGGGGCACCCAGCAGAGTCTGACCATGCACTACCCATGAGCCGCCCCCTTCCCTGGGGACGAGGTGCCACCAAGTTGCAATGCTGCAGTGCTGCATCACGCGTTTTGAGTTGGAGGGTGCTGGGAAGAACCTGGCATGCTGGTGCCCCATGAATTCAGCTTTCGCCCCTGGGGAGCCATGCAGAAACATGGAGATGGGTACCTTGGTTTCCTTCAAGCGATGGAAGAGCATCGCCAGGAAGCGGAGCTTCCCTCTCCATCCCCTGGCTCTTCCCAGAGGTGGCACCATGGGAAGGCCCCTGGCAGGAGGCACTCAGACGCTTGGGATTTGTGCCCAGCTCTCCAGCAGCGGAGTGTTTGCTAGCAGGAGGATGCCCTCCCTGACAGAGCCCAGCCAGCGCGTTCAGACCTGTCCAGTTGTGGTTGAGGGGATCAGGACCTCATGAAGCTCCTTCCTCCCTGCCCAGAAGCAGCTGGAGGTGGGGGGTCGGCACTGAACGGCTCTTTGGGAACTCCCGGGTGTCTGGTAGCCTCAGCGCTTAATTTGGGGATGGCTGGCTTTGCCAGCAGCTGTATGCCATCATCCTTGGCCGTCCCTGGTGTGGCCATTCCTCCTCCTGCTGTGGTGCTGCTCCTGCCCCGTCTGTCCCTGCTCCCGGCAGCCGCCTCTTCCACCCCCCTACCCTTTCTATTCATTTTGGGGCATCTCACCAGCCGTGAACAAACGTGCTTGCGTTTTAAAACTTGGAGGAAAGTGCTCCAAGTTGTCTGCAGCCCTCCCTACCATGGACATGCTGGTCCATTGGTTCCCCTTCCCGTGCCTCGGAGTCATCCCAAAATGGGGTGTGCAATGCTTGCCCTCCTGCCTCTGTCCCCAGTATGTTTACCTGCGAGGCTGCGGGGACAGAGGCAGCTCAGGAGGGTGACCCCGGGGAGAGGGAGGTGGTCCCTCAGCCCCAGCCCCTGCCTCCAGCACATCTTTAACCCAGGTGCGAGAACAACAACCGCACGGCTCCCCAGGCTAAATTAGAGGGTCTCTGGTTACACCGCGGCAGGTGGGGAATGGATGAACGTGGAGTTTTTCCTGGCCGTGGCTGCCTGGAGGCTTCTGACCGGCAAACCTGTGGGCAGAGGTCTGCGCTGGGGCCGGGACCACCAGCAACGGGGAGGTGGCAATGGTCAGCATGCTCATCCCCAGCAGCAGCAGCTCCGTCAGCTTGGGCACGAGTGTGTGGGCAGGAGCAGGGGGCTGCTGGGGTATGTCTGGGAGTGCGTAGGGAGGTGTTCTGGGAATGTGTGGGCATAGGGACCAACGTGAGTGTATGAATCCTTGTAAATGCTCGTGTAAGTGTAGGGGTGTGCCCGTGGGCATCTGAACTTGTGTGACTGCTGATGCATGTGTGTTCCCCATGTGAGTGCCCACGTGTGTAAAGGATCTGTAGTGTTCTGGCGAGTATGTGCACTGCTGCACATGCATGGACCGATGTCTCCACATACGGAGCCGTATGGACCCATGGGTGTTTGGGGCAGGGTTTGGGGCCTAAGCTCCCCTCCACAACTACCCCTGCACCCCTTCCATAGCCCACAGTGCTGAGCAGCTCTGATGGGTGCCAGCCTCCTGCTCCCCTTGCAGCCTCGCCAAGGCCATTCCCAGCCCCGCTGCAGTCCGGGGGACGCTGAGAGACTCGCAGCTGCTGCGATGCCACCTCCCAGCCAGGGAGTCCTGAGGGCTTGGAATCGGAGGCTCAGAAGAGAAGGTGTAGAAACTAATCAAGAGTGTGAGAATTAAGGCGCAGTGAGCAGGAGAGGAGTGCTAGCAGGAGCCCCCACCCCGCAGCTGCCACTAGCTGCATCCCTGTCTGTGGCACAGGAACTGGGTGTGAGCGGGGAGTTTTGGGGGAAAACAATCCATCACCGTCTTGGGCCTCCGCTAATCCACTAATTGGGTTAATAACAGAGGTAAATCCCCTGTGCAGGCAGCAGGCTGGGCAGGGCTGCGGCAGGGAGGGGAGGTGTTGTCCCAGTGAGGTGGGATCGGGTCCCACTGGGGTGCTCATGGGGGTCTACAGCTGCGTGGGGATGTGGGAGTGAGCTCAGGTTCCCGTGGGGGTCAATGTGCACAGGGGATGGGGTGTAGAGGGGGTCAATGAGTGTCTACCGGGGAGAAAGTGTACAGGGAACGCATGAGCGTGCATGAGGTGTATGCAGGTGTGCAGGGGGTTGTGCGAGTGTGCACAGGATATGTGTGTGTGTGCGTACTGGGATGGGGGGATGCATAAGGGATGTGTCAGCATGCACAGCAGCAGTGTGCACAGGGAGAGCGCGTAGGGGGTGTGTGAGCGTGCACAGAATGTGTGTGCAAAAGGAGAGTAGGTATAGGGGGTGTGTGAGTGTGCACGGCATGTGTGGGTGTGCATTGTGGGGGTGTTTGCCCAAGCAGAGCGAGTCTGGAGGTGAGTGTTTGCAAGGACAGCAAAGCAAGCTGGGGGCTGTGTGAGTGTAAGGGTGGGGGCGTGAGCGTGCACAGGGAGAGCGTACTGGGTGCAGTACATGGGAGCTGTAGAGACCCGTTCACTGGGACACAGGTTATACACCAGCGATACCCACGTTGGCGGGGACACATTTCCCCACGGTAGGCTGCAGCTTGGAGCAGCTCTGTCCTGGATCCAGCACCCACATCCCCTGCCTGGTGGTGGGGTGGGAGCGAGCACCAGCCCCAGACGCCCTTTCTGCTCAGGTGCACAGCTCTTCTGGCAGCAGCAGCAGCAGGCCAGGTCTGTGTCAGGGGGGTGCCACCACCCCTTCCTCCCCCATCGTCCCTTCAAAGCAGCCAGAGGCAGGGGATGGGGCTGGAGGTGCATGGTGGAGGGTGGGGGGGGTCACTTAGCACCCAACACATCTCAGAGGCACGTGCAGAGCCCCCCCAGCTGTGCACCCCCATACTACGCAGCCCTATAGCAGATGTGTGCATGCACAGACCCCCACGTGTGCGTGCATAGACCCTGTGGGCACACCTATGTACGTATCACAGGTGTGTGCACGTGTGTCTCTTGGGGGACACCTGGGGTGGTCCCGGTGCTAGAGCGGGGTCCCTTAGCTCTGGTTGCCCTGGGAGGGATCGAAGGGGAGGCAAGGATGGAGGGGGAGGCAGGGATGGAGAGGAAAGCAAGGATGGAGGGGGAGGTGGCAGCGTGGCAAGCACCGGCCGGGTCAGGGAGGTTAACCCGAACAAATCCCCTCATTGACTCCCTGCCTGCTCAGCCGTGAACGACTAACAAGGGGCCGAGCATGGGGGACGCACGCTTGGCGGGAGCTGGGACCACCCCACCCCGTGCCGCAGCCCCCAGACAGACGATGTAGGAGAGTGGGAGGGGGACACAGATGGTGCCCACCGTGGCACCAGGCAGTGTGTTTCCTCCAGCTCCAACCCTTGGGGGAGCCATGCCAGTGCCCCATGCCTCAGTTTCCCCTCCTGCAAAATGGGTTGAGGAGGAGGCTGAGGACCCTGCGAGCCCCGCCTCCTTCATCCCGGGACGGGGCAGCGGGAGGAGGGCTGCCGTCCCAAGGCCAGCGCTGCCAGCAAACAATCCCTCACCTTGCGCGAAGCCGGGTTAATGTTTGCAGCAGGCAGCTCTCCCGGGAGCGACGGCGCCTGCTGCGGCAGGGAAGGGGGGTTTTAATGACCTGCTGGATCCGCCGCATTATCAGCGCTGATTAAACCGGCTGCTCTATAAAGCGCCGTTAAATATTAAGCATGATGAAAGGCTTTGGAGGGGAGCTGTGGCACTCGGAGAGGGCTCGGGACAGGGGTGTCCAGCCACACCGGTGGGGTGACCGCTGGGGCTGGGGATGTTGGGGCAAGTGGGCGCCCCAGTGCCCACTGGGGCTGTGGAATCAGGGGAGCAGCCCCCCAGCTCTTAAGAGCCAGCAGCGCCTTTGAATGCAGCCGGCGTCTGGACAAATCCGTCCCGTAACCATTAACTTATTTACGACTGGTGGCAGAGGCGAGCGGTGGCTCGCAAGGTCAGGGGGTGGTTTGTGCCTGGCGGGGAGTGAACTGCCCCCCAGCTCTGGTAGTGGGGATGAGGGGGGAAACCCACAAGCCCTCGGCTCCTTTGTGTGTGACCCGTGGCTGGGGGAGCACAGAGGGGCTCTGACAGTGGACACTGCTGGGGTCTCTGCACCCTGCGGTACTCAGGGCTGTGCATCCACTGGGAATTGCCAGTTCCTGTGGTTGCAAGCCTGCAAGGTAAACTGAGGCACTGATGGTTCCCCATCCCCTGAACCCATCAGGACACAGCGGGGGACACCCCAGTGTCTGAATGCCTGGCCATGTACCGTCTTCCTGGGGAAGGAGCCAGGGTCCCCCAGCTCAGAGGTGAGAGTGGTGCTCTGGAGGGGTGCAAGGACTCCAAAATAGCCCGTCACCAGTCAGCCACCCGTGGTGTGCGGCTGCACCCCAGGGGGCTGAAAGGGCGCGTGAAGACCAGCATCACCCGAGCTCCCTGCGTGAACAACGGCCAGATGGAAAAATTAGCAGTGCGGCTAATCAATGTGGCGTATATTAAGTGGCTTAGGGTTGGAGGGGGGACGTGAGGCAGGGGGGCAGCCAAGCAGGGTCCGGGATCAATACAGCTCATATTAAGTGAATTAAATCCCGGTTTCCGATCTGAGCCTCCTCTGAGCAGGAGGTGGCAGCTGAGCAAGGGCTGTGGGGGGTCCTGCTGCGATCGCTTCCCTTGGCAGCAGGGGTCTGGGGGGGCAATGAGGGGGTCTTGCCGGGGCAGGGAAGCCTGGAGATGCCTGGGAGGTGGCTTAGCACTTCACCGCATCCTTCCTCTGTCTAGGGGATCAGCTAGGCTAAGGGGTGCCAGGGATCCCAACTCCAGCCCTGCTAGCCCCGCTAGCTCCAGGAGAGGCATCTCCTGAGTGAGTGAGAGGTGCTAACGATGTTATTTAATCGCAGTGAGGAGGAGGGAGAGGCACAAAGTCTATTCACATCCCTTTAATAAAACATGTTCAACTCACTGACCTTTAACCTGCCCGACAAGCCCTGTTATCCCCGTCCCTTAAGGAATAAAGACGTCGCCATGGCAATAGGATGATGAGAGGGAGCGGGGTCCCCAGAGCTGCGCCCAGGGCAATGTGAGGATGAGGACACCCTACCCTGGCCCTGCACCAGCCCCTGAGCAGCCGTGGGACGATCGTGTGCTGCAACTTTTGGGGGGCCAAGCACCAGGGATGGGGTCCCTCAGATCAGCAGAGCAGAGCTGTGCTGCGCACCGGTGGATATCGATCCCCGGGCTTGACAGTTTAATACTTCTGTTTATAGAGGAATATAGTTACATCGATGGCGTTAAATGAGTTACTAATTATATCAATACAAACACGATTAAAAGGGTCCTTGCTCATAGGTCACCGCAAGCAGGAGCCACTGCTTGCATTGCACAACTGCCCCCGGGCAAGGCCTGCCCGGCTGCTCCGAGGTGCACGGTGGGGGGATGCTCTGGGGTGGTGTGCACCCCTGCAGGGAGAGGGGTGTCGGTCCAGGGGGGAGCTGTGCCCATCTGGGGCTGTGCGTGCCCGTCTGGGGCTGTGCGTGCCCATCTGGGACTGTGTGTGCACATCTGGGGTTGTGCGTTCCCGTAGCAGGCTGTACACATCTGGACGCGGTTGTATGTGCCTGCATAGGCATTTGTGCTTGTGCGGGTTGTGTGTGCGTGTCTGGGGTTGTGCACACCGGCGTGATGTTCAGTGTGCCCGCACAGGGTTGTGCGCAACGATGCGGGGTTGTGCATGCTTGTGCAGAGTTGTGTGTGCTCGTTCAAGCTCGTGTGTGCCCCTGGGGGGGCGTTTGTACGTGTACGGGGTTGTGCACACTCATGTGGGGCTGTGTGAGCCCATACAGGGCTGTGCGTGCCTGGGTAGGGTTGTGTATACTTTTGTGTGCTTGTGCACACTTGTGTGGGGTTGCGTCAGCCCGTGTGGGGGTGACATGCGAGGTATGTGTGTCCCCAAAGAGACTGTGTGGCCTTGGAGGGTTGTCATCTGCCCCTTAGATGGTCCATCCCCAAACGAGGTGGGAAGGGACGGGGGAAGTGAGCCCTGGGCAAAGGATGGAATTAGCTCCTTCCTTGAGGTTTGGCTCTTTGGGGGTCCCTCCTTGCCTGGAGGCTGTGACAGACCACCACGCATGCCACCACCTGTGCCACCCCTGTGCCACTCCTGTGAGCTTGCGGTGCCTGGATCCCATCGCCAGCCTCAGCTGGGACCCAGCCCACCCCCCCCCCCATCAGCAAAAATCCCCCTAAACCACCTCCTCTCGAGCTTGAGCATCCCCAAATCTTACGGAAAGTCCAGTGCGTCCCCTGTTACTCAGTTCCACTCTTGTCTCTGCCTAAAAGCCGACCTTTGCTCCCTGTTTGATGTAATGTGTTTTTGCGTCTCAGTGCCCCACAGATAAAAGGTTAGAGGTTAATAAATGGTGGAAAAATAGATTCTGGTGCTTGGAGGTCGCACCTGTTTGAGAGGCTGGATTCAGTGGCAGCCTGTGCCGGATAGGATCCTGCCTGCTGTGGTGGGACGAGAAACACGAGTGGCATCCGGGGGCCCAACAGAGGCGTGGGTGCAGAAGCCCACCCGCTGGGTTGACCCCCTCCCTCCCGGGAAGGCAGTGGCTTTGCCTTGCTGTGAGATGGACAGCAGCTGCCGGTTTTGGGGGGTTTGCTCCTGCTTTGACAAGCCAAGAGATTGCAGTGGGTGGAAAGGGGCTTGATGTGGAGCTGTGGGAGTCGGAGCCCTGCTGCAGGCAGGGACTTGCGGGGGGAGATGCAGGCAAAGCCGGGCTCACACCACATTCCCAGGGCAGAAATCAAAGCAGCTCCTGGAGTTCTGCTCCGAGTCTGACCGAGGTACCATAATCGATGGCTCAAGGAGCTCCTGGGAAAGGGCAGGTGATGGGGAGCAGGGCGGGGAGCTCCGTGGTGGAGGGGAGGGACAGGGTACTGGCACCCAGGGTTTGGGACACCCTGAGAGCACCCTGTTGTGGGGAGGGGGTAGGTAAGTGACCCCCAGAGGGCAAGGAAGGGGCAGGGATGGAGCAGCTCAGAGCCAGGCAGTCAGCACCCACAGGTGCGGTGGGAGACGGACAGTAGCACCCATAGACGAGGTTTGGGACGGGCATGTTTGCACCCAGCAGTTAGACAAGGGACAGGCAGCTGGCACCCGTGGGTTAGATGAGGGACAGTGTTAGATGTGTCTGTTTGGTTATAGGAACTGTGGGGTGTCCGTAGGAGCATCCCTGCATCTCTATGTCTCCCCATGTCCCCCCCATCCCTGCATCCCTACATCTCCATGTCCCCCAAGTCCCTGCATCCCCACATCCCTACATTCCCATGTCCTTGCGTCTCTATATCCCTCCATCCCTGCATCCCCATATCCCTGCATTCATGTGTCCCCATCGCATCCCCCCATCCCCATATCCCCACGTCCCCGGAGCCTGACACGTCCCGCAGCACAGCTCCCTTTATCTGCCTGGTGAATGATGTGCTGTGTGGAGGAGAGGGTGCTCCCTTTCTATTGTTTTTTAACGGCCTTTTCCAGCACAATTGTTTTTTAAACGACTCTATTTTGTGCCTGACTTTGTTTTCTAGCTTGCATTTCTTTGTATATGTTTTGGAAATCTATTCTGGACTGCTGATTTTTGTTTCTTTTCAATGGCTTTAAATTCTTACCGGGCTCACTGGGAGGAATTGGTGTCTATAGCGCCTTCGATTGGTGCTAATTTTTCCTTCATGTGCTCTGACTTTTACTGCTGGGCCATCGATCTGGCGGGCTCCAATTTGTCATGGTCACCCAGGCACTGTGCTGGAATCAGGCGAGCCCTGGCTTTCGCACGGAGCCGGTGCTTCGTGTGCCTGGTGTAGGGGCTGCGCTTTCCTCCCCCGGTGCCATCCGTCAGCTCAGCCTGAAGGGTTGTGTCCGTGTGTCCGGAGCTGCGTCCGTCCAATACACAGCTGTACGTGCACGTCTGTGTAAACGCTTGCACGCTCGCTGGCTTGCGCGTGCGTCAGTGCACCCACAAAATTGCTGGAACGTGCAGTGTCGGTGCATACACGGTGCTGTGCTCGTGATTTCATGCTCGTGCGCTTGCACGCTGTGTGCACACACCTGGCTTTGCACGCAGGAAGTCCTTGTGCCTTTCAGGGAACGTGTCGCTGCCACAGGGACTCTGTTCCCTGTACGCAGCCAAGGAAGATGGCTTTGGGGTCCCCATGCCCAGCCAAGGGAGGTGGCTTTGGGGTCACTGTGCCCAGCTGAGGGAGGAGAATTTGGCAGCGTGTGCCTTTGTGGAGGTGCCTCATGCTGTTTCGGGCTATCGATCAGGCCCAGTCTTGCAGTGACACAGCTCGGGATGTGCTTATCAGATCGTTGACAGCCCTGTCACCCCAGTTGAGTGGGGCAGCCCCAGCACTCATGGCTCCCTCACCGGCCGCCAGTGCCGTGGTCCTGCCGGTATCTCCCCTGCACGGGTGGATGCATGTGCCTGCGTTTGAGGATGCTGATCCCGTGCCGGGACCTGATGAGCACCGGTGCTGGGCAGTGCTGGGAGGCTGCTGAGCCAGAGCAGGGCTGAGCATTCCTTTCCAGGGGCGTGGAATTTGCTGCTGTTTTGTCTACTTTGGCATCATCTTCCCAGGCTGAAACGCTGTGGTTCCTCTGCCTAGCAAAGAGAGGGGCAGAGAAACTGAGGCACTGACGCAGCATCTCAGCAGCAAGGCTGTAAAACAGTTGGGGGTGCGTGGGGAGCCAGCACTAGCCCCCAGGCACAGGGAGAGCCCAGCACTGCCAGCATGGAGGGTGTGCTGAGGGGTCCTGTCCATGGGGCAGGGAGACCCTCTCGTTTCTGGCAGAGAGGGCAAGTGCAGCCAGAGGCGATGCGAGCTCCTGGCACAGGCAGGGCCCTGATCCTGGCATTGACCCCCTCTGCCTCATACACCCAGATGTGCTGGCAGTGTTGACCCTTTTCTCTCCCACCCCCAGCTCTATGAACTGGACGAGGACCCGAAACGCAAGGAGTTCCTGGACGACCTCTTCAGTTTCATGCAGAAGAGAGGTAAAGGTGGGTGGCTGGGGTGGCTGCTGCTGGCACCCCTGCACCGCCTGCCTGCGGGGGGGTTCACAGCGTGTCCCACTCAGGCACTGAGCTGCTGCAGGTCTCTACAGGTCCCCCAGGCAGGTCCTATGGGGCCTCCCCTCACCATCTCCTGCACACACACACATAAACTCACACTCGGTGGATTAGGACCGCCCCACAGGGTACCTGCTGGCCAGAGGGGCTCCCCTGGGCCCCCCACGCCGAGATGCCAGTTGCTGATGCCCGTTAGCAATGCCCAGCAGGGATGGCCACTAGCGATGCCCGGTGGGGATGCCCGATGCCCCTAGGGGATTCCCGTAGGATTACGTTTGTTAGCAAAACCTGTCGAGGATGCCCGTTAGCAATGCTCTTTTGCGACTCCTGTTTGGGATGCCCGTTAGCGCTCCCCATTAGCAGTGCCCAGTGAGGATGCCAGTTACCGCACCTCTTAGCAATGCCCATTGTGGAGGAGTGGGGTCAGCAGTCTGGGCAGTGCCGGGCACCCAGGGGTTAAGGTCTCGCCAGCTGGTCCAGCCTCATCGGAAATCTTTGCTATCGGCATGGGGGGTCGAGCTGGTTCCCGAGGACTCAATAAATGCTTTAACCTTCGCCCTCCCCGGCCGGGCCTGCGACAATTAAAAGTTGCCGAGCGCGGGCGTGTGGCTGGCCGTATTAATTAGAGCCTTTTGCCGGTGTGTGGATTAATGAACATGCCGCTCAATAGCCAGTAAACCCCAGGCAGAGGTTAATGCTGAGCTAATTAACGGAGGAAAGGCTGGAGGGGGGGTGTGGGAGCAGCGGGGCTGGCTGTGTGTGGGATGAGGGTGGGCTAAGAGGGGCAGTGGCCCCCAAGCCGTGCCCATGGGAACGGTGTTGAGCATACCTGCCTGCCTGACTTTTGGGTTGGGCTGAGACCCCACAAACTCATTTCACTCAGGGCTGTGATGCAGGGTAGGTGCAGCCATAGGTCTTATGCTGGAGCCCGGCTGGAAGTGGGTTGGGGGGCTGAGTGCTGCCCTCTGGGTGCCCCCCCATCCCCCTGGCTCTGGTGTGGGGCTGTGGGGAGGAAGTGAGAGCATCAGCGCTGCCTCGGCCCCCCAGCATCCATCAGCCGCAAGATTCATGGGTTATTCCATGGCTTCATTATCTCTCTCTCCAGAGCTAATTAACTCCCTCGCCATTGGGGCCGGGGCTAATTAAGCAAGTGCATGGTGGTGCAGGGAGGAGGGAGGGAGCCTGATGCTTTTCTGTCAATGCTGCTCCTTATCCCTCCTTGTCCGGCCGTCCCGCTCCTGTCCCACACCTCCCCAAGTGGGTGGCATTCCCCCGGGGAGGGCAGGTGGGTGTGCGATGTGGGAGTGCATGCATGGGGGTGTGTGCGCCTGTTGGAGGAGTGGGGGATTTTGGAGCCTGGTAACAAAAAGGGGACAGGGAGGCTGTGGGGCTGGGACAGCATCCCGGGGGGGCATCTGGAGGTGGCTGACCAGCAGCACCCATGAGCCAGCGTAAGTGCTGCTGGGGCACTCGGGGGTGCACAGGCAGGGGGCTGTGACCCCTGCACTGTGTCCCTGAGGTGGCAGTGGCCTGGGGGGAGGTTCGATGCCTGTGGGGTGAGCTCTAATGAAAGGGGCTGGATCCCCCCACCGCTGTCTGTCAAGGCATTTGTCAGTGGGGTGGAAAATTAGCAGGGCTGAAATGTGGGCTGGGGACAACCCCACCGTGAGGGATATTCGGGACACGGTGGCACGGGGCAGGGCACACCCAGCCCCAGTGGCATGTGAGGGTGGCTGCTGAAAGGGATCTGGGGGAGCAGAGATGAGATGGGGGTGATTCAGACATGGAGTGCAGGCAGTGGGGCACCTCATCCGCATTCCCCAACCTCCGTGGCACCCCCAAAAGCTGGGATATAGAGGGACTATTTCTGCTTTTGCTCACTGGGGGTCTGCAGGACCACTCCCAGCCCCCCCACCGAGCCGAGGGCCCTGCTGATAACACGGGGCCATTAATCAATCAAGGAGCTAATTGCAGCACCACAATGGCCGCATCACCTCCCCTTGTGCTGCTTGTCCTGGCTGGGGCTGGGGCCATCACTCTGCGGGGATGCAGACAGCTCCCTTTGTCAGTGGGACAGGCACCAGCCACCCGCCCTGCGCAGCCCCGAGATTAATGGTGAACCACTTTCATTAGCCATCGTGACTGGGGAGGGATGAAAAGAAGTCTGTGGGCCATCAGTTGGGGGGGGCTGAGACCCTGCAAACTCATTGGCATGGTGGGGTGATGGGAAGCCCTCGAATCAGGCCTCTCTGAGGTGATGGGGCTGCTGTTGGCAGCCCCCCAGCCAGGGCTGGCAAGGGACCGCTGTCAGATATCGAGTCAATATCTCTACCTTTTTCCCAGGAGGATAAACTCCTCCCCCCCTTCCCAAGTGGGAAAATAACACAGACACACACAAAAAAAAAGTTAAATGAACTCAGTAAAGGAATAAAAAGAGCTCATTTTTCAGGCTTATGTGAAGAAGCTGAGCCAATATCGGGGCCATAAATTAGGGATGCTGGAGGGTGGTGGCGAGTGACGGCTTCGTTTGAGGGGCAAAGCGCAGCCCTGACAGCCTCCCCCAGCCAAATGGATGGCTTTCCGATACCACCCGCGCCCCGCCGCCCTGCAGGAGAAATAAATATAGGGTGGGATGGGACAGGATGCGACAGGATGGGATGCTTGTCCCTGCTTGCCCTGCTGCAGCTCCCAGCCGCTGCCTAGACCATTGCTCCGAGGCACTGTGGGGCAGAGCAAGGCTGTGGGGCTATTTGGGGGTGCTGGGAAAGTGAGGAGAGGGCTGTAAGCAGACCCGGTGGCTGTGGTGACCATGCTGGTCCATGCTGGGCTCTCAGAGTGCTGGTGGCCCAATGTCTCCTCACCCCATGGTCTCAGTGGGAGGGTGATGCTTTGGGACCAGGATTCAGGGTCTCTGCTGAGGGCACTTGAAGGGTGCCCTTGGGGGACAGCTGGTACCCACAGTGTCATGGGGACAAGGTGGGGACCGTCTCCCCAGGGAGTAGGCTCACCCCACACCCTTTTCTCTCTCCCGTGTGTGGCTGGAAGGGACGCCTGTGAACCGCATTCCCATCATGGCCAAGCAAGTGCTGGACCTGTACACGCTGTACCGACTGGTGACGGACAAGGGTGGCCTGGTCGAAGTCATCAACAAGAAGATCTGGCGGGAGATCACCAAGGGCCTCAACCTACCTACCTCCATCACCAGCGCTGCCTTCACCCTCCGCACACAGTGAGTGCCTGGCGATGGCAGCGAGTGGGGGCCCAGAGCCCCCGACCTGGGGTGCAGCATCGGGTGCCCCAAAGCGGGATGGAGGGCTCTACCCCGTCCCAGATGCCATAGCCCAGTCCCCACTCAGCACGAGGCTGGTTGGGGGGCACATGGTGCTTGGTCTCATCCTGGCTCTCTCCCTGTGTAGATACATGAAGTACCTGTATCCCTACGAATGTGAGAAGCGGGCGCTCAGCTCTCCCGGGGAGCTGCAAGCCGCCATCGACAGCAACCGACGGGAGGGACGGAGGCAGACTTTTGGCACAGCACTCTTCAACTACTCACCAGCCGGCACCCCAGCCCTGCTGGGCTCCCCCAAAATGCCTCTGCCAGCTCTCAGCATCTCCACACACAGCTGTGGCCAGCTCGGACAAGTGCATGCTGTTAAGAAAGGTGGGTGAGGACCATGTGTGCTCTACAGTGTGCATCTCTCCCCTGGGATGGACACTAATCCGGCAGCAGGGCTGTTCCCTGGCTGCTCTTGCCCTTTTTGCTTGGGGAAAATGGGAGCAATTTTGTTCTTTTAGTCTCTCTCTGGAACTGAGAAAGGTTTATTTCCCCTGGTGAAGAAGACCAAGCCTGGATGCTGGGAATGGTGCCCACGTTTCCCCTTGATAGTGGGATGGAGGTGGCACCGGCTGGGGATGGGGAGATAGGGTGGCGATGGGGGGGACACACAGAGGTTTCTCGGTCATTGCAGAGGACGGGGTGCTGGCCGCAGCAGTGCCAGGGCGCATCGCCATCCCAGTGGGACTGTCCAGCCACCACCTCGC
This sequence comes from Chlamydotis macqueenii, assembly GCF_036417535.1. Taxonomy (NCBI): domain Eukaryota; kingdom Metazoa; phylum Chordata; class Aves; order Otidiformes; family Otididae; genus Chlamydotis; species Chlamydotis macqueenii. The sequence goes on along the minus strand of NC_141593.1, from coordinate 8,655,405 downwards.
AGCGGCCCAAGCAGCAGCCGCCTCGCAGGCAGCGGTGCTGGAGCAGCTGCGGGAGAAGCTGGAGACAGGGGAACCGCCAGAGAAGAAGGTGGCCCTAACAGCGGAAGAGCAGCAGCGGCTGGTGCAACACGCGCTGCAGCACAACTTCCTGGCCGTGGCCTCCCAGTTCCCCATGAACGTCAAGATCTCCAACCGAGGTAGCGGGATGCAGCACCTCAGCTTGGGTTCCCCCATCCCCTGGCACCCCAGGAGAGAGCAGCAGCAGCAGCTGGAGAGGCACAAGGATGCCCAGCGAGGCCGGGGTCCCGCTTCTCTCTCTTGGGCAGGTTCTTGTTTCTGTTTCTCTTAATGCTCATATTGGTATTTCCTTTCCCCAGATGACAGACAGGAGACCGCATTGAACCTGTCCACCAACGGCATTAGCAGTATCAACATGTCAATAGAAATAAATGGAGTTGTCTACACAGGTAAATAGAAGGGCCGCTTGGCCCGTGTAATTGCGGCCGGGAAATCCAATAACTTATAGCCACTGCCTGGCCAGCAAGTCCTTCCTTCAATCTGATGTCTTTACTATAAAATCCATTGTAATGAAGTGGCAGGGCCTGGGGAGAGGGGGCAGGGGGAGGAGGGGGTTGGCAAGAATGGAAATTGGCCACCAACATGGGGTAGCAATGAAAGGCCAGAGTGAGGGATGGATGGATGGATGGATGGATGGATGGAGGACAGATGGACTTGGGCTGAACAGTGCAAAAAGGCACCTGGGGTCATCGCCCACCTCAGGGTCCTGCGGGCAGAGCTTGGATGTGGAGTCACCGTGATGGTGGTGTGCCCAGAGGGTCTCTGGCTGGGTGCGGGGGTTGGCTGGTTGCAGAGCATGGTGTTGGGTGCAGGGGAAAATGATGGGGTGCTGTACTGGAGCAGAGGCTTCTTCGGGGTGCCGAAGAACTGCTTGGCTAAGCAGTTCACCTCATGCCCCCCAGCTCACTGCCTGCCCCACTGAGACACCCCCAATTAAAATTGATGGCTTTGCCTTCAGGACTTAAATATTTAACAAGCTGGAAAGGTCAGGGCTAATCAGCACACAAGGCTGCCAGCCAAATGGTCCCGGGCCACTTCGGGGGCTGCCCCATGTGGGTGTCGGTGGCTGGGCCAGGGGAGGCACAGAGGGTGATGGGGAGGGGGCTGGAGACCCCAGGGTGCTGGCTCCACCTTCTCTGACTGGGTGCTAGGGGCCAGGCAAGTGGAGCCCTAACCCCCTTTTGCTCTTGCTCCCCAGGGGTCCTGTTTGCCCGTCGGCCCCCGGGCGCCTCAACACCCAGTGGAGGGAGCACCCAGAGCCAGCAGAACCCTGCTCCCACCCCAAACCCGCTGCTCCCAGTCCGCTCGCACAGCCACACTCCCGCCAGCGCCTCGCCGTAGGGGAGATGCCTGCCTCCCCAAAAGCAGCTGGGGATCCCCAGGGCCTGGGGAGCTGAGCTGTGGGACTCAGCTGGGCCACCGAGGTGGGATGGGGGACCTGAAGCTGCCTTTTGCTGCAATACTGAGCTGTGTCTGTGTACGGCTGTGAGCACCTGCATGGGCCCTTTTGTCCCTTACCCCTGCACGTGGGACCCCTTCCCCATGCGTGCCCTCCGACACACGCATCATCCTTCCTGGGCACTGCCCCTAAGTGAACCCCCCCATACAGCTCCTGCCTGCCCTGCTACCTGTGGCACCCCCGGGCCCCGCATGCTGCACCCCCTACACACTGCAGCCCCTGTACCCACCTCGGTGTACACCGCATCCTCCACGTTGCCACACTCGGTGCACGCGCTGCGTCTCTTCCATGGTCTCTCTATACACATCTCTATGCACACTACGTTCCTTATGCACACTCGGTGCTTACCCTACGTCCTTTACACACTGCGTCCCCTGTACACACCCCCAGTACACACACTGCATTGCCTGCACACACCCTTGGTGCCCACACTGCATCGCCTGTGCACAACCTCAGTGCAAACACTGCAGCCCCTGTATGCTGTAGCCACTATATACTGCACCCCCTACCCACTGCAGACCCCCCAACACAACCCTCCCGCGCTGTCAGGGCTTGCTGCCCCTGCCCTGAAACACCTCCAGGGTCCTGGGTGCCCACTGGCCACCCCAGGGTGGTGGCACCTCAGCCCCCCAGGTCAGGGGGGTCACCTTGGGGCAGATATTGGGGAAATTGGTGGGACCGGTGGGGGTGAGACGTGATGGGTTGTTGGGGGGGTGGGGCTTAATATCAGGGTGGGGCTTGTGCACTGGGAGGAGTTTGTTGGTGGGGGCAGAGCAAGGAGGCCCAGCAGTGCCCCCCACCACCAAAGACCACCCGGAGGCTGAGATGGGCAGGGAGATGGAGGGCACTCTGAACTACCTCGTTGGGGCTGGGCGGGTGCCTCCCTCACCCGCTTGCACCCCTGGGTGCCAAAGCAGGCAAGCGGGGAGCAACACTCACCTCTACCTCAGCGCGGGGGGCTGGGGCTCAGTGCTGCCAGGCTCCCCCCCCGCACTCCCACTGCGGCCGTGCCACTCTGTGTATGTATTAAAGGAAATGAACTGCTGAACCAAACCAGTGTTGAGGGTAGTATGTGTGACATGGTGCCACCCACCAAGCCCCACTGCCCAAGCTGGGAACAGTTTGGGGGTGCAGGACACCCCCACAGCCCTTGACACCCTGCCAGGCAGCTATAGTGCCTGAGGTTTCACAGCCCGCCTCACCTTTGCCTCCAGTGCAGGGTTGCCCCACTTTCTGGGGGCTCTGGGGAGCAAAGAGGTGCCCTGCACCCACCAGAGCCCTCAAGCACGGGCTGGATCAGACTGGGCACCATATCCAGCTGTGCCAGCCAGGCTTGGCCCCACAAGCTGTCCAGCGGCAGCTCACCCATGGGTGGGAATCCCATTAGGCTGACTACACCAGCCAAGGATCATGTCTGTGGGGCTGCTAAGGTCATGTCCATGGGGCTGTGGCCTTGCACCAGGCAAGGTGCAAGTAGTACTGGGCCAACCTGGCACCTGGGCAGCACCCAAAGAGGTCACAGGTGACCCAGCTGAAGCTGGGAGACACAGGCGCACACATGGGTGCTCATGGGCACATATGTAGAATCATAGAATAGTTTGGGCTGGAAGGGACCTTACATACCACCTAGTTCCAGCCTGGGCAGGGACACCTTCCACTAGACCGGGTTGCTCAAAGCCCCATCCAGCCTGGCCTTGAACACTTTTAGGGATGGGACATCCACAGCTTCTCTGGGCAATATTTTCCAGTGCCTCATCACACTCACAGTGAAGAATTTCTTCTTTACCTCTAATCTAAATCTACCCTCTTCCAGTTTAAAGCCAGTACCCCTTGTCCAATCGCTCTTGTCAAAAGTCGCTTTTCTGTTTTCCCATAGATGCACATGGGAAAGTGTGGAGAAGAGCAGACAGCAAAGTTGCCACACAAAGTTGCACGGATCACTTGTGCTCCCTCACACAAACTGAGTGGCATGCACCATCATGCACAGTCACACTCGCACATACGTGTGCCAATGCCCGTGCTCACACGTGCACTTGCACATCCGTGTCAAGAGGCAGAGGGGGCTCCCACGGGGACAGACAGCCCCGCCAAAAGCAGCCATGAGGACGGGCCCACCCCCGACACCCATGAAGCCAGGTCCCTGGCACCCAAGGGGTCAGAACCTCCTGTTTCAGAGGTCGCCCCTGGGACCCCTTCAGCCCCCCGGGGACCTTCCCAGACCGGACCCCCGGAGCCCCGGGCCCGGCCGGGCAGCGCGGGCGCTGTCCAGGGTGCTGCAGCCGCGCTGCTCGCCCCGGGGCCGGGCTGGGGACAGGGACGCGTGGGGACACGTCGGGGGACACGGGACCCCTGAGGAGGACCTTAGGGCTGCCCTGGGCCGAGGCAGCCAGCGGGGACCTGTAGGTGGGCGAGAGGATGAGGAGGGCTGTGAACATGGGATTGTGTGTGTGGGGAGTGTGTTTGTGTGAGAACGTGTGTGTGTGCACACCAGGCTGCAGTGGGGTTTCCCTCTGTGTCTGTGTGTTCGTGGGTGTGTGTGCTTGTGCCCCAGGTTGCAAGATGGCCCCAGGGTGTTTGCTCTGGGGTAGGAGTGCCGGGGTGCAAGGCAGCTGAGCCCTGGCACAGAGCTCCTGCAGCCACGGCACAGCCCACCAAGCGGAGCTGGAGCGGGATCGATGCAGCCTTAATTGGGGTCTCATGTCCCCTGTCACTGCCAGGCAGTGCTGGCCACAGTTTATCGAGCGCCAGGGCCCCGGGGAGCCGTGAGGGTACAGGTGGGCCCGCGTCCCCACTCGTTACACAGCTCAGGGGGTGATGTGTGCTGCCACCCTCCCTGGGGGGCTCGGCGACACAGCTGCTGTCACCTAAGTAACCAGCTCTGATCAATGCCCGCTTCCCGCGTCCTGCAGGGACTGTAATTGAGCGGGAGGGAGGAGGCAGAGGATGCGGGGACAATCCAGCCTAGCAGGAGGAGCGCTGGATCCAGGCTGAGTGTTGGGTTGGGGACAGGCGGCCCTGGCTTCATTGTGCCACTGCAGGCTCCAGGGACAGGAACAAGGTCGAAGCTCTCCTCTTGATGGGGCAGATTCACTACACACTGTGCTGGGCTGCAAGCAGCCAGTGCTGTGGCCTCGGCCTCACTCCAAGGTGTGTGGGCTGCATGGGACCTTAAAGGACATCCATGGGATGTCCTCCAACCCTAAACCCCACCACTGAGGGCTTGAGTCCCAGGACTGCCTCAGTTTTTAACCTTGTGGGAGGGTCAGTTTATCTGTGACCCTCTAGCATGGGGATTTGTGTATTCATGGACAGTGCCCATCACGCTGGGCACAAGACATGGGCAGACCCAGTACCCTCTAAACATAGAGCAGCACTGTGTGCACAGCTCCTGGCCCCTGCTGTAGCCCTCGGCCACTTCTAGTAATGAAAACACTTCTAATTGTCATCTTTGTAGAACGAAGCGCAGCTCTTCACCTCTGAAGATGCCTCTTCCACAGCCCAGCTATCGATCCCTGGGAATAAAAGGCAGAGCACATGGGACCTCAGCCTGCTTCTGCTGCCTGAGTGCTCTGAGTAGCTGTTCCAGGGAGATCTGGGGCATCAGAGGTGTTGCTGGGGCCCCGAACCACCCCACAGCTCCTTCCTGCAGCCTGGCAGCCGCATTCTACTCCCCACAGGAACACATCAAGAGGGCTGAAGCTTTTTCAGGGCATGGTGGGTTTGCTCTCGCCAAGGGGCACTGGGACGGTCTCCAAAGCCATGCAGCCCCCATTGCCAGCCACGCTAACGCAGCACACACCATTAGCAGATGGTTTTGGCCTAAAAGCCTAGTCTGGGACCCTGCCCAGGGTTCCCTGGTGCCTGGGGCATGGTGGCACAGCACCCAGCCCGATGCTAGCAGTGGGAGGGGGACGGGGACTGCCCTCTAGCCTGGGGCAGCTCAGACAATGCTGAGGCTACATGTGGCCATGACAGGGCAGTGGCACGGCATGCAGGGAGCATCGCAAGGTGCTTTGGAGACTCCTGGGCTTCTCCGTCTCTAGTTTGGGAAGTTTCTGGACTTTCCTCTGTGATGGATGCTGCTGCCATGAATTCATCTTGTCCCCTTGAGGCATCTATGTAATTGTGAGTGCCAGTTGCAGGTGGTGGCAGGGCTGGGGGTGGCTGCTGCGTTCATTACTGCCTCACTTTTTAGTGAGCGTCGCCTGTGGCGGTCGATAGGAGAAAGGTGAACCCAGGTGGGCTGAGGCCTCGGGGAAAGCCCACAGAGGCTTCCTGGATTTCAAAGGCCCTGCATCCACACGGCCCATAGATCGCTACATCAATTTCTTTTAATACATCCAAGCGCCTCTTTCCTGGAGGATTACGCCGGAATGAAGAGGCGATCGACCGCCCGGGGCGGCGGGAGGCCCACACGCCTCCCTCTGCAGTGCAAATCACCATCGACCGGCTGCAGCCTCCCCTCCTTGCCTCTGAGAGGGGCTTCGCACCTCCCGCCCCCGACTCCCGCCGCCATCACCCCTTCCCAGACGGGCCGGCTCCGTCTCCATGGCAACAGCGCCCCCTTAGCAACGCGCCGCCATGGCAACGGGCAAGGGCGGGCCGGAAGCGACGGGCGGCTTCTTCCTGTCCGGCGGCAAAATGGCGGCGACGGAGTTGCGGCGGCTGCAGTGGCGGTTGGAGGAGCTGGAGCAGCGCATCGGCAACGGGGCCTCCGGGCCGGGCAAGGTGCTGAGGGGTTCCGCAGAGACCGAGGTCCTGCACGTATCCCGGGGGCCTGCTCAGGCCCGGCCCGGCCCGGCCCGGCCCGGCCCGGCCCGGCCTCCTCCCAGGGCAAGGCCCAGCCCCAGGCCCACAGGGGTCTGGGTTTGCTCAACCTGGCGGGCTCTGACAGGCCCGTCCCTTTCTTCTGTGCCCCCGCAGGTGGTGGACGAGGTGGTGAAGGTGCAGGTGGCGCTGAGCAATATCGCCGGCAAGAGGGAGAGGATCAAAATCCTGTTTAAGAAAAGTGAGTGGCCTCGGGGAGGGGGGAGCTGGGAGGGCTGGGGGAATTTGAAACCCCTGTGTAGCCTTTTGCTGCTTTAAACAAAAATCCCTTCCCTCCTCTTCGTGTGAGTTCGTTTGATTTGGGCTCTTGCTTTGCATATTTGGCAAAAAAAAATAAGTAACTGAGTGAGGTGTCTTTCCGCTTGCAATTTTCCCACCTAGCTGTTGGGCATGGCAAACAAGCTGCTGCAACCTGTTGTGTGCTTGATGTCTGCCTGTATCACTGCAGCGATTTGCTCTGCCTGAAATGCAGCCCTTGAGGGTTACAGCCCTTGAGCATGAGCTCCTGAAATGGTTTCTTGCATGCTTGGACCTCTCACGCGTGCTCAAGCAGCTCTCCTCTGAGTCTGGTGGGAGCGATAAGGATCACACGCAGCCACCGGTGGATGGATCGGGGAGCAGCCTGCAAACTGGGGGATACCAGGAGTGGACAGTGGAGTGGTGCTTTCTGCTGCAAAGCTGCCTCTTGGCCAAGTTTTGCTGTCTGGTATCGCAGAAGGAGCACATGGTGTAGGGAGGGTCATTGTCCTAGACTGTAGTGACCATTTGGTATAAAAATGTAAACCATGTATTTGTAGATTATTTTAAGGGCCAGGATGAAGAGCTATTGTCTGATTTTGTGTCAAGGGCGGGAAGAAGCAGATTTCAGTCACCTTTGGTTTCATTATCCAAGTAAAAAGCAAGTGTTGTGGGTGTCCATAACAAAGCAGTTATTTGGCTTAAGAGGTCTGACAGTTCTTAGTCACCATGCTCCATATTTTCAAGTGCTGTAGAAATTCATGAATCGGGAAAAAAAAAAAAAGACCCTAAGTGGGCAGTGTTTACAAAGTAACCTGATATATAGCGTGGCGGAAGTTTGCACTTGTAAATGCCATAATGTCTCTCCAACTTTTTGACTCCAAACCTGTTTTTCACTCTAGTTGAAGATGTAATAAAATATCTCGACCCTCAGTACATTGATAGGATGGCTGTTCCAGACGCCATGAAGCTGCAGTTCATCTTGGCAGGTATGGCATGAAATGAGAGGAGATGGGGCTTTTTTTTTTTTTTTTTTTTAGGCCTGCAAAAGTTGTCTTTTACCTAAGCTGGATGGGGATGGGTTTCTTTTCTTTAGTTGTAAAGATGTGGCAAGGCACCCTCTTTGGAGCTCTCAAAGAGATGGTTTGTACAAGGATGTCTGTCACCCTTAGTACTCCCTTGTGCATCTTTTTAGTATTGATCAGTTTAACCTTGAATTAATAAAAGGTTGAAAAGAAAAACTGGAGCTAGAATAGTTTTCCTCCCTCCACTTCCATTACCCTCCAAACTGTGACAAAAATGGAAGACCTTTGGATGTATTTTAAACGCCTTCTAGCCTTGTCCACTCTTGCCCCAAGGAATTTGGTTCAGCCTTGTGTTGGTATAGTCTGCAAATGAAACTTGGTGGAGATTCTCCTGCTTTAAATTGGTGTGAACCAAGATGCAGGGATGAGCAACACAAAAGTGAACAAAATCATAAGCAAGCCCCTTTCTGTATAGCTAGATCAGCAGTATTTGTGAAAAGCCAAAGCAGCGTCTTGTATTTACTGATGTTGCTTCTCGTCTCTCCCCAACCAGAGGAGCAGGTTATTCCTTCCCGAGCAGCCCTTCTGGAGCAGGTGAAGAACCTCCAGCCCATCTTGGACAGTGCCAGTATCCAAGGTATGCATGTTCTTCTGCACGTTTGAGCTGCAAATGCCACCAAGCTGTTGCCTATCCTATTTTTCCTATTTTCTTTTTTTTTTTTTCCCTCTTGAGCCTCAGACTTGAGGACAGCTAAGCACACAGCCTGGTGTGAGTAAAGTAGGTACGAAGTATGTCTGCTCCTCCCTCATGCCGCTCTAACACCCCATGCAAGGTCAAGGAGGTGATAAGAGTAGGAAGCACGTTAGAGACAGCAGCTTGGCAGAGAGGGTGGAGACTGGTGGCTGAGCACTGTGTATGGTCACCAGGCTGTGGAGCCACTCCTGCCTACGAGCTCTTTTATGTCCAGAACATCCCTGCTCTTGGCGTAGGTGGAGCTGCGTTTTTAATTGCTTGCCCTAACGTTTATCCAAGTGGTTTACTCTGATGTAGTTCTCAGTGCAGGCATCCTCTAACTCATGCCATCCAGAAGCGGTTAGCAGATAAACTTGGTGTTTAATGTTCAGGGTAGCGAGCGGGTTTGTGTGGTGTAAAAAGTGTGTTTGTGGTGCGTGGCGCTTGCGTTCAGTGAGTGGAGTTCTGCTGTGCCATTCCTTCTCCAGGAGCATTCCTAGGGAAGGAATGGTCTTTATTTTGGTAACTAATCCCACATGATGTAAACAAACACAAAATGGATTTCTCTTCTGTTTTCAGCGGTTCCTGGCCATGCAGCCAAACTACAGCGCCTCTCTCAAATCCACATTCAACAGCAGGTAGAGTGACTATTCTTGACAGTCTTGACTAGCAGGGAGGAGGAACCATTTGTTAGTGGCTGTACTGACATCCCTGTATTTGCAATTGTTTGAATTGCTCATTTATAGCAGATTTATTTTTCCATCTTGTCTGGGATATTCATGCTGCAGTTTTAAATGGGTGTTTGTAACCTGTCTCTTGACTGGTAGAGCACTTCGAGCTGCAGTGAGTGGCCACAGCCAGGGCCCAAGCTCTAAGGTCAGTACTGGCCTTGGATGAGTTTCCCCCTGTGCTGTCAGGGACTGGGAGTACAGATGACCTTCAGCTTATTTATCGCTTGCTCACTGAGGCTCCCCTCTTCGCAGGAGCAGCGTCAAGAACTCACCGACAGTGTCAAGATGCTCCTCGAAGACTACAACAAAACGGTATCCTTTGAGCCTTGGGCCTGACACAACGGAACTGCCCGCCTGTCTCCTGGCTTGCCTGGCCCCATCAGATATTGTTGGAAGCAGGTGATCCCCATTCCTGGGTTTAGTGGCAATGCACTTTCTGACATGGTGATGCCAGTGTCCCTGTCTCACTCCTCTCTGGAGCAGAGCCGAAGGCCAGAACCGCCCATCTCCCTGAGACGGGAAGGGCAGGGTGCCACCTGTGAGCCAGAGCCCCTGTGCTGGTTCTGCTCGCAGTGCAGCTTGGCACAAAGGAGCAGTGCATTGTGCATGTGCTGGTGCAGAGTGCTGACGGGACGTTAGCATCTCTGTCAGGTGGCTGCTGGTCCCCACAACGTGCCGGAGCCAAACAGCGGCTCATGCTGGTTGTGTAGGATCCCAGTGCTGAGACACATCCTAAAACCACAACAGGTAGGGAAGCTCTGATCTTTTCTGTAGAAAGTCGCTTGAAATGCAGTGCTATGCCGTGTTCAGAAGCGCTTTCTGGACTTCCGTCAGTGTTTGGCGCTATGCAGCGGCTCAGCGCCTGGATGGTTTGAGTCAGTGCAGGCTTTCTACAGCCTGGTGCCTGGGACCTCTTCCTCTCCCAAGGAATCTGTGCTGTCAGGGTGCCCTGACTTGGCTTCTTCCCTGCAGTTTCCACATCTCTTTCCTTAAGAGTCATGTCCAGACCCTGCTTCTGTCCAAGCAGTTTGTCCAGTGGAATGAAATACTGACGCGGCTGGAAACAGCCAAGGAAGCAAAACCTGCGGCAGAGTGATGGCAGAGCCAGGAAGCGGAGAACCCCGGGGACCCTGCTGGCCTCGGGCCTCTCTGGAGAGGCTGCAGCACAGCTTGCACGGTTGTCTCGGCATCTTCCCACTGGGCGTGAGCGTGCTGCGAGTGCCATCACAGGCTCTTGGGGGCCAGCCTGGCTCCACCGCTGAGCTGTGTCGACCCTGAATCGAAGCCACACTACTCCTTAATATGCCGCAGTTAGCCAGTCTTGCGCTCCCCTGAAGCATGTCTTGGTTTGTAACATATTTAAAAGTCCCGTTCTGCTCTTACCGTGGGCCATAGTAAAGTCCTGAAACGCTAACTGAGTTGTCTCTTCCTCCCCGGGTACCAGGGGCACCTCCTTGCACAGACTGTCCCTCCCTGTGTGGTTTTTTGCGGGGGGTGAACAGCGGCAGCCGGCGGGAGCCCGTCGGTGTTTTGGGCCCAGGGCCGGTGAATCCCATCCGGCCTCCTGGTCGTCCCCTGGGCTGCCGGCGCAGGGGAACCCGGCCCGCGGGGGCTCAGCCCACAGGCCGATCTGCCGTCCCTGCTCAGGGAGGAGGCAGCGGCTCTCGCCTTCACCCTGCCTCTGCTCACCGGCGGGGCTGCTGCGAGCCGGGGGCGGGGGCTCGGGGCGGGACGGCGGGAGCCTCACCCGGCCCCGGGGCGGCACCCATGGGAGGGGCCGCAGCGGGAGGGGCGGGGCCTGGCGCATGAGGCTCCGCCCACCATATCACCCCGGACCAATCACACCAGGTGGGGGACGGGGCGCTGAGCACCACCCCTCTACTTCCTCCCGCCTTGCGCCTGCGCACGCGTGGCGCCGCCGCCATTTTGTGCCGACGGGAGCGCTGAGGCGGTAGCAGGTGAGAGCTGGTCCCGCGTCCCCCACCCCGCTGCAGCCAGGCCCGGTCTGCTCCCGGGACCCTGCGGCGGCACCCGGCCTCCACACAGACTCTCACAGCGGGGTCTGTCGCTACACCCGCCCGCCTCATCCCGGACAGCGGCGGCCTGGCCTCCCCTGTGGCAGCCGCCTGGCTTCCCTCCTCCTGTCTCGGTGGTTGGAGCTCGGCCTCCCTCCCCGCCGCGCGCTCCCCGTCGCAGTGGCTTGCCCTTTCCTAGGGCCCTGTGACACCAGCCTCGCCTGCCCCCATCCCCTTCGCCGGACGCCTCACTCGCTCCGGTCGCAGCCCCCCAGCAGTGGCTTGGCCTTCCTAACCGGTACGGCAGGGAGCTCGACCTTCCCTGCCATCCTCTGGCAGCCCGCATCCCCATCCCCTGAAGGGGCCCCTATGGCAAGGGCCCGGCGCCGCTCTTCACCCGCAGAGCGGAAAGCGTGCTGTGCCCCCCCCCGGCCTGCTGCCATGCTGGGGGTGAGGGCCTCGTGGTAGGGATGGGCTTCCCGGGTACAAAGAGGAGGCATTGACGGGCCCTTTCTCCGTGGGGGATGGAGTAGAAGCGGCGTGGCTCTGGGTGAAACAGGGCTCGCAAGCCTCCAGATCACAAAGCCTTAACGCTGCACGCGTGGGCACCTTGGGCTTTCTGTGGTGGGGAGGGGGTGCCCTACACAGATTAGGCAGGCCTGGGTCAGGATGCCAGTAGAAGGACGTTGCCTTGGCAGATAGGAGGGCTAAGAGACTGGACCTTTCTGTCTCTTTCACGTTATCTCGGAGAACCTTTTATGTGTTCATCATGTACCTTTCTGTTGTCCTGCTTTGTGCTGGTCACGTGTCTCTTGCCTGTAACCTCTGGCTTGCTGTCTCCCCTGTGACCTGCACTGTTTCATCAAGTATCCAGTCCCTGGCCTTTGACCTAGGCTGGCCTGTCGTGCGGCTCACAGCCCCACAAACCTGCTTTGTCACGTATCCGAGTTGCTGCAGGTGAGCTGTGCCTGGGTTCATCACGTGCACGTTCTGATGTGGCTCACAGGGTGCAGCTGTGGTCAGCATCCCCTGACTTCTGTTCCCAGTAACCTGAGCTCACCTGTCCTCTGTTTTTCCCTGAGATACAGCCTGTGTTTTTTACTTCATCCTGCATAGGCCTACAACACCAACCCTGTTCCTTTCACTGCCTGCCTGTTGGGGCCCAGGCTGCTCTGTGGTAATGTTCATGCTGTAGGTATGTGCTGAGGAAGACTGGGTACAAGTGAGTCCTCAGAATGAGTAAGGCATCCTTGCCCATCTTTTGGATGTCCCTTTTCAGGATCCCCAAGTCTGACAGCTCAGTGTCCTTTTGAGGAAGGGTTGTAGCTGATTGTGTGAGAGCTTTTGTGCAGCAATTACAGTGGGAGTTTGTATTAATGGATCTGTTTTTCTTTTCAGCGCTGCAGAATGGAGAATTATAAGAAGACGAAAATTGTGGAGAAACCTTGTCCTCTTCCATTCTCCGACCTGCCACCTGATATTATTGAAATGAAAGTGAAGGATGGGAGCAAAATCAGAAATCTGATGGGCTATGCCATCAGCAAGATGGAGCTGGACTCAGTGAGGCAGATCCTTTTCACTGGCTCAGGCAAGGCCGTCAGCAAGACCATTACCTGCGTGGAAATCATGAAACGAAGGCTCAAAGAGCTGCACCAGATCACCAAAGTGCTCTTCAGACAGATTGAGGAGATCTGGGAACCCATTGTGCCTGAGGCAGGCCTCGATGCCTTGACAGTGAAGAGAAACATTCCTGCCATATGTGTCCTACTCAGCAAAGATGCCCTTGATCCTCAGGAGCTGGGGTACCAGGCTCCGGGCTCTTTTGACGCCTTCTGGATTGAGACGCTTAAAGCGGAGTCCCAGGGCCAGATGAAGAGGAAGCAGGGTGGAGGCCGGGGAGCTGGCAGCACAGAAAAGCACCCTCGTTCTGCTGGCGGAGGGCCTGGGGAGTCGTGCGCCAAGTCCTGAGGCACCGCTGCTGCGTTTGGCTGTAGTTTTGAGGGAGCTGCGGAAACAAGCCAGCTGCTGTAGCTGGAAAGCTGCTACTGAACATGGGGGGCTTGCAGAGTTGTTAGGGGAGGGCAGGAGAAGTTAACTGTTTCAAAATGGATGTGATTGTAGCTGTCTGAAACTGTGTTTTGACAAGTTCCCTTGTCAAAGGCTGCCAGGCTGTGCTCCTTAGCGTGCGGTTCAGGGAAGAGAGGAGTCGTCTCTGCTTGAGCAAGGACCGCCGGCGTCTTGTCAGTGAGCCCTGGCAAACGGCTGCTCACTGAGCGAGGTTACAGCTGCCTGGGGCAGTGTGGCAGCCCAGGCTGCAGGCGTGCGTGCCAGGCGCCTGCTCGTGTGGCCGCTGGAGGCGGCTTTTACCGCAGTACAGAGCGGAGGTGGGACCCGACGCGGATTCCCCCGGCTGCTGCCTGCGTCGCCGGAGCTCTTGTGAGCGGACAGTGGGGCATGGGGCTGGGTTGGCTGCTGCTTCTGTGCCTGAAAGTCCTGTCTGCTGCTGCCCTGTCAGGCGGTTTGGATGTGGGACTGCAGGGTCACAGCTCTGTCTGCGGTTGTGTGCACGTGGCACCCTTTTTGTCTTCCTTTCACCTCGGTGGAGCTGACCGATGCACCTCCCTCTGCCAAAGTGGCGGGAGTTGACTCATGTTGTAACCAGCCTGAAGTCCCGTAGCTGCGCGAGTGCCCTGGGGTGGTGGTGACAGTAAGCTCCAGAGGACCCTGTTCTTTCCCCTTTCTGCTCCCTTAAAATGCAGAGATGGGTTTTAAAATAAAGTTTCCTCTTCATGTAACATGAAATTTGTCATGTCTTCCTCATCCCACTGGAGGTCACCCTGCAAGCGTTGATGGTGGGGCTGCGGCTGCCAGCTGAAACTTTGCTCCTTCAGCTCTCCTTGGGGAAGAGGGGACCGGCTGCTCCACAGTTTCCCTGTCATGGCTGTAAATTGTCGCTGATGTGGCAAGGTTTCCTTCCTGCCTTTACCATTCACCTTCAATATCCAAGAAAGGTTAAGGTTGCTTTTTTTTTTTTTCCTGGGAAACTTTTTGCTAAATTCTTTTTTGTTCTTTTAACCTGACTAGAACTGCAGTCTCAAAAATACTCAGCCCAGGCTTTGCCATGTGAGGCGCAGGACGGAGCATCTTTTCTTGCATGACCATTTCCCTTCTGGAGCAGCGCTGGTAGGTGACGCTGGGCGAGAAGAAAGTCCTGTTCCCTGTGACGGACTGCGCTCTTGCCAGAGCAGCCCCTGCTCGCACCCTGCGTGTCCTGCCTGCTCTTCCTGGCTCTGTCTGCGTTGGCGGGCTCCAGCTGGACCCGACGCTTAGCTGTGTCAACGGGAAACAACACAAGCATTTGGAGAAAGAAGGGATTTTACCTAAATCTGAGAAGCAGGAGGGAGACGGTGTGTTGCCTGTCTGACCCAATGCCTTCACAGACAAGACTGCGAGCAGGGACAGTCCCTCGTCCCCTTCCCGTCTCCTGGTGGTCTGGTCGCGCTGTGCCCCACCGCTGTCCCTGGAGCTGTGAGGTGCTCTGGGAAGTGCGCAGACTGTGCTCTGCCCGCGCAGGTGAAACCCAGGGACGGGGCAGAGCTAAGCTGATCTATCTTTGTGCTGTTTGCGGCTGCTGATCCCTTACGTTTAAGGAGGAGACAGCTTTTCTTGACCAGTTAAGAGATTAGCGATAAATGCTGAGGGAAGATGCTCGAGTGTCTGACCAGGTGGTTCCTGACATTGCAACAAGCAACGCGCGTGTGTTTACTGTTAGAAACAGCCTCTTAGCAGAGAGCCGGACCCGCACGCAGCCTGCGTAATCCTCCCTCGTGGCGCGGCTGTCCTTGACGCCTTCTCATCAACGCCGCAAAGCCGTTTTTATTTTTGTTCCACCATTTGAAAGTGACCCTCTGCTGACCGCAGCGGCTCTCCCTCAAGTGCTGGAGCTTTTCCTTCCCCGGGGCCGGAGGGGGAGCAGCCCGTTGGGTGCCAGGACCGATCCCCAGGTCCCAGATCCGCTCCTCACCCGTCCCTCCTCCGGCTCCGCTTTCCTCCGGTGCCGTGCGCCGCGGGGTGCTGCCTTGTTCCCCCTTCCGCGGGCTCTGCCCACCCCGGCCCGGCCCCGGCCGCTCCACCCTGGGGGTTTTCACGCCCCGGTGTGCGTGGGGGCCGGGCTGCACGTGCGCGCGCACACGTGTGTGTGAATGTGTGCGCGCAGCTCCAGGGCAGCCGGCAGAGCCAGGCCGAGGGGGCGGGCCCTGAGCCGAGCGCTCGCCCAATGGCGTATGACCGGCGGTGGGGGGCGGCCACCAGTGACGTGGGGCGGGGCGCCGGCAGGGCTCGCCCCCTCCACTCCCCCCTCCCTCCTTCCCGCCCTCCCGGTGCCGGCGGGAGGGAGCGGGCAGCGCGCGGGGCTGCGGCACCCACCGGGTGGCCCGCGGCGGGAGCGCGCCCCGGGGCCCGCACCGGCACCCAGCGCCGCGGCCTCGCAACTGGCCCCGGCCCCGGCAGCGCCGCCCGCCCGCCCGATCCCGGCGGGGTCCCGGGGCGGAGCGGCGGCAGGCAGGTGGGTAACACCGGGGCACCGCGACGGGAGGGCGGATTCGGCGGGACCTGTTGCAGCCCGGTGCCCCGCTTCCCGGCGGGCAGGGGGATTAGAGGCACCGGGGACCCTCGAAACCTGAGCTCTGCCCGGCCCGGGTATAGAGCGCAAGGAGGGGGCTCTCCCGGTTCCCCCCGCCGGCTGTCTGCCAGCCGCTCGCCCCGTTTTGGGGTGCGGGACCTCGCAGCGGGGTCCCGGCGGCAGATGGGGGTGGAGAGGGGACAGAGCTGGGCCAAGGCCGCCCGGCGTCACCTGGGGGTGCCCCGGGGAGGGGAGTCCGGGCCGGGATGAGGCGGTGGGTCTCCCTCCAGCCTGGGGGCACTTGCAGTGGATGGGGAGAGGGGGGACAGCCGAGGTGCGGGGTGCTGGAAAGGTTCCCCAAACAGCAGCTGACCTGGGAGCCACTGCAGCTTCCAAACCCTTCGGCCCGGGGGTCACTGCCCGCTGGCTCCGCACAGCTGGCCCTGAGGGGCTCGGGCAGGCTGTCCCCGCGCCCTGTCCCCTCCCGCTGGTGGTGACAGTGACTTTCTCCCAGGTGCAGGAGGGAGGAGAGGAGTCCCCGTGTCCTCGCTGCCCTGACGGATGAGGACAAGCCAAGAGAAAGCTCCCATCCATTCTTCCCAGCGGTGTGGTGAAGCCCAGGACAGAGCTGCAAGTGGACAAACTGTGACAGGGTGACGCCGTCCTGCTGCCTGCCTGGCCCCGTCCCAGTGCCAGCACCCGCCGCTGTCCCCTTTCCCCCCTGCCAATGCCAGCGGGTGGAAGCTGCATGCTCGATCGCTGTGCCGGCATCCCAAGTGTGGGGTCGAGCTGTGGGCCCCACTTTTTCCTGCGGAACAGTGGCAATGGGGGCTGCTCTCTCCACCGGAGCAGTTGTGGCAATTTCTTTTAACTGCGTCATCGCATTGCTCATCCTCGTCCTCTTCCTCATCCTCTGCAAGGCATGCAGGACCCCCTCGTGCCCCAAGAAGAGCCCAGCTTCTGACGTGGATGAGACAAGGAACGAAGAGAAATACCTGCTGCAGCCCTGAGCTGCCTGGGAACTTGGGTACCCAGCTGTGCCGAAGGAGTCGTGCCAGCCTGGATGCTTGCGCTGGGACTGGTGCACTGGACCGGGCACAATGAGAGCAAAGGGGATACCGAGCTGCTTGCAGGGGCCATGATGCGGGGCACAGCCCTTCACCTGTGTGGTTTTGGTGTGTGAAGTCCCTGCAGATGCCCACAGTGATCATGGGGATTGAGAGACAGTGGCCAGGGATGTGCTGTGGGGACAATCCCGCGTGTCCCAGCAGCCAGCGAGCGCAGCAGAAGCTCTGCCCTCAAGCGCACCCTGTGTTTGGGGACAGCCCATGGGCTCCTCCCTGGCACTCGTGGCCTGGGCTAGTGACCACTGTGTCGCAGACCTGAGCGGGGCCGGTTGGGGGTTTGGAGAGCGGAGGCAGCAGGGCTGGCACGGGTGCCTGTCCCGAAGAGGGTTGACATGGTGGGATGTGCCTGGCCTTCAGGTCCCTTCAGCAGCTGTGGCCCCACTGTCAGAGCAGGGTGTTACCAGTCCAGGTGCCTTTGGGGGTGGCCCAGGGGTGCTGTGTGCCCTCAGCCTCAGGAGGGCATTTGGCACCCGTCTTCCCCAGCAGCCAGAGAGGGTCTGCATGGTCTGTCTGTCTGCCCCTGGTCTGTCTGTTAGTCCCTTCCAGCATTAACACCGTCACTGCCGGGCACCGGCCCTCCTCCTCGCCGGGAGCCTGTCCCTGCCTGCCTTCCAGCCTGCTCCCAGCTGAGGCCAGCCAGTGGGGTTTGACCTGCCCGTGGGCAGCAGATGTGCCCTCGTTGGCATCCCCGTCCCTGCTGAGAGCAGCCTGGGACAGCTTTTTGCTGGGGAAGTGGGATTCACGGGGAGGGACGGCAGTGCCCAGCCAAACAGCACTGAAGGGTCTTTCAGCCCTGTCACAGTGACTCTGGGACCACAGTGGCTCTGCGGGGAGGGATGCTGGTGGTCTGGCTTGTTCCCAAGCCTGGCAGCTGCCTTCTCCCACCCTGCTTGCAGGTGCTGTGGGTTTCGGAGGGCTCTGCCTTGCCAATCCTAGAGCTGAGCAATAGCCAAGGTCCCGGCTGGCATAGCCACTGCAATAAGGGGATAGAGGAGGGTGCTGTGCCGGGAGGACACCGGCCAGGGTCCCTGCGCAGGCTTGGCAGAGCCTGTGTTTCCTCCCCATGTCAGGTGTAGCTAACACATCCCTTTGCGGCAGTGTTTTTACTAGACTAATAAAGCAATTGTAGGACCCAGGCGGCGTCTCTGAGCTCTGCCCAGCACCTGGAAAGTTTGTGGGAGGCTGTGTGTCCTGCCAGTCCCAGAGGGCTGAGGAGCAGCTGCCCTGGGCTGATGTCCCTGCAGGACTGTGGGTGGTTTGCTGGGTGATGGTGACAAGGAAGGGCTCATGTCTGTATCCATCTGTGGCTCTCAAATGCTGGGTGAGAAACCTGGCTGGGTATTTCATGCCCGCAGCATGTCTGCCTGGGCTGGGGGCATGTGGCTGTCAGCTGGAGGCACCGGAGAGTTTCCAAGTTGTGCCCTTACGTTATAAGGAATGCTTGCAGGGGACACGGGCCAGCTGAGCAGATGGAGGAGACCTGCCACCACCTCTGCCTGGTGGAACAAACACCTCTGGTCCCCACTCCTGGCAAGCTGTGCGCAAGGCTCCAGTGGTGACAGCCTGTCCCTGCTCATCAACATGCGGCGAGGCCACCGCGGCTCCTGCTGCCACCACAGCCACGTAGCAGCTAATCCCTCTGCTGCAAAGCACCGGAGTGGTGGGAAGGCTCTGCAAAGCCCAGCATTCCTGCAGCTGCTGGCTGGGTAGAGGCAGCCAAGCTCCACGCCAAGCCTCCCTGGGGAGAGGGGAGCTGCGCGCACCCCGAAGCTGGTGGCTGGCAGCTGCTGTGATACTCTCTTTGCCTCCCAGCACGTCCCCCTCCTACAGCCATGAAGGACCAGGCCAGGTTCTCAGCCACCCTCTGGCTTAAGCTGTCACCCCAAATTCCAGGGGGCCATGCGTGGCTGACCCCAGAGATGGCTGTGGGGCTGCAGCTCAGTGCTCAGTCTCTCTGGCCCCTACTCTTGAGGGGACTGGCTGGGCTCAGGGACAGTGCCTGCACGGCCAGGGTGACATGGGCCAGGACATCAAGCTGCAGCCCTGAGGTTTCTCTGGAGCTGGTGGGACCAGCCCCCACCTGCCCTCCATGGGGCTCTCACCCGGTGCAAGCCCAGCGAGGGGCTGGCAAGAGCTGAGGGCTGTGCGGCTCTTGGGGACCGAGCACGGTGAGGTCTGCCTGACCCCAGAGGTGACTGCACACTGCGGCTCTGCCAGCACCTCTTTTTATTTGTCTGGGCACGGAGGTAAAGTGTTCCTGTTATGCAAAGAGCGGGCGGCACGGGGCCCGTGGCTTGCATGCCAAGCAGTCGCTGATCAAAGCCGGTTTTGTTCGGCCGGCGGCCCCTGGCAGAGCCATCGTTCCCCTCGCTCACTTCTCTGCCTTGCTCTCTGGCTCTCTCACCAGGTTAAGCAGCTTCTCCAGCTTTGCGATTTCCACCTCGGGGCCTTTCTTAACCTCCTGACCTTTCTTCTCCTGCGAAGAGAGCAAGCATACAGAGCTGTGAGCAGGGAGGACGGCAGGGATGGGGGAGTCCAGTGCAGGGAGGGATGCTGGATGGGGAGGCTGGCATAGGGAGGGATACTGGGGCTGCTATGTCCCGGCTCGTGGCCCTCACCAGGGGCTGATCCACAGGGAGATGCAACTACCTGTCCCTGTATTTCAAGCCCAAGATGTCATGAGGTATGTAGAACCCCCCATGGACTGGGGAAGGGTGTTAAGAAAGGGTTTGGGTGGGGATGGGAGTGGATCTGTTCATCCACAGTGACACAAACCCTCTGCTGCCTCTCTCCTGCCAGCCCCTCTCAGCCCCATGGGACTGGATCACCCTCTAAACCTCTCAGCTTTCCCCCGCAGACCCCAGAGAGGTGCCAGGCAGGCATGACTCTCAGGGCAGTCACAGCGATGCAGATGTCCAAACCTCCCCAAAACAGTCCCGCCATACCCATGCCATGGTGGGGCTCTTGGGGAAGGGCAGCTACAGCAGTGGGGTCTGGCCCTTTAGCACCCAAATGGCCTTTCTCTGGAGGACAGGTGGGTGCTGAGGGCCTCTAACCTGGGGGAGGAATTCAGTCAGGGCTCCCAGGTGGGCTGTTAGCTCCTCGCTGAAGCTGTCTTGCTGCTGGGCAGAGCCTGAGCATCCCATGGGACAACCCTGTGCCTTATTGTGTGCTGCTGAGCATGCAATCCCAATGGATGCCCCAGCATGGGCAGCGAGGACGAGCCCTTCCCACAGTCCCCCAGCACCTGTCCCAAGCCTCCCAACTGCTCCCTTCCTGGGTGCTAGAGTAAGCCGCCAGCAACTTGGGAGAAATCACACAGCACAAGGGAAATAAGCCTGTCCAGTTCAGTCCTCACTTGCTTTGGAGCAGCAGGAGCTTCCAGGCCTAGTTGGTGATGATGTCCCTGCTAAGGGTACCAAGGCCACCCAATGCTTCACGCAGAGTGTGTCCCCTGGCTGTGGGCTGTAGCACCAGTGCATTGCTCTCATTGGAACTTGGGAACTTTGGGAAAGTCATAACCAAGTTTGGGCTCTCTAGGTACCTATTATGGCAGACACAGCTGCTGCAGAGGAATTTTCCAGTCTGCATTCACCCTACCAAGTCCTTCTGCAGCTGAGCATCTGCCCCATGGGGTTCCTCCAAAACAGCATCCACCCAGTCACTGCATCCTGTTGCTCAGTGCTGCCTTCCGCTCGCAGCCGTCCCCTTCACCAGCCTGCCAGCTCTTGCCTTGCCTCTGGATTTGAGGGGCGTCCTTGCTCTGGGGCTGGGAAGCTCCTCTGTGCCCAGCATGACTCTGGACACCCCAGAAAGCAGATGCCAACCATGGGTGAATGCGAGTGCTGGTACTCAGTCTGAGAGGCAGGCTCGGTGGCAGTGGGTCCCAAACACAGTGGCACAGCAAAGGGGAACATCACCAACTGGGCTTGGAGGCAGCCCACAGAAAACTGCTGTGCCGGCTCCTCCTGGCAGCCTCAAAGCACAGCCTCTTCACGGGGATGCTCTCGGGAGGCCAAGGGAACAGCGCAGTGTCTGAGAAAGGAGTCTGCTTGCTTTCTTCTCTCCCCACTTAGAAAAATGAGTTCTCCTCCCACTGAATCAGCTGCTCTAATGGCCCCGAGTGCAGCAATTACAAACACGTCTTTCCTTCAATGCCTGGAAAGAAATACCAGGGCACCACAAAAAGAAAGTCGTAGGGCAGCAGGGATTTCTCTAGCAAACATGAACAGCGCCGAAGGTGATGACCACTGGGAAAGAAGTCCCCAGGGGATCCCCAGACTGCTCCCTTATCCCAGCCCAGGACAACCCTGACAGAGCAGAGGTTTCCTCAGCTGCCAGAGGGCATGGCTGGGGTTAAAGCAGCCCTGGAGAGGGGAATGGGGACATTTGGAAACCCCTCTGCTCCCAAGAAGACAGTCCAGCTCCTTGCCCAAGTGCTGGGATGAGTCAGGGTTGTTTTTATTTACCAAGTCCATTGCATGCTGGGACGGTGCTGGTTCGTATTAACGCCATGAAGTGAGCAACGCCCTTCGCGGCTCTGGTCCGGGCACCGGGAGCAATGTTTGTACTAACAGCCCACGTCACAGCCTAGCGTCTCTCTGAGTGAGAGCATTGGGATAAACACAGCTGCTCGTGGTATTTCGGGACTTAGCTATTTCTGCAGAAAAGCTTCTTTGCTGTCTGATGGCATTGAAAACACTCCCTTTGGCACCCTGCGTCGCACACAGCACTATACACAGGTCCTTGGGAGGAGCTGAAGAGGCAACTGCATTGCTCATCCAGGAAAAAGAGATTCTGAAGCCATCCCATCAACCTAACTCCATCCCAAGCCCTTTGTTCTCCCCTCTGGTAGGGTCAGGGAGGGTCCCTGACTGATGCCCTCCAGGTAGTAATGCCAGGTCTACAATGACTGTGTCCGAGCCTTGCTAAAGTCACCAGCCACAGCCAAGGCTCAGCTCCTAGTCACCAAGCTGTCCCTAAAACCTTGACTTTCACACCAGCTCGACTCCTCTGGTGCTTCTGAGCAAGCTGCAACAAAGCCAAACACAAGCCTGTAATGAGCCGTAACCAAATCAGAGCTCTAATTTAGCGCCATATAACCAGGCAAGCAGGATGACACAGGGAAGGAAAAGTATAATGTTCTTTTGGGGGCACTGAAACGGAAAGTTTCCCTTTATTCCTCCATCTGCTTTTCCCAGGGTGGCTGTGTATGTGAACTGGCCGGGACACTGCCAGCTGGCTGATGGCATCACCACGGCACCGCAGCATCCACTTGGATCCACACGGCAGCTTCCTACAAATCCAGGGGCTTTGCCTGCATCAGGTCTCCAAGGAGCAGCCTTTCCTGGAGCAGAGCTGTTGCAATTTCCCAGACCATGCACGATGCGGAAGCATCACCTCTGCATGTGGCTCCCTCCCAACACAAGCCATAGCCAGGTGTGGAAAGGGCACTGATGGGGCTCTTCCACCTGGAGTGTAGCTGAGCCCATCCTCCACCTGCATCCCTGCTTACACCGCATCCATAGGGCTCATCGGGAGCTGAGAGGGAGCCGGGGCAGAGCATCCCCCGCCATGGAGCTGACAGATGCAGAGCTGAGCTTACATGGGAGGTCTGTCCCTGAGGAGCTCGTTGAACTGGTACCAGAGTGGCTCACAGCAGCGTGTGCATGGATTTCATTGTTAACAGTTCTCAGCAGGCAAGCAAAACGCTCTTGGTTGAAAGGGTGATTGAGGGACATGTCAGAAAAACTCATGGCAGGGGCAGAAACGGCTCTGCATAGGGACGGACTCTGCCCCACTGATGGGCATCACCTCTGGGAGGTGAGATTGAGAGGAGGCTCCCGTCATGTCCCCACTGCTGTGTTCATGGCCAAGTCCCTCACTGCCCTCATGTTCCCTTTACCTTATGCCTGGGCTCTGCTCTGGCTCTCCAGGCAGGGAAACGGAGGCAGGGGTCTCCTGGCCCTTTTAGCAGTGCAGGCACAACTGTGGCAGGACCCTTGATAGTCCTCTCAGCCCCAAAGGTGAGTACTGACACTGGAAGTGAAGCATGAGGTAGAAGATGATTGAGGTGAAGCCCCAGGGGTGAGGGCAGGGAGAGAACAAGGACGAGGACTAGCTATTTGAAGCCCCCTGATCCATTGCCCTGTGCGCCCCAGCCCCTGCTCTTCCCACACTGGCACATACTGAACTGTACATCCAGGATATGAGAGTCATTTAAACTGAATTTCCTGCATCTTGGCTGATGCCTTCATTCCCTAGCTGATCAGTAAAACGCCGAGTTAATAAAACTGTCCCATAAAAGCCATGATGCTGGCACTTTTCAGCATCCTTTCCTTTTTTTTTTTCTTTTTTCCCTTTGGTGAAATAACCATAAAACATCTGCTGTAAGGTTTCGATTAAACAAAACAAAATACGTTTATGTTTTAAAGTAGTGAGGACATCAACCATGCTGGAATGAACACAGACGGAAAAGTCCCCATAACTTCCCTAGGAGCAGCGGGGACTCTTCTCCCTGCTGAGTCTTGGCCAAGGGGCACAGGCCTGACTCTGCCCTGACACTGTTGTCCTGACACTGATAGTCCAGTCTTTGCCATTCTTGATAGGGTGGGATTTTTGGGCACAGTCATGTTGGGACAGGATCTGGCCACTTTACAAAGTAGCCCAGTGACCTAGGATACCAGCTTTCCATGCAAAAGCAGTTTAAGCTTTTACAGACTGACTTTTTTGAACGGGGTGAGAAGCTCCAAGAAGCTCCAACAGGGCTGTTGAGAACTCCCATCCTTATTTTCCCCAGTGGGAAAGGGCAGACAACCTGACAGGTCTTCAGAGGTATGTTGCTCCTGGAGAAGACATTTTCTTGTTCCTTCTGCTCAGGGGTAGGTTAAGGTGATGCCTGCAGGGTAAGGGCTCCTCCATTAGCAAAACAGACCAGCGATGGGTCCAGCGAATTGAATGAATGAAAGCAAAGAAGAAACCTCCCTGGAGCATTTGGGTTGGGAAAGACCAAGGAAACCCACAATCCTTCATGAACATAGCAACATTTTCCTTACCAGCTCTCTGGGCCACCAACCAAACATGCATCAATGAGGTTGTGATATGACCTGCAGCCATGAAGCCTTCCAAAACCTATCCCAACATGGTCCCATTGCAACCCAATGCCGTTATATAGTGGATGAAACTGGAGTTATGCTGAGCTGGGGATGATGTCTGTGCCAACATCACTTCTGGGCTCTCAAGAAGTCCATTTACATACAGCAGTAACGGGCTTATCAATGACGGAGAGCCTCAAGTCACACTCACAGCCTGATTTGACAGCATTGCTCCTGGCCCACGGAAGGATTAGCTGACAGACTGGAGATAAGGATTTAGGCTTATTTTGCTACTCTTCGGAAATAAATGACGCAGGAAATGTTCTGCTTGCAGGGAATGAAATCAGCAGAAAAACCCAGGGGATGGCTGGGTCATTCAGGCATCAGCAACCACACAGGATCATCGGCCCCAGAGATGCTCGTTCCTCCAGCTTCAGCTAAAACCTGTGCTGTTCAGGGCAAGCACCTCTCCTTGCTCCAGTTCACATATTTGACTCAGAGACCTCTGCTAGCATCTGCACCAGACTATGCAGGCACAGCAGGGCAGACAGGTCTGATGGCCCCAGGTGACCTGCCCTTGCTTGCTGGTAGTCTCCAGTGAAACCACTGGAACCAGCAAAGACATAGCACTGGGACCAGCCTGTGGCTCAGCAGCAGACATCTGCCAGGAAAGGCATGGCAGCAAAGCTCAGTGATCTCTGACAGGCAGGAGGTGCAAACAAAATTGGATCAGACCTGGATGAGGCTGGGACTATCACTGGGAACAAACCAGAAAGAATTGGGTGAAACCCAGGGGGTACAGGCAGAGGTCATCCCTATCTAAATAGCATGTGCCTGCCTGCAGCATGTCATAGGGTGGGCTGACTTACAAACACCCATGGGAGAGGGGAGGCATCATTTGATGGAAAGGATGGGCTCTGCAGCAGCAGAGAGCTAACAGCAAGGTCAAACCCTCATCCACGGCCATAATGGAGGACAGCCATCACCACAGCTCCGCATCTGCTCTGCCAGAGCCCATCTGGGACCCCACTCCCTTGCTCACCCCCCTCACAGTGTTCTCTGGCCAAGCAAAAGTCATGCATACAGGAGGAGCCAAACTCTTCCTCCTGGGATTCAGCAACCTCCAGCAAAGCCACGGAGGAGTGTGGCTTCTGCTTTCATGCTGATCGGTGCCGTGGTGCAATCTCTGCTGAGCCTCAGGGAGCCTCCGAAGCATGCCGTGGCAAGTTGTGCTAAGGGGATTTAATGAAGCATTGACAGTGCCCTCTGAAAGTGCTTGCTAGCTGGCCAGATCCCGCTGTATAGCCTGGATGAGCACAGGAAGCTGCTGAAGTCCACAGCCCGTCCCACAGTGACTGCAGTGCGGAACCTGGCCTTGCCAGCCCTGGGCGCAGGGGAGCATGAGGAGGGTGCTGGTGGGCACCGTGGGATGCAGGATGGGCAAGACCAGGCTCACGTAAGGGCTAACAAAGGCTTAGCACTGAGCTCTTCTCCTTGGGCTGCAGACAAAGCGATCTGGCTTCCAGCCATGCTGAACGTTTCCTGTTCTTGCTAAGTCCGGAGCCACAAGCAGCGTCTCTTACACACCACTAATTTAGGCACCTAAATATAGCCATAAGAAGATCACACTTAGCAACCGTGCATGAAAACTCCACTGAGCAAGGCCAAGCTGAGCCCAGACAGGGCCTGTGGCAGTCCCCACAGCTCCTCTGAACTGGGCATTACAATGACTCATTAACTCCTTCTGAATTTATCCCAGTACCAGCCGCAGAAACCCACCAAAACCATTGGAAATAGTCGGGTCTTCTGCCTTTTCCTTATCTGACACGGGTTCGCAACAGGGATGTGGTCATGATCCTCAGTTCAAATATCACCAAAAAAAATATTTTTAAAGTGAAGGATACATTTTAAAGTTATCCAAAGACATTATAGTCTGAAACAGGCCCAATAAGCAAATATCCTTAACTCCGCCCTGAACAAATGCTGTGACTGGGAAGCATCAGCAACAGGAGCATCTCTGCTCCTAACTGGAGCACTCTAACTGTGAGCGCGGGGGGGGGGGGGGGGGGGGGCGGCGGCGGGGCGTGGTGGGTGGGTGGGTGTGAGAGAGATGATGAATAGCTTTGCCTTTGGGCATCATTACCCTTGAGAAAAGCCAACAACAGCAACCTCAAATGGAGCAGCCTGGTGAGATGATAAACTCCTCACAAGGTGCACAAAAAAGATTTTCAGTCATATCAGTTCACAGATTTAGTGCTAAGCACCAAGAAAAATCATTGTGTGCTCAGTGTGCAAGACAATTACCCTCCTCTGACCTGCAGAGGCTTCGTAAAAGGGCTGGGGTGGAGTAAAAAGCCCAAAAGCATTTGTTTTCAGCCCAGGGGATCCTGGTGGTGCAAACCACCACTGGGTTAAGGACAGAGGGGTGGGATGTCCTTTCCTTCACCTCCCTGTGAGACAGGCAGTGCATCCTCTATCCCCCTCAAACCCTGGATCCAGCCCTGCTGGGTTCAGACTTTCTGCAGTGCTGTCAGGCTCTTCTGGATGGGATGGATTACTTTAATTAGCTCCCAGCATTGCTCAGTGGGAGGCCCCGTTGCTCAAAGCCTGCCCATATGCCACATGTTCTACTGGCGCTGGACGGAAAGGCTGGTGGGGGCATTAGTGCCCAATGCTTTAGCTGTGAGACTTCTCAGTCCCCAAGCAGTGGGGAGGAAGGAAGCGAGAAGTGGGTTTTAGTTGGCATCGTCCATACAAACCACTAGACAGGTGATATTTTGGCTTCTAGCTTGACTTCAAATATTGCTGCAATTCCAGTGAAACCCAGACACCACATCTCAATGTAACCTAAACAATCCCAAAGATGCTCAGGCTTCCTTACCTTTTGGAGGAAGCTCTAACACAAGGAGCCACATCTGCAGCACCTCTTTACTTGGGCTGGCAGCCCTGCAGCGAGAGGCTCGGGCAGACACAGCACCCACAGGCACATACATCAAACCCATCCAGAGAGCCAAAATCAAGGACATGCCCCGTGGTGTGCAGGGACCTCAGCAGTCTTAAATGCAGCCCTTGATGCCAGCTGGCAGGTAGCACCATCAGCCACCCACCACAATTTCCTTATCACTCAGCATCTCTTTTTGCTTTTTCTTACTTCAACTTTACTTTAGCATTTCTGCATGACAGCTCAGTAAGCTGTTACAGATCAGAATTTAATAAAAGCAACCCAACATGGATGTGAATATGCAGCTCCTGCAATACTTTGGTACTGCTGTTATTCCATAGAGCACAGCATCTGATGAGAGATCATTTGCAGTTGTATGAACAGTATATTTTTTAAAGTCACAGTTTTTCCAACACTTTTTTCTCAGGCCATCACTATTAATACATATATATCCCCTGCAATCACCTTTTAACCACCTTAAGAAAGTCCAGCTGCTGTTTCTCCCTTAACATGACCTTCTTTAAAACTTTTGTCATGCCATTTTTTAATACAGCTAATGAAAATATTTGCATAGGACACGTATTCTTATTTGCTACTAACATGAGAACGTGTGAATATACTTCACTCTGGGTAAATACAAGTACACTGGAAACTGAGTTTTGCTATAAATAGAAGTGAAAATAAATGTCTTCACTCACAGATGTCCCATATTTAATAACATTACATGCCAATGTCATGAAAGATGTGTTACAACTGATACTGTTCTGCTTACTGAAAGAGCTCAGTCTGGAATTTAATGTCAGGCCACAGTGCTCTCTCCCTTTCTCCTGCTCTCCATGACTGCACTTGAACGCAGGGACCCTCCAGAAATAGCACTAGATATTTCACCTGCGTGAACAATTGTGTCATCTCAACAACACATTCTCCTGTGTAGATTTAATTTAAATCACAGTGTTACCTGAAGCAGGGCTAGGAGGGGTTAGTCCACTAGTCCACCGCAGTCCACAGTGGGAGCAGATACTTTTAAATTGCTTCTGACAGATGCTTGTCCAGCACTTGACCCAGTCCTTGGGGTGCCTGGCACAACGTGCCCCAAGCAGTGAATTGTCACACTCTGCTCCCATCACCTGCATGGCCATTTCTTTTGAAAACCCCCTAGGATGGTGCTGTCAACCCATCCCTCTCACGCCTGCTGAAATCCTTTCCCTAAGCCTTTTGCTGCCGTCTTGTATCTCAGAGCACTGCCTTCCTTACCCTGCCAGCTCAGGACATCTTTAGGGGTGCACATCTCTCTGCATCTCCCTGCTTCCAGCCTCTCAGGCTGGCCACATTGTCCTTGCTGCGCTTCTGCTTCTCACATCCTTCAAGCCCAGTACCCCAAATTGGAGCTGAGACCTTTGCATTACAGGATCAGCTCACATGTCCTGCTCACCTGTCTCTTGCCTGTGCTCTCCAGTAAAACACCTCTGCTACAGCAGGGCGCTGCTGGCAAGCGAGATATTTTTCAGTTCACCTCCTCGGTCAATTATTCTCATCTCCTTTCCCTCTCTTCCTATTTCGCCTCTGTCCTCACTGAAGTGCATCTTGTTAACTTCAGACCATGTCTCCCATTTGCCATAAATTAAATGACTCACACAGCTTCTCTCCACCTGCTGCACAGGAAATGGCCAGGAAAATGGTAAATGCTGCACAAACACTCCCAGGCCTGGGAACCATGTACGCTCTTAGTCTGGACTATGTGGGACGTCACGCTAAATCACATCAGCTATGACTGAGTTATGCTGCACCATGCAAATCAGAGCTTACAAGGGGTCAGCAAGAAACCAGACTCAGGACGAGCATGGGAAATTCTGCAGCTAGAGCTGCTGTTCTTCCCCAGGATCTGACCCTGTTACAGCAGCTGAGAAATCTCCTTCTGCCGTACAGATGGACAAGGCTCAGCTGTAACCCATGGCAGTGCCCCGTTGCCCTGGGAGCTTCTGGTTAGCAGCTTTGCTGGTGTCAATCCTCTCCTGAAGATGAGCTTGCCACAGTGCTGCTTAGTGGAGGGGGCAATCTCGAGCACAAATACAGGCTGGGTGGAGAATGGATTGAGAGCAGCCCTGGGGAGGACTTGGAGGTGCTGGTGGATGAGAAGCTCAACATGAGCCGACAATGCACCCTTGCAGCCCAGAAAGCCAACCACATCCTGGGCTGCATCAAGAGGAGCGCGGTGGGGAGGGGATTCTGCCCCTCTACTCTGCCCTGGTGAGACCCCACCTGGAGTACTGCATCCAGCTCTGGAGCCCCCAACATAAGAAGGACATGGACCAGTTGGAGGAAGTCCAGAGGAGGCCACGAAGATGATCAGAAGGGTTGAGCACCTCTCCTATGAGGACAGGCTGAGAGAGTTGGGGCTGTTCAGCCTGGAGAAGACTCCAGGGAGACCTTATAGTGGCCTTCCAGTACCCAAAGGGGGCCTGCAGGAAAGACAAGGAGAAACCCTTCAGCAGGGCCTGTTGCAATAGGACGAGGGCTAATGGTTTTAAAACAGAGGGAGGTAGATTTAGATTAGATATTAGGAAAATATTTTTTACAATGAGAGTGGTAGAACACTGGCACAGGTTGCCCAGAAAGGCAGTTGATGACCCATCCCTGGAAACATTCAAGGCCAGGTTGGATGAGGCTCTGAGCAACATGATCTGGTTGGAGATGTGCCTGTTCCTTGCAGGGGGTTTGGACTGGGTGGCATTTAAAGGTGCCTTCAAACCCTAATGATTTTATGGTTCTGTGCTCATCGCTGTCTGTTGGGACATCTCCTCTCTGAGCCCTCACAGCCCATGGTGATGTTGAGGTCCTGTTACACACTCCCTATTCCTGTTCACACTGACCCAATGGCATCAGGCTGTACATAAGGGACTGAGTAAGAGTGGTACAGAGAAGAAGAGGGTTCATCCCAATCTGACTGCAAATGCAGGGCCCAAGGAGTGCAAACGAGCCAGAAGCAGATAGGATAAAACAACACAGGAGAAAGCTAGCAATGTCCTGGGAGAAAGCTCAGGGAGTGCTCAGGCACCCGTAGAGCATCTTGCTTCCTTCTGGGAGACACTGCCAGTGGTGAGCAGATCTGCCATGATCCGATCAACAACTGCTTTGTGGGAAGCAGGCAAAAAAATCAGAAAATTGGCTCCCTGGCATACAGTGATGGGGATGGGGATGCTCCTGTCCCACCAGAAGACCCAGATTCCACATGCATCTGTGACCTGCCTCTGCTCATGTCTCGCTTTGGCCCTGCCACCCAGGAGCAGAGGGTTTTCTGGGTCCTGTTTGCAAACACAGATGACGTGCAGTCTTACTAAAAAGCAGATCTAGAGTCTGTGTTCAGGTAAGCTGTCCAGGCAAGAGGCAGTCATTTTAATGACAATCTGGTCTTAAGACGCTGATCTGGCTCCAACCCAAGTCTTTGTACTAAGCTCCTTGGCATCCTGTTTAGAAAAGCATTACTAAAATCTAATTGCTTCATGCATATATTGCTGTTTTAATTATAACAGAGGCAGATGAGAGATGCAAGCAGTAATCCATCTCTTTGATGGTAACACATATCTGAAGAAGGAACTGGCCATGAGAAAAGCCAATCTGACATCATTTATGGAAACCAGAGAGATACATTTCTAGTGATTGTCCATGCTGCCAACAGCACAGTCACAGTGTGGCCAGGGCTGGCCTCCCTAAACTGCTCTTTGCTTTGAGTCACTGACCAGCATGCTGCACCTGAATTAATTTTACATGTTCACTGCTGTGTCTCTGTTCTACCAAAATGTAATTACTTCAGTGCCACAGGCCAGTTAAACCCATCTGCTCAGCTGGCCGCTGAAACTAATGGAGCTTCTTTGCAACAGAGTATTGCAAAATAAAGACAGGGTGGGAAGAAAATAATGTAGAAATCATTAAG
The DNA here is from genome assembly GCF_036417535.1 of Chlamydotis macqueenii. Classification (NCBI taxonomy): domain Eukaryota; kingdom Metazoa; phylum Chordata; class Aves; order Otidiformes; family Otididae; genus Chlamydotis; species Chlamydotis macqueenii. The sequence goes on along the minus strand of NC_141593.1, from coordinate 8,624,586 downwards.
GTCCTTAAGGTAAGCACTGCCCAAGGTAATCTCTTCATTGCTCAGCAAGTCCCACCAGTACCAAAGACAGAACATGGTTAACCAGCAGCTGACAGCTTCAGCAAGACAGTGGCCAAGCTGGCAGAAGCAATTATCTGACGATTAATTGTAGATTTAAGGACTAGAGGGAACCTGTTAGCAGAGGTTAACTGAAGCTGATGCACATGTCTAACACTAAGTGGACAGGTCGCTACATTAAGAGAACAACAGTGGTACAAAGCCTGTTCCCTTATTGAGGATGAAAGACTCAACACACCAGCAAACACGGCCTGATCCTCATCCCTCACACTCTTTGTGTTTGCTGCAGGGACATGGCTGGGGCAACAGCCAGCATATACCCTTGGAGAAAGCATCTCCTCGTCAGAGATGGCAGACATCATGTCACATCTGGATACCAGTTCTGGCTGCAGATTCACCCAGCATGGTCAAATCATCATCTCAGGAGGGGCGACTTCTTCCTAGACTCTCCTGTTTCCATTTTGATCTGAACCTACATACAGATACTCCTGGTATCATCCTGGTGTGAGGACCTCCCTGAAACCCAGACATGTTGTCAGGCTGCAGGTCTCTAAGAAAGTAATAAAGACTGAACAAGACCCTGGTGATATTTTGAAAGTCTTCAGGATGATAACCAAAATTATTCTTCTCCACCAGCATGGAGGAGATGCCTAAACTGACCTAGAGGAATGGTGGAAGCAAATGCTTCGTAAATGTTGCCTCATCCCTCTATATCCCACTGCTTCTCGTGCGAAACAGTTAACCATGTGGATCCTGTGTATAAAGAGCTGTGAGATGCAGACACCATGAATACCAACACATGGTGGTTTTTCCATGCACTTTGCTGATCAGGCTGTTCCCCCCTCACTGTGGGGGAGTGCTCAGCATCATCTGAGGGCTGGGTGAAACGCAGCCCAGCAGGGTATGAGCCTATTGCGCTGCTGCATGCCTGGCACTCCCCAAGTGTCTCAGCATCAAGAACAATCCTGAAAAGAGATATTTTCACAGCTGGCAACCAAGCAGGAAACAAAAGAAAGACAGAAAGGGGCCACTTGTGCTCAGAAAATTAAATCCAAATTTAATTCCAGTAATTATACTTTCATTAACACCCTATTTGCCATAAAGATGAATAAAATCCCTAAGTGAGAGCTGCAATTGCTTCAAAGGTGAGAAGAAGGTAACTGGGGAAATAGTGCCAGCCTCCTCCTATCTTGTAAAATCCTTAAGAAGCCTGGAACATTATGAATGGTTACTGTTTGTAATTTAACTTGCTCAGCAACCATCTGTAAATGAGCCAGAAATCCCGCAAGAGCAGCAGAGAACCTGTAACAGAGCTGATTGCTTCTGGCAACCCCTGATTTAACCATAGACAAACAGAATGTTTCGTATCTGACCCTCTGGGGCTTGGGTGCTATTCTGGTGAACACATCATGAGCCAAATTCTCACCTTGCTCTCTACTGAAACCACACCATGTTGCAGGCATGAGATTACCGACCGGATTGGGCTCATTAATGTAATTTTGAGTCTTTGGGCCGCAGGAACTTGGTGCAGGCTCTGCACCAAAGCAGCGTCAAGCACAGCTGAGACTACCCCGGCAGATATTTTTGGTACCGTATGAAGGTGTTCACTGAATTAACCTCCTTGATTTCAGTCAATTTCTTCAATGTTTTAAGGTCATGTGGAGATCTGATATAAAGTCTTTCAAAGTCCTTGTGACCCTCCATACCGCCAGGACCTCTCAAAACTTTGTAAGCGGACTCTGCTAGATCAGCCAAGGAATAAACGAGAAATTTGAAATGCCAGTGAGGACACCAGCCAACCCCCAAAATAAATCTGCAGATTGTTCTGAGATATCATCCCAGTTATACCACTGTTACCTGCTCTTTTGGAGTGATTTTAAAGTCGGTTACTCTTCCCACTTCTTGCGTAACCTTTGCAATCTCCTGGCTTAGCTCAGCCATGCAATTATAATGTGTACTGGCATCAAAAGTCTGAAGAAAGGCACAGCAACCACAGCAGAATGTCCCCTCAGGAGATACAGGTAAAGCCAAGGATGGCTACAGAGGCTGAGGGTGAGAACCACACTCAACTCATGTGTAATGCTCTGGTATGAGAGTAGCTGTCAGTCTAGTAAGAAGCCTAAGTGTTTGATATTTCCTGTCATATAATAGATAAAGCTTCAGCAGATTTTCTCCAGAAGGCTGCAACATAAGCAGGCAGCTCCAAGCCAGAATGTGCTAATTAAGAAACACCAGGTGAGTGTTAATGAAAGAAGCTTTGGGAGGTGGGAGGAAGCAAAGAGGGTGAACCCCTCTCACCTCCTGTCCCTAGTGCTTGCGACAAGCTCCCCAGCACCCTCCTCCCAGGATATCCAAAAGTTGATGAAGCTGTACAGATCAGTTTGAATGTTGGTATTAGAGGGGCAAAGATAGGAAGAAGGTCTCCCAGTGACAAATTATGACCAGGAAGCATTGGAGGAAACGCGTGGAGAGCGAGAGCCTGAGGCAGACAGATACAGGACCAAAGAGGAAGCTGGACTAAGAGTCTTGGAGAGCTGCCACCATGGGGATCAGAAAGTGAGGACTGTTTCCTTGTGCTTACTGAAAAGCTGGAAAGCTCAAATCTGAAATAAAAGGTAAGGTTATGTGGTCTCCTGGCATGTGGGGCAAGTATGTCTTTTCCCACTAGGCTTATTTCGGTGGCAGAAAAGGGATAACATCAATTTAATATCAACCTATGCTCACTGTTATTATAACACTTTGTTGTCTCCGAGTTTGATTGTTTAACACATGACCTAATAAATACGCCAGAATCAAGAGAAATGGAGAGTTCAGGAGTCTCTTAATCTCTTCACATACAGCTACCAGGTCTGTTCCAAGCTGGGATTACTTCTTCAAAAAAGCTGTGAATCTCTCTTTATAATGCTGCCCATCAATCCCTGATCATTTCAAGAAGGTCAAAAGCAGAAGTAGATTTAATAGATTCTAAGCCCAGAAATAACTGTTATGATTCATACAAACTCAGTAATTTAATCACACCAATGACTCTTCCTGGAGCTAAAGCACGTCTTTCAGTAAAAGACAAGGAGTTTTGACCTGAATGAGTTTGAGGGATGCAGAAAAGCTAGTGCCATGCTAAATATGTGTGCTCTAATCCTCGTTTGAATTTGGTCCGTTGCCAAATCCCATTATAGCTCTTCCTGCTAATTTAAAGAGCCTTCCACCATTGCGAATCCCTTCCCCTGTAGGTGCTTTTAGGCTGAGATCAGGTTATGGCGTAATTCACTTGTGAAGTCCTAAGAAGTTCCTTGAAATTATGTTTCCCAGACCTTAGATCAACCCTCTTGCTCTTTCCAGACTTAGTTTGCATTTTTAATGATCAATCACCTCCACTTAAGTGTCAGCCCTGGATATGTGCACTGCAGCTGATGATGGATTTACTAATGTCACTCCCAAACATGTGGCCCTGGTTTCATTCCTGCTCTGAAATACCCCAGTGAGGCAGCCAGATTCTGCATTTGGCTTGGTGTTTCAGTGTCATGCTGGGAGCTGATGCTTTCCTTTACAACCTTCAAGCTTCTTGCAGCATCGCCAGTTCCAGGATGCAGCTCCAGAGCTGCGAGGGTGATTTGTGCTGTGCTCTGATGGCCATGGCTAAAACAACACTGTGGTACCGAGTCACTTGGGTTGGCCTCAGACTGTCTTGCCACCAGACAACACTGACATGTGACACTATCAACACTACCAAAGGAGCTGGGTCACAAAAATACCCTGCTGAACCTTGCCAGACTCATCTCTAGCGGGCAGAGACCCCCAGCTAGAGTCATCTTTAAAGATCATAGAATCACAGAACCGTTCGGATTGGAAGGGACCTTTAAAGGCCATTCAGTCCAACCCAACCCTCCTGCTACCAGATCAGGTTGCTCAGAGCCTCATCCAACCTGGTCTTGAATGTTTCCAGGAACGGGGCATCCACCACCTCTCTGGGCAACCTGTGCCAGTGTTTCACTTTTAAGTCCATGAATCCATGCAGGTTTTGTGTGATGCTTTTTCTGTTAAATAGGATGTTTATTTTTAAGAAAAAGTCCATGTTCAACCCTTCTTTCAGGCTATATATAATATCTTGCAGCAGGTTTATCCCAGGCCTGAGTCAAAAAGCATTTGCCAAGCAAGGCTGAAAGCCCACAGAGTGAGCAGTAAGTGCATTGGGATTGTGGTGGTGTTTAAGAGGTCACACACTGATAGACAAGCAATTACTTCTGAAGCAGGGGAAACAGCTTGATTGCAAGGTTTAAGTTTCCCCTAATTCCCTCAATAACATCACAGGAGGTGTGGCACTTCTGTAGTACCTTTCAGCCCAGTCTGCCCAAGCCTTTTACTAACTCGGGGCTTACTCACTAGCAGGAAGGAGCAGGGACAAGGTATTGCCAGAGGTTTCACTGCAGCCTGCAGAAAGCAAAAACTGTCACTGTGAAGCATGGGGACACAGGCTGTACCTTCTTCAGTGAACCCCTACCAGTGACTCCAAGCTGGATAAGGGGCAAGGATAGAGAGGAGAGGAGAAGACAATTGCCTTGCTGTTGGGAAACTCTGCTCAGTCTGAGACCACAACGTTGCGATTATTTCAGAGATAAGGGAACTGAGGGATGGAGCTTTCTCTGCCAAGCCCTATCTCTTTCTTCCTTTGCAGGTAGGCAATGATGCTGTCCCATTTTCCCATTGCTTTTCGGAGTTAAAGCTCAGACTAATCTAGACTCAAAGTGAAGATCTGCCTGATCGCAGAAGACTTTGTTTACAGCAGCACCTGCCTCTGAAAATCATGCGTGGCAACACATCCCTGCTATGAGCAGGGTGAAAACACCCTGACAAACCGAGTTTCCCTACACAAACAAGAGGGAAGTGGCTTAAAGTTTACCCTGCCACTGCAGGGTAAAGTGATGACAGATCCTTCTGCAAGTCTTTGTCCCCTACATCCCAGGATTTCCATCCACAGGAACTGCACTTCAGGCTCGTGCTCCCCCAGACTCTTCCCATTCTGGGAGCAGGACCCAGATTCATCTCCTTCGCTGCTGCTTTAGGCTAAGAAAATCTGTGAGGCCAGGCTGAGTGAGATGGCACCTCCACAGCCCTGCTTGTGGCTCTGTGTCAGTGGATAAGCAGAGGTTTCTCAGGCTGGGCTTCCCTTTTCCGTCTGCAGCCTGAGTTTCCCAGCCCTCAGGCTGCAGGAGCCATTTGGGCTGCCGTGTTTTCATGGCACAGCTTTTCTTCTTGAATAAGCAGTTGTAATTGAAACTCAATCCATCAGCCTTTTGTTTTGCTCTATTACAAACTGGAACCGTGCAGCAAAGCCTGGCGCTTTTTTTTTAATGACATGAAAGACACTAAATTATTAATTTTCTGCACTCCCACTGGATGTCCTCTGGTTGCCCAAGCCAGATAAAATGAGACCTTTGAGTTCCTTTTCCTGGCTTAGCAAGTTCCTTCAGTGCAGATCAAAGTGGGAGGCCTAATCCTGGAAGGGGATGAGCAGTCTCCCAGCCACATTTGCAAAAGCAGTTTCTGGTCATTTTGTTTTCAATATTGGACTTTTGACACAAGTCAATATAATTATCAGAAAGTCAAAGAAGGCAGGCAAATAAGAAAGCAGAGACCAAGCAGTGCTCACATCGATGCTTCCTCTTGACTCCTGGAAAGGCATCTTTCCCATTTCCTGCAATCCCCAGTCCTTGGGATATCACAGCCGATACCAGTGACCAAGAGGGAAGACGTCTGCTGTGGCTGAGTGAGGCATGGCTTAGCTTGTACCCAGCCAGCACAGGCTGGCAGGGAGACGCAATGCCTTTTATTAGCTCAACTAATATATCTCTGGAGAATAAAAGACAAGCTTCAGGGCACATGCACTTCTCTTTTCTTCCCAGGTATATTTGTTTGCCTAATAAAGGGTGTTATCTGCCCCCACATGCTTTAGCTTGCTTATTGTGTTTTTGACCACATTGGCCACAACAGCCCGAGCCCCAGCCCCTTGGGAAGGCAGCTGCCTTCACATTGACTTTGTCTAACAGCCTTAATCTGAAGCATTTATCTTGGGAAATTTCAGAGGATGACAGGGATCAGAAAGCTGAAAAAGGTAAATGCAGCAACTATACTAAAAAGAGAATCACAGACCCTTCAGTTTAACCTCCCTTTTCAGAACACAAGCGGAACAAGCCAACAACCTGTAAGTGCCTATGAGGAGATGCATCACAGCTAACACAGATTTGTACCAAAGAAGTCATGTTGAACTAATCTGATTTCCTTTTTGCAACAAGATAATAGACCTCGTTGCCAGGAAAGACACAGAAGTCACTAATCTCAAGGTCAGGAAGACTTTGCCATTGCCTACCTTGATATTCTGATTCTCAAGTGAGGCAAAAGATCTATATAAAGTGGATATCCAGCTGAATAGCTGCACCCAGAGCTGTCAGCATAAAGAGATGAGATGTGTGCAATGGCCAGCTCCATGGTCTGGAGGGGATCTGGTCAGCATTTCTATTAGTGCTTGGACACTGGGGCAGATGGGAAAGCTGCAGGTGTCCAGGAAGGCAGGACTGGAATTTGAAATTACTTTGCTGGACCAGAGATGTGTCCTAGAAAACCTGTATGTGATTTAAGAGGAACAAATGCAAAATATTGCATGTGAGCAGGGACAATTCCCTGCACAAATACAGGATTGTGGGCTGGGACTGTTCTGCCTTCAGGGCTGGGGTTAGAGGCATAGTCACCTGGATGGAACCTCACACTCCTGTGCTGCTGTGAAACAGTCAGCTGTCCCACCACAGAGAAATCGGAGCATCACAGCCAGGCATGAGAAACAATCCCTCTGTGCCAGGCAGGGCAGTGGGAGAGCTGTATCCACAGGATACCATGCAACAAGGGCACAGCTCATGGGACATGGTCTGAAGGATAACGAGTGGAGGATTTCAGACCAAGGGGCTGGAGGTGGGAAATAAAAGGCTGCCCAGGCAGGACAGGTCTCTGCACTGACCAGGACTCTGAGAGGGGTAAGGAGCTCAGAAGCCCCCTGGGTCAGGAGCAGTGGGATCACAGGCAGCTCCCTGGTGGGACGTGCGAGTAGGGGGGAGCAGGGGATGTCTGCCCTAAGACAGCCTCACATGGTTGGCATCTGACATCCCATCTCACAGAAACAGTCAGTGAATTGGAGCGGAACAGCTTCCCTCCAGGAGAACCTTGGAGCTGCTTTGATTGCAGCCATCGCTGCATCTCCCATAGCCAGCGGGAATGTAAGGCAGCCCCTCTTCTCCTCTGCATCACAGGGCTCTTCTCTTCCTTTTCTCCACGGGATAAAAATAATCCTTTTGCATCAGCTCCATCACCATGAGCAGCAAGACATTTTATTCATTGCCAATTCCTTCCCTTCTCTCATTTAAACAATTCCCCATTGAGCCCATCAAATTAATTTAAGCAAGGGCTATTTATTCTGCCTGCCTGCCGGCGCAGGTCTCTCTCTTTCTTTTCTTTTGGAGGATGCTGGTAGGTGGCATGAGCACAAGTCAGGGAGAGGCTTGTCAAGGGCTGGGAGCAGCATGATGGTTTCGATCAGGGCGTGCAGGGGCATGGAGATCTGTAGATGTACGTACCCAGCGTCAGGAAATGCGCAGGTGAAGTCTGCAAATGAAGGGCTTTTTACAGCAATGCATTTGGGATATGTTTTACAACAGCACAGACACAATCTCCCAGGCAGGGAGCTGCCCTCTGTGTCTCTGCTGGCAGCCTCAGCCCTTTCCAATCCCAGCCGGCTGTTTGGGGAAGGCTGTGTCAGGCTCTGGCAGCGGCTCAGGAGGAGTTACAGGATGTGCCAAATCTCAAGCTGTTGCTCTGGCCCTTGTAGCATCTCTTCCCACTCCAGGTCACACCAAATTTCCTGCCTTTGTCACTGCAGCAAATGCTACTGGGCTCTGCAACGAGGGACAGTGCCCCGAGGGACAGTGTCTCAGGGGTGCCCAAACAATGCGCAGGGACAAGGTAAGTAATGTCACAAGCAAGGAAAAGCTGAAAAGCCTGAAGAAGAGTGAAAGTCCACCTTCTCTGAGCTCTGGGGCATTGCAGAGTTCAGCGAGGCAATGCAAAAACATGACTGGGATGGGCTTTGCAAATGAAGACCGGTGTCCCACTTGCCATTCTGGCTGAGTGAGTTCTCAGGTGCTCAGGACACTGCACAGCCATTAGCTGGAGAGAGTTAGTTACATCTTTCCATGCAAATTGCATTAACAGCACAAATGGAGGCCAAACCAACCCATACAGAGGTGCAGAGCCTACAGGGAGCTGCTCAGCTGTGTCACAGGGTTTTGTGTGCTTTGCTGGCCAGGACTGTCATGGGATGTCTGCCTCTCCTAGCTTGTGGCATGATACAGTTCTTCATCCTTTCACTCATACTACTGCCATCTCTTCCTGCTGCCCCAAACCAGGACCTGCCCTCTCATCCTCCATTTCTTGCCTATCTGTCTGCCCGGACAGCCAAGGGGCTAACACAGGTTCAAGGTGAGATTGCTGGCCTGGAAGCGTAACAGCACGCACATCACTGCTGTGTCTGCTGGCTGTGGGTGAGCATCTCTCAGTGTCCTGTTCCACTTCCTAATTTTCACCAGTCCTCCAGAGACCTGGCTGCCCTAGCTTGAAATCTGGGGCTTGATAGCCTATGACATCCAACTGTCTTCCTGTGATAGATGAGGCTGGGAGATAGGAGAGCCTGCCAGGTCCTGGGACCTGGTGGGAAAGGGTTGTCCATCAGCCCATCCCAACATCAACTTCTCTCCTGAGGTGTGACTGTATTGAACATGTCCCAGAAGGACTCTGCAGGAGGGATGTACAGAAAAGAAAAGCTGCAGGAGAGCAGATCCGTGGTGTTTATGGACACCTCTCACTTGGCCACTCAGGGAGATGGGTGTCATCATCCTACTCCAACCAGGACCAGGGCTGGGGCTCCCAGTCCTCAGTCACTGCTTTTCACGGCATCCTCATCACCTTGCCCTTCAAACGCATCCCACAGCTCAGGGGCTGAGCTAACAAGCTTCCCTTCTCCACAGCCCTGCAGCAGAGCAAGCACTCAGGAATAGCTGCACTCCTGAGAACTGCTTGGGGCTCTCTGGCAAAAAAGCAGCTCACCCTCAGATGACCTGGAGGGTAAGCATCCATGTTGCCTCCATCAGCAGGCAGCCATAATCAGTCCCGGCAGGGAGCTGAGCACTGAATAGCCTCTGCAGTAGAGGCTGCTGGGTGGCAGATCTGCTCTCGCATTCAGCGACTACTGGAAGAATGAGTCTCCCAAAAAGTCTCCCTTGCTGGCTCTGCCAAAGGTATGCTTTGAAAACAGCCTGTTGCCCAGGGTGTCCCTCCGCCTTTGCACCAGGGCTGTTACTCGGGCAAAGAATTGGTGATTTCCCAGGATCCCCCAATTTTCTGGAGAGGATTTAAGTCATGTGCATAGAAATGAATTCACAGAGGACAGCTAAAGAAAGAACCAAGGAGGAAAAGTGAGCCAAGTAGCCTGTGAGGCTGGGCAGTGCCTCTCTTGCCAAAAAGTTAAGCTGTGCCCGCTTCTCTGGTGCCATGGCTTTCTGCCAAGGTGCTGGACAAAGCAGAGGCTCCAGCTCAAAGAGGAGCTGTGCAGGCTGAACAGGTATATTCAGGCAATCGCAGATCTAACCAAAATGGAAGTCTTCTGAAGATGGGAAGCAGGGCTCCTTCTCATGCATTAGGCATTTCCCAGGACAGGCAGTGACCGGCTCATCGGGCTGCAGAGGAGCAAAGCCCAGGCTGCTGGGGCTCGGGGACCTCTAGGATTGCGGGCACCAAAGTACAGATACAGTCTGTTCACGAGGAAGAGGATGCAATGCCTGCGTACAAAACAGTTCTTGTAGCAACGTAACTGTGCCTGAGTGGAGAAACACAAAGGAAGGAGTAAAACACTAAAAGCCATTTCACTTGGCCAAATTAATATTCCAATTACTCTTGAATAACCAGAGGACAGTAAATCCAATGGACACACACCAGATTTATGGGTAGAGAGGGACATTTAGCTTAGTGACTTGACTATTATTCATCACAAAATAAAATCTTCCTATCATTTTTCTCCAAACCCCTATTATTGCAAAATGGAGTGGTCTTGCATCACTTTCAAACATGGGCAATTCTTTTTATTACACAGATCTTCAAAGAGGAAACTAGAAAGTCAAAGCTGGTCCTCCTGGCTTTGTCAGTGTCTCCCTGACAGCACACAGCACCTCACAGGATGAGACTTGCACTTTACAAATAATTTATAAGTACTATTGAATTTTCTTAAAATGGGACCTTTTCTTGCTTCAGTTGCCAATGTTTCCATTTAACGTACTAAACACACTTCATCCTGACCAGTGAGAATATCTTCAGCTTAAAATAACTTGTAAATACGCTGATGTTGTCTCTCCACCAACTGCCAAACAAAGCGGTCACAGAAAGTGACATTACATAAGAAAAATAAGGTTGAAGACATGTGGCCAGGAACAGTGAAAAGAAGAAAAACCCCTGCTTTTTGACTTTAGGGTTCAGCAATCCCATAGTTACATAGAGCTCTCTTCTCCCTTCACATAGTCTGATACAACCCAGAAGTTACTTCTCCAAAAATGAAGAAAACTGATTTAATAAGAAAAGATTCAAGTCCTTTAGATATGCTGCTGGCTTGTTTGAGTAAGGTCTCCAAACAGTGCTAGTGTCTAACGTTGCCACATCTCTGTCTGGCATCCAGAGGTCTTTGCACCTGTGGTGTGACACTCTTGGACATCTGGATTTGTGCTGCAGACCCACTCTCCTGTACACAGTGGATATGTCCAGGGTCTCCAGATCAATTTCCAAAGGCTTCAGCTCTGCCCAAGAAGGACTGGAACCTGCTGGCACATGGACCATCTCTTTGCCCAAGACACAGCTTTCCAGGACTAAACAGTTCCCTCATTTTATCTCAGGCTATAGTAGATTGGGAGATATTCTGATGTGGGACAGTGGAGGAAGAAAAGATCCTGGGAGGCTGTGACAGTCTTCTTGATAAAGGGCTTCCCAGCACAGTGGCAGGGCAGGAAAATGTGGTGGGGAAGGAGCAGGCGGAAGGGGCAGGGGAGCCTGCTTTTGTAGATGTTTATTTACATTTATCAATCAGACATCTGCATAGCAAAACGGCTGCAGGACGCAAGCAATGCTGCTCACGCACTCTCAAGCTGCACACAAGCGGTATGGCCTCTTGCTAGGGCCAGCATGTGCCAACAGTGGGGACTGTCACAGCAACCACCTCCAGCCCTCCCTGCTCCAAGGCAGGCTCAGACCAACCTATCCCTATAGATGTGTCTCTAACCTACTCTTGAAGGCCTCCAGTGCTGGGTTTCCTTCCCATGCCAAGGAGTTAAAACCAGTGCGTATGTCCTTACATGGCCTACAGAAGCAACACAGAAAGCTGTGAACGGGTAGAAATAGGGTTTCACGAGTCCCTGGATCCACCCCATGGTGCTCAGCTCTTCCCCTAACAGCACAGAGAGCAGCTATCTGCAACTAGCCTAAACAACAGGGAGGGACTGAAACGAAATCAAAAAGCATTTGCAAATCTCACACAAAGCAAAGGCATCAAGCTGCAGGTCAGTTTTTACAACACCCAAGCTTATCTGTGTGTGCCTCCTTATCAAGGGGCCAAGCTGCATCTGGAGGAGGCAGTCCTGATGTAGGCAAGGCACAGCAGCGCTTGATGCCAAATTCCTCCATTGTGCTCTGTGCTTTTGGGTCACTGCACAATTAGCCAGCCCTGAAGAGATGCAAGGAATTTGGCCACTGCTTGCACAGCATAGAAGAGACTGCAGGAATCTCAATGACAGAGAAGCATTTGCATGAAAATGGAGGAACTAAGAATTACACCACTGGAAGAGCAAGACTCCAGCCATTTGGAGAGGAGAGGTGAGTGCTTTTCTCTCAAACAGGATGATATCACATGAGAGCTGTTGAAGTAGAAAGTTTGGGGACAAAATGTACTTCACTCACAAGTCTATGACTGACATGACCTCGGATAATGTATCTAATCTATAGCTTCCTTCTGTAAATACAGTCCCATGTGCAGATGGACTGTACCTCCTGGGACAGAAGGAGAGAATTCAGGTGCATCTTCTCATGCTGGTCAGTTCATCCCTCACAGATACTGAAACACCTCTGGCAGCTACAGGAAAACACTGAGAAACAATCTCCTGGTCCTTAACTGCTTCAAGTTTCTCCTTGTCACCCTAGGTCACAGCAACACAAGGCTACAAAGCAGTGAGGTTCAGGATCAAGCATCCCCCTGTCCATTCACACTGTCCTACCTGCATCCCACTGAGGCTGCATATAAGGACAAAATCAGGGTCCCTTCTTGAGAAAGTAATGTGTGCAGTGGGTGCTGCTGGGGAATATGAAGAGGACACAACCTCAAGCCCCAGGAGACAGTGAAGGAGGCAGTGCTGGGGAGGGGGACAGGCTGAAGAAGATATTTCAGCCACTCTCCAAATGTCTCCCTAAAAGTTCGCACACTTCCACCAATCTTTCCCAAATGCCCTTCTCTCATTCATCTCCTGAAAACCCCGACAGCCTCCCACTGTCCATCACAGTCTCCCAGATCCTGACTGATCCCTCCCAGACCCTGCCATCAGCTACGGTCAAAGAGTCAAAGTGCTTCAGGCAGTAAAACTCAGCGCCCCTTCCTTGGCTGAGCAGCCCTGTGACTGGATCTGGCCAAGGGCAAAATCACCGGGGCTGCAAAGAGGCAGAGGGGCACGGGGAGTCCAGAGGTGACACTGGCTGGTGTGATAAGGCACAGAGAGAGCGGAGCAGCTGCTCAGCATGTGCACATAGATAGGAAGGCTCAGAGCCACCCCATGCCCCTCACTTGTTCCCACACCACAAGCTGCTCAGAGGCACGGAATGTTGGACTCACAGGCGTGTGCCTGCAGCTCCTGACCTGCACACAGCCCTGCTGCCGCATCCTGGGATGGGCGAGCAGCCATCTTCCCCTTCCTGCTCCACTCATGTCCAGCTAGACCTTGTCAGCCAGGATTTACTGCCTGGGAAATAACTGGATTGGCCCTGAGGGACAGAGAAAGAGGTGACTTGCATGTGAAGAAACCAGTAGCAGGAACAGAGAGTGAGATAATCATCCCAGATAATCCATGATAAATACCCAAGAGAAGCATCAGGCCAAGAAGCTGGTTGCCTCCCTGGCTGTCGGTCTGGATACTGGCCAAGAAATTTGCCTCAGCCTTAGCAAATGCTGTATTGTAACCTTTCTTTGACCTGCTTTCCTCTCAGCTCCCACTCCACTGTGGTCTCCCAACATTTCTAAAAACTCTTCACACTTTTTTTTTTTTACTAACTCCTGCTTACTTTTAGCATTGACAGGGGTCGTGCCAGGCTATTTTAGCAGTTTTTTAAAAACAAACCAAAGCCCATGAGCAGCTACATTCTTCTGACTGTGATGACAAAATGCTTTAATTTCTTCCAACCCTCAAATGAAGCCTGGAAAGCTTACTAATTAAACAGCTCTTCCCCAAACTGATTCTTCTTACAGCAATGCTTCCCTTGGGTGAACTCAACCACCAAGGTCATTACAAATTAGGAACGATACTTTATTAGTTAAACAATTCCTTCCTGACAACTGCTGGAATATTTAAGGAGTGCTTGGAGTCCGACAGTGGCTCGATTAACAGCAGAGAGCCACTTGTTCCTCCTGCCGTATCTTAAAATACTGCAAGCATTTCTGCCCCAAGCAGAAGGACCTGAACTAGTTTCACCAGGTCTCCTTGCACAGGACAAGATCTGTTGGCATGAACTTTCTGCCTTAGCAGGGCTGGGGGCTTAGGTTCAATGCAGGACTATGCTGGTGGCAGTTCGATTGCAAACCCACCTTCAGCAGGCTCTCCTCTCTGCCTCATGGCTGCTCTTCCCACAAAGTTTGGGTTCAGTCATCTTTGCCCTTGCCAGCCTCCACGTTCCCCAGGCTCTTGGAGCTGGTGCTTAGCAATTGGGTAGTGTGTTCCCAGTGGACAGACACAACGTAGAGACAACAGCAACAGGCATAGAAAACCTCTGCCAGGATCACACCTCACAGAAACAAATACAGCTCACTGTCTCAGGGCAAGGGGATGTCTCTGTCCCAAGCCAGAGACTTCAGCCTGTGGAGCTAGGGAGAGCTCCAGGACCCAGATCACCAGGGAAAAGACACAAGGACAACCACTGTGCTTGGCACAAGCACAAGGACCTCTGTACCTTCTGCGCACATAAATGTGCCCTTGACACAAGTGCCTGGTAGGTGGCAGAGCCCCTGTCCCCACAGCTTCCTCTCAACAAAAAATGCACCTTTTCCCACGTGCCACTAAATGATTTAGGAGGCCAAAACTCACAGGGAGTTCTAGTCATTTTTTGAAGCTTTTACTAAGTGTCTTGGTGAAAGCAATTTCTGAAAACGCTACCTGAGTGCTTTCGAGAACTTCCCCCCTTGGCATACTTGTTCTGCCAAGTGTTCATAAATGAGGCTGCACTAACACAACTGACAGCAAAACTCAGAGTATTAAATAACACTTCTTAAAGATCCCAAAGTGTTTTAGAAACATGAATTAATTAAGCTGCAGATAAACTCAGCAAATTATTTAAAGAGCTCTTGAACCTCCCCTCCTCCCTCAAGGACGTGAAGAGGGAAATGAACCAAGGTCTGTCAAGAACCCAGGAGTCCTTACCCTCCCTATTTCCACTTATCCACCGCATCAGCTTTTATTAACAGGCAAACCAGAATAAATTCAGAATGGCTGAAATCCCACTGGGATGAAGTTAGCTCAGTCTCTCTTGGTGAGCCTTATCTTGGAAGCCCAGTGACAGCCAAGGAATCTGCAGAACATGGAGTAGACAGAATCGCAACTATTTTTAGGGGAAGAATGGGGTTTGGAATGACATATGGCTATTAAGAGCTCTCTCTCAAAAAAAAGGGTGATTAGTCTGCTAGTCATACCTGTCAAAAGCAGCTGTCCCAGCTGTGTGGGAAGCTGGTGGAAAAGCTTCACAGGCAAACCCTTGTGACACCAGTGTGAAGCAGAGGGGCAATGGGACCTGGATGAGCCCCTAGTTGCCCTGTCCCATTGGCACGCTAAGTTCCCCAGCCTCAGCAAAAGGCACCTTCACATCTCCAAAGGAGCTGATGGAAAGAAGACCAGGCAGCTGAGCTTGTAGATGCTAGGATTGGTGTGAAGACCTCAGCCTCCAGAAGCACTGGCCATGGCTTGCCCTCCTGGGTGTCAGATGGGTTTCCTCACTGGGAAATCTGCAGGGATCAAGTGCCAGAGAGAACAGGCTGGGGTACTCAGGTAGCAAGCCAGGCACAGACAGGTTTCTCTATCTGCAAGGAGACAGCTGGGATGCCAGGACTCCTCTGCACACTTTTGGGTGCTCTCTGTTTACAAAAATCTATGGATGTTCTGTGACTGTTAACTCGGCTCAGGGGAATCCCAGAAAAGAGGGAAAAGTGAAGTAATTTTACAGATGAAAGCTGGCTGCACATGGTGAAGGTTTAAAGAGTACACCTACTTGATCTTCATAGGAGCCAGGATCAATACTCTGGAAGCACATCTGACACCCCACAGTGAGCTGATACTCTTGCAAACATGGTTGGAGGCTTGCTGCTGCGGGCACAAAGTGTGGCGCTGGCACAGGAAGGAGGTGGACAGAAGGGTGCAGTGGATGGCACTGTCTGTTTTGCCAGGGTTTGACTTCCCTCCGTTAAAGCACTCTCTCACCACAGGGTCCCGGGCACTGGCATCTGGCACAGCAGATCACATCAGCCACAAAAGACGGGCTCGGCAACCCAGCTCACATGTCCACTTGTGCCACAAAAAGGCTGCTGAGTCAGCTGGGCCAGATCCACCACTTTGCCACCACACTGTGTGTCAGCTATTTTGAATTCTCATCTCTTTCAGAGAAGAGCTGGCTGTAGCCAGGGGACCTGCACACATCACCAGCCATGCCTGAACGTCACTCCTTCTTCTCCGCACATGCAGGAAATATTTAGTTCAGTGTTTAGTGTCACTTCAAATCTAACTAAGCATGCAGAAGACAGATAGCTTAATAACATCAGAGCAGCCGAGTCCATTTCCATCCCATTTAAACACTAAACTATTGGTTTAAGGTCAGCAATAAGTGACTGAGCTGCTCCTGAACTCACAGTTTAAACTGCTTTGTCAACAACACAAAATTTGCCTCTGAAGAAAGTTGGCAAAGCGAGATGACGACATTCATACCTGCATGGAGGGCTGCTGCTGGCCACTAGGAGTGGAAGGAGACATTAAAATTCTTTCTGACCCACAGTGCAGTACTGCTGGGTGCTGCTCAGCCCACAGCTGGGGTGTGCAGCTGAGCAGCCACATTTATGTGTGTGACCCATCTCTACTGCTGAACCCTTCTGCAGCCAGGATCCATGGCAGACACGGCGCTTGCCCATGTCCAGGAAGGGCTCATAAAGGAACCAGATAATTTGTCCTCAGCCAAGCTGATGACAGCCCTGGTAGCTCAGATGGTCTCGGGCTGCAGTTTTGGTGGAAAAAGAAAAGCATGACGCATATGAGACATTCTACTCCACAGCTCCCGCGCCCAGCTCCAAGCAGACTGCTGCGCTACTGTGTTTTTTACACCCTCTCAGCACAGGGAAGATTTACATTTCCAGTGGTGTCTAGCCAAAGAAACCTTCTAAAAATCACTCAGAAGACTCTGAGGTGACACCAGGGTGATTAGTTCCTGGCCAAAGACCCAGCCTAATACAGTGGGTTAGTAGAGTACATAAAAACTTTTGGGGTATATAAATAAAAGATGACCATCTTGAGAGATTGCTTTCTTGGATCTAAAAAGCCTGAAACTGAAAAAGCTCCACTAAACAAGAGACAACTGGATATGAGAATTATGTGGGCTCAGAAAGGACACTGCATTTACAGTCATTCAGCTCAAATCTGGACGAAGCCCAGAAGGAAGGTCTATTAAAGGATCCATGTGGGAGAGGTCATCATCCTTCACAAATGGGGCTTCAGCATCTCACAGAGGCATATGCATCTCCTTGCTGTCACTTGAGACAAGGATCCCAAAGATAGTGATTGCTAATTTACAGGATAGATGACACAGTGGTCAGGGGACAGGCTCTGATGATCCAGGAGAGCAAGAAGACAAGCAGCATGTGCTCTGTGGGAGGACGTGAAAAGGAGCTGGGACCTTCTTTACTTGGCTTCAAGGAGTTTTGCAAATAAAACCCAAAGCTCAGAAAAGATGACAGCTTTGCAAAACAAATTAACCTCTGCAGAGCTTCTGGGCCTGTCTGGACTGTGGTAAGAAAGTGCCCACAGACAGTAAAACCCCTTCTCACCAGTCCCCCCTCCCGCCTAGGAGCAAATTGAGCCTTCTTACTCACACAGGAGCAGAGGCAGGGATCCAGTATCCCAGACATCCTACCCAAAAGGCTTGAGGTAATCTTAATCACCTTGCTAGAGAGAGAGCAACTTTGCCAACATTATTGCACAGGAGGAGAGAGGATAGTGATAGGGCACAAAGAGACCCACTGTGGTTTGGTACCTCCATTAAGGGAATGCAGATCATCCTTACCTTGGGCATCTTGCGCAGATTGGGAGAGAGCTTTAAGGAAGTAATGTGGCCTTGTTCATCTCCAATTATGACAACAGGGTAGACAGGATTAAACTGGATATGGGTTATTTTATTTTTCTTCTTGGGCACCACTAGCTGGGTGCAGAGAGCTTCATACTTATTAATGTTCAGATCAAACACATGGGCCTGGGGAAAAAAAGGCAAAGAACACAAAAGGGATTAATCAGGCAAGAACATCCCTCAGCGCAGAACAATGGCTGGAGAAATCAGAGAGAAAAGTTCTCAGGGAAAGGCAGCATCAGCACACAATTACCACCTGCAGTCAGGGCCTTTGTCCTCTTTTCAGTAAACAGTGTGCAGAAGCTGCCTGCGGCTTTTGACGGACTGCCCCCCTCCCACAGGGACTCATGAAGAGAGGACTAGTTCCCTGCTGTGGGTACAAGCCCTTTCCAACACCCTTGGCAAGGTTCCAGCTGATCTGGACTGGAGAAGGCTCAGAGCTGGCATCGCTAACCCCACAGGTCTGAATCCCCCGTCTCTGTGGTGCAAGTAATGAGACAACTAGGTGTTAAATCAGAACCTAACACAGATTGATGCGCGAGTGGGAAATGCTGTCAGAAATACTTATTACCCTTTATTGCAGAGCTTTCCAACATTTCCAGCTTAATAATAACATTAAAGATTCAAGCCAGTAATTAATAGGGAAGTGATAGGAACATGGATTGTATGATTAAGGGTGTACCCTGGGGTAAAGCAAGGGAAGCACAGGCAAATGCACAGCATAGGACAGCTTGGTGCTGGCAGCCCACTCCAGTCCAGCTGTTTTGGATGCTATGCCTGCACACATGTCCTTCTCCCACAGCACTGAGAGAAATGCCAGGCAGACTGGCCAAATGTGAAAGGTGAGGATGAAGGGAGACAGATTTGAGGTCTTGCTCAGGCAGGATTCCCACTGGAATGGACCCCAGACCTGTGGCGTTGATACAGCAGTGACACAGACCTGACACATCTCCAACTACACGATAATGCACATTTTATCATCATTCCGGGAGGAACAGTGGCAGTTACTCAAGAGAATGTGTTAACTTAACATTATCTCCCAATAATTGCAATTGGCTCCTGTCACTGACACAGCCTGGAAAAGCTAATAAAACATGATGTCCCTCTCTTCGCTGGTGCTGAAGTGAGCAGTCTTCAGCACAGCATGCTGGATTCTCACCTTGAATCTGCTGTGGAGACTTTCAGCCTTATGTTTGCTTTCCCTTTTCTGTCTTCAGATAAACTAAGGAAGGGAATATTTTATGCTAACAAGTACAGTGGGAATACAGGGGAAATTAGGACTGAACTACTTGTACAGCTCCTGCCAGCTGTGTCTTGTTTACCAGCACTTAGGAGACAGATGAGACATATTATTTCAACATTGTGCCATGCTCACAATTTCAATCTAGGAATTATCTGAAATTGGACAGTGTTACCCTATAAAAGCTTATTCCAAAGAGCGTGGCAGGTTTTGTATCAAATCAGTACATGTACTTTCCCATCACACACCAATGAGCTGGTGAATTTTATCTGAATCCACATACAGCAAAGAGCTGGGCAACGTGCAAGTACACATCCCAGGCAGTCTCATGAGCTGCTGTGTCTTCACAGGATTCAACATCTTGCAATTTGTGATGTCCTTGTTCTGGGCAGGACAACCATGCAAAGGTTTTACAGATGCAGAAAACAAGATGAAGAAGACTCCCTCCAGAGTGAAGTAAAATAAGACTTCTTCAGATGGGGAAGAGCTTGAAAAGTGGACAGGGTTCTCATATGTATTTTGAAGAAATCCATGACAGTATAATTCAAGAAAGGAATCCGAAGCATCAGCCACAGGTGAGGATCTGTAGTTTGGAGAGTCCTTCCCCGCTCAGCAGAAGCATAGGTGGGAAAGAAGATCACATTTTTATCTGCTCAAGACATCAAATGCCAGCATTAAATTAGGAATCTAGACCTAACACTTTAAATTCCACAGTCCTGCCAAGGTAACACCAATTTCCTGCCTCTAGGCGTAAATAAAGGTGGCTGTCCTGGCTTGTACTTTACGCCTGCTGTCTTACTACGGTCTGAAAAGGAACAAGCTCACTTTCAAGCATATCAGCCCCCTATGACCCACACTCACTGAAGATTTAACTGCTTGCCTTCACAGAATACATTTTTGTTAATTTAGGGGCATTATTCACCCCCTCCACCAATGGTACAAGCTCAATGCTTAGTAACCTAAGAGCTTGGGCAGTGCCCACTGCTTGAGTAGCATCAATTAATCTAGAAAAAAAAAAAAAGTAACATCAAATCAGTGGCCAGGTTTCTTTTTGGCAGCCAAGTCTGCATTGCTGTTCTGTAAGGCTGGGAATGTATCACACCTGCACATCCTACCCAGCACTGCAGTAGAGAAAGATGTCATATCTGAAGGTTCAGTGTTGGAGTCCTGAGCAATGCAAATTACTCTGGGTGAGGCTGTTTTTAAAAAATGTCACTGACAGCCCAGACAAGCACAATGCCTGGGACAAGAACTCAAAACCATCAGCAATGCGGAGAAAGTCAAAAGCAAACAAGTTTATGAATGTTCCTACTATAAAGCTCCTCTTATGAGCGTCTAAACAAATGGGCTTCTTTTCCTTTGCCAAGGGAATAATGGAAAAGAACAAACTATTTCAGCTCTTCAGCTGGAAACATCAGCCTCATATCAGCTGTCAGACAGTCCAGATGGAGGGGTGGGCCATGGGTGTTAGGAATTACTTCAGCAGATTTGATTTAGTGACTTACAGGCACTCTGAGGAGAGAGGGAAATGGGGTCAGACCAACACTGTTATTGGTGCTTTGGGAGCAACTTAAAAGGGGCACAGGGCTTCTCACAATACTTGAGGCAGCTTAACAGTGCTGTAAAGCAGCAGAGCTGCATGTGTCCGGCACCATCTGTAGAGAATGGGAGATTGAAAACCTGCAGCTCTCTCTTGAGGTTCCTAGTCCCATGCTGCCCGGCTGCCTTAAGTCCTGGCATAAGGGATTATGGAGTAGGATCCAGCTGGATCTCCCACCCCAGAGACTCACCAACAGCACACAGCTTCTATCCATCCCACTGCTCCGGTGGCCTCTATCCCTCCAGACTATAGATCACTGTTTACACACAAAGACAGTCTCTCGGGTCTTGCAAGATGAGCCCTCTCTGAGTATATGACCCAGAAAAGTGCAGCCACGATGCACAGAAGTGCCACCCAACTCCACATGTGACTTGAGTATCAAACTCATGAGGAGTCAGGATTACCACAGCCGGATCCACATCCAAATCCTCTCTGTGGAGAGCAAGTGTATCCACAGGGCATTCTTCTTCCCAGGGCAGACACTCATCCAGCAGCACTCCAATGAGAGCTGCCACCAAGATACTGTCAGGTAGCTGGTGCAAATGGGCATTTTTCATGAGGGCTGATATTTGTATAACTTTCCACATATAGTGGACAAGTATATTTATATATTCATTAACATACAATGTGCCATGTTGTCCTGGGCTCCTACAGGTCAAAGGGCAGTCCTGCTTCCACCCATCTGGCCCCCTACGCCTCACTCAGTACCATAGCATCACCTAGACTTTTATCTTCAGGAAAACAGCAAGGTGGCAATGATTGCCAGAATGTGACACCTCACAGTTCAACAAATCCATGGTAAAGGCAGTAATTTGCTCAGGGTCCCTAAAGCAGAAAGTGTAGCTGATTGATAGGAAGACAGCATATAGTAACACGGCAGCGGAGTGCCCTGTGCTGGGACACCAGTTTGAGTTTTAATAATACTGAGAACTGTGTGGGAACAAAAAGCATGTCAAAGCAGTATCCTTGTCAGAGTTTACAAATCAGTGAGGGTCCCCCCTGTGAATAGCCCCCTCTTTCCTGCAAGCTCTGCACACCACTTCTTCTCAAGCTGCCTAGGCTGGTCGCAGTACATCCCTCCCTGCACGTGCTGAGACCTAGGGCCACCACACTCACTCATTCACACTCATCCAGGAGCAGTTTAAAACTTCAGAGTGGAGGTTTCAAACCTCTGATTTTCATCCCTCAAAAAGCACTTCTACTGTGGTGAATATCCCCAGAGAGGGAGCTGAAGCCTCATAATGATAACATCATTTTTATAAGATACCTTCTGCAGATCCTGTAGAAGCAAACCAGGGATCTGCAGGGTCTGCAGCCGTGCTGCTTGCAGACCACGGCAGACACCTTCATTCTTTCTGCTAATAAGCATTCAGATAATGGGAAAGGGCATTTCTGTTCTTTTGTTACAGAGTTCTTAGGAACAATATGTGGCCACTTCCTTAGAGAGACAAATCATACTCCAAGAATGAGAAACCTGGAGAGAGGCACAGAGAGAGAAGTAAAAGAAACCTGAAAATTTCTGAAATAGGGAAGTGCAAGAATTCTCCTCTCCCTCCCCCAGCTTAGCTGCAGATCCCTGAGGAGAATAAAACATGGGACAGCAAGCAATGACTCCAACAGCTATTTTATTTATGGTCCCTGTAAACCTGCATGCCAACCCCAAGGAAGTGCAAGAGGACATGTACCACCCTCGAAATGAAGGCCAAGCTGCTGAGGCTAAGCAGCTCCTTGCAGCATGGGGATTTATGAGCTGCTATCAACAACCATCAAAAGAAACCTAGATTCACAATCTCAAAGTGCTGGACAGTCTGATGGTAGGTATGCCAGGCAGATGTTCAAAGCAAACTTCTCCTTGACGGAAGGGTAGTAACTCTGGTAAGCCAGTAGCCCCTGAAAAGGAGCACTGAATATAATCAGATGCACAGTTATCTCAGAGGTGGGATCAGGTGAATCCTGCAGACTCTGCCTGATGCTTTTTATTCAATAAGAACATGTTAAAATTACTATTCAGGTAACAACAGAGCCTCTGTGCTTGATGTACAAGGAATAATGGATCTAACTCTGCTGTGTTATGGTTGCAGAAAATATTTTACATAAATGAGCTGCTTTGATGCTGGACTCTCAAACAGCCAGAGAAGAAACCTACCTCAGTTGCATCCACACCAGCAGCTCCTCTGTCTACGAATCATGCAAATTTATTCCACTTCCCAAAACTCAGCGGTTCCCCACTGAGGCTCTGCATGGCTGCTCTGTAAGCACAGCATAGTGCACATCCAAGGCTATTACTGTAGCTCCAGCCTCAAAACACCCTCAGAGTTTTGAACATCTCAGTTCTCCTCACCCACTCTGCAAACTGCGCTTACAGCCTGAAAGTTAACCCAGGCTCCCATCTGCTCAGCACCTCTGAGGCAACTTGGACTCCTCTGTCCTTATATTCTACTGTCACCCTCTGCCCCGCAGGACAACAGCCTGGGAAGCCCAGGGAGGGAAATTCCAGGGGATCTTGGAGGAGAGCTGGACCCTCCAAACAGCACACCCAAAAGCAACCAACCTCTCTGCCAGCAGAACAAACCACTTGACTTTTGTGGCCCATGAAGAAGAGAGCTGAAGAGCTACTTTGACCTACCCTGCCTTTATTGCATGCCTCAAACACACACTGGGTCTGTAGTGGCTGCAGCCTTTGCTGTCCTTTTCCTCCAGGCTTACAAGTCCTCATTCCCCAGCAGTGGTCTGGGCAATGCTAGCACACTCAAAAATAACCTGCAGCAACCAGAACCAAAGCTGGGGGGAAATATATATGTGTGTAAGAACAAGGCAGATGTACCTGGTAACTTGGCAACAAAAAATAAAATCAGTGCAAGAGCTAAAGGTGAGGGATAATTTAATATCACGCTGCCCTTTACCAGTTGACGTCTCTTTCACTGCTTGGCTTTCACTGTCCTTGTGACGGATTTTCCTCATTTTCTTGACTGAATCATGATACCTCATCCATTTGCAAACCCCATAGATTATTTGTTTCGAACTCTCAGGTTTTATATTTAACAAGTGCGTAGGCCACCCCCAGCCCCCATCTAGCACCAAGACAGCTGCTAAAGCATCCTAAAGGCACTGGACAGGGTGGGCAGCCCCAGCTTGCATCAAAGCCAAGCTGCCATGCAGTGAGGGCCTTACTTTGTTTCTACACTCCCACTGCCGCCCAGAACAGTCTCCAATACAGTTAATTTTCTCTAGGAGGACATTTTTTAGTTATAAATATGGGTTACAAGACAGTCCTTGGTCTATCTGACACCTGGGGCAGTCAGAGTTTTGGCAGAAGGAGACTTGACTCAGAAAACATTCATTGCCTCTCAGCTTCCATGGTGATGACACAGGAATGCTGGTCCTCGGCTGCCCTGATCCCAGCACCAGGCAGACTCACAAAGAGACGGTCTTCCACACCACTTTCATGCTAGTGGTGAAGGACTGACCCCAAATCTGTCACAGGTATGTTCAGAGGTAGTTTTGTGATCAGGAGGATGAGCAGGCATCTGTGAAAGCTGCTTTTTGGGCTGAGCTGGGTGAGGTTTGCCAGCCAGGAGCTGGCTGCATGTCCTGAGGTGTAGGAGAGGGCAAAGCACACCCCTCTGCCCTGCAGCATCCCAGCCCACTGTTCCAGGGTGCATGAGACAGCAGCGAAGGTCTGTGTCGCCTGTCTTAACTGTAGGAGCTGCTCCACTGTAGGGCTGCATCTCTCTGCTTTTCATCATTCAGTAAGAACTGGGTCATTCAGAATTTCACATGGTAGGAAAACAGCATCAGCCTCAGCTAATTTGACTCAGCTCCCAAAAGTCAGTAAGAAATCAAAGCCTCAGCACGTAGAAGAGGTGCTAGTCATTCAGACAGGCTGAGGACCATTTGACCTCTTCTGGAAACCCTATTACATTCTTTTACAAGAAAGTTCTTGTTTATCTGAGTGAAGTTCCTTGTCAGTCACCACTTCTGCCAGCCTGGCTCTGCTTGGAGAGTCTTAGTGATTAGGATAATCTCCTTCACGCCTCAGTCCTGCAAAATTCTGAATGCTGTTATCTGGTGCTAAATAGCTGATACATCATACCCCTGAGCTTGTTGCACTTCAGCTTGGTCTAATATGATTCCCTCATGCTGCCTGTAACTCTTTTTTTCCATCTCTCTTCAACAATAATAGCATGCTTTGGAATGAATCACAAAGCCTTCTTCTGCTCTTCACTTTTGTACTAAATTTAATGTTACTCTCTAAAACACTCCTGAAAGGTGAAAGTCAAACAAAGAAACTAATCTGTGCTGAACCTGTGCAATAGCTAGGCTGATGATAGCACCCAGTACCTCTGCACTATGCTGCAATCCCTTCTGAAACAGTGGAGAGGACCCTTCCTTAGGGACCAGCATCCAAAGTCCAGTCGGAGCCCCGGGTGTGCTCATGGGGTGACTTTCCCTTGCATCTCCCAGGGGACTCAGCAGCACAGCCTTAATGAGAGCATGGCAGCGCAGGCAGTTCCTGGCCCCAGTCCTCTTCACAGTCTTGCTGCTTCCCCAATTAGTGCACATTTCATATCGCACATTTGCTTTGTGTCCTTATTGAATTTCTTCTCACTGATTGCAAAGGGCTGCAGAGGTTGTTGAGTTTATTTACAATTGCAGTTCTGGCTACAAAGTACTTCCAAGTCCTGTCCACTTGGTCCCCCCACAATTACAGCTGGGCTGCAGCACCAGTCACAGTCCCTGAAGCATCTCTAGCTGCACTGCACACTCTGTTGAGGATGACTTCCAGATGCCACATCCGCCTTCTCACCTGCCTTGTAGTTTTCTTGGGGCTTGTGCCAACAGTGTTCCTGAAGTCAACTTGTAAGCACGTATTACTTTTCATTCCTCTGATCTACCAAGCCAGTTACTCTCAAGAACAGTATTAGATCAGTTTTATGTGACATGGCCTTACTAAGGCCTTACTAGACCAGCAGTTCCGTGATCTACGAATGCATACAAATAGACCATTCAATGATTTGTCTCAGGATCTTTCTGGATAGCATACTTAGCTGCGTAATCTCTCCTGCACTGTCATACTCCTGAATACTGGGCAAAGACTCTTTCCACACAGTCCTGTGTTGCTTCCCTGCTCTGCCATCCCATCCCATACATCTGGTGAAGAACTGGTAGACTGTTTCAATTGGTCCCTTGCATGCCCCACAGCAAATCTCCCAAGGCTATGCCACGTGAATACATCCCAGCTGTGCCAGTCTCCCTGTGCTCTCCCTACTGTGCTCTCCCACTGCCCAGCCCCTGGCACCAGGCTGAAACTATCTCCTCATAGACTAGGACCAAGCTCCATCCCTTCACACGCTGGCAGGGTCCTGGGTATGCCCCACTGCAGAGAGCCAGTGCTGGAGGCTGGGGCATGGGTGAAGGCAGGCAGTTGCACAAGGAAGGACAGCAGTGAATCTGATAGGAGAAGCAGTTACTGCCCTCTGTCACCTGCAGCAGGCCAGCAAAGCTGTTCACAAGGCAGATATCGAACTGTTACAGTTTGTAAACTAGCATTTAAAATAAAGCAGTACAGATTTCAGGTCATTAAAAAATGCCAAGCAATAAATATTAAGGCTCAGGAGTTGCTGCCCCTGTATAGCGGGATGGGGCAGACAGCTGGAGACTCTCAGTGGCCCTAAAGCCAATTGTTCCCACTTGCAAATTGAAACCTAAGTGAGGAGTCATTCTCAGTGGTGGCCAATGGCAAAGAGCAGAGAGGCACCTAGGAGCAGCTTTCTAAACTGTCAGCTACTCCCGATGGGCCTTGTGTCCCAGCAGGTTTTTAAGCAAAGTCTAACAGGTGAATCAATGAAATCTTTGGAGATGCTGCCCAAGTCATTTTTTCACTCACATACCCTACACAAGAAGAAAAAGGCAAACTTGGTTCCTGTGTGGCTGAATGAACTCGTTAATCTCAGCAGATGAGTTTCATCAAAATGCTGTATTTCACAACCTGGAAGAGCAATAACTTTAGTATTGAAATACTGGCCTGCTCGCACCTGTGTGAGAAACAATATCTGCAAAGCCACTGACAAAAGGGTTTAAAATTTACTAGTTTGGCTTTGCACTGAAACCAACTACTGTGCTGACAAAGTCACCCCACCTGCAACTCAGTAGCTAAGGGATGCGAGTGAGCAATAGTGTCCTGAGGTGCCTGATGCACATCTTCAGGCTTCGGGCACACCAGAGCATCCTACGACGGGATGGCAGCTGCAGCAGGATAGAGGTGAGGGCTTAGACCCTTCAGGGACAAACCAAAGCCTTCCAAGCTGGCTTTATTCCCCAAAAGCAGCTGCCAGGGGAGAGAAACACCAGTGCACAGAGAGCCATGAGGAGAAGGGAGAACAGCCCAACTGGCATGAAGTGGAGGCAGCGTTAATCTGCCCATCTACCTCATTGAGCTTTGACATACCACCAGCTCTTGTTTTAAAGCAGACATAAGACTGCCCAGCAGTCCACATCAATCTCAAAGATTCAGCAGGGAATAAGAAAGAGCTTTTTAGGTTTCATGGCAGAAAAAAATGAACAGCTTTACTGGAAAACAACCACTTATGCCATGAATGCAATTTTTAAGAAAGCCTCTGCCCACTCCAGCCTACTCAAAGGTCCTCCTGAGTGCCAGCAAAGGGACCTGCACTCATTTAATGTTTTCACACCCCATCAACTGCCCTGGTCATGGTACAGAGAGCCAGGAGATGCCTCATCCCAGGCCTGCAGAGCTAGCAGTGGCCCCATAAAGCAAGGGCAAACCCCATGGCCTACTGCAGAAAGGTAAGAGGAAAGACTCAAGCACAGCAGGGACATCTGTAGCTGTGAGGGGTTCACAGTCCTGACTGCCCTGGGCAAAAGCATGGACTGATGGTGAGAGATCTGCTAGCACCTCTGATTTATACCCTACAAGGAGAGGCAGAATTAGGCCCAAAATACTCAGTGACCTATCTGCAAACCTGGAAGGTTTAGTAAGACAGTTATCTGCAAAATTGTTCATGCTTTTGAAGGCAGAGATTGGCTTTTGCTGGCGGCCAATGCTAAAGAGGCAGCCAGTCTCTGCAAACTGGTATACGAACACACACACACCAGCAGTAAACAAGTGCTTCTCTCCTAGCTGGGAAAGGATGGGTATCAAGACAACTGGCATTTCTTCAGCATCATATCCTATAAATGAGCTACAACAGGAACCTGGTCTTCAAGACTTCTCAAACAAAAGAGTTGTTCAATAAAATATGTTTGTATAAGCAGGAAGGAGTACACTCATTTCCTGAGCAGCACAAAGCATCAGCTAATTTCCTGAAGGTTTAGGTCATTTCAAGTATTTCCCATCTTGAATGGTCAACAGCTTCAGTAATGGGGAAAAGCCCTGGAGCATATGTCTGAGTGCCTTTCTCTGCAGAGTGCACACTTGGATGGCATTTATGTTGAGGCTATCAATATTTACTAAAGATGGCTGTAACATCACCTTGCTCTTGCTACATTAGTCATGAAGGACATAGACCACAAAAACATGACAGCAAATGGACTTATATTTAGCTCATGCTCCCAAGCCTGATGGAAAACCCATGGGATCCTCCTTCTCGCACAAGGACATTTCACAGTGTCACAGGGTTAGAAGGTAATTCAGGTTGGAAGAGACTCCCAGAAGTTTGTACTCCAACCTCCCACCTAAAGCAGGGTCAGCTCTGAGGTCAGATGTGGTTGCTCAAGGCTCTACCCAGTCAGGTCTTGAAAACCTCCATGGAGAGAGATGGCACAACCTCTCTGGGCAAGCTGTTACATTATTTGACTGTCTTCACAGAGAAAGTGTTCCTTATATCCAGTCCAAACCTCTCTTTTCAACTCATTTCAGCTGTTGTGTCTCGTTGTCCCTTCATGCACTGCTGTGAAGAGCTTAATTTCTTGATGACCTTCTTGTAGGCACTGGCAGCCTGCTGCTGGGTTCCTTCTCCAGGCTGAACAAGCCCAGCTTGACCACACCATTGCAGCCATTGCATGGGGCAGCTGTGACCCATAGCCTGGGATCCAGCCATCTGAGGACACTGAGGATGTGGTTGTCTTTGGCATTTTTAACTGAGGTAACAATTAATGCATGAATTCAGCACAAGAAAGCATCCGTGTGCCCAGAGTGAGCCAGAAGTGGAAGTTCGCGGCACTGCCCCTGTACAGCACATCCTGCCAACACCATTTCTTTACTTTCCTTAAATAAGGAAAAGAAGCTCAAGAAGGAAATTTCAGGTATGATTCCCGCTTCTACATGTTTCAATTTTTTTTTTTTTCTGCTTTAAGTGTAAGTTTGAGATGGGCTTAAAGCAAACTCCCAAAGACAAATCCTGCTGAATGCCACAGGGATTGAATTCCACACCTCTCCATTTATCTGCCCTCTTTCCTTACAATAAGCTGACCAACATCCCCAGATTTCCTGCATCCTAAATGTAGGAGTCCAGGCATCCAAATCCACTCTCACTTTTTTTTTTTTTTATTTCCAAAGCAGGTCTCTCATCCTAGCTACCATTTTTCTTCATGTCAGGCTTTTACCATTTACAACCTAAACTAAACTAGGTGTTCTCTAACCTCGTTTTATTTCAGCACTAATCACATCAGTATCTGCACCCAGGTCCCTTTAGGAGATGGCCCGGAGAGATCACAGAGCTGCTGCCAGCCAACTGAGCTGCAGGACTCATATTTAGAAATAACTGATCTCTCCTCCTGTCTGCTTTAGGAACCTTTGTGGAGTCTTCAAGGAATTTAAGTGTCATCTGAAATGCAATCACAGAGCAAGACTGCAATGGACTTAACACACTGATTGAAACCAAAGCTGAATGCTCTATAGCAACCACCCTGAGTGTATCCAGTAGAGACCAGCTTCCATAAAAGCAGCTGGCTGTCCAGTCCTTTTAAAATCAGACCACTTATTTAGGCACCCAGTTAGAGAATTGGGAGATTTTTTCCAGGCAGTATTGGCATGGATGTGCACGTCTCAGTGACCATTTTATTTTATTTCAATTTTCATTGCAAATCTCTTATGCTCATTCTGAAATAAAATGGCCATCAGGCAGATCAGGAGACTAAGGAAATTACCCAGAACATGATAAAGAGCAATAGTAGCAGTTATTATCCACTGCACCAGCAGAAGAATGTGCACACTCAGGTTATTTATGAAGAGGTGGCGCTGTCTGAAGCAGATGCCCAGCTGCCAACACACACATTTTATCATAATGCCCCTAACATTTACAGCTTTTCTTAAATCCCCACGTCCTGGATTCACAGGCACTGAGAGATTTTTAGATTCTAAAATGCTCCAATTTCCAAGTCAGTCTTATACACTGACACACACATTTTGGACATATAGCATCAGCTTGAATAAGGAAATGTGTTTTTCAAAATACGCTAGGTATCTCTTTAAGACTGCAATTAGAACCTGAGTTTAAAACCACCTCCAGGCAACCTTCAAGTTTTGCAGACATAATTATCTGTGGATGCAAAGCTAGAGGCTGTTTATGAACAGGAGGCCTTTAATGTTTTATTTTCTGGCTGCACATCCTGTAGTTTTCTGTATCCTGTTAATGTGGATATTTTCCCCAGCATTAATGGAGACTGCCCTTTGTGAGGCGCTGAGTTAGTCTCAAGAAGTGCACTCTGCTACAAAGTGGAATATGTCCAGGAATGAAAAGGCTGTAAACAACTATTTATTCCACTTCCACTGCAGATCTAGAAGGTTCTGTTCAAAACAGAAACTAAACCATGTCTCAGACACACCCTCCTGCAACCAGCGTGGTTATGACTAACACAGAGGCCCAGGATTTCTGTCAGCATCAGTCCTGGCCAGCCTACTGCAGTGGGAAGGCAGCTCTTGCCTGGACTTTCCTGCTAGGCAGCCCTATTCTGGGATGCTCCTGGCTGATGGCCACTCTTCTGAGTTTGGGATTAAAGGCATAAAGCAGAATTAGATCCTACTACATTAGGATCTAATTAGGCTTACTGAATTAGATCCAAGTTAGGATAGCAAGGTGAGACACCCTGTGTGCAGTGCTGCCAAGTCAGACAGTCTTCTCTCTTGCCTATAGCCTCATAGGAACTCCAGGCCCATGGATGCTGCAGCTAATGAGAATCTTCAACAACACAACAGTCACTGCAGCAGTGGCTACGACAAGCTAGAGGTGGGATGGAAAGACTCCATTGCACAACCTCTTGACAAGTCGATAGGAGCTTCTCTGTGGCAGGTAAAACTCTGACAACAAACCTGGCCCAAGCAAGTAGGATGAAGCCTCCCTAGAGATGAGGTACCACTGCACCACATGAATAAGAAATCCAAGTACGCCTAGTCATTTGCTTATGCTGCCCAGGAAGTATCACTGCCTGCAGACGCCTCTGTCCTCTTCCTCACAGTTAGGTGCCAGGACACAGCTGGGGTACCCCCAAGCACTTAGTCAAAGCTGTGAATGTCAGCTGGGCCCTTCCCAGGTTTAGGGGCACCCATAACTTCACTTGTGGAAAACAAGTCAGAGCATGTGTAACACTGACTGCATTCACTTCATTCATGTAGAATCTTCATTTGGTATATGGGAGAAAGGGGACAGACAGATCTGTGAACAAAGGGCTCAGTCCTGACCCTGCCTGCAAGGGAAGAGCACAAGCATGACTTTCTGCAGACTGTGGCATCCCAAGGAGGTTAGGTGCCCCAGTGAAGAGATCTCTACTGCTTAGACTGGGAGAGACAAATTCACAGCCTGAATAAGTGTATCAGTGAAATGAATTTTTTGCTATTACATAAAGGTTAAACTGCAATAAAGTTGCCAAGGCATCAATTCAATGATAGAGATATATAAAGGCCATCTTTTTGCTGGAGTAATTTGGCCAAACTGCACAGACTTTCCAATTTATACCAGCAAAACATAAAGCCCATGGTGGCTGAGCAATGTGGTCTTACAGTACAAAACCAGTGTTGATGGATAGCTACATGCCCTGGCTACTTGCCAGGCCCAAATTAGCCATCTGAGCTACTAGGATGGATGGCTAGGGGCAAAAATATAGCTGCCATCACCTCAGTATTAGGACTGGTCTAAGTATTTCATTACTCAACCATTACTCTTGAAGACAGCCTCACACAGTGGGAAAATGTTGTTTGTATTTAATTGGAACAAAGTTCTATTGGCTGACTCTGGGCATATGACTATAATTGATTTTTTAAGATAAAAATAAGTATATAACCACCTTATTCTATTGCTTCTTTATACCTTAGAGGTTCAGAACCAATCATAGAATCATAGAATCATAGAATGGTTAGAGTTGGAAGGGACCTTCAAAGGTCATCTAGTCCAACTCCCCTGCAAGGAGCAGGGACATCCCCAACTAGATCAGGTTGCTCAGAGCCTCATCCAGCCTGGCCTTGAACGTTTCCAGGGATGGGGCATCCACCACCTCTCTGGGCAACCTGTGCCAGTGTTCTACAACTCTCATTGTAAAAAATTTCTTCCAAATACCTAAACTGAATCTACCTTCCTCTATTTTAAAACCATTACCCCTTGTCCTAGCACAACAGGCCCTACTGAACAGCCTCTCCCCATCTTTCTTATGAGCCCCCTTGAGGTACTGGAAGACTGCTATAAGGTCTCCCCGGAGCCTCCTTTTCTCCAGGCTGAACAGCCCCAACTCTCTCAGCCTGTCCTCATAGGAAAGGTGCTCCAGCCCTCTGATCATCTTCGTGGCCTCCTCTGGACCTTTTCCAGCTGGTCCATGTCCTTCTTATGTTGGGGTCTCCAGAACTGGACACAGTACTCCAGGTGGGGTCTCACCAGGGCAGAGTAGAGGGGGAGAATCACCTCCCTCAACCTGCTGGCCACGCTTCTCTTGATGCAGCCCAGGATGTGGTTGGCCTTCTGGGCTGCAAGAGCTCGTTGCCGGCTCATGTTGAGCTTCTCGTCCACCAGCACTCCCAAGTCCTTCTCCTCAGGGCTGCTCTCAATCCATTCTCTGCCCAGCCTGTATTTGTGCTTGGGATTGCCACAACCCAGGTGCAGGACCTTGCACTTGGCCTGGTTAACTTCATGAGGCATGGGCCCACCTCTCCAGCCTGTCAAGGTCCCTCTGGATGGCATCCCTCCCTTCCAGCATGTCGATGGCAACACACAGCTTGGTGTCATCAGCGAACTTGCTGAGGGTGCACTCTATCCCACTGTCCATGTCGCCGACAAAGATGATGAACAGGGCCGGGCCCAACACGGACCCCTGAGGGACGCCACTTGTGACCGGTCTCCACTTGGATATCGAGCCATTGACCACCACTCTCTGAGTGCGGCCATCCAGCCAACTCCTTATCCACTGAGTTGTCCATCCATCAAACCCATATCTCTCTAGTTTAGAGAGAAGGATGTCGTGCAGGACAGTGTCAAAAGCTTTGCACAAGTCCAGGTAGATGATATCCATTGCTCATCCCTTGTCCATCCATGCTGTCACCCCGTCATAGAAGGTCACCAAATTGGTCAGGCACGATCTGCCCTTGGTGAAGCCATGTTGGCTGTCACCAACCACCAATGCCTGGTGTCAGCTTGTACTAGTGGTGCTCTGATCTGGAGTGTCATCTCTCCATCCCCAGGTGTGCACTAGTTAATAAACTGATTTCACATAGAGGGAGTTAAGTGTTTTTCTCCTGGCTGCACACCTGCACTGATGCGGTCAACAACAGAGCAAGCAGGGACTTGCAAGCATTTGCAACGTCTACCTTAATGCACCAGGAGCAGTGCTGAGAAGGAGTGAGCAATTCATGCCCAGCGATATCCATGCCAACGGCAGGAAAGCATAGAAAAAAGCAGCCTGTTCCCCGAACTCTGCTTTCCTCTCTGTCCTCCAAGTACCTCCATACCTGGAGTAACAGGAACAAATTAGAACTGCAGGGAGGTTTGGCTTGCTTATGCTAGAGGTTTGGGTGCCTTGGCCCCCAAGAAGCACCTGTGCTTAGAGGAGAGGGCCCACATGCTTTTCTGATGGGTTGTTTAAGGCTGCAGTGAGATGTGCAGGTGATCCTCAGCATCTGTTAAAAGCCCTCTGATTTGTGATTTAACATCAGCTGTTTTGCATGATTGGGCTGCACCTGAGATATTTCTAGCCTTGTTTCTTGTAGGGATGTAGCAGACCTTAGGGGGAGAAGGAGTAAGAAATGTTGCTACCCATGTCTCTTCATCTCTGTTGCTTTATGACTTCTGTGTCCTCTGTAATCAGACTAAGCAAAAAGGAATTAATAGTTTTAGGGTCCTGAGCTACCAAAATGATCCTGCCATCCTAAGACAAGCAGCTCAGGCAAGCTGCAGCCAGCTCAGCCTGTCACTGTTGTGGATTCCTGCTGGTGAGGGATCTGCAGCTCCTTGACATGCTTGGCCAGGATTGGGCTGACCTATCCCCATGCTCAACCTTAATCTCCCTTGACTTTCTCTCAGCTCAAATCAGAGCAGTGTTGCTGTCAGCCTCTCACCTTGCCATTAGCAGTGACTGCAGCGAAGACCGTGGAGGAGTAAGGGGCCCATGCAACATCCCCTACAGCAGAACGCAGGTCATAAACAAACATTGGAGTCCTGTGAAAAAAAGACCCAGGGAAAAGAACTCATTTAAACACATGCAACTCTGGACATGAAAGTTATAAACACTTTGATGCTGCAGCCTGTGTTGTTCAAGGCCAGCTGCAGAAGTGGGAGATGAGGTAATTTCTCAATGTCAGATACCAGGCAGGGTCTGAGCCAAAGGCAAAATAAAGTTGAGCATCAACCCAAATGGGTCAGGATTGGTCCTGCTACAATGAGAAGAAAGGTAGCATGTTTCTTTTTTTCTGAAAGCATTTTGAAAGCTTCCCTCCAACACATACAACAGTCTCTGGTTAATAATCATACAGGAAAAAGTTATTTTCCCTCTCTGGACTCCTGACAACAACATTGAATATTAGAGCAGTATTGTCAAGAGGAAATATTTGACTGATTTACAAAAAAAAAAAATTGATTTCCTGATTTAAACCAGACATTCCTCAAACACTAACCCTGAACTTCATTACATATTTTCAAATGCTTTTTTTTTTTTTTTTTTTTTTTGCCTCTCTTGGTCTTTGGAGATGTCTGGCCCCTGAGGCCGTAAGCCAGCCTCTGACATTTAACTATAGCATTGCTGCAGAAGAATAACCTTGTCACAGTAGGTCCTGCCTGAAGAAAGCCAAGTCCGAAGCAAAGCAGCCCAAGCCTGTGCTGAACTGCAGTGCTTGGCAAGTCCTGGGCCAGCCAATGCTGAATTGTATAGCTTATGTCTGGGGAGTACAAATCTGAGTCATCAGCCCCCAAAACAGAGATAAGAGAGCAAATAGCAATGTCAATATCTAAGAGAGAAACTGAGACTGAGGTACAAGCAGGGTCAACATGTGTGGCTGGCATGTCAGGCTGGACCTCCTCGCCCGCGCCAGGACCCAGCAGGACCTACTTGATGGTGTGATCCCAGATCTTGACTGTCCAGTCAGAGCTGCAGGAAATGAAGACTTTCAAGTGGTAGGGATTCCAGCTGACTGAGTCCACGGCCATGTGATGAGCTTCAAACACATCCAGAAACTGGCTTGAATAGCATTTTGAACACTGTAATGGAAAGAACTAGTCAGTAATCAGAGCTAGATCTTGTTCTGGAGCACATATTCCTGCAGAAAGATGCCTTTGAATACTCATATGGCCTTCTAGGCTCTTCTGGGCTGGCTGGGAAGAGGCATCTGGTACTTAAAGGTGCTACAGAAACTAAATAATTTAGCACACGCTGTTTCACCCCACTTGCAGGCAACACCAAGCTCCTCTTTCTGATACACAGAGGTAGGAAATGAAGTTATCTGGTTGGATTTACAGCCAGAGCCAGGCTCCAGAGCCCATTCTCCACTGCAAGAGCTCCATTGCCTTCCTGCCAGTCTGAGCTCCCACCATGCCTCTGTAAAAGGCTCTTGAGAAAGGCAGAGAACAATAGCTCTTGCATTGCTCAGGAGCACACAGCACTGTGTGCATTTGAAGTGCTGCAATTAAAATCTCCAGTGTTGGTGCTCTAAGCAAAAGAACGACCTATCAGACCCTTTGGCTTTAAGGATTTGAAGAACATGCCGAAAGTCCCTTCCCTGCCATCACCCTGCGACAGCCTGCTCTGAGAGCCTGCCTCACCACACAGGTCTGCAGCTCTTTCTTCTGTGCCACTTGTGACTTCCCGAAGGGGTGTGAGAACTACAAGAGGCTGGCCAGCACTCAGGCATGTCCCCGACAGGCTGGTGGGCCATCCTGTACCCCAGCCAGCAGCCTGTGAAGTGGACAAACCTGGCATATGGATGCAAGGGTCAGGCCAGGAGCATCACAGCAGTGGGTGACACTAAATGACAAAATGTAGGATGTGTGCAAGAGGTGCAAAACATTCAGGAACCTTGGAAAAGTCACTTTGTGTGTAAGCCCCTGAAGGAGGGGAGAAATTATAATCTGCTTCTCTGCATGAGCAGAATATGGGACTCAATACAGATTGTCCGTTCTGTGTTCACAGAAAAATGAGGTTATCCTCCCCAAACCTCCTCACCTTCAAGGGGACTGGAGGCTTCCTTTGTTAGCAACAAGGACCTGATCTCACACAAAATGTCCTCTTAGTTGTGTTCTCACACACAACCTGTATCCACACAGCAGGTTGGGGTTGGCTTCAGGACTTTTTGTCAATCTGCCTCTGTACTGTCACTACAAGGACTTTTCAGCACCTTCCATTACTCCCTAATAAATGCAGCAACACATTATCTGCCTGAGCAGCAGGATTGCTGAAGTGTTACATGACCTTAATTCTTCCAAACCAAAGTTCTAACTAATCATGAGGCTTAACTGTTTATTACACATGACACTCACTGCCTGGGTACCCAGACCTGTTTTCTTCCAATGCCTTTGTGCACTGGGGCAAGTACTGGATTGAGGGTGGTAAACTATTCAAACAGCAGCAGCTCTTGCATCCCTGGGAGGCTTGCTGTGGTAGGAAACAGAAAAACAAAAAGTGGCTCATGTCCCACTGAAATTTACTGAGAGTGTCCATAGCTTGCTAATAGTTTGGTGCATACCTTATCTCTGAGTCACTGTCCCTGTGTGTAATTATGGTACTGAAATCTCCTTTAATGCATGTTTCATAACTTTACTTCATAATTCTTAATGTTCAGCCACCAGGAAAACTGGTACTTGGCTTGTTTCAAAAGTCACTTTGCTGGGAACAGACAGTATGGGTCACAAGTAATTAATACAAGAGAGAAGCTGCTTTATCCATCTGTCCTTCCAAGTGTGTGGTCTCTAATACCTGAGGACTTTGATGAATGAGATCCTAACCAGATTTGTCTGCATCCAACAGAAGTGTAATGCTCCGTGCTCTGTTTTTAAAAGCCATGTTGGGGATGAGCCCTTGGTCAGTGCAGCTCTCCGGGCACTGGCATGGGAGGCTCATTGTGCTCTGGGATGTGCTGATCCACAGCACTGGCTTAGCAGTCTGCAAGTCTGGCCTAGGTTAGTCTGCAAGTTTTCCTATCAAATCCACAGCAATAACGATTCTGTAGGGCAGATGCCTGTCTGTGTCCCTTATGAGAAATGAACCCTGCATGCTTGCTTTAGCCTAAAGCCATATACCATGATCTGGCAGTGCCTGCCAGCACCACATCATGTTCATATGAGCCTTTGGTATCATCTCGGGTATATGAGACAGGGCCATGCTCTTCCCAAGATGCATTTTGAAGAAACACCACAAACTTGAGAAAAAGCTCAGAAAGAAGTTTAACTTTAAGAATAAAAGAGTTGCTGAGCTAACTAGAACTGCTGGCAAAATCTTTCCCTACTATTCACTTTAAAAACCTTACAGTTATTAGACACATCAGGATGAAAACAAAACCACTTGGAAAATGTGACATTTAACTCCTGACAAGACAGCTTTGAAAAGGATGAGTAGACTCAGGGAGCAGGCATTTGTGCAGCCTGTCTGATCTTCAAGAGCACTGCTCCAATTTGCTGAGAGTGCTTTTCTCCTGTTTGAGTGGTGGTAGATGTGTGTGAATAGTAAATTGTATTTTTATGATGGGACAGGAAAACAAGAATGCTTCCATGGCAATACAGGAAGCCAGTACAAAGGTAAGTGGTGACAGGGCTACAAAACATAGGGGAGGAATACCAGGAGGAAAGGAGAACTCCAAGGACACAAAACCTAGGGATAATCTTCATTAACAGCACTTCAGTTTATGCTAGACGTTAGCGTGAGACAAAACTCCCCCACATCCATGGTGAATGGACGGGTATTAGCATTCTCATAATGTAAAGGGTTTCTTTAGTTCACCAACAGAAACTCTAGGCAGTACAGAAGTCAAAAAATAATCTTTCTCAAAGGAGGTTTGTATCTGGCAATAGAAAGAGTACTGCCCAACACTGGCACTCCTAGGCAGATCAGGACACCCAGCTGCTCTTCAGAAACCACTGACACAAAT
This sequence comes from Chlamydotis macqueenii, assembly GCF_036417535.1. Lineage (NCBI taxonomy): Eukaryota > Metazoa > Chordata > Aves > Otidiformes > Otididae > Chlamydotis > Chlamydotis macqueenii. The sequence goes on along the minus strand of NC_141593.1, from coordinate 8,586,477 downwards.
GTGTCCTGTGTTGTTGTGGACAGCTGCTACCGGCAACACCAGAGGTCTCCTTGGTTTTTGCTCAGTGCCTTCTTGTAGACAACTGCAACAGAAATGCTAAGATCTGTAGAAAGGCTTACAAATGGAAATAGAGGCATGTGAATGCATTGGGAGAGACACCAGCACATGGTCACAGAAAGAACCTGTGTTAATTGCTGACAAATGAAGTCAGTCAAGTGACAAGCGGACAGAACAAACAGAAGCTCCAAAGATAACATGGTGAGGTGAGAAACAGAACTCAAACCATAAAATATCCAGACAAGGAAAACAACTTTGCCTAAGACAAAGCAAGACTAGACACTGAAGTAAACAATCTCTTCATTACTAAAGGGTGACTGGAAGTTGGAGCCTGTCCAGAAAGTAGTTTGCCATCATCTTTTAAGCAATACCCAAGAGATGTGATAAGGACTCAACAGCTAGCATCTTTTGTCATCCACATAACCACAAGAAATCCTGTCCTGACCACACAGATAAAAATGTCCCAGTGCTTAGTATGAGAGAATGAGTATGAGTGAAACTAGTTTTATTTAAAATTAGAATTACCTTTTCCTTCTATACAATCTTGCACTGAGTTTTATTACATTCGTTACACTCTCAAGCAAACTGCCTGAGACTGAAAAAAAACCCCTTTCTTACATGAATATATTCAAATCTCATCACAATGTTTCTGATGAAGCCCTGATTATTAAGAAGTAATTCTGATCAAAGAGTTGAAGCCACAATAGTGTTTCAGTATGAATCTCATACCATACCAAAGCTGAACAATTCCTAAACAGCAAATAAGATATGCAAAGAGGCAGTTTTGCACTACAGAATCACATTAATGCAGAAACAGTTTGTCCTCTATGTAAAAGGGCAATAGATAGGTCTGTGTGTAATTAAGATAATGATTTCTTGGCTTCAAAAACATTATTAAATAGGCCATTTTAAAAATTTCACAATAATTGTTCTGCAGACAAAGAATTAACATATTATCATGCTATTTGTGGGCATGCCTGGTCTCTGAAAAAAAATGCTGTCACTGTCCTCAGCATCCGAGAGGCTCTGGGAGGCAGTCCACAGACAGCTCCAGTAACGGGTTCAGACATGCAGTGTTTCAGTAAAGGGTGCGATGAAGGTGTGTGGTAGTCCTTGAGAAATGTCTGGAGCAGCAGTTGATCCCAAAACCTTTGAAACTGTTTGTAGCAAACTCTCAGGGGATGCTAAGGGTGGAAGCACCCTTCTCCCTGTTTTTGTGGATACTATGGAGGCGTGCTTGTGCTAGAGACTCAAGAATTCTCTTCCCAGTGTTAGCCCATACAATCTGATGGAAGACTGTCTCTTCCTGCCCATCGGAACAGCTGAGTTTTATAGGGCATTGTTGCACAATGTAAGAGTGGTCCCACTTTTCACTAAGTGATTCCTCATCAATTCAAGAATGTTTTGTTGCTTACCCATAACCCTGAAATCAGCCTTAGCACCAATAAAAGAGAAGATGCTGTATAACAGTATCTCTCTGCATTTGTCCGTCCAAGAAGTAGTTAAAATATCTGTGTTGCTTCATGGCTGAGACCACTCCTTATGTTAAAACCCCATCCTTGTTATAGTTTCACTGAAGACCATCCAAGGGAGGAATACCTACAGCTTTGTCAATGCAAATGCTGCCAAATTCTGTTCCTGTTCAGTCCTCCTCCATGAAGGATTTCCTTTGCTATGTAACTCAGCCAGGACACCAGCCTGAACATTCTCCTGCAGGTTAAGTGATGGACCCCACCTAATGCTGACAGCTGCTGTCATACTCACTGACATCCATCACTCACCTAACTATAAAGGAAGTTAAAACATGTGATTCCTTACTGCCTTTTTATCAGGACTAGACACAGCAGGACTAAAACAATTTGAAGTACAATACCCAGGGTACCAACTTCCATGGGAAACCAGTCAAATCAGAACACCTGCCCATGACTGAACAGATGCTTTGTGTGAAGAAAGCATCAACAAAAAGCCATTGTGCCTACCTCACTGCACATCCCTTCCCAACTTCTCCCACCTCCCTTCTGCACCTGTCTTGTCCAATGCAAGTGAGCATTGCTCAGAAATCCTCCCTACAAACCGCCTGGCAGAGAGAGAGATTACAATCACCATCATCCCTCTGGAATGGTGATTGTAAATGATTTATATTGATTTCAGAATACAATTTCCTTTGGATTCTTTTCCCCTATTTTGTTTCCCTTTTGCAAGCAGGACATGGGGAAGGAGCTTACAGCATTCTCTAGGCATGGCTGGATGGATGTGCTCTGCACATCAGCCTCCTGCTGATGGTCCACTCGCCACACTGAAGGGCTCTGACCACAATATTAACAAGCCCCAAAGCCAGCTCAGAGGAATGCTGTGCAAACAAAAGTTATATAAGCAAGCAGCTACTGACTTTATTTCCAAGGCTAAATACAGCAAAGCTGAAAAACTTCCTATTTTTAGCTTGACTTCTTAAGAAAACACAATGTCTGTGTCCTGCTCTCTGCTTGTCTATCCTCCCAAACTTTTGACCTCACTGGCAATTTCAGTTAAAGCTGGCTGCATATGGGACTTGGTAATATTAAGGTCTTACATATCTATAAAAAGGGACGGCCATGCAGGGCAAACATCTGGGCAGTGCCCTCATCCCAGGAAGGGCAAGCAAAGCTTGGCTGCTGCCCTCACCACATGCCTGGAGCTGTCTGGCCGACAGCTCCCAGCCGGTGCTGGGCACCAAGACCTTAGGCTGCAGGAGGGCACTGGAGGGGAGGTAGCAACCACTGTCTGCAGCAACCAAGGGTTATAGTTATCACTGAGCTGAGGGACAGCATGGTGGTGATCAGAGGAAGGCAGGGTTAGAGCAGACAGTGAAAAACTGGACACAGGAGGGCAAGGAGAAAGTGGGACTGGGGAAAGGATCTGGAATGTAATCGTGGAACAGAAGGGCTGTTGGACATCAATCCATAGGAAACAAGGCTTCATTAGCCTCACTGCCCATGGAATAACAGATCCAAAAAGGGAAAAAGATGAGATTTTTCCTGCCATTTCTCCATAGCCACGAGGACAGAGGATCAATGGCTTTTAACTTCGGTTCTGATCATAGTTAGCACCTCACTCACACAGCTGCAATCTGCAAAGCATTCTGGGATGCACTTTGCATGAAAAACGTTTCTGCAAAATAAGGCCTTAATTGGGTCTGTGCAGAGAGCTTCCTGTGACCTTCTGTGGTTCTGTGCTGGTCTCAAGTTCACCACAGGGATCTGCTGGCACGACCAGCCTCTGAAGCTGCACTTTGTTGCTGCCTGAGCAAACAGTTAAGATGATGAACCTGAAAGACTAGCACAGGTCAGGGAATGTAAAACAAGGGACAAAGAAACCATTCTTACCTTATAGATCTTTCCCTCTTCAGTACCAACGAGAAACAAATAGTCTATCTTTTTGTGAAAATCAAATGATGTCCCGCTGCCTGTTAACAGAAGAGAGGTCTGTCAGATGGAGAATCAGTTCACCTGGGCAGTACACGCTCCCTGCCTATGGTACACACGCACTGCCAGCGTTTTCAGAAGTGATTTATTAGCCAGAAGCTCCCAAAAGAAATTAGAGCCACCCCTTCTGCAAACACTTTCCAAGCTATGCCTGTCCCCAAGACCTGCAGTTTGAAAAGCCAACATAAATAAAAGAAAAAGGGAACTGGAATTATTGGAAGGGAATTAGAAGAACAGATTAGCCTGGGATTCACTTTGGTAAGAATGTAAAATGCCTGGTACAAATATAAGAGTTAAGAGGACCAGGCCTGCCTGCTATTGGGGAAGAACAGATCTTTTCTGTTTGTTTAGTATTCACAAAAATATAAATTGTTTCCCATGCATAAAAGGGCCCAGAGAGGAAACATCACACCATACCTCCCTGTGCCCTTTTCATCCTTAGCTGAGAAGTCATTTAGCAGGCTTATTTAGCAAAGCCAATAGAAAAGGATGTGATTTGGGAAGAAATAGTCTGCCAAACACAGAGGGGTCCTCTTGCCTTCAAAAGCCCTGAATTGAGCAATAATGTGACCTGTGTTTAAAACAGGGGTCAACCACAACAGGATGTGACTCCTTGAGATTTTCTGGCTTCTGCTCCTGAGGCAGGTACAACATCATCCAAGAAAGCCAACTCACATGGTGGTGAAAAAAAATTTCAGCAGGGTCCTTGAGCAGAAGATGGGATGTCTGCTGAGTGCCAGAGCAACCTGGGGCTGTTGAGCAGCAGGGACACCCACAGTAATCATCAGATGAGAAACAGGAATCAGCAGACAAGGCTCAGGACCACACAGTCACAGAGAACTTTCTGCAAAGGCAGCTGTCTTAAACATTGTTTTAAATGTTAACAAAATGTAGTCCTCAAAGGAATTGTTAAGGTCGTTTCAACCCTGTAATACTGTCTGCATTTTTAACATTTAAATAGATTGTTAAATATTCATCATAAGTCTTTGAAAATCCATTTTCCATTAACAAATAATCCCAAAGCCCCTGGGAATTCTGCAATGTACTGCTTTCGCTGGTCTCTTACAACCTATGTGGCAATGCAAACCTTCTCACAAAAAAAAATTTCAGTAGTTACTAGCCTAGAAACACAGCAATCCTTAAATGCAGAGCAAGTGCCTTGTCCAAACACAGGCTACAGCTTCACAGCCAAAACCAGGTGCAGTAGGATGATTAGGGGATTCCTCCAGGCTCCCTGAGTAGTTCAGGACCTCCAGAGCTGACTCATCCCATCCTATCTCAAACACAGGATGGTCAGGATGAGGGGCTTCAGCCTAGAAGGACTGCACTGTCTCCAACTCCTATGGAAGGAGCCTAACATAGTAGCTCAGAACAGATGCTCTGCTTTTAGAGAGCCAAAACCTGATGAGGCACATCCCACCACTGGCTGGATGAGCTGTGCACTCAGGACAGGGCAAAGGTTGCTTTCCACCTTGGTTTGGCCAGTCCAGATCAATGTCTGGCAGGAAGAAGAAAACTGACTTAATTTTGACAAATATAGGTAATGTTTATGCCTTGTCTGTATTGGAATACCCCAGTAAAATGAACATTTTTTAAATTAATGTTCATCTTTTTCTGCAAGTAAAGGCAAGATATCACCAGCAAAACTTGACTCAATTAGTAGCCACTGCTCCAGAGAGACTTTGCCTTACTACATCACAAAAGCAAGGAGGCGTAACCCTTCTTTAGCTCCTTTCCATCTCGACATCTCACTCCCAATTTAATTCCCCAGAATGACTGATTAGAGGCTTTGTGTCAGTAATAAATCAGCATGGCAAGGACTTGGGCTCCTACCAAGGATTTGCAGCTGCAGCCCCTCTGGCTCCTGCATCGTTGTTCCCTCTACTGCCAGCTTGATGACATCTGTATGAACTAGCTCATTCTGCAGGCAGAGGAGATTCCACATGAATAACAGGCTTTACAGAAACAATACAGAGACATTCAGTACTCTGAAATGGCAAATTTTATGGAGGAATTTTAAAAAGCTGTCCAAAAGTTGCTTAATGTTTCATGCTCGCACTTGGCAACTTGCTAACGTGCTGCTTTACATAAAACTTGCAGGAAACTGATGCTTTGGTGCACTGGTACTGAGAGCCACTGGTACGTCACCCAGGAACATGCAGCTAACCTGGAAAGCTTTGGGTTTCAGGGTTGATATTTTTCCGTGGAGGCTGACATTGTCAGCTGAAATCATCGTGCTACATGAAATCACCCTGCTTAGTTTGACTACTGCATATTATCATGGAGCTAACTAAAACCCACACTAACGGATAGTAACTTACCACCTTGCCAGTCTTTGCTTCTTACCATCTTCCTGTTATTCCTGGAGCAGCCTCAGTTCCAGTACTCACAACCTCACCGGCTCTGAGATTCAAGTAACAACATCCAGCAAGCAGCTCCCCCAAGGGAAAAGTGCCCAGTGTTGCTGTTATCAGCAGAGCTCTAAAGAGCTCCCATTGCGGGCCACGACACTGCTGTGCTAGGTACAGTATCAACACAGGGCAAAGAGGCTGTGTCCCAAAGAGTTTACAGTCAAAGTGGGAGACAAAACACAGATGAAAATAGATACAACGTGGGTGAGGATGAGGAAAGGACGAGAGGGCAAAGATCTGTTCTTAGACTAGCTTTGGGAATTAAAATACCACTGCAGAATGGCGTTGGTTGTGAATATAAGAATACCCTGGGGCTGATAAGAAGAACAAAGAACTAAAGATTAAATTAGTGAGCAGTGTGGGCTGAGGACTGGATGTTTTCATGAATCTGCAGATTTCCCAGTGGAGCGCTGTGAGAACAAAACATAACTTAGCTCAGTGAATCAAGCTTTAGTTGGAGCTTCTCTAAGCCCAGAGCAGGACTCAGGTGGAAAAAGAGATTCAGCCTGGCAAAGCCAATCCCAGGAAACTGCATGTTCAGGAAGGTGGGAGAAGACCTTGTGAGCATCTGTTCAGTACTGCAATTCAGAGGGGGCAGTATTCTGGAAGATATTTTTAAAATATTTTTGGGGTACAGATTTACAGAAGGATCAAGAAAGGTCAATACTTATAAAATAATTTACTTTCTTCTCACTAATTTGCACTGCCGCATACCTACATACCCTGGCTTATTGATGGCAGTAACTGTTCTGTGAGAGAGCAGCAAGAAGCAGGACAGACTCCTGCAGCCTGCAGGGTCCCACCTTCTGTTAGTGATTCTTCTTGTAGCACGTGGGTTACATCAAGTTGGATTCAGTGGGCAAAGGCAGGAGTGATGCTAAGAAGGCGGCCATATATATGCTGGTGTATGTGTGTAAGAATCGGTGTCCAGAGCACCCAGGAAAAGAGCATATTCCACGTGCTGCTTGCTGCCCATCCAAACAGGAGAGCTGGGAGTGCACTCAGGACATGCTGAGCAGGCACTTCCCTCTGCTCAGGTTCCCAGGTCTGCCTGCTCTCCAGAGGGTATCTACCATGTCCAATCCACGTTTGGTTGCCACACAAGTCTGAAGAGCAGCTTTGGAGCTGCCTGCAGCTGATCATGTTGATATACCTGGTGTGTCTAGGAGAGGTCAGATGCATGATCTAGGCAGGCACAGAGATATGCTAGCACTCTTACTCTCTGTTCTAGTAGAAAGGCAAACCACATGAGACCTTATCTCCAAGCACACACCTTCCTGTAGCCTTTCTCTGAAGATGCCTCCCAGCACCTCCACCTGGCTAAGGCCTCTGTGGACAGCTTCTGTAGCCTCTTGCCCTCACAAAGGATCTTACTTGTGTAGAATTCCCTGTTGTACTGCTTTGATTTTGTTCCCAGCTTTGCCATCTGGAACATGTATCTGTTCCTGGGGCTGTTTGTCACCACAGTCATTCACGTATTCCTCTGGGTAAACAGACTGTTGACAGTTTGTCCTTCCAGGAATACTAAATAATAATACGTTGCTTCTGCCTAACAGTTGTAAAGCACTTTGTAAGCAGTAGTGAACTAGGCCTTGCAGCTGCCTGTTTCCCTTTAGTTGCTATCAGCCTTAAGTGATGAAGGAGGCCCAGAGCTTTTCAGCAATTTAGCCCTAGCTCAAGTAGGAAGGGCTGCTTCCTAACTGAGATAGAGCTATGGCCACTGATCAAAACTGGGATTGCTGAGGATCAGTGTGAGAAGCAGTGCTAGGCTGTATCCCAACCAATTCCTTGATATGGCTCTGACAGCTCTCCTTTTTAACGGGCAGCACGCGCACCCAAGGTGGGAGAGTAGAGTCATCCAGATGCTGAAGTCCTGCATCCTTCCTCACCATTTTCTGCCCTCATGATGACCCAAAACCAAGCCAATAGCCTAACCACACACAGCTCACCTGCTGTCTCATGAAGTTTGTCCAAAGTCATTGTGGTCATTTCTAACAGAGACAATGACTATGGACAAGGCAGATCAACTGTCTCTAGCTAACATTTGACAGCTCTTCTATCCAAATTTTGAGTGCAGCTTGCCAAAGATTAATCTGGAAGTAAGAATGAATTTATGCACTTTCTGCTCTCGGCTTTGGAAGTGTCAAACAGCTATCAGTGTTTGAAGAAGCTTTACTTCTGGATAGTCCTGTCAAAAAGATTAATGAAGCTCTCTTTCATTTATGCCCTATTTGCACTATGGATTTGTGGAATAGAAGACCTCTGAAGTCTCTTAAATTTTGTTCTAAATAAAACCCAGTCACAGCTCTTTTGTAAAACTGGAATTTAAGCAGATTGTCCATTTCTCTTTGCTGGGTACCAAACCATAGATTGTAGCAAAACACCCTCAGCTGGATAGGTGTAACCTGCCAGGTCACCTCAACCAGATGTGTTTAGCTATAGGCATGTATTACTCACTTCAACATAAATCTTCTGGGTATTTCTATACAGGGAATAAAACAGGAGCTGAGTGCTGGGACAATGTTAGCCTGTCCCTGTCTAGGGAGCCTTGAGAGTTCTTTTGGGAGAAGGATTTGGGACACACTTGCAGGAGGGATTTTTGTATCTAAAGCTGCATATATGAACCTGGAGGGGTTTATAAAAGAGAAATTAATAATCAGTGCCATCTGCATGCACCTACCACGTTCATTAGAAGAGGCTCCTACTCCTGAAATGAACATGACTAAGATTTACTTATAATGTCTGACATGAATCCCTGCCCATGACAGCAAGGCTTAAAATTTTCAGAACCAACAAGCCCTGAGTAGCTTGATATAACAGGTTGAAAAAAATGAGCACCTAAGGATATATGGAAATTTCTTTGCTTGCTGGGGAATAACGGAACAGCTGCTTCAAACTCATATTTAGGGCAATTCAATTCTTTTTTAAGTAAAAGATTTTTAAATCTTCAAAATGTAAAAACAAATAGTCAACAGAAAAAAAAACGGACAATAGGGTTCAGAGACATAAATCTAAGGGTCACTTAGGGACATTAATATTAAGTTTCTATCAATGTACATACTCCAAAAGAAAAAGTGATCAAAGGCAGGGCATTCAAACAAGTTAACAGAGGTTGTCTTCAGTGTGAGCTGGCAGTCTCGTGGCAAACTCTGTCTGTCTGATTGCATGTTGCCATCCCACTGCAAATGTGAGCTTTCTCTGTGCTATTTTGGCTACAAGGGAAGAAATTTGCACCTTTTCTCTCCTATTCAGGATTGCAATCTGTAGGGGAGCACTTTGGGGGTGAAATTCTTGAAGCTGGGGAAGAAAGTAGATTATTCTGCTCTATATCTAGGTGACTCTTCTGGGACAAGGAAAATTTCAGAGCAAGGACTAGTCTTGAATTCCTGCAGCTGCGAAGCAGGAAAATTATCTCGCCTACACATGCCCATGGGGTGCTACAGGTGTAGGCATGATGAAAGTTAGGTTCTGACCAAGCAGTAGGCTGGTTCTGCTCCTTTCAGAGTTTAACATAGAGCCCCAGATCCATCTGTGACTGCACCTGCAATCTTTTGCTGCCATTTACTTTCAAACCTGTCTCATTATAAGTAAAAAATAAAAATGAAATTAAAGCATCATTGAACTTTGGAGGCAATTGTTTATAATTTGTCTAGGAAAAGAAATTGCCACCTATGGTTTACCTTAACTAAAGTCCATGAAACAATCCGCCCATCCGAGGAGACAGAGAAAAAGTTCAAATTGTTGTCCAAGTCGTCCTTTTGCCACTTGACCTTAAAACAAGAAGATAACCCCAGTAAGCACAGGGCACTCCGCATTAGCAGGACAGAGTCCCATGCCTTCAGCAAGTTCTTCTGAAATCCTTCCTAAAGAGCAGCTGGTTTCCACCCTAGAGACTTGTGCACAGCATGTATGAACACACTTACCTCCACAGGCAGTTTCAGAAGTGCCCCTAGCACTTGCATCACTCAATTTCCTGCAGGGATGCTCCAGAGAGGGAACAAAGCCTCACATCTGAGGGCTCTGCACCTACCCACAACTATCTCTGCCAGCAGCGACAGGAGCATTGCCATCACGGATGGGCCTTGTGAGATGTCTGAGTGACACGGCACTCTGCGCTACAGGACAACACCATCCCAGAGCTCCCTAAAACATCTCCAGAGAACACAAGCTGTGCCACAGAAAGGTCTCCAAGATGCTTGTGTATATCACTGACGCTGCACAAACTGACCCTTTCCTATTTGGCTAATGACTCCAAGTTCAGTGCCATATTGCTACCCTTCAGCCAGACAACCTCAAATTAGCTTTCTGTCCCTATGTGGGGTGCAAATGAACCCTTGCAAGCAATGTATGGCATGGGTCCTCAGTGTACTTCTGTTTCAGGGAGATGAAAATGTCTCCATTGAAACTGAAAACCTCCCTACACCTTCACAGCATTTGTCTGCCTGGTAAGGAGATTTGCCTTTTGACTGTGACAACTCAGCAGGAGGGATTAGAACTCAGATAAATGGCTTACAGTTTAGAAGAGACATTTCAGTTAGACCAAAAGCATTAAGAACGCTCGATTTTCAGATCTGAGAATTCAATCAGACTGAAGGGAAAAGGATGACTTGTCACTGTGCCTGTCAGCACACACTCCTGTGGGCATCTATCAGTTCAGGATGGGGACAAGCACTTCAGCAGGTCCTGTTGAGGTTTTCAAAGGCATATCTGTTCCTGTCCAAGCAGTGTAGCAGATACATCTCCCTAAACATCATCCCATAAACATGATAAACAGGCATGATTATCCTAGAGCTTACCAAATACTCTGTCTATGACCAGCTATTTATCTGGTATCTACTCCAGAAAACAAGCAGCATTTGCAATACTTTAATTACACAGACTGGGTATTCTGATGATACTTTCTTGGGAAAAGCAGTGTTAATTCTGTTTTGTAAAATTGTTTATATTGTGAAGTTCTGTGGAGCATGAAAATTCAACAAGAGACTCAGCAAGAGTAACTAACCCTCTAGTGAACAGGCTTCCAACACAGAACATACTATTCTGAGGAAGGAAAAATAAAACATAAAAGGAATCCATCTGAGAATACATCAAAAGGCTAGTTTCATATCCATAAGGTGCGACTGAAGAGTCTTGAGTGGCATATACCTTTGAACATCCTTGCACAGGAGAAATTGTAAGTCTCCAAGTGGAACCACTTCTGCTATCTTGCATTAAAGGAATGGTATAATTCTATATGGCCCAGAATAAAATGGCTAATGATGAAAGGACACGTTCAATGGCACATATGGAGAACAGTGATTTCCAAGGCTGGCTATCCTGCACAAAATATGCTGGTTATATCTATTCCAGGAACATTACCCTGGGATCATGACCTACCGCTGACAATGACCAGCAGCTCCTTCTGATGAAGGGGTTGGTGTAGTGAGGAGTTTTAATTCAAAGTAAGAAATGCAGAGTTCAGGGGAACTGGTTACAAACACATGCCCAGTGTGTCTTACATTGGGCATAGGAAAAGTGTCATGTTTCAAATGAGAGCTTTTTAAAATGTCACTCTGAAATTGTCTGATAATAAGATGTTTTTATTCATATGTCCAACACAGCCCTTCTCTAACTCATGTTCTTCCTCTTCAGCCTACTTTCCCAAATATTTGGGAAAAACAGTCACGCTTCCCAGCCTACCAAACTGACTTCGCTTGAGGCAGGGGATGCTATTTCTCCAGACAGTAAGTCCTATGAAAACACTGTGCAAAGGTTTTGCCATTGAAACCCGGGAGCCGTTAGCACAAGTGGCTCAGATATCCTTCACTGGGACGGGACTACACTGTAAGAAAAGGGGCTCTCCAGTATCTGAAATCTGCAGCCTGAACCCAAGAATGCCATGAGCTGCACGTGGAAGAGAAATGCAGGTGACACATACCTGTGTTGCAGTCAGTGTGAGTCTGAGCCTTCCTAAAGTCTAAAGCCACCATCCAGGTTGCTTACAACAATGCACGTGCGAGGATCAGGGCTGGTCCAGACCCTCTCTGAAGGGAGAGTCCAGCTTTGCCCCCTATGAGAGTGTACATCCAGGCACTCAATGGGGAGCTCTGCTCAAGCTGTGCAGTGCCAGCTGCAGCTGAGTTCTCAGCTCTGCTCTTGCCAAGTACAGTGTAGACATTTTGCACTCGAGCTAGAGCCAAGTGACAGCCCATCACATCAGTGGAAAATATATGGATGAAGGCCAAGCAGCTGGAGTCCACTTCCACCACCCTGTGCAGACACATCTCCGGAGTCCTCACATCTATGCTAACACAACGTGTTGCAGGAACCTTGTCTGGAGGTGACTGACAATGTAAGGTCTACCATGAGCTCATGGTTTGTTTTTTTTTTTTTTCCAAGCCAATTCCTTTCAGCATTCTCCAAGAAAACACATGTTCCCCAGGGTTTCCTCACTCTAAATACCCTCTCTCTGATGGAGATTTTTTCAAGTTTTCTACTATCAGTACTCAGTTAGATGTCACAACTACTTCTCTTCATCCATTACGCAGACAGGTTGAGTAATCAGCCCCAAAAAGCAAGTAGGCTGATTTGCTTGGGGTAGTCTTGCTCCAACATTCAAAGCAGTCAACAGTACCTGAGTTAGGTACATATTGTTTGAACACAGTCCCTCAAGGGCATCAGCATCTGCCCTCAGATGACTGTCAGCAGCTCTCAATGACGTTAGTTTGAACTTCAGAAAACAGAAACTGGCACTTAATACTTTCAATTTTCCTTCAACGCTTCTGACACCTTAATAGTGTTTATGATCTTTTTTCTCCTGATCTCTGAATCCCATGAATGCTTATTAGAGTAATTAGCCTTCATGATACTGCAATCAAATTGGGCATCTGCTCAGACCTGGCCTTTTCTATGCTCCCAGAGGCCCTTGAACGTGGCACAACCTCCTGTCATTGTCAGTATCTGTGCTGTGCGGGGTGGGCCATTTGACAAGAGAACCAGGCAATTGTGTGTGTAGTGGCAAGAAGTTAATTCTTTCCATAGCATGTGATAATCAACCCAGGATTTTGGCTGCATGACACAATTTACAGCAAAAGTTCAATTATGATACAGTAAGAGTAAAGAACCACATGAGAAAGGAAAGTGTGTGTAAACAGCAGAAAGGAGACAAGTAAACACAGAATGGCAAGTCATTTCCTGTGCCTGACCATGAGATGGGAACTGTAATAAAATCAGAGATCCACTGCTATTTTTCCAGTGTGATCTTTAACCTGACTATTTTGCAGTGCAAAATTAGTGTGTGAAACTCATTGCTGTTAGAAGAGCCTACCACTTTTTAATTTTTATTTCTTAAAATAAGTTTATTTATAAAGAAGTTGAGAATATTCAAAGCCCTATTTGTACATAGGAAAATAAGGATTAAAACCTGTGTGTTCACTACTATGTGTAGCAGGTTAGCAGGGCAATAATCCATTCATTCTTAGAAAGGGAATACTATCATTTTTGTCTATGGCAGCTGGTAATGGCTCCTGTCCGGTAGGAGATGAGACCATTTATCCAATGTGATTTGAAAATTCACAGGTTTCTGATGTCATTCCTACAAAAGAAATAATGCTTGATCAGTTTTCATGGCACAGAGGCTTAGTCACTCACACTGACAAAACACAATTGCTCAAAATCATCCTAGCCATGAGGCTGACTTGAATGCTCTGCAGAAAGGATCTGCTTGCCTTTCTTTAAGGCAACCTGCTATTGCAAACACAAATCCCTCTGGCTGGCCCTCAGCTTGCCACAGCTCATCTATGGAGTGCCATATGCAACACATGCACATTGACTGACCAGCAATTCCTTCCTTTCCTATCAATTATCCTTCAAGGGGCCCTTTGACAGCACTGGAATACCATGGCCCTGCTGACACCTGCCCTAAGTGAAACAAGCATGTTCTGGTCATTTAATACCTAAAAAAAAATAAGGTCCGACACAGCCAGTGAAGAGGAAAGATAAAGGCATTATCAAATCACCAGGCAACCCTTACAGGAACTGGCCAAGTAAGACATGCTCAGACCACTCCAGCAAGTAAACAACTCCCTGGCTTGCTGAAGAAAGTCCCTGCCAATATGACCTGGGAACAAATTCCTCCCAGTGCCAATCTGGCAATCACTACAATCCTAAGCAAAGCCATCATGGCAAGGCAGGGTTTGGAGGGACCCGAAAAGGATATCAATTCTGCTCTGAGGCGGGATCAGACACACTCTTAGCATTGGTGACAATTCATGTACGCTGTTCTCACAAGCCTCCAACAACAGCCACTCAACAACCTCCCTGTAGATACATCAGTGATTAATTGCCTTTGTACAGGAAATCTCCCTTACCACAAGTAAAACCAATTACTCCTTGCCATTTTCCCAGTGGACAAGGAGAACAATAGTTTCTTCCCCTTTTTATAACAGTCTTCAAATGGGGAAGAGAAGGTTGCTGTGTCACAGCTCCTTTCTCTTTTTTTCCCAGCCAAACAAAACCAATTGCTTCAACTCTTGTTTCCAGGTCCTGCTCTCCAAGCCTTCACCATCCCTCTTGTTCTCCTTTAGGCTTTCTCTGCAGTTGCGAACACATGGTACAGGGCCACCTCTAGGCACTAGCAGACAGGAATTACAACCTTCCCTACCATATATTCCTGCTAATATATCAGAATGACACACATCTTTGTGCAATGGTATTGCATTGCTGACCATCAGTTATCTGCTGTATTCTCCTCTTCTGGCACCTTGTTGCCTAACCAGTCATCCCCTGTTTTGTATCTGTGCATTTAATTTCCCTTTTCTAAACATAGTATTTGCTCTTGTCTTTATTGAATTTCATCACATTGATTTTGGGCTTTTCTTCCAATTTATCAAGATCATTTTGAACATAATCATGTCCTGCAAAGTGCCTTGTCCTCCCAAGGGGCTTCCCTATTCTGTAATTGGAGTTGTTAATGAAAGTATTGATCAAAAGAAGACCAGGACTGACAGCTGAAGGTCTCACTTGAAGCATCTTCAGCTCTGTATAACTGCTCTTTGACCACACTGCCTGAGCCACCTGAGCAGCCTCTTTATGGTGACTTTACCCAATTCATATTTCTCTACTTTGGTTATAAGAATGTCAGTGTGTGAGCCTGGATCAAAAGCTTTAGTGAAGTTAAGATGGATAGAGATTATAACCTTGACTCCCTCCCCCTTCTTCATGGGCCCCATTTCTCTGGAACAACAACAAAAAAAAAGAAAATAAATTATACTGGCTTGACAATTTATTCTGGTCAAATCCATGTCGGCTTCTTTGAATCACCTTATTATCTAGAAATTTACAAATGGTTTTGCCATTGTTCCAGTGTTTTTCCAGTCATCAAAATCGGTCTGGCTGGTCAGCAAATCCCTGAGTCCAATCCTACCATTGTCCTCCAGGTATTTTTTCACTTCTTCCATTCCTTTGCATCCTTTCCTCCTTTTCATAACTATGCTTGTCCTACAGGCAAGAGTGCAGCATGATGCACCACTGTGCTATCATCCACACTTTGCAAATCCCTGTGGCCGGCTTAGCATTCCTTTAACCTGGGTGAATCGTCCAGATTGGTTTCCGGGCTCTGGCATCCTGTCCATGACACTGCATGCAAAAACAATCCCTTTAAGGAAAGCACCTACAGAAATCTCTTTTGCCACACACTGGCTCTACAGCATCACTGAGAAGTGTTTTGGGATTGATGACAGCAGACTTTACATGTATCACTATTCTGTGTCCCCATGTCACAGGTATGTGATTGTGTGTGAGTCCACAGGCAACAGAAGAATGATGCTTCCCTTCATCTGTGGCCCAGAGCAGACCCCAACCCTGCCTCTGAGTCAAGGTACTCAGTCTGCTTGGATGCTGGAAATGGGCTTGCACATAAACACTGGCCTCTGCTTAAAATACAGGATGGATGTAGCCTAAAAACTCCCAAAATGCTTGCTAATGGTCTGAAATTGCTCTGGCTAGTTCTTTAATAACTCCAGAGTATGTTTAAGCTGATCTTGTTGATGAGCAAGAATCGATCTCATCTAAATATTCTTTAACATGCTCTTTCTCTATTCTGACCTGTGCTTTCATCCCCTTGTGACATTAATCATACTAAGCAGCCAGGCTCAGACACTTATTGTAAGATTAAACAATACATCATCAAATATTTCCTCCTTCTCCACACCACTTAGAATTAGCTGAAAGCTTGCTTTAGTAATGAGCCTATATTCTTCATTCCTCTAACTTCTAATATATTTCCTAAATATTTTCCCCTTCCCTTTTATGACCCAGGATAATCACAGCTCATTTTGCACCTTCACTTTCTTTGTATTAATTTGTCTTTGTGCCTTTCTGTAGTACTCAGCTTTAGACACATGTCCTTGTTTCTGTGCTTCTGAAGTTTCTTTGTAATTTACAGCCAAGCTTTAGAGGCAGCTGTACGGGCCCCTCTTGGAGAGCCTGCCATCTTGCCCAGCCCAGCAGCTCAGGGAGTTCACCCATCTGGCTCCATAGCTGAACAGAGCTACCGTCTCTTGCAGGAGCCCAGCTGTGCACCATGGCAGCACAAGTGCTTTCCAGCCCCTCTGGCCTCTCCCAGCCATCATGTTTTCCCCATACCTTGGGCACACAGGGCTAAAGAAGGAGATTCAGACACTTCTCCTTACACTGACATTTGCTGAATACTTTTACTCAAGGCTTCCCACTGGCAAACATTTGTTTCTTAAGCAAGCATGCAAATACAGTGAGGGAATTGGCCCTCAGCTCTCTCTAGCTGTGCCTGCCCTGGCAGCAAAGCACAAGCACAAAACCACTGTCAAAACCACATCTCCCTAATGGCTTTATGCACAAGCCTGGGCCAGAGCAAAGCGCCAGCAGAGCTCTGGGGCTCTCTCAGGGTAGAAGAGCTGAACATGTGCTGTGATTTAACAAGGGCACAAGCTCTCATGGATGCAGTTTGGCTGCATCCATCACACAATGGCCCAGGTCACGAGCTGACAGGTGAAGACAGTGTGGATGCTTGCAGAGGCTGACAGACCAAACTCCAGTCAGGAGTACCCATCCAAATCTGGTCATGTTAGTCCAACAGTGGGCACCTTTGGTCTATGTAGAGGATACTTTCTCCATTTTGCTGCTATCCTGTTTTTCAGTCTACCTCAGCATCATGCTGAGGGCTCATGCTGAAGTGCTGATCTACGATAAATTGCTCCATACATCACATCTTCTGGAGCCAGGCTGATCTCTCCAGTGTTCTAGAGTGAATAGTCTCCTGGACTCCCATACAGCAGTCTCTGATTTGAGCTAAGCAGCAGTTCTCATTTCTTCCCTCTGTCACCTCCAAATGTGTTTCTTGTTGGTTCCTGCCAGTGACGCTCAGCAGAATGGCATCCAGAAACATCAAGTGGTTACCAGCAGACAAGAAATATTTCACATTCTCCTCCCGTCAATGACAAATTGCCAGTTTTTTGTTTATTCCCCTCCCTGTCACTTGCCTCTGCTGTTTGCCCAAGGGATCCACTGCAGTGAAAGTCTCCTAAGGACATCAACTGATCCTGAGTCCACCGACTTTCTGTTTTGCTGGAGTAAATAGTTTGTTCTTTCTTGCTTCTGAGACAAAGTAATGCTTCTACAACAAAGACCACAAATGCCCTCCATTAAGCACAGTGTCAGCTATTCTTCGTTTGCTGCTTACCACGCACCCCAGCCTGGCACCGTAAGTGGGCCTTGCTGCCTTGCTGAGGATCTTCAGCCAGCTACCAGGCATGAAGCCAAGGCCAGGTTCCTGGAGGAGAACATGCAAAGAGGAAGGCTGCTCTCCTGCAATCAGTCACAAGAGACCACTCAAAAATTACTCACTCAGTCACCTAGAAAGCACAGGCTAGTTCATTCATGTGCAAACTAACACTAGCATCAGTCTTCATGCAGCAAGAGACGGGCAGAGCAAGTTTTAGAGGTGAGAAGCAAGGTAGTGTCTGGAGTCGCCAGTGCTAACTTGGACAGCAGTACAAATTGTCCTACGTGGAGGTGGGAAGAAGGAAGACAGAAAGCTTCACTCTTCACCATGGTTAGTTGGGATAAAAGCAAAGAGTGACCTAAATCCAGATGACTCATTTTGACTCAAGGCAATAATGAAGATTTTTAAAAGCTGTGATAACTGAGTGCAGACAGCTTACACCAAGATTCAGGTCAAAGCAGCCCAGTCAGCCTCTTTGGCTAAGTCTGTACTTGGGAGAGAAGGATCTCCTGGGTCCTGATTGCATTTTGGCCATATGATACCACTGTGGAAGGAGAAGATTTGGCTGTGTCCTGTGTGCATGTGGGTCTGGGCTTCCTGTCAAAGCTAAACGTGAGCAGGTAAGCAGGGAGGAGCCATGGTAAGCCCCAGTTGGTCCTTTGATGAGTGGGACCAGAACTATGAGTTGGACAGCACGCCTGTCTTGGAGCCAGGATGGCATGGTACAGCACAAAGGACTCCTGCCCTGTCATGCATGCTCAGCAAAAAAGGTTGCTGGGTTGTATCAGGGCTTTTCACCATACTTCTCTGTCTAGACTGGGGAGCAGACAGCATTTTGTGCTGTGGAACATCTTGGAAGAATTAAAGATCTCGAACAAAATAAGAGTTTTGGTCAACATTGCATAGAAGATATTAGCCCTTGATTTTGTTCTCAGAAGCCGTGCTGTGAAAGCCTAGTCTCTGTCCTCATCCACTTTCCTGAGCTCCAGACGCAGTGCTGATAAAAACACAGTGGATGGATGAATCCAGCCACAACTAAACAGAAGCAGCCATCCTGGAGAAGAATTAGACCTGCCGTATGTGGACAGCTGGTCTGCTACTGTCAGACTCAAGAGTCTATGCACATCCAGAAACTTCATGAAGAAAAGCAACCCTCACAAGTTGGGGGACACTAACACCTTTCTGACACTGCCTGACACACCTGCACAGGGAAGAAGTTGGAGACTCTCTTTTGAGGGGAATGTGACTTTTCGGGTCAGGAGGCTGGTGCCTGCCTGGAGCCAAAATCAGATATTCCAGAAAGGTTGATCTGAGCCTCTGCCTCTTAGACCCCATTTGTTGTTTACAAAGAGGAAGGCAAGTCCCACAACAAAGCACAAGTAAAGCAGAAGTATTAAGGCCTTCCTTGTTTCAGTGCTACACTAAAAGATAAATTTTAAGTAGACATTTAACAAAATTAACTTTAAGGAGCACAGGCTAGATCATGGAGATAAGACAGATACATCCAACTCTGTAAGGACTGATAAATTCAACCTAGGGTGCTTAAGGGAGCAGCTGATGCAATCTCTGAATCATTAGCAATTATCTATGAAAACTACATGACAGGAGAGGTCCTGGAGGAACAGGGTAAAAATGCCTGCAGGAAATAAAAAAAGCCCCCAGACTTGAAGGACAGGTTAAAGGACTGTGTACCAGTCAGCCTAATGCTGAACTTTGAGAGCTGGAACAAAATATTAAGTCATCCTTACATATGTACAGGAGAAGAAGATAAGGAACAGTGAATATGGGCCTGTCAAGGAAAGATCTTGTCAAACAAAATTTATTTCCTTCCTTAGCCGGGTAATGGGTCTAAAGGATTAGAGGGAAGGAGTAGATGTGATTTGCCTTTAACTTTGTAAGGCTTTTGGCATACTCTCTGTGATGTTTTCAGAAGCAAGCTAAGAAAATAAGATCTAGATGAAATTACTATGAACCGTATGATTGAAAAATGAATTTTCAAGAGTTACAATAAGTGATTTCCTGACCACTTGGGAGAACATCTTTAGATGATTCCCACAAGGGAGTGTCCTGGGTCCAGTCCTATTCAATATTTTCATTAGTAAGTTGCATAGTGGATTGCAAAATACACAGAATATTTGCAGATGACACAGTTTAGAGGCAGAGGATTCTGTTAGGATCAGAACTCAAAGTTACCTTGACAAACTAGAAACATAGTCTGAAAGCAATATGGTGAAATATAATAAAGACAAGCGCAGAGGGACACAGACAGCAAGAGGAAAGCATATAAACAAGTAGAAATTAGGGAATTTCTGGCTAAGTGTCAGTAGTGCAGAAAAGGATCAGAGGCTGGTGCAGGAATCAGCAAAGTGACACTGCTGAGGGAGTGGGCATTACAAGGTGTGTACCATTTAATACTTAGTAGGTAATGACTCCTGTCTCTCAGTACTTGTGAAGACAGCCAGACTGCTCAATCTCATTTGGAAGAAAGCACTTCAGGAAAGATATCACAACATCTGTGATGGCATGATGGGAAGAAGAGGACACTCTCAAGGCCTCTGCCAGTTCTCATTTCTGTGATTCACAAACAGTTCCTCAGTTCCAGAAAGGAAGGCTCAGTCTGATTTTAAATTCAGTCTCACCTCTCACGAGTTTACTGCATGTCACATTAAACCACACTGTGACTGCTTCATTCACTGCAATAGATGAGACTGCTTTGTACAGCAGACACGTCTTTTGAATGTGAGTAAAAGCTGATGGAGAGATATAAATAAGGATTACTTTGATTTACATATCTATATATATGAACTTTAAAATAAATGCATTGAAAAATGTTTATATCTTAAAATCTGGGTTTTCTTTTAAATGCAAATGTCTCAGCTATGACAGGAATCTGCAGATAAGGGAGTTGCTAAGCAAAGGAGTGTTCTCAGTGTTATTCTGTCCTTTGTAGAAAAAATTGTTGACGTTTTACTGTAAAATCTTGCAACAAGACAGAATGGATTAGTTCAATGTGTTTAGGAAGTAAACTTGCCCCTCTGACAGAAGCCATTAAAGAGATAAGTTCTGCAAGGACTAACTCTTCCTAAACATGAGCCAGTAATATTTCAATACTTGGTTGTACTGTCTGCATTAGAGAGGAAATGGTTTAGACAGATGCTGAATGTCAAAATGTCCAAAAATCCCAATGTTTTTCAGTCTATTTGGGCTTCCTTCATCTCTCTTATATCTTTAATGAGCAACTCTGACCTAAGGTACTCCCTGCCATCCTACCTGAAGCAGAAGTAGGGATTTAGTCAGATGTCTCCTGACTTCACCTACTGTCTTTTTGTGTAATACAGCTTTCCTGGTAATAAACATGCCATTTAGGAGGGTCAGGGTGGTTGACAGGCTTGGTAACAGTAGATAGGTACTGAAACAAAAGCAGCTGCTTCATCTACAAGCAAGTTAGGCAGCATTCAAGGCAGCCAGCTTGGCAGGACCATATCTCACCAAGCAAGGATGCAGGAGGAAGAACTCTTCAGCCTACTGCTATGATAACCAAAAGCATCTCAAAATACCCTGGAACAGAAGGCACAGCAAGCAATGTCTGCGTGCTCCTGAAGCAGCCCTCAACTGCAGGCCATCATTCACCTGCATCATGGGCATGAGGCTGGCTGACGGCTTTATCCACGGGTACCAGCAAATACCAGGCTTATCTAGTGGAAGATGGTTGCTCCTGCTACAGGCAAGAGCAGGAACTTCCCATCTAAAAAATTCAGAAATGCCTTCTCTCACTCTAGCAGCATATGGCTACTTGCAAGCTTTACTACAAGCATTCCCGGGATTTTCTGCTCCAAAGTTCTTGAAAGCTTCTTGATAGCCGAGGGAAAACCATTAGATGTGTTCACCAACAATAAGTTCACTGTAAAATAAACTCCCACTCCCCCATATTTAGCCCCATAAACACTCCTCTTCTGAAAATCACTTCTCTCTCACACCTAAATCAAGTGCCCTCCAGCTCGATGGCATCTTCATGGGACTCACACCCCCAGGCACCATCTCTTGAGCACCAATGAACTCAAGGGCGCAGTATCAGCAGACAGGAGCAAAGAATCAGGCTAACCACATCAGTGTGTTCACACATCACCCACAAGCTTGGGGTGCAGAGAAAGGGTAGCAAAACCTCTCCTACCAAAGAGCACATTCGTCGATACTTGGAGGAACTCGGCACCAAGCTGAGCAGAGAGACCGGCCATGGGAGTGCCACTGATGCAGGGCAAAGGCCTGACCTGAAGCTTGTGCATCACTCACACTTCAGAGACTCAGATTTATCTGGAGGAAGCAGAGCTCAGTTATAAATAGCACTGGATAAGGCTAGCCCTACTTCCAGTTTGTTTTTTTCCTGCTGGGATTCAGATGCTCTGCTTTGTACAGCATTTCACCAGAAATCTGCTTGCTTATTCCCCTCTCAGCACTTCCCACTGTATTTATTAGGCTGGTATGTTAATAGCCGAGGAGTCAGGAACCAGACATTAGACTGTCAGCTGTCTGTACTGTCAGTGGCCGTGTTCCCATGTCAGACATAGCATGCAGCTGCCTGATGGGTGCCAGAGGCCTGTAAAGCTCCAGGGTATTTAACCAATTGCAATTCACAGCTCTTGGTTTCAATTCTGACCGTGCTCATCAAGCAGGATTTCCACTTTACAGACAAAATATGAAGTTCCCCACTCCGTGTGCAGGGAAAGCAGACACACAGAGCAGGCAGGCTTGCATCCAAATCCCCAAGCTGTCTGACGCTGCTAAATCAGAGACAGCATCTCTAATGTGCCTGACAGAAGGTTCCCATCATCACAGGATCGAGCGGGCTTGCAACAGGGATGGGGAGAGCCAGCATGGGACCTGCTAGGTGCTGAGGCTCCGAGATACCACACTGAGCTCTGGCAGCTGACCCTGGCACCAGAGGTGGGAGAAGGGTGGGAGCTGTGGCCAGCCCTGGCTCCTCACATCTCGCTATATATCTGTGAAACCATCCCTGCCCAGCTTGCCTCTGCCTCTGCCCTTATCACTCGCCCGTCTCTACTTCATCCTCTCCAGAGAAGCACTCTGTTGTTTCACAGGCTGCATCAGTGCCATTAAGACCCATCCGGTTCATATGCTTTCTACACTTCTTTTGAAGATCCAGCAATCAGCAGTCACATTTCACAGGCCAGCAAATAAACAATTTTTTTCCCGCTAAGATCCAACGTAGCTTCCTGATGCCTATTAAATATTTAGTTAACATTTCTGTAACTGCTATAAAGATGGAGAACAGGATTCAAAGATGCCCTTTTAAACCTTAGGCTAACATTTTCCAACATACCAAGGCCTTCAGGGACTCTTGAATTGTATATGTGGAGTTTTCTTCACAAACTAGCACCAGCACAACTACAGGCAAAGAAAATTACTTACACTTTGGTTGTAGACACCAGAAAAGAAATAAACAACCTACAATAAAATGGTTTGGATATTAAGTAAAAGGAAGAGGAAGGAGAAGAACAGCACAGCACTATTAGCAAGCAGCAGTGAGAGCAGAAGGCAGAAAGTACGTTCAGCATCTGTATGAAGTACAGAGAGAAAAGCAGCATCAAAGCAGAAAAACCTTCTTTTCAGACAAACGTTACATGATCTGCAAGGGATGCTTTGCAAGAGAATTTCTAACCCACAAGAATCCATACCCAAGGCACAGTTTAAAAATAACCAGCTACAGAAACTGAATCTCCAGAAGATACAGTCTGATACCATCTCAAAAAATACAACATCGAAGTTAAAAGATCAGGGATTCTGTTTATTATTGTCAAAAATACTTAGGAAGAAGCATTTGGACACTTACCTTGCCTAACATTAACATAGCTCAAAAAGTGTCCAAAAGGTTTTGAACAAGGTACAAATATGCTGCAAAAGATTTTATCCAGAATTTTTGCCACAGTAGTGTCTTGTACTTTCTTCCATCTCTACCATGCCTAAATGAGCCCAAAGTTTCCTGATGGACTTCTGTAGCACCTTTCCAAAAAACAGTGACACTTGACTGTGTGGGAGACAGGATTTCCTGCAGCAGGGCTGTGATTCTACAGTGAACTTTCCTAGCGACTAAGGACAACCAGAAAGCTGCTGATCTTGACTCTGTTTTCTACAGTAAGCATACTGCAACCCTTCCCAAGCATAGCCCTCCCTGCCCACACTTCCCTCCAGGAGAGGACAATGGAGCAAACATGACAGATGTTTTTCATCCACCAAACGCCTCACAGTGCTGCAGCAAGGAGTGCAGTGTCAGGTCGTCGACAGAGGTTACTGGACACAGAGTTCAGTGTCGAGAGCAAGACTGCAACTAAGGACTGCTCTAACACGGACACATCCAACAGATTGAGGTACCTGGATCCCAGACGCACTGTAGCTGGCCCACGGATGCTCATCCCACTCACCTGTACTTCTGTGTATGTGCTCAATGACTGAAGTGATCTCTCTGGTGAGGCAATATTGGCCTCCTTTACTCCTGGGACATAAGAAGTTAATTACTTGCAATGGGCTGAGTATGCAAGATAGAGCTGGTAGCAAGAAAAAAGTAGGAGAAAGCTAGAGCTGGAGAGGAAGGTCCTCTGCACAGACCTTGTACTGACTGAGTATGAGAGAGATGCATTTTGTTTGTGTTACCCTAGAGGTTTTGTGCTAAATGATCCTCACCATCAGGTTTCTGTTTTATTATCTCTTCAGGCTACATTCTCCCACTTGCCAGATCTCATCCTGATGCTCCTTATCCCTATCTTGGGTCCAGCCTCCTTGGTTTCATGTCTCTGTTGCTCTCCTTTCTTCTCCAAGTTTCTGTTTCTCCTCTGTGGTTATCTTCTAACAGTATACTCACAGAGTTGAATGAGGTTTTATCACTGAACTACCCCCAGCAAACACCTATTTTGTGCTCCTTAGCAGTAAATGCAACAGAAAGGGCATTTAGCCTATTCTGAGATAGCTGATTCTTTATTCTGACCTTGATAGCAACCTTCACTCTTTTCTTTTTTCTTCTGTTTCCTTTGCATCAAACTCTTTGTTTGCCTGAACCAAAGGAACAAAATATTATGTGAAGCAGTAACATCTCGGAGGCAATGCAAGCTGCAAAATCTGTTTGTTTGACTGCAGATGACAGATTTAGGAGACTGCCTGTCATCAGAAATGAAACAATGTGCTGGTGTGACAGTGGATTAAGAATAAAATCCTTTTTCTTCTCCTAAGTGCAGCAAATACAATCAGCTTCCTGGAAAGGCCCAGCAGCACGGAGTGGGATGGAGAACAGCAGGTCATGCTGACTTTAGAGAAATTCTTTAACTGAAGTCATTTACTTCCATCAGCAAAACAAGACCTCAGTGAGTCTGGGGTGGCTTCCTAAACTGCTAAGATTTAGTGTAGACTTATTCAAAGACTTAGATCACACAGCTACGGGGCAGAGTCCAGTGAGCAAGTCTCAGGTGTGTTTTATCTGGTTTACATTTGAGATGGAACTTCCACAAGTTCTACTGGGAATTCTGCAAGCTGACACTCTCTCTAGTTTCCTTGGCAGTTTGCAGACTATTTCTGTCCTGCCTTGTCCTTTTTGTTCTAACCACAAGCATCACATTTAACCTGAAAGGCATTTGGTGAAGAATTAGTAAGCAGTGGCCAGTCCTTTCTCCTCCCATGCACCAATAAATGGCAGAAAATAATTCTTTCAGGATACCATCTGAAGCTCCATGCTATCAGCTCCTCAGAGAAGCCAGATAAGCTTCAGTAAATTAACAATGAACCAAGTTGCTTTTCTAGCCAGTGATCTCTCCGTGGCAATTCCAAACCATGCTGTGCACATGGGCAAGCCTGCCACAACTGAGATTTGCTTTAAGCACATCCAAAAGAAATGTTTCCTTCGCAGATCTTAGGGTCAACTCTCTGCAGTGGGAATTTAGTCAGTAATTCTGATGGTGAGCAAGTAAAGAAAAAAAATTTCAAACCCTCAGCAGTAGTATTGGCTATTGGTTCTGTATTAGTCCCAGCAGCAAGCAGAAGTAATGTCCTTTTGGTTTGATGTGAAAGTGAACTAGAAACACACAGTGGAAACAAATCAGTACAGCAAGATGTGTTTTAGAAGGGAGATTGAACAGCAGAAAAAAACATCAACAGAGCAGACAGTTTCAGTTACCAATCCCTGTTTCTGAACTGCTCCAGCTTCCAAATCGTTCAAATCCAAAATATTTAGTACATCCCAGTGATGAAAGGTGAGAAAAAAACCCTCTCTTCTCAGCTGTAAATACCCTAATAATCATCTTTTTAAAAAGAAGGGAGCAAGTAAGAACAAAGCTCAAAGGCTGGCAACGGCTCTATGCCGAGAGCCCCTTCCTAGGAATGTGTCCCTTCTCACTAGAGGAGTTTGCTCTCGTGGGATCTGGGTGCCGAAGTCTAGTCAAGTTGTCCCATTTTGGCCACCCTCATTAACACCCAGAGCCAGCCCCTGGGACTGAGACACTGGCTCAGATACCCTCTCTAGGGATTTGCTTTCTAGGAGTACTCAGTGCTGGAGATGATGGGAGTATGAGGATTTTGCTGGCTGTTTGGAGCATTATTTTGATTAAAGTGGGGTTTAGCTTAACTCCACATAGGTTTTTGCCTAGCAGAACATGTCAGGTTTGACACAGTTTCCCAGGAGCTGACTCCTTTTAAGCTGGTGTTTGCAGCCAAAGGCAGAGGCCTGAATTCACTGACCTGGGAGACCTTTTCTAGTTCTATGTTCCTGTAATTAAGGTTTCGGTGGTGTATTGACCACATTGTACTGCATGTATATATATTCACATCTCTATGTATGTGTTTATTCCTTTCTGGCTTTGGATTCTAATCAATTGGTAGTAAGGAATTAGAAACGTTTAATTTAAAACAACCCAGAATTTTCCGTTATTTACAATGCAGTGGCATTTTGGCAAGACAATTGCCAAAGCTATGAGAAGCCATTGCTATGCTTTTTAAAAATATGGGGAGTGGTATCAGGCAGACAAACTCATTCTTAGGTAACAGAATTGGAAAAATTATATTATTATATTTTGCTCTTAATAATGGGCTATGTTACAACAGCTTTGTTTTATGCAAACTTACTAAAATATTACTAAGTCACTGAAGATGAAGTGGCACAAGAAAAGAGTTGTCAGTTTGCTTTACTCATTTGCCATTTTTCTTCCATTGTGAAAGATCTGCATTGTTTCAAGAGGAGGGAGCCAAGCAATCCAGAGAACAAAGGCTCCTAATTGTTCGGGAGAACTTTATTACCTTTTTAGTTGGTCTTCAAAGTCAGGGGCTTGCAGTCTCTACAAAAGTGAGGACTGCACAGGGTGGTCTAGACAAAGACTGGGCTTCAGAGTAGTTTGGGTGTTGGTGGGGGAGAACAGAGCATCTTTGAATTAAATATGAGAAACAAGGCATCACTTTCTAGAATCATTTAATGCTAAATGAGGAATAACAGTGCGACATCTCAACAGATAGTCCTTCGTGTCGCTTTTCCTCACATCAAATGGAGAGAAAACATTTTCTAAAGGTTTTGGCTGATACTGACAAATGCCTACAATTCATATATTTCCAATAGAAATACAAGCTCTTCTCCCGATTGCTGGTCAATCACCTTATTACTACCCTTGCTCACTAGTTACATAGCAAGTAAA
Source organism: Chlamydotis macqueenii (assembly GCF_036417535.1). Classification (NCBI taxonomy): domain Eukaryota; kingdom Metazoa; phylum Chordata; class Aves; order Otidiformes; family Otididae; genus Chlamydotis; species Chlamydotis macqueenii. Next base: position 8,559,131 of record NC_141593.1, on the reverse strand, counting down.
AAACCATAAAGTTTACTAAAAATATAAGTACTTTGTTGCAGAAGAAAAATAAGAATTCTCAGCACTTAACCTTTAGAAATAAAACAAACAAGCAGGAACTACTAACCTACTTGATGTAGGCTACTCATACCTACAGGTAGCCATACCCATGAGATAGTTTATCTCTGTTTAAGAGCTATCTCCCCGGAGTCCCTAATGATTTTTTTCACCTCTGAGCAACATTGCTGCCAAGTGGTACACATAGAACTACCTCTAAAAACCCTACTTCTACTACCCCAGACTGCTTCTACCACTGAACGTACCTGCTTCTGGTCTGTAGGGAGGAGGCCACTAACAATATCCTTTAAGCATACTCTGTCCTTCCCAGTATTATCTGGAGCATAAAAGATCTAAGATTCTGGCATCTATGGCATGCAGTGACAGCTGTTGACCTCCCATAGCATGTCACAGCAAGGCCATGAAAAGCTGCACATAGGACTTACTATTTTGTCAGGGTTTTTTTATTGGAAGCCTAAATGGCACTGGGAGAAGCTTGGAGTTCTCTGCGTGTCTGTATGAGCCTGACACATTGTATTATGATAACAGCCCATGGCTAGTGTACCATGTTAACCTATAAGAAGAGCTAAAAATGTTTGCTAGAGGAAAAGCTTTGGACAGGAAAGTAGCAAATATAAAATTCAGGTTTTCTCTGAAATGTTACATTTGCATAACCCCTCTGTTTATAGCAAGCTCCAGTCTTGCTCTTTGCATATTCCACATTCATCTGCAGTCCCATCAGGATCCCTTGATTTCTTGGACTTTTACTGGAAGATGTAATAACAAGGAGCCATGGATGGGGGACAACCCATGCACAGCATGTGCCAAAGTACAAGGAACACTGACAGTGTGCCTAGAGGTATGATCGCATTAGGCAGCCTAAATCAGGTGACAGCAACAGTTAATGGCAGTAACACCTGTAGCCCAGGCTAGCAAACCAAATACACACCCCAGCACCTCAACAGGCTCATACAGACCATGTTGAAATATGTGCTGCCACACTTTTACTGCTATAACAAGATATAGAAACGCATATACTTTCCAGTGCTCCAATCTTAACTTAGAGTACACTGTAGACATAACTGTAAAGTCAGCTGGATGTAGCAACATATTCACCCTAGCCCTTCACAGTATTATCCATCTGGTGACTTTGTGACAGAGGCCAGAGTGGCATTACTTTAAGAGCATGACCTGCGTATCACAATTCTTAATTCACTAGAATACTTCAAGGTCAACTACAAGGTAACGTGCCTTGAACCCTCGTGGCAGCCAGTTCCGCAGGCAGTTGCTGCTGGGTTTATTGTGCACAACAGAGCTCTCTTTTAGGGCTGATATATGCGTTTTACACACTGCTCATCACTTGCTGCCCTGTAATTTTATATTTGGAACATAAATAGCATTACATGCTGATATATACAGAGGAATATCAGTTCCTCCTCAAACAGAAGTAATTTATAATAATGAAAACTAAGAAGAAATAATTGTTTATAGCAAACTTTCGCTGACATGTTTAGTTCCTATTGAGGATTCATGCAATTGCTTTGCCTTTCTGCATATTTTAAAGTTAGCTTGAAATACAGCTTAATAATCATTTGCTAGTGCATGTATTAAACAAACATCTTTCCCCAAACAGCACTTTTCCTGCTGTGCTCAAACTCAGCCCAATGAAAAGCCCAGTTAGAGAAAAGGAGAAGCAACCTTACCTGCCACACTGGTTCCGTGTGCTTTCCTGACTTAGCACCGCTCTTGTAGCTGGGCTGGGAGGTTGCCTTCTTCAGGTTGTAGACGGCCACATTGCCATCATAGAAGCCCACTGCCACGAGGGAGGGGTGGTTATTATGGAAGTCCAGGCACATGATGCCACTCTCACTGCTGAAGACATACTCTGGGAAGGAGGGGTTCTTCATGGTGTAGAGCAGGAGCATGCCCTGGCTCTGCTTCATGAAGTCATCTAAATAAGGAGGAGCTTTGCTGTTAAATCAGTTTCCAAAATCCTCTACTATTAAGACATACAATCTGACAGCACTCACCTATGCCTAAAACCAACCTGAATACAAAGTCATGTGAGAAGGACATCAGCCACAAGACCAAATGGTCATGCCTACATCTTAAGATCCTTTCCTCCATGGATATGTCATCCCCAGGACATAAAGACAGTGTGCTTATGCAGAAAAACTACTGGTTTGGCAGGGTTTTTTTTTTTCTAGGAGAGAGATTTGAGAAGCCTTGGAGGAAATGTGTAGAAGAAAAAAAAAGAATCTTGTGGACACTTCTTTCTTCGGGATAGGATTTCACTAATATTGCAGACACGCAGGCTGAACCAAGGATAGAAGCACTTCAATTTCTGTATTGGCAATATTTGATATTACAGGCTCCACTGCTTCTTCAAATAAAAGCATTTCATTGAAGTATCTGTAAAGCATCATACCCACAACCATTACACATAACTGTACAATGCACAAGTCACTACAGTCTTATTTTCTGCTTACGTCTAACATCTCCTCCTTGCTTGGCACAGAAGCTCTTTTTCTGCGAAGACTTTCCATTTTCTTTTCTATTTACATTCACCTTTCTTTTGCACTGCCTGAAATTAGCTATCCCTATTCTCAGTAGGACCATCTTTCTTTTGTATTTTTTTTTAATCATGTCCTGACTGTCTCTGCAATACTCAGGTTTTTCGCTCATCTAAAAAACCAATTTCCAAGTTCTTTTAAAGGGGAAGAAAAGCTGTTGATGTAGATAAGCTCTCCAGAAGCAAAGAAGGAGCTTTCCTAATCTATGAAAACAATGCTCTCTCTGAGAGTATCCTAGCTATCTCTCCAAGCGCTTCTTCTTACTGTCAAATGCCCGCAGGCACACAGTATTTGGGAAAAAAAGGTACTGCTTCCCGTGCTTCAAATGCCCACTATGCGTCCTATTTCCAGAACAGTAATCTCCTTTTAAAAGTGCTTCCTACATTTCCTAACATTTTGACCAGTCTGCAGGATAAGGACTCGGTAAATGTGTACCCCAGTGATAACACTAACCTCAGAGAACTCTCTTTGGTGGCAAGCTTATCTCAAATGAGCATGTCGGTACAGCCATTGCTTACCTCAAATTCATCAGGGCCACACAGAGAACTTTTGAAGAACAAGTAAAGAAACTTCCATATCAATAAAACTATTACTGCTGCCTTGTATTTGGATTGTGGAAATATTCTATTTTCACAGGTCTCTCTGTACATTGGGGCTAGACTGGGGAAATGGCTTCTTTATTTTGCAGAGAGGTGAGATTCCAATACTGGCACTACTTTAAACATATCTGAACCCAAATAGTATTTAAAACTTTTTTTTTTTTTTGGGGGGGGGGGAGAAGCTTACTCCTAGAATCCTAGACGAAAAAGAAGTGAACTTGCTTTCTCCATCAGAGATTTGCTCTGTCCTTTGAATTCACAGAATTATCTTTCATAGATTCATAGGATGGTTTGGGTTGGAAGGGATCTTAAAGACCATCTCATTCCAACCTCCCAGCTATGGGCAGGGACACTTTCTACTAGACCAGGTCGCTCAAAGTGCCAACCAACCTGGCCTTGAATACTTCCAGAGATGAGGCATCCACAATTTTGTTCTTAGCCAAGTAATGTCATTGAACTGGTATTAAGTTGAGGTCCTGCCACGATAAGGATGAATCCCTCCTCTCCTCAGGAGCAAAAACACTTGGGAACGCTGTGGAAATGACTTACCAGGAGTGACTCATAGCAGAATGGACTATGACGTCAAATTGATTAGACAGCCTTTTAATTCAACCTATTTCATGCTCTTATTTCTCCTAGAGTGTTCTGACCAGTCAGGCATATTTCCAAAAAGTCTGTGGTGCACATTCATTTCCTATCTGTTGGCACTCTGCTGAGGGGCCTCAGACAGCTGTCCTCCATGCTCCCTGCATAAACAGCAGAGGAGACACTCCTTTAGAGGATGATTCAGCCACCAAAGATCTGAATTGGGTTTTGAAGGTGCTTCTCTCTGCACTGATCGGGCAGTATCATAGGCCACCATATTCCTCAATTAGAGATGATGGAGTAGGCCTTTATTGGGTAAAATAACTCAGCAGCTTCAGCAAGTCCACCTGGAGGTTAGCCTGGCAGGGGAAAAGCAAGGTCTTGGGAAGAAGCTCTGGCGGAGTGAAAGATGAGATTCAGTTTGCAGATTAAGACACTCAGATGCAGGTCTTTGTGTGGCTGGCAGTTTGTGCGCTCAGTCTAAGCTCCTGCTACTATCAGTAGAGACAAATCAATCCACTTCACTGAGTACAGAAAACTCACCTTAAGATCCCTATATTTGGTCTGCTGATTTACTTTCTGGGCTCCATTGACTGTAATGGCCAGCCCTCCACTGACTGTCAAATCCAACTTATTCCAAGAGCAGAATCCTACCCATTGACTCCTTTATGTTATGAAATTTCATGCATGTGGGTTAAATCACAGATGTCTGAATACTTCATGTAAGTCTGGATAATACGATTGCTAAAGTACAGCCTATTTCTGATGAAAGGCCAAGTGATGAGAATAATCCACAATTAACACTGAAGCATGGCACATAAATCCCAGTAAAACAACAACCTTATGAGAGCAGACGTATAAATCCATTTCAATGAAAGGTAAATTCTCACCCAGAGTACTAAACTGTGACATATCAACATGTCCTTTAATAAATGAAGAAAAACGAGCTCATTTTACTAGCGATATTCAGTGCTCCAGAATGGCAGGGACAGCACATACCCACAGTAGAATATCTGTGGTACAGCTTTGAAGCACGGCCTTTTCAAGAGAAAGGCTTGTGGTTTTTTTTCGGTAAAAACTAGCAGAGCACTGCAGTGTGCCCCAAATCCTGTGTGGTCAGTCTCTCAGGATGCAACTAGTTCACCATGAGACGTGCATGGTTTTCCTCCATTTCCACCAAAATGCTTAGTGGCTGAACCAGTACACTCAATGCAACAGTATCCTCAAGTTAGAAACTACAACACTTGGGGTAAATCCTGCATTCACATAGTAAATCTCAATGTGAGGATCCTCAGTGGTCGTGAGTCAAAGTAGATATTTTTACCACACAAGAAGCCAGTGCTACAGTTTCTTGTGTGATAAATTGGCAAATTACTTTCTCTTTGGAGAATTTAAAACCCAAAACACTGCAGCCTTACATCTTAGGTCCTGTGATACATGGCTTTCTATAAATCAAGTCCACCAGCTGTCTTGTTGATATGGCTCAAACCAAGAAATCACCATGCTAAAAGGATCCTCTGCTGCCTAAAAACTGTTCTTTCTCCTCCAAAAGCCCATCTAAAAAAAGAAGCAAGATGGGGAAGCACGGTTGTGAACAGCTGCTTGTTTTGTAGCATCACAGCTGCACAAGCACATCTACTCTCCTTTCCTCGACATGCCCACGCTTTGATGAGCTTGCTGGCTGGGGTCTATCTTTTAGTCTTGGATTTACAAGAAGCCAAAGGAAGCTGCTGGCTGTGCTTTACTCTCAGTTAGCAATCTCCTTTGGGAAGAAGAGGTCAGTTTCAAAGACAAAAATTTTGGTACCCAAAGAAATGGCTCAGCTGTTTAAATATTTAAAGTGTAGAGGACAAAAAAAAGGTTATCTGCAGTCCAGCAATTTCTCCAAGCAAATTATTATTATTATCCAGGTCTGCAAAACCCTGAGCACAGCCTAAGAATTTGCCCGGGCTGCAGCCTCCATGGCACAGACAGATGACTGAGCAAGTCACAAATTAATGAACTCTCAATACCCCTTTTTTTCTATCAGTGAGCAAAACCTGTGCAGCGTGGCACTGAGAACAGGCTAATCTAACCCACTGTGAAACATGCTGGGTGAGCTTACGCTGCTTCAGCAAGACTCTCTTATTTAAATAGCTCTGCCAACTCCATGCTTTGCTGCGGTTGCAGAATGGGTGTGCTGTAAGAAAGCAAATGGCTGGCACTTTGAGCTTAACTGTATGCCAATAGTTCAGAAAAATCAGGAAAGAACAAATCTTTCCAAGGAGCTCAGAGAGTCTGGGCATATGCTGCACGTGTTTTCAGAGGCTCTTGAGGAGTAACAATAATAACTGAAAGTTTTATAACACTTCAGAGTGCTTTAAGCCTGTGTCCACAGCACGTCTTTTTACAGCCAAGGGAATGAGAAAGGCCAGTGGTGGGGACTGCCAAACACAGTAGAGCAAGCTGGAAGAACAGGGAGCAGAACTAGGACTTCATAGCGCTCTGTTCAAAGAGGTCTTATCCCAGGATCCCTGGGAAAATTAAACTGGAATCACTGATGTCCACTTTATTCCTATTCTCTAAAATGCCCAGAAGTACTTGAGCATACTACTGTGTTGATACAATCCCTTATCACTACGGATCTAGCTCTGAACAACACTATGGGCACGGAAAAGACTAACATTGAACTTTCAACACAGTCCCTTCCTAGAAAAGAAAATGTTTTGAGATTATTTCATATCTCAAGGTCAGAAAGCCTGGCCTCCCCTATTTCGCAGCTCACAAATGTTATGGTATATCCTGTTTTGAGCCCGATAACTTGGTTTTGGCTAGTATATGTGTACTTTATTTTAATATCTCAAAAGACAGAGAAGCCACTGTTTCATTTTGCAGTTTGTTTCAATGTTTAATCACTTTGAGTGATTAAAAAGCTGCACCTAATTCCTTATTTGACTTATGTGGTTTCCCACTGTTAATGCTTACTTACGCCTATCTTGATTGGTTGAAGGACTTCCTTCATATCTAGTGCTTTCTCTTCAGTAAGATACTTTAAAACTGAACACTAGTCACCTTTCAGCATACTCCTGATAACCTTCACAGCCTGAATTCAAAGATCCCATTTATTTTCACTAGCACTGCATAGATAAACTTTCCACAGATATGTGGAGGACATCACATGGCTAGGACTTGTGCTAGGGCCAGACAAAATTCATTTGCAGTCCAAATTTCAACTGGATATTGTCCTCTCTCCACCTTTAGGGCATCTTCTCCAACTCTTGATTCAACTTGATGCTCTTTACTGAACTACCTACAGTTTTTCTGCATGCTATAAAAAATATTGGCTCCAGAACCAAACATAATATTCCAGTATCAGTCTCACTAATGCGTAAATCATATCTCTGCTGCCACTCAGGACTCCTTGTTTGCACTCCAGGATCATGTTCACCCTCCTTGCTGAGATATCACTGGGAACTCAAATTTATTGCTTGTCCACAAAAGCCTTTTTTTCCCCCTTTCTTTTAGAGTTGCTGCCTTCCAAAACACAGCACTCCTCCTTGTTCAGAGAGGTATAATGTTATATTTGGCTGCATTAGAATGCATTTGGTTTGAATAATTCCAACTTACCACAAGATTAATCACTCTGTACGACAGCCCATGTAAATCATGCCCATGTTCCCAGCACGATTTACAGCTCCACCTGCCTTTTCATCAGTCACACTTTTCATCTGCTGTGAGTTTATATTTCCACCCAGAGGACCAGTGAAAACAACGTCTAGCACCCCCCCCCCCTCAAGACACTGTCTCAGGTGATAACTCCACTGGCATTTATTTTCTGACATTTGTCAGTAGAAGTTGAACCCCTCTGTTGAGACCACCTATGCTGGGCTGAACTCAGTGAGCATGGGTACTTCCCACCCCAGGGAAATACATATCCCCCCGGTTAGCAGGAAAAAAAACAGAATTACTAAGTCTTTTGGACATTTTAGAAAAGACAAAATTGACAGGTGACAAGGCAAGCTGTAATTTATACACATCCTGAGGCTGTGTTGCAGTTCTAGTAACTGCTGTGGGCTCCGCACATGTCAGAGACAAGACGCACACCTCAGAAACACGCTGGATAGATACAAACAGCCTTTAAGACACTGAGCTGTCAGGTATGTTTGCATCTTACTCCAAAATACAGTCTGGCAAAGTAATACAAGAAAGACTGCAGTCAACCGGGCGCACAAAACAGAGAAATTTAGGAAATGCCTGGAACAATGTGCTGTTTGGCAGTGCACACAAGAGCAGAGGGGAGTAGACAAGAACAGAGGAGAATGGGGTGAAAAGATGTAGCGCCTTCTCGAAAAGAGCAGGAGGATCTGGCTTGCATTTCAGCTCCCCTGGTTCACATGAAGGTGAGCAGATGTGCACCACAAAAAGAGAAGGAATATGCGACTAGGCTGAGCTTGCAATGCTGTAGGTGAAAACAGAGTTTTCTCATTCTGATCAGACAGGGTTTTGCATGATAGGTCTAGCAGGCACTACAATTCTTTTAAAAATTGTCTTCTTTAAATGAGATATTCATAAGGGCTTGGTTTTACAATGTAAATAGTAAGTGTGCAACTGCCTGTATGTTATGAATGCTAACTTACACTCTGAAGATACTCAAATAAAAGGGAAAGAGAATACATATCTTTATCTTGTACAGTAAAGGTGCAAGACTAGCAGTTGGGAGATTTGTATTCCAAACCCGGCTGTGTCAAGACCAACTAATGTGGTCTTAGTCCTTTCTCATCTGTACTTCCCACAGCGCTTCTGAGGATACACATCAGGAATGAGGAGGGGAAAGGGTGACTGATGGGGGCTATAGAAGTTCCATATATCAATAATGTCAAAAGCAACACTCCTGTTGTTTTCAGGACTGCATTTATGCTTTGACCCTCAGCCAGACGGACTTACAATCTCCCTCAAACTTCAGCATTGCAGAAACCACTGAGCAGAGGACACTGCCTGGCTCCAACATTCAGAAGGAAGCACTTGACTCCACAGAGCATGGTGGAGCTGGGAAGCTGGGCAAGTGCTAATCCTCCCGTTACACATCTGGCAGCAGTCACCACGAGCAGCTGAACTCTTGCTTCTGCCTCTCTGGTTTTGGTCGGCTTAAACTGCGATCTTGATAATGTTTCACTGTTTAATACTTGAGACTCTATTTCCTCTATCCATGTTCTGAAAAACTGGCATACTTGATAGCATTTGCAACCAACTGAATATTTAAGAGTGCCATCAAGTGGCCAAGTGGGGAGGCACACATTGCTCAGAAATCCCCAGGATCATGCAATAAATGGACATCTATTAATGTGCTGCCTTTGGATAATCACACCAGCCTGCTGTTACTGCAAACAAACTAGGCTGCCAGCATCTCAGTATTCCTGACCTGAAGAGCTCTGAGAGGGACGCGCACACTGCAGGAGATGTTTATGTATTCCATAATTAAAGGACAGGAACGTTAGACTTTCATGATGTTGCTGCAGCCTATTGAAAGCAGACGGATGCCTGATGAGATGAACATGTAAAGCCCAGACCGTGGAGGAGGCAATTAGAAATGATATTGCAGCTCAGAAAACTTTTCTGAAGACACTTGGCAGAAGGCTCAGATTTAACTGAGGAGCAAAGAAGAAGCAGAGTTACACACACAGGCCAACCTGCAGTCAATTTTGCACAGGCATGTACTTCAAGAAACAACTAATATTAAGAGCAACCAGTACAGTTCAGAAACTTGTGCCTGTCCTGTTTTCAGCAGTGGCTATCAAACACTTAAGGAAGGTATAAAAATAGGGCATAAAAACAGTGATATTTTTTCTAGAATACCATCTATTAATTTGTGGCTAAATATCTTCCAGGTCCCTAATGGTCCTCTTCCCATTCCTCTGTGCAGCCAGCTACCGATCATTAAATCTGGACAGTACTTTCCAGCATTCCTCTTTGTATGAAGCTGGAATATACAGCAGATATTCAGTTCTTCTCACAGTAATTTTTTTTTTTGCTTGCTTTTATTTTTAATACACAAAATACTGTGTCTCTCAAGCAGATATGTGAAGTGTAGGATTGGTGGTTAGTATAAGTGCTTTTTAAGAGCTACTAAACTACAGGCACTATTTGATAGGAGGAGGTGGAGAATGCCAAAGAGTCCCAGTCAGCTCTCTCATATCTGGAGGAATCTGATGAGAAGAACTCAGGGCTGAATGAGCAATAGCTCTGGGAGCAATATCTGCTGCCCTTCCTTCATGGCAGCTGAGACTCTTTCCAATAGCAGTCACTTGCTAGAATTTAAACTCACTGCTCAGATTACTCACTGATACAAAGATTTAAGCATCCCTGAATAATTTTTTCCTGCCTTCTCTAGTTGACTTCATCCCACAATATCTTAAAACTTACTTTTATCCTCTCTCACATATATTACAGCAGAGTGACATCCTTGACAACAAAACATGCAGCACTCAGAATAATTTAAAAAAACAAAACAAAAAAACCCCAAAACAAAACAAAACAAAAAAAAACCCAATAACCACCCCCAAGAATGTGCAGAGTTTTTCCACACTATTCTGGTGTTAGAAGTTTCTAAAAACTGGAAATTTTTTAATATATATATGATAGTATCTTAACCTGAAGTCACCTATAGTATCAATCAGTGGAGGTTAACATCCAGATATCCCTGGGTATATTCTGACAGTCTGGCAGCCTAGGAAATATTACTGAGCATGAAGTGGAGAATTGAAAACTATGACTGAGTTCCCTAAGTGGGGATCAGCAGAGAAAAATGTTGTGCTGAAGAATATGTGGTTTTATTTTGCAGCAGAAAAAAAAACCACAGGTAAGCTAAGAAGAGTTTTGATGTCTCACAAGTTTCAACTCTAAAGAAAACATTAAATTAGATAGGTTTCCCTCAGGTTTTTATTGATCCACTCTGTGGAAAAATGATACTCACTCATCTCCAGAACAAAAGACACAAGAGAAAAGCCTTTGAAGAAAAAGTCTTTAATGGGGTCTTATACAATTTCTTTGTACCATTCTGCCCTAGGAATAATGACAAGCTATCTGACTTCAGGAGCTTACAAAGTAACTTAAATATTGCTAGAATTAATGATGGCACAAGCCCAATGCAGATTTATAAATTCTATGGCCAAAGGAGATCATTGTGATGAATAAATCCTGTATTTGTTCCTATGCTTAATTACTTCGATCAATAAAATTCAATTTATTGCCAGCTTTCTGAGATCTCTGAATTCTAATTCCAGTTGCTAGATTCTGTCCTAGATGAAAAAGTAAGATGAAAGAGTCCTATTCTGTAAGATATTTTCTTCCTTTCCCTTCAAGTAACTAACAGACAGTAATCAAATCACCACTTAAACTTCTTATTAAGCTAAGTTGAGCTCTTTAAGTATTTCACTGTAAGACAGAGTTTCCAAACATAATTCATGCTGTGGCTTGTCTCTGAACCTTTTTCAATTTTAACATCCTTTTTGAAGATTGAACTGTTTAATAGCTGGATACAACATTCCAGCAAAGGTCTCATCAGCATCATACACAGAAGTAGCACTTCCTCCCTCCTGTTAATCTCTAGTACATTAATGCATACAACATCCCATGTCAGACCTCCTTAGATGCACTTCTGCAACTGCTTTTACAGATTTAACCAGAAGTTTTCTTTCTCAGTGTGTACACCAAGATAGGAGAATATTTTCAAGTCCACTTTCATGACTGACACAAAACAATCTAACCACAGGCTTCTGCTAAAAATGCCGATCCCTCTGCTGTTTTTTCTTCCCTCCTCTCTCTTCTAACCCAGTGACCTTGTGGTCGCTGATCTGTCTGAAAAAACAAACAATTTAAACGGCACTGTTGTCTTAGGATACTGATGGTGATATTGCATGCATGTAATACTCTATATAATTAGCAGTTCTTAAATGGAATCTAAGGAGAACTAGGTCTTTAAAGCTGCCTGGTGACCCAGCTCTCTGACTGGATACTAGCCAGCAAAGACAGAGCTGACTTAGCAAGCTTCCTGCTCTTTGCAGGAGCAGAGGAAGGTTGTGAAAAGTTAGGGGCTCTCCAAAACAGAATCATGGTGTGATGGCACAAGTCTCGAGAAGCAGCACTTCAGGTTGAATAACCTCTCTGAAAAAAATGCCTCTAGTGTCCCTGCCTCTCTATGGGAATTGCTGGAATACAGCCTTCTGTTTCTAGGACTGCTCTGCAGGATCTGAGAGGAATGCAGCTCTGCATATATGCTGTCTTCTGTGGGCCCCTTGGCCTGGCTTTTTCATCAGTAAGAACAGAAGTAGTGTGGCCTGATGACAGCCAAGGAAGAAAGGAACTCGGACATGACAGCAATGAAGACCATTTAGGTAACTAAAACAGGCAGGCAGAGATCCCATCCCCCCTGCAATCCCAGGTTACCGCGGAAGAGCTGTCACGTCCATTGGCTTTGAAGTCAGTCTAAACAACAAACAAGTTGTTGTTGTTGTTCCTTCTTTCAGGGTGGAAAGCAAGAGCAGCTAGAAATTAGCTCTGCTGGGAGAAGTGCAATGTAAGTCACCCAACCCATAAGTACTTCTACCATAACCCTTCCTGCAAGTCACGTTTGGCCTGGAGGAGGGTCGGACCTTCTCGTTGGTTTCTTTATATTCTGTAACAGCTAGATCACATAGTTGGAGCATAAAGGGCTTCAAATGAACAGTAGAAAGCTGACCTCTGGTGTTGGGAGCAGTGTTATGGAATGAAGACAGCAAGGAAGGCAAGCTCCTGGGCTCCTGAGCACCGCTTCACAGTCTGTGCAGTTCTCTGGTAAGATTCACTCACTAGCATTGCTTCAGAAAAATGAATAAAACCAGTTGATGAATGAAAGCAACATGTAGCAACAGGCGATAGTGGTTGGCAGGAGTACTGCTGTTTTCATTTCTGTGCTTTCATATCAGTTCTTCCCCCACAAAGCATCTAATCAGCCAATGCTGTACAGCAGAAAATTAATGGTTTCCTTCAGAGAGCTGCTTCATGATGCCAGAGAGCACGGCAGGATTGTTTGTAAATATTTGATTAGAAAAAGCAAGTAAAATTAGCATTAAAATATGCAAGAATTAATGTTGTGCCACTATCCAGTGGGATATTTATAGTACGGAGGTGATGCCAGCCAATATCAACACATGTGGTACTACACCAGATGCCTTCACCAGTGACTCTGCCTGCACAAAGCCAGCATTTCCACAGATCCAGTCTGTAAACAGCTGATTGACAGGAGCTGACATAGTTTCCAGAGGATACATTGGGTGTTCCGTTTTGCTCTGTCTCTACAGAGCACAAAAAAAAAAAAAAAGAGTGTACAGGAGCATCCTCAGAGCCTTTGAGTATGCCCTAAGCCCTCTCTTTGCCAATTGAAACTGGAGACAAGGCTCAGGGTGGGAATGAGCCCTGCTTGCTTGGTACTCCATGTCCTTTGAAAATCTCCCAACAAGGAGCAAAACACATGACCAGTCATTAACCCATCCATGTTTCTCTGTGTTTGTTTTCATGTAACAGAACCCTACTCTGGGGAGGTGTTCCCCTGCAGAAGTCTTTCTCCAAAGAGAGCAACATTGGCAGGACATAGTTTGTGATGAGCTTCAAGGCCCTCTACATGTGCATCTGTACAAGGAATTAAAAGGTCCCTGCTGCCATAAGGCAGCACGGCCACTGGAAAGGAGACTCTCCTCCAGGAAGGATGTGTCTTTGCTTGCCCGCCTGACTGAAGTGGGAAATCCCTCATCTGGTTTCCAGTTCAAGCTCTGTTCCTTTACTTCTGAATTTCAGGTTTGGAGATATAACAAATTCTCTGGCAAGGGGTGTCAGCTGCACTCTTGCAGATTTTTTCTCCACCAAGTGAGTCTGACAATGCTGGGAGAGAAGAGACCCCATCCTCTTGAGCTTTAAGAGACTGGTCTTAAAAGTGCTACACATTTGTCAGAAGCCATTAGGCAGGATTGAGCCTGTCCTGATATAGAGAAATTATTCCTGGAGGCCCGCTCCAGCCTGATTTTATATAATTCTTTAACTTCATATTTGGCTTTTGTATGAAATAAGTGGATTGAGTGTACCCTCAGTAAGTTTTCAGATGACAGCGAGTTGGGCAGGAGTGTTGATCTGCTTGGGGATAGGAAGGCTCTGCAGAGGAATCTGGACAGGCTGAATCAGTGGACTGAGGCCAATTGTGTGAGGTTCAACAAGGCTCAGTGCCAGGTCCTGCACTTGGGTCACAACAACCCCATGCATGCTATGGGCTTGGGGAAGAGCGGCTGAAAGCCACCTGGCGGAAAGGGACCTGGGGGTGTTGGTCAACAGTTGGCTGAATATGAGCCAACAGTGTGTCCAGGTGGCCAAGAAGGCCAATAGCATCCTGGCTTGTATCAGGAATAGTGTGTCCAGCAAGAGCGGGGAAGTGATTGTTCCCCTGTGCTTAGCACTGCCGAGGCTGCATCTCAAATACTCTGTTCAGTTCCGGGCTCTTCACTAGAAGAAAGACTTTGAGATGCTGAAGTGTGTCCAGGGAAGGGCAATGAAGCTGGTGAAGGGTCTGGAGAACAGGCCTTACGAGGAGCAGCTGAGGGAACTGGGGTTGTTTAGTCCGGAAAAAAGAAAGCTGAGGGAAAACCTTATCACTTTCCACAACTACCTGAAATGAGGTTGTAGGGAGGCAGTGTTGGTCTCTTCTCCCAAGTAACAAGTGACAGGACAAGAAGAAATGGCCTCAAGTTGTGCCAGGGGAGGTTTATACTGGGTATGAGGAAAAATTTCTTCACTGAAAGGGTTGTCAAGCATTGGACCAGGCTGCCCAGGGAGGTGGTGGAGTCACCATGCCTGGAGGTATTTAAAAGACGTGTAGATATGGTGCTTAGGGACTCGGTATACTGGTGGAGTTGGCAGTGATAGTTTAATGGTTGGACTTGATGATCTTAAAGGTCTTTTCCAACCTAAACAATTCTGTGATTCTAGACCAACACTGCCATAGCCAAAGATTAAAATCCAATCGATGTGCTAATATACAGTTCCTTCCAACAATCAAGGAAAAAGCTTATGCTCTAATGCAAAAGGTAGAAATCACCCACACAGTGAAAACAGTGGGCTGATTCTGATCTTGCTTATGTGAACAGGAATTAGATATAATTCCATAGCCAGACATGCTGTTATGCCTAGGCATGAAATCAGTATATAGCCTAATGGCATTTTAGATATTGCCTGACCACCCTCTCCTACCCAACAAACAAAATACCAGTAAGGTGTGGTAATCATCCTAACTGACAGTAAGCTTTCCTGGCCCAGTAATCTCAGTCATTACACGTGGTTTTCAGAATTCCTGCACCTGTTTGCCCAAACTGACCACAATTTATTTTTCCAGTTCAGCTGGAATTCACATTCTCTTCTAATTCTGTAGTTATGTAAATATACATGTGTTAAGTAAAAGAAAAAATGCGTGATTAATAGTGCAAATGGCACCCAGTGAGGCTTAGAGAAAACTGACAATTCAAGAAATAAGAGAATTAGTCCCAACTGGCTGTTATTTATAAATTAATTTTCCTTTTGGTGGCACCTACCTTGACAGTCCAGTTGAAGTCACTTATACACTGTAGCATAAATCAAGAAATAGCACTACAGTCTTAGTATTCAGGCTGGGTCTACATACTGTCAGCTGTAATACCATATGTAAGAAATGCTAAGAATTTGTTTCAAAGAAGAAAAGGAAATTGCAATTTCCAGAGCACGCTGTGAAGTCTGGAAGGATTAGAGGCTGTCAGAGATCCTGAAGTACAAGAGGCATATAGGAAGAAGCTAAGCTCTTACGCTTTTAAAGTATGGGAGATCCCAGTGGGGTTTGGCTGGAAATCTTGACAATCCTTTTGCAAATCTAAAAATGTAGTTCAAACCTTCCTTTCCAAAACTTAATTCATTCTTCTCAGTGAGAATCCAAATTTGAAAAATTACATTAAAAAAAAATCATAAATACTTCAGTCACAACAGCAATCTAATCACTACAGATAAACTGAAATGCTTTAAAGGAAGCAAATAAACAGCAAGGAGCATCAAACTAGCTGAGCTGGACCAGACCCATGACTTGGCAATGATTTCCTATTGTATTCCAGGGATGGGAGTGGAGCAGTGAACTGGTCTCACAAGATGTGGGAAATGGCAGGAGTTGTAAGTCATCAGATATGCACAGCCATGAACCCACTGGGACTTTTGTCAGAACACAGAAGTCCACTTACTTGGGGACCACTGCCTCTACCTTCATGAGAGGACACTGCTCAGAGTGCTGTGCAAGATGTCCTATAGACAAGAGCCATCACAGGGCTGCCAGTTCCTGCAGATTTATCAGGAGTGCTGCAATAGCAGAAAGTGGTTTTTTTTCCAAGCCTCAGCTTCATTATTTAAACACAAGTTCTGCTTCTGCTTTGTTTCAGAACAAAACAGAGCCAGCCCTCATGGCAATAACGGAAAGTTTAAAAACACCAAACAGATTCCACTCTGAAAGCATAGGAGGCAAATAAAAAGAAGTCAAGTCTTGCAATTTGTACTAATCTCATGATTTTGAGAGCCTGTCTTGCTATCTCTGAATGATCAAACTTGTCAATACCATACCACCCTCAGGGAAAAATTTCCTAACTACCAAATACATTTTCCCCATTCCCTGAATCAGGAACTTTCAATGCCTATTAGGGTTACCTTTTCGACTTCTAGTTCTTCCGGTTTTCTCACTTTCATATGTCAAATACCTTTCTGCTGCAGACATCATAAATCCATATGTTGCATCCAAAACAATTTGAAGTACATTTTTTTTAATCATAGACAAATACATATATATTCCATCACTCCCTATCTCCTTAAGTTCTGTCTGATAGCCTGCTTTAGTAATCTAGCTTATTTTACAATAAGGGAATCTATCAAAAGAAACAACTACTAGTTAATGTACTTGTTAAGTTACTGCATACAAATAGTGAGACATTTTGCCTGTAGTGGTTTGTAACAAAAATTATTTTCATACATGGCCTTGCCTTTAAGGGTGACTATGGCATGCAGTGTAGCAAGAGGCAGACCAAGTCACAGAAAGAAGTTACACAGAGGAAATTTTGCATGTGCTATGCATTTGTGTTGAGAGTTTTCTGCACTATAATGTGAAATCCAGGGTTTAACTGACATACATACTGGTCACACTGGTTCATATAGCAGTGCTGTATAACTTACATTCTCTGCATAGATTCTTCTACAGTGCCAAGCATCTTGGTGTGGGAGTAACTAAATTCAGAAATAAAGCAACGGAAGTGGAAGTTGGGTTAATAACCATCCCATTTGGCTAGTGTGGGACTGACAGTCACACTGCTGCTAATAACAGCGGTACAGAAGGTCTGATCACAAGCTCTGCAGACCTCACACACAGTGATTTATCTTTTCCCCGTCTGAGTTAGAAGAGACAGATAATTTCATCTCAGTGCACAGACACAAAAGTATTGTCACAACATAAGATAATCTAACCCTTATAAACAAGCTGATTGGAGCAGCATGTTTGAGGGTACTTAAGCATTACAGCTGAAAGACATCAAAACTTATTTTGAGCCGGTACATCCACTACATTGCAGCCACACAGCAACATGCTCATTAAGAACTCCTGCAGCACCTTCCACATCACGGGATAGAAACACGGATGTTTTCTATAGCAACCCTCTCAACACACAAAATACCCCTCTTTTACTTCCAGGCAACTGCTTGCCAAATACAAACTCCACACAGGGATTCACCCTTAAAGTGCCTTCTTAGCATGAAAGACTGAATGCAACTGAAAAATGCAGATCACTTGATAATATCTAAGCCTGTAACGGTTAACTTAAAAAAAAAAATTGTAATGGAATTCTGTACAAATGATTTATATGATCACAGAGTTTTTCAACAGCAACACTTCACTACAGAGGCTGCATTCCAACAGTCCTGAAAGATTAACAATATCTATCTCCTAGGTAGATCTTCTTACCAAGGATTTTAAAATTTTGAGCTTTAGTAGTACTGAGCTGATTAACTACACTAAACTATGCATTAGGCAATAAATAAAACTTATGCAGTCAGCAGCTTTCCTTATCTGTGTGGCTGATTTCACAACCACAGTTGCATCTGAGAAACAGAGGAAATGGGAAGACCTCTCAGGTCACTGGATTCAGAGCCTTTTCCTGGCAGGCATCCAGAGCAAATCCATAGCATACCAAACTCGCTATAATGACAGGCATTTACATAAAAAAAAAAGGGAATAGCTAAGACAAACCAGGAGGCCAGGTGCAATACCACAAAGTCATTAAACTCTTATGAATTTCACTAGGATTTTTGTAGCTGGTTAAATGCAACATAAATCTCTATTGCTTTATTACTATTAAAGCCAGTATTCAGAAACTGGAAAGCTCTCACAAGCCGATATGGTCAAATAAAACCAGAATAGATTACCTTTCCTGCATAAGACACAAACCTTGAAGCCCAAGGTCTATGACAATTCTACTATTGAGAAAAAACTGAGATACACCACACTTCCCTCCTTCCTTACCCTCCCCTGATAGCTTCAGTTCTATGTGTTTTCTATAAATTCATATGCTTCCAGCACATACTCACTTCTCTCTCGCTTTCTGCAGCTCACGTCTACAACCCTCAAGTGCAGGGGCATATATATTTTTTGTTCATGTAGCTGTTCTGCCTTCATGCCTGCTCATGCCTCTTATTCTGTTTATTACACACTTTAAAAAAAATAAAATAGATCTTTAATTCCCTGATTCATTTCACCCTGGCCATAGAAACTAGCTCTCCACAAAATAAGCATTAGAATGCATCTTCAAATCTGTCTAGTCAGTTCTGCAGTTTTCTCCAATCTTTTACGATTAATATCTTCAAATTCACTTCCATCTTTTAAGTATGATATCCTTTAAAGTATGTACATTACAGTACTTCAGAATAGTCCCTTGCACCCAAATCTCATGTTCCATTTAGCCTGCCAGCACTATTTGAAAAACCTCTGTCCGTTCTGGATCAGGGCAAAATCTTAGTACCAATTTCCAGTCCTTCAAAACCATTCAAAAAACCATGACAGTAAGTCAAAAGCATTTCTGTCTTTTTTTTTCTCTAGAAATAGCAGGCTTTCATTTACAGTGATATCATTTATATCCCATACTGAAGTTTTCTCTAGTTCTCTTACACTATGGACAGTACAGAAGAGTTTTACTCCAAAAACACACAGTAAGTGTGGCTGCTTGTTTGTTTTGTTCAATCGTGCTCAACTACAATTAGACTTAACCTTGTATGCAGGCCTCTAGAAACAATTGCTTGGTCTAGGAGCTCTCCTCCAGCTAAACCATCTCCAAGTCAAAAGAGGAACTTCTTTTTAAAGACACAACAAAGCACTTGCAGCTTGTTTTACCCCTTAATCAAGGTATTTTTGTCAATAACATCACAATAGAGAGCAAGCTTTCCCTTTGTCACTATCTTATAGAACAATGGACAAATACTCCACTAGGATTTGAGAACTGAAAGGTTCAAAGTCTCATTTAAGGTATGTGGAGACATGGCATACACTGAGACTTGTGAGCAGTCTAGCAAAACCAGCAGCTGCCTTTGTAATGTTTCAAATAAGACGAACAATTCAAAAGGATACAAGCTTTCCCCATCTAAATCCTCTTTCAAGCAGCTACCTACTATTGTGGTTTCTGCTTTGCTTGATGAGGACTTCTACAATCACAACTTCAGTTTGGGCATGTGTTCAGGAAATTTAAGTTACGTTCGAAGTACCTAAATCGCATACTGGGCTGCATCAAAAGGAGCGTGGCCAGCAGGCTCAGGGAGATGATTCTGCCCCTCTACTCCACTGAGACCCCACCTGCAGCACTGTGTCAAGCTCTAGAGCTCCCAACATAGTGTTGTGGTTTTGTTTAGTGAGGGGGGGGCCTAAGGTGGCAGCTTCTATAGCAAACTGCTAGAAGTTGCTCCCCTTTGTTCAGTGGACTCGGACAGGCCTAGGGCGGACCCGCTACTGGCCAAGGCCGAGCCGATTGGTAGCAGAATATTCCGTGATAACGCCTCTGCGATAACGTATTCAAGAAGGGGAAAACAGAAAAAAAAAAAAAGAGAAGAGAAGATGTGAAGAAGCTGAGTAGGGGCAGAGGCGCAGAGGGGGAGGCGCAGGCCTCATGGGCCTTGCAGGCCTCACCCTCTGGCCTCTTGCCAGGCGGCCGACTGGGCCCGACTCAGCCCAGCATGGCTGCAAGAAGTGGAGAGGAGATGAGCTGGATGATGTGAAGAGATTCTGAGAGGCATCTGCCAGCCTGTTGTGAAGAACTTTTCTTGTGAGAGGAACGGCTACAGACGCAAAGGTCAGTTCAGAAGGAGGGGGAGGAGTAATGCGGCTCCTGGCCAAGATTCCCCTGCAGCCTGTGGTGACAACCATGGTGGAGCAGGTTGTACCCCTGCAGCCCATGGAGGTCCACAGGGGAGCAGAGATCCACTTGGAGCCCGTGAAGGACCCCACATCGGGGGAGGTGGATGCTTGAAGGCAGCTGTGGCCCGTGGAGGGCCCGCTGGGACAGTCGTTCTGGAGAGACTGCACTCCATGGAAGAGATGACTCGCACCGGAGCAGTTTCACGAAGGACTGTGGTGTATGGGTGGGACCCCACAACAGAGCAGGGGAGGAATGTGAGGAGTTCTTCCCCCCGACCATGAAGCAGCGGCGTAAAACAACGCGTGATGAACTGACCGCAACCCCCATTCCCTCTTCCCCCCTGTGCCGCTTGCGGGGGGGAAGGTGGTAGAGATAATGTTAAGCTTGGGAAGAGGGAGGGGTGGAGGGAGGTTATCTTGTTCTCTGTCTCATTATCCTGCTGTTTGTAGTAATAAATGAATAGTTTTCCCCAAGTCGAGTCTGTTTTGCCCGTAACGGTAACTTTAAGGATTTTCTCCCTGTCCTTATCTCAAACCTTGAGCCGTTTTTCTTATATTATCTCTCCCTGTTCTCTCGGAGGGTGGGGGGAGTGAGAGAGAGACTGCGTAGTCTGGTCCAGATCGGGGCTGAACTACGACGCATAGGAAGGACATGGACCTGTTGGAGTGAGTCCAGAAGAGGCCATGAAGAGGATCAGAGGGCTGGAGCACGTCTCCTATGAGGACAGGCTGAGAGAGCTGGGGCTGTTCAACCTGGAGAAGAGAAGGCTCTGGGGAGACGTTATAGCGGCCTTCCAGTACCTCAAGGGGGCCTACAAGAAGACAGGGAGAAACTCTTTAGCAGGGCCTGTTGTGGTATGACAAGGGGTTGGACCACATGACATTTAAAGGTCCCTTCCAACCCAAACTATTCTATGATTCTGTGATTCTATATATGATGTTGATCATCTTCTCCTGCTGAGTCAAGAGGTCTCTTCACTCTTTCAGGTGGAAAGTTGTTTAGCAGATTTTCATTACAAGATAATTGCCTTGACATTGATAACAGAGAGTTAACTCATCTCTGCTTGATTTCTGAAAAAAAGAATTCTCACAGTAACTTAAATATAACTGTTTCTAGGGACAAAGCTAAGAAGGCCAGTCAGACTGGCTTTTTCAAACAGGTAAGACTCTGTGGCACACAAATCTTTAGTCTGCTGCGGATAAAAATGTGCTAATCAAACTAACTGGGCTAGACAGACAGGTAAGTGGATGGAAGTTAACGGCCTGCAATGCACCGGAAACACAACAGAATGGCTGAGCAGCTCCTTTGATCCCCAGGCTCTATAAAACCCATTAATACATCTTTTTCCCCAAATACATCAACAAGAGTTCTTTACTATTTCATGCTTAACAAAATGCTCCAGCAAAAGATGATGTTATGAGCTGATTTCAAATTAAATGAATTAAAAGGTTAAGGCTAGGAAAAACTAGGCAAAGCATACAGAATTTAAATACAAATTGGTAATTAAGTTACCAACTGAAATTAGTCTTTCATATGATTCACTTAATGTATTACACTTATTAGGTTGTATTTACTAACAGAGCTGACAGTATAATAGATACTGTCAATTTTACACCTCCAGAGCCTGTATGTGTGGTAAAAGATATTTGATATTTGGAAAAGAGATTTTAAAGTGTTGTCATTTTCAGTGTAATTACATTTAATTGACCACAATTAGTTATCTCAATAAACTAGATGCATGATAGCTTAAATTTCTAACACTGATTCCACTAGGGAGGTTTTTCAAAAACCATCAGACCATAGAGGAGGATACAGATGTTCTGCAAATGAACTTTAAAACCTGCAACATGAGACAGTGCAGAAAGCAGCCTCTAAAAAGGTTAAAAGAATGAATAAATCAGGCTCCCAAATAATATAAGGTATAAAGAACACAAGATTTTTCTACATTAAATCTTGTTTTAAATTAAAAAAAATATAAAACATGTCTGCAACAGACCAAAACTTAGAGACAAACATAACATTTTAAAACGTCCACACTTTAAAACTTCCAGAGATTGGGAATTTACCACATGCCAAAATTAATTGTTCTCAATTACCCATATGCTACTAAAAAGCTGCACTTTTTCTGGCCTGAATTCATGTAGCTCCAGATTTTCTTTGATCTTGTTACATCATTTGTCTGGCAGATTAAAGATCGCTTTGTTACATGATCTGTTTTCCCAATATAGGGAGTTAACAGACCGAAATCCAACCTAATAAGCTTTCTTTGACAAGCTGAATAAACATAATTCCTTGAATTTGTTTCCAGGGTCAGTCATCCTGTTCTTAGATCATTCTTTCTTTCTTATTTTAACCCTTCCCAGCTTACCACCCTTCTCCTTGGTGTGTCACTAGTGGTGAGCGTGCCTTTCTGGGGTGGTCACTTCAGCCCTAAATAAAACAGGTTCTTTTAGCCTCTCAGTTCTTTTGCAAACCTCCCTCTGTATAGAGCCAAGGATCTCTCACGTAGTACAGCACTGGAGTTTCATCACAAGGTTTTTTAAAAATAATTGCTCCTCAAGATAGGGCTCCCCCCTGTATGGTTGCATAGTTTGAATTTCTTTGCACTGTAATGCATATGTAATATGTGTGCAAATTTAATGCATAGGCACAGAGTAATGCACAGTGATGCCTTGTACTCTGCTACAAAGGGATCTAAATTACTCTCTGATCTGATTTTTCCATTTCTTACCACCTCCTAGATACTTGTCTCATCAAAACCTTTTATATGCAGTGATTTTCTGTTTATTTCTTCTTCACGGATGAAAACATAGATTAGCATTAGACCTAGTTATTAAAGACTTTTTATATGTTTGCAACAGAGGCATCTGATTATTATATTTTATTTCCTGACATTTTTTTTCCCCAGCAGCCTCTTTTAACTAATACAATGTAGTCATGAAAAACCCCTCACAGCTATTAAAAAGTCACACAGCACAAATAGCACTCATAAATTAATACAGAGCAGGCCCATGTCCTTCAGGGGCTTCCTTTTTGATTGTGGGGGTACTCAGCATCCATACAAGTAGCTCTTCAACAATTCACAAATAAGACTTATATATTCCCTTTTAATTTTTTCTTGGTGCTTATTTTGTTGATGCTTGTTTTCTGCATTGCAATATTCCCTTACAGTAGCAATTTCGCAAATTACTTAGTGGGGCTTCAATCTGGCTGATATAACAAATAGAATAATTTAAAATCACTGTCAACTAAGCAATCATTATGTTTTAATTCTGTTATTGTATCTTTTTTTTTCCTCAACATAAATTCACTACTGATAGTTAGATACCACTAACTGTTATATCAACTACCATTAATAACTGGCATCACCAGCATTTGCAGCAGTTGACAATCTTTCAACTTACAGTACCAGAACATCAATAAACAATAAATTCACAGCTAAAAGGAAACACTCAGCCACTATGTTGGCACAATGCCGTTATCAAACCTGTTGCCAAAAAGTCAGAGTGAACCTCCTTGGTCTTTTACCATTGAAGATGTATTTAATTTTATCAGCTTCAGATTAGCTGGGGACATGCCCCTGAAAGGATATGGAGACATTTTCCCACAGCTGGGATCTGTTACAGCATTTTAGTGCTTGATACAAATATAGGCCAAATAGCAAATTTAATCCAAACTGCAATATGAGCTTCTCTTTGAGGTGCATGGGCTACATGGATTGCTATTGGTTTTTTATGGTATTGCACTCAGAAAACTTCAGTAGCTTTACTGTGGTGTCCCAAAACACTGAAGCTCGCTGCTGAAGCCAGTGCAGCACAGGGGCCATTGAGTGACTGGAGAGCTGCCAGCCCTCCTCTCCGGCACAGTCTCCTCACATGAATCACGTGTGCCCATAGCCTTGAATAAGACAAAGAATTTCATCTAAGCAATCTAAAATTATTTTTCTGTCTCTGACAAGATCTTTAATCTCAGTTCTCAATATAAAAATAAACTCATGTAGCTTAGAGAAAGATTAGCAGGGAACTCTGCTCCCAGAAGTCCTCTCCGCCTATTCTGGGAACACAATTTAAATATACAAACATTCAGAGACCTGAATTCGTTAGGCAGTATTCAATCCACTTAGTGCTTTTACTTAAAGCTCTTCAGTCATTCATCAGAAAATCTAAATTTAATAGCAGCTTGTTATGTAAAATCCGGTCCAGACTATCTTCCACATGCTACATCACAACCTTTAAGTGGACTACTGCAGAGAAGAAAATTACCCACGAACAAACAATTTCTAACACTAACTCTCCTTAAACCCACAGCCTATACTATTACATCGGATTTTTCAGGCTTTTAGGGTTCTCCTTCTCAAACATACACTTCTGTCCTTGCCTGTTCTCTACAGGACTTTGCTCCCAGCTGTTCCAGGAATTACACTGCATGCAGTCTTCGTTAAGTGGACTAAGTTTAGTCCTCAAACCCATGTTTTAAATAAAGCACTATCTTGCATGAAGATGGACTAATAACTTTTTGAAATGCTTTTCAGTTCTATTTTCTATGACTTTCTAATATATGTCAGTTTCAGAGTTCTTATTTCCATACTGACTGAGAAATCATAGAAAACTTGAAGGATTTATCTGCATTTCAAGATCAAATAAAGAATTATAGGTTCTCACGAGTAGTTAACATTAATTAATGACCACAGATGTTATCTGTATGCATTGAGATTTTTTCAGTGTGAGGACCCGTCCTGATGAATTATCTCCTCTATCACATAGATCTGCAGACCTATAGAGAAGGTAAATGTCTTGTCAAAGCTGACAGCACTTTTGTCAGGATGACTGATGAAATAACTGTGCTAACAAGAGTATATCTATGTATTCCTTCAACATTCAGTTAACTACATCATAATATTTTATTTAAAAACATATATGACATGGATTTAGCAGAAGACACACTAGTTGGATTAAAAACTGGTTCACTGCCAGAGCCTAAGGTAGATCTGTAAACAGAAAGAGAAATGAACAGAGATGGTTTCTAGTGCAGATTCTCAGGCATCAGTTCTTAAGTCTGGCACTAGTTCATATTTTTAGTTTGATCTACATAATGATACAAAATGTTTCCTGAGAGAGCCTGAAGATGACACAACAGTGAGTGGCATGCATAAAAGAGAAAGTAGGTGAGTATGCCTGGTTATGGCATTTGCACTCAGGAAGAATGTGGGTACATTGAAGAAAGGTTAGAGAAAGTTCACTGAAATAAAATAGCAGATGCAAAACAAATCTTAAGTATGGCTTGACAAGTTCAGCATAAAGAGAAGAAAAATTAGAGATGTCTTCATCAATGCATGTAAGCACTTACATCACTTATGAAGAACGGACTTGCTGGAAAGGCTTTTTAAGCTTGCTGCCAAGAGAATAATGAGTTTCAATGGCTGAAAATTTAAGCTATACAAATTCAATCTTGAAATGATATATAATTTACCAGGGGGCAGACCAGTTCAAAGTTGCAACAGTATAGCAGGAAAGTGAAGGACTCATCATCAGATGGAGTCTTGACAAAGAAACTGAGCATCATTCTAAAACGTATGCTTTGACCTAGCTTTTAAGAAAAATCCTCCAACCAGCACCTGAAGGTAGGATGGGATCCAGCCCTGTTGTCCTTTACTTTCTTTTTTTTGACCCGAAGAAGAAGATTGCCCTCATGCTCCAAACACCTATAGACTTGTCTTAGGGGAGTTATGATCACAGCTTATGCTTCAATGCTTTGATTGGGTGGGTACAGGGTGCCCAATAAATTTCCTTCCCTTGGAAGAACCTGGATATGGGTACCTTGACCTCTCCTACCAGGAGAGGGCTCACAGGCCCTGATCTTGACAGGGGAATTCAATCACTCAGGCATCTGCTGGAAAAATGTCACAGTGAACTGCAAGCAGTCCAGGAAACTACTGGAGTGTGTTGAGGAAACTTCTTAGTACAGGTGATGGAGAGCCCAAGCAGAGGAGAGGCACTGCTGGACCTGTTGTTCACTAGTGCAGAAGAACTTATTGGAGAGGTCAAGACTGGAGGCAGCCTGGACTCCAGCAATCATTCTCTGGCAGAATTCTCAATCTTGAGGGGTACAGGATGGGTAAAAAGTAGAGACAAGACCTTAAACCTCAGAAAGGCAAACTTTCAGCTGTTTAGGGCGCTAGTGCGTGGGATCCCTTAGGAAACTGCTCTCAGAGATAAAGGAGCAAACAAGAGTTGGGAGATACTTAAAGAGATTTTTCTTAGGGTACGAGGGCTCTCAATACTGATGTGCAAGAGGCTGGCCAGGGGAGGCAGAAGGCCAGCTTGACTAAGTCAAGACCTCTTAGCCCACAAAACCAAAATGCATAGGTAATGGCCCAAGAGTGCAGGGAGGGGATCAGGAAAGCCAAGATATGGCTGGAGCTCAACTTGGCTAGGGATGTAACAAATAACAAGAAGGGTTTCTTCAGGTACATAGGACAGCAAAGGAAGATGAAAGAAACTGTACCCACCCTGAGGAGCAAAACAGGAGACCTGACTACAACAGACATGTAGAAGGCTGAGGTGCTCAACAACTTTTTTGCTTTGATCTTCACCAGCAACTGCTCTAGCCACACTGCTCAATTCACAGAATCCAAAGGCAGGGACTGGGAGAATGAAGTACTGTGCACCATAGGGGAATATCAAGTTTGAGACCATCTAAGGAACCTGAATATGCACAAGTCCATGCGACCTGGTGAGATGAGTCCAAGGGTCCTGAAGGAACTGGCAGATGAAGTTGCTAAGACACTATCCATCATATTTGAAAACCCAAGTCAGATTTGTGAAGTTCCCAGTGATTGGAAAAAAATGAAACCTAACCCCCATTTTTAAAAATGGAAAAAAGGAAGACTGGGGAACTACAGGCTGGTCAGTCTCACCTTTGTGCCTCCTGGAAACTATGCTAAGGCACATGGAAAACAGAGAGGTGATTGACGACAGGCAACATGGCTTCACTAAGAGCAAATGGTGCCTGACAAACTTGGTGGCCTTCTATGACAGGGTTACAGCATTGGCTGATACGGGAAGAGCAACTAACGTCAACTACCTGGAATTGTGCAAAGCATTTGATACTGTCCCACACAACTTTATTGTCTCTAAAATGGAGAGACATGGATTTGATGAGTGGATCACCCAGTGGATAAGGAATTAGGTGGATGATTGCACTCCAAGTTGTAGTCAACTGCTGGATGCTCAAGTGGAGACTAGTGACAAGTGGTGTCCCTCAGGGGTCCTTATTGCGACCAGTATTATTTAACATCTTTTTAGGGACATGAACAGTAGGATAGAGTGTACCCTCAGCAAGTTTGTGGATGACACCAAACTGTGTGGTGTAGTTGATACTCTACAGGGAAGGGTTGTCATCCAGAGGCACCTTGACAGGCTGGAGAGGTAGGCCCATGTGAACCTCATGAGGTTCAACAAGGCCAAGTGCAAGGTCCCGCACATGGGTGAGGGCAATCCCAAGCACAAGTACAGGCTGGGCGGAGAATGGATTGAGAAAAAGCTCTGAGGAGAAGGACTTGGAAGTGTTGGCTGCCATGAGCCGACAATGTGGGCTGGCAGCCCAGAAAGCCAACTGCATCCTGGGCTGCATCAAAAGAAGCATGACTAGCAGATTGAGGCAGGTGATTCTCTACCTCTACTCCACTCTTATGAGACCTCATCTGGAGTACTGTGTTCAACTGTGGGGCCCCCAATATAAGAAGGACATGGACCTGTTGGAGCAAGTCCAGAGCATCTGGAGCATCTACCCTGTGAGGACAGGCTGAGAGAGTTGGGGCTGCTCAGCATGGAGAAGAGGCTCCAGGGAGACCTTATAGCAGCCTTCTAGTACTTAAAGGAAGCCTACAGGAAAGATGGGGAGGGAGTCTTTATCCGGGGGTCTAGTGATAGGATAAGGGGTAATAGCTTTAAACTGAATGAGGGTAGATTTAGATTAAGGAAGAAGTTCTTTACTGTGAGGGTGGAGAGGCACTGGAACAGGTTACCCAGAGAAGCTGTGGATGCCCCCTCCTGGAAGTGTTCAAGGCCAGGTCAGATGAGGCTTTGAGCAATCTAGTCTAGTGGAAGATGTCCCTGCCCAGGGCATTGGGGTTGTAACAAGATGTTCTTTAAAGTTCTTTCTGACCCAAACCATTCTATGATTCCTAACTTGTGCCTCTCAAATTCATATTTGGCAGAGAAATATTTTGCCAGAAAACAAAGTATTTGGCTTAGCAGAAGTCTCTGGGGATTAGAACAGGCTGTGTATGAACTTAAGTGGTGTGTAATGTGGAGCTGATCTTAATTTTCATTAAATCTTTGGTGTCAATAATGGATTGGGAATTCTCTACTAATTATTTTTTCCAGTGTTTGCTTTCTAGACAGAGGGGTCCCAGGCTTCTTGCACAAAAACAGAAAGAAGAAAATGGCATACCTCCAAACATACTCTCTCATCCCTGTAGGATGACTTTTCCCCTCTAGACGTGAGCTAATTTTATTACCAGTCATTTTCTTTATTCTAATCTCTAATTTAAATGCCTAATTCTGCAAATACTTATCACCAATTACAGTGTATAGTAATGAATCCTCCTTTCAGTTGTCTGTTAAGGATCAGATCCTGGCCAAGAAGCTGTCTGGATGGTAAGAGGAGCATGTTCCTTGACATGCCAATCTTATTTGACATTCATCATGCTATCTTGTCTTTGCTCCCCTTCCTGGAGAGAACGTTTCTCAATGTTACTGAGGAGCTAGCTCCTTTAGGAGCTGTACTTCATCCTTTAGTGCCAGAAACTCACGGAGACTGAAGATGAATGGATTCAATTGATTTGAAGAGTGGCAGAACTGTTGATGGATGAGACCTCCAGCAGAGCAACCAATGTTTATGAAGCACAGAGGTGAGCAGGAAGCTATTGTACCTTGCTGTTAAAGCCATTTGGCTCATTTTCTCCTCTCCCTGCTCCCTCTAAAGCACCTTGAGCATGTCCCATTTGAGAATATCTTTATTGCAATGACCATCCATCAGCCACAATCAGTGAAGGGCAGTAAATAAAAGACTGTCCATGTTCATTGGGCAATGCATTTAAGAAATGGTAAAGTACAAGACTGTCCAGTAAGTACACCCAGTCTCCCTTTGTTTACCTGACACTACGTTGTAGGAGAGTGCAACAAGAGCTGCCCTGTGCTCTCAGTGTTCAACCGTGACTCCTCAGCACCAGGAAGCCTCAGAACAGCAATTAAATACCAGCTCATCTCTGTGAAAGCTCTGGCTCAGATTTCACACCAGCTTAGCTCAGTCACAGAGTCATAACAACTATTACTTGGATGCAGTCATACCAGTATAAGGACTCTGTACCAGCATTGCTGATTTTACACAACAAAGCTAGAGCATTATACGCATCTTTACATGGTCTACCTCTGTCTAGATGAGGCCCCATTTCAGACCCAGCAGTGTGAAGACCTGAGTAGATACTTTTACCAGATACCTCAGATTGCTAATGCTTTGGGTGTGAGTCCATACACCTCCCTCACCTTTGTCACTGGCAAGTTGCATCCACTGAGTACAAAGAAACAGTAGAATAAATACATTGGCCATACAGACACTGTTTTTTCCTGCTCACCTCATGTGCTGACAGATGAAGCCGCACATAAAAAGCCATCTCAGAAGGCTGTCAGAGGCATACTTGCTTCTGGAACATGAACTGAAGTGACTGCTAAGACCTGAGCTTGTGTTCATGTTGCTTCCATCAGTAAGGCAGAACACAAGCCCAACACCCACTGCAGCACCTTTGAACCCTGCACTGCAGGGTGTCAGTCTACTCAGAAACCCAACAATCTCATTTATGCAAAAACAAAAACAGAAAGACAGCTCCTCCTGATGGGAATAAAAATTAATTCCAACCAGGCAGCATAGATTCTGAATTGCAAATTATAATGACAATATTTCCTTGTTCAGAGGAGACTGTCTCATGCCAAAGAAATGCCATTAGCATCAGAAACCCCATCCAAATAAACCACTGATTAAAACTCCAGAAACTGGATACAAAGCAAGGGAGATGCTGGGGCTCTCTTTGTAAAGAACCGCCACACTGCACTGAAATGGACCCACAGTAAACAAGGGACCTTTTGTTTCAAAAAGTATACTTTGGGCAGTAGGACAAATGTTTTACTTGTATCTTGGCAGTGCTCCCAAATGCATGCTGCACAAAAGACTGATGATGTAATTATGGCCACCACAGACACAAAGATCTGGATTCTGTTCCTGGCTCTACCCCAACCCCTGTGTGACTCTGGGATTATTTCTTCTGGCCAGGACCCATCTCACTTAATTTTAGCCATCTAAGAGACAGGCACCTAGGCTAGGTCCACTCTACAGCCCATGGGGAGAGACCATCCCTCCCAGAGGACTACTTAGCTCCTCTTTCAGACACCAGGCTTATGGCAGGATGGATGGCCTTTGGATGTGCTGCTCTCTCACTGCCAGCTAACAGGAAAGCTCAGGGCAGAGGATCAGCTCCTAGCTGTTGGTTGGATACAGCTGGCTGAGATTAACTCTGCCCTCTGTATCTGCTACAAAAATAGGATAAGTCATCCTCTGGATCTCTTGCCTACCAACATGGCAAGCCACTAACTTAGGGTCTGCCTTCCTCTGCATCTATGTATTGCCTTTGGCACAATGGATTCTAATGGACCCTGGCAGAACTAATATAAACAACAAATACTTCTGCAAACCCAGAAAGCATGCATCAGGGTCTTGCTTAGTGTAATAAGTTAGAAGAACTCTGAATAGGCTAAGTGGGAACTACCATCCTTCAGCTTGTATTTCTCTTGCTGCGCCTGGGTGGCAGGGCAGTGGGAAGGCACTGCCCAGTTTCTGCACTCTCTGAGCACAGAGGCTGTGAGCAAAATAAAATTTTGCTCTGCTGTACAAGGCAAGGAATATCCTGAGCACTTCTCACTATGCTTTCTTTTGCAACAGTTGATCCTAATCTGCTCTTTAGAATAGCTGCTGCCTGCTGATTTAAAGAGATTGTCAGGCCAGTTTAGGCTTCTTGGCAAGCTAACAGGAACATTTCCAAGGCTCAAATGGAGTGAACTTGAAGAGAAAAATGTCAGTTTAAGAGGAAAACAAGATGTTGCAATATTGCAAGCCTAATACAATCCTCACTAGTATAAATGAACACAACCCGTCTGATTTCATTGTCAGAGTACAGAGAAATACATGAGAATGACTATTTGGGACCACACCAAAGGTCCCTGTAGCCAAGTATCTTATCTCCAAGAGTACTGACAAGCAATTGCTTAAGTACTGTAAGAACCTCAGCAAATACAGGTCTATCCCCTTGTACATACATAGTCAGAGCTTGCAGCAGTTCAAACTTATTGAATCAGATGTTTTTTCCTTCCAACCGCAAACTGGCCCTCCACTAATTTATCTAACCTCTTTGGAATCCATGAGTATCTCTGTCCTCCAGATTCCAAAGGAAGGAAGAAAAGTTCTACAATTTCATTATGTATCATACTATTCTGTTTTAAATTTGTCATAGTCCTGCTACACAATAATTTCATAAGGTCTCCCTCATTCTTGTGTTATGAACATTTGACCCGCTTTCACTTTCCCCATGCCACTCAGCATTCTACAGACCCATACTAAGTTCCTCTCCTTTGTCTGTTTTGAGTCCTAGTCTGTTTATGCTTTCTGATACAAAAGTCATTACATATAATTCTGTTCATCCTGGCTGCCCTTTTCCGGACCTTTTCCAATCCTTCTACAGCCTAACGTATTCTTCTTCGGAGTTCACATTCAGAACTGCACACAGTAATCAAGATGTCAGTTTATCACAAATCTTGGTTTGTTCCCTTTTTAGTTTTCTGTTGTTATTCATACTGCTGCTTTATATGTAGTTTTCTATTTTGTTTCCACTGTATCCAGAAGTTTTGTTTTCTTTTTCTTTCATAGTAATTCCCATCAATTTTTGTTTTGC
This sequence comes from Chlamydotis macqueenii, assembly GCF_036417535.1. Taxonomy (NCBI): domain Eukaryota; kingdom Metazoa; phylum Chordata; class Aves; order Otidiformes; family Otididae; genus Chlamydotis; species Chlamydotis macqueenii. The sequence goes on along the minus strand of NC_141593.1, from coordinate 8,526,889 downwards.
CTTTTTTACTATTGCTAAGCACTATCCAGTGTTTGAAAAGAAACACGTACTTGAATGACTTCCAGATCACCTTTATGAATAACAGTGCTGAGCTTTTTATCCCTCACATACTATATTTCTCAACAGTTAATTTCACTAGTCATTTTATCACAGCCAAGAGCCTTCAGTGTTCATTTAAAAAAGGTGTTCCCTTAAAATAAATACCAAACAACTTGCCTTGGTAGTTCAGAATATTCACAATAGATTCTAACCTTTTCAGCCCGAGGAACACTAGCAAAAATGTCCACCTGTAATTTGCAAGCACATATAGTTTAACTGAAATGGCTGGTGGCCAAAGACATAGCTACTGGTAAGTCCCTTTCTGAGGCTGCCCAACTCTCTTCTTCACAAAGACTTTTAGGGTTGGGTTATTTAGGTAAAAGCTTTAGTGCCTTATCATGCTATATGCAATTCTCAACCACGGATTACCTGTAGCACCATGACTGATCATTATTTCAAGCAAGACAGGGAATTATTAGTGCCCCTATTTATTACTTAAATACATAAAATACACTCAGAGAAGAAGGACAACTCTCTTGCTAGAGTCAATGGGGAGACTGACTGGGTCAAAACACCTAGTCCTTCTCATAAACCTAATGACTTTAGTCTGACTGTTCTGTAGTCTGTCCTTTTCTTGCAGCAAGGACAAGGCTCTTCAGCCTTTGCAATACTGTTCTTTTCTCACCTCGTCTCTGCTTTGTGTCAGAGTTAATGACAAGACCTTGGAGGACATCTTTGCAAGGAGCAGATGCCCTGGAGGTGTGCAGGTGGGCTACTGCTGTGATCTTCAAAAGCTCTGAGAAAAAGCCAGTGGAGACTTATTTGTCTATATTCCTTTGTTAATTAACAAAACTCATATGACATAAAGCTGAGGTTTTAAGGTCCCTGTTCACTACATGAGAATGCTAGCAATGAGACTCCACTCCACTAACAGTGAAACAGAGTAGAGTCCTGGTGAATCCCAGCGGCACTTTCAGGAGACCTCAGAAATTTACTGAGTAGTCTGCTGAGAAGATAACGTTGAGGAGCCAGCACTACCTGGGCAAGAAAGATCCCAGGAAAACTTGTCTCATAAACAGTCTCATTCCTTTGTGAATTTCCCTAGAAAGCAGTGGTCCTTGGGGGGAACTACGAGAATGCTGTGCCCTGTCTAAGAAGCTATTCATGATAGTCAGCACTTCAGATAGAGCTAGAAAGTAGAAGAGAGTGGAAGAACAGAAGAGAGAATGTTTATCCCTTCTACACAGGAGGAAAAGGGGAGATATGAAAACAAGAATTCAGAAAACAGTGTGTCTGTAAGCAACAAGAGTTAATTAACAGGAGGAAATGCAAGTGTCTTGGTTCTGGCCAGGATAGAGTTAATATTTACCTGAGCTGGGTGGAGAACTGAAGCTGGTAGCCCCTATGGCTGGGATAGTTAACTAATTAGCTAACAGCTGGGGTTAATTTACCCAAATTAGCCAAAGGGCTATTCCATCCCATCTGACATCATGCTCAGTATATAAGTGAGGAGGGTGCTGAAGGGAGGCTCCCTGCTACTTGGAAGAGACTGGATGTGGAGATCTGTTGTGAGCTATTGTACTGTATTTGTGTTCCATCACTGTCTTGTTTTCTTCTGTCATTACTGTTAAATTTACTTTTTGTTCAATCTCAACCTGCGTGTTTGGGTTTTTTTCTGGTTTTCTTTTGTTTGTCAAATCTCCTCCTATTCTCTCAGAGTGGGGGGAGTGAGAGAGAGACTGCGTAGTCTGGTCCCCGTTGGGGCTGAACTACGACAGCAAGATTGTTGATATGAGTTCCTATATTAATGTTGTGGTTTTGTTTAGTGAGGGGGTCCTAAGGTGGCAGCTTCTGTAGGAAACTGCTAGAAGTCGCTCCCCTTTGTTCAGTGGACTCGGACAGGCCTAGGGCGGACCTGCGGCTGGCCAAGGCTGAACTGATTGGTAGCAGAATGTTCCATGATAACGCCTCTGCAATAACGTATTTAAGTAGGGGAAAACAGAGAAAAAAAAAAAGGAGAAGATAAGATGTGAAGAACCTGAGCCGGGGCAGAGGCGCAGAGCAGGAGGTGCAGGCCTCATGGGCCTTGCAGGCCTCACCCTCTGGCTTCTCGCCAGGCGGCCGACTGGGCCTGACTCGGCCCAGCCTGGCTGCAAGAAGTGGAGAGGAGATGAGAAGTTAATAAGATGTAAAAAGGATCCTGAGAGGCATCTGCCAGCCTGTTGTGAGGAACGGCTGCAGACGCCAAGGTGAAGAAGGAGGGGGAGGAGTAATGCAGCTCCTGGCCAAGATTCCCCTGCAGCCTGTGGTGATGACCATGGTGGAGCGGGTTGTACCCCTGCAGCCCATGGAGGTCCACAGGGGAGCAGAGATCCCCCTGCAGCCCGGGGAGGCCCACAGAGGAGCAGAGATCCACTTGGAGCCTGTGAAGGACCCCACATCGGAGGAGGTGGATGCCTGAAGGAGGCTGTGGCCCGTGGAGGGCCTGCTGGGACAGTCGTTCTGGAGAGACTGCACTCCATGGAAGAGATGACTCGCACCGGAGCAGTTTCACGAAGGACTGTGGTGTATGGGTGGGACCCCACAACAGAGCAGGGGAGGAATGTGAGGAGTTCTTCCCCCCGACCATGAAGCAGCGGCGTAAAACAACGCGTGATGAACTGACCGCAACCCCCATTCCCTCTTCCCCCCTGTGCCGCTTGTGCGGGGGGGGAGGTGGTAGAGATAATGTTAAGCTTGGGAAGAGGGAGGGAGGTTATCTTGTTCTCTGTCTCATTATCCTGCTGTTTGTAGTAATAAATGAATAGTTTTTCCCAAGTCGAGTCTGTTTTGCCCGTAACGGTAACTTTAAGGATTTTCTCCCTGTCCTTATATCAAACCTCGAGCTGTTTTTCCTTATATCATCTCCCCCTATTCTCTCTGAGGGTAGGGGGAGTGAGAGAGACTGTGTAGTCTGGTCCCGATTGGGGCTGAACTACGACAGTTAAAAAAAAAAAAACAAAAACCAACCAAAACTGAGCAGGTAGATGTAATGCACACAGCAAAACAACAACAAAAAGGTGAGACAACATCACCTTGTTAGAATTCCTTTCCATTTTCTGAATGTGAGAGCAGTAATGCTGGATGGATATTAATATGGAGTAACACAGCAACCTCTGAACCTTATGTTCATTGCTACTCAAAATTATCCCATGTCCAATCCCAGACACTACAGAGTGAAAGTGCCTTCTCACAATATCCAGGCCTGATGTGCCCTAATGGACAGCTTATCCAATGAGACATCCCTGGAAGGTGTCTCCTAACAAGTAAGCCATGAGTTTACACTTAGGGAAGTCTCTTATGATTGGCTTCTGGCAAAATATAATGTATGTGGTCTTTCAGCAATTAGAAGGGCAGGAACAGAGAAACCAGAGCCCGTCAAGTAAGATAAAAGGATTAAGCAGCAAGTCCACTAAAGGTGGAGGCAAGTCCTTGACCAAAGAGAGAGTCAGTACTCTCATAAGCCAAAAGCCCTGGCTAACACTGCCTATGCCCCCGCATTTCTGAATGTTTATGTCATGGAACGTAAAGGCCTAATCCCTATCTTGAGTTACATCTCAATTTAGTGCTTTGAAATTAGGTGAATCCTTGTTATGAGATGCAGTCCATGACCCAGAGTATTATATGATTTGATCTCAGTGTACTTGTCTAATATTTTAAATCTCTCAATGATTTTTTGGCATTTTTTACTTACAAGAGCCATACCCCACTGCAAATAGGTCGTTGTACTTTGGATTCCTGTAATGAGAAAATATATATAAGATTGCATTTATTATTAACCATACAGTTCCACAGAAATGCAGTGTTTCACACATTGCTATCCAAGTCTGTTCTCACAGGACTGCATCCAGGCTGAGGGTCTGACCCTTTGAACATATGCACTAGTAAAGTTTGTTTATGAGTAATTCTTGCAGCCTCAAGATGTATTAAAAAAAAATAGAACATCAGAAGACCATAATAGTAGATGAAAATGATAAAAAGGGCACAGATAGACATGAAGTGAATCTCCAGCACTTCTTGGCTTATCCACTTCATAATCATAGAAAGTTTATTTTTTTAAATTAGGTCTTTGAGGAAAGGAAAAAGGCAGGAATGTGTTGGTTTTCATCTTTCAGGAGCAAAAATAAAGGAGTTTCTAAACCATAACAGAACAATACCCAATAAACCTGCTTTCCCTACCTGTTATTAAATAATGAGGGATGCTTCAAGACATAGCTAGCAGTTCATGAATACATGATCATTCCCACAGACCAGGAAGGGAAATTCCCTTCTGACCCAGTTGGTAAACAGTATATTTGCGAAGGCATACTGACTATGAGCAATTAGCCATCTACTAATGTCTTCTAAAGTCCCTTTATTTGAAAAACATCTACCTTCTTCACAGCTTCTGCTGTGTGTGTACAGTTACTGCAAGGTTTACATGGGACAAAGGTCAGTACTGCTGCTGTCCCTGAGCTCACACAGTACAACTAGTGAATAACAATTCTGTGAATTATATGTATATGAAAATTATCTAATAAATCTTTTCTCTGACTTGCTATTCTGAATTGATAAAATAAAACCACTTCTATTTTCATTTATCCTTTTTCATTTGGGCTAATACCTAGGCATCCTAATGCTCTTGATCTATCCACTAAATGCACCCTCACCGCTAACCAATGTGAGAATAAAAACTAAATTTGAAAAGTTTATTACTTAAGGCAATTTGGAGTCATTCTTACAATTTCAGGGCCATGTTTCTGTTATCATTTCCTGGAGACAGCAATAACAGCAGCACAAACTACCTATACAAGATGCCTTTTCTCCCAGTTTTACTTCTCATTTTACTGTTATTTTGGAATTCTCACGCAACTGCATCCTTGATATTCTACTAAAGTACAATTACTGCAGTGGCTTGAAAGGACAGAGCAATCCCAGCTTGTCTCTTCATAGATCCTCTTTAGTAAGACACAAATGTGTTGACACTACACTAAAAAGAAGTGAGAGGAGGCCTAGCTGCAGGGGAGCACAAGGCAGGAACTTATTATGTATGTCTCATGCTCAGTACGTGAACCAAGCCACTTCAGGGAGGACGAAACATGTTAAAAAGTAAGGGGACTCATTCAGATTGGTGATAAGTGGTTTTTTCCTCGTAATAACCATGGCAACAACACCTCAGAAAAAGAGAGTTTGTTTGAAAGTATCACTGATCATTTTTGGACTGATCAGGTATAATATGCAATAGTGGACTGCAGGGCAAACACCTACTAAACTGAACTGTGTGAGATCCCAGTATGCAAATACCACTGTTGTCTGGGCAATGACTGAATACATACCAGGCATAAAGGTCTCATCTAGTATCAGTAACTCAATATGTTACAGTCTGTGGCGTTGCCTGCCTGGGACAACGTTTGCATTTCCCTTTCTGCTGCTTTAATTCTTCTGTGTTGATACTTGTCAAAAATATAGTCACTATCCCTTCTCGTCCTCTGGGTTTTTCAGGATTGATTCCTACAGCAAATTGTCCAAAGACATGCCATGTCTATCCCACCTTTCCCAAGAAGTGACTCTTCTTTGCCCTGCTAACTGCACTCACTTTGCCCTTTAGTGCTGCAGAGATCCTGCTGTGCCTTCACCTATTGCTGAACAGCACAAGCCTCACACAAGGTGCTTTGTGTCCAGAAGCACTAGGCATGTCTAGGTACGGCCAAAGCAGCTGGCTGTAATTACTCACATTCCCAGAGAAACCAGCCCTACCTTGTAAGGGCTGTAACATTCAATCTACTCCCTCGCGAAACAACAAGGTTTGTAATAAAGAGACTTACCAGGAGATGGCAGTAACTGCAAGTCTCTTGGTTTCTGCGTACTGAAACTTCCAAAGTGGGAGGAGGGTTCCTTGCTGGTTTCTGTATTCATCCGAGGCATCTTCAAAATATTTAAAATCTAAAACAAACAAAAAAAAATCAAGTAAAAGGTCCTAGTGCATAAATGTGAACTAAATCAGCATGGTTCAGTCGCAGGGAAGCTTTAAAAAACCTACTCCATTACCCTCACAGCATCTACACAACTCAATTGTTAGTATAAAAACTGTTTCAGCCCTTAAGTCTCCACTCCAAACCAGCACCTAAGTCCACTTAATGCATTTTACCAAGCACCAAGTCCTCACACAAAAAAGCTCATGATCTAAAAGCAGACTACAAGGATGCAATGTGCAAGGATGAACAAGAAAGCAGAAGCCTGGAGCAACGGGTGATCTCAGGCCACTCCTGGAGCTAGATGTGTGTGGCCTTTCAGGAGGGAGCTGACTAGAGACAGCAAAACCCTTGCAAAACAGCAAAACCTTTGCAAAATAACATCAAAACTGAGTGTGTTGTTGTGGCTGGGACTTGTATGCCAGTAGAGAGCTGCTCGGCACATGCTGTCACTGGCACCTGATCCAGGAGGGAAGTGCCGCAGGGAGAGCAATGCTAGCCAAACTTGCTGTCCCCAGCACGCTCGGAGCAGGGCTGATGCGGCATGCCCTTTGAATGCCCATGGACAGCTGTACTGTTTGCCTTGTGAGTCAGCAGGTTCCTAGTCCTGCTCATTTTAGCTCTGTTTTCCTATCCTACCCTATGCTATCCTTGCTACAGCTGTGGTCACTCATCTGCAGGACCTCTGGCTTGAGTTAGAAGCATCTCCCAGCAGGGCCATACCTTGTGCAATGTCATCAAATGTGTTCTGATTCACCATCCGCTCCATTATTTTAGCAGCCTTTGAGATCTTGGTTAAGTCATCACCCTGTTGAAAAGAAAAACAAAGAAGAGAAAATGTATTTCCTATCTGTTTACAAGTCCTTCAGACTTTATGTGACTGAAAAACTTGAGTCCTTTGATCTCGAATACAGAATAATCTGAAGCTCCTCACACCAGCACCTAATGATAAGGGTGCTTGAACTAAGGCAAGGACTTAATTACAAGTTTAGCAAGATGCCATCCACAGCCAAGCTGCAGTATCTTCAGTGTTTGTTCCTGATTTAGCTCAATTGGAAGGTACTAATCTGTGAAGGCAGTTAAGAGTCTTCTCTTCAACTCATTCAAGCTACCTCATGATGGGATGAGCTAAAAGCACACACAGGGTCCCTCCCCAGCCTCACTTGATAATAGTTCATTAGCTTTGGTAATGAAATCGTAGATGCTTGATCATGCATGAACATCCTCTTGTCTTTACCTGGAGAGCTTTAAGGTCTCATGTGTTAAGTGAAGATCACAGGATTTAGAAATTCTTTAGTCAATCACTGAATAATTCCAACCTGTACTCATAGATCCATAAGCTCATACAATATATAACTAACATGCAAATGACAGTTTGCTGTCCAGCTCTTGTGGAAATTGTTTTGATACTGTGGAAAATCCCATCCTCCTGGCCAGAGAACACCACAAGTGGGCAAGCTTGTGTATGTGAATGTATGCACACATATTTTCAGGTATGCAAGTATTGGAAACCTTTTAGAGAGTGGCATCTTGCAAGGCCAGCAGTCCCTAGGTAACTATATCAGTAATATAATGAAAGACTAAGATTGCCTAGGAAATTAAGCCAGAAATAGCAAACTTGGGTATGGACATAGCAAAAACGTGAGCAATGAGGAAAAAGTGTTAAGGGCAGGTTGTTGATATGGAAGGAGACAAGGGTGGAGAAAGGAATCAATCCAGGTGCATGGCGGAAGAAGCAGCATGGACAAATGCAGAAAAGGAAGCATAACAGGGGCTGTTTGACTGTCAGCAGGTGGCTGGTTGGTGTGCTTGTCTGAGAGAGCTCTGTGCCTGATCACCACAGTCATATAACTATCTTCTTAATAAACTCTATTTCTAACTATTTTTTTGTGTGAATGCGCTCTCTATCCTCTGTGTGTGCACGTGCGATCACCAGTAAAATCCAAACTGGATTAAGCGGTAAGTAGGACAAGAAGCCTGGGTGCCAGCAAGTGGACAGACAGAGCTTAAAAGTCTCCAGACTGTGCTGGGCCATGAGGATGATGCCAGCGCAGCTGTGCACAATGATATCAGAATGTCAAGGTATATGCAAAGTGCTCTGACAGCATGCTGCTCCAAGGACCTGAATCCTCATCTACACCACTGCTCCAAAGCCCCATCGTCAAAGTCTTTCATCTTCAAACTCCTCCTACACACTGATGGCTGCCAGCACAGCACAATTTTCTCCACAGTGACAACACTGAAAAGAAATGCATCATCCCTGATGTAGCTCAGAAAGTGCCCTGAACATGGAAAGAAGAAGTGAAATGACTTGCCAAAACTACACTGTACAGTTACAGTCAGAACCAAGAACACTACTTCAGATTATGTGCATCCCAGCCCTTTGCTTCCTTCTTGGGCTCTGCACAGACACAAGGGAGACTGCGAGTCTTGCTTCAAAGAGCATGGAACTCAAAGGACAGAATAAAGGAGAAGAAAAAAAGCTATTCTACAATCTGCAACACTTTTTACAAATCCATAGTTTGCCTACACCTTCAGTAATGTCTGCAGTCATCTTCTCCCATCTCAGAAAGGATAAAGTAGAACTTGGAACCAAGTTCAGAGAAGGGGAACAAGGATGGTCCAAGTCTGGAATGGTTTTTGTACCAGAAAAACTAAGCAGGCTGGGACTTGCCAGTCTGGAGAAGATATGGCTTGGGAAGACATGGAACAGGTCTGTGAAATCTTAAACGGCCCAGAGAAGATGAATAGAGGCTGACTGTTCACTATCTCTTCTGATATAAAAAGTAGGGGTGTCAAGTGAAGCTAGTGGAAGTCAAGTTCAAAATAAACAAAAGGAGTTGACTTACAGAGGGATGACCCATCTGTGCAACTCCTTGTCAAAGGGTGTTGTAGACGCAAGAATTTTACACGGTTTCAAGGAAGACTGAACAAGTACTTCCATCTATGGGCCAAAGTACATCAAGCTTAGGGAATAGCTGAGAATAGTTGAAGGCTAGAAGAATATTTAGGACTGGGATATACTCTTGCTGTGCTCTTACCCTTCCTTACATGTTCACTTGTGGTTAGAGCCTTGATCTGAATCACTGTGGCCACTCTCATGTTCTTCAGGTTTACCCTGGGTCTGTGGGAGGACTTCTTGAGAACAGCACAGAGAATTTACTGTCACATTCAGAATTTAAGAAAGTGTAGGAAAAGATGTTTTCAAATTTTAACACAGTAAGATATACCCTAGGCATTAGAAATTCATAAGTATTAAGAGAAATTAAAAAGGGAGAGAAAGAGGATCCTTGAAATATCTCAAGTAGAAATCAATACTCTCAATTGCTGGAATTTCTCTCTTTTGAGTTGCTCCTGCCACAATAAGACCTGTCTTTCTCTAAAACACTTCCCAAACAAAAGGCAATTCACTTTTGCTAACACTTGTCCAGCAATATTGGGATCTTGATTATAAAAATGTCATTGGCTGCCATCTGTATATTGCTCTGAGTAAGCTTAAGTGACTGGGGTTAAATGTTGCAACGGTTACGTTTTGATTTAGAAAAAGAGAAGCACAATAAACACTTTTCTCTCCAACATCGTAAAAGTCATAGTTACAAGGCCTAAAGAACTGATTCCCTCAAGTTCTGCTGGTTCATCAGGTCTGTTGGCTAGGGTGTTTTCCACTCACTTACTAGGCAGGCAGAAATCTCTCTTCCATTTTAACGTGCACCTGCTAGTGGATGGAGCTGGGGAAGAATGGCAGTGCTGTACCCTGCAGACATGAGCAGAATAAGGGCTCCTGTTCTCTTACCCATCCAAGGAAACTTGTACTGCAAGTACTCTGAATTTATAATCTGAGACACTATTCTGGACTGAAGATCAGAAGATAAGGCTTACTTTATGTGTTCTCAAAGATGAATGCTAGATCCTGCCTTATCTATATATATATTTTTTTTTTTTTTTTTTGTCAGGGGAAAGCAGGCTTTAAACAAAAAAAAAAAGGCCTCTAAATACAGAAACAATGTATTATTCAATGGAATTTTCCCTGCAATGCAGGAAACTCTCCAGATGAATCAAAAGAGCTTTAAGTCAGCTTTCCTGTTAGGTAGTTATGCTGTTAGCAATGAAGCCATAAATAACTGCACTTTTGGCATTAAACTGGATCAGAGTATGTTATTTTCTCATCAGATCCTGTCCTATTTCAGGTTTGATTTATTCTGTATATTACTGAAATAAATATTTAGTGGAAGCAACAGGCCTAATTTATCTTTTGTTTTAAAGATCTGTTGGAAACTTTTTTTTTGTTGTAGGTCAACTCTGGGATAGCTAGCCAAATGTAATGAGAGCACATCAGCTAACAAATTAGTTTTGTTTATTTCTGTACATAAATTATTTTTAGAACTGCAATATTGTCAATGGAATCATATGTAAGATGGATAATGGGCTAGTACTTTGAAAAGAAATGTCTTGTTCTTTCTCTACTATTCATTAACATTAATTGCTTCATATTTGCCTCTCAGCAGCTGGCAAGTTGCAATGTGTAACTACAGTAAACTGAAGCATGAAAAAAAGGCTTCTGCTGATGTATAATTGCATATCTAGAAGACAAACTCCACCCAAAAAACAGTGCAGGAACTACTCATATCTCTGCAATACATGTACTGGCAATACTAGAAGAACTCTGGGCTTGCAAAGAAAAAAACACGGTACAGGGGTGTTGTCACCTCTTTCCCAGAGCTGCAAATACTCATTGCAAATCCAAAATAAAGTCCCTCAAGTTTAAAATCCTGTCAAGTAGTTATTCATTTCCAGAGTTGTACTCATCTGTTATTTCTCACTGTTTGCTTTTAATTCCGATACTCTGTAAACAGCCAATTGAAGACAAGGGAGTCAGTAACAACTCATCCACTCCTTGGGATGACCAGGAACAAGTGAAAAATAATGTGAAGGTTAATTGCATTTGAATTTCAGCTGTTATTTCAAAAATAACTGTGGTCATCCAAGGGCTTCCAAATTATAATTGTGGCCCTATGAACTGGGCTGTCTTACCAGGCATATCGCAGAAAAGGGTGATGCTATAGTGAGATAGACAAGTCAGACGGGACCGCACATGATTCAGGAATGCACATTTGTCTGTTAAATACAAATTTTGTTTGGACTTTCAAAGAAACTGTTCAACCCCTTCTGCTTCAGAGGTGATTAGAGACTGTTCCAGTACAGCTTTAATGTATCTATGCAGGTGTTTAATCTATCATATTTGAAAAGGGGTGATCAAAATCATATATCCCTGTAGTACTCCAGATAAGGTATCACCCCACCTTACATAACAGAAATAGTACTTCTCTGCTATCCCTCACACAACATATTCCAGCAACGTACTTGTCTTCTCACAGCCACATCACAACTTACCAACCGATACACTCATGCTTCTCCCTGTCATTTCAAACTGTAAACCGTCACCTTACCAAAGATACTTTGCTTTGATACGCCAAAAAGCACAGTCTTCCTCTCCACCAGTCCCTGCCAATCTGTACTAACAACAACTTTTCTGGTTTATCTAATAATTTCCTAAAGGAACTACAGCAATAGTTTTACAGAATTTCAGATAGATTACCTTTGCTCTACTTTCATTCTTAAGGGAAATCATAACTTTTCTTTTATCAAAGAGTTGAGATTATTTGGACACAGCCTACCTTTGGTAAACACGTACTATTTTATTCCATTTCATATTGACTTTAAACTCTTTATTTTTTCCCTCCATATTAATTCTATTGCCTCATATACCATTAAAGGTCAGACTAACTGAAATACTTTTACCCTTCTTACATATAATATATGCTTGTTATACTCCTGTTACATAGCTCCACACCTCTTTAGATAGATTTATTAAAAATCCTTACTATCAGACTTGTGATTTCATGCTTTGTCATCTCAGGGTGAGATGGCACCAACTTAATAGCATTAAGCTCTTTGTACTTTGCTTCTATCTCAGATACTGTCATTTCTACACTCATGCAACAACATGAGGAGGGTCATACTGAATCTGAGAGTGTCTCTGGACCAGGATGCTCTCTGTAATCAGAGCCATAAGCAGGAACGATAAGAACAGGACAAGCATAGACAACACTTCTGCCTAGTTTTCTCCACTTCCAACTATTTTCAGCTCAGAAAATTATCTATAATTCCCCTTTGGTATTGTATGTCTCCAGGTTTCATACGCTTTAAGCTAGTCCACCAAGCTCACAGAAGGTCTCCATTTGGGACACTGCCTCTGCATAAAGCTTTCCCTTTCAGTTTTTCAGACTTTCTGGTTCCTCTTCAAGTCCCCTAGAAAGTGCTAAGAGTGAAAAGCAAAGCACCAAAGGGAGGGATCATGGGTGCCTGGATTTCAGCTTCCCACTGTTGTCACTGGAGCATGTAGCAGGTTTTTTACAATACAGTTTCATCGCTAGAATTTTTATTTAATTTTCATTACCAGCTTTTAGCAGTCCACCCTTTAAGCCCATGATTGTACCACTGACTCCGGCTTAAGTCTCCAAAATAGATTCAGGTGAAAGGTTTGTTAGTTTTCAAAAGGACAATAAGTTTCAATGGCACCATTCACAGGAGGAAGCCTGTCAGAACATGTTCCTGGTCTGCTTATACTATAAGGCTTTTGATGGCACAGTGCTGCTATGGTAGCTAAACCAGCCAAATCTTCTACAGTTGAATCAGCCATATGGTATGAAAGCACTAAAGTTTCAGGAGCCAGCTTCTATTACGTAGATGTATCTTAGTTATGTTGATATATCTACACCTACTCCAGGGACAAGCTAAAAAGTTACTTTATAGTAACTTAGTAAAAGTTAACTATAGTAAAACTATAGTAAAAGTTATATTATAGTTCTCAGTGCATTTTGCTCCCATCATTATAGAAATTGTTTCAGTTTGCCTTCTAAATTATTTAACTTAGACTGGGAGGGAAAGAACCACCCACAATTCTGTATAGATCAAACTCTGTTAAACCCTAATAGAAACTTCCTGAAGCCACTGAAAACATTCTGGAATATGAAGAAAATCCTTCAGGGTTGCCATATCATCTTGTTAGTGCTTGAAGTGGGATCACATTTTTAAGATGGGGATATAGTCACTAGGGCGGGATGGACTGTGGCAAAGCAGCAGGGCACTCATAGGCTAGTCCTGACAGGGCAGCCTGAATTAGGAGTCAGTATTACCCTCACAGCAAGATCACACCAGCTTGGAGCTTGGCAGGAGTTATGGTACCTGCTACTGTGAGAAGCCACACTAATGGAGGCTACTCCATTTCAGCAGCCCTTGCCAGTCACTTGGCTACTCCATAGGACTCAGAGTGGCTGACCTGTTCTTGGGATGGTCACATCACCGTGACGGAGGTATCAGCGTGCTATGTAAATACTGGCTGTGGCATAGCACTTCAAACATTGAAGAGAGACACTTCTGTCACTTTCAAACTAAATGAATAAATGATGCATCAAAGATGCCCTCACAAATTAGGTCAAGCCTTCCAGAATCATTGTCCAATTTTAAGTATGTAGGCTTCTAATTCTATTAACTATTATTAACTTTTTAAAATATATTATATACCATTTATATGTATATAACTAGAAAATATATAAATTATAATTCTATAACATTATCATTAAAATAATAAAAAATAGTGACATCTGTTCACTACAATGCTTTAGTAACTTTTTGAAAGAATCCTGAATTTCTTTGCCTTTCAGATTGGGAGATTTTACCTAAAACCTCTGCATCACTTAGAATACTTTGAAAAGTCACACAGTGTTTCTAATTATTTCATTCTTTTATCACTCACATGCTAATAAAAATGAGACACAAACATAATAATGCACAAAAAAGAAAGCAATAAATGTCACTTGGAAATCAAGTTTGAAGACAAGATTATGGCTTTACTGTGTTTTGTATTCCCATAAAAAGTATAGCAAAACAGAAATCCTATTTTGGAAATATAGTTCCTAGCAAAAAAATAATTTTTGCATTTCTTAAGGTTGTGACTTGCCAACTGAAACCACTAGCTACACAGCCAGCATGACTTGCTAAATTTCACTTGGCTTGCATTATGGGTGCATCCACCACCACTCTGAGCAGGCTTCTTCCAGCATTATGAAGCATACCTGTGACTCCAGAGAGGTTAACTTTTTTCCCTTCTTCTTCTCCTCTTCTCTCCTTGCTGTCTGACCTTTTTGTTTTTCTTTCTCTTTTGACCTTTCAATTTTCTGAAGCTCTTCCACATAGGCATCATAGATCTCCCACTGAGACACAGACAGAGGCAGGATTTATCAGGACTTGATTATACTTCAGAAAACAGTCATCTACACCATCACAAAAATGCGTTAGTCCTCACAACAGTAACATTGCCACTGGAATCAGCTGAAGACAGTTGGTTTGTTGCACAAAAAGTGAAGGATTGAAGCTGAGGATGTTTAAAGCTGAGGCATATCTTACTTTTTAAGAACATATTATTGCATTCTTAACAATTTCTTTCCCCCAATATTCTTTTTGGTGCTTTGACTCTGTATCCTTTGTGCAGGACTTTCTGTTTGGCTAATTTACTAGTGTTTAATAGGAAATATGCATTAAACATCTGCTTTATGACATTTCTCAAGCGGTGTTGGAAAATTAAATTGTAGCTGCTTAACACAATTCAAATCTTGGACTCCAACTCTGCAGCATATGATCAAATGGGAACTGAGAGCACTTTTACATCTTCTGCTATGCCACATGCCAGGGCTGTCTTACTTGAGTAGAACCAAAAGCAATTTTTCTACTTAAGAATTATTCATTGGTATTGGAGTGCTAGTACTGTATCCGAAGCAGGTACAAAACTTTCAGAACAAACCAAAAGGCAATCTAACTCTGACACATCAGCTTAGGAGAGGGAGTATGATTCAAACACAAAATATTGAGTAGAAGGTTGGAATAAAGAAAGGCAGCAGAAACCTTTAGCAAAAAAAAAATGCATTGTGTTGTAAATTTGCAGGCAGAAATGACGTGGAAAGATGTTCCAAACATCAGGGAAAGAACAAAGAAGATGTATGAAAAGGAGCAGAAAAGAAAACTTTGGAAGAGGAAATTATGAGCATAAGGAAGAACAAGAAAGGAAAAGAGTTGAGGAAAAAAAGACGTTATGTTAAAGTATTATTTTACATCCACAGAAATCTTAAACAGAATAAAAAGAAAACAAGGGAAAACTTTTCCTCTTAGTTTTCAAACATTTAATAAAAAATTTTAGCAACAGCCTGATTATCTTAAATAGCTCTGTTCTCTCTAACTCTTGGGTCATCTCACCGTGAGAAAAAAAAATGAAAGGGAAGTCCAGCTGAAGGGAGGGAAGATCTCAGGCCAATTACTCTATGATTTCAAGTTCAGGAATAGACTAGGTTACACTGTTCAACTTTACAGAGACACCTTTGCTCCCCTTTCTATCACTTTCTTGTAACAGCATTTTTTAAGTTGCTGTCATTACCTTGTATTTTCTTCTGGGTGTTCCTATGCTACACTGGTAACAAAACAGTATTTTCAATACCAGTTTGGTATACTGGTTTGAAACAATATTTGCATCGGTGACAAACACAAATACATTTTGTAAATATCTGTGAGAATTAATCAGCAGAATTGGCTGGATTCCCTTTCCAATGAAAGCTATACTATATTTCATGTGTAAAATCTCATGCAAAGTAATTTTTTTTTACATTTTTAAGATATAGAGAAAATATTGTATAGCAATTGTGGAACAGTTCTTCATCATGAGTAAACAGGCATATTCCGACTACATAAAACAGACCTAAGTCTATTGCAACAGGCTTAAAGTGGGCCTTCCATGTTCCTTATGCTGTAGTTCTCACTTGATTCAGCTCCAGGCTTTAGAAATACACAGCTTTTGCATACAGCTGAACTTAGACAAAGGAAAAAACACAATGTTGCATATATCAAATTCTTAGCAACACTTGCAAAAACTCCAAGAAGCCTTGAAAATTCCCAGCTGTACAAAATCTTCAGAGGTCTCTATTCTCTAAACACAGTGCTCAAAGTGGAGCTAGCATGCATACATGTCCTAAGTGGTTTTTTGTTATCTTGTTCCTGCATTTTGAGACCCCATTGAACCTGTCTCTGATAGGACCAGCTGATGGAGCTGTCCTGCAGCTGATCAGGTATTGAATGCTGGATCACAGCTCCTCCTAAATAACCAGCTCAGTGACAGAAGATCTTCAGCAACAGGACACTCCCAACCTCAAAGACAGCTGAGTCCCTGGAGGAGCCAGTGCCTGCTAGAGGCAGCTGCAGTTGTGTCCCTGCTCAGCTGAGTCCAGAACCATTCTCAAACTGTGCTTTCCTCGTTTCCACTCGTTTAAGACTCTAAAACAGACTGGTCAGGGTGAGTAGCAAAAGGCAGATCAATTAAGAGCAGCTAAACAGAGACACTTGACCTTAGAAATATAAACCATTAGCAAGTTCACCTATTAAGGCAGAAAAGAGGGCCACACTAGTTTGCTCTCAGATTTAAACCAGAGATCAAAGCCACAGTATAGGAGTTGATTCCACTGCAAGGAATGCAAACATGGCAATTTGTTTTTTCCTTTCTCATATCTTAGCTTCCTAAATAGACTCTAAAAAAACTTTAAAAGTAAAAAGGATATACCTGGTTAGCAGTGGCTGAGAAATTTTTACAAGGTGTAGGCTCCGATTGACATGCCCTTTCCTGAATAAAGAAAAAGCATAAAGAAGTGTGATCTTTGCATTTAAACTCTTTGCAGTGACATAGTCCAGCTGTTGAAACAGCCTCCTCATAGCAGGTATTTAGAATAATATTGACCTAAGATTAACTCAGCATCCAAATTGCTCCCAGAGCACTGCACAAACATTATCAGTGATCATGCAACTACAAATAGATTTTTTTGTGGACCAAAAGAAGGTTCACAAGACCTTCTGATTTTTTCCCAACATACTTAAAATATTAAATTTCAGTATTTCATTTTGAAGGAGTTGAAATTGTTTGTTTCACCTATACCATTTGAAACATTTTGCTACTGGTTATGGTATCAGTTATGATATCCTACCAAATTTGAAAAGTTTTTATGTATATATTAAAAACCCACTTGGGTATAGCAGTCAAAACACAAGAGTTGAACAGAATTATAACCTATAAACAATTCATCTGATGTTACTGAAATCATATTTTTATTACCCTTACATCAACATTCTGAAATAAATGAATATATATCTGTGAAACTTTCATTTCATGGAACAGCATTTTCTTTCAAAAAACTGTTGTGTCAGGGCATTTTTAAGAAGCTGCCTGTAGCATTTCACTGACCTCTGAAATGAAGCAGTCTCAGAGGTGGAAACTGCACATCCTGTACAGAACACAGCAGTATTTCACAGCTATTTAAGGTCTATATTCTGCTTTCAAAGGCAGAATCACACAGAGGCACACAAGACTCTCCCAATAAAATCAATGGGAAGAGAATATGCAGATCTAGGGATAGAGAAATAACAAATTCCATGGCCTCCACAGGGATATTAGAAAGATGCAGAATCTTAGCTCAGACTTTGCAGTAAGCACCCAACTGTTGGATAAACTTTCCTGAAATCCTCTGTCTCTACTACTCAGCAGAGATGGTACTCCTTCTAGGACATAGTATCTCCAGCAACACAGTATCTCTTCTAAGCTCTTCAGATGTAAAGGCATCTCACTTTAGGTGTAATAGCTGCAAGAAGGCAGGTAGGCTCTCTGGGGAATCTGTAGATACTTTGATATTAGGGCAGCAAGGAAAACAAGAGAATTTTATCTCTGAATCTCCAATTCAGAAAGCTCATTTTTGAGCACTCAGCTGGGGGCCAACATCACCAGAACTGCTCAGTCAGATGGCCCTGTGAAGACACACTCACTGGAAATGGCTGTAGGCTCTGCAAAAAGCTTAGGAAGGTCCATACTGTTTGCAAAGTGCATGCACAGAGTAGGAGGGAGATGTACCATGTAGCAGCAGTAAAGATTTGTCATACTTACATGGGTCTGTTACTGCAGTACCTGTGCTTAATACAAGCATAAATTCCTTTATCTTTTTAATATAGGGGCACTTATATCCTTGCTCCACGGCTAAGAATTTAAGTACAAGGCCCTAAAGGGACTCTGTGTGGCAAAAGGAAATTGAATTCAGGGATTACAAGCCCTCAGCTACTACCTTGATCATTGCTCAATACTTTTTTAGATAAGAAAATAAACATTAAAAAAGTTATACCCAAGTAGAGGTTTAAGGATTTACAGTAGCATGAAAACTTCTTGTAGGCTGTCCAAGAGTCCATGAGGCAGGAATTTTTTGTCACCATTTTCATCATCCCAAATGTTTTACTATATAAAACATAGGGGTTTTTTTTTCTCCTAATAGTATCTACAGAGATCACAGAATATTACACAAATACAGATTATCCACATGTCCTCCCAAAGGAAAGGTCCTGCAAGTCACAGAATCATAGAAGGGTTTGGGTTGAAAGAGACCTTTAAAGGCCATCCAGTCCAAACCCCCTGCAAGAAGCAGGGACATCTCCAACCAGATCAGGTTGCTCAGAGCCCCATCCAACCTGGCCTTGAATATTTCCAGGGATGGGGCATCCACCACCTCTCTGGGTAACCTATGCCAGTGTTCTACCACTGTCATTGTAAAAAAAAAATTCCTGTCACTGAAGTCACTGAAGGAAATGGTAGCATACCCGCATAGGGTTGTTGAGTGTCCTTGAAGCTCTCTCAATGAAGTTGAACTGGTTTGCAAGCTTCTGCTCCTTCACTTTTGCAGGAGAAGGCTCTTCTGCCTCTGCTGCCTCAGCTCCTTCTGCTGTTCCTGACCCCTCTGCCTCTTCCTCTCCTGCAGCCTGCAAGAAAACAGAGCAGTGACTCCACCCTGAAAGAATCAGACATCTCTTTCCTTCTTCAGAAGCATTTCTTCTTAAACTGTGGGATTTCTGATGCTTAGTGAAGGGGACTGTAATTGCAGATTCAATATTTAAGATGGAAATGATGAGATTTACAGCAATTAGAGCAAGGAGATTCTGGAACGGTATCTAAATGGGAATATGCAAAACCAGGAACTGAAGTTACTTTAAAACAAAGCCTGACATGAGCGAGGTAACATAGCATCACTGCCTTTGGACTCAGGGACCAGAAGACTGTGCTAGAGTCCCACTACCCTGTGTTTTTATTTCCATCCTAGACCGCGAGACTTATCTGAAACTAGACTGAACTTGATTCCAGGGCCTGGCACTGTGTGGGTAAGAACAAACTTCTCACAGCATACTCCTGTCCTGATCAGACAACTATCTTTAAATCAAGCCACTGCCTCTTTCAGGTAGTTACATCTGTTGCTTTCATCCCTCCATATTTTGTTTTTCACCAATTGGTCTTTCAGAGATGGACATGCTGTTCAGGAAGATTCCAGATCCCATCAAATTACACTGTATCTTGATATAATATCTGGATAAAGACAGATCTGGTGTGAACAGACCTCATCCCCCTACACAGCTCCTCCAAACTGAAAAACAGGACCCCAGTTGTTCAGTAGAATCAGCATAATCTCACCTACAGCAGAGACATCTCAGGCATAAAAGAATCAATCACAGGAGCTTCTCAGCAAGCCTATTTTATAATAAAGGCACTTCAAATCTAATACTAAAAATAAAATGGACACTTCTCAGCTGACTATGGTGAATTACCTGAGTATCTCCTGTGCTTTCTTCATCTTTAATCTCTGCCTCTTCAGATATTACTGCAGAAGTCTCAATAGGAGCCTTTTCTGATGATAGAAAGGATAAATGAATAAGTCCAGGATAATAGGACATATTAACCCATACTCTACAGATCCTTCTGTCTTCTGAAGCATTAATATACAGATACATCCTTTTGTAATGCTATCTCACTAAACAACACAGTAACCAATCCTCAATTTGCAGGGTGATTGTTTGCTCAAAGCCACAAAAGGAGACAATGTTATTACTAGAATGAAACTGCAGTAATTGTGGCTGCACTAAAATTTTAAAAATCTCATTTTTACTCAAATCAAACTTCTGAAATGTACTTCTGATCAGAGCAGCTTTGTTTCTGGGAATCCCTTTAGCTCTTGACCTCCAAAAATGGCTGCAATTATGTTCAACCATGAAGAATGCTTTCAAAGTGCATAAGAGTTATAACATGGTTTATTCTTGTTTATATGGATAAAATTGAATATACTAGTCTTGTTAGAGAATGATGGATGTCCACATTCCAATCACAGCCTTGAGTGTGTAGTCATGCTAGCATCAAGCTGTTTGAAATTAGCTGGTTTGGAATCTACAAAAAGCACTGCCAACAACAACAATTTATGCTTCCATGGCATTGAAGATCCTATTCAGCACTTTATACTACTTCAAATCATCATGCACATTTTGTTAAGTGTAAAATCAAAGAGGCACTGACCCTCAGAAGTTGCAAGTAAGAACTATTCTCAGGAGCTTACCCAGTGTTATAATTGGGCCTGACAATTACCACCTTGAAAGGACTCTTTTTAATGACTCAACTTCTCTTTTCACAAATACCAAAATATGAGAAAACCACTAGGCAGTACATATTTCCTTCCTGAAAATTCAAACATAGAACTCTTTATTAACAACACAGTTTTTCAGCCTCTGATTGAGGTGTCTTTTTGACTGAAAACCTAAGAATGGCAACAGCAGCTCAGATTAAATGTCCAACTAGCTCAATATCTTGTATCTCACATTGTCCAGAAGTAGATGTCCTGGTAAGAGTGTAAGAATCGGTCAAGAATTGGTCATTTCCTGAATGACCACCTAGTTTCCAAACATTTCTGCTTTAATACTTTAAACCACAGCTAAATCTTTCAAGGCAGGCTAAGGAGTTTAGACATGTATGTCCAACTAATGGTAGTGGAAGATGTTTTAAAAACACTAAACAGCTCTGAGAATTTCAGTGTTAGTATTCACACATCTCAAAAAGCATGCACCATTGTTCTACATTGTTGCAAACATCTGGCTGATTATTTTTTCTGTTTTTGTTTCCTGAGAAGGATGCAAGCCAAAATAGGAGCTGTTCAATTCCGTGGTGATGAAGCATAATCATTCCCTCATGTTGAATAAGTGCTATCAGGGCATAGCTTAAAATGATTGCGGTTTCAGATAATAAACCTACCTGCTGCAGTTCTTAATCTGACATGCTGCCGTCTGCCTTCATCTGAATCTTTGAGTATCATGTTCCCATTCAAAGAGAAGTGAATGGCCATTTGATCCACATAGCTTATTGGCTTGTATGCTCGTTCCTACAAAGAGGAAAAACAAACAAACAAACAAAAAATCAGCATGAAAAATAATATTTTAAACCAGAAATACTGTGTAGCCTAGATTACTAAAGCTAAGAAGATCCATACCTATAAATATATGTTTGTTATTGGCATATTTACACTGAATTCCTTCCAGCAGGTATTTATATCTCAGGACATTGAGAGCCATAAATTAAAAATACAATTAAAAGAAGTAAGAACATGAAACCTCTAGTTATCCACCACTTCCACAGCAAGTGAGTTTAAGCATAGTCCTAGTGGACCTCTGCTACACAGCACTCCCTAACAGATCTTCATGTCCTGTTGTGCTAAGATCCTGGAATGAGTTGTTGTAACTACACAAGAGCAGCACCATACACAGACAGCAGCTCTGATCTGGAGACAGTATAGGCTTTTAGCACCATGCCCAGGTTACAAACACTAATAGCACTAAGCACTAATTAAGCTATTTCATTCTGACTTGACTGGCACTTGATTGTGAACCACTGTACAGTGCAGGCACACACATAGGCTCAGACTTTGTATTAAGATTTTGAGCTGCGCCTAAAAGCAATCAGAAGTCACTGCAGACCACAGATGCTTTAATAGTTTCTTCTTAAAAATATGACTGCTTTCTGTACCAATCACAGCATAGCATCGAGCCCACTTCAGTCACTGTGGAGGGTTAGGAGATATGGATCATTCATCACCTGTTTCTAACCCATAAATATGGAAATCATCAACTCTAAATAGAAGAAAAAGTGACCTTCTTTGCTTCCACAAGATTGATTTCCTTTCTCTGGTGGTCTCCTGTAACGCTTGGTCAAACTAGTTACAGTAGCACAGAGATGAGACGGGCTCGGGAATATTTCACCTGACTGTTCCCTGCCTAAGGCTGGGGATAATCCAATGCCAGAGCTGGAGGAGCTGTCCCTGCATCCTTTCTTTCAGTGGGTGTAAACCTTCCAAGGGAGGAGCAGGAGGCAAAGCCATCATGTCACTCTCCCCCTGCTTGTGTTGTTAACCATACATGCTAGTGGGAGGAAGCTGCTCCAGGGTAGTGCAGCATAAGCTCTGCACACACAAATGTAAAGGTGTGACTCTTGGATGTTTCCTGGCAGTCTCTGATGCAACCTCCTCTGCTCACTCCTACTCATCATGAATAGAGCTCTTGTCAGTGATTTCACATTTTTGAGCTCTCCTACAACTCCAACAATCAAATCTTGACGTGAGGATACTGAGGCACAAATGTCTTACAGACTGAGTAAAGCATTGCCTTTTGTCCTCTAACCACCATAGAATGGAAAAAAATTATTGCCTGAGAATTAGCTGCACTAATTGTGTTCACTGTCAGATCTTGTTGAGTAATTGTTATATTGTACTTCTGAATAAATATGCCAATGCTTTCAGACTTTTACCCTCTGCAAAAAACCCTTTAGGAACCATTGGCAGTAAATCTGTAACAAGATGAAGCCACATTAAAAGGAAATTTACCTGGTTATAAATCAAAGGAAAACACAAAACCAGTTAACTGTAAAAAATCCCATCCTGGTTTTACAGGTCATGCCACACTTACTTTAAAACTGTATCTGACGATATTCTGGGGAGCATGGGGATTATTAGCTGTCAGGATGCGTGTAAATTCCTCTTTTAATTCCTTTGGAATGGAAACAAAATAATATTGTAAATAAAACTCCACTACTAATACAAAGTACTGCATACAAAAATCACCAAGTTTATGCTCAGTTCTATGACATTCTGTTGTTGCAGATACATTATGTGCAGCTGAAGCCTCCCCAAGAACAATGCTTGGAGCCAAGCTAGCTCAGAGTGGAATCCAAGAACAGTCATCCACTTCCTACCGTAGTATTTAAATGGGCTTTCTTCAACTCTTTACCTGTTATGTTAATTCTTATCTAAACTATGGTAGCACTTGAAAAATGCTAGCTGCATTCTACAGGGCAAGAAAGACTACCTGTGTCTTGAAGGATACACTGTCCAAAAATAGAGTATACAATAAGCTCAGTAGCAGTTCTTGCAGGATTGACCACTGTGAACAAAAACCAGTACTGGTGAAAACTGCTTTCATTACCTGAGTCAGAGGAAGTACATATAGCTTCCCTTTGACAGTTACTTGGAAGACAGGGAGCAATGCTAGAGTTTTATAAGGAAGTGTGAAGATACAGTCAATTGGAGTCGGAAGGGCGAGTGACTGCAATCATACTGAATCAAGCTGAGAAGAAATGGACATAAAACTGTAGGACACCTCCCTGTCCTGTGTATCACACACAGGCTCCTGAAAAGATCAGGGTTGGCTCTGGGGTTCTCCTCATCTAAGTGAAGCCCTGGCCCCATTCCCTTCTTGGATCAACTCCATGCAGCTCCATTGTCTTAAGCCCAGAACTGTGTTTCAAAGCACGTTCTCCATGTTTTCCTGCAGAAAGCCATTTCAGCTTATGCTGCAGACAATGTACTCCACAAAATTTCCTCCAAAATAACTGAGTAAGAGGTAGGCTTCAGCTTATGGAGTTTTGTACATATCTCTTGACAACTACAGGCACTGTTTTACTCACAGCTTCAGTCAGCTCCAGTTGATCTGGGGGTTTGACCAGAGCCTTTGCTGCCCACCATTCATCTACCCCCTCTCCCGCTTCAGTGGAGAGATCTTCATCCTAGCACAGGAATGATAAGCCCATTAGTGCCCCAAGACTGTGAATGTTTTGCTCCCTCCCAAAGTAGCATTTCTCCAGGCATGGAAAAAGGAGATAAAAACAGCATTCACTCACCCATTTGTGCTTTGAACAGAACAGATAAACTCATATCGCAGGTCTAAATCTGAAAATTGTTTAATGACTACACTTGCCAGCAAGAGTTCAGTGTGTCGGAGGAGCTGCTGTCTGAAGATAACTCCTGGCCTGTAACAAAACTGGAGTAACTCCAGTAACAAAAGTCAAGTGACTCCAATTTCAGTTTAAAAGTTGGCAATTCTATTTCTTTTGACCATATAACAGTCAAATGAGCCATACTTTAGGACCACTCAAGGGCACAAGACAAGGACCTGTAATTACTTCTGAAGTGCTATCTATAAGCTATGCTTAGAAATTAGTTCAAAATACAAAGCTGCAAGGATGTGGCTCCTGGAGGAATGAATTTTCTGGCAAAGGCCAGCAGCTCTGCACTCTCCCAACACAGAGAGCTGCTCTCCTTGGACTCAGTTTGGGTTGATGTCATGATACAATACCATTAACAGGAAAATGAATCACTGCAGGGATGGATGTCAATTAATTGTGATTACAGATAAACTGCTAGAACACAAAGTTGCCGATTAAAGTGTTTAACTGCCCCTGGCAAAATTTCTCCCTCTGTTTGAAATGTGTAATAAGTTGATTTAAAATAAATCAATCATTCTTTTAAATACAGTTCTCTCAGGTGTGGTAATCTTTATATCCATAGAGAGCTGTGGATGAGTCCAGGGTATAAGCAAAGGCTTGCTGCAGGTACAGAGACTAGACCTAGCAAAGCTTCGCTATCTGCAGAGCACCACAAAGGTAAAAAGCACAATGCTGTGTAAAAATGTGCAGTGGCTGAAAGTAACGGAGAATTCTGCATATGCCAGACACCCAGGGAAAGTCACAGGCTGCAGCCTTTTATTTTTTCCCCAAGGGAGCTGAAATAAGGCAAGTTGTAAGGAAGGTCAGGTGCTCTGATACACAAGAGACTATGATGGCAGAACAGCTGTTTGTGATTTAATGCTCCCCACATGAACACCTGCTTGTAGGACATTTATCACACAAAATCTATGCCAGTTAGTTCAGTGGCTGTTTTCTCTAGTGGACCTGATAAGAAGTGTTGCAGGGTTAACATTTTTATCTATGTTTTTAATTTAAAAGTAAACAATTTTTCATTTCTAAAGGGTCAAAAGAGGACTATTTAACAAGACTGTGGTTTGTCCTAAGAAAGTGAAAAGCTGTTTATCACCATGCCTGTTTAAAGGCATGTAAACTGTCCTTCTTCCATCCATGTCAATGGAATTAAATAAGAGGAAGTGAGATTAAATAAGAGTATTCTAAGCATTTATTTGCCCAACAGTAAAAACACTATCACAAGGCTTACAATCAAAAAGCTAATGGTATTTTCTCTAATGCTTGTATTTCTATGTTAATTAACTGAATATGGACTACGTTTTGAATTTTCTAAACTGAGTAGGCAGTTTTCTCACAGTCTATGTCAGTTTATATTTTGGAATTTACATCCCAAACATTTTATTTTAATATTCTAATGTTGCATTTTACCTAAATTGTGCCTTTGTTTCAACTGCCATTTTTATTTTAACTTGCTGGTGTAATTCCCTTAACTGCCATTTTTATTTTAACTTGCTAGTGTAATTCCCTTCTCAGAGGAAATCTAGAGCAACCCCTTACTTCTAAATCAAATGGAATGTTACCAATTCCATAAAACAAGCCATTGTTCAGATTGGATCCAGTTTGCATCTCACAGATAAAAAAAAAAAGAAAATACATTTTTTAAGATTCATGGACTTGTGGATCTTACCCATCTTTTAGATACAGCTTTAGCAGGCCGTGGTGGTACTGCCTTTCCTTTTGAAGGTCCACTTTGTCCCTGAAACGAGAACATACCCAATGTAAACCTTTGAACCACCTTGTTTCCTAATATAACCAAAGCAGAATAAAAGTTTAAAGAATATAAGAAATATTTTCAGAGGAGAATAAACAGTAGCAGAGATGTGAGGCTGTGACTTTCAATATTCTTTTATTAATGTTTGCTGCAATGGTATGTTTCAAAAACTGAGTATGCCAGTATTTTGTCTGTAAATCATTTTAACGAAAGGCAGTCACTTTCATAATACAAGACAGCAGTTTATCAGCATGAAGAAACCCTAGGCTCTATCCCTGTTACTGTCTATCTGTGATACACCTAAATCTCACACACAGGGTTCTAGTGCCTTGCTTAAACCCACCCAAATGCTTCCATGTCACAGTCAGCTTGAAGACAGCAGATTCACACCTACAAAGCCACGAGTGATGAAAAAACATAAAAAACACTGACGAGTAGCTGGGAAGTTAACCACTGCCAACCTCCCCAAGCACATCACAGCACTGAAAAATTTTTCAGACAGATTTTAAGGAAAACAATTAAATAGTTATTTACAGGGAGCCTTATAAAGTATTTCTAAAAGAGATGACTCAGATGTTAAAGAATAACGGAACGGCACCAATGACAAAGCTTTACGAAAACTTTAACAAGAGTGAGAGGGGAAATGAAGACGATCCTTTTGAGAAGATGCTGAGGGACAGAGAGGACCAAGAACCAGAAGGCAGAAGGAGAGAGAGCTGATAAATCAAACAAAGGAGACAACATTAGAAAGCTTCACAAGAACAGTTTCAGGATGGATTCCAGATAACGTTGAACGGAATGTATGGGAAAAGCAGAGGAGTTACTTAGAAAAAGTGTTTGATTTTGTGACAAGGGATATTAGAGAAGAGGGAAGAAAAAGGAAGGGATGGAGGAGCAAGCTTCCATTGATTTTCTTTAAAAGAATATTACAGTGTGCCTTTCAGCACAGATCAAAGATCCACACAGCCAAGTATCTCCCATCAACAGTATTTAAAAGCAAATATCTACAGAGTTTTCTCCAGGATGCCCCTGCAACTTGCAACAGGGGCTTCAACTTGAAATGCTGTCCTTTTTATTCATATCAGTGAATCTTTTTCTCCACAAATGCATA
The DNA here is from genome assembly GCF_036417535.1 of Chlamydotis macqueenii. Classification (NCBI taxonomy): domain Eukaryota; kingdom Metazoa; phylum Chordata; class Aves; order Otidiformes; family Otididae; genus Chlamydotis; species Chlamydotis macqueenii. The sequence continues at coordinate 8,499,794 of NC_141593.1, read as the reverse complement.
ATTTCCACAGCAAGGAATCCCATGGTACAACTACATGCTAATGCAAAAACTATTGCTTGCTTTTTTAGTCTGCCACTTGCTGCTTTCATCTGGTTTTCCTAGTTCTTCTGCTGGTAAGCTCAGCTTTACTGCATTATCTGTTGTTCATCGTCTTTTCCGTACCTCTTACAAACACCTTGAGGAGCATGAGTCTCTACAGAGATTCCTACACTCCTCTCATGATTCCCCTTTATTAGGAAAATTATTTACTTCTACCATCTGTTTCCTATGTGTCAAACAATTAAGCAGCCATAATGACTTTGACCCAGTATCCCCAAGCCTTATTTCTAAAGCCCCATTACTTGTTAAGACTTGACAATAAGAATTCAGAAAAATATTTTCAGAGGAGAATAAACAGTAGCAGAGATGTGAGGCTGTGACTTTCAATGATGTTCTTTCTCTTTGTACAAGCTAAGCCATATAAAACTGCTGTAACTAACAAGGCATCAGGGATTATTTTTATTCCAGAAGACATATATTAAAAGCAATGAAAAATGAGCAGAATGATACATTTCCATGCTTAGAAAATGTGCCTCACTTTGAAATACAAATTGTTACAGCCTAAGTGGAGAAAATAAAAGAGTTATGATAGTTCCTTTATAATCTCACAGTGGGGACTCTAGCAGAGCAGACAGCCTAGGAGCCCCAGCGTCACAACTGCTATTGAAACCACTGGACTACACAGCTGGCCTGTCTCCCCCGAGTGACGGCTTGGCAACGGGCAACAGAACATCCTATCCTATAAGGACCATGCTATTTGTGAATTAGATGTGATTTAAGCAACAGAATTTAAAATAGATTTTCAGAGCAGAATTTCATTTGGATTCAAATTAAAAGAAAACTATTAATTTTAAACATGAAACAAAGCCTACTCACTATTACCCTTTGTAGATGAATCTATGAAAGCATTTATCCAGCAGCAAAGGCATTGACAAGGCCATCTGAGGGTAATTGGTTTTGGCAGTTGCACAGATTTCAATTAATATAATCCGAAAAGCCACCTGTGAATAAAATCTGCAACTATGTTAAAATCCAAAAGGGACACTGAAGAAAACCTAGAGCTACAGTACACTGGAAGGAAGGAACACCAACCCTGCCCTGCTCCCCACACCATAAAGGTTCTGTGGGGTAGAGCATGAGCAATTTTCTAGTCAACCAGAGGCCTAATTTGCTTTATTTCTTTTGTCTCTGTACAGTACCATCATGGTTTTATGACTGTAATTTAATTATATAGTACAGGCCTGATATGATAGAGGGACCCTGAGGAGATCCAGGATGTGGCATAGAGGAAGACAGGCAGGGGATGATAGAAGATGCAGCACAGGCTTGGTGACACCACAGCTGTAAGCATCTCACCACTGGCCAAATAAAACAGAATAATAGTATGTAGTACACTCTAAAAGCATCATTAGACTAACGAAGAAAGATAAATGTGTGAAAGTGTGTTAGCTAACATATAAAAGAAACTTCAGGTAGGTCCTAGAGCAAAGAAGAAACCATCAACAGGGACATCTTATTCTTCCCAGTGAAGGACCCCAGATGCTGACAACTTGCCATGACATCCCCACCACCACCACCACTGACAGCAAAAATGAAACCATCAATCTTGGGAACCAGAGGACGAGACAAAGGCTGGCCACAATACTAGAAAAGGGGTAGAAACTGAGAAGTTTGCATGCAACAATTTTAACTGCATTATTATTATTATTATTATTATTAGTATTATTATTATTATTATTATTATTATTATTATTATTATTATTATTATTATTATTATTATGTGCCCGGCCTTGTTTAACATATTTGTCGGCGACATGGACAGTGGGATAGAGTGCACCCTCAGCAAGTTCGCCGATGACACCAAGCTGTTTGGTGCGGTCGACACGCTGGAGGGGAGGGATGCCATCCAGGGGGACCTTGACAGGCTGGAGACGTGGGCCCATGCCAACCTCATGAAGTTCAACCAGGCCAAGTGCAAGGTCCTGCACCTGGGTCATGGCAATCCCAGGCACAAATACAGGCTGGGTGGGGAATGGATTGAGAGCAGCCCTGAGGAGAAGGACTTGGGAGTGGTGGTGGACGAGAAGCTCAACATGAGCAGGCAATGCACCCTTGCAGCCCAGAAGGCCAACCGCATCCTGGGCTGCATCAACAGGAGCATGGCCAGGTGGTCGAGGGAGGTGATTCTGCCCCTCTACTCTGCCCTAGTGAGACCCCACCTGGAGTACTCTGTCCAGTTCTGGAGCCCCCAACATGAGAAGGACATGGACCAGCTGGAAAAGGTCCAGAGGAGGCCACGAAGATGATTAGAGGGCTGGAGCACCTTTCCTGTGAGGACAGGCTGAGAGAGTTGGGGCTGTTCAGCCTGGAAAAGAGGAGGCTCCAGGGAGACCTTATAGTGGTCTTCCAGTACCTCAAGGGGGCCTACAAGAAAGATGGGGAGAGGCTGTTTAGTAGGGCCTGTTGTGATAGGACAAGGAGTAATGGTTTTAAAATAGAGGGAGGTAGATTTAGATTAGATATTAGGAAAAATTTTTTTACAATTCAAGTTGTAGAACACTGGAACAGGTTACCCAGAGAGGTGGTGGAAGCCCCATCCCTGGAAACGTTCAAGGCCAGGCTGGATGAGGCTCTGAGCAACCTGATCTGGTTGGAGATGACCCTGCTGCTTGCAGGGGGATTGGACTAGATGACCTTTGAAGGTCCCTTCCAACCCTAACCATTCTATGATTCTATTATTATTATTATTGATTATTTTTTGCACAGAGGCACTTCTTATTTTCTTTAATAATTACATCTGGACTGATGACAGCATTTAGACTAAGATTTCAGTCATACTAAGTAAGATTTAATTATTAGTTCTATATCTAGTTATATATAGTGTGCCTTCTCTTTGCCCATAAACAAGATTTTGAGTGTAACAAAGTTTACAGACCATTTTAAAAAATAATCAGGCTCTGAAAGTCTTAACTTTGATCTCACACATGTTTTTCCCCTTTATCAAAGGATAGCTGAGAGTACCACATCCAGCTGGGTACAACTGGGAGAAGCTGTTCAGGGGAGGGGTCGCATTGCATCTGTTGGTGGGATTTACCACCTTTCTCCGTTTGCCTTACTCCTACTTCACCGCCAGATCCCACTTCCTGACTGTGGCAGCTTGCTTTGGGGCTTCCCGGGAAGTAAGAGAAGTAGTTCCCCATAGTAGGGAGCAAGAACATGACTGGCAGGACAGTTACAAAATTGTACTTGTTATCACTGGTATTTTGAACTAAAAAAACCCTCCAACTGCCGCCTTAGAGCTACTTTGCTGTCACAAAGATCCTTGGCCAAGCTCTGCATAGTAAGGGTACATTTAGTCCACTCCACAAGTGTGCTAAACCCGAAGAGGGAAGATGGGAGCCAGCATACACTGACCAGTGTAGGTCCTGGGCTTTCTTCCACATACGCTCCACAAAGACAGGACAGCCATACCTGGAGCAGGGGAGCACAGGTTTGCCTGGCAGGTAGTAGTAGAGTCTAGGAAGGTGCTGGGCCTTAGCTCATTCCAAGGTCCTTCAGCAAAACTCTCACCTCCTGCCTAGGCAAACCATCTCTCAGAGCACAGAGACCTACTTCAACAAGAACGGAAGCTGAGTATCTTACTTGCTGGATATCCTGGACTCTGCCCAGTGAAGGTAAAGACTGTAATCCTACTTGACTCAATACTCTGCAGAAGTCAATATAAAAAGCAGAAGGTAGCCTTCAGGATGCAAGCATCATTCCTGCAGGGATGTGCTACCACAGCCTATGCTGCAGAAGGTTCATCCCAAAGTACCTAAATATGTCGGAATCCAGCTGGAAGGCAAGACCAACATGAAGAGATGAGATGACATCCTAGTATTTTGTCAATATTAGCACTAGGCGACACTTATTAAAACAAGTAGATCTGTTTAAAATCATTTCAAGAAGCAAGGTGGGAAGCAAACATGGGTCAGTCAAGAATACAAAATGTTTTACATGGCCTCCTAATTCAGATAATAGCACAAAGTCTACTGCTGTGCCACTTGCTGGAAAAGGCAGTCCTGACATTCCTTGTTATTGGTGTATCTGTGCTTTGTCCTCTTGCTATTTCTTTTGCAAGCTCCTGCTTCCTGTAAATCTTTCCAAAGCCAGCACACTGTCGTTCTTCATACCTTTCCTTAAAACTTCTCTCTGCCACATTAGCTGTAAAGAGTCCTCAATAGCATGCAGGCATTTGGTGTCGTGCCACCATGGTTCAGAATGATGGCCATTGCTTCCTCATTCTTCTTTTTACTGTATCAATGTGTTATCCATAAACTATTATTTAAGATGCAATCCTTTTGCTCCAACAGCTATTTCTTTGTTCCACATCACACACTGTCTGCACAACAGGGAAGAGGTCACAAATGCATCCACAATACAAATAAAAATAAACTACAACTGTAAATCAACATAATTATTGTATATTCACCAGTAAGATGCTCACAACAATTACTGGCCTTCATATGCATTTATACATCTCTAAAATTCAAGCACATTTTTGCTGTTACAATATTAACTACAGAAAAAAAAATTATAAGTTAACAGACTATTATTAGCATCTCAAAGATAAGCACTCAGAATTTAGAAAATGCAAGAATTAAGGTTGCTGGGGCAACCTTCAATTCATCTTATTGGGCACAGGCATTACGTTACACAGTTTAATTCCATAATCACACACTTTGTTTTTTGTAGGTTCCCTGCCTCACTTAAGCTCTCCTAGGCTTACAAGCATGGGCAGCATTCAGACAATAAGTTGTTACTAGTATTTTGGTTTATGTTGTTCAGCCTAAAGAGTCTTTTTTTAAGGCATAGTCTAAGTCAGACACCCAGCAAAGCACATATCAATCCAAACAATTACATTTGAGCAAATTTTATGCGAACTGAAGATGGTCTTGCTACAGAAGAAATCAACAGTCCTCCTAAATCTTCCTAATAAATGGTGCTTCCATCTCTGCCTTTAATAATAATATTAATTAACAAGAAGAGGAGTATGAATAATTATGAGGAATTTATATTAGGAAAAAAAGAGACATTGTTGCTAGGGAACGAAGGAATGGGTAGGAGGCATTAAGGAGTTATAAGGAGCTTCTCACCTCCAGGTCACTGTCGTAACTCTGACCACTTTGGCAGCTACTCCACTGCTACAGCAAAAAATGCCAGAGTGAGAATTTATGCACGCTAAAGAAGTTTTATTCTGATGACTGTCTTACATGAGATAAATGAACAGATTACCACAGTTGTCACAGTGACAAGATGTCAGAAGCCCACAACAGTCACCATACTTAAATCAAGGATATAGAAAATTCAAGTGGCTGTTCTTTACTGTACCTCTTTTCCAGGATGTGTTTATGGCAGCAGCACCCAGAAATTCCTCCCTGGGCCAAACATCGACTATGCTACAAGACAAATTAACTACTGACTACAGCAAAAATACAGTAATCCAACAAGATGATACAGATGAAGAGAGGAAACAGACAAAAAATGATGCTTTAAATGCCATTTAATTTTCCTTTCCCTTGCCACAGCTCCCTCTAACGTAGGCAAGCCATTAAGAGGTGCAAATAGCTCCAAAATCTAGCTCTTCAGCAGGAAGCTTTCCTTTTGCTGACCTATCCAACAAGCATTTCTAATTCTATTTTTAGGTGGGATATTTGGGTTGTCTCAAGTGAAATTGCTCTAAATATATATATATTTTTTAGTTATAAAACAGGAAAATTAAAGTAAGAAGAAACTACTGGCTACTGTCCAAGGCACATTGCTGTAAATTTAAAAAGCACTACCAGGCTGGCATTTTGTAAGCTCTATCTTATTTTTCCATCCCAGAAACATGTAATGGGAAAGCAAGCATCAAAGAGTTGCAATGTCTAGTGGAAGTTTTGCCCTGAGCACCCTAGTAACATGTTTCAAGCTTAGTCTGCAATGAGGAAAACAAAGAATCGTACTCAACTACCCATTCAATTCTTGTCCGTCTTGCTTACTCCATCCACAGTGATTATTGCTCTCTCTTTTTGTTGGTGATATGATACCCACCAATTGCAGATCGGCAACTCATTAACCGCATTTAAACAAAATAGACAAGACTATCAGTACCTGCCTTCTTGACTAAATAGCAAAAGCAAAAAGCTTTTTCCAGTTCCTGGAACAGTCATGTCTGGTTCTCTATAACAGCTATTTTCTACAGCCCTACGTTTCAAGTGTTTCATCCTTCGCTGCAGAAAACCTCTGACTTGTCAGTGGCAATGCTGATGGTAAACATGGTGTCATGGTGCCCAGGAAGCAGAGATTTACTCTCAAGAGCAACTCTTCATTTAAGAACTGAGTTGAATCCTGAATTTGTGATGCCAGAAATCCTTCAGGAAAAATTGTGTTCATCCCTCACCATCAGATCCAAGGCCTGCCCTGACTAATCAAGGAGATACAATGATGCTGCCACATGTGCTGTCCTGCCATCCAGGACGAGGGTTCTCACTTTAGCCTAGGCTGGTTGGTACATACTTCTCCTATACTCTCAGATTAAACTGCCCCTAGCAGACTAGCTCTTGCAACTGGTCCCTGCATGGTGAGCAGCCAGACACAACACCATACAGTAACTCCTTGGGTAACCTGAGATACTGTCCTTTGCTTAAAGCATAAGGCAGGCTGAGTAGATCTGGATTTGCAGATCCAGCCTAAAATACCAGAAAGCTCTGAGGCAAAGATGATGCCAGCTGATTATTCTGCAAAGCTGAACAGTCATTTCATATTAAGTAAATTTTCCAAGGGCTGAAAATCAATTACATATTAATGAAACACTAATCAGGGCAATGACAAACCCAGACTATATTTTTTTAAGATCATTAAAGAGACACTACTGCAGCCTTTCTGCTCCCCATGCTAGCTGTCAGCATAAGACAGACTACAAAGCTGAGCAACCACAGAATGCTCCTGCTAAGTTTACTTCATCTTCCTGAGGACAGACATTACCATTCCCACTTCCTCTGGAGCACAGCACAGAGGTTAACACATAATCTGAAAAAAAAAAGAGAAGAACATGGCTGCTTGTAGGATTCTAAAGGGAAGAGAGAGAGACATTCTAAGAGCTGCGCTTGACATTTCTGTAAAACCATTTAATAATTTCCTGCTAGATTTTTGTTCTTGTTTTGAATATTGGCGAACTCCATAGTAAACCACAAGGAATAGAGAAGCACAGAGTGGAACCAAAGCCAAAGGAAGCAAACTGACTTCTAGCCTGCACGGCAGCAGACATCCATTTACACACGCTAGGGGTGCCAATTGAAGAGCTATTTGCCAATACATTTTATAATCTGTTTTCTGACAGGCACTAAACTGAATGTTTATTTTATATTCCATGGATGGTTTAATGCATGTTTAAGAGCCATTAAGCACCTTAAAAGCTTTTGCTGGCAAGAAAAATAAAATGTGTCTGATCGTTAAAAATGAATTTGTTTGGGGAGAGTGTCTCTTTTTTTCTCTTTGACAACTTGCTGAACAGCAAAGAAGCTGCTCACGTCAGTGGGTGCAAGACCACAAGTCAAGTGTAACAAGAAATGCCGTACTGTCCGAACTCCGATGCTTTCTCAACACTGCATAAGTGTTACACCTGTTTCTTTCTTAACACCTGTTGCTGACAGTGGGATTGACCCTAAGAGATAAGACCAGCCAGTCTAGTTTTGCACACTGTAAATGCAAACAAGTGTACGCAATGTCAATTAAGAAACCATAACTAAATCTTGCTTCTCCTTGGGGTGGGTTCAGCCACAGAGGTACACAGTAGCACAGGGTGCTCTCCACTGCTCACACAAGGCTTCTCCTTGAGCCAGAAAACAAAGACATGGAAATATGGAACCAATGCCTCCAACAGCACACCTGATAACCATGTTTAATATAACTATCTCAAAATTCTTGGACACTTTCTGTCACCACTCAGGATCATGCATGGGACTGACATCTGCCTAACGGGGTGCTGTTCCCTGCCCTGTCAACAACTTTCTGCAGGTCCATGCACATGCCACACAGGTCAGTGCTCTTAAAGAATGCTACACTTGTAAGTGTCCTCCTCAAGACCTCATTTTCAAGGAAGTTGAGAATCTAATTCTTCCATTCCCTTTAGTCTCACGCAGGGATTCCTTTCCATAATTCTACATCTTCCCAAAATATGTGGAGCTCAAGTGTGCATAACACATTTCAGACCTGAAAGGAAGGATATTATTGAAGTACAGAGCACATATAAATATTAGTTTCAAAGCTGTATTGGGAGCATGAAGATCCAGACACATTCCATTATTCTAACAGATTTTGAACAATGAAACACATTTCTTATTAATGTACACAAACACAGAAGACCCTAAAGGTGCTTCTAATTAAGGCTCAGATCAAGTCAAATGATTCATCTGGAAGGCCATAGCCATTATCTTTGATAGCCAATCAGCTTTTGACATATTTTCACCCAGGAATATGGGACAATTCTCTCAAAGAAAAAGAAAGAGAAGACATCAGGTGGCTGAAGATTGAGCTGGAAGTTGAAGTCACACAGATAAAGAAAAAAGGAGTGAAATAAAGCAAGAAATTTATGTCAGAGGAGAAGGCAGATACCAGTCAGGCACAGAAGAAGGGCAGGCAACCACTACCTGTAAGGGAAAAGAAGAAAAAAAGAATTTATTACAAAGCACTTGAAGAACACACAGCCATGAAAGTGGAGGAGGGGCTGGAAGTGACATGCAGTAAAAGGGAAGGACCTGATAGTGTTCAGGTAACAATCTCAGCTTTGAGAACAATCTTAGGTAGAAAATTTTCAAAGGGAAAGCAGTCAGCAACAAAAATCCTAGGAGGCAGAGCCAAACAAAGCAATATACAGGAAAGAGAGGAATGAAACGCACAGGGACAAGTGAAAAGAGCATAGTGCTAGCAATGAAAGCGACAAGGATGGAAAGCCTAGGGAAATGATGCTTAGCAGAAAAATCAGCCTCACCAGCAAGTAGCAGGCTTGTTTCCTGCCTCACTACAAACGCTGGCAGAGAGGAGGAACACGTATGAGGCAGCAGTGCAGGAGGTTACTCAATTATTTTAAAAGGAGTTTTTCTTGTCAAGAATGGCAATCTAGACCTTGACTCACCAATTAACTTCACAGCGTCCATCAGCACTCAGTAAACACCAATCATCAGGCCCTGATTGGGCAGCAAGTAGTGCAAAGGCACAGACATCCACTCCCTGGACTCCCAAAGCCACTGTACTGTGGGCTGTACTTTGAGTCAGGGAAATGAAGCAAAAGCCTTCAGACTCCCAAGTCACACAATTCTTCCACTAGAATATTCTAGTAGATAAAGGAACACGAAACAGCAATCAAATTTAACAAGCTCAAGGCAAATAAGGGAAAGGCAACACAGGACAAGTTAAAATTATTGTCTTTTAAGTTATTGTAATGAAAGTTATGTGAAAAGCCAAAAGTCCTAAGAGTTTAAATAGTTTATGATGTTTCAAGAGCTTTAAAACAAATTGAATGCCTTTACAGCACATTAATTAAGTTTTTCAAATAACATGTGAATCAAAGCCTCTTCATTTCAGAATATTTGAGATAATGGCTACTGAAAATGATTAAAAATATTTATGTGGAAATTTTAAAAGTAAAAGAAACCGAAATTCAGAGCAAGCATTTTATTGTATTAATGGGTTTTACAATTTTAGCATAAACATCTTTATTATCTAGGACTGAATGTGGGTTTTGGTTCTGAATTTGTGCCCTTTGCAAACTTTATAAAGCCTTTGTAACTTGATAATTACTAGAACTTCTTAGTAGAAGGATTAGGAATGTCCTAGTAATCCTCTCTCATACTCTTGCCTAAGCTAAAGCCCACAAGCCCTTCTACTAAGTTGGCAGAAACCCTGGGATGGCTCCCAGAGACATTGGGCCCAGAAAGAACTATTTCAGTACTTCTGGATTTTGGGGTCCGACCCTTGATTGCAGGAGCAGAGAGATGTGATCTGGTTCTGCAGAGACAGCTCACACTTAGCAGGCTTTATTAGCTCAGGCTTCAGAAGTTGCATAGTACAAAATCTACACAGCCCTAGTGTGGATAAATCAGTTCAGAGGAACCACCCTTGGGTAATTAGAGGGGGATCAGGTGATCGGTAAAAGTTGCTGTTCCCTCATTGAAAGAACTCCTGCTGTCCAGACCCCCTCACAGAGCCCTGGGCATTGCCCAGGGATCTCAGCTACCACGTCACAGCTGAACCATCACATCAGTCACTCTTTTTTTTCTTCCACCTTCCTTGGTCAGTTATGGCTTTCTGGCACATGTTCTTGACTGAGGAAGCAGGGTGCTTGCTCTCGGTCAATTCTGGGCCACCTATGCCAACCCTCTTTCTCCCGCTCCAAAGAAGAAATACATTGGGATTGACCTAAACCTGTTATGAAAAAGGTTTTATCAGCCAAGTCAGCTTCTGCTTTTAAATCAAATACTTTGACATTCCAGTAGTAGATGAGATCCAGGAATGAATCTGACTGAGCCCTTCACCCTGTGAGGGCGTGCATGCAGACATGCCCATGCAGAGCCTAAGGACAAACAGTGAGCTCTCACAGACACACATCCACCCACACTGCTGCTCCCAGAGTGGGGTTAGGGCCACAAAGCTTAGCAGATGACCTCACTTTGCTGTCTGAACTGAGAGAAGACCAAGTAGTAAAACAAAAGTAAAGTAATAAAAGTTACAGCTAGGTGTAATTGAAATAATTTTTTAAAACAGAGATTTCAATCTGTTTCTTCTGTGTCCCTGAAGGATTCTCTGGCAGACTGGGGACACCTCAAGCACACTGAAGGCACCCCTAGAAGGGAAGCATCATATGCTGTAACAGCGATGAAATGGCATGACAATGATGTCTGAAGACTCCGGAGTCTTGCAGGGTTGCAACAGTACAGTGACAGCATGGGATGCTGTGGCTCTGGGACGTGATGGTTTGCCTGAATAGGGTGGCGCAGAAATGCCACAGAGTGTCACTGGCAGGGTGATGACATACCTCAGGGCAGGGACAGAGTGATGCAACATGATGTAACCACGCAGCAAGCAATGCCAAGTGCTGAGCCCGGGTGTCCCACCCAGCCCTGTAGGGTGACAGCTCTGCAGGGCACTCCAGAGGGAAACGAGCTGGGGGGTGGAATCGAGCTGGCATACTCCTGGTGATGCAACACGTGGTGGCTCTGGGAACGGTGACGTCATCGTGGGGCTGGTGTCACACCAGTGAGACCACGGCACCCACTCAGAGCAGGAGCCGAGGGCGGCAGAGTCAGAGCGGGACTGCAGGGCGACGTTCCCTCGTACGAACTGCCATCTCCCGCTGCACGAGGCACAGCAGTGACGCCATGCGGAAGGGCTGACGTCATGGCGCCGGTGGTGACGTCACCACAGCGCTGTCACACAGAAGCGCGGCACTGCCCTGTTACGCTGCCCACTCGAGATAGGCCCTTACCTGCCGGTGCTTGTCGCCCGCCTTGGATGGCATGGCGGCTGCTGCAGCGGCTCCCCGCCACCGGCCGCTCCTAACGACAGCCCCACGCCCTCCCGGCCAACGGCCGGCCGGAAGTTGATAGCGGCAACCATGGCAACGCGCCGGAAGCGCGGTGAGACCAATCCGGCCGCAGAACACCGCCTGCCCTGGCTATTCCACTCCTTCTCCCCCCCCCCCCCCCCCCCCGCGAAGTGCCCCCCCCGCTCTCCCCGCGGAAGGGGATGGTACATCCCAGCGGCGGCGGGGAGCCGAGCATCCGGGCCTCGGCGGTCTTGCTGTAGACCCCGCCCCCTTCATGAATATGCAAAAAAGGGGCGGGGCGGTGGCGGCCGGACCCGGAAGCGGCGCGGCTGAGTCACCCCGGCGGCGGCGATGAGGCAGCAGCCGCGGCGGGCGGCGGCACCGTCGTCCTTCGGCGCCTGAGGAGCCTCCCCGTGCCCGTCCGCCCGCCCTTCTTCCCTCCCGCCTGCCCCGCCCAAGCCCCAGCCCCGCCGCCACCATGATGGAGGAGATAGACCGGTTCCAGGTGCCCGCCGTGCGCGCCGAGATGCAACCGCTGGTGAGGGGCGGGCGGGGCCGCGCTGTCCCCGGGAGCCGCCGCCTCACCGGGGGTCCGCGGAGGGGGGGGGGAGGGGGGATGGGTGGGTGTCAGCGCCGCGGGGGCGGCGGTGCCGAGGTCGAGCCCACCCGCCCGCCTGCCTGCCGCCACCGTTATGTAACGGCCTTTCCCCTCAGCGCCTCCCCGCCGGGGTCGTGCCCAGCGGCGGCTGCTGTGTCATCTCGGGGCGGCCGTGGTCACGGCTGCCCGCCCGGCCCTTCCCTCCCCCCGCCTCGGCATCCCCGCAGTCGGTAGCAGCGGCAGAAGCCGCCGGCGGGGAGGGCGGGGGAGGGCGGGCGGTGGGCTCCGTTCCTGCCTCGGTTCGGAAACGTCGGTTCTCCGAACGCAGCGGCGGCCCCCAGCATCCCGGCGCATGGGGCGGGCGTGTCCCCGTCGCCTCGACCGGTTGGGCTCCAGCAGCGGGCACGGGAGTGCCCCCCGGGGAAGCTGGGGGGGGGGGGGGTGGAGCGGCGGTGAGAGACCGGAGGAGCCCGACTCGGCAGGCAGAGCAGCTGGAGACACAGAGGGTTGGTGGGGTTTTGGTCGGGTTTTACAAAATACCAAGATCTGGGGGAAGAATGGGGCGGTTTGTGTCCTGTCCGGGAGCTGCGGGGAGCGGCGGTCCCCCGGGACCGGATGGGTGTGCGGTAGGTGTGGTGTGGAGCTGCGGGGCCCTCGCCGTGGCTGGCTCTGTAGCCGCTGCTTTCCGTGCAGAGCTTGCTGCTGGATGCTCGTCGTGTGACAAGCCTAGGTGTTTTGTAAAGAAACGTTTCTGTCAAAATAGTTTTTCTCGCATAAAATCCTTTACATATGCAAAAAGCAATCTGTGAGGGTTTGATTTCCTCCCCCTTCCCCATGCCACGGCATGTGTTTTTCATATGAGGATGTTTTCACACTTCATAGATACTATTATGCTCAATTAATGACCTCTGAAGAGGTTGACATAATGGTTACACTACTACACGGGACCCTGGGGAGCCATTGCAGAGAAGGTGTACAGGCTCATGGGACTTTTTGGCTGCGTAAATGGGCCGGTAGAATGGTCCCAGGCTTTTGGTAGCTTCTGAAATGATGCCTGTGAAGGAAGGCCAGCTGGCTGGCAGCCACGGGTGATGCTAGATCATCACCAAGTAGTCCAAGACCTCTTATGAGCATGTAGCTGCTGTGCTTTGATGCTACAGGCTTGCTTGTGTGGTGTGGTGTCACGTCCCAGCTGCATGCTGCAGAACACTTGAATGTGTTTGTCCATTTCTCTTTCCCATCTGGGAGAGGTTCCTTTATGTCTTCCTCTCTCCTTACTCCTGTCTGCCATGCTCTCTGTTTGAGGGTGTGTTGTTATGTATGACCTGAACCTGTTGAAATACAGTTCACCTTGGCATTAAAGTGAAAGCTGGATAACGGGCTGACTCACTCAAGGTGTTGATTCCCTTCGGCACCTGGAGTAAGCAAATTCCATCTCGGCATCTGATTGTGTGAGATGGAGATGTGAAATGTTTGGAGAGGTGGAAAGAACTTTAATGAAATACTTGCACAGATCCTTTTGACAGCAGGTAAGGATAGATGATTGGCAGGTTCCTGTTAGCACTGAAGATACTACTGAGATTTCTGGTATATCAAACTGTATGTTATTTAGAGTTGATGTACTAATCCTCAGCTTCTTGTTGCAGCTAGTGTTTGTAAAAAGCAGACTACATAATAATTGTCTTGTGGACAGAAAGACTCTCTGTGAAGGTCTACAAACTCAAGTTTTACCCCTCAGTGGCAAGAAAAACACTTTTCTTATAGTGGGAGTGTTGACAAATTGTGAAAATACTTTTTTGTTTTTGTTGTTTGGTTTTTTAGATTCTAACCTTTGTGAGGGGGAAGAAAACTGCCCATACAAGCTGATGTGGACTTGTTGCATGCCCTGCTTGTTGTGTGTGTTTTTATCAAGCAGAGGCAATAGATGTTACAAGACTGTCCCTCTTTATTCATGTTTTTGAGGGCAGTAGGCATGGCAGTGAGATTAGCAAGTTTGGAAGAGCTGTTGGCAGACAAAAAAATACTCTCATATATTTTCTAGAAACCCTATGATGGTCTTGGAGGAGTGGAATTGACGCATGCATGTTTGCATGGACATGAAGTGAGCAGAAAGCGAAGAGGTTGTCCAGTCCAACCCTGCTGTCTCAGGATAGGATGGTATACTCTGCAGCAACAATAGTCAGCTTAGGAAAGTAGTTTCCTTCCCTTCTTTAGCAGACAAGAATTAGGAAATTTTCACAAAGGATTTTAAAACCTCCTTTAAAAGAATACTCTGAACCTGTGCTTCATGGTTTCAGTTGATTTTCAGCTAATGGAACTTACAGTGAAACCTTTTGTATTGTGAGGGGCTATTTCTGTGACGAGGTGTGCAGGATTCTTCCATGTGCCTGGAAATGCTGGCGTCAGGCTCAAAAGTGGGATAGAACAAGTCTGGTACAGCATTTCCAGTGGCTTCCTCTTTCTTTGTAGGTCCTCGTCCATATCTTGCAAGTACGGACTGGGTATTTGCTAGAATCCTTGCAGTTCAGAAGCTGACTGGGGTTTATCATACTAATTTGCTTGGGTAACGTGGTTCTGCCCAATACTGCTGCTTTGTTCTACTACAGTTACCATTTGTCCCTTCCCTCTCCCTCCCATCCTGTGCTTCAAAGTACAGAATAACCTTAGCATCTCAGGGCTTCTTGTTTCTTCTTCCCAGTGTAAAAGCTTTTAGCTCCACACAGCTTCAGAGAGACATGAGGCTGGTGGCCTTTTCCATATCTAAAGGGCTGAGGTAGAAGTTTGTTTTCCAGGTGGGACCCAAGAGTCATTGTGAATTGACACTGAAGCTATTAAAAAAAAAAAAAAAAAAAAGCTTTGAAACATGATCCACTGTTGAAAGCAAGTAGAGAAGAAAAGGTCCCTTGCTTGATTTGCAGCGCATTCACTATATGAAATGTTTTTTCATCCTGTTCAGGCTGGAGGTTGTCCTAGGAGAGCACTGTTCCCTCTGAGTCTGGCGAGTACCTGGCAGTGTGAGAAGGGTCCTGAAGTGAGGTTTGTGAAACTAGGCTTTGCTCAAAAACCTTAAAGACTTTGTGTTGTTGACCAGCATACATGTTTTTGAATGTCTTATTCATCTGCCATAAAGTGTCATCTTAGCTTTTGATATCTTTATGCTGAACTCCAGGATAACCACTGGTGATCTGCCCAGAAATCATCTGCCAGGCAGGCATGCTGATCTTCTAATGTTCAAAATCAAGAGATAGGTATGGCTGTTAAATGCTAAAGGGAAGCCATTCTTGGGAAGTAATCTGAAGCCCTTCTGAGCCCCTCAGCCTCCAAACCTGCCACTGATGCTGGTGCTGTTGATCAGCTGTCTGTTAGGGAAGGTAGTACAGTGTCTGGTGTCCATTGAGTATACATCCTGACAATAACCAGTATTGTATTTACTAGGCAGGGACAGAGAACCTGACACATCCATGGCTTTTTGCAAAAATAACTTCTTTAAAGCTCGAATTTTTCTGGTGGGAGAACCTTCTCCCTTCACCAGCCTTGTCCAGCCAACGGCTGCATTGGCATCTTGTTGCGTGGCTAAGGGCAGTACCTAACTAGTACAGACTGCAGCTGTGTGGGGTACTGCTTCCTCTGACAAAGCCTGCCAGGATCTCTGTTTGCTGCAAGTTTCTCTCCGCTAGTAGCAAGTTGGATAAGGGCTGTGTTGCAGAGCCAAGAAGGATTTGGTCTGCAGGCTGCATTTTGGCTAGCTCTGTCATATGTGACATCTGCCCTTCACATCAGACGCAGTGATGTGAAGTTAAGAAGGTGGGCAATCATTTCCTCCTCTCTCCAACCTGTTTGGATAAGCATTGCAGAGTCAAGCAAGCTCTCCTGTCTCTACCTGACCTCTACAAACCTGTGTTATGAGAATTGATGTGTGCTAGTGCAGACCCAAGGAAAGGTCTTAGTGAGGAAAGGACTTAATGAGAGGGAGATGCTGTGGGCGAATGGTGAGGATGGCATACAGACCCTGGTTAAACACTGGCGGGTTCTAGGATGCGATGAGGCCCAGTGTTTCATATCTTTACGAGACACGTTGCTCTGCATATTTTGATATTGTGGCACAATTCCGTGCCTATGCATCATGGAAGGGAAGAAAGGCTGGTAACTGGCACTTGGTCACGTTCATGTGGCACCTTTCCATGAAAATGGGATGGTCTGTTCTGATCTCTATTCCTGTCTTGGATACTGGTGGCTCTTGGCTTCCATCCCAAAAATACACACCTCTTCAAATTGATATGAACTAATTTACAAGGGCTTTTGTTTACTCCTGATGCTTAGTATCATGTCTTCCTTACCAACATCATGCAAGCTCAACTGTGGAAACTCTATTCCTCTTAGTTTCCGTTTGATGTCCAACTCAGCTTGTCGTGATTGTTCTGTACTCACAAAAAGGGCTCTGTTTGTTAACTGCTGGGTAGTGGGTTAGTGTCAGATAAAGACAATTCCAAGCATTACAGGGATGCATGGTGTGATGAGGCCTGAAATTCATTATTTCTAAGACACTTAAACTTGGTAGGTAGCTATCTTGGCTGGTGGGGTTTGTATTTTATGTGTTAACTTCCAACTAGATGGTTTTTCCCAGTCTGTTGTTAGTGGTGCATCGTTGTGATGATTGGTGTTGATTTATTTTCTTGAAGTTTTTGGTCAGGAAGATTTCCTAACATATAATTCTCATTACAGAAGTAAATACTAAAGGGAGAGAGGTGGAGGGACACTTGCACAGTGGGGATACGGCAGAGAAAAAGAATGAAAATCCTCTTTGAAATGGGAGTGAAGGAGCCTGCAATTGTGTCTAGACCCATCTTTTCTTCAGCTCTAGAGCCTCACTACATGGTCTCCCTGTGATTTATGTCTGTGTTTTGTGTTGTTAGCTAACCTCTTGCAAAATTCTTAGTGTTTTTGTTAAAATGAGATGTACTAAGCACAATGCCATGGGGTTGTATCTTGAATTCTGCTGGTGTATGAAACCCTCCTGAGCCTGCGTCTCTAGCATACACCAAGCACTAGCTGTCATATGATGGCAAACTGACAGATGACAGTGTTGGATCACACCTTGCTTCCGTACACTGACGTAGGCAGTTCTGTTCTTTGCACGAAAATGAAAGTAGAGTAGAAGTGCTCTTGCCTACATGGCACCAGTACTACTTTTCCTAAGAAAAAGCATCTGTCAAAGTGCAGCTTCAGAGGAGCTTTGACACAAACTCCTGAGACTTTAGCTCACTTTCTGAAAGCACCGGTTGGAATGCAGTATGCCACTTTCCCAGTTCTCAGCCCACATGAAAAATGGGAGCTCTTTCCAGAGAAATGAGGCTGGTGGTTCTTGTATCTTGTTCCGAAGCATTCTGTCCAGGCTGATTTCTTACAGATGTCTGTCAGGCTGTGGGACCTTGGGCTGGTACTCCTACTTGTGATGATGACAGCCAACCAAAGGATTTTTCTTAGCCACATCCTCCAGTGATGCTGTTGGCTTTTTAGCTGAGATGCCAAATCTGTGCTGGTCCTGGAGGTGTAAAATTTCCAGAAGCTTTGAAGATACAGAAGATGCATTTCTATACAGCTTTCTTTGAATGTTAAAAGAGAAAAACAGAAAACAAAAAAAAAAAAAATAGACTATCTACTGGATACATAAATTTTAAAAATTTAGTCAGTGGACAATATGAGTCCTCAGCATGCTTATTAAATCTGCTTTTTTTTTGTTGTTGTTGGTTTGTTTTTTTTTTTTTTTTTGAAAATACTGAATATCTCATCCTAGGAAGGTTATTTTCTGGTTAAGATCTCATTGTTTTGTCTGACGTATCCCTAAAATGGGGAAAAACATAAAAATAGAAAACCAAAAGTAACTAAGAAACAAAAAGAAAGGCTGTACTGGTAGGGCTTAGAAATAGTATGTTAATGTAACATTAGGTCTCTAGTGCAGATACACAAGAAACTCATCTTTCTAGAAGGAAAAAAGCTTCTAAAATGAAAATGTCATCCCTATGTTTATTCATTGTAATGTAGCCCAGGGGTTACACAGCTATATATTTTCTAAATACTTACAGTACCTGAGATTTGTAATGTTGCAGTATGTTGGGTTCTGAAGCAGAACTATTTCGGATAGCACTGCTTTTAGTTATACAGCCAGTTTTGATGCGCTGTGGTGTCATTTATAGCAGTAATCTAAAGATTACCTCCCTGTATACTTCAGATCGCTGGCGTTCTGTCGTGCCTCCTCCTTGTTGTGTATCAGGCCTTTGGTGCAGAGATACAGGAGCATTTTTATTACCACCCGGGGCCAGGTTGAAACTCCAGCAGCAATCTAGCACAGGCTGCTGAATGGCTATGGTGAGGGATGTGGCTGCCGTAGCTAGAGGATGACCTTTCAGGACACAGGAACGTGTTCTGGCTGGCACTGTCTCTGCAGGCACACTGTTTTTTCTTCTCTGTTTCTCGGTACAAGATCTGACTACATTTGTACTGCCAGTCATGTTTGGAAATCTCTTCTTGAGTGAAAAAAAAGATGTTTGAAAAGGGACACTGAACTCTATGAAGAATCAAACCTGCGCAGCCCTTGGGATTCTTCCGTAGCTCCCAAGAGCTCTTTATCTGATATTAATATCTACTCAGACACCAATTTCTACTACTGACATAGCCGTGTGCTGTCTCTGCCAGTAGGTAGTGGCAGGTCCATAAAGAGTCAGACAAGATGAGCAAAATGCCAGAGTGAGAGAGGAGAAAAAGCCGTGCCTTTAATTCTGCAAGCCTTCATTCACCCAGCTTACCAGTGAGGCTCTAGGGCCTATGTGGCCTCTCTGGAGTTACATCTTCTACTTGCTGTGAAATTGAAGACTGAATTCGGTAAGAACAGAGTAGGAGACCCCATCACTTGTTTAGTCTGTGGGGCAGGGAATTAAGAATGGAGCTGGCTAACGCAGGACTGGGAGTCGGTCAGTCACAGTGGTGTGCCTGTTTCTTCCAGACATCTTAAGACCTTGCCTGGAGTAGTTGTCTTTCAGCTTGTACACAGATCAATTATCTGTCACTTTCGACAGACAGTCTGTAGAAATGTGTCTACGCTTTCCCCTCATACTCACACATGCCATGCATCTTTGGTGAAGTCTTGTGCCATTTTGAATATAAGGTCCGTCTGAGGTTATTCTGTATCTGTCACTGTAAAATTGACATTGTAGTGATGCGGACACTTGCAACTAGTAAATCTGTCAGCTCTAGCTCAAACCCTCTGCAGTCTCCCTGACCGTTATTCTTTCTGAGTTTTAAAGTGTGATCTTATGCAACGGATTGGTGCCCATTTTGTAGTATGCAATAGAAAGCACACATTTGCTTCACGGAGTTGAGTCTGAGAATAGTGAGTTGGAGTGAATGAAATTGTAAGTGGAAACTTTCTTCGTTTTGGGGAGTGTCTGCTAAGGATCTGCTTGGCTTTTGGACATGTGCATCACCAGTTCACAAGATAGCAAGGTTTATCACCTTCGGAAACTTCTTTGCTGAGAAATGCTCTCTTAAATACATGCAGAGCGTACTGGCTGCATCCCAATTGTTTTTGCTAGGTGAGCTGCAGAGTCATCTTAGTTGTAGACTGAGAAAAGTTTGTTATTTTTAGTAGCAAAGCTGAAGGTAGCACATGCTGCTTCTGTTGAGAAGAGCATTGGCTCTCTAGAGATGGGTAAGACATTATTTCCTATACAGAAGGGAGAAGGGAGGCTATTATTTGCTATGTCTTAAAAAGCTATTCCAGCTGTACTGGCAAGCTGTCTAGTGGAGATGCAGCCTCTGCCTGTGATCAAGTTACTTTGCTAGAATGTATTTAAGTTCTTCCTAAGCTTAGTAAGTTCTGCTGCATAGCTGAAAAGTGATTACAGGTGCTGACAAGTTGTCTATCTGGAGTTAGTGGAGAAAACATGTCACAAAGCTGTAGTATGGGTCAGACTATCATATAGCTAGCCACCAAGTAACACTCCTGTAGCCCAGCAGCATCTGCGTGCCGGAGCACGTTGTTTACACTCCATGTGCGGTGCTGAAGCAGGTAGCACTAACCCCATCAGTGGTCTGCAATCTCTTTCCCCATGCGCTTCGCAAACCTTGCTTCATGAATAGACTGTATTAGAGCTCTTCTGTCAAGCTTCTGTTTCTTCCTGTATCCAGGACCATCAGGCATGAATCATTCTTCTCTGGGCGTGGTACAGTGTCTTGCCTCATCCTTGTCTAACACTGGTTTTCTTGGTATCTTTTCAGTGTCCTTCCTGAACTAAGATCCATTAATATGAGGAGCTGACCTTTTGGGCTCTGCAGCATTCAGTCTAATAAATCCTGTAGACAGCCTCTTTTCCTAAGAAGCCAAGCACAGCAGGAGTGTTCTAATGATCATCGTTTCTCTCTGTTTTGTGTCTTTGCCTGGGAATGTGTGTAAGTGATTTAGTACACTCGTATTCAAATAAACTGTTTATATAGGTTATGTCTTGTTTAGGTTTTTGTTTGTATGTGGCCACTGGTGAAAACAAATCTTGGTCCTTGTCTCAATGTCAGAGATGCTTATGCTGACCTAATTATTGTTTTCTCCCCTACCACTGAATTTGGGGTGTGGTGGTGTCTGTTCACTAAGCTTGCCACAGGCATTGGATGAGCTTTTTTTGCTGGGAGTTGGTGGTGGCCTCTCCTGCTTCTTGCTTCCAGACAGATCTCTTACAGTTGGTCAGCAGAAGTTCTTTTTTCTTTGTGCACCAAGTATCTTTACCTTCTTTAAAAGCTATTATTTTTGTGTCTTCATGAGTTCTTAATTTCACTCATACACACAGTTTTTAAGGCAACTTGGGATTTTTCGTGTTGCTGTGTGCACCTTTGTGATGGTATTCTCGCGCTTAAGGTCGCTTCCTTTTTTTCCTCAGAGTGAGAAAGTACTGCAGTCCTTGCAGAAGAGCACACTGACAGTGCATTGCAGTATTTAAAAGGACTTATTGGCTAGACCCGTGTTTGTAAAATCAGAAGGGATTAGCTTATGCTTGCCTAAGCTCTTTTGTTAGTATTTCTTAAATCATGTCCCCAGAAAGTGAACCGTGGTGGTTTGACTCTTTGGCTGATGTACCAGCCTTACAGCAGATAGGACAAGGGAAGCAGATGAGACTCCATATTTTGAGCCAAATTACTTCTAGGAAGGCAGCTTCTTAAACCATACCAGAGCACGCAGGTCTAATATCTGTTAGAGATGATGTAATAGGATTCAAATCCACTCTTGATCAACCTCCCAGTTCTGCTGAATTGCTAACAGAGTTCCTGACTGAGATGAGTATTGGTGTCTTCTCTGAAGTAATTTGAGATGTTCTTTAAGGTCACCATATCATTAAAAAAAAATATATATGTATATGTATTGCTCAGAGAGGTACCAGGTTCAGTAAACCCAGTCTGATCCTTGAAGTGTTCTTGAGATTGAGAAATTGTCAAAACAAACCAAATGCACAGGAACCATAGTTGTGATACTCATTTATTCAGAAAATATTTGAATTCTGGATGAGGAGAGACAAGCTGGGGGTATGTGAACAGGAAGGAGAGGGGAACATGTAATGGGCTGTCACAGGATCCATGTAATATGGAGGCAGCAGGAAAAGCTTTTTTCCTAAGCTTGGGATTCTTAAACTTCAAAGACTCTTGCAGCAAGGTTGTATTGTAGTCCAGGGAAAGACTTACCCATTCCTCTCTCCCTACCAACCTCCTTTGGGTCTCTGTGTCTGCTTAGATCTCTAATGTTAATTTCCCTTTATCTAACAAAAAAAAAAGTGAGTAGCAGTCCTGAGAATAGTTATAGGAACAGCATGTTCACAGGCTTTGAAGATGGAGGTCACCTAGCCCACTGGAGCATGTAAGAGCTGCACTTCACCTGGGGTTGTTGGCAGTGGATAAGCTTAGGAGAAACTGCTAGCTAGTCTGTAAATGTTTATGTGTCTAAAGTTGGATTTTGATTCCAGTTTCGGCCACTGCACTAAGATTAAGGAGAATGGGTATAGTAAAGCAGTTAGAGGAAGTCCAGCTCTTCTTGAAAAGGTGTTGTGACACACCTGTACTGAGCTTTAACTGGCAGGAATTGCCACTTCACAATATTAATGCAAAGCCTGGAGATACAGTGTAGAATTTTGCGAAACACTATCAATTCCTCTGCTGCTCCGATGGAGTAAAAGGTCATATTGCTCCTTGTCTTCGTCTGTTCCAGCAGAGCCAAGCCCTTTGGTGTATGTACTTTAGATAACATACCGCAAAAGCACTTTTCCGTGAAGAGAATTTCTTGTACCTCTTGCAAAAAATAGGGCAAAGTGATTGTGAAAATAACTGAGATGATCCATGCTGTGCATGTAAGAATTATTATAAAGAGATTATCTGGTTATGGGAGAATGCTTCATTTGGATTATGTAGCTACATAGAATTTATAATCTATGCTCTCTGCAGAAAAAAAGTTTCCTTGTGCTGCAGGGGGAAAAGTCAGATACAGCTTTTATTAACTCTTAAGGTCCTGTATTTGCAACATTGAATTTGCAGGGAAAATTTCATCAGGTAATGACCAACCCAGCAAAAAAAGTTTGTCCCACAAGGTTAGCTGGTAGCACACATTACATCTAAAGGTGCTTCTGTATTGACTTTCAGAAATTTGCAGTGCTTGCTGCTTGGTTTGTGGCCGTAGGCTGTGCTGGATTTGACAAGTGGAGAGGCATGAATTAGGTGCACGCTTAACCTCTTTTCGGTGACTGGGACCCTGATTGTTGTTCCTGTATGAGATGGAGAAAGTGTGTGTGTTTGTTGCCAAGACACCAGCTCTCTTTTTGACTCTGATCTGGAAACTAGTAGTCCATGATACAGACTGTAATGGTGACGAAGTTTTCCCTTGCTTGTCCAAACGATTAACCCTTGAAGCACTATTTGGTAGTATGTGCTATATAGCAGTGCTAATTTGAGGAGCTGGTAGCTGATATCCTAGTACCTGGCTGGAGAGTCACCAGGTGCTTCTGCTGGTGTAAAAGGTGCGTATTTCGTGGTTTTCACTGAATTTCCTCGTCTGTTTTGTGATCTGTGTTATCAGTAAGAAGTTTTACTTTTTCTTAGTATGCCATGGCAGTTTGGCAGTGGCTCTGATGCTGAATGACCATTGATAATTCTGTAAAAGTAGAAAAAATCACTGTTAAGTCTTCAGACTTCTCAACTTCTAAGTCCACATCTGACTGTGGGGTTATTCTAGAGTTGCAGATTCACTTGATTGCACAAGGTTCTGAGAGCTCTTGCAAATCTTAATTGGTTTCAGGATCAAACACTTTAATCTCCCACAAAAGACAAGTCAGAAATCAAAATAGTCAGAGTTATGGGAACATCTAGTGAGCTTTTTTTAATAGATATGTAAGACATCAAAACCAAGTCCTGATGCATTTTTGTTGTCTCCTTCTTTCCAGGCCAATTGATATTTGATTTTTGAGAGATTTTCAGATGTCCACTGAGGTCTGGCTTGCTATATTAATTAATCACCGGGAGAAAGATAGATGCTTTTACCACAGATATCCTCCATTGGTATGGCGGCTGGTAGATATTGCAGAAAATCCTGCCAAGAGACTTTGCATAAATTCAAAACTCACTAACATCACAGGGAAAATTACCAGTAGCCAGTTGCAATGGTGATAATGTTTTCATGCTGACGCACAGGGAGCTAGGAGGCACCGTTGAGGCAAATCTATTAAATACCACTCCAAGCTTGACCTTCTGAAGTGTATTAGATCCTTGCTGAGATTTTATCCCCTTGATATTGCAAACTTATTCTTTTGGTTTAGCGGGGCTGAAGAACTTGTTCTTAATAGTCTGAAACAGTACTTCAGGCTGTGATCTTAACTGATAAACCTGACAAATTCTTTAATTTTTCAAGACTGAAGTCAGTTCATCCTCTTTGTTATGCAAAGACAGAAGTACTCCTTCTTGGTCATTACTAGGGCACAGGACTTAATTCTGTGGATTGCCAATGATGATTAAAAAACCTTCAGCTTAACTGGTAAATCGTAATGAATTCAACAGGCATCACTTCCAAATAAGTGTTTAGGTAATTGGAGTAGTCCTTATTCTGCCTTTTCTTTTGGAATAACTACCACAATGTGTTTAAATAGTAGTTTTTAGGTAGACATATGCCTGCCCTTCAACAGCAGGGCTGCTTCCCTGGCAGGTCATAGTCCTACACTTTCTGTATTGCAGTGAATAGTGAATGCCATTATGGATCTATCACTGCCACCAGAATCCTCTCAAACTTCAAAATAGTGTTACATATGTGGAAATATCATGCTTTACTCAAATGGTCTGCCGATAGCCCAGTCAGCTGCCATTTTGTGTTGCCGGGTCAGATTTTTCGAAAGCTGGGTCTTTTCTTTCCCTGAGTTTCCAGGTATATTTTGCTGTGTTTGTCAGCATGACCTTCTGTTAATACCTCAAGTGCCTACCGACAGCCAAAACCTATTGTAACTGAACGCTGTCTGAATTTGAGTTTTTCTCCGGATCAACTAGTGCGAGAGTGCTTGGGTGGTGGGCACGTATGGCACTCTAAACCAGAGCTACTTGCAAATATTTGCTACCTGCAAATATGTGCTCCAGCCAAGTTCTCTAGATCTGTTACGGTTTGAAAGAGGTGATTGCGCTGTGGTCACTTTGAGCGCTGGTGGGATGTACGGTGGACTTAACAGGGCAAGAGGCACCTAACAGAGAGGGCTAAGATGGGGTAAAAAGTATTGACGGTTATTTTAAAACTACTTTTGTCTGGCAGAAACTTAAAAAGAACCCTGGAAATATAAAATCTTTTGTTGCTGTATTTTACTAGTTTATTTAGCAGTACTATCGAAATTTGTCCTGCGTCGACCTGCTGGTATTTACTGGTGTCTTGATAATTCCTCTACAGTAGGATGGAGAGAGGGCTAATAAACCACTGGGGTTTATTAAAAATTGTTTTACTGCTTGCTGAAGTGTGGTAAGTGGTTCTGTAAATCTGGCCTTCTTTCAATTTGGCAGAGCACCTACAAAACTACCAACCATGTTCAGTGAGCATTTCAGCCTAATTGTTTCCCGACTTGCATTGCTGCTCTGAAGCTTGCCTGGCTTTGCACCAGGAGAGAGCAAAAACTTTACTTAGGGCCAAGAAGTGTGATCAGTGTACATGACACAGCTCTAAACTGAAAGCAAAGGTGTCTTCTGGAATGGAAGGGTTGATCCCTGAGATCTGAGCACCAATGATGAAGGGAGAGAGAGAATAACAGCTTAAGGAGTCATAAGGAATTATTACCCCATGGTGTGCCTCCAGGTCAGCAGATGTCTTAATGTTGCTCTGCTGTGCTGCAGGTATTGGGCTATCTTCGAACCTGGCTGAAATGCAGCATGATTTTCAGCTGCACACAGCTAACAAAGTCTTGATAGAGCCTGTGTGTCCCCCAGTATATAGGAGGTATGTATCTGCCTGCTTACATACCTTAAAAAAACCAAACCATACAAAACAAACAAACAAACAAAAAGTGGTGCACCATCAGTGTTGCGCTGATGCACCTTTTTCTTTAAGAACACGCTAGTGGAAATGAGTCAATTAGCTGTCATTTCAGACATACTTTCTTAAAGGAGCAAATTAGTGTCATCATACATGGTTACCTTCAATAATGGCCATTGGACACTTTCTGAAAGTGGACTAGCATGTAGCTTTGAGATCTGAGTGGGGAGTTCTGGTTAAATGTAAGAACTGTGTGCCACCTCCTCTTAACTGAAACGGAGCAAAGGAAATGGCAGCTTAGCTCCGTTCCCCAGCAGCTCTGTAGAAATGTTAGGTCAAAATCAGATTTTATTTGAGTGCTGCGGTTCTTAGCAGATTGCTGTGATAGTAAATGCTGCTGTACAATTAAAATTAATCTATGGCAATATTAAGCTTTATTGTTTTGCCTTGCGTTTGGGACAAGTCTGTGTGCCGTGCTGAAACTTGCATGGCAGCTGCAGCACATCAGACTGGCTTTTTTCCCTTAGGAAGTTGCAGTATATGGATAAGGACATGTGCATATATCTTTTATTGTTCATTATTACCTTGAAATATATTGTTTGGTTTATTTTTTAATAAAAGTTTTTTTAAAATGTGTTGTGTTTTTTTTTTTTTTTTTTTAATGTGGTTGGTAGGTTTATGGGATGAGCAGCATCTTTCCTTGAAATTTGCGTTATTACCAGATTGGTATGAAGGAATGACTGAAATTCTTACAGCTGCCAGTGGAGAGAAAATTAATCTTACATGTCGCTTTCAGCTGTTGAAGCCAAATAACTTCTCCTGGTACAAAGGATGTGATTAGTTTTACTTGAGATGCTGATCATCACTCCAGTTTTCACTCAGTCTCAGGTACTAGATGCTGGGTTTGGTATTGCACCAAGCTTTCTTTGGCTACTAGGTATTTCCCTTCCAGCAGTAACTGTAGTGGGCGAAATATTAGAAATGCAAGTGTCAGTGCAAGTACCTAAAGAAATGATTGCATAACACTGCTCTGATAAAACAGAAAGGGTTTCATAGTACATTGGCTAGCAGTTATAGCGTGCACACTTTTCACTTTAAGGCAAACCAGTTTGTATCGTTACAGTGCAATGGCCAGTCTTCAATAACATCCTCAGCACGTATTTAAGCTCACTTTACACAGATGTGTAACTTGGCTGCCTTGCACCTGATGCAGTGTTGCTCCATGCTTCTCTCACTTGTTCCACAGCAAGTTGTGTGGTCGCAGTCCTGAATGTTAACAGCCAGAGCTGAGTTTGTGGCCGTTCATGCCAGGACCCGTCACAGGACACCAACCAGCCCCAGGGTCGGTGTCTCGTGCTGCGTATTGAATGACTCTTGTGCTAAAGCTTTGGAAAACAAATCCAGGATGCTGAGTTAAAAATTACTAGTAAAGCAACTAGCAGGGATTGTTTCTGATCTCCAGAGGAGCTGCTCTTTGAAGTCCATATATCTTTCTCATAGCTCGGAGAAGGGTTTCTATAGATTTAGCAATGTTTTTGGTGCTGGGTCAGGACTTACCTCACTGGAATTCAACCGCAGAGTTGTCTTCACTGTGCTGAATGGCCCTGCAATGCAAAGGCCAGGTAGTGGCAAAAAGAAAAGCCAGTATTATTTAATGCTTTCTTCAAAAGCTTTTCCCTAGCTTTTGTAGAATGCACTGATGGCCTAATGTGACACGTTCTATTTTTAATGCAAACAGCTCCCTTCTGGAATCATAATCTTATCTAGAAAATGAGAAAGAGAAATAGCAGCTTTCAGGGCTTGGTATTTAGATTGGAGAAATTAAGCTGCATTACAGGGTCCAGTGAGCAGGAATATGGACTGTCTCATGGTGGCTTTGTTGCAGGCTTGCCATCTGGCTAATTATCCAGCGGATGGGGGAAGGCATGTGTGGCGGTTCCTTTGCTACCTGCAGGCCTCTGACAAGTTTGGGTAAGCTGGAATACTTCAGGGCTTGCAAGGTGAAGCCTTCCTGTAGATGTTGTTTTGCTGGTTTAACGTAGCAGGTACACAGCTGTACAAAGAAATCGTAAGATTGTGGCCCACTCCAAGAGCACATGTATAGGATTTGGGCTGGAGGCAGTGTGTGTCTGATCTGTGGCCACCTGCTGAAATTGTCATACCTGCTTGTGGTGTCATCCACAACCCCTTTGCCTGCATTGCTGTTGGCAGCTGGTGAATTCTTTGCACCTATCTGGCCTTGTCCTGAGGAATGGTGGGTCTCTGGTTAAGGTGAAAATCGCACCCAAGCACCGTCCACTGTGGTCTGCTCGAGGGAGGAGTTTTAGAAACAAAGTCTTTCTTCTCATCTCCAAACTGTTTGAATCTGTCCTATCTGTGAACTTGTCTCTGCTGAAGAACTATTGAAAGAGCTGAACCTGGACAACTGGTGGTGCAGGGTTTTAGTTCTGTCCCAAAATATCTAGAAGGTGGATAAGAGTCACAGATATCACCTGATGAGCCAAAATCAGTATAATTTTCTAGTCAGTGGAAGAGATATTTTGCCCAGACTTCTGGGAAAAAGGTAGAAATCTCAAATTTAAAGTCTTCTCTAGAATAAATGATTGTTCTTTGTAAGGTTTATTTTTTTCTATATGCAGTGTTGATTAAGAACGTAATAATTTTGTGGTGCTGTAACACTGTATCTTTAAGTATTCTCATCTAAATAACCTGATCTGGACGTTAGAAAAACAGCTCTCGAACTAGACAGTTGTACTTAAATGTCAGCTCTGTGTCAAGACAGAACCTCTGACGGGATGTGCCCTTGGTTAATATTGATCAAAATGGCAGTCTCCGCTAAGTCTAGCGACGGTGCCCTTGTGTTGCCATGGGCAACGAAACGTTGTAAACTTACTGAATATTAGATTTATATTTAATGATTCCATGGTCTTTCTGGTAGAAACAAGGTTTCTTCCCAGAGATGAAGCAAGATCTGACAGCCCTGTGAGTACACAGAAGCAGTGCTAACAAGATCAAGGATTTAGATGTCTGCCCTCAGATTTTTATTTTTTTAGTGTTTTTCCACTACTGAACAGGTTTTGTGTTTGAGTCTTTCCTTTGCTTCCTGAGTGGTCAGGGGCAAACACATTGAAACCACACAACCTTCACTCCGTATCTCTAAGGTTAAAAATGAATTCTGAGTTCACACTTCAGCAATGCCTCTGGGATTCTGTCAGGTCTTCCTGTGGAGGTACCAGACACCTTCCTGAGAAACCAACAAGACAAATGAGGGTGAACCCAGACTAAATGAATAGGCTAGTCACATCAGCTTTCCTTTGCAGCTCATGGCTTTCCTGGAAGCGATGAGAATTCCAACAAAAACAACCCAAAGAAAAATTATTCTTATCCTGGCAATGAAACAGTGTAGGGAACCTTATGGCACCTGAGTGCTAGGCTCTTGTGTCCCACAGATAATCTCTAATGATCTTGCAGCATTGATTTTTGTCTTAATACCCTCTTGTTGTTCTCACTGAAGTCAGATGGTAGTCAACAGCCATCGTAGGCTAGAAACATCCTTTTGGGAAATGAGCGTGACATCCACATTCCCCTGTTTGCCCTGAATAGCCACCACTCCTCATGTTCCTACAGACAAAATATTACAAGCTGACTTGATACAGACCTACAATTCTGAAACAGTTTCACTTTTATATAGACAAGAAGTATGTGAATGTGCCTTTCGCAGAAATAATATTTCTATAACAATGTTTTTTCTCTTACAGTTTAATGATTTGGCTGTGTCTTTCAGCTAACTGGCATGGGATATAACTGTCTCTTTCATTATGAGCTATGTATCATTGTCTTCTAACGTTTCTTAAGTCTCTCTCATGGAAGGAGCCTTGTGTCCAGTACAGGATAGGATATTATGTAGGCAGCCCTTGGCTTCACGGTGGTGACGGCTGTTACAACCGTGTGGGAGAATGAACAGGTATGTGGTACTGTTCTCCCCATCCAGGAATACCTGACAGTGCTGCTGTAATCACATCAACAACTCCAGCATAGTGTGGAGATGCCTGAATTAATGTAAAACTGTTTCTATCCAGGCATCCCAGCATGGAGCCCAGCAGGACTGCAAGGTTTGTCCCAAAATGTAGGTAGTTTAGCCTTCAGTGAGCTTTGTGCCTTTATGGTGAGAATATACCTCAGGTAACTTGTTTAAAGCTAAATGGAGTTGTCTTTCAGCTGCACTGCAGTAACTTAGATAGTAGCAAATCCCTCGGAGCGCTGAATTTATTTTAGCCACATGTAAGAGATTTGCCTCTAAGCTATGCAAGAGTGCGTGCCAGTCATGCAGAGGTTGTATTGCCTCTTGGTTACATGTCTTCACTTACCAATATAGTCAAGCTGTTTCCAGTGAGGTTACTTCTGGAGAGAGTCTGGAGGGAGATTTTTTTTTTATGTTCACTTATTTGACTTCAGTTTTATGGGTCCTAAAGGATGTATTTTGTAGGTAACTCTGCAGAGGGTGGCAGCATGGAAAGCTGGGCACAAGTGTCTTTGCTTAAAAGGTAGGGACGAAAACTTGATTTCTCTTAACAATCTCTTGCTGAACTAAGCTTAAAATTACATTTCCAAGAAATCTCTAAGCTCTACAGAATATTGCATAGAATTACATATCTTTTGTTTTGTGCAAGGCGATGATTACTGGGGGCAGTCTCTAAAGTTTTTGCACAGTAATGGGGGATTGCCAGCAGTGCTGCCATGTTCACTCCTGGAGAAAACTCTCTGGAAGGTGTTCTGGGAGGAGGATTTTTTGCATCCTGCACTTGTTGGAAAAATGTTTCAGAATGGGGAAAGCTGTGTAGATTAGCTTCTGGTATCTGTTCTGTTCTTGCTTGAAATAATTTTACTCGGTAAACCATTTTTGAATAGTTTTGGTGATCTCTGCAGGTGACTCCTATGCTGCCATGGTACACTAGGCTATGGAGGCGACTGGAAACCAATGGAAGAGCTCTATAATGCCCCTGTGAAGGCCTTCAGATATGAGTTTTAAATTGGCTATCCCTGTAAAATAAGTAAATGAATGAGTGGGCAAATGGAGTCTTGTGTAAAGATTCCTCCAGATGCTTTTAGAGGGCTACGTTTAAAGGAGCAACTACACAGGACTTTTTTTCTAATAAGTGTTTGTTTCAGAACAGTCACATCAGATGTAGTAAATGTGTGAGCTAAAATAGAAGCCTTTGCTAGCCCATTGCTGGGTCAGTGTGTTCTGTGGAAAAAAACTGATGTAAAAACTTTGATTGTAGTATTGTTGTGCCTTAGTTCTGGCTTGGAACCAGGTTTTCTCTCTTGAGGGCAAGTTCAGCCCCAAAGGACTGAACATGCGATGTTATTTCCTGGCCAGTCTGCAAGGTGCTCAAGTCACTGAGCAGCCCTTTTATTCACAAACATGCATACAATTGTGCTCAGCAGAGATTTGAGGCTTTTCTGTGCAGGGAGTTGTTTTGGTTGAGACTTTCTTGATTAACATGTCAGTATTTAGCTGATTTGCCAAACCGTGTCATGCAAGTTTGCTTTCAAAGATGTCCCTAAACATGCCTTCTTAAACAGTCTTCCTTGCCACCAACCTTGCCACTGCTGTCCCTCCCTGTTACTTCAGGTTGTTGTGGGGTCAGATCCTACGTTAAATACTGGGGCACAGCCGAGTGTGTTTGTGTGCAATTGCACGTTTCTGTCCCTGGTGTGAGAGCCACAGACTGAGCTTTGTGTGCAAGAGACTGCAGATGAAGCAGCTGATGGCTTCCAGTTTCCCGGCAGAGGTTTGTAAAGGGTTTTTTGTGTGACAAGGTGTAGTTGTTGGCAAGGGAGTGACAGCAAGCAACCAGCACACAGGTTGTGGGACCACCTGAGATGTCACACAGACTGTTGCATCTATGGTAAGTTATATCACAGCAGAGAAAAAGAGCCCCTGGAAAACTCCAAAGCAACAACCCATCCATCAGCCCCACACACAGAAGAGGGAGCCACAGACTTGTTGGGTGTTTAGTGATGATATTTCTGCCATGAAGCAGCGATTAAGATCTAATTAGGCAGCAGTAGGGCTGATGAAGAAATGCCAGAGGCCAGTGACCTCTAACAAGACTTCTGATGGGAAGGCACAGCCTGTGAACGTCATATATTTTCCAAGGTTAGAATTTCTGAAACCTTGGTAGACACACACCTGCTACCAAAACCTGGTGAGATAAGTCACTCAGTTAATCACTTAAAGCATTAATAACTCTGTTTTTGAGATAGTTGCTTATTCTGCAGTGCACTTCTCAACATCTGGTCATTAGCAGAACAGAATTCAAAACTAGAGAGGGTTGTTTTTCCTACAAATACTCAAGGTTGCACATTGTTTTTATCACTTCTGTGAATAAGCACTACTGCTTTCTGCTGCTGGAAGAGAGCAGCATCTGGTTAGGTATATATGTGTGTGGATATGGATACCAGTCTGAACAAGACACTTCTGCACCATGGAGACAAACAGCGAGGCTTCAGAGATGTCTGGTTAGTTGTCAGTCTGTTCTCTGATACTCTTCAATTTACCTTCTTCTTTCAAGCAAGTGTTTATAGAGGTCCTGTGTGAAGGAGACAGTTAAGCAGACAAGCACTATTATATCCAAGTTTAAAGAGTTTCTCGGAATATTACTGCAAAAGTAGGGAATGTAGCAGTTGCAACCCTGACTTTTTAAGAAGGAAGAGATAGAGGGAGATGCTTGGGGGTGTAGTGGAAGGGAAATTGCGAAGAGACATGTAGAAACAGTGCTTTGCTGGAGAAATTTGGATTATGATATTACTGCTCATTGTTGCAATCTCATCCCACTGATGTCTGTCTGTTGATAACAGGTAATCATATGGCATTTATGAGGCATTTTGCTGGCTAACGTGATTGAATTCAATTTTAAATATGTCCTCAGCTATTTTAAAGATTCAAGAGAAATATTTTTCAGAATCAACCTTTATAAAAGAAACTGGCTCCTCTATAAATGAAACATTCAGAAGAACACATGATATCAACACTTCACAGTCAAACTAACAAACTGAAAAAGTCACTATACGAACACTTGGTGCCTAGGTTTGACGTGCAAAGCCGCAGCTTGTTTGGTAATTGTCTCTTCAGGGGCATGAAAAAGATTTTCAGGTTGTTAAGCTGAACAATAATTTCATAGCTGAGAAATCAATTGGGAGTTGAAAAAAAGGAAGAAAGTTTAATTTTCCTCAAACTGTGAAAAAGCTCTGAGGCAGAGACCTGTTTGTTCTGAAATCTCTTTGGACCCGTGGTCAGAAATTAGATTAATTTTGCAACACATTGGTTCAAAATGTGCATTTATAATCTTAGATGTGCTTTTAAGACTTTTCATTGCTTTTTAAGTTAGATTTATGCATTTGACCTCCAATTTCTATTCAAATTAGTTTCAACAGAAGAGTAGGAGTTTGCAGGGAGGGAAATCAGATCAATGTGTCATGACACCAGAGGCTGGATAAACATAATGATGGGTGATTACTTTTGTATGCAGACTGTTACTGGTAGCAAAAATAATAACTATGATGTAAGACTAGATTTAGTGGCAAATTGAAAGTTAACCTTGTCTGAAAAATTAAGAGAGACCAGTCATCAGAGTAAAAAACTAATGCATAAATGGAAAGTTAGTAAATGACTTAAATTTATGTTCCATGCTTGTGTTTTTTATTTTTATGTCACTGGTGTTAATAAGGTTATAAATCACTTAAACTCATCCAGTATCTTTACCTTGCATTTCAAAGGAATGAAAACAACCAGTGCTGCAAAGGATATACTAGCAGGAGCAAAGATGTATTTTCCTTTGCCAATTCTACATACCAGGTCATTCCAACCTGGTGGAGCCCTGTACCTTCATGCCCTTCTGATCAGTACAGCACAGCCGGGTCTCCACTCTAATGTTCTGTAAAACTTCATGGAGCCTTGTTTCAACATGTTCTGTTGGTTTAGTTTCTGTTGTTCCCATTAATAAATGTTTATTTGCACTACTTACTGTTTTGCAAAGCTTATTGCTGAAGACTCAACTGTTCTTAATACAGTTATGTTTTCTCTTGCTGTAGAAGAATGTCTGCTCATGGAATCACTGCGAAAAGGAGAATAAACTAGAAATAGCCGCCCAAGGACTAACAATCATTGTATTACACGGTGTCTTCACTCAATAGCTTTGATCCTGATCTCGAGGGATAAAGTTCATCAGTCCTGGCTTACTGCAGTGCTGGGAGGATAGGCTGGATTTTCTAGGGAGACTGAGGCCTGAAAACCCTTCTGTTATCATCACCATAGACACAATACAGTGCACTGTGTGGAACAGGAGGGAAGGGGCCACAGTTGTGCACACGGCAGGCACGTTCCTCCAAGAAGCCTCCCACCTCTCTCTGACCCTTAGAGAGTCAACAAATTTTTACCACCACCAATTCCATGATTCCAAGGCTGGTTTACTTGAGGAGGTGAGGCCTTGCTGCATTTTGTTTTCTGTAAGATTGAAAAATTTTGATGAAGTGGGTAGGGTACAGAGCAAATAAGGAAAAGAATTAGGCATAAAGAGCTGGAATCCTAAATTAGAAAAGATTACTTTAGCTTCCCAAAGCTTCAATTAAAGAGTGGCCCTGACTTGTGGTGATGTTATTCTTCCACACTTGCTGGCTGGGTTAGCTCTCACCTGATAGGAAGATGCCATTTTCATAAGAGCAGCTCAGTCCAGAACTGGATGGTCACATAAGGTCTTCATGCTGCTTCATGCAGCATCACTTGTGCTGGAAGTGGTGCAGGCCAAATCATGCCGTCTCTGACACTGCCAATTCTGTTTTGCAGAATGTGATTGAGAGTCATAAAATTATTTGGGTTGGAAGGGACCTTAAAGATCATCTGGTTCCAACCCCTTGCCATGTCAGGGACACCTTCCACTAGACCAGGTTGCTCAAAGCCCTGTCCAACCTGGCCTTGAACACTTCCAGGGATGGGACATCCACAACTTCTCTGGGCAACCTGTTCCAGTGCCTTATCACCTTCACAGTGAAGAATTTCTTCCTTACGTCTAATCTAAATCTACTTTCTTACAGTTTAAAGCCATTACCCTTTGTCCTATCACTTTGTGCCCTTGTCAAAAGTCCCTCTCCAGCTTTTTTGTAGAGTCCTTAAAAGCATTCAATGCTTCAGTTCTAGGTGAAAGAAAGGATCCTGCCACAGGGTTACATTGCACATTGCTTACCAGGAAAATGTTCCTAGAGAACTTAAGTGGAGCATGTTTGATCTGGGCCACTGAAATTTGCTAAGTTGGAATTCTGCAATGATATTTTTGGAATTGGTTTCCAAATGTGGAGCCATGCTTTAATTTTTATACAGGACTGGAATACCATGTCAGCTGACCCTTATTAATGCTTGAGTGGGTTTAGAAGAAGCACATCTGTGTCTAATGAGTCTAATTAGAAATTGAAATCTGCGTTTTTGTAGCTTTGGGTGAGTAGAAAAGGATTTTAATACAGAGACTGTGTCTTGATGTGTATATGATGCCGGGGGAGAAGAAAGGTGACCCTGGGAAACCTTTCGGTAGTTTTTTCCTGTTTTTGAGGAATGTGTGCAAAAGCCCACTGTGTTTCAGTCTTTAAATACTGTTCAGATCTCTAGAGGTAAATGCTATCATGCATTTCATCATCTTGGTTAAAATGCGAATGAATGCCCAGAATGCCATTGATTTGCGCTTCTTCTTAGCTGTGGTGAGTGCTCCTTTGAAGGACCTCTGTGGCACACGGGCAAATGACAGCACATTTTCAGCAGCACATGGAAACATGAAGGTGTGTCATGAGGTAGTTATTAAAGAGTAGAGCCTCTCTCCATACGTAGTTTGGTTGCAGAAGGACAGGAGGCTTATGTGACAGCGATGCTGTCCATTTTCCCCTAACATATCTTTGTTGGCTGATACAGGCCAATTTTAAAGCTCTTTTTCAAAGATAATTAGGATGCCATATGTCAAGTTCAGTGAAAAACAGCAGTAGGGTAGAAGAGACCAAAATGAGTGCCCCATTGTGGGAAGGATGGACAGAATTTAGGCAGGCTGGGGTCTGCACGGCAGTTGCCTGCAAGCTGGGCCATGCACTCCTGGCTCTTGCCTGGTGCAAGTGATGTTTTCTGCTTGCTGACAGTGGTGATCGAGGAGGGATATTGCAGCACGCACAGGAGAGGGTGGTTAAAGGGTAAAATAAATAAATCTTTGTCTAAAGGAGATTCATTAGTTTTCCTGTCCAGGGAACAGCCTGTTACATTTTTAAAAGAAAATCAGAAGGTTTTTTTTTTTTTAAGAGGAAAAAAAAATCTGGCTGTGAACCAGTGTAATCTAACCACCAGCAGAATAACAATTTATAAGGTACAAAGCACTTTAACGAAGGGTGAATTTTGACCGCATGGTAGCCCAGCACTAGGGGTCAGGACTGTATGAGACCATTCAGATAGTCTCATCTGAGCATCGTGTTTTGTTAAATTTCATCTTGTATTTGAGGCTGTAAGCTTATTCCTTCCACCCTGTGCTTTGGCTTCTCTGTTCCTGGTTCTCAGATGTGTCTCTTATTGTCCTCAGTAGCCCAATGTTCCTCTATATGTCAGTTGGGTTTGGTTTTTTTTTTTTCCTGTTTAAATGATAGATTGTGATTTCCTTCAGGCAGAAGGTGAAAAAAAACATTAAAAACCCCAATCTAAGCAACAGATTAAATTGCTCTGTGAAAGCCTCAGTTACAATAATGCTAGCTTTTCCTTCTCCCACACAGACTTGGATTGAATAGAAGATGTGTTTGGGAGAGGAACCATATTGGAGAAACCTGTACTAGTGTTTCAGACCCTTTAAATGAATTAGCTGTCCATAACATCATAACAGAGGATAGCCAGTCAAGTCCTGCTGTGCTCCATTTTCATTATCAGAGTTCCTTCTTCTGTTTGTATGGATTAATTTCAAAATCTGAGTCAAAATAAAAATTCATTTCTCTCTGCAGCTCCGATATTCTGGGTCAAAGGGCAATGACTGTGCCCTTGCAAAAAGACGTCTGTTACCCGACTTTGCTAGTGTGTGTGTGTCCCACGGTGACCTGGACGCCTTGGCAGCCTGGCTTTGGGAACAGTCCCTCCTCAGGCCCCTCACCTGGTGCAGGCAGGGACGGGTGCGATGAGCAGCCCACCAGCCAGATTCCGTGCAAACCATCTGCTTCTCACAGCAGTGCCGGGTAATGATCTCAGCGCGTTTCACGCCCTGGGAACTTTGTGCAAACATGCTCTCATATAGTGGATAACAAGGAAGTCCTAAAAGTTACCAGCCTGCAGAGAGGCTGTGAAAGCAGTAGCTGAATTATGGGTGGGTCAGATGCTGGCGGTCAGCCGAGATGGTGATGCTGCAGACTGCACTGAAAAGAGTCGCTCCACCACACAGGGTGCAGATAGATCCAGACCTGGCACACTGAGCTTCGCTTGCTCAGCCGCTTCTGCAGGAACGGCAGTTCACTCTCTGCGCTGGTCCCTGTGGAGACAAGCTGTTCTCTCTGCACAGGCCAGGGCATCTCTCCCAGCCTTGCCCTGTTCTTGCCACCAGCCTGCTGCTCTAGGAGTGGTTTTGCTAACCATTAATTGCTTGTTTCATTCAAACAGGGAAGCAAGGGTCTGGGTGGGTGTGGCTTTTCTTCCATTATATTGAATTTCAGAGCTGCTGTCTGTAATACTGCAGTGCAGGGGAAGCTCATCTTGTTGTGTTCAGATGAAGCTGAGACATGTAAGTCATCGTGGTCTGTAAGCCTTCATTCTTCTGGGGTCCTTCTTACTGGCTGTGCATAGCCAGAGTGGGGTAATATCCTCCAAGCTGGCTGAGGATGGTGGGAAAGAGAGAGGAGAGGGGACACACTGCTCGCGGACAGCAGAGCAGGTTCATTCTCCCAGAAACCTATTTTCCCCTCCTCCAAGATTGCACACCTGTCTAACCTTCAAAAAAGGGCAGAAGCTTTGGGAAACTCAGGCACAGGTTTTCTATATGGCAGGGTGCTGGGTAGGTGGAATAGGACAGCAGTTTTGGAGCTCATATAGGGCTCGAGAAACATACTTATGCACCTGGTATCTCAGAGCTGGGAAAAATGACT
Organism: Chlamydotis macqueenii; assembly: GCF_036417535.1. Lineage (NCBI taxonomy): Eukaryota > Metazoa > Chordata > Aves > Otidiformes > Otididae > Chlamydotis > Chlamydotis macqueenii. Next base: position 8,461,931 of record NC_141593.1, on the reverse strand, counting down.
GGGTGAGAGACACTGCTTTGTCTGCCGTGGCTGCTGCTGGAATTAAAAGATGTCAGGATCCCTGCTAATGTGGTCCTGCTCCTTAGTATGGTGGAGCCCCATTTAGTCGGTACCTGCAGAAAATAAGGTGTCTGAGTTGGATCTGCCAGTTGGTTTCATTGCTCAAAAGGAAGAGCATTATGTCTTTGAAGCTGTGTTACTTGGGTTGTTTAACAAGAGAGATTTTTCTGTTGTTTTTTCCTCTGTCCTTTTTTTGATCTGTCTTTTCAATAACTGATAGCTGCTAATCATACTGTTAGAAAATCACTAGAGTAAAACAGAGCTAGTTTTGTTACGTTTTACTGCTTATTATCCTTTTCTCCATCCTAACGGAAGTACCCAGAAAATCCATTCTTGCTGTGCTTCTGTGCAGCTGCAGAAGTCTCATCCATCTGCAGATGGAGGACAGTATTGCATTACCTGACATGTGGAAGCAGAAGGGTCACAGCTTCACTACTTTCATATGGAAAGTTTGCTTTTCCGACAGGTGTGGACTATTAGGGGCTGAGTCCTGGGCTGTAGTTTCTTTTTGTATTAGCCTACATAAGCCACTGCTACTAAAATCTACAATTTAAACCAGGGCACTGAGGTGAAAAGCTCTGTTGTCCTTCATCAGTGCCTTACAACACTGAGGCACCAGGGTTAATCTTATGAAAGGAATTGGCAAATTGACAAGTCTGTCTTTTTTAATCTAATTGCCCTTGCATTTTGATGATCAGTTGGAGCCACTGACCCTTAAATGAGTCAGAACCTTCAAATCACTGTCTTGGACAGTAAACATGTTGACATAGTTCTCAAAACCAATGATAAACTACAGCTTTAAAAGCTCTTTTAATTATTAAAAAAAAAAGCCGTGAGATAATTACATCTTTAACAGGTTAGATGCTTCCTTCTGAAACTTGCTATATGTAAGCATGAATATAAAAGGAAAAGGAGTCAAATGTAAAAGAGGTAAATCTGCTGGCCTCCTTCTAATCTGGCAACTCCCGTGCAGTGTTTCAGGCTGTTTTCTGATTGGCGAGCTGAGTATACTGGTCGTAAAAATGTTAATAAGCCTTTTCTAAATGAGTTTTAACTTGTTAATTAAGAATTTCTAGCTATGGTTATGACCTGCAGGGAAATGTTTAATTGGCTGTTTTCCCTAGCTGGTTGAATGTGTTCTTACTAGAAAAGAAGAGTTGTATGCCTATGGGATTTGAATGCCTCAGACCTAGCGTAAGCCAGGATTCCTGTGCTTAACGCTGCTGCAGAAATTTTCACCGGTGACCTCCGTAAGGCAGCTCTGCTTCAGCACAGCAGAGCCAGCAGTCGCTTGCCTACCTCGGTTTACTCAGATGACACCAAGCTGAGTGGTGGGGTCGACATGCCTGAGGGCAAGGATGCCATCCGGAGAGACCTGGACAAGCTCGAGACATGAGCCTCTGTGAATCTCGTGAGGTTCAACCAGGCCAAGTGCAAGGTCCTGCACATGAGTCAGGGCAATCCCAGGCACAAATGCAGGCTGGGCAGAGAATAGATTGAGAGCAGCCCTGAGGAGAAGGACTTAGGGATTACTGGTGGATGAAAGCTAGAGATAAGCTGTTAATATGCGCTTGTAGCCCAGAAAGCCAAACGTGTCCTGGCCGCATCAAGAAAAGCGTGGCCAGCAGGTCAAGGGAGGGTGATTCTGCCCCCTCGACGCTACTCTGGTGAGACCCCACCTGGAATACTGCGTCCAGCTCTGGAGGCCCCAGTATAAAAAGGATGTGGACCAGTTGGAGAGGGTCCAGAGGAGGGCACAAAGATGCTCAGAGAGATCTAGAGCACCTCTCCTATGAGGACAGGCTGAGAGAGTTGGGGCTGTTCAGCCTGGAGAAGAGAAGGCTCCGGGGAGACCTTATAATGGTTTTCGGTGCCTAAGGGGGCTTATAAGAAGGATGAGGACAAGATCTTTAGCAGGGCCTGTAGCAATAGGACAAGGAGTAATAGTTTTAAACTAAAAGAGGATAGATTTATACTAGATATAAGGAAGAATTTTTTTACAGTGAGGGTGGAGAAGCACTGGAGCAGATTGCCTGTACAGGCGGTGGATGCCCCATTGCTGGAAACATTCAAGGCCAGGCTGGACAGGGCTCTGAGCAACCTGATCTGGTTGGAGATGTCCCTGCTCCTTGCAGGGGGGTTGGACTAGATGACCTTTAAAGATCCCTTCCAACCGAAAGTATTCTGTGATCCCTCAGAGATGAACAAAGATAGTGGGAGACAGCAGAAACACATTTCTCTCATGGCACACACTTCCCATAGAGGTGGAGTCTCCATCCCTGGGGATATTCAAAAGCTGACAGGTCATGGTCCTGGGCGTCTGGCTCTACAAGGCCTTGCTTCAGCAGGGAGGGTTGGACCAGCTGACCTACAGAAGTCCCTGGAAACCTCAGCCAGGCTATGATTTTTCTCTGTCAGAAAAGACAGGGAAGGGTTGGACCCTCACAGTTTCGGTAAGGCATGCTGCGAGTCAGCAGCTAGCAGAGGTGCAACAGGGCAGAGAGTAGCAGGGGGACATTTGCAGCCACTGGCCTGTGTTTGTAAAAGGGGTGGCCAAAGCATGAAAGATGACACTTTTTGTTCCCAAATGAGATGAGGGTGACTAGAGATTGCATGGAACCAAAACATGGACCGGTATCCATTGTCAGATGGGAGTGCCTACGTATAACCTGGACTGGCTTTCCAGCATCCAAACAATGTTCTCTGCTGTCTACTAGAAGGCCCATTGAATTACTGGATGCTGTGCTAAATTCCACTTGTATTTGTAGTTAAGTACCCCATAAAGCTTTGGTTAGATACTCTGCAGAAACCATAGAAACTCATTCAGTGCTTCTTACAGGGGCACCTGCTTTCCCTTCTGCAGAAACTGGACAAAGCAGTTTCCCTACCTTGGGTGTGCAGGGCAGAGTGGGGAAAAGGTGCTGCGTGGGCAGGATCATTGCCATCACGTTCAGTTAGTTGGGACAGGGCCTTCCTGCTCAAGTGGAGAACGCTTCCGTTCCTTGCACAGACATGCTTTCTGCAGTACAGAAGATGACCGGAAGAATATTTCTATCAAAGTAATTTAGGACCTTCTTCCAATTATATTTTGAAGACAGTGGTTTCTCACTGTGCTGCAGCTTCCTTTTTAAATGCTTGGTTGTGGCTGAAAACAATCCAAAGCTTAAATTCGTATTTCAGCAGGTTGCAGCCAAAATCTGGAAATCCAGTCACGTCTGTGTACAGCCATTATTGAGTTTAATGAGAACTGTATGTCTGCAACTAATGGCAGCCCATTTGTCTTAATCTAATCATCCATGAAATCCTCCAGTGCCAAAATAATCTCAGAAACTTTGAGGTGAATCCTTGGTTGAATGTAACTGTCTGTCCTGGTTTCAGCAGGGATGGAGTTAATTTTCATCTCAGTAACTGGTGTGTTTTGGATTTCATGTGTGAAGAATGTTGATAAAAACAGACAGAGTAATTGACCCAAACTGGCCAAAGAGAGTATTCCATGCCATAAACGTCATGCTCAGTATATAAGTGGGGGTTGCCCGTGGGAGGGGGTATTCCTTTTCTGGCATCCATTCCATTCGGGTGTCCGTTCGGGCACCCTTGGCATCCTTTTCTTCTCTCTTGCTTGCTGGCATCGTTCCCTCTACCTTGCTAGCTTGTTCTCCCCCCTTTGCTCGCTGCTCATTGTTGGGCTGCGTGAGTCATTCGGACATCAGGTGGTAAGAAATTGTACATTGTTCATTTTGTATGTTTTGTATATATTAATATCCTTATATCCTGTTAGCTTTGTAGTTTTTAGTATTTTTAGTAAACTGTTTTTATCTTAACCCATGAGTTTTCCTTTCTTCCCAGTTTCTCTCCCCCGTCCCACTGGGTAGGGGGAGGATGAGTGAGAAACTGTGTGGTGATCCGAGCTAAACCACTACACTGTCTTGTAGCAGTGACCATCTGGAGATGCCTGTTGCAGTGTAGCTGTGAAGGGTGAAGAAGCACTCTTTCTCCATTCCCGTGTGAAACTCTTTAAGTAGACTGTTTAATTTGAGAGAGCAGCCACATAGCACTTTCCATTGTTGTAAACCACTGCAGTGGTTCAGATGCGCTGAGATGAGCAGACAGTGTGAAGAAGTGGGTAGAAAATTACTTGAGGACCGTGTGCACAAGAAGAAAACCCTTAAAGCAAGCAGTGTTGGAAGAGTGAACAATATTCTGTTTATTAATGTAGATTGGAATTTCCTGCTAGCTGAGAATAATGCAAAGGTCACTCACCAGCTGCAAGCAAACAGCATGTGGTTGATTCTAAAATTAGTTAATCTCTTGCATTTCCATTTCTTTTCCATGCATTTCTTGTTCTCTACCTTAGGACTGGAAATCCTATTAGAGATACTGCAGACTTGAAAGAAAATTAATTCTTTCTTTTCTTTTTCTCTCTAAGCTTCTGTAAACTGCTGCAGTTGAGATAACTGGGTGTCTGTTGTCTGTTGTTATGGCCGGGGTAGAATTATGGCCCAGAACACTTTCCATAGGCTCGGTGACATGATTTCAGCTCTCGAATGGCCTGCAGTTATCCTTTCCTCCACATCAGCTGGAGTCTGCTAGCACAACCATGTTATCTGCAACCATTTTACACTGAGTATTTAAAAATCTTCTCTTTTATCTCTTGGGCTCAGAAATAAGCTCAGGGAGAACCTTGAATAATGGCCTCAGAAAACCTTCAATTTATTTTTGCTGATGAGCTGGGAGCCACTGGTGTGATGATGAAGCACCATGGCCAGTCTGGAGGTGAGAGTATTGTTGGAGCCTTGGATGGAAAGGAGGACAACAGCACTGCAGGCATAAAACTGCCCCTCTGTTCGCTGACACATAAGGTGATGCTAACTGCTGAAGAAAATAACTCCAGAGAGCACCTGTTTCTGCTTTAGGGGGTCTTGCAGAAAAGTTTTAACCTGACAACTGTGTGAAATAAACTACTTCAGAGCAGAAATACCATTCTGGGGACATGTGGCTGATCCATTGCCTGCAGAGGTGATTTGTATGGCAGAGAGGTGATGATCCCTAGGAAGACTGTGGCCAGCCGGTAGCACAGGAGAACATGTCACATTCAAGTGAGGTTAAACACTGAGAGCAAATTGTGCTGGCTGGATATAATAAACCAAATTCTTCCCTCTGCAGAGTATTACTGGCAAGATGCTAGTTAGTCTGATATACATCTTAGGTAATGAATGCATCGCCACTCTGCAGTTCTGTGTATGAGTATCTAAGCCTCAGGTGACATCTAAGCACCTGTTCTGTAGGTGGATCTCACTGCTCTGCACAGGGTACCTGCTGTGGGTAGAGCTGTGTTAGAGCAGATACGAACATAGCAAGGCATGTGGGACATCGTTTCATCACACAGCTATTCTATTATACCAAGAGGGTATTTTATAATAGATAAAAGTCTTATTTTTTGAAGCCCTTGTAGTTGGGAGAATGTGATCTGAATGCCCTGCATCTGGGGAGCGCTGCCAACGTGAATACCATGGGAGGGAGAGCTGACAACACCACTCTGTGCAAAAGCCCCAGGGATCTTTGTTTTTCTCCAGCCTGTCCATCCACTGTGGCCTCTTTAGTGGAACAGCCAGTAATATGTTTGATAGCTTCTCTGATCCCCTTGTTTATGTTGAAACTTATGAGAATTTTAATTTTAATCCTTTGTTAAACATTCCTAATCAATGAAGTCACAATTTATTGAATCATCTAATTCCTACGTTACTTCCTTAGGCTAGAACTAATGTTTGCTTGGGCTGCAAAGTCAGAATTTTTCATTCTTCTCTGTAATAAATGTAAATAAAATTTTAGGATTCAAGATTTCTCACTTTTAGGCATAAGAGCTAAGATAACAAGCTCCTGTCATCTCTTCAATATTCTGCATATTTAACCAGATCACCTGGCTAGGCAGCCTAATGGGAATGTAATATAAAAGACACTAAATGCAAACATACCTTTTCAATGTTGATTGTATAGAGGCATTCATGTCCTCATATACTGAAACAAGAGAACTTCATCTTAGATGTTACATACTCTTCTCTCTTGTCTTTTTATTTTGACAGTGATGAGAATGCTTAACAAGGCAGTGGGGGCTTCATAAGCACTCTGTTGCACTAATGTAAAATTCCAGCAATGCCATTACAATAAAAGTTTTTCTTCAGGTTTCCATGGTGGACTGCAAGCAGAGTGTGGTCTGCAATCGTGTGTTGCATTTTAAGCATGGACATCTCTGTATGGATAAAAGCTACAAAACAGAAAAAAACCCAGCAATCAGCCATGTGTCTGCTTATATAGAGCACATGAAAAATAGCAGCAAAAAGGAAGAAAGCCCCTTGAAGCCATGTCCTTATGCTCACTGAACTTTTGTGCAGCCTGACCAGGGTGACCCATGTACCGCTGGCAACCAGAGCTGCGGTCCCAGTGCTGCCTGCGTGCGGCTGGCTGTGTGCGGGCTGGATAGGAGGATGTTGGCTGTTGGTACGGCGTGTAGTGATGCAGCAGGAGGATTCGGTGGCCACACAGAACTTCTTGGAAGAGGTAGTGTCTGATCTTGTATTTATGTCCACCTCTGCCTTCTTTTTTTAGTAGATTCCTGATCTCGTTTTTATGACTGTTCACAGGATATTTGTGACACATGGCCTTAAGAAGGGTGTGTCACCCATGTCATTTGTGATGCTCGTAGCAACATCCAAACCATGCTAGCAGAGGAAGAGGGAGAGTTTAGAAGAGTTGGTGTGTGGTGCTTGCTTGAATATTCTGGAACAGCAATCATAGCCTTGTACATTTTAAAGAAAAAATAGCTTGCACTGATGCAGGGAAGAAAACAGAGCAATCAGAAATGCTTGCTGCTCAGCACTGCTCCTTAACATCCAGTTTAGGGGCAGCAGTAGAAAAGTCTTAAATTTTGTAAAGTTAAAGAAGACTCATCTTTTCATTCAACCAGCTATTTCTGACCCTTCCACTAACCTTGGAACAACTGAGTGGGCATTTTAAATTGAAGCTTCTGTTTTCTGTGTGTTCCCTAGCATGGTTTTGATAGTCCTCCTCAAGGAGGCAAATTATGGAATTGGAGAACTGATGAGATAGTAAAAAACCTTTCACATTTGAACTCCCAGTTCCAGTCTGGCAAAGATAATAACCAAGAGTAATTACAAAACTATTTGGACAGAAATCCACAGATTTTCATGAAGATCAAATTCTGCTATACCAGAGCCTAACTGAAAATTTATTTGTGAAACACACCTTGTACTAATCTCACTCTTCATCTCTAGCTCCAAAGGAAAGCGGTGTTGGCCATCCCCCAGGATGTTGAACTTGCTGTTCCGTACTAGCAATAGATCTATTTGTCCCAGGCACAAATACAAGCTGGGCAGAGAATGGATTGAGACCAGCCATGAAGAGAGGGACTTGGAGTGATGGTGGACGAGAAGCTCGACGTGAGCAGGCAATGCGCCCCTGTGGCCCAGAAGGCCAACCGCATCCTGGGCTGCATCAAGAGGAGCGTGGCCAGCAGGTTGAGGGAGGTGATTCTGCCCCTCTACTCTGCCCTGGTGAGACCCCACCTGCAGTACTGTGTCCAGTTCTGGAGCCCCCAACATCAGAAGGACATGGACCAGTTGGAGAAGGTCCAGAGGAGGGCCACAAAGATGATCGGAGGGCTGGAGCACCTCTGCTGTGAGGACAGGCTGAGAGAGTTGGGGCTGTTCAGCCTGGAGAAGAGGAGGCTCCAGGGAGACCTTATAGTGGTCTTCCAGTACCTCAAGGGGGCCTACAAGAAAGATGGGGAGAGGCTGTTCAGTAGGGCCTGTTGTGACAGGACGAGGGGTAATGGTTTTAAAATAGAGGGAGGTAGATTTAGATTGGATATTAGGAAAAAATTTTTTACAATGTGAGTTGTAGAACACTGGCACAGGTTGCCCAGAGAGGTGGTGGATGCCCCATCCCTGGAAATGTTCAAGGCCAGGCTGGATGAGGCTCTGAGCAACCTGATCTAGTCAGGGATGTCCCTGCTCCTTGCAGGGGGGTTGGACTAGATGACCTTTGAAGGTTCCTTCCAACCATAACCATTCTATGATTCTGTGGTTCTATTTTCACATGTTTGTGTTTAACTCAGAGGGACTGCATGGCTCTCCAGGATGGCCTGTCTTGCCCCCGGCACTACATGCTGCTATCAGTTACTTTTCCTAGGAGAGGGTTGCTGCCAGCAGTGCTGAAGGGTCTGGAGTGTTAGGATTAACTGGGGCCGTGGAGTGGTTGGAGGAGCACCTCTAGCTCTTACAGCAGGTAGTAGCTAATAGGTTACACCTGGATGGTGGCTACCAATGCACAGCGTTTGTGGGTGCCTCTGAAATCCACTGATAAGTCTATTCACTTGTCATTCATGGGGAAATGGGGACCAATTTCCATTGTCATCTTGTTTTTCACGGGCCTCCTGGGAATCAAAGCAGACACTCCTCATCTATCCTTATTCCTATGGGAAAATACTTTGCTTATGAACATCCAGATACTCTGCTGTCTCCGGCTTATCCAGACTCCTCCTGCGTAGTTTCTGTTTTCTCTGTTTCTTATTGTATCTGTGAATCATTCTGCGGCTTGTCGTCATTTATTTTTACAACATGCTGAAAGGTATAATAGGGAATTTATAAACATGCTAGGGAAAAGGCACCTGAAATAGCAAATGTTTCTAATTATAAAGTTAAAGCTGCCTTTCTAAGCTATTTCGTTCTTTATTATACCTTGAACAACCTGAAAATGTACTTAGAACGTACTTGGCTACAATTAGACTTCCAGATACAATAGGTGAATTTAAATGAAAACCATCCAGTGGAAAATTACACTATTAGCCTGGAGCAGTAGCCGTGATCTTTAGAGTTTATGGTGCTGCACAGCCTACACATCCAGTAATGCTCTGTGAGTCCATAAAGTTGAGAGGGCAGTGTCTTAGAAGTGGAAGAGTTGAGTTTTTTGAAAAAAATTAAATACATTATTACATTATTTTATGTTTATTATTTTTTTTAACATTCTCGGCTTTTCCACAGCAGTCTGGTTTAAATGGAAAGTAATTTTTCTTTGCATTACCAAGATCTATTAGGCAATGTTCATGAAAGGGCTACATTTAATTAGTTGTAGTCATGGTTTTGATACCTGCAGGGTAAAAAAAAAAAAATACATGTAAATTTTTGTGCAGGGAAGAATAATAGTAATTGTAATTTAAAGTTTGTGTTCCCCAGTTGTGCTTGGATTTTAATCCCTTTCCTTATGCAGAGTTGCATCCTGATGGTCCGTGTTTGATTCTTGATGAAAATGCTTTGCTGACTGTACTAATTAAAGGCCATGGTGCATACCTTCAGCCATCACTAATTCATCACAGCGTTCACGGAGAAAAGAGAGTGGCAATGTCGCAGCTGGCACAGGAAGAAACAAGCTGAGCCTACACAGGAGCAGGTAGGGATTAGGAGCACATGCATCTAGGTTCAAGAGAGCAGTGAACAATTCAGGGTACTCGCTGTCTAGAGCTGTCATCTCCTGGCTCCTGAAAAGCTGTCTGAGATTGACATCTGGAGCCAGCAGCCTGAGTACAGGCCCTTCTTCATCTTCTCGCTGCACCGGGAGCCAAGGGCATTTCAGATGCTGTCAGAGATAGCTTGAGTAGGGTCTTCAGTAATTATGTTAGTTGGCTTGCGCAAACGACATTAAAACTGACATCTTGTCCTCCTACAGGGTTTGAGTAGGTGCCAGTTTGCATGAGGCTTGCCCTAGTTGTTAAAATAAACATAAACTGGAGAGCAGCTTTCACTTGACTAAAAAGAAGAGCTCTAGGTAAGTCGTTCTTTTGATAGGGAAGAGGCTGGAGATCCTTATGCTTCATTTTGCTTACTTCCATCTCTGTTTGTAGGTAACATAATGTTCAGGGTCTTCAATTCTGAATATATTTGTAGTTTATTTGGGAGGTGTACTTAGCAGGCAGGGATCCTTAATACGGTTCTCAAATGATCTGCTGCAGGTTATAATATGTGTTAAATTAAATCCCTTGGGTTATGAGATGCAGAAGACTTCTGGTGTGTTCTGGAATAAAGTTATGTGCTTTCCTGTTTTCTCCTGAGAAGGAAGAGGAGTTTGCCAGTGGCATCTCCCTTCCTGTATTTTTTTGAAATGGAGCAAAACGAAATAGAATCCCTTTAACCATCTTCTGAAACACACATAATTCTTTTAGATTTGTACTTTCTTTTTAATTCATGGAGAGCAGCTGTGGAATTGTTACTTCAACAAGAGAAGTGAATCTCTTAACAGATGGCTCTCACACTGGCTGGGATGGAAGCAGCCTCTTCATCCTGGTATGGCTTGTTTGTTGTTTTTAAATCCTATTATCTTGACAGGGCTGGAGTAACTGCTGTTTTCATTGCAGTATAGGTATGGTGTTGTTCCAGTAATTCTGCATTGAAGTCTTGCCCCTCTCTCCTTTAAATTTTTTGTTGTAAAGCAAGGGAACAAATGTATTGACTTTTTTCTAAAATTTCAGTTGTGGTGCAACATGGTCAGCTAGAGAGATCTGAGTGGAAATGTAAAGTTCCTCCAGCTGGAAATGGTTTTATGAGGGAGGTACTGACTGCAGTTATGTCAAAGACACTCTTTTTAGACCTTGAAACTTTCTTCCCAAAATTGACTGAACTGGGGATATTTTATTTTAAAAAAACAGAGAAGAAATTTTGGACCATATAATAGTTTGCATGTGAAATACCAGGCTTGCTCAGGTAACATTTAATCTGCTGTTTCTGAAGCAGGGATGAGTCTTCACATTGCAGAGATGCGTGGACACTTACTCGCCTCACAGACTTGAACAGATGTAGGAGTCTCATGCTTGGAGAGTCTGTTTTTTTTCACCTGCGGTGTTTTTGTAACAGTCATCTTGAATATGAGATGAGATGCACCAGTCCCCTCCCTTTGCTGTGCCAGAAGAATCGGTGAATCAGCGCAGCCCAGCTGCAGTGGCTTCTTGGAGCTGGATCCTGCCATTGAGGGCCAGTCGATGTGGTCACAGATCCAGCAATAAGCACTGGGCTGCATGCGTGCGCAAGGAGAGGTGATCTCCGCCTCACGCCGTCCCTCTGGGGACTGCAGCAGCTGCTCAGGCTCTCTGGGCTGGTGAGTACCACAGGTTTGAGGAGATGATCAGATGATAAGGCAGCTGCCAGAGGAGCCATATTCCCCCTCTTTCAAGGAAAAAGCAGCATGCCAGCCCAGGCTGCCAGCTGAACTGCGCCATTGTAAGTGGTGGAAGAAATACAAAAACATACTGTGAGCAAATGTCACAATTTGTGGGTGAATGACTTGTCAGCCTGGCGGTTTACTGTGGTTGAAGGGGGAATGCCTTGCATTTGTAGTAAGAGGCTCATGTGAATAGCCAAGGTCTTGATTGAGATCGTTATCGCAGACCGGTTTTTGTTCACTTGCCTCTGTTAGTTCATCCCCTCTCTGGGGATGTGACTGGAAAGTGATTTTCCGAATTCTTCTTTTTATTGATCATCTGCAGGTAGAAGTCTCAAGGAGTCACACTGACAGGAGGAGGAGGATGTCCTCTTTCCAGGGGCTCAGTAAGAAACCCTGTTAGCAGATTGTCAGTGGGCTGGATTCTTCTCCCGTAAGAAAACACCTGCACTGTGATAGTTACCTCCTGTAAAATGTATTGGTGGTACGAGACCTAGGCTACTTCTGGAAGCCTCTGGGAAATTATATTCTTCAGGAGAAACCATTCAGTACAGCTGTTGCTAGATGCAGCAAGGAGTGGAGACAGTGAGTTAAACAGAACCAGGAGGAGAATGCAATTTCAGCATCTGTGTTCTCCACACAGCTATGCTTTTATGAGATACGTGTTGGCTCTGTATGAACCACAATACTAGCTACACCACTACTTGGTGTACTTTTCATTTCTGCATTTAAAACACGGCATGTTAATGCAATTGGATACCCACCAGTGCGACAGAAATACAGAACGATTACTGAAATGTTTACACAGGATAAGCAGGAATATTGAGGTTCAGGGTGCTGTGCATGGAAAATCTGTTTGATATGGTTCCAGTATAATTAAGATGCTACATTATGTCTCTTTGTGCATGGGTCACTGTCAGCATGTCAGGATCTTCATGGGCATGATGGCAGCAGGCAGCAACTTCTATAATTTGCTTGATGTAAAAGCTGGACCTGAGAACTAGCAGCTCAAAATGGAGTTCAGCCATATGGATGGTCTTGGAAGCTTCAAAAGCAGTCACAAATTCCCTGAACCCTGCCCCATTATGGCTGGGGGAGTAGCTGTGTCTGAAAAGCCCTTGGAGCAGTAGGAGTAAATGGCCCTAAACTGTACTGCTTATGCAATTTAATATCCATTTCTGCTCAAAGCAATGCTGCAGGGATTTTACTTAATGTAAGAGCAGAATAATTTAATTTTGCTATTTTAAGTCTGTTAGCTCTCCTGCAAACAGGAAATAGTTCACAGCTTCTTGGTAACTCTGAAATGACTGAGGTGGGAAATTCAAGTGAGTTACGTTTCCCTTTGTAAGCACAGGTATATACTCAGTGTTTACTACATTGCTCTGCTTCAGCTGTTTGTAAATATTGCAGAAGTGGAAGCATAAAACACAGATAGAGACAGGTTAGATGTACAGCAGATATCCTGTGGTTAGACATAACGCAATCTTAATGTTATTATTCACATATGATATTTATCCTACTGGCTGTGCAAACAGCGTGAAGCACATATTACAATTATATTGTTGATCTCTCTGGCATAGATGAACCACTTGAGTTGTTTGGGTGTTTTCTGGCCGTGACCCTATTTCTGTTTCCGTGACCCTGTTCTGTTGGGCACGGGCCACCTCCATGCTGTCTCGGGATCACCCTCCATCTCACCCCTCAGTTAAAAGCTATGGTTCTGCAGGCATTTCACACAAGCTCTTGCAATGATGCCCATTTTCCAGATATGATACTGATCATGTGGTCCTCTAACTTAGATTGAAAATGTTACTTTAGAAGTGAAGTTCTTAAAAAGATAGATTTCAATTGTAGAGACAGGAAAGTATTTAAATGGAAGTGTAACCAGTTTAAGATTAATTGAAAGCCTTCATGTTTTGTCAGGTTAGAGCACGGGTTACAAGCAGGGGCTGGCTGCTTCATGGGAAGTGAGACGTCTCACCTGAAAATTATTGTCTCGACAGGAGACCCTCTTAAAGACTAATGGGCTCCCAGCTATGGACAGTGACTTACTTACGGGTGAAAATAAAAGGCCTGGGATTAAGGAGAGGGAAATGGTAAAAGTGAAAGAAGCTGCATGAAAGAGCAGTAAAGAGCAAGCGAACCTAAAATTATATCCTGAGATAGCTGCACTTAGCTTACAGACTAATCATTCTTATTTATGTCGTCAGTACATTATGTGATTATACATCATAATGCGCCAGGACTCTGCTGCTTCTTTTGAAGGTTGTTACAACGCACTTAGGTATCTTGTGTTTGTACAACATGAGCGTCAGCTGAGATAGATCCCTATGCAGTAAATTATGCTGAAGTTATGCCCAGGGGTTAGGCTATATGTAGATCAGCTTTTTCAAATGCAAATTTCATCTAAAGCGTCAGAAGCTCTTTCTGAGCTGTGGTGCTGGGGGCAGGGACCTAATGAGACTGCTTTAATACGGTTTGAACATACATATTAGGTAGCAGTTGGAAAGACAGTCTATCTTTCAGGGTTTAAGGAGCACTTTCTGAAAGTCCCTTGAATTAACAGCTAATGACAAGCCTTCTTTGGTGATTCTCTCGTTATCCTGTATAGCCAGATAATAAGAATGATCACCTAGGGAGACTTCAATTTATTTACCATTTTTTTATTTCATTGAGAGGCTTCTGGATATTTGAGCCACTAGTGTTCCTGATTTGTGCCTCCATAAGTCAGTTCTCCATAAGGTACTTGCCTGAGTGCAGCTTCAATATATCATTGTTCTGTAGTTTTACATTTCAGATAGCTTTTTCCAGCAGCACAGATGTTGCAAACCTTAAATTAATGCACAAAGCTGCTTTTACCCTACAGAAGATGGAACTAATAGGTAAGAAAAACAGTATGTCTTTCCCATGCCTCTCTTCTTAATGATAATGGAATTTAAAAGATCTACAAAGGGCTATTTCAGCTAAATATCTCATGTCCACTGGTATTTGAAAAGAGAATAATGAGCTGAAAGTGTTTCGGTACCCACCTGCAGAGTTAATTGAAAGCTGTGAAGACAAAGAGGTATAACCAGGCTCAAGGGACCTTTCTTACAGAAACTTTAGGTGAATCATCTCCCCTGTATTCCAATGTGTTGTCTAAACCATCCTCATTAAGCTAAAAGTCTTTAGTGGTAATAAGTCTTCCTAGTGCTTCCCTTTGTATTAGTTCTATCGGCAGCTTACAAACCAAATTGAAGCCCTTGCAGAAGATCCCGTTCTTGCATTTTGTTGACTGTTCTCTAGTCTCCACTTCTCTGTACACACTGTGCACTGCAGAAGAAACAGATGCAAACGTGGACTTAGCCTCCAAACTTAGAACTGAGAAGGTACCTTAGGAGGATACCTGTGCATTTTTTATTTGCTTTTTAAGATCGTGTATTCCTCTTCCCCTTTTATTTCCGAGCTCTTTATATAAATGAGGACTCATAGGGAGAAGAAATTGTCAGATATGACAGTTAGGTAGAGATGCAACTCATTACATGAATCAAAATGTGTGCCATAACTGAAACATTGGGGGACTCTGTCTAAATTACAGTCGTTTGGATGGTAATGAGAAAGGAGTAAGTTCCTGAGAAAATTAACTGAGCAAAGAGCATGAAGACATTCACAAGGCAATTCTGGAAGAGCATTTTGCTGGAAAAGGGAGATTACAGGGTGAAGAAACAGGCCTGTGTACTAAGACCAACCTTTAAAATGCCTGGGGAACAGTCTGGCCTGTGAGACTTGTGATTTGTTTATGTAATTTTCTGCTTAATATCAAATGCTTGCAGGAAGGGACCACTTTTCAGGACTCTAATATAGTCCTGGAAGTGCAGCTCCTGACCACTTTTTTTCCCCTGCAGTGTAGTTTGAAGTGTAATGTTGGTACTTACTGCTTTGTGGTGCATGCCTTCAAATATATTCAGCAGAAATGCATTTATGAAAATGCTCTTGTCACAGGGGACAGAAGCCTGGAGGAGTACTTCAGTCTCCTGCTCTTACGTTGAGCAGCTTCACTTCTCTGGATCTCAGTTTTCCCAAATATAAAATAGGGGATAATGATTCAGACCTCTTCTGCAAAAACACTTTGAAGGATGAAAAGGAGGGTGGAAAAGCTAAGATACAGGGATAAGAACCTCACTGCAGGGAACAGAAATGAAGCCATCTGTGCAGTGTGGCAAGAGAGACAAAAAGGCAAACAAAAGTTCAGGGAAATTAAAATGCAGACAAAAAACTGTGAAGTTATTCTAGATCAGTAGTACGTTGCCTGGGACATGGTGTGTGTTTCTGATCACCCATCCTGAAATGGATATTATGGAATCAGGAAGAGTCTGTAACAATAAAGGTAGAGGCAGTGAAAATACTTGAGATTGTTTCATCTTGAAGAAGCAAGATGTATGCTAGGAGAAGGAAAATAATCAAGGAGGTAGAAAAAAAAAAAGAGGTAAGGGGTTAGTAGATACCTAAACTCCTACTCCAGACTACTAGATATTAAGAATGTAGTTGGACCAAACGACACCAATCCCAAAGCTGAGTTAGTAGGGTGAAGGGGAGAGGTGGAGATGTGAATCGATTCCTACAGCTTATGGACCCACTGGCACAAGACAGCAGTTAATGGATAAGGAGGATGCAGGGATCTACACCAAAGTAAAAATAAAAGAGTCTGAGAAGGAACAAGTGTTCTATTTGCAGCACCTCTGGCAGCCCTCTAGTTACTAGGGCTTGAAATTGAACTTTCCCAACCACCAGGTCATCCTGAAAGAGATTTCTTATTTTGTTTGGGGTAAACGAGCACAGGCCTTTGGTAAGATCGAGGTAAAGATCAGGGCTGCTGCTCCGATTTGTTGTAATAGTTCCCTTGCTCTCACTTCATCAAGTGCTCCCACTCTCCCAGCTCTCAGTGGAGAATGGCTGTACGGGCAGTGGGTGATGCTGGTAAGGAAACTTGCAGGGTTCCAGGTAGAGATGCGAGACATGCCAGTGTGTCGAGGGGAAGGCTAGGTCTACTGAGTACAGAAAGACATGGCAGAGCCATGCACACACAGGATGAAGAAAGGCATAAAAAGATAATTTCCCTGATGGCCAAGTAGTTAATTTTATAGGCTATTCTGCAGCATTTGGAATGGCAGTATCGGAGCACTTCACAAAGTCCTTATTCATCTTTGCTGCCCACCTGCTAGGTGAGGGGATGGATTAGAAAGTCTTGCCAGATGCCTCTAGTCCTTTCAGAATCCTTTCCCCCTCTCTCATGATCTTGTGGCTGGACAGATAAGGGCTTGATACAGAGACTGACTAAGGCCAAAAGATCATTTGGGGTTTTCAGTGCAACACACCTATCGCCTGATTATTTTTTCCTCCTTGCTGATTTGTGTCTTTTCACCTACTCAAAGTGCAGCTCCCACTCACTTTGATAGCATTTGTAAGCACTCTGTGTATCACACTGCAGGGCTGTGATCCAGGAGCCCAGCAGAGGAGGGAGACCTTCTCAGTGACCCTTTGTGGGAATTCTGGTTTTAGAGACTTGGTATTTCTTGTAAGAGCATGAAGGTCCCAGTTCTCTAGGACAGCCCTGCGTTGCATAACCACAAGATCGTCTTTCCTCCTGTGCACTCTGTTCCCCTGTTCCCTACATGACTTGCAACTTCTGCAAGAAATCATATACTTGGGCTTCTGTTCCTTCCTTGTGTAACTCTTAATTTATCTGCAGCATACCTCTGTGCTGGCTCCTCAATTACCAAGGAAAGGGTTTACGTGAGTATGTCATTAAAGACTGTTTTGTAGCACATAGGCTGCAGGGGCTCAAATTAAACTGCAGTAGCTGTATTAGAGACCTTGGTAAACCAGCCCTCCTGTTTTTTTTCTAATGTCAGTTCCTGGAAGTTTTGACAGAGGAAAATGGACTATAAGGAAACCCCAGTGTGGCCTGACACAGCAGCACCAGCATGGCTCTGGGCCATCTGAGCCCAGTTCTCCATGCCACCAGCCTTACGTGAGTTCAGGCCACAAAGCCAGTTAGGTTCCTAAGTCCCTTCATTGCCAGAAGGCTTCTGGAGTTTCAATTGAAGGTGGTCTGGGACGAGTTGGGGAAGTAAGAGTAATGGCTGGCTGTTGTCCTTCGCATGCACAAGCCCTGGCAGAGCGCAGAGGTTCATCATATCACAGGTGTCTGACAGCTATTTGTGTCAGGCTGAGAGAAATACCCAGAGTGCAAAATTTTGCCCGAAAGAGTAGACATTTGGCAGATGAAAAATACTGTCAAAATGCAGAGATTTGGGCAGTCACACTCAGCGAGCAAAGCAGGCAAAACCATCCATGGCTCACAGCAGTCTGCCTTCCAGCAAGGCCTTTGGGAGCCATGACGCAGGGCTTTGGGGCTGGCCATGTCTCCACAGCAGAAGAAGCAGCACCGTGGACGGAGCTGAATAAAGAGCAAGAGCCGGCACGCACATGCCTGAGCCTGTCCCCAGGAGCACTGGTGCTGCGGTCACCCTTTCGTCTCCCTTCACAGCTCAGCCAGGGATCTGGTTTGGCTCTTTGTGGGTGCAATGAGCTCCCTCACCCTCCTGTTCCCACCTCGTGTGATGCTTCCGCCCGTGCTCCGCAATCTGCTGCGACTCCTCGAAGGGGGCTGGGGACAGATGGCTTGATTTTGACTGATAAAGGGGCTGCCTTCAAAGGAGAAGCGAGGCGGAAGCCGTCTGGCCTGATATCTCTTTCTGGTGCTGTCAACAGGAGGCCAAGGAGACAAGCTGGAGCCGGATGGAGACCAGCTCCATTGCAGGGAGCATGGAGGGGAAACAAATTCGCCTTTAGAAGCACTCTCCTTGTGCGGCTAAGTGGTGTCTGCTTGCCATTATTTCAGACAACTCCTGCCAAGCCCAGTTTACCTCAATATTTAAGGTATTCTCTGGTCTTTGCTCAGCCTGCTGTGCTATGTGAAAGATAACAGCACTAAATATCTTCAGATGCTCTCGACGGACGGCCAGGAATATGGCTGGCATTTTGTGTGCCGCTGATTTTTAACCTCAGTGTGGTAAAAAGCTAAGCAGGCTTGTGGGTTCCCATCCGCAGCGTCTGGCAGTGCTGGGGCTGTCGGACACCTTGCTGAGCCCAGCCCCGGTGGGTGACGTGGGGCTGGCAGGCTCTCCAGGACCTTTGCCGTGCATAAACTGCAGCGCTGCAACAACGTGGGAATTGGGAGCAAGTTTAGTGAATAGCGGAGAGAATAAAAGCTGCCACTTCTGGTAATAAAAAGAGGTTTTTCTTCAGGGACCTCAATTCTGCACTTTTTTTTTTTTCAGGATTGGGAGGGGAAGAAGCATCTCTGCCCTTTGGAGACAGAATAATTTATAAGCCATGTTTATAAAAATCAGCTATTTCCCTTTAAGTCTGCTCCTGCACCTTCCTCTCAGCTTCCTTGATTAGTCACATAATGAGGATATTTCTAATACAAACGTGTCAGGGGAGAAGGGAGCCAGGCAGCGCATTATCAGAGGAGAATCTGTATCCCCCTTGGATGCTAATTAGTCATGGAGACACAGACGTGGGGAGCGGGGGCGAGGCAAGCTCTTATTTTAGAAGCTAAAATGATTTGTGCCCTCACAATTTCTCACGCAGGGCTGGAAAGCCGTGCCAAGGTAGAGAGCTACTTGAGACCTCCCTCGGCTTTCGCATCCCACCCCTCCGATGTGTTTGCTGTACTGCTGCTCCTGCTGCTGTTTGCGGGGTTATTTCTGTCACAAGCGTGGCTGAACAGAAACTCTCTCCTTATAAATATGGAAATCTGATGATTGAGCTCTTCATCTCTTGGGACAAGTTGAAAGCGTTGTGCTAAAGAGAAAAAGCCTTCTGAGCAGTCAGCTTGGTGGCTTTGTTTTCTCTACTAGTGGAGAGAAAATGGTAAGATTTTAATGCTGGGATCTACCTTTGCAGGATGGGCAAGTGACCTCTCAGGCCATACTCATGGCCATGCACTGTAGACTTTGGACTGGTGGCCATGCTGAGCATAGTCAGGTGAGGACAAGAACAGTCCTGCCTGCCCAGTGCTGCCCTCTCAAAGCCATTAGCTGTACCCACCAAGATCCTGGCTGAACCCATCAGCCTGTGTTGTGGGGTCAGGAGGCAGCACTGGGTGGGTATGAAAGCGTGGGCTGAGGCAGAGTCCCCTGCTCTGTCCATGCTAAGCTGGTGTTCTCCACTGAGATCCCCACCTGTCTGCAGTGTGACAGGTATGCTTGCTGTGTGAGCCTTGGGCAGCTGCTTGTCTTTTGAGTTGTGTTGGAAGCATCTATATTTTTAGACTTGTTAAGGAGCTTGGGACCAGGAATAATGGTTTTTAAACAGAAGGAGGTAGATTCAGACTGAATATAGGGAAATTTTTTTTTTACAATGAGGGTGGTGGAACACTGGAACAGGTTGCCCAGAGAGGTGGTGGATACTCCATCCTGGAAACATTTAAGGCTGGGTTGGACAGGGCTCTGAGCAACCTGATCTGTTTGGAGATGCCCCTGCTCCTTGCAGGGGGTTGGACTAGATGACCTTTGAAGGTCCCTTCCAACGCAAACCATTCAATGATTCTATAATTCTGTCTTCAACTTACTTAGAAAGCAGGGTGCTGAGTCTTTGAGATTTTCATGCTGGTGACTTTAACTCTTTCCTGAGCCAGTTTTGGCTGAGTACCTGAAGGGAAATGCAATGATTCCCTGCTGAAGGCACTTACGAGTTTCATCCATGGCCTTGGTTCTGAGTGCAGGCTGAGCAAAGTCCAGGCCTACAAACTCAGCTAGAGGTAGCAAACACTCTGTGCAGGGTGCCTCGGATTGAAGGCAGTAGACCTGGAAAATGTGAAGTAGGTGTGTGACAGAGAGGACATCCTGTGGTTTTAACATGAACTGAAAAAAGTTCTGCAGTCTGTGCGCATCTCATTTTCTCTCCAGAAAGATCTGACATCAAAGGGTGTTGGACTAGATGACCTTTGAAGGTCCTTTCCAACCCTAATGATTCTATGATTCTAAGCTGCCACTTGACGAGTGGCATTGTCCATTGTGCGGATCTTGTCATTGACTGGAGATCTCAGTCAGAGAGCCTGCAGAGCCAGACACCCCAGCCCTCTGCGAGAAGGGTGCAGAAGAAAGGCAGGATGAGAAATGATTGTTAGAGAAGGAGTGAACAGGAGAAGCAATCAAACAGCTCAGAAGGGGATCTGAGGGATTGGATTAAAGGTGCTAGGGGTATTCTAGGAGCAAAAAGCAAGACCTCATTATCTTACATGTGTAGGAGTTGAACATGTGAAAATCAGCTTGCTTTCTTAAATAAAGGGTCCTAACTGCTAACTGGAAAATAAAGAGTGGCCCCAGAAGTATCTAGTAATAGTTGTGAGATTGAACCACTGATTGGAGCCCTTGGTCTGTTGAAAGGTGTGGATGTGGAGCCATCCGAGGTTTTCCTGATATTGTTCTTACAGCCGGAGGCTCTGAAAGCTTAGTGACATCGTATTTGCCGTGCTGGATCCAGTCCATGTCCTATGAAAGTGATTATCAGATCTCCAGGATGTTGGAGAGAACTTGCATCACTGGAACAGGACTCTCCTACTGTCATTTGTATTTTGACAGACTTTTTTTTTTTTTTGTCAGAATGTATCATTTCTGCAGTATCTGCCAGAACCAGCCAACATTTTTTAGTGTTTCCTTCAGGCAAATTTTGATCTTGTCTTTCATGTACAGCTAGAACAGCCTAGCTGCGTGCAGAGAGGATCTGTAAACCGTTCTGTATGTGCCCACAGCCATGGCATTTCAGCAGCGATGGCACCACTTGTCTTGCACTTTCTCAGCCAGTTTCTCTGCATGTTGGGGTTGTCCTTGGGAAGGATGCACAGTTCCTCTCCGCCACATGGGCTAGTCTCTGGTCATCTTCATTTCAGGTGGAAAACTCATCTCTCTCTTTGAAAATAGACTTTTCCTCTTGGTGAGAGTCCTTTAAAGCCTTGAAGGGGTAAAGATGGGACAGACCTTTGAAAGAAGCTCTAAACACTAACCAACAAGCGTGAACTCAGTAGCTGTAAGATCCTGCTGTGATCCCTTACGGGCAGCACTAGTGCTATGCAGAGCACTGCAGTTTTCTGTAGGATTTGGCTACAGCTTGTAGCCAAGAGCTCAGGTTCCTGTTCCTGCCTCCATCCTCCAAACACATCATGACCTTGTTTCTGACACATTTCTCAATTCTTAATCGTTTTGAGAATATCCTTCCTCATGAACTGAGGTTTAAAGAGCAGTTGTAAAGTTGTTTGGGGTTTTTTTAGGTCTTGATTTGGCCAGATGCTGGTTGCTAAACTGGCTCTTAAAATAGCTACCAAGGAATTTGTGATGCTTTATTGCCTTGAATACTCTTATGCCTCATGGTGTACCTCTGAGTTGTGGCTGTATAATCAGAGATAGAAAAGGAAAGGTGTAATGTCCTCATGTATATATCCTTTACAAGGAAGGAAATGTTTTGGTGTTGAAGCATCCTGAAAACATACCTCAGTTAATAGCTGGATTTAGTTATTGCATGCCAGCCGCTTTGGCGAGTGTCGCAGGCAGTGGAGAGTGCAGTGTGGCCTTCCTCTAATTTGCAATGTTAATGATCCAATTTAAGTCACGTACAGTTAGTACAAGGTACCAGACCTATAAATGCATGTGATAATAGTGATGGCTTATGTGCGTGAGAAGAGTCTGGAGGGAAATAATGGTGTTAAATATACTCTGTCATGACTCAAAGGAAAGGACCAGGGGCTGCTTGAGCCCCTGCTAGGGCTTCTCAGAGGGAAATCAAACAGAAGTAATAGAATTACTCCCATTTTTCTTCCTTGTCCCTCAGTTACTTTTCCGAAGTATTTGGTTTGCTTACTGAATTGTTGCTTTCTGTGTTACTGTAGACTCCCAGGATTAGTCATACATCATCATCTAAAAAAAGATACTTTATTCTCTGTGCTGCAAATGTCATTTTTGATTAGGAAAACAGACCTCTGAAACGTCTTGTTCCCTTTCCACAGCTTATGCCCTTCTGTTGGCTGTATTTTGTTTACCTGGAATGTGGCAGTCGGGCAGACCCTTTGCAGCCAGCGCTCCGAGGGAGCGTTTCAGCACAAACACTGCGGCACACGCAGGCAGACCCGCGCTTCACTTCTTCCCCCGTTTGAAACAAAGCAAAAATCTCATCTCGTTACCTGCCAGAGCTATCCCGACTCCAGGTATACACAGTAAAAAGTCATTTCAGTGAAATTCTGATTCAATTTAATTAACAAGACTTGAGGTTTTAATCATGCAATATTAACAATTGCTGAAAAAAACACCTTCAAATACCAGTTTGTCAATTATAAATGAGTCAGGTTCAAAATCTGGCTCTTGTAGTGGATATTGCAGGCATAATTTGTTACTGTTAAATAAGATCTGTTCAGCAGTTGCTCAGAAAAGAAAAACAGCAATGTTGTAACTGGTGCATTGGCAGAGCTAGTAGAAAGTCAATAAACAGTTGTTGTTTATTGCTTTGTTGAAACTGAGTCAGTAGCTATCAGAATGTATTTCAGTGCATCAGTTGCTGCGTCACCAAAATGCCATTTATTTTCACTTTGGTATGGAGTGGTGACACTGAGATGAGCTGTTAGTGCTCTGGATCCAGCAGCATGCACATGTTGATGAAAAATTATAACCATGCCTTCCTGGGAGCCTTCTACTCTGGTCACTCTGTGATTCTGGAGTTCATCCAACGTGTGAGACTTAGAAAAAAGATGGTTTTCTTCAGCTTACCCAGAGAGAAGCTGCAGGCCAGCCATGGTCCTTGGAAGTGGGTAGAGAAGTTTAGAGAACCTCTTGTTCCCAGAATAAACTGGTGTTCTGCCTAAATGAGTCTCGTTCAGAAGCAGGCTCCTCTCCTCTTAAGACAGATGGAGGAGAGGGACCTAAAAAGATCAGAGGTCTTACAGCTTGCACCAAATCCAGATCAGGCTGCCCCAAAACTAGATCAGCTCTGTTGACTTTCTGGGATTTGTAACCCGGGCTTGCAAGAGCAATTCCACAACTACAGTTTTCTCTGATATTTCCTTGCAACCCTGCTGCAATTTAAGGTAATCATGTCTCATTCTGGTAGTCAGAAAAATTTTAAAAAAAGAAAAAGCTCTCTTTTTCTCTGTGGCAGCCCTTTCTGTATCTGAAGACAGCTATTGTATCTTTCTTTAGTCTTCCCCTTTTTTCTCTGAACAGCTCCATTCTTCCAGTGTTCCTGGATGGTTGTAGCTTCTAGCTTTTTTGTAAAGGACTGCTGAGGGGATTACATCTTCCTTGAATTAATGGGCTCCAGAACTGTATGTTTAAGCTGAAGCCTGACAGATGCAGAGGAGAGCATGAGAGAGTCTTTAGTGAGGTTTGCAAGTTTCATTCCTGCCATGCATCCCCCTGTAATGCATTCCTTTCTCTTGCTGAACATGCTGTAAACCATTGTTCATCTATATGGTGGATTTATCTTGATCCACTGAAAATCTCATAGCCTTTGAGCCTCTCCTTTTATGCCATTTCTTTCATAGACAGACTGTGCGCATCTTGGTTCCTAGCATTTTTTTTTAAGCACTTTATGTTCATAGGTATTTCATGTCTATATTGTAGTGGTACATAGAGGCTGCAGAGGTCTGTTGTCCAAAACACGGTGAGATCATGCTGTTAGATACCCACCTGTGTACATCAGAATCCCCTCCCTAGAAGCCCGCTGCCTACAGATGCATTTCACAGGAAAACCTAGTGTGGTACAGCTTGAGGCAGACTGAATGCACATAGGATTTTCATAGGCATAGTATTTTCTGTTCCCAGGGCAGAGTGACTGAAGGCATAAATATTTATTAGCGGGAGCAATATTCTAGCCCAAGAGTCTGAGATGACAATACGGGAATGATAGAAACTTCTCGGTGACCCGAATATACCCCATGTGTTTGGGATGCATGCAGTTTGTCACTTGTTTTTCTGCTCACTAAGTCAGTCTCTCATGCACAAAACATCTATCAAATTTTCCAAACTCAATGTTTGATGTAGAACAGAAGCAAAACACTAGGGCTTGTCCTTTCTTCTTAGCATTTGTTTGCAACATGTGATCCACATGTGCAGCTTCAGAAAGCATGAGTCTGCTGAGCTGCGAACGCCTGCTGTAGGCTGTCAGACACGTGTTGGTACTGAGACTTGCAGCATCTTTAAGTTAGACGGGAGACAGCCAGCCCATCTTTGGCTGGTGCTGGAGAGAGACAAAGACAGCTGGATCGTACTCCTGAGGAGTCAGCTCATACTGATTCAGCTGATGATGATCAGACCAAAGCCTCGGAACTGTGGAGAAAGGTGGTGGGTAAAGCCCTGTATATTGGGTCTTTCCTTGAGATTGGAGGGTGAGGAAAATCTTCCCCTTGCGCTTTATCAAAAGGCAGAGCTGCTTTAATGTTTATAGAATTCCCACAGACAGCAGAGTGGAGAACATTTTCTTAGGGCTGCAAAAATGATTGATTTTTAGGATTGGAAAGGGTGGGCAGGTAGAGACATCTCATTTTCCAGCTGTGTTTTTAAGGGGCAGCTGAAGGCCAGAGAAGCTGCGTGTGCCCATTCCCTTCCACATGCACTGAGATCCCAGAGGATTTACAGGGTGGAAAGCAGAGGCTTGTTAAGCTTGCACGATGTCAGAAGTGTTGACTGTGAAGGAAGGCAAAGGAAGCTGCATTTTCCAAGGTGCTACAAGGGTGTGTTTGTGCCCAGGTCCATTGCTCAGGGTGTAACTGCCTGGTTTGCTGGCTGCTTGGGGCTATTTCCCCCCACAGTCAGTGTGGGTTACTGGGAGAGGCAGACGGTAAGAGTAAAAAAGCTATTGGCCTGGTGTATTATGGTAGATACTGTGTTTCTTGCTAAATACTGCAAAAAGGAAAGGAGGGATTTAAAAAAGAGAAAGAATAAAAACCCTGCTGAGCATGCCATCTTCCTTGAACCCCTGATTTCAGTTTATAGTGGTTTCAGCTTCTCTGTGTGTCCCTGCATACTGAGTATTCACAGCACTCCTGCTCTATGAAGGTTCACTGGAACTGATTTCTGATGTTCAGAAATGGCAAAAAGTACACACACATACTGTAGGACATGGCTGTACCTAGCAGGAGGGCAGTTTTCAAGGTCCATTATGTTGAGCCTATAGAAAAAAAAACAAACTAGTAAGGAATAGCCCCACCGTTCGAATGCTGCAGTTGTACATGCCCAATTAAACTGTGAGCATGCAGTGAGAAAACTTTGATTAAACTCTGGCCCCAGCCAAATGTTCATGCAGTGGCCTGATTGAATGTATTTTCTTCCCTAGGAATGAAGACATAAGGAGACCTTAGGAACAAAAAAAATCCCTTAAATGTGTTCAATTCCCATAGCCTTTTAGACCCCCTGCAGCCACATCTCAGAACTTGCCTTTTGATTAGGAGTGTTGTGTTCCCTGCACCAAGCAAGGAGAAATCACATCATCTGGCCTGGGACCAGTCACACCACGTAACTGAGATTTTGACGTTGGGGTCAGAGCTGAACGCACTGGTTTAGAGAGGCTTGTAAAAAAGGACAAAATAACCAAGTGAATTCCAGTAGCAAAAGCCCACAGTGAGTTTCAGTGTGCTTATAGGCATTCACAAGGAAAAGGCTAATTAGTCAAGTAAATGTTTCTTTGGGTGAATGAGCTATAGAGAGAGAAATGCACCCATTCAGTATGCATAGAAGCAAAGCGTGTTTGTGCAAAGAAGCAGGCAGCTCCAGCCAAGCTGCCGTGGGAATGCTGTCGTTCTTGCAGCTGAGGTTGTTATCGTGGAGTCCTGTGCATTGCTGCGGAATGTACACGGAATGATGGATGGGAAATATGGCAGTGTCTTGGCACTCCTGGGCCAGAGATAGATACCCTCTGGCGCTCGGGACATTGCAGCCCAGCTCTGTTTCCTTTCGGATCCATTTTGCTCTCTGGAGGGAGCAAGCCTGGCCCGTCCACACAGCAGTGGTCGCTCAGACTCTGCTGATCGCAAGTTGTGGGTCTGTTGTGCAGCCATGATGTGTTCCCCAGTGGGTCTGCTATAGAGGTGCTGTGCTGCTGGAGCAGAAAAGCGTTGTTCCAAAGCTTTGAGATGAATTCCTGGTGTGAACTGGCATTATTATGGACTCTGATGCTGTGCCCTTCATCTCTCACACCTCCAGTGTCAAAGGCAGGGATGCAGTCTCCAACAGTTGCCAAGTCTCTTCTGTAGTCGGTGGGGAGAGGGAGACACATCTCCAAGAATGGATTTATCTCCTCTTAAGATGAGTATCTAAGACAAAATGGAATGAATCACTCTGAAAATCATCTTTGTCTTCTCTGGGGGTCTAGGAAACCTTTGCTATTTCTTTGGTCTAGAGTCCTGCTTTGAGATTGCTCCAGCTGAGTCCTCTGGTTGAGGACTGGAGTCTGGATCCTCAAAGGTACCTCAGAACATTTCTCCCCTCCTGCTGTTCATGCAACCAGACATCTAATGTCATTGCCAGGTTACCCACAAGGAACACTGCTGTCAGCCCATCAGCTTTCAAGAAAAGTAGGGACTGGTTTTGATTTAAAGAGTTTAAGTGTCATTTTAGCCATCTGAACCTGAGCTAGTCGAGGTGTCCAGGCCTCTTCCCAGCTAGCTGCCTGTGAGTTCACATGTCCCTGCGCTGGACTTCACCAGCAGAAAAGGCAATATGTAGCCGTCACACTGTGTCCTTTACCATAACACATATCTCTCATGCCTTCCTGCAGTCAGCAGATTGGAGCTCCAAGGACTTGCTTGTGTTCAGTAGCGTTAGGAAGCAACCAGCTCTTGGAATCATGCTCCTTAGAAATCACTGTATCCTGCCTTTTCCCAGACCGTCAGAGAAAAGGTTCTCCTCTGAGAAGCCTGGATCCAGATAGTGGCCTGTTACTTACCACCTTACACATCCCTCTTAGAGATGTCCTTTGTATTATCTGGCCATTCCCATCAATACCCCTTTCCCACAGCCTGGATTCTGGTCTAGCTCGTTCAGCTGGGTGTGTTGAGATCGATCCCATGTTACAGAGCTACTGCAAGAGCTGGTCTTCCACTGAGATGATGGAATAGGCTCTCACACAGAGAATAAGGATGGCTGTTCCAAGTGAGGTTAAAGGTCTCACCTACCCCTGTGTCATGTCCCCAGGAGGACAGCAGGGTGAGCCCGCAGGGATGCCTCCCTGGTTCTCTGCCTCCAGCAATCCATCTGTGCCTGGGGGCAGCCTGAGCCAGGAGTAGTGCTTTTGCATTTGATGGATATTCCTTCCTTTCATTTTTTCTCACTCTTTCCTGGGTGCCTTTTAGCATCCACAGCAGTATATCATCTGCTGTATGGAGAACTACTGGAGTTTGTTTCCAGCTACTGCCACTTGATATCTCTTGCTTGTAGAAAATAAGGGCTAGCTGATCCCTATTCACCTTCTCACTCCACTTGGGATTATTTAACCTTCTCCCAGAGCCGCCGTCCATTGTCTCTCCCTGGCTGCAGAGTCCTGGTCTGTCTAGCTGGTCATCTGATGGAATCTGTTGTCCAAGATCTCTTCCTTGAGTGACAGTAGCTAGCTACGGCTCATCCTTTTCATTTATAAAGTTGGGATTGTTTTCCTTGTGTGTACCACTTCACTTTTAGCTTAATTTTATTTCAACTGCCATATTTTTGCCATTCAACTGCTGTTTTTTGTAATTTAGTGTGGTTATTAAAGCAGAATTTTTAACCTAAATTGCATAGGATTTTTCATTTATGCCTAACTGTGTTCTCCTGGAGACTGGCTTGTTTGTTTGGAACTTTCTGTAGCCCTTTTAACCAGTCATTAAACTGCTACATTAGAGGAAAAGTGCAGCAGTGACTGCATTAGAGGAAAGCAGAAGAAATTGCGTATGGTTCAGCATTAATGTCACTGAATGCAAGGTCTTACAAGCAGCATCCATTCTAAGTGCTGTCAAAGTCTACTGAATAGTGCAAGGGAGCAGAATTTTGATAAAACATTATAACCCTATGTGTGTTATTTGACCAGTTTGTATAAGACAGAGCCTAATTCAAGAATCACATTTTATCACATAAGCACAGTGTATTAAAAAGAGGTAATGTGCACTGCAGAGAGAAGGCAGAGGCTGGGGAAGAAGAAGGGGCAGTGGCTCACCAAATGATTTTTTTTTCTGAGAGCAAAGAGCGATAGTACCTTGCTTTGCACTCAGTGAATCTGCCTTGCATACAGGTGTCCGTGTCAAATGATGAGTTGTATTTTTGTAGGAAATGGTGTACAAAATACAAACCCCAGAAACTGAGATGGACAATATCAATTCACCAGTTTGGTATGGTATCTTTCAGTATTTGGTTTCTGATGCTTTGTTCCGTTTTTTACAAAGTGGTGGTTCCTTTAGATATTAGACCTAATGTTAGATGGTTTTTTTACCTGCACAGATCTACCTATGATAAATTCAAATTTACCTACACATATATGTATATGCATATGCATGTTCAATTTAGTTTCTAGCTTCTAGGTGGGAAGAAGTTAACATGTTTGAAAAACAATTTAATTTTCACTGTGGTGCTAAGTAGAGATAGTTCCAACAGGTTTGAAGCTTGCTGTGGAAGGACTTCAGATATTTTTAGCAGTGGTAGAACTGCCTGAATTGGTAGTTTGTCTCTCTCTCCGAATCCTTTGATGTGCTGTACCATAGAGTACAACACTGCCTGGATTAGGTTGTGTGCAAGTAGGTGTGGTGGAGCGAACTCCGTGTTTGGGGAACTTTGGGTTTTTGTGAGATTTCAGTGACAATGAAAGGTGCTGTGCTAACAGAAGTATAGGCTTCTTCATTCCTCTCCCAGGAGATACTGGGGATTGAACTCGTCTGCTTAGCCCTCATTCCTTCTGAGCGGGACTTTCACACAGAGCTGGTCACAAGTTTTTTAGTTTTAATCATGAGGTTGACTGGTCCACTCGGAACTCAGCTGAAACTGTAAATGCATTTTATACAACACTCCAAAGAGTGATCACATGAAAATGGTTTCGGACTGCTGCCAACCCAAGCTGAACTTGAACTGCTGACCCACGCTCCACATTGTATTCCCATCCATCATATAAGTCTGATGTTGAAATCTGGTGTTTCCAGAGGTACTTTTTGCATACTAAATGTGCTTCCAAGGTTCTGTGTTTTGCCCCTGGGTTTCAGCAATTCAAAACACTGACATGTTCTCTGCTCCCTCTAAATGTGGGTGGGGATGGACTCGCCTAACATCCAGTTAGAGAAGAGACTGCATAACTTTTACCTAAACCGCTCTGTTTTGTTTCCTTTTTCTTTACAGGATCCAGCAGCTGCATCTATTTCGGACCGAGATTGTGATACAAGAGAGGGAGAGACTGTAGCCATGAACTATAAGCCGTCTCCACTTCAGGTGAAATTAGGTGAGTCTTTGTTGATGGAGAGTGAAAAGGTTGAATCAAAGGTCTGAAATACGGTGAAGTGCTGGTGGGATCGTATGCAGATCTCTGTGCATGTGGCTGAGCATGCCAGCTCAGCTCAAACAACTCACAGAGCAGTTGTGTCTGTGATTCTGCTGCTGAGGGGACTGACCTACAGACATGCAAGGACACTGTATTTTCAGCTATGGTAGAAGAAGGAAGCTATACCTTGAAAGGGAGGCACAGCTTTTTAAACCTGCAGATTTTTATCAAGCTAAGATTAAGGCTTGGCCAGATAAAGAATTAAGATAGTATAGAGGGACTGTAAAAAAAAGAGAAGACAGAAAAGCTGCAAACAAAAGGCAAAGGATCAGAGGCTTGAGCCACTACCAGGAAAAGATAGAGCTGTGTTACTGTGAGATGGAGGGCTTGTAGGTTTGTGTAAATTCACTCATGCTATTTCTGAGCAGTATTTTTTAAATTCTGGAAGCACAATCATCCAAGTAGCACAATATGCTGCTTCCTCTATGGGCTAAGGCTTACAAGAGGACCGCAATCCACATACGACTGTCCTGCCTGCCAGTATTGTGCCACACAGCTTCAAGAACCTGATGAGGGACAGGTCAAAGGAATGGTATGCTTTTTGGTCAGAGCATGGATAAAAAAAAAAATGGGAATTTAAGCCTGGAAAATTTCCTAATAGGAGCAGAAAGCAGTACCCTAGTTGTCTTTCACATCAGAGCAAATGGTGTTGAGAAGGTGCTGCTGGAGCTGCTTGAGGGTGACTATGCTGTGTTGAGGGAGGCTCTGAAAGAAGTGTGTGCCCAGATATTCAGTGGAACAGTACCGGCCCCTACCAAATGAGTGGTCAGCAGACGGCTAGGTTTGAAGAAGATTTGGGAAAGTTTGGGCATTGGTGTGTGATAATGAAGAGGTGTTCTCGATAGATAGGTTTTACCCAAGGACCTGCAGTACTACCGCAAACACTAGTGTTGGCCTTACTTGTAAGAGAAGCCATAAAGAATCACCAGGAAAAGGCTGGGCAGTGCTTGTGAGGTCTCAAGGCTCTGCCCAAGTGTATGGTAAATTGAATAATCAGACAAATCAGGTCATAGCAGTGCAGAAAGGAGTGTCACAGAATAGACGCATGGACAGCAAAGGAAAATAAAGTTGTTGAATAGGTGAGATCCCACTGAAAGAGTGACTAGGAAGGGGAATACTGAAAGTTGTATATGCGAACACAGCAAGGTTAAGTGCAAAGTGGAGGACCTTGAGCTACTGATGCAGGATATGAGCAAGTGCATTGGAACAGTAGATCTGTCCTGCAATTGTCCTGCATTGCAGTCATGAATGCTCTTAAAACCAGTGGCTGCTTTTCAGGAAAAGACAGGGAGCAGCAATATGTGTTAATGACAGCACAACTCTCAGTTTGGTAAAAGATTATCACTGCCAGCATGCCATATGCCACCAGGATCCTTTTTCACTGCCAAGAGAGTTCTGTAATATTATTAGAGAGATTTATTTTTAAGTCTCTCTAATAGTTTTAAATTACTATTGCAATCATTGTTTTGGATAATTTAAAATCAGAAATCAAGTTGGAGAGCAAGGATACTATTTGGTAAGTCTCAGATATTGTTGCAGTTCTGGGCAGTAAAAATACCCTCCAGAGACTCGCTAATGTGACAGGAAATGGTGCTGGTTTAGACTTGGCTTTGGTAAGTCACGAGGACGTTATGTGAGACCTGATCACAGGAAACAGATTTAGATTCGGGGATAACAAGTTCCATTCATGCAAATTAAAAGAAAAGGTAATTTAAGGTATGTCTGTAACAAATCTCAGTTTTATAAACTAAGTGCTTAAGCAAACCCAACAGATTGAGAAACCCAGGAACTCAAAACACATCAGGTAGTGCTGAAGGAGAAAGTATCAGAAGAAAGGACATTGTTGATGGGGTTCTCATTTATATGTTCATTGACAACTTTGACACAAAAACAGTCAGCAAAGGAGTCAGCAAAGAAAGTTCAGTCATAGCATATTTGGGAGACATTAGTACAACAAAGACTCAGAAATACCTTAGAGAAAAAGCATGAAAACTGGAATAATAGAAATAAGAAAAATATGACAGGAGAAACTCAATTTGTTGTCACCTGGAATTTACTAACTGGAGGAAGAGGAAGCCTGTTACATTAGTTGATTGCAAGGTAACCAATTAAAATGGACTAATACGTGAAAATATGTCATAGAAACATTTCTGCAGAGTTCACCACCTTTTTTCCAAGGATCAGATGCAACAGAATGATTAGTCTTTCTGCCAGAACTGCTGCTTTTCCACATAGGGAAAATTTTATTTCATTTAGCCACAGTGCTACTGTCCACCAGTAAAGAGGCAAAGGGAGGTATTGGAAGAGTCTGAACAGTTTTTTGTGGTAGATATAGAATCATAGAATCATTTAATGGTTAGGGTTGGAAGGGACCTTCAAAGGTCATCTAGTCCAACCCCTCTGCAAGGAGCAGGGACGTGCTGAACTAGATCAGGTTGCTCAGAGCCTCATCCAGCCTGGCCTTGAACATTTCCAGGGATGGGGCATCCACCACCTCTCTGGGCAACCTGTTCCAGTGTTCTACAACTCGCATTGTAAAAAAATTTTTTCCTAATATCTAATCTAAATCTACCTCCCTCTATTTTAAAACCATTACCCCTCATCCTGTCACAACAGGCCCTATTGAACAGCCTCTCCCCATCTTTCCTGTAGACCCCCTTGAGGTACTGGAAGACCACTATAAGGTCTCCCTGGAGCCTCCTCTTCTCCAGGCTGAACAGCCCCAACTCTCTCAGCCTGTCCTCACAGGAAAGGTGCTCCAGCCCTCTTATCATCTTCGTGGCCCTCCTCTGGACCTTTTCCAGCTGGTCCATGTCCTTCTCGTGTTGGGGGCTCCAGAACTGGACACAGTACTCCAGGTGGGGTCTCACCAGGGCAGAGTGGAGGGGCAGAATCACCTCCCTCGACCACCTGGCCATGCTCCTGTTGATGCAGCCCAGGATGCCGTTGGCCTTCTGGGCTGCAAGGGTGCATTGCCTGCTCATGTTGAGCTTCTCATTCACCAGCACTCCCAAGTCCTTCTCCTCAGGGCTACTCTCGATCCATTCTCCGCCCAACCTGTCTTTGTGCCTGGGATGAGATGTAAATTGCCGGGACCTCCTTTCCTGCTAGTGCTCCTGCCCAGTGAGTACTCAGTGCTGACCACAGTATGCTTATGTGGTCAGCATTGAAGGTAATAGTGAGTGAAACCGTCCTGCTTAAGAGGAATTGTCTTGGAAGGCTGATGAGCATCTTCCTGCCTTGCCTCCGGAGAGAAGTCTGCTCAGACACTTCTGTTACTGCCTGTGCAAACAGCTTGCCTCTTTAATTAGGTGAACACATATCTAGTGGCCTTTGACTCTCTACTCTTAGCCATACCTAGAAGAGCTCCCAGTTACCTGGCGCTAAACGAGACGAACAATATTGTCTGTAGCCAGTGTAACATGCCTTTAATCCACATCAACCCCTGCTGCTGTTATTCTTAAAATCTGCCCAGCCTTTACAATTTTCAAGCAGTTTAATGGCTCATATCTCCCAGCTCTGGCTTCTGTTCCTTCAGCTACATTTTTTTGTCTCTTCTGCTTCAAACTTGTCAGAATTTGGATTGTTTTTTTTTAATCTCTTTAAGGCTAGACAAAGTTAAGGTAGTAGATAAATGTTTAATAGTTTAACTGGCAGAGCCATTGTTGGGAGTGGTAGCAACTGGGGTTTTAATCCCACTGCAGGTTTTCCATATGGATAGTGGCATTTTTCACTGTTAAATCAGAATCAATTCTTCAAATGTCAAATGCTCTGATGGCAGGTTGATAAGTGTCATTTTTCACTCTGTGATCAAATGTGATTCATATGTAAATCTCATAGGTGCTTACTGGAAGCTTGGTTCCAGTGAGCACAATTAAACACCAACCCAGCATGAATGTAACTTTTGCTTCCAGAGCCCGCAGTGACTGAAGTGTGACAGAAAGACTGTGTTATGCTGCACACACTGAACACAGATTTGTCCTGCTGGCTGAATGGTCTTTTGCTTGGTTGTTTCTCCCCCTCTGAATCAATACATTTGTACATATGTTTGCTTGGGGAGTGAGTTAGATAGAAGAAAAACATCACAAGTGGCTTATATTTCGAGTGACTTCCTAAAGGTTACACCTGGTTTATAAGTGGAACAATAAAACAAGCTTGCTGCTGGGGCTACATCAGAAAAGAGGAGAACCACACACCAAGGGAAAATAACATCTCCCAGTTCATGTAGTTCATCATCTTAAAACCTTATTGATATTATATCCATATTAATTATGTATTTCTTACTTTTCTAACACTCTCACTTTGTCTTTCTGTCAGCAAAAGGCTCAGCCATGCTTCTTTCTTTCTTTCGAATCACTTGAAAAGGAGGCTTCCAACAGCAGAGTGGGGGTTGGGGGGGTCCATTAGTGCTTAGGAGATGTCTCCAGCACATCCTTATTAGGAGGCATATCCAGATGGAGCACATACCACAAGCCTTTTGAAAACAGAAGAGAGTTGTGATAAGGAGAGAGAGAGAAACAGAATAATCCCCAAGTGTAAATCTCAGAGGCTCCGTATGCACTGGAAGGCAATGGATCCTCTTGGGATGCCCAGGAGAAGAGATATTATTTTGATGAAGCTTATGCCATCTGTTTTTCTGTTTTGCATTTTTAATTTCCCTTCTCTGCGCTGAAATCCCCATCCAGACAGTCTGTCTGTCTTGCCTAGCAGTCCATGACATGACAGTTTGTGGTAAAACAGAATGGGCAACGTGGCAATTAGTTGGAGTGCTGCAGAACAGGCGACAGTGGTGATGAGGGATTGTGGCAGTGGCATCTTCATCAGCACATCCACCACATCAGAAGCTTGGCAGTAGATCTCCTGCATCCCTGTCTACAGATGAAGATAAGGGAGAGAGGCAGACAGACAGAGACGCTCATAGCAGACTTCCCTTCAAGAGACCTGTTGCCTTAGATGTCAGTACCTCCTCTCCTTGGACTACATAGAGCTTCTTTTGTAAAAAAATTACCTGAATTGCAAATGTAGCAGATAATTTTCCTGCTTTCCTAGCTACTGTTTTGTTCCCCTCCAAGCTTAAATCTCACGCTGGTGTTTATCTGTGCTGGTTCTGTGCAGGGCGAGGGGACTATGGTGGCAGCATCTGCAAGAAGCTGCTAGAAGTTTCCCCATTGTCCGGCCAGGTCTAGGGTGGACCCACCGCTGGCCAGGACCAAGCCAATTGGTGACAGCAATAATGCCTCTATGATAATGTATTTAAGAGGGGGAAAATAATTTTAAAAAAAGAAGCAGAAGCGGGGGTAGAGAGGGGGAGGCGCGAGCCTTGTGGGACTTCCAGCCCTCACCCTCTGGCCTCCCGCTGGGCGGCTGACTGGGCCCGACTCGGCCCGGCCCGGCTGCGAGAAGTGCAGAGGAGAGGAGATGTGAAGAGATCCTGAGAGGCGTCTGCCTGAGCCGGTTGTGAAGAATTTCTGGTGAGAGGAACGGCTGCAGACACCAAGGTCAGTGCAGAAGGAGGGACAGCAGTAACGCTGCTCCCGGCAGAGATTCCCCTGCAGCCCGTGGTGCAGCCCATGGTGAGGCCGGCTGTGCCCCTGCAGCCCATGGAGGCCCACGGAGGAGCAGAGATCCCCCTGCAGCCCGGGGAGGACCCCACGTCGGGGCAGGCGGATGCCTGAAGGAGGCTGTGGCCCGTGGAGGGCCCACGCTGGGGCAGCCGTTCTGGAGGGACTGCACCCCATGGAAAAATGACCCACACCGGAGCAGTTGATGGACTGTAGCCCGTGGGAGGGACCCCACGCTGGAGTAGGAGAGGAGTACTAGTGATTCTAGTCAGCCCCATGAGGACAAGCAAGAGTCACGATGTTGCCTTTGGTGTGAGCTGCTGTAGCTCAATTACATAATTCACGATCCAAACCAGAAACTTTCCTCGATTCAAGAGGCAGGAAGCTGTTGTAACACTAACAGAGCAGAGCTATTTCATTAATTAATGAGATACTAACACTTTCCTCCTGCCAGCTGCATTGTAGGACATTGCTTTTTTTTCTCTAGGAGACACAGTGTCAGATTACTTTTAGAGCAGGTCAGTCACAGCCCAGCTACCGCTGGGAAGGAAATTCTGCTCAACACAATCCTGGACCTACTGGTAGGGTGAGCATAAAAGCCTCTTGAGTCACCCCAGCCTGACCTTTTGGCTTTCTGTTTGACAAACAGATGAAAGCAAGTGAATGGCCGTAGTGGAGCCCAAGCCAAGCAAATGGGTCAGGGAGAGGTGAAGGAAGTCATGGTAGAAAAAGCCATTCTCTGACAAATGACCATGGTCCTCATTGTTCAAGGAGAGGTCGCAGATCAGACCAGCAAGGCTTCTTGTCTGCTTGTGCTTCTTCTCATATCAGTCCCACCTCTCCATGTGAGATGTTGACAGGGGTTGTCCTTGAATTTTGCAAGATGCTGTTGCTGGTCCTGTGTAAGCTAAGAGTCTTGCTGTTGATCAGTAGAAGGGAACACTTTGGTACCCAGAGCTGGAAAGTAGCATGTGGAGACATGAACAGTGGCGGTGTAAAAACATGCCTTGATGAAATGGGCCCATACTTGTTGCTCATCACTCCGTCACTGTGCTCCTCCATGTACAAACATCATAAGATTTTACTTGGTGACAGCAGAGGAGTTCATATCTCTGGCTTCCACAAGTCTCTACTGAGGGATGGCAATTCAGCGTGGGAACACCAATTAGGTGCATCCACTTCCAGACACTGAATTATTTTACGTGTGCTATTTTATTAATTCTTGCTTGTTAACAAACAAGATACTAAAAAACCTCAAGCAAGTAACTGGAGTGATGTTTGCTTAGAGCAAGCAACTCTGGTAGGGGTAAAACAGCAACAGAAACTTCATTGCAAGGAAATAGAGCATGTTGTTCCCCAGTGTGCTTGACTTGGACAAAACTGAGGATCTCAGTCATGGCTGGGCCCCATCTTGGTGGAGATTGAAGTGAACACAGGAGGTAATCCATTTAGCGACAGAGGCAGATGACACAGGCTATGGTGTTAGCTCCTGCCTTCCAGCCTGCTGCTTTGTTTTCGTGGCAGATACTGAATTGCTGTATGATCAGGGAGGAGTAGTACTGGGAATGTCAGTCAATGAGCTGAGAACTACAAAGCCCTCAGGGTTCAACATAACAAAAATGTGGAATTTTACAGATGGTCTCTAATCCCAGTAAAGGACAGGCTGCCTTTATCTCCCCATGTTGCTCCTGAAAATGATCTTTCAATTTGTGTAGTTATTTAATCTCCCTCTCCTAGAACTGGGGGTGGGTTCAGAGCTTGTTTTAAAGCATCTCCATCGAAAAGCCACAAAGCATGCAGCAGAGCATCCTATCCCATTGCTGGTCAGAAGATTGCCTTGCTTAGAGGTCCCTTTCCAGCGCTGCTCTTGCCACAGGTCAGGATGAGAAATTGGCCCTGCGAAATGCAGTCCCAAACAGAGCAGGCAGCAAGCGTCTTGTGTAGGCTGAATGGCTCAGTACCTGCCTGCATCTGTGGCTCCCTTTCTACGTTGTCTCTTCCCAGTCTGCTTCATAGCTTCTGACTTCTAAGCTTTTCATACAGAAAAGAGAGTAATGAGGGGACGTTGTAGTAGACTGGACAAATCAATGCCATTAGTGTACCCTTTTGTCAGTACTTCAAGTACTGCACTATTCCCAGATGCTCTTCTGTAACAAGGCGATTAATGCTAATTAGGTCCAGCAGCTGTTGTTTCTGGGAAGAAGCTCTGTAGGTAAATTAGGGAAACATTTTATAAAAAAAAAGCTGTAACTCTTAAGCTAGGTCCCTAGGTTCCAGCTCTATTGACAAAACTCCAGATTTCCATATCCATAACTGTTTGCATGGCGACCTCAAGTGACATCATTACCTTAAGTGCACAAAGCCATTTTCCTCCCCTGGGAGCACCCATTTCCTTGAACAGAGCCTGTACTTTGTACTAGGGGGATAAGTAATGTGGAATCCAGAGCGCAGTGGCAATATAGCACTCCTATTGATTTTCTTCATGAAGATAGAAGTGCAGCCTACCACTTGGAGGTCTCCTGGGGCTTGGGAGGAATTTATTTAAACATTATTTCATGTGTTATTACTTTTTCCATTTGTAAGAGAAATTGCTTACGCAGATTTATTGTAGCATCCTTCCTGTAGGATATCTCCAGGCTCTTCTTGGAGGGGATGAGAGAGTGAACAGCTGCATCATGTTAAGGACAGAAGGGCTGCCTGCAAACAGAGCAGCAAAGATGAGGGCAGAAAAACAGTTGTGGCAGACATATTATTGCAGATTAGTCAGAGGAGAGAGAGAGGGACAGAAAGGAAGAGGTGTGTGAGACACTGCAGCTGATGTAGGCTCAGATAAACAGTAAAGCGAATAAGAGACACTGGCACAGTGCAATTCACTAGAGTTCAGCAGAGAGCTCTGGGCAGGAGGCAGTGTGTAAGTGGGTGAGACAGAGGGAAGGGAGATACCAGTCAGCAAATCTCAGGGGCAAAGCATGAGCACGTGAATATGAGCATGATGTGGCACGATGTTCACCAAACAAGCTTGATCTTTCTGTTACTGCAATTTGCTTGATTTGTTATACCACCCCACCAGAGCCTTACTGGCCTTCCCAGCCCTCCACCATCATATATGCACCTCTCCCATGGCAAGTTACTGGGTACCCACGCGTCTTGCAAGCCGATAGACACCCACCCACTCGCATCTTGTGTTGCACACACTACTCTTGGCTAATATGCCTTGAAATAAAAATTTATGAAGGAGGAGGCTGCAAGGGAACTGAAACATTTTGTTGGGCATTATGTGGCCATCCTTCAGCCACAAATTTTTACAGTACTAGTCTGATAGTCTAGAATAGAGAGCTAATCTTGAAGATCTGCTTCTACACAAATTATTACTTGATAACGGGAATGGACCAAAGCATCTGGAGTCTGAGTGGGGGTTTTGTGCCTGAAGCAGACCACCAGACCTGCAAATTACAGCTTCTCTTCTTTGCCCTTACCTACCATAATCTATCACCTCAAATATGAGATGCAGCTCAGAAGGCTATGAGGCAAAACAACTTAAGCAAATTACTGAGATAGAAGGGAGGAAAAATTTAGTAATTGAAGTAGTGATGAGAATAAAAACTACCTGGTCTAGCAAAGCCTAACCACAGCAGTGACAGGCCAGCGGTCTGTTCAGAGATCTCGTTACACGGTAAGTATTACTCTCATCACTGTTTTGTATGAAGTACCTAGAGAACTGGTTTAAAAAAGAGTGATGTCCCCTGAGGTCATTTGCACCTTGTTCCTGATGTTAAAAAGACTGACACCAGCTGAGTTAACAAGGCTGCCTGCTTAGGTGCTGGCACCTTTGACAAAATCAGCCTGGGAGAGGGCAGTAGTACTGTTTTCTGACTTATCAGAGCCTTGTGTCCTTAAAATGTAGGTTCCACTTGTTCCTGTGGCCCACTGCAGGGGAACAGTTCCCCAGTTCTGAATTACTCAGGTGCTACTATTTCTGTAATACCTTCTGATGTCTCCACAGATAGGTGAGTTTCTGCACAACGCTCAAGGGAAGCAAGTAGAGCCCGATGTAATTAGTGTAAACTGGCTCCAGAACAGACTGCAATATCCATGAACAGAATCGGATGATGCATTTTTTTAATATGTTTGATTTATTAATGATGAGCCTTAAACTGTACCTGATGGATAATTGAATTTGTTCCGACTGTTCAGTGATGCGGGTTCGCCCTTTGTCTTCTGTGTGCTGCACGCTCAGCTCTTAACTGGGAAAGGTTACTCTCTGCTTATTGAGTGTTGGGGCTGAAATACTCTGCCAGCAGATAAGGCTCTATTGAGTAGAAATAACACACACTTCTCAAAGGGAAGTAATTTGTGCTAGTATAGGGGGTTCACTGCAATTCTGTTTTTTTAGCTGCTGTCTTTCTGCACAGAGGATGTTCACAGCACCCTGAAAACTTCTTGTTGCTTCTCTGGGATCTTAAAGAATCCTTTGGAGACTCAGAGCTCAGAAGAACACACACACCTTGGTGTGCAACAGCAGGAGAGCAGAAGAGATTAGGATGTCATCAATATAATGTCTCCTGTCAGTAGAAGAGTCCTTGTTAGATGAGAGTACCGCGGTGGTCTTGGATGCAGATCTCGTCTGAGCATGAGCACAGAAACATCCAGGGATTCCTTCTCTGAGCCTGGGGACAGTCTTGGCTCCAAGCATAGCACACAGGGTTATGCCCAGCTGTGTACAGCAGAGCTCCAGTGTGCCAGGCCCAGCAAGTAATGCAGCTAAAACACCATCTGCTTGGCCAAGCTCTTAATATGTCAGTTAGGGAGATATGCTGAATGAAATGGTGAAGAGGTAGGATAGAAGCAGCAGCAACAAGCCAAGCACGTTTTTTGCCAGTTAGCACAGTCGGGCTTCCTCATGTCCATCAGTTGCTGTTCAGAGGTCTGGGGAGGAGCAATTCTCAAAAGCAGGGGGCAGCACAGAAAAAAACATGGAGTTTTCTTCTGTGGTTCTTCGTGGAGCGAGAGCTGATTGAAGCAGGTCATGGAGCAATATGGGCCTGTGCTGGGCACACACAAAAAAGGCTGTTCCTAGGTTCGCATACTGGTAGAAGCAACTCTGCTGCAGCTTCATCTGTTCTCAGGATCTCAGCTTGGGGTCAGAGATATCACCAGCCTCTTACACCAACGCTTTACAGAGAAAGTTTAGGAATTAAACTGCAGTGGAGATGATGAGACTAGTTGTGCAAAGAGGCCTTGCACAGTCCTGGCTGGGACCAGGAGGGAGCTTTGTCTATTCCCTGACAGTCGTTTCACCCCTGGGAAACAAGGTGATCGCTGCTCCAGGAAAGACCACAGCTCATACCAGTCACAGCCTTTCCACTCTGCTGTGTACAGAAAGCCTTCTGGCACTCTCCTCCTTTCCTTTGAAGGCTCAGGCTTTTGGCATAGCTCTTTTCTTGATCTGCTTGGCAGTCATTCTCGATAAAGCAGCTCTCACTGAAGGAAAATAAAGTCATTTTTATAGATGCCACATATTTACCAAGATAAGATTTTATTTAAGAAGTTGTAAAGTCACAGCAGTAATTGGACAGTCTGATCCCATTTCTCCAGTTGTTAAACACAGCTATCAGTCAAAAAGCTTTAATTACTGCCTGAATCATGGCTGAATAGCTAGTGCTGAGGGTAGGGATTTATTGCATCGTTCATGGAAATGAGACATCTACTACTGTGCAAAATAGCTGTAGTCTCCATTCTGAACCTTCTTCCAGAAAGGAAACTGGGAATTGTTCATCAGATTTTAAACCGTATGAGCATTCCCCGAAGCCCCTTTCTAAATCAACTTATAGAAAGTGCGTGCCCCACAAATAACATTTGTGTTCTTTCTCCAGGTCCAGTTACAAGGAGAGAGAAGGGGTAGCAAGCATATTCTTGTCAGACAGATCCAAGTCTTCATGTCACTGTTATCTGTTTGTCTCTGCGTCCAGCCTCAGCGCTGTACAAATAGTAGACTCCTGTTCTCTCCACTCTGCTTTGCAAACTGCTCCTCTTCCAGGCTTCCTTCCACTTTCCATAGCAGTGAAATCACCTGTCCTCGCTTTTTAAGACTGCACAGCAGAGCCATTGCCTCTCACTGACTCCCGCCTTCCTCTTCATGTCCCTTTCACCTGTGAACTCTGCCTAAATCTTGTTATTTCTTTCTCTTAACTCTCTGCCTTTTTTCCCGTCTCACTGCTTTCCTCGAGAAGAACTTGAACTGATTCAGCCTAAACCTCTGTGAATATGGAACTGTTTCAACTCTCTTGTCTTGTGAAGTACCACTGTTTGTAGCACAACAAAATAAATCCTCTAGAGAGTTTTAAGGCAGTTCTGCTGTAAACCCAAACCCATAGTGTTATGTTTGCTATAACTTTGAATTTTTCTACCTTCTGCTCTAAATACAAGACAATCCCCGCTTTTCTCAAACAACCTATATACCCTAATTTTTGCTCACTGCTGTGCAGCTGCTACAATTGAGTCGGCAGGTGTTGATGTCTCTTGGAGGAATGATGCAGTTCAGTCTAGCTCAGTAGTCTGAAGCACATGAGCTTAAAAGTCCTTTCTGCCATGAGTAAATGGTGAGATGGCTATGAGAAGAAAGTTTAATTAAACCAGGTGTTTCAGAGCTACAGGCTGCTGACAGCCCCTTCACTGCAACAGAGCTCTCAAGTAACACCAGCCACTCCATGCCAGAAAACAGCCCCTCTCTATCCCCTGTCCCTACCCAGCCTGAAAGTAAAATCAGATTTTCAAAACAGAAAGGTTTGCTATGATATATTGTAAATACTTGGTTGTAGGATGAGGAACTTGAGAGAGGAGGTGAATAGTGTGAGACATTTGTACTTTGTATAAGTTTATCTGAGAAACCGTGTTTGATGTATTAAATTATATTGTACTAAAAATATGCCTGGAGCAAGGCTAGCATATTTAATTTTTGAAGTGATGCTGTCAGGTATGAGTAGTTTGAGTTCAGAATGGAGGCTGCTTTCAAAATCAAGATTTCCAGGTTTTGCCTACAATTTTTAAAGAAAAAAGAAGTGTTTGGGGCTTAAACTCCCTAGTAAACTCTAGCACTATTTTTTTTCTTGTAAGTTCACTAAAAGAATGTGTAATTGGTTGTTCCAAAACTGTTCACAAATTCATGTCTAATTTACAAGGTGGTTTTGGTCACAAAAAGTTTGGGAGGCTGAAGTCACAAAACATGTGTGCCTTTTTTAGCTACAGACTTTCAGGCAGAACATGGAAGACTCAAGTTAGATTCCTTTTTCTGCCTGAATGCTTTAACTACCAGGTGAAATGTGGCTTTATGCAGCCTCTGGTATGTGGGGCAGAGAGTGAAGCAAAATGTGAAATCAAAACTTAAACGTAATTATTTCTGTGCAGACAGATGTTATGTTTTTAATTCTTCCCAGCTCACATAGCAGACTGACTTCTGCCTACATGCAGAAGAGCTATGATACACAACAGACCCTGAATTTGGCTTTGGATTCTTTGGGGTTTGCTATCTTTTGTTGAAAGGGGAGGAAATTATCTTAGCTCCTTTATTGCCAATGTTCTTCTTTCTGTCTGCAATTGAACATTCCTGGGTGCCCAGGAGTTTCCACTTCCCTAGAAAGCGTCATGACCACGTTAGAAAAGGCTATGGCTGCTTTGAGTCTCATTGGCTCGGTGAACTGAAGCATCTCCAGGGAGTCTACAGGACATTCATCTGACCTAGAACCAGGCTGTAATCTCCTCTACTTCAGGGCAGGGAGAGAAAGAGAAAAGGGCAAGAGTAAAGGTGGAAAAGACAGTGCCAGCTGTCTGCATTTACCTTGTAATGACCATCAGATGGGAGATGACCAGGATAATCTG
The DNA here is from genome assembly GCF_036417535.1 of Chlamydotis macqueenii. NCBI lineage: Eukaryota > Metazoa > Chordata > Aves > Otidiformes > Otididae > Chlamydotis > Chlamydotis macqueenii. The sequence continues at coordinate 8,418,630 of NC_141593.1, read as the reverse complement.
GAGAGTTGTAAGAACAGTGGAAAAGCTTGACGTGAAACTTCCTCTGTGTTAGTGAGGAATGATATCATAGAATCATAGAACGGTTTGGATTGGAAGGGACCTTTAAAGGCCATCCAGTCCAACCCCCCTGCAAGGAGCAGGGACATCTTCAAGCAGATCAGGTTGCTCAGAGCCAACATATCAACATGCTAGAGTTGGCAATAAATTGCCTGTAGCATCTAGTGGGTACTTCATTCCCAACATGTTTCTTTTCTCACCTTGATCACCTTAAGGAAATCCTTTTTCACCGTGATGACAGTAAAGCACTGGAGAACTTTTGCCAGAGAGGTAGTGTCATCTCTGTCCTTGAAGGTTTTGAAAACCTGAATTAATAAAGTTCTGAGCAGCCCAGTCTGATCCCATAGCTGGTCCTGCTTTGAGTCGGATGTTGGGCCAGAAAGCTCCTGAGGTCTCTTTCAACTTGAAGTATCCTGTGATCCTATTCCTAGTTAGGACTCCAGTTATTTTTTTTAGATGTCATATACTTTCTACTCACTACTGAAAAAGCAGAAGTCCTATCTAGTTTTTGTCTTGGGTTCCCAACACAAACACGGTAGGATTTGCAGAGGTAGACTTCAGTAGCTTGCATGCACTGGCACAAAGCACTCCTCTTCCATAAGCACCGCTATGTCCACTGGTGAACAAAAGAAACCTGATTGCTGCTTAATTTTCAGTCCATTATAAGTGTTCTTCTTTTTCAACTTTAATTATTGCTCTCTCTTCTTTCTCTTTAATTCACCAAACCTCCTTGATTCTACAGTGATTGAGTTTAAGAACGTATTAAAACTAATTTTCTCCTTTGCTTGTGTCTCTTACTGACTCCAGTGCACAGACAGGAAAATTTCTTCTTTTACAGATGTGTTTCCTGACTTGCATTTTATCCACGATTCTCAATGCTGAGTGATCTTTTAATACCAGCAAGCAGCTGATTTCTTGTACTCACTGTGTCCTAGCAAAACAAGGGCATTCACTGGGTGTAGTGATGGAATATTACAAGCACAACCAAATTCAAGGTGGTTGTGCCCGTGTTCATGCAAGGTACAGTACAGGTGACAGTCAAGCAGCTGCTAAGCTACACCTCCATTTTCTAGACTAATATGAGCTCCTCTTGGTGGTGTTGTTGTCTCAGCCAGCCGTTGGAAAAGGCACTTGATCTTAGATTGGCAGAGATATTTTTTTTTTCCTGCTATAATTTGGATTCCTAAGGGGACTTCACAGGAAAAGATCATGACCCAGAGGCTGGCTGTCACGCACAGATCCCTGCCTGCTCTGTGCCACTAATAATTATGAGAAAGAACAGAAGAAAAAAAAAAGTTAATTAATCCTCTCATCCCATGCTTTTTTCCCATTTGCATCCCATGCATTTTTTCTGTAGACGAATGGATTTTAAGCAGAGAAAGTTAAAATTCATCCTGGAGAATGAAGTCTACTATTTTAATAACTTGAAAAACATTGGTTTGATCTTCTTTTGAGGATTTTAGGGCAAGAGTGGAGGCAGTGGGCAAGTTTTCAAGACTCTTAAAGGTGAGGAGGCTGCCTTGGGTAAAAATGAATGCTCGTCTGGAGCAAACTGATGTGTTGCCTGTAGCACAGAAGTAATTTCTCTTTCATTGTCTTGGAGTTTGGAACAAAACGGTTCTTATGAAAAGCTAATTGTTACATCTAACAAGGTTACGGAACAATACTAAAAATTTTTAAAGGTAGTATACAACATAAGAGCAACTTCTCAGTTGCTCAGTTGGATTACAGACCAGCTCTGTAATCCAGAGGCAGAATCACAGAATTGTGAAAAATTAAGCAGACAATATTTGAGGTTCTAAAAATGAAGATTTGTCAGTACATTTTTTCTGGTCCTTCAGCTCAGTAAATTATTTACTCAGGCTTCCTAAGTACTTATCATGTAGTTAGTGCTCAAGAGGGCTCTTAGCAGTGGTTAGCAAGCAGGGCTTTTGAAAGGCTGAGTACTCTGAGCTGTGCTGTGTGGAGGAAACAGGGTTATGTTAGGTGGAAGGAAAGGGTAAGTCGTGGCATGTCATGATTTCTAAATGGACACTGCTGTAAAACCTGTTCTTTGGGGCAGTCTTTCAAAGCTTCTGGGGTTTGCTACATATAGATCCCTGTGCCAGTCCAGTAGTGTTGAGTGAATTCAAGTGGTGGCCTTGGTCCTTAGAGGTTTCCATAAGGAGAGTGCTCCATGGGCACCATCTGCCCAGGCATTGACTTTTGCTTTGTTTCTTCACGTGGAGGCTTTTTGCTTCACTTGGAGACTGTCACATGTACGTGGTAAATACAAACTCTCTCAGGGCAATGCCTTACCAGGACCCTAGCACCTTGCACCATCATTGGTAGATGATGGTTGACCTTCCTGAGGTCTGTGGCAGTTGATGTTATGGACCCAGCAGTGAATCCTAAGTATGATTTTTCTCAAGGACAACCAGAGTAAGTAGAGTGCATTTAACACTGCAAGTAGAGTAAGAAAACCGTACGGTCACTGTCCGAGCCACCAAGGACTTTCCAGTGAGCAAGTGTGGTAGGTCTAACCACCAAGTCTGCCTTTCTGTGTTACTGGAATTTGCTATTGCAAAGCGCTCTCACCAGCACAGAAACAGCAGAGGCACTTTGTTGGGGTTCTCATTTATTCCAATGCACTGCTTTTAAGCATCAAATTGATGCCATTTACAGAAAAAAAAAATACTTTGTGTGTCTAGTTTACAATACCATACTCTCCATAGGGATGTGGAAGAGAATGGCTCTCTGTGCCTTTCCCACCAGACTTTGCTGCAGAGATGATGCTGTCAGAGTTGCTCTGACAGCTTTGTCACAGTGTGGTCTGGAGAGGAGATGCAGCTTGCTTTCCCTTATATTTTACTGGGCCCTGGAGACATGATAGGAAGAAATCTTGTTTCTGTCATTGGGCTGAGCCAATGTGTCTTAAGGCACCTGGGGAACAGATGCAGGGGATAGAAAAATGCCAGCTTGTGTTGATTTGTGTCTCTCCTCATTTTTTATCCCTGTGAGCTCCAAGTCAGGACAGATGACTTTGCCGAGTTGTATATTGGGTGATTGGAAAATGATGATTCTTTCTCTCATTCTCCCGGTGCATGTACTGCCCAAGGAGGGACTCTGTTAAGACAGCTCAGCAGATGCCAGTGCCCCCAAATTTTCACCATCTTTGGAAAGGATGAGGCTGTTAGTCCCTAGGCTTCCTCCACATCTCTACTGGTGCTGACCTGGAGAGAAGTTAAAGGGTTTTTATTCCCTGAAGCTTGGTATTGCCCTTTGTTTCACCTCGCAAGTGCAGCTGTTAGCAGCCACAAAGGCCTGTTGGAAGCAGAGAGTGTTTTCTGCCACCCTTCTGCTCTGCTCACAGCTTTTCCTGGTCCTTTTTGAGCACTAAGTGTGCCAGCATCAGTGGGGTGGAGAGACTGTCAGGAAATCTGAGTGTTAAAGCTATTTCTGTTTGGGTCTTGGCAAAAGCCAGACTCTTTCCAGCATATTGAGCATGAGAAGGAGATTCTAGGCTTGACAGAGTCACTGAACACGTGTATGTGCATGTGTCTGTATGTACACACACCACCAGCTCCTTCATCCTCCCTGCACTTGCTTGAACTTTTACTCTTGGGGAAGCTGGTACCTCGTTCTCACTCCCATCTCCTGCAGACGCCCCAGCCCTTGCATTCAGAGAGAATTTCTAATGTTGCTTCGCACTGAAGTTGTCTTCAGGACAGATAATCCTGTCACCCTTATTTTCTCTCCCCAGGGTAATTTGAGATACAGTATGACTTAAAAGTTGCTGGTGCTTGTATGGAGAGAAATAATAAGGCAAAAAAGACAACAGTTGATACTACTAGCCCTGCATGCAGTTGGTTGGCAATGGAAATCTGCATTATTGATTCAAATCAGATTCTGAACAGGAAAATTAGTTTCTTTACAAAAATGCATAGCAAAAAGGAAAAAAAAAAGCAAGCTTGTATTTCTGCATAGAATCGTAGAGCATATGCTCTATGAAATCCCACCGTGCCTTCAGATAACAACCCCCTACTCTTCACGTCTTTTGATCTAAATTGGAGTCTGTAGGGTTTTGTTCCTTGCATATCCTGTTGTCCACTCCATCCGCAGATGTGTGGTACTCAGCTAGCATCTCCCTGCTCCCAGCTTCTCTTCCCTCCTTTCACCTCAGCCTGTCCACTCAGCAGCACCACCCAGCTGAAGGACAGGCAGGTAATTTTTTATGAAGTCCTTTAAAAGGGATTAGAATTAGCACAGACTCTGGCAAAGTTTTTATCAGGAAAAAAAAAAAGCTGACTTTCCTCTATCCAGTTTTTCATCATTTAATTCAACCCGCTTTCACTGTGCTTAAGTATCTTTGTATACAAGTTAAAGCTTGTAGTTAATCTTAATTATTGAAAGATAATTCAAATTGAAGTTGGAACCAAGAGGAACTGTACATCACTGAAACATCTACCATTTTAGCTGCCTGTACTCCTTATGCACAGCCTGTTTTCTGTCTTAATTTCCTCAGGCAAGGAACCACATGTCTTCTATACACACTCACCAGTCCCTCCGCGCTACTGCAATAAAGCCTTGCTTGCTGAGACCCTCAGGCTCTTTCCCTCCTCTTTTCTTCTGCTCTTAGAACTCTTTTGCTCCTCACATCTCCCCTCCAGCTCCAGTCAGGCAGCCAAACGGGTAACTATACAACAATAAGCCTTATGTTTGTATGCAGTTGGCAGTTTTAGCTCACAGATGTGTATATTCCAAGTGAAGCTGAACATGTATTCACTGCGGCCCAACAAAAACCTGACCCAGGCATGCAAGGGGCAGAGAAATTATGATAATTCTTGTATTGCTTTTGCTTGGCTCCTCCCTTTTTTCTTAGAAATGCCATAGAAAATCCTTAGCTAATGGTGTTTTTAATAAGCAAATCCAAGCTGGGATTTTTCCTTCAGTGCATACGGCTGGCCATCTGGGAGGGAGGTAAAAATGTTGTTCTTCCCGAATTTCTGCCTCACTAGGTAATTTAGGAGAGGAGGTCAGATAGCTGGGACTCAGCAGCTGCAGTGTTGCCAGCAATCTCATTCAGTGCTATGGTGTTGAGAGGAGGCAGCTGGGAGGCAGAGTTGGATGCCTCACCTACCTGCTGTTTGGGGCAGGTGGGCTTATTTGCCAATCCACCGGATCTCATCAGGCCTTTAGCTGCAGCATGATGGAAAAGTGTGAGCCTGGTCCGGCAGTGAGCGGCACTGGGAAGGCGGTGCCATAACCCCAGCCCTGAATGGGCACACTGGCACCTGACCACTTGTGAGCATCACTCACCTGCACACTATCCTGACAAAGGGGAAGAAATGTGTCAAATACATCAGCATTAAAATATTAAACCGTGTTTCATTGACTTCAGAGTTGTATATTAGGAACTGCCATTATTTTACTTGTGTGTTACTGCTGTTTTCCATGTGAGTCAGGCTTTCTGTGAGTCCCTTTGAGCTCTCCCTGCCACCGGAACTGCTGCTCCTTTGACAGAGGCTTCAGCTCAGCAGTGCACACGTCTGATTTCCAGCTGCGGGTCTTTGTGATTTGGGATCACGTCTCATCCCCCAGCCCTGCTTCCCCTCCTGCAGCACTCAAAGCAGCTGCAGCCAGCAACCTGGGGCCCAGAAAGCCCCTTTAATCTTGTCTTTCAAGCCCTTTTCTCCTGGGTTTCAGCAGGGACATAAGCTTTCTCTGGCCAGTCCTCTTTCCCTCTGCCATTTGAGGCATGGCTGTGTTTTGCCACAGACCCTTTGAGAGATGGAAGGAAAAGGCAGCTGCCAAACCCTCAATCCTACACCCCATCCCTGGAAGGACAAGAACATGAAGGAACATAAAATATCTGGCAACGGCAACCTACAATCCACCAGCCTGCAGCATCCTCTACTGCCTAATGCTGCCAGATAACAGCTCTATCTGAGAAAGGAGAGAGGGGATCCCTTGAGGACAGGGAAAGGTTTGATCATTTATGATTATTTGGAACTAATCTCTGATCTTAGTTCTGATTTCTGTACCAAAGCAGGGTTTGAGCTGGAGGAAGAAGGTGGCAGCATCCTGCCCCCTGCACTGAGGCACTCTACCAGGAGCAGATTGCAGCACGCGGTGAGCCCTGTCCTTCCAAGCAAGTGGCAAAGGACAAAGCCAGAGATGAAACCATGAGCTTTCTCTAAACTCTTTACAAAGAGAAAGAGGAAAGGAGTTCCTGCTCCTCCCTGGGGTGGGCCACCCACCCGAATCCAGATGAGAGCAGCATGGGTATCAAAATGGCAGCTAGGCTCTTTGAAACTGTGCTTGTGAGGTCTGCGGCTGCCCTAGATAAACCTCTCCACCCCATCTGGAGACACTTCAGAAGAAAGGAGGCAGAGTCTTTGAGCTTCCGCAAGTATAACAACCTGGGACTGCAATGCCAAGCTGTCCCTAAGGGCCACCATGCCCCGGTGGGCTGGCAGCAGCCCCAAGTGCCACCCAGACAGCTTTTGCGTGTTCTTCTGGAGCAGGAGAGAGAAGTGTTGGGGCATGCTGCGTGCCAGGGCTCACACAGAGATTCCTGACCCTGCTCCAAGAGGATTTATTAAATCAGGGGCCAGTATCTCTCTGAAATAGAATTCCTGCCGACCTAATTAATGAAAGCTTAATCAGCAGATTGGTTAATCATAAACTTATTAAATAACTAATTGAGCTCTCAGGCTGTTTGTCAAATTTCCAGACAATGGCGATTTCACTAAGGGAGAGATCAAGTCAGTAATCCTGTTAAGGGAGCAGGTTTGCTGTGCGGGACAGTTCGCTGGCTGAGCCGAATACCCAGGACTGGGGCTGAATAAATGAATAGCAGGAAGGGGCACCCTGGGCTGTGCATTTCCTGTTCTCCCACAGAGATTCATAGTAAACAGGCAATTCATCTAGTGAAACAATGCCTGAAAGACCCCTTTTGGGGAGGAGAATATGTGGAGGGTGACATGCTAAGTGACTAACACTCTTTCATTCCCTTTCCGAGGGAAGAAAACAGTATATATCATACTGCTGAGCAGGGATTTCTCAAAGCGTGGTGTGGTGAGGAGCATCCATCCATTCAGCATGTTAACCAGCCTGGTTGCCTTCCTCTATCTGCTTCCATTTTATTAGATAGAAAATAGGAAATTTTGTTTGAAATGCATAGGGTTGTAGAAACCGAATACAGCATATAATAGAACAGAATTTATCAAATGTGTGACATTTTGCTGCTAAATCAAAGCCAGAAACATGTCTGGAATTGTCAACTGCAGTCCAGTCCTGGGAACAAGAAAAGTCCAAGAGTCTTTCCAAGTAGGATGCTGGAGTCAGCAAGCTGCGAGTCCCTCCCAAGCTCATGTGCTGCCTGTGGCATTGGCACTTCTGTCCTTATTTGTTTTGGCTACTAGATGGGAACTCAACAAGTCATTCCAAGCAGCAGTATCTGCCAGCCAGTGAAAGTCCCAATTACAACATATTAAAAATAAATTAAATCTGTGGTTTATATAGGGTATAAAACGTTCTCTCTGCCATAGACCAGTAATTTAGTCTGTATTTTAGATTCATGCAAACATGGACATTTGACTAAGTGTGTATGCAGTTCAAGCCTACTTATGTCAGACTGTTCAAGGGTTTTTAACACAAATATTATGATCTCCTGTGTAACCAAAGGCTGCGAGTATTCAGCTAAGCAGGTTTGTACTGTTGCTCTCCTAAATACACACCACACTTACTGCGTGCATCAGTGGCCTTAATGCTTCATCACAGAACATCAGGACCCATAACAAATGTGATGTGGGCACTAGTATTAACTCTGTTTATCTGGTAGATTATGCCTTTAGCATAAGTGATGCTTTAAATGAAGAGAGCTATTTAAATGAAGCGAGTTAAATTGCACTTAATAGACTCCTTTCTTTTTCCTTTTTTTTTTTTTTTTTGGTCTGCTGCACCATACCACAGGCTCAAGCAAATGGCTTTGACTTAAACCTGTGTTCAGTTGAGTAGAAATTATGAGGGAGCATTTGCAGAAGTTCTTTGCAGATGAAATAACTTAATTCTCTCTGTCCCTTTAAAATGTGTTTAGGGAAAGAGTAGCTCAGTTTTCTGGATTATATTTTGTACGGTTCAGTTTATAAACTGAAACTTTTTAGCTGGGCTTGTCAGGATGCAAACACTTCCCCAGATCTTTAACTTTGTTCTTCTGGCTGGCAGGAAAAATAGTCTTTGAAAAGTACATGAAAAAAAACAAATCACTTTCTGAATATGCAGTATTCTACAGCCACTAGGAATAAAAGTCTCAATCCTTAAAAATTAAGTGAAAAAGCACAGGCTGAATCACAACAAAATTACCTTGTGAGCTGGGAGCGGTGACAATAGATGCCTTTGAAATCAGTACAGAAATATGCTCAAAGATGAAGAGAGATGAATTGCTGCTTGCTTCTACATAGTCGTGACCTGTCTAAATAAAATGGCTGCAGAGACAGCTCAGGCAGAGACTGTGAGCCAGGAATCCCAATTCTCTGCTCCCCTGCTGCCGCAGATGCTCTATGTGGCTTTGAGGTAAATCAGTTAAATAGTTTCTCCCTGCAGTAAAATACAACTTAGTGTTTTTCCAAAGATAATTCACGATTATGTCGTGCCAGGAAGAGGTAAAATGTTCTGGGTTCAGAATAATAATTTTTTTGTCATGGAGTGTACAGCCATAACGTTTTCTTTGCTAGATGGCTAACTGCACTGGATGTCCTGCTCTCCTACATGTCGAAGCCCAATAATGGATATAAACAGAGAACTCGTTCCTTCTTATAACCACGTGAATGTCAGATAAATGAGCTTTGATGCTGGGATAGCATGGCTAGGGGATGAGGACATGCAGCTTGAACATAAAGCCGTAATCCTTGTACTCCCTAAGTCATTTACCAGTTCTTCAGCTGGTCAGACCTTCTTGGGAGCTTAAAACCACTCAGAGCCCATCGGTGTTTCTGCCAGCTCTCAGCCCTGCCAAAGGGGCAGAGCAGCGGCAAAACATAAGGAAATGCAGCTATTTGGATGTTTAAAACCTCATCCAAGAGGGACCTTGTAAGACAGATTTATACAACTGCTCTTACTAGCCAGTTCTCACAGACAAAGTTCGCTGATTTTCCAAAGTTTGTCTGGGTCAGCAAAAATAAAGTACTTCAACTAAAAATACGGTGTCTTGCACAATTTGCCCATGTTGGTAGTTGGATAACTTAGCTATCTGACCCATGGTTATCTGAACAGTCTTTTCTGAAGCTAGGTGAAGCAATCCTGATTCAGATGGCCTGTCTGAATAATCAGTACTGATGCCTGGCACATACCAGCTTGAAACCATATTCCCTGTAGTCAGAGCAGGGGGCTGGCCGCAGACAGATCCTTTTTGCTTCTGAAAAATTTCTTTTCTTTTGCCTTTCTTTCCGATGCAGAGGCACAGCCATCAGCTGCGCTCATGCCACCCGTGTAGTCGCACTTACCCTCTCCAAATCTCCCCAGGGAGCGCAGCCCTCCCCCAGGATCGGCATGGCCCCCGCGCACAGCATTCTTATACCCCACTTTCTGTACAGCCTGCAGGCAAAACCCCTATTGACATACGCACCCTGAAATCTCTCCAAGAAGTGACACCATCCTCGCTGACAAGTTCTGTCAGAGGTGAGAGATAGTGAAGGTTTCAGTTTTAACTAGGCACATACTAATGTCCCCCAGCTAAATGGTGCAATCGAGCTGAAATCGGGATTTGGGCTTGAAGTAGTAGTCAGCACTTCATTCTTTCTCCGTCCGTTTGCTCACAACTGTTCATCATTCAGCGGGATGTGAACAGACAGATTAATTTTATTTACTGTGTAATTTAAATTCTGGGCTTGCTTGAGGAAGTAGAATTCATCAGGGAGTCGCTGCAGTCCTCATCCTCTGAAACAGTTCGGCTGGCAGTGGGGGACAGAGACACAAATACATTCCAAAATCCCATCTCATAGACCTTGAAAATGGAAAAATACAACTGCAGATTAATTTCTCTTTGTCTTCCCACTGCAGCAAATCCCATGGACCCACACTGCACTGTCCGTGTAGCAGGAGCCTCCGTCTCCTCCTAGTCAGCCAGGTTCACAAGCAATAGAGTTAGTGAGATTCAGCCAGCGGCTCTCAGCAAAGAGACAGGAGCAGGCAGCATCTGTGTGCTTCCAACACAGTGCAAGGGGAGCAAATCAACCTTGTCTACCACTAAATGGTGTTCATTCCAGTCAGGCTGCCCCAGTTGAGGGGGATGCACATACTCAAGCACGGTGGCAGTGAGAGGGGATGGCATCCTAAACCACCTTCCACACACTGCTGTCCAACCATAGCTACTCATTGTCTTGGGACAAATGAGAATTGCAGATTTTAGGGGGTCTGACCCTCCTAATAGCTCTTTAGCATAGTACAAGGTGTTTTTCACCAAATTCCTGCGTTGTCTGCTTTGCCTGATAGTGCACAAGGAGCAGTTCTGTGGGACACTGAAGCATATGGCTACTTTGCAATTTCTGATTTGGGGCAGAGTGTAGGCAAAATCAATGCCCCCCTATATAGCAACATGTACCAAAGAAGCTGTTCAGCATTTCATTTTTAAAAAACAGGAAAATGCTATGAAAATTGGTTATGATTTTGTTTAAGGACTGAAACCAGAAGAGTCATTGTAAACATTCATTTTAATGTAGACACATTCATGTTAAGTCCATTCTGCTTCACGTGCTCCTTTACTATCTGCGCGCATCATAAAGCAGCTAGGCACATCCAGCCAGCTGAGCAGGTAACCATTTTAAATTGCACTGAGTAATACAGTAGCGCTTGAAATCATTTGTTAGGGCTGTAGCTGTTCCCAGTGATAAGAGGGGAATTCAGCTCCTGTTGTCTTAGACACGACTTTCTCTAACAGAGGTTCCTTCTGGGAGTGCTCCATTTGTCAGCATGCAGTTATTTGACCGTCCTCTGACACATCCTAAATCAGGCAGGTGAAAGCACACCAGGATAGGGACAGTTTGCTGAGTGCTTAGCACGCTGGGGCACTATCTTATTGAGGACCTTTGCGTGCAGCTATAATATGAGACCATTGCCAGTAGTAGTTTATATTACTGCCTTACTGAAAGCTCTGGGGGCTTCTTTGGCTGTTTTGTCACCAGCAGAGCTTACCTTGAAGCAGCACCCGGAGCAGATGCTGAATGGCTCAGATGGGGTCAGTGAGCAGAACAGGCTAGTGTGAAGCTAGCACAAAGGTAGAAGCTTGCTTGTTGAGCAGATTCATCTTCTTTTTTTAAAATGATTTTAAGTTATAAGGCGACAGAGCGTCTTAAAGATGAAGCGACAGGAAGACAAGAAAGGAGGGGAGACATGTGATGTGGTGGTTGGCAAGTCCAGACAAAAGGCTGTCCCACGTGGTGTTCAGAGCAGTATAATTGTGTCAAAAGGATTGTGGACCACCTCCTCACATACATGAACACACTCCTCACATGAACGCACGCACATGCCGCTCCACGTGTTCCTCTTCTGACACCATGTCTGGGATTAGCCTAAGTGGAACTGGTGCAGCCAAATTCCCCAGTGCGTCAGACTGACAGCAGAGCTGTCTATTCTCTGAGCTCTCCACTGAAACAGAAGCTAGTGCTGGTTAGCTCCACTCAAGCATGGGGCCAGGTAGATTATCCAACACAGCAACCTTGCTAATGATGAAACAGGATCTTCAGACTCCTAATTGAGTATAGATCTTAATGTCAAAGGCACATGCAGGCTGCTTCATGCCCATGTTTCATGCACATGCTGCTTCATGTGAAATGAAAGTTAAACAACTTATTTCAGATACTTGCTATGTAGGGAGCATCGTTGGAGCTCTGCTATTATACTGCTCTTTTACTGCCAGTAATTACTGATTTCTCTGAAGCAGCTACAGAAAAGCCTTGTTTCATTTTGGCTTCCCCATCTCCAAGTCTCTGTCCTTCACCTTATATCTCTACTGTGTTAGCTTTTCATTGATCATCAAACAACAAGCTCACCAGACACAAAATAACCAGTGGCCGGGAATCACAGCCTTCCATTTCTTCATTTCTTCTGATATTCTTGTAAGTCTCATTTTCTCTGTATTTGGCAGGAGTGCCTGTTAACCCTTCCTCATTCTTCTGGTGCCCAAGAATTGCAGTTTTGTAGGGTCAGTATCGATTTTCTGCCAAGCTGCATTGCCTTCCTGGAAGTTCACTGCATGTACTGGAACACTGCAGGCAGCACACGCAGTCATGGACATGGAAACCCTCTTCATAGCCACCATCAGAAACCACCAAGTGCTGTCCGCTCTGGTGGGACCATGCCCTCAAATCCAGTGAGGCCTTGAGTGCCCTTGAGGCTCAGGGAGACACATGGGAACTCGGGTCTTATCTAAGTCCAATGAGGAGTACTTGACTACCATGTTGGAGAGTCTGGGATGACTCAGAAGGACTCGGAAGGAAAGAGCATCTTATCTTTTCATTCCCTGAGAATTGCCCACATACATAGTTGCCAGGTTTCACACAAAGGTTAGCACAGTTAGGTCAGTGGAGGGTTGTGATCTTAGGATTCATGCAAATGTGGGTGTAGCATCAGGCAATATGGGGCAGGCGTTACAGAAAAATGCTATTTGCTTATCAAAACTACATTGTGGTTCCTTCTCTCACCTTGTCTTTACTGCGCTGGTTATGTATCTGATCACAGATTCTATGAGAACTACTTTAATTTGTGAAATTACAGGGTTTTGTTAAAATGTTGGACCCTGAAAGCAACATCTTCAGAAGTGCCTAAATCCATCACGTTTTTAAAAGGAACTTAGGAGTGTAGCATTTGCGAACCTAACCTTCAAAAAAACCTCTAGGGGCAAAAAAAAACAGATGAGCTAGAAGCCAGGGAAAGAGCTCACTACCTAGAAATGGGCTTCACAAACTCCAGCTACTACACTAGGAAGAAGCACGATGCAGAAAATGGGCACTGAAAGCCTTCTTCCCCCATTCTGATGGACCTGCTGGTTGGTATGTGAGCCTGGAATTTATAGCCCAGAATTACTGCAAGAGTTTAACACCCAAAAACTCCCTTGGGTGATGGTGGAAGTAGCAGTAGTTCGTAATACTTGTAAGGCTCAAATACTAGGTTTCTTTGCCTCAAAGCCTGACATGACTCATGCACATCACCACCTTTCAGGAGCTTGTCCTAACACACTGGGGCTGAGTAGGCCTCCCATTCCCCCTAGAAGCCATAGCATTTTGGCTACCAGGCGCTCAGGATTCATAGCATCCAAGAGGGGGATGAACTGTTAGTTTATGCTTAAGAAATTTGTTTGAGGACGCAGGCATCGATGTTCCTACCACACTTAGATGGGGATTGTTCAGATGTTGGGATTGTTCAGTCCAAGCCACTAAATAAGCGGAAGGAGGGGTTAAGTAGGAAATCTCATCTTGTTCAGACCCACACGTTGCAATTGGGCTCAGTAATCGAACAGAAATAGTCGTGGAGAGACCTACTAGAGGGAAAAGACATTTAGCAAAAGTCCAGATTCGTCAGTTGAATGAGTTATCTGAGTTGGAGAAGACCATTAGTGCTCGTACTGAGCAATCGATAGAAAGCAGAGCGCGCTGGTCCATTTAAAAAGACTCAGGCAGGCCTTGACTGAAATGAAACATGTAACCTTGTTTCTGAGTCAGGTGCCTTTTGTGAATTGTACAGCCTCTGAAGGTATTGGCAGCTTGTCTCAGCACTGTGTATTTGTGGTCAGTGCTGGAGTTTCTGGTGTGGATGGGTGGAAGTTGGGTTCTGTTCAGAGTTGTAAAGATTTCCTTCCATAAAACCCCACTTCATCCCTCTGTGTCTGAATAGCAAAATTCATGTCGCCTGCAAAATACTAGCCTTGTTATTCTGAAGACAGACATAACCAATGCATTTGTAAGTTCCAGTCCTGAGAAATTACTCTGATTTAAGGTTTTGACTTCGATCCTGTCTCTTTGTTGATCATGCCAGAGAGAATTATTAATCCAGTCCTTTTCTGACGAGTTCAATGAGCATTTATTTACCCCTGCTGTCAGCAGGAGCAGGGCTGGGCATGGTTTGTAGCAGTGTGTACTCTTCTCTGCAGGTTCTTCAGCCACGTTCATCTTCACGATCTCTAGGGGTCTCTGCTGCCTATTTGTCCCTCAAAAAAGGCAGCCTTGGAAATGTGTCCCCCTGCTCTTACCTGTGTGGAAGGGACAGAGTTAGCCCAGCTAGCACTTACACATCCTGGTAGGCACACCACTTTTTCAGGACGAGTGGGAAAAGGTGCTTTTCTCTCCAAGGGGAATAAAATCTGCAGGAGAAAAAACACACCGGCACGTTTCCCACACTGCTGGGGAAGCAGAAGCAAAACGAATTTGCTATTCACGTTCCCCAGCAAGCAGTCTGGTAAACCTCTATTATTCAGGCATGCCACAAAAATAGTTCCCAACATTTTCTCACACTCAGGAGAACATTTTTAACCAGTCTCTTTCCTGCCTTACTGGCCCCACGCTGGGCTTTTCCCTACAAGCCTCACCTGGTGTCACAGGATGAGATTGGGGCATGAGATTGGGGCAGTTAGCTCAACTTTTGCAGCTAATTGCTAACTCAGCCCAGCTGATTTCCCACAGGAAACAAGGAAGGGCTTGGAATCAGAAAACTGAGTATCAATTTATGTGAAAACCCATCATCCATCAGCTCCTATCCCTGCTGGAGGCAGGGCCATATTGATACAGCACAGATATTGCATACCTGCAGAAGGCTTAGCTTTAGGACCCAAATTCTGTTTGTGAACCTGTGGTGAGGAGTTATTAAGAGGAATAGTCTCTCCTAAAGGAGAAGCCAATTTGAATGCCCTCTTGCACTGAATACGTAAAGAAAGCTTGGCGTGCTGTCCACGGTTTAAGGTATATTTCAGCAGCAGTGAGTAGAACACATTCTGAAAATGTAAGCAAACAATATGCTGTTTAAAAATACAGCTGCAAAATGTTTCCCTTTTTTTTTTTTACATAAAGAAAGCAAGCTCCCAAGAATCAATGTGAGATAAAAGAGAAAGACACAGGGGAACATCACAGGTTGTCAGGGAGAGAAGCAGGGAAGGCAACAACACTTTCTGCTCCAGGGTGTGTTAGTCTGGTGTGGTGCCTTCTGGGGAAACAGGAATAACTCAGGCCTGGTGTCAAGCTATGCTGGATTAACACTAAATGATGGTGCTACTTTGATGGAAACACTTTTCTATCCCCACTGGGCGCCTCAGTGGCAGCCTCAATAGGTGGTATAAAAGGTAGAAGGATAAATTCCCTTGCCCAGCACAAAGCCCAGCCTTAGAGTCCATGCAACGGCTGGGTGCAGAAGGAGACAAGGTCTCTGCCCTTTCTCTGCCTCAGCTGGGTCTCATCCAGAAGCTCTGTGACCATCTTAGAGTGTCATTGTCCAAGCTGCTGTGAGTCAAGGTACATTATTTTGAACACCTCCTGACCATGGAGGCAATGGGACACAGCTCATCTGGCCTTTGCAGTGTCCCTCCCTGGGAGATGGAGAGCTCATGTCCCTTGCTATTAATTCTGCTATACCTTTTACCACTATCAAATCTGTATTTCTGCAGCTGTATGGTGGCCAGCCAAGCTGTTGCTCTAATTTTGCTTTTCCCCTTTGTATCCCATATGCAGAGAAGCAGAGGGAGCTGGCTCGGAAGGGATCCCTGAAGAATGGCAACATGGGAAGCCCAGTTAATCAGCAGCCCAAGAAGAACAACGTGATGGCACGAACAAGGTAAAGGACTGGAAAAGCACTCAGCTGTGCTCCAAGCTGCGATCCCTAGTGGCCTTACGATGGGCAAGGACGATGTTCATTGCCATTCGCCTACTGCCAAACATGCTGCTGGAACAGGGATGGTTCTTCCCGGAGCTGGCAGGCTCAAATACTCTGTGAGGTGATGCAAGAACAGCTGAGCCCAGGACCAGTGACAGTGCCGCCAGTAGGATGCAGAGGCAGCCCAGCCTGGTCGAAATCAGGGGTCTGATACGGCTGTCTTGCGTGTTCTGGGTAGCCTCACGTAATACGTAATCCTGCCAGTGGGAGAGGCACGATGCTGCTTCATGTAACGGAAACTGGTTTAGAGCTTATTTCTGCCTTGGCTGCTTTTATCGCAGTGGATCCCCTTCTCCTTTTTGGTGATGACCCCTTCCCCATACTGATTGACTTAATGAAGGCTTGTAAATAATCCATCTCTGTGTGCTTTCATATACACCTCCTCCACACTTTGAATAGCATGGTAATACTTTTCTGGAGCCGCTTTGGGACATCTCTCTATGACAGTGCTACAAACCACTGTAAACAAAGATGTTCCTAGCTGAATACTTTCTTTTATAATATTTCTATTTTTTTCCATGCAAGCTTCAGTACCCCAGTGTATCACTTACCCACATTCAGGAGGCAGGAACCTCCCTGATCCCACAGGATTGCATGCTTTGCATGCTACTAGAAAGGTGGCAGTTTTTAGTGGAGCACCTCACTTAGAATGACAGAAGAATCTGTGCGAATGCTGGGTGTTTACTGATGAATGAGAAAGTTGCATGTATTTCCATACATTAAGTAGAACAGGAGCTGCAGGTCAGAGCCTCTGTGTATGCAACACATCCGACAGATGAGGTTCCTTGTTCACATTAATTCTCAAAACCCAAAATAGTAGTCATAAATCATGCCGGGACTTTGCCAAGTTTTATTTGCAAGCCCCTGTGATGTTGGTGGAATAAGCTGCATTGCTCCCTGCTCTGTGTTTGCTTGTTGAGACCGTATAAAGGAGCCAGGCCCTTTGTGGCAGCAAGAATGTCAGCAAATGCTCTCAGCCTGGTTTTCCACACTGACTGTTCCTCCTTGTCTTCCAAATACAAGCTGAAAATACTTGGTTTCTTTTGGCAATAGGCTGCATGCTAACTTCCCAAGAGGAATGGCAGCAGCTTTGCTGCTTGAGAGATTTAGAAACACAGAAATTTGCAAAGGAACATGGTAAGGGAGAGAAAATGGGATAAATACAGGTGCCCATCTGTAAAATTAGTGACTTCTGCTTGGTGAGGTTGTTGTTTCTGAGCTGCCGATGGAAAGAAGAGTGATGTGAGTGGGGAAGAGCAGAGCAGTGACACCTACTGACAAAAGCTTTTGAAGAGCCAGCTCAGTTTTATTCTATTTTTGGACACCTGAGCACTGTTTAGAGGGCACAGCTTTTAGAAGCATCCCTTGGGATCTGCAAAACAGGTTTACAGCCGTTTCTTTAGTAGCAGATGTAGCCAAGCTCTGTTGTTCCCATATGGCTGGAAGGTGTCTGGCACAGGGTCTCGGTGGACCAAGTCCCTCCATCCGCCAGCTCCCTTGGCTTTCTGGGAGCCAAGCTGCACCACAAGCACAGCCCTAGTAACACCTCAGAATGGTTCAGTCTGTCTTGCCACAGACAGGGCAACCCCAGGAAGGCAGAAGTGCCACAAGCTTGTTCAAGCAGCTTCTTTTCACAGTATAATAGTTGCAGTAAAATAGAAGATACTCCAGTGGGATATACTGTGAAAAATCTAGGTTATGGTTTAAGTCTGAACTGTTGTCTTCCTCTGGTCTCTGCAGGAGGAGAATAAGCTAAAGCCGTTTCGCCCTTTATAACAGTTTGACACAGCCAGCCATAGAGGTGAAAGGATCTGAATCCATAACATTATCATGTTTTTTATCTGTGGCAGAAAAATTGAAGTTCTCTGTTATTAAGAAAAAAAAGATACTTCTCAAGAAAAAGGTGTAATGATTTTCTTTTTTTTTAATCTCGTAAATAGAACCACAAAGGGTTCTCCTCCTAGATCCCCCGATAGTGCTTTGTTCTCTCATGATATAGTAACAAGCAAGCTACTGCTGTGAGATCAAAACTTCAGTTCCAGACATCTTTGCTTCTTGACTTCCTTCCTACATACTTTAGAAGTAGAAGGACTGTCTCAGTGCTATGAAAAGGAATATTCAATTTTGCAAGTGGATCCCATTTTCTCCAGTCCCCTGGTGCAGCAGGTTGGAAATTCTGCATCAGTTTTAAAATTAATTTCTTTAATCATGTGTTTCAGTGAACACAGTAAGAAAATACAACTAATCATGAACCTATATATCTGCTTTGTGGTAACATTTGATATATTTTACTCTCCCTGAGCCTGCCCATCCTCAGTGCCTGGCCAGCCTTTGTATTACTAACATTGTAATGGCTTCCTGAAATTTTCTAAGCAGAAGCAGAAAAACAGTGCAGGTGGTTTGAGAACAGTTGGAGCACGGATGAGATGGATTATCATCTTTAGATTTATATTTCCCAAACTCTTAGTGAAGCATCATTGTGTATCATTGTGTCGTGTTAAAGACTAGCTCTGCATTTGGGAGAACACCTGACTTAATGAGGAGATTTTCATCACTCTTATGGTTCCCACCTGCTGAACATAGAATCTTATTCCATTTGCTCAGTTTGGTTGATCGTATTTTAAATATGAACCAAAGTCTTTGTGTGGTTTTGTGGATGAAAGAATTCTGTTGTGAACTAGATATTAATGCATTTTCCTTATCCTAGAAGCTCTGAAGCCTATATTGCATTTCACAAACTCTTTCAGGCAATTAAAGGTGCAAAGTCATTGTCAGCCTTTGTAACACTTCTGAAGTGAAAGTCATTATGAAATAATGGGATTTTAAGAGTGCTAGTCTGAGTAGGCTTTTATGCTGCACTCACCAGCTCATATTTCTCATATTGCTAAATTTAGGACTGAGACCTCAGAAGTGTTATGTTGAGGCAGGGCTGGGTAGGGACTCAGGCAGAAAGACGACATCCCTGATTTCCAATAGTAGAACAGTAGGAGAACTGAGCCTCTGCCTTCCCCTAGCTCCTTCTCCTATATACTTACTGCCAATGTCATGTACTCATTGCTAGGAAAAATAGCAACACAAAAATAAGCAATCTGATACAAGTAATGCTAGTTGAACAGACTCACCAGAATGAAGTGTAGAGTGTCCCAACTGTTTTTCCTTCCAGGGAGGAGCATGTTCCCAGGGCATGTCCAGCATTCATCCCTTTGAGACTGCTCTAAGCTACCCAGAGACACAGACTGCTTACTCTGAATTGCACCCATTTAAATGTCTTCACTGATAAGGGAGGACTTGCAAGGATGTGAAATGAGGAAAGCCTGACTATCATATAGCTTTGCCCTAGACTGTGTGTGGTACCCAGCTTTACTGTGTGTTTAACAGACAACATTTAATTATTTCAGGCTCGTCGTTCCCAATAAAGGCTATTCGTCATTAGACCAGAGTCCAGATGAAAAGCCACTGGTAGCCCTGGATACAGACAGGTATGGAAAGTGTTAATAAGGTGATATACAGTGAAAGTGAGTTTTCATGTGAGTGCAGCCCTGAAGCTAAGTCCTGCTGGAACTGCTCTTGCAGGCCACTTGCACTCTTCCTTGCAGTGGCCTTTGGCATATGCCATAACTGGTCCGTGTGTGTAAACTGCTAGGAGGAGATGTGAGTAAAGAGCACTTTCTTGGAAAGGTTTGAGGGTCACAGATGAAAGTTGCTCTCCAGAGTCCCTTCATGTAACTTCTCTGTGCCTAAAGGACAGCTTCATTGTACAAGATAGGGCTAACCAAGGAATACAGGTCTTTCTAACTGTTTCCTTCTTTGCTGTGTCTTGTCCTTTCCTGCAGTGATGATGACTTTGACATGTCCAGATACTCCTCCTCGGGATACTCATCAGCTGAGGTGAGTTATACTCTTTCCTGGTATCTTTGGCGTGAATGCTAATAGTATAGCAGCCAGAAACAGCTTAGAGTGGCCTTGTGCTTCGAAAAATAGCTACACAAGGAATTTATCAGCAGAGTGCAAAAGGAGCCATGGCAGAAACTGTGTAATGTTTCTTTCTTCCTTGGTGATCCAGTTGGCTCCATCCCGACACTGCTGTGGCACAGACATCGGCTGTTTTCACAGCTACCTTTGGCTTCTCTCAAGCTTTTGCCAGTTCTGCTTAGTCCTGCAGTGTTGGCCTATGTGGTGCAAAAGCATCAACTTGCCTGTCACGCCAGCTCAGCAACCATATGCTTGCCAAAGACACAGATAAAGGATCTGAGGGTGTACTGTGATTTCCAGTTCTTGGGGGCTTAGGGTCACCCAGTGCATGTTTGCTTGGAGCAGAGAGAAATTCCAGGAGCGACTTGCAGATATGAACTCTTGCCCTTTCAAAGAGAAAAGGCAGGAAGGCTTGTTAATCCCTCTGCATTATTTCTGAATATATTCCCAAGCTCTCTCCTGAATTAGTTGCTCAGCCTCTTGCTTCTGCTTCTGTGGGATCTGAATTTATATCCAGGGTGCAGAGCAGCCATTCTGCACACAAGCTGCTGGGAACTCTTCCCTCTTGTATCCCTTCCTTGGGCAAAATACATATGAAATACAGAGAAAGACCCAAGAGCAGGGACCAGATCAAATGATCTGGGCCATCTCTGGGCCAGATCTCTTGTTCAAAGCATTTGACACTGTCTCACACGACATCCTTGTCTCTAAACTGGAGAGACATGGATTTGATGGACAGACCACTCGGTGGATAAGGATAAGGAATTGAGGCTGAATGGCCTCACTCAAAGAGTTGTGGTCAACAGCTCGATGTCCAATGGAGACCAGTGACAAGTGGTGTTCCTCAGGGGCCGGTATTGGGACCAGCCCTGTTTAACATCTTTGTCAGTGACATGGACAGTGGGATAGAGTGCACCCTCAGCGAGTTCACTGACAACACCAAGCTGTGTCGTCCAGTCAACACGCTGGAGGGGAGGGATGCCATCCAGAGGGACCTTGACAGGCTGGAGAGGTAGGCCTGTGAGAACCTCATGAAGTTCAACAAGGCTAAGTGCAAGGTTCTGTACATGGGTTGCGGTAATTCTAAGCACAAATACAGACTAGGTGGAGAATGGATTGAGAGCAGCCCTGAGGAGAAAGACTTGGGGGTACTGGTGGACAATAAGCTCAACAAGAGCTGGCTGTGCATGCTTGCAGCCCAGAAAGACAACCACATCCTGGGCTGCCCCTCTACTTCGCTCTGGTGAGACCCCATCTGGAGTACTGTATTCAGCTGTTGGGCCCCCAATATAAGAAGGACGTGGACCTGTTGGAGCAAGTGCAGAGAAGGCCACAAAGATGATCAGAGGGCTGGAGCACCACTCCTGTTTGAACAGGCTGAGAGAGTTGGGGCTGTTCAGCCTGGAGAAGAGAAGGCTCTGGGAAGACCTTCTAGCAGCCTTCCAGTACCTAAAGGGTGCTTATAAGAAAGATGGGGAGAAACTCTTCAGCAGGGCCTGTTGTGAAAGGACAAGGGGTAATGGTTTTAAAACAGAGGAAGGTAGATTCAGTTTAGGTATTTGGAAGAAATTTTTTACAATGAGTGTGGTGGAACACTGGAACAGGTTGCCCAGAGAGGTGGTTGATGCCCCGTCTCTGGAAACAATCGAGGCCAGGTTGGACGGGGCTTTGAGCAACCTGATCTGGTTGGAGATGTCCCTGCTCCTTGCAGGGAAGTTGAACTAGATGGTCTTTAAAGGTCCCTTCCAGCCCTAACCATTCTCTGGTTCTGTGGGCCCTGATGAAGTGTTATTTACCCAGATCTGGTTAAGCAGCACTTGAATCTTAGAGTACAAAAAGCCAAGAGGCTTTACCACCTTTTAGCTGCTGTAGTGTGTCCCAGACTGAGAGGAGGGACTGCCAGCTGCCACTTGGTTTATTAACATTATTATTACATTTACTTTAAATGAGGGCATGTCTTCATGGAAAGATTATTCCAAAATAAAATAGTGTATACACTTGCTACTCTGCAATATCTCACTCTAGATATTCCTGTTTTGGAAGAAGCTAGAACAGAAGGCAGCACTCACCTGTGGTCATCAAAAACTGGGACTATTTCATTGGTGGGGCAGCTGCTAATGATGGGAAAAAACGTTCTAGAATAAGGGACCTCCTTCATGTACCAACCATCAGAAGTCTCAAGTATTTGACTGTTTGTCTCTTTGTCTGTAGCAGATCAACCAAGACTTGAACATCCAGCTGCTAAAGGATGGATACCGGTTAGATGAGATCCCAGATGACGAGGACCTCGACCTAATCCCTCCTAAGTCGGTCAACCCTACCTGCATGTGTTGCCAAGCCACCTCCTCCACCGCCTGTCACATCCAGTAGTGAGGCCGGCAGGCTGTGATCAGTGCTTTCCACTATAACTGTAAAACTAAACAGCCATTGCTTCCTCCTATGGTAGGACGTGCACCTCTTTGTGTTCATGGAGCCAGGAGAAACCAAAAAATTCATTTTATGATTGGTTGATAAGTTATTTTAAACTATGGTTAAACAAAAGAGAAGTTGCTCTAAGTGCCAGGCAGTGCCTGGCAGAACTGACTGGTCTGGGGAGCGAATGCAGAGGAGTCCAGAGATACCTTCTTGCTTTGTGTAGCCACTGGGGATATTTTGTAAGGTATCTATTCCAGAATGGGGAGGGTCAGATGGGGCTGCAGGTAATCCTGTCCACCAAAACCAATCTGTGAGATCAGGGGTGAGTCTGAGGTGCCAGAGGGGTTTTACCAGTGAGGGGAGGTCAGTTCTTAATTCATTCACTAAACCTGTTTCATTTGCATAACCAAAATGATACTTTAACTGGGGCACAGGAATGGGAACGGAGCAGGACATCCTTTCTTATGGCAAGGCTAGCCAGGAGTAGCATGAAACAATTCTTACTTGTGAAGAGGACAAATAGGTGGCATTTCACTGTGAGTCAGTACTAGCTAGAGCTGTCATGTCACATATCCAATGCAATCTACCCTTAGCTGCACATTAAGTTATCACCAAGCACATCAGATTCGATCTGTAATCCATCTGTGCTCTTCAGGGATTCAGTCCTTGCCCAAGAATACTATACTCCTGAGTTCAGTCCTGTCACGTATTCTGACTTCAGCCTATACTTAATTCTTGTGACATCCATCTGCTTCCAAAAATCTTAAACTTTGTTCAACTAAGAAGAAATTAGTGCTGCATGAGACAGGACTAGAGCTGTACAGTCTGAAGGTCAGTGCCAGAAAAGCTAGTTAAAGAAAGCACATTTTTAAAGTGCTCAGCTGTTGATATTCTCTTGACACTGAGTCTGTTGGTGCCTGTGGGAGAGATGTTAACGCTGAAGGCATCTGTGTGGTGGTGTCCGAACAGCCTCAGCTGAAAATAAAACATGAGAGGAAACCACTGTTTATCCCATCTCTGCCAGCTTGTGAACCAGGCTTGGTCTGTGTTAGAGCTGTCCCATGTCAGGAGTAATTGTGTTTATTCGGTGCTGGAATAATCAGGAAACCTGGCATTACATTAGGTTGCTGGACTGAATTGCCAGTTTACCAGCACATTATTTTGAATGCAAAATTATTTCTGGAATTAGGAAACTTGTTCCTCTCCCTGGCCAGTTTTACACTACTGGCTTCAGCACGTGCAGGGCTTAGGCAAGGGATGGGCTGGCTTTTTTCTCGGTGTTGAAATCTTTTGCCACAGGCAGGACTGTATGTTTTCCTGCCCTGCCAGGAGGAAGGACCTTGGGTCATCCCTTGCTTTATAGCCTGGGGAAGGGAAAAAGCGAGGGCAATTCTGAGCTTCCCATCAGAATTCCTGAGTCACAAGGCAGAGCCTGGGCTCCACCCTGGCAGACAGATCCCCCACCTGAAATCTGCATGAAGTGAGCTGAGTCTTTAAGAAGTCCTTTTCATTATTAGGAAGAGATTTATTTAACATCCTCGGGTTTCATTCTGTGCAGTGCAAAGCACGATACCATCCACGGCATGAGCAAAACAACAGGCACACAAGATTCCTTTATTATTATTCATAAATTCCTTTATTATTGACTAGCTGGTGTGGGCACCTATTAAAGCTGTGTTTGCCCACCCTCCCTCCCTCCCTAAAACAGCATGCTGCCGCCCTGGCTCCTTGCCATAGAAAGAGGACTGAGTGGTGCTGTTTGCTGAGTACCCCTGCCTCCTCGTGCAGAAGTGCTAGTTAACTTGCCAGCTCCTTTAGGAAGAGTGTTTGTCAGGTGAATTCCTCTCCCTTTCTCACCACCAGCTAATGCTGAAAGGGGATATTTCCAATATGTTTCTAAAGAAGCACAAAGCATCAGATCTCCAGTTCTTCACTTCTTCCTTCGTGTGCCTGCTTTCCTCTCCAGTGCTAGTTCGGGTTGAGGTTAGCAAGTTGTCTGGAGGTGGGGAAAGAGCACTAACAATGTTGTGTAGAGAGAAGAGATAAAAGGGAAAAAAGTTTCTCAAGGGGTCTTTTTTTTTTTAATGGGGAATGTAGTCAAAGCCTAACAGAAACACCATGGTCAAACCAAACCCTGTAGGACAAGAACAAGTCTCTTTAAATCTTCACTCTTATAAAGAGGGATTTTGCAGTTCAGTATTGTTACCATCCAACATATTCATCACATTTATCCTTCTGGGTTAGTCTC
The DNA here is from genome assembly GCF_036417535.1 of Chlamydotis macqueenii. Taxonomy (NCBI): domain Eukaryota; kingdom Metazoa; phylum Chordata; class Aves; order Otidiformes; family Otididae; genus Chlamydotis; species Chlamydotis macqueenii. The sequence goes on along the minus strand of NC_141593.1, from coordinate 8,394,044 downwards.
TGTGCCTTCCAGACAGGCTGCACACACTGAGCCCCTGCTCAGGAGCTTAGAGCATTTCAGCGTGCCTGATAGAGCAAGAAGCCATCTGTTTACATGGGTCAGCCATGGAGAACTGCAGGTCTCACAGGTCTCCATCATGCTGCCATCATGTTCGGTCTAACACAGAATGAGGCTTGCTGACACCGTATCTCCCAGGGTTAATCCTCGCCTCTGAAGGACAGACCTTCCCTGATGACCACTGTCCCCTGGCAGCATGGCCAAGTCCTTTTATTGCCCCTGTTGCTGGTTTTTGCCTGCCATGTGCCTTTAGGCATTCCTCAACCCTGCAACCCTGCAACTGCCCTCAGCCCTTTGCATTGTGTCGTGTGCATCTATCTGCTTCTAGCACAACCCTTTAGAGAGAGGGGGGAGATGAATTTAAATGTTACACCCTGTGCTTCCTCCAAATACAGACTGAAGCACAAGCCAAGTGTCTTTCCCTGTGCACAGAAGGAGTTGGTTGCACAAATAGCTGGTTTGGCATGACAGTACAAGACCATAAAATGGCAATTTTTTGGCTTCTCCTCTCTATGCTTTGTGTTCATATATTTTATTAGGGGAATAAAGTAGAAAGGGTGGGGAAAAGTTGTTACCTGTGTAGGGTCGTTGTCAGGAAGGCTGAATGGATTAAGGCAATGCACGTGTGGCTATCATAGAAAACTGAACACTAACCCTTCTGAACCACAGCCCCTTAAACAGGTTATGACTATGCGGCGTGTTTGTTGGCTCATTGTGGAATATGGTGGACAGCCCATCAGTATGTATTAACCACAGATTGGGCTGGCTCTCCCTGTCTGGTCTTGTATCCAGACCTTTGCTTCAGCCAGAAGGTTTTTCTTGTGCCCTCGTTGGAGGTTACGATGTGGTGACTTCCCAGGAAGCTATGTAGATACATGGCACTGGCACTGCTCTCTTTAGACCAGTCTCTGCCACATGGCCTGGACAAGGCAAAAGCATAGAGCACGGACCCTGACTCTGTCACAGCTTTATAAAGCCCTAAAACCTGCAGAGCTGCTGAGCACTCTCCTAATTGCAGATTGCATGCAAGAAAGCAAATCGTTCCTTGTTCCAGTCTTTGCACCAAACCAGATGGTCTTCTCAGGCCCCATTTTCAGTCCAAAGTTGTACAGAATACCAAGGGGAGGAGCACCATGGAATATGAAAGGCTGCATTGCTGTCCATCTAAATTACCAAGCATATAGAATTTAAGAATATTGATGCTCATATCTCCATAAAGAAATTTGCATTTGATGCCTCCTAAAGCCAGATTGGCTTTTTGTTAGGATTTTATGTAATTTCAGTCACCAAATTACCTGAGTTTAAGCAAGTCCTTTCCTTTTATTAGATGTTAATTTTGCCCTTTAATGTGAGCTGGCTTTGAACTCTAGGGTCTCAGCACTCAACTCTGTCTCTGCGGTCTGCAAACTACCCATTTCCAGACGTCTGTGTAAGGAGGAACATCCTCCTAGTGTTGATGAAGGTCTTTAGATAGCATGGTCTAGTCTGCTTTTATAGTGGTTGTAAATAAACTTTGGCTGAAAGGAGGCTGATGTCCAGGTGACCATCCCGAAGGCTCGTTTGTTGTCTTATCGGACATATCTTGAAGCCAGCCCTTGGAAGAGCCACTGGATCATATCTAACGTTTCTGCATGTCTACTCCCAACATGTACACTTGGCCGTTGTGTCTGCTGTGCTGTTCTGGCTGTCTTGCCTGCAGATGCCTTGCGACTGCAAAAGCAGGTGACCAAGCCTGCTGCATGGAGTTTGAAAGGGACTTCAGGACACTCCTCCATGGACAGGATGGACTCAGCTGCTTCTGGTTTGTCTCTCCAGCTCTTTTCCCAAAAGGAGGCACCCGCTCTGCTCAGCTATATGCTGGCCATCCTGAGCAGAATCTTTTCCTCTCTGTGCATCACTTGTCCTCAGGCTGGCCTGCAAGCTGTACAATGGCATGCAGGGGGCTTTGAAAGTACGGTGCCCAGTGTGTGACTCAACAGAAACATGAAGATTCTGTTGAAGAAAGGAAGGACCCAGCTGGGCACCAGATGGAACAACAGGAAAAGGAAAACAAGCAGTGACTAGAAAGGTTGCCAAGTGCTGCCTTGGCCTAGGGCAGATCCCAGTTGCCCGAGTTAATCTATCTCAGTGCAGTGCTGATACCAGCAGGGAGCAAAGCTCGCTTTAAGATGCACACACCAGAAGCACCATGTCCCCAAGCTGGCGCTGCAGCCAAATACTGCTGCAGAGAGTCTGCTGGACTGTTAGAGCACAGAAATGAGATCTGGGGTCCCTTGCTGCTGTTGGTATTTGCTCCAACCTCAGGCAAGTCACGTCCCCTTCTTGATGTCTATTTCCTTCTGCAGCACAGGGGAGAAACCTGCCTTCCCAACATCCTACTGCCACCCTGCATGGATGTTGCCAGGTGTGTGACGGGCACCATTGATAGGTTAACTCTGCAAGCAAGATGCAAAAAGCATGATATAGAAATTTTATGCGTATTTTCAAAGTACTACTCTACTGTCCCTTTGTTTACTAGCTTCTGATGTTGCTTGCATGTGCCAGAAGGCTGCGGGGTGGAGGTTAGCAGAGAGCTTAAACAGCTTTGGGGGAAGATGTTTGGCAAGGATATGTTTCCCAGTTATTTGGCAGCTGGTTTCTCAATCTGCTTGCTGCCACAGGGAACATGTAAGAAAATTTGGTGGCCTAACAGCACCATCCTCTGCTAGTAGAATTAAGGAACTCAGGAGTGCTGATGGGAGGGAAGAGAGCATTTGGGGTATTTCCACAGCAGTTTCATGCTCTTACTTTTAGCATCCATGTAATCATCTGAGGATATAAACTGGCAGTTTTGCCTGGGCTCTTCCTTTGCTTTTCCATTCTCCCTTCAAAATCACATGGGATATGGCCACTCTTAGCTGGAATGAAGTAGGCTTTGTCACCTGGCTGCTGCTTGGCTCAGCAAGGACAGGCTGCATGTTCAAAAGAAACATCTGCGTAGATGGGCAGTGCCACAGGGCACGCTGGGCTAGGTGCATCCTTGCCACTTCCTTTCAAGGTTTTCCCGTGAGAGTGATTGCTCCAAACTTTGAACCACATCTCATCAGACAAACCTGCCTCTGTTACAGAGCCACACAAGCCCTGAAGCAGGGCAATTTAGCATAGAGGAAGACGTTGTGACCTGGGATGACCTTCAGAAGACTAATGCAGGTTTCTCACAAGGGCTGGCATCCATATTTTAACTCCCTGTGTTATGCAGCTGAGCTGCTGCATTGCTTCCAAAAAATTATAGCAACTTCCCCTCCTTTGCCTCCCTTGACACTGGTGGCAGCCTCAGGATCACAGCAGCTAAATGCTGCCTGGCTGAACACTGCTTTGACAGCTTGCTGGTGAGGCAAAGGTTGGAGACTGTTTGAGATTACATGGAGCAGCACACCATGGCCCACACAACCATGCAGCAAGCCGTGTCGCAGAGCAGCACGGACACTGGCAGCACAGGTTGCAGCTTTCCTGGTGTCTGTGGAGAGCAGCTCTTCACACTGCTTCCCAGACCCATTTGCCACTGCTGGTGGCTCTGAGCATTTCTCTAAAAAGCTGCTCCAGCAAAACATGGATTTGCTTCTGGAAGGAGCCCCCCTCACTGGTTGTACCTGGTCTGTGAAGCCATTTCCACAGTAACAAATGGTGATGCAGGCAGTGGGATTGCATCAGGGAGTGGAAAGTATGAAAAAAGCATCATTAAAATGTGACTATCTCAGATGTGTCACTGGAAACCAGCACAGGAGGCACCAGGAAGAGAAAAGGCCACGGAAAGGCCATGCTGAGATACGTCACGGTTACTTGCCAAGATGTTTACGCTCCCGGAGCAGCATTTCTCCCCTAGTTGCCCATCCAGTTGCCCCAGATGAGCTCACCAGGAAGCACTGCTGTCCACCCAGGCTGCCTTCTTGCTTGTGCACCCCAAAAAAGCTGTGACTCCATTTGTTACCACCTTCTTCAAGAAGACACAAAGTTTGTTGGGAGATGTAATACAGATGCATGGAGAGAGCTCGAAAACTTGGAAAAGTTCTCTTTCCAACAGTTGTTCTGGTTTGTATCACCTTCGTCTCCATCACAGATTTCTTTGCTCAGTTTATCTGCAGTAGCAGCTGTGTCCAGCTTGTAGCTGCCTCTGTCCTGAGACAAACCGAACTCAAATGTCAGACTAGCAGGAGATCTGACAAACGTGTTGGTGGGTGAGCTAGAGAGCAGGCTGAGATTTCTCTTCACCCACCTGAAGGCTGTGGGGCTGAGGCTTCATCGGGCCAATGAAAAACCTTGGTGTGATCCAGCAAACTGAGCCAGCCACCTTCACCCTCTGAATCCCAGTGCTGCGCGAGGTCTGCGACCCAAGTGCAAGGTCTCAGGCTGGCCACCCCACATGCTCATGGTGCGGGCTGGAGACCCGCAGCAGAGGCGCGGGTGGGATGACTGTCGGCTCTGCTCTTGCTGCACTGGGGCAGGGCACTGTAAGACGGGCTGGTAGGGCTGTAGTTCTGCAGGGAAAAAGACTCTTGCAGAGGATGAAGTCTTTGCAGGGGAGAAAATTCAGAAAGTTGGGGATTTTTCCACCCTTTTTGCACGTTTTTAACCATTTTTAATCCTTCCACAGAGGTTATTGAACCTTCAGTTTATTAGAGAAGGATATGAGCCACCATTAAATAGCTTTCTGAAGGGTCTAAACGCAGGCACCACTTGCATGCTGAGGTGGTTATGCCTAAAATGCAGCTTCCAGGCCTCTGTGCATCCTGTAGCTGAGTCACTGTATGCTGTGCAAGGACTGGGGTGGGAAAGTCAGTGCTGACCATCGTGCCAAACAGCCACAGCTTCCCAAACTGAAGAAGAAAGGTGGGGATGAAGCGGCAACGATAGAAGGATAGCTAGTTGTCACAGGTAATCTTTGGTATCCGTGTCCAGTGGTTAGTCCTAGAATCGCAAGCCTTGTTATATTGCACATATCCTCCCTCCACTCCTCCTTTCTCAAAGCAGCCCTTTTCCTCCCCCTGCCCCATGCGCTAGTGATGAGCATCAGAGGCAGTTGCACCAAAGTGACTCTCAGCCCAGTTCTGTGTCCCCTCCTCCAACCCAAGCCCAAGGCAGTCCAAATAGTTGTTGGCCATCATAGGTCTTAATTTTTAGTAACCCGCTTGGGTTTCTTTCCTTGTGTACCATCGCTTCCTCCACACGCACTCTAGCAGGGCAGTATAGGATGCTCTGACCGTTTCCCAAGAAGCTTCTTTGCCCCCTGGCAGCACCTTGCAGACATGCACCTTACTGGGAATGTACTGGGTCAATGCTGGTGAGATCTGGCACTGTCGATCTTGTGTAGGTGGCAACTGATGGGGATCTACTGGGGGAAGCTGGCAGAAAGTGGCTACTGTCCCTTTTCTTTTCCTTTTTGAGAGAGAGGGGGATTTTTTTGGCATTGTGATTATTGTCCACCTTCCAGTGACCAAGTTCTGGGCTGCATTAATATTGGGGATAATTGTCTGTCCAGGCAGGTGTGGAGCTTTGCACCAACCTTAACAGCAAACGCCATGGCCGTATCCAGAGCCTGGGTACAGGCTGGGTTTCTCCTATGCTCTCCAAAGTGCTTTCAGCAGTCTCCGGATAGATGTATCTGGCAGACAGGGAAACAGCACTCCTCCGAGTCTGGGTGAAATCCACACTTCCATTTCATGTCCTTAGCTTGGAAATAACCCAAGCAAACGCTTCCCAGGTCTCCTTTCCCCATGTGGTGCCTGGTGCCCGAGGGGAGGGGGTGGCGGGAGGCATTTGGGGGTCACTGTAAGTGAGATCCTTTTTGGATGTATTTAATGGAAACATCTTTCAGGAGGAGAGACCTCTCGACCTTTGTGTTAATCTCAGAGCAGGAGATGAATTTCCGGCTGTCCTTGCATATAGTGAAGCATAGCTGAAACAGCCAAACGCGAAGTAGAGTTAAACGTAGAGTTTGACCTGAATAACCTTTTAATTAGGAAGATAAATTTGTTGTAGCTTGACCTTAGTCCATGTTAGGAACCTGCTAATCATCTGACATGCAAAGTGTATTAATGCTGCACTTAACTTGGCCATTGGTTTTATTATCTGGTTTTGGGAGTTTTTTTGCTCCCAAAGCATCAATCTGCATCTTGTATGGGTTTTCTTTTCTTTCTTTTTTTTTCCCGTTCAGAACATGTAGCACACTGTTGTACTTCTGTTTCTGTCTGCGTAGAGTATTGCCTTAAACAGATCAGTTGTGTTGTGGTTTGTTTGGGGTTTTCTTTTTTCTACCATCAATTTTATGCATTAATTTATTTTAAAATGTGGGGTTTTTTTCAAAAACATGAAACGTATAATATTTTTTTTAACATTTCCATTGCAGTATTTATCATTGTTACTGGTTGTGTGTAGTGTAACAGAATTAATGATATTAAAAAGCATACATATGAAAACCAGCCTGCCAGCTTTTCTCATTGGAGCGAACCGGGGTGAGAGGGTATGAACTGCACCATCTCTTCTGAGCCCCTGGTCGTCACGGATATGGAAATTAGGGGGTGCCAGCCTTGATGCCGTGGCCAATTCCCTTCTGCTTGGGCCCGGTGGAAGTGGCTGTTGTGGAGCTGTGCCGTATGGCACAGGTAAACCCGCTGGGGCCAGCCAGCCCCCAGCCAGCATTTGGGACACGCTTCTCCCCAGGGCAGCAGGAAGGCACATGGACTGGGCTCAGCCCCTGCATCTGGGCTGCAATGGAAGCAGAAAGAAGTGCTGCATCTGTACAACACCAACGGGTAAAATAAACTTTTCTCCAGCATTGCAGCCGTTTCTGCCTCTCAAAGCTGTTAGCACGAGAGCTGAGCCCTGGTTCCAATGCCAGTAGCTGGAAACCCCAGGGACCCCTGGGGACAGCCGTGGGGGAACCAGTGACTCATACTAGCAGCTGGTCTGGTGCAGGATGTGTACCCAGCAACCGAGAGGCTTGGACTCCACTTCTCTGCAGAGCGGTGCTCCCCATGTCTCTGCCCTGAGGTGCTCCAAGGCCACAGAGCTGAGCGGGGTGGGTAGGCACCCATGTCCACGCTTCCCTGTCAGCTTCCCACCGGCTCCCAGGAGAGGACAGGGCTGGTGGGGAGCCTAAGCCTGGCTCAATAGAGACCAGTGGGGTGAGAAAATCAATGACAGCTTGTTTTCTTCATTTCATCTCTAGCAGGAAGCATTTGGGTGCCACAGGCTGCCCAGCCCCACCATTGCCCACAGCAAACAGAGCAGGGCTCTGCAGCCCTTCTAGGGGGCGGGTTGGCATCAACCCTGCCAAGACAGACCTGGGTCTTCTCTAGTCATCTCCAAAAACTTGGCAGCAGAGGGGCCAGAGCTGGGAGCATAGCAGGGCTCTGAGCTGGCACTGTGTGACAAGCCAGGCCCAAACGGTGTTTCTGCTCAACTCCAAACCCAGTTCATGCAAATCCCTGCCTGGCATAACCCAGCTGCCACTTTGCACTGACATGGATGAGGATCGCTCACTGTGAGGACAGAGCCCATCACTCAGGACAGAAAAGCAAACAAGCCACACAGGATCAGCTAAATCCATTTTTTTAAATAAAAAGGGGAGATAGAGCTGGCAATAATTCCGCTAGCTACTCCAGCAGGCTGGGACAGCGGCACCTGGTGCTGTGTCCTGGGCATTGGCTGTCACTGGTGTGTGCATGCAGCTGGATTGCTGCAGGATTTCCAAGGAAATATGGGAGAGAGGGGCTGGAAAAGCCACAATCACTGCTCCTGCATCTCCCAAAAATAAATAAGTCTTGACTAGGACCAGCTGAAACTGTTTCCTGCTATTGTTAAGGTAATTGACTGCAGGAACGGAGGAAGCCTGGACCCAGGACAAAGCCATGCTGCAGCTCACAGAGGGATGGAGGCAGCAATTGCTGTGCTTTGGGTGAGAAGCAGAGCATAGCTGTGGGACTAACAGAAAGCCACCAGATCCCCCTGCTCCCATGCTGTGACATCACTGATGGATGTAAGCGCTACCCTGGGCTGGCAGAGCACTGTTCCCTTCCCTTCATGGGCTGCAAGCTCCCAGCCCCATACGGTGCTGCTCATCCAGTGGGGCATCCCCAGGACCCTCTGGGACTCCAAGTGCTCCTGTCCCGGTGGGCTGCTGCACCATGTTCCTCTTCTCCAAAAAACATAAGACCCGCGTCAGCACTTACACTGACTTCTACCACCCGCCATGCTCTGTCAAAAAGATCATCAAGAGCAGCCTCCACAGCAGCTCTGGAAAGAAAATAGGTTTGCGATACAGGTAAATGCTGAGGAGGAGGAAACTTCAGGGTTTATACCCCTACCTGGCTGTGGATGCTCAGTGGTGGGCGGGGAGGATGGCTCAGGGACTCACCAGGTGCCTCGTTACATGCGTGTAATGAGGGGGTTTGTGTTCCCTGGTTAGGAAAACGTTTGACGCCTCATGGCCAGTTCTCACTGGCTTCTTGTCCCCTGGAGCTGCACCCCGCAATGGCTTCAGGCTCTCAGGGCTGGCGGTCACCAGCAGAAGCTCTCGTGCCAGTCCTGTCCATCAGTACGTTTCAGAGTGCACAGGATCTGCTGAGGAAGGGGAAACTGAGGCAGTGGCAGGGCTCAGCCAAGGGCTGCTGTGTGATATGGTGGTGATAAGGGGAGCAGATCAGGTGGCTCTGAGAGCTGCTCCAACACAGCCCCCAAGCTCAGCTCAGTTCCAACTGGGGGCCTCCCACGCCATGGGGGCTGCGAGAAGGGCCGGGGGGAAATCTGAGCTCCGAAAAACCCCTCCCAGCCCTGGTCCTGGAGGAAGAGGTATCCCTGAGCCATGGCCTCACTGCGTGGGGTGTCTGTGGGACACGAAGCTTTCCCCACACGGGCTAACAAGTATGCAGCCGCCAATGCAAAGCATGCTGCAAACTGGCTCGTTAGCGTGTGCATTATAATGAGGGAGCCAGCAGAGGGCATGGAGAGGGATGTCACCACTGTGCGGGGACACAAATGGCTCATGCAACCAGGGCACCTCTCTGCCCCACAGGACCCCAGCCCCCTTGGGCTTTGCCAGTTCTAGGACATTGGTTTGCTGCTCTTAACTCCCTTCCCAGCCTCTGCTGGCCCCATACCTGGTAGTCCCAGTGCACCCACTCCATCTCCCTCTCTGCAAAGTGCCCGGATGTGTATGGACACCTTGGGTGCAGGGGGAGAGGAGGCAGTGACACCCAGCCATGCTCCATCTTCCCTTTTTGGGTGAGCAGGAAGCTTGGGGGGAGACCACGGTGCTGCTACAATGCCCACCCACTGTGAAGGGAGGCTTGGTGCTTGGATCTCCAGCTGTGTTTCAAGCGTTAGACCCTTCCCGGTAATCGGCTTCACCGTGTGCCCTGACAGCCGTGAAGGCAGGTGCTACCATGTGGCCTGGGTGTCCATCCCCACTTCTCGCTGTCTGTAGGGATTAACAATGCCCCCGGTGCAAAATCCAGTGAGCCAAGGTCAGCCCGAGCAGCTGATTAAGGCGGCAATGCAGAGGTACGACAGGAACACCATCGACCCTGATGCCTACTGGCCCAAGAACTGGCTGGCCAGGTCTGAAGGTACCACTGAGGTCCCAGCTGTCCCCCTGTGTCACATGGGGCACATACCCATGGGCTTAGGGTGCCAGCTGCAGCTTTGTTCATCCCCCCTCTTGCATCCTGTTCCCCCCACAGCAGCAAAGGGACTCTTGTTTAGCATCTGTGCTTGTAGATTTGCTGTGGCTGCCTGTCCTCATCCCTGCACTGAGACTGTCCCTGTCCCAGTGATGTTTGCAGGTCCCCGCGGTTCTTTCCCCCACTGGCCCCTAAATATCCTCTGGTGGTAGATGCTGCCTGGGGGACACCCTCCTAGCACCCCATAGCCCCCAGGGACAAAGGCTATGTGGTCGGGGTCAAGTGACCAATGAGCTAGAACTCATGGGTGTCACCTTTATCACAGATCCTTAACAAGGACCCTGGGAATAGCACCTTTGACATGCCCCCTGGCCCAGTGGCATTGTTTTTCGGGGAGAGAGGGGACAGTCGGGACTCTCCAGTCATCTCCCAACGTCCTCAGCACCACAGGACACCCTGCCTATCGCTTTTGCATTGCAGAGATGTACAACCCAGTTTTTGTCAACAAGGACAAGTACATCACCTGAAGAACAGGGCCCTGCAACAGTGCAACCTCCCCCTCCTGCCCAAGGTCGAGTCCAGCCCCCTTGACCTCCCCAAACTGGAGCTGCCTCAGGTGCCACCAGGTCCTTGGGCTCTGCAGTGAAAGGGTGACAGTCCTGCAAGGGCTGCCATCACTCCTTAGAGGAGACAAGGATGGAGACCTTCCTGCACAGTGTACCCATGCCATACTCCCCAAAACCCACCTGCCTCCATAAATCCGGTAACTACCTTCCCCCTGTCCCTGTACTGTGACGGTAGCTGTGGCCTGTGCCATGCCGGCGTCCATCCAGGTGACGGGCTGCCTGCTTCTCCTCCCCCTTACCCTCACCATCTCTCCGCTTGCAGAGAGAGAGGTGGTCACCAGCATGCTGCACAGGCTGCCTGTGCACACCGTGATGGGGAGGGGACCCTTCCAGGGCTACTAGTACAGCCGCAGCTCTGGGCACCACTACTGCCTGCGAGGGATGGACTAGTAGGTTGATGGGGACCCTGCCGTCAGAAGGCATCTCCACACACTAGGAGAGAGGGTTGTAAGGCTGAGATGGCTTTTGTTGGGGTGGGGTGAGGTGGGATGGGATGGGATGGGATGGGATGGGATGGGATGGGATGGGATGGGATGGGATGGGATGGGTAGGGATGGGTTGGCTTGGGTTGGGATGGGTTGGCTTGGGTTGGGATGGACATGACCTCCCTTGTCCTTGGAGCCACCGCTCACTCTGCCCCCTCTGTCTCTTGCAGGAGTACCCCATGCTGCAGTTACAGCCTGAGAGCAATGTTCTATACATCTACACACCACCCCCAGCCATCCTCCCCGGACAGGAGCTCTAGGCGCGGACAGGCTCAGTGCGGGCAACGCTCCAAGCCAGCTGCCCTAGGGGAAAAGCCTGTTATTTTTTCCTAATGCCAGCCAACCACTAGCTCTCTTTTCATTAGGGTTTCACACAAAATTGCTCAGAGGGTTATTCTGGGGATGGTGGAGCAGACTGCAGATCCCGAGGGGCAGCAGGTCCCATCAGGGTGCCCATGCCGGCAGTGATGCAGCCGCTGCACATCCATCTCGCAGGCTATGTGGATGTGACCAGGGAAGGCAGAACACCATTGCAGTGCTGGGCTGTGGAGCGTGTTGTTGTTACCCATGGAGAAGGAGTTGCCAAACTTACTCCCAGGACAGCTGTTTCTAGGCGTGGTCTCATCCAGTGGCCCTTGGGACAGTACAGCACCTGAAATCTTGCTGGCAACCCTGGACCTGGCTGCATGTATCTTAGCATCTCCCAGATTTTGGGGCCACATCAGTGTTTCTTATGCTGGTCTTGTATTTTCTGTTGTCATTGTTTGCTCCCACTCCCTGGTCACTCAGTTCCTTAGGCAGTAATCAGCCCTGTCCTTCACCCCCTGCAGCTCCGCAGCACCTTTTAATCCCCACATGTTTACCCTTAGGATGTTTCAACTGCTGAGGTAGCTTTTTTCAGCCCTGGGGAAGCAGCGAGGGGAGAGGGGAGGCTGTTCAACCAGTTTAGTCTTCACCCTGCTACTGCATCAGCCCCTTGCGGGCCGAAATCAGGCATCAGGTTGTGCAGAAAACGTATGATTGGCTTTAAATTCCAGAGCCCAGGCAGCACCGGGTTTTCCACAGATGTCCCTATACCTCAGCCTTGGTGAGATGTTTTTCAAGGTCTCTTCTCCACTGAGAAATAGACAGATTTTCCTGGACTGGCATGGCTCTGGGGATGAAGATTTTAGGAAAATGACAGCGCAAGAGATAGTGGGTGTTTGCTGGGTGGGAGACCCACTGGAAGCAGCTCGCTGAGATGGCAATGCCCAAAGACACACACCAAATTGGGTGGGGGCAACTCTTCCCCTCAGACCCTTTCCTACAGGCTGAGGAAGTTCCTGGGGAGCAGGGAGAAACTTCATCAGCTATTGGCTTGGTGGGTGCTTTTACCAGCCCTCAGGGCCCGGTACCCTGCCACGGCCCGCAAGCTGGAGACCAAGAAAGCGCGCAAGGAAAAGCTCTCAGAGCATAGTAACAGAGTCAGAAATAGAAGCAGTCGTCGATACCCGTGTTTGTCAGCTTCGCACCGGGCTGGTTAGGACGTGCTTGCTTTTGCCAAGTTGTTCGGGAAGAGCTGCCATCCATCTGGGATGCTGAGCGTGAACACGGGCTAAATAAGGAGGTGGACTGGAAAGCAGCACGTAATTAGTGAGGGCATGAATTGCCCTTCTCTGGCTACGATCTGGGAGCCCGGGGAGGACCGTCGTCTGCTGCCGGTCACAAACCCCCGGGGCCGCGGTCTCCAGGGGCGGGATGCTCCAGCGCAGAGCCACCCGCGGCCCCACGCTCCTGTGGGGCAGCAGCACCGTGTCCGCACCGAGCACCACCCGCAACCCTGCTTGGGGCGGGGAAAAAAACAACAACAACAAAAACAAACAAACAAAAAAAAAACCCATGAAAACCCAAAAGCATCCCCAGGGGTACACTCACCCCAAATCCCTCCGGGCAGCCCCCAACGACTCCAGCCTCTCCTCCGCCCCCCGGGCCGGTGCTGCGGGAGGCGGGGGCCGGACTACATCTCCCATCGCGGATCTCCGCGCCGGGGGGGGGGCCGGGCCAGGGCTGGAACCGGGGGCGGGGCGGCGGGGAGCGCCCAACCCCGGAACCGCCGGGGGCCGCCGGCTGCGCCCGGCCCCGCTCCCGGGGTGTCCCCCTCCCCGCCCCCCACCTCCACCGCCCCGTCGCTTGTGCCACCGGTAAGTTTGCCAGTTCCCGGGGCTGCCCTTTCGGGAAGAATGCAGAACCCCTCCACCCCTGCCCCCCAACTCCGGGGCAGGTTTGGGGTGTGCGTCCGGGGGATGTGGGATGACCGGTTGCGGGGTCTGGAGGCGAGCGGTGGGGTGCCGGTCCCGCAGAACCCCGGCGGGCCCGCGGGGGGCGGGGGGGGGGCCTCTGCGCAACCCTGCACTCCGACCGCGGGGTGCCAGCCCTCGGCACTCCCCCGGGCAGGGGCCGGTTTTACTGCTGGTGGGTTGGGATCTGACTGCCTGGAGAGGATTAAGGGAGCCCGGAGACACGGCCCCGGCTCCGCTTGCAAGGTGCAATTTCAACTTTTGCTGCTAGGCAAAAAAACTTCGGCAGATGGGTCCCACAGCGCGTTGTGCGTCGTGCGGGGTTGGATTCGGAGCGGTTTCTGGGAGACCGCCTCCATCAGCAAGTGCCGACAATAGTGACGAGCAGCCGAAGCTGTCTGAGAAGGTACAAATCCTTATTTCGCTTTTCTGTCTCCCTCTTGGGACACTCGTGATGCCCAAAGGGCAAAGTGCCCGGCACAGCAGACACCCACAGCCCACGAGTGTCAAGGGGTTGCATCTGCGTGGCTGGATCGGCACATGGAAGAGCTGCCAGGCAGCACTTTAAGGGATCGATAGTTGCGTTTGGCCCAAGGTTGTCCAGCATCGTTGGCTGTGGGATACAGATGGAAATTCGGGGTCCTGAGTCACCAGCCCAGCTCCATGAACTATCCAATGTGTTCTGCAACCGCCAGCGCCTGGAGCCTCGTGGTGGCTCAACGGCTGGAAAATTGCAGGGGCCGTGCCAGAGGGATGCACTTACGTTTCCATTTCTTCCCCATATCGCATTGTAGCGCTCGGGTGTTGGGGTGGGCTCTGGTTTCAGCCTGCCTCAGCATCCGAAGTGCTGAGCACTCCCAAAGCGCTGAATCAGCTCTTTTAAGAAAGAGGGGGCCAAAACGGGGCACCAGGTCCCACTGTGGGGCAGTTTGTCTTGGAAGATGGAGAGGAGCAGGAGTGAGATTAATGTTGGAGTGATAGGGTGGTAGATGGAGCACATCTTGTACCAGTGGGAATTGGGCTAGGGGACCAAAAGACGACAGCAAAGAGACCAAAATCTTCAGACTGATGCCTCGTGCCAGGGTTTCATACACTTGCCTGCTGGACCAGCCCTGCTGGGCCACCTCCCTGCCTGCTCCTGGCTCCTTCAGCGGCAGCAATGGAATTTTTGCAGTTATCGCTCTTGTTTCTTTTTTGGGCAGAGATTTATACCATCCCAGCACGCTGGTGTGTGGAACTCCTTGTATTTGATGTTTTGCTTTTGCTGTCGTTGGGCATGAGCTAGGTGGTTTTAGTGGATGCCTCTCTGAGAGCTGCTGGCCCCACAGGTGCCAAGGAACTGACTGCTGGGCTCCGAGTTACATCATGGGCCATGGCTTTGGGGCTAGGCTCCCTCCTGCTCCGTCAGCGGCTGTAGGACATCTCCAGGGTGGACACGGAGATGTCCTCGCAGGGAGTGAACCAGAGCCTTCTCTCCCACCTCTCCAAAGCACTTTGGTATGAGTGGACCAGGAGAGCTCACTTTGTTTTAAAGTTGCCACAAATCTTTGCGGCTCAGGAAAATTCAGGCACTCTAATGTGCCCGTGGGCAGGGGAAAGAGAAAGCCCTCGGTCGTGGTTTGGTTGTGAGCCAGCAGCACTGCAAGTGATGTGCAGGGCTAAAGTGAAAACCCAGCTTATTAAAATTTCATCTTGCTAATTAGCACAGGATGAAGAACAAAGAAAGACAATGTTGTAAAGAGGGAATTGTCAGGAGTGTTAAATATTAAGTCATCTGCTGCCAGAATTGACTCCCAGTGGCTTTTTTGTATTCACTGTCAGACACTGGATGAGGTATCTAAATGGGTTTGGAGCCTCACCTGACACTGGCAGCTTTAAGGGACATAACTGGGCTGTAAAGTGACGATTCTTACAATGTAGGTGAAAGTACTTAAGGCTGGGCAGAGCTAATCCCTCAGCTTCAAATCTCCTGTCTGCTCTTGCAGAGAGGTGCTGGCAGCCTGTCTGCACTTTGTGGATGAGCTCTGTATCGATGTGGCCCCCTCGGATTTGGGGTTTATCCTCTGGGTGCCCGGTGCTGTTTAATCCTGGCTTACGAACCAGTCAGCAGCACCAGGGCTGCTTGTTTCCGTTCGCTTAAGGCAGCCTCATTACTCTGCTGAATCACGACTCCGCTTAAAATCGCAGCACTCGGGGAAGAAAAAAGAAACCAAACCCTGGGTTGTTTTTTATTTTGCTTTCTGATTCTGAAAAGCCTGCGAATGCAAGAGGGGACGAGTCTTTACCGGCCCTTCCCGCTCACCTGGCAGGGAGGCGAGATGCCAGCCCGAATCCCGCGACTCCAGGAGCTGAGGCTCGGCAAAACGCACATCCTTCACACCACCGCGATGCCTGCAGCAGTCGGCTCTTGGCCGAGCGCTGCTGCCTTGGCACACCCCAGCCGAAGGGTTGGCTGCTCATGCATCCGTCACGGTGCCTGAGAAAACACGCTGGTGACGTGCTGGGTCCCCTCCTCCTGCCCATGGATGCTGCTCAGGGCACAGCCAGCTCCTAGCCCTGAAACACCCCCACGCGATGGAGAGGATAAAACTCCTGGGGACGTGGAGACATAGCAGCACTTATATTTTGTGTGCTTAAAAAGCCATCTGTGGCGGAGCCAGGCAGCGGGCAGGGATCCCCAGGACGGGTAAGTACTGGTACTGTCTCCTCAGTAGGATGAGCTGCCTCCTGGCTGGGGCTCTCTGTATCCAACAGCCGGGTGCTAACGGGGAATTTGCTCTATCTTGCCATGGAGACAGCAGCCCCAACAGCGAGCAGCTGTCGCTTTGCAGGCAGTGCAGAGACACTCCTCAACCCCAACCTTTCCCCGAGCTCCTCGGGCCAGGCAGGGTGTCTGTTTCTGCTTGTCACCACAGTGGGGACGGTGAAGGCAAGGGTCCACTGGGAAGGATTGCGCCGTGTCCCTCTCAGCTGTCCCTGTTTCGCTAAGGCAGAGCCGCTGCCCTGGCTTTGGGGCCGGGGGTCTGTGCCACCCACATTCACCCTGGGGTGGCTTGTGCGCCGTGGGGATAAACTCAGGTCCTCAGGATGATCTGGTGTGGTACCTAGGGGTATCGTTGTGGGTGGCTGTGCAGGGCTAGGGAAGGGATCGGTGCCTCTGACCTGCGAGGGGGCCAGGATGTGGAGGGAGCTGCCCTGCACCGCGCCCCATGCGAACACTGCTGCTGGGTACCCCAGCCTGTCCCACCTGCCCCCATTGGTATCAAGCAGCTGGAATTGTGATTTCACCCTTTATCACTCCAAAAAGTGCTCCAGAGAACTCCAGTGCTGCTTGTCCCCCATCTCAGGTTTGCAAAGTCCCTTTGGCAGGGCTGGTCCCCCATGGTGGGTTGCAGAGCAGAGCCAGGACGGTGCATGCGAAGGCTTTTTTCCTCTCCACAGCTGTTTTGCAGAGAAGCAATTTCCCCCTTAATTTGCCGTCCTAATCCCCTGCTCTTTTATGGAGTTGGAAATGTGTCCCAGTGAAACGCGCGGTGTTTCTTTTGCTCAACTCCTGCCAAGATGTTTGGGGAGGAGGCGGCAGCACCCCTCACCAGAGGGGATGGTTTCCCGGCATCTCCGCGTGCAAAATGGATGCATGTCCCCGGCACATGCTTGGCCCCCAGCGTGGTTCAGACCAGACCCCAGTGGGGCAATAGAGACCAGTTAAATGTTATTGACCCTCTTTAAACGAGTGCCCTAATTGTGAGGTTGCTGGGGTTAGTGGTGCTGTGGGTCTCGCAGCCTGCGGTTAGCGGCAGTGTTAGTAAAAATAGAAGCTTTCAAAAAATGGATTTTTATTTTTACTCCATAAAGTGTGTCCTCAGATGTTTTGCTTTCATCTTGAGTTGAGGCGAGGCGAGTCACTGCTTCCACAGAACGGGAAGAAAAAGCTTTGTTTTGAGTCAGCTGGGAAGCTCCAGCGCAGCAAGCTGCAAACAGCAAGCTGTTTGACTTTGACACCCTCCCGTCTCCTTTTCTTTTTTTTTTTCCTTTGATGAGTTTAAAGGTCACCACAATGTCATCTTGGAGCAAAATAACAAGTCTGCATTCAAAAAAAAAAACCGTTGTAACAGTCTTTGCATGAGCAGGCACCTCTGCAGGCTGCGGCTCGTGAGTGTGAGGTGGCAGGCGTTGTCTCAGGGGAGCTTGGGAGACTTACCTCTCATCGGGGACAGAGTCAAATCACCGGCAGCAAACACACATTTTGTTAACAAGGCAAAAAAAAAGAGAGGGACTGGATGGGCACAGAGTGAGATCCTGGTTTTGGAGACCCCCTTGGCCCATTGGTGTGCTGGGCGATGCCTGCAAACACCCTTCTCAGCATCTTTGTTGGAGTGGTACCCAAGCGGGTGATGCAGCCCAGGGCAGCCGCAGGGGTTTGATCCTGCCCCAGCCAGAGCGACCAGAGCAGGATTAAATCAGCCGGCTTGGACACCCGGCTTGCACATCCCTCTGAGGCAGATTGGTGTCCAAGGGCCACAAACGTCTGCAAAACCTTTCTTAAAAAAAACACATTATTTCTCTACTGGCAGCAGCAGCAACGGCTCCTTTGTGTACATCATGAGCTCCAGCCCATGGGGGGAAAAGA
Source organism: Chlamydotis macqueenii (assembly GCF_036417535.1). Lineage (NCBI taxonomy): Eukaryota > Metazoa > Chordata > Aves > Otidiformes > Otididae > Chlamydotis > Chlamydotis macqueenii. Next base: position 8,376,314 of record NC_141593.1, on the reverse strand, counting down.
AACAGCCTAAAAATAAAGTGGCTTCAAAGTAGTTCATAAATAATAAACTGGCCTCCTGAAAGAGAGACGAAAATCCGGTAACTCCCTAAAGCCCTGGGAGCTGCTGTCAGTTTTACAGGGAGTGAGGAGGTGGCTGTCCCTGCAGTGGCAGTTTCGGCCATTTCTTGGGTTTAACACCCTAAGTGAGAGCTGGGAAAGAAAACACAGTTTACTTCCTCTTTTTTTTTTTTTTTTTTCAGAAAATGTGAAAGCTTTTGAATTTTTTTTTCCCAAATAATTTGTGAGTCCTGCTCAGTGGGCAGCTGCATTTCATTTTCTCCCCTCCTTGAGCTTTGCAGTCCCCAGATAAGGCACACATGAGACGCAGGCGTGCTGCTGGTAGCAAGAGGTATTTGTGTCTCCCTCCCTGGCATCCCAGAAATTCCCAGTGGGGAGAGGCAGGGAGCCTGTTTGGGCTCAGCGTACCCGTCTGTATTTCCAGAAGCATCCTGCCACTTGTGTCGTCACTCAGCTGTGCTGGTTTTGGCCGAGACCCTTCTGCAAACCTCATGCCCCTCCCATTGCCAGTACAACCCTGTGCTGCTTCTGGCTCACCCAAAAGGTGAGGAGGGGTTGATAGAGGGGTGAACGTTTATCCCAAGCCCAGAAGCTCTGAGGGCCCCGTTCCTGGCGTGCAGGAAACCGGTCCTGCGTGACACAGTCGGAGTGGTTGGACCTGACCCCATCCCATGCTGGAGCTCCCCAAAGGCAGGCGAGGGCTCCATGGGACTTGGCCACTGGACAAGTTGTTTAGCTAAACCTATCGGCCGTTCAGGCTAATCGCTTCCTAATGCTGCCGTAATCCCGTTTAAAACAACTGGCAGCCTAGAAAGTTACTGACTCCCAGAGGAAGGTTAAAATGACCTGGCCAGCAACGAAAAAGTTCCCTGAGCTGCAAGGTCTGGCCCAATACGTGCTGCAAGACGTAAAATGCTGTATGTTTGGTTCAGCCTGTGCCTGGGTGCCGCTCTGGGTTCACACCCGGCATCCCCGTTGTGGAGCAGCGGGGTTTAGGTGATGCTCAGCAGCCCTGTGTACTTTGCCGGTCCTTTTTGAGGGAGAATGATCTGTTTGAGGTGTAGAGGAAGATGTGCTCTGGCTTGTCACGCCTGCAGCAGGCTTCCTATGTCATTTTTGATCTTTTTCTTGAGAAATAAGTAAACCCCTTTAGAGGGAGTCGCCTCTGTCAGTTTTCTTTGTGCCCAAAAAAGAGGATTTTTCTCCGGTCTGCCCAGAGCCAGCAGGCTTACAGGCTTGGAGAGGAGGCGAGGTGCCGGCGTTTGCTGATGCTGGGCAGGTACCGGCCAGCTGGGCTGCGGCTCTGCAGCTCCTCTCCTTCCCCCGCTCCTCCTGCGGCTGGGTTTGTTTCTTGCTCTCCCGTATCCTTACTTTACTTTTCCCCTCCAGATCCCCGGCGCTGCGCTTGGCCGAGCCCAGCCAGCCCGCGGCCAAGGAGAAGCCATTAGGCTCTTGGCAGAGTCCGCTTCCCTGGGGCCGCGCAAAGGGGAGCGGACTTGAGCCGAAACATGCCCCAGGGCCATGCCGGATGGAGGAAGAGCCCTTTGGAGGTCCCACACCGCTTGCTCCCAACAAAATTAGCTTTTCTCCCACCTGGAGCCGTTGCAGGGGTCTGTATGTGTGGCAGGAGCAAGCCGCTCTCCTCCTGCTCAGGGCTGCTGGTGCAGTATGTCCCGCAGCCAAGCTTTGGGCACAAGGGACCCTGCCAAAACCAACCACGAGCTGCCAGTACCCCAACCCCATTTGGCCACCCAGGAGCTGCAGAGAAGCAAGGATTTACCCATCTTTGCTGCAAAGCATCCCCGGGCTGGAGCAGCTGTGATGCACTGGGGTCGGGGAGGGGACGGCGCTGCGGATGAACTGAGTTACATCTGCTAGGGAGGCAGTTTGATTAAAATTAGGAGCGGCTGCCTGGAATTGATGGCGAGGTGTCTTTTATGGCTCTTAATTAGCCCTGTCCCTTCAAGGTACTGTCAGTGAACCGATCCAGCTCCTGCTCAGCCCCCTCCTACCCGCTCCCAGTCTCCACTCCTGCCTCACTGAAAGTCTTCCCCACCCCCCAAAACCAAAAATTAATTATGTCAGTGATTTGGACCTTACAGCCCTGGGGTTGTTCTCCACATGGCTCTCAGGCTGTTCTCCGCACGTGTTGTCTGCCCAGGGTAATTGGAGATGGTGTCTGGTACTCAGCGTACAGCACCTGGCACGTCGCAGCCTGGCAGCAGGGGGCTGGGGGGAACTGCTGAAACTGAGATGTCAGAGGGATCACAAGTGATTCTTTGATTCATACGTTCTTCTCAGACTATTTATATCCTCTTCTTTTTCACAGACGGGTGCTCCAGGACTCAGTGGAGGTGGGAACTCTCCTCATAGTCCATTGTCATCTCCTAAGAGCGCCAGGCTTGCAGCAAAGAGATCTTTTTTCCCATTCCTCCGCAAAGAGCTCTAAACAGAGCAGCATGTACACCTTCCTGCCCGAGAACTTCACGCCGGTGAAGCAGAAGCCTTCCAAGGAACTGAGGCCCATGCTTGGGGCCGTCTTGCTGGGCCTCGTCCTCTTCATTGCTGCGGTGGTGGCCTGGTGCTACTACACAGTGTCCCTGCGGAAGGCGGAGCGGCTCAAGACGGAGCTGATGGACCTGCGGGCAGATGGCTTTGTCATCAGGAACCAGCACGGGGAGGTGGTCTTCCGGCTGGCCTTCCGCTCAGGCAGTCTCGACCTGGAGTCGTGCTCCAAGGAGGGTGAGATTTTGAGCTGCACACGGTCAGGCGGAGGGCCACTCAACTTCTTCATCCAGACAGTGAAGCCCAAGGACACAGTCATGTGCTACCGCGTGCGCTGGGAGGAGCTGGCGGCTGGCCCAGCAGTGGAGCACACCATGTTCTGGGAGGACGCCCACTGGTACGGGGGCTCAGAGATGAGCACTCAGCACTGGCCCATCCACCTGGCCGGCTACCAGGAGCCCGTGCCCTACGTGACGAGTGACGTCCACTCCTTCCGTGACAGCTTTGGTGGCATCCTTGAGCGCTACTGGCTTTCCTCCAAGGCAGCGGCCATCAAGATCAATGACTCTGTGCCCTTCCACCTGGGCTTCAATGCCACCGAGCGTGCCCTCTTCTTCCAGGCCCGCTACAATGACTCCCCCTACAAGCCCCCACCAGGGCAGCAGCCCTTCCCCGAACTCAGCTACCGGGTGTGTGTGGGCTCTGACGTCACCTCCATCCACAAGTACATGGTGCGCAGGTACTTCAACAAACCTTCCAAGATCCCCGCTGAGACTGCCTTCCGATACCCCATCTGGTCCACCTGGGCCCTCTACAAGAACAATATTGACCAAGCAAAGCTCTTGCAATTTGCTGAAAAGGTCAAGAAACACCGTTTTAACTGCAGCCACATTGAAATCGATGGCATGTACACACAAGCCTATGGGGACTTTGACTTTGACCCTGTCAAGTTCCCCAATGTAACAGAGATGTTTGCAAAACTGAGGGAAGATGGGTTTAAGGTCACTCTGTGGATTCATCCTTTCATAAACTACAATTCCTCCAATTTTGGGGTCGGAATTGAGCGTCAGCTCTTCATCAAGGAGCCATCAGGCCGGCTGCCAGCCATGGTGCAGTGGTGGAATGGCATTGGGGCCATCCTGGACTTCACCAATCCAGCAGCCCGGGACTGGTTCCAGAGCCACCTGCGCCAGCTCCGACACAAATACGGCATCTCGTCCTTCAAGTTCGATGCGGGCGAGACCAGCTACCTGCCCAAGCAGTTCAGCACCTTCCGCCCACTCCCAGACCCCAGCATCTGGTCGCGGCGCTACACGGAGATGGCCATCCCCTTCTACGAGCTGGCCGAGGTGCGAGTGGGCTACCAGTCACAGAACATCTCCTGCTTCTTCCGCATCATTGACCGCGACTCCGTGTGGGGCTACGAGCTCGGCCTCAAGTCCCTCATCCCCACAGTGCTCACCATCAGCATGCTGGGGTACCCTTTCATATCCGCTGACATGATCGGGGGGAATTTTTTCCCTAACAAGACAGACGGGGCAGTGGAGATCCCTGACCGGGAGCTGTACGTGCGCTGGCTGGAGCTGTCGGCCTTCATGCCCTCCATGCAGTTCTCCATCCCACCCTGGCTCTACGACAAGGAGGTGGTGGAGATTGCACAGAAGTTCACACAGCTCCATGAGTCGCTGGTGGCCCCGCTGCTGCTGGAGCTGGCCGGGGAGGTCACTGACACAGGCGACCCCATCATCCGTCCCATCTGGTGGATCTCACCCCGCGACGAGGCCACTCACAGGATCGACTCCCAGTTCCTCATTGGGGACACCCTCATGGTGGCCCCTGTCCTGGAGATGGGCAAGCAGGAGCGTGACGTCTACCTGCCGGCAGGCAAGTGGCGCAGCTACAAGGGGGAGTTGTTTGAGAAGACCCCGGTGCTGCTCACAGACTATCCTGTTGACCTGGACGAAGTCGCTTATTTCCTTTGGGTTTCCTAACAGGCTCCTCCATCATCTTTGGGACAACTATGCCTTACCTAGGACTTTGTAAGAAATAATAATTCTAATTGCACATTTCATTTGAGACTGGGATTGAGGAAGGGAATTAAATAGACTTTGCTGTCCTTGGGGTAATTTTTTTTTATTTGGATGGGGATATTGTGATTTTTTTTTTTTAATTTGGGGCAGGCGGAAGACTCCGATTGTGTTATGTGAGACAGAATTTTCTCTGTATGTGTCAGGAAGGAGTTGTCAGTCTGTCTCCAGACAGGTAGTCAAGGCAGTCAACTCTTCAGTTCCCATGGATTTGAAGAGGTGAATGTTGGTTAGTGCCATGGTAGTGCCTCTGGCCTTGCGGGAGCACCCCGTCCCACGCATGGGGATATGTGATGTGGGAGGGTTGGTACAGCACAGCCTGCCTTAATTTTTATAATATGGCAAATATATTTAAAAGGACTTTTTTAAGAGCAGAAAACAAACTAGTGAGATATAGAGAGAGACTCATATTTTTTTTCCCCCTTTAGCCTAGTGTGGCACTGGGCTAAAGCTTGCCCCATGTTTCCACTCCCGGGTACCAGGCAGGCCGGGTTACTCAAGTGACGTCCAGGTATTTTAACTGTATGGGCCATGTGTCGCTTGCTGGAGCAGCTGCATCCCACCTCCTCACCCATTTAATACCCGCTGCAAGGCACTTGCCTGTGTGTTTTGCCTTGGATGTCAACGTTGCCTTTCCTAGAGCAGTGCCGTCCATACCAGCATGCTCCATTAGTCTTTTTTAAGCATTTATAACCCTGCTTTGTTACATGATTATCATAACAACATCATCGTTTTTGGTTTTTAAGGACAGATGAGCTTTCAGGTTTGTCGCTGGCAGAAGCACTGCCTGGAGCAAAGCCATTCTCAGAAAGGACATGCAGCGTTTCCCCGGGAACAACTGGTTCCCACAAGCATGTCTTGGATTGATGGTGACGTTTGCTGCTAGCTGGCTTGCTGGTGGGTGGAAAACACCGCCTTTTCCACTGATGGATCTGTGCCAGCGGCTGTTCTCACTGCAGCCATGAAAATGTTCTCATCTACCATGAAATTAAGTTAATATCCATCTCTGTCTCAGGTCGCAGTTAGAGGTGATGGTTTTTTAAGGTTGTTCTGAAGCAGATCTCCTCTCTCCCTAGGAGAATTAGGGGCCTTCCTCAGGCAGCATTTGTGGTGCTGGAGGTGGGGTTGCTGTTGGAGGTTTCAGGAGTGGACACAGAGTGATGTGGTGTGGCTCCCCAAGTCCCAGAGAGCTGTGATGGAGCTGCAGAGATGCCTCTTTCCCAGCTTGTCCATTTGTCTTTGTACGGGAAGATGCATTTACAGAGAGTCACGGGCAATTTCTGCTCTGAGACACAGTAAGCAGGATTGAAGTCTGGCAGCCCTCCTCCCCAGGGAAGGATGTTCCCAGCTGTGTCCTGTGTGGGAGCACATTTCAGCCCCTGAATTTTTAATAAGCCTGTGCAGAATTGAGCTGCGTTGGCTGGGAAGGTTTGGGGTACCTTGCCCAGGCTACAGCCAGCTAAGGAGACCTCAGCATCTGCAAGGTTTCTCATGGGGTTGTGTCTGGGCTGAGTGAGTCTGGCACAAGGCTGTCACCTGCGGAGACAGGTTTTGGGTAGGGCTGGGTACCCATGGGGATCTTTCTTAAAGCCCATCTTCTGCACTGGGTACTGCAGGAGGCAGAAAAGGAGATGAGCTAAGCCTGGCGGTTGTGATGGGGTCCAGGAGTGGAAAATTAGGTGTTTGTGGCAAAATCTGAAGTGCTTTTATAGTTAAGAAGTGAGGAAGTCCAGTCTGATGGACTCTTTGGAGCATGTCTTGTGATCTGAATCTGCCCTGCATAATTTGGTGTTTCAGCCTCAAAAGGAGAGGGCTTCTCCAGCCCCAGAAATGCATAAAGACGATGTTTTGAGGGGCTCCAGCTCTTCCCTTTCAACCTTTGCTTGTGAAATACTTGTCCTCCCTTGGCATGGGAGTCATTGAGTGGAGGAGGTGTTTCTGTACAGCTCAGCAACAAGGGAAGATGTGGGATCTTGGGCACAGGACTTCATGGGAAGGATCCCAACGTGACCAGGAGATGTTGCATGTCTTCTCTCTGTCTTTGCTGTGCCACTTGTCACATCCCTCCCTAATAAGGGGTGAGGCTACATGAAGAGAAAGCCGGTGTTCCTCTTAGTATCCCTTTATTATTAAAATGGTGGGAGCAGGTGGATGTGTGCCTTCAATCCCCTCACAGTGGTTTCAGGCGCTGTCAGGAAGGTCACAGAGGAAGTTCACCATTAAACACACCATCCTACTTCCCCTCCCCTTAAGAGAAAGGATTTTATTATCAAAGTTTTAATTTTCTTTTTATTTAACTATATTAATAAGTAGGTAAGATTATAGAGCGCCCTTATTTTTATAAGTGCTGTAGTTAAGGCATAAATGGCCATGGCTGTTCAGTGCTCCATCTAGGAAAAAGGTGAAGCTGTTGGGAGGACGTAAGGGGTGATGCTGAAGAGCAGCTCCATATGGGTAACTGTCTGTGGGTCTGTGGCACCAAGCCTTTCCCACATGTCAGGGACAGGCTCAGCAGTGCTGCCTCAAGTTATCTCAAAGACCTCTAGGTGCCCTTTCCATCCAACTGTTTACCAAAACCACTATTTCTAACACTATGCTGTAGCCCTGCAGGACTCGAGGACCTCTAGGACCTTACAGACCACAAGCGCTCTGTGCACAGACAACTTGGGAGCCGGTAGCTGGGGAGATTTCTCCAATTTACACCATGGGTCACAGGCCAAAACAAGGTTTAGTTTGACTCAGACGAGGAAAAGCCCCAGAAGAGGTTTCAGGATTGTGTGCAGCCTTTTCCACCTCAGCTGGCAATGGATCATGGCTGAGCAGCAGGTCAGTGTGATGCCCATGTGATTTAATTTTGAAGCTTGCACTGTCGTGTTGGGTTTTCTGGATGCTTGTGTTTGCACATGCCGTCCTACATCAGACTGTAATGCTGGTGGGTTTGTTTTTAACCACTTTTCTAATTCTTAATTGTTATGAAAACAGAACTGTAACATGAATCACCTTGATTGATATAAAACTTTGGAAAACAAAATGAAGTTCAACTATGTCCGTCTGTACCAAGTACATGGGGCTGGTGATTGGGGCAGATTTGGGGCTTTTTTCATCCAGACTTCACCAACATCAGAGTTGAGATTTTTGGTTTATTTAAAGCTTGCAGCCTGCAGCTTTGATGTTTGTTTTAAAGGGAGGAACTAGCAGCCTCCCTGCTCTTCTGTTTGCAGTGGTGGCAGGAGATGGGGATATGGAGATGATCCACTGGTGTGAGTCATGGATTGCCCTAGCTGTGTCTTAGAGCTGCCCTGGAGAAAACCGTGTCCAGGCAAACCCTGATGCTCCTTCCACCCCCAGGGGTGGGGACCAGACCATCACTCCCCTATTTCTGCTGACATCCACCCAAAAAGGGTCCATCGACACCAACTCTGGAGGGGTTTGTTGGTCCACACTACTCTCAGAGGACATGTGCTTTGGGACTGTTTGCAGGCGTTGAAGAAGAGGAGCCTGCTCCAGAAGGTCCATCTGGGCCCTGGCTGTCCCCACTGTCCCCTTTTCCAGATGGTGCTGATGGCTGGGAGGGGGACGGAGTAGATGTTTGTGGTTCTGGGATTGCCAGAAATGGAGAGTGTGACACTCGTTCAGGAGCCGGCCTTGCTCCACACCACCCGCTTTGCCCCACAGAATGTTTCTTCTGCCTTTTCCATCTGTCACTGCACAAACCACAGCCTGCTTTGTGCCACCTGGGCATCACCAGCACCAGCCAACGCACACAGCTCGCTTAGGGAGTGAGAAGGACTTCAATTTGCTCACTCTGCAATAAAAGACATTTTCCCAGTGCTTTTCTTTTGTTCTCTCCCGTGGGTGTGAGCAGCATCCATACACTCAGCTGATGCTCTCCTGGGTGTGGTGAAACTGGTGCCAGGTGGAGACCTGCAGGCAGGCTGGCATCTTGCAGTACCTGCAGCCTTGCAGCAGATCCTCAGTAATGCAGGACTCCAGCTTGGAATCCCTGGGGTTTGGTTTTGTTTTGCGTACTCCCAAAAGCAGGTGCTGTGCACAGGCTGGGTGTGTGAGGCTCACCTGGGGACACGGGGACAGCAAGCAGGGTCTGCTCTGTGCTGCGTCCCAGCTGAGTGCAATGCTTGAACACATCCAGGGCTGTGTACTGCACAGGGAGGAGGGTGGATGGCAAAGTCCACATCCCAGTGGGGCTACAGCAAAAGCCCAACCCATTTCAAACCAGATTTCAAGGAGGTGCCTATGGATCACAGCAGCAGGGCTGCTGACCCACACCATCCTGGCCAGGAGAGTGTCCATCCCTGCCCAAAATCACAGCTTTTATTCAAACTAAGAAAAAAACCAACACGTTTGGGGGAAGACTGTAGTGAAAAGACAAGCTGGCAGCAGCAGAGTCCCCTTGAACATGCGGCCAGGCTGGCAGCCTCAGGAAAAAAACCAGCCTCCTCAGTCACTGCTCATCTTCTGCCATGAGGACAGGTTGAGAGAGTTGGGGCTGTTCAGCCTGAAAAAGAGGAGGCTCCGGGAAGACCTTATAGCGGTCTTCCAGTACCTAAAGGAGGCTGATAGGAGAGACAGGGTGGGACTTCTAATAAGGGCATGTAGTGATAGGACAAGAGATAATGGTTTTAAAATAGAGGGAGATAGATTCAGACTGGACATAAGGAAGACATTTTTTACAATGAGGTTGCCCAGAGAGGTGGTCAATGCCCCATCCCTGGAAACATTCCAGGTCAGGTTGGATAGGGCTCTGAGCAACCTGATCTGGTTGGAGATGTCCCTGCTCCTTGCAGGGGAGTTGGACTGGATGGGCTTTAAAGGTCCCTTCCCACCCAAACCATTCTATGATTCTGTGATCCTGAGCCGGGCGGGAGCTGCCAGCCTCTAGGTCCTTCACATCAGGAGAGCCATAAAAGTAGTCTGAGCTGATGCAAAATCCCAGAGGCCAAGTAGAGAAAGACCAGGATTTATTTATTTATTTATTTATTTTGCCAGTGGGACTGAGTGCTTTTAAGCCCAGTAATCATGAAAGATGAAGGGCAATACCTCCCCCCACCAAAAATACCCACCCAAACAGAACATCACTCAGCCTGGAGTGAGTGGTGGGCTGGGATACTCCCACATCGCCAGCACTGTCAGCAAACAGCTCCTGCTCAGCACTGGAAGCACAAAAAAATCTCAACCCAACTGAAGCTCAGCAAGGCAAAGAAGATGTCCCTCTGGCAGCGGGTGCCCTGGCAGGGCAGGAGGGTGCAGAGAGGCGGCCGAGGTGCCACCTGCTCGCAGGATGCCTCCAACACTCATCTGCCTGGTTCCCCACACCTCGGCTGTGCAGCAAGGAAAGGCACTGCGGGGAGAGAGATCAGAAAGGGGTGGGGATTTGAGGGGATTTTTTGCAGCCAGATGGACCAGGCAGCTTGTGTCATCCCCAGAGTTTGCGGAAAGTCTTGGTGATGCTTATTTTTCCCCCAGCCTGTGATGCAGGCGGGGGCAGAGCTGTGTGTGCGCATACAGCATGCGCTGATCATAGGGGCAGAGGTGCCATATGAGGGGACCGCAGCCTGGCCCTCCCAACTCTCCCCAGCACTGAGGGCATCAGCTTTTCAGAAAGCTTTTTTCTTGTTGCAACAACAACCAGAGGAGTTTTCTGGGGCCTTTCCTGTTGCTCCAAGCCCAGCTGTTGGGGATTCCTCAGGGCTTCAAAGCAGCAACTGAGAGAGAAAGCATCCAGAAACGCTTTCGGTTCATCCTCAAGGGAGATACATTTCTGGAAACCACTATCCTGGAGTGGGAGAAAGCCCATGGTAAGGAGACGGAGATGGTCTGTTAACCCGGAGCACCACTGCCAGACTGCACATTGCTTTTCCTTTCACAACCCTGGATTAAAGTGGGGTTTTACCTCCCCACCGCCACACCAGGAACAGCATCACTGCAGCTCGAGCTGCTTTCAGGGGCATCTAGAAACATTCTGGCTCATCCCACTTGGCACTGCTCTTGTGCCACTCTGACCATGCAGTGTCCTTGTGGCATTATGGATCCACTGATGGACAATGGAGGTTGGAGCTGGTTCTGGGGCTGCTTCACCTGAGCACAGATCAGTTGTCAGGTGAGTGTGATGTTCTCCAGCCCCATTTACTTTTTATGCAGGCCAGCTCTGGAGCAAACCCCTAAAAAAAGGAGCTTTCTCCTGCCTTGGGGTCACACACAGCTTTACCTCCCAGGTGCCTACTAGCAGTACACTACATTCAGCAAAGGAATCATTCTCCACCTTGGGAAGACACACTGCAGCCCAGAGACCCTGGGACCATCCTAAGCTGCTCACTCATGTCACCTTTAAACTTCTCTTTGCTTAAAAAGAGGGAAGATTGGACCAAGAATGGAGTTTGTTTCACAGCCAGCCTGCCCATCCAAAGCCTGCAACTGCTGCTGAGATGCCTTCACTGGGGAAAAGTCACCTCCATGGGCAGAAGGATGCTCTCTCATGTACAGAGATTTTCATCAACACAGCTGGTGGCATGGGAGAACATTTTCCATGAGGCAGGAGGGCACTTTGGCTGGTTTGTTAATAGTCTGAACTCTCTCAGGAGGATGATGGCCAAGTCCTCTCCTGGGACCTGGGACCTGACAGACTGCACCCTTTGGCTCTAAATGCGGATCCTATTAGGTGCTAACCCATGCATGAGTTGGTGCTAGGTTTTAATCTTGACTGCTGTGACATTTCACCACGTGCTTACGGGCTTGGCTGAATCCACACCACAGACATAAGGAAAAAAAATTCCTGGACATAAGGAACACATTTTTTTACAATGAGGGTGGTAGAACACTGGCGCAGGTTGCCCAGAGAGATGGTGGATGCCGCATCCCTGGAAACATTCCAGGCCAGGTTGGATGGAGCCCTGAGCAACCTGATCTGGTTGGAAATATCTCTGCTCCTTGCAGGGGGGTTGGACTGAATGGCCTTTAAAGATCCCTTCCAACCCAAACCATTCTATGATTCTATAACATGGTTCTCAATAATTTCTTCCAATAAAAGGAGGAAAACCGTTGCCGCTTGTATTAGCAAGTACTGTAGGTTCTTTCTCCTCACTCAGATAGCTCTGGTCACAGGAAATGCAAACTCCCCTTGCTCCTGCATCACCACCCATCTGATTTCAGCTGAAAATTCAGCACCTTCCTCTTCCGGCTAATCACAGACTGCTTTTTGTAAAAAAAAAAGTACTCTGCTGCAACTGCCTGCTTCACTAAGTAAATGAAATTACAAACATCTCAAGGGATCAACTGTGAAATGGATTAACAAAGGAGTCCATGTAATTTCCTTTATAAACCAGAAGCGTGCACACAATTTCTTGCTGGGAGAAGATTACTAGAAGAGACGGTTTTTCTATACATTGTATTTGTCATACTGCAATTACAATAAGAGACATCCAATATATTTTAATCAGTAAATTCTTCTAGAGCATTTGCCACATGAAACAGAGGTCACAGTGTTTTCTTCAAATTTCATACTGAAGAATTTCTACTTTAAAAACTATTAAAATTCCCAGGGCCTGAAGGTCATTGGTCCAATAATCCCTGAGATCATTGCACAGCTCATGGAGGAGCCTGTTAGGAAACCCAAAGGAAATAAGCGACTTCGTCCAGGTCAACAGGATAGTCTGTGAGCAGCACCGGGGTCTTCTCAAACAACTCCCCCTTGTAGCTGCGCCACTTGCCTGCCGGCAGGTAGACGTCACGCTCCTGCTTGCCCATCTCCAGGACAGGGGCCACCATGAAGGTGTCCCCAATGAGGAACTGGGAGTCGATCCTGTGAGTGGCCTCGTCGCGGGGTGAGATCCACCAGATGGGACGGATGATGGGGTCGCCTGTGTCAGTGACCTCCCCGGCCAGCTCCAGCAGCAGCGGGGCCACCAGCGACTCATGGAGCTGTGTGAACTTCTGTGCAATCTCCACCACCTCCTTGTCGTAGAGCCAGGGTGGGATGGAGAACTGCATGGAGGGCATGAAGGCCGACAGCTCCAGCCAGCGCACGTACAGCTCCCGGTCAGGGATCTCCACTGCCCCGTCTGTCTTGTTAGGGAGGAAGTTTCCTCCAATCATATCTGGCAGTACAAATGGGTACCCCAGCATGCTGATGGTGAGCACTGTGGGGATGAGGGACTTGAGGCCGAGCTCGTAGCCCCACACGGAGTCACGGTCAATGATGCGGAAGAAGCAGGAGATGTTCTGTGACTGGTAGCCCACTCGCACCTCGGCCAGCTCGTAGAAGGGGATGGCCATCTCCGTGTAGCACCGCGACCAGATGCTGGGGTCTGGGAGTGGGCGGAAGGTGCTGAACTGCTTGGGCAGGTAGCTGGTCTCGCCCGCATCGAACTTGAAGGACGAGATGCCGTATTTGTGTCGGAGCTGGCGCAGGTGGCTCTGGAACCAGTCCCGGGCTGCTGGATTGGTGAAGTCCAGGATGGCCCCAATGCCATTCCACCACTGCACCATGGCTGGCAGCCGGCCTGATGGCTCCTTGATGAAGAGCTGACGCTCAATTCCGACCCCAAAATTGGATGAATCTATGTGTATAAAGGGATGAATCCACAGAGTGACCTTAAACCCATCTTCCCTCAGTTTTGCAAACATCTCTGTTACATTGGGGAACTTGACAGGGTCAAAGTCAAAGTCCCCATAGGCTTGTGTGTACATGTCATCAATTTCAATGTGGCTGCAGTTAAAATGGTACTTCTTAATGTTTCTTGCAAAATGCAGAACTTTATCCTGATTGATATCTTTCTTGTAGAGGGCCCAGGTGGACCAGATGGGGTATCGGAAGGCAGTCTCAGCGGGGATCTTGGAAGGTTTGTTGAAGTACCTGCGCACCATGTACTTGTGGATGGAGGTGACGTCAGAGCCCACACACACCCGGTAGCTGAGTTCGGGGAAGGGCTGCTGCCCTGGTGGGGGCTTGTAGGGGGAGTCATTGTAGCGGGCCTGGAAGAAGAGGGCACGCTCGGTGGCATTGAAGCCCAGGTGGAAGGGCACAGAGTCGTTGATCTTGATGGCCACTGCCTTGGAGGAAAGCCAGTAGCGCTCAAGGATGCCACCAAAGCTGTCACGGAAGGAGTAGACATCACTTGTCACGTAGGGCATGGGCTCCTGGTAGCCAGCCAGGTGGATGGGCCAGTGCTGAGTGCTCATCTCTGAGCCCCCGTACCAGTGGGCGTCCTCCCAGAACATGGTGTGCTCCACTGCTGGGCCAGCCGCCAGCTCCTCCCAGCGCACGCGGTAGCACATGACTGTGTCCTTGGGCTTCACTGTCTGGATGAAGAAGTTGAGTGGCCCCCCACCCGACTGTGTGCAGCTCAAAATCTCACCCTCCTTGGAGCACGACTCCAGGTCGAGACTGCCTGAGCGGAAGGCCAGCCGGAAGACCACCTCCCCGTGCTGGTTCCTGATGACAAAGCCATCTGCTTGCAAGTCCATCAGGTCCATGTTGAGCCACTCCGCCTTCCGCAGGGACACTGTGTAGTAGCACCAGGCCACCACCGCAGCAATGAAGAGGACGAGGCCCAGCAAGACGGCCCCAAGCATGGGCCTCAGCTCCTTGGAGGGCTTCTGCTTCACCGGTGTGCTGGTTTCGGGCAAATGTATTTCTTTGATACGCCCCTTTTGATCACTTCCATGTTTTCCCATGCGGTGGGTAATCAAACTGTCCATGACTCTTCGGCAGTGACAACCCTTGGTTAGAAACCTTTCTGCTGAAATTTTTTTTCTCCACTTGGTGGACAGAAATTCCAAGGTGCTGTATGAAGGTGGTCACAGTCCCTTTTCCGAAGCCTGGCCACTTAAACCTGAAGTGTTATTTCATGAAACAGAGGGTTACAAACACCAAAAAAGCAATTAAATCTTGCTCACGACTGAGATACTTGCCTCCTGTTTGCAGCCTGGCAGCCTCCCTGCCCCTGCGGCTCTGGCTTGCTTTGCTCTGTGCGGTGCCAGCCTGTTCACTGGCAGCTGGGCTGAGCTTTTTCAGAGCGGGGCTGTGACAGGATTCCTGTGACCCCCTCTTGGCTGCAGCCTCGCTGCGTCCCGCAGAGCAAGGGCGAAGAGATCAGTGTCAGGCCAGAGGCCGGAGGAGAATGGGGCCAGGGAAAGGGGCTGGTACCTGAGCATACAAGCTGGACATCACAAGCTGATCTGTTTTTACATTAATTATAAGCTCTGTTAGATTTCCTCACCTGTCCAACTTCTCTGCATCAAACGCAGGCAGAGAAATGCTACGCTGAAGTGTCCAGCCTCTGCCTGCCATTCCCCATCACTCCCCGGGGATGCAGCCGCCAATGATGTTTTATCTTTGCGCACTTTGCTCCTTCCCTGAGCTGCATGGGGACGCGTCACCAAGCCAGATGGTGCAGTGCAGCTCGCAGCACCTGAAAGAGCATCCACTGCCAACAAAAACAACAAATGGGGGAAACTGAGGCAACACACTCTGTGCAACTGGGCTCCCGGCTTCCCTGGCCCCATCCCAGGGTCTGTGTGATCTGACAGGATGGAAATTTGCAGGAGCAGCCTGTATGGAGAGGAGGAAAAAGAACCACCTTGTTCATCCGAGCTGTGCCCGGCAATACTTGCCGGGTGTATTTACCCGCACCGCCGTGACATCAGTATCTAAGTATACAGAGACGATAAGCAGCCCAGGGAGCCATTAAAAATACCAGAGGTCACCGCATTTGAGATCGATCATAGCAGCCTCCCAACCACCCGAATGAGCCCCTCGGTTAGTTTTTAGCGTTGTCTCCGTGTGAGTGAGGCTTTGCTGTGAAAAAGAGCCAGAGTGGGTAAAACCCTTCCCAGATGGGCCCTGCCTGGGGCAGGGGGTGAGAGAGGGAGGGTTGGTGCTGCCCCAAAGAGGTGGTGAGCCGGGACAGGGGTGGTTTTGGGGAGCAGGTTGGGTTACACGCGTGCTCGGGGCACTCTGCCAGCCCCAAAGTGCTCAGACCTGGCAGCCTTCCCGGTGCTGGCCCAGCTCCTGACACGGCTTTGCAGCTCCAGCTCGGGTGGTTTCCAGCAAAACCTTGGTGTTTTTGCAAAACAACCTCCTCTCTTTGAAGATGTTTTTATGTGCTGGGTCAGTCCTTGGTTGCCGCCCTGAGAGCCTTCCTCAGCTTTTTCCTTCTTCCTTTCGCCCTCCCAGTCAGCCTGGGGACAGGACTCTGCTTTAAGATGAGCCCCGAAAAAACAAGGAAGGGAAACAGAGAGGAAAACAAGCTTTTCAGGACTTCTGTTTCTATTTTGTTTGGGTTTTTTTAATATTAAACAACAACATATAGAAAAAATACCTCACAGAGACATCAGGACTCCGAAACCTCTACAAGAATAAAGGCTGTGCAGAAAGTTTCCCAGCTTTCACTGCAGTGATTTCTCTCACAGACAATTGCTTTAAATCCCTTGTCTTCCCCAGGGACAGAAGATCAGTGGCAGAAAGATGGTATACAAGGGAGTCGGGGCTCCTGGGCCAAGCTGTCCTGTCCCCAGCGCCTTTTGGGTTTTCCTCTCTCCTACGATGTGGCAGCGGGGTGCTGCATTGGTACCCGAGCCCTGCCCCTCATGGAGGAGAGGTACTGCCTGGGAGATGTGGTCAGCAGGTGGGAAGAGCAGGTGCCAAAACATCTGGAGGCAGAACAGGATGAAATTGGGATTCCCGGGATAGAGCCCACCAGGGTAAGGGAGTCTCTGAAGCTGCAAAATCCTGCACTTCGAGGCTTGTATCTCACGAAAGCATTTTGGCTGGCAGCCTGAGCGCTGCCCAGGGGCGATGAGAAGGAGTCTTGCCAATGGGTGCACACTGGTGACCCAGAGCCCAGATCCAGCCTTTTCTTTGTTCCATCTACGGGGTTATGGCATCACAGCATCCCTTCCCCATGAATATGTAACCAGTTCTTGCAAAGCCTCTCTGCTCCAGTGAATACTTCATCAACCCATGCAAAGCGGAACAAGGAAGGATATGTTGAATTCTCCCAGAGCACCCAGGGATGCAGGCACAGTTGTATTTTATTTGGGCTGGTTTATCATATGCTGATCTGCCATGGGTCTGGTCCCATCAATTCCCCAGGCCTTCCTCTGAAAGGAGCTGGGATTCCTCACCCCAAGGATCTAAGCAGCCCTTAGCATGCACAGATTAAACATTGACATACCCAGCACCGTGACATGCGGAGAACGAGCCAGGACTTTAGACCCTCTTAAACAGGAGCTAAGCAAGGGTTTCAAGCGATGAAACGCATGTCAGCCAGCTCAAAGAGCAGCTATGCTCCTAAACTCCCTTGTAAACCTACCCTCAGAGCTTCCTCCAGACCAAATCTATCCCCAGCAACCCCTCTGATCTATTGGCACATGTGGCACGAGTTTGTCAGGCCTCAGCCAGGGCCCAGCTGTGTGACACCTGAATCCTCAGACTTTTGCCTTTCTGACACACTCACCTATCTGCTGGTGTGATGAGAGCATCACTCGTCAAACAACCCATCAGGAAACAATTCTGTCTTTAAATAAAGGGATATTTTTCTTTATTAAGATTCCTTTTATAATAGGTTATCAAACACTTAGCAGTTGCTATCAGGCGCTTCTAGGGAGAGTATATGACATGTTCTAGCAGAAAGCGCCATAGGTAGCTATAAGTCATGGTCATAAACAAACTATTGCCCTGTCAAACTCTGCAAGAACTGATTAATCATTTACTGAGCCCTTGTAAACTGTTTCAAATGGGACCTTTTTAACAGAAAACACACACAAAGAAGAAAGCAGTTCCCATCAGCTCTCATTTCCCATAGCAGCCTGGCACAGGCAGGCATTGTATGGGGGATTTATTGCTAAAAGGGGCCCAGGGGAGGTCTGCTTACCATTTTTTCCTATGTGTATAGATGACATGAGAAAAGAGGTATCTGCTGTCGCTGCAGCCAAGGAAGGGGAGCGAAGGAGAGCCAAGGTTATCGCATGAGCTGCCACAGATTAGCTACAAAGCCAACAAGGCTTAATGCAAGGGGGAAGTGGCTGGGGGATGGATGCAGAGGGTGAGGTGACATTACCAAGGACGTTCTGCAGCCCATGTGGCACCAGCAGCACCCAGTGCCTAGGGAGCATCTGCAGCAACCCGAGAAGGTGACCAAGGAGGGATGCAGCCAGAGTCCCTCCCTTGAAGTGGTGCAGGATCCTGCTCCTCCTGGAAAAATCTCAAAGCTCACTTGTATCCCAAAGCAGGAAGGATATTAGCCACAGCTCTGCATGCTCTGGGCTTTGAGCAATTCCTGATAGCTCCAGTGAGGGCAACGCTGATGGCTGGCCTCACTGCCTCGACCCTTAGCCTATGCGGATCTCTCCTGGCTCCTTGGGCTGAAACAGCAGTTTGGTTCATGTTAACCCCATATCTGCAGCAGAGTCAGACTGCTCTGAGCAGGCTTATTTCTGGCAGCCATGCTGATTTGGGGGTCTCTGAACTGCTCCTCACAGCTCCCGATGCCTGAAGGCTTTTTAGCTCATCTCGGCGTGAAGGTGGCTGCAGAGCCTTCTGGTTTGTGCCTGTACAAAGTGCTGCTCTAAAGCTGATAACCCTGTGCAAACCTGACAGTGCTATAAGCCCCCTGGAACCATGCAAATCCAAGCCTAGAATGGAACTATTACCTGGGATTTTTCCTTATCCGGAGGATCCCCGTCCCTCAGTACTAGGAATAAAGCAGAGTTTACTGCACAGGTCTTTCAGTCCTAATTGCTGTAGGAGCAGGCAGTGGACAGTCCCACTTCCATCCTGTCATCTGAACAAATTCCTTCTTCCCAAGCCAGTAGGGAAAAAAAAACCTGCAAAATCATTTTTTTTTTCCCCATTTCAGGGCTCTCTCTGACTCCTGAGCCTGCACACAGCATCCACGTGCGGCTCCAAGCTGCAAGTCATGGCCACAGCATCCTGCTGCACACTAAGAGCTGCTCTGCCCGCATCCTTAGGAAGGAGCTCCATCTGCTGAGCCAGTGGCCCAGGCTGAAACCCAGGGAGTCGTTTCAGGCTTGTCCCAGGGCTGCGGGGAGTTCATCGGGTATCCCCTGGGCAGCACCGAGCCCATCAGACTCTGTTGCATCAGGATCAGCTCTTGTGAGGAGCTCCAGGGAGTTTTTGACGTGCCTTCCCCTGGGGAAGAAGCAAACCGAGTAGAGAGTGATAAGCACAGGCAAGGGGAAAAAAAAGGTCATCATGTGCTGCAGCTGTAATCGTGTGAGCAGGCTGGAGGACAGTGGAAATATAGGAAAAGGAGAGGGAAAAGGGTGCTCTCTTCTCAGGCTGACAGGTGAAGGAATAAGCCACAAAGGGATCTGTCTCTGAGCTGGGCTTTCTACCACTTAGACCCAGAGTCAATTGGAGGCTCTGCTTGGAGAGGAAGCCCTTGGGAGCTGCCTGCGACAGCAGCAAAGGAAAAAGGCCTCAAGGCTTGAAGGCTTTCACCTACGAGGGGAACCACTCTTGGTTGTTATTTTCGAGTAAGGATGAGCCAGAGACCTACCATGAGCATCAAAAGCTACAGGTAAGTCCTTGAGGGGTGCTTCAGACTCTGCATGTGTTAAGTGAACTGCCTGCCAGGATGAGGGGTGTGGGGTAATTTATCTGATACCTGCTCCTGTGGGACTTCTTGTAGCACTGATGCACCCATAGTGGGAGATGAGTCTCTCAGGGAGGCTGAGGGCATCTGCTCTGGGCTCCCCACAGTCTCAGCCTGCTGCTTACATGGGAGCAGGGCTGCAAGGACCACATCTAACCCAGGCATTTCTGGAGATGCTGCTTTATCTCAAACAAGCTCTATTTCCCAGCCATGGGAGAGTTTTGGTATGTAAAAATGTCTTCTTCCTTCTGCATCCCTTCTTGGGGATACAGGATCTTTACTGCAGTTATTTTCCTATACGTTTGATGCCAAGTGCTTCTCTGTGACCAAAGGTTTCACTGGCCATGGTGGCCAGACCCTTCAGCTTCCCGCAGCATTATCCAGCTTTGACCAGGGCAATGAAAGCCCGTCTTCAAAGTGGACGTGGATGGAGGAACGAATTGTGATTAGTGCCAGCCAGCAGCCAGAGGGATGTGATAGGGGTTTTACCACTGAAACTCAGACTGGTCATAAGCAAGAGAGACTTCCTTGGGTTTTTCAGAAATTACCCAGCATGGCTGAAGCTGATCCTTCCACAAACACTTTGAACCAGGCACCCAGACACAAAAGGCCAGACAGCTGAAAAGAAAGCTAATGAGCACTTGCACCTCTGCCTGATGGGTAATCCAGGGAGAGAGGAAGATTTCATCCCTGAAATACTGAACAGCTGGAGAGCTCCTGAGAGCCCCAGGGACCTGGTGCGAGTTTTGCCATCCCTGTCCTGGGATGACACTGAGGGTACAAGATTGAGCTCAGATTTTAAGCTCAATGTAGAGTCTTGCTGGCTCCAAGACTAGGGTAAAAGCCTGTAATGTTCCTGAGCATCCCTCCGGTTTTAGCCTAGCAAACATTTGGCTCTGGTTGTTTTCCCAGCAGCTGTGTGCCAGAAAGCAATGCCAGTCCCACACCAGACAGGACTGCATTTAGGTGGTTGGTGAGTAATCCCTGTGCCTGAAGATGTCGTGGGTAACCTCATGTCCCTCTCAGGAGATGAAGTTTCTCTTGCTCATCACTTCACTGTGATTAAATTCACGGTGAGCTGCAAGATGAAGAGGAAAAAGCAATGCATCCACCAAACTGACGACGGAGCCAAGAACAAGGCTGCTCCATGGGACTCAGGTCAGCAAAGGCTAACTGGACATGGAAATTACGTGACTGAGAGCCAGCGATTATGGGACTATCCTGCTCCACGTGGGAGTGACCACAGCTGGAAAGTAGCTTGCTGTCTCGTAGAGGCAGCCCACGAAAAACTGTGGAAATTATTTAAAGAAAGCATCCCTACGCAGGAGGCTACACCATGCTGTAAGGAAGCCAATGCACCACAAAAGAATGGGCTCTAAGGCTACAGAAGAATTTTATATGCAAATGCTTTCTTGCATGTATAAGAAATAAGGCCAAAGTGGTGTTCTGAAACCCTAAAAATCTCAGTGGCTGATGTTCAACTGATTCCTTTTTGTCTGTGCTGACACATCACTTTTAGACTGATCACTTTTCTTCAGGGTCTCTGGGTTAGGGTCTCCTCAATCTGGTGCTAGTGGGGGATTTGGTGGCAGCCTGAACATCCTGTATCTGATTAAGGGATTGCCAAAGCCAGAAAAAGAAAAAAGATTTACCTTTGGAAATGGTGTTAATTCGCACCTCTGGATGGAGCAGATCTCTGGGTGGAACAGACCTCTGGTCAAGTGCCCCAGGGCAGGACAGTGGGCAGTAAGGAAAGCAGCCAGGTTCTGTACCAGCCAGAGGTGATGGCACCAAACCCAGGGGACAGCTGTGCCAAGATGCTTTGGAAAACCAGCACACGCCCTCTAGAAGAAAATAGACTTTTCCTTCTTTTCCTTCCTTTCCTTAGGGCCAGAAAGTGAATGTGGCTTAACAGCAAGTGGGAGACATTATTTGGAGCAAGAAGTTAACCTTCAAAAGGTGGAATCACACCCTAGAGAAGAAAACACCTGGATTTCTTAAAGGTTTGCACAGAGTTTAAAAGGCTCCAACAGGAACAGACGAGACTCAGAATAAGAGGGAAGGTCCTGGCAAGGGTAAATATCTGCAAGAAGAAGGGAAGCAGTGGGAATGAGGACATGATTGTTCTCCCCACAGAGGTGACAGGGTCTTGCCCAGGCCAAAATCTGAGCTGCTCTTCATGTAGAGGGAGGAGAGCTGCTGAACACACTGGGTTTGGGAAATCCTGAGATGAAAATGGCAGGAAAAGAGTAGGGCACACACTTACTATTTTCTTAGTTTTCCATTGGCATCCTCTGTGGGTCCCTGCTGGACTCAGACCTGGGGGCAACCTGTAGCCTGACCCTGCATGGCCCTTCCCATCCTAAAATTGCAGCATGGATCCCTGACAGCCCTTTGCCTGGTAGGAGGAGGCCGCCTTCCTCGCACATGCAGTGAAAGGCTTTCTGTGTGTTAAAAAGCAAATACAATCCAGTGGAGTGGGAGAAATCTGGGATTGAGCAGCTCAGAGACAGACTTTATGGCTTTGGGCAGATCACAGCCTCTCTGTGCCTCAGTTTCCCTTGTGTGAAAAGGATGGAAGGGCCAGGAGGAGAAACACAGGAGCTGTAGCAGCTTCCTGGGTCGGAGCAATACCAGGATCCATGGTAGAAGAGCACAGCGACCTTTTCACCAGGATATTCGCTCTCCATCTGATGGGAGACACCTTCACTCTGAGCTCTTCCCTCTCCTGCTCCTCCTGTGGGAAAGACACGCTCGCTCGCCAAACGCAGTGCAGAGTGTTTGCATTTTCAACCCCAGTCATGCAGAGGAGAGTTTAACATTTGTGCTTTTTAAAATTAAAAATGCCAGGTATTTAGTGAAACTTGACACATTCCCGTGGGGAAAAGAAACCTGTAATCTCAAAGAAACCGTCTCTGTGGTATTTCTCTTGAGTGCAGTGCTATGGCCAGGCAGGAGCAACCTTGTCAGGGCAAGAACTTACCCCTGACAAGCGTCCCTTTTTGTTTGGCCATAGGATATCCCTTGCCATATCCGCATCTGTCTGGGAAGAAGCCAGTCTGGTTCAAAGCCAGATCTCCCATTGGAGAGGGGGAAAGCTGGGAGCCATCAGCCCGGGGCTGGGCATGGAGGGAACTGCACCTTTCCAAGGCTCTGACCCCAGCCCATGCCCTTGCACAGGCTGACACTGCGCTGTTTTAATTTGACAGCTTGGCCAAACTTGATTCGAGTGACCCTCAGGGCGAGCACTGGGGCAGACCCACAGCAGGACTCTACTCCTTAGCTTGGAGCTCGGCTCTGCTCACATCACCCTCCACCTCTAAGACCCACCCCCACAGCCAGTTTGCAAGGTTTTATCTCTGCTGTGACCTATAACGGTGCTTAAAGGGGATATTTCTCAGGGGGAATATTTCTCCCTGAAGAGAAAACAACTCTGTGACAGAACGGCCGAGCACAGGGCTTCAGCAGACGGATCCCACGCCCCTCTGGGCACTCCTGACGAACTTTGCCTTTTCTTGCCAGGCCAGCCCTGCATCCTCCTCTGCTCCCAGTCCTGACAAAGGCAGCCCGCCAGCCTGCTTAGCATTCGGCTCTCATCGCTGGGAGCAATCGTGGCTGCTAAGGAGCCCAGATCGGCAGCTGTGAGCATCTCGGTCCAGAGTCCCCCTGCGGTCTTGGCTCATCATATGATTTCTCCTAAGGGATAACTGCTGAGCGGGACCACGTCTCCAAGCTGATTCTTTGCTGATAAGCCGGCTGCCAAGTCTCCAGCACTAAGACAAAAGAGTTTTTCTCTTTCCAGCAGGTTTTTCTGCTGTGAATGACAGAGGAAGGGGGAAAAGCAAGCTGCCGAGCACTCTTCGAGGCAAGAGGCTTCAGGGGCTCCTTCCCTCCTGCTGTGCTGGCAGAAGATGGAGCTTTTCAGGCTGAGTCTGGGCTGTATTTGCCTCCTTCCTTGGCTTGAGGGTAAGTTTCTCCTCCTTCGGGGTAGCTGGAAACTGGGAAGTGAATTGCCTCCCAGGTTTTAACCTACTTTCCTGCAGAAGTGTTGCCTGGGCTGCAAAGCTCTGAACCCACCAGCTGTAAAAGAAGTGCCTGTGGGTGCATTTCAAGGCAGCATTTAAAACTGGATTAAGCACAGGGGTACAGGAGAGTGAGGGACAGGCTGGCAAGGTACTGGGATGGCTTGGCCAGGGACACCATGGCATCATGCTGACTGCTTTTATAAAGTGCTTTCAAACTTCTAAGAGAAGCAGATGAATAAATCTGCTCTGGGGGTGAGGTAGGCACTAACCAACCTCCCAAGAACTATGTTTGCTCACTGCCCCGGCTGCTGCTTCCCAGCAGAGATGAGAGGGCTGAGAGTGTGCTGGTAGCCTGGGAGAGGATGGTGGGAAGGGGAGAAGGACCTTTTTGCATTATTCTTGTTCCTGTGGTGGTCAGCTCGGAACAGGACATGCTGGGGAGCTGTAGTGGCTGCACCACTCATCACTGTGGGGCAAACTTGATAGAGGCTCACGTTAACATTCAGCTGCTTGTTGAGGTCGCTCGAATCCTGTATCCTGCCTGTACACAGTAGGATTTTGATTACAAACAGCCTTGCTTTTGACATGCATGTGTAGATGAGGAAAGCAAAAGTTCTGCCGAGCACCGTCCTGCAGAGTTGGAGCAGTGCTACCCAGGAATGGCTACCTGGGAGCGGTGCTACCTGTGGTCTCGTCCGTCCCATCATGGGCAATAGGTAGCATCTCTTTTCTTTAAAAAAGTTCGAAGCCCCTGAGCTAATAATAAGTAATTCACTTTTTACTATGCCTGAGATGCCAGGTCAAAAGGGACTCATTGAAACAAATCCCTGAAGTGCTTCAAGGCTCATTCAGTCCCTGAAGCTGCAAGGAGGACAGCCCTGCAGTTTTGAGGCTACCTGCTCAGAGCTTTTCAAGCTCCCTAGAGCAGAGGACTACAACTATTTGGGCTGCACAGCTGGGATGTTTATTCCTTGAAGACAAACCTTAGGCTGGCAGCTCTGACCATAATGCCTAGAACAGAATAGACTGTTATTTCAGTTGGAAGTGACCTACAATGATCATCTAGTTCTACTGCCTGACCACTTCAGGGCTGACCAAAAGTTAAAGCGAGTTGTTAAGGGGGTTGTCCAAATGCCTCTGAAACACTGACAGGCTTGGGGCATCCAACACCTCTCTAGGAAGCCTGTTCCAGTGTTTTACCTCCCTCTCAGTAAAGAAATGCTTCCTAATGTCCAGTCAAAACCTCCCCTGGTGCAGCTTTGAACTGTTCCCAGACATCCTGTCACTGGATCCCAGGGAGAAGAGCTCAGCACCTCCATCTCCGCTTCCCCTCCTCAGGTAGTCATAGAGAGCAATGAGGTCCCCCCTCAGTCTCCTTTTCTCCAAACTAGACAAGCCCAGATTCCTTAGCTGCTCCTCCTAGGACACTGTTCCAGCCCTTTGACTTTCCATTCCCTGCTCCACAGCCTCTAAGCGCGTGTTCCCTGGGCTGCTTCGAGCAGCTAGCCCTCAGTTTGCTCTGCACCCAGGTCAAAGGAGGGGTTTGTGCTCCTGCATATTTGACTTTTGCTCCACCTACTGCTGTTTTTTACACCCCAAATCTTGCCAATTAAAGTAAATCCAGTGAATTGAATCTCTCTATTTTTTAAAGCCGGAGGCTGTACTTGTGAGGGGTGAGGATACATCTACATCTTTTAAAAGTTACAGGAGATCTGGTTAGGACGTGGAGGTGACACCATGGTGGAATGCCAGGAGAGCAGAACAGCCTTCAGGGTCTTCTCCAGTGTTAGAAGAAAGTGGTTCTTTACTACTGCCACAGGACAGCAGCCCCATGGCTATGTTTTATTAGTAAATTAAGGGCGATCACAGGACATTTCCACAGGACGTTTATTGTCCTTTCCTGTTAAATGCTTTTTGTGCAATTGCACAGTCAACCACTGCATTTCAGCCAGACCACTCATAAAACCACAACTGCTTTACAATAAAGGAATTCATCTTCCCAATACCCGGCAATGCCTAAAGCAAGCTCAAAGAGCAGAGAGAAAATACGCTCTTGCTTGGGGCTGATATCTCCCTGCAGCAGCCTCTCTGCATCCCATCCTGCCTGCAGCTGCTGAGTTTTAAGGCTGCTGGCAGGTCGGAGATGCTTGCTCTCAACAAAGCTTAAAGGCTTCAGTTTCCTGCTGGAAACTGGAAATCCTGGAATTGCCTAAGCTGGTTCTGTGAGTGGTTTCTTTGGAAAGTCCCTGCAAACAGAGAGGGAGCTGAAGTGTTTTCTTAAGAAGTCAAGCCTAACGGTAACCCAGTGAGGTATGGTGGGTGGTGGGAAGTCGGGCACCAGCAGAATTCGTGAATGTACAAGCAGAAAGAAAACTGCTGCCATAATACCACATTTAATGCTAGCTCTCAATTCTCATGCACTGAGCATGAGGCTGGCAGTGTCTCTGCTTGGCAGCTTGGCCTGATCCCATATCCCGGGGGCCATTCTCCTTCTCCCAAACCCATGTACAGTGCTGGCTGCTCCCTGACCCCTCGCACCTCACTCACCTTAGGCAGCCCTAAGGATCTCACATCTAAGAGGCAGAAAGGACAATGTTATTTGATACTTCTCCTCCCCAATGTACTTTTCCAGCCTCCAACTATTTTCTGCTCAGGGGATTTCCTGACCCTGCTGTATTTAACTCTTCAGTGGCTATCAAATCTCTTCCCTCGGCTTGTGCAGGCTCTCCCTGGCAGCAAGGACACAGAGCTGCTGGGTGCAGACCCCCTCCTGCATGCTGTGAGCCTTCCCTTGGCTCCCTGAGTCCCATCTGGGATCAGTCCTTGACCAGTCAGCTCCTGCCCATCCTCTCCAGACCTCTCTGGATTTTACACACCTCCGTCATATCCCCCCAGGGACTGGTTTGCTCCACATGCATCAGCTTCGTGTTGACTTCACCAGCCTCCCCTGCTTCCCATCATTTGTCAGCATGTCTTTCCATGACAAAACCTTCCTTCCTTTCCTAAGGCTGCTCTGCTGCCTCGGAGCCCTTTGCTGAGATACTTGGTCAAAAGTGGACCTTGCAGTAACATGGAAAGCCATGAAGCCTTCTTGGCAAACCAAAATCAAAATATTCTTAAGAAAGCAGCAATGGCTGGGAAAAAACCACAGCCCAATGTGGTTGCCAGAAGCAACAGCTGGTAACTGCTCTTGGAGATATAGGTTACTGGAAAACAATCTGAGTGCAGACCAAGAAGTATTTGCAATCAGGTGCTTGCACTGACAAGCCATTTGCCAGCTAATTACTGGCAGTTACCAGTAGGCTTTGTTGACTTCTCTATAAAAATGACACAGGTTGATAAGAGCTGATCTGCTGCCTGAAGAGTTGGAAATTGTGCTCACATAAACCCAGAGCTCCCAGTTGCCAGGTAGCTGCTCACCCAGCTCCAGTTCTGCCTGTTCTGCTGGGCCTGGTGGGCAGACACCTGTTTGCTCACCAACAAGGACTCACCAAGATCCATCTAGCATCATCCTCGCCGTAGGGAGCTTGGCCACATCCACTGATCTGTCACGGACATTTCTGTCTCTAGATTTCACATCCACATATGCACAGTTGTAGGCTGACAGAGGACTTGAGTAAAATAAAGCTAATGCTGGTTCCGGTCAACAGCCTCTTTTGCAAAAAAAACCCCACTTAACCTCAGTTCCTGCCGTGCTGGTCTAGGGTATAAATTCAGGCAAAATAGACAACAGAGTGCCAATCTCACTGCTTCCCTGTGCACATCTGGATTTCCTACCTCTGACCTCACACATCTGGATCACCACACCCCTCTTAAAATAGCACATATCTTCCATTTATTTTTAATTTCTTCATCCCAGGGCCCTGGCGTGGCCTCCTGCATGAGCAGCAGAGAGACTTGCTCCCTTGGATGGATATCTTTTCATGAGAATGAGTTATCGCTGGGCTGCATTCAAGCCTGTTCCTGCTGGTTTATTCAAAGTCTTGTTTGTCCATCTATGATAGCATCTCAAGCTTCTTGCTTCAGCTAGATTGCCCATTACATTGTTCCTACATGTGAACTTACAGGGCAACATCTTGCACCGAGCTCCACCTGTGGGGGGAACCCTCCTGCCTTCACTGGGAGCTCCCCTCTTCTGCTACTGCATCTTCTTTTTTCTATCTGGTCCTGAACCTTTACAGGAGGTGGAAACAGCCTGCTGGGCCCAGGGCAGCTCAGAAACAGCTTCCATACTGTTCAGGAGAGGCATCATGCCAGGTTACGATAACTTCAGGCCATTGCAGAGAATTGTTCCTCCTGCTATGGCTAGCCATGTGAAAATCTCTTCTGCCTTCATCCAATGTCCTTCTATACTGCTTGGATTTGTAGATGTGCTACAAGAGCCCCACTCTACATTTATCCCTGAATTTGAATTCTGGTAAGGGATCCGGAGAGAAGAGGGTGGTAGCTCTGCATTACTAGTGTGAGGCGCAGAAGCAAGGGCAGGAGGTCAGGGGAGGTTAAATACTGTGCTTGCCTGAAGGGACAAGGTCCCATAAGCAGTACCAGGGTAGGAAGTGGTGTTGTCCCCATCACCACTATGTCTGAACACCTAAAGATGGCTTTCCTTACATTCTCTGGTTAATTTTTCTTCTTTTGGGCTGGGGCCATTTCTGGTAGGAGCTGTTTTTAAAGATAGGGCAGACCCCAAATTGTTGTCAGGGCAACTTGAGAAGATGGGAGTCCTCCAAACCCTTTCCCACCTGTTGCCCCTTGAATTGCAGCAACAGTCCAACAAGAGGACTCTAAGTTCTGGGAGAGCTGATATTCAGGGGGAGTTATGCAAGGAGGAAAACGTGTGTAATGCATATGAGGACAGTGTGGCCAGTCTCCATTGATGCATGTTCCACAGAGAAGATATAACTACCTGCAGCGGTGAACAGTGGAGGCAGATTAAGCTGAGCAGGAAACTCTGTGGCTTGTCTCACCATAACTCAGACTATAGCACTGCTGGCTCCAAGGCTTCTCAGCCACAGCACGTGTACACCTCGTGCTGTGCTCATTTTGGGTGGGAACAGCAGAAACAGCTTGGACACATTTCTCCAAGTCACTGTTGCCACAGCCTGGGTGACTGGGTGAATTGGGATGAGCCGCTGTTGTACGGTGGTACCCAAGAAGAGCTTGGAGCTACGTTTGGGTGCTCTTCTGGGTCACGGGATGTTTCCACAAAGCAGTCCCTAAGAGAGGTGCTGTTGGTGGCTGCAGATGGATGCATGCCCTGAAGGACAGGTAGAGGCAGGAAAAGGTAAATTCCTGACTGTGACTCAGAGGTTATCTTCTCCTTACAGAAAACACCTACTTGGCAAGAGAAATTGAGATAATAAAGGATTTTTCAAAAAGCAAGGAACCCCAAAGGGGAGGGAGAAAGAAGCCAAAGCCAATGCTGAGGTTCCCAGGTGACCTGGAGTGTTTGGGGAACCTGTGCTTGCTCAGCTCTGACTTACCGCTTCCCTACGCAGAGCCTTTAAATGGAGCAACCCATCCCCAAACAATATGCAAAATGGCTTTGTCACTGCTTAGAAACAGCAGAAAATTTCCCAGTCAAACTGGGATTACGGGTAACTACGGCTTTCTTGATGGCATTACCTTAATTAGGAACATTGCATAGTTTTTGCTTCTAATCCTACAAGGAACAGCATGTACCATAGGTGGCTGCGCTGCAGAGAGGCAGAGGACTATATTTGCTTGCTGTTTTTTCTTGTAACCAGACAGAGTGGCTGTATCATAGGACAAACAAGCTGGCATCAAATGCCTTTGCTAGAAATTGTTTATTTTGTTCCTAAAAATACAAAGAGGCCAAAATGTTCAAGCTTGAGCAGCTCAAAGCAGGCATCTACTCAGGCTCTCTGGGTAAGGCTCACATTTTCCAGACACGCTGAATCCCCTCCCCAGGGAGTACACTGGATGCTCAGCTTGGTCCAGGTTAACATTCCCAAAATCTTAGGGCTGATGGCCTTATTTGCAAGGCTGCTGGAGAGTGGGACTTGGCAATGTTGGGGGAAAAAAAGTCATTTTGCTTCCTGAGTAAGGATTCTTGGTGTCTGATGAGCATCCCAAGTTAAAAATGCTCCAGCTTTATTTCTGGATCTGCCCCTTATGACTGTATGGGGCATGTGCAATGATTGCTGCCAGTTACCTGTACCTAACTCTAAGTTGCTCACTTAGATAGCAACACCTCAGTGTCAGGAAAGCAATAACGTATAGATAGCGGACAGTGAATCTGTGTGATGGACACAGGCTCACATCTTGGCAAGGATGGCACAAAACATCACAAGGAAAATCCTGTTCTTGATAGCCAACCTTACCAAGAGGCAGCACTGTTGGCAGGGAAGACACTCGGACCACAGTTTGGAGCAGAAGGATTATGGCCCCAGCTTTGCTGCCACCCTCCCATGTAATGTTGAACCAAGCCAAGTTTGGCTAGACCTCTGTTCCCAAGCTGTAAAGTGGTGGTTATTCTTTTGGACCTGAGATACAGTGTGAAAATAAAAATCTATTAACAATTTGGTGTCATACGCTGCTGAGGAGCTATACAAACCTCAAAGGAAAGCACTTCACTTGCAGTGTTGAGCTTCCTGGACCTTCAGTGAGGTAAGTCCCTGAAAACCGAGACCTCTGTAAAACCAAGAAAGCTGGTAGAAAGGGGTTGCTCTAAAGTGCAAAAGGCTGGACGTGAGGACACATGATGCTTGCTGCTAATGTGTAGGTTACACAGCAGTTCTTTAGAGGTGAACGTATACGATCGGGGACTCTCTACAGAGAACAAAACACAAATCTGCTGACTGAGTTAAGCAGCAATACTCTTCAAAAGTTTTAAAAATTAAACTTTCAATTCCCAACCAAGGGAAAACAAAAAAAAAAAAACCCCAGAGATCATGGCATGTTTAATAACAAAACCCATAACAAAACATATTGAGGAGCAATCTAGAGAGAGTACAAAAAATTACTACTAGAAAATTTCAATTGCATCTGCAGTAGGAACTCAGTGGGTGTAAGAAGGACAATAACTAACTGATGTAGATGTAGGAAGGACAACAAAGGCAAGGCAGAGCTGAAAGGCAGAATGGCTTATTGGGGCTGCTGCTCACTTCAGACATGGTCAGGGAGGTCCTCACACAGCAGCCACTCTCTGCAGTCTGAAGAATGCTACCAAACAAAATTATCAACAAAGGAAATTTTAGGGAAAAAAAAAAGGTAAGTAATCTGTAGCAAATGACCAGCCCAGATGGCATTCACACTGAGTTACAGGAAAGTAAAGATGCCATTTTTTTAAACTTCTAAGGAGTATGTAAACTATTACCTAAAGCAGCCACAGCACCAAAGGACTGTGTTACAGCAGTTATGTCCATCTTAAGAGAGATCCTTGCACAGCTGGGGAAACACAGGTCACTTGGTTTGATTTCAGCACCAGGCAAGTCAGTAGAAACAAAGGACAGAGTTGGCAGACACACAGATAAATATAAGAAAAGCCAACAGAGCTTTTGTAGTGGGAATGCCTGATGGCATCAATGAGTGTATAAACGTGGTGAGCTGATCTAGACCTTGTGCTTACATTTGCAATAGGCTTTTGGAAAGATTCTTCCACCAAGGCCCTTAAGGAACATGATTCTCATGGAATAGGAGAGAGATTTCACTCATAGGCTGGAAAAAAGGGGTGGAATTTGCTGACAGTGATCACAGCAAAGTGAAGGTATCAGCAGGTGCCAACAAACATCAGTGCTTTCAACACAGTGATCTTGGAAAAGCAGTGAATAATGAAGTAATAAAATTTGCTGATGGCACAAAACTGCACAGAATAATCAAAACTGAAGTTGACTGTGTGTCGTAGTTCAGCTTCAGTTTTGAAGTTCCACCTCTTTTTTCCAGCCTATGGGTGAAATCCATAGTGGTTTTTTTTTCCCGTGTACACTGCACCCATTTTGTTGCTTAATCAGTATCCTGAGCTCCTTCTGCAGCTTTGCACAGTGTCGTGATCAGAAGCTGCAGAAGGAGCTCAGGATACTGATTAAGCAACAAAATGGGTTTTGAACTTCAGAGTTGAAAAATACAATGCAGTGTACACGGGGGGGGGGGGGGGGGGGGAACACTTTAACCATAAATACCCAACAATAATCTCTTAATGAGGTGATACATTTTAGGAAGGAGGCACTGGCATCTTTGTTGTCTTGAGTGAGCTTTTTACCTGTCTGATTTTACCCTCTTCCCCTATTAATTAGCCAATGCTAATGCCCAGTGCTGGAGACAGGATACTGGGGTGAAGAGACATTTTGCGGCTCTCAGATCATTACTTTGCTTCATCTTAATTGGCAGAAACTCTTTTCCAAAGAGGCGAGAATCCTGGATTCTAGGTCCCAGGAAAAAAAAAAAAAGCATGGTGGGAGGATTGTATTAATCCCTTTGGATTTTCTAAAGATTATGGGACATTATATATGAGACGTTTCTCCTGCCTTTGGAAGCTGGCAGAAACTCAAGCCCAAGGTGCACTAAACATCTTCCTTCCACCCAGCCCTCAACAAGGGGTAAAGAGGATGGGACTCACCAGCTGTCCACACATCCTCCAGAAATTTAATTTCCACGAGTTTGGCAGAAATTGCCAAGATTGGTGGCTATCACAGGTTCACAAAACTCAATATCCCAGTGCAGACACATCCATCCTCATGTCAGAGCCCGCGCAAGAGTCGTACTGTGGTTTCTGGCTGCCTCTCCCCACGCATTCAAGCTGAGGAGAAAGTCCTGAATTCTTTCTGATTTAACAACCCCCAGGCACTATTAATCTAGCAGACCCCCAGAATTTCCTGAGAGAAAACATAATCGCTCTTTAAAGCTATTGTTCATACCCTTGGTATTTTGTTCCGGCTTCTGTTTACACTGTCATTAATTTTTTTGAGGCACTGAGCCAAATACTTGCTGCCAGGGAAAAGTATTGTTCCTTGCTTTGGGAGGGGAAGCTCTGCAGAAGCAGTTGTTTAGATAAACATCAGTGTTCTTGTTTAACATACCTTTTCAGCCTCCTCTCACTCTTTATGGTCAATACTGTGTGCTGATGGGGCTTTTATAACTTTGACTCCTGGGGAAAAAAGGAAAAAAAAGTCAGTGCAAAAGCTGGGAATTAACATGTGTTAATTGTAACTGAAATGAAAAGATTTCTCAGAATGTGCAGAAACTTGAAACTTTTCTTTCTACCCCTCTGTCTTAGGCATAAATTCACAGCAGAAGGTACACCTGCGTCGGTGACAGATGGTTTAGCATTTAACATTTTGCTCAGGATGTTCACAGTTCACACCACATGATTTTGTGCTGAAAACGGGGGCAATTGTCCAGCTAACAGGATGATATCCATCCCAAATTATCAGAGATGTTGGGAACCATTGCTATTAAAAGAAATGAGCAATTACAGAAATTGCTTCAAATTGTGTGTCTGTTGTGCGCCAGCTGTAATGTCTCTGTCTTACAAAGGGATGCTTAAAAATGGTACCTTCCTGCCTGGCGAGCACAGACAAATGTCAGGTGTGCTAAATCCAAGTTCATTTCAATGCTTACGTGAGCTGTGCCAGCCACGTACTACCAGAGTTCCAATGGGGTATGCTTTTATCCCAGCATTGCTTTAATATCACCAGAAGACACATAATGGAGACAGTAGCCCCAGATAGCCTAACTGGCCCCAGATGAATAGCAACTAG
Source organism: Chlamydotis macqueenii (assembly GCF_036417535.1). NCBI lineage: Eukaryota > Metazoa > Chordata > Aves > Otidiformes > Otididae > Chlamydotis > Chlamydotis macqueenii. The sequence continues at coordinate 8,343,288 of NC_141593.1, read as the reverse complement.
GGAATTCAGGGTTTCAGTTGCTTTTCTTCATATGAAAAATTTATTTATTTGATCCAGATAAGGGCAAAAAACCCAAACCACCCAATTATTTTGGAGGGAGGGAAGGATGGATACCTATTTAAAGCTATAACCAGTTGAAATATCAAATTAAATATATATAGGCTGATATTTCATGAAAGTACCTCTTTTGAAAGATGGTGAGTTTTTCCCCATTAGTTACATGGGTAACTTATGGCACTGTTTTTTCTCTCTAGTATTGCTCCTGGCTATTTGCACAGCCTATATTTTAAATAAATATCATTCTGGGGAATTTGGAAGTTGGGGCAACTGTTTATCTAGGCACGCCCATCCAGGAACAGACTGGTGGGTTATGTCTTCCCGTCCCCAGAGTGTTTCCAGTGTCTGGTGCTCAGAAAACGCATTTGCCCCAGACATGCACAGTACTAAACCGTGCTCTGATTGTACCGCAGTAGCAGAGGGACAAGGCTTCCTCATAAGGAACACCCGGCTGGAAAAGTGCATTCGTATCTCCCACCACGAGACCAACGGCATCAGCCTGACTGACTGCAAGGTGCACTCGCAGCAGCAGTGGAGCTGGGACCCTGCCACCAGGACCATTGTCAGCCTTCAAACGAAGCAGTGCTTGTCAGCCTACAAGACGCGGGAGTATGCCCTGGTCAGGCTGGAGCCCTGCGGTGACTGGGAACGCCAAGCGTGGTCCTGCAGCAAGAAGGGACACTTGACTCTGCAGAGCATGGGCTTCCACCTCAGCACCAAGGAAGGAGGCCACAAGGTCTTTATCTCAAGGGAGAAGGACAAATTCAGCAGATGGAAGACTTTAGCGGATGAAACCATCTGTGCTGCTCCCCAGACAGCAGCTCCGAGGCCCAGCAAACCAACGCAACAAGCTGTAGACACGCGGGTGTGGAGCTATGAAAGTAAGATGAGGTAGATTTAGCACCAGATAACATCTAACCTTAGGTGTCATCCAAGCCACCTAACTCCAGGCTTGCATCTGTCATTTTAACTCATGGTCACTTTGGCCCCATCCGGAGAGATACCAAATGGCTCCAAGTCAGCTCAAGTACTTGGTACCACCAGTTTCCAGTAGTTCCTCTTCAAAGTTTTACAGAAAGCCCCTAACACCTTACAGGATGAGGTGTCTAAACCCCAGATGCATTTCCGGTGACAGGCAAAAGTATTTCAGAAAGTACATGTGAACAATGCCCAGAGCTAAGAGAGCCTCACAAGTCCAAAACAACCAAGGAAGCCCCATAAAATCAGACGCTTAAGATTCTGAAGGTGCTTTTGGTACTTTGCAGTTTGGGATGTCATTTTTGGTAACAAGAAATCTGGAGGCAGCTGAAAACCTCTTTTGAACTTGTATGAATTATTGAGAAGCAGCTATATTTGAAATGAGAAATTGTTGCTTCAGTTTCTAAGCAACACGTTACAGTTATCTCCTGCCAGATCCCAACAGTGAACCCATCGCTAACGAAACCACAGTTCTAACCTTCATCTCATGCTTTCATGATCCTTAAAAGTGAACCTTGCTCCTCGTGCCTGATGTAATCACAAAGAGACTAGTGAACACAGCAAGTGGTGGGAGGTAGTTAAAGTGCTGCCCTCCCTTTGCATTAAGAAAACCTAGAACACAACATAAAAAAATTATTAAAAATCTGGTTTATATTACCAATTTCATGGTCTTGACTTCTGCTAAAAAGAATCTAATCTCTGCCTTCATGAGTGTTCACTATCCTCTGTCTAGACTGGACACAAAAAGGGCAGAAACCCTGGTCCTGTCATGGGTTCAGGTGTTGGACACTAGAATAACAGACACCAGGAATGGTCATTGCACCAAGATGTGACTGTCATTTGTCAGATGGCCAGTGAAGCCCATTGCTGACCACTGATACTTCATGGTCCAGTCTGTTTGCCTCTTTCATTAAGTTACTTATCAAAAGAAGGTGGTTTCAGGACTTTTCTTGTGAAGTTGCGTGCAGAACTGAGACCTGAAAATCACACCCAATTCCTCCTTTTATCCTCTCCTCATCTCCCTTCTTCCACTCCAGGGACCAGAAAAGAGATGGCGTTCATAATTTTTTTTTCTGTTTGTCCACTCCGTAGGTGATGAGGTTCTCAGCCTTCCTCAGGGGAAATTATTTCCGTTACATGAGGCTATTCCTGACCTTAAGGCTTGATGGCTCCAGTGAGATTTTCAGCTTTGCAGAAATGAGTAAAGAGAAAATGTGATGAATCTGGTTGACATAAACAGATAGATTACGAGTATAACCTTTTGACAAAAAGAGGCTATATCTAATTGAAAAGAAAAAGAGATACAATAGCTTTCTTGGCTGTCATGTACAGATAAGATGGCCTTTTTACTGAGGTTCTTAATTAGACAACTAGAAGGCTAACATGTAATTATCACAGGCCAGTAGTCACAAGTGTTACTGTTTGTTTAATATGAAGGTAAATACAGCCAATACAAATTAGACACCATAATAAGCTAGTTAAATATAGGCTAGGAAACGCGTGGAACATTTACGATATGGGAAAAAGGCATGTGAAAAGGGCGTTTGCATTCCCCAAGGCAATGTTCCTGGCAGCCCAGGGCTGCCTTAGAGCCAGGCTCCCCAAATAAGGCTGCAAGGGTAAACACAGACCATGCTTTGAATCAGGTTGTGCCAGTTAGTGTGTCTTGTGCAAACTAGTAATTTTCCTATCAACCCCATGGTTCAGAGTCTACTGGAGGAAGACTCTGACTGCTCAGTAACAACATCCAAGCCCTGTGTTTTTGTTTAGGCCTTTCTTACCCAAGTTTCAGCTGGTGTCAACAGGTAACTTTCACTTCAGCGGGTTATTTGCTCAATAAATTACACCCGTGTACCCACAGATGCTCATGCCACAGGAAGGGATGAGGCTGGGATAAGTAGCAGGGAACTCTGCAGATTTCTTGATCTTGCCACATGCATCAGTGCAGGAGAGGGGTGACTATTGCTGCCACAAGATTTCCCACAACCTCCCTTCCAGCTGTAGTTGTTGCCCCACACATTCTACTTCTGCTCTAAGACTGGCAAGGCAAAGGACGCCACTGAGCCTTGCAAGAGATATGGACTATTTACCACCATCTTTATTTACCACCATTTTTCTTCATTCGCTGCATTGGTAATACCTGTGATGCTTAGCTACGGTCCTGCTTCTCTCTTCCTTACAGCTCATCCTTTAACAGCCAGTGTTGCACTATACTTTTTAGACAAATAACTTTTTTTTGTTACCACCAGAAAACAAGCTCTGCTTTGGCTGTGGATTCAGTCTTAAGAGGTCCATTTCATCTTTGAAATCTGTAAGAACTGAAGGCCTCTGATGCACAGGAGGAGGTGACTGCTGCTGCACCACATCCTGTTTGCCTTGCAGGATAGAGGACTAACATGGCAGGGCTGGGACCCCTTCCCTTGCCAGGCACCGAGTGCATCCAGGTTTCTGTACAAAACATAAATGATAATAACATCTTTGCTTTATTTCCTTCCAAGCTAAAACCATTGATTCATCAAAGATTGATGCTGTGGACAGAGAATCTTCTGTGGGTTTGACTGACCCACCTCTGGCTAACAGATTTAACAGCACAGTGTCTCCAGTGAAGACCAAACAGGCATACCTCCCAGCAAACGAGGGTGAGCACTTTTCTGCATGCGTTTGGGAGAACAGCAGGAAGGAAAGTGTGGGTGGCATCTAGAAATTACTGAAGTATTTTCAGGGGTGGTAAGTACCCGAGTACTTCTGAAACACTTCCATGTGCACCACTGGCTGGTTCAAGACTCGGATCTTGCACAGCATGTTGAGATGTTTGCCTTGGCAAACAGAGATACGGTCATAGTCTTTAACCTGGAGGCACAGCCATCAGATGTTCTAGGAGCAAAAAATATCTGTGGCTGAGGAATAAGAAAGTTCCCTTTTCCCTTCCAACTCCATACAAAGGGGATTTGTGGTTACAGTGCAGCCCCAGGAGGAAGCTGGAGCTTCCCCAGGAGGAAGCTGGAGCTTCCCCCAGTCCAACAGTGGAAGCTGCTAATCGGAGTCTCTCTGCTTCTTCCCCTAGATGTGTCCCACAATCACTCTAAAAAGCACCATGGAAATCGAGGGAAAAACGCTGGGGCCAGGCTTGCAGGTAGGTTCAGGCATCAGCCTGAGGAGCAAAAGACCAGGTGGATGAAGGTTCATCTGTGCTCCTCACCTTCCATCAACACAGTTACATTACCCTGGGTCCTGCTGAGGATGCTCAGTAGGGAACGAGGCCATCAAATTCCCTGTCAGAAAAATTCCTTTTAAAGGTTAAACAAATCTCCCCAGGCTTGGAGTACAAAAGTGAGTAAAACATGTAAATGCTTTGTCTCGGCTCACCAGGAAAAATATTTACCCACTAGCACTGACGCCTTCCCCCAGCCCCTCTCATTTTGTATCAGAGCTGCAGAGCAGAGAAGCATGAATAGTTACTGTCTTCATAGCAAGAAAGGAAACCTTTTTGTGGCCATTTTCAACAGAGGGGCGCTGTGCAGTGTAAAGCAGCTGTAAGGTGCTGATCTCATAGACAAAGCAGTTCTCCCACTATCTGATAGTCTTCAGGGACATTACAGACGGTTTCTGTGGCAATCATGGCTATTGCGTAACAACAGGGATAGGTACAGCAAAGGCATGATTGTTTTCCATTATATCCCTTCAGGCACCAACTGGAAGACGGCCATGCTGGTCCTCAGCCCTTTGGCATTCATACTGGGATTAATAATACTGACACTCAATGTTCATTACAACAAGTAAGTGAGATTCAGGTTCATTTGGTTTGCCACTTTCCTGTCCAGCACTTCACAACAGAACCCTTGATCGTGGTACCCTTCCCAATCCCACACCTGAAGTGTCAGGCTCTGAGCAGATGAGTCTGCTCACCCATGACGTTACCCTTGAGGATTTCTCCTCTGCCACCGTTTCTCCCTCCCACTCACTATCCCATCCAAATGCAGCCGCTGATGTTGGCTCCTTCTCCCTTGCACACCTTGTGCCACCCCTGAAGGTTTAGGGAATTTAGGCACTACAGTTGGTGATCCAGTTCACATGATGCAGTTATGTACCCTCTTCTCTCTCCTCCTAGGAAGAAGAAAATCCTCTCTGCTCTGAAGAGCTCCCCAGCCAACAGCAGCAGAACTGACTTACGGGAGGCATCTCCCTTACAAAGAAGTCCCCAGCCGTACCGTCCACCATCTCGCTCCCCTTCCTTGAGGCGTGGAGAGATACTCATTGAGTGGAAAGATGGGACTGTCACTCCTCTTTTTGACAATGCAAATTACCAAATGGACTAGCTCTGAAATAATGGAGCTGTTTTTCCACCCTGTGTCACTCTTCTCACCAGGAAGAGTGACACCATAGCCAATCTCCTCCCCAGCCTTGCTGTTCTGACAGGGAGTTGTAAGCACTGTTTGGGTTTTTTTTTTTTTTAAACACTTGAGAACAATCTCCTTGCACAGCACGAGGTTGAAGCAAGCAGAGCAGATTGTTTGATTTGTATAGGCACACGCTGCTTGGCTCTTCCAGAGCTGATTTAACCCGTAACAAAACCCAGACTTAGCTAAATGAAGCTCTCGCCAGCTGCAACTGTTCATTGCCCTGAAACTCTAGAGTTACTGAGCTTATGACAAAGTAAATTCTTGGAAACAAGATGTAAGGTGAAAAACAAAAGTCCTGATAATCCTTGAATCCTTTTTAAGATAAAACTAGTTGCCAACAGACACAGAAGGCTGTCAGTTACTTTGTCAATGCGAGAATATAACTAATAAGCACTGCCTTCAGGACTCAAAAGATTAAAGACTCTCCTCCAAATATTTGCCAAAATACTCCCCCCACTAAGTTATCAATTAAGTAACAGCAAGTCATTTTTCCAACTTAAAAAGTAGCACTCCATGGTCCTCTCTGCATCACTGCAACAGTCCTGCTGAGAGAGTATGCAATGTCTCAAACACACATTCTTTTTCTTTATGGAGAATGACAAGTAACATCAGTGATGCTTGTCAGGGGATATTACATTATCCAGCTGTTTTATACCAGCTTCAGACTCTGATTTCCTATAGTCCTATGGAACAATCAATGAACAGATAGACTGCTCCCATCTAGAGCAGGCTTTTTTTTTTTCTATAAAGGAGTAAGTCACTTTTTTCAGCCTTTACACTCCTTGTTTGAGCATAATTACCTGTGACTGTCACACTCAATCCTCATCTTTTTTTCAGTGAAACTTGAAATGTCTTAGTGCTTTCCTAATATTAATGAATTTATGCTTTTCTTTTCTCTGATCTTGTGATGATGTAAACATTAATCATGGCTATAAATCAAGAATTATTTGGAGAAAGAAATACTAACACCAGGAAATTACAAGTATGAGCTGCCTCAGTGTATTTGTTCAGCAGTGCAAGGGAAATGATATCCTAACCTCTTACTCGGACTTAAACAATGCTTTTCACTTTACCTAAATTAAGTTATTGGGCTATTCCTGTGGAGCTTGGACTTCTCTTGAGTTTTATTTTACTTAACCTAAGGCAAAGTAAGGTCTCTAGGGAATTTAAATTCTCTGGTTTTTTTTTTTTTTTAATTTTTCTTTTAAACTTGGATCCGCAGCATGGTAAAAAGTTAACTGCCACAAGATATTATTACGACCAAGAACTTAGCTGGTCTCAAGACAGAAAATATAAACCTTATTGGTTGAGGGCATAAAAATCATAGAGGTCAGAAATAAATGTTTGCCCCAGGCAGATTATTCCATAATTACTTACTGGAGGGTTTCCCACACACTCCTCGGGAAAGTGGCTTACTACTAGCCACGGGCAGTGGCACTCTTTCTTCACCAGTGAGCAGCAAACACAAACAACAGCATCAGAATTAAATTCTAACTTTCCAATGTTTCCACTTTAAAACAAATCCAAAGACCTTTGGGTCAAGCTTCCAAATGCGTAAGCATCATTTTACACACAAAATTTACGTACATTCTGTACGTAAGTCGCTCAAAATGCATTCACAATGCCTCACCAGTTATCACAGTTACATCCCTTGTACCTTTTTCTACCACAATTAAGATGCTCGCCTTTGAAATGTTGTCCGAGGAGCACATCACTTCACAGTGCATAGCACTTGTTACTCTCCGAAACCTTGACACACTTTGGGAACATGATGTAGGCAGTGTCATCAAAATGCAGATACTTGGAGTTCAGCTAATGCTGTGCTTTCCAAAGCAGTAAGCACTTACGTTCATTACTGCTGAATGGGAAGAACAGATGACTTGTTAATGACTCTCTATAATTCATACTTAATATGCTAATTTTGCTCATAAACATGAAGGCAATAACACCATTGTTTACATAGCACGGATTAAACGGTAGCTCAAACAATAATATAAAAATAAGACTGTGAAGCAGCACTGGCTTTTAACTATTTTTCTTCCACTCCCTTTTACTAGTTGTTATCTTTTAGTCATTTCTCATTGGTTTACCAACATTAGATGCTAGAGACAAATTTTCCAAGGTACAGATAGAGGAGCTGAAGGTGCAAGTCTTCATCACAACAGGTTTTTAAAAGCATGTCGGCCAAAGTACATCAGGAAAGACTTCAAAATAGCTCATTTTGCCTTGGGGCTGGACCAGATGACAGTGGGAGACACTTACCATCCTCTGCTTCTAAAGCTAGCTGACACTCAGAGCAAGTGCACCTGTGTGCTCTTCACTCTCTGCCATCACCTGAATGCAATGCTTTTAAACAGTGTTCATAATCAAAATAAAACTGTAAAGTGGAGAAAACTTAAATTGTTTATGTATGTGTATATATATTAAAAGCTCCTTTACAGTGCATCCCTGTGTGTGTGTATATATATATATATATATACACACACACAAAAAAAATTATGCACTATAAGGGGGCTTTTATAAACCACTCTACAGGAAGATAACAGAGTGATGAGCAAGACACCAACGTCACAGCGGTAATAACATTATTAATGTATGCTGCACCAAAGGATTAGTGCTGCATAACTGCACAGTAACATGATACTAAACTGCCGCCCATATTTTTCAGCCCAGTTATGCTGCATCTCTGGTATCACAGGTCTTCTCCAGGGCTGATGTGATGCTGATGACCCTCGTCTCACTCCTGCAGGAAGGAGGAAGACAAAGCGGAAGCAGAACCCACTTTCTCATATGCTTATTTGCTTTGCGAGGTCCAAGTGCCTAAGCAGCAAAGGCTAGAGGAAACCTAGGGAAGAAGGGACATTTGTTATCCTCCAAAGTTCCTTGGAATTCAGAAAACCTCATGCCTCATCCAAAAATGTTAATAATGCCATCATGCTTTTTTGGTATTTATGTAACAAAACATCCAAAAGATTATGAGTAATTTTTATAAACTGAACACATACAATCATACAGAGCGCTAACAATCTCAGCTCCCACCAATGTCAACAACAAAAGAGAGGTCCACAGGAAAGCTGGTGCAGGCAAGCTCATCTGTACCACCACAGGCTACTGCAATCACCTGGCTCCAGTATCTACAGCACAGCACGCGGCCCTGCTGCCCACACATAGGTGCAGGCTGCAGCCACAGAAACACAGATGCCATCAAACAGACACAAGATTGCACATTACCTTAGATATTCTGCGCAGAAAATGGTATATTATGCAGATAGATTTCCCTTTCCCAACCCCCTGCATAAAGTACGGCCAATGTGTCCATTAAAAAGAAAAAGGAGAAGAGAGGCAAAAAAACCTTCAAGTTTACCATTTAAATACTGTACATCAACTGTTTACTAAGGCTCTTTGGATGGAAAATGTTTTCATAACAGTACATCAGTGATGTACATAAATTCACGATACAAACAAACAAGACCTGAAATGATTTGACAAGTTATCACAGCATACCAGTGGAGGAGTTGGGAACAGAAATACTGCTTCTCCACTTGAAATGCAAGGTGCAACTTCGGCAGTAAACATTTTGTTATTAAAAAAATCTCCATATGCTCATTTTCTCAGCCCTGTAGTTCTACATCAGCAAGTCAAGAAATAGAGTGTTTGATTTTTGAAAAAGATGTGTGCTTGTTCAGCACTTCAAGGGGAAAAAAGAGAAAAAAAAAAAAGATAAAAGGAGACAGGGACAGAGGAAGTCTTTGTTAGCTCTGGGTTTCAGTTCAGACATCTCTGGCTCACGGTTCAATCAGACTACGCTTTTTTTGCATCAGCTAGGGGAGGCAAAAGTATGAGCTATTTAAAAGCTCTTCACTGAATTAGTACAGATTTAAAAAAGAAATCTACTTTTCTGCAGCCATGTAGTTCTTCTCCTGGTTTAAAAAAAAAAAAAAATAATAAAAGCAGGCCATGGCCACACGTCTTAAAAATTCCCCTTATTCTTTCACAAACTTATTTATTCTTTGGAGCAGAGAAACTGATGCACTTCTTTCAGTGTACTTTGCATGTCTTCATACTCTGCAAATTTGCAAGCATCCTCCAGTTTCAGCCATCGGAAAGCCTGGTGCTCCTCCGAGAGCTTGATTTCTGTGTTACAGTCCTTCATTTCTGCCAGCCAGTAAATGACAGTCTTAGGTTTGCCACGGACAGGATAGTGCAGTTCTTTCTTGTACCCCTCGATGAGGGTGAGCTGACTGGCCTGAAGACCAGCCTCTTCCTGCGTTTCCCGGAAGGCTGTCTGCAGGTCATCCTCTCCTGGATCCACATGGCCTGTCAAGAAGGTGAAAAACTAAGTTTGAGAAGGAAACTCTGATTTTGCTTATCCAGCTGACAATTAGGAAATACTGGGAGACAGAGATGAGAGTACACTGTAGCTGATACAGAATCAAATGGAAACTGGAGAATAGAGATTGCTTTTCTGACTCTTACGACTTGATTTGCTTTGTCTTGTGACTTTTAGAGAATCCTAGAGAATCTTAGAGAATCCTAGAATGGTTTGGGTTGGAGGGGACCTTCAAAGGCCATCCAGTCCAACCCCCCTGCAAGGACCAGGGACATCTCCAACCAGATCAGGTTGCTCAGAGCCCCATCCAACCTGGCCTGCAATGTTTCCAAGGATGGGGCATCAACCACCCTTCTGGGCAACCTGTGCCAGTGTTCCACCACCTTCACTGTAAAAATTTTTTTCCTAATATCCAATCTAAATCTACCTCCCTCTATTTTTAAGCCGTTAGCCCTTGTCCTGGCACATCAGGCCCTACTGAAGCATTTTCCCCTATCCTTCCTGTAGGCCCCCTTTAGGTACTGGAAGGCTGCTATAAGATCTCCCCAGAGCCACCTTCTTATCAATGCTGAACAGCCCCAACACTCTCAGCCTGTCCTCATAGGAAAGGTGCTCCAGCCCTATGATCACCTTCATGGGCTCCTCTGGACCCTCTCCAACTGGTCCATGTCCTTCTTATGTTAGGGGCTCCAGAACTGGACACAGTACTCCAGGTGGGGTCTCACCAGAGTGGAATAGAGGGGCAGAATCCCCTCTCTCAACCTGCTGGCCACGCTCCTGTTGGTGCAGCCCAGGATGTGGTTGGCCTTCTGGGCCGCAAGGGCACATTGCTGGCTCATGTTAAGCTTCTCATCCACCAGCACTCCCAAGTCCTTCTCCTCAGGGCTGCTCTCAATCCATTCTCTGCCCAGCCTGGATTTATGCCTGGGATTGCCTTGACCCAGGTGCAGGACCTTGCACTTGGCCTGGTTGAACTTCATGAGGTTGGCATGGGCCCACCTCTCGAGCCTGTCAAGGTCCCTCTGGATGGCATCCCTTCCCTCCTGTGTGTTGACCACACCACACAGCTTGGTGTTGTCAGCAAACTTGCTGAGGGTGAACTCGATCCCACTTTTCATGTCGCCGACAAAGATGCTGAACAGGGCCAGGCCCAATACCGACACCTGAGGAACACCATTCATCACTGGTCTCCACTTGGACATTGAACCATTGACTACTGCTCTCTGAGTGCAGCCATCAAGCGAATTCCCTATCCACCAAGTGGTCCATCCATCAAACCCATGTCTCTCCAGTTTACAGAGAAGGATTTCGTGTGGAACAGCGTCAAATGCCTCGCAGATGTTAATGTGGATGACATCAGTTCCTTGTCCCTTGTCCACCAATGCTGAAACCCCCTCACAGAAGGCCACCATATTGGTCAGGCACAATTTGCCCTTAGTGAAGCCGGCTGTCACCAATCACCTTCTGAAACTCCTAGTGGCCTCTCAGCACTAGACATCTTTTCTTCCCAGTCCTCCTCTCCTCTTCTGAAGCACTCTGCACCCGTAATCATAGAATCACAGAATAGTTAGGGTTGTAAGGGACCTTCAAAGACCATCCAGTCCAATCCCCCTGCAGAGCCCCATTCAGACTGCCCTTGAACGTTTCCAGGGATGTTCCACCTTTGATCATACTAAGGACTGGGTGCCTCATGAACATTTTTCCTTCATCCAGTTAAAGGGGAGACTGCTCATCTGCAAGATTCTTCATCATGTCTAAACCCTTCCCTCCCGCAGAGGCTTAAGGCTCAGTTCTGCAAAGCTCCATGCCAACAGCCCAGAAACAACCAGACCAGGCACCAACAAATGCCATTTAAAAGGTGGATTTCAGTTCTGCACTTAAGGGTATTTTTATTTCTATCCCATATTTCCTTCTGAAACGCAGCAAGCCTAAAAGCCAGTCCTTTCACCAGTTGCGTAGTTCTTCTAGAACAAATCATTTATTTTACGTTGCTCAGAATGAGAGATGCCATTACAAACAACGGATAAATATAACACATCCCCAGCTGTTTGTACTCTTGTTGAGAAATGTCAGATTTGGTTTTCTCATGAAAGCTCCACACCAAAACATAAATAGAACAAGCCAACTAAGATCTCAAAAAAGCAACATCGCAGGAGTTGGGAGGCTTCAAGAGGAAAAAAAAGTTAAGCTTTATTTTTGCCCTTGGTGTCACTCTATTTTCTATGTAACTGACTGCAAACAGCCGTAATTTCATCACAGAAATGAATATTTCGTCAGAGCCCAGGCACCAAAAGCCACCCTTTAGTGCTAGAACTGGGGTATGTAGGAAGCTCACTTTGCTTTCCCAACAGGTCTCACTCACTTCTTTGTCTGTGGTATCAGAAGCTTAAACATATCTTACAACGTGACATCATCTCAAATGTAAAATATACTTCTATTTCAAGCAGCAGCTGTGCAGAAAACAGCATCTGACGTTGCACTTGATGTCTCGGATATTTGAGAATACACTGAGGCATTAAGTAAAAATATTTTCCCCCTGAATCTCAGCACTGCAAGTCAAGCTGTCTCCTTTTTGACAAAGTATGTATTTCCATAGCTGGGACTTACTACTAGTAGTTGAGAAATAGAATCCATTTGGCTTTGCACAGCTGGATTACTTTTACAGTACCCACAGCAAATGCCCACAGAACATCCATGAACAGAAAGCAATCACTACTTTTTGTGACAGTCATGATCCATAGTCACCAGACGTGCAAGGAGTTGAGGCAGCAATAAAGCTGGAGGGCTGAGATTCGGTTTCAACTCAAAAGACACCAGTGCAACCTCCTGCTCTTCTGCACAGCAGAAGGCAATCACCTGACCCTGCTGTTGATAACCTCAAGTCTAAGCTCAGTAAGTTTCCAGCTGTGTGCAGTATAATCTACCTACTGGGAGAAAAAGAACTGCTGGGAGCACCTCACACCACAGCTTCCAGACCCTCCCAGCTGTTCGCAGTAATGCGGTTCCAATATGCTGAGGAGGAAAATGAACCCCACATCCCCTTCTCATCATCCTCGGCTAGGGCCAAGTCACAGTTCTAGGAGTAGAGATGAGAAGGATGAAGCTCAAGTGGGGGGATCCAAGCAAGTCAAATTTAATCCCATAAGGGTTGCAGTTGCTTAGGGAACTTTTAAAATACCAATGTACAGCTGTAGCTTTAAACTGCCTTTTGTGTGCTCTTGGAGATAATTACAACTTCTCATTCTGACTCCTGCCACATAATATTTATGTCTGCATCATATACAAATTATATTACCGCATTGCACAACCTGAGGCTACCTTTGAAGACCCTACCGCAGAGAATATGTAATGTAATAGCTCCTCTTCATTCATTGCCCCCAAATCTGCACCAAGCTACTATTAAAGGCTGCCATTAGATTGCAGCTTTTGATCTATAAAACCTTAAACAATATGTCAAGGGAGGTGATTCTGCCCCTCTACTCTGCTCTGGTGAGACCCCACCTGCAATACCGCCTGCAGCTCTGGAGCTGTCAGCACAGAATAAACATGGAATTGTTGGAGTGAGTCCAGAATAAGGCAACAAAAATGATCAGAGCGCTGGAGCGCTTCTCCTATGAGGAAAGACTGAGAGAGTTGGTGTTGTTCAGCTTGGAGAAGAGAAGGCTCTTGGAAGACCTTTTTTTGCAGTCTTTCAATACTTAAGAAGCCTTTTAAGAAAGATGGTGACAGACTTTTTAGTAGGGCTTGTAGCAACAGATTATATATACTGTTTTAATATTTTTGTTGGTGACACGGACAGTGGAATCGAGTTCACCCTCAGCAAGTCTGCTGATGTGGTGTGGTCGACACACTGGAGGGGAGGGATGCCATCCAGAGGGACCTTGACAGGCTCGAGAGGTGGGCCCATGCCAACCTCATGAAGTTCAACCAGGCCAAGTGCAAGGTCCTGCACCTGGGTCAAGGCAATCCCAGGCATAAATCCAGGCTGGGCAGAGAATGGATTGAGAGCAGCCCTGAGGAGAAGGACTTGGGAGTGCTGGTGGACGAGAAGCTTAACATGAGCCAGCAATGTGCCCTTGCAGCCAACCACATCCTGGGCTGCATCAAGAGGAGCGTGGCCAGCAGGTTGAGAGAGGGGATTCTGCCCCTCTACTCTGCCCTGGTGAGACCCCACCTGGAGTACTGTGTCCAGCTCTGGAGCCCCTAACATAAGAAGGGCATAGACCAGTTGGAGTGAGACCAGAGGAGCCCACAAAGGTGATCAGAGGGCTGGAGCACCTCTCCTCTGACAATCGGCTGAGAGAGTTGGGACTGTTCAGCCTGGAGAAGAAGGTGGCTCCAGGGAGACCTGATAGCAGCCTTCCAGTACCTAAAGAGGGCCTGCAGGAAATCTGGGGAGGGAATTTGACAAGAGCATGTAGTGACAGGATGAGCGGTAAGAGTTTTAAACTGAACAAGGGTAGATTTAGATTAGATGTAGGGAATAAATTCTTCACTATGAGGGTGGAGAGGCACTGGAACAGGTTGTCCAGAGAAGTTGTGGATGCCCCATCCCTGGAAGTGTCCAAGGCCAGGTTGGAAGTGTCTTTGGGCAACCTGGTTTAGTGGAAGGTGTCCCTGCCCATTGCACAGGGGTTGAAATTAGATGATTTTTAAAGTCTCTTCCCACCCAAACCATTCCATGATTCTGTGAATCTATACATGGAAAAAATTTTTTACAATGAGTGTGGTGGAACACTGGCACAGGTTGCCCAGAGAGGTGGTGGATGCCCCATCCCTGGAAACATTCAAGGCCAGGTTGGACGGGGCTCTGAGCAACCTGATCTGGTTGGAGATGTCCCTGCTTCTTGCAGGGGGGTTGGAACAGATGACCTTTAAAGGTCCCTTCCAACCCTAATGATTCTATGATTTTATGATTTTGAGCATGTGAGATGTATGCCTATGAGTCACTTCACTCCCTACCGAAATGCCTAGAAGTAATTTCAATTGCTTGTCCAGAATTACTGTGTTCCCCATGAACCTTTCTACATGGGCCTCTCGTCTCACAACAGCTAATCATGTCCTAGCATATGTTTTTTAGCTCTCGAGTAGGCTGCAAGCTCTACTCCCTTAGGCTTTTGGTGAAGTGGACAAAGGGGAAGGTTTGGAAACTTTTGTTCTTTCCCTTAATAGGAGAGCGTAGTTGATACTATTACAAGCTTTTTTTCAAATTCCTGTTTACAAACTGCTCCTGCACGATGCTTTAAGAACACGACATTTTAAAGAACAAGAAGCAAAAACTAGTAGGAATAAATCTCAGGGTAAAAAACAGCATGTAAGAAGATCTACAAAGAACCTGAAGTATATCTGTACTGCACTTTTCCCGATACTAGGGCTGCAACTATCACTGGCTCTGCCATGCGTCTTTCTTGGAGCACCAGGCTTTTCTCCTCCTTTGGGGCCTCACTAACGAACAAGGATGGCTTAGGTGAAGATGGCTGATAAGGTTACTTCTAGCTGTCCCTCTCATCTCTGCTGCATTAGATACATGCTTTTCACCAGTGATCTCCTGAGGCTGAAGAAACTACCGCATCCTCTAAGAAAAGCATTTTAAAATAAATCATCACCAATTTCAGTTTGCCCTCTAACGTGGCACTGTAAACTGTGACGCTTCTGATTATACGTGGGTCAAACAACTCTGCATTGGCAACAGCTGTATTTGGCAGATAGTCAGACTTGAGCAAAAAGGTAAAAATTTCTCTAGCTACCTAATTTCAGCTGCCTGCTCAATATCTGCCAGAAACACCAGATATCTGAGGAGCATGATTGGGTGACCTCCTCCCAGCCCCGATCAGTTGTGCCCAACGGTTTATACAGTCACAGCTTGCAAAGAGTTTCAGCTACAAAACTCCCCACTCTGCTGCACAAACAGCATAATCAGCAGCTACTGTCAACTGATTAACTGCCCCTCAGAGCTGACCTTAGCAGCATTCAGTCAAAGTTCAGTCTGTAATCTCACTCACTCCTGACACAAACGATCTTGAAGTGTGTTATCAGAAAAAAACATCACCTTTGGGTGGGGTCCAGTGATGGGTCCCATAGGATGTCTGAAGGAGGAGGTATTCAATACCGTCAGTGACCTTAGAAGATGGTGCTGACTGCAGCCTCCTGTAGATGATCAAGCCACAAGCTCTCACAGCCATGCCCCTCTGTTAAACTCACGGAGAGCTGTGGAAGAGCACAGAGGATCAAGCAGGAACATACAACGTATAGCTCAGACTAGTTGTATTTAGCCAGGAAATGTATCTCAGTGTGGGCTAAAAGCCATCCACCCTTTTCTACTTACTACACAAGTAAACTGCATCTTATCAATTCTCTTTGAATTCTAAAAAAAAAAAATTAGTCCTTTCCTTTTAAAACAAGGAAACAGGCACCTATATAAAAGCCTTAAAAAAACAAGTGATCAAGAAGCATGAAACATGATCTTTCTTTGCTGCTGATGTAATACAAACCACAGCATAGGGAGAAAAAAAAAAAAAGATAAAGCAAAAGCAAAGTCACTGATTAACACTGTGAAGCTTTTCCACTGAAAAAATACAAAGGCTCCATGCAAAGATGCCTCAACATCACTGGAAGTGGCACACAGAAATAATTGCCCAATACAGATCTCCTGCAGCACATAACTCCTCAAGATGCCAGCAGCAGAGCTGAGAAAATGAATGCCAAAGGACAAGCTCTCTGCTGTCTGGGCTAGACAGGAGGCTGTTATACAAAACTAAAAGCTTTTGGCATACAGGTTTACCCCTAATTTGATGTAATCAGAAAGGAACACACCTCTTAAGTGACAAGTATTGTAACCAATAAGCTAAACAGCCAGGACAACCGGTCCTACACAGAAGAAAAAAAAAAAGACAGAAACGTGAAAAATCAATTTAAAAAAAATCCAGCAGTGCCCAGTTCCAGGCAAAGCTTTGTATTTTGACAGAACCGCACATTTCGAGAAGTAAAACACTTAGACTGTTTTTCCCTGGGATGCCCGGTGAGGCACTGCGACACCCGCAGTTACCAAACTGGCAAACCACGGCACAGAGCCCTTCACCTCCACCACCCAAGCCCCAGGATGGGTTCAGCTCCCTCGGTTAACCCTCTTTAACCGCCTCAATTCGGCTCCCCCCCACACACCAAACCCGCGGGTAGCACGGGCACCACTCCCGCCCGATTCGCAGCCGCGGGGCTGCCCAAGGCGAGAGGCCAGCACCGCCTCCCGTCCGCCCCTGGAAACGCCGCGCTGGGACGCCCAGAGCCTGGAAGGACAAACCTCCCCCAGGGCCACCAGCCCAGCGGCCCCCCGGGCCCGGGTCCCCGTCCCCCCTGTCCGCAGAGGGGGCCCCTCCCGGCCCCTCGGCCCGCTCCCAGCGGGCAGGGCCCCCTCCTCCGGCACCGGGCTGAGGCGGGGGGGACCAGGCCTGGCGGCCCCGGGAACGCACAGCTCCTCCGGCCGCCGCCATAGCAGCAGAAGGACAGCGGGGAAGGAACCGGCCGTGGAGGCCCACGACCCCGGACACCGCAACCGCGGCCGCCATTGACCTCCGCCCTACCCTTCGCTTCCGGGCCGGCGAGTAGGCGGGGCGCAGCGCACGACCGAAGGCAGCCTCAACCAATCACAGAGGCACAGGAGCGGGCGGTAGCTCCTTCACTCTCGTTCCGCCCTCTCTTCCCGCCCCACGCCTTTCTCTCGGCTCCGGAGACCTCGGATTGGTTTTTGCCCAGCGGGACACGCCCCATCCGCGCCTCTCCCTCGTCCTATTCGCTGGCTGCTGGCACGAGATTGCGCGCGAGCGTTTGAAGCGGGAAAAAGCGTTGTTGCCATGGGGACACGGCCTAGTCCCTGCTACAGAGCGGCGCCGCGGCCGGTGAGTGGCTGCGGGGGCCGCGGGCAGGGAGGGCGCGGCGGCGGCGGCGGCGGCGGCGGCGGAGGGGGTGCCTCCCGTGAGGTGAAGGGAACGGCTACGCCGAGGGAAGGAGGGGGAGTTGACCCGGGGATCATCACCCTCCCCGGGCGCTGGGGCAGCGCCCTTAGCCCCGTCCCGCCGCAGAGCTCGAGCTGGCTGCGGTGCGGTTAGCTGGGCCGCCACCTGCTCTGCCCCCCACGGCTCTGATGCGTGCGGGGCTGAGAGGCAAAAAACGGGAAGGATGAGAGGAGAACCTGCACAAGGCGGGGCACAGGGGCGAGGCGGCCGCCTCAGCCCCACGCCCCTTCTTCCAGGGGGTGAAGCTATAGAGTTCCTCAGTCTGGGACTAAATTCAGTGAGGGAAACTATAAATCCCTACGGGGCTAAATTCAGTGACCATGTCCCCCCATCAGTCATACAGTGTAATACCAGATGCGCAGGAGGTTTTCTTTCATACAATTATAAAATAAATATTGAAAGCTATTTGATAAATCTTACTGGCAGGAACAGCTCGGGCACAATTTTCAAATAATCAGCATCCCAATATAACATGTAGATTATTTTCTAAGCATGTGGTTGAATATTAGACACTTCCCATTTTCCATGCAGCTGTTGTTTTAAGCAGTTGTCAGGGATCAGCTGTAGGATGCAGTTTCTTCTACTGAGGTCACCAGACTATACTTAGTATGAAGGGATGATTATAGAAAATAGCAGTCTCTTGCCAGTTGAAAAATACTGTTGGAAAACAAAAAAAAAAAACAAAAACCAACCCAACATTTCATTGTTAAGTCTGTTCCAAAGAGCAGTTAAATGAATTGTCATTTTAGTAAGTAACTCTACGTTAGGTATGTCAGTAGCAAAGGAAGTAGGAGTGTTGCTGTAGGGAGAAGACCTGCATCATGATCCAACATAAAATAGTTGTCATTTAACATTAGCAGTATTCGCTTCTCTCCAATAGCTTTTACTACACTGAAACTATAAGCAGTTATCTATTGCTAGTATTCAGCTTTGTTCCTCGTATCTTGAAAACAGGCTGCTACACCACTTGTTCCAGTGAGCAAAATAATGTTTAATACCACGCTGTGTCTGTGCACAGGGAGTTGCGTAGTGTAATCCTATGATCTCACAAAGGGAGCTGTTGCTATGTCAAACACCATTTCATAGATTCTTACCTACTGCATTAAACTAAAATTACGAACTCGTGTGACAGTACAGATTATCTCTAATTATGGAGCTTGTGTTTACAAAACACAACCATACCCTGACCCCATTCTTCACATTCTTCACTCTAGTTTCCAAGGAATAGGGTCAGAATGATTAAAGGTAAAGCATTTTGTGTGGGAAAAGCAAATTAGCCATTCACTTCTGGAGAGCTAAGTCAGATTTGGTTTTGGATCAGAGTTAAAAAAAAGCTTAATATTCAGATGAATAAGAAATAAAGCTGGATGACTGGTGGCGTGAGTTAAAAAGTCTCCCTTTTTTCTATCTTATGATAGCCAGGGTAATGTGGTTACAAGTAATGAGTATGATACACTGCTATAGTTGTGGTCAGGAGAGGAAACATACCTACTAGCTACATGCGTTTACAAATTTTATAAGTTTTTAACTTTCCATTTCATAAGGTACTTATAAAGAAAAATTATTTACATAATGCAAAGAGACAGGCAGGAAAACAAGGTGCTCTTTAGGTTTTGTACACTGATTAACAACTACTATGTTTTTCAGATGCCCTTGAAAATTGTGCCTAATAAAATTATTTCATGATCAGACCAGAGTTCATGATTCAGAATTGTTATCTTATATTATTTTCAGGATTAAATGTATAGTTGCATTAGTTTGCATTTGTAGGAGTGCCAGATAAGATTTCTGCACTTTGCCGTGACTTAATTTCCCCAGTTTAAGATACGGATATAGTGTGACTTTTGTCATGTCTCGCTGGTGACACTCAGGAGTACCAATGGAAGTCAGCTAAAATTGTCCGGTAAATATGAATAAGCTACAGTGGTGAATAATCACATGGCATGTGATTTTCATTCACGTGAACAAGGCACTCAGATCTTTAATATGTCAGAGGTTAATAATGATCAAGATATAGTGGTCTAAGGCAGCTTTATTCTTAAAATAGTCTATGTAGGGATTTTACTTGATGTATTTTATGCGCAGTGACTGACACTCACTGAGTGAGCATCTTTGGAGGCCAGCCTTTTCTCCGCTTTGAAAAGCACATTGAGGATGAAAAGATCTGTGTAAGAGATAATAAATAATTGAAAGCATTCTAAAATGGAGGATCAGCTCCTAGAGCATAATTTTGTGGTAAGTTAATTTCCTTCAGAATACGTAAAATGTAACCACTCGTTTCTGCTATTTACACCTGACTTTTCTTTTTCCCCCAGCTTTATGACCTTTAAAAACCCTCTGTTACTGAAACAGAGGAGGAGTTCTCTGATGACAAGCTGTGATGTCATTCTGTGCTTTGAGTTGGTCCCTTCATATGAAATTCTAATGCTTTTTTGCAATTAGTACTTATCCATTACCAGCATCTGGCAGCCTTTTAAGATCTTTGTAAAACTTCTTTGCATAAGAAATAAGGTGTAGAGAACTTAGGTTTGCCACATAAAGATGACAGGCCGGCTGGTCCGTTGTTCAGACATCTCACATTTTCCACTGTTAACAGTTTCTCCCTCGCTGCTAGCTTGTGTATTAGTAAGCAAAGATGCTCTGGACTTGGTTGATTTCACTGTTTCACTGAGAAGCTTCAGCATCTTTTTGTCAGTGGCAAAGAAGGTCCCTTGTGTGAGGAGGAGGTGAAAATTTCAAAGGGAAGCTGAGTCCTTCTGCCAGCTAAAATGAGAAGGGCAACCACTGAACAGCAAAGAATTACAAGGAATGTTATAACAGATTGAGTGCAAAGCTTTTCTTAGGCTGAGGCTATCTAACCTTATAACTGAGCGGTCATGGAGAATTATACCTCCCTGATTCCCTTCTTTCTCAAAATATGTTATATGCAATTACTTTAAGAAGTCTTAGGCTTTTGTCTCCATCCTGTTTTCAGTGAAGCCGTCCGTAGCTTTTTGGAGAACAAGACCTGGGCTTTGGTGTGAAACTGTCACACTGAAGAATGTTATATTTCTCTGCCCCAGGATGCAATGTTCTCTCAGGTGAAGAAACAAAATTAGATTCTGACAACAACTGAGAGAATGCTGGCTCTTATTTATTGTAAAAAAAAATAAAAGTCTTCTCTGTTTTTGCCAGAAGATGGCATTATCATTAACAATTTAGGATTCTTGAAAACCTACCAATAGTCTTATTTCTTTACAAAGCCAATTTATTTTGAAGAATTATGTATCTTTTTCAGAAACAGAATCTTCAGACACAAAGAACTCTACAGTTTTGGATGAACTAAAGTATTATTTTAAGGAGGAGAAAGGCGCTCCTTTCTTTTAGAGCCTTTCTTTTAGAGCATAGCTGACTAAAACGCCAGAAGAGTTTCAGTGACAACTGCATTTTCCTCTGAATTCTCTCACGTATGAACCAGATGAAATCTTTTACAAAATCGTCTACTCTTGAGTTTTAAAGTAATCAGAAAGGCTAGAACCCATCACCATGACAACTACTTAATTTTTTTTCCCCATGGTTAATTAATTTGTTCCTCCTTTATTAGTCAATGTTCAGTTTTCCTAGGTTGTGAAGTTTCTGTTCCATGGATGGAGAGACACTAGAGTTACCTCATGAAGCCACTTAGATCCAGTAAGATTTATTATATCTGGGGACGCAGAAGAAATTATATTACTTTCCGGGCAAGCTCTCATTAAGAAGCCATTTAGTTGCTTTCACATGGCACAGAGCCTTATCCAGTAGGCCTTGCAGAGCTGCTTACATATGTCAATATTAACCTTCTTGGATATTCTACAGTACCTGTATTACTTGGATTTTCTGTATTTTGAGAATCCTAGTCCCTTGTTACCTCAGATAGTGGAAACCTATCTGTTCAGTCACTTCTAGCTATTTAAATATAGTTTTTAAATTTTTAATGAGAACCTTGACATTGAAATTTTTAGTTCTCTGCCCTTGTCTGCTGCTCTTATTTAGGGAAGTGTCTCCATTTTTTTCCTTTTTATAGTCTCTTCTTTCTCTTGTCTTCAACATTATTATTCCCCATCCCTGGAAACACTCAAGGCCAGGTTGGAGTGGGCTCTGAGCAAGCTGATTTGGTTGGAGATGTCCCTGCTCCTTGGAGGTTGGTTGGACTGGATGACCTTTAAAGGTCCCTTCCAACCCAAACTATTCTATGATTCTATGACTCTATTATAAGTAAACTAAAGGTTAATACTGAATTAGTTCTTGCACTAATCTTTGTCCACTCTGTATTTAACTTAAGCACATTTAAAGATGTAGGTGTAATCTAGGATACAGACTGAGAGTAGGCAAAATAAATTTGTTGGATTGTTTTAATCTTTAACAGATTCTCAGTGTTTTGAGATTGGTGTCTTGACTTTGTGTTCTAGCTACTCCTTCATCAAACAAGATAAGTTTCCCATGGCATTGCATACAGACAGTTACACAGGACCTGTACTAATTTTATATTTTAAGCTACCTTATGTAAGATAGGCATTTTTTCAAAACATAACCCTTCTTTAAATTAAGTCTGAAGTTCCTGTGGAATTTTATCTGTTAGAAAAGTTGTGAACACTTTTGAAAACGCAAACACCTCATTGAATTCCTTCTCTGTCTCCAGACAGAGCATTAACTGTATACATCTTGTCCAGCCATAGCAGTCAACAATAGCTGCAATTCGTCAAAATAAGAACAGCCAAGAAAGAGGAGATAAAGCTGTTGTCATCAGCCATGGCCTCCTTATCTTCTGACTTGTGCTGATCTCAGGCCCCTCCAAGTGCTGTTGGCAGCTGTTGCCTCCTTATCCGTCTAGTTTGTGCTAGTCTCAGGGCCATCCTTTATGTAACTCAGTAAAAGTTATGAAAACTCAATAAAAATCCAGCAAAAGTTCACAGCTTGTGGCCTAAGGCCTCTGCAAATCTAGCCACTCATGCTAAGTAATGCTAAGCAGACAGCATACCACACCACACAAAATTACGCAGCAATTCTTATATCCTAATGCTAAATGATTGACTCTAGCTGATGCATTTTATTTCTAACATCTTATTTAAGCTAAACAACTAATATTTCTTAACAGAACGTATCTTAAATTACAGGTGAAAAAACTTAAATAACTTTGTTTTGTTGAATGTTATTGTAACTTCCAAACATGAGTAAGAGCTGTATTTGCTATGGTCCTAGACTGAGCAAAGATATAAGAAGGCAGTGGGCAACAGATACTTGAAGTGCTATCATTTTTCCATTTTATGGAACAAGTAAAAATATCCGCAGATATTAATCCATCTGTATACAGACAGCTGCAGAATGCATTGCTAGGGAGACATGAGTGAAGGAGTTGAGGGTTTTTTGGCATACCTTTCAGTGATGCATGTTGCTTTTTTGGGTTTCTCAAGAATGCAAGTATGGCGTTCCACTAGCATATATAGGTTTAGAGAAATTCTGTGTTTCAGATTTTGCAGAATGTTTTGGTTATTCTGTCAAGGACACATAGAAATACTCACAAGATTCATGACATAGAAGAGAAAGTTAAGCCATAAAACTACAGCTTTGCTGTAGTTCATCTGTAAGATTAATGGTCTTAATTATTCAGCTTGAGGTGAGGACAAATGCAATTTATTCTCCTTTGGTTAGTTAACCAGGGATAGCTGAACCACATTAGACCACATGCCCTGATGTTAAACTGAGTGTCTAAAATTAGGCATTTTACATTCTGTAGCTTGAGGACAGGGTTTCAGTAGCTGTGGCATTCATCAAGTAGACGTCAGGCGTGTAACTCTGCAGCAGTAAGTAACACGGTACTGTGCATTTCTTACACATTATTGTGTGTTGTCTATAATTTAAAAATATAGCTTCACAGATAAAATATTTATTTCGTGTTTAGTTCATTGTTATTGTTATATTCTGTAGTGTGTGGCGGTCTAGTGTATTGTAAACTTGGAGTTAAACATGCTTCTAGCCTAACTGTGAGTAATGGCATCCGGAAATATGTAGTTTCTTCATTAGTAACTTTGTCATATGTGATGTTTCATATGATTCTAATATTTTGTTTGATTTCTTGCAGACTTTAGCTTGAAGATGGCATCATGCCTTTATGAATGCCTTTGCGAGGCAGAACTTGAAAAATACTATCCCCATTTTGCTGCCTTTGGTCTTCAGAAGATTGATGAGCTTGCCAAAGTTTCCATGAAAGATTATACCAAACTAGGGGTCCATGACATGAATGACCGCAAACGACTTTTTCAGCTCATTAGAATAATCAAAATTATGCAAGAGGAAGACATTGCAAACTTAAGCAAGCAAGATTTTCAACCAAGTGGCCTTTTCATTCAGCCTCAGGTGACCAGATCAGGTCCCCGTAGACA
Organism: Chlamydotis macqueenii; assembly: GCF_036417535.1. Taxonomy (NCBI): domain Eukaryota; kingdom Metazoa; phylum Chordata; class Aves; order Otidiformes; family Otididae; genus Chlamydotis; species Chlamydotis macqueenii. The sequence continues at coordinate 8,319,116 of NC_141593.1, read as the reverse complement.
GCTGTGTTTTGAGTCCTTCTTTGAAGAAAATGATGGAACAGTTAAAGACTCTGAACCTGAATCATATGGTTCATCTGATTTCAGTGTCAATGAAGAGAAGAACAGCGTAGGGGAAATGTTGGGACACATTCAACCACATGATTCAGAGCTGATCAGATTAACTAGAAAAGACCTAAATACTGCTGGAGTATGCACAAAAAAGGACCTGAGCTGTCCAACAGTTCCTGATGATATTGCTTCTCTCCTCGGGGATTCTGAAGCTCCTATTGTACAAAGAATAACTCATATTTCAGGGTATAATTACGGACTACCTCATTCATGTATCAGGTAATAATCAGTCACCTTTATTTTGCTCTATTTCATATTAGTCATAATTAATTCTTTCTTCATTGTGGAGGAGAATCTGTCTTCATCACTTCCAAATAAGCAATCCTACCACTACAGATAAATGCAAAATCTTATAGAGAAGAGAGATATTAATAAACACTTGTGACTCTCCAAGTGTGGTAGAAGGAATCAGCTGAATTTCACCAGCTGTTACTCTCCAAGGTTTCTAAGAATGGTCTTTATTGTCCTTCAGGATACAATGCTTTGTTTTCTTGGCGTTTTGGCCAATCTTTCTTTCTCTTTTTTTTTTTTTTTTTTCCCATGAGACTATCCTGCAAAACATCATTTTTCCAAAGTATGGCATTGTCTGTTGGTAAGTTAGTCAAGTTTTTCCCATAAAAAGGATACATGCTGTGACAGCTATGTTTGTTTATAAAGAAATTTCTGAACTAGAGCTTTAAAAAGAAACTGAATAAGTACAACTGGGATGGGATATAGATGTAGTAGTGAGCAGGATACCTTGCAGCTGCTCCCCAAGAACATGATCTGTAACTTTCATACTTTTCCCAGTGTTTGGTAACAGAGGGGCTGTGGTTGAATCATAAGTCTACCCTGACAACATTTTTAAAGCACAAAGTATTTTTTTCCTGATTCAGCAGCAGAGCACGTACCCCTCTGCACATATACTACTAGCATCTAGCTCATTGCAATGTAGTTGTGGCATTTCTGTTTTAAAATGCGGTCAAGAGAGGTAGCTGTATGAGGTTGGGGCTTGGTCTGGGAAGGCTATGCGGAAAGATTCGGTATGTGGGAGGACCCATGGAGTCGGGGGGTCAGTTACAACTCGCATTGAACATGCATGTGGTCTGGAGGGATAGATATTGTTGCCACAGTGGAGAAGTACTAAAGTGACATAATAGTTAGAGCACTTAAACTGTGAAATGCAAGATAGAGGTTTATAAGTTTCCTTTGCTGGGAAAAGAAAAAATCATTCCCAACTTCCAGAGAAGTGCACTAACCTCCTACATACGTTGGCATCTTAGTGCATTCTCTGTCTCCTCTAGAAGCTGAGCCAAGGTGCAACTAAAAGGGCAGGATTCATAGTCCTGGCAAGTTAAAAATGATAAAATATAACCTAATGGCTCAGCTAGAGGAGTTCAAGATTTTTAATCCTGAGATAGAGCCATGTTCTCCATTGTTCTCACTTACTTTCTGTGTTCTTTTCTTTTTTCCTAAGCACATTCTTCTGTGCCTAGCATTATGATTCATCTTGTGGGCTTTCTGCATCCTCCTTCTGTCATGCCTGAGCTTCTCCTTCTCCTGTTTTGACCACAGAGTGTGTGTTGTGCATTCCAGACTTGGGCCAGTCTTGGGTTTGTGATTCCTGTTTTGCAAGCGTGTAACTCCTGTGCTGAACCCAGCCATTCCCATGTCACCTTGTGATTTGACCACTGTGAGGGCTAATCTAGTCTCATCTTTGAGAAATACTGGAGAACACTGGCATGACTTCAGATGGCAGAAAGACAAAGAACTCTTTTAATATGTTTAAATATATTTTGCACTTGGCTTGATTTTGACAGTAGCAGCCAGGGCATAGTGATTCTTCTGACCTATTGTCTAATCGGGTTTCCAATTATCTGTGTCAAGACTTTTGGGTTCTCTAGTAATAAAAAAATAGATTTTGTTTTAAAATTTCTATTTAAGAAAAGTTAATAGAAAATCTAAACTTCAGGTTCAGCATGTAAAATTAAAATGCATTCTGTTCCCATACAAAATACGTTCAACTAAATGTGCCTGTGCACTAGAAACAATTTATGCCTTTTCTTTCAAGTCTTCAATTTTTCCTTTCCCCGAATCTTGCAATAAATCCTTTCTCCTTCAAGGTCTTAGAGCACAACAGGCTCTTTCTGTAGGCCACCAAATCCAGCCTCTGACATGAGAATTAAACTTCAGAGCCTCTGATCATTTGTTGGACAACATTTGGTGCTTAGTGATATCCATAAGCTCACACTAGCTTGTGATGCATCTTATTTCAAGTATCGTTGCCTTTCTTTTCAGGGGAAAGAATTTTCCATCTAAACTCAGGTCCTGATTCTGGTCTGCAAGGGAAAGCTGTACTGAAATTAAAGGGATTCCAGTTACAAGTAAAGATTACTCACATAGTCTTCAAAGACTGCCTCTTGAGATTTGTATTTGCATGTCATATGCTTCTAAGGAATCATGCAGCACCACAGCAATGCTCCTACAAGCTTGTAGCTGTAATCAGATACTGAGCAACTTGTGGGTTTGGTTTTAATTTATTAGACAATTGGTATATGTTAGTTTTCAGTTACTACATTAAGAGATTTTGGAAGGGCATTTGGACAGCACAACAGAAACGTTACTTTTGGGCAAGTTGGGACTTGATTTCCCCCCCCCCCCCGCCCTCACAAATTGTTATTCAAATCCAGGCTGAAAATCATTACTCATTTGGCTGAAGACAGCTTGAAAAAGGGAGAGGCGAAATGAATACATTTTGGTTGAATTCAAGCATATTCTGTATGCTGCATCACAAAATGCTTTAAACAGCAGGTTGATCAATGAAACACAAAATGACCTAATGTTTCTGAGGTGTCTGGAAGGGAACTAAAGTAGACTTGCCAAAACACAAGAGCACAACTTCGCCTGTGATCTGAAACCTCATAATTTTTAATGAAAAACGACCAAAGGGGAAACAATGACGAGATCAATACTTCAAAATTTCTTTGAGCTGAATAGGAACAAGGTGCTACTGCCTTGTTTCCCAGTTTGAGTCATTTACTTGTAACCTGTTTGACAGCCTCTAGTAGGACGAATGGAAGTCAGTATAAGAGAAAAAGCACCCAAATATACCCTCTCTTTTTCAAGATCTGTTCATATTTTTATCTTTACATTATTAAGTGACTAATCATGACTGCAAATAATTTCAGCAAGATTAAATTTCCTTGAGTTAACTTGCATATTATGCCAGCTTCAATCACATGTTTGTGGACAACCGAAGACATGTCAGCCCAGCAACAAGTTTAGGTATGTAGCTGTATAAACACAATGCACAAAAGGCATCAGTCTATTTAGGAAAAAAACAGCAGAAACTTCACTGTGTAACAATGAGACATGTTTCGGGGTTGTTTTTTTTTTTTTATAAGCCATTTAAGACAGAAACATTCATCTGATAAAGCTAACAAATATTCCAGAATCTGTAGTAACCTGATTTTAAAATGTAAACCTACACTATTTTTGCAGATCCGGTGCTTCTGAGAAAGAGATGCCATGGACAGAGAGTGAAAAAATCAGAGTGTGTGTCCGAAAACGTCCTCTAGGCTTGAGAGAGGAGCGACGTGGGGAGGTTAATATCATCACAGTGAAAGATAAAGAAACCCTGCTTCTTCATGAGAAGAAGGAGGCAGTTGATCTTACCCAGTATATTTTACAGGTAACATGCTTCACTTGAATGTTGTGTTTATGGGCTAGTCGCTTGCATGGGTGGGGTAAAGCAAATTGTGCTTGGAGTTCCCATGAGGAGGAACAGAAAAAGGCTGTCTGCATTTCTTGCGCTGAAGCAAATGGTGGGCTCTTCTATGAGCTCAGCATAACTATATTTGAATTTCTTCTGAATTATGCCAGCCTATGGCAGAAAAACTGAGCCTAGAATTTTAAGCCTCAAAAATATGTCCCTTGCAGCTTTCTTTGCACGTGGCAAAATAAAACCCTCTGCTACATGCTGTTGCTGCAAGAGAATTGCCTGCTGCAGAGTGTCCTCATAGCTTTCCAGGGTACTTCAGTGAGGAGTTCCCTTTTCACTGTTTCAGCACTGTAGGTCTGTTTCAATGAATCACATACACCCTCATCCCCTCCCTTCCTTTGTTCTCAAATATTTTTGGAAATTAAGTTCCCTTTTGGTCTTTGTTTCTTAATCCCAAATACCTAGTGCTGTCATAGTTCAAATACTCACTTTTGACTGACAGCACCAGGAACATAACTGATTTCTAGAGAGCAGCGAGCCATTCTCACTCTACTGGATGGTATTTTTGCAGTCTGGGTCCTAGGAACAACTGTTTGGAGTATCCAGTGAAAAATGTGGTTTGCAGCTCTCTCTCAGGCCAGTTCATGTACCACCTTTTATGATGTGACACATGCAGCAACCCCACCCCACTCCCTCCATCTGTCCACCTATATTTGGCATTTATGTGGTGCTTATTAACTTAGTATCCCTTGCTGAAATAACCGCTAATTTTGTTATGTCAGTACAGACAAATTAAATCTTGCTATCAATCATTGTAGTCCAAACAAAAGTATGCCATGACAAAGCCTATGTCTTCTATAGGACCCAGGAGAACTTCACTGCTTCCAAGTCTGGCTACTTATCCGGCCTCCGTCTCTGGTTCCTATAGAAAGGACAGCAAGGGGTACAGAGCAAATGGGAGGTGGTACAGCGTATTCCAGCTCCATGGCCAGGGGACCCAAACTGCAGGCCCGTGACAGAGCACATCTGCCCTCTGAGCTGAGTGTACCTGCTGAGACTCCCTGGTTTACTCTGCCTGTGTGCTAGTGTGGTTGGTTTGTGCATCGGTGAAATTAATCTCAGTCCTAGACATCTACCACCTTAATTTACACTGCAGTGAATTTATTAGAGAGCAATGTTAGACACCAGTCCATGGAGGTTTCTTTGAAACTGTGATGTTTGTGACTGTCCCTACAAACACGAAGGAGCCCATAATGAATTCTGTTGCAATGTTTCCAGATCCCCTGCTTCTATGGGTCAGATCTGGAGTGTGGGAAGTTTGGGGTTTTATTGCCCCCTTCTGAGATAATACAATCCAGTTTTGCTTAGAAATAGCATCTGTCTTCTCTGGCATAAGAAGTTTTTAAGTCTGCAGAACAGAGACAATTCATAACTACTGAGGATTAATTTTGAGAGAGTCAAGAGTTGACTCCGAGTTCTTTTTACTGTTAGAGTGTTACTGTCCATCTGTAGGCTGATTCATTTCTTCATCTCATGAATAGATAAGGATTTTCTTTAATTAGTGGTTTTCTTTTTTCTTTGTCCTTGTCAAAAGGCTGTGGTATGTTCTGCTTCAGAATGGTAGGAAATTAAGACATCTTTGCTTCCTTTTTTTTTCTTTTCCTACATTCAGTCTCTTGATTACTTGTAATGATGTGTTCCTGCATATGTCATGCTGCATGTTAAATGTGCTAGATCACACTGGACCTGGTCCAAAGCCATATGAAGTCACTGGAAAGACTTCTGTTATTTAACTTTGCCTTTGAGTGGGGGTGAAGGGGAAGTGAAACATATTCATTTTCATGCAAAGATCATATTTATTTTTCAGCATGTTTTTTATTTTGATGAAGTCTTTGGGGACTCATGTACCAATCAGGATGTGTATATGAAGACAGCTCATCCTCTCATTCAGCATATTTTTAACGGGTAGGGTATCAGTGCTTGCATTTGTTATTTTTTGCCTTTTTGTTTTCTTTTGAAAAATACATTCATTTCACCTTTGCCACATACCTTCCCCCTTTTAGAATGTCTTTAGTTGCAATTTTGACAACATAAATCAGGGAAAACTGTCTTCACATTTGATGAGAAGTCTAAATCACAGAGGGAGTTAAAATTGAACCCCAGATGCAACAAAGAGACACTGTGGCCAGCCTAAAACAAAAAAAAATGTGTGACAGGATTTCTGAAGTATAATCTCCACTCTAACAAAGACTTCTGTGTGGTATAGCACACTCATCTGTAGAGGAATAATATTACCTCTTTCATGAGACTGCTGTGAGATATTTTTGCATGTATTTGTACATTTCACAGGGCAACATAGATTCTAATAAGCTGGTGATTTATTTTTATTTTATTAATTTATATTTGCTTAGAGGTTTAATCATCATTACATACTTCCTGATTAATGGGAAATTGGTGGTGGCTTTACATGAGTTATCTTATTTTCACGCAAACTAACAAGCTTTTGAAGGAAAGGATTACATATTCATGCTGCAAATTAACAAAATGGAGCATTCTGTTACTGAAAATCTCCAAGTATCATCAGTAGAGACAGAGAGTACTGTGCTCTTGAGAAAAGGAAAGTGAAAAAGGAGAACGAGGCTTGTAGCTCGTTCACTAGAGGCACAGTTCACATTACAGCTAATCCAGTAACGCCATCAAAAAAGGTGCCACTGTTTTTTTTTTCTCAGCTTTCCCTAACTTTTCTGTCCCTCCTGCTGCATCCCCTATACTGGCATTGGTCTAATCTGACACCATAGTGAGCTAATTGTGCAATCTAAGCTAGCAAGAAATTGTTCATTATGCTTACTGCAGCCGTACATTTTTACCCATTTCTCTGCCAGGGTACTGAGCCAGCTAAAAAGTGGGGGTTTTTTAAGGTAAGGGGGGACAAATAATTTGTTCTGTAGTATTTCTTTTTTGGCTGATTCAGTTCCCTGAATTTTTTCACCTTGTACATGTGGGTTCAGTGCTTGTGTAAGAGCAAGGATCAGGAAGGAGAAGTAGGCATGCAGTAACCTCAACTTAGATGTGACTGAAGTGCAGTGGAGCTGTATCCTGAGACCTCCCTGGCATTTTATGCGCATTGCCATTATAACCTTAAGGTGATATGATGAGAAAGCTGGAGCAATCTGGAACAAACCAAGATTGTGATTTCACTAGCTGGACTGAATGAACCAAACAGCTCTCTGCCACTGGAAGGGAATGATCCTCTTCCTTACCCCTCACTAGACACATTCCCATAGGTTATGTTAAGCCAGTTTGAGCATATTATGTTATCTCCTGTGAGGTACTTTAATTCATTGAAACAGCAGAAAATTAACTTGCAAAAAAGTGGAAAGGTTTCTGCTGCTTCTGTGCAGTAAAGTCAAACATCAGAGCCAGCACAGGCAGGGATGGGTCGGTGGGGTAGGTCACACAGCTGGGAGCAGAGGAAGGGAAGAGCAAGACCTTTCCCTAGGCAATAACAACCCTTAAGATTGTCTTAGCTGCATGCAGGACTGCAGCCTGAGACTAAGTAACCTTGCTCAGTAAATTATAGTGCTGGGGTGTTAATTTTCATCAAGAACAACACGTGTTAATATAGAACCTTACTTGTGGCTGTTTTGCATCTCCTGTGACAGTCATTTTTCTCTGTGATTCATAGGATTCCCAACCATAATCCTATGATACTTGTGTAGCATCTAAACAGCTGGAAGACTAATAATGAATTCTTAGTTTCCTCAAATGCATTTTTGGCATCTAGAAGAAAGGAAGAGAGCCAGCACTCCATGACATGTCAGGTCTCCATAGGACATGCTTGGGAATCACTGTTAAGTGTTTTCTGATTTCCCAGAGAGGAAAGTAAACCAAACCTCATTGCTAAGAGTCTGCTATAGAAACATAGATAGATATTGACATTGAGAATCTCTTAATAGATATGAATAAAACAGATGTGACACTAAAAACATAAGTTATCTTCAACAGAGGCAATGCAACCTGCTTTGCATATGGGCAGACTGGTGCTGGCAAGACTTACACTATGATAGGTACTCACCGGAACCCAGGACTCTACGCCTTGGCTGCCAAGGACATCTTTAGACGCCTGGAAGCATCACAGTCAAGGAAAGATCACCTTGTTTTGATCAGTTTTTATGAGATTTACTGTGGACAGCTTTATGACCTGCTAAACGGAAGGAAGAGGTATTTAAATAAAAATACATTTTGCTGTAAATGTATGGTTATGAGTCAATTGGTTACTGTTTATAAATCAGTTACAGTTTCATGCAATTACATTTAACATATTAACATTTATAATAAATGTTATATATTTAATTAGGGTTGTTCCTAGGAGCTGCTTAGAGAGGAAGGCAGAATCTGACACTAAATAATGTGGCATTGATAGGGGCTCCTGGTTTTCACTATTTTGAGGGGAGAAATAAGTAAGAATAAGGACCTATGGTTGAGATATGAGCTTATACAGTTTTGCTTACACTCTAATAATAGCTGAATATCCATAGGTAGAGAAAGAAGCTACTTGTGGCCAGTTCTTTTGCCAACCATTGTGGAGTCCCTGTCTTTCCTTGCTCAAACATAACTTCTGTCTGTCCCTCCTGCTGTGCCAGAGGGACTTCAGCGATTGCTACTTTAGTTTCTGAAGATCCCATTGATCTCCCATTTGTCACTGCAGGGTCTGCTCATGTTCTCCCTGCGTTCCTTCAGCCAGCAGCCCAGTGACTCAATCAGAGCAAGCCTTTGCCGCCACCCTCAGTAGTAGCACCTCAGCCCCAGGCTTATTTGGATGGACATATACTCCTATAGGAGCTCCATCTGGAATGGAAATTAGGACAACTCAAACATACTGTAGTCTGAAATCTCTAAATGAATTAACAGTCAGTTAAGATCTCAGCAGTGAAATCTTTTCAGAGTGGTCTTGAAGGAATGCTACCTGTCAGCCGGAAGCCTTTAGCAGTGTTGAGAGCACTATCCTTAGAGCGCATTGGAGGGCTCAAGAGAGAGGCTTTCTGCCTGGGGAAGTGAGCATCTGTTCACAAAGGAAGCACCTATTTCTGTGCAGGTGTGTTCCCTTTCTTCAAAACAGTCTTTAAGGAGCAGGTAGTGTAATCTGTTATGTAAGGAGTCGATCTACTAAAGAAGAAAGAGTGTCCTTATATTCTCTGCATGTCCATTAGTTATCTTACTTGTCACTGACGGAGAAGATTAAACTTCTCCTGTGTGCAGCATTTCTGTATTCTTCCTGTATACTGTAACACTTCTGTGTGCTTCAGAGCAGAGGTGCTCTGAAATCTGACTTTATGGCTGTGGGAGCTGCTTTAAAGTCCTGTGCAGAAATCTTGAGAACTTGAACAGAGCATACCTTACAGTCTGAACTTCCTAGAGAAGCCTGAGATGCAGTTTAAAGACAGGAACTTTAAAACGTAAAAATGATAATTTACTTCCCTGCTGTATTATATTCCTGAACTAGCAGAAATGCATTGTTAATGTCTCTTTAACAGTGAAATGTCAGTGGTACATGTTATAAAGGACATACCTCTTTAGCTGTGAAAATAAATGAATGACAGTGGTGCCTCTCCCCAGTCAGAATCCTTGACTGCTTTTTCGCAGTGTCATAACACTGACATGAGTTTTCATTGCTGCTATTTCAGATTTCAGAAATCTCCTTTCTGATCTGTTTCATTTTCAGACTTTTTGCAAGAGAAGATAGCAAGCATGTTGTTCAAATAGTTGGACTGCGGGAGGTTCAGGTGGACTCTGTAGATCTACTGTTGGAGGTGACCTCTATGTTTGCAATTATTTTTTGTCTTCTACAGCCTGAATTGCTGATTTGTGAGATATGTGATTTACATAGATTGTTATTTGTCGTGTAGTGCATGTGTTCCTGTTTAAGGTTCTGAAATTGGCAACCCCAGCAGAGCCCTGAGGAGCACTGTTAACAGTGCTTTTATTCAGTAAGCTTCCTGGGTCACTGTGAGTTGTGCTAGCGACATGCAAGCTGTTGATTTACAGCTGTTGCTTCTGCTGCCACTCCTTATGGAAAGATCTTTACCAAGAAATAGACTGCTATCACTATTCCAGAAATTAAATAGTGTCACAGCTTTGCTTTCTGTGAACTTACATTTTCTGTATTAAAGGTACGTGGATGTGGGACTAAAAATATAAATTTGAAAATTAATAGAACTAGAAATGAAAAAATACTTAAGATATTCATCTGAATTAGGAATAAGACACTGCTTAGATAATGATGGGTGATAATAGCCAAGTAAAATTAGGATCTATAAATCGTAGCTGACATTGAGCACAAACAAGGCTTCAGTTTTCCTTCCTTGCCTGGCTAAGCCCTAAAAGGGCAGTGGCAAATTTTCTGCAATGTCCTGCAGCAAGAAAGCTGGTTAAATCTGCTTTTTCTATTTAGCCTAACTTTGCATAGTCTAATTCCTTTCTTGGTAAGGAAGTGTAAATTACAAGTGCCTGATAGTGTAATTGACTCATAAAATTGGCATAGTGTTGCCCACTTACATTCAATTTAATTTCGTTCTTTATCTTCCCATTAACTCCAAGCTTTGGGACATGCTGGTGATGCTTCTGCAAATTAGAGTGTAAATTTGCTATGTGGTTGATTAACACATTCCTCTGTATTATCACATTCCACACACAGAGTAGCTGTTAAATGACTCTATTCTTACAGGTATCTCAGAAAAAAAAAAAATATATATTGTCCACAGGCCCTTTTGAACATAGAAACATCAATGGCTTGACTCAGAGCTTCTGAATAGTCTGCAACAGATATATGGGAAGAGTCTTGAATACATCCCTAGTTATTCACTGTTCATTGATGTTGGCTTTGGTTAAAAAATCATTTGCATTTAGCACTAATATAATGTTCGGGAGCTGCAGCAATTGCGTAGTTTCCTGGTTGAGAACTGGCCACTGAAAGGCATGAATAACACACATCTGTCAACTGAGAATATATTAATTTTGCTAGATAATATTTTAATTTGTTCTTACAACCAGAAACAAAATTAATAACTGCTTTATGAATGCGCTGCTGCAGTTGCTGTTGGACTTTCTGTGATAGTCCTTAAAAGTTTTCAAAAGATAATTATCCAGTTTTGTATCTTGAAGCAGCCTTTGTCCTTCTGCCTGGCCTCTCTTCCTAGTTTTCTTATTTTATTGTTGTGTTGAGTATAACTGATCTTTTAACTTTGTTCTTACTCTGGCATTATTGCTTTTAGTTAAGGAAATGGAGAAAGGTTTTGGTATTTTGTTTTTGTGTGTAATTTTCTGGAAAATAGTACTCATCTATTACATGAGAAAGTGAAATTTTAACTTAATAAAAAAAATACTAATTCTTATTAGTCTCTTAGGTTATGTCTGCAGTCTTACTTTCTTTCATTGCTGCCATACTTTTGGTTTTAATTTTATAGTTTGGATATTTTGCAAATCTGTGTGAATGTATAATGCAACTACTTCTTACTTGCAGTATGTTCTGTAAGCTCCATAGTGTCACTGCAAACAAGTCCATGTACAAAGTTCTGGAAGAAACATTGGAAGGGATCCAGTCAAACTTAACATCTGCCTTGCACCAAATTTTAGGGCTGTAATGAACCATTCCTCCTAATGTTTCCTTATCTTAGGAAGAAAAAATCTCTTTCTGAGAGATTGTGGTTTTATTTACAATTTGCTTGGATTTTGTCTTCCTCATTTTGCAGGTGATTTTGAAGGGGGGAAAAGAACGTAGCACGGGAGCTACTGGAGTCAACTCAGATTCCTCTCGATCTCATGCTATCATCCAAATCCAAATTAAAGACACAGCCAACAGGACATTTGGAAGGTAAGACTAGAAGTGGGAATGCTTCGGGCTGATGAGGAAGTCAAGCCCAGAAACTTTCAAGAGGCAAACAAAGATGAGGCGTTGAGTAAGTGGGTGGCTGTGAATTAAATCAGAACATAGGGTTCAAAGAGAAGTTTGAAAGTCCTTTCTCCTTTCTCTATTCCCATGGAGAGCACTAAGCCGCATCTGTGAGAGCTTTGTCAAACTTCTTTGTAAAAATTACCAGTGAAGGAGTTTGGCAATCATCAAGTCTATCCCTTCATCTTCAGTGTTAGAAAACTTTTTCTGTATGACATTAATCTGGCTGAAGGTAGATGTCTGCAATGAGCATATCCACATGTGAGCTTGTCACCTTTGAAGTCAGTAGAAATAGTCATTTCTGGGATCTAGTTCATGCCATTCTGCAGAGTCACCTAAATTAGGTCAGATGGATTTGCTCCTTAAAGCATCTCTGTCCTGTAATTGACTACAAAGGGAGCCTGGGATGGCTAGCTCAGGTGGAGATGATTCCATTAGAGATGTTTGCCTTTGGACAGAGGAATCATAGTACATTACTTAAACCTCCCTGATAGTTTCAGAGTGTGACTGATGCTATCTGCAGCAGACAAAACGAGCACTTTAATTTCTCTTGTAGCAGCCATTTTGTGTATTTGAAGACAGTAATTGTGCCTCTTCTCACTCATCTTTTCTCCAGACTAAACAACACCAAGAAATAAGTCTGAAGAAAGAGGTCTAGGTATCTATATTACTGCTGAGTATCAAAAAACGATGCTGACACACCCTTGCAGCAGCTACCATGCAGTCTTGCTTCCCAGGATCTTACGAGGCAAAATGGAAGGGCCAGAAATAGTGGAGAGAGGAAAAGCCTGAACAGGCAGACTTAGAAATAGCAGTGTATGTGGTTACGCAGGTGTGGCATATGTGCCATTTTGTTTGTTACTTGGAAGGGAGGTGGAGCTGGAGTAGGGAAAGGATCACAAGATATGCTACTTGAGAAGTGAGGGCTGTTCCAGAAAAAGAAGAAGGATAAAGACAAAGATACAGTGCAACACTGAGCACAGCTGGCACTCAGAGCTAGGGAGCATGAGAGGGACTAATGGAGTTTTGTGGAAGGTAGGGACAAGGAACACTGAAAGCTCAGTGTATTACTTACTACACTGGGAACTTCTGTTCATATTGCCCTAAATTCCCATTTGACAGGGCAGTAGTCTGTTTTGCCTCGAAGGAGAATTAAGAACTTCACAATTTCTTTAACTGTTTTTTTAGTAAGCTACAAACACAATGAGTATCTGGAGAGATTAATGTGTTGCACTTTAAACAGCTTATCCATTAAACTGCAGAGCACTCGCATCACACACAATTACACTTTCTATTATGATTGTATTACTGCCAGGATGCTCTGACACTGTTCCTGCTGCTGTGCTTATTTTGGTACCTCAGATTTTTCAGTGGGTATATCTCTTTGTTCAAAAGTAGTCGTTTCTAATTATTCTTCTAATGTCATCTGCTGCAGCCCTCTGGTTTAAAAAAAAAAAAAAAGGCAAAAAAAAAAAGCTGTAAGATAAATGCAACTTTGTTTTTTCTAGGATATCTTTCATTGACTTGGCTGGCAGTGAAAGGGCAGCTGATGCAAGAGACTCTGATCGACAAACAAAAATGGAAGGAGCAGAAATAAACCAAAGTCTTTTAGCAGTAAGCTACTAGAATGTCTGCGGAAGGTTTTGTATTTAATAATTAGCATGTGTTTTAGGATAAAAATGAACCACAGAATAATATATGTATGTATGCCATGGAGACGAAAAAATAACCAAAGTACTATGTGTGTCCAGTTTAATTTCTCTCATGCCTGAAAGACAATTTAAGAGTGAAAAGATTTTGTGATGAAAATAAAGTCTTTTTAATCCATTCTTACAATCAGCCAGGTAAACACAGCATGGAGAATGTTAGGTATAGTGTAATAAGTGTCCCATATTTTATATAGAAAGTTTTGTCCCTTTTACTTCCTGGGAATATTGCCTTGGGACTGTCATATTTGTTTTATAAAAGCACTTCTGTTCCTGCCTGTTTTTTTGGAATCATAGAACGGTTTGGGTTGGAAAGGACCTTTAAAGGCCATCTAGTCCAACCCCCCTGCAAGGAGCAGGGACATCTCCAACCAGATCAGGTTGCTCACAGCCCCATCCAACCTGGCCTTGAACGTTTCCAAGGATGGGGCATCCACCACCTCTCTGGGCAACCTGTGCCAGTGTTCCACCACTCTCATGGTAAATTTTTTTTTCCTAATATTTAATCTAAATCTACCTCCCTCTATTTTTAAACCATTACCCCTCGTCCCGTCACAACAGGCCCTGCTGAAGAGTTTCTCCCTGTCATTTTCACCACTTGAACTCAGGCTTCTCTTTTGAATCAGGAGTAAAGGACTTAAACACTCAACAGCACAGAAACTAGCAATTTGTGCTTGGGGAGGAAGGAACGGGGAGAAATGCACTCTTAATGCAAACCATCTTTTCTAAGTGTACACAGTTACGTAAAGAGGGACAAGAAGCAGAGCAATGCTATCTAAGATAAAGCAGAAGAGCCTCTCAGTATTGAATTGTGCAGAAGGCTTTGCACTTCCTTTAATTCAAATGAACAAAGCTTACTGATGACTGAGGGCTTGTCTAAGTGAGACTGAAGGTGATAAGCAATCAGTGAGTATGAGTCAACACTGCAGAAGTTAGTGCACACAACTGTACCCCTTAGTGTGCTGTAAATAGGAGGTGACTTGCTCCATTTTGAGAATGTAGAATGTTCTTTTGCAGAGAGGTTTTCCTGTTGTGGAATATTAGCATTCATACTGGGAGACAGCCTGTAAAGTGTGTTTCTGTACTTCATGCTTTCTTGAGTACCTGCTGGTGAATTACTGAGTGGCATAGGGAGTCAGGACCTGAATAGAAAGGATTCCTAAGAAGTGAGGTTTAATGTAAGCTCATGAAACTCTTTTAAAAGGAACTTCAAAATCAGAGTGTGTATATTTTTGGTATTGTATGAGGCTGAGTAAATACTTGGGCAGTCGACAAATAGTGACTGAATTAACTATAAAAAGCATCTTTGGGTAAGTGTACGTGACCTGCAGCCTGTAAAACCTAGCTCTGTCCTCAAAGATCATAATGCTCTCTTCAGGCCTTAAAACACATGAAGCTTGAAGTTTGCTACTGGTTTGAACACTCATGTTGATTTCAAGTTGAAAATATCCAGATACTGCAATTATGAGAAGCAGAATGAAAAATTAGAATAGTTTCCTCTCTTACTTGTTAGAGGTGTGATTTTTAATAAAATGCAGCGAAAGTGAGAAATAAGTGGCATTTTAAGTGGGTGTATGTAGAATGTAGTAAGGCTTTAAATGTAGAAAGGCTGCTTCATGCTAGTATTGCCATGACAATACTGTAATCCACTTATTTTTCCTTCACTATTGTCTCTAAGTTACTTGTCTCAAGCCTATACAGTCCATTTCTGCTAATTTTAGAGAGCATCCAGGCTTGATATGGAGTGTGATGCTGTTGTGCTTATTCCAGTGGAAACATGGAAAAAAAAAGTGCATATCTTTGAGTTTGAACATGACATCTTTCTCCAAGGCTGGTAATAAATCAAGGGATGTTTCTTCAAGACTACAGGCTACTTCTGTTGATGGTTATTAACAGTGAGAAGATCTAATGAGTTCTGTGAAAGGCATGGCTGTAGCTAGCTGCTCATTTTCTGTTAGTTTTAGTGAGAGTTCTGTAGCTGTATCTCCACTCCCTGGGTAGTCTGTTGTTTCACTTTCAGTTTTTCTGTATAGTTCTTACTGGCCTGTGATAGGTCACAGTGACATGTTCATTTATACAGACAGGCTGTATCTATACTATGTTCTGAGCGTGGACTCGAACTTAGCTCCCCTCACAGCTAATTGTTTGGTGGTGGTCCACGCACTCCCCTCTGCTTGGATTTAGGACGTTGCACTGATGTGAAGAGGAAATGGCTTGATATCAGCTGCCTTCTAACACAGCCCAGTGTACCCATGCATAGATGTGACATCTGCACTGCAGGTTATAGTCAGTATGGGGAGGAGTATGCACTTACTAGCTTATGCTATTTCTGACTAAGATATTAAAATATTGCCAGAATGGTACAAGAAATTTGCACTGCTGTTGTCCAAAGTGTTCGAGTCTTTTTGAAAGGGGAAGAGCTTCTTTTAGAGGAAAGAAATTTGTAAGCGATGGAGCTCAAAAAGCTCTATTCTTAGGGTGTACCTGTCCTGCAAGCTGCAGCATAGTCTCGGGTACACCCCATCTGGCTTCAAACTGGTTAGCTATGGTGCAGGCAGCAGCAGGTCCAGAGTAGCGTGGAGCTCTGTGTGTGCTAAATGTGTGTTTTTCTTGGGTTTTGCGTAGCCCACAGAGCCCTCAGGCAGGGCTAGCTGTGCTCTGTGCCGCAGCTTTGCTCTCTTTGAGTGCAGCTAAACTGCTGCCAATACCTGAACTAGCGGAAGCTGCCTGTTTGTGGCTGTGGCAACAGCAAACTCCCCTTGTGAGGGACATTACACAGTACGAGTCAAAGGTGCATGAGGGAATAAGTCTGATGCAATTCAGTTCCTCGCCAGTGTGTGATTGACATGGTTTTTCCTCCCTCTATTTTTATTATTTTTTTTTCCTTTTGGTAGCTAAAGGAATGCATTCGGGCGTTGGATCAGGAACATGCACATACTCCTTTCCGGCAAAGCAAATTAACTCAGGTAAAATGACCAGAAGAGCAAGAATAGAAATTTCCTGGATGAGGACAAAATAATTAAAAAAAAAAAAAAAAAAGTAAAAGGGCATAATTCAATAACTGCTATTAAACTCTTGAAGAAAAGATAAATGAATAACTTTTGCAAACATTAATTTTAAATGTAACCACAGAATTAAGGCCAGTTCTCATAGTCAGTCTTGGGAATTGACATGATAAAAACCAAATAAACCAAGAACTAAAACCAAACAAAAACCCCAAACACTACCTTCCAGGCTCATTCGGAGTTACTATCCATCTCCACCCAGTCTGCAACCAATCTTGTATCTTCTGTGCAGTAACAGTCATGGGAGTTTTCATCAACAGTTCTTCACTCCAGTTATAACATATACTTTATTCCTCAAAACATATGGACACCATTGTGGCACTTGGTGTAAGGGCTGGTTCAGAGCTCTGATTAACACCCATATTTATTTTAAATTTAAACAAAGAATTGCAAGATAAATTGAGACGAGGACTATGTTAAAAAAAAAAAAAAGATACAGTAACTGTGAATCACCTGACTCATGTTAAACTGCCTCGTACACATTGCTAATTTACAGGAAATGCAATGTACATAAATTGCTAAGAATCTTATTTTTTTTCCTTCCAACCCTAGGTGCTGAAAGATTCTTTCATTGGCAATTCCAAGACGTGTATGATAGCCAATGTATCACCTAGCCACATAGCTACAGAGCATACCCTGAACACTTTACGATATGCTGACAGGTAGGTAGTGAAACTCAATCTTGCCAAGGTGAAAACACATAGAAAAAAATAATGTATGATATTAGTGGTTTTATTTTGGTTGCACTGGAAATGTTCATTTAGGCAAGAAGTGCAATTTTCACAATGCAAATAAAATCCTTACATATTCCAACTCATGTATTTGGTCTTAAAATTCTCTGGGTGTTGTAAATCCTTTCTGATGAGAGCTTTTAGTGATTAAAATGTCACTGTGCTCCCTGTAACTGCGGGATTACTAACCTCAGCAATCAAAAGTTTTGCTTTAGTTTTGTGTTGTAATTCTGCCTAGAATGTGTGCGTGTTCTTCACCCTCCCTGTTACACAGGAGTGGGTAAATTACAGGCTGTGCAACGCTGGGGTTAAGAGCTTAAGGGGAAGAGGAATAAAGGAAACCATTGAGGGGATAGGGTGATACCAGGTAAGCAGCTCTTCACAGGTGCACTGATGAGTCTGATGCAGGAGCACTGTAGCCCTGTACACACATCACCTGAGCTAATTAGCCCCACTGCAACGACTCCAAAAGCCCTAGTTTGTGTCTTGTGGGACTCTATGATGTGTTGCGGAGAGTACTATTGTGTCTTGAGCTGGCTCTGTGCCGTGCTGCATTATAAAGTGTGTAAATGCAGCTCCCTTACACTGAAACAGAGCCCATCTTCACTCATTTGACCTGTTACGCACTGTTCAAGGAGGGACTTCAGAATACGGCAACAGACCTTCCTAGAAGTTCAGGCATTTTGGCGGAGGGATTCATGCCTGTGTGGATCACTGGCAATTGAAACAGAAATCATGACATTGAATTCAGTGTTTAGCCTTAACAAGTGAAATTTTTAGTTTGCTCTGGAGCCACTGTTTTTTATCTGAAAGCATGATGTCTTCTAAAGCCAGTTGCATTTACAGGGTCAAAGAGCTGAAGAAAGGGATTAAATGTTCTACCCCTGTCACAAACAGACGTCGGACAGCGGGAAATGTATCTCCAAAACGTGTCCAAAACTCTCCCTGTTTGCCACCTGGGGAAAAGAGCTCTCCAAAGAAAGTGAAGCTAGGCCTCCAGCATCCCTCAAATGCTACAAAATCAAAGGCATGTCCTGCTGCACTCCAGCCACCAAGTGTTCCTCTTACCTCTACCCCCAGGGGAATCAACAAAGGACATACCTACAAAGGAAATCCCAGCTCACCCTGGTTACACCACGCTAGCCCAGTGAAGGGAGTCCTACGGACAGCACATCCGCTGAAGAAGAAAACTGATGATCTGTCTCCCCACTCTGAAAAGAACCCCACTGGGAAGGATTTAGTAACAAAAAATGCTGCCATAGCAGAAACAAAAGAGAGTGGCCAGAGAGACAAGTATATGCAAGACAGACCACCTGTCCAGTGCCTGAAAGTCCAGACAGTGCAACCTGTTCAGAAACAGCTTGTTTCTAGAGATGATTTTTCCTGTGGAAATGGAAATCTGCCTTCTGATGACAGACAGGAATGGGGAAAAACCTTTGCTAAACAATGTGTTGAAACTTGGACAAATCTGCCTCCATTTCAGAAGGAAAGGGAAGAGCATTTACGTCTTTATCACCAGCAGTTTCAGCAGCCACCTATTCTACAGCAAAAATTGAACTATCAACCTCTTGAGAAGTTTTTAACACAATACAAGCCCCAGGAGATTCAAGTGAAGCAGGAGCCGAGCCTTACTCCCACAGAAGTACAGAGCAAAGAGGGGATGCAGCTGGAAGATCTGGATGACAGTGATTTCAGTGAAGATTCTTTCTCACCTGTCTGTAGTCAAAAGAGTGTGAAAAGAAGAAACACCAACAAATGCAGTCAACATTCATTTTTCCTTCATCAAAGAGAACAAGGAACTGAAGAAGAGCAAAAAGGCGAAAAGCGACAGGATTTATTTTTTAAATATGTAATACCCATGCAAGAACATGAACTAGATGACAAGTGGGATTGTAGTGAGTGCAGCCCAAAGACAGAAGAATCCATTAAGAATGCAGGCTGCAGTAAAACTCCATCAGACTGGAGCTATGACTTGACTATTGAGTCCTCCCCAAGCAATACTGCAGAAAAACCTTACTGCCTTCAGGAGGACTCTGCCTGCAAATGGAAAAATGGCAAAGATTTCCTACCTGATCACAAACAATACAAATCAAAACACAGATGTCTCGTTTACTCCAGTGAAGCCACCTTAACTCCAGAAAAGGATGTTTCAAACTCTTATCTTTCTCCTGTACTGAAATTGGGAACTCCAGAGTGCAAAGAGAGCGATCTCCAGCATGAAAAGAAGGAAGAATCCCCTTTGGATAGACAGGCTGCCCTTGCAGGACATGTAAAATGGAACGCTCGAAAAAATGCACTTAACCTTTGTGGATCTTCCAGTTGTTCCTCAGAATTTGATTCTGAGCTAATGGCTCCTCTCATGGTATCTGTTCTTGACTACGAGGAGACAACAGACACAGAGAAAGTGTCTTCTAACCAAGAGAAACCACCCTGTATGAAGCAGATGTTGGACAGGAACATACCTGGCTCCCAGAATAGGTTTGAGGAAGAGGGCTGGCAGTGTACAAGAAGCAGAGCTCTGACGGACAGCATGCTGGAACTCAGGGAGCAGATACGTCGTGGTGGAAGACACTGCGCCCTGATGCATTCCCCACAAACAGGGGACAAGTGGCTTTCACTTGCTTGCTGTGATGTGAAGCCATGCTCCTGCCTTCTGGGCTCGGGTTCATCAAAGCAAGGAGCTGTTCACAATTTATTTGTGGGATGTGACCTGACAGAAACATCCACAGCCGAATCCACGGGCTCCAGGGTAGAGAGAGAGGGTGGTTTTTTTCTCAGTAACTCAGCATGCAAAGAATACTCAGGTGGCAGACAGTGTGATGCTGATGTTAAAGACAATACTGGTAATTCAGGAAGATCTGACTCAAATCAAGGACCCAGTGCTGAGCCCATGGCTCAGGAAATAAATGCTGATACACCTGAAAAGACCTATTTTCCAGGTGCACCATGCTTTCTCAATGTGGGAAATACGGATTATGCAGCTCAGTCCTCCTCTCCAGAAAGCAGCCTGCTGTTGCAGCCCAAGTCAGGACTGAGGAATGAGGACTTCAGTCATTCTGAAGACCCAGCCAAGTCATCATTCAGCAATGAGGAAATAGGCTCGCTAAAAAACAAGTTAATGCAGAGTATTCTTACACAAGAGGCTTTTGCTGTGGATTCAGGATTTGTAACCAAAGATAATAAGCCGTTAGCAAATGTAAAGAGCCCCTCAGCTATGTCCAACAGCAGCTCTCCAAGTGCTACATCAGAGATGGGAAAATGGCAGAGGGAAGCCCTAGAAAAGGCACAGTAAGTCTTGCTCGTCACTGAAGTTTGTCATGAAGCTTTGAAGTTCTAGACATGTGATCCATTTGCCTTTATTTGTATATGATACTCATATGTACTTTAAAAACCAATGGGAAATCAATCTATTATTTAATAAGATTAATTATCATTTATGGTAATTATCTTATAAATATATGATTGCTTGTTATTTAGTGATATTTTAAAATCTCACAGGAAGCCAATTATTCTATTAGAGCTTCCTAGGGTAATGCTAGCGAAATGAATATTATAATACAAACTGCAGTTCTCAGTAACTAATTGGCTTCATATAAGCTGTAAAGTACCTAAAATATTTCAAAACCTGCCATCAAGAATCAGGTGATAGCTGTTCCATCCCTATGGAAAGAAAAACAGCGAGGGTGGCTGGGCACTCACTGAGGATGTAGATATAAAACTTCAGAGTACTATGAGCTGCCACTGCCAGTTCCCAAGGACTGGACTGCATTCACGTGACTGAAAGTACGTTGTTGATCAGAGAAACGTGCTCAGAGGAATGAACAGCAGCACTGCCTTCCGGCTCTTCCTGGTTTTCACCAAAATGACTTACAGCCACATGGCTGTAAGCCTTTTCACCAATTAATTAGACAATTATTTGCCTCCTATGGTAAAAAGCAATATATGCCCCTGTGCTGCCTGTGCTGAGAGGCTGTGGGCACTCCTCTCAGCAATCCTGTCACGAAGGTCATCTTTAACTCCAAAGCAGTGCAGTCCAGTGCACCTCAAGGAGCATTGGTGTGCACTTGTTGAATGCCAGGGACACAGGACAGCAAGGCTACCTCTGGGGTATTCCTCCTTCCTAAAGGTTTATTGATGCCAACAGTAATTACAGGTAGCACAGCAGGCTGTGTAACCAGTGGTGTATTTTATGTTAATCAGACAGGCTGTAATTCGAGCCCATCGGCAGCAGCTGGATGAAATGGCATCCTTGTGCTTCAAGGAAGAGTGCTTGATAAATCAGATGTCAGCAACAGTAAGTGTCATCAGATGATGATTTCAGTGCCTGTTGAATGTGCATAAATTAATCTTAGGGATTATTAACCTGAATTAGTGATGTGACTTTCCTTGTCAGTTCTTCCTCTCATTCTCTGATACCTTCCTGAGTCCCAGAAGGGGCCGCTCATTTTCAGTGCTTGTTGTGTCTTTGCCAGTCTCCACATTGCCAGGTCCTTGGGGGAGAAGGACACTGATGGGCCAACTCTGAACTGCTTGTCTCTGATAAGACAGCTTTCTCTTATCTTGCGTCATGAGTACCAGACTGTACTAAACAGGGCATCTTTCCATGTGACGTTTTTCTCCTTAAAGGCTGCAGCAAGTAAGTCAATACCACAGCAAACAGCACACCCCTAAAGCATGACACTGGGATGTCACAGTTGGTGGTGCAGTGCCACACTGCCTGCTCCTTCTGGGAGTCCCTTGCCTACCACGCTGCAGATGTGCCAATGCTCTAACCACTGTGACTTGCAGCCTTGCGGGCTCTTGACTTTTGTCACTCGAGTGTTTCGTGGCTCATTCTTGTCTCAGATGACAGTAGTGTAGGCTAGACATAAAGACTGGCACCTGCATGGCCCCACTGCTAGTCAGGCAATCCCAGTTCTGTTTCTCTTGCATCCAGATAGATGCATGTCACAGCCGCATGGGAGGTCTCATCTCTCACACAGATTATTAACATTTCCCAGTGAGAGCCTCCTGCCTTCCCAGTTCCCTCCTCTTATCAGTAAAGCCAAGCTCCATTACTGCATTACATTATCAAACCATTTCAATTCCTGTCACAGCTCAGATCTGAAGTGCAGCTACAGGGACTCTTGCCTCAGGGATTTCAGAATCGAGCCACCATGTGGCTTGCTTGCTGCGATTTCCAGCTGCATGTGATGTGTTACCACATAACATATAGAAGTTCACAAAGCAGCCCAAGAGCCATAAACTGTATTAGTTTTGTGGCAGAGAATGCAGTGATACAAAACACCTTTTTAAAAAAAATCTTTTGAGGTTGTTCTTCCTAGGTCTGTTGACCAGCACTCCCCAATCTGCTCCCTTCCTCCTCCCCTCCCCCCCCCCCCTTATTTACTCCTTGCAGCAAGCCACCATTTTCTGGCTAACAGAATTATGACAAGCTTGCCAGGTCTCCCAGCAGTGTGTTAATAAGGTACATCTTGTAGTGTTATTTCACAGCATGACTTTTCTCTTCCCCTATCAGTTTCTCTCCTTCCACTTCCAGGTGGTTGCAATTTCTGCAGCCATGAAACTTTGGCCGCAGGAGAGACTCCCACCAAGACCAGCCACATACTGAACCAAGCAGTATGTAAAGTGCTTAAGAAAAATATGCCATGGAAGCTGGGCTGGTCTTTGTTACAGTTCTGATGTCCCTGCAAGACAAAGATACGGTGGACAAAGTAGCTGGAGTCCTGCCAAATAAGCTTTTGAATGATTGATTTTCATGCAGTGGCAGCTGAAGCCTAGCCCTGAGGATGCTGACACCTCCCAGCTTCTTAGGCACTGACCTGTGAACATAGGCACCAAACAGCTCTCAGCTGGAGAGCAGAGCAAGTCTGAGTGCGCCCTTATTAACAGAAGCCCTACTTAAAAAAATCAATGCCTCAATTTCAGTTTTAATCACAGTTTCACACACCTTTTTTCTGTGTGGCGGGTCACTATGGAACGCAGAGTTCCCCTTGGCCAAGGCTGTATGCACTGCTGATATTTCTCATGTCAGATCTAGCAGACCTGTAGCCGTACAGGAGTGGGACTAGCCCTGCCACCTGATGTGAAATAATCCCTTCTGTCTCTCAAGAATGGGCTGTTACATCTGATCACTGAGTGTCCCAGCTCACCGTTTATTTTGATGGTGGCTAGATCCAACATGAGAGGTGTCAGGAAGAGAGTTCAGTACATTGTAAAACTGCATGCCAGATGTTCAGATTCTACACCAACCTTCTGAAAAGCTAATCAGTGTATAAGGGTGGTAACAGGTGCTTGATACATTTTTATTTTTAAGCCATTCTATTAACTGTAATTTCACCAACAGATAAAACTACCAGAGTAAGTTTACCTCAGTATTTAGAGGCACTGGCCTTTGTCTGTGAGGGTCAGGACTTTAATAAGGAAACACTGATTTAATCTACTACACTGCAGAATGGAAAATATGCTTTTATATACTGCTGCAGTGCCTAGAATACACCGATTTTCTCCAAACTGCTGCTGTTGCTCCTTAAACTTTCCTTTTGCCTTCCTCACCAGGATTTTCAGAATTTCGTGACCACGCTAGATGAACTCCTGGTACTGAAGTCAAAGTGTATCCAAACAATGCGAGCCCAGCTTCAGCTCTGTTTAGCCTCTCTCGGCACTGACACGTCCCTGCAAACACCTCCACCAGTTTAGACCTTCTTTGCTTACACGTGCACAAGAACAGCTACGGAAACAGCCAGTTTTTCAGTTGGTGCTGCTGCTGTAGGTGGGTGGGCAATAACTTTTTGGTTTGATGTTTGTGACTAGTGTGTATTTCAGGTAAAGGTGGAGAGAATTCTGAGTAAATAAGAGATGACTACTTGGCACCACAACTTTTTGTACTTCCTTAATACCAGTAACACGCATTCTTAAGAATAACTGTTCAGTAGCCTTTAAGTATCTCACCAAGCAGTTTGCAGTCCTGTCCACAGTATTCACAGCAGCTTCTCACATGTTAAATACACTTCTGTGTTGCCAAGAAAAAACACTTTGAAGCCAGACACAGGTCTGAGGTATCAAAAACTGTCCAGAAGAATGTTTGCAAATAGAAGCTAGGAAAGAGAGAGGAGACCCTCTTTGTTAGATATACTAACATAACTAGACCATTAGTAAACGGAAGTCAAGGCAGGACAAGAAGTGCTGTCACTTTCAGAAGGAAGGCTATTGTCATATTTGTTCTTTGCTTGGGGCTAACACTAGAGAGCTTCTGAAAGAAGTGGCTTATGTCACGGGTAACGAGCAGTTTAGTAGGGACTTTGTACCAAAGGTGCACCTAGCGTGTTAATGAGCACGTGGGTTTCATACTGCTGCCACCAGTGAGAGGTCAGCAAGTTACCCGCTGCAAACACTGTCTGATCTCTGCACTATGGCACAGCTGTAGAGTGTTCATCATCTGCGTTGACAGAATTGATTTTTCACATCAAGAGAGAGGGTCTGGTTAGAGGCAGCAGGACTTCAGAAGCTGCTAACAGTGCTGTTATGCTGTCGTAGTTCAGCCCTGATTGGGACCAGACTACGCAGTCTCTCTCTCACTCCCCCACCCTCCGAGAGAATAGGGGGAGATGATATAAGGAAAAACGTCTCGAGGTTTGAGATAAGGACAGGGAGAAATCCTTAAAGTTACCGTCATGGGCAAAACAGACTCATCTTTGGGGAAAACTATTCATTTATTTCTAAAACTATCAGGAGAATGACACAGGGAACAAGATAACCTCCCCCCACCCCTCCCTCTTCCCGGGCTTAACGTTATCTCTACTGCCTTCTCCCCTCCCGAGCGGCACAGGGGGGAAGAGGGAATGGGGGTTGCGGTCAGTTCATCACGCGTTGTTTCATGCCGCTGCTTCATAGTCGGGGGAAGAACTCCTCGCATTCCTCCCCTGCTCCAGCCTGGGGTCCCTCCCACGGGCCACAGTCCTTCGTGAAACTGCTCCAGTGCGAGTCATCTCTTCCACGGGGTGCAGTCCCTCTAGAACAGCTGTCCCAGCGGGCCCTCCACGGGCCACAGCCTCCTTCAGGCCTCTGCCTGCCCCAGCGTGGGGTCCTCCCCAGGCAGCAGGGGGATCTCTGCTCCACCTTGAACCTCCACAGGCTGCAGGGGGACAACCTGCTCCACCACGGGCTGCAGGGGAATCTTGGCCAAGAGCTGCATTACTCCTCCCCCTCCTTCTTCACTGACCTTGGCATCTGCAGCCGTTCCTCATAACAGCCTGGCAGATGCCTCTCAGGATCTCTTTACATCTCATTCACTTCTCCTCTCCTCTCCACTTCTTGCAGCCAGGCCAGGCCGAGTTGGGCCCAGTCGGCCGCCCGGCGGGAGGCCAGAGGGTGAGGGCTGCAAGGCCCACAAGACTCGCGCCTCCCTCTCTCTGCCCTTGCTCAGCTTCTTCATATCTTCTCCTCCTTTTTTTTTCCTATTTTCCCCTTCTTAAATACGTTATCGCAGAGGCGTCAACACCGAACACTCTGCTACCAACTGGCTCGGCCTTGGCCAGCAGCGGGTCCACCCTAGGCCCGGCCAAGTCCACTGAACAAAGGGGAGCAACTTCCAGCAGTTTCCTTCAGAAGCTGCTACCTTAGGCCCCCCCTCACCAAACAAAACGAGAACATATGCAAAGCTGGTATTTGAATCAAGAACTACAGAAGGATCAGCTGAAGCCCTGCAAAAGTTCTGCTGCTGCATGCACCACATCTGAACCACAAAACAAGTCCACCTGCTGAAACCACAAGTGACCTTGGAACACGCTCAGCTCAACATGCTGTGCAAGCGCTCCCACTCCAAAATTAGTGCTGCTGCAGTATTTGGCCATCTCAGTGTCTCCTCAGTAATGCCTGTAGTAGCTCAGTCAAAGCCTGCTCAGTAGCCACAAATGCCAAGGGTAAGGGAACACTACTGTCTGACCAGCTGTGAATTTTACTGCCTGCTTCTGCAGCTACTCCGAGGAGCCCACTGGCAAGTGCAGTAATTGCAGTGATGCCCAGTTATCTGGGTCACATATGTAGTGCGAACACTCCCAGAAATATCACACAGCATGGCCCTGGGGAACAGAACTGCAAAGGAGGACTTGCAACAGAAGAAAGTCTTAGATTAGTGTCCTGACTGTTGGGGGTTTTTTTAGCACTGGTTACTCTGCATCTTACAATTGAGACTGGAGTACTCTGTGGAGCAGAGTGGTTTCTCCAAGGTCTGAGTTTATGGCTCACCAGATGGGTCCTGTGTCCAGGTTACAGGCCAGCAGCAAGTCACACCTGAACCCAGGTCTCCCAGCCCTCTCTTCAGAAGCCTTCCTTGCCCAGAGAAATGAGGCTTCCAGGAGCACAACTCCCAGTGTCAGTAGTATTTTGGTATTTGTGCACAGCGCAGAGCGGTGATGCTCGACAGCCAGCAGAGAGCTATAAAGCAGTGGGACAGTCAATGTCTTGTTAAAACCACGGAGAGAAGAGCGGGCATTAAACCGGGCTCCCCTTTAAGAGAAGCAACTCTTAGAAAGCCTCCCTCCACCTTCTGGTGCAAGGGAGAGCTTTCCTGTGCACGAGAGGAGCACATGTGACAGTTTGGTAGTCCTTGTACCTTCTGAAAGCATAAATGGATATGAGCATGTACAGTAATTTCCCCAGCACTTTCTCAGCAAGCATACAGAAAACAGGGCTACTGGGGAGCTGCTGAGGAGTTTTGCAACTGCATTTGGAGCCAAGGAAGAGCTCAGACAGGAGGATGTGCGCACAGGTCACAGGAAAGCGAGATGCCCAGCCAGGAACATAGTGTTAGGAAGGAAAACTTTACACATACTCTGACATTTGGGAGATGAGTACTGGTGGATTGCACTTTCAGGTTTTCTAAAGAGCACCTCAGTAAGCTACATTCACTGGCCATTTCTAAAGCAACACACAAGGAAGAACCACTCGCACAAGTGCCATGTCCTAACCTCAGTATTTTCAGAGGTAGTTCTAACAGGTGAGTCACCAAAAATTTCCAAGAGCAGAGGAGATTCCCATCTCCTCCTGTAAAGTCAGCTACCAAGTCTGAGCCACCTATGAATCCCCTCTGGTCTACTGTGAAAAAGGTAATTCTGTCTGGCAGGTCTGAGCCACAGTGCAAGGTCCCAGAGCAGTAACTATTTGCTCCCTGGAAGAATAGTCAGGAACACTGAGAAACAACAAATAACCAGAACAACAATAAAGCAGTCTTCCAAGGTCTGATAATCACTTTAAACTGGAGCCATCCAGTCAGACCACAAGATTGTACCTTGTAAAATGTAAGATTTTATTATCAGTCTGTTATCAGAATTTTCTTCTCACTACTGAATGTGAGACTTTATTAAAAAAATAAAATAAAAAAAACAGCGCTGCTGTGAAAATGCACCCATCCTTGGCAATGACAGGACTGTGAACATGCTTGAAGTGCTGCACACACAAGAGATGCCAAAACTGGGCTCCTAGAACACAACAGAAACTACCAAAGCTATTTTTCTCTCTACTCTTCAGGTTGTTACCTAGATGCTGCTTTAATTCTTGTGTGAAAGTGTGCTAAATGAGCATTTTAAGTGTCATCCCCTTCCTGCTATTTTATGTTGCAGTAACACCCAGTATCAATGGTTTTCACTTCAACTTGAGGAACGTTATGTGAAAGTGTTTGTTGTTACAGCAGTCTGGGCAATTAAGAGAGCCTGGCCACAAACAATCACATAAACACAGAACTAAAATGGGCTCACTTTCGTACTCAGGTGTAACAAAGACAATTAATGCTCATGGCAGATGCTTATTTTATTTGAATAATTGATATTATTTAAAATAAAATTCCATTTACTACAGAACTCTAAAATTTATTTTAAATTAGATGTGATCAAAACACCCATTTGTTTGATTGCAAAGGATTAACTGGGGCTGGGAATCAGTACAAGATCCCTTTCTCACCTGCCCTGTTGACAGAGAGTGTTTCAGAAGCCAGCTGTGCTCCAGCCACGTGCATCCGACCTGAATGGCCTACAGGAGCAGCAGCATGACCCTTGCACCAGGTTTTGCTGCACCGCTGGCAGAAGCCGTCGGTCTCAGCCTGGAGAGCTGCTCAGCCACACACCGTGCAGAAAAGCTGCTGAGGCAGGCTCTGGGGTTAGTGACCTACGCTGCCCAGGCTGCACCAGCAGAGCCAAGCCGCTGCAGGAGCCATGAGGCTGGCTGAAGAAAGCCTGGGGCACACTGCAGCACTAGGGCATGGGGCACGTGCAGCTCCCGCTGCCTGACAGACTGTGGGGTCCCAGAAAGAAGTCACCCTCAACACAAGGCAGCAACCAGTGGCACACCTCATCCCACGGGGTCTCCAGCCATTTGCAGGCAGAGTGACAGCCCTTGGCTGCCTTGTGGGTGAATGACAGCTCTTCAGTGTCAGTTTCTGTACCAGGTTGCTGATGTCCAGGAAGGACATGAAGAGGCAGCTCAGGGGGTCTCTGGCTCAAAGCACAGCCACCAATTTTGGCTCTGCCTCTCCACTTCTCACCAGCCTCTCCACTAAGGCACCCAGACCTCAGTATCTGGTAGCAGCTAGCACAAGGCAGCAGAACAACCTCTGACAAAGTTGAAGCAGTGCTAAGTGCCAGGTACATAAATCAATCTGACCTGAGAACGTAAGGAAAACCCCAGGGTCTCAAGGGTGACCAGGGACACAGTGATCTTCTCATCAGCTAGCAGCAGGGCAGAGCCCACCCTTCCATCAGCTGGCAGCAGCACCTCCCCATGTCCAGGCGGAGCTTTGTTCGTAACTTGACAGAGAATCACAGTACCAGAGTAACTAGCAATGCACGGTGCCCAGAACAGCACTGAAGTCTCATCACACTATGTCACTTGTTAATACATTCCTTCAGAAGTGCCCCTCTGCCAGGTTAATCCCCTCACTCCGTGGTCTTTCCTTCTGTGAGAAGCCACCCCAGAAACACGCTTCCAGCCTTCAGCCACCCAGCAATGTAAATCCAGAAACCTCACTACTGAAGCAAGAGCAATGTCACCAGGGAAGACACAGATGGGTAGGTCTCTTTGGAAGGAGGAGACCAGCTTCACAGGTATCACCTCCCATATTCACCTCTCTCCTCTCACCTCTACAACTCTCCATAAGCAGAGTGGTTACTATAGTAGGGTAGAGAGCCAGCCCTCATGTCAGGACTGAGAAAGAACTTAAGAGACATTAACACAACCTAAGAGATTATTTTTTTCAGAGGTTTGGTCTAAATGGTTGTTTCTTCGCTGGCAAGACTTCTTGTCCCTTCAGAACTGTAGTGCCAGATAGGGACTTGTCCAGATACTAATTCTGAGAAAACCAAAGCAAGAACACAACTGAATGCTCTCAGCAGTGACAGTAAAGCAGTTTGAGTTTTGCTTTCCAGCTTTTCTGACTCATCAGGAATCTCATTGCCTTGTTTCAAATTATCACGTTTCTCACCTAGGAAGGAAAGCTAGGCAACTGCTTTACCTGCACCCACAGAGGCAGCAACTGCTGACGCAATGTGCTTCTTAGACAAGTTTTAATTTCAGCCTCACCACTAGAAGCTGGTGAAGCGCAAGGCTTCAGGATACAACACAAAGCAACCTACCCTGGTCCTACTCATTGTCTGTCTCCACATCTCCTAGATACTTGCCAGCCACGTCTCTCCTCGGCATCATTTTGTTTTAAGTAAAGCTATGTAATTAACATAGTTGAGCACCTCACAGAGAATTCCAGAAGTTAACACTGAACAAAGATTAGATGTTTTGGTCATATAAAGTTAGTAACAAAGGAAACAAATGCTATCTCCTTCAGGGTCCTGATGAGCTAAAACCTCCTCCTGAAAACTTAAATTGAGGCAATGAGCTGAGCTGTTTCCATGCTCTAACATGAGTTTGGATCTCTAGGCTTGGTTTTGTTTTTTGTTTTTTTTTTTGCAACAAAACAGGAACAAGCCACAGAAAAAATAAGCATACTCTGCCACTGCAGCCACGTGCCCAGAGCCTTCTGCCCGTTCTGACCAACACAGTGTTCACGCGTGCCTACAGGAGTGGGGAGCACCTGGGTGGACAGGATCCAGCACGTTCTTCATCTGCTGAAGCCAAAGAGCATGAGAGATGGGAACCATGACACGGGGAATTATATTTGAGGGGTTTATTAGTTGTTCTTCTGCAGAATCAAAATATTTAGCAAATTACTTTAAAAGATTCCTCAAGACTGCTGATATTTCATGTATTTAGAACTTGAACAATGTACAATGTAATACTCTGAACTATCAAAAACAATCCAAAACCTGATTTCTAGTACTAGATGTTATGCAATTCTATAGCAGAGTGAAAAATGGAACTAATGCAGTGAGTATGTTTGTTTTAAAGAAAGTGCTTGAAAGAAACCTCCTGCATCACATTGAGTATTATTTAAAATTAAAAAAAAAGAAAAAGAAAAAAAAAGGTAATTGATTTCCTAGCAGGACATTGTCTTAAATATCCTACAAGCCTGGGTGAATAAGAATACCAAGCCCGAGCTCTCTGCTGTCAGGTTCAGGAACCAACACAACTTGCAGGTCCAGGTAGAGTTCACAGCTTACCTGTTTCAAGAAAACTTGCACACCACTCAGCATTGGACGCTCATGTCTGGCAGAAGTGTTGGATGCATGGTTAAAAAAAACAAAAAAAACACAAGAGGAACAGCTTCTCTCTTTATGCATAGCGACAGTTTCTGAACCAGTGTTTTACTAAGTTACATACTAACTTTCAACCAAAAAATAAAACTCCATTGCACTAAAGGTCAAATTTAACCAGTCAGTCTGGACTGTGACACAGTCAATAATTCAGTATAAGCAAACACCACGAAAGCAGCTTCAAAGAACCAAAGCATCCTACTTTGAGAACCAACTTAGTATTCTTCTGGCCAACTCCAGTGCAACAGCGAGGGCGGGAACCACTCCCATCTCTACCTATGTACAATTCCAGTAGAGGCTGGGCAGTCTAAACTCTCCGTGGCCAAGCTGGAAAAAGGAAACTTAGGAAAGGACACTTTAAAAATTTAATTTAAGAAAGAAAGTTGGCTCTCAGTGGAAAGAGAAACGCTGGAGTGATGCACGCAGGCGGGCTCGCTCAGTCATTCTCCCATGTATGCGAAAAGCCAGACTCCTTCCTGCCGAGAGCAAGTCACACTGGATGTGAAGGTGGCGGGGCTGGTCCTGCTCTGTTGCACCCCAAGAATCCAGGAATGTGTTTTCAGCTGGCTCCTGCACGGGCCATAAGATCTTCCAAAGCATTGTGTTGGTCATTGTTATGTAATAATAAGACCTCCTTAATGTCTTTTAGTTCAAAGCCCATTTCTTTAAATTGACTCATTAGTTGGAGAAGTTCTGTGATCTGAAAGACAGAGACAGTCCATTACTTGCAAAAGAAGAGAGGATCAGTGCTTGGTGGAAGTCTAGCACAGAGACACTTTTAAGCAATTGGGCACCTTGCAGGCTGGATTCCTCCTCCCTAAGTACAGCCTGTTCCAGCTGTTTGGAGAAAATCCACTCACACCAGAGCCGGCACAGCTCTGGGTGCTGGAGCCCTCGGAGCCCCACTTTCAGTTCCCTGTGTTTGCAGGCCTGCATTTCCAAAATCCTCTTCAGCAAAGGCATCAAAGCTCAATTTGTGGGAGTGTCTCTCCTAGTAGGAAATTTATCAGTCTGGCCTAATTTGGGCTCCCAAAAATGTTGACTGATGGCACCCTACTACCCCATCCAGAAGCTCCTGCTGCACCTGAATTTTTTTAAAGTTACTTCAACTTTGGGAACAGTACAGTAGCCCTTGCTATCAACTGGCTCTTCAGATCTTGGGCAAACTTGGGGGATTAGCACAAACTCTACTGGACACACTGTGTACGATATTACTGACATCAACCATGAATCCTTCTTGAGCTTTGAAAAAAAAAAAAATAGAGTGACAATAAGTGAACCAGTTGATCAGACTTTTATGAACCCTCTGCCATTTACAGTGCCTCCACTCCAGAGGAAAGAAAAACCCCAAAACAAGCAAGCAGGTTGAAATGGGCAAGCAGAAGATTAAACATTTCCGATTTTGGGGTTAAGCCAGTAGCAAGTGTGTTTCCTGAACTCAGTCCCTTCTCCCATCTTCACACTGTCGTTCACCTGTTTGCAAGCTCATCACTAAGTCCAAGAAAGGCAGGAAGGCATGTGTCTGGAGAGGCTGGGCTGCACCTCTAAAGATTCCGTGTGATATGGGACACAATAGGCTGGCAGACTTTAAAAGATCCTGCTGTCCTCTGCCCTGCTTCCTGCTCCTGCCTGTGTATCTTTGGTACTGGTAAAGCAGCCAGACAACAAACCAGAACCCAGCTTCTTCCAGAGCAAGGCCTAACCCAATTTGCTGAGCAGCCATGCAAATGCATTTGTACAAGGGAGAAAATTCACAGCTGGGGCAGGCTGGCAGGATTTGAAAGCTAATTTGCTGCTTCTGAAATTAACTGTCTCTGTACACCAAGCAACTCATTCACAAGAGAACTCTGGGTTCAAAACACAACAAGCAGAATAAGCAGGC
Source organism: Chlamydotis macqueenii (assembly GCF_036417535.1). Taxonomy (NCBI): domain Eukaryota; kingdom Metazoa; phylum Chordata; class Aves; order Otidiformes; family Otididae; genus Chlamydotis; species Chlamydotis macqueenii. The sequence continues at coordinate 8,286,282 of NC_141593.1, read as the reverse complement.
TCTTGAAAAAAATTCTGTCCCCATAAAAATGCATGCAAGTGAGAGTAATAAAACAATGCAGATTTCTGCTTTAACACATATTTGTGTTACGTCTGAGAGGATGTCCTTTGGCAGTCAGTTTTTGGAAACAAGGCAGCTTTACTGGAAAAGCCAGAATTACATCAGCCAGATGAACTGCTGCTGGAATTCCCCATCACGGCACATTCTCTCTATTGCTTAGCACATAACACACTCACCTTCTCCTCTGAACACTGATGCATTTCCAAAGCTGCTTCAACAAGAAGTGGATCAAAGCCCTTCTCACAAAGCTGTCCATGTGCAAACAGGTAATCCAAAACCTGTGAGAAATGAAGAAAAGCAATGAAGTTTGCAGAGTGGCATTTGCAACACGTGATTGAATTCCACCTCTGCACTTGCAGAGGGACTCCGCACCAGGCTTCACCAGGGACCGAGATGAAGTCCCTCCTAGCAGAGCTGAGACACTCTTTACGCAAGAGCTTGTTCAGAGAAAAAAAAAAGACAAGTCCTTCTGTCTTCCTATTCTCTCCCACCAGCTCTAAGTGTTTTTATCTTCCACTATAGTCAAAACAGCCTCAGAAGCCTATCTTTAGCTTTCCCTGCCTGATCATTGAGCAGAAGGCAAAGTTTAACTGTGCTTTTTATACTATCAGTTTTTAAAATGAAACTGTAGGTCCAGCAGTGTCAAGATGTGTCAACTTTTAGCTTCCTCTCACAACAGCCGCAAGAGCTGATGCAATCTGAATGCAGTCAGCCTTTTAAAATCAACTCAGCATACTGGTGAGTGAGCTGCAAATCCCAGCTCACGCGTCCAGAAACTGCTGCCCAATTTCTTATCCGTCCTCAGCTTTGAGAAGTATTGGGAAAGGTGAGATAGGTAATGCTAAGGTGAAAGAATTCAGCCTGCAAATACAGCAGGATTTAAAACGGCCCTCTTAAGAGACACTTTTTCTATTTGATACTGCGTTTCACTCCAGTGCACAGCTTAAACCAGTCTCAATGTGGCGGGTAGTGGGGAAGTAAATCAGCTCCACAAGCAGAAGTCACTGGAACACTTCTCCTCCCCAGGCAGCAGGCGCAGTCCCGCCAGGCAATGCTCTGCACACTGCCCAGCCTGCCTAGGGTCAGCACAGAAAGCTTGGCAACGCTCTCCTCACTTTCAAATACTTGCTTGAAGCTGATCCAAGACCCAGAGCCATGCTTCGCCCTGCAGCACTTTATGCTCTGTGACCTGGTTTTAGCAAGTGTTTGAGACTACACACGAGGCAGGAAGCACCACAACCAGAGTGCACAAAAGAAAGTCGGTCAGTGATGCCTTGTGAAAGCCTTTCAGAGCTGTTGTAAGCTCCCCCCGACAGGGGCCAACCTCTCTACAAGGAAACTCATCAGCATCGTGTCCCCTTGTGCTCAGAACAAGGGAAGGTGGCTGGTTTTTTTTTGTTACATGGCACTAAGCATGGCATAAAGCCACGCTAAGCTTCCTTCAGATGGTTTTGTGGCTCCTGGGAAGACCCAGTACCTCTCGCAGCTTCAAATGGAGCTAAAGGCCCATGCCAAGCTCAGCGCAGCTTTGACCCAGCACCCACAGGTGTGGCTGGCTCAAGCAATTTCTCAGAAGCTTGATGTTTAGATGCTTTAGATGCTAAAATGCATAGATGCTTTTTTCTTTGGTTTCGGGAGCCTTTACTGCCAGACAACTTCTCTAGCAGTTAATATCGCAGCAGCTACAGGTCGCAATCCCGTTAGAATAAAAGTATTCCCCTCTATCCACTTTGCAAACCCAGGGTTGTTTCTCAGCAGAATCAGCATCTAATCACGGGTTTCTTTCCGGTTGCACAAGCTCTTACCTGGTCTATGTTCTGTCCTTTCTTCTTCATGGCTTTTAGGACGCTCTCAGGTGAGTACCCCATGTTGACGACAGTCTCTATGCACTGCCTCTCGCTAGCGGAGAGGGCCTGCTGTAGCTCAGGAGCAGGGCCACCCAATTGCTTTGCACAGCTGGTGTTATTGGGCACTTTAGACACTGGGAAATTTTGGTGTGTTACCTAAAGGGGAAAACCCAGAGGCTGAGACCATGGTCATCTTCTGCATCCCCACATCCTGTTTGTGGCCAGTGCAGAACCAGGCTACCCCAAGTAATTAATCCAAGAGGCTTTCTAGATTGCCCTTAGGAAACTACTCACTATTAGGATAAAACCAAGCAGTGCACGTAGTCTGACTCCCACCACACTCTTATTTTGCCTCAAAACAAGAATCAACATCCCAGATTCTTTGCAACAAACCCTCTCCTACCAGTGGGACCAAAGCCTTTCAATACCCATCCCTTGAAACAGTGAAGATCCTTACAATACAGTCAAACTCTACCTTAGAGGAAGCATCAATACCGCTTCCTTCATCTCAAGTTTACATGTCACCTATGATTTTTTTTATACTCAAAGAAACACTACTTATGGAGATTTTCAGAAAGATGATCCAGTGCAAGAACACAGGTATCTGGGAACTCACCACAGGGACTTCTGTTTCCTTGTAGTCTGGGTGTACCTGTTGGACAACACACAAATGAGATGACTATAAATATCATGCACTAGCAAGCAGAATTTGCTACAGCTACAGGGGGAAAAGGGTTTTATAGGACAGATCTTGGAGTAAGTCTACCATCCTAGGGATCAGGCTTCCCGTGTGAGATGCTGACATTACACAGTTGTGCGTAGCCACCACAAGTATCGTTACTTCTCTCAGCACTCTACAAATGGATTATATTCCTAGAAGGATGTGTCCCCTGTCAATAATTGTAAGCTTGTTTATTCTGTCAGAGTAACAGCTACATGTTCACATAGCTCAGTGTAACGTGACTGCTCCTATTCAGCTCCTGCCCCAGTGCTATGTGGCCTGAATGACTGATAATTTTGAAATCATTGCCTAGAGACTTCTCTTGACTTTTTGACCATGACAAGGGGTAAGAGAAACACATACCCCTTTTTACTCTTAAAGCATTGCACTTCATACACCATTTATGAGCAATGTGGCACACCAGCTAAGAAAGCACGTGATTTTTCTACCAACACTCAACACTTGGTCCCATTCCCAGTATGCCAACAAGGCTGGGTAACATTCCCTGCCGTACATCTGCTCGGTTTCTGCAGAGCCAGGATGCCAGAGGGCAAAACCAACCCATCACTTTATATTATTTCACCCAGGATAACAGTAGTGCAAAGAAAGAACTTTGCCCCACCAAATCTGCATATTTCAATTCATCTATTTAAAACTGTTCCTGCATTTTACATAGAATTAGAAGAGACTGCAAGAAATCACTGCAGACCAAGAGCCTTAGTTTTTTGCATTTCTTGAGACTTATTATGTCAACATAGATTGCTTGAAAGCCTGTCCATTTCCTTCAGAAAGGCGTTCTTTTGGCTTAAACTAAACAATAAAAGATTGTTTATAGAAAAACAGTTTGAGAAAATCTATTATGATTTTGACAAATTCAATTTACTTGCAAAAAACCCCTAAACCACCACCCAGGAGGTTTTGTTCTGCATTTCTGACCATTTTCATCTCCAGTGTAATAATTTCTCTTCCAGGAGACAAAGCCTGAAAAATCATATTCAGTTTAATGGTGTGGTTTACACAAGAACCTCTCCTCATGGCAGCAGAGGGGTTCAAGCTCTTCACCCACAACCTCTCCAAGCATTCAGCCAGAGCAAAAAGCACTAGAATATGGGATACACTGAAACTCCAGGAGGCCTGGAGCAGCCCTGCAACCAGCTGGTCATCAAATTGAAGGATGATTCTTTGCTATTGATGCTGCAGCCAGGAAAACCAAAACTGCTTCTGACACCAGAGACTCAAGAATCTAGGAAAACCAACTCCTCCTCCTCCTCAATCTATCTGAGCTTGACAACCTCTGTTTGTAGTCAGCGACTTCCAGCAGAGGAGGGAAACACCTAAAGGAATTGCAGGGGACAAAGCCACACTCCTGTATGTCTCAAACTTGGATCTCAGTGCCCTTCAAGAAGCAGACGTGCAGTGCTTCCAGTTTGTGCTTGCACACAGTGCCTACTTTTAGGGACTTCATACAGAGGCTGGGAGCCTGCCTGTGGCTGGTGTGCCCACATACATCATGCCACTGCAGCAGTATATCATCTCAATGGTCCACCAGCAGCAGCCCACCCTCCCATAAACAGGGATTTCTGTAAATAAAATGCACCGTACTAGTCACGTCTCTGACCAGATTTTTCCCAACTTGTCATCTTCACTAGTCATTTCTCCCTTTGCAAAACCAAACGAGTGAACTCAAAGAGGAGAGAGGACCACAAGGACAGAATCAGTGCAGCCTCAGAGAAACCACAGGTTTATTTTCACCCAAAAAAATCCTAGATCCAATTGACTGTTAAAGTGTAAACTCCAGTGATACCTCCAAATCCAAAGTTACAATTTCTAGCCTTGTGAGAAAAAAAAAAAAGAATTATATATAAAATCACTGTGGAATATACTGGGACATATAGTTGTCCTGAGGCTTTCTAAAAAGGACATGCTTATTCATGTGTGACTTTGCAGAAAAGGGATGCATGACCCTTCTGCTCCCAGCCACAGGGATGACTGTGACTTCCCTCTATCATTTTCATACTCTGAGGATTTTTGTTCCATTTACTTCAATTTCTTGCAGCTCAGCTGTCATTTTCTAGCCACTGGGACCATATTGTGGAAACATGAAGCAGTGTAGTCTGAAGTCTTGGAATTTAAACAGAAAGAAATAGTTCTGTCAGCATACCTATTTCCTGGTTCGGTACTTTCAAAGTAGAAATGGTTTTGATTAACAGCTTTATACCTCTCCTACTACGTCTATTTTTTGTTTGTTTGTTTTCAGTCTTTATCTTCCCTTACAGCATTCTTGAGGACAGACCCTCTCTCTTGGTCTTCAGTAAGCTGTAATCCAGCATAGAGCTCTGAATAGTTAAGAGTAAAAATTTGGCCATCTGAAAGCCCATCTGCCCATCTACTAAGTGATCTTTCATGTTGATCCCTAGAGATGTGTCATGCGTCACACGTTTCACCTCTGAGCTACATACAATCACACAATTGCCTCTCAAACCTGTGATCTGTAGCAGTGAGCAGTTACTCAGCACATTGCTTGTTGCTTCTGCCAAAGTTTACTGTACTAAATTTGTTCTAGTGATCAATAAACAGCTGTTCTGCTGTGCTCTGATGAATACACTAGTTGCCAGAATACTGTATTTCGCAATTAATAATGCATTTACCTCAGCCTGAAAACAAGTGAAAGAACAAGGGGAGAGAAGCAGTGTCACTTGTTTCAGAGCACATGGTGTCACACAAAAGCCTACAGTATGCCAGTAAGACCACAGAACCACTAAAGCATTGCTTGCACTGGACTAGTGCTAATCTAGTTCTAGAAGGAACTAGATTATGTTATAGCCAGCTGCAAGATTTGACTATACAGCTTTCACTAGGCTTCATGAGAATTGGTGTCCACATCTTCGGTTCTTCAGAAAAAAAAAAAAGCCCACAAACTTACTGAAATCTCAGCTCTTATTTGCAAAGAGACAAAGACAACAGCTGGCAGGAGGTTGACTGTGCTCAAAGTAATTTTAGAACTTGCTACAACTTTGTGGAAACAAAGCGTCAACCTCCCCTCAGAGCTGTACAGCAACCAATTGTAACTTCAGCAATCTTGAGATGATCTTCAAGACTGGTTTTGGTATTCACTGAGCAATCCTTCTACCCTCCTTTACAAGGAAGAAGCTAAGTATCAGATCTGAGATCACCATCGTTTTCTTCCTCATAAAGATTAGATTTTAAAAGGATCTCAGGAAGAAAATTTAAAAAATAATTTTATTTCACTGCAGGTCAACGGCAAGCACTTTTTTCTTTCCTGAATGAGACAGCACATCTGCGGTTTTTAATTTATTATCACTTCTATTCCTAGAAAAGCCTGCATTTCCCATTATTTCCATCAAATAAATAAGCAAGCCAAGGAACAACTCTAGAAGAGCTTTAACCCAAAACCTAATAGCACTTCAGAATATGATATATCTCAGTTGGATAAGACAGAATGCAGGACCATACAAAGAAGATATCTTATACACTTAGCTCAAAGATGTGCAGCTGCTAACAAGGGCTGAAAATCTGAAAGAAAAATCACCAGAACTGGTCTGAAACCACCAGATTTGGGGTAACCTGCAGAGTAATAATCTGATATTCAGAACTGCCAGCATGAAGACCTGTTGAATTAATCAACTTGCTGTGTAAATTAAGAGGATCTACACATCTCTCCCATTAAATGAAACTAAAACCAAAGTTACAGAACATTCTAGAAGTAACTTCTGCCTCCGCACCTCCACATCTCCCCAGCAACCCCAATTCTAATCCACTGCCTGTTTACCGTAGTCGCTGTGCTTTGAGATGATTCTTCTTTTGCACAAACTGTCGACACAGCCAGGGAAGGCAGCCTGGATGAAGAGGATAATGTTGATGTCTCCATGCCACTGTCCTCATTTAGAGCAAACAAACCAACCGTATGGTGTCCATTCAGTTCACTAGCTTTACTCTGAGCACAGGTCTGCAAAGAGCTGAGCAAAGTGCCATTGCGGAGACAGGTAGTGCTGTGGAAAGTGCTTGTGAGCTTTGATGATTTTTGATCACTTTCTTCAGAGTCAAGTTTAGGAAAGGACAGGGATTTGATATTGCTCACTGAAGTGATAGGGGACAGGGACACTTTGGAAGACAAAGACATCTTTTCACAGTTTCCCAACTGCGGTAAAGTGATAAAGCCATTGGGTTTGTGAAGGGGCTTGAAGTCCAAGGTGGCTCTTTCTATGGATGCCAGAACTTCCTCATCTTGCAACATAGACTCAGACCCTCCTTTGGGCAAAGTATTATCTAACAGCTGGGCAACAATTGGCGCAGTAGTACCAACATGAATTTCAAGAATATTTTTTAATTCCTCTTTATCATCGATAGTTTTTAATTCCAGTTTGTCAAATGGGTCTTCTTCACATTCAAAATCAGCTGGGTTGAAGTCTGCTTTTGGACGAGGTGGACTGAGAACCTTTTGCTTCACAGAGCTGTTGTTGGCTGGCGTGGGAGTAAGAATACTATTATGCTGCAGGCTAGCGAGGATGGGGTTAATAGGAGGAGGTATGGCCTCCGGGCAAGGTACCTCCGAGAACCCCATTTTGTTGCTGTCCTCTGGAGCTGCTTTTGAGTTTGCTAGCACTTCTTCTGCCTTGCACTCAGCTTCCCTCTGGGCAGCTTGAATTTTTTTTATATCTTCAGCCCACTCGATTGTTTTCTTTTCCAGTGAGAAGTCATACTGACCAGGGGTGGAAAGGAAAAGTGAGGAGAAAAAAAAAAAAAAAAAAAAAGGATCACAGTTGTTACTTCTAACAGCAACATAAGTAACATAGAATAAGAGGTACATGAATTACCAGGGACAGGTATCATTTTTTTCCCCCATCATCTCTTGTTACCCTAGAGACTGGCAAACTTAGACACTAAAAGTAGTTTATTTTGCCTCTAGCAGCAAAACCTGTCTGTAGTCTAGACGAAAATATCATTTTGCCTTCTTCCTACATTTAGTTTTGCTTTAGAACTACTGATCATCCCACGATCAGTTTCACAGCCCTCCCACCCCCTCCTCCCAGGACAATGGATGTAGCAAGGTGTAGTCTAATGTGTTACTAGAGAATCATACCCACATCTGGCTACACTGAACTACTTCACATCCACAAGTTCCACAAGTCATTCAAGACTACAGCAGACTATTTTTGCATCCAAAGACCAATGTGGTATTACTCAGTTCACCTAAAAGATCCCTAATGGACTTGGTATTAGAGTTTTACACCCACTGGTTTAAGAGGTATTGGTTGGTATTCTTACTCCAGTGTCAGTGGCTCACCAGCCAAAGGAGATAATACTGGCTACACCAGTGATGACAACTACCTGCAGTAGCAGATTTTCCTGCAGTTACTGGCATGATAGGATCCCACAAGCTTTTCTCATTTAACATCAGCTCCTTCTGGGCCAGGTTAGCAGAAGGAGGCATTTGTAAGCTACTCACTACCAGTTTACTGGCCACCACAGTGGCTTGGTTGGGAGGACAAAATTCTGAACAGACTAAATCTACTTACAGCATTAATATCTTATGAAGAATGAGGAGTCCCAAATGCTCTTTAAACAACCACAAAGTGTTCAGAGAACACAGCTTACAAGCTAAGTCCAAGGTGTAACCTACCTGTGACTCACAAAAAGTCCTAAGATCTTTGCCAGGATAATGGCACACAGCTAAATAAGAGTGCTCTTGCTGTGGGACTGCTAGGTCATATAAAGCCCTAGGTTTAAAGAGCAGCAAGCCAGTAAGGGTTGCTAGGCCTCCACTAGGCTTTTCTGAGACTTGTTATGTGTTGTGCCACATCCCATCCTACAGTAGGCTCCAGTGAGATCCTGGAGAGCTGTTGTCTCAACTGTATTAACAGCCTTCCCTTCCATTTGCTTTAAGACTCCAAGGAGTATGATATATGATATATCAGCAAGGGAACTTTGAAAAACAACTCACTGGCTGAAGTGCTGGGCACTACTCATTACACACTCTCTGCTATCTGAGCAGAGCTATCGTCATTTTGCATGTCTGTGTATGTATATATATATGGCCAAAACTGACCAAAGCCATCCATTTTTTTTAAATACTAAAAAATGAAGAGTATTTATATAAAAATAGATGGCTTTCGTAAAAAAAAAGTGCAGGGAAGCTGAATCTAACAGCTCTCACTACAGCTGTAAAGAAGCCAAATTGCACTGCAAGATGCGTAGTCTACACAGTCACATCATATTACGCAAGGGGTACCTATCGGGTATACTGCACTTGAGTTTCAGCTTGAAAGGAACATGGAGACACAGCACAATGAAGCCAGCAACAGCACATTATAGTCTCCTTTAGGTCTCCCACACCAGCTTCACTGGGTGGAAATATGCGTATTAGCATAATTAGGTAATTATTTAATGGTTATAATGAAAAACCCATGATGTACAGTAATAGCTTAATACACAAGGCAGGAAAAAAAAACATCTGAACCTTCTACAGCAAACTGTCACAGCTGTAGTGGGGATTGTTGAAGGAAAAACAGGGATCGAAATTAGAAAAAATAGTTCAATTACATTTTCTGTATCCCAACCTGCATTTGGACATTAAATTCTCAACCGTTATGCTAAAGCAATTGATTTTACGCTACCAAGAATTCACAGTAACAGAGACATGCTCCTCAAAGACCTGGAAGCCATCTGTACCAAGCTGTAACCTGTCTGCCTTACAGCTGCAAAAGAACTCCCACTCAGAACCGCACAGAAAACAAGAACTGGAAATTTATTTCTTCATAATGCTATTGTGTGACCATAAAATATAGTCATAGAAACACTTGTTAGCCTCAAACAACATTCTGCAAGCATGCCATAGCATGAGTGTACCGGTTCTTAGCATTTATTCTCAAACTTAGTCAGGGTGACATTTAGACTGCTAAAGTGAGATACACTAAACGCTATCAGGCTTTTTAAAGTAATAAAAAGCAGAAGCTTTTTGCATGGCCTATCATATTTTTATCTTTCTATATATTCTAATAGATCTTCTGCAGCTACTGCCTGGCATACAAAATGACCCTCCAGGACAAACAAGACTAATATTTGAACACATGTGCAGGATGTGACTACTGGCAATTTACAGCACCACATGTTGGGGGCCAGCGGTGAGGGAGAGGAGACTGGAAAGGCAAAATAAGTCACTTACCTGGGCTTCTCTGACAAGCTGAGAAGAATCAGGCAGGCAGAAACCAATGGGTAATCCAACCTTTGCTGGGGTTTTGAATTTGTCTCCTATCTTAAATGGGACATCATCAAGATAACTGAAAGGCCCTAAGATCAAAAGCAGAAATTGTATCAAAAAAACCTTACAAGTTTAGTGCATTTAATTAAGATTCATTTCCGTACTTGGGAGCTATTTTATCTCTGCTGTCCTAACTACACCAGGTGACTCAATGCAAAGGAAGTTGCTTGATCAGAAACACATTGAACCTGCTTGGACTTAATTACACAGTTTTGTTTTGGGTGTTTGGCCTTTTATTTTTTTTTAAGTGTTAAAAAAATATGGTTTAGGTTTTTTTTCCTAAAAAGCTTTAGAGTAGCCAAAACAAACTAAAGTCCAGGTTTTGGCACACAAGTAGGAGGTAGCATTTGGACAGAAGTCATCACAAGGGCAAAGTGGCCCAAAGTCTAGACGCACCACTAACCAAAACACAGTGAAATATCTCAAAACTATTTATCATGGCAATTCTGATTTTTGAAACAAGGCAATCTAACATAATCAGCTGCCTGATTTGTGATCACTCCAATGAGAGGCCTCAGACCTATTTCACAGTCCTCCATCTATCCTTTTTATCTATCCCATGTGGTATTTACAAAGTGGTTTAGGACTAAGTTCTTCAGGCATCCTACAAACTCATGAGGCAGAATCACTTAGAACTCAACCTCCTCCAAGAAGTCAGACTATACATTTGTTTTCCTTGAGTTGCTGTGAAGAAGTATTAAAAAACTCACAACATAAATTGCACTCAATTTCTTGTTCAACTTGTATCACTGGTCTAAGCTTTTGGAGTGTTCTTCTAGAACTCATTTGTAACTTTGGTTTGAGTGTTACAGAAAACATTATTAGCAACACCTAAGACGGTTTTCAGTGACTAACCTCTTGCTCAGTGAGCTGTGGCTTGCCATTTTTACCTGACCCACTTTCAAACCCAGATGACAATGTAAGTGCTGTTTGTGTTCCTTCACTGTTGACTCATCCATAACAAGGCAGCCACAGGCTCCAAAAGGGCAAGCAGCTTTTGAAAACAGGAACATCCTGTTAATTTGGAGTTAAACATTTATGTGCTGTCATCACTTGAGCTCTCACACTATGCACCATACTGACTAGTCCTCAAGTGATGTATGACACAGGTGGTATTTCCTCCAGCTTTGAAACCATAAGGCTGAATAACCTCTATCCCACCTGCACCACCAGGATGAAAAAATGCTCCAGGTAGAATATATTAGTGTTTTCACTGATCCTTACTGCGAAGCACACATTCAAGCATTAAACAGCACAGCATCCAGATGGCACCTCACTGGCCACCAGTTGCACTGTTTGCAACACAGCATTCAAATTGTACTTGAGCTGGCATTTTGAGAACCTGGATACACCAAACTGTGCTTGCTTACGCAGAAATAGCAACTGCGGCAGCCTTTGCATTGAGAGTTGTAAACAATGGCTGGGTCAGAGACAACCAGATCTCCTGACTGCTCAGAGGCCGTGACTGCTGCCACTATGCCCTGCTCAGTCCCTCTGGCATGAGTCCTGCTCTAAGCAAGAGGACCCAAGCAAAGCAGGATTACCTCTCTGCATCAATCTCACAGCCCAAATTGCTCACTGTGCAAACAGTGGTCTTATTAGACCTACTGGCACAGTAAGTGGTAGACACCTCCTCTTGCACAGTTGCCACCTTTGCCTGAAATAAGCCATTAGCCACAGAGGGTATTGGCACACACTGTGGTGTTTACATAGCACCACTCTGTTTTGGTGCAGTAAAAAAACCCCTAAACACACTAGACTAGGTGGGCTGCATTGACAGCTACCAGTTTAACCTCTGAATCTAGACTAAAGAATAAAAGCCTTCTAGTTTCTTCCCAGTATACTGATTTTTTAATAACGACCACTGCTGTAAACTCATCTTGAATATAACATTGCAACAAAATTGGAAAGCACACATTAAAAAAAACCACAGCCAGTGTTTTAGGACATTTGATGGTAAAAAGCATTTCTGAGGCGAAATGCTGATGCACACAATTATCTACTTTGTGCCAGCCCAATCAGAACAGTACTAGTCTAGAGACATTAAGTCTGATCCAGAAAGCCAAGAATCCTTTCCCTTTTGTAAACAGATGAACCTGCTGCTTGAACAGATTGATGGGTAAGGGTGCTAATTGTTTTAAAGAGCAAGTTCTAAAGCAATATGCAAAACCTACATATTATACAAGCCACTATTTCAACAGCCACATGTTCAAGTGAAGCAACTACAGGTTTTTTTGAACTGTAATTTAATAATGCTGTTAGCCACTTCATCCTTTCAGCAGTTAAAAGCACATTAAGGAAGTTTTGAGAATAGCCCTGGTGAAACTTCACCTATCAGTCTGATCACTGATCCTGTGCACTGTATGATATTCCTGGCCCAAGGAACTGCTACATGAGTAAGATTTCTCTCCGCTGTAGTGTCATGCGGAAATCACTGGCCAACTCATAGAAGTGTCCTCCAGTTTAGTAGCAAAATGGAAACATTTCAGATAAAACTGGAGAGGTGGGCCCATGCCAACCTCGTGAAGTTCAACCAGGCCAAGTGCAAGGTCCTGCACCTGGGTCATGGCAATCCCAGGCACAAATACAGGCTGGGCAGAGAATGGATCAAGAGCAGCCCTGAGGAGAAGGACTTGGGAGTGCTGGTGAACGAGAAGCTCAACATGAGCAGCCAATGCGCCCTTGCAGCCCAGAAGGCCAACCATATCCTGGGCTGCATCAAGACAAGCATGGCCAGCAGGTCGAGGGAGGTGATTCTCCCCCTCTACTCTGCCCTGGTGAGACCCCACCTGGAGTCCTGTGTCCAGTTCTGGAGCCCCCAACACAAGAAGGACATGGACCAGTTGGAGAAGGTCCAGAGGAGGGCCACAAAGATGATAAAAGGGCTGGAGCACCTCTCTTATGAGGACAGGCTGAGAGAGTTGGGGCTGTTCAGCCTGGAGAAGAGGAGGCTCCAGGGAGGCCTTATAGCGGTCTTCCAGTACCTCAAGGGGGCCTACAGGAAAGATGGGGAGGGGCTGTTCAGTAGGGCCTGTTGTGCCAGGACAAGGGGTAACGGTTTTAAAATAGAGGGAGGTAGATTCAGATTGGACATTAGGAAAAACTTTTTTACAATGAGGGTTGTAGAACATTGGAACACGTTGCCCAGAGAGGTGGTGGAAGCCCCATCCCTGGAAACGTTCAAGGCCAGGCTGGATGAGGCTCTGAGCCACCTGATCTAGTCAGGAATGTCCCTGTTCCTTGCAGGGCGGTTGGACTAGATGACCTTTTAAGGTCCCTTCCAACTCTAACCATTCTATGATTCTGTGAAAACCAGTTACCATCTATGAATGGGGAACAGTTTTGAAACTAAGAGTAACTTAGTTTTCGTGGTCACACAAACCACACTTATGTAATTTTCAGAAATTGGAGTTAAAAGCTTCCAAGTTGTATAGTAACAGTAACAATACAACAGCAGCACTAATGTACTGCGCTTGGTATAACCTATGCTTTTTTTTGCGACAGATGAGAGCTGCATTTCTAGATGCCACTATTTACTAGAACTTGAGATTTAACTTCCAATCATTCAAATGACAGGAGAGCACTTGAAGTTCCAAGCTTAGGCATAGTTACAGGTCTATGCTAAGAACATCCTTCATGATAGGAAAAGGGTTCCTTTCTCTCCACTCATACTTCATGTTCCCATCTTTATCTCCATGTAAACATGTCATGAGCAACCTGCTCTAGATGGCTCTGCTTAAGCAGGGAGTTTGGACATGATGATCTCCAGAGGTCCTTTCCAACCTCAATCATTCTGTGATTCAACAACAGTCCTCTAACCTCTGCTAAGAAGCTCAATAGTAAGTACAAGAGATGCATCAGCTATGACGACCCAATTTCATCAGCCTGCCAGGACACTAAGCTGAAGGTAGCTGTTGGGCTAGTTGCTTTACAGTAATCCAAAATTCACTCAGTAGGATTAATTGCTAACAGCCCTGGAGAAGACTGGAACCATTGCCCTGCCAATTTATTAAGACATAGTAAGTCAAGGAAGTTGCTCCACTACTCCTCAGAAACCATACTGTGACAGTGCCACTGGTGTCATTAGGAACAGAGGGTACGCAAAAGACTACACAAGTTAGCCAGCCAGCTTACAGCACCATTTGTTTTGATTTTGTTATTTTCAATCCAAGAGCATGTTCCACCACACCATACTGCTTTAAGTTATATTTAAGACAGGCTGAATTCTAGCACTGAGTAGTGTCTTTGCTAGACTGGTTTAGGAAGCAGGAGAGAAAAATAAAAACAGACTCAAAATACAAGCAGTTCAGAGTGTTCATAGGGACCATGCACAGACAGAAGAACAACTGCTGAAGAGCTGGCAGCTATCTAATAAAGAAATTAATTTTTTTTTTGCATCAGGATCACTGAGGCACAGCAACGGAAACCATCTAAAAATTAAGTTTTGACAGGCCATTTTTATTAATACTTAACCATGTATTTAAGGGAGGCATTTCTCATTCTGTACTTCAACTTCACCCTTGCAAGACTGAATTACAAGCTCAAGAAAAAACTGAATTCCCCAGGACCCTCCAGGAGGATTATCCAAGAAGATCAAGGCTGAGTTTCTAAAAGCAGAACTTCATACAGCATGAAAAATTACGTTAGAAATTTCACATGAACTTGCCAGTACTGCCTTTAATCATTAGGGACTTGAAAAAGCTAAATTATATACAACAAATAGAACTTTAATGTTCCACATAAATATAAATCCTCTCAAATTACACCCCATTTTCTAGAAGACAAGCACATATATAGTCATTTTTTTTTTATACCAATAGTCTAAATGACACTACACATTTCAACTGCAGAAGATGTTCTCTTTCACTTGCCTGCTGAATTAGATTAGTCCAATTTAGGAAAAAATTAACTGCTGAGCAAAAAGCAAGCATAGATCAATGATATACAAAAAGCTTCACTTTCAATCCAACTTCTCACACAAATTCTATAGAAAGGAGGTACAAATTTAGTGTCCACTTCAGCAAACATCAGATCAGTATCACAACTGCAGTTCAGCTTTGATTTTGAAGGGGGAAGTGGAGGAAGGGGAACGAATTATTCTGCCATGAAGGAGTAGGGAACAGTCACAGGCTGAATTTCAGTTTAGTCAGAGAACAGGCACAGCATCAGCAAGCAATTACAAGAAGGAAGCCAAGGCACTTAATTTCTAACAAAAAGACTACTCAGAGTCTAAACAGATTAGTCTCTATGGACTGTCTAGGCTGGGACATTAGTCAGCAGCAATTGTAGAATTCCTGCTGTTGAAAAGACAAGGATGCCAAATTTCACTTACCATGAGAGTCGGATCCCAACTTCTTAGAAGCCATTTAGAACCTGAAAAACATTTTAAAATAGCTTTAACAACCTTATACATGGAGCAGAGCATAAGTAGTTCTATGCAGTTCTACAGAGTCTTATCTCTAGATTATGGGACACATTGCAGCCACTTGCTCTTTATCCTGTTCCCAAGATAGATAAGCAAACTTTTTAATAGCCTTGAGAACTGACTGAGCAGACAAATAACTTAGTTCAGGATCTGACAATCTAAACAGCAAAATGAAGAAGAAGAAAGAAAAAAAAACAACAGCCAAGCAGCAGCCAAGTTGATCAGGAAGGCAGAGAGTTCCAGATCACCGCACTCAGAAGCTGCTCTGTCCCAGCCCCATGGAGCACATACTGTCTCCCTTGGCAGTAAGAATAGCCCTTCCTACTGGAAATATCACACTGATCCTTCTCAGTTTAATCCCTCCTGCTCTAAAAAGGGATACTATCATATTGGGTACACAGTCAGTTAGCCAGCATGGGTAATTACACTGGGTAATGCGCAGACTTGTATACAGGTATACAATAAATAGTACATTAAGAAGATACTTTCTGATACACACAAGAAAACAATGTAACAAGAGTCCTCATCCACTGCCCACACAATTTTACTAACAGCTTTTAAAATTTGGATGCAAATCCTACATGGCCAAGATGTTAAACACAGAAGTGCCTATCCAGCTCTTAAGACAGAGCAGGCCTGTCCTGAGAAAGTTGTTTAAGATAGATAACAACTAGTTAGACAGCTAGTTCTAACACCTTGCTCCAAGATGCTTACAGTGGTTCTTTTGCCAGATTAGAAGTACATCACAAGATTGATCTCAACACACCACAACAGCATAATTCTTCAAATAACTGAATTTGTAAGTCCTCCTTTGACATTATGCATGAGAAAGAATCAGAGTTGCCCTTTGTTTCTGTAATCTTCTAGCTCATAGACTGAAATGCCCAACAGCTGTTCTTAAAAAACATGAAGTTATGTGGGACACTCCCTAGAGCAGCAGACAGCACTCAAAGCATAACTTGGAGCAGATCTAACATTCACACTCACCATTCCTCAACCGAGGTCTAAGTCTTGGCCTCACTGTTTCCATTGCAGATTCCAACTGCAAATGTTAACTTAAAGGAAGGGTGCCATAAGGTGAGGACTACACAGACAGCTTCGCTATTCCTTCTGGCAGCTTCTGACATTAGTAGGGTCAGGAAGCGCCAGCTTTAAGTACTTTAGCAAAGAACCTTTTGCTGTGCAAAGGTCTCTTTCAACATTATGCTGAAATCAACAGGCGAACCAATTGGCTAACGGGAACTCAACACACAGCTAAAGCCAAAGCTGTATGAAGAAGACTACCTGAGTGCATCCAGACTTCATGAAGCACAGTGAGCAGACACAAGGCTATGGGGAAGTGACATGCTGGGCAACTCCAGGCATACCTTGCACATAACAGCTGTGTGTCATTCTGCTCAATGTTTATCAGGTTCTTCTCGCCACCTCTCTCAACACTGGCATTAGGTCCAGAACTACTCCACTAAGCCAGAGAACTGGTTTTGGCAGTAGCTGGCAACTGCTTCTCAAAAGCAAGCAAAATACTTAGGCTTTGGAGATGTAAGATAAAGGAGGTGAAACAGCATCGAGTCTGCCAACTCAAGAAGGCTGTCAAGGGCAAAGCCACAAGACCACCTGGTACAGCTGCACATCAGCTACTAGAGCTGAACGGGCTTTGCTGGTCCCAGCGCTTCAGGGGAGGAAACCAGACTGCAGACTGCAGACTATAGCACAGGAAATAGGCTGTACCTTTCAGACCCAGATCACGCTGTCTGACAAGCTGCTACGTTGCTAGCTCCTCTGCACGACAGTAGCAATTAAGAAGTCAACTTGATCTGTGGTTATTGCAAAATCCAGGCCATGTGTGAAATCACACAGCCTTCACATACCTCACCAGTCCTCTGTACATCACCAGAGACTGTGAGGGATGACCTGCAAGCATGTACCACCATCATCCACCACTACTACAGCAGAACTGAACTAAGAATAAGGCCTCTACAAATCTCCTTTAATTTCTCTGAGTTTTTCTTTCTTCTAGTTACTATCTCAGACTGAAAAGCAAGTGCTTTTTTTCTGTAAGACTTTAAAACTTCTAATGAAAGGAAGTAACATCCTCACTTTGGCAACTCAACTGACAAGGAAGTCGTTTTTGTTTTTGTTTTTTAATGCAGCACCAGTTACCTACGGGCAATACAGTTTATGCTGTCTGCCTCATTCACCAGAAGCAGCTTACTCCAGACTCTACCAAGGTAGAGGACATTGAAAAGAAAATTCAAACAGATCATTTTTAGAATGACAACTTATAACCCCTCTCCAGCAGGCCGTTGCAAGGACACACTAAGTTTACCATCTCACTCACTGATCTTGGGTAACTGAACACTAAGTTACCGTGACACTATCAGTTTGCTCCAGGGACACTTATAGCAATGATACAAGTCCCGCAGAACCAAAAGATGTGCACATCTAGCATCCACGGAGTTTTGCAGCAGTATATCAATCTAGAGCTGCAGAAAGCCTTGGATGTGTCCTGAGTGTCAAAATACCCCACATAAGCAATATGTATGTTGCTTTTGTTGGCAACATACGTATCCTACAGTAAAATCCTAGTGCAGACCAGACACTTGCAATAACTTCAAGGTGCAGTGGGAAAAGTGATTCCTCTGCCATATGCAATACCTTATTTTAACTACAGAACTAGCAAAGGCACATCAATAGCAAGCTAATCACGAAATGCACCATTTCCAGGAAGACAGTAATAGTTTAGATTCAGGTAGCATTCGAGTTTGTATCATATTAGCTCTTCCAGAGGCACCGTGAGTGTGCGTTTATTAAGGTACCATTACTGCAGAAGGCACTGTCAGCAAAAGAAGAATTGTCAAGCACTGCACACAGTAATACTAGAACAGGCTGCCAGCCACATTTTGTCACCTCCTTTCCAATGATGGTTTAATTAAAATAGTGTCTTGTGACTAAGCGGATTTGATAGGCTATTCACAGACCACTGTTACAAGCATCTGTCCTGCTGTTGTTCTATCCTGCTGGCTGGAAAAAAAAAAAATTGCAGCCAGTCAGAAGGTTACTGAAGTTGCTACTATGCTTCTGGGCATTATCTGAACTGTATGTGCCTAGTCAAAGCTGCTACACTGTGCAGTAAAGGTCTGCTTACCTTTGTTACTGCTCTTTTAGAAACGTAAAGGACTTTCTCCCAAAGCCTTACTCCAAGCCAGCTATAGGATAACTGCAACCCTATCACTGTTGCCTTTGATCTCCAGAGTGGGATGCTGAAGGGCATCTGTGGGAACGGTGCACAGGGGTGCAAGTTTTGGTCTGATGCTTTACTGCTCATTTTAAATTGACAAAGAACATACTCTATACTGCATGCAAACTTTTAAAACACTTCTCCTAGGCCAGGGAAACAACTTTGTTGCATATTACTACAAGGTTTTCTTACAGCCACCAACAAGCTCTCTTCTATAAACGTTGGCCTCTTTAGCCCCATTCCTTCATTCTCAATTCTGGCTAACCCTCTGAAGATCAGGGCTACAAGTGTCCAGAAGTTATAAACAATTTTAAAGTCAGCAGCTACTGAAGTAACCTGATGTGAGCTCTTCCCCTCCTATCTGTGTGTTCATTTTCTACTTAGTAACACTGAAGCAATAAGGCAACATTCTTAAAACCAGCCAGCCGAACCTAGTACAGCAGAGCCCAGGATGAGGGGCAGAAGACATCAGAGTGATGACAGAAGAGGATGAAGGGACAGGGAAATAGCCACAACAAACCAACACAACAATGTAGAAACAGAAGTGATAAGACAAAACTGATGACAGAAACAGCTGGCACAGAGATAGATGACAAGCTGGAAAAGCTTGAAGGGACAGCATAGAGATGACCAAGATAGTCTGCCTGTCATGTCATCACTTAAACCTGGCATGTCATCACTTAAACCTGAATGACTACTTAGCCATGCTATCAGACAACAAGGAGAACACAGAAAAGCATGACTTGGTGCAGTCAAGAAATACCAAAGGCACAGTCTCATCATCAGATGAGAAAAAAAATTACTACCAAGAGTCACTCATGAGTAGTTGCTGGGAAGCTGGGGTGGTTTTTAATTATTTCCATGTTCCTTCTATTGGGATTTTCCCTGAAGTCTATATCTACATTCCTTTTCTTCTGAAAGAGCTCTCATTGGAAGTTGGGAGCATCCTACCAGTAACAGTACCTGGAATGGTTTTCTCAGTGGTAACTCAAATCAATTTAACTATTTCTCAAGAAGAACTGGTCTCATATCTCTCATTTTGGCATACAAGTATGCCTAGATTCCAACTACATGAACTCTCTGAAGTAACTCCCACCTAAGATTCAGACAAATGCGAAATGTACTTATTATGGGTAAGAGGAAACCAAAATGTCTCAAGTTATCAAGAATAATCAAATCAGCATATCTATGATTTTCAGATAAGAGATGTCACCTTGCAACTTCCATTTTGCCTGCTAATGGATACTGTATAGTCTACACACACAGAATCGAGGATGCATCCACCCACACTGAACACTACAAAAAGACAAAAAAAAACTTCAAAAATATTAAGATCTTCCCCCCCCATCTTAGATTCATGAACTATTACTTATTTTACACCAAGAAACAGTGAAAAGCAGTTTGATTCAAGTGATGTGTCACAGGTATTTCAGATTTAGACAGTGGTTTAAGTTTTCACTATAACTACTTGTTTCAGGGCAAATGAAAGGCTACAACCAACATCAGGATACATAGCCTCATCCAACAAAAATAGAAGTAGATACTTCCTGCTGCTAAGATAAAACAAAACTTAAGATTCTCACAAAGCTTCTCACCTATGTAAGTGCTGAATCATTGCTACGCAACTGAGGTCTCTTACATAGCCTGACAGTAAAGAGCTAATCACAGTTTACTACAGTACAGAACAGATTCCGTTTTCATTTACTGGGCAGTCTCCAAACAGATGACATCACTCAAAAATCTGCAGCAAATGCTTCTGCTTTGTACCTCTAACAGTTGTGCGAACAATAAGCACAGTCAGCTGCATGGAGGTACTCCCTCTTCATTAAGCACAGCCACTTTGAGCCACTTGTAACAGCTCTTCCGATAAAATTGTTGTAAAACTAGGTTTGGCATGTTGCAACCACATGCCCTGGGGGTGGGGAAGGTGGGAGAAAAAAAAAGTTTTAAGTATATCTACAGTAATTCCTTTTAAGCGCTACTGAAATCCAGGAGACAAGATAAAATAGACCAAGAACCTTAATGTAAGAGTAACAAGACTAAACCAGACCATCCTTAAAGCAAATATAGGCAGGGAGTTTCCATTCAATTTTCAACGGCTACTGGTTAAAAGAAGTCTAATGAAATGTTTTCATCTCACAGGTTGTAAGTAAAAGTGGTCACTGTACATTTAATCAATGCAGAGCAGGGATTACACCGACAACAGGGAATGGAGGGAAAAAGGGATGAGGTATCTCTGCTGCATATATGCCCCACGGATCAAAAATCCAAGCAACTGTGACAAGAGATGTAAATTTTGAAGGACAGACTGTAACATCAAACTAATTTAGTTTGTTATTTGCAGTGCAATGATTGAGGGGCAGAGGAGCAAGAACTAATAAAACGGCACTTCTGAAAACATTTCCAGAATACACAAGTAGGAAAGACAGGGGAAAAAAAAGCCCCTGAAGAGTAAGCCCATGTGCAGCTCACATTATTACATTACAAGACAACACAACACTCTTTACTGATGGCAATAACACCCATTACAGGGCTTTACATGCAGATGTTGGATAGCCATCTTCCTAGCAGTGACAAACACTAGGAGAAATTGATTCTTCATATTGTGCCACTGCTTAATGTGACATAGTGGCCAACTACACCTTCTGCTTCAGTACACAGCCATCAATGGGAAGTTAAAGCAGAAGACAGCTCTTCTGCAAGCTCTTGGAAAAGCACGGCACCTCTCACTCCTTTGTTCCATATGGATTCATGGCATTAATATTAGACACCTGTAGTTGCACAGCTATCCTTATGTCATGTCCCACTTTGCTCCTTAAAGACACTGCACTTGTTAAAAGCACATACTATTTGACCTGGTTAAGGATCTTAGGCTTTTAACAGACAGCTCTATTACTCCTCTAAGAGTACATGTAAGAGTCCTTGTACATTTGGGACATAAGGTAATTGGCAATATGTTTCGACCAGAAACAAGGGAAAACTCTACAAGGCTGAGGAAATGTAGTACACTAATGCACCGGTTTTTCAATCACTGAATCACTCACCAGCCATACAAGTTTCCAATGAAGGTGAAGCTTATACAACTCACAAGCCTCCAGAACTACAAGTTCCACAGGCACGAGGGTGAGAAAATTGAAAAGTGCTTAGAGACAGCCTTGCAGTCAAAGTAGATCAGCACTATTCCTTTGGCCACAGACTTACAACAAGAGTACAGAAGATGCATCTATTCTAAACTAACATTTAATTGTTGCAGCAAATGGGTGACCTTTTTAAAATGTACTCTTTCAAAAAAAAAAAAAAAAAAAGTCCTGTCACAAGAGAAGACCATGTGCAACTAACAGGATGGCCTGACTTCTAAACTCAGCAAACAAGGGGATAACCCAGATTCTGTCAGCTCTAAGAGCTGATGTGGATTTTCATCCTTCTTTGCTTCCTGAGGTCGGCTTCACTAACCTAGACACTACAATATCATCAAGAAAAGGGTGGTAAACTAGAAACAGAAGTACCATCTTCCCTTCCTTGACATACAACAGAGGCAAGACAGACACCTGCACAATAAACCATAGCAGAAAATATAAATATGCAGTGTAACTCCTACATTCTAGGAAAAAAGGGTGAAGAGACAATCCAGCACTTGTACCACCAATTAGGGCTACAGTAATCTCACAGTGCAGTAAAGAAACAAGTCCCAGAGTTGATGAGCAGAGCTACTGCTTGTAACTAAAGCAGTATCTAAAGTTTGGATAGCAAATACCTACCACTTCTGAGAGCTTAAAATAGTCAGATGGGAAGCATCTAGTACCTATTAACAAATTTAGCTAATTCAGCTTAATTAGCACAAGATTTCATGCTACTACAAATGAGTCAAATCTTTAACAGGAATCTTAGCACTAGTCAGAGCCAGGTATGTACATCAACTTTTCTAGTTAATCCTAGCACTTTAGAAAAAAAGATAATATTTAAATATAATCCTTCCCAAACACGAGAGACTGCGTGCTATAAAAAGTTGCTAGCTTCAGCAACAGAATAGCCTAGTTATTCTGGTCTTTTGGTAAAGTTGTATTAAAAAAAATCAGTGGAACATCCTGCACATTTAAACTGTGTATCTGGAACCTAGAGCAGCATGAGCCAATTAAAATGCTGCTCTATTTGTTGCAGTGATACTTAATATGTAACAAGCTGACTCTGAAGTACTTGAATATTATTAATACTTCAGACTTGTCCCAGTTATGAATGAGGAGAGCTAGAACAAACGTTCTCCCAAAAAGTTGACAACATAAAACCAGCTTTTGCCATTAATCAGAATATCCCCTTTTTAATTAAAAAAAGAAAAAAATTTTAAAAATCCACCAAAACAGAATCTGTGCCATTTCAAGCTTTATCTTCTTAGGCTCTTTGACCAAGAGAAGTATACAGGTATCTGATCTTGTATTACCTAGAAACAAGTTTGACTCTGTTGACCATATAAGGCCCTAATCCCAATACTGACACAAGAACTCACATTACGTTATCGCAGAAAGAAATTTGTATTCTTTTGATAAATACTAACCAGAATTTAATGCATTTAAATATATTACAGCAATTAAATGACTACTTTAAAAAATCCATTCCAAAGAAAGCTATACAACTGTCACCTTTTCCCTGTAAAAGCTCATAAGATAAACAGCACTATTTATTGATAATTACCTTTTTTGTTATTAGAAATCTGGTGCAATATGAATGCTTACAGAATTACTTTAACAAATCAGACAAAAAACCATCTAGCAAGAACTCAAGTTAGACAAAAGGTTTTAAACGGAAAAAAAATCTGCCAGCAGGTCAAACATCACTTGCCATGTCACTCAGCCAAAATACATCTCTACTGCACTGTACAAGAATAATGGGACCAGTGTTAAGGCTACTACAGATTCATCAATTTTTCCTTTTATACTAGAGTCACATGCGCTACCCACTCTCAGC
The DNA here is from genome assembly GCF_036417535.1 of Chlamydotis macqueenii. Lineage (NCBI taxonomy): Eukaryota > Metazoa > Chordata > Aves > Otidiformes > Otididae > Chlamydotis > Chlamydotis macqueenii. Next base: position 8,262,753 of record NC_141593.1, on the reverse strand, counting down.
ACACATTTAATATTTTCCCAGCAAAACTCAGTATGGTACTGACAGAAAATACAGCCTGTTAAATTAACTATTCCACCTACAAACAACTCCTCTTGCCCTGCAGCAAGCAGGCTAAAACCTTGTACTCAGCATGGGAGCCACTGCTTCAAGTCCTGATTGCACCCTCAGTCCATGCAATTTAAAAAACACACAAGGCCACTAACAACCTTACCCCACTCCCTGCAGTATCTCTCCCATAATGTGGTTAAAACTGCTGAACTTTTCCAGCCATGTGATATCCCTGTTTTCCACAAACATGCCTCATTTCTCTCAACTAAGAGAGCCGCATTCTGAGAATGAAAGTTCCATGCAAATTCACTTCATTTAGAAGTCAACAATTATGGGTTTGGGTTGGAAGGGATCTTCAAAGATCATCTAGTCTAACCCTCCTGCCACAGCCACAGCCACTAGATCAGGCTGCTCAGAGCACCGTCCAACCTGGCCTTGAATGTTTCCAGGGACGGGGCATCCACCACCTCTCTGGGCAGCCTGTGCAGTGTTCTACCACCCTCATGGTAGGAAAAAAAAAAAATAAATTTCCTTATGTCCAATCTAAATCTACTCTTTCAGTTTCATCTCTCAGTGCTACCTGTCTTCCAGGAAACACAGCTATTCGCCATAGGTTACTCCTTCACCAAATACACACTTTGACAGATGAAAGCAGAAGCTCTAAGAACTTCAACTGCTGAAGCATGTAAGAGCTGATCACAGCATACCTGGAAAGCTGTGCTCACCAAAACGCTTTTCTGCAAAGTGACAACATAAAACTCAAATCATCTCATGTCTTTCTGATTTTCAAACACAGCTCATAAGCTTGCTTTGCCTTTGTCTTGATAGTGTTAATGTGAGAAATGTGCATTCCATGTTAGGTGCTACAGATGTGACATCCTTCACACTTAGTGAAGTGACTTTCAGTTGTCACTAGCTGACTTACTTGATTTTTTGTTTTATGCATCTTCTTCCACCCATCAATGTGTCACTAGTACAGTTTCAGCTTTCGATGCTAGCTCATTTTGTCCTTAATTCAAGTGCCACTCCTACTAAGCCAGTAGTTACCTGCCTTCATCCAACCCTTTCTATCAAGGCTGAGACAAGAAAACGAGCATATACAGAAATACAAATCTGAAAAGATCCCAAGTTTTGCTGCACTGAAGGACAAAACTTACAAGAAAAAAAAGCCTCATCACTGTTCAAGGGGAACATTCACTTCAGCTCTTTTCATACGTTCACTGAGATGAAGTCCCAGCAAGGACACCCTCCTTCCCAGACTAACTCAAAAGAACAAAGAAATCAAAGAAATATAAAAAAGTGAATCAAGCTAATAAAAATAGGACCCATTGCAGTAATGCCTAGATAAGAACCAATCTTGCCTCATCTCCACATGTAGTACCAGTTAAACCTGTTTTAACGTTTTTCCACCCAGTCCAAACAGGACTGAATGACTGCATTAAACAGAGGATCTGGATGGGAAATACTGTCTGTAGTCAACACTGAATTAAATTCCACTACCAGAAGTTGTATTTTAAGTGAGCAAGATCCACTTGTTTTTATGCACCAGTTCCATGTTTAATTACAGAACATAAAGAACAGAAAACAGTTTTAAAGGGAATACTTACACCTTAATTATTTCTTGAAAAGGCTTGTTAACTTTAGAGAAGACCACAGCTGGTAGCAAAGATTAAGTTCTGCTCTTTAAAAGCACACAGGAACAGAAGTATCACTACCAACTACCAAAAATAAAATACTCACATACGAAAACAGAAGCAGACACCTAAATAGGCTTCGCAAAGGGGTACCCATACCAAGTTCACTTCTGGAATTGAATTCATTGGGAACACTGGAAGTTGCCTTGAGAGAGCTTGGACCTGATGGGCCAACTGCCATGGGAGGTGGCCCTGGAGGGAAGAGGGGCCCAGGAAAGTTGGTCCACATCCAAGGAGCACCTCCTCCAAGCCCAGCAGAGGTGCATCCCGACGAAGAACAAGTCGGGCAAAAAGGGCAGGAGGCCTGCGTGGATGAGCAAGGAGCTCCCGGACCAACTGAAAGTAAAGAAGGAAGCCTGTAGAGGGCGGAAACGAAGACAGGTAGCCTAGGAGGTCTACAAAGAGGCTGTGCGAGTGGCCAGCGATCGGGTGAGGAAGACGAAAGCCCTGACGGAAGTGAATCTGGCCAGGGATATAAAAAGCAACAAGAAGAGCTTCTACAGGTACGTAGGGGACAAAAGAGAGTCCAAGGAGAATGAAGGCCCCCTACGGAAGGGAACTGGTATCCTAGTTATCCGGGACATGGAGAAGGCTGAGGTACTCAATGACTTTTTTGCCTCAGTCTTCACCGACAAGAGTTCTTGTCCCACCACCCAAGCTGTAGAAGGTGCAAGCAGGGACTGCGAGGATGAAGAACTGCCCACTGTGCTCAAAGAGCAGGTTCAGGAACATCTGAGGAATGTAAAGGTGCACAAGTCCATGGGACCTGATGAGATCCATCCGCGGGCCCTGAGGGAACTGGCGGATGAAGTTGCCAAGCCACTGGCCATCATATTTGAGAAGTCATGGCGGTCTGGTGAGGTCCCCGATGACTGGAAGAGAGGGAACATAACCCCAGTTTTTAAAAAGGGGAACAAGGAAGACCCGGGCAACTCCAGGCCGGTCAGCCTCCCCTCTGTGCCTGGCAAGGTCATGGAGCAGATTCTCCTGGAAACCATGCTAAGGCACATGAAGAGCAAGGAGGTGGTTGGTGGCAGCCAGCATGGCTTCACCAAGGGCAGATCGTGCCTGACCAATTTGGTGGCCTTCTATGACGGGGTGACAGCATCGGTGGACAAGGGACGAGGAATGGATATCATCTACCTGGACTTGTGCAAAGCTTTTGACACTGTCCTGCACAACATCCTTCTCTCTAAACTAGGGAGGCATGGGTTTGATGAACGGACCACTCGGTGGGTAAGGAGTTGGCCGGATGGCCGCACTCAGAGAAAGGTGGTCAACGGCTCAATGTTCATGTGGAGACCGGTCACGAGTGGCGTCCCTCAGGGGTCCGTGTTGGGCCCGGCCCTGTTCAACATCTTTGTCGGTGACATGGACAGTGGGATAGAATGCACCCTCAGCAAGTTTGCTGACAACACCAAGTTGTGTGGTGCCATCGACACGCTGGAAGGGAGGGAAGCCATCCAGAGGGACCTTGACAGGCTGGAGAGGTGGGCCCGTGCCATCCTCATGAAGTTCAACCAGGCCAAGTGCAAGGTCCTGCACCTGGGTCATGGCAATCCCAGGCACAAATCCAGGCTGGGCGCGGAGTGGATTGAGAGCAGCCCTGAGGAGAAGGACTTGGGAGTGCTGGTGAACGAGAAGCTCAACATGAGCAGCCAATGCGCCCTTGCAGCCCAGAAGGCCAACCACATCCTGGGCTGCATCAAGAGAAGCGTGGCCAGCAGGTCGAGGGAGGTGATTCTGCCCCTCTACTCTGCCCTGGTGAGACCCCACCTGGAGTCCTGTGTCCAGTTCTGGAGCCCCCAACACAAGAAGGACATGGACCAGCTGGAAAAGGTCCAGAGGAGGGCCACAAAGATGATCAGAGGGCTGGAGTACCTCTCTTACAAGGACAGGCTGAGAGAGTTGGGGCTGTTCAGCCTGCAGAAGAGGAGGCTCTGGGGAGACCTGATAGTGGTCTTCCAGTACCTCAAGGGGGCCTACAAGAAAGATGGGGAGAGGCTGTTCAGTAGGGCCTGTTGTGATAGGACGAGGGGTAATGGTTTTAAAATAAAGGGAGGTAGATTCAGATTGGATATTAGGAAAAAATTTTTTACAATGCGAGTTATAGAACACTGGAACAGGTTGCCCAGAAAGGTGGTGGAAGCCCCATCTCTGGAAACGTTCAAGGCCAGGCTGGATGAGGCTCTGAGCAACCTGATCTAGTTGGGGATGTCCCTGCTCCTTGCAGGGGTTTGGACTAGATGACCTTTGAAGGTCCCTTCCAACCCTAACCATTCTATGATTCTATGATTCTACTGAAGAAAAGTAAAAATCTGTCTTTGCACAGAGAAGTCAGACTGAGGGTGCACTCCAGAATACAGTAAGAGCTACTTGCTGTGTTATATATTAGAAAACTTCAGTGGCGTACCGACCACTTAAAGGTACCATAGCCCAGTCCTGAGCAGAAACATTTCCCTTGCAATCTCCTGATTTTGAAGTTCTCAACAGCAAAGGCCCCTCTGTTCCACACTGTTTAAATGGAAATACAGTTCGGCCTATAGTCCAACAGACTGAAAAGTTCAGGAATGCAAGCTACAAGCAACAGGAAAAAAACCTAAGAATCAGTACATCTGTGAAACAAAGTTCATTCTACACGTGCAACTGCCACAGCTGAGGTCACTAGCAGTGGAGATACACAAGCAGACAATCCTCACCCTCTGAGAAGGAAAGCAGAGCAACTACCCAATCCCCAAGACATAACTTTCAAGGATGCTCCAGTTGCTACATCCACCTTTACATACTGCTTCAGAAAGCCTTTCTGTATTACAGGTGTTATTTGTCCTTCCCTGCTGTGCAGCAGTCGCTAGCTACATTCAGACAAGATAGTCAGTAGATCCCTAAGCATCATAAAATAACCTCTGCACCCCCTTACTTTAATTATAATTGTTTACATATAAAATGAGTTTTGAGATTTACATTTCCTCACTTAAAAAATCCTGAAAAGGTCTACTTTCTCTCTCTGTAAGATAAAAATTCAATTTGCCCTCCCAGCACTGCAATTCTACGCTTGTAGCTAATGTCCGGAGCAGACAAGTTTAAGAACTAGCACAGACTGGAAGCCTGCAGTTCACTACAAACACAGAATGATCTTTCTGTCACAAATGTACAGAGTAAAACCCAGAAACTCACAAGGTACTGGGAGTGACAGACACATGCACAATTACAAACCACCTATAAGAGCGTATGAAGACTGAACTAGTTTCATGCTCAAGTGGAACAGAAAATAAACCATAGGCACAGAAAGACAATGCTTTCAGACAAAATCTAGAAGGCTATAGGATATTTATACAGCCAGGAACTGAACACCCTTAAATACACACACTTTTCATTCACTACCTTTCCCCTGAGCAGAAAGTAGTTTTGTCAGAACTCCCTTATACCTTTAGTACCCCCTAGTTCTTGCATGAGACTTCAGAACAGCTGTCAAGGCACCTAACCAGCAGTAAAACTATCCCTTTTTTTGCAGGTGTGAGGAACAGGGCACAAAGCTGAAGCAGTTTGTCCACAGTCATGCAGCTCAGCCAGCAACAAAGCCAGAATAGAACTTGTATTTCCTGAGTCCAAATCCACAGCTACCCCAGGAATCTCACTGCATTCTCTCAATGAACCAATATCTTTGTTCTCCTAGTTTTACCTGTCACATTACTGTTACTCAGCTTTCCATCTTACTACAAAAGCCTTAAAGATGTTCTTCTGGATTGATAATACAAAATTGGATTTCATCCAAATTTTATTTCTAAGTTACTACTTCACATTCATTTAAGTCTGCAGTTTTGTTATAGACTGTATCTCCAGTCTCACTCAGTGGTATAAACTTTTTTCCTGCATATTAGAAATTTATTCAGCAGCTATAGTCATGAATGCAACCCCTGAAACACTTAAAGCAATGAGTAACTGAAGAGAAACAGCTCTTTTTTTTTTTTGTGCGCAAAAGCAGCCTTCAGAGACACATTAGCTTCATTTCCTCAGGACATTTTGACAGATCTAACTGAGCTTCAGCAATCTAGCCTTACTTCTACAACTAGACTAGAGTAGGTTGCTGGATGAGATTGCCCCATGACCATCCAACGGTCATACCCACCACTTCTCTCCAAATTGAGTGGTAACAATATGGGACTGCTAACAGTACAGAGATCTCAGTGCAACATTATTACTGTGACAAAGCAGCAGGATTTTTTTTTTTTTTTAAAGGAAAGTGGAAAGACTACAGGCTGACCATTCCTCAGCTGAGATACCAGATCTTCTCCTGTAACCTGAGCATCAGTCTCAGTCTGCCTCTTTTGTAATCCATATCTGATTCAACCCAGCTTACTTCAGCAAATAAATTCAGTGCTGCCCAATGACAGAACAGGAGCATCAAATTTACATTCCTGCAGTAATGTTAAATTACAGGAAAACTATGCCTTGAAGAAGCCTTTTAGTAAAATGGATACACTCTTTCCCCTCGAGCTGGGAGACAAGATCTTTACATTACTTGGTAGAATTAATTTATCCAGAGTATAGCTAGATCCCTGTGCTAAGCACTGGTGTATTTCAAGCACTCATCTCTTTGGGAGAGGGGAGAAAAAGCAGAGAGGCAGAAGGCAGAACTTCTTCATCTAATATCATAACACATAGAGGACATCCCAAGAAACAGGCAGACTTTCAGAACTACATAGTTCTAGCATGTACACCACAGAAGCTCAGGTACGAAAAGGATGGTGTTATGTCACACAAACAGATGTGACAGCCATTCTTTCAACCATATGTATATTCCTAGAGTCCATCCCCAGCTCCAAAAGCAGCTTAGACCACCTAGCCATTCATGTCACATTCAACTTCTTTACCTTTGTCTACCTTTATTTCTCTTATATCTCACAATGTGCTTGTGGATTCTTTAAGCTGTATTTATTAAAGCTTTTCCAGCTGAAGTTCTTAATGTAGAAGATATTACAAAACAGAACATTAACATCTATGTCCGCACTTGAATCTGCTAGCTTTCCCTTTGCACACAAATTATGAAAAACTGAATAGTGTTAGCTAAAAGCAACAAGGTTTTTACCATCTTTACTTGCATTTTCTTTGAAAATAAATTATATTACTAAGCACAGTCATTCCATGATCTGGGAATACATTACAAGCTTTTTACCAGCTATTAAAACATTTCCAGGTAAGTCAACAGAAATAATGCACTAAACTCTCTTCTACAAAAGGAAGCCTGTAACTGCAGATATTTTGAAAACTGCCCCTGCTAAGACACTAATCAGAATCTTGCAATTGTTCTCCCACAGACAGTTCACTGGCTTAAAGGAATTGCATTTTGCTTTCGTGCAAGCATAAGACTCATTATTAGCTGTGGGAGTCCTGAAAAGCATTTCTCCCTCCACCTCATAAAGTATGATAGTTCTTCAGATTAAAATGGTAACATAAAGAGTTGGCTGATTAAAACTTGATAAAGAATCTTCTTACCCAAGGATTTTCTTTAAATTATTCCTCAGAATAGTATCTAGAAGACAGTATCTCAAACAGTTATATGCTTAGTTGTAAAAGTAATTGCTGGTACAGAACCTCGCCAGCCAGTGACTACTGATAGAATTACAGCTTGATTAACAACCCTAGGTTTATAAGGAGCTCAAAAATCTCAGAGGCATGTAATAGAGAAATCTGCCCCTCAAAATCTTTACGGTTCATCACTTGCCTTTAGTGCAAAGTTATTTTAGAGTACCATAATTTTTCTATCCATTTTTGTTTACAAAACCCCAACTAGCACCTGAATTAGCTAATGTATTCACTTAGTAACTCTCCATCTTCCCAATAAAGACCCTAAAAGTACTTTCTGAAAAGCACAACAAAAACTCTTTTTATACTGTTACGAACACAGCAATCAAAATGAAACTCAATAATCTCTCAGCTTTTTTCTACCAAGGAGTCAAACAGACTGGCAACAAACTGCTTATGGTGACCTAATACTTAATTAGAAGATTAAGAACACATTCTTTTCTCAGAGGTTATGAAGCATAAAGCTTTTCTATTCTTTTTCACCATGCACAATTTTACTCCAGACTATTAATGGCGATTTTATTCATATAAACTCCTTTCCCTACTACATACGCCTCCTATATTTCTACTTGAAATTATTATACATTACTGTGCAAGGACACCACATGATGGTATTAGTCATTAGGGTGGAACCCAGTGTGGCTCTGCTGCATCAGAAAAGGAAATATACACTCTTTAACAATTACTTTGCACTGTGTTTACAAACTAGGCATTCTAGTTCTATTTTAGAGTTCAGAATTGATGAGGCAAACCACGCTGAACACACAAGCAACATCTCTATGTCTAGACTAAGCACAGTGCTAACACTTGATACAGCACAACTGGTAATATGCATAATCTTAGAAATCCAACTTCCCAAATTTAGGGAATAAATCTCACCAGTCATTTCAGTCATGGCTTCATTTGCTGCTAGCCTAGAAATGTCAAATGGTGCAAGCACAAACATATACATTAGGAAAGCGTTTAAATAAAATCTTTCACCTAGTCTAGTAGTTATCATGAATGCTGATCTTCAGCAACATAGACCAAACTAACTGGCAGCTCACAACTCTTTATGCTACTACTAGATTCCATCATACTAAGTACCAATACCTTAGTAGCTTTAGTATATTCATATTCAGACCATATTCCAGATGAAGAACTGACTACTTCTTGTATACGACTCATGTTCTTCTGATTTAAAGTGTCACTCTAGTGTCTAACACAAAATGCAGCTGAGAAAACACAAGCTCTGATTTTCCATTAGTTAGAAACTGCAATACTACTAATGCAACATGGTTTTTGAACCAATCTACTTTCCCTTGTAGAAAAGAAGATTTACACCAAAGTCAGAGCAATGATATTTCTCTCCTCCTTTGATGTACTTCTGCATTTGAAGTATATTTCAAGCTTAAAGGATTCTGAAAAGACCTTGTAGCCTTTCAAAGAGGAAAAAAAAACCCAAAACAACAGCCAAACACTACAACCAGCTCTGGACATATAAGCTGTTCTTTCAAAGTCCCCCAACCACAGGAAAGACTGTTTCTTAACATTTAAGAAAATGCCTTCCCCATGCAAGCAAGGATTTGGAATAAATCTGATCATTTAAGAGACAGAAAACCCCCAAAGCTCAGTTTCTTTTAGGAGACCTCAATACAAGACTCCACTGACTGCAAAAGGTCATTAGGGACACACAGCATGAGCTTATTCACACCAAGTCAGAGGGTCAAAGAATTAAACAATGCAATTGCATACCACAGAGGATTACTTACCTAAGTAGTTAACACAGAAAAACTGTGAGTTCAGGCTTATATCGATCAACTGCAATCCCAATGATCGATTGTAGAGGGATACATCTATAAGATCAATAGCAGTGCCTTCGTAGTTCTCAGAGCAAGCAGGCACAATAAAGGCATGTCATAGCTTAGTCCCACTTGCGACCAATCTATGTAGTCTCTCACTCACTCCCCTCACCCTCTGAGGGAACGGGGGAGAGATAATATAACAAAAAGGCTCAAGGTTTGCAATAAGGACAGGGAAAGATCATTGAAGTTACCATTATGGGCAAAACAGAGTCGACTTGGGAAAAACTATTTATTTATTATTATTAATAAAACCCAAGCAGAATAACAAGAAAGAACAAAACTAACTTCCCCTCCATCCCTCCCTCTTCCCAGGCTCAACTTCATTTCAATTATCTCCACCTCCTTCCCCACCCCAAGCAGCACAGGGTGGGGCACAGGGAATGAGGGTTGTGGTCAGTTCATCACATGCCACTTTCCACCACCCCTTCCTCCTTGACGGAAGAATTCCCCACATTCCTCTCCTGCTCCACCATGGGGTCCCTCCCATGGGCTACAGTCCTTCATGAACTGCACCAGCACAGGTCCTTTTCCATGGGGTGCAGTTCCTCAGGAACTAGCTGCTCCAGTGCAGGCTTCCCAAGGGGTCCCAACCTCCTTCGAGCATCCACCTGCCCCAACGCAAGATCCTCCCCACACTCCTCCGTAGGCCTCCATGAGCTGCAGGGGGACAGCCAGCCTCACGACAGGCTGCAGGGGAATCTCTGCTGGGAACAGCATTACTGCTCCCCCTCCCTTCTTCAATGACCTTGGCATCTGTACCCGTTCCCCTCAAGAAGTTCTTCACAACCAGCTCAGGCAGATGCCTCAAGTTCTCTTCACATCTCCTCTCTTCCCTCCTCTCAGCTGGGGTGGGTCAAGCCAGGCCCAGACGGCCACTCGGTGGGAGGCCAAAGTGCGGTGGCCACAATGCTCATGCCTTCTTAAATACATTATCACAGAGGCATTCGCACTGAACATTCCGTCACCAATTGGCTTGGCCCTGGCCAGCAGTGGGTCTGCCCTAGACCCAGCCAAGTCCACTGGACAAAGGGGAAACTTGTAGCAGCTTCTTGCAGAAGCTGCCACTTTAGCCCCTGCCACTAAACAAAACCAACACCTCGCCCCTATGAATCACATATCCATCACTAAAATACACATACTTCAACAAAAAAGAATTCCCCACACCAGAATCAAACTAACATCACCACAACACCAAACAAAAAGCAGACAATTTACACACAATTGACACCTCGTCCCTTCACCACAATTAAAACAACATGAATTCCCCACAATCATTTCGCTCTCTAGCTGAGTTCAGTCCATGTTTTGCCCGTTACTGCTCCCAACTAATATCCTTATCCCAAATTCCTCAGCTCCATGTTGGGCGCCAGTTGCTAAAGCCAGTTGTGGTTCCACCACTGTTGCACTTTGCTCAGTTTTATCAAAGCTCATCACCTGCGTGATTTTTCCCGTTCAGCAACATCCGAAGCCAGGTGGATGGCTTTCACTTCTGCAAACTGACTCAATTCGCCTTATCCACCACCCCCACTAAACAAAACTAAACACAAGTGAAGAGAAACCAAGCTTTGATACACCTTAGAAGACCTACTTTTTCAAACAAGAAAGCTATTTGTAATTTGTAAACAAACTTAATTTGCCTTTTCTTCAAACAACAGCTTTCAAAAAATATTTTCCAGAGCTTTTCAATTACAGCTCCACTACACCTTCACACTGACACGGATCTGAATTGCACAGATCAATTATAAATAGATAGTAATGGGTTGAGGTAGACATTCTTGTAAAATGATAGCTGAAACATTAGGATTTATGACTGAAAAGACTGGGAGAGATTATATTATTTAAAAATGCCAGAGAAGGCTGGATAGAAGTTCTGTCTAGTAAGTAAAACTCAACTTTTCACACATCAGTTTATCAAAATAATCAAGCCAGCAGAGTTGTCAAATATGAGAACACACTGATGTAAAAAACTTAGGATACAGATACTGGACAATATTGACAACTCAGTATTAACTACATTATTGAATGTCTTGAATTAACAATCTCTACAGTTTGTGGAAGCAACAGGAAACCATAAGATCACACTATTTAAAAGGACAAGGAGTAAGGCGATACCTTCTGTGGCATTATAGCATTTTTGCTACCAGCACCAGCCAAAACAGCTCTGGCTGCCAGTGTGACCGAGTTTGATGAGGTAGTCTGCTGGATTTGTCCAGAAACCTGACTCCTATTCTGTTATCCTAGAGACAAAAATCTCTAACAAATATTGGGCACTGCAAAACACCATGCATGTGGTTTTTGATGATTTTTCATCACTAAGATTTTTCTATCCAACAACGTGTAAGTCTCCCAGCTGATCACTATATTCTCTATACTGATCAGTATACGTGTAAAATATTCTGAAAATTGCAGTTCAATTCCTAAAAGAGAAACTAACATTTATTCATTAATTTATCTTAAGCCCAATACTTCCTTGCTTTTCCCTTTGAAGGTTCAAGTACCTTTGTTTCAGCTTACACTTTACATATGCGGAGTGTCTGGTCTTCCCCAGCTCCTTTGTTCCACAGTGCACTCACAGGGAGGGAAAAAAAAAAAAAAAAAAAAGAACCACCAAGCTTGCAGGGCAGATACAGCCAATGAGACAAGAAAAGTGCAATCACTTTCAGTTTTGTTTATGCGACTAAAACCATAAGCTTGCAAAAGCTGCTCTTAAAAACTACATGTTTTCTCTCCCCTCTGCCCTGAGAATTAAAGTTTTGCCTAAAAGGTTTAAGTCACACAATTGCAATGGTGATCTAAAGCATCACTGCCACTTCTGAATCACAGCTCTGTGTGTACAGAAAATTGAAGCTATTAAGTAGCACTACTACCATAGTACTGCAGCCTAACACCATCCCGCACACAGTGGTCCAACACTGCTATGCTGTTACCACACGTACCATCTCAGATCCATTCCCTTCCCCACGGCTAGTACAGTGCTACATACATAGCTCTGTTCAGTATGGAGAAAAGGACAAAGAGACAAGGTCAAAACATTCCACCACCGCCCCCACCCCCCCCCCCCCCCCCGCCCCGAAAAATGCTGTTGCAGAGCAGAGATGCCAGGTACGCAGGGTCAGCCCCTGAAGTTGCAGTTGCAGAAGTGCCTGCACAGGGGCAGAAAGTCCAGTGCTCTGAGGCTGATAAGGTAAGGAAGGCGAGGAAGATGTCTGGCTAACTGCAGTACCACCTCTTCCTCTTTTTCCTTAATATACTAGATCACCACTGGAGTAAGATTCCCCTCACCAAGCTCCCACAAAAGCCTCTTAACCCCATAACATGCTGTGAGATGAAGTATGCCTTCTATCAGTAGCACAGCCACAGTTACCTCACCAGTCACAACTCAGTTGTTCCTTAATTTGGCAATACTCACTTGTCATTTAGGAATATCCACCTCAACGTACTTACATTTGACATGAATAAATTTTTACTGAGTCCAGGATGGCAGCTATATTAGTTATAAAGCTAAGTGCCAGAGTCCACCTGCTTATCTCTATTCCAATAAGACAGTATAAATGTCATAACATTTCTGTAGGATTACTTTTTTTTTTGCTTGTTTGGAATTACTAAATGATGTGGGGAATAAAAACACTTGATAAGGGGATTACTCATTTCCATCTATCGTACTTTCTTTTACTAATTAAAAAAAAACAAAGCAATCTTAACTTTTCCTCTAAAATCATAGATTTTGAGCTATCAAAACTCAGGAAGATAAGTCTTTATTTATACTAAATAGCTTCATAAAACTGTTATCAGTTTTACTTCTAGTAAGCACTGAGGTAAAACAGTCATTACCAGGAAGTCAGAAACTACAAAACCGAAATATTACTACATCAGTGTATACTTCTATGGTACATCTGCATCTCCAACACAGACAAAGATGCATTCCTCTTCCCCATTCAAAAGCAGAACAGCTAACTGGAAAAGATCCAGAAATAAGCAACAAGCATAAATAGATAAGATCCATGAAGTAAACAAGATTTTGGCTATTCAGCCGACAAGAAGACCCAACCAAAGAGTGAATACAACAGAAATCTAAAGTCACAAGTGGCACAGGGAAGATTACTACTACTACGGTTTTTACCACTCAAGAGCCAGAAATTAACTAATTACCTAAAGGCAGGCTTGACAAAACACGCCCCCCTCCCCCCTCCAAGTAGATGTTTCAGCTCTTTCATCTGGCAGAGGATTTAGTCACCCCGGGGAGGAACCCCCTTCCAAATATCACGGACACTAACCGTTTACTCAGATTTCAACAGCAATCAGCTCTTTCAAAGCACATTAATCAAGGATTATTAAGCAGAAAGGTATCCCCTCGACTCAGGCAGCCCCTGAAACTGCCGGAAAGCAGGAGGGTGTAGGGAAAGGAGCGTTACCCCACTTGCCCGCCCTCCCTCCGCTCGCCGGGCCCAGCCCAGGACGGAGCGGCAGCACTCCGTCCCTTTCGGCTGACCGTGCAGGTTCCGGCCTCCATTAAACGGTACCTCCAAAAGCAACAGCGGCTCGCCATGAAGGCGGAGCGCGGCCTCACGCCGCGGCAGCGGCGCCCACAGGGTCGCTTCCCTCCACGGCCGGGGGAGCGGCCCTTCCCCCCCAGCCTGCCCGCACCCTCTCCCCTCCGTCCCCGAGGAAAGCGGCGGCCCCGCAGCCGCCCGGCCGGCACTTCACATCTGCTGAATCACGCCGGGAGCGCGGAGGGTCTCTCTCCCCGGACAAAGAGACGCGGCGGCAAAGTTTAGGACCGGCAGCGGGGCGGGGAGCCCAGGGAGCGGCCAGCTGCGCCCCCCTGCCCAGGCCTCGTTACGACGGGGAGCAGTACCCCCACCCCCTGCCTCTCCCGGCCCGCTCGTTACCTGCGCGGTGCCTGGCGGCCCCCGGCTGGCGGCTCCGGCCGTCGCTGCCCACCGCCCAGCCCCTACGAAACCCGCGTCGCCTCGCCACCTCCAGCCCTGCCACCGGGCGACGCCATCTTGTCTACCTGCCCTCCGCCTCGCCTCCCTGGCGGACGCACTGGCGTCACGCCGCCAGGTCACCTGCCCCTCACAGCCGGACCAATCGGAAGGAGCCCGACGGTGACGTCACGGCAGCGGGCGAGAGGCGGGGCGAAGGCAAGGGAAGCCCCTCCTCTTTCGGCGAAGGGCGGGGCGGCGGCGGGAGGTCTGCTGCTCGTCCCCGTCCCGGTTCCCGTCCCCGGCCATGCCCAGGGGTTCCTCCGGCGCCTCCCGCCTCCCAACGGGCTGCCCTGGGGGCCGGGTGAGGGCGGCGATTCGGGCCCAGAGGAGACATTTCGCCCCCCACCCCTCAGCCCCTTCTCTCAGCGGCCACGGCCGCCTGGGCCCCTGCCCCCCGTCCCGTCAGGAGGGGCCGCTCCCGTCGGGGTGCGCCGGAGCACGGCGCTTTCCCCCAAAGGCTGCTTTGGCAGCTGATCTTCAGCCTTTCAAGAGGACCTGGGTCCGAAATTGAAGGGTTTTGGTCCGCTTTTGAGCCCCTCAGTACAAGAAGGACGTTGAGGTGCTGGAGCACGTCCAGAGAAGGGCAACGAAGCTGGTGAGGGGTCTGGAGCACAAGTCTTATGGGGAGCGGCTGAGGGAACTGGGGTTGTTTAGTCTGGAGAAAAAGAGGCAGAGGGGAGACCTCATCGCTCTCTACAGCTACCTGAGAGGAGGCTGCAGGGAGGTGGGTGTTGGTCTCTTCTCCCAAATAACTTGTGATAGGATGAGAGGGAATGGCCTCAAGTTGCAGCAGGGTAGGTTTATGTTGGATATTAGGAAACGCTTCTTTACTGAAAGAGTGGTCAGGCGCTGGAACAGGCTGCGCAAGGAAGTGGTGGAGTCACCATCCCTGGAGGTGTTAAAAGAACGTGTAGACGTGGCACTTCAGGACATGGTTTGGTAGGCGTGGTGGTTTGGGGTGATGGTTGGACTTGATTATCTTAGAGGTCTCTTCCAACCTTAAAGGTTCTATGATTCTATGAAAATGCAGGGGGTTTGGTCCAAAATTCAGGTGGCAGCAGGTGGCAGCGTGTGTGAGGGAGGATTCAGAGAGGGGATGTAAACCATCTCTGAAAACAGCTGTACTGGAGTTATCCCTTGGGCTTTTCATCCTCAGGGGAAGCTGGAAAGCCTGTGCAGTTCTTTGACAGTTTGGGGCAGTTTTGTTTTGTTTTGGTTTTTTTTTTTTTTGTGTGGCTTTTCACAGCACCCTTGTGTTTGAGATTTGTCAGAAGAAAACACACACACAAAAAAAGACAAGAAATGCCTTCTTTGTCCGTGCTTACTGATTTCACATGACCTGAGGCCCCAGTGGGTTTCAAGTGGTCAGGGGCTGGAGTCTGTGCCCGCACATCCCCCGTTTCGCTCTCGTCCCCTCGTCCTTTTTCTGCACCGTCGCTCGCAAAACGGCGGTTGTTGCGTTTGGGTGACTCCAATTTTCGCCTCTAGAAGCACAGGAAAAAGTGCGGACGAGCTATGGGGACGTCAGGAAAAGCACGCGTGCACCCACGGCGGTTTTAAAGCGGCATGATGAAACACAAGCGTTCCCCGTGCCCTTTAATTCCCCAGAAACGAGGGAATTTCCCGGCGGATCGCAGCACTCCGGACGCCGGACTCCGCGGTTGCTAGGAAACGAGGCTCCCGGGCGGGGCGGAGGGAGCCGCC
This sequence comes from Chlamydotis macqueenii, assembly GCF_036417535.1. NCBI lineage: Eukaryota > Metazoa > Chordata > Aves > Otidiformes > Otididae > Chlamydotis > Chlamydotis macqueenii. Next base: position 8,246,892 of record NC_141593.1, on the reverse strand, counting down.
GCAAAGGAGCGACGCGACTGTCGTAAAAAAAAAAAAAAAAAAAAAAAGCCCAGGGAAAATGTCGTGAAGCGCGGTCGGCGGGGCCTGCGGCGGAGAGAGTGACAGGGCCCGGCTCCCCGCACTTATATGCCCCGTCCCCCGGCGGCCGCCTTCCCCTCCTGCTCCATGTGGGGCTTGGGCCGGGCTCTCGGCCTCTCCTCCTTCTCCTTTTCCTCCTCTTCCTTCTACTATGGCCCGGAAAACAGTTAGCAGGAAGCGTAAAGCGGCGGCGGCCGCCGCCGCCGCGGGGCCCGGGGGACTCCAGGGGGAGCAGGTAGGCCGGGACAGTAGGGAACAGGGGTGAGGCGGGGGGGGGCAGGCCTTGTCCCTGGTGAGGGGGAACGTGTCGGCGCCGTTGGGAGAGGTGACCCTGACCGGGGGTTGCCGTGACCCAGTGCCCGCTGTAGGCGGGGAAGGAGGGCAGAGGGGGGTGTCCTGGTGTTCTGAGGGGGTGGGGAGGGGTAGTCCCGGTAGCAGGGGGCGTCCTCGTCCAGTGCTCGACCCACACCCCTCGAGCTCCCTGGCCCCGTGGTTCTTCTCAGGTTCCAGCCGCCCCGCCCGGCTCTGTCCCCGTTGGGTCCGGCCGTTTGTCCGGTAACCGCCGGTTCCATCGCCGGCCCCGGGCTCAGCCATGCTGCGGAGCCACCCCAGGCCGGTCCGGAGGAGGCCGGGCAACGGCGCGGTCGGTATCGGGGGAGCCCCTACGGTGTCACCCCCGAATCTGGCGAGCTGACGTCGGGGGGGAGAGGGGAGGGAGGGAGAGAGGGGTGTCGGGGCTGCCCTCTCCTACTTAAAGTGCCTCTTGGTTTCCTCTTGTTTCTGTCCACCTCTGGCACCTCGACGGTGCCGAACCGCTGTGGACCATTTAATATAATCGCAATGTTACTTCTTTAGCACGTATTTATGTTTAATTTTATGTTGTTGAAGGCTGTACCAGCATTTCCGAGTTAATCTTTGTGTACGCTGTTCCATGGGTAGTTTGGAATACTTCAGTATTTTGCTGGGAATATCTTTGAATTTAGGAAGGTTGTTTCTTAAGCTTGTTCTAGTTCCTTTATCTAATTTCCATGATTATTTTCCACAGTATGAGTGGGATCACTCAGTTCACAAAAGGAAAAGACTCCCCCCGGTGAAAAGGTCTCTGGTGTACTACCTAAAAAGTAGAGAGGTCAGGATGCAGAATGAGTCCAGCTATCACCGCTTGTTACACGGATACGCGGCCCAGCAGCTTCCCAGCCTCCTGAAGGAGAGAGAATTTCACCTCGGCACCCTGAATAAAGTGTTTGCCTCCCAGTGGCTGAACCATCGACAGGTGGTGTGCGGGACAAAATGCAACACAGTAAGTGCCACCTCTCTGTTTCTCTTCCCTCTGATAATTGTTCCATCCCCAAATGATGCTTACCATAGTCCAGGTATGCAGACTGCCAAGGAAAATATTAGGAAGTAATTAGGAGCGGAGTCGAAATCATGCACAATTAATTTTGAATGAAGGTAATGCTTGACGATGACTTGAAAATACGACATGGTGCAGATGGCTACTAACCTGAACGCCAGGCGTGTACCTGGATGCAGTATCTGTCTAATCTACGCAGAGCGATTTACATCTGTTTGTGGGATGGAGAGCAACAATAGGGTTGGATCTTTCTTCTTGTCCTGCAAATGGAAAGTTAATGAGCGGTGCTGACTTTGCTGAAGGCTACCTATCGTGCCTGGCAGACGTTGCTAGTAAGAGTCTTTTCTCATTATGCTCTGTCTTACACGGCTTGGTTTTGTATGTGGTTACATGCTGATGATTTTGAAAAATTGCTACAAAACTAAAAACTGTGGTTAAACTCCAGATATTCCTCAGCGCAGCTAGAAGTGTTCCAAGCTTAAAAAATTAATTTAACATCTTCAGGTTTGTCCTTTGCTTGTTCACTTGGTGATTTTTTCACTCTAAATCTGTTTTCTGTGTTCAAATATCTTCCTTTGTTTATGTACCTTTATGTGCTTCAGCAAAAATTGAAACTTCTTCGGAATCTTAAAGTGATGCTTTGGATTTGAAACATTATAGGGGAGTATTAAAATAATGTCCTATGTGATTGATAAATGGAGGAGATCATACTACTTGGGTAATATTCTCTCGGTCAGAGTTAGTAGCCCAGCTTCATTGGCTGAGGTTGCAATTTCATGGATGAACTTCTGACTGAGTTAGTGCAAAATCCTAAATTTGTTCTTTGCAAGTTGCTGAGTGGCACAGAAGGGAGTCGAGCGTCGTAAGGAATGTGTAGATCAAGCAGCTCTTAAACCTCAAAGTCTATCAGTTGGTGTGATTGTTTCTTTGCCCTAAGATTTTTTTTTTTTTTTTTTTTTTTTTGGCACAGAAGCTATGCTTAGTGGTCTGACTTGTAAGGGGCGATGGTGGTGGTTTTTTTTCAGTTCAGATATTCTGTTATTCATAGTTACACAGCAGGAGGCTTTCATGCAGTAATGCTTAAGAAGCAAGGCCTAGCTGTATAAACAGAACAGTCTTTTAACAGGAGTAAGCCTGGGGTAGAGTCTCTCTTCTCTGTCTTCTTTCTCCACGTGTGTTCTTCACCTCAGCTGGTCAACAGCCAGCATTGTTCGTGAAGCAAACAGGAGACAAACTCTTGCTGAAACACAAGCTCTCAAAAAACGTGCTTACCCTAGCAAGATCACTGTGTGTTTTATAGAGCTGCAACAATTTTGCTGTGTTCTGTAACTTCTGTAGCTCCAGCGCTGCTGCAGTGAAGATAAATGGGCAAGTGCGTTGTTAACGCAACCTTGCAGAAAATTGTTTGGGACTAAACAATTGCGGAACTGAAGAGGGATTCAAGCACATTGTTGTTCCCACTGCATGTGCTGCAACGAAGTGCATGCTTCTGCAGCTAGACTTAACATTACCGATGGACCTTGTCTTTTATTAAGCAAAATACAGCAATTACAAAAGAAGTCACTTAAGCATTTGAAAGATTTTATATGAATTATGGATACTGTAATAGCTTTAGCTTGGTTGCTTTGTGTTCCTGTTTGAACAAATAGAGCGTTAAACTCTACACTCTAATTACAAGATTTTCTCTCTCGTGTCCTGAGTAAGCAGCCTAAAAAAGAAGAACTCCTTTGCTAATTCTCGTTCACTGAAGTTGTGGCATTTAAGTTGCGAGTAAATCTAAACCAGCTTGGTTGACTTTAATGGGGTTTGCTGCATTGGAGTTGCACGTAATTAAAGTTCATGCAACAGAAAAATGTAAACCATAGCAGTTGTTTTAATCAAAGCCTGAATGTGGCACTGAGAGCTTTTACCATTTAATTTATAAAGTGCCCTTGGCTGTGCTGTGCCAGAAGGATTTTTAATAACCAAACCAAAAGACACTCCTGTCATAGAGGAATATGTTTGCTTTTAGTTACTTGACAGTACTAGTCACTATAAACACTGAAGAGCATATGGAGCTCTCTGTCAATTGCTCATTTTTACTGAGGATTATAACTTGTTCAATTATTCCAGTTAACTTTTTATTCTTAAAAATATCCCTGAGTATGGTTGTGTGTATGAAATAACTTTATTGCTCTCCAGTGGATTGTGGTGTTCGCATTTGGCCAGCTGTGAGTCAAATCAGGACATGGTTTATTAGACGTGGTGGTGTTAGGTTGATGGTTAGATTTTATGATCTGGGAGGTCTTTTCCAACCTTAAAGATTCTATGATTCGATGAAATATTCGAGCTTCTTAAAGGTGCATGCTTTTTCCTGTAGATTTAGAATTACAGAATGGATACAAGCATTGAAGTGTCTAAAAGTTCGAACACAGTCACCTGGGCTTTTCTGAGGCAGGATTCAAATTTGCAGGAATTTCCTTGATCTTGTAAGCAATGGGCTTCTTAATAGTTTTCAAATTCAAATGAATGAGCAGGCAAACCTCTGAGAGGTGCGGCTGTTTAGGGTGTGTCACTAGGGCATCTAAATTGTCAAGGGCTGATACTGAGAAATCTCAGGAGTGTCTGTCTGTTATCAATGTCTTCTGTTCAGACTTCCTAGAGAAACTTCGAGACATACGTAGGAGACAAGCTTATGGCACATGAAGACACTGAATGTGAAAATGCTGAAGTTTCCCCTCAACCCCCTCACTATTTTCAGGAAGTGATGAAGGATAAAGCAGCTTCTAAAAAGAAGTGAGAATAATAATTTTGCAGCATCTTACTAAGTTCCCTTAGTGCTGTATACGTGTTCAGGACTTGATTCTTTTGCTAGTTGTGAAGTTCACGGTGAAAAACATAAGAGCTGTAAATCATTCCTTAAATAAAAGAAGCTTACAAGTTTCCAGTTGTTTGAGAATATAATTGCTTTATTGCCTTGAATCTAATATTTTTCTTTGCCCTTTTTTTTTTTTAACACACACCGCCCCCGTCAGGTCTGATAATTATATTTGTGTTTTAAAACTTCTTTACCGAGTGCTCTCTTCTGGTTTCTCAGGTGGCTTTTCCAAGGCATGAATGAGTTCCTTTCTGAACGCTAGCCAATACCTTTTCTCTTTGGTAGATTCATGTGCTGTCTGTAAATCACTAGCTCTTATTTCTTCTTGGAGACTTCAAATTTGTTCGAGAGATCCCATGTTTGTCCTGTGCGTCTCATACAATTATAACCTGGTCTTATAGTCCTGGGGTTGTAGTGGTGAAAATACAATGCACAGTTACTCTTCCATCCATGAATATGGACTCTCTGTGGGAAAAATTATTTCCACTTGCTTTGCAAGTTACATACCTTCTGGCTTTGCACATGTAATAAAGAATCAAGAAGACTGCTTGTTTCTGATTCCAGGGAAGGAGTGATAAGTCATGTTCCCACAGTTTGTAACTCTACTCAAAGTCCACTGAACAGTGACTGAAACTCAGTGTAAATAAACCTCTGATGCCTGTCATTGACACTTTGATTCACCTTTTTTTTTCAGTGGCGTGTTAGTAAATAGCAAGACATTTTTTCTTTACTCAAGAGTATTTAGTTTTCTGTCAACTGCTTCTGATACCCATGCCTGTCTTCGGAGTCTTTTAGTATCTGTGCCAGGTATGGTGTGGGTGGTAGAGATGCCCTTTAGCAGGCAAGGTCTCTCACTTCTCCATCCTTTGCCATCTGTTGACATGTGTTAACTGTCTGGCAGCCTCCTGAGAGAAAACACGAAGGGCAAGACACAAATGAAAACTGACAAATGCAGTTTTGGCGGTGAACAAATTAAGTGACATGGAAGCGCGTGTCCATTAGCTAGTAGGGCTTCAGAGTTTCATAGCAAGGTGGAGTTCCTGATTGCATGGTCTTGTCTCTGGAAATGTGAATTCAGAGTCCGTCAACGTGCTGACTGCTTTTACCGCTACTCCGTTCTCTGATGGTTTCTTTATATTCTGGATTGTTTTGCTTTAGACCCTTTCAAGGAGGATGTGTAAGGCCATTACCCGCTTGTGTTGCCTGCACTGCACAACCTATGAGGAGGTTTTGTGCTAAGATTAGCGCATGGCTGATGTACTTGCCAGGCTGCTCCACACTACTTGAAAAGTCGTGGCAGGCAGATGAGGTCCCCGGAGACTGGAAAAAGGGGAAACATTGCACCCATTTTTATAAAGGGTAGAAAGAAGGACATTGGGAACTGCTGATCTGTCAGCCTCATCTCTCTGCCTGGGAAAAGCATGGAACAGATCCTCCTAGAAGCCACACTAAGCCACGTGGAGGACACAGAGCTGATTCGAGACAGCCAGCATGGCTTCACCAAGGGCAAGTCTTGCCTGACCAACCTAGTGGCCTTCTGTGACGGAGTGACTCTTTCAGTAGATAAAAGAAGTATTACAGATGTTGCCTGTTTGGACTTCTATAAGGCCTCTGATCTGGTCCCCAACAACATCCTTCTCTCTAAATATGAGAGAGATGGATTTGATGGGTGCACTGTTCGGTGGATGAGAAATTAATTAGATGGTCGCAACCAGAGGATTGTGGTCAATAGCTCAATGTCCAGATGGAGGCTAGTGACAAGTGGTGTGTCTCAGGCGTCTGTACTGGGACCAGTACTGTGTAATATCTTCATCAATGACAGAAAACGGTGGGATTGAGTGCATCCTTAGCAAGTTTGCAGGTGACACCAAGCTGAGTAGTGCGGTTGACATGCCTGAGGGACGGGAAGCCATCCAGAGGGACCTGGATAAGCTTGAGAAGTGGGCCCGTGTGGACATCATGAGGTTCAACAAGGCCAAGTCCAAAGTCCATGTGTACATGGGTTAGGGCAACCCTTGGTTTCAATGCAGGCTGGAGGATAAAGGGACTGAGAGCAGCCCTGCTGATAAGGACTTGGGGGTAATGGTGGATGAAAAGCTGGACCTGAGCTGGCAGTGGGCACTTGCAGCCCAGAAAGCCAACAGCATCCTGGGCTGCATCAAAAGAAGTGTGGCCAGCAGGTCGAGGGAGGTTATTCTGCCCCTTTACTCCACTCTGGTGAGAACCCACCTGCAATACTGCATCCAGCTCTGGAGCCCCCAACATAGGAAGGACATGGACCTCTTGGAAGAAGTCCAGAGGAGGCCACGAAGGTGATCAGAGGGCTGGAGCACCTCTCCTGTGAGGGCAGGCTGAGAGTTGGCGCTGTTCAGCGTGGAGAAGAGAAGGCTCCAGGGAGACATGATAGTGGCCTTCTAGTGATTCTACATCACTTTCCTTAGTGCCAAATCAGCTTCAGATCCTCTATTTCCTTGCTTCACTCGTGTTCCCTCACAGGGCCTTGTCCCCTCTGTTATACCTATTTGACTGGTAGTGCCGCTGCCCTCTAAGCAACATCTGTGAAATGATCCATGACAAGAGCCTCCCAAATGAAAGTACACTTTGGCAGGCAATATAAACCTTTGTTCTGGTTTAGATTTTAACCCTGTGGTCATATATGTTTGAACTGATGTAAGCCTGGGTATAATATCTGTCTGAAGAGTTGTAAGGCTTTACAACTTGAGTTTTCTGCCAAGGGGACAGTGACATAGAGCTCCAACTTCCAGTCTTTTTGAAGGGTGAGGTATGTAGCTAAACACCTTTTTTGTCCAGATGTTCCAGTGCTATATTAAGTTACTGTTCTCTGTGTACCACCAGAAAATAAGCTTCAATTACCTAAATTTATAAAGTGTCAGTTTGCCAAAGCTAAACTTCACAGTGAGTATCTTATCTGTCAGGCAGGAGACTTGTGCTAAGCCCCCTGGGGCTTACTGGCTGCTCTGAGGTGGGTCTCTTTCTCGCTGTGGTGCAGGGAGACTGAAAAACAATATTGTTTTGTCATGGTATTGAACAGGGAAAATAGTTCTAGATTCAAGGGTTTTGTTAAATGGGAAGCCTCCCATGACAAATTTCTCTCCTCTCTTCCATTGCAGTGAAAACCAAATAGGATGATTGAAATAAAACCCACTGTAATTAAGTTAATTTTCTTGTTTTAAGAAGGGATTTATGCATTTTTCAGCCATACTTGCACATTTGTGGATTCCAACCTGAAAAGAATGTCAATTCAAAATAGGGAGGCTATTTGACCATCTCGTTTTTCTTATCTGTTTGACAATGACTTGCATATCCTGCTTTTTTTTTTTTTCCCTAGTTATTTGTAGTAGATGTCCAGACAGGTCAAATTACCAAGATTCCTATTCTGAAAGATCGTGAACCCGGCATGGTGAACCAGCAGGGATGTGGTATTCATGCCATTGAGCTCAACCCATCGAGGACCCTTCTGGCCACAGGTGGAGACAACCCCAACAGTCTTGCAATTTATCGTCTGCCTACGCTCGATCCTGTCTGTGTGGGAGATGTAAGTGGGAGTATTTAGGGAAAATTTATTCTGTCACTTAAAAGAATTACTACTTTGAGGTACCTGACATCAGAGAAAGGTTAAGTCTTGCACTGAGAGTGAATTTCTGAAAGCTTGAAAACGTTGCTGATTAAGTTGTCTTTTTTGACAAGGTATTTTAAACATGAGCAAGTACACAAACATGTGAGACAATTCTCAGGATTCTGAGTCAGATTTCTTCTTCCTCACCCTCATTCAGGTCTACTTCAGATTACTTTTAAGTACTGAAAATGTAATAAAATCCTAAATGTTAAAGTCTAATTGTGTTGATGACCTCTGAAACTAGTTTTACTGAAAAAGCTCTTTTGAGAAATTGAAAAGATTATACAAGTTGTTCCAATTTTCCACTTCTCCTGTGCAGCTTATATATGTATTATTCCAGAGGCAGAACTTGACTTTGAGGATTAGTTCTAACCCAGTAGCTTATGGCAGTTTGATAGATTCTGGTACTGCTTAAATTTCTGAAACATCCTGAGGCCTTTTTAAAACAGCCAGTCTTAAAAAAGAAAAAAGGCTGAAATGAGTATAGTGGTGTCCTGTAAGCACTTCTCTCTCATTTCTCCTTTTTATTCAAGACTTCACATAGTTGTTAACTACAACAGCAGGGGTCAGGTCAGAGTTTCTGCAGTAGTAGATAACTAGCTGCAGAAAGGCTCGACTCTGAGGATATGTATGACTTGCTACTCATTTGCATGCTGCTGTGACTTTGCAGCTTTTGAATCGGAATTGGAGCCTTACGATTTTTTTTTTTTTTTTTTTTTTTTCCCCTGCAGGTTTCTTACCTGCTAAAGAAAAGATTCTTGGAGTAATAGTCTTGAAAAATTAATCTGTAGGTCATATAAACATAAGATTTTCATTACTTTTTATAGTAAGGATGTGCATTTGAGGAAATAAAATATGTAGCTACTTTACAGAAGTAAAGAATGCTGCTTTCAAAATTGAAAAATCTGAGTCCTTAGAGATAATTTTGTCCTTGGTCAGAGACCTGTTTTTCCATCACCTAATTGACCTCTGTACACTTCAAAGTTAAAAAAAAAAATAAAAAAATAAAAAATTCTGTTAGGTACTTAACCTGCCCCAGCTTGACACTGGAATTTTATCTTTATGTTTTTAATGTAGATCTGTCCTTTTGAGTTTGTACTAGAGATGAAAGTGAATACTTGTCTGCTTTGAGACTACTCTAGAGCATAATATCTGTCTTTTTTTTTTCTTTTAGGATGGACATAAGGACTGGATATTTTCAATTGCATGGATCAGTGATACTATGGCTGTTTCCGGTAAGCAGTTGATAGGTCTTAGGGAAGCACCCTTTATCAGGGCGTATGAAACCCCTTGGAACTATCTTGGCTGTTTAAACCCTACTTGGTCTTAGTATAGTGCTTCACTTTGTTTTCTTTGTAGAGCCTTGGTCTGGGTTTGATTTTTCTAGTATCTAGAGGCAATATTTCTGTCTTTCCAGTAGATGTTGACATGAGAGGATCGCTAAACACAGTAAATTACAGGGGAGGATTCCACGCAAGAAAAATAGTTTCAAGAGGGGTATTCATTATCAGTTGATAACTTTGGAATACACCAGAGCAATACTGGTTTCCTGAAATCCGATGAAAGACTAATTAATGAAAACTCAGTCTGTTTTGTCAAGTTACCAGTATACAGTTGTGTGTGTATGTATGTGTGTGTGTGTATATATATGTATATGCACCTATGCTATGACAGTTAATAGAGAAAGCTGTGATAGAAAAGGTCAGTTACTGACATTTTAGTAACTAATTGGACAATCAGTGTAACTTCAAAGTATTATTTAGGTAAAGGCAGCAATACTAGTATGCTGTTGCATTACTTTAGTAGTTTACTGTCTTTCTGTGTGGACAGGGTGTAGTATTCTGCAAAAGGTGTCAAACTGCAGGTGACAGAAAATTGTAAGTCTCACATAAAAATCAAATACTTGAATTGTTAGTTCAGTGTGGGTTTTTTTTGTTTGAATTTTTTTTTCCAAAAATGAAAAAGCTAATCCTGGAATTGGATTTTGAATTTAATTTAAAACTTGATCCTTGCAAGTCTCTAACCCAAATACCTGCATTAAAAAAACCACTATCAGCTAGTAAGCTTGAAGAGGACAGCAGGGATGATTACAGATGTCCAAAGGAAAGATAAGGACCCAATGGAATAGAGGCACAGCATGTGAGATTGAATTGTGTTGCTCTCAATGTTTTCTGCTTGCTCAAGGGTAGAGGTGTGAATAGAAGACTGCCATGTTCTCTGTTGTATGGTGCTTACAGCAGGATGTAGGTTCTAGTCTCCAGACCTGAGACACCAGGGAAAACTTGTTGAAAGCAATTAGCAAGTCTGATTGCTAAACTTTGTTTTCTCCTGATTAGGATCATTAGTGAAGTTCTGAAGAACAAAGACAGCTAATTTCTGACGTTTTAAACTTACAGATTTCTATTATATCTGTATCTGAAAACGTGGAGCAGAAGTATTTGAACTCCAAGCATTGAGGATATAGCAAATATCCTTATCTGAATTAAGAAACTAAATGCAAATTTTTTTTTTTACTTTCTTGGGGCAGGTTAAATACCACAAGAAGGAAAAAGGGCATTTGATCCTATGGCAGGTCACACCCATCATACAGCCTGAGGTGGGGAATCTGGCAGTATATTTTCTCACTGCCGTCAAAACTGTTAAGAGATTACAAGGAGGACTGGGGGCTCTTGCTTATGTTAACTGCATCAGGAGCAAGGCAGGGCTCCGCTTGTAAAACCTTCAGCTGTGTATTTCAGTAGTCCATAAGCGTAAAATTAAACTCTTGACTAAGCAGCTGTAGCTGAGGGAGACTGCATCAGTCCACTCAGTTGTACAGTCTGGAAAAAGATCTTCATGGCAAAAGCCTCAGATGGGATGAATAATTTCCAGTATGGCATGGGCCTAGGGTAACAAATTATATTCTCCTTGGCTTCAGGGCTAACCAGCTGAACAGCATACATTGACTTTTTCCCCTGCTAGGGCTATTAAAAGGGACAGCTTCCTGCTAAAGTATGTCAAGACATTTAGAAATTCAACTGCTGAGTATTCAGCCTCCATAACAAACAAGATTAGGTGCAATTAAAAACCATCAGCATGTAAATCGAATGGCAGGATGTTGCATCATGTGATGCCTGCTACTATGCAGGTGCATGTATTTTTCACATCGTCTAAGGGAAATCATTGAGGTGTGTGTCAAATCTGTCACAGCTGCCTGAAGTGGAACTGAGTTGCCTAAACACCAGAAGAGATGGGTGTCGAGCCTTGGATTAAGCCTGTGTTATCTGTGAAACAAAGACATTCAGCTTTCTTCATCCAGTATTGTTACTCTTATTGATTCATATTTTGGATTAATATCTTCTAATTCAGTGGAAAAATAAAATGAGTTCTTGTTTGTTCCTGGTTACATTCGTTAAACAAAAGATAGCGTAGGTTTAAGAAAAATAATTAAAAAATTTATTTGATACAAATTGGTACAAATTGTTGATTGAAATAGTTGTTTCTGTTCAGTTCACAAATATGTGTATACGTATCCATAAGCATACTGGCAGAAATCAAATGAACCCAAATTGGCATAAACCCAACTGAGTTTTCCTGAAGGATTTTATATTGGCTTAATAGACTGTCAGTCTCAGCTTTGGAAAGCCAGGCTGAACATGTAGGCTGTTCAGTCGCCTCTGACTTTATTCTACGTGGGAATCTCTGATGGTGATTGTTGTACAGGTTTGTGGTTTTTGATTAAGACTAATCTGTTTGAAAACAAATGAGGTGATCTAGCTGCTTGGAAACCGTAGACAAACCAGTTGACAATAAGTTCACAATGTTATGAACTTTACAGCTCTGTAAAATCATGTTTTTGTTTATAGTAATTAATATATATGCACTTGCAGTGTGTTCAGTTAGATTAAATTAGTAGTATTCTTCCTTTGTTTCAGACCCTGTTGTTTATTCCTTTTTAAAAAAGGAGAGTTATGTATATGTGAAACGGACTATTTATTTATGGACTGTTTATCAGGTTCCCGGGATGGTTCGATGGGTCTCTGGGAAGTGACAGAAGATGTGTTGTCCAAAAGTGATGCCAGGCATAATCTCTCTCAAGTTCCTGTCTATGCCCACATAACACATAGGGCTCTGAAGGATATCCCCAAGGAGAACACCAATCCTGACAACTGCAAAGTCCGAGCATTGGCTTTCAACAATAAGAACAAGGTCAGTAAGATAAGTGAGATGGTTGAGAAGTCCTAAAACTGTCTGTATGTATTAGAAGACAAAAAAGTAATCTAAATAAAAAATACCAGAGAAGCAATCTTATCTTTTTTTTTTTTTTCCCTGATCCTTTTGCATCCTTTTCATATGAGGTATTTATCTGCTATGTCTGCTTCTGCCCAAGGTGAACAGAGAAGCGTAGTGGAAAAAAAAAAAATCATGTTTTCAGAAGGAACAGTTTTCCTCTGTGTTTTATTTTAGACTTGCACCCTAAAGCAGGGGACACAGGGGATGTTTACAAGAAGCAGATAAAGCACCAAAACACCTCTTGTGGCTTGAATCGCACTTTTAAGTGCTCTTGCTGCTTTTCTTTCCCTTTCGTGAAGACCAGCTAACATGCAGGCAGTTCCTGTTTTGATGGCTGAATCTCATTACTGGATTGCTGAGCAACTGAGGTGACTGACACACAGGGCAGGCACCAGTGCTTGCTTTGGTGTTATTTTGTTGGCATTTGACAAACAGTAAATGTTAACCTCCCCCATACTGATCTCCTGTTATTACTAGAGATGAATTGAACGGGGCAAGTGGGAGTAGCAATTCATCCTCCACTACTTTTCTTTCTGCCCTCAAAGAACAGAGGAGGCCTGAAGCAAAGGTGGATGTGCTCTCAGAAGCATGATGCTCCTGTAGGTTTTATTTTTCACTATAGCTGTTAATTACTCCTCTGTGATGGAGACTTCATATGGCTTTTTCTGTAGACTAGTGCCTGGAAAGAAGTGTTTGCTTCATGGTCAGAATCGGTGTGGGAGCTGCTAAGGAGAGTTGCCACCTCTAGCTTGTACTGTCTAATAATTCATTATTTGATTATCTAACAAGATCTATATTTTTGAAAGTTATTTTTGGTTATTTACTGTTTTATTAGTTATTATTCTACCTGGCACCTTTTGTGCTGTGTTGCATTCTATCAAGATCAGTATAAAATGAAAATTTATCTTGATAAGCATGTACAGGATTATGGATGAGTTCAATCCAAAGTATGCAGCCTGCCTAGTAGAGTGTGAGAGTTTGTAAAGGCACACATTAGAGTGTAATATAGAAACTAACTCACTTCCTCTTTTTTTTTTTTTTTTTTTTTTTAATAGGAGCTGGGAGCTGTGTCCTTAGATGGATATTTTCATCTTTGGAAAGCAGAGCACACACTATCAAAGGTGCTTTTCTGTTTGTTGGTGTTAGCACCTCTTCCATGAGGACACGCTGAGAGAGTTGGGGCTGTTCAGCCTGGAGAAGAGGAGGCTCCGGGGAGACCTGATAGTGGCCTTCCAGTACCTCAAGGGGGCCTACAGGAAAGACGAGGAAAAACTCTTCAGTAGGGCCTGTTGTAATAAAGTGAGGGGTAATGGTTTTAAAGTAGGGGGAGGTAGATTCAGATTACATATTAGGAAAAAATTTTTTACAATGAGGGTGGTAGAACACGTTGCCCAGAGAGGTGGTGGATGCCTCATCCGTGGAAACATTCAGGGCCAGGTTGGATGAGGCTCTGAGCAACCAGATCTGGCTGGAGATGTCCCTGCTCTTTGCAGGGCCTTTAAAGGTCCCTTCCAACCCAAACCATTCTATGATTCTAAATACCAAAAATCACCTAGCAGTTAAGGCCGTTCACCGTTCTTCATCTCCTCTAATTGCTTGAAGAAAGAGCCACAATGTTTGTAAAACATTTAAAAGCTTTATGTAAAATCAAGTGTTCTAAAAATTAGAACTTGAGGAGAGGAATTTTCCACTCCCCTTATTTTGGAGGGTGGGATGTACTCTTAACTTTCTGCCAGTTCTGGGTTAGCTGAAGTGAAGTGTTGCATACAGTATGATGGATACTTGATTAGCTGTGTTCACAAAAGAAGTTGCACTTACTGAAGTGTAATTGCAGATCAAAGTCAGACATATCAAAGCTATTGTCTGAGGTAAGCTTTTTCAGCTGAGAGCTGATGTCTGTGTACACCTGCTGAAGAAATAACAGCAGCTTAGAAAGAGGTAGGACAATTTACAGAAATGTCCAGTGTTCTTTGCATAATATTTGGCTTTAGCCTTTATCATCTCAGTTTGGTTCAGATAGCATCCCATCTCCTTCAGGTATTTTTCTCTGGGTCAGGTTGTTGTTTTTCTCTTAAAGTTCAATTTTTGTGGTGTACTTATTTTTTTAGCTGCATTTTGTGGTGTTTTTTTTTTTTTCTTTCACTGCAGCTTCCTTGACCATAGCTTACAGAACTGTTCTATTATTATCTTGCTATTTTGTTTTAATGGGTTGATTTTTATTTCTTCTGTTTCCAGTTACTTTCCACAAAGTTGCCATACTGCAGGGAGAACGTCTGTTTGGCTTATGGTCAGGAGTGGTCAGTGTACGCAGTAGGATCACAGGCACATGTCTCCTTTCTGGATCCCAGGCAGCCTTCTCACAATGTTAAATCCGTCTGTTCCAAAGAACGAGGCAGTGGTAAGAAAGTTGTCAAAGGGTGCTTCAAACAGTTTGCTTGCAGAAGTAGCTATTAAGACTGCAGTAAGATAAGCTTTTAATAAATAAATAGAGTGTTTCATGTGGTAGACTAAATCATTAATAGGGTATGTTGGTTTTGCTTTTGTGACAGTGTTCCTTGAGCAACCAGCAAACCAAACTTAAAAGCAAGTCTGAAATCTATTGATAGATGACATTAGTGCTTTTATGATTACCTAAATTGTAGCTACCATCCTTTTAAACTTTTAAAAGTGCATTTTACTTCCACTTATTTTTCACTGTGTCTTATTCTGTTTTACTCCATCTCAAATCCAGTCTTCCTACTGCTATTAATACTGTCTATTCTTGCATTTTTCTCTGGGAATGGAAAAAAAGGCATGTTGTCTGCTCTGTGCTATCATATTGGGAGTCTGCTGTCAGTGAATGCTTGCTTTGTAATTTTAAAGCCATGGGTGAGACTCTTGATCTTTAATGTGTATTTATTTGTTTAAATATAAAAAAAACTCACTCTTAAAAAGAAAAAAAAAAGTAGATTTGAGTGCTGTTTTCCTTTTCTGATGTGGATGCAATATCTCAAACTGAATCTTACACCAGGGCCAAGCATGAGGGCTTGCAGGTTGGATCGTCCCATAAGCTTATTCCTATACCCTCTATTTTCAAGCACAAGAAGGCGCTGTGCTGTGATGTGATGCCCATTTTAAGCCATATTAATCCCAGACTAATAAATTGCAGTCCTTATTTAGCTTGGCTGTAGGCATCAGCTCTTCATGGGGCAAATTATCAAAAGAGAATGCATGTAGGCAAGGATTAGGAAAGTTTTATTTATGTGGTTACTGGAGTTTCAACGGTGCTGTCTAGATAAATGTCAGGATCTGCTTCTTTCAGATTCAGGATAAGTTTCTATAATATGAGAAAAGGTACTTCACCAGCTCATGTTGCCACCTGAACATCTGATTAGCAACAGCCCTTATCCTGACCCGCTGTCAGTGAGGGCTCTGTGAAAATCCTGATGTTGTCGCCCTTCAGTATCATAGGGAAGAAATACCAAGACACTGGCGTGTGATGCCCAGTGATGACTGGTGGGCGAAAGCTTCTGCGTTGAGTATGTGATCATCCTTGCTGAGGGGATGATCTCTGTGTAGATAGTATCTCTGGGGCATCTCCAGTTCATGTCTAGAGAAAGCCTTTGTTCAATGCTGTTTTCTGTTCTGCAGAGCAGGTGGTTTTTGGTGGTGGTTTGGGGTTTTTTGGGGTTTTTTTTGGCATGGTCATGGAGGCACTTAAGTAATACTAACTCCCATGATACCAAATGTTTCACCTCTTTGTTGATCTCACTGGGACTTGGAGCAATGCAGCACCCCTAGAAAGTAGGCTGTTTATTGATTTGTAGACTAAAATCTGGGTTGACTTAAGTGCTTTGAAGTGTTACCTGAATGTGTTTTCAGCTTCCAGATGCACCTGCAGAATGTGGTAAGTCCGCATTAACTTCATATCATTAGTGTTGTACACAACAGCAGGCCAGAGAAAGGTTTTTGCTTAGTAAGACTGGAACTGGGGCTGATTTTTATCCAGTGTTACCCTGTCTGCTCTACATAAGAAGGTAGCTAATGCTTTTTAGTGCGTCTTGTAAGTGCCAGTTTTCTTATCAGCTGTACAGGGAAGTGCAGGCCCTGGACTCTGCTTCTTGATCTGCAGGAGCAACTGATTTCTTCTCAACTGGCATGCAGTGCTATGTTGTGTGCCCTTGGCTTTGTATCCGAGAGGCAGCAATGTTAGTGTAGGGGACAGAGCTTGCACAGTAAGGACACTGTCTGCTCCTTTTGTAGGACATGCTACTGTGTCTTCATTTCTTTTGGGGATTTGTAAAGCCTCCCTGCCTCTCAATTTGCTCACCCAAATAGTCTAGGTCCACAGGTGGCAGAGTGCTGGCTATGATGGAGAGCTTACTGTGATGAGTTCTAAGCACAGGCTGTGCTTTTAGTTTGATGGGAATGATTGATCTGAGGTACTTCAGCCACTTAGGAGCCAATTTGAAGTGCTGTTCTTGATAGCCTGTTGTAAACATCCTCTTAGTAGTGGGTACATCACATTCCTTCAGTTAATTTTTTGGTTAGAGAAAGATCCACAGTTATTCTGTGTTTTACAGCTTTTTATTAATAAATTACTTTGAAAGGTGTATACCATCTGCTTTCATACTCCATCACCTGTTTCTGTTAAGTAAGTGTTCTGCTGGGTTGCTTATCAAGAGTGCTTTTGGAGGAAAAATAAGAGGTTGTCCTCTCCTGTGCTTTTCTCCTCTTATCCAAGTGACTACTCTTGCTGATTGCAGAGGGCTTGAAGCTTTCTGCCTGTATTTGCCAGAGCCAGGCCCTTGTAAGGAGGGGGTGGAAGATGTCTCCAGCTTGCTCAGAGGCATTTGTAGTCCTCTGAATTAAAGAGGAGATCCTTATATGGTTCTGCTAAATCTAATTAAGCAGATTTGAGACTTGCACAGTAGTTTCTCCCCTATTAAGCTTGCAGTCAAGACTTCACCTCACATCTGGAGCACCACAGCGTGGCTTTGCCTGTTCTAAGTGTGTGTCACAGATGCTGTGGCTGTGGGTGTAATACTAGGTTGGGGAGGTGGAAGGATGAGGATGTGTTTCTAGTTAGGACTCTGTACAAAGGGGAAGGAGAAACTCCCTGACTGCATCCAGACCTCTCGGATGCCTGCTGTCCCATGTCCTGCAGGGTGTATTCCAATATGTTACAAGTTTTGTGACATTCATTCCCACTTAGTATGGTGACAGCAGTTGGCACACGGATGTAGCTGCCATAACTCACTACTTTTCCCCTCCTGTTTGAATGCTTGTTGAGGCTGTAATTCAGTGGTGCTTTAAAGAGGACTTTAAAAGCCTTAGAGTGTATAACCTGGCATCATGTTGTGCGGGAAAGAAAAGCACAGATGTGGCAGGGTATAATCTGCATAGAAGACTTGTTTTGGGGGAGAGTGCTTACACAGAACAAACCTTTTGCACAATAAATAGAGGTGAGATGTCAGGACACTTTCCAAATTGCAAATTCCTTCATAGAGAATCTCCCCAAGACTGTTTCCAAGGCATCCTTGTTTAGCTGAGGCTTCAGATTTAGATTTTGTGAAAACAAAATATACTCCTTTTAATCTAATGGCATAACTGAATTGTAGAATGTTTTGTTTGAACTGGAAACTTGCTGTAGCTTCCCATGTGCTGGCATAACATGGTGTTGCCTGGGATGTAGGATTCCTAGTCTGTTTTCATTGCTGGGTGAAGTGCTAAAAGCACCAGCTACAAAGAGTAAGGTATGCTCGTGTGAGAATATTTGAGTGGAGACAGCTTCAAAATTATTTAAGAGCCTGATCTATTTTAGCAGCAAAGTAACTAGTGATTGTTATGGTTATACTACTTACAGCTAGCCTGTTGGTTACTAAAATGCACTTGCTGGGAGCTGGAACAGTAATTTTTCTCACGTGGTCACTTAGTGCAGGCTTCATAGGGTGTGAGCTCATGGAGGAAACCAATGTGATGTTCTTTCCTCTGCTGCCACATACTCGCTTGTGGTGTGTTCACTTAGAGGCTTATAGCAGACAGAACAAAGCTTCTCTTGATCCGAAATGGCCTGTGATCTTTGCTTATCTGGCAGAGCTGGGGCCTGCTGAAAATGACACTTCTTACTATACACCATCAGTGTAGCTGGTGGCCTCAGAGGAGAAGGGAAGTGGTATATGTAATTAAAGCTGCTGTTTCAATAGCATAAATGGGATTTAAATGCACTGCTCCACAGCAGTGGTGAAACTTATGTCTTGTGGAGAATACTAGTAGGTAGTTCCTCTTAAAGAAAAGACTAGACATCAAGCAGCAGCACTGCAGAGCCAAAGCATCTATCTTCCTTACTGCATTGTGTGTCCCTTCTCTGTTTGACAGGTATTCGATCAGTGAGCTTCTACGAGCACATCATCACAGTGGGAACGGGGCAAGGTTCCTTACTGTTTTACGATATCAGAGCCCAGAGGTTCCTGGATGAAAAGCCCCCACGTGCTTGCTATGGACAGAGGCAGAAGTTAGGAGGAAGTGAAATTTTGAAGTTGACTACTGGGAAAGGCTGGCTGGTGAGTAGCTTGTAGCTGTAGGAGACCCTTTACACAGGAGTGCCGTAGGGATCAAGAACCAATTCTTTTTGTAGTAATGGGAGGTATTGTATGAAATGCGTCCCAGCAGAACAGTGATCAGGTATCCGATAACTAATCATGAAAAGCAAGAAGTACTGCAGAATTGCTTTCTACAAAAGCTTTATTAAAGAGTATTGAATGGTTGGTTACTTGAGTGTAAAGAGTACTGACTACTTTTCTTATGCACTGATTCATAAATGAAATAGATTCTATATCTTTGTATTTTCAAATGTAATCTAACTTCCAGTTTTCAGAACCTGAAACACAGAATACATTCTCTTCCTTCAAAAATGTGCTACTGTAATGTGGTACTCAAGAGAGATTTAATTTGTGTGCAGTTGTAGAAACTGTGGCTTCCTGAGGGAATGCCATAGCAGGCACTTGAGTTCAATTTCCTATATGTTATCATAAAGCAGTTAATGGCTTTGTCTAACTTGTCTACGTTATCTTTTATATCATTGTGATGTAACTTTCAAAACTAATGAAACTTGATACATTCCTTAGCTTTCACCTTTCCCCCTCCAATGTTTGCCCTGTATGTCCTCAGGAAAAAGCTTCAGGACAGCTCTGGTATGTTCAAGTTGATCTGTCCGAAGCTTCAGGGATTACTAACAGAAAAGATCCCTTTTTAGGCTCTGGAAGCTACCTTCTGGTTTTGTGAACAAGGCTTTGGGTTTGTTTGGCAACAATAACAATCTGAACTTTCCTTTAACAGAATCATGATGAAACCTGGAGGAATTATTTTTCTGACATAAATTTCTTCCCAAATGCTGTTTACACCCACTGCTACGACTCGTCTGGAACGAAACTCTTTGTGGCAGGAGGCCCCCTTCCATCAGGACTTCATGGGAATTACGCTGGTCTCTGGAGCTAATGATAACTCTTTATAAATGCTGATCTTTACACAGATTTCCACTTTTCCTTTTTTGTAACAACAGGATTGTGTGATGCCATTGATTTCTGATTTAAAGGCAAGTTATTTTTTGGCAGAGTTTTCTGTTGGTCTCCAACAGTTTTGTACATCTTTCTGAACCAGTTTTTTTGCTTTAACCTCCTTGATCCTTTATATGAAGGGTTTTTGAAATCCCTTTGCATTGTATTTACTCCAAATGACTCCCACATTTAGGCTATGTTGGCCATGTGCCCCCTCCCCTACATTGCTGTGAGGTAGGATTTCTTTCTTACAGAGTGAATGCTCCTGGGCTTTCTGTGAAAATCTAGGGGCTGTGTGTGTGCAGGTACTTTGTGTTAGTTACATTACCTGGAGTGAGGACTACTTGTAATTAAAAAATATTAAAAATATTTATAAGAGATAAGCTACTACTTTATCTGCAGAGCCTGGCCCTGGCCTGAGTTAATATTATTTTTTAAAAATACAAGTCTGATGACACTGTTTATATGTAGAGGAATATGGTAATTTTAAGCTGTACTCATTGAAGCCCAGGGATGGATTCCCCAGGGGTATTGCCCATCAAGCGCAAAATGCATAAGCGCAGCAGTTTGCAAAAGTGCATTTGTATTTGAGTTGTAGTTTTCAGCAGTGCCAGGAGCAAAAATTGATCTTCTGTTCCTTCTGACTGTCCCAGGTATCAGCTTGCACAGCTGGAGTTTGCATAGGCTGTTCTGCAGCATGGCTGTTGCAGGGTGGCATTACACTGAAAGCCTGCAGAGGTGCTGAGGGGAAATGGGGGCTAGAGACATGAGTGTTCTTGTATTTCAAAATAAACTAAATCTATCCACTTTCCAAATGAGCCAAGGTTCCTGAGTATGTTGCTGTGGTAGCTCATGGGTTCTTCATAAACTGTCTAAAATCCAGGACCTTTTTTTGTCCCAAGTTGTGGAAACTTCCTATTTTAACTGTCTGGTTTGCTATCTCCTCTAATAAGCCAATGGAATAAATAAACTGGTTTTTTTTTTTGGCAAGGTTAAAGAGTGCATCTCAGACTTGTCTTAATGCAAGCTACAAATTTTCCGTGTCATAAGACAACTTGCTGTTAGCTCATGTTGTGCTAGAATCTGCTGTCATCCTGCTTGCTATAGGAGTGGCTCAGTCTTTCCTCAAATCCCCAGCTGCCTTCTGTTTTAACCTTCATGTGGGACTAGGTGAGGTCTGATGCCCTTCACATCCAGCTGTGAAGCGTGTGCATTCCACGGTGATGGTCTTCTCTAATACTTCTCTAGTACTTCTCTAATACTCAGCTAAATTGCAGGACTCCAGGGTGCTCCTCCTAGCCTTTTGGCAGGCACCAGACTCTCAGCTTGTTTCTGAAACCTGTCCTCTGCTGGGATGAATGCCTTTCCCCTGCCCCTGTCACCAGTGGAACAGAGCATGCCTGTACCTTGCTGCCTTGGTGCCAAACAGGCAATTGGTTGAAGCTGAGAAGAAAGACAAGGCTGGAACATGCTCTGTTTTCCTGTCTCTGCTGGAGATCACAGCCACCACTGCAGAGTAGCTCTAGTCCCTTATGCAGTTCCTGCCTAAGGCTAGTCTGCATGTGTCCTTGTGGTCCCTCTCATCTTTGTACTCAATATCTTCATCAGTAATCCCAAGCAGTGAGCCTCAGGCTTAATTTTCAGATTTTAGTGGGGACTTGGTTGAAAATCCTGCAAGGAATGCAGTTCCCTCCCATCCGGAGCGAAATCCTGGCATGAGAAGAACTTTCCCAGATGTGCACCTGTCCCAGAAGTGTAATTTACTCACACTGAGCACTGACATACAAACAGATCTTCTTGCAGCATTTCATAATTCTACTTCCCTTGTGGGTTGGTTGCTTAAACTGAACGAGTTCACAGCACTGAGTGTGTGGCTATTCAGGCTTGCCTCTGGAAACAGGCAATGTATATACCATGGGGTAGCAAAGGAGCTCTCCTGTTTCATTTAGAGTTGTTCCTTGTTTTTCAAAGACCTAATCGTGCCTGTGTTGTTTTGTGATGGAAACATACTGCTTTTGGTTATATTAGCGGTTTTGAAAAGTGGAAGTATACACAGAAAAACAAGTCTTTGAAGTATGGCAGCATGTGTATTTCTAGGACTAATCCTCCAGCTACAGTGTAAGATCACTCTGTCACAGGAAACATGTTCTGCTTAGGTTTTTTTTTTTTTATTTATTTGGTCTTGATTTGAGATGCCTCTGGTTAATTAAGGAAACTAGACACTTGAGTTTTCTTGAGTGTCCTCCAGTTGTGCTGAAACAACAGTTACCAGTTAGGCTCTTAGTGTCACCAGTGCCAAGGGAAAACTGGTCTGGAAATCCTAGCCCTGATGTTGATATATTAATTGAAGTATATTCCAAACCCAGGTAAAAGGGCAAAAAGGGCATTTGTATGGGCTCAGCTTGAGCCTCCAAGCACAAAGGTTGATCTTTCTGCAGGGTCTAGGTTACTGAAGTCACCCCTGAAAAGTGTCCCTCTCTGCTGATTGATATCCCCGAGTACCTCAATGTGGGGTCCTGAAGCCTGGTAGTGAGTGCCCTTCTCTATGCTCTCTTTTTTTTTTTTTTTTCTTTTTTTTTTTTTTTTTTGCATAGGAAGCTTTGGACAATTCTCAGAAGAATCTGGACAATGATGAAAAATTCCTCAAGTCTCACATGCTTCTGTGTATTCTGCTTTCAGGGTGCTTTCTTGCAAAGATAACTTCTCATGGGGAGGGAGCTATCCTTGTTGCTGTATGAAAATACCCCCCCCCAAAATGGAAACAAACTAGATAGTGCTGCAAGCATGCAAACAAATTGGGCCAGAGAGAACTTAATTTCTAGCCTGTTTCAGTGGTTTTAAATGCTTGTAGTGCTACATACATTAAGTTTCAGAACATGTTGTCGTTGGTCATAAGTCACTTTTGGTCCAATCACTGTTAGAAATTGAGGCAGAGAAAGGTGATGATATGCCAACTGTCCAAAGATAAATGATGGGAGAAATTGAAGAAAAAGCCAAGTTTTCTCACTTGATTTGATTTTGTTGCCCTCTTGGGTTAGGTATCAGAATTGAAATCCAGGATAATGGTGAGAAATGCAGGGGTTTCCCATTGAAGTACAAAAATGACTGTACAGCAGGGAATGTCCAGCCTGCACATGTGTCGTAGTTCAACCTTAGGCCCCCCTCACTAAACAAAACCAGAACAACATGGAGATGAGTTGGCTGCACTCCGTTGTTGAAATGGCCGATACACCCCTGCAATGGATGGAGTTCAGTCCAATGAGTGCACTTCAGTAGCTTCTTGAATGGCTCACTGTGCTCTGCTGAGACCCAGTGGCAGGCACATTTTCAGACTGTCTTATCTTTTCCAGTGTTTCTTAATTATTTCCCTCCCTTGCTCTTTCCTGCCATCCTGAATGGTCTGTGTGGGGTTGCCTCCTCCACCCCAATTCATCCCACTCTTAACTGTAGCAATATTGTACTTACAGAGGTGACCTCTCTCAAGCAGAAATGGGCTTGCTGGCATTTTGTAAAGCTATGCTTGAGACCTTCAATTTGCTTTATTTTAAACTAGACAGACCTTTGAGGTTGGCTCAGACTTGTAGAACTGGGCAGTTGCCCTAGTACATGTTCTTCCTGGGGAAGAACAGACTCTGGTTTCTCTCTCATTAGCCACTTGAAGGAGAGAACCTTAATCTTAGCAGAGTAGGAAGCAGCTGATTTTGCCACTCAGCTCTTCTCAGTAGACTGCTATGTTAATTTGGGTATCTTTGGGTATTACTTTTTCGGTGTTCATAATCACAACTAATCAAACTAGTAACTTAGTTATGGGTTTGGTAATACCCAGCTTGTAAGTAGGTGGTAGCAATCCCTCAGTAACAGTTGGATGTTACATGATGGACATTCCTAAGGAAGCAGAAGCTACTTTGCAGTGTTGCCTGGAGCATAGCAATGAGGGTGGTGCTCACCCCCTTCAGCAAACACTTAATTCGTGGTAATTCCTCCAGCTTTCTCCCTTGTACAGTCAAGTTGGCTAGACAGGATTGCTCTCCTTGGCTGCTTTCTGGAATTGTGGTAAATAAGTGAGTCCATTTGTTTGGTTCCCTCATCAGTGCTGCTGGTGTTAGTCCAAGGTGAGTAAATTACCAAAGAATAGTTAATAGGTGTTTGTTCCTAGTCTCAGTTCATTTTTCACATAGATCTAGTTTTAAGATTTATTGCAAGAGTGCCCAGTGATTGTACTGGACTTGGTCTGTCCGCAAAAGTTACATTCAAATTAAGGGTGACTCTTGCGACTCCTGTAATGAGGAGGACTCCTGAACTTCATTACAGGGATATATTTGCTGCCTCCATTTCAAATCTTTAGCACCTTTTTGTATCTTACGGATTACGATACTTATGTATCAGTTATTCCTCTCCAGAATTTCATCCTCTTCCTTCACTTGAGCACTTGCTTTGTATATAGCTCGCAGCTACAGAGTTAACAGATTAAAGTTATGATCCAGCTATGTCAAGTGGTGGTTTGGTGTCTTAATTTCTGCCCCTCAGCTGAGAGGCACTTACTGACCTTGTGAACTAATGTCCCTCACCTGGTGCAGATGTGAAATAAAGCAGGCTTACCTAGGCACTTCATGGGAGTCACCCATTTTGTTTGTTTGCAAGAAACCAAGAACAGATGGGCTGTGAGTTGCTCCATCTTGGCAAAGCAGCAATGTCTTTTAGCAGCCAGGTGGGAGCTCTGAGATCTGTTTGTGGTGGTTCGATAACCTCATTTTCCATAAACCCACTTCTCTAAGGTGTCTGAGAGGTTCTTAGTTACATTCTGTCACAGTTGCTGCTATGACTAAATTACTGAACTGAGGTACAGCTTGTTCCTAGGAAGACTGCTGCAGAGCTGACTCTGTCCAGCCCATGCTGAGCCCTGGACTCCTATGCTAGCCAGGCACATGCCCTTTAGCTTAAAGCCAAGTGAAAATCCCTATGTGCGCCAGCTGGCCACCCCACAGCCACAGCCCATGGTGTGACCTCAACCTCAAATGCATTTTCTGCATGTTGCAGTGCCTTCAGTAACTTATTTTAAAGTCTCTGAAGCACAGACACCAGGAATTTGTCCATATTGCATACAAGGGAGAGTGGAAAGGAGAATACAGCCACGTCTTGTCTGAAGGGATCTCCTGCATGTGCTCTCCCTTGCCTCTGCAGGCAGGCACTTTGGTGTGTGGTGAGGATGGGCAAGGAGACACAAGAGAAAGGGTGAAAGCCCAACAGTGTTTGACATTGCTCTCAAGACTCCTGAGGAATGTAAAAACATAGAGGGGATACTTATTCATTGCTTAGGAGGTACTTGTGAAAGAGCTTAATCAGAAACATTTTTTTGAGAGATCAAGTAGATATCCCTGTCATTCTTGCTTCTCCATGTTAATTTTCAAGGATTTAAATTAGGAAGTATCTTTTTGCTTGTGATGCTGGGTTTCTTTATCAAAACCATGTAGTACTTGGCTTATTAAAAGAATGCTCTTGACAGAAAGGAATCTTCCAAATTAAAAATTGAGTGCCATTTCCTAACAGCCTTTTCCTCTTATATCCTGCTAGGAGCAATATGGTCTAAGAAAGTGCACATAGATCTAAAACAGGGTGCTAGGGTTGGCAGAGTTGAGAAGATGTGGGCTGCCTGAGGATTTCTGTAACCAAAAAAACACTAAGTAAAACACTTGATTGTATACAAATTCTGGTTATTAGACTGAAACTGAGAGGGTGCATAGAAATCCTTGCAACACAGCGTGATGTCTCTGTAGTCCTAGATGTTCATTCTTTGACCTCAGAACAAAAATCTAGGAGTCAATATGTTGTTTTCTTAGGAACTGGTTTTCTAGATTCCCTTATTAAAAGGGAAAAATCAGGTGCTGAATCTTATAATCTCTTTAAACTTGTACTTTTTATTTGCTCATTCACCTGGTCTCCTTTCCTTTTCAAGGCTTCCCACAGTCTCAGGGTATATAAATCACTGACTCATCCAAATAGTACTGAAATGGACCAACCAGAGGTTAATGTGCCTTCCTCTTCTGGTACCTTGATCTTTGTAAAGTTATTTCACAAACTCATCACTGTCTTAGGGCTGGGTACATGCATTGTCTTTTTCCAAGATATATATGTTGAAACTGCAACAGGTTTGTGCTGTTACTCATGACTTGTTCCCTTTGATTTAGGATGTGGTATAGACACAAATCAATGCACTGGTTTGTCTTGGGATGAGTCTTACCTGTGACATCTGTCAGTGCTTTCTTGTATGTTAATGTGTACACAAATGCTGGATCTTCCCCATTGCCTATGATGTACTTGTATATGATGCACTAACTACACAAGGTGTTCCAAAACGTGTGTTCATCACAACTTGTTGCCTGAGGATAGGATGTCCTACAGTGAACTGTTTCTAATATTTTTTCCAAATATATTTAATAAGATCCAAAGCCTTGGGTAAAAAAAAAAAAAACCAGACTTGCTGATTCTTGCTGGCTCTTGTTCTGAATCCAGGGTCTGATGTTCATTAACAACTCTTGCAATTCCACCCATTTAACAGAGCCTTTCTCAGCTTGCTCTTTCTGTTGTGAGCTGTGTCAGAAACAGCACTGGATCCTGAACTATCACAGAAGCTGTCAAGTGAAGTAGTAACAGCTCTCTTTAAATGTTACAGTGCAGATTTTTAACTGTAAGGTAAAACTGTTTAAAATTATTGATGCAGCTTGCAAATGGAACAGTGGTAAATTGCAGATAATATGTGAAACCAGCCTGTCTGCACATGGGGCTCAGTGTTCAGAGCTACCTTGTAAATTGTTTCTCCTCTCTGAAAAGCGATTTTTATTATTATTTTTTTTTAAATACAAAGACATTACATGTTTGGCTTTGTTTTCTGAATTGGCAAAGGATATCTTTGTTCTTAAACTCAAACTGACATCTGGAATTTGGCCCAAGTTTGTCTCTTATGAAGATAGCAGACGATGGTGTAACTGATACAAGATGTCCCTTTCCACCTGTAAGGTTAATTTGATTGTAAAAGCATGGAAACAGGAAAACTTCTTCACTTTCTGTGGCCTTCAATCGGCATGCATATTCATAATTAACTGAAGTACCGTATTGTATTCTGTTGATCTATGAGGCTACCTTTGTGTTTAGAATCAGCACAATTAGTCAGCAGTGTATTGACATGAATACATGGTCAAGGAGCTGTGATGTATGTGTATTTCCTGTGCTACCTGTATCTGCTCTCTGTACTGCGATGCAGACTTAATCTGGAGGGTTTCTTAGTTCTTGCTAACTTCAGAGTTTCTTCAAATTCAGTAAGGTCCTGTTTTTATGAGAGTCACTTTTCAGAGTGGAGCAGATTGGTTTAACTTTGTTTTGTAATCTTTAGCAGCTTCCTCTTCTCCCGTTTCTTCCTAATTCACCTTTAACAATCAGTTCAAAGCTGCTTTGCCTCGTCTGAAAAATACTGAGTCATAATAAAAAGAAAACCTATAGACCACTGTAGAAAGACCACTCTGTGCTTTTACCATACACTTCGGTGGCTGGCTGGCTGCCATCGAAGTGGAGACTCCACTCCTACACAGTCTACAAAAGCAGAAATTTTCTTGCCTCTGTGTTGTACAGTGGATGTCAGCAGATTAGAAAGTGGAGGTGCCCTGTATCTGCACCCAGTGTGTTTGTTAAACTGAGCAGTGGTGGTTTAGTCAATCAGAGACCTGGCATCTTTGACTACTACTTCATGTCATAACTAAGTATTTCATTGAGGGCAAAACCACAAGGGTACTTCACTGACTTTCTCCTGACTTGATCCCATTTGAAGGTTTTCTCCACTTTTTTTTTTTTTGTCTTTTGCATATTTGTTGGATTATGAAAAAAATGTGCTATAGTAGTTATCTGAGCTGAATTCTTACCCTATGCTCAAAAGGCAAAAGTTATTACAATGAGCTTTGGCCAGCAGTCATGTCAAAGGCTGGCTGCGCTCAGAG
Organism: Chlamydotis macqueenii; assembly: GCF_036417535.1. NCBI lineage: Eukaryota > Metazoa > Chordata > Aves > Otidiformes > Otididae > Chlamydotis > Chlamydotis macqueenii. The sequence goes on along the minus strand of NC_141593.1, from coordinate 8,219,174 downwards.
ATGAGCTGGTAATGGAGTGTTTGAGCAATGAAAGCCTTGATAGTTTGCTCCGTCATGCCTTATGCTTAAACAACTGCAGATTAGTTGCTCTCAGAGCTTGCAAAACTGCTGATCATCTCTCTTCAGATGAGATGTGAAGATGTCATGGGGAAGAACCAGCTTCCTCAGTGGTCACTCACTCTCCCTCTCATCACTCAAAGTAACCAATGCACTTCTCTCTGTTCATGATTGACTACAACTAGTGTGCTTTACAGCGGCCAGCCACCAGCCACCTCCATGTGTTTCCTGCTGGGATGATGGAGTGAAAGGACCTTGTCTGCAGCTCCCTCCACCTGGTTGCTTGTTGAATCAGCATGAGCTGTACATGCAGGGGTGCAAGAGGCCAGCTGGGATTTACAGTTTCAGTTGGCTGCCCTGGGCTTCTCTCACAGTGCAGGTGTGATTCTGGGACCATTACAACATGGTGTGGATAAGTAACTTCTAACAGGCTCTGTCACTCTTTTTCAAAATGCCGTGTCTCCATTCTCAGCCCCTTGACTTGGCCTTGCTCCCATCTTGCCACACTCTACCTGCTGGGACTAGAGCAAGGTCCCTGTCCTCTATCAGCTTAGTAGTTCAGGTACCAGTTCTGTGCACCTGGCCTAGGCAGTAGCTTGCTAAGCTGGGGCCTTGCTCACACTCTCCCTATTCATTACACTCAGCCCTGGATATCTCCTTGGACTAGTATCCCCCTTTCAGTCTGAAAGGCAATGTTCCAAACTCATTCCTGCTCCATGAAGGAGTTGATTCGCATACTGCTGACTATTTCAATTTAGTGACTTATTTTTCTCGTCGTTTATTTTGGGATTCAATGCACTTGTACGAAATCTTACTGACTTTCCTGAACGTGGTATAGGGGCCTATCCTGTGAGGCATCAGAATTATTTGTCTGCTTTCAAGGTCACGGAAACAACGATCTCTTACTCAAGTTTTAGTGAGGAAAAGCAGCTGCATACACACAAGTGGAAAGGTATCTAAGCATAAAATAGACAGGGGAGCAGTTCAAGAATTTTAAACAGAAGAACAGTGACTGAGGTATTTTGTTTCTTTTTAAAAAAAAATTGCTTTAACAGGAGGTTTGTGTTCTAATCCACAGAAAATTGCAATGTAAACTGGGGTTCTCTGTTCATCAATGCAAAATGTGCCTCTCAACTATAATACAAAAGTCAGTCTCTCTCTCTCTGTTTGCAATGGAAGAAGTTTAACTGAAGACTGATATAATGTGTTTCTTGCTCTTAAATGTAATCATCCACACAACAGTCCTTGCTGGTCTTTCCCAAGCACCATACAGCACGATCCCTATTTAAAAGCAAAATGAGGATTGCATTGAGCAGTGTAACCTGCTGAACTTCTTTGGTTTGAGACAGATACTGGAGAGAAAAGTCCAGGTTCCATGTGTTTTAAATAAAACTTTAAACCAATGCAGCTGCTTTCTCAGATGGGAGTTTAAAAGTAAACCCAGCAGTTGATGTGCTTGGAGGTGGAACATGGGGTTTATGAAATTTGAGGATTGAAATTTCTCTTGTGGAAGAACATAGTGTGGTGCAAGAGCTCGGATCTTGGATTACAGCTCTTCTGCCAGCTTGCTAAATACAATCAAGTACTCTGGACTCTGCTGAAGACGACTGCGGTAGAAGATCTGTGAAGGTGTAGGCCGGAACTGATCATTTTAGCTCATCTGTGTGTTGCTTGACTACATGGACAATGTAACAGTGATTTTTAGAGATTGCTTTCCATGTGTCACTCACAAATAACTCGTAATTTGCTGTTGGGAGGAAAACTGTTAATAGATACATATCCAGATCAAATTAAGAGCCTAATTTTCCATCTTGCATTAACCGGATTACTGTGTTCACATGCCAGAAAGATGTTGCTTTTGAAAAAGCATGTTAGTGTATGTGGCAATGACCCATGCACTTTTAAAATACCTAGATCTGTACATTCTTGCCTCAGTATCGTCAGTCACGCTGTAGTCTGACAAATGGATCTTTTACTACTGCCTTGTTATATAGATAATTGTAATTAACTGCAGTTTGGTTTTTCCACTACTTGAAGTTGTGTGATCTGAAAATTGGTGAACAAAAAGTATTGTGCATCTTACTGTGGGTATCTCTAAATAAAATGTATTTGTATAGTGTGTTGGCTTGGCTGATGGTTTCCTTTATTGGCTAATCATCCCACTGCAAGTAAATCCAGGGCAGTTTGGGAGCACATGGGGCTGGGTTTCTCCCTGTAACTGTCCAGCCTCTGTGTTGACATGACTGATTCAAAAGAAATAAAGTGAACTGTTGTTTTTCCTTCACCAGTGAATGGATTGATATTCCAAGGGCTGGTTCTCAGCTTACCCTTGTTTTTCATAGCTTAAACATCAGTCCTGTTCTCTGTACAGCTGCAGTAATACTCCTTGCTTCCATAGGAAATGTATCTAATGGCAGAGTTGGAACTGTTACACTGTTCAAAACATTTTCTTTTCTTCTGGTACTTCGCTTGTTCTGAGGCAAGAGTTTCCTTTCAACCACTTCATTTTTCTAAGGAAATACCTCTTAAAAGTGTTGGACAGTACAGGCACGTATAGGTAGACAGTTAGGTATAGGACTGAGGGTTTCAGGAAGACCTTACATACTGAAACTGCATCTGTAGAACTAGATCTCCAACTGTACTTTCATTGTACAGGAGAGTGAGGTCTCTGTCCAGCTGTCCTATTTCCCTGCCTCTTTTTCCATGCCTAGAATTGGGAAGGTTATTTTTTGGAGAGGAGGAATGTCCTTAGGAGATCTAAACTTTATGTTGGAGGTTAAAATCATGTGCCTAAAAGTAGTTCCTGCATCCCCATCTTCTTCACGCTTGGCCTTACGCTGAGGTGCTAGTTTCCATGGTCATGGACAAACTGCAGCTTTGTATGCAAGCTATGTGAGACCACGGGTCCAGCTGCACCATCTCAGCTCCCTGTAGTGCTGCAGTAGGTATTACTGACACTTGTGGATGCCAAAAGAGGAAAAGAAGAGTCTAAAAGGCATGTGAATGCCTGTTAGAATGTCTAAAAGCAGGTTTGGGAACATCTAAGGAGCCTGAAGGTGCACAAGTCCACGGGACCTGATGAGATGCATCCGTGGGTCCTGAGGGAACTGGCAGATGAAATTGCCAAGCCACTGGCCATCATATTTGAGAAGTTGTGGCAGCCTGGTGAAGTTCCTGCTGACAAGAAAACGGGTAACATAACTCGCATTTTTAAAAAGGGAAACAAGGAAGACCTGGACAACTACAGGTCAGTCAGTCTTCCTCTGTGCCTGGCAAGGTCATGGAGCAGATTCTCCTGGAAACCATTCTAAGGCACACGGAAAGCAAGGAGGTGACTGGTGACAGCCAACATGGCTTCACCAAGGGCAGATGGTGCCTGACCAACTTGGTGGCTGCCTAAAAAGGAGTTACAGCATCAGTGGATAAGGGATGAGCAACTGACATCATCTACCTGGACTTGTGGAAAGCATTTGACACTGTCCTGCATGACATCCTTGTCTAAACTGGAGAGACATGGGTTTGACAGGCGGACCACTCAGTGGATAGGGAATTGGCTGGATGGCTGCACTCAGAGAGCTGTGGTCAACAGCTTGATGTCCCAGTGGAGACCAGTGACAAGTGGCGTTGCTCAGGGGCTGGTATGGGGACTGGCCCTGTTTAACATCTTTGTCGGTGACATGGACAGTGGGATCAAGTGCACCAGCAGCAAGTTTGCCAACAACGCACTGGAGGGAAAAGATGCCATCCAAAGGAACCTTGACAGGCTGGAGAGGTGGGCCCGTGCCAACATCATGAAGTTCAGCCAGGCCAAGTGCAAGGTCCTGCATGTGGGTCGGGGCAATCTCAAGCACAAATCCAGGCTGGGCAGAGTGGATTGAGAGCAGCCCTGAGGAGAAGGACTTGGGTGTGCTGGTGGATGAGAAGCTCAACATGAGCCAGCAATGTGCTCTCACAGACCAAAAGGCCAACCACGTCCTGGGCTGTGTCAAAAAAAGCATGGCCAGCAGGTCGAGGGAGGGGATTCTGCTCCTACTCTGCTCTGGTAAGACCCCACCTGCAGTACTGCGTTCTCCTCTGGAGCCCCCAACATAAGAAGGATGTGGACCTGTTGGAATGAGTCCAGAGGTGGCCACGAAGATGATCAGAGGGCTGGAGCACCTTTCCTATGAGGACAGGCTGAGAGTGTTGGGGCTGTTCAGCCTGGAGAAGAGGAGGCTCCGGGGAGACCTGATAGCGGCCTTCCAGTACCTAAAAGGGGCTTGTAGGAGAGATGGGGAGAAACTCTTTAGAGGGTACTGTTGTGATAGAATGAGGCGTAATGCTTTTAAAATAGAGGGAGGTAGATTCAGATTAGGTATTAGGAAAAAAAGTTTTGCAGTGAGGGTGGTGGAACACTGTCCCAGGTTGCCCAGGGAGGTGGTGGATGCCCCATCCCTGGAAACATTCAAGGCCAGGCTGGATGAGGCTCTGAGCAACCTGATCTGGTTGGAGATGTCCCTGCTCCTTGCAGGTTGGTTGGACTGGATGGCCTTTAAAGGTCCCTTCCAACCCTAACCATTCTGTGATTCTATGAATACTATACTGTCATCCTACTGAGCCTTATACCAAAACTGGGAGCTGTGAGATGCAAAAAAAAACCCCAAACTATCCCTGGCCCTGGAGACATGCAGGAGATGATGGGTTAGATGTGTGGTGGGATGAGGCTAGAAGGCACCAGTAACAGTACAACTGGCTCCTGGCTGCCTCCTGTCACAGCCATAGATTTCGATGAGCTGGTGTCAGCCTCTCAGTGTGGAAGCTGGAGCTGAACTGCTCGTGAGCTATACTCTATTCCTAGACAGCCACGCTTGCTACTACTCCTCCTTAACACAGAATGGGTCCCCTGCCAGCCTGATGCTTTGGTTTCTGCTCCTAAGCCTCATAAGAAAGCGAGAGGACGGTGGAGGGACAGTTACTTTAAGCTATAGGAAGAGCTTTGGCAATGAGGGTTACTAACTCCCCACCTGCACTGGATGCTCCATGTTAGCTGACATGCAGGACTAAAAATGATTGGGTACGGCTGTGGACCTCAGGAAGTACTAACACAGTCAGTACTCATTGTGTTCCTCCTAGATGTGCGTTCAGCTTAAACCTCAGCAATAAAGAATCCAAACTCTTCCCCACCAACTAATTCTAGCATTCACCTATTTTGTGCCATTGTCTGTGTTGCAGGTCCCCTTGCTTTCCCGTTCACTGTGCAGATGAAGCAGTTTGTTCCCTTCTGTGGGGCAGCTCATCTCTTTTTGTTGGAAAAGATTTTTAGCTGTTTCATGACCGTGGCCTTCACTTCTTATACTGAACAGTCCAGCCTTCCTCAGTGCTTTCTGTCCTGTGCTTGGCATGTCTGTGTGTGGCCATCGTAATTTCTGGCTGTGGTACCAAGATGAGATCCATTGCACTCCTTGGCCTGGAGCCTGCAGCAGGTCTATGCTGCTATCAACTGCACACTACAAAGATGGTGGCTGCGCGTGTTATCCCTTTCAACACTCAATCTGCTGCCTGCCTCCAACTCCCAGCCCAGCTGCTGCAAGTTTGCTTGGCTGTCATCACTTCCTTTCTTGGGTGTATTTTCTTTCTGATCCTTGTGACTTGGAATCTCAGCTCTTGCCAGCTGGTGGCACCGCCATTGCCGAACCAAGACACCAAACCAAGACAAGCACAGTAGGAATAGCTTCATGTTGGTTCTGTTAGTTCTTCCTAGCCATAACTGTACTCACCCTGTTTGCTTCTGGATGGAGGATCAGGACAGTCTTTTGCAGTGCAAGGTCCAGTAAATGAATTAATAAATTGAGAGATGACAGGAAGACAGTGCTTGAACTGTTATTTGGGCAATGGCAGCCCATTTTAGTGTGGCAGTTCACAGTGTATTAGAAAACGAGAATCTTTGTGCTTTGTCTCACAACTGTCTTGGTCCCCCAAAGCCTCTTTATTTGGAAGAACAAATGTCAGTGTCCTGGTTTTGGCTGGCACAGAGTTCATTTTCTTCACAGTAGCTGGTATGGGGCTATGTTTTGGATTTGTGCTGAAAACAGTGTTGATAATTCAGGGACGTTTTAGTTACTGCTGAGCAGTGCTTACACAGAGTCAAGGCCTTTTCTGCTTCTCACCGCATCAGCGAGTAGGCTAGGGGTGCACAAGAAGCTGAGAGGAGACACAGCCGGGACAGCTGACCCCAACTGACCAGAGAGATATTCCATACCATATGACATCATCCTCAGCCTATAAAGCTGGGGAAAGAAGAAGGAAGAAGGGGACATTCAGAGTTACAGCATTTGTCTTCCCAAATAACCATTACGCATGATGAAGCCCTGCTTTCCTGGGGATGGCTGAACACCCGCCTGCTGATGGGAACTAGTGAATGAATTCCTTCTTTTGTTTTGCCTGGGTGCGTGGCTTTTGGTTTTCCTGTTTAAGCATCTTTACCTCAACCCACAAGTTTTCTCACTTTTACTATTCCAGTTCTCTCCTCCATCTCAGCAGGGGGAGTGAGTAAGCAGCTGTGTGGTGCTTAGTTGCTGGCTGGTGTTAAACCACAATAGTCAGCCCCCTGCAAGGCTCAAGGGACCATGTTGCCAACATGGCATTTGTGAGCTACTGATCTGCTGCTCCAAAGTACCACCCTGCATGGAGGGTCTTACCTTTCCCTCTTCATTAAGGTATACCACAAGCTGGGAGAGGTAGGAAAGAAGTCACAGGCCTTAAGTTCAGAGCTGCGGTCAAAAGGTCAGCTAGACAGTTGCTTCGGCTGTTTATGCCAAAGACAAAAACAGAGTGATGTCACGTTCCAAAGATGCTGAAGTCTCAGCAGAAAGATTTGTAGCCCCTCTAACTGGTGCCTGTGTTTTTTTTCCCTGTGTTGTCAAAAGTTTCACTGTTGCAGGGGTTTCCCCTCTCCACAGACCCACTGCAGTGCCTCGTGTGTGTTGCATGTTAGACATGCACAGACTCATCTTCCATAGAAATCTCAGACATTCTAGACAACTGGAAAGGATGTGACTAGGTTTAAGGTTGCCTTTGAGGAGACACACACTGGCACTGTTGCTGTAAAACTCCTCCCCGCATAGCTGCTGGCTTCTAGGGAAGTATTCACCTAGGGAGCAATGCTGGCTAATCTCTCTGTGTCTATGAGCCCTAAAAGAGTCTTGGAGCCAAGAGAGTGAGGCATGGTTGGTCAACACTAAGGAAAACACCTGGGAAAGCAGGATCCATTTCCTCACTTGCTGTGGTGGCAGCCTGCTTCCTGCCACTGAGGGCTGCGGGACACCATGCAGCAGCTGGGCCAGCGAGGATGCCAGCAGAGACCTGTTAAGCTACAGCAACTTCTGATCTTGCTCTCTGATAAAACCACTTCACAGAAACCTTTTTTCCCTTCCAGAAAAGAAATTCTAGGAGTAATGATGACTTGTCATGTGCATTTATGGATGAATCCCTTTTCTGTTAATTGCAGGAAGCCAACTTTACCTTTTTAATTTTTTGATGCCAAAAAAAAAAAAGTATTTTCCCTGTTATCTTGGTATATATACAGTAAGCTGCTGCTGTTGTACTTGGAGTGCATTTGGTTTTTTGGAAAGCTTTTAATCCTCCACTCCGGGCTGCTCAGCTTTGCTTGGGGGAAAGGAAACATCCAGTACTTGAACATTTTGCACAGAGCAACAGAAAGTGACTACAGGGAAAAGTCTAGTTCATGTGACTTGGATTCCCCTGTCACCTTTCCTTCTCAATTTAGTAACACACTCTTGGAATAAGAAATGGTCAGAGGTCAAGTCATATCCCCAAATGCTGGGTTCCTGTACTCTCTCAATGACAGAATGGTTGAGGTTAAAAGGGACTTTTGGAGATCACCTAGTCCAACTCTCTGCTCAAAGCAGGGTCAGCTAGGGCAAGCTACTCAGGACCATGTCCAGTCAGATTTTGAGACTCTCCAAGGACAGAGAATCCACAACCTCTCTGGGCAACCTGTGCCAATGTTTGACCACCCTCACAGTAAAAAAACATTTTATGTTTAAACTGAATTTTTTTTTGTTTTTCAATTTGTCCATTGTCATAGACCACTGGAAAGTCTAACTTGATCTTCTTTAGTCACTCCCATGAGGTAAGGGACTGATAGGATCCCCTTGAGCCTTTGCTTCTCCAGGCTAAACAATCCCAGCTTTCTCAGCCTGTACCTGTATGTCAGGTACTGCAGTCTCTTAATCATCTCTGTGACCCTTCACTGGACTCTGTCCTGGTTTTGGCTGGGTTGGAGCTAATTTTCTCCCCAGTAGTTGCTGTGATTTGGATTTAGTATGGGATTTGGTATGTGAAGACTGTTGATAATACACTGATGTTACAGCTGTTGCTAAGAGAACAAGGATTTTTCTCAGCTTCCCAGGTTTTGCTAATGTGCAGGTGCAAGAACCTGGGAGCAGTACAGCCAGTACAGCTGACCCAAACTGGCCAAAGGAAGTATTCCGCACCACAGATGTCATGCTCAGTATATATGGTGTGCGTGGCTGGTGGGCAAGGCTTGCTTGCTCTTTCTCCACTCTGGATCATTCCAAGATTGTGCTTGGTTCTGTTCTGTGATCACTGCTAGGGATGGGCTGTGTCAGTCGTTGGGTCATTGTGTGGTAAGAAATTGTGCATCACTCATTTTGTACATTCCATTATTATTATTATCTCTCCCTTTGATGTCCTAGTAAACGTTTTTTTATCTCAACCCATGAGTTTTCCTTTCTTCACCATTCTCTCTCCCATGCCCCTGGGGAGGGGGAGCGAGCGGCTGTGTAGTACTTGGTTGCTGACCGGGGTTAAACCACGACAACTCCCACCAGTATGCCCATGTCTTCCTTGCACTGTGGAGCCCAGAAGTGGACACAGCATTGCAGATCTGTCTCACTGGTGCTGAACTGAGAAGAGGAGAGGAAGGATCACCTCCCTTGATCTGCTGGCAGCACTCTTCCTAATCTTGCCTGGGATGTTGTTAGCCTTCGATGCTAGAGCACATGGCTGGTTCATGTTCCACTTGTCCTCTAGGACTTCCTGGTCCTTCTCTGACAAGCTGCTTTCCAGATAGCTGGCCTCAGCCAACACTAGTGTATGGGTTTATTCTCCCCAGGTGCATAACTTCACATTTCCCTTTGTCGAACTTCATGAAATTCCTGTTGGCCCATCTGTCCAGCCTGTTGAGGTCCTTCTGAATGGCACCACAACCATCTGGTGCATCAGCCACTCCTCCCAGTTTTGTGCCATCTGTGAACTTGCTGAAGCTGCACTCTGTCCCACTGTTCTAGTCATTAATTAAGACATTCAACAGTATTCGCCCCAGGACACAGGGTACACCACCAGTGACTAGCCTCCAGCTGGACTTTGTGCCAGTGATCACAACCTCTTGAACCCAGCAGTTCAGCCAGTTGTCAATCCTTCTCACTGTCCACATACCTCATCTGTACTTACCAATTTGTCTGTGAGCCTGTCATAGGTCGAAAGCTTTGCTAAAGTCAAAGTGAGCATCATCCCGTTCCCCCCGCCCCCCCAATCTACTAAGGCAGTCCTTTCACTGCAGAAGGTGATCAGGTTGGTCAGGTGTGACTTCCCCAGTGTAAATCTGTGCTGACTGCTCCCAGTCACTTTCTTGACCTCAGTATGTTTGGCTTGCAGTACTATTTTCTCTATGACCTTCGCAGGGACTTGAGGGGAGGCTGACCAGCCTGTAGTTCCCCAAGGTCTCCCAAGCTCACTGATTTGTTCCTGCCATTGCCAGTTCCTGCATCTACAAACAGCTATTTTATAATTTAAAGCAGATGACTGACATTTAACCAGAGTTGGCAAATATCCTTGGACATGCTGTTCAAAACATTCTCCTAAAATGCATCGCAGGATAAAAAATGCTTGTAATTTATCCTAAGATGAAATCTGGGGGAAAACAGCAAACGGTGCAACAGCCAGTTTCCACTTGACAACACTATTAGATTATTACGAATCAGTTACAGGAACATAATCTCGAGCAAGGCAGGGCTGAGATTCCACTAGGCCTGTTAAAATCCAGCTAATAAAGGCAAATGCTGTGTAAGCACTGTAGGAGGCACTGTTCAACACGGTGCAAGGATCTTTAAAAGTCTCTAGCGGGGCATGAGGATGTCTACGCAGCTCAGTAACTGAATTAGCTATGCATTTACAGCACACTGATTAGCTGAGCTAATCAGGCATCCCAGAATTAACTAGTTCTGCATGTAAACAACTGGTGTCTCTGGCTGATATACTTAGAGTTGTTTGTGACTTAAATTAGAAAAGAAACAGACGAAATAAATTCCTCTACATTTATTCTGGTATAAGCTATACCAGCAAAAGGATTTTTTTGCTTCCAAGAACTGTCAGCCTCTTACAGAACAATTCCTAGCAATCGTATTGGCCCACTTGTAGGCAGATTTAAAAGCACTAACAGATGATTATAAACATAGAAGTGTTAAAAAAATACCTGCTTTTTGTTCCACTAGGAAGCAGGATGCTCTAGTAGTGACACAGTGGGACTGAAGAAATAGCTGGTTGTTAGCTTATGGACTTAGTGGGAAGTGACATTTGACAGTCAGAAATGGTTTTCTATCATCAGCTCTGAGGTGTCTACACCCAAGAATTCATAGAAATACAGAATGGTTTGGGTCAGAAGGGACCTGTGGGTTGGAAGGGACCTTTAACAACCATCTAGTCAAACCTCGCACCACCCCTGCTACAAGTTCTAGAAGAGCTGGCCAGTGAAACTTCTGGCTTCATGGAGATAATTTTAATCTTTGGAATTTTAAGAGGCTGGAAACATGCCACTCTTTGAGCAGGGCACAGAGGGATGACCAGATACCTGCAGACTACTTTCCTTGATGTGACAGGCAAAATAATGGAAAACTGACACGGGACTTGATTAACACAGAATTCAAGACTAGATATACAGCTAATGCCAGGCAACAGGATTGTGTGGAAAATAAGTCTGTTTAACAAAAGCCTATTTAATTTGTAAAGATTGTTTGGCTGGTAAAGGTAACAGTGGGCATGTCACAGAATTAAATCAGGGAGTACGACAGAACAAACTCAGCACTCACCATTAGCAGAGCATGCACTACACAGATTAACAACTGCCAACATCCTCCCTGAAACAGGTGTTTATACTGAGGTTCTGCAGGACCAACATCAGGCTCAGATGTGTTGAACAGTCTCAGCAATCTGGAAATAAGTACAAAGTCACCACAGGTAAAATGCTTTGTGAAAAAATGTTGAAGGAATGGAAAATAACAGTGGGGTTTAGACACTGTACAACTTGGTTGTACAGAGCCATTTCACATTCTGGTCACATGAAAATACATCACTTTTTCATACAGTCAAATTACAACGTGGGAAAACTTGGACCAAGGGCTGCAGGGGCACCTACAGAAGAGGGTCTGTCTCCAGGCACGCACTGACTCTAAAGGATGATCAAGCAGTCCAACATGAATTCCCAGGATAATGCTGAGACATGAGAGGCTAATGCAGCTTGTAGATGTCGGGAATTTTAATGGCCTGGGCTGTATGAAGGCTAGACACAATGATATCATTACCCTTCCTGCCTTCAATGCCGTGAATCAATGAATGGCATCTACACCAGAAAGGCTTGCTTCCACAACTGAAATGGCAACCTTTCAAGTACAAACGTTGCTGAAGCCTCACTTCTGCATGCATATCAACACAATCTAATGCATCGGATTCCATGTCCAGACAGCATTTTTATGAGTTTCACCCCAAGTCTAAATGCAACAGCAATCCCTGGTACACCCAAGGGTAACATCTCTTGAGACAACCCCACTCTGCAGCCAAGATTTTCAATTGTTCTGCTGCAACTAGAGAGAACTTCTAATTCACTGCAAACTCAACTCAAACCTGAAAGTCAAGCTTGTTTTCTTTGTGCAGAGCCTCTCCCTTACAGAGTCTGGGTACGACTGGATTATGTTGTCTCTCTGAGGCTACTGAAGCATCTTTTGGAGAAAGGTAGTGCTGTTGATGCAGGTGTCATGGCTTAAGACTGTAAAAACAGACTGCAGAGAAGAGCAGTATTTTTATTGGACCAAGTGATGTAACTGGGGGGAAAAAAAAAAAACAAAGAAAAGAAAAACTTCAGCCTAAATTGTGAAAAACTGTTCTGAACTTCAGCTCAGTTGGATTAATTGTCCAACGAGTCTGACGGGCAAGGGTTGGTAGCGGGGAAAGTAGAAGAGAGCATTAGCAAGGGGGAAGATACACTGTAGCACAAGCCTGTGAAGAACACATAGTTTTCATTTCTTGTCTGTAACAAAAAAAGGAGAGCAGACCTCTGAACCAGGAACAGGGTGATATTCTTAACACAAGTGGTTTCCTCCTGCTCCCAAATATGACTGGCAAGTGGACTGTCAAGGCGTCAGAACAGTGGCTTCCAGCCTGCGGTACATGGACTGCAGGCTATTTAAGAAATCTGCAGTAGATGACTGACAAAAGCAATCCTGAAGTAAGTTTAAACATAGTGCCCGGGGGGATTTGCATCTGCATGGGGTTATTCTTTAGTGGCTGGAAAACTAAGAAGGTCGCAAATCCTTGTAACAGCAGATAAAGTCCTGACATAGGCAATAGGCGGAATTTGCCTGACTAGCCTGGTCAGACCTTTGCTGTGTTTAGTGCAGGGTCTCTTCTCCAAGCCGATGTACCAAGTATTTGGATCGAGGGTATGTGACCCCAAGCCTCCCATCCATTTATTCCTTTAGCTCGCCTCCAGGAGCTTTGGCAGTGAAATATGCCTTTTTCTCATTTATATTTACTCTGTGTACAACAGAGAGGAGTCTACACCGCTCTTGTCCTGGTATCCTTGTTTAATTTTCTCCTATTCCACGTGCTCCTGGGCTGGATTCTGTGTGATATTTGGAGACACACTCCAGCTGGCACTACACCATCTGACTACAGCATCCCAAGAGCTCTCAGCCTTTGTTGTCTGCTCCACATCAAATATCCATCATGATTAGCAAAGGATTGCCAAGTCATGATAAAACAATGCTAATAATACTGATTAAATCTGCACAGATTACAGAGCCACAGACGTGTTTGTCACAAAGCTTGTGAAACTTTGTTTAGAGTTATAATTAATTTCCTCTCCCCAACAGTAACAAAGTATCAACAGCTGCATCAAGAAAATCAACACTACCTGTGCACCGTTTGGTCTGAATTACAATTTGGCTCTAAAGGACGCTCTGTATTACTGGGAAAAGATGGGAATAGGGAAGTGTTGCTGCTTCCAAGCAGCAGGATCTCTTGTAGCTCCGGCCCATCTATGTAATAAAAACCAAGGTCAGTCCAGGACACAGGCTGCTGAAATCTGTCTAAGCAGAGAAGGCAGAAGCATGAACAACACTGATTAATTTTCAGATATTGCTTAGGGTAAAATGAGATTCGATGCCCTCTGTACTTATGTGGAGAGTATGAGGTCAAGGAAGAGGGGATGAGCAAGCAGCAGTAAAGGAAATAAGACCGCAGAAAAGGTCAAAAACCATGGGAGATATCACTGGAGGCAGCAGGGGCTGAACAGTTTGCTATCTGGTGCCCCATCACCTTCACCAACCCTGCCTGCGCAGCAGAGCACTGAGCAGGGACCAATTTCCACATAGGTTAAGCGAGCCCTGTGTTAAAATGACAAGGCTTACAAAGAGGGGATGCCAGAAGGGTACCCCCGCTACTCTTTAGGCAACCAGAGGTGCTGTACAGAACGAGTGAAACATACAGCAGGAAAAACCATGAAGCAAAAAAGTTCCGTTTTTTTTTTTTTTTTCCTGGCTCACAACATGAAACTCCTCTTCTTGGGGAGTCAAGCAACTTTCCTTTCTTGCCATCCATCCTGTCACGTTCAGTTTCGGTCACCAGAAGCTGCATGAAGTGGTCTGACACATTTCTGCTGTGCCAGCCCCTTGCCGTTCTCCGTTATTCCCCAGCATACTCTCCTTGCCCTTTTCCTCTTGTGGTGCAGCTATCCTTTGTCCTGGGATTCCTCCAAATCAGTGGGCTTCCACCTTGTGTCCAGCCTAGCAAAAGAGAGTGACCCTAAAAAGAAATTAATCAACGAATCATAGAATAGTTAGGGTTGGAAGGGACCTTTAAAGGTCATCCAGTAGAACCCCCCTGCAAGGAGCAGGGACATCTCCAACCAGATCAGGTTGCTCAGAGCCTCATCCAGCCTGGCCTTGAACGTTTCCAGGGATGGGGCTTCCACCACCTCTCTGGCAACCAGCTCCAGTGTTCCACTATCCTCACCATAGAAATGTCTTCCTGATGTCCAGTTTGAATCTACCTCCTTCTATTTTAAAACCAGTAGAAGGCAGCAGATTCATTCACTTTAATGTAAGTGCAGAATTGGTTCAAATTTCCTGAGTGCTCAGGCTTTGGTCTCAGGAACTGCAGAGAGAGAACGTGAAGAAGCCTTTTGATTCCGTAGTCACTGGGATATCAAACAGGTCTAGGACGAAGCCCCCAGAACAGTAAGTAGAGAAGGAAAAAGGGAGCTCTAAAAAGCCTAGAACCCATGTTGGCTGAGCCTGAACGTTGTCCAGGCTTGAGGCACCGAATGGTAAACTGGCAATAGCCTGCGACAAAAACCACTCATAATCAGTCCTGCCAAAACCCTACAGGGCAGGAAATAAAAACCACCTTAAAATAAGAAGACCTAAAGAAATAAAAACAGGGCCTGGTTCGAACCGCTCCTTCGGCCAGCGAGAGAGGAAGAGACCCACGGCTCCGAACGTTCACCTTCTCCCTAAACCCACCCCGCCACGGCCGCGGGCCTCTGCCTCCCCGCGGCCTGACAGACGGCGGGGCCGCCCGTTCCCTTACGAGCCTTTCCCGCGGAGGCTCCGCCGGCGCGTCAACCCCTCCGCGGAGCGACCCTAGCTCCACGGGGACCTTCCCGCGGCCTGCAGCCGGTGACCGAGGGCGGGGAAAAGCCCCGCCGGCCTTGAACCCTTCCGCTCTCCCCAGCCGCCGCCACCGCCGCCGCCGCCTCTGGGCATGCGTGGGCGGAGCCAACCGCCCCCTTCCGCCACGCGCGCGCGCGTGTGTGTCGGGGAAAGGGGCGTGGCCCTGGTCACGTGAGAGGGGCAGGGAAAGAGGCCGGCTTCCCGCCCCGCCCTGCTCACGTGGTGCCGGGAGCGGCCTCGCGCGCGCGTGGAGGAGGAGGAGGAGGAGGGGGGAGGAGGAGGAGGAGGAGGAGGAGGAGGAGGAGAAGAAGAAGAAGAAGAAGAAAATAAAAAGAAGAACAAGAAGAAGAAGAAGAAGAAGACGGGGAGCGAGAGGCGGTGACGTGACAATAGTGAGCGCCGCTGCTGCTTTGTGAGCACGCTGGGCAGGTACCGCGCGCGGGGCGGGTGCGGGGTTGCCGGGGGGGGAGGAGGAGGAGGAGGAGGAGGAGGGGGGGGGCGCCGCCGCCGCCGCGTGTCCCCCTCCCTCGACCGCCCGCGCGCCCAACGGTCTGGGGGCGGCGGTTGCTCCTTCAGAGGCCCCGGGATGGGCCCGTCGCTCCCCCCGCCGCCGGAGGGCGGCGGGGGGAGCGACGGGCCCATCCCGGGGCCGGTTCCTCGTCCCACTGGGAGCTTTTGTCCGGCGGCGGGTGTCTGCCAGGGCCACCCCTTCCCGGCCGCAGAGGGGTTGGGGAGGAGAGAAGGGGGTTGGCTCTGCCCTACTTTTCCTGACGGCCGCCCGGGGGGAAGCTTCGCCCTGCCCTAGATTGCAGCCCACCTCCCCCCCCCCCCCCCCCCCCTGCTCCCGCCTCTCTCGGCCCCTCCTCAGAGGCGCGGGTAGTAGGCCGCGGTTGCGGGCAGCTCCCGCCCTGCTCCAGCTTTGGCTTTTGGCCCGGGAGAGGGGGGCAACCGACCTGACCCCCGGTGGGTGCTGGGAGAGGTGGGTTAGTTCTCCGCCCGCTTCCGTTCTGGGGAGGGAGGGTCCTACACCCCATCCTCCTTGCTTCTCCTCTCCTTATGGCGGGGGTGGGGGGGGGGTTTGCTTTCCTAATGGATTTGAGCTTCTCCTGGCTCTGTCAGCAGGGAGGTATGAGGAATGGAGGGTGGCAGTTGGACCCTTCAGAGGAGAAGCAGGGCTGGTGGAGGGGGGCGTGCCTTTGAGCCCCTTCCTAACCTCAGATCAGGCCAAAGGAGCGCTGGCAGCACGGGAAGGGAACAAGTGGGTGAATAAACTATTGATTTGTGCCTTGTGTAGGGCTTTACTTCCATGTTGTCTTTCCCCATCTCCTTCCCGGGTGCTCCCTTGCCAGTGGGGGAGGGTAGGGTGGCCGTGTCACGGTCACAGCTCCAGAATTCACTGACAATAACATCTAGGCAGCAACAGTAGGTTACTTGAGGACATGGTGATGAGTGTGCCCTTCTCTCTGTTAACCTCCTCTACTTAGTCGTTCCTCACCCCCAGTTATGTGTGGTTGCTGAGAATTGGAAGTAAGGGGTGGGTTTTGCTATTGGACTGGCTTATGTTGCGTTTGAAAACAAAAAAAAAGCTCTTCTGTGTTTGCTGTTGTTGCTAAAGAAAATTACAGTAGGAAAGTGAACTGGTAGAAAGCCTTCTGCAAGAAACTGGATGTAGAAAGGGATCTGGTGCACCTTTGAGCCTGATGGGAAGGATCTGGACTCTGTGATGTGAAATAGGTTTAAAAATATGTGCTGAAATGTCTGCAGTACTGTTGAATGCCACCTGGGAGCCACTCAGGGTGAACCTGGTTTGAAGCTTCTCTCTGGTAGGTGTGTTAACATCAGGAGCGTGGATGTGCAGAGCCCTGTTGGTTTGTGTTCAAAGGAACGTGCAGTCTTGTGGAACAGAAACTTTGGGTTTGGTGTGGAGCTACGTAAGGGGAAGCTCACGAGGGCTAGCGTGCTTCATGTGTAGCTACCGAGCAGCGATTGGTCCCTAACTGTCTCAATTTGAGTAAATGCTGTACGCTTATAATACAGCAGCAGATCAAGGCAGTAGCCTCTGGTGCAGTGGTGGCTGGTGAAATGGAGGGGCTGTCCTGGCGTGAGAGCAGCTGTTTTTTTCAGAGAGAGAAATTGGAGCTGGATGCGTGTGAAGGGAAGGGAGGGGGAGGATGTGCAGGCCTGGAGGAGCAGCGCTTGCCGTTGAAACGGAGCCCTTCACAACAAACAGCAGCGACGGCCTTCTGAGGCTGTGCTTTTTTAATATTTACCAGGCCCTTTTAGCAATTCCTGTGGTTGTATCACGTTCTCTGGTGGAATCTGGGTTTGGATTCCTACCTGACTGACTCAGTATTTATACCTGGGCCTGATCTCTCTGTGGTGGTTTGACCCAACTTGTTTAAAGAATTTATTTTTAACCTTACAATAGGTAACTTGAAAGCAGGCAAGGCTAAATCACTTTGCATCATTAATGATGTTTTGGGAGTCCTGGAGGGTTGTATGGAGAAACTGGATTAACTGGTGTAAACCAATTTTGATGCACAGTCTGGAAAATGAGCCAGCTTTTGTGTTTATAACCTCAACAATCTTGGTAACTTAAAGGAGGGAAGGAGGAGTGAGAACTGGGCAAGCTCTGTTCTGCTTTGTTCTAGTTGCAGTTTTATCAGTTTATTGATTTTAATAAAACAAAGGTATGGAAATTTACAAAATTTAGACTATTTCACTTGCATTGTTTTGACCAGTCCTCAAAAATGCTGCTGGTGCCATGACTTGCAAAAGGATTTGACCATTCGAGGAGACTTTGGAGTTACAGGCTTGCCACTAAAATCTAAGGAAACTAAGAGAAAACCCAACAAAAAAGTCTTGCCTGTTACTAGAGGGTATTATTTTTTTTTAATTTTATTTTAAGTTCTTCAAATTTTTAAGCTACTATTTTAGAACTTTGAAGCAGATTTTTCATGTTTTATATTCCTTCCATGGAGTTTTATTTTGTGACGCTTTCCTCATAGAATGCCATTTTTTGGTATGTTTTGTATTTGTTGCTGGTGTCCCCCTAGTGATACTCATGATAGCATAATAGAATGCTGATTAATAGTGCTTGAGAAGTGTATGTATCACTCTGTTAATAATTAGTATTAATAGTATTACTATTAATGGTAATATTTACTTGCAATTTCAGTAGTGTTTAGTACCAGTACTTGGAACGAGTTCTTCATGAAAGAATAGGAATGCAAGTTTATATCTTTTATTAATCTTTTCATTTATCTTTGTTTCTTACTTGGTTTAAGCACATGAGCAGGACTCCGGAGACCTATGTTCTGCGCTTGGTTTCTCTTTGGTAAAAGAGGAGCCAAGTGACTTGTCCACTTTGTGAGATCACAGATTAAAGAAACTCAGTGTTGTGTTTGTATACTTCAGAACTGTTGAATGGAAGGTGCTAGGGGAAATACAAGTAATATACACTTCAGTGTTGTTATTCTCTGGGAGTTTTTTGTTGAATTTTGTTTTTTTTTTCCTGATACAGTCTGCTCATTTGTGTCTCATTGTGCCCTCTTTGCTCTTCAGAGAAGACCTAGTTTGGACTTGTACTGATTTTCATATGACTTCTCTAAACAGGTTATGCTCTCAGAGCTGAGATGAGTGGTTGTGAAGTAGCTCCTTTGCAGTTATTTAAGGTTCATATTTTACAAAAATTGTACAAAGGGTTTATCTGTTTTACTCTGACACGAAAGTCCACACTCCTTAATTTTGGCTGTTTAAATGGCCAGTTTGTTGGAATCTCCCACCCACCTGGTGCTCCTGCAGTCTGTTTCACAGGTGTAGTACCTTCAGCCCTTTCCCCTCCACTACTTGTCCATGCTGCAAAGGGTCAACAGGGACTAAAGACAGAGAGATTAGAGGTGGTGCAGGCTGATGCCTAAGATCTCATGGCTTGCTAAGCTTACTTTTACTGCATCATAACTATTTTGCTGAGCATATTGTTTATGTTCTCTATAGACCGTAAAACTTACGAGATAGGTTGTGTGAACAACTTTGTGCAGTTCCCTTGGTTGAAGTTGTTTCTACTCTCAGTTCTCTTGAAATCCTCTTTTTTTTTTTTTATTTTTTTAATTTTTTTTATTTTGTGTCCAGCTGGCTTTGTGAAAGCTGTAAGATACTGTGGCTTCTTTTGGAGATAAACTTGTCAAGCTTTCTTCCTCTCCTTCCCCAGCTCCTTAAATCAGTCTTCCAGCAGATTAGTTTGGAGGAATCCTTAACCTGGCTGAGTGTAGCATTTAGCATTAAAAACAATGATATGTTTCCTATATTGAGAGAGCTTTGATCTTTCTCGTGACATGAGGTTTGCCCGAAGTAGTATTCCAATGGTGAACTTTATGGTTTTGCTTTTTTGCTTTATCATAGAGGAAACAAAGTTTATTCTGGATCTATGGAAGATGCCGGTTAAACAGAATCATTTCATGTTTGAATGCAAAGTTAAATCAAGAAAATGTAAATACTGTCTTAACCTCCAGATTTGAATCGTCAGGTTGGACTTTGTTTTAAACTTAGTTTAATGGGAGAAGAAGAAAAATTCTGCCTTAGTCTGTCAGGCAGCCCTGTGCTTGAAGGTGTAAAATTTGAATTCAGTAGCTACAATCATATTCCTAAATATTTTTAATGATTGACTGGAGAGAGAGGAAGTCTTTTTGCAGATTTACTGTGTGACGTAGATTTAATCTCCAACATTTCAGTTGTATTTCTTATGACTAAAATACTGTTTCTGGAAGTAGAATGATACTTTAGAGATCAAATTGAGGAAATAAAAGGATCTTTGTGGGTTTGTTTTTTTTTTTTCCTCCTGTATTTGTTTTGTTAAGTGTTTTGAGGATGGTGGATATAATAATATGGAACGAAGCATATAGTTTCTGAAAGCTTTTTTATTTCCTCTTTCTATTTGCTTTTAAATGTTAACTGGATCATGGCTATTTTATGGTAAACACTTGGCCAATATCTGCTATTATCATATTGTCCATGTTTCCCTCTATTTGAAGGCTATTGCTGATTTCTTTTTTTTTTCCCTACATTTACATTTTTTCTCGATTTTTTTTCAAACTTACATGTTATCTTACATGAAGTTTCGGCAACAAGAATGTGAAAGAAATCCTAGTGCCAAGCCCTGCTCTGCTGTGGAGCTGTACATAGTATATTGTACTTGAGAAATTCTGGTCCATGCTTTTGGTAAGTTGTACCCTGAGGGACGGATGTCTTCTGTTTATGGGCTTTTATTTCAGCTTTCAGTCACGTGTCTCCACATCACTGACTTGTGATCCATTTTGAGACTGACGTAAGAGGGGCCTAAGTTGCTGATGTTAACTTTAGGTGGCTAAATGTGATGAGAGGGAGAAGTACTGCACTTTCCTGGTCTTGTGCTTCACTTTCTTTTATTAGCTACTGAATGAATTTCTGAGTGTTTTGAACATGAAGTGAGTGTACCAAGGGGTTGCTGTCTGAAATTCAGTTTAGAGAAAGACTGAAATAGTGTTATGAGCTTGGTGAAGGCAAGTTAATGAGTATGCAAAAGTAGGGGTTTTTTTTTAAGTGTTTGACAAAATCTTGTGGCTTCTGGTATGCATCCTCAACCTGTTGGGTTTCTCTGCCGGTTCTTGATGTCCAGATAGCAGCCATGCCCAGGAACTTTTCTTTGCGTCTTAGGAGAAGATGCGTATTATCTTTCTTGAATAGTTCTCTGTTATGGCTGCAAGTATAAAACTCTTTGCAACTCTATACCTGTACACCAGTTTTCGTTGTTTACCATTACTGTTGATGTTGCTCGTTTGAAGTCCCAGTGAACTTTTGCCCTGCCTGATTTAATTGAAGATAGGCATTCATTTGGTTTTCTTTATGCGACTACCTGACCGGAAATGCTAGAGCTGTAGAGTTGTCCCTAATGACATTGTGGGGCATTTTTGATAACAGCTTTTCTGTTACAGGACTTCCATTCCTTTTTGCTACACTTAATCACAGACTGACTGAGGCTGCCAGGGACCTCTGGAGGTCATCTTGTCTCCCCCTGCTCAAGCAGGACCACCTACAGCAGGTTGCCTAGGACAGTGTCTGGACATCTTTTGAATATCTCCAAGGATGGAGACCCTACTACCTCACTGGGAAGCCTGTGCCAGTGCTCGGTCACGCTCATGGTAAAAAAAAAAAAAATTCTGATGCTCAGATGCAGCCTCCTGTTTTTCGAACTGTGACCATTGCCTCTCATTCTGTCACTGCACACCACTGAAAGGAGCCTGAGCTATGTCTGTGCACTTTCCCTTCAGCTATTGATGAGGTGCACACTCCCCACCCCCAAAGCTTACTTCTCTAGTTTAAACTACTTGACATAGTCAAATTTGTAGTCCTTTGAGGCAAACTCAAGACCATACGTTCTTACGTGTGTTTGAGAAGGAGATGGGTTAAGGATTGAATGTAGTAGGGGTGATGGTAACAGTAATTCATGACTTTTGATAGGTAGAGAAGTGGGTGGTTTGGGATACGTGTTTAGATACAGTGCTGTGAAAATGCAGCAAGATGCATATTTCAAATCCAAATAATTTCTGTGCTTGCAAACAAGGAGTAATTGGCTGTCTCAACTCTAGCTGAACTGAAGACTGTAATTCAGCAGTTCTGTGAGAGAAGAAAGAGGTCAAACATTTTATTGTCTGATAGTGATAAAATTTCCCAGGTGTGTGTTCTGCCTAGGAATCGTGTGGATTGTAAATGATGGTTTAAAGTACATACAGCGTTTAGAAGAAGTTAGGCTGAGTTCTTATTGTACTTCTGCATACTGAGCAGTTCGTTTTATGAAGCTATGTGCATCAAACTTATTTTTAAAAGTACTTTTTAATGAGTAAAGTCAAAACTTTGTGGAATTGTGCTACTTCTACTAGAGTAATTTACTTTCAGTAAAATAGAAGTGAACTGGATCAGCCTGTTTTTCCTATTCTTGCAAATAAACCTTCTTCCCCCACATGCCCAGGACCCTTACAACTGTAGACAAAAGTTAAGTCAGATGGTTCAAATTACTTCATGGTTAGGGGTATTGAATCTGAGAAGTGCTTTTAGTACAATCCCCTGAAATGAAGCATCAGATTTAGTTTTTGCTGGGAAACCTACCTCAAATATTTATATGACTTATCTCCCTTGCTGATTCTGTTGATTGCTAGGGAGTGCTTTTGAGTACTTCAGTCACGGGAGAGAGGGAAGTGAAAATGTGTAACTTTGTATTCCTTCTCAGTAAAAAAATCCATTAAAATAAGTGATCAACAGAAGGTGTCCTGAGCGTTTCACCTAGTTGTGAAATGGCCTACCTATTATAAAATATGATAGGCGAGAAACCTCAGAAACATCCCTTTTCAGTTGGTTTTAATATCTAGGCAAAAATTAAGCACGAAAATGTATTGAATGACACGTCTTGCCTTGCAGACCAGAACAAGCAGGTTTTGAACATTGAGTCAGATTGTGGTAACTAAAACATTTTCCATCTAGCTAAAAACGAGTAGCTCTTTGAGATTGGAGCTGAATGTAGGAGAGAACAAATGAGAGTTTAGCAACTGGAGTTGGCATTGTTTTCCTCACTAGGGCTTTGTTAAGGAGTGGTGGGTGGCCAGGAACTGGTTTTATGGTTGTAGGTCCCCTTTATTAACAGACCCTGATAGAAAAGCTGACATGCAACTCTTCCTCTACTTCCGACTGGGAGAAAAGTTACCATTGTTTGTTAACATGTTCTTTGCATTCTCTCCTTGACTCAACAGACAGGTCTTAATGCAGCATGTAGAGGGAGAAGGGCAGAATGAGTTGCTTGTTGAGCAGCAGAGGAGGATGTGACTTGGGGATAGTTACAAGACAGGTTTGGGGTGGAGAAGAAAGCAAGGAAGAGTTTGATATTCTTCTTAATCACTGATATGATGGATTACTACTTTGATTTGTTTGTTCAAATTATCCGAAGTCTGGCTCATAGCATCAAACATCAAGTCGTTAATGTTGGGGAACCTTAAGTGTATCTTTAGAAATAAACAAACAAAATTCCTGCTTTGATGCACTGCACTGAAACTGAGTAATGAAGTAAAGCTGGGAACGATGGGCCCTGGTGGAATACTGGGGGAGGAAGGAGTCTCTGTTCTCCACATCCCTTTTGACTATTAAATCTGTGTGGTGAATTATTTGACACTGACTGTATTTCAGTCTTTTGAACTGGTGTTGCTCTGTTAGTGTGTAGTGGCTGGGGCTTCAGTAATGCAAACTGGAAAGCTGCGAGGTAGTTTTGCATTCTATTTTTCCTATGTTTTTGTTCTGCATTTATAGGTACGTGTAGTGCAACATTGACAACTTGTCTTTTTCCCCAGAAGTTTACATATGAACAGGCATACTGTGAAATACTGTGAAAGTTTTTTTGTGATAGTGACTTTGTTCTTTTTTAAGGGAGAAATATTGAAGGAGAAGGGGATAAGCTCTCTTATGGCACTGATGGGGAAAGTTAGCTCTGTTTAGAGATTCGCTTCGTCCTTTTATTGAATAAAATTAGACTATTACCACGTTTTACATTTCCTGAAAAATCTCAGCTTTAGACATTTCAATTTCTCTGCCAGTTGAAGTGTCCTCACATAAGTATAGCTCAAACTGTGCTAAACTTTACTAAAATGTACTCTACTTATTATAGTTAAAGTCTAAAAACATTCAGCTGAAGACAACATGTAAGAGACTGAAAATAAAGCTTTACACTAGGTTGGTTTATCCAAATATATGTTTGGGTGATATATTATAGTAGTATAATATTTATAACTGACTAGAGAGATGTGGAGCTCTGCTTTCTCGAAATCTTGAAGACCAGGTTGGGAGAAGTAGTATGCTTAGCTCTTCCAGGACTTGTTGTGAATTGACCTTCCAAGCAGTTCAGCTTCTGGGTCATATGAAAGCTTGTTGAAATACTGGCCTACAGTGTTTAGCCTCCACCCCTCTTTTTCAGAAATTGTTAGTATTTTTAAAATTGTACAAATTTGTACTTAAAAAAAAAAGAGAAAGTGGAAAGATGCCCTCAATTTACTTTTCCAAAAACTGTATAAAATTAAGATTTTTATTAAGCACCAGACCTGATTAAAAAAAAAAAAAGTTCCCTAAAAGGTTATCTTAAGGAAGATGCTTTGAATATTTTTCTATTGTTTTAAAATCCAAAACATCACAGCTCCAAGAGTCTCAAGGTTAACCAAAACATTATCATGTTTCTGGAACTTAGACTTTCTTTTACAGCAATTGGATATCTAACTAAAGCTCTGGAAGAGTTCAGCCAAAGAAATACTTGTTTACAGCTTGAGAATTTTAGATTTATATCAGTGTACTTCTAACTCTTAAACAACAACTTGCATTTCAGTCATGTTAAAATCTCTGTTGATAAGTGAGCTCCAGATAAAGATTTATTTATTTTTAGTTACATGTGAAGTAAAATTACAGCCTTTTGTGTATTCACGTTAGAGTGTAAGTTTGACTTCTTTTAAACTTAATAGGTTTAATTCTAGTTTTTCTTCTCACTTAATGTCATTGCATTCCTTCAACTCTTTGTTTTATTCCTTTTTTTAAAAAAAAAAAATTGATAGGAATTGTGGTAATTCAGTTGAACAAAGGTTCCTGTTCTCAAATGTGCTGCCAGATTAGAATATGTGTTAAAGTCTAACTGATCATTTCTGATACAGAAAGTGTTACTCTTCTTGCTTTGTGTTCTGGGAATTTTCTGGGTGTTATTCATTGTGTATGTAACATCTGAGAACTTAGATGTGGTTCTAAGGGAAGTTATGTCTCTGACTTTGTGAATGAGATAATCTGTTTAAACATGCTTTTTCCTTCCCTTTCTTTATTCTCTGGCAAAAAAAAAAAATCTGAAAAGAACACAAAATGTTTTGCTTGGATGTATTTGTAACTCTTCAAGTGGACTTTCATTAATAAGTGGAAGTAAAAATTCTGCTTCTTGAAGTTGCTGTTCTCAGCAGTCATATATATACTCAGCAACGTTTAAATGCAGTATGTTGAGAGCTGGTTTATCCCATTCTATCCGTCTGCATTTGATTCTCCAAAGAAATTCCTGTAATGTAGTTGTGATCTCACAGTAACTTCTGTGATGACAAATCTCAAAAACTCAGACTTCATGGCAAGGTTCTTTTGGGATATCAAAACTAAGGTCATGCTAACACATTCTGCCTTAGAGTTTTAGAGCACAGCAATGGGGTTGGTAAGTATGGTTTTTCAAATTTTAGACATTAGAAAATGGGGGCCTCAAAAGGACAGTACTTACTTAGATGAGACTTGTACACTTTCATAGAAACACCCAAAAGCCTGGCAGAACTGCAATTTTCAGTGTCTTGGAGGTGAAACAGTGAGCAACGTTTTAGCAGTTTACTTTTGCTGATTACAGCTTTGGGTAAATGCTGCCCTCTTAACTGTATATGTGTCGTGGACTTTGTGCTTTTATCAGAGGAGGCATGTAGAATGGCAGTTGCATTTTCCTTTTTTATGATTTTATTTTCACTTTATTCTAGTGAATCAGATGGTTCTTAGTAGTTTTTAAAAAGCCAAGTTTTAGGCAGTGTACTAATTGAACTTGAAAAACAGTCTTTGTGTGTTAAATTGAAAACACATTTAAAACATTATACTGTTCTGCATTTTAAACTTGCCTGCTGTTGGTTTCTCAATTTATTTACAGTGTCATCTTGACTTTTACAGCAAGTGTGCTTAATAGTCTCCTGTTGTGCTAGAATTTTTACATAACATGTTATAAATGACTGGAAATTATTATTGTGATTAAAAAGCTGTAGCTTAAGTTTGTAAAGCAATTTTAAAAACTTGTAATATTTTTATCTTGGTTATCCCTTGCTCATGCTTTACTTGACTTCTGTATACATGCAACTTTTTGGTTTCCTTGGAGAAAATTGATATTTACAACACATCTGCTGAAATGGTTTTAAAAATCGTCAGTGCCAAACAATTTGTTCAGTGAAGTTTTTATAGGTACAGTATGATCTCTAAAGCTGATACCTGTAATATTTTAATGCTGTTGTTAGGGTAAAACACTGCAGTTAGCAAAATGTGTATTCCACGTGCACTCTCAGAATTCACAGGTGTACTAGGTTTGAGGTGCTGCAATTAATATAAATCAGCTAGCTGTTTCAGAAACTAAGATGTCAAGGGTATAAGAGCCTTTTTTTTTTTTTTTTTTAAAGAGAGTAACTTCAGCTTGGTACAGAGTGCTTGGTGTTCGAGACTAATGTAAAATAGACAAGTGACTAATATCTTCTTGGGATGTTTTAGAAGCAGATTTTCTGCTTAGGCATTTTAGTATTGCCTTTTGCAGTATATAAACCCGGCATACTTCTGTGGAATAACGAGCTGTTAGGTTAGCTCAACATGGTAAGGAATAACTAGGTAGAATGCAAAAATATGTTTAAAAGAGAATGTGAGCTTTAAGAAAATAAGTGAACAAATTTTTGTGAAAAGGAATTTTGTAATGGTCTATCAAAAGGAAGGAAGATTTGAAGAAAAACTTTACGTGCTCATTCAGATTTTGTGAACTTCAAAAAAAAAAAGCATACAATCATAGAATGGTTTGGATTGAAAGGGACCTTTAAAGGTTATCTGGCCCACCCACCCAGTGATGAGCAGGGCCATCTTCACCCAGGTGAGGTAGCTGCAGGCCTCATCCAAGGTGGCCTTGAATGTTTGCAGGGGTGGGGCATGGAGCACCTTTGTGGGCAACCTGTTGCAGTGTTTCACCAGGCTGCTGGTACAAAATTACTTCTCTGTATCTGGTGTGAATGTACTTTCTTTTTGTTTAAAACGGTTACCTGTTGTCCTGTCGGTGCAAGCCCTATGAGAAAGTCTGTCCCTGTCTTTCTTGTAGGCCCTCTTTCTGTAGGGAAAGGGCACCAGAAGGTCTCCGTGGATCCTTCTCTTCTCCAGGCTGAATAAGCCCAACTCTCTCAGCCTTTCTTTAGAGGAGGGGCATTCTATTTCTCTGCTGGGGTGTGTGGCTCCAAGAGGTCTTTCTTGTGTTGGGGACTCCAGAGCTAGATGCAGTACTCCGGTGGGGTCTCATGAGGGCGAAGTAGAGGAGGAGAATCCCCTTCATCGACCTGCTGGCCACACTTCTTTTGATGCAGCCCAGGATGCTGTTGGCTTTCTGGGCTGCAAGTGCACGTGGCCTGCTCATGTCCAGCTTTTCATCCACCAGTACCCCCAAGTCCTTCTCAGCAGGGCTGTTGTCAATCCCTTTATGCTCCAGCCTGCACTGAAACCAGGGGTTGCCCTGACCCATGTACAGGACTTTGGACTTGGCCTTGTTGAACCTCATGATGTCCACATGGGCCCACTTCTCAAGCTTGTCCTGGTCTCTCTGGATGGCATCCCGTGCCTCAGGCATGTCAGCTGTGCTTGGTGTTGCTCAGCTTGGTGCCATCTGCAAACTTGCCAACGGTGTACTCTATCCCACTGTTTGTGTCATTGAAGAAGGTATTGAATGTCTCCAGTACGTACCCTTGAGGGACACCTCTTGTCACTGATCTCCATCTGGACATTGAGCCGTTGGCCACTACTCTCTGATTGTGACCATCCAACTAATTCCTCATCCATCGAACAGTGCATCCATCAAACCCATATCTCTAATATTTAGAGAGAAGGATGTTGTTGGGGTCCAGGTCAGAGGCCTGTACAGAAGTCCAAATAGACTATGTCTGTAGCTCTTCCCTTGCCTACTGTCCTGGTTTCAGCAGGAATGGGGTTGATTTTCTTCTCAGTAGCCAGTGTGTTTTGGATTTTGTGTGTGAAGAATGTTGATAAACACTGAGTTGTTGTTAACGAGACCAAGGGCACTGTCCGGCTTTCCCAGTCTCACTAATGTGCGGGTGCAGGAAGCTGGGAGAAAGACAGACAGAATAATTGACCCAAACTGGCCAAAGAGAGTATTCCATGCCATAAACATCATGCTCAGTATATAAGTGGGGGTTGGCCAGGGTGGGTATCTGCCTTTCTGGCATCCATCCCTCTCTCGTTTGCTGGCATCGTTCCCTCTACCTTGCCAGCTCCCTTTTTGCTCCCTTGCTTGGTTTTGTTTCCGTGATCGCTGCTCGGGATGGGCTGTATTGGTCATTGGGACATTGGGTGGTGAGAAATTGTGCATCGTTCCTTTTGTATATTTTAATATCCTTATATTCTGTTGTTGTTGTAGCTTTCCTTTGCTGTTTTAGTAAACTGTCTTCATCTCAACCCACAAATTTTCCTTTCTTCCCAATTCTGTCCCCGATCCTGAGGGGGAGGGTGAGCAAGAAACTGTGTGGTAACTCAGGCTAAACCATCACACTACTGAAGGAGTCACTCCGTCACAGAAGGCCACTAGGTTGGTCTGGCAGGTCTTGCCCTTGGTGAAGCCATGGTGGCTATCTCGAATCAGCTTCATGTCCTCCACGTGGCTTAGCATGGTTTCTAGGAGGATCTGTTCCGTGATCTTCCCAGGCAGAGAGGTGAAGCATTTTTAAAAATGCGTGCAATGTTTCCCTTTTTCTGGACACCTGGAACTTCAGCTGCCTGCCACGACTTCTCAAATATAATGAGTGTGACTTGGCAAACTTCATCAGGCAGTTCACTCAGAACTCTGGGATCCATCTTGTCAGGTCCTGTAGACTTCTGTATGTTCAGGTTGTTCCTAAGGTGATCACAAACCCGATCTTTCCTTAATGATTCTTTACGCTTTTCTTCAATTTTATATAAGCTTATCTGGCTTGGAAAGAAATGGTGGAGGAGAGTGACAGCCTCCTAACAGAGACAGAAGGTGTGGCAGTCAAGTAACATTTCAATCAGTCTGGACTTGTAGAACATGGTAAAGATGGGGGCTTGGAACAGTGTCTGTGGGTCTTAGAAGCCTATGGGTGATTCACCCCCCCATTTATGCTGGACGGAAAATAAATATTGAATTAAATGCAGTAAAACTTTGGGGAATTTGACATCATATATGAATAGCTGTCTCTGGTATCTTCTTTAAAAAGGTTAAGAAACTTAACTAAGAAGTGGGAGATTAAATTAATTTTGCTTTTTAAATATTAAACACATGAGAACAGTCTGGATTACTTTATTCCTGCTTTTAGATTTCATTTCTGTGTGGAGGGCTCTTTATTTACTTGCTCCTTTCTAGCATGTTACGTGTTTGAAGTTGTAAAGTTTGTTAATAGTTCATCTCTTTGGATAGTTTGGTATCATTTTGGTGTAGATCAGATAGACCTAACCTCACATAAACTTCTAGAATGACAGAACAAGAGTGAGTGAATTTACATGTGACACCAACTTAAGAAGTTGTGATCATGAGGAAAATGGTACTCAAAATCAAGTGGGAAGGCTTGGGGTAAAACCAAGTTTTCTGACACAAGCAGGTCAAGATGAGGATTAGCATCAAAGGAATCTAATAAAACCCACTTTGAAGCTAGACAAAATGCTGACAATGGTTGTGACTGTAGAAGGAGTAATTCAGAGGTGTCAGAGGGGTAAAAATGATCTCTTATGGCTTTCAGTTCTTGATGCTGTTTCTGTGGCTGCTTGTCTCTGAGCACCTGACAATAAGTTTGATAAAGGACTCAGCTTCTCATAATGTTTCATTTTGGAAAGCTAAACTGACCCAAATAGGTGTGAGTTTTCATCAAAATTTTATGCACAGTAAAAGCATAAGATTGTGAAGGAAGGAAACCTTTAATACTGCCTTACAAACTATTGCTTCTTTTCCTCCTTCTGTAACTTTAATATTCAGTCATCTATGTCATGGTGAAAAAAAATTGAGGTGTTTTTTTTTTTTTTTTGGTGAATTCTCCTCCAGATTTTCTAAGATAAATCTTGAGAAATAGCATAATCTGGGGGAAAATTATAGAAAGATGTTCTAGAGTATTTAACTTTATTTAAAAGAGGTTTTTTTTCAGCAAGACTCCTGTTTTTTTATGTTTTTCTGAATATCTAAGCATATCACAAGCAGTGGTCTCTACTGGTTGTCTTCCCTCAGTTTCTAGTTCAAGGAGCAGGGCTCTGTACAGATGCAGGAATGATACCCAAGCTCTTTGGTGTTGCTTCCAAAACTCTGAAGGTAAAATAAAAAATCTGATATAATGAGGTTTTCTGGACATTTTTTAGATATAGCTTTACTGATTACTTAGTGCATTTGCTTTTATATCACTTGTGGCTTGTAATTTAACTGTTACTTTTTGTTGTGAGTGTTGTAATGTAATCTGATGAGTGTCGCAAGTCTGAATTAATCCTCCCCTGGGAAACTTTTTTAATGGTTGTCAGTTCTAGTGTGAATTAATGAGGTGCCCTCTTTTTTTTGATGCAATTGAGTGTATTTCCGCCAGTGTGAGAACGTCACGAATGTGTCGGCTCTGGCTCGACTATTTTTAGTCCAATTGCTTGTATCTGTTTCTATTCAAAGAATTCCTTTGGAAGCCATTCCAGGAGACCTCATTTGATCGACGTGGGAGGGAGCCAGAGGGGGCAGGGAGAGCACGAGCCCTGAGTGTGTTCATGGTCTGGTAGGGAGATGTCCGATGTCTAGTGCGGCTTCACATCTGCCACCTTGTTTACAAGAACTCTGCTCGAAGTGAATTCCTACGTCTTGGCTGTGTGGCTCCCAGCTTGTGTTAGCTATTTCTTTCTGTCATTTGGAGTACCTGGGTTTCAACTTGAATCTTCTTCTCTGTAAACAGCAATTAATTTTAGGGGCTGTTTAGATATGGGGTGTAAGAGCGAACAGCTGAAATATGCATTTCTGCAGTTTAATAGCCGAAGCTGACAGTTCCCCGTACTTTTTTTTTTTTCCCCTGCTCTTGCTACAGTTCAGCATCTTTTTTTTGTTTTGGTACCAGTTTAATCTGGATTAGCTTTCCTAATAAGTTTTTTTTTTAAAGTTTTTTTTTTGTTATGTAACAGCTTTATTTTTTTTTTCTTGGGCAGGGTGTTACGTGAATTACTCATCTTGTAGGTACAGTAGCTGTTGATTGTAATGGTAAGATTCTTAGGGGGTTGATCCACTGTTTTTTTTAACTGTTGTGTCTTATGGTTGTGACTTGTATGTACAGACATGGCCCAAACTTAAATTGTTTTGAAAGTATCCTGCTGATACTGTCACTAGAGGTGTGAGGAATAGTGATTTTGATCGCAAGTTGATCACAGTTAATACAGGAAGGTCGTAAGTCCTGTGCAGCTTTAGTGGTGTACTTCAGTCTTACCTGAGATGCTTTTTTTTTATTTTTTTCTTCCCTCCCTCCTTGTAATATTGGTAGCTTAAGCAGAATGTGACCTGAGATCATATGTCCTTCCATGTATTCTTTGAAGAGAACATCTATAACTTGTTCAGTTCGTAGTCTGCAGCTATTTCCTCACCTACGTATTTGTGTGTGTGTTTGCATGCCCTGAGCTCACCCAGGCTTCTAGATGACCTTCAAGTTCATAGAGGGATAGACTGGAAAGCTACGCAAATCATTGCAGTCTGCAAAGGCTTTGCCTTGTGATTTTTCTGGTGGAGGGAGCCATCTGAAGAACTTCTAAGCCTGTCCTGTCCTGTCTTCCTGGATGAGTCTGCCTGTATTTCCTCCTTTTTCTCTCAGAGGAACTGCAGTGAGTTTTAATGAGCTGGCAGAGAGAGCAAGCCTTCTCAAGATGGGGCTTCTCATAGGGAAAAGGTGGATGTTTAAGTGTATTTTTCCTTTGAAAGTGAAATTCAAAGATGACCAGCAAAAACATTGAATATTTAGTTGTGTATCCAAAATTGTTAAAGATTGCTTTTGCTGGCTAAATTGCTTTAGGGTAATTTGAGTCTCTAATGCCTGAAACTGAATGTAGACAGATACTTCTGTGGCTGGAGAGGAGGACTGTATTGTCCATCATAAGCAGTGTTAGTCAGGCTATCCAAATGTTGGTTGATTATAGCCTTGTCTTGTTTGGATAGAAGCACCTCCGAATTTTTATAAGTGTATTCTTCACTGCAAGTTACTGAATGCTAACAGGTATCGAAGAGCCTGGTCATTAAGGAGTGTTCCTCAGAAAAGGTGATACAAGTTTCTATTTTCCCACTTGTGATCAAAAGATTATGTATGCTGCCATACATTGATATACATTCAAGGTCACTCTGCTGGCAGAGACTGTTCCTGGGAGTGTTTTACTTTTAAAATGCTTACATAGCTCTTTATATTTTTTTTTGTTTGTTTTTGTTGTGTGCAGAGGACCAAATCTTGCTATACTGGATCCCAGGAAGACAAAACGTGAAACCTCACATTTTACCTATGTTATAATGATGCATGGCTGCTGAAATGCAAGTTCCCCCTTTCCTCATGAACTTGATCCCTATCCCTCGTGTCAGATTCAGCAGTTGTATAGCCACATAGTTTTCCACTCGATAAGCTTATTCAACTGGCTCATTGTTTTGTTTTAGAGGGTTTAATTTACTCTTGGGTCAGCTCACTGAACTGACTCCCTCTGCAGCTGCAGGATTGTTAGTCTGATTGAAGGGAAGTAGCAGTGTTATGTGGTTAAGGAGCAGGGGAGCAGGAATATTATTTCTGGTGACGGTTCATGGTTGTGTGGTATTAGATGTGAGCTCAAACTTGATTTTAATGGAATCAACTGTTTGAATTCTACCTGCACTATGGATTGAACTTTAAATGACTATGCAACCAGGTCCCAAATGGGAACTAAAACTCCAGTAAGAAGTTTTTGTCCCGAACTCTGTTCAGCTATCCTCAACTTGTGTGTGACTTCAGCAAAGGCTTTGTTAGTTCTGGCTGCAGAGGGTAATGATTTTCCCTGAAAAACCTGCTAGTTCAGTGGTTCTTTCGGTGTTTTTTTTTTTTTTTTTGTCAGCCACAATAAACCTTTACTTTTGTGAAGTACTAGTTAATGTTTTTTACAAGCCTCCTAGTTAGTGCAGTGTATAATTCCATCTAAGTATTTATTGCAGAGGGTGACTAGGCTGTAGTTCTGCTAGCTGCTGCTTTGTTGGAAGTTGCAGACACTGTAGTACCCTTTCACTGGATGCTACTCAGGAAACCTGAGGAGGGAAAACACTGAGAGTGTTACCTTTTCTGTTTTTCTTTGTTGATTGCTGCATTTTTTTGAGGGGGACAAACCCAGGGAAACACCTATGAAGAGAAGATTTGTAATAGTGATGGTTCTTCACCACTGAATATAGCAGTGATGGAGTAAGCAGCGAGTATACTCTTTATTGACTTAGCTAGTATTTTATCTCCTTCGGCTAGAAAATAAGAGAGTAGAGCACTTGAAAATGGAGGTGTTCCTTTCCTCATGTAGCAAGAGGAAACAGTGTGTGCGTGGCTGTGCAAGTACCAGGAACCACCTCTGAGCTACTGTGGTCTCTATATGCTTCCTAACCTGATATTGACAGTTCAGGACAGCATAGGATGTGGTCAGGGATGGGAATACATTCTCTCTTTTTCTTTGGTGGCTTTTAGAGAGAGCTCGCCTAAGAAAAGCCTTTTCTGTGACAAAGGGCAAGAAATGGAAGTCCTTCCGTCAAAGCATGTATTTAATTTTTCCTTCAGGTCTTAAACTATCAGGACAGGACAGAGCTTTCCTTAAAATATTCCTCAGCAGAAGGAACTTCAAAATGTTGCTTGCTTCAAAATGCTGTTGCCTCTTCCTCACAGGATCCCCATGATCACTGCTTCTCAAAGAAAGTGCCTGTGTTCTGTGTATTATATTTCTATGTGGACCACTGAAGTGTGGTGGGGTTTTTTTGTTTGGTTTTTTTTGTGTGTTTTGTAATTTTTTTTTTTGTTTGTTTGTTTAGTTCATGGCAACAACTGTGGTCTGGTCTGCATTATGGTCTAGTAAGATAATTTAATTCTGATAGCCATGAGCAGCACTTAGATAATAACATGCAGTTAGTCTGAGTCTCTGTTACTTAAAGTTTCATTACAATCAATGATAATTGCTTGTAACTAGTACGTTTTGCAAGTCCTTGCAAATGTGGGGCTTATAATCAGTTAGGACAGGGAGCAAGACTTTATTCTTTTCATATGTTGAAGTCCAGCTGGTTGCTATCTAAAATGGTGGTGTTACTGCAGAAAGTCAGCAAAAGATGTGAATAGTGACTTTGTAGGTATTGATGTCTGAAACATCAGGTCCAGTCCTCTGAATCTTCTAGGACATTCACTGCCTTTTGATTGTCCAGAGTCACTCGGGAATGTTGTCTTGTGACAGCAGCAGAGCTGGGTGGATCTTACTAGCCTGGTTTTTAGCAGTCTGAAGGTTGCCTTAGTTGTGTGAAAGATCAAGCCCAAGATGGAAGTTGGTTAGGCTTCTCTAATTTTAGTGCCATTGTTTTACCTTTTTTTTTAATACCAGTGAAAGTTGAATTGGGGGAAATGTAGATTCCTCCTTCAGAAATTTCTGTATGAATAAGGGCACTTGCTGCCTCTGGAGTTTGAATATTTATAAAGAAGTGCTTGCTTATTTGGTGTTATTGGCAGATTTTGATTAAAGCTAGGATAATCACCAGTATATGCTGAAATGTACAACTGACATTGGGATAATAGCAAAGATAGTGTAAGATTACAATATTTTTTTTAATGATAATGTTAATGATATTATTTAACTTTCATAGTTGAAACCTGTTCTTCTAGTGGAAAGCATGCACTGTTCAGTCTCCCTTTATTGTGATTTAATCCCTGTTGGCAACTAAGTACCACACAACCATTTGCTTACCCTCCCCCTCCCTGGCAGGAATGGAAGAGAGAATTAGAAAGAAAGGAAATCTCATGGGTTGAGATAAAAACAGTTTACTAAGACAGCAAAGGAAGAGGTAATACTACTGATAGTATATATATTAAAAATTATAATGATATTAATATCAGTAATCATGGGATACACAAAACAAACAATACACAATTTTTCATCACTTAATGACCTGATGACCAACATGATCCATCCTGAGCGGCTATCGTGGAATGGAACAGAGAGTGATCTCGGAACGATCCCAAGAGTGGGGTGGGGGGTGGGAAAGAGAGATCTGCCCACCAGCCAGTCACCACTTAAACACTGAGCATACCATCTTTGGTATGGAATACTTTCTTTGGCCAGTTTGGGTCAACTGTACGGGCTATACCTCTCCCAGCTTCCTGCACCTGCATGTTAACAAAACCTAGGAAGCTGAAAAAAAGTCTTGGTCTCTTAGCAACAACTCATAACATCAGTGTATTATCAACAGTCTTCATATACCAAATCCCATACTAAATCCAAATCACAGCAGCGACTGGGAAGAAAATTAGCTCCAACCCAGCCGAAACCAGAACACCCTTCCACATCATGCTTTTGAAGGGGACTCTGGATATTTGTTCAGCTTTTGCCTAATTCCAGTCTTTTGAAGATGAGCTCTTCTTTCCCTTCCAAAATGATACTGTCTTTTCTTTTGTTTGTAAGACATATTTGTATATTTCTTTGTCTTCCTTTTGTGTAACGTTTGCTTAGGAGTACCAGTCCCTTGAAATTAACTTTTTTTTTTTTTTTTGTTATAATGAGAAGTTATTGATTTCAGTAGATTGGGATGTGTTCTTAGCTAATTATAGATTGACTTGGCAGAATAATAATTTCAACTACCAGCTCAGTGGGTGGAGTATTGAAAGGTGGGTAAGAGTATTCACTTGTTTATTCAGTATGCTTTACTAACACGACTGGAAGCATATGTGTTAGTCGATGCGTTTGTGCTGGTACTCTTGCCACTCCCAGGAGTCCTTGTTTCTTGGTAGCACATGAGAGCAAACAAACAGTACAATTTCTCTATTCTGTGTTGGCCTGTGAGTGATGCAGGTCTAGTTCTGGCCATCAGTATTCTTCCTATTTACTGTAGAAGATGGTAAGATGAGATATGAATCCTCCCAGGGTCCATAAGCTCAGGTTCAGTGTTGTTGATTTGGGGCAGTACAGACACCGAGTAATCAGTGCTGCTCCTGAGGAACTTCTGACTCTTGCAAACTCTTTTCTGCTTTCAAGCAGTGATAAAGGTGGTGAGATTCTTCACACAACAGCACTTGAGGGAAATGCATTGCATTGGTGCTTTGCAGACGTAATTTTGTCCTTGTGTTCATGTTATACCACTGCCATAGCAGTAAAATCTAGACTCAGTGTACACATACAGTGGTCATGCCATCATGAAGCTATGTCCTGCAGCCTTTTCCCATCCCTGTCATTGTGAGAAATCTTTGACTGAGTAGCTTTGAGATTAGAGTATAAAAAAGCAATCACACTTTCAAGGTGTTCAGAGATTTCTGTGCAGTGTTCTTGATCACAGCGTCTTGTCCAGAGAGTCAAGAAAATAACTTTTTTGAGACTGCTTCAGGAAAAGAATTGAAACTGTGAATGCTTTGTTCAGCTGATGGAAGTGAATATTTAATTTCAGAAGGATTCTTGAAAGTCAGATGATATTGCACTGCATGGTCTGTCCCTGGAAGTTCAGCAACAGATTTACTGTGTCTTGTAGGGCTTGCCACCCTGTCAAGTCAATTTGTATTCTGTGTATCTCTAGCTTTTCTGACATCTTGAGTCTAAAAGGACTAGATTTCTTGCCAAAGGAAAGTTGAACAGGAGATCAAAGGAAGCATTATAATAACTTTAAAAACCTACTTTTTGTGTTAATACACAAAAAGTAGGTTTTTAAAGGTGTTGAGACTCTTTGCCTTTTTCTCTCCCTTCTAAAATTCAGAGCAAAAACCCAACTAAATGTGTTGAACAAGACTTATGGTGTGGAGACTTTGGGAGGGAGTGGGATTTGGTCTCTTTGGGAAAGCTGGGCAGTGAGAGACCATACTTAGGTACCACTTTTGGAAACTAGAATGATTGTTGCTATTTGATCACCAGTCTCGTGATGGTTTATTATGGAATACTGTATGTGCTGATGTAGTGTAGGTCCTTGGGCTAAACTTGCTGTACAGACAGAAACACTAAAACAAGCAAAACATTGAGATATGGGATGATTTTCCTCCTAAATGCGTCTGTTGCTTTCCATTTTTAAGTCTAGTTATTTACTTTATGAGGAAGTGCTGAAATTTGAATTCCTTAGTGCTTGAGAAGCTGAACATACTTGAAGTGAACAATTTTCTTAGCTACTGAACAAGGGTTTTTTTTGTTTCGCTCGGAGTTTTTGTTGTGTTTTTTTAAAGCAGAAGTAAAGACAACCTTCCTCTGGAGGTACTTGATTATATCAGTAAATAAAAGGTTTACAGCAATCTTGTACTTTTGTCTTTTATTGTCATGAAAGAAAGTGTGACCACCCTTACACACAATTTTGGGAACTTCATTTTTTTTCTTCAGTGCTCTGTCCTCCTTCTTTGCTAGTGCTCCAGGATTCTGTTTCATTTAGTGCATATCTATATCTTCAAAATACAGATGTTTTGGCTACTTACTAGAGTTCTAGTGTGTCTACAAGGTGAATTATTAACTGCTGATGAGGGACTTTTGCACTGAGGGAGACCCTGACATGGAAACTGAAACATCTGCTTGTCTGAATTTTTTTTTTTAATCTTTATTAAACAGATTTTAATTAAGAGTTGTCTTCCAGTCTCAAATCTTCTTTCCTCATTTGATCTGCAGTTAAAATTAAGTTCATCAGTTTGTGATATCCTACTTATTGCTATGACAACAGCCTACCAAACAGACTTTAATATGAGGAATTGGAGAGAATAAGAAGCTGCCTTGCAAGCAAGGAAATGTTCTTGTTCAGCCCAATCTTATTAATTAGTAATATCCCACTTAACATTCAAAATTGTAGTCACTATGGTAATTTGAAGGCAGTGGCTATCTACTTCCCTTCTGCCTGCTGCTTTTGTACTCTGAAGAGTAGGTGTGGTAGGGTGTGAAGCCTCAGCCCAGCATGGTGAAGGCATCCCTGTGCCAGGGAGGTGCAATGTTTCTGTGGTCAGAGCACCATCAGTGATGAGCTGAGCCCTTCAGCTGCTGCTTGTGCGTGCTGAGGCTGGGCTGGTTGCTCTGTCTGGATGCTGCCTCTGGATAGTGGGAGACAACTAAAAGGACAACTAAAGGAATATTCTTTTTGTATCAAGCTGCCAGTTCTTTTAAGAAGACTGGATTGTGTCTGAAATTGTAACATGCCCATGCTGTCTTGATGGGGAATGTCAAGCTGAGGGTGTGTTTCCACACCTGTCTGAAGCAAGTGCCAAATCTGTACCACTGCCAGAAAGAGGCTTTTGCCTTCACTCGTTTTGTTCTTTGGACCTGTTGCCAAATTGTGCTGCTCTTGGGCTGCGTGGTCAGCAAGATGAGGATCTTCTTTAAAGATCCCGTTATACTGTTGAGGTTGTTTGGGCTCTGTTCCCACCAGCAGACTGATCTTGTTGTGCCACTTTGTTCCTCAGGAGTGTTTCAAGCATTTGTGTGCCTGCATTTTTCCTTGAAGTATCCTTTCATCCTGAAAAACAAATATGGCTTAAAGAACTGTAGCACAGAGACAATATAAAATATGTCTTAGGAGAGGAAGAAAAGACACAATCCTCTTCAGGTACCATAGATTGCCTGGCTATAAGAAGGGTAGGCTCTAGTTCAGTGTGTATTTTACTAACAAATGGAAACCTCTTTGTTTTAAAGTATGTGCACTGCTGTGGTGTTTGAAACATGGATTGCAATATTTTGAGTAGATTTGGTGAAATTGGAGAAATTAGCAGTCAAATGTATGTCAGAATTTCTAGGTACTGGAATCTGTGTAAACATGATGTTAATTCAGAAATTATGAACAGATTGCGACCCAATGGAGTTGTAATTTCTCAGCATATCTTAAATCACAATGGGTTAATGCCAGACAATCACATTTGAAACTCTTTTTTAGAGAAGTTAGTGCTATCTGTCATATTCTGTGTTTAGGGCTTTTTTCCATTAATTATTGTGCTAGGTTCAAATCATGATGAGCTGACTGATACTAGAAAAAACAAACAAACAAAAAAAGCCAAAAAAAAAAAACCCCAAACAACTCAAAGGCTAACATCAGTGTATATAAATTTTAAGTTAATTTTCAAACATTGGCAGTCAAGACAGCAAGGCTTATAAAGCACATTTTAAGACAAAAAGCAAAAGTAATTTCTACTGCAAACTGAACTGAAGACTGTCCATAATGAATTAAAAATATAAGTGGACAGCCGTAACCGGATGGTCAGCGATAGGTGTTGAACTTGCTGTTCAGAGTGTCTCCACTTAATGTTTTGTTTTCCATAGAACACATTATCAGGAGCCACGTTGTCACGAGCTTGGGTAACTTCTGTTATGACTGTATTGGAGTCATGGGTATCAAGTGCAGTGCCCTGAAGGTCTGTGTGTTCTGGGGCTTGGAAGACAACGAAGTTAGACTGTCTTAAGAGACTGGGAGACAGATTGGCTTTGGTAAATACATTAATGAAGCTGGAGAAACACATTGTTCCAGTTCAGCTCATGCTACAGTCAGTTCCTGGGAAAGGCAGGCCTTTTCTTGTTAAATATGTAAGAGTTCATGGAAATATACTTTCTCTTCAGACTTTATCGAATGCTCTAACACATAAAGAAATTCAATGTCAGGGTTTAGTTTTGGCCAACAAAAATGTATTTCTAAAGTGAAGAAGATATTTAAATGATAATGGGGTTAATTATCTTTCTGTTTATAGATGAGGCTCCTGAGCATCATGAATCAATGTTTAAACTGAAGCATTTCATTACAACTTTAATTGTTGAGTACCCGTTACTTGTCAATGCTAGTGACCAGTTGGATATTGAACACCTCCTCCTCCGTGCAGTCACAGCAGTTTACTCAGTTTTCATCTGAGCGTTATTGCGCATTGAACACCATGATAGACAGCTTGCACCAAAGCTTCTGCTCTGACAAGTTGTGTGCTGCGGCACATTCATGCATTGGGGCTGCAGTGAAAGTGCTTTGCTGCTTGTTTGCACATCTTCTGCCGAGGTGCACTGTTTACAGGTTGTCCTTAGTTCCCTGAATTTGCAGTTTTACTTCCTAGTGTCATGGGGACAGAAACCAGGCAGTTGACCATGACTGTGCTGA
Organism: Chlamydotis macqueenii; assembly: GCF_036417535.1. Lineage (NCBI taxonomy): Eukaryota > Metazoa > Chordata > Aves > Otidiformes > Otididae > Chlamydotis > Chlamydotis macqueenii. Next base: position 8,179,067 of record NC_141593.1, on the reverse strand, counting down.
GCAGTTGAGAGATCTGTTTCCAGGTATCGTAGCTACTATAAACCATACTCATCAGTTAACCTTGTGTTAGATGCTGTAGAAATACAATGGGAATAATACATTTCTTGTTTCAAAGTAATTCTAATACTAGAGGATGAAAGAGAATGAAAGCTGACTGCCATAAATGGGATAGCACTGATGAGTGTGTCAGACTTGGGTTTTCTTTTCAGTTTCTTTGTTGTCGTACAACAAATGTATGTTTAAAGCAGGGTAATAGGTAGTTTTGTAAATAATTTCTGTAATTATTAGAGAGAACAAAACAAGAATACTGGCTACAGAGGCTGGCTTTAAAGGCAAGGATCATAATTTCTCTTATATATGAGAGGTGAGAAGTAGTGGGCGTTGGCCACGACCTTCGTATATGTGTAGGAATACAGTTTGATAATAGGGAAGAGAGGAACTGCCTAGTTTCTGAATATGATTTTTGTGTTAGCGTATGAGAGTGGTTAAATTTCAGGCATCAAAACAAGACAGTAGGTACTACAGAAATTTGAGTGATATGACTGGAGCTGAAATGTCATCAAAATAGCAGGTAGAAAACTCTATATGTTAAATAACTGGAAAAAGCTGTGAGATTAGATGTCATCTGGAAATATAGATCTAGACAGATCACAGTCAGCTGACAAAAATGCTTTTTTTCCTCTGCATTTCCCCCTTTACTGTAAAGACTGCGATAAATCCAATAATAGTATATTAAAGCTGCTTTCTCAGGGGTCTCCATGTAGAGTTTGTGGTAAAGACAGGAAGAGCTCAAGCTGTTGCATTTGTGTATTATCTGGGTATTGAATCAGTACTGGCCTTAACTCGTGCTCTTTTTTTTTTTTTTCTTTCTCCCCTTTCAGATTTTCTATTTTGTACATACATTGTTTTGTATATACTGTATATGATGACTTCGGTGGGCAGTGAACGTACCCGGGGCACTCGGGACAAAACGCAAATTTCAACCACACAGCCAACACAGCCACAGAAACAAGTAGTACAGGTATGTGATACTATATAATCTTCTTTGAGTTGAAAGTGAGCATGTAATGATACTAATTTATTCTCTAAGTCAGTAAAAACTGAGAAAAGTTGAGAGGAAAAATCATGGTTTATTTTGGAAGAGTATATTTGATATCTTGCTTTAATTGCTCAGTAATCCAGCCCAGCATTAAGTTGTTCCTGTACTCTTGTCTCTAAAGGAGCTTCGTGTTCTTCAGCAACATTTCCCGTCAGTGAGGAGTTCTCTATGCCTGTGTCAGGATTTCTGTCCGGTGACCTCAGTATCCTCAGATCTCAGCTCTTCCAAATGCCAGCCTCCTGCCACTAGAAAATTTCTCATCAATAGAGGAATTTGGGTGGGTGGGAAAAGCTTCGTTAGGTGTGTGCTGTGTTCTACAGCATGATTAGTCATATCTGCAAGTCACAAAATCCAAAACTTCTGGTGCAGTGTCCTCACAAAGTGAAATGAACGTGGTTGTCCACTAGTGGACTGAAATTATTTTGAGTATCTGTAAGATTGAAATTAAGCTCTGACACCATTGTCTTGATTCTCATTAGCAGAGTAGTTAGATTGTGTGCTTGTCTGGGTTACAGAGAGTGCAAAATATCTCTGCTCCTAGCAACTCACTATTGTCTTGTCAGATACTTCTCAAAATTGGACTCACTTCAGGAATTGCCTCAGTTCAGAGTACATCAATCTAGAGATGCTCCCCTGGGAAATTGTCTTTTATTGTTTTCTAGACTGATCTTTAACATGGAGAGGCTCTTGTTCTGTTTTGTACAGTATTAATTATGTGAGCTCGAGCCCTTATCATCTCCTTGTGTTGCAGCATTTTGGGTAGTTGTGATTCATACTTATGTGTTGATTTAGAAAGTGACTTTCAACTGATGAGGTTGAATTTGTTTTTATTTTATAACAAGTAAGGCTGCAGAAGTATAGTGAGCAGGTTGACAGAAATGGTGATTTCCCCTTTTTGACATTTGCAAGACAGCAGTGAAGTACTCTGCCCAGTTTTGGGTTCCCTGGCACAAGACAGATGTTGGCGGATGGGAGCAAGTCCAGCGAAGAGCTGTGAAGATGGTTCAGAGGCTGGAGTGTAGGATAAATGGGTGATGGCTGAGGGAAATTAATTTGTTCAGCCCTAAGAAGGCAAGGCAGAGTCGTCTCTTCTATTCAGATGTCTCATGAAAGGGTATAGAAAAGGTGAAATCAGACCCTTCTCAGAGAGACAATGGCACAAGTTGGAACACTGGAAATTCCAGCTGTTAAAAGGAAAAAAATTATCATCAACATGGTCATGGATTAGAGAGGAGATGCGATCTTTGTCTGGCCCCAGGCAGCTCCTCTGATGGAACGTGCTCTCGGTGGGAGTTTACATTAGCACTGGAGGACCTTTCCAGCTGATGTGATTCATTGATTTTAAGCATTAAGTCTTACAGACCTTTTTCTGCATTTTTGTCCACTTATTCTACTTCTTGCATAATAGATACTAGTTTGGTCAATTCAGTGGAAAAGATGGTTATTTAATACATAGCAATTATATTTTAGTGCACCATATTTTTTATTGTTTAGATATCAGATGGACCTTACTGATTATTCAGGTTTTACGGATCAGCAGAAACGTGGGATTTTACTGTTTAATCACCACTGATTCATTTTTCTGAATGTAGGATAATGTTGCTTCCCCAAATTGAGATTTCATTGTCATAATATCACATCGGTCTTCATTTAAGTTATTTAAGAATTTACATTGCAGTTCTTTTGCATTGCTTCTGGGTAATAAATATACCATTTTATTGTAAGATCTAGGCCTATTACTGTCAGTTTTGTGGTTTACACACTTCTGTTTTGTGGTAGTTCGAAGCTGTTAAAAATTTCTTTCACTCTGTTATGCCACAAAGAGTGGCAATCTTGTAAGATTGCGTAAAGTTTTAGCTGTCTTAAGATGCTACTGTTTTCTTAGTTGCAATTAAAACTTAATTATACTCTTTTATGGGATGCTACAATGTTACTTGTGACAGTAGTGCCTTAAAAATGAAGAAGAATCACTGGCTGGGAAAAAAAACCCAAAGTTTTTGTGACACTGATTTGGTGTTTGTGTAGTTGTGGTTTAACCCTAGGCTGCAACCAGGTACCACGCAGCTGCTCACTTACCTGCCCCGGGGGCATGAGGGAGAGAATCTGGAAAACTCATAGGTTAAGATAAACTCAGTTTACTAGGACAGCAAAGGAAGGGATAATAATAACCACACATTTTAATAATGATAACAATAAAAAATACAGGGAAAATAAAATATACAAAACAAACAATGCACAATTTCTTACCACTCGATGACTGATACAGCCCATCCTGAGCAGCGATTGCAGAACAGAACGGAGAGCAATCTTGAGAGAGTGAGAGAGCTGCCCACTGGTCAACTCCCACTTATATACTGAGCATATACTCTCTTTGGCCAGTTTGGGTCAACTGTACTGACTATACTCCTCCCAGCTTCTTGCACCTGCACATTAGCAAAACCTTGGAAGCTGAGAAAAGTCCTTGATCTCTTTAGCAATAACTGACAACATCAGTGTATTATCAATGTTCTTAACATACCAAATCCCATACTAAATCCAAATTACAGTAGCTACTGGGAAGAACATTAACTCCAACCCAACTGAAACAGGACAGTAGTAAACACATCTTGTAAGGTTTTGTTGTTGTTTTTTTTTTAATTTCTAAATCTTCAGTTACGTCTGGGACTGATCCACTGCAATATTAGCGGTATTGCACCTACTTGTTTCTACAAGCTTTCTGCTTACACAGGAAAACTGAAGATACTGTCACACATTCGATATTGTTACAAAATTGGTACATTTTTGTCTTCTAATGTGGACTTGAAAAGAAGTTGGAATAAGTGAATCTTAATGGCTTCCTGTTTCTGGTCAAATATGCCGTCGTGTCTCTACAGAAATTATATTATCTGAATGTTTTTACTCTGAATATCTTTAAAGGAAATAATTTCCCTAGCTTAAAGGGTGCAGTGGGCCTGAGGAGGCTGAAGTCGGAGCAAGAAAAGGAATCAACAAGGCTTAATTCCTGAAACCAGCAGACTTTTTGTTTTTGCTCTCTGCTGAGCTCTCAGCAGACATGAAGAGCAAGCTCCATCACACAGAGTGCTGCACTGACTGGGAGACTTTCATGCAGGGTCGCACCAGGACTGGCACGAGGAATTCCAGAGCAGTCTCTCTGTGTTACTGATTGACGTATGAAGCTGTCACCATGGATCTTTGAAAATACGAAGTAGCACGGAGTACTTAAGTCTGTTACGAACGCTAATTATCTTGGAATGTCGCCTATGAGCAGAGCAAATGTTGCTTCCCTCAAGGAACTGAACAGCTGCAGTAACTTCTCAGAAAATAAGCAGCTGATGGTATAAGGTAGAGTAATTTTTAGACTCTCTGAGCATTTACACTTGGCGACCTCCTCTAGAACTTGTATTTGTGCTAAACTCCAAAAACGAAGCAGTTTAAGGCTGATAAAATCTGAACTTGTGAGATATCCTGTGAAGTGAGACTTCGAAAGGTCAAGATTCAATCGGCAAAAGGATGAATGCTTTCCATCAAGAATTTCAGTAAATGAGGTGGTCCCTTTTTCGATGAGGGTCTTCCACAGCACAATAACTCACATTTTGGGTCCTGACTCTATCCAATATCAGCCTTCTCTAGCGTGAGATGGAAGCCTCTTATGTTTGTGCAGAAATCAAATTAGGTCCAGGATCATGTAACATAGAGTTATCTTTGATATTTTCGACGGAGTGCAGTTCAAGTAGGCTGCAAATGCCACAGGATGAAGCGTGGCCTGTATGATGGGACACTAGTGTTCTTGAGTTGTTTTCTCTCTGGGGCAGCCATTGCCTATTTCTATTTATGTCGGATTACTATATCCATCCATTTCAGTCTTTTAGCTTTTTGAGAATCATAGAATCATAGAATGGTTAGTGTTGGAAGGGACCTTCAAAGGTCATCTAGTCCAAACCCCTGCAAGGAGCAGGGACATCCCCAACCAGATCAGGTTGCTCAGAGCCTCATCCAGCCTGGCCTTGAACGTTTCCAGGGATGGGGCCTCCACCACCTCTCTGGGCAACCTGTTCCAGTGTTCTATAACTCACATCGTAAAAAATTTTTTCCTAATTTCCAATCTAAATCTACCCCCCTCTATTTTAAAACCATTACCCCTCGTCCTATCACAACAGGCCCTACTAAACAGCCTCTCCCCATCTTTCTTGTAGGCCCCCCTTGAGGTACTGGGAGACCGTTATCAGGTCTCCCCGGAGCCTCCTCTTCTCCAGGCTGAACAACCCCAACTCTCTCAGCCTGTCCTCATAAGAGAGGTGCTCCAGCCCTCTGATCATCTTTGTGGCCCTCCTCTGGACCTTCTCCAACTGGTCCATGTCCTTCCTGTGCTGGGGGCTCCAGAACTGGACACAGTACTGCAGGTGGGGTCTCACCAGGGCAGAGTAGAGGGGGAGAATCACCTCCCTCGACCTGCTGGCCAGGCTTCTCTTGATGCAGCCCAGGACGCGGTTGGCCTTCTGGGCCGCAAGGGAACATTGTCTGCTCATGTTGAGCTTCTCATCCACCAGCACTCCCAAGTCCTTCTCCTCATGGCTGCTCTCCATCCATTCCCCGCCCAGCCTGTATTTGTGCCTGGGATTGCCATGACCCAGGTGCAGGACCTTGCACTTGGCCTGGTTGAACTTCATGAGGATGGCACGCGCCCACCTCTCCAGCCTGTCAAGGTCCCTCTGGATGGCTTCCCTCCCTTCCAGCGTGTCGACGGCACTACACAGCTTGGTGTCATCGGCGAACTTGCTGAGGGTGCACTCTATCCCAGTGTCCATGTTGCCGACAAAGATGTTGAACAGGGCCGGGCCCAACACGGACCCCTGAGGGATGCCACTTGTGACCAGTCTCCACTTGGACATCGAGCCGTTGACCACCTTTCTCTGAGTGCGGCCATCCAGCCAACTCCTTATCCACCAAGTGGTCTGTCCATCAAACCCATTTCTCTCTAGTTTAGAGAGAAGGATGTCATGCGGGACAGTGTCAAAAGCTTTGCACAAGTCCAGGTAGATGATATCCGTTGCTCGTCCCTTGTCCACTGATGCTGTCACCGTGTCATAGAAGGCCACCAAATTGGTCAGGCACGATCTGCCCTTGGTGAAGCCATCCTGGCTGTCACCAACCACCTCCTTGCTCTCCATGTGCCTTAGCATGGTTTCCAGGAGAATCTGCTCCATGACCTTGCCAGGCACAGAGGTGAGGCTGACCGGCCTGGAGTTACCTGGGTCTTCCTTATTCCCCTTTTTAAAAACTGGGGTTATGTTCCCTCTCTTCCAGTCATCGGGGACCTCACCAGACCACGATGACTTCTCAAATACGATAGCCAGTGGCTTGGCAACTTCATCCGCCAGTTCCCTCAGGACCCGCGGATGGATCTCATCAGGTCCCATGGACTTGTGCACCTTTAAGTTCCTCAGATGTTCCTGAACCTGGTCTTCGAGTGCAATGGGCGGTTCTTCATTCTCGCAGTCCCTGCTTGTGCCTTCTACAGCTTGGGTGGTGGGACAGGAACTCTTGTCGGTGAAGACGGAGGCAAAAAAGTAATTGAGAACCTCAGCCTTTATCATGTCCTGGGTAACCAGGACACTGGTTCCCTTCTGGAGGGGGCCTACATTTTCCCTGGACTTTCTTTTGTCCCCTACGTACCTATAAAAGCTCTTCTTGTTACATTTTATATCCCTGGCCAGATTCAGTTCTGCCAGGGCTTTGGCCTTCCTTACCTTATCCCTGGCCACTCGCGCAGCCTCTTTGTAGTCCTCCCAGGCTACCTGTCCCCACTTCCACCCTCTATAGGCTTCCTTTTTCACTTTCAGTTGGTCCAGGAGCTCCTTGCTCATCCACGCAGGCCTCCTGGCCTTTTTGCCTGACTTGTTTTTCACCGGGATGCACTTCTGCTGAGCTTGGAGGAGGTGCTCCTTGGATGTGGACCAACTTTCCTGGGCCCCTCTTCCCTCCAGGGCCACCTCCCATGGCAGTTGGCCCATCAGTTCCCTGAAGAGGCCAAAGTCCGCCTTCCTGAAGTCTAGGGCAGAGAGGTTACCAGCATGGATTTGTGGTCCAGAAATGTTACAGAAGCACCAAATATTTCATCAGTAACAAGATCCTTTAACAATTTTCAGAGACCGGTATTTGCTTGTGTCCTGGTTTCAGCTGGTATGAAGCTAATGTTCTTCCCAGTAGCTATTGTGATTTGGATTTAGTATGGGATTTGGTATGTGAAGAACGTTGATAATACACTGATATTGTCAGTTATTGCTAAAGAGATCAAGGACTTTTCTCAGCTTCCAAGGTTTTGCTAATGTGCAGGTGCAAGAAGCTGGGAGGAGTATAGTCAGTACAGTTGACCCAGACTGGCCAAAGAGAGTATTCTACACCATAGATGCCATGCTCAGTATATAAATGGGAGTTCACAGCTGAGCAGCAGTCTCTTTCTTTCGCTGCTTGGAATTGTTTTGGGATTGCTTTATGGTTTTGTTTCTGTGATCACTGCTTGGGATGGGTTGTATAAGTTCTCAGATGGTGAGAAATTGTGCATCATTACTTTTGTATATCTTATTATCTCTATATTTCATTTTTATTGTCGTGTTCCTTTGCTATCCGAGTAAACAGTCTTTGTATCAACCCACAAGTTTCTTCCTGATTCTTTCCCCTGTCCTGCTGAGATAGGGAGAGTGAGCAAGTGGCTGTGTGGTACTCCATTGCTGACTAGGGTTAAACCATGACAAGATAAAGAAAATAAGCACAGCTGTTCATGAGCAAAAATCTTGAGGCATGAGTCTGTCGCTTTTAAAGTGCTCATAAAGATACAGAGTCAGGTTGTTGTTGGGAGAGTCATGGAACATGATGTGAGCAGGAATCATCAGAGATGTGGTTAAATTAGAAATACCATTGCCCATTTGTTATTATAAAACTCTAACTCTGCAATGGTAGATACTAAATAAATGTGTCAGAGTAATAATATCGAAGTGTAGCCTTCTGCAGTACATTCTATTTTATTATATGGTTTTCTTGTCTTTGTGGTGACCTTTAACTGTCATTCAAACACATTAGAACATGTTGAAATTGCTTCTGTCCTGGCTAACTTTTTCACTATAAAATGGGCATAGAGGATATGTTAATTCCTTCCTCATAGCACCTCTGTGCTTGTTGTGTATGTGGGTTTTTTTTTTTTGAGAAAGTGGGGAGAAAAGTACAGTGACGCTCAAAGATACTTTTAAAAAATGTATTTTTACCTTTTGTTTACTTTATTGGATGTTTGCATTTTTCAGGCAACTGCAGAACAGATTCGCCTTGCTCAGATGATCTACGATAAGAATGATGCAGATTTTGAAGATAAAGTGAAACAAGTATGTTTCTTATGGTACAGAGTTTTTCTCCCCTGCAATAAGGTGCTCCAAAGCTGACTTGCATTTTGGAGCTGGACCATCTGTTTCTGATTTAGATGAAACGTTTTTCATGAGGACATAAGTTTAACTAGGAAAAGGTACTCTTACTACACTGTAAAGTCTGTGTGAGAAACTGTGTGAAAATATAGCTCTGGCCGTATAGTTAGTTCGGTGTATTTTCTTTGTAGACAAACCTTTAAGATAAAACTAATCTGTGCTGATGTCTCTCTCTAGTATGGTCCTGATGTGTAATGGTTGTTGGAATAAGGAGTGCATTCAGCTTGTCCACCTGTACATGCACGTGGGAAAAATGTCACCTGTGTAAATTGAGTTTGCTAATATCTTGGCTCTTTTTAAGGAAAAGTTAAAATCTAGTCATCGCTTGAAGGTGAATTGAAGTGTTATTTAAAAATAATCTGACCTCCCAGATCTGTATATGCATTAAAATCATAGAGTCACACTGTAAAAATGAAATCTCACATGATTTCCTCTACTGTGCTGAGTCTTGAATGTGGGTGTTCAAGCTTCCATTACCTAGTTATAGCTAAGACCGTTAATTCAGCAGTGCTGAGAATCCGTTTCCCTGTTGTGGTGATTTTGTCCTAGTGAACACATCACAACTCACAAGGAACCTAGGTGTACACCCAGGAGAGAAGAATTAGCGTGAATGCATTAATGCGTCAGGGGAGCAGATTTCTTGATTTCTTCTGCTTTGTAAAACCTCCTCTGAAGTGTTTGTTGTTGTTGTTGTTATAAACTTGTTCTGTTGCTGTGCCAGAAGTGAAGTCTTGTACTTCCTGAAGCCACTCGTCACTAATGCCTGTAGCTCTGCTTGTGGGAAGGATAAGAATGACGTTCAGCATAGGAATTCTCCAGTATTTTACATTATGTATATGTATTTCCCGCTCGTATTTGTTTTTTTCCTTTGGGTGAAGTTGCTGGATATCCCATGACAGACTGATTATTTCCATTCCCCACTCCTCAGGATGTGCACTGCAGGTCCACGGAGCATAAATTCAGTACTAGATCTCCTAAGCAGCCGTCGCCTATGCCTTTTGTGTGGCCTTATACTGAAATGGATCAAGGGAGCTGATCTGGCTGAAAAATAACCTTTTTCTTAGTCTGGGTGTTTTTCCAGATGGATCTGTTCTGTGTTGTGACTCACCTTATGTCTGTTCTTGCACAGTGGGATAAAGAGGGGGATGTTTGATGGGGAGGAAGAGAGGACGACAATACTGGAGCTATCCTGCTCTTATATACTGCTGTCTCTTGAGTGACAGCATTTACTGCAAGCATAAAGGAAAAAAAAATGTGAAAGAGTGCTTTCTTGATTACCATTTAATTTGTGTTTCATCCTGTCTCTTGTTTGAATCCCAAGCAGATCTGTAAAATGCAGATACCTTTATTTAGGATTTTGGTTTGCTCTGACACTGCAGCTATGCACTTTATTGGAATCTGTGGTGGTACTAACTCTTATTTTCTTGTGATGATAATTTAGATATTTTAACATGTCTGACTTTTACTGCCAGCTTATGGAAGTGACGGGGAAAAACCAGGATGAGTGCATAGTGGCACTACATGATTGTAACGGGGATGTGAACAGAGCAATCAACATACTGCTGGAAGGAAGTTCAGACACGGTAAGGTTTTACTTCCATATTAAACAACTCCTCCTTTTGCTTCATCTTTCTACTTCTAAGAAATGATTGGGAAAGCTGTATTTTGGAAGCTTTTGATTTCCATGTCTCCGTTCAAATTGTTTGAAGGATATGAAGACCAGGGCAGCTTCTCTGTTGCATACATACCTTAGAGTAGGCTGAAACGTGAAAATATTGTGGGTGTTCAGCTGATCTCTTGCAGAGGCTTTCATTTGCATGCAGCAATTTTAACTTTACAGCAGAACGCAGTACTCTGTCACTCATGGGCCTGTTTTGTGCTGCCGTGTTTGTAGTTACTCTGTAGCACCTCCACAACCTGGAGACCTGAGGCCAAATGTTTGCCACAAAGGACAATCTATATAAACCTAAAGGGCAGGCAGATATTTTAAGTTGTGCAACTTCTGTAGGTGTGCATTGCCAGTATTGCACTTGGAGGAGATTTCCACATCTGGAGGTTACATTAACAGTGCTACTAATGGCGGAGGAGGATGCAGCAAGTATTTGCTTTTTTCACTGTGTTGCTCATTTGCATGCCTTCATTGAAAAACACAAAGAGGAGACTAAACAACGTGTATATAACAAGAAATAATGTAACTTAGAATGTTGCAGGGAGCATTTTTTTTTTAAATCTTTAGATATCAGGAAAATATGTCTTGCTGCGGTTGAAGTTTTTGCTGAACAGCCTTCTTACAATTTATTTGAGGCAGTAAACTAGATTCCATCTCATCTAAATTGGGAAAGAAACCTGGACTTCCTTTCTCAATGCTGAATGTTCAGTATTTCCTGTGATTTGTCAGGATGTGTACTCTGGCTTATTGTTAATGAGGAAACTCCCACCCCCCCAAAAAATTCTGGGGCACATACTGTTCTGACTGCGGGGACTTTCTTTTCTCCCATTTTCATTTAGCAGAGTTGAGGTAATCCAAAACGCAGAAGTACACAATACTGAGCAAGCTGGCAAATTGGAAGTAGGAGGGAGCATCTCACCTTGATTCAATATGTGTTGGTAGTGTGCTGGTTTTGTGTTCTCTTGTACATCTCATACTTGCCATTTTCTAGTTGAAAATAGTTTTCCTTTTGATAGATAATGTTAAATGCTTTCTTACTTTAGCAAGTTGTTTTAAGTGATTGTGACATGAAAGAAACTTTCTGAACTCATTCATCAGTTAGAAGTAACATACCCAAATGTGCTGCTCCTTTGACAAGTCCCTCTGAACCCCCTGCTCTCCATAGACAAAGTAGAAAAAAACACAGGGAACTTCGAAGGCTGAAGTAGAAAGGTGTATTAATTGAAGGGCATGGAGAAATTTGTTCTTCTTTATTAAAGTTTGTGGGCCTCTGACCTGAGAGGTTTGTTTTAAGGCCAGTATACTCCAGAACAGTTTAATCATGGATTTGATATAAGGTTGGAAGCAGTTACTACTAGTTCTGAATGCAGATTCCCAAATCTCTTTTTCTAGTTTTGCTCTGCTTTGATGCACTAAAAGTTCGGGGGTTTTTTACCTAATTTGGAAGAAGATATGTGTATCCAATTTGAAGAATTGGAAGAGCAAGGAGTCATAGCTGAATGTCTATTTATAATTTCTTTGATACTCAGGCAGCTCTGCTAGTTCTGTCTTTTTTTTTTCCTTTTTTTTTTTTTAATGCCGTGATCTTTAAGACTTTATGCTGTGTGACTTAATCACAATGAAGACTTTTTGCTTGCCACAGTTGTGACAGTCTGGCTTTTGAAAGAGGCTTGTGAATGAGAGTAGAGAAGGCATGTTTCTTTGCTCAAGACTTCTATTCATTTAACTTCCTACAGGATCCATTTTATGCTTGATCATGTTTTACTTCCTAAACCTTTGAAGATAGAACAAAGGGGACCTTTCAGATTATTATTCTTTCTATCTAAGATCAGGCCAGCAAGGAGGCGTCTGTTACTTATTTTCGAAGGTCAGGCCCACAACTGTCACTTGAATTGCCTCAGGCATCTCTCAGCTGAAATTGTAATCAGTTTGTTCTCTTACAAAAACAGACGGCTTTGATAGTCTGTGGTGAATTGTCATACCCAGAGGTAGCACTATCCTCTCTCTTAAAGGATATGCCCAACTTCTCAAGGCTTTCCTCAAAGTTATATTGTGGGAGAGCATGGATCTGATGCTTTCATAGTTGTCCTTTTACTGATCCTTCCTAACTCATGTAAAGCCTTAAGAGGAAGCAGCCTTTCCTTAGTAAGCTTTGCAAGATCATCCAGTTCTGAGTATTTCTAAAAATGGTCAAAGATGTTTTGACAGCATGCCCATCAGTGAAATAGTAGTGCGTTTTGAACTGTATAGACTTGGTTCTTCAGTTGTCAGTGCAGTTATTTTTTCTCCTTCTCTAAAGCTCTAGGAGTGTTTCAGTGTGTAATACAGTTACATGGGCCACAGCAGGTGAGGCCATATTGTAGTTACTGGAGGAAACATTTTACTGTCACACAAATAACATGGTGTTGCTGAAATGCATAGTTTTGTACTTCTGATCCATACTGTCTGTGCCTCACCTAAGTTGGCTTGTGGCAGGGTAGTCTTGTATACTAGAAATGATATTGAAAAGTGATTTCAGCCTTCTTTTTCACCTATACTATGTCAAGAAATGAGAGAGAGTAACCATTCTCTTAGTACTTATTCTCTCAAAGGAGACACTGAAACATTGGTTTTGCACTTATAAACTACTTTGTTACCTGCTTTCTCAGTAGCATTAGTTTTCCCAATTCTGGGCAGCTTGGACTAGCTGGTCATTGCCTGCCTCATGACGGCTTCTGAGTTTCTGTTGTCAGAATTGAGAAGAGATAGGACAGGACCTCAAAATATGAATAGCCAGCCTTTTTTGGTTTATGCAGATGCCTGTCAGAGGTAACGGCTTTAGTGCTTCACAGTTAATGGCACCTTATTTGCATATGCAAATTTCCTGCTTAAATACCTTCCCTAAACTATAAGTTTCTAGAGGTGGGGACATACATATAAGCCTATCTGCCATCTTAATAGTTTGCAAATAGTACCTTTCTTCTTGTTTGCTTTGCAACTATGGCTCAATAGACTAACCATGCAATTGCATAATATACGAGGTGCTGGGCTATTCTTAGCAAGTGTTCTAGTCATTTTATTTTCAGCTCCTACAGATACTTCTATAGAGCCACTACAATCCCTGAATTTATTTCAAACATGGAGTTTAATGTTAAAGCTGAAGCCTGATGTTTGGACCTTGGTCCTTCGTCTTGTTCAGACATATTTTTTTCCTGTATTTTGCTCTGTGTGATGAGCTGTAGCTGTTAAGAGAGAATGGTCTGACTTATCATGGCTCCAGTTTTCCCAAGTTGTTGTTCTGCCATTCTGTCTCTTGATGCTTGAATTCTAGTATGTCTGGATAATGGTTTTTCTCCACTCCCCCCCACCCCCACCTTAGGCCACCTGCTTATTTTCGTCAGTCTCATGTCAGTGATGCTTGTAAGCATTTTTTCATTTCCTTGGGAGAAAAAGAGCTCTGGATGCTCCATTTCTAGATTTATGAAGGTAGTTGAGAGGAAAACTGTTGCTTATTTTGCAGATTTTCTGTGTTGTGGTTGTGTCTAGGCTTCCTTGAACTAGTAAAAGTCCTTTATGGCCAGAAATATTTGGACTTCTCACATTCCATAAAACAATCCAACTTCTAGAACTTGTTTCTTTCTCATCTCTTCCCAAAAACATAGCCTGAGTTTCCCTTTGTACCAGTGTAATTTGTAAGATATTACGGAAGAGATGTTATGCAAATGTGGTTAGGTGTCGTGTGTCTGCCCCTGCGCCCCCCCCTCCCCCCCCAAGATGGAGGGATGTGAGGTGCAAATATTCATTGACAGCTGTCTCTTCCTTTTTGACTTTTGTATCTAATTCTATTAAATCCAAACAGACTTCTTGGGAGACTGTAGGGGGGAAGAAGAAAAGCCTTGGAAAGGAAAGTTCAGAAAACAAAGAGAACAGAGAAAAACGAGGGGACAGAGAAGTGAGTCGTGGACGGGGAAGTTCAAACAGACGGGGAAGAGGAGGCAGCCGTGGCCGAGAGTGTACGTATAGGGGTTCAATTTTAAAGATTCTGACACTTTCCTTGCAGCTGAAAATGGCTGAGTTAAGAGCAAACGCTTAATGGAGTAAAGTCTGTCTGAGCTACAGCTCAGTGCTGAAGGGATCCTGACTTGTTTGTGTCACAAGTATACTTGATATGTCTATGTGATTTGGTTTTGGGATGGTCTGTGCTTGCTCAGGGACACTCAATTTAATTTAAATGTCTATCCTTTTTTGATTAGTTGATCTTGTCCAAATTGCTATTCTTTATGTAAGTTTTAGAATTAACTCTTTGTAAGACTGCTTGAGAGCAAGTATGTCGATGCACAGCTGATACACTTTTTTGTTTCTTTTAATGAAAAAATTATCCAGCTTTGACTCCATCTCCTTTTATGAGTGGGAGAACCTGAAGATGTTCTCATCTTCTCATAAGGGGAATGAAATGACTGGGATCATTATTAATCTCTAGCATATATTACTCACATAAGTCAACCAAAGGTGAGTTTCTACAACAGAGAAAATTCTTTGTGAGTTAAAACATTTAAAAACTTTGCTACAGTTTATACAGATGCAGTAATACATTGTACAAAAGTAAACAACTGTTTCCAGGTTAGGTAGAATCACAGTAGATTACCATTGAATGCACATCGTTTTTTTTTTTTTCTTTTCAAGTTTTATCTACAGTATCAAAGCTGTATATATTGCCTGTAAGGGCAGTACACAACACTGACAGATGAGCAGAGAAACCAGAATTAAAACAATGTTTAGCTTTTCACTTAAAAGCAAGAAAAATACTTACAATATTAGCCAACTCTTCTAATTCATTATTGGAATATATTCAAATATTGTGCCCATGAAGACATAGTGAACCTTTGTAGAACAAAGCAACATCAAGATAGAAAAAAATATTAATAAAACTTGCACCTATGCTTAGAAAAAATGGAAATTTGATCCATCAAAAGGAAAGTGAGTGGCAAAATTTTTACCAGAGCCGGATGCTGCTCATCTCTTTTTGTAGACTGGAATTAAAGATTTTTCAGATGGTTAACAAATCTTGTTGTTCTCTTCCTAGCTTTATGTCCAAGCGTTAATGATTTTGTGGCTGCCATTAGGAGAAGCTGTGTAGTACAAAATCTCAGCGTGTTTTAAGTGGCCAGTTTTGTTGTTATTTTTTTCTCCCTTCAAGGAGCCAGCCATCTTTCAGAGTACCTCCTCAGGAGTTTTCCATAATATAGTGAAGTTGCAGTGCTTTCCTAATGCCTCACCTTCACCCAGTCGTCATTCTTCTGATGTAAATACAAGGGAGAGTTCTTTTAAGTTTCCCTGGTTCTACAGGAACATGGTATGGGCAGACAGGAGAAGAGCTGGTGTTCTTGGTTATCGCTCATTCTTTCACTGTTTTCACCCAGCGTATTGTCAAGGAAGCGTAGTATGAGGCAGCTGTATTTCCTACCTCATTAAAGAGGTGAGGCCATAATTAATTTTAATCGTGTAGGCTACTGAACACTGCACTACTTTTTTTTGTTGTTGTCGCTGTTTATTTTTTTTTTTTCCCAAAACCAGAAGTATATCTGCTGAGGGACATTTCCCACTTATTAGATATTTTGGTTCGTAATTGTCCAATGCAGAGTAAACGTAACTTCCTTGTAGCTAGGCCCCCAAAGAGAGCTGACTGAGATCTATTGACTTTAAAATCTTACCTTTTCTTTGGAGGTTCAGGTTAAGTAGACGAATATATTGTCTCATGTGTGAGTCTCTAAAACTTCCCTTAAGTTGTCCTCTCTCTACAGTTAGAGCTGAAGAGAATGGAGTGGACAACAATCAAGGAGACAGGCCTTCAGACCGTGGGAAGCGTGGCCGTGGGAGAGGTGAGATGGTGGCATTGGTGTGGGACTGGCACTGATTTCATGTCCTGAGATGGAACTATCATATTTATTTCTTTAAACGCTTCTTCGTAAGCATTTGTTGGCTATCTTTTGATTCCATAAGCACTTCAGCCACCTTTAATTTAGGTACATGCCCCTCCCTTACCCCTTGTTTTGTCTTGGTCTCAGAAAAACTTAAAAGAATTGACACAGATCACCTTTGTGATAATTTCCTGTGTAGCAGGCTGGTGTGCTATGGCTATGGGGAGCTGTTTTCCCAGATCAACTCTTGCCAGCCTTCTGTAAGTGGGAGTGCACTGTGCTCCTCAGGATGTACCTTGGCAGCAGGAGAGTACAAGATTCCAGCTGCAAGACTCTCAGGGAGGGATTTGGTGTATACTTGTGCTGTTTCTTTGGGGTAGATCCGCTTGTCAGGCTTGCCTTCTGTTTTCAGTATGCAGTCAGAGAAAGTACACGCCACCTTAAAGGCATTTTGGCAAGAGAAGGAATTGATGAGAACTGTGGCAAAGGAATGCTACAGAGTCTTAGGTACAGCTCCAGTCCTATCCTGTATAAGAAATAGGAAAGATGTTGATAATGGATTTGATATGGTATCAAGGGATGTTTAGTTGGTTTGGATTTTCACAGGTTGGACTGGAAAGAGGCTTATTTTTTCTTAGAGGAAGAGGAATGAAAATGAGCAACCTAGGTACAGCCTAAATTGTGTGGGAAAGTGGGTATTAAATGAGTTAAATTGATAAAGCACATAGGAGAGCTATTGTACTTAATAGGTAAGGTCTGTCTCAAGAAAAATTCTACTTTCAAAGAACTCTCTTCTCTTTGGAATATCCAGTAGCGAAGCATTCAAAGACAGGCACATCCAAGTTTGTTGTCTCCAGATCTGCATCTTGAAGGAGTGGAAAGATGCAAAGACATGCAGCTTCCAGAGGTTTGCAAGGATGACTTGCTTGTGCCTGTGAATCTGCAAATACCAAATGGTGTGTGCAGACAGGTAACTTTGCAGGGGAGGATGTGGTGTAGTTCACAGCTACAGTTTTTGGTATATCAATACTGTTAATAGATGGAATGTAAGTCTTCCAGTACTTGTTTTATAAAATAATCCTTTCTGCTCAAATTATAAAGGTAGGATTTAAAATAAATTGTTGGGTGAAACTTAGAGGTTAATGCAGTCTATTTTTCTGCTTTGTAGCCTTATGAACAATACACTGCTTTTGTTGTCAGGACCATAGCTCTCTAGATGAATATCATATGTCTCAATCACTTAATCATCAGATCAAACGGACGTATCTGACTGAAGAAATAGGAACAACTTCAACCAATTTCTGTTCACTGGCTTAGCATGCATAGTATCACTGTATCTTTCTACCAAATGTGTTAGACACTACATTCATGTGAGCAAAGTATCTTAATGAAGTGTTCTCAGCTGTCTGTGATAAACCTGTTGAACGACTTCAGGATCATTATATTATAAGTGTGTGTATTCTGTGGCAGGAAATACCTAATTTAATTTTATAACGCAAGCCCTTGAAATCTGCAGGGAGTTGTATAAAGCTGTGTCATTCACTTCTCTGTATTCAGGGATGCATAGACTTCCTTCTTTCAATATTAGTAGAAATAATGAAAAAAAGCTTTGTGCCATTTCGTTTAGTAGTCTTTCTTTTCTGTTACACAGAATAGTCAAATGTAGGGTAAAGTACTTCAGTAGAGAGTAAATAAATTGCTGGTAATCACCACAGAACCCTTTTTTTAGAAATGTTTTATGCAGAGTGTCTGTGTGTAGGACTCACAGTGCATTGGATGCAAAATTATGGGTCAGCTAATGTCTGAGCAACGCACTCCCTCTATTTTAAGCTACCTTCTCAGGCTGGAGTTATCTTACTGACGGCGCTCTAGGGGAAGATTTGCTGGGCCATCGTATTACTGCTTCGCTGTAGAACAGCCTAATTTTAAGAAATGATATGCACTGAAAATAGCAGAAATGGGATTGACACTGGGGTGATAATGTGCTGTTTACCGAGGAGGGAAAAACCCTGATACTGAGCATTTCAGCCTTGGTGCTGTAGGCACTAGCTTCCTTGTGCAGTAGATCTTCTGTTAATGACTGTGTGACATTCCTTGCAACTTTATAGGGTATAGGTATTCAGTGTACAAACACCACTGGTTGCTGGTATGGAGGAAGTCAGGGAATGGAAGTAGATATGTGTTATTGACTGATTAACAGAAAGCAAAAATGCATCACAGGATGTGTTTCAGGACACATCCCAGCTGGAATTGCTCTGCCCTTCGTCTTTGCTGGCTGAGCTGAGAGTGTGAACTTTATCTTGGAAAGAAGTCAAGGAATTTCTTTTTATAAGTTGGCCTTCCCATCAGTCTTTTTTTTTTTTTTTCAGAACTGAATTTCTTGAATGAGCTTAATTTAGATGTAAAAAATACTATAATAGTGATGGCTAGTAGTTGCATCAAAGTGATTTTATTTGTGTGTTAGTATTGCAAGGATTTGTAACTGTCTGGAATGGAATCTCCTGGAGGAAATATGGAGGAAGATGGTTGTGTTTTTCAAATTGTCATCTGTGGAAACGTTTCCTCATCTGTGTTTTAATCAGTTGCAGAGTTACATACAAATTGAGAGGCACAATTTTTTTTTAATGCTACTTTTTTTGTACTGATCAGAGATCTTAAATTTTAAGTACAGGTCTGTTTCTCCCACTGTCTTCCACTACATATTGAAAAGTATGTGGAGGAGCTGGAAAAGACTTTTGAAGGTACTGGGAAGACTGCATTTTTGAAGTCTGAGGAACAGGCAGACTAGGACTTCTCCACTTGCAAAAGAGAAGGCTGAGTGTGGGTGTGTGGTACAGATCTATACATTTTTGCAGAGAAGGTAGTGTGGGATATCAATTGATCACTCCAAGCAAGTATATAAGTGAGGGAATGTTAAATGAAAATGCAATTGTTAGGTTACAGGTTCAAAATGAACTTATGGAGGTGGTTCTTCATATGTAAAGTTAACCTGAGGAATTCCTTTCAGTGAGGTGTTGTGCGTTCTGAGAATTTGCACACAGGGAGACTTGACAATTTAATCCTAAAAAAGAACCACAACAAGACAAGGGAAAAACACTGAGGGTTATTATCTTTGGCTGAGGAAGTCTGAGCCACAAATAGGTGAAGAGCAGTAGAGTGTCCAGAGAAACTGCATTGCAGTTTCACTTCTTGTACTCTTCCCCAGAAAGCTAATTGACCATAGCTGGTAATGGGATAGCAGGTAGATGGACTTTTGGACTTGATTGAACATAGAAATTGTTACAGATTCAGATGTTGCAATTATCCTAACTGGCAAAGTAAAAATGAATTTATTGCTTTTACTTCTGTTCCTCCATTCTCTTTCTCTTCATTCTTCCAGAGCAGCATAAGCATGCCATAAATGTGGATGCTGATAGGGAATTTTTTTTTTCTAGCAAAACATCATGGGTTCATTTTGGACAAACAGCGTGACAAGGAGGCTTTCAAAATCTGGGGTTTTTTTCCTGCTGGCTGTGTAAGAAAGAAAAGCAGCTTACCCTTTTTGTAAATATCTGATTATAGTCCAGCTTGTATTTTTGATCTCTTGTTTTAAATATTTTTTAGATAGAACTATGCTATCCTTGAAAAAAATTGACCTTCTGTAACCAGAATTACATGCCTAAACGTTTTCTTGTTTTAAAAGCTTAGCACAGTTGGCACATGATATATTTTGAATTTCCTTTGCCAGAACTAGAAAGGATGTTGGTTTTTCTAAAACATGAATGTGGAGCAGGCCTTCTGGAGGTCACAATCTGAAGTCCGTTTAGTTTTGCTGTAGTTGGTTCTGCATTGGTAAAGAAGCTGTGTGTGTCATGTTGGGGTTTTTTTTTTGTGGGTTTTTTGTTTGTTTGGTTTTTTTTTTTTTGAGATTAACTGGAACTTAGCTTTAACATAAGTTATGTATTTTACTTTAAACATAACTTTAGAGTTTAAAGTTTTTCTGCGTGTGATTCTAAAAATGATTATTGGAGTACATCCAGTATATAAAACTGATCCAATGCTTCTAGCTTTATGGTGACTAGTAAGACATAAGTGATCTGAATTAGTAAATATAACTTCAGTGTTTGTTTTGGTAGTACGGAATATCTAGAATACAAACTTTCTATACTTAGCCTCCTTATCTCTTCATAAGGCTTAGGCCTCCATCACGTTAGTGTCTGCTGGGAGGATGGCTGGCTCTGCATTTCCAGAGCAGAGACCTGAGCTATTCAGTTACTGTGTGGTCAGAGATAAGAACAAACTTAGGGTGTTGCCTGCCCTTCCAGTCTGTATTTCCATTTTCTTTCAGCTGTTCTTAGGCCTCCTTCTTAAGCTTAAAGTGTTTTCATCTAATTTAAACCTGTCAGTGTGAAAATCTGAGTTTTGAAATAAAGTGCCTGTGTTGCAGTGGAAGGATTTAGGTCTGCAAGCTCAGCTAATTGGATTTTCTACAGAATAGGCTATTAAGTTAATAGCCCACTCGAAGTGTGATACTACACACTTTTCTTATGCTCCCATATAGTGTGTGTTTTGTTTTGGGAGAAGAAATGTTGTGAATGAGATAAATGTTTTTCTCCATACTTGGATGGTACAAGAGTGAAGACGTGATTGTGTGACTGTGAGTGTTTTGAACTCCCAATGGGTTTTAGTGCAAACGGAAAATCACACCACCTGCCTGGGTGTAAGTGTTGACTTCTCTAAAATTCATTTCAGAGAAGAAAAATGTAAATTGATTAAGTGATGGTTAATGTTTTCCCAAATCTGGGTTCGTTTACCCGATGTGCAGTGCACCAGTCTTACACACAGAGCAGAGGTATTTGTTTATTTCATTTCTGCACGGAGATGGGTGCTAGGTGGTAAATCCACAAAGCTAGCACACCTGCTTACAATTGCCTTACGTATTTATACAATTCAGAATAACAGTTCCACCTTTTGGTCACACCCACTTAACTGCAGTTGGTTAGTTCTTTTCCTATGTTAGTTTAAAGATACAGTACTCCTTAAATTTACTCTGCATGCTCAGTGAGTAGGGGTCTTTACCTGAGGAGGGGGTGATTTTAGCACTAGGGATGTGGTTTTCATGTTATAATGAGAGAGTTCACTTTGAGGATGCTAATTAGTGGAATTTTGTTGACCTGTCACAACCTTTCTCAATGTTATGCACGTGCAAGGTTGGTTTAATAAATGTTTTCAGGCTCCGGGTCCCTTCTTATCTGTTTGGGCTTCTTCAGCAGGTCTGCTCTCCTTGAGCCTGTCTTGGTGTTTCTTTGTTCTGGCAGATTTTACAGCATCATTCTGCTTTTTCAGGGCCATGTCTGCCATGTTGCTCTTTCTTATCTTGGTTCTCTCTTGCCCATGCAGATCCTTGCTTACTTCATGCTTCTTTGACAATCAGCCAGCTTTTGGTGCCTTCTGGGGAAAGATGTTTCTTTTCTATCAGTCTCTCAGTTTCTTTTCAAGGATATAGTGTTTAGCAGAGTATGCGTTGTTTAGACTGAGGAACTTGGCTTGCTTAAGTCAATTTCTGTTTCACAAAATATTCATTATCCTTGCCTAATTGAAAATTTAATAAAAAGTTATTCATGTAAATTTCATAAAAATTTCATTCATGGATATCAATGTGAACCTAGTCAACTGAGGGAGATGGGCTGGAGAGCAGGAAAAAAAGCCTAACAATACACACTTGAACAGAATTACAATGTTAGAGGAAACAAAATCATGTTTTAAATAGTTCATTGTTGAAAATGCTGTTGGATAGGGATAGTAGCAAGAATGTTGACCAAAATCAGCTTTAAACTTAACTCCCCAGTCCTGGTTTCCTGGAACAGGAATGAGTAAGCAAAGGTGCCTGGATACTTGAATCTGTTGTTTGTATATCCAAGTTTAAAAGGAATGTCAAGAAATGTTATAATGGTTTATATGAGGTAGGGCAGTAATTTTGTTCTTTAACTGATATCTGTCATTTGCTATTGTGCTCAATGTCCTGATTGACTCTAAGAAAACGTCTTCCTTTAGACTGACTAGAAGATTTAATGACCTGCTACCAAGCCACTTGTTCTCTTTTTGGGGACAGGTAAAAATATTGATAGAAGAATTGCTGATTGTGAATTACCACAGGGAAAAAAAAATATTTTGTACACTTTGACTGTTGCAATCTAAACCATATATACACATCTTTTTAGGGTAGTGTTAAAGCTATGGTTTTTACATGACAAGCATAAACTGGCATTAGTGCTGGGAGGAATAGGGCCTGTCTCCCTCCTGATGCATTTGAACTGTATCAGAAGTTTGATCTAAGTTTAAAACTAATCAAGCCAGTAAAGAAAAAAGTGGGCAGGTAGCATGATAGCTGGGGACAACACATGTTTTTTGGTGGCTTTTCCGGGTGTAAAGGTGACTAGTTTTCTGGTATTTAAGAAGCAGGGAACTGGTTTGGAGAGCTCAACAGTGAACTAATAATTTTGTTTTCTGATGATAGTTTTGTATGCACTCACTGCTAAGTGCAAACCTCCCAGTGCAGGAAAGAGAGCAGAGCTTGTGATCACTGGTGAGGAAGACTTCCGTCATAATAGTTTATATTTTAATAGCTTTAAGTTACTGTGGAATTGCATGCTTCGAATTTGGGTCCCTGCTCTGAAATGCAGTGTGAAACCTCATTTGATCACTGACCATTTAGTCACTGTTAAAAAGCACTGTAAGTTTGCAAATACATAGCTGCATCACGACTAACTTCTCTATGTTAAAACAATGAGAAGGCCTGGTCTTCTAAGGCCATATTTTAATTTTGGCAGCTGAGAGAATTAACTTCCTTAGTGTGAAAATTTAAGAATAAAATAGTGATCTGGTTGTGTCAAAGAGAGTATCAGTCCTTCTCACTGACATCTTACATTAATGACCATGATGTATGAGATTCTGTGTTGAAGTTAGGGTGGTCTTTCAGTGGTGAGTACTCACTGTCCCATATTTTGCATTAGTACTTTGTGAGTGTCTTTTATAGTTTGAATTTAGTGCTTTCTGCACCCTCACTGGTTAAGTGCTTCCCTTTTGTCTTCATTAGAATGTTTTTTTTCATTTGATGATGCAACTAGAAAAGAGGATGATGACTGGAACAGGGGAAACTAATTCCCATTTTTATAAGGGGAAATAAAGATCATTCTGGAAACCATGCTAAGGCACGTGGAAAGCAAGGAGGTGACTGGTGACAGCCAGCATGACTTCAGTAAGGGCAAATTGTGCCTGACCAATTTGATGACCTTCTATGACAGCCTCACAGCATTGGCAGATAAGGGATGAGCAACCGATGTCATCTGCCTGGGCTTGTGGAAAGCATTTGACGCTGTCCCACATGACATCCTTGTCTAAACCGGAGAGGTGTGGATTTGACACATAGACCACTCAGTCAGAATCATAGAATCATAGAAAGGTTAGAGTTGGAAGGGACCTTCAAAGGTCATCTAGTCCAACCTCCCTGCAAGGGACATCCCCGATTAGATCAGGTTGCTCAGAGCCTCACCAGCCTGGCCTTGAACGTTTCCAGGGATGGGGCTTCCACCACCTCTCTGGGCAACCTGTGCCAGTGCTCTACCACCCTCATTGTAAAAAATTTTTTCCTAATGTCCAATCTGAATCTACCTCTCTCTATTTTAAAACCATTACCCCTCGTCCTATTGCAACAGGCCCTACTGAACAGCCTCTCCCCATCTTTCTTGTAGGCCCCCTTGAGGTACTGGAAGACCGCTATAAGGCCTCCCCGGAGCCTCCTCTTCTCCAGGCTGAACAGCCCCAACTCTCAGCCTGTCCTCATAGGAAAGGAGCTCCAGCCCTCTTACCATCTTTGTGGCCCTCGTCTGGACCTTCTCCAACTGGTCCACATCCTTCTTATGTTGGGGGCTCCAGAACTGGACACAGGACTCCAGGTGGTGTCTCACCAGGGCAGAGTAGAGGGGGAGAATCACCTCCCTCAGCCTCTGGCCACGTTCCTCTTGATGCAGCCCAGGATGTGGTTGGCCTTCTGGGCCGCAAGGGCGCATTGCTGGCTCATGTTGAGCTTCTCGTTCACCAGCACTCCCAAGTCCTTCTCCTCAGGGCTGCTCTCCATCCATTCTCTACCCAGTCAGTATTTGTGCCTGGGATTGCCATGACCCAGGTGCAGGACCTTGCACTTGGCCTGGTTGAACTTCATGAGGATGGTATGGGCCCACCTCTCGAGCCTGTCAAGGTCCCTCTGGATGGCATCCCTCCCTTCCAGCGTGTCAACAGCACCACACAGCTTGGTTTTGTTGGTGAACTTGCTGAGGGTGCACTCTATCCCACTGTCCATGTCGCCGACAAAGATGCTGAACAGGGTCGGGCCCAACAGGGACCCCTGAGGGACGCCACTCATGACTGGTCTCCACATGGACATCGAGCCGTTGATGTCCACCGCACTCTCTGAGTGCGGCCATCCAGCCAACTCCTTATTCACCGAGTCGTCTGTCCATCAAACCCATGTCTCCCTAGTTTACAGAGAAGGATGTTGTGCTGGACAGTGTCAAAAGCTTTGCACAAGTCCAGGTAGATGATATCCATTCCTCGTCCCTTGTCCACCGATGCTGTCACCCCGTCATAGAAGGCCACCAAATTGGTCAGGCACGATCTGCCCTTGGTGAAGCCATGTTGGCTGTCACCAACCACCTCCTTGCTCTTCATGTGCCTTAGCATGGTTTCCAGAACAATCTGCTCCATGACCTTGCCAGGCACAGAGGGGAGGCTGACCGGCTTGGAGTTGCCCGGGTCTTCCTTGTTCCCCTTTTTAAAAATTGGGGTTATGTTCCCTCTCTTCCAGTCATCAGGGACGTCACCAGACCGCCATGACTTCTCAAATATGATGGCCAGTGGCTTGGCAACTTCATCCGCCAGTTCCCTCAGGACCCGCGGATGGATCTCATCGGGTCCCATGGACTTGTGCACCTTTACGTTCCTCAGATGTTCCTGAACCTGCTCTTTGAGTACAGTGGGCAGTTCTTCATCCTCACAGTCTTTGCTTGTGCCTTCTACAGCTTGGGTGGTGGGACAAGAGCCCTTATCGGTGAAGACGGAGGCAAAAAAGTCATTGAGCACTCAGCCTTCTCCATGTCCCGGGTAAACAGGACACCGGTTTCCTTCCAGAGAGGGCCTACATTTTCCTTGGACTTTCTTTTGTCCCCTACATACCTATACAAGCTCTTCTTGATTTTTTTTTTTTTTTTTATATCCCTGGCCAGATTAACTTCTGTCAGGGCTTCAGCCTTCCTCACCCGATCGCTGGCTACTCGCATATCCTCGTTGTAGTCCTCCCAGGCTACCTGGCTCTGCTTCTACCTTCTATAGGCTTCCTTCTTCACTTTCAGTTGGTCCAGGAGCTCCTTGCTCATCCATGCGGGCCTCCTGGCTTTTTCGCCTGACTTGTTCTTCGTCAGGATGCACCTCTGCTGGGCTTGGAGGAGGTGCTCCTTGGATGTGGACCAACTTTCCTGGGCCCCTCTTCCCTCCAGGGCCGCCTCCCATGGCACTTGGCCCATCAGGTCCCTGAAGAGGCCGAAGGCCGCCTTCTTGAAGTCTAGGGCAGAGAGCTTGCCATGTAGTTTCCTTGCTGCCCTGTGGATCTTGAACTCCACAATGTCGTGGTGGCAGCAGCCAAGGCTGTCCTTCAGTTTCACATCCACCACCAGCCCCTCCCTGTTGGTGAGCACAAGGTCGAGCATGGCACCCCTCCCTGTCAGCTCCTCTATCGCCTGCAGGAGGAAGTTGTCGTCCACACATTCCAGGAACCTCCTAGACTGCATGTGTCCTGCCGTGTTGCCCCTCCAACAGATGTCAGGGTGGTTGAAGTCCCCCATGAGAACTAGAGCCTGTGACCGTGAGGCTGCTCCTATCTGGCTATAGAGTGCCTCGTTTGCTCTGTCCTCCTGGCCAGGCGGCCTGTAACAGACCCCCACCGCAACGTCCCCGGTCTGTCCCCGTCCTCTAATCTTGACCCGTAAGCTCTCTGTCAGCTCCTCCATCATCCCCAGGCAGAGCTCCACGCACTCCAGCTGGTTGCTGATGTAGAGAGCGACACCCCCTCC
The DNA here is from genome assembly GCF_036417535.1 of Chlamydotis macqueenii. Classification (NCBI taxonomy): domain Eukaryota; kingdom Metazoa; phylum Chordata; class Aves; order Otidiformes; family Otididae; genus Chlamydotis; species Chlamydotis macqueenii. The sequence continues at coordinate 8,152,830 of NC_141593.1, read as the reverse complement.
TCGTCTCCCCTTCCTCTCCTTTCTAAAAAGCCTATACCCCTCCAGTCGTACGAGTTGTTCCATCTTGTCTCTGATGGGTGGTAGCCTGCTCATGTGCAGGCATCTCCAGCTCTTCCTGTTTATTCCCCATGCTGCGTGCATTGGTTTAGAGACACTTGAGCTGGGCCCCTGACAAAGCCGACTTGCTGGCTGCAGAGTAGATAGAGAATTGGCTGAATGGCTGTACTCAGAGAGTTGTGTCAACAGCTCGATGTCCAAGTGGAGTCACGTTCGTCAGGTGTGGGCCTGGCCTTTTTTAACGTCTTTGTCAGCAACAGGGACAGTGGGATAGAGGGCACCCTCAGCATGTTTGCCGATGACATCAAGCTGTGTGGTGAGGTTGATGCGCTGGAGGGGAGGGATGCCATCCAGAGGGACCTTGTCAGGCTGCAGTGGTGGGCCCATGGAAATCTCAAGTTTAAGCATGCCAAGTGCAAGGTCCTGAACATGGGTCGTGGCAACCTCTGCTGTCAATACAGGCTGCGGAATGAAGGCAATGCGAGCAACTCTGCCGAGAAGGACTTGAGGGTGCTAGTGGATGAAAAGCTGGATGTGAGCCGGCAATGGGCACTTGCGGCCCAGAAGGCCATCTGCATGGTGGGCTTTATCTAAATAAGTGTGGCCAGCAGGTCGAGGGAGTGGATTCTGCCCCTCTACTCCACTCTGGTGAGACCCCACCTGCAGTACTGTGTCCAGTTCTGGGGCGTTCAACATAAGAAGGACATGGGCCAGTTGGAGAGGGTCTAGAGGAGGCCACGAAGATATTCAGAGGGCTTGAGAACCTCTGCTGTGAGGACAGGCTGAGAGAGTTGGGGCTGTTCAGCCTGGGGAAGAGAAGGCTCTGGGGAGACCTGATAGTGGCCTTTCAGTACCTCAAGGGGGCTGATAGGAGAGACAGAGAGAAACTCTTTAGCAGGGCCTGTTGTGCTAGCCGTTGTCATCTGGAATAGGGTATGGGTACAGCTCATTCATCAAAATGTGGATGAAGCTATCCTGCTATTTTAATACTTCTAAGAAGTCCTCGGAAATGTAGTTAGTAGATATTTTAGAGGTTCAGAAATGTCTTTTAAAACTTGGACAGTGAACTAGGGCAGAGGTAAGCATGAGTGGTGAGGGGAGGGAAAGGAAAGTCATTAAAATACAAACTTCCTAAGCTGGTTTTACCGTGTCCTAGAGGCACTGCTCTTACTCTTAAATGGTCCCCTGAAAATAAGGGATAGTTTGGATAGAAATTTGAACAGCCTTTTGTAGGTAATTCTGACGTTTGGACAAGCAGTGTATTGGTGACTTGGAATTCCAAATTTTTTGCTCTAGTAAAGGTGTAGTAGCTTGGTGACTTAAAGTTATCACATCATTTTGCTGTTAAAATAAGAGTTGCTTTGTTCTCCGTCTGCAGCTCTTGACCTCCTCCTGTTCTTATAATACAAAACAGTATTAATATTCTTCTGTGGAAAAACCAACAAACTGGAAAAGCCTCAGATACTGAGGTCCTAAAAATGGAAAAAAAGAAATCTTTGTAGAAATATACTGCATGTAAGAAATAGTTTCTAACAGTTACATAGATGTGTGCGTTATAGATGGTTAAGTAATACAAAAATCTTCATACCTTGTTGGCACTATACAACATGCAAAGATTTAAGCCATTCACTGTATCAAGAAGCTTGTAAACTGAGACGGGTAGTGAAAATTGGAGGCAACAAATATTTGTTGTTGTTAAAAGAGAAATGAATATTAGTGTCCGTGATAACAAGGAAGTTGTTTGAGTAAATTGAATTGGGTGATTTTCATGCCAGTAACTATGATTAAGGGAGAAACAGAAGGAATGTGTGGTTGCAGGTTGGCTAAAGCACGGGCGGGTAGGGGTGGACAGGTAAGGTGAGTCAGAGGAGGAAACAACTGGAGTATTTAAACTTTCTCCTCACAGACAAGGAGTGACAGGGAATTTCTTGAGAGATCAGGGTATGCAAGGAGGCTGGGATTCTAGAGCATCTTAAGCAAGAGTGAGAAAAGTAGGGATGAAATTTTGAACAACATCTAATGATTTGGTAATAGCAGTCTCACGTGGGATGGGTCTTTAGGTAAGTCCTTTTCTTGGTATTTGGAGCTGCTTCACTAGATAGAGAAAAGAGAGCAACAAATTGCAAGTCCTACTGAAACATGTAGTCTCAGATGAACTGTGGCTTACTTACATGTGTTAGGGAGACAAATTCTCCTGTGAGGAAATTTGGGAAATAAATATATCTAGCTTTAACTATGGTAATTTTCTTCTTCAACCATAGTATTTTCTAATGTGACAGACTAGCGATGGGTGGCTCCTCTGCTGTTGCTGTTAAATGGTGTTTTCTCTCCTAGGGTTTGGACGTGGCAGAGGGAGAGGAGCGGGGAGGTTTTCAGCCCAAGGCATGGGGTAAGAAACATGCAGAGCACAAATTTTGGCAAGGATCAAACTCAGTGGCAATATTAACTGACAATAATATTGCCACTGCACGTATTGCTGTTTTTTTGATAAACCAATATGGATGCAAAAATTGATAGATCTGTTAGAGGATTACTGGATTATTTTTGTCTTAATCCAGTATTTCTAACTAGACACACCTGTACAAACCTTATGTAAATTCACTCAATATCTCAAACTTGGAGAAACTGTTTGCACCAATCAGTAGCAGCCACATAGTGCCTAGGAGGCTGAAAGTTCTGTGTGGTGCCCATAGTCCTAGGTCAATGTAAAAATTTATTTGTTTTGGTGTAATGTAGAACGTACAAGTTCTATATAAAACTAAAGAGACTAGCCACTATTAACTTCCTCCTATTTTTGAAGTTTTGTGCTTTAGCTGTTTGGACATACATGGACCCTAAAACAGAATCAAAAGAAGTTACTAAGCAGCTCTAAAGTTTGTTCTCAGTTTTGTTGGAATAACTTGCTTCATAGGTGTAGCCTCCCTTACTTTCATTCATGTTTGCCTTTAATGACATTTCATGTAGTATCAGTGATGCCATGATGAACGAAAGGCTCATTCTGTTTCTCCTTCTTGTTCATACTTCTAGATGCTAAACTGAAAAGTGATTTTTCTTCAATGATCTTTTTTTCACCTTTTAGCTGCATCTGTATGTTTGGGCATTAGTTTCAGGAGTGCATTCTGAAATAATCTTACTGATGTTCTGAGTCCTGCCCTGCACAGGTCTCGTACTCTGAAAGGACACGATACTTGTTTCTCATCAGTCAGCCACCTGCTGAGAAACTGTCAGCTCAGAGGTGCTTATTGTTGTGCGTATAAACTAATGCTTTATATGTCTGGAATGAATAGTTATGCTGTTAACTGCTTTTTCAGGAGTTGTTTTGGTTCAGTTTCTCTACAGTATTTTTTTTCCCAATCTCCTCACTTTTTTTCTCCTCGTACTTCTTTTCTCTTTTCTCCCTTTTTTGTCTGTGTCTACTCATAGAGGAAAAAATTCTTTTGAAATGAAAATCTATCAAGATAAATTATGTGGAAATCGAGATGTTAAATCTAATACAACAGCAACTAAAAATGGTGACACTTGTGTTCATTGAATGACCCATGTGTTCTCTTCCATTTCTTAACTTTTAAAACTCTAGGACATTTAACCCTGCAGACTATACGGAGTCTTCTGCCTCTGATGGCTTTGGGACAAAATCAGAGATTTGGGAGTCTGGTCAGAATGATGCAGATGATGGAACTGGTAAGATGCTTCAAGAAGTGGAAGGATTGGAATGAAGACCTGTAACAAATTGTGGTTAAAATAACCATTCTGTTAGTGTTCAGTTAACTTCTGAAAATGTGAATACATCTCACATAACACAGATTTTAGTTCATTTTTATAGCTTAACTTCTACTAATGTGCAGAGCACATGTAGCCTGTGTGACTCTCTGGTTAGAATGAAGGAAAGGCAAGTTGCAATTTTTTTGGTTTAGTACTAACAGTCCCTTGAGAGACAAAGGAAGTTCAAGAGTTATTGGACGAACCTTGTATGTGAAGAACACTTTAGATATCTTAAGTAGTACTTAAGAGCTCAGCTCATGTAGTTAAGGAGTGTAAGTCCTACTAAAAGTGATTGGTCCACAGGCACTGGGCAATAGAGTGTGAATATCTATTTCACATAGGTATTCACTAGAAGAAAAAGGAAGGAAAAACTGTTTACAAATATGAATCCACTTAGTGACACTGGGATGGCTTTGGAAGCCCCACGTGTGCAACGCTGGAATATAAGGATGTGAGTCTCTGGGCTGCAGGAGACTTCCAAGATCTTCCACTTCTGAAGAGAAGAATTATTAACTGAAGCACAAGTAGGCACTTCAATGGAAGCCAAAAGAGCAGTCTGCCTGTCTGAAGACAGAGGCAGCTATGTGTTTCTGTATAAAGTTTCAAGGGTGAAGTATGCACTTCTGGCTTAAAGGCAAGAGGCAGACATAGTTTGGAAAGGAACCACTTAATAGTGGTCTTGTGGTGATTCAGAAATAAAGACTATGACCTGCTTGTCTGTGTTTGGGTAAACAGGATACCTTGCTGCTTCCCAGATTCTGTGACAGGAGATGAAGAAAAGGGAAATGTGTGAGGACAGAGAACTTTATGTATGTTATTGTTAACACTTGGGAACCACTTAGTGATGGGAGAGATTTTTTTTTTTTAACCCCAGCAAAGGGTAACTCTTCTGATCTCTTCATTGCTGGAGTCTACTTGGATGATTTTTCATTGACTCCTGTGTCAAGTGTGGAAGGAAGAGACTGATACTTGAGGCCAGCATATGCTCCACTGAGCTCTGCAGTGAGCCACTTGAGATGCAGCTTTCTAAACTTCATACAAGCCATTTTCCACTTAACCACAGAAGACAAAACGGGCTCAGAGTTTAGGAAGGCTTATTAGGTACTCTGAGTGCCTTCTAGTCCAGTGTGGGAGAGTGGCCCTGAGTATATTAATGGTTACTGAAAGGGAGCTCTTTTGCCAAATATGGCATCTTTCCAAGGAGTTACTTTTGAAGTGACTTGGTGCTACAGCGCAAACAGAAGTGCGCCTTTTACTCATGTTAGTTTTTCAAATAAGTTTGTCAGATAATGAGTTAGAAGGACACTTAATGACTTGAAAATTCCCCTAAGAATACTGATACTGCTGTTTGCTATATGGGAGCAGAGGGCAGGGTACATTGTCACAAGTATTGCAGAAGCAATGAGGTTAACTGACTAAAGAAAGAAGACATGCAAGAAAGGCATGAGGAGACTAAACCAGAGGTAGAAAATTCACTGGTTAGTTATTAATGAATGCAACTGTAAGGCTGTGGCTTACGAACAACTTTGACTTGTGCTCCGCTTCCCAAGTGAACTTAAATGTTTTGTGACCCTCCCTGCTAACACTGGGAGAGTCACAACCTCCCCTATGGCAACGTCTATTCATTGTAGGCATATCCCCAGTCTTCAATAACGGAAGAATTCTACCTAGGAGTAAGAGTAGGTTGGTGTGGCTAAAAAGATTACTGTAAAAAATGTGTTTACTTAAGGGATTTGTTGCTGAGGAAATCTATTCAAACTGGTGGAAAAACAGTGTACTAGTTGACGTGGGGAACTTCTGTTTGGACGCCAAGTGCAGTTTGGCTGGTTAAGCTCTGCACGTGCCACAGAGAACTGTACTGAGCTTCAGTAACACAACTTGAGGCACGTATGGAAAGTTGCGAGGTGGGGTATGGAGAAGGTGAGAGAAAGCACTTGGAGTTTTCCCCTGGCCTCATCAGATTAATGGTTCTTAGGGGTATGAATGAGTGAGTGAGTATCAGTGTGGGGACTTTCTGCAAAATCATTTGTCTGATGGAAATTTAAAGTAAACTACTTAAGTGTGAAAGTTTTTTTGGGGTACTAAGTACCATCTTGCTGCTAATCTTATTTTACTTCTAGTGCAGATGGAAAAGGCACCATAACTGACAAAACAAAAATGTCTATGCCTACAGGTAGAGAGTTTTACTTTACAGGGTTTCTTCTTTAGACAAGTTGTAGAAAAGTCAGAAATAATCCCTGACCCAAAAGAAAGAAATTTCTTTAAAAAGAGTAGGCTTTAAGTTTGAAACACTTCGTTTTGCCCAAGTGGGAAGCACTTTCAACCTTGTGATGGAAAGTGGCTTGAGGATTATTAGAGGAGACTGCAGCTAAGATAGTAGTTTTAAAGTAGAAGCTAGAGTACTGGGAAGGAAGATTAAGGCAGAGGTAGGGAGAAGCAGTGCCAGACAAAGTGTGGGGCTGCAAGCAGGTTGTACAATGTTGAGCTGTTGATTTGGCTTATAAATATTCATTTTCTTTTTTTTTTTTCTTCCTTAATTTGCAGTGCTATTATGTTAGTTACATATCAACAGTCCCAGTAATAAGTAAGTTACCGATGTGGAGTTATTGATGATGTGAATGACAGTGATGTATATGGATGGAAATCCATAAAGCCTGCACTGGGCTAATGAAAGATGTCACATAAGAGTATACGTAGAGGAAAAGCAGGATGGAAATACCTCTTTTTATTCCTCATTATCCAGTCTCATTTATTCTTTAATCCCAAAAGAAAGGAAAGAAAGTTAACTCATACTAGCTACTTGGAAAACTAGTGTCTTTCTTCTGCAGTTACACTAAAAAGGAGATACCTGGGCAACTACCTGGAGAAACAAAACCAATTTATTTATCAAAATGTTTTCTAAAGACATCATGCAAATATAAACTCTGTATGGAGAGCTAAGTATTTACTAAGTATTTGCTCTTTAAGCCAGTGCTGGGAAAGGACCAAGATCAACATTTTCAAATAAAAAGAAATACACTATTTGTTTCCAAAATGTAGTTGTCCCCAACATGTGTTCTGAAAGTGATCTGGACCCTCTTGTCCTGAATTGTTGCAAGTGACAGAGGAATCTCAGCAGCCTGAATGAAAGGCGTTTCTAGGTGCACCATCATGTAATTCTTTAGAAAAGGTAGCTGGTTCTATGGAGGTAAAATATAGCATTGTTGGCTGAAATAAAAAAAAAAAGTGAAGGGCGAATCTGTAATGGTTTGTAACATTTAAGTGTAATTGTATTCCAAATAATTCAGCATCGGTTTCCTACATCCTTATTTTTGTAGAAGTAATGTACAACTGAAAGACAAAGAGAAGGGACAGGTAGGAGAGAGCCAAATTACCAGTCCTCATCTGAAAGGGAGTAAACTTGAAGAGCGGGATTGATATTTTCTTCGGTATGCTGAGTGTTCAGTCTCTTACCTTTCTTGTGATATACAAGACAGTGAGAGATCCTGAACAACAAATCGCAGCGGTTCTTGTAAATAAATTGTGTTGGCGGTGTTACTGTATTCTGGTTATTTACTGATACCTCTACTTTCAGTTTCATACGAAGAAAATCTTCGTTCATTATTATCTTGTTTATGAGCAACCTTAAATGAGTCTGAAACTGAAGAATGACAAGAAAGAGAAAATAAATTACAGTGTAACTGTCAAAGAGCAAGAAGGGAATTGTGTAGCTTGGAAATTAGAAGGAAAGGAAAAAAAAATCAAGTAATGTGACAGGAACTGAGGAACTATAGGAAAATAGGTGAAGACTTAAAATGTATACTGTATTTTTGTTATTTGCTTTATAACTTTCTAAAGCTGGACTTACCACAAAGGGAAACAGGAAAGAGTCACAAATAGCTGTCTAGGTTGAAGTTGGTATGACAAGGATCCTTGAAAACACAAAGCATAATTTCAGTGGGAAAAAAGAGAACTCTTAAATTGTGATGCTTTGCAAGGCATGGGGGTAAAGGTTGGGAAGAGGATATATAGAGTTGCAATAATGCCCAGGTGGATTTTAGACTAAAAGGAACTTGATATACTTGGGGCAAGATCAGACTTAGAATCCTATCCGCAGGAGGAAGGTGGATGTGATGCAGAGAAGAGCAGTTGAGGCTGGAAGGATTGAGTTGGGAAGGTAGAGTGTTAATAAACAACAATAAGGAACTCAGTAGCTTGGGTAAACTAGTAACAGGGTGAAGGGCTGTGTTCAGTATTTAAAAGGAATAAATGCACAGTATGTGTTGCTAAGTAGGAGCAACAGATAAATGTTTAAATTAAATGTCAGGAGATTATACCAAGTATTATTTCAGACAGGTTCAGTCTCCCAGAGGTGGTGGGAAAACTCAAGAATTGTGCTTGATTTGTCTGAGCTCTTCTCGGTTTTGGTTTTTTTGTTTTTTTTTTTTTCTAGTGGACTTCGAGCTGTGTTATCAGAGTTCTGACACCAACACAATGTTTGTCTTTTACATAGGCAGGTCTTGCTCTATGTGATGAGAGATAAATTTAAGCAGGGCAAGTGCTAGAATATATTTCTTTAAATAAGAAATATCAGAGGAAGGAATCCTGGGCTGGTCAGGCAAAGGGAAGGAAAACCAGCTGTTTCTCTAAATACTGCTGCTCATTGGGCTTTTCCTCCTTTCCAAAATTTCTGTGAAAATGTATGGATTAGTCTAGAAATTAAGGTGGTCTAGTAATTTTGCTGTGCTCAAATATGATTATTAGATTTTTTTCAAGTGCTTTGATATTTTGCAGCGTTTAGAAACCTCCTGGTTAGGGGCTGTTTGGTAAAATGTGAGCACAAGATGCTTCAGGCAACTCTGTATTGCTCCACAGAGCCAACACAGAGCGGATGTTACCTTGCTCAAGACCTGCCAAATGATTTTGGATTCCAAGGTATAAACCCCCTCTCTCTTCCCCTCTATGTGTGTATCTTCATGGTAGGCCTTTTTGCCTCACTACATTAGTGCCATTCGACCCTCCGCTGCCCAAGATGCTGCTTTGTAAAGGTGTACAAAAGAATGCGCTAATGCAGTGATGGCATTAGTACAAACTGGATTTTGTGCTTTCTTCAGGGGGCTTGTTTCAGAATGAATGTCTCTCAGAGGGTTCCTGGTTAAGTAAAAGGAGATTATTAAAACAGTAGATCTTTTGCTTTTGTACTTGATTGAATGTGGTGGTAGCAGGAACTTTACTGCTGGTGTTTTCTCTGCTTGTGGTTATGTAGTTTAAATGAAAGCTCTGATTGTTGCTGGGTTAACCTTCCCTATGCTTGTGCTGGTGGGCAAGGCCTTCAGTCCATTTATTGCTCTTGCATGTCTGTGCCTACTGTTTCCTGTAGAAGGTATCAGGTTTTTGCCTCTGTAGCATCGTTTCCTGTAGTCTTGTATTGCCACATGCTGTGGACTGCATGCTGTTCTCCAAAGTTTGCCAAATAAGCTCTGCCACAAGTTACAGGAAGATGAGTTTTGTAGCTACAATGGAAGCTTATTGACTCTTCTGCTGCCATTATATGAATTATGTATGTTTTAAATTAAAATTGCTCCATCAGGGAAGGGATTTGCGTTGTTCTGCTCTGAGGAGAGAGTTAACAGGTTGGAAAGGAGCCTCCAGAGGTATAGCTTGGGTCTGGGGTTTGCATATGTTGAAAAGCAGGATTATGGATTTTGGAGCAGATGTTGTGGTTGTGTTTTGTTCAGGCTCTGTATGAATTTGTGCATGAAGCTGGGAGATCCCATGGGAGGGCTGAGTAACCTCTCACTGTCGTTGGGGACATAGGAGGAAGTTCTTCCAGTGTTTGGGATTAATCACTGGTTGCAGACATGTGTTCATGCAAATTATGTCTGGTACCATAGTGGCTAAGAAATTCCTGAGATCAGAAATTAAAGAGGGGGAAAAAAAGAACCCAAAACCTCCGGAACTTCTAAATTTGCAGACCAATTTTCTAGAGCTTCCCATGTTTCCAGCCACCATCTCCTCACTTTGTATTCCACTAGTAATGAAAATAGGATTGCTTATGAAGCAGAAGGGTTGAAATACAACATTGTGCTTTTAGCTTGTGACTGTTTTCTTTCCTTCCTCAAATTACAATAGGAGCGTGGAAAAACTCAATAGAAGAATGGACAGCGGAAGACTGGAATGAAGATGTAAGTGTACCTTGTTGGATAGACCTATTGCTTATTTTCAGAGTTTCTGTGTTGTCTTCAAAAACTAAATGTTCAAAGTAATACTTTGCTGTGTGCATGCAGTGGTATTTCTTACTGTGTTTCTTGCTGTTATTTCTGTTTAAAATATATAGAGATATTTGGACAAGCTTATGTTTTAAATAAAATTGAATCAAGAAATATTAATTTATTTTGCTGGGTGAACAATGCATAGTAAAATTAAGTTTTATCCCAAATTTAGTATCTGTGAGTTAGTTCTCCACTGCTTAATGCTGATGGATGTTGACTGCATACTTCCCCATGCTATTGTGCAGGAACTTAAAGCCATACTATAACAAAACTTTTATGTAATTAAGCACTGAAGCTTACTGTCAACTTTAGACTCCTCATTTGATGCTTTTTGTGTGAAATCTGCATAATTGTGCCACTTAGTCCACTTCATGTTCATAATATTAAAAAAAGGAGCTAGTAGTATGCTGAAGTTGGCACTTAATTGCTTCATTCCTATTGTTTCATCATGGTGTCTCATCATTATCCCCCTCTACTCCACTCTGGTGAGACCCCACCTGCAATACTGCATCCAGCTCTGGAGCCCCCAACATAAGAAGGACATGGACCAGTTGGAGAGGGGGCAGAGGAGGCCATGAAGGTGATCAGAGGGCTGGAGCACCTTTGCTATGAGGACAGGCTGAGAGAGTTGGGGCTGTTCAGTCTGGAGAAGAGAAGGCTCCAGGGGGGAGGCCTTATAGCAGCCTTCCAGTACCTAAAGGGGGCCTATGGGAAAGACGAGGAAAAACTCTTCAGTAGGGCCTCTTGTGACAGGACAAGGAGTAATGTTTTCAAAATAGGCGGAGGTAGATTTAGATCAGATAGTAGGAATTTTTTTTTTTTTTTACTATGAGAGTGGTGGAACACTGGCACAGGTTGCCCAGAGAGGCAAGCCCTATCCCTGGAAACATTCCAGGCCAGGTTGGACGGGGCTCTGAGCAACCTGATCTGGTTGGAGACGTCGCTGCTTCTTGCAGGAGGGTTGGACTGGATGGCCTTTAAAGGTTCCTTCCAACCCTAACCATTCTATAATTCTATGTGTTGTCTAAAGTACTAAAATAACTTTGGTTCTCATTCTTTATCAGACAAGAGGTGTCTTCATGTCTGCAAAATGTTCAAATTTGTCATTGTCACATGTCATAATCATATTTGTGATTTCAAGTTTTCAGTTATTGTATTAAAGCTTAAGCAGCCCAGAAAACAAATGAAATAGCAAGAAATGTGGAAAGGAAAACCTAGCTTTTAAGAAGTTTTTCATCTTTTATAGCAACATCCGTTATTTCATGTTTGTCTTCAGAAGAGTAAGAGATTCTCAGAAGTCATCATCCCTTTTGCTGCCTCCTGTAGAGTGACCTGTCTGTGTTATCCCTAGAAATATGTGAATGTGTTGTTAGAGCAGATATGAAAACTCTGTCCTTACCTAGTGAGGGGGCTATGTCTTTCAAGAAAATTTAAAAGAAACTCTAAGATTTCTAGACTTCCTGTATCAGTTACTGCCATCAAAAGCTGGCATCTTTTTAAACCTGTCCTCTATTTCTGCAGTATATGCTAGAAGTGGGCTAACGATAGTGAAAACTTCTGGCCTTGTTTCTCACCCCTGTTTGGTACCACCCCTGCTGGTACAATAGAGCATTTGTAGTACAGGAGGGGTGCTGAGCAATACTGACTAGGTATGGAATTTTTTAAAAATAATAATTAAACCTGAGTAATGTGCACATGAATCTTGAAAGAGCAGCAGATGAAATCTCTAGCTTATTGTTAATTTTTATAGATTTTAGAGTGCTGGAAAAATCCCTGTAATCTGGGAGAAAGTCATTCATGTGCTGATGTTCAGAAAGAGTGAATGAAATGCAGAACTGTAGGCAAATTAGCTGAAAACATGCCTGGGGGAAAAATAAAGGAAAAATTGAATTGTCTGATTTAAAAATAGAAGCATAAGAATGCAGCTGTGCCATTAATTGTAGTAGAAAATAGGTCCACTTCAAAGAAATCTGATCTTAATCTTTAAGTAAACTACAAGTTGTCTGTGAAGATAGAGTATGTCCTTGTAAGAAATTTGATCTACATCTCTTGCTCTAAAAATAATTACATGCTATCACAAAATACATTAAGTGGATTAAAATCTACCTTGCAAATTTCAGCAAATTAATTTTTTGCAGGAGGACCGTTACCAAACATCAGCATTTCTAGGAGGGCTGTAAAGAAATCCAGTCCCAGGCTAGATGCCATCTGGTGTCTTTATTAATGATTTGGAAGTAAAAATAAAATCACTACTAATAAAATGTTGGAGAAATAAAAAAAAAATTTGGAATGGCGATTAAAAGCAAGCTAATCATGCAGAGAAATCTGGACATCTGCTAGACTTCACCTGTTCCAATACAAAATGCTTTAATGTAGCCAAGTGCCCGTTTGTTTTATAGGAATAAGGGCACACCTTCAGAAAAAGGGGCTGTTTTCTGGAAAGCAACAACTGAAAAATTTTCAGGATTGTAGTGGAAGATTAAAAAAAAACAGCTCAGCATGATCTCTTAAAGGGCTGGGTACTGTGGCAAAAAAGCTATTGTAGTCTTTTTGCCTGTAGGCACTTTTCCCTGTCTCTTAATCATTCTTGATTTGTATTTCTATATGTGGACTCGCCTGAACTTGATTCTGAAGTACTGCATCCAATTATTCAATACTTGTACGAAACAAAAGTTATGAAAAATAGCTGGAAATTATTTACTGATAGAAGAGGTGCTTGAGACTGAGGAGATTTTTAGTTTGCTGAATCTGAAAATGTTACTTTATTAGTGTATAATGGGTTGTGGTTTTAGTCTAGCAGATGGAAGGCAGAATATGAACTTATGGGTGGAAAATGAAGCTGTGCATTAAATGTATAATAAACAATTGAAGATAATGATTAGAACAGCCAAGGAGGCTGATGTATTTGTTGTCTATAGATAAAGACTAGGTGTTTTTCTGAATAATATTTTTGTTTAAATTTACTGTCTCTAGTCAGATAGAAGTTACAAGCAGGTAAGTGAAATTTAATGTTGTTTGATCTGAGAAGGATTAGATTTTTGAGATCTAATAGTCCTGCAGTATTTATCTATACTAGTGAGTATTGAACAAGTAAAATAGGTTGTAAGCGTGCTCTTACATAGAGTGGAAACTACTTGCAGTGAAAATAGGAGGTTGTATTTTGTTAAAGGGGTATTCAGGGCATGGCCAAGGAAGGACCAGACAAATGTTGAGGTACTGTAGATGGCTCTGGATTGTCCTGTTACTATTGTGATCATATTCTCCTGGCTAAAGAAAATTAACTATAGAAACTATCAGAAGGGGAGGAATGGAATGTATACAAATTGCTGGAAAGTGGATGAAGGCAAACATTTTCTGTATGATACTGTTAGTCATTGTTTTTATTTGAAACAACAGCAACACTTAAAAAAAAAAAAAAAGAAAAGGAAAAAATGCATTTCAGTGGGAGTGTTTCCTTTACCAGAAGCAGCCTGAGAATTTGTTTTTAATTACTTTAACTTCAGTACTTCGTATCCAAACAGTAATAAGGTTTTGTTATTTCTGATTTGTTGATGTTGAGTTTTTGTGAGGATGCTGGAGTGTATTTTCCTGTTTTCCTCACCTATCAACTCGCCATAGGAGCTGTTAGCTAGTTGTTAAAATAAATTGTCTGTTTGGTGATTGGAGAATGATTTTTATCATAGGAACAGGAGCTGAAAAGCAGAGGCACTTCACTGCAGATGGAAGAAATACCCTTGTGAGGCCAGCATTTTCAAATGGTTCATGACGGTTCATTCAGTTCTGGGAAGATGCCAGAGCCTCAGGGAAAGATTTGTGAATGTAGTGTATGGTGAGCTTAAATAACCTTGTTAGGAGCTGATAGTACTACTTCTAAGAAATACTAAATACATCTATGTAATAAAAGTTTTCAGCTACTGCTGCACAAAGTATGTGTTTTGACAAATACCGTAATCCCAGCAGATTTCTGAATTAGGTGCTTGATTGGAGCTTGTGGCAGTGAGTTTACCTCAGGGTGTAGTGTAAACTTTGGTGTGGCTGAGCTGGTAGCTGGAGACTTTTGTTTTGCACGCTGGTTCACTTGAGAACATTTCCTCTCATATGTCAAGCATGCTATTGTGTTGTCACAAACATCCTAAGGCTCCTTGATTTGCTTAGTTTTCAAGAGTCATCGGTGTTTTGGCCACAGTTAGTCTTATCCTGGCTTATGTGAGCGCAAGAAACTGTTGACATTACAAATAATTTTAATGTTTAACCAAGGGAGTACAGACCTTGACTGCTGCTTCTGCCATTAGCTGACCTCCTTGTGCCATATAATGCAGCAGTCTCATAACACTACAAAAAGTACAGTAGGCATTGTTCTAAAATAACACGTACTGGGCTAGGGGAAAGGGCTGAACAATAGAGGAACAGCCTTTTTAATTGGAAATATGCTTGAGCTGAGTCTTCTTTCTTTGTCTTGGTCAGTATATACAGTTGCAGTCTGGCAGTATTATGCACAGGATAGAGTTGTGTTCCAGAAAAATAGGATTAAAGTACGTTGTATTGGCAGCAAGGGAAGAGAAAGAAATAGAGGGAAGAACTGTAGTGGTACTCATTTTTTCATGACACAGTGTGCTACGTATAAGTGGGTGCTAGGAGAGTACATCGAACATTTTAACTTTGCCTCTGAGTGGTAAGTGATTGCTCCCAGTCAGCCCTTCTGCGTCCTACTTAAGTCAACAGTGTTTCATAGGAGAATCCCAGTCAGATGGCCGTGTTCAGGGACATACGTGTTTTCAGTAGGGCTGCCCGTGGGATGGCAGATTAAATTGGCTAATGTCCAGGATGTCCTTTAAACTGGGCTGCTAGCAATGTATGCAAGTAAAAATGTATAATTTCCTGGAAGAGCTGTATTGAAATGGCACATTTTAAAGAGATCCTTTGTGTGTGTTTGAATAGGTCAGTTATTCCTTAGTCTAAATACAAAGCTACACCAAAGTAGTTAAGAGTGATTTTGTGCTAATTTAATTTAAAACATAACCATTCTATCTTTATCTATAACCTAACCTGTACTAGCTGAAGACCTGTTCTGGTTTGCAAGTATTCCTGTCAATAGAAATGAATTAGCCCTAGGAAGCTGTAGCTGTTTAACTACTATTTTTAAAAAAGAGAAGCTTTGAAAAAACAAACAAGCAAAAAAAAAAAAAAAACCCAAATCAAAGCACAAAAATCAGCAAACAAGCAAACCAAACCTTACAAACCAAAATCACCCCCTTTCCCACCAAAACCCCAACCAACCAGCACCCCCCGCCCCCGTCCCTTCCCAGCTACCTGTCTTTATTGTAACAGCGTGGTGAAAGCAGTACAGTTTTTCTGCTCTGGATAGTCTCACTGGTTATACTAGTGTAAGCAATTACATACCCGAGTGCAAACCTGCCTCCGCTGGTGATGTGAGCTGAAATGTAAAACACAGAGATACATTAAATGAGTGAAAGGGAGCAATGCAATGTGTTAAGATGTCTGCAACAAGTTTTATCAGAGCTGCTCTATCGAGTCCTAAATCATGTCTGCACAAGGTATCTTTACAGTGGTGATACATCAGCTCTCACGCTAGCGTCCTGGTTTCAGCAGGGATGGAGTTAATTTTCCTCTCAGTAGCCAGTGTGTTTTGGATTTTGTGTGTGAAGAATGTTGATAAAACACCCTGATGATATGAGTTGTTGCTAATGAGACAAAGGACACTGTCCGGCTTTTCAGGTCCCACTAATGTGCGGGTGCAGGAAGCTGGGAAAAAGACAGACAGAATAATTGACCCAAACTGGCCAAAGAGAATGATCCATGCAATAAAGGTCATGCTCAGTATATAAGTGGGGGTTGGCCAGGGTGGGTATCTGCCTTCCTGGTATCCATCCCTCTCTCTTTGACTGGCATTGTTCCCTCTACCTTGCCAGCTCCCTTTTTGCTCTTTCGCTTGCTGCTTGGTTTTGTTTCCATGATTCCTGCTCAGGACAGGCTATATTGGTCATTGGGACATCAGGTGGTGAGAAATTGTGCATCGTTCCTTTTGTATATTTTAATATCCTTATATTTTGTTGTTGTTGTAGTTTTCCTTTGCTGTTTTAGTAAACTGTCTTAATCTCAACCCACAAGTTTTCCTTTCTTCCCAATTCTGTCCCCTGTCCCACTGGAGAAGGAGAGGGTGAGAGAGAAACTGTGTGGTGACTGGAGCTAAACCAGAATAATTAATTAGTTTCTACTGGTATATTTTTCAGTTAAGCTATTGTCCAAACTGATGTAGTTACATTGGTATACCTTTGTGTGTGTTCAGTAGATCGGATTCCCTAACTCTTTAATTAAATTGGTACTTGATTCTGTGGAGAAGACTTTGCTGAAGTTTGACTACATGGTGGTGTCTTTCTAAGCAGAGCTGCAGCATAACTGGTTGGAATGGTAGTTTGACTTTACTTTTATCTGAATGTGCATGGCCAAGATGGAATTTCTGCAGATGTTGCAGCAGTGAAGTGGGAGCATGTGTATGATTAAAATATCTTCCCCCACCACTCTTTTTCAGCTTTCTGAAACAAAAGTCTTCACGGCTTCCTCTGTTCCAACTGAGAATCATGTGACTCCTGGGCAAAGGTAAGCTTTTCTTCCACCATTGCCCTATACCTTAAAAACCTGCTTGGTGAAGCAATGTTGCTTGCATGTGTAAAATGTTGAATAAAACACAGGGCAGCCCTGGTGAGAGATTGGTCAACCTAATTTTTGAAATTGGGAAAGCCTTGCTTGCAAATCGTTAGTTTCATGGGTTCCTGGGTTACTGTCGTAGTTCAGCCCCCATTGGGACCAGACTACGCAGTCTCTCTCTCGCTCCCCCCACCCTCCGAGAGAATAGGGGGAGATGATATAAGGAAAAACGGCTCAAGGTTTGAGATAAGGATGGGAAGAAATCCTTCAAGTTACCATCATGGGCAAAACAGACTCAACTTTGGGGAAAACTATTCATTTATTTCTAAAACTATCAGGAGAATGACACAGGGAACAAGATAACCTCCCCCCACCCCTCCCTCTTCCCGGGCTTAACGTTATCTCTACTGCCTTCTCCCCTCCCGAGCGGCACAGGGGGGAAGAGGGAATGGGGGTTGCGGTCAGTTCATCACGCGTTGTTTCATGCCGCTGCTTCATCGTCGGGGGAAGAACTCCTCACATTCCTCCCCTGCTCCAGCCTGGGGTCCCTCCCACGGGCCACAGTCCTTCGTGAAACTGCTCCGGTGTGGGTCTTTTTTCCATGGGGTGCAGTCCCTCCGGAGCGGCTGTCCCAGCGGGCCCTCCACGGGCCACAGCCTCCTTCAGGCCTCTGCCTGCCCCGGCGTGGGGTCCTCCCCGGGCTGCAGGGGGATCTCTGCTCCTCCGTGGGCCTCCATGGGCTGCAGGGGCACAGCCGGCCTCACCATGGGCTGCACCACGGGCTGCAGGGGAATCTCTGCCGGGAGCAGCGTTACTGCTGTCCCTCCTTCTGCACTGACCTTGGCGTCTGCAGCTGCTCCTCTCAAGAGGTTGGCAGACACCTCTCATGATCCCTTTTACATCTCATTCACATCTCCTCTCCTCTCCACTTCCTGCAGCCGGGCTGGGCCGAGTTGGGCCCAGTTGGCTGCCCGGCGGGAGGCCAGAGGGTGAGGGCTGCAAGGCCCACAAGACTCGCGCCTCCCCCTCTCTGCGCCTACTCAGCTGCTTCACATCTTCTCTCCCTTTTTTTTTTTTTTTTTTTTTTTTTTTTTTCCTCCTTTTTCCCCTTCTTAAATACGTTATCGCAGAGGCGTTATCACGGGACATTCTGCTACCAATCGGCTCGGCCTTGGCCAGCCGCAGGTCCACCCTAGGCCTGGCCGAGTCCACTGAACAAAGGGGAAACAACTTCCAGCAGCTTCTTACAGAAGCTAGCACCTTAGGCCCCCCTTACTAAACAAAACCAGAACATTTACTTATTAATGACTGTGGCTGTGGAGCCAAACTTGCCAAATCCACAAGCATAGTACTGAGAAGACCCTGTCTTCTGCACAGGGACTGCTTACACGCAGGAACAAAAGTAACTGGAAATAAAAGTTTACTGCTGTTGAAAAGGAAGCTCTGGATTTGTTGTCCAGAAAATGGAGAACTGGCCCCTGTAGATGCAGAAAATGTTCAAAACATAGTGCATTGACAGATACGTTAACAGAAAATCTTGCCTTGTCAAGAAGGTGAATTTTCTGGCAAGCATCACAATTACTTACCTGAGCTGATGATACAGAGTTCGGATAGAGAGTCAAAAATGTGGCATTTGCTGCCCTCCTTTGCTTGCCTTCAGCTTCACCAAATGCCTGGTCGATGATGATGTGGAGTCAGTTGCCTGTGTTAGCCTGAGGTTCCAGGAGAGCAGGTTAAAGTTGTGTGATGAGGACTTTGGTAGTTGGATAACAAGAGATCTGAAAACCGGGTGGCCTAAAGGTCCAAGTCATCTTGGTGCAGCTGTACTGCTGTTCTCCAGACTGCAGCAAAATTCTCCTTATAACATGAATGTGATCTGGAGGAGGCATGGTGTCAGTTGGTCTACACTTTATATCCCTTTCCTTCTTAAAGGTGATATGCTCAGGTGTTCATTGTTCTGATGCAAATATTTTTCCAGTGGATGTCCCTCAAATTATGTTAGAAAATATTGTAGTTCATCAACACAAATACTGGTGTTCTGGTTTTTGGATTTGTTTGGGGGATTTTGATGGTGGGTTGTTTTGTTGTTTTTTTGTTTTGTTTTTTTACTTGCAGTAAGAAAGATTTGGGCACTAAGAAATCTTTGCCATTGAAAGTGCTGGAAGCAGCTTTTCAGCCCAAGCCTGAAATATATTTAGGATAAACTTAAGTCAGAATTTTTGGAGTAGATGTCTCTTATTGTCTGAATGCTTTGTTTTTCCTTCAATAAACCTGTGCTAAACATATAGTAGGGGTTAGTAAGCCATGCTAAATGTAAGAAAATTAATTTTTCTCATCCTGCTCAGGTATTTGTGGTTGAGTAATTTCAGATATGTGGCTACTATCTGACAAACTTAGCTTTTATTTCTACTGGACTTGTGACTTCCATGTCATCATATATTCATTCAATTGCTGCATATGTGACTTTATTCTTTACTGTCCTCATATCCACCCTGTACAGAGGTAGAACTTTCGTCCTTTGCTCTTTTTAAAGGGATTGATTGATATACAGAGAATGTGGATTATTAATATATATATAGTGAGCTGCAGGCAGAATCTACCTGAATATAATCTATCTTTTATGACTTGTCTCCTGTTACTTGGTTATATTAACCATATAGGTTATTTATATGATACATGATGTCATAAATCCGATAATGTTTGAAAAGAATGCAAAAATAATTTAAATTGTAACTGTGGTGGCAGGTCTCAGCTAACAGAATGTTACTTTCTGGGTAAAACCTCTGTTCTACCTCTTTTTGTATGGCAGACAACGATATTTGAAAAGACTCTTAATCAGTAATAATTCTATTGCCATCATGGCAGGTTTAGTGTTGTTAGTGCCTTCTTCAGTTTCAGTGCAGCCTAATCATCATGTTTATTCCAGCCAAACTTTGCTTTTTCTTACAGCATTGATTTGGTAACACTGCTTCAAAAGCCTGTGACTTCTGCCCAAGAGACAGAAAGCAACTCATTTGAGGCTCCCCAGCAGCAGACCTTTGGTCAAGCCCTAGTCTTCACTAATTCTCAGCACAGCACCCAGATGGCATCAGGAACTGGCAGCTCCAGTGCTGTAAACTCTTATACTCCTCAAAGTCTGGTAAAATTATCTTATACTTTCTAAATATTCTTCATGAGTAACTATTTCAGGTTAAACAACTTTTCCAGTGTGGTAATTTCATTAAATGTTTCAGTATTTGTAAAATTCAGGTTGCAAATGTTGAAGGAATGGAATTAAGAATTCCATTCCTTCCATTTACACACACACAAAAAGGGATTACTTTTTTCTGGTTTTGCTAAGTAGTTGTTTCTCAGTTTACATGAAGTACTTGTTTTAATTTTTGAGTAGAGAGCAGATGTGTTTACTGCATGCTGATTTAGGATAAAATAATTTGTTTATAGTGAAGAGTTCTATGCCAGAAAACTATGATGTGTTATTTCCAAGCACATGTCTGCTTTTTGTGGAAACCTGACTATTTCTGGATCAATTATAAGGACTTGAAATTGGACGCTTATATTTATTCTCTGAAAATCAATTCAACTATTAGTAAATATATGCTATTTCAAGATGCGTGAATTCAAGTATATCAGTATTGTTGCAATCACAGTGGTGGAAGTTGTGTCAGTGATAACTAGAGAATATCTGGCCATATGCTACAACTGCTGAATTTTCTGTTGGTCATTTATTAGTAGTCTAGGGCTGAAGAGGTTTTAGTTGCTGCCAAATAGCAACTGTAGTCATTGACCCTATGATTCAAATTGTTTATGAAATACTTAACTACACTCCTTACCCTCTTCTTTTTTGTCTTTTGGTAGTCTGCAGTACTTTGTTCTGGCTTTGGAGAACTCGGATCCTCTAAATTGGCAAACTCTACTGGATCCCAAATCTTGGACCAATTGAAATCTCCGGGATTGGGTCAGTTTAACTCTCAACAAAACAACAGTAGCTCTACCAGCACTACCACAACTACCACATCATCCTGGGATCTAAAACCACCCATTACTCAGTCCTCAGTCCTTAGTCAGTTTGGTAAGTGCTTTGATACGGCTTTCTCTTTCTTTCTCTGTTAGCCTGTAATATTTCTTTATACCAATGACAGATTTAAATGGCCTTAATGAAAGACTTTTTCTAAAAAATATAATGCTAATAATACATTTGGTTACAACACTGTAAGAGTTACACTTACTTGCTAGTAGCAGACATTGTGAGTGTATCACAGACTAAGTTTTGATAGACTTAAGCCTACCCATAAATGTCATTATTGCATCTTTAGAAGTTGAGCCTTCATGTAATGACATCTTTGATTTAATGTGCTTGAATACTGAAGTGGAACTTTGATGTGACTTTGTTTCTCAACAAATCCTGGAAAAATACTTATTTTCATTGCACCTGTGCTACTTCTAGCTGAGTATAATGTTGTACTGTATTTTGTCTTTTTCCCTAGTTTTTTCTCTTCCAACCATTACATGAAGTTTGAGTACTGTGTAATTTTTTCATAATATGCATCACATCTCAGCATTCTTTTCCTAGTGCTGAGAGTGATGCAGGTTACCCATTTTGTCTATTGGTAATTGTATGGAATTTTTAATTAATTGAGTAAAATTAGTAGAAACACTGAAAGTGACACAAACTTGTTTTCTTGCAGTGTAGTCCCTAATGTATTCTCGCTGTGAAAAGTGATAGCTTTTCTGTCTATCTCATGTGTATGTGTATATGTTTTCAGATAGATAAGCACGCAATTTGATAGCAGTTATAATCTTTTACACGCAGCAATTCTGAAAAAATGCTTACATAAATTTTAAGTTGCTTTCAAATTCACTTTACCAACTGAATAAAAAAACCTTCGCAGTGCAAATGCTGTGAATCTGTTGTGGTTGACCAGTGCTCTGAGCACTCCCTGGCTTTTAGTGTCTGAAAAATATGAATGGGGAAGGCTTGGGAAAAAAAACTGTCGATGTCCAGCATATCTTGACTTTCAGCCAGATTGAGATGGTTGATGACTTCCTATTTGTGCTTAATATCTCCTTTGTAGGGGCAGGAAATCCTAGCTCATAATACCTCTAAACTGCAACTGCAGATCTCTTGGAAGAAATCACTATGTATGGGCACAGTTATTTGCAGTGGAACTTAGTGTATGATTAAAATAATCCGTAACAGTTTTTGAGACTTAATATGTGATAACATTATGTGACTGTACAGATAGGTTTATTTTCATATTTTTGAAGAAAGCTAAATAGTGCTTGCCCACAACTGTTTATTCAGAGAATATAAAATATTGGCCTTGTTATTGCAGTGGTGATGTTCAATGTGAAACTGGTGTGACATCTGAAAGGGACTTGCATACACTGTAAAATCATGACTGTTGAGTGTGTCAAGTCACTCAGATTCTTTCATAAAGAGTAGAAGTGTGAAGAGCAGAGTTTAATGCTTTAATTTTTATACTTCTTTTTTCTCGACACTGACCAGACTTTAAATCCCAGCCTGAACCATCCCCAGTTCTGAGCCAGCTGACCCAGCGACAGCAACAACAAACGCAGGCAGTTCCTGTTCCTCCTCCTGGGCTGGAGTCCTTCTCCTCCCAGGTAAAACTCCGCGAACCATCACCAGTAGACACCGCTACAGCTGTTAGCAAAATGTTACAGCTCCCCACTATATCTATGGATAATCAGGCAGTGACTGCCCATCAAACCCAGCAGAAACAAATAAAACCACCAAAACGGAGGATAACTCCAGCATCCAAGGTGGGTAATTGAGTGGTGGCTTGTCCTTAGTAAACATATAAACGTAACAAAAGCTTGTGTCAGAAGTAGTGTGGCCAGCAGGACTAGGGAGGTTATCGTCCCTCTGTATTCAGCACTGGTAAGGCTGCACCTTTAATACTGTATTCAGTTTTGGGCCCTTCACTACAAGTGCTTCCAAAGAAGAGCAGCAAAGCTGGTGCAGGGTCTAGAGCACAAGCCTTACAAGGAGCGACTGAAGGAACTGGGATTGCTTAGCCTGGAGGAAAGGAGGCTGAGGGGAGACTTTATTGCTCTCTACAACTACCTGACAGGAGATTGTAGTGAGGTGGGTGTTGATCTCTTCTCTGGGATAACAAGTGAAAGGACAAGAGGGAAGAGGAAATGGCCTCAAGTTGTGCCAGGGGAGGTTTAGATTGGGTATGAGGAAAAACTTCTTCACTGAAAGGGTTGTCAAGCATTGGATCAGGCTGCCCAGGGAACTGGTGGAGTCACTACCCCTGGAGGTTTTTAAAAGAGGTGTAGGTGTGGTGCTTAGGTACATGGTTTAGTGGTGGACTTGACAGTGTTAGGTTTTGATGATCTTAAAGGTCTTTTCCAAACTAAATGATTCTGTGACTCTGTTCTATATGTAAGCTGCTAGGGAGAAGGAGAGCAAAGACCATGGTGTATTTCTTGTTTATAAAGCAGGAAATTCTAAGCTGGGAAGTTTTTAAAGTTCAAAATGTAGTGATGTCTTTTCCAAGCACATATCGGATTGCTCTGTGTGGAAAATGACTGTTGCTGAGTGATTTTGTGTGGACTTAGTAGCCACAAGATGAATGTTGGCTGAAGGAGGATGGACATGGATGACACTTGGGTATTGTAGAATAGTATGGCTTACTCTTTCAACTCCAGATCAGGGCACAGAATCAATGAATTAATTTCAGGTTATAACAATGTAGTTAACTTAGGTGATGTAAGCTGGAGGGTTGTCGCAGATCTAGTTAGCAGAAGTAGCCTGTAGTTAAGGGAGGAAAGGGTGTTCAGTTACTAATACCTTTAATACAGAGAGTGCATGCAAAAAAATTATGGCTTTTTTTTCCTGCTTTAAGATTCCTGCCTCTGCAGTGGAGATGCCTGGATCAGCGGATGTGACAGGGTTAAATGTTCAGTTTGGAGCTCTGGAGTTTGGATCAGAGCCTGCACTCCCAGAGTTTGGATCAACTTCAAGCAGTGAGAATACCAGCCAGGCGACCAACAATAGCTTGTACTCAAAATCTATAAAGTACGTATGAGTTCCCCTTGTGCATTCTTACTTATCTTTAGGAGGTCAAATCTGCCAAAAGTATTAAAGCATAGTTACCATGTAATGTGAGGGGGAACAGGATGACTGTTTTCTGTGGATGGCATCTTAAAAGAGAAATTTATTTTCTAATGACAATAAAAATCTCCCTGAATGATGAGTCGATGTGATGGAGATGACATGAATGAAAATAACTTTGATAAGCTACCCTTTACAGAATTGCTTTATCATTTTTAATTGTCCTGATTTTCAAATTTGTTGAAGTGTTTGTACTTCACAACCTGAATTTTTATGCTTTTGATCCAAGAGAGAAGACCCTTGTACCATGTATGTATGTTAGTAGATTGGCACCAGATTACAGATCTGATACTCCTGTGGAATGAGAAAAGCAGCCAGGCTTTCAGTATGCTGCAGCTCTTACTGAAGTGCTAAAATAGCTAATGATGAACGGCAACATACCAGTAACCGATGTTTTTCTTCCTTAGTTATTAAAAAATTGGTGTCAGTAAAAAGCTTCCTGAAGTTAATTCAGAAATACTAGTAAAAGTGAACTTTCACATTCATTACTAGTTCTATAAATGTTTTAAGCTGTTTAGACAGCAAAAAACTTGCCTATTTTAATGTATTTTTTCCTCTTTGCATAGTTCATTCTTTTAGACTGTGCCTGTAACATTAGAATTTCATTGTAAAAAGAGACTGAGTGTTTCTCATTGTATACCAGACTTGATGGATCTAGTTGTTTAAAAAAGAGAGATTATGATCATTAATCGACGCTTTGAGAAGGTGGAAGTAACATAACTACAAAGTGGTGGTGTGTAAACTCCTTGTTTTGGTTGGGCTGACAGGAGGAAGGTGAATGTTGCTTAGAGCAGCTGATCGTTTTGAAGCAGTGATTACTGGGGACCAAAGCAAAACTATATATTTTTTTCATTATTAGATTTTCTAGTATAAATAATGTAGATTTGACTGCATGTTTAAGGTGGTTATAGATGTCTGTATAGGAGCTGATATTTTCATGAAGGTGTTTGAGATGTTTACCAAGGTGATAATTGATTTTTACTTTCTCCAGTGATCCTTTGAATACCTCTTTGCCAATATCCAATACAGTACAGGAGTCCACCTACACAAGCTCTGCCATTACTTCTTCTAGTCTGACCTGCTCGTCCCAGAGCACTAGCCCAGTAATGACAACTTCCTCATATGACCAGACTTCTGTGCATAGTAGAATAGCATACCAAAGCTCCTTGGCTCCGTCTGAATCAACCCCTGTTGCAGTTACGGTGAGTGGATTTCAGAATTTAGACCTGAAAAAGGTGAAATGTTCTTATCTATGTTAGACTTGTATTACTCTGCTATGTTAATACTGTTAACCAAGCTAAGCGGCACTTTTGATTCCTAAGCCCACCTTGTTGTTTGGTTTTGCTTTTCCTGTTGTGTAGCTGTTTTTGGCCATACTATATTTGGAATATAAGTGCCATTAATTTTATGGGTTCTGTCATTTTAAATTGCTGTTTGACCTTTTTTTCTTAGTAACACTTAACATTGTACTTGAGTTTCCTTCCCTGAAACTTGGCTTTTAAAAAAGAAACTGTCTCTGTATGTAAATGTAAGTAATGGTATTTTGCCACAACTTGACAGTTTTTATCCAAATATTTTATCCAAAAACTTGACAGTTTTTATCCAAATATCCAAATATTAAATTTATATGGTAGCTAAAATGGATCCCAAACTGTTTGTGGCCCCTCCGGCATTACTCTTTTGTTGGATTTAAAGACCTTTGGGAAATAGTTCCATATTTTAAAAAGCATAGTGAGAGGTCTAATCTAGGACAGAGAGATTGTATCTCGGGAGACTCAAAAGCGCCTACTCTCTTTATATATGGAATGTAGGTTTGTTTTAAGAGAATTTATTAAATATTTAAGGAAACTGTGAGAGTTTGTAAGTTTATTTACTTCTGGCCTTTGTTATGTAATGGCTCAGTCACACTTGTCTTCTGCACTAGCTCGTATGTACTGGTGAGGATCAAGCGTAGACTGTCCACTTCTGTACTCCAGCGTTATCCAAAAAACAACTGGTGCTTCTCAAGTCTTATCTTTCAATGGAAAAAAATTGGCGTCTCTGTGTAACTTGGATAGTTAAAATTGTGAGTTGCATTAGATCAAAAGCACAACCATTTCCTATATGTTAATGCAGTTCTTTCTTTCATATTGATGTGCGCCTGAGGTTTATGTTATATACAGTACATGGGAAGGTCTCCTGCTGATGGGTGTAGTATGGGCAGTGTATGGGAATCTGTATGTTAAGGTCACCTTGCACTTGAGACAACTATTATGTGGTTTTGCTAGAGGCAGTAAAAAGTTACTTTTCTACCTTTTTTGTCTTTCAATTTAGACTGAATATAGAATTTTGCATGAAGCATGTTCAATGTGTGATTCAGTTTTAAAATGTAATATACTTCTGACATTATTTATTCATTCTTTTCTCCTTTGCTTACAGAATGGGCACAGCAGTATTAGAACACAGGCCACTCTTGACAGTAAGTTTACAAAGCTTGGTTGTGCGCAGGACTTTCCTTACTACTTGCTTTGCACACAAGTCTAGCAGTAACATCTGGTTTAAGGTTTTATATTGTTTTTAATGACTAATTTTTGGCTGATCCATTTGAGTTTATTCTGTACTTGCATAGGATATACTGCTTGCTTCTTGACTACAACTGAAGTACGAAAGCAGCCCTATAAATCTAAGCAATCTTAGAAGTAGAGAAGTTACTTTGCTCCTGCTTTTCCTTTTGAATTTATCTGCCAAAAACTATTTGATATATAATATAAAATTAAAAATGAATACAAAATTTCTTAGCAATTTTTCCAGTTCTCAGTTGGGAGGCTGCAATTTAGCTGTAATCAAACAAACTCCCACTCTTTGAATGTACCTCTCTCACTGTATATAGAGGTACTTCTTGTTACAAGCCTGGTGGGAATAAGAGTGACTAACATGCTCCCTCTGCTGGGTAACTTGCTGCCTTGCAGTGAAGAAAACACAGTACTGGCTCTGATACAGGCCTTACTGTTATCTTCATCTTGGCCTGTTTCTACTGTGATATTTCACTTGTAGCACCCCTAACAGCGCTCTTTCTGGACTTAAAATAATTAAAGTATACTATTAACTCTTCTGACCTTCATGTGCTTCTCTGTGGAAGTTTCAAGGGCAGCAGTGTGAATTAACACTTTTGGAGTTCTAACACTTCAATTTTAGGTCTATCCTCCTCTTCAATTTCTTCAGGTAGGTCAATAGTAGGGCAGACTTTTTTTTACTTCTGAGTAGAAAGAAGTTGAATATTCAGACCTGTAAACAGTGTTTTGTTAGTGCTAACTACAATTTAAATGCGCAGGAGGAGTGTATACGCCCAAACAATTACCACTTAAAAGATTGTTATATATAAAGACAACCTTTCAAGTGGAAAACTTTCTGATTCTCCTGTACAGAATTAGTAAACAATTTATGAAATTCATAGAATCATAGAATGGTTAGGGTTGGAAGGGACCATCAAAGGTCATGTAGTCCAACGCCCTTGGGTGTCACTACAGGTCTTGTCTTTTTGCTATGGAAACAAAGATCTGAGAATTCCTAATATTTTTCTAACAGCTTTATTAGTCCCTTTTTCTGTGCCAGTTCTTTTTTGAGAACACTTTTCATTTTTCCTGTATCTCAAGCACATAAACTGGGAGTCAGTCTTGTTCCGTGTATCTATTTCATGCATCCAAACTGTTTTGAAATTCTTTTTTCTTAGTATTTGAAGTGCTGACCTTTTCCCTTCTGTATGTGATGATAATATTCCTAGTTGTTAATCTCTCATCTTTGCTACTGTTGTCCTTTAATATCCAGATCTCAAGCTCCTTAAACCCTTAGTTCAAAGCATGACTGGTGTGTTATAATTCTGACTATCCTACTTGTCTTGTGGTTTTCTTTGTCTTGCACATCATCTTTTCATAGAATCATAGAATGGTTTGGGTTGGAAGCGACCTTTAAAGGCCATCCACTCCAACCCCCCTGCAAGGAGCAGGGACATCTCCAACCAGATCAGGTGCTCAGAGCCTCATCCAGCCTGGCCTTGAATGTTTCCAGGGATGGGGCATCCACCACCTCTCTGGGCAACCTGTTCGTGTTCCACCACCCTCAGTGTAAAAAATTTTTTCCTAACATCTAGTCTGAATCTACCTCCCTCTATTTTAAAACCATTACCCCTCATCCTATCACAACAGGCCCTGCTAAAGAATTTATCCCCATCTTTTTTGTGTGTTCAGGCATCTTGTAAGGGGTCTTAATGAAGATGGTGACTCTGTCCCTTTTATTGAGGATATCTACTTTTACTTCAAGAAGGGAACCCTGCTCTAAGTGAGAGTTCTAAATAGAATCATAGAATAGTTAGGGTTGGAAGGGACCTTCAAAGGTCATCTAGTCCAACCCCCCTGCAAGGAGCAGGGACATCCCTGACTAGATCAGGTTGCTCAGAGCCTCATCCAGCCTGGCCTTGAACGTTTCCAGGGATGGGGCCTCCACCACCTTTCTGGGCCACCTGTTCCAGTGTTCTATAACTCGCATCGTAAAAATTTTTTTCCTAATTTCTAATCTAAATCTACCCCCCTCTATTTTAAAACCATTACCCCTCGTCCTATCACAACAGGCCCTACTAAACAGCCTTTCCCCAGTTATTAATGTTGTTTACTTATTTGTACATGAATCTTGACAGGAGGTATCAGGTGATATAGTTGCTGCCTTCATAACTGTTTCTGTTTGTCACTTGAGTTTCCTTCTTTGTTGTCAGTTACTCTCATACTTATTGCCAAGGCCAAGACCTCTTGATTTGTGTTTGCATAGCACCCAGTCCAGCAACCTGACTTGAGTTGGTTAGTGAGGAAACCAAACCAATAATGTGAGCAAACTGAGATGTGTAACTTCCAAGCATGTACCTGACTTTTGGTGACCATTCTCAAACTGTCTTCACATGCATTGCATGTTACTGATGATCCACTGGGTAGTGGTCTTGGGTGTGATGGCCCAGCAGAAGGCAGGGCTCAACTCTATCTCTGAGTTTTATTGCATTATATTTACAGGACAAGAAATAAGCTTAGAAACAGCTGAAAATTATGTTGGCCAGTATCAGTGTCTTATACTGTAGTGAGCCTTTGGAAAGGCACATCTACGGTAAACACATTTTACTCTGTGTAGCCTAAAAAGTAATACTAAAGCTCAACACTTTCAACACTTGACCTGTTTACTTCTAGGTCAAATGAAGTAAGTCAATATTTGACAACTCTTTAGCCATTAAAAATACTTAATGCTATGCTCAATTGTGGCCTTTTATTGTAGCATCTTTTGTTCTCCTGCATTACGTATTTGACTGAGTATTCCTGATAAGTTTTATGTGCCCTTGTACTGCAGTGATCTAAGTCTCAATCATCAAAGGTTCCGTGTAGATTGGAATGAAGAAACAGAGCTGTAGGTAAAAGCAGATTTGTACAGTGCCTTGAAAAGCACAGATTACTTTTGCAGAACCAAATGGAAGGAATTTTAAAATGAGGATTGACTTGTGAGCAAAAGCTAGTTATTCACATAGTGGGAAGTGAAGTTCACAAGACTGGATGGAGTTCACTACACATGTAGCAGTGAAAATTGTAAATCTATTGTAGGTAAAGATCTTAAAGGGAAAAATGATAGTTCTGTTGCTGTTTGAATTTTCCTTAATAGTCAGGTTGTTTGATACTCTTACTGGTTCTTAATGGTGAGGTTTTTGTAAACCAGAGGGAGAGCAATACTGTGTTCCTGAATCCAGGCTGGGATGTCGGGTATGCTGGAATTTGTTTTTGAATGCCTCTGTTTAACTCGTTGCAGCTACTTCATCAGTTCCAGCGCCGAAGACAGAGCCTTCTCCCTCAATACCTTCTGCTGGTTCTCTGCCTAGCGTGGTATCCACCACTGCTTCGCTTCTGCCTTCAGCATCGCAGCACGTGGCAGCATTGCCCAGCTTGCCTCAGTCCAGTGATTTGGCCAGCAGCTCGCTTTCCCAGTTAAGCAGGTACGGTAGGAGTTGTGGTAAACTGAAAGGAGTTCAATTTTGTGGAAAGGGCAAACGTGAGGGTGATAGCATAAGGGGGCTATCAGCTGCTAGGGTTCCCTTTTCTGACATTAACTACCATTAGGAGCGCAATTCAGAAGGGAACAGTGCCACTTAACGATAGAGCAGCTGCTGCCCTCAAGTTTTTGTGGTGTATAAACAACTTTGTGTTTCAAGGGACTCTTATTTCAGTCATGCCAGCTAAATTGATTCCTCTCATTTGTTTTCCCTACTTTGTCCACAGTGCCTGCTGTTTGTTTAGTGCTGTATGTTTGAAATAATTCCATAACAGTTTACTTCCTGGCTAATTTTGAAATACAGTAGTTTCATTTATATATGTATTTCTTAAAATTAAAAAATTGAAAAAATTCCAGAGACACTGTGAATTTTTTCCTTTTTCTAAGTCATTTCCTAAAGACACTTTGAAATACCAGACTGATGTTCATGGAAGTGCATTCAGCACGGCTTAGGTCACTTACACCATCTGTCTGATTTTTTCAGTGCCTGTTACTTGAGTTTCATCCTCAGGCAGGTGACGTCCTGAGGCTATACTGTACGAGTTACCTGTTTAATACTTATATTTGTACTGTATTTGTTAATGTAAGAAACTAAGTAGATGGGATATTGTTTTAGTTTTTTTTTCCTGTTCCACAGGTAGGTGATGGTTGATTCTCTTTTAATACACTAGTGTTTTCTGTTGAATAAAATAAGTATGTCAAATAACATCAATTATTCCACTCAAACTGGAAACATCATCTCCCCACATTTGCTTGCTGAAATTGGTTGAAATTTTATTTAGGAGGTTGATGCTATTGGGCAGATACCAAGTGCTGTGAAAAGATGATGCCTAAACTCCAAGCATGTTGACTTGGTTGTGCTGGCAGCTCTTGTCTGTGTCTCTGACATAGGTCAGATGGTGAATTAAGGCTTATTAGAACAGCTAGGGAGCGTGGGCGAGGGCATGGTTTAAAACGGTATGTTGGACTGAACTATTTATTTCCTTGCTGCCTGAAGTGCTCTTATTGTAGTTCCTGCAGATGGAGAACTGGTTTAAAGAATCAAAGTAAAATTAATCTATGAAACTGCCAAGATTTATCGTGGTCCCATACCTTGAAGAGCTGCCAGAAGTGTTTACCCTTAAATTAGGGCATATAATTTAACCTACAGCTTTGTTATGAAAACTGCTGTATTTTCTTGTGGCTGTTTCCATATTTATTATGGTTAGGATCTCTCTTGCTTCTAATTTCACATGAGGAGGGGCTGCTTGAGATCAAACCATGCATGTTTTTAATGACTTTTTGATCAGTGTTCATTCTGTTTATTTCGTACTGTACTCTAAGTTACATTCTTGATCTTGAATGTAAGGTATAACTTTTGTCAGTGTAAGTGTTTGAGAACCAATTTCAGTCGCCTTTCAGGGAGACATTTAAAGATCTTTGGATTACAGGTGAATGTCGGTGCTACTGTTGCTGCCAAGAGTTCAGAGGCCTGGTCAGCTAGGGAAAAAAGGCAGTGGTAAAGCAGAGTTGCTTCCTGAAACAAAGTTATCTGCAGATGCTTTTCTGCAGAGGATTCTTTATTTTCATATTGTACAGTGTATATATAAAACTGAACTGATAGTTCTGACTCATCGTTTCAAAGAGGAAATGTATTTTGGTGCAATGTAGTGATATGAACTGGCCTTGATTAAATTGCCAGATTCTGTAGCAGTATGGATGATTTTGGAACTTTCGCAGATGTTCTCCATTTACGGGGTTGTTGATTTTTTTTTTTTTTTTTTTTTGAGAGTGTGTTAGGGCTTTTGGCAGAGTTATGGGGCAAATACCTTGTAGTTCTAATTGGTAGAGTTAATATTATGCAGGTTAAAATGTAAGAAATACCATAGTGAGTCAAACCAAAGCACTGCCTCACCTGATTAATACCTGTGCCCTGTGAGAGGCAGCAGCAGCTGCTCAGGGAAGGAGTTAGAAACAAGTTGGTTGTTATGTGAACCATCTTCTGGTTTTGGGCTTCATGTGCCTGGGAGTCATTGTTACATAATTCTTGAAGCAACTTGAGTTTTTCTAAAAATCTAGTAAATTTATAAATACAAATTAATGATGTTTTGGATGTTTCTTGTTAGTAATAGTTGTCTCTGTACTTCTTTTTTTTCCTTTTTTTTTTCATTAAAAGGTAGTAGGATATTAGTTAAAGAAAAAATGCCTGTAGAAGTGTGTGTGTAGATACACACACTTATATATATATATGCATGTGTTTACGTGTACTTATATATGCACACTCTTATAGACATTTTTTCTTTAACTATTATGCTGCTGTTTGTGCACATGTGTATACACACCCCTACCATTTTTATTCTTTAATATCCTACTACCTACTCTGTGTTTGTATATATGTGTGTAGATATACATATGTGAAAAATAGTTAAAGGAAAAATTATTTTTTTCATTGATTCTTTGCAATTTCTTTCTAGCTCCCTTTCCAGTCATCAAAGCAGCCTCTCCCCTGCCTCAGTGTTGTCTTCAAGCACGTCACATACAGTAAGTCATATTTGCATTTCAACAGATGTTTGGCTTATAGTCAATTTGTCTGGTGATTAAGACCCTCTCTTAAAGTTCGTTGTGTCTCGGTACTCTAAGGACCTGCTAGCCCTGTGGTGGTAAAAAAGTCTAACACTTGAGATCTGTACTAAATAAGGAATTGCTGTTACAGAGACTTGCTAGTCACATAACTACAGAGAAAATTTTCGTGCCAGCAGGGGAGCATGGAATAAAGAAAGAATTTACTGAACAAACGTATTTTAAAAAATGTCTTTAGAAGTGTTTGTCTGAAGCTGCTCCAAATGTGGACTGTTAGCAGTCTTCACTGGAGCAGTTAGCTGGCAAAATGCAGGTGATGGAATGGTACATATCATGACAAATGCCTTGTGACAGATGATTTTCCAGTTTACCATTTGACATTGTTGCCACCTGTGTATTTAGTGGATTTGAGATAACAAGGCAAATATTACTGAACACAGTGCTCTAGATGAGGTTGCACAAATGAGAGAGACACTGCCTTATTCTGTGGTGGGGTACTTCTGTAAAATCCCAGTCTGGGTATGCAGGTAGATTACTGTTTTTCTTTATGCTTGTGTTTTGGTTTGTAATACTGCATCCCTGCTGAATATGTCACTTAAAAATTCACACTTATCCAAATGGCCTTTTCTGTTGTCAGAGTAGTTTTGGCTTCTGTGTATTGATGACTGTTTTTCAAATGTGATCACCTTACAGCGAAGACACTATATTGTGCTGTATTTGAATGAGGAACTGCTTTATCCTTATGTATTTGCGTAATACATCTGGTCTGCATTTGAGTTTTCCACATTGGCTCTGTTATAGGGCACTACAGTTTTAATCTTTTAAATTCCACAAGTGCATTGAGGAAATCACAATAGCAGTGTCCTGTATTTTGAAAACAAATACTGTCCTTTGGAAGAATATATGAGTTTGTTTAACATAAGAAGTACTAGCTTAACAGAGCATACAAGCAAAGGGCAAGAAATAATGCAGTGGAGGGACATTATAGTTACTGTGGTATAATTTTGTGATGATGCAGCGGTTTGAATTAACTCTTGTGAAATAGTTTTCATTGAATACTTAAAAATCACAAGCATGCAACTTAGTTGCATATCTTTTGCATGTGCTCCTGTTACTTAAAATATTGTTGGATTTTTAATTTTTTTTTCCCCAGCTTCTTCCACTGTGGTTTATTTGCTCTGTGATCCTCATTCTTTTTGTGTCCTTTCTAGCACACAAGTGTTGAGAACACAACTTCACTCCAGCCCTCAACAACCTTTTCAACTGCTTCAACCTCAGCCACTAGCACCACCTCTTCAGTTGTCAGCATGGCAAGCAGTATGAACACTACAAACAGCCTTGGCCTGAGCGTTACCAGTGTGTCTATACCAGCTGCTAGCACACGGGCAGCTCCCTTAGTGTCTTCAGGTTCGCAATATTAATGGATCACTTGGATAGACAGAGGACTTCAGTCAGCAGGGCCGTCAGTTGAGCATCTCGACAGCCGTAACTACACTAAGAAATCCACACTCTTGACTAGCATTTTCAGCATGCTTTATTTGCTGGCTCGTAAAATAAAATTGCCTGGTTTTGTGTATTTGAAATGTTTGTTAGGTTGTTATGTGGCATTTCTGTAGCACATTCCATCCCCGAAGAGCTTTGTAAATAGACACCAGAGAAGTTCTGACTTTGGAAGTTTTGGGCTAGGAGATTTGCCCAGTTTGTTTTCCAGGTTGTGATCAGCTCTTGGCTGTGAGTTCACATTAGCTTTAATTTCAGCCTCCTCTGTGACTTGAATTCATTTGGCACTCTCAAAATATACTCCAATGTCATCATTATCATATACACCTCTCTACTGCCACATCTACAGAAAGGAAAAAAAGTGTCAGATGTCTGGGTCATTCTACAGCAAATAGCACTTCAGAAATGGGTCCACAGAGAGGGAAAGTGGGGAGCCTTCTTGCACTGAAGTGGGAGCAATGCTAAGTTTTCTCTTGTTTCTCTAATCAACCTGAACTGCTAAAAGGAAATCCTGTGAAGGGAAATGAATGGTTTAAATATTAAGATCAAACTTACAGAAGGATTCCTCATTTCAAATTACCATACCTTTTTTACATGAGGTGTCTGATGACTGGCCCAAGTGCATTTTTTTTACTCTTCTGCTTCCTAGCACTGCTTCATGGAGGCAACTGAAACTATTTCAATCTTCTTCTCTTTGCTATTCTCAGCTGCAATAAGTCACCACAAAAAGTATGCTAGCAGCATTTAGTGCTTTCCAGTCTATTGCTGGCTGTAAGGGGGAATGTGTTGACAGAACAGAAAATGAAAGGAGAGAGTTTCTGCCCTTAGATTGAGAACAATGCCTAGATTTTTCCATCGGTAGAGGACTGAAGAAAGGAGAAGTTTCTGTAATTCTTTTGGACAATGTAAATGACAAAATCAGACTGGTCTCTGAGGGGATTGATTGCAGTCTTAAGCAGCCTGTGCTTTCCTTTCCTTGAGGCATGGCTAAACTCTTCAGGCTGTTTTGAGCATTTTCATCAATCAGCATAAAATTCTTCTTCATAGTTGTGCTCTTTACAAACTATGACAGTGCAGCCACCAGGGCTTGTGAGCTATCTTGTCTCAATGCTGAAGCCTTTTCTTTTCTAAAGGCTTGTTAAAGTGTCTGTATTTTGATTTCACAGGCAAAGCTCCCCCAAACCTTCCCCAAGGTGTACCACCCTTGTTGCATAACCAGTATATTGTGGGACCTGGAGGACTTCTGCCAGCCTACCCAGTAAGCAATTTAATTGTTCCTGTCCTTGATTGCTTAACCCTTGGTGCAAATGGGCCCTCCAGACCTGCTGCTGTCTGTGCCAAGGCATTTCTGTTGGCACATGTTGCACCTGGAATTCTTGTTCCAAATGTTGAAGAATATATGAAATACATTCATTGGGGGTTTACTGCTGCTAACAAACTGCAAAACTGTTGGTACAGACCTGATTTGGCTGCTGTTGAAGCTGAACATATGTGTTGCTATGGTTTTCAGTCGTATCAGGTTTTAGGCCCTTTGAGTAAAATTAGACTCATGCAGGTTTCTGTACTTTGAATAGTTTTACTATAGTAATGATTTAAATGTGACATGTGTCCTATCTCTCCTGCTTGTAAAGACTGAGATTTTTGAGGTCTGACTAGGATCAATGTATTTTTGGTTATCTGTTTTTTGAATCAGAAACTTTATTCTAATGGTTTTTCTGTATCACACTGAATGCAAGGGGATACCGTAGGTTGCTTTGTGTTCTAGCCATGAAATCTTAAATCCTGCTATTCTCAGAAGTAAAGATTGCAGCAAAGGCAGTTGGTGCTCTTACTCCCAAATCTGAATGCCCTGTAGATTTTTCACAAGTTGATGAATGATGCATTGGTGAAAATGACATTGAAGATGGGACAGTCAGACTCTTCTCACAGGACCAAGAAACCTTCTCACAGTCACCAAGAAACACCATCAGAGTGACAAGCCATTTTAAGCTTAGCTCTACTAGCCTTAAAATGCTATGGTGCACCATGATGGCACAGTGCAATGTATAACTGTACACCTTTAAAATAGAGTGGACCTAGGTCAAACTCTGTTTAAAGCACCAAATTGGTCAGCGTCAGAGAAAAGTGTTATAATTATGTTGTATTTTTATCTGTCTTCAAGCAGATTTATGGTTATGATGATCTCCAGATGCTTCAATCCAGGCTGCCAATGGTAAGTAAATGGCTTGGTTTATTTAATTTTAAACAAGTTATCGTCAATGTGTGCAACACAAATTGGTTCATTTAATGGTGATTAAGAGCTTATGTTCTATATTCTGTTTCTTATAAATATCCACAAACAATTTCTCTAGATGGTGTAAATTGAGATAGAGCAACTGTTGCATCATGCATTTTCCCATCTGCAAATTCTGTAACTGCCAGTGTGCTCTTTGCTTTTGAGTGGAGGAATTTGTAATTGTTGTAGCAACAGTATGACATCGTGTGGTGGGTTGACCCTGTCTGAATGCCAGGTGCCTACTAAGCCACTCTATCACTCCCCCCTTCAGCTAGACAAAGGACAGAAAAAAAATACAATGAACGGCTCATGGATCTATATAGGACAGGGAGAGATCACTCAGCAATTACTGTCACGGGCAAACCAGACTTGGCTTGGGGAAATTAATTTAATTTCTTGCCAATCAAATCAGAATATGAAAATAAGAAATAAAACCAAATTTTAAAAACACTTTCCCCCACCCCTTCCTTCTCCCTATGCTCAATTTTGCTCTTGATTTTCTCTACCTCCTCCCCGTATGTGGTGCAGGGGGATGGGGAATTGGCGGTTGCAATCAGTTCATCACACATCTCTGCTGCTTCTTCCTCCTCTCACTGTTCCCATGGGAGACAGTCCTCCACAAACTTCTCCAACGAGAATCTTTCCCATGGGCCACAATTCTTCACAAACTGCTCCGGCGTGGTTCCCCACGGGGTCACAAGTCTTGCCAACAAACCTACTCCAGCATGGGTCCTCTTTATGCTTGCTTCAGTGTGAGCTTCCCATGGGTCCACAGCCTCCTTCAGGCATCCGCCTGCCCCGGTGTGGGGTCCTCCCCGGGCTGCAGGGGGATCTCTGCTCCTCCGTGGGGCTCCATGGGCTGCAGGGGCACAGCCGGCCTCACCATGGGCTGCACCACGGGCTGCAGGGGAATCTCTGCCGGGAGCAGCGTTACTGCTGTCCCTCCTTCTACACTGACCTTGGTGTCTGCAGAGCTGCATCTTTCACATATTCTCACTCCTCTTACTGGATGGCTGATCTGCATTAGAATTTTTCCCCCTTGTTAAATAGATAATTACAGATGCGTTACCACTGTCACTGATAGGCTCGGCCTTGGCCAATGGCACGGGACTGCTCTGGAGCTAGCTAGTGTTGGCTCTGTCAAATACAGGAGAAGCTTCTGACAGCTTCTTACAAAAACCACCCCAGTAGCCCCTCACTGCCAGAACTTTGCAAAGCAAGCCTAATATACAGTTACATTAGTAGGGAATAAAATGTTTTCTAGGAGTGCAGTTCAACTGTTACCAGCCTGTGCTTGCTGTGCGTTACTCAGTATTTTGTTGCTCTCTGGCCAGGACTGATTTTTTCCATGTATCTGTACCACAGGGCCATGCAAGGGCTGGTGCAAAGCATGTGTATCGGTGGGCAGGGTTGGTTCTGATGAGGTAAAGAGATGAGAATTTCTGAGGGCTTTTGCATTTCTGTGGAAGCAAATACAGTGGAAAAAAAATCAATGAGTGTGACTTAAACAAAAATAAATATAGTAAAGCATATGGAGAAAAAAAATATATCCATGAAGTTCAAGAGTAATACTGAAGAGGAGAAAATGTAAGGATTTGTACCATGCATGTGTTTCCCTAGAATAATGTTACTGCAAGGTGTTTCCAAGAAGGACAAGAGAGATGTCTCTGCCTCTGAAAGCTTTTGGAGCGGGGCTTGGAAAAGGTGCTGAGCGGAGGCGGCTTCCCACGTGCACCGAGGCCGGTGTAGAGGAGAGGCGTTCCATCCCTCTGCTGGTGTGTGTGGCCCTCCTCTGGAGCGGCTCCAGGAGGTGCGTGTGTTCCTTGTAGCGACCCGCTTGCAGAACTGACCGCCTGTCAGTCTCAAGTAGAGGTGGAAGGTGCAGAATGTTGAGGAGACAAGGGCCAGGGAGGTGGTTGTGGTGAGGATGGGGAAAGGCTGGCAGAGGTTCTGCAGAGAGATGGAGGAGAGCGCGTGCTTGGGGAGGTGGGAAAGAGGAGAGCGTGCCCGGGCCGTGCAGAGCCCTGTTTGGAGCAGGGCTTGGAGAAGGTGCTGAGCGGAGGCGGCTTCCCGCCAGCGCCGAGGCCGGCGTCTGCGCTTGTGAGAGAAGAGGCACGGGCACAGTTTTTGCAAGAGGTCTTTATTGAGTGTGGAATAAATAGGGGAATAAATAGGTGAAGGCGGTTGTGGCAATAAATAGGCACGGTGCAATAAATAGAGGAGCCGTCAGCGGAGGCTGAGGGTGCCAGGCCGTTGTCCGCTGTGGCAGCAGCGCTTGGCACGGGCCGGGGGAGTCCTGAGGCCGCAGGCGGTGGCGTGGGCGTGGGGCCGTGCGGGCCGTTGGTGGCCGTTGGGCTAGTGGCGCATGGTGCGGGTGAGGTTGTGGAGGTGCTGGAAGCAGTCGTGAGCTTGTAGGCGGACGTGGTCCCAGGCGCAGGCGCTGTGGTTGTGGGCGTGGAGGAAGTGCTGGATGTCCCTGAAGTACTTGTTGATGGTGAGCAGCAGGTTGCGTGGGCCTTGCCTTTTGAAGAGCGTGCCGTTGGCTGGCACACAGTGCTCCAGGTGGTGGATGTAGTCCTGGATGTTGTTGAGGAGGTGATGCCGTGCGTGGTGGTCCCAGTGTTGCGGAGTGTTGGGGCTGCTGAGGGTGGCGAAGAGGTGCTGGAGGATGCGCAGGGCGGTGGTGGCGGCTTGCTGCGGGTGGTTGTTGTGGAGGAGGGTGTTGGGGAAGAGGAAGGGCGCGTGGTGGCGTTGGCAGGGCTGTGGCGGGCTGGGAGCCATGGCCTGGAGGAGCTGGAGGCTGTCCCAGGGGAAGGTGTCGTGGCGGGGCCGCAGGTGGTGGCAGGCGAGGGCGGTGGCGAGAGCGGTGAGGAGGAGCAGGAGGGTTGGTGCGCGGTGCGTCAGGCGGGGCTGTGGGGTTGCGGGCGCAGGCATGGTGGAGCCGCGTGTGGTGCGTGAGCGGTGCTGGGCAGGAGGCCGGTGAGGCTCGTTGGCGGTGCGGGTGGGCGCTGTGGTTGGGGTGGTGTCGGGCGGCCGAGCGCCTTTATGCGTTGCGGCGGCTTTCCCTTTGTCGCTTTCAGGTTGCGGCGAGTTTCCGGCGTGGGTTTTCATTTTTGTGTGGTGGCTGTGGTGGTGGTGGGGAAGTGCGTTGGTGGGGTGTCCGTGCGTGGGGAGGGCGGTGGTGTGGTGGCGGTGTGTTGTGGGGAGGCTGGCGGTAGCGGTTGAGCGGGGGATGCGAAAGTGCTGGGGGCAGCTGTGTCGGGGAGGTGTGTCAGGGTTTCCCTGTTGGCTGCGGGGCGAGCTGTGGTGGCTCTTGCCTGCAGCTGAAGTTTCCCTTCGTGGGCAAGTGTCTTTTGCGGCGGGCGCGCGGCGGTGCTGGTTGTGGTCGGTTTTTGTTTGGCTTGTGGCTGGCGTGCGTTTGGCCGCTGGCGGGTGTTGCGTTTTGGCAGTGGGCAGGGTTGTGGAGTGATGTCGCTTTGGAGAGGCTGGGGAGCCCCTTGGTGGAGCAAGGGCTTTGGGTGGCGTCGTGTTGCGAGGAGGTGTCTGCGGGTGCAGGCGGTTGAGATGTGAAGCGGTTTGGAGCTGAGGAGAGTGGGGAAGCGAGGCAGGAGGAAAGGCTTGAGGAGAAAGGAAGAGCAGAAAGGGAATGGTCTTGGTGGTTGTCCTGGTGCTGCGTTGGGTCCCTGGCTGTGGTCCCCCGCGTGTGGCCGTGTAGCAGGAGTGTTGTAGTGTTTTCCGTGGCTCGTTGGCTGCGGTGGCTGGAGAGCAAAGCAGAAAGTGTCCCCTGTGGGCGGAGGGTGCTGCGTTTGGGCTGTCCGGAGCCCCTGCGTGGGGAGAAGGAGGGTTGTGGGGGAGCCCTGTGGAGGGGGAGCTGAGGCAGGTGATGTGGGTGTGGAGCTGTGAAAGCTTTTGGAGCAGGGGCAAGGTGTGCGTGGTGGTGGTGTCAGGCTGCGGGCCACAGGCTCGTCAGGCAAGGTTGCGTTGGTGGGTGCTGTGGTTGGAGCGGGAAGACGTGCAGGTTGCTTGTGTCATGCGTAGGTGGTGTCGCTGCAGGAGGTGTCTGATGTTGGAGGTTCATGGCTGGAGCTTGTGCGTGTTGGGCTGGAAGAGGTGGTGCTGCGAGGTGTTTCCAAGCAGTGCAAGATCAACGTCTGTCGTGAGAGATGGTGGAAGTGGCAAGGGTGCCGAAGGCAGGCTAAGGAAAGGGATCTGTGCCGTGGCTGTGCTTCGCAGAGTCGTGGAATGGTTTGGGTAGGGAGAGAACTTTACAGGTCATGTGGCCCACCCGGGCAGCGATGAGCGGGGCCGTCTTCAGCAACGGTAGGTTGCTGCGAGCGCCGTGCAAGGTGGCCTTGAATGTTTTCAGGGCTGGGGCGTGGAGCACCTGTGTGGGCCACGTGTTGCAGCGTTTCAGCAGGCTGCTGGTAAGAAATGTCTTCTCTGTGTCTGGTGTGGATTCCTGTTGCTGCAGCCGGATGCCCGGCTTAGTGGGTCTACGGCAACGCTGGTAGCATGGGGAATCACCAGGAAGAACTGGAGAGCAGAGATGTGTGCAGATGTGCAGGGCTCTGAGCTTGCTGGCGTGACGGGGGCGTGTTGGGATGGAGGATGACTGGAGCGTTTGGATGGAGGGATGGAGGGTCTTTAGGAAGGCAAGAAAGGAAGAGGAGGAGTGGACGTCGCTGTGTGTGTCAGGAACCAGCTGAAATGCGTGGAGTTCCACGTCGGGGGTGGAGGAGGAGCTGATAGGTTCTGGGTCAGGAGGAAAGGCAGAGCAGGGCCAGGGGACATCCCAGTGGGTGTTTACTACAGGCCACCTGTCCAGGAGGACGGAGCGGACAAGGCCGTCTGCGGGCAGCTAGGAGCAGCCTCGCAGTGCCAAGCCCTGGTCGTCATGGTGGACTTGAAGCACCCCGACATCTGTGGAGAGGCAAGAGAGCAGGGCAGAGGCAATCCAGGAGGTCCCTGGAATGCGTGGATGACAACTTACGTCAGCAGCGGGCTGGAGTGCGTGGAGCTCTGCCTGGGGATGGAGGAGGAGCCGACAGAGAGCTTACGGGTCAAGATTAGAGGACGGGGACGGACCGGGGACGTTACTGTGGGGATGTCACAGGCCGCCAGGCCAGGAGGACAGAGCAGACGAAGCGCTCTATAGCCAGATAGGAGCAGCCTCATGGTCACGAGCCCTGGTCCTCATGGGGGACTTCAACCACCCTGACATCTGTTGGAGGGGCAACACGGCAGGGCGCAGGCAGTCCAGGAGGTTCCTGGAATGCATGGACGACAACTTCTTCCTGCAGGCGATAGAGGAGTCGACAGGGAGGAGTGCCATGCTCGACCTTGTGCTCACCAACAGGGAGGGGCTGGTGGTGGATGTGAAACTGAAGGACAGCCTTGGCTGCTGCCACCACGACACGGTGGAGTTCAAGATCCATGGGGCAGGAAGGAAACTACACGGCAAGCTCTCTGCCCTAGACTTCAAGAAGGCGGCCTTTGGCCTCTTCAGGGACCTGATGGGCCAAGTGCCATGGGAGGCGGCCCTGGAGGGAAGAGGGGCCCAGGAAAGTTGGTCCACATCCAAGGAGCACCTCCTCCAAGCCCAGCAGAGGTGCATCCTGACGAAGAACAAGTCGGGCAAAAAGGCCAGGAGGCCGGCGTGGATGAGCAAGGAGCTCCTGGACCAACTGAAAGTAAAGAAGGAAGCCTGTAGAGGGTGGAAGCGGAGACAGGTAGCCTGGGAGGACTACAAAGAGGCTGTGCGAGTGGCCAGCGATCGGGTGAGGAAGGCTGAAGCCCTGACAGAAGTTAATCTGGCCAGGGATATAAAAAGCAACAAGAAGAGCTTGTATGGGTATGTAGGGGACAAAAGAAAGTCCAAGGAAAATGTAGGCCCCCTCTGGAAGGAAACTGGTGTCCTGTTTACCCGGGACATGGAGAAGGCTGAGGTACTCAATGACTTTTTTGCCTCCGTCTTCACCGATAAGGGCTCTTGTCCCACCACCCAAGCTGTAGAAGGCACAAGCAGGAACTGGGAGAATGAAGAACTGCCCACTGTGCTCAAAGAGCAGGTTCAGGAACATCTGAGGAACGTAAAGGTGCGCAAGTCCATGGGACCTGATGAGATCCATCCGCGGGTCCTGAGGGAACTGGCGGATGAAGTTGCCAAGCCACTGGCGACTGTATTTGAGAAGTCATGGCAGTGTGGTGAGGTCCCTGATGACTGGAAGAGAGGGAACATAACCCCAATTTTTAAAAAGGGGAACAAGGAAGACCCGGGCAACTCCAGGCCAGTCAGCCTCCCCTCTGTGCCTGGCAAGGTCATGGAGCAGATTGTTCCGGAAACCATGCTAAGGCACATGAAGAGCAAGGAGGTGGTTGGTGACAGCCAGCATGGCTTCACCAAGGGCAGATCGTGCCTGACCAATTTGGTGGCCTTCTATGACGGGGTGACAGCATCGGTGGACAAGGGACGAGGAATGGATATCATCTACCTGGACTTGTGCAAAGCTTTTGACACTGTCCCGCACAACATCCTTCTCTGTAAACTAGAGAGACATGGGTTTGATGGACGGACCACTCGGTGGGTAAGGAGTTGGCTGGACGGCCGCACTCAGAGAGAGGTGGTCAATGGCTCAATGTTCATGTGGAGACCGGTCACGAGTGGCGTCCCTCAGGGGTCCGTGTTGGGCCCGGCCCTGTTCATCATCTTTGTCGGCGACATGGACAGTGGGATAGAGTGCACCCTCAGCCAGTTTGCCGAAGACACCAAGCTGTGTGGTGCCGTTGACACGCTGGAAGGGAGGGGAGCCATCCAGAGGGACCTTGACAGGCTGGAGAGGTGGGCGTGTGCCATCCTCATGAA
Organism: Chlamydotis macqueenii; assembly: GCF_036417535.1. Taxonomy (NCBI): domain Eukaryota; kingdom Metazoa; phylum Chordata; class Aves; order Otidiformes; family Otididae; genus Chlamydotis; species Chlamydotis macqueenii. The sequence goes on along the minus strand of NC_141593.1, from coordinate 8,109,706 downwards.
GCTCAACCAGGCCAAGTGCAAGGTCCTGCACCTGGGTCATGGCAATCCCAGGCACACATACAGGCTGGGCGGGGAATGGATGGAGAGCAGCCCTGAGGAGAAGAACTTGGGAGTGGTGGTGGACAAGAAGCTCAACATGAGCCAGCAATATTCCCTTGCGGCCCAGAAGGCCAACCACATCCTGGGCTGCATCAAGAGAAGCGTGGCCAGCAGGTGGAGGGAGGTGATTCTCCCCCTCTACTCTGCCCTGGTGAGACCCCACCTGGAGTCCTGTGTCCAGTTCTGGAGCCCCCAACACAAGAAGGACATGGACCAGCTGGAAAAGGTCCAGAGGAGGGCCACGAAGATGATCATAGGGCTGGAGCACCTCTCTTATGAGGACAGGCTGAGAGTTGGGGCTGTTCAGCCTGGAGAAGAGGAGGCTCCGGGGAGGCCTTATAGCGGTCTTCCAGTAGCTCAAGGGGGCCTACAAGAAAGATGGGGAGAGGCTGTTCAGTAGGGCCTGTTGAGATAGGACGAGGAGTAATGGTTTTGGAGAAGGTGCTGAGCGGAGGCGGCTTCCCGCCAGCGCCGAGGCCGGCGTCTGCGCTTGTGAGAGAAGAGGCACGGGCACAGTTTTTGCAAGAGGTCTTTATTGAGTGTGGAATAAATAGGGGAATAAATAGGTGAAGGCGGTTGTGGCAATAAATAGGCACGGTGCAATAAATAGAGGAGCCGTCAGCGGAGGCTGAGGGTGCCAGGCCGTTGTCCGCTGTGGCAGCAGCGCTTGGCACGGGCCGGGGGAGTCCTGAGGCCGCAGGCGGTGGCGTGGGCGTGGGGCCGTGCGGGCCGTTGGTGGCCGTTGGGCTAGTGGCGCATGGTGCGGGTGAGGTTGTGGAGGTGCTGGAAGCAGTCGTGAGCTTGTAGGCGGACCTGGTCCCAGGCGCAGGCGCTGTGGTTGTGGGCGTGGAGGAAGTGCTGGATGTCCCTGAAGTACTTGTTGATGGTGAGCAGCAGGTTGCGTGGGCCTTGCCTTTTGAAGAGCGTGCCGTTGGCTGGCACACAGTGCTCCAGGTGGTGGATGTAGTCCTGGATGTTGTTGAGGAGGTGATGCCGTGCGTGGTGGTCCCAGTGTTGCGGAGTGTTGGGGCTGCTGAGGGTGGCGAAGAGGTGCTGGAGGATGCGCAGGGCGGTGGTGGCGGCTTGCTGCGGGTGGTTGTTGTGGAGGAGGGTGTTGGGGAAGAGGAAGGGCGCGTGGTGGCGTTGGCAGGGCTGTGGCGGGCTGGGAGCCATGGCCTGGAGGAGCTGGAGGCTGTCCCAGGGGAAGGTGTCGTGGCGGGGCCGCAGGTGGTGGCAGGCGAGGGCGGTGGCGAGAGCGGTGAGGAGGAGCAGGAGGGTTGGTGCGCGGTGCGTCAGGCGGGGCTGTGGGGTTGCGGGCGCAGGCATGGTGGAGCCGCGTGTGGTGCGTGAGCGGTGCTGGGCAGGAGGCCGGTGAGGCTCGTTGGCGGTGCGGGTGGGCGCTGTGGTTGGGGTGGTGTCGGGCGGCCGAGCGCCTTTATGCGTTGCGGCGGCTTTCCCTTTGTCGCTTTCAGGTTGCGGCGAGTTTCCGGCGTGGGTTTTCATTTTTGTGTGGTGGCTGTGGTGGTGGTGGGGAAGTGCGTTGGTGGGGTGTCCGTGCGTGGGGAGGGCGGTGGTGTGGTGGCGGTGTGTTGTGGGGAGGCTGGCGGTAGCGGTTGAGCGGGGGATGCGAAAGTGCTGGGGGCAGCTGTGTCGGGGAGGTGTGTCAGGGTTTCCCTGTTGGCTGCGGGGCGAGCTGTGGTGGCTCTTGCCTGCAGCTGAAGTTTCCCTTCGTGGGCAAGTGTCTTTTGCGGCGGGCGCGCGGCGGTGCTGGTTGTGGTCGGTTTTTGTTTGGCTTGTGGCTGGCGTGCGTTTGGCCGCTGGCGGGTGTTGCGTTTTGGCAGTGGGCAGGGTTGTGGAGTGATGTCGCTTTGGAGAGGCTGGGGAGCCCCTTGGTGGAGCAAGGGCTTTGGGTGGCGTCGTGTTGCGAGGAGGTGTCTGCGGGTGCAGGCGGTTGAGATGTGAAGCGGTTTGGAGCTGAGGAGAGTGGGGAAGCGAGGCAGGAGGAAAGGCTTGAGGAGAAAGGAAGAGCAGAAAGGGAATGGTCTTGGTGGTTGTCCTGGTGCTGCGTTGGGTCCCTGGCTGTGGTCCCCCGCGTGTGGCCGTGTAGCAGGAGTGTTGTAGTGTTTTCCGTGGCTCGTTGGCTGCGGTGGAGGAGAGCAAAGCAGAAAGTGTCCCCTGTGGGCGGAGGGTGCTGCGTTTGGGCTGTCCGGAGCCCCTGCGTGGGGAGAAGGAGGGTTGTGGGGGAACCCTGTGGAGGGGGAGCTGAGGCAGGTGATGTGGGTGTGGAGCTGTGAAAGCTTTTGGAGCAGGGGCAAGGTGTGCGTGGTGGTGGTGTCAGGCTGCGGGCCACAGGCTCGTCAGGCAAGGTTGCGTTGGTGGGTGCTGTGGTTGGAGCGGGAAGACGTGCAGGTTGCTTGTGTCATGCGTAGGTGGTGTCGCTGCAGGAGGTGTCTGATGTTGGAGGTTCATGGCTGGAGCTTGTGCGTGTTGGGCTGGAAGAGGTGGTGCTGCGAGGTGTTTCCAAGCAGTGCAAGAACAACGTCTGTCGTGAGAGATGGTGGAAGTGGCAAGGGTGCCGAAGGCAGGCTAAGGAAAGGGATCTGTGCCGTGGCTGTGCTTCGCAGAGTCGTGGAATGGTTTGGGTAGGGAGAGAACTTTACAGGTCATGTGGCCCACCCGGGCAGCGATGAGCGGGGCCGTCTTCAGCAAGGTGAGGTTGCTGCGAGCGCCGTGCAAGGTGGCCTTGAATGTTTTCAGGGCTGGGGCGTGGGGCACCTGTGTGGGCCACGTGTTGCAGCGTTTCAGCAGGCTGCTGGTAAGAAATGTCTTCTCTGTGTCTGGTGTGGATTCCTGTTGCTGCAGCCGGATGCCCGGCTTAGTGGGTCTACGGCAACGCTGGTAGCATGGGGAATCCCCAGGAAGAGCTGGAGAGCAGAGATGTGTGCAGACGTGCAGGGCTCTGAGCTTGCTGGCGTGACGGGGGCGTGTTGGGATGGAGGATGACTGGAGCGTTTGGATGGAGGGATGGAGGGTCTTTAGGAAGGCAAGAAAGGAAGAGGAGGAGTGGACGTCGCTGTGTGTGTCAGGAACCAGCTGAAATGCGTGGAGTTCCACGTCGGGGGTGGAGGAGGAGCTGATAGGTTCTGGGTCAGGAGGAAAGGCAGAGCAGGGCCAGGGGACATCCCAGTGGGTGTTTACTACAGGCCACCTGTCCAGGAGGACGGAGCGGACAAGGCCGTCTGCGGGCAGCTAGGAGCAGCCTCGCAGTGCCAAGCCCTGGTCGTCATGGTGGACTTGAAGCACCCCGACATCTGTGGAGAGGCAAGAGAGCAGGGCAGAGGCAATCCAGGAGGTCCCTGGAATGCGTGGATGACAACTTACGTCAGCAGCGGGCTGGAGTGCGTGGAGCTCTGCCTGGGGATGGAGGAGGAGCCGACAGAGAGCTTACGGGTCAAGATTAGAGGACGGGGACGCACCGGGGACGTTACTGTGGGGATGTCACAGGCCGCCAGGCCAGGAGGACAGAGCAGACGAAGCGCTCTATAGCCAGATAGGAGCAGCCTCATGGTCACGAGCCCTGGTCCTCATGGGGGACTTCAACCACCCTGACATCTGTTGGAGGGGCAACACGGCAGGGCGCAGGCAGTCCAGGAGGTTCCTGGAATGCGTGGACGACAACTTCTTCCTGCAGGCGATAGAGGAGTCGACAGGGAGGAGTGCCATGCTCGACCTTGTGCTCACCAACAGGGAGGGGCTGGTGGTGGATGTGAAACTGAAGGACAGCCTTGGCTGCTGCCACCACGACACGGTGGAGTTCAAGATCCATGGGGCAGGAAGGAAACTACACGGCAAGCTCTCTGCCCTAGACTTCAAGAAGGCGGCCCTTGGCCTCTTCAGGGACCTGATGGGCCAAGTGCCATGGGAGGCGGCCCTGGAGGGAAGAGGGGCCCAGGAAAGTTGGTCCACATCCAAGGAGCACCTCCTCCAAGCCCAGCAGAGGTGCATCCTGACGAAGAACAAGTCGGGCAAAAAGGCCAGGAGGCCGGCGTGGATGAGCAAGGAGCTCCTGGACCAACTGAAAGTAAAGAAGGAAGCCTGTAGAGGGTGGAAGCGGAGACAGGTAGCCTGGGAGGACTACAAAGAGGCTGTGCGAGTGGCCAGCGATCGGGTGAGGAAGGCTGAAGCCCTGACAGAAGTTAATCTGGCCAGGGATATAAAAAGCAACAAGAAGAGCTTGTATGGGTATGTAGGGGACAAAAGAAAGTCCAAGGAAAATGTAGGCCCCCTCTGGAAGGAAACTGGTGTCCTGTTTACCCGGGACATGGAGAAGGCTGAGGTACTCAATGACTTTTTTGCCTCCGTCTTCACCGATAAGGGCTCTTGTCCCACCACCCAAGCTGTAGAAGGCACAAGCAGGAACTGGGAGAATGAAGAACTGCCCACTGTGCTCAAAGAGCAGGTTCAGGAACATCTGAGGAACGTAAAGGTGCGCAAGTCCATGGGACCTGATGAGATCCATCCGCGGGTCCTGAGGGAACTGGCGGATGAAGTTGCCAAGCCACTGGCGACTGTATTTGAGAAGTCATGGCAGTGTGGTGAGGTCCCTGATGACTGGAAGAGAGGGAACATAACCCCAATTTTTAAAAAGGGGAACAAGGAAGACCCGGGCAACTCCAGGCCAGTCAGCCTCCCCTCTGTGCCTGGCAAGGTCATGGAGCAGATTGTTCCGGAAACCATGCTAAGGCACATGAAGAGCAAGGAGGTGGTTGGTGACAGCCAGCATGGCTTCACCAAGGGCAGATCGTGCCTGACCAATTTGGTGGCCTTCTATGACGGGGTGACAGCATTGGTGGACAAGGGACGAGGAATGGATATCATCTACCTGGACTTGTGCAAAGCTTTTGACACTGTCCCGCACAACATCCTTCTCTGTAAACTAGAGAGACATGGGTTTGATGGACGGACCACTCGGTGGGTAAGGAGTTGGCTGGACGGCCGCACTCAGAGAGAGGTGGTCAATGGCTCAATGTTCATGTGGAGACCGGTCACGAGTGGCGTCCCTCAGGGGTCCGTGTTGGGCCCGGCCCTGTTCATCATCTTTGTCGGCGACATGGACAGTGGGATAGAGTGCACCCTCAGCCAGTTTGCCGAAGACACCAAGCTGTGTGGTGCCGTTGACACGCTGGAAGGGAGGGGAGCCATCCAGAGGGACCTTGACAGGCTGGAGAGGTGGGCGTGTGCCATCCTCATGAAGCTCAACCAGGCCAAGTGCAAGGTCCTGCACCTGGGTCATGGCAATCCCAGGCACACATACAGGCTGGGCGGGGAATGGATGGAGAGCAGCCCTGAGGAGAAGAACTTGGGAGTGGTGGTGGACAAGAAGCTCAACATGAGCCAGCAATATTCCCTTGCGGCCCAGAAGGCCAACCACATCCTGGGCTGCATCAAGAGAAGCGTGGCCAGCAGGTGGAGGGAGGTGATTCTCCCCCTCTACTCTGCCCTGGTGAGACCCCACCTGGAGTCCTGTGTCCAGTTCTGGAGCCCCCAACACAAGAAGGACATGGACCAGCTGGAAAAGGTCCAGAGGAGGGCCACGAAGATGATCATAGGGCTGGAGCACCTCTCTTATGAGGACAGGCTGAGAGTTGGGGCTGTTCAGCCTGGAGAAGAGGAGGCTCCGGGGAGGCCTTATAGCGGTCTTCCAGTAGCTCAAGGGGGCCTACAAGAAAGATGGGGAGAGGCTGTTCAGTAGGGCCTGTTGAGATAGGACGAGGAGTAATGGTTTTGGAGAAGGTGCTGAGCGGAGGCGGCTTCCCGCCAGCGCCGAGGCCGGCGTCTGCGCTTGTGAGAGAAGAGGCATGGGCACAGTTTTTGCAAGAGGTCTTTATTGAGTGTGGAATAAATAGGGGAATAAATAGGTGAAGGCGGTTGTGGCAATAAATAGGCACGGTGCAATAAATAGAGGAGCCGTCAGCGGAGGCTGAGGGTGCCAGGCCGTTGTCCGCTGTGGCAGCAGCGCTTGGCACGGGCCGGGGGAGTCCTGAGGCCGCAGGCGGTGGCGTGGGCGTGGGGCCGTGCGGGCCGTTGGTGGCCGTTGGGCTAGTGGCGCATGGTGCGGGTGAGGTTGTGGAGGTGCTGGAAGCAGTCGTGAGCTTGTAGGCGGACCTGGTCCCAGGCGCAGGCGCTGTGGTTGTGGGCGTGGAGGAAGTGCTGGATGTCCCTGAAGTACTTGTTGATGGTGAGCAGCAGGTTGCGTGGGCCTTGCCTTTTGAAGAGCGTGCCGTTGGCTGGCACACAGTGCTCCAGGTGGTGGATGTAGTCCTGGATGTTGTTGAGGAGGTGATGCCGTGCGTGGTGGTCCCAGTGTTGCGGAGTGTTGGGGCTGCTGAGGGTGGCGAAGAGGTGCTGGAGGATGCGCAGGGCGGTGGTGGCGGCTTGCTGCGGGTGGTTGTTGTGGAGGAGGGTGTTGGGGAAGAGGAAGGGCGCGTGGTGGCGTTGGCAGGGCTGTGGCGGGCTGGGAGCCATGGCCTGGAGGAGCTGGAGGCTGTCCCAGGGGAAGGTGTCGTGGCGGGGCCGCAGGTGGTGGCAGGCGAGGGCGGTGGCGAGAGCGGTGAGGAGGAGCAGGAGGGTTGGTGCGCGGTGCGTCAGGCGGGGCTGTGGGGTTGCGGGCGCAGGCATGGTGGAGCCGCGTGTGGTGCGTGAGCGGTGCTGGGCAGGAGGCCGGTGAGGCTCGTTGGCGGTGCGGGTGGGCGCTGTGGTTGGGGTGGTGTCGGGCGGCCGAGCGCCTTTATGCGTTGCGGCGGCTTTCCCTTTGTCGCTTTCAGGTTGCGGCGAGTTTCCGGCGTGGGTTTTCATTTTTGTGTGGTGGCTGTGGTGGTGGTGGGGAAGTGCGTTGGTGGGGTGTCCGTGCGTGGGGAGGGCGGTGGTGTGGTGGCGGTGTGTTGTGGGGAGGCTGGCGGTAGCGGTTGAGCGGGGGATGCGAAAGTGCTGGGGGCAGCTGTGTCGGGGAGGTGTGTCAGGGTTTCCCTGTTGGCTGCGGGGCGAGCTGTGGTGGCTCTTGCCTGCAGCTGAAGTTTCCCTTCGTGGGCAAGTGTCTTTTGCGGCGGGCGCGCGGCGGTGCTGGTTGTGGTCGGTTTTTGTTTGGCTTGTGGCTGGCGTGCGTTTGGCCGCTGGCGGGTGTTGCGTTTTGGCAGTGGGCAGGGTTGTGGAGTGATGTCGCTTTGGAGAGGCTGGGGAGCCCCTTGGTGGAGCAAGGGCTTTGGGTGGCGTCGTGTTGCGAGGAGGTGTCTGCGGGTGCAGGCGGTTGAGATGTGAAGCGGTTTGGAGCTGAGGAGAGTGGGGAAGCGAGGCAGGAGGAAAGGCTTGAGGAGAAAGGAAGAGCAGAAAGGGAATGGTCTTGGTGGTTGTCCTGGTGCTGCGTTGGGTCCCTGGCTGTGGTCCCCCGCGTGTGGCCGTGTAGCAGGAGTGTTGTAGTGTTTTCCGTGGCTCGTTGGCTGCGGTGGCTGGAGAGCAAAGCAGAAAGTGTCCCCTGTGGGCGGAGGGTGCTGCGTTTGGGCTGTCCGGAGCCCCTGCGTGGGGAGAAGGAGGGTTGTGGGGGAGCCCTGTGGAGGGGGAGCTGAGGCAGGTGATGTGGGTGTGGAGCTGTGAAAGTTTTTGGAGCAGGGGCAAGGTGTGTGTGGTGGTGGTGTCGGGCTGCGGGCCACAGGCTCGTCAGGCAAGGTTGCGTTGGTGGGTGCTGTGGTTGGAGCGGGAAGACGTGCAGGTTGCTTGTGTCATGCGTAGGTGGTGTCGCTGCAGGAGGTGTCTGATGTTGGAGGTTCATGGCTGGAGCTTGTGCGTGTTGGGCTGGAAGAGGTGGTGCTGCGAGGTGTTTCCAAGCAGTGCAAGAACAACGTCTGTCGTGAGAGATGGTGGAAGTGGCAAGGGTGCCGAAGGCAGGCTAAGGAAAGGGATCTGTGCCGTGGCTGTGCTTCGCAGAGTCGTGGAATGGTTTGGGTAGGGAGAGAACTTTACAGGTCATGTGGCCCACCCGGGCAGCGATGAGCGGGGCCGTCTTCAGCAACGGTAGGTTGCTGCGAGCGCCGTGCAAGGTGGCCTTGAATGTTTTCAGGGCTGGGGCGTGGAGCACCTGTGTGGGCCACGTGTTGCAGCGTTTCAGCAGGCTGCTGGTAAGAAATGTCTTCTCTGTGTCTGGTGCGGATTCCTGTTGCTGCAGCTGGATGCCCGGCTTAGTGGGTCTACGGCAACGCTGGTAGCATGGGGAATCCCCAGGAAGAGCTGGAGAGCAGAGATGTGTGCAGACGTGCAGGGCTCTGAGCTTGCTGGCGTCACGGGGGCGTGTTGGGATGGAGGATGACTGGAGCGTTTGGATGGAGGGATGGAGGGTCTTTAGGAAGGCAAGAAAGGAAGAGGAGGAGTGGACGTCGCTGTGTGTGTCAGGAACCAGCTGAAATGCGTGGAGTTCCACGTCGGGGGTGGAGGAGGAGCTGATAGGTTCTGGGTCAGGAGGAAAGGCAGAGCAGGGCCAGGGGACATCCCAGTGGGTGTTTACTACAGGCCACCTGTCCAGGAGGACGGAGCGGACAAGGCCGTCTGCGGGCAGCTAGGAGCAGCCTCGCAGTGCCAAGCCCTGGTCGTCATGGTGGACTTGAAGCACCCCGACATCTGTGGAGAGGCAAGAGAGCAGGGCAGAGGCAATCCAGGAGGTCCCTGGAATGCGTGGATGACAACTTACGTCAGCAGCGGGCTGGAGTGCGTGGAGCTCTGCCTGGGGATGGAGGAGGAGCCGACAGAGAGCTTACGGGTCAAGATTAGAGGACGGGGACGGACCGGGGACGTTACTGTGGGGATGTCACAGGCCGCCAGGCCAGGAGGACAGAGCAGACGAAGCGCTCTATAGCCAGATAGGAGCAGCCTCATGGTCACGAGCCCTGGTCCTCATGGGGGACTTCAACCACCCTGACATCTGTTGGAGGGGCAACATGGCAGGGCGCAGGCAGTCCAGGAGGTTCCTGGAATGCGTGGACGACAACTTCTTCCTGCAGGCGATAGAGGAGTCGACAGGGAGGAGTGCCATGCTCGACCTTGTGCTCACCAACAGGGAGGGGCTGGTGGTGGATGTGAAACTGAAGGACAGCCTTGGCTGCTGCCACCACGACACGGTGGAGTTCAAGATCCATGGGGCAGGAAGGAAACTACACGGCAAGCTCTCTGCCCTAGACTTCAAGAAGGCGGCCCTTGGCCTCTTCAGGGACCTGATGGGCCAAGTGCCATGGGAGGCGGCCCTGGAGGGAAGAGGGGCCCAGGAAAGTTGGTCCACATCCAAGGAGCACCTCCTCCAAGCCCAGCAGAGGTGCATCCTGACGAAGAACAAGTCGGGCAAAAAGGCCAGGAGGCCGGCGTGGATGAGCAAGGAGCTCCTGGACCAACTGAAAGTAAAGAAGGAAGCCTGTAGAGGGTGGAAGCGGAGACAGGTAGCCTGGGAGGACTACAAAGAGGCTGTGCGAGTGGCCAGCGATCGGGTGAGGAAGGCTGAAGCCCTGACAGAAGTGAATCTGGCCAGGGATATAAAAAGCAACAAGAAGAGCTTGTATGGGTATGTAGGGGACAAAAGAAAGTCCAAGGAAAATGTAGGCCCCCTCTGGAAGGAAACTGGTGTCCTGTTTACCCGGGACATGGAGAAGGCTGAGGTACTCAATGACTTTTTTGCCTCCGTCTTCACCGATAAGGGCTCTTGTCCCACCACCCAAGCTGTAGAAGGCACAAGCAGGAACTGGGAGAATGAAGAATTGCCCACTGTGCTCAAAGAGCAGGTTCAGGAACATCTGAGGAACGTAAAGGTGCGCAAGTCCATGGGACCTGATGAGATCCATCCGCGGGTCCTGAGGGAACTGGCGGATGAAGTTGCCAAGCCACTGGCGACTGTATTTGAGAAGTCATGGCAGTGTGGTGAGGTCCCTGATGACTGGAAGAGAGGGAACATAACCCCAATTTTTAAAAAGGGGAACAAGGAAGACCCGGGCAACTCCAGGCCAGTCAGCCTCCCCTCTGTGCCTGGCAAGGTCATGGAGCAGATTGTTCCGGAAACCATGCTAAGGCACATGAAGAGCAAGGAGGTGGTTGGTGACAGCCAGCATGGCTTCACCAAGGGCAGATCGTGCCTGACCAATTTGGTGGCCTTCTATGACGGGGTGACAGCATCGGTGGACAAGGGACGAGGAATGGATATCATCTACCTGGACTTGTGCAAAGCTTTTGACACTGTCCCGCACAACATCCTTCTCTGTAAACTAGAGAGACATGGGTTTGATGGACGGACCACTCGGTGGGTAAGGAGTTGGCTGGACGGCCGCACTCAGAGAGAGGTGGTCAATGGCTCAATGTTCATGTGGAGACCGGTCACGAGTGGCGTCCCTCAGGGGTCCGTGTTGGGCCCGGCCCTGTTCATCATCTTTGTCGGCGACATGGACAGTGGGATAGAGTGCACCCTCAGCCAGTTTGCCGAAGACACCAAGCTGTGTGGTGCCGTTGACACGCTGGAAGGGAGGGGAGCCATCCAGAGGGACCTTGACAGGCTGGAGAGGTGGGCGTGTGCCATCCTCATGAAGCTCAACCAGGCCAAGTGCAAGGTCCTGCACCTGGGTCATGGCAATCCCAGGCACACATACAGGCTGGGCGGGGAATGGATGGAGAGCAGCCCTGAGGAGAAGAACTTGGGAGTGGTGGTGGACAAGAAGCTCAACATGAGCCAGCAATATTCCCTTGCGGCCCAGAAGGCCAACCACATCCTGGGCTGCATCAAGAGAAGCGTGGCCAGCAGGTGGAGGGAGGTGATTCTCCCCCTCTACTCTGCCCTGGTGAGACCCCACCTGGAGTCCTGTGTCCAGTTCTGGAGCCCCCAACACAAGAAGGACATGGACCAGCTGGAAAAGGTCCAGAGGAGGGCCACGAAGATGATCATAGGGCTGGAGCACCTCTCTTATGAGGACAGGCTGAGAGTTGGGGCTGTTCAGCCTGGAGAAGAGGAGGCTCCGGGGAGGCCTTATAGCGGTCTTCCAGTAGCTCAAGGGGGCCTACAAGAAAGATGGGGAGAGGCTGTTCAGTAGGGCCTGTTGAGATAGGACGAGGAGTAATGGTTTTGGAGAAGGTGCTGAGCGGAGGCGGCTTCCCGCCAGCGCCGAGGCCGGCGTCTGCGCTTGTGAGAGAAGAGGCACGGGCACAGTTTTTGCAAGAGGTCTTTATTGAGTGTGGAATAAATAGGGGAATAAATAGGTGAAGGCGGTTGTGGCAATAAATAGGCACGGTGCAATAAATAGAGGAGCCGTCAGCGGAGGCTGAGGGTGCCAGGCCATTGTCCGCTGTGGCAGCAGCGCTTGGCACGGGCCGGGGGAGTCCTGAGGCCGCAGGCGGTGGCGTGGGCGTGGGGCCGTGCGGGCCGTTGGTGGCCGTTGGGCTAGTGGCGCATGGTGCGGGTGAGGTTGTGGAGGTGCTGGAAGCAGTCGTGAGCTTGTAGGCGGACCTGGTCCCAGGCGCAGGCGCTGTGGTTGTGGGCGTGGAGGAAGTGCTGGATGTCCCTGAAGTACTTGTTGATGGTGAGCAGCAGGTTGCGTGGGCCTTGCCTTTTGAAGAGCGTGCCGTTGGCTGGCACACAGTGCTCCAGGTGGTGGATGTAGTCCTGGATGTTGTTGAGGAGGTGATGCCGTGCGTGGTGGTCCCAGTGTTGCGGAGTGTTGGGGCTGCTGAGGGTGGCGAAGAGGTGCTGGAGGATGCGCAGGGCGGTGGTGGCGGCTTGCTGCGGGTGGTTGTTGTGGAGGAGGGTGTTGGGGAAGAGGAAGGGCGCGTGGTGGCGTTGGCAGGGCTGTGGCGGGCTGGGAGCCATGGCCTGGAGGAGCTGGAGGCTGTCCCAGGGGAAGGTGTCGTGGCGGGGCCGCAGGTGGTGGCAGGCGAGGGCGGTGGCGAGAGCGGTGAGGAGGAGCAGGAGGGTTGGTGCGCGGTGCGTCAGGCGGGGCTGTGGGGTTGCGGGCGCAGGCATGGTGGAGCCGCGTGTGGTGCGTTAGCGGTGCTGGGCAGGAGGCCGGTGAGGCTCGTTGGCGGTGCGGGTGGGCGCTGTGGTTGGGGTGGTGTCGGGCGGCCGAGCGCCTTTATGCGTTGCGGCGGCTTTCCCTTTGTCGCTTTCAGGTTGCGGCGAGTTTCCGGCGTGGGTTTTCATTTTTGTGTGGTGGCTGTGGTGGTGGTGGGGAAGTGCGTTGGTGGGGTGTCCGTGCGTGGGGAGGGCGGTGGTGTGGTGGCGGTGTGTTGTGGGGAGGCTGGCGGTAGCGGTTGAGCGGGGGATGCGAAAGTGCTGGGGGCAGCTGTGTCGGGGAGGTGTGTCAGGGTTTCCCTGTTGGCTGCGGGGCGAGCTGTGGTGGCTCTTGCCTGCAGCTGAAGTTTCCCTTCGTGGGCAAGTGTCTTTTGCGGCGGGCGCGCGGCGGTGCTGGTTGTGGTCGGTTTTTGTTTGGCTTGTGGCTGGCGTGCGTTTGGCCGCTGGCGGGTGTTGCGTTTTGGCAGTGGGCAGGGTTGTGGAGTGATGTCGCTTTGGAGAGGCTGGGGAGCCCCTTGGTGGAGCAAGGGCTTTGGGTGGCGTCGTGTTGCGAGGAGGTGTCTGCGGGTGCAGGCGGTTGAGATGTGAAGCGGTTTGGAGCTGAGGAGAGTGGGGAAGCGAGGCAGGAGGAAAGGCTTGAGGAGAAAGGAAGAGCAGAAAGGGAATGGTCTTGGTGGTTGTCCTGGTGCTGCGTTGGGTCCCTGGCTGTGGTCCCCCGCGTGTGGCCGTGTAGCAGGAGTGTTGTAGTGTTTTCCGTGGCTCGTTGGCTGCGGTGGCTGGAGAGCAAAGCAGAAAGTGTCCCCTGTGGGCGGAGGGTGCTGCGTTTGGGCTGTCCGGAGCCCCTGCGTGGGGAGAAGGAGGGTTGTGGGGGAGCCCTGTGGAGGGGGAGCTGAGGCAGGTGATGTGGGTGTGGAGCTGTGAAAGCTTTTGGAGCAGGGGCAAGGTGTGCGTGGTGGTGGTGTCAGGCTGCGGGCCACAGGCTCGTCAGGCAAGGTTGCGTTGGTGGGTGCTGTGGTTGGAGCGGGAAGACGTGCAGGTTGCTTGTGTCATGCGTAGGTGGTGTCGCTGCAGGAGGTGTCTGATGTTGGAGGTTCATGGCTGGAGCTTGTGCGTGTTGGGCTGGAAGAGGTGGTGCTGCGAGGTGTTTCCAAGCAGTGCAAGAACAACGTCTGTCGTGAGAGATGGTGGAAGTGGCAAGGGTGCCGAAGGCAGGCTAAGGAAAGGGATCTGTGCCGTGGCTGTGCTTCGCAGAGTCGTGGAATGGTTTGGGTAGGGAGAGAACTTTACAGGTCATGTGGCCCACCCGGGCAGCGATGAGCGGGGCCGTCTTCAGCAAGGTGAGGTTGCTGCGAGCGCCGTGCAAGGTGGCCTTGAATGTTTTCAGGGCTGGGGCGTGGAGCACCTGTGTGGGCCACGTGTTGCAGCGTTTCAGCAGGCTGCTGGTAAGAAATGTCTTCTCTGTGTCTGGTGCGGATTCCTGTTGCTGCAGCTGGATGCCCGGCTTAGTGGGTCTACGGCAACGCTGGTAGCATGGGGAATCACCAGGAAGAGCTGGAGAGCAGAGATGTGTGCAGACGTGCAGGGCTCTGAGCTTGCTGGCGTCACGGGGGCGTGTTGGGATGGAGGATGACTGGAGCGTTTGGATGGAGGGATGGGAGGGTCTTTAGGAAGGCGAGGCAGGGGAGAGGAGGAGTGGACGTCGCTGTGTGTGTCAGGAACCAGCTGGAATGCGTGGAGTTCCACGTCGGGGGTGGAGGAGGAGCTGATAGGTTCTGGGTCAGGAGGAAAGGCAGAGCAGGGCCAGGGGACATCCCAGTGGGTGTTTACTACAGGCCACCTGTCCAGGAGGATGGAGCGGACAAGGCCGTCTGCGGGCAGCTAGGAGCAGCCTCGCAGTGCCAAGCCCTGGTCGTCATGGTGGACTTGAAGCACCCCGACATCTGTGGAGAGGCAAGAGAGCAGGGCAGAGGCAATCCAGGAGGTCCCTGGAATGCGTGGATGACAACTTACGTCAGCAGCGGGCTGGAGTGCGTGGAGCTCTGCCTGGGGATGGAGGAGGAGCTGACAGAGAGCTTACGGGTCAAGATTAGAGGACGGGGACGCACCGGGGACGTTACTGTGGGGATGTCACAGGCCGCCAGGCCAGGAGGACAGAGCAGACGAAGCGCTCTATAGCCAGATAGGAGCAGCCTCATGGTCACAAGCCCTGGTCCTCATGGGGGACTTCAACCACCCTGACATCTGTTGGAGGGGCAACACGGCAGGGCGCAGGCAGTCCAGGAGGTTCCTGGAATGCGTGGACGACAACTTCTTCCTGCAGGCGATAGAGGAGTCGACAGGGAGGAGTGCCATGCTCGACCTTGTGCTCACCAACAGGGAGGGGCTGGTGGTGGTTGTGAAACTGAAGGACAGCCTTGGCTGCTGCCACCACGACACGGTGGAGTTCAAGATCCATGGGGCAGGAAGGAAACTACACGGCAAGCTCTCTGCCCTAGACTTCAAGAAGGCGGCCTTTGGCCTCTTCAGGGACCTGATGGGCCAAGTGCCATGGGAGGCGGCCCTGGAGGGAAGAGGGGCCCAGGAAAGTTGGTCCACATCCAAGGAGCACCTCCTCCAAGCTCAGCAGAGGTGCATCCTGACGAAGAACAAGTCGGGCAAAAAGGCCAGGAGGCCGGCGTGGATGAGCAAGGAGCTCCTGGACCAACTGAAAGTAAAGAAGGAAGCCTGTAGAGGGTGGAAGCGGAGACAGGTAGCCTGGGAGGACTACAAAGAGGCTGTGCGAGTGGCCAGCGATCGGGTGAGGAAGGCTGAAGCCCTGACAGAAGTTAATCTGGCCAGGGATATAAAAAGCAACAAGAAGAGCTTGTATGGGTATGTAGGGGACAAAAGAAAGTCCAAGGAAAATGTAGGCCCCCTCTGGAAGGAAACTGGTGTCCTGTTTACCCGGGACATGGAGAAGGCTGAGGTACTCAATGACTTTTTTGCCTCCGTCTTCACCGATAAGGGCTCTTGTCCCACCACCCAAGCTGTAGAAGGCACAAGCAGGAACTGGGAGAATGAAGAATTGCCCACTGTGCTCAAAGAGCAGGTTCAGGAACATCTGAGGAACGTAAAGGTGCGCAAGTCCATGGGACCTGATGAGATCCATCCGCGGGTCCTGAGGGAACTGGCGGATGAAGTTGCCAAGCCACTGGCGACTGTATTTGAGAAGTCATGGCAGTGTGGTGAGGTCCCTGATGACTGGAAGAGAGGGAACATAACCCCAATTTTTAAAAAGGGGAACAAGGAAGACCTGGGCAACTCCAGGCCAGTCAGCCTCCCCTCTGTGCCTGGCAAGGTCATGGAGCAGATTGTTCCGGAAACCATGCTAAGGCACATGAAGAGCAAGGAGGTGGTTGGTGACAGCCAGCATGGCTTCACCAAGGGCAGATCGTGCCTGACCAATTTGGTGGCCTTCTATGACGGGGTGACAGCATCGGTGGACAAGGGACGAGGAATGGATATCATCTACCTGGACTTGTGCAAAGCTTTTGACACTGTCCCGCACAACATCCTTCTCTGTAAACTAGAGAGACATGGGTTTGATGGACGGACCACTCGGTGGGTAAGGAGTTGGCTGGACGGCCGCACTCAGAGAGAGGTGGTCAATGGCTCAATGTTCATGTGGAGACCGGTCACGAGTGGCATCCCTCAGGGGTCCATGTTGGGCCCGGCCCTGTTCATCATCTTTGTCGGCGACATGGACAGTGGGATAGAGTGCACCCTCAGCCAGTTTGCCGAAGACACCAAGCTGTGTGGTGCTGTTGACACGCTGGAAGGGAGGGGAGCCATCCAGAGGGACCTTGACAGGCTGGAGAGGTGGGCGTGTGCCATCCTCATGAAGCTCAACCAGGCCAAGTGCAAGGTCCTGCACCTGGGTCATGGCAATCCCAGGCACACATACAGGCTGGGCGGGGAATGGATGGAGAGCAGCCCTGAGGAGAAGAACTTGGGAGTGGTGGTGGACAAGAAGCTCAACATGAGCCAGCAATGTTCCCTTGCGGCCCAGAAGGCCAACCACATCCTGGGCTGCATCAAGAGAAGCGTGGCCAGCAGGTGGAGGGAGGTGATTCTCCCCCTCTACTCTGCCCTGGTGAGACCCCACCTGGAGTCCTGTGTCCAGTTCTGGAGCCCCCAACACAAGAAGGACATGGACCAGCTGGAAAAGGTCCAGAGGAGGGCCACGAAGATGATCATAGGGCTGGAGCACCTCTCTTATGAGGACAGGCTGAGAGTTGGGGCTGTTCAGCCTGGAGAAGAGGAGGCTCCGGGGAGGCCTTATAGCGGTCTTCCAGTAGCTCAAGGGGGCCTACAAGAAAGATGGGGAGAGGCTGTTCAGTAGGGCCTGTTGAGATAAGACGAGGAGTAATGGTTTTGGAGAAGGTGCTGAGCGGAGGCGGCTTCCCGCCAGCGCCGAGGCCGGCGTCTGCGCTTGTGAGAGAAGAGGCACGGGCACAGTTTTTGCAAGAGGTCTTTATTGAGTGTGGAATAAATAGGGGAATAAATAGGTGAAGGCGGTTGTGGCAATAAATAGGCACGGTGCAATAAATAGAGGAGCCGTCAGCAGAGGCTGAGGGTGCCAGGCCGTTGTCCGCTGTGGCAGCAGCGCTTGGCACGGGCTGGGGGAGTCCTGAGGCCGCAGGCGGTGGCGTGGGCGTGGGGCCGTGCGGGCCGTTGGTGGCCGTTGGGCTAGTGGCGCATGGTGCGGGTGAGGTTGTGGAGGTGCTGGAAGCAGTCGTGAGCTTGTAGGCGGACGTGGTCCCAGGCGCAGGCGCTGTGGTTGTGGGCGTGGAGGAAGTGCTGGATGTCCCTGAAGTACTTGTTGATGGTGAGCAGCAGGTTGCGTGGGCCTTGCCTTTTGAAGAGCGTGCCGTTGGCTGGCACACAGTGCTCCAGGTGGTGGATGTAGTCCTGGATGTTGTTGAGGAGGTGATGCCGTGCGTGGTGGTCCCAGTGTTGCGGAGTGTTGGGGCTGCTGAGGGTGGCGAAGAGGTGCTGGAGGATGCGCAGGGCGGTGGTGGCGGCTTGCTGCGGGTGGTTGTTGTGGAGGAGGGTGTTGGGGAAGAGGAAGGGCGCGTGGTGGCATTGGCAGGGCTGTGGCGGGCTGGGAGCCATGGCCTGGAGGAGCTGGAGGCTGTCCCAGGGGAAGGTGTCGTGGCGGGGCCGCAGGTGGTGGCAGGCGAGGGCGGTGGCGAGAGCGGTGAGGAGGAGCAGGAGGGTTGGTGCGCGGTGCGTCAGGCGGGGCTGTGGGGTTGCGGGCGCAGGCATGGTGGAGCCGCGTGTGGTGCGTGAGCGGTGCTGGGCAGGAGGCCGGTGAGGCTCGTTGGCGGTGCGGGTGGGCGCTGTGGTTGGGGTGGTGTCGGGCGGCCGAGCGCCTTTATGCGTTGCGGCGGCTTTCCCTTTGTCGCTTTCAGGTTGCGGCGAGTTTCCGGCGTGGGTTTTCATTTTTGTGTGGTGGCTGTGGTGGTGGTGGGGAAGTGCGTTGGTGGGGTGTCCGTGCGTGGGGAGGGCGGTGGTGTGGTGGCGGTGTGTTGTGGGGAGGCTGGCGGTAGCGGTTGAGCGGGGGATGCGAAAGTGCTGGGGGCAGCTGTGTCGGGGAGGTGTGTCAGGGTTTCCCTGTTGGCTGCGGGGCGAGCTGTGGTGGCTCTTGCCTGCAGCTGAAGTTTCCCTTCGTGGGCAAGTGTCTTTTGCGGCGGGCGCGCGGCGGTGCTGGTTGTGGTCGGTTTTTGTTTGGCTTGTGGCTGGCGTGCGTTTGGCCGCTGGCGGGTGTTGCGTTTTGGCAGTGGGCAGGGTTGTGGAGTGATGTCGCTTTGGAGAGGCTGGGGAGCCCCTTGGTGGAGCAAGGGCTTTGGGTGGCGTCGTGTTGCGAGGAGGTGTCTGCGGGTGCAGGCGGTTGAGATGTGAAGCGGTTTGGAGCTGAGGAGAGTGGGGAAGCGAGGCAGGAGGAAAGGCTTGAGGAGAAAGGAAGAGCAGAAAGGGAATGGTCTTGGTGGTTGTCCTGGTGCTGCGTTGGGTCCCTGGCTGTGGTCCCCCGCGTGTGGCCGTGTAGCAGGAGTGTTGTAGTGTTTTCCGTGGCTCGTTGGCTGCGGTGGCTGGAGAGCAAAGCAGAAAGTGTCCCCTGTGGGCGGAGGGTGCTGCGTTTGGGCTGTCCGGAGCCCCTGCGTGGGGAGAAGGAGGGTTGTGGGGGAGCCCTGTGGAGGGGGAGCTGAGGCAGGTGATGTGGGTGTGGAGCTGTGAAAGCTTTTGGAGCAGGGGCAAGGTGTGCGTGGTGGTGGTGTCAGGCTGCGGGCCACAGGCTCGTCAGGCAAGGTTGCGTTGGTGGGTGCTGTGGTTGGAGCGGGAAGACGTGCAGGTTGCTTGTGTCATGCGTAGGTGGTGTCGCTGCAGGAGGTGTCTGATGTTGGAGGTTCATGGCTGGAGCTTGTGCGTGTTGGGCTGGAAGAGGTGGTGCTGCGAGGTGTTTCCAAGCAGTGCAAGAACAACGTCTGTCGTGAGAGATGGTGGAAGTGGCAAGGGTGCCGAAGGCAGGCTAAGGAAAGGGATCTGTGCCGTGGCTGTGCTTCGCAGAGTCGTGGAATGGTTTGGGTAGGGAGAGAACTTTACAGGTCATGTGGCCCACCCGGGCAGCGATGAGCGGGGCCGTCTTCAGCAAGGTGAGGTTGCTGCGAGCGCCGTGCAAGGTGGCCTTGAATGTTTTCAGGGCTGGGGCGTGGAGCACCTGTGTGGGCCACGTGTTGCAGCGTTTCAGCAGGCTGCTGGTAAGAAATGTCTTCTCTGTGTCTGGTGCGGATTCCTGTTGCTGCAGCTGGATGCCCGGCTTAGTGGGTCTACGGCAACGCTGGTAGCATGGGGAATCACCAGGAAGAACTGGAGAGCAGAGATGTGTGCAGACGTGCAGGGCTCTGAGCTTGCTGGCGTCACGGGGGCGTGTTGGGATGGAGGATGACTGGAGCATTTGGATGGAGGGATGGGAGGGTCTTTAGGAAGGCGAGGCAGGGGAGAGGAGGAGTGGACGTCGCTGTGTGTGTCAGGAACCAGCTGGAATGCGTGGAGTTCCACGTCGGGGGTGGAGGAGGAGCTGATAGGTTCTGGGTCAGGAGGAAAGGCAGAGCAGGGCCAGGGGACATCCCAGTGGGTGTTTACTACAGGCCACCTGTCCAGGAGGATGGAGCGGACAAGGCCGTCTGCGGGCAGCTAGGAGCAGCCTCGCAGTGCCAAGCCCTGGTCGTCATGGTGGACTTGAAGCACCCCGACATCTGTGGAGAGGCAAGAGAGCAGGGCAGAGGCAATCCAGGAGGTCCCTGGAATGCGTGGATGACAACTTACGTCAGCAGCGGGCTGGAGTGCGTGGAGCTCTGCCTGGGGATGGAGGAGGAGCTGACAGAGAGCTTACGGGTCAAGATTAGAGGACGGGGACGCACCGGGGACGTTACTGTGGGGATGTCACAGGCCGCCAGGCCAGGAGGACAGAGCAGACGAAGCGCTCTATAGCCAGATAGGAGCAGCCTCATGGTCACGAGCCCTGGTCCTCATGGGGGACTTCAACCACCCTGACATCTGTTGGAGGGGCAACACGGCAGGGCGCAGGCAGTCCAGGAGGTTCCTGGAATGCGTGGACGACAACTTCTTCCTGCAGGCGATAGAGGAGTCGACAGGGAGGAGTGCCATGCTCGACCTTGTGCTCACCAACAGGGAGGGGCTGGTGGTGGTTGTGAAACTGAAGGACAGCCTTGGCTGCTGCCACCACGACACGGTGGAGTTCAAGATCCATGGGGCAGGAAGGAAACTACACGGCAAGCTCTCTGCCCTAGACTTCAAGAAGGCGGCCCTTGGCCTCTTCAGGGACCTGATGGGCCAAGTGCCATGGGAGGCGGCCCTGGAGGGAAGAGGGGCCCAGGAAAGTTGGTCCACATTCAAGGAGCACCTCCTCCAAGCTCAGCAGAGGTGCATCCTGACGAAGAACAAGTCGGGCAAAAAGGCCAGGAGGCCGGCGTGGATGAGCAAGGAGCTCCTGGACCAACTGAAAGTAAAGAAGGAAGCCTGTAGAGGGTGGAAGCGGAGACAGGTAGCCTGGGAGGACTACAAAGAGGCTGTGCGAGTGGCCAGCGATCGGGTGAGGAAGGCTGAAGCCCTGACAGAAGTGAATCTGGCCAGGGATATAAAAAGCAACAAGAAGAGCTTGTATGGGTATGTAGGGGACAAAAGAAAGTCCAAGGAAAATGTAGGCCCCCTCTGGAAGGAAACTGGTGTCCTGTTTACCCGGGACATGGAGAAGGCTGAGGTACTCAATGACTTTTTTGCCTCCGTCTTCACCGATAAGGGCTCTTGTCCCACCACCCAAGCTGTAGAAGGCACAAGCAGGAACTGGGAGAATGAAGAATTGCCCACTGTGCTCAAAGAGCAGGTTCAGGAACATCTGAGGAACGTAAAGGTGCGCAAGTCCATGGGACCTGATGAGATCCATCCGCGGGTCCTGAGGGAACTGGCGGATGAAGTTGCCAAGCCACTGGCGACTGTATTTGAGAAGTCATGGCAGTGTGGTGAGGTCCCTGATGACTGGAAGAGAGGGAACATAACCCCAATTTTTAAAAAGGGGAACAAGGAAGACCTGGGCAACTCCAGGCCAGTCAGCCTCCCCTCTGTGCCTGGCAAGGTCATGGAGCAGATTGTTCCGGAAACCATGCTAAGGCACATGAAGAGCAAGGAGGTGGTTGGTGACAGCCAGCATGGCTTCACCAAGGGCAGATCGTGCCTGACCAATTTGGTGGCCTTCTATGACGGGGTGACAGCATCGGTGGACAAGGGACGAGGAATGGATATCATCTACCTGGACTTGTGCAAAGCTTTTGACACTGTCCCGCACAACATCCTTCTCTGTAAACTAGAGAGACATGGGTTTGATGGACGGACCACTCGGTGGGTAAGGAGTTGGCTGGACGGCCGCACTCAGAGAGAGGTGGTCAATGGCTCAATGTTCATGTGGAGACCGGTCACGAGTGGCATCCCTCAGGGGTCCATGTTGGGCCCGGCCCTGTTCATCATCTTTGTCGGCGACATGGACAGTGGGATAGAGTGCACCCTCAGCCAGTTTGCCGAAGACACCAAGCTGTGTGGTGCTGTTGACACGCTGGAAGGGAGGGGAGCCATCCAGAGGGACCTTGACAGGCTGGAGAGGTGGGCGTGTGCCATCCTCATGAAGCTCAACCAGGCCAAGTGCAAGGTCCTGCACCTGGGTCATGGCAATCCCAGGCACACATACAGGCTGGGCGGGGAATGGATGGAGAGCAGCCCTGAGGAGAAGAACTTGGGAGTGGTGGTGGACAAGAAGCTCAACATGAGCCAGCAATGTTCCCTTGCGGCCCAGAAGGCCAACCACATCCTGGGCTGCATCAAGAGAAGTGTGGCCAGCAGGTGGAGGGAGGTGATTCTGCCCCTCTACTCTGCCCTGGTGAGACCCCACCTGGAGTCCTGTGTCCAGTTCTGGAGCCCCCAACACAAGAAGGACATGGACCAGCTGGAAAAGGTCCAGAGGAGGGCCACGAAGATGATCATAGGGCTGGAGCACCTCTCTTATGAGGACAGGCTGAGAGTTGGGGCTGTTCAGCCTGGAGAAGAGGAGGCTCCGGGAGGCCTTATAGCGGTCTTCCAGTAGCTCAAGGGGGCCTACAAGAAAGATGGGGAGAGGCTGTTCAGTAGGGCCTGTTGAGATAAGACGAGGAGTAATGGTTTTGGAGAAGGTGCTGAGCGGAGGCGGCTTCCCGCCAGCGCCGAGGCCGGCGTCTGCGCTTGTGAGAGAAGAGGCACGGGAACAGTTTTTGCAAGAGGTCTTTATTGAGTGTGGAATAAATAGGGGAATAAATAGGTGAAGGCGGTTGTGGCAATAAATAGGCACGGTGCAATAAATAGAGGAGCCGTCAGCAGAGGCTGAGGGTGCCAGGCCGTTGTCCGCTGTGGCAGCAGCGCTTGGCACGGGCCGGGGGAGTCCTGAGGCCGCAGGCGGTGGCGTGGGCGTGGGGCCGTGCGGGCCGTTGGTGGCCGTTGGGCTAGTGGCGCATGGTGCGGGTGAGGTTGTGGAGGTGCTGGAAGCAGTCGTGAGCTTGTAGGCGGACGTGGTCCCAGGCGCAGGCGCTGTGGTTGTGGGCGTGGAGGAAGTGCTGGATGTCCCTGAAGTACTTGTTGATGGTGAGCAGCAGGTTGCGTGGGCCTTGCCTTTTGAAGAGCGTGCCGTTGGCTGGCACACAGTGCTCCAGGTGGTGGATGTAGTCCTGGATGTTGTTGAGGAGGTGATGCCGTGCGTGGTGGTCCCAGTGTTGCGGAGTGTTGGGGCTGCTGAGGGTGGCGAAGAGGTGCTGGAGGATGCGCAGGGCGGTGGTGGCGGCTTGCTGCGGGTGGTTGTTGTGGAGGAGGGTGTTGGGGAAGAGGAAGGGCGCGTGGTGGCGTTGGCAGGGCTGTGGCGGGCTGGGAGCCATGGCCTGGAGGAGCTGGAGGCTGTCCCAGGGGAAGGTGTCGTGGCGGGGCCGCAGGTGGTGGCAGGCGAGGGCGGTGGCGAGAGCGGTGAGGAGGAGCAGGAGGGTTGGTGCGCGGTGCGTCAGGCGGGGCTGTGGGGTTGCGGGCGCAGGCATGGTGGAGCCGCGTGTGGTGCGTGAGCGGTGCTGGGCAGGAGGCCGGTGAGGCTCGTTGGCGGTGCGGGTGGGCGCTGTGGTTGGGGTGGTGTCGGGCGGCCGAGCGCCTTTATGCGTTGCGGCGGCTTTCCCTTTGTCGCTTTCAGGTTGCGGCGAGTTTCCGGCGTGGGTTTTCATTTTTGTGTGGTGGCTGTGGTGGTGGTGGGGAAGTGCGTTGGTGGGGTGTCCGTGCGTGGGGAGGGCGGTGGTGTGGTGGCGGTGTGTTGTGGGGAGGCTGGCGGTAGCGGTTGAGCGGGGGATGCGAAAGTGCTGGGGGCAGCTGTGTCGGGGAGGTGTGTCAGGGTTTCCCTGTTGGCTGCGGGGCGAGCTGTGGTGGCTCTTGCCTGCAGCTGAAGTTTCCCTTCGTGGGCAAGTGTCTTTTGCGGCGGGCGCGCGGCGGTGCTGGTTGTGGTCGGTTTTTGTTTGGCTTGTGGCTGGCGTGCGTTTGGCCGCTGGCGGGTGTTGCGTTTTGGCAGTGGGCAGGGTTGTGGAGTGATGTCGCTTTGGAGAGGCTGGGGAGCCCCTTGGTGGAGCAAGGGCTTTGGGTGGCGTCGTGTTGCGAGGAGGTGTCTGCGGGTGCAGGCGGTTGAGATGTGAAGCGGTTTGGAGCTGAGGAGAGTGGGGAAGCGAGGCAGGAGGAAAGGCTTGAGGAGAAAGGAAGAGCAGAAAGGGAATGGTCTTGGTGGTTGTCCTGGTGCTGCGTTGGGTCCCTGGCTGTGGTCCCCCGCGTGTGGCCGTGTAGCAGGAGTGTTGTAGTGTTTTCCGTGGCTCGTTGGCTGCGGTGGAGGAGAGCAAAGCAGAAAGTGTCCCCTGTGGGCGGAGGGTGCTGCGTTTGGGCTGTCCGGAGCCCCTGCGTGGGGAGAAGGAGGGTTGTGGGGGAACCCTGTGGAGGGGGAGCTGAGGCAGGTGATGTGGGTGTGGAGCTGTGAAAGCTTTTGGAGCAGGGGCAAGGTGTGCGTGGTGGTGGTGTCAGGCTGCGGGCCACAGGCTCATCAGGCAAGGTTGCGTTGGTGGGTGCTGTGGTTGGAGCGGGAAGACGTGCAGGTTGCTTGTGTCATGCGTAGGTGGTGTCGCTGCAGGAGGTGTCTGATGTTGGAGGTTCATGGCTGGAGCTTGTGCGTGTTGGGCTGGAAGAGGTGGTGCTGCGAGGTGTTTCCAAGCAGTGCAAGAACAACGTCTGTCGTGAGAGATGGTGGAAGTGGCAAGGGTGCCGAAGGCAGGCTAAGGAAAGGGATCTGTGCCGTGGCTGTGCTTCGCAGAGTCGTGGAATGGTTTGGGTAGGGAGAGAACTTTACAGGTCATGTGGCCCACCCGGGCAGCGATGAGCGGGGCCGTCTTCAGCAAGGTGAGGTTGCTGCGAGTGCCGTGCAAGGTGGCCTTGAATGTTTTCAGGGCTGGGGTGTGGAGCACCTGTGTGGGCCACGTGTTGCAGCGTTTCAGCAGGCTGCTGGTAAGAAATGTCTTCTCTGTGTCCGGTGTGGATTCCTGTTGCTGCAGCCGGATGCCCGGCTTAGTGGGTCTACGGCAACGCTGGTAGCGTGGGGAATCACCAGGAAGAGCTGGAGAGCAGAGATGTGTGCAGACGCACAGAGCTCTGAGCTTGTTGGCGTCACGGGGGCGTGTTGGGATGGAGGATGACTGGAGCGTTTGGATGGAGGGATGGAGGGTCTTTAGGAACGCGAGGCAGGGGAGAAGAGGAGTGGACGTCGCTGTGTGTGTCAGGAACCAGCTGAAATGCGTGGAGTTCCACGTCGGGGGTGGAGGAGGAGCTGATATGTTCCGGGTCAGGAGGAAAGGCAGGGCCAGGGGACATCCCAGTGGGTGTTTACTACAGGCCACCTGTCCAGGAGGACGGAGCGGACAAGGCCGTCTGCGGGCAGCTAGGAGCAGCCTCGCAGTGCCAAGCCCTGGTTGTCATGGGGGACTTGAAGCAACCTGACATCTGTGGAGGGTCAAGAGAGCAGGGCAGAGGCAATCCAGGAGGTTCCTGGAATGCGTGGATGATGACTTAAGTCAGCATCTGGCTGGAGTGAGTGGAGGTCCTGCTGGGGAGGGAAAAATAGCTGAGAGGGAGCTTACAGGTCAAGATCAGAGGAAAGGTAGGGACAGGGTGGGGGTCTGTTACAGGCCGCCTGGCCAGGAGGACAGAGCAAACGAGGCACTCTATAGCCAGATAGGAGCAGCCTCACGGTCACAGGCTCTGGTTCTCATGGGGGACTTCAACCACCCTGACATCTGTTGGAGGGGCAACACGGCAGGGCACAGGCAGTCTAGGAGGTTCCTGGAATGCGTGGATGACAACTTCTTCCTGCAGGCGATAGAGGAGCTGACAGGGAGGGGTGCCATGCTTGACCTTGTGCTCACCAACAGGGAGGGGCTGGTGGTGGTTGTGAAACTGAAGGACAGCCTTGGCTGCAGCGACCACGACACGGTGGAGTTCAAGATCCACGGGGCAGGAAGGAAACTACATGGCAAGCTCTCTGCCCTAGACTTCAAGAAGGCGGCCTTTGGCCTCTTCAGGGACCTGATGGGCCAAGTGCCATGGGAGGCGGCCCTGGAGGGAAGAGGGGCCCAGGAAAGTTGGTCCACATTCAAGGCGCACCTCCTCCAAGCCCAGCAGAGGTGCATCCTGACGAAGAACAAGTCGGGCAAAAAGGCCAGGAGGCCGGCGTGGATGAGCAAGGAGCTCCTGGACCAACTGAAAGTAAAGAAGGAAGCCTATAGAGGGTGGAAACGGATTCAGGTAGCCTGGGAGGACTACAAAGAGGCTGTGCGAGTGGCCAGCGATCGGGTGAGGAAGGCTGAAGCCCTGACGGAAGTGAATCTGGCCAGGGATATAAAAAGCAACAAGAAGAGCTTGTATGGGTATGTAGGGGACAAAAGAAAGTCCAAGGAAAATGTAGGCCCCCTCCGGAAGGAAACTGGTGTCCTGTTTACCCGGGACATGGAGAAGGCTGAGTGCCCAATGACTTTTTTGCCTCCGTCTTCAGAGACAAGAGTTCTTGTCCCACCACCCAAGCTGTAGAAGGTGGAAGCAGGGACTGCGATGATGAAGAACTGCCCTCTGTGCTCAAAGAGCAGGTTCAGGAACATCTGAGGAACGTAAAGGTGCGCAAGTCCATGGGACCTGATGAGATCCATCCGCGGGTCCTGAGGGAACTGGCGGATGAAGTTGCCAAGCCACTGGCGACTGTATTTGAGAAGTCATGGCGTTCTGGTGAGGTCCCCGATGACTGGAAGAGAGGGAACATAACCCCAATTTTTAAAAAGGGGAACAAGGAAGACCCAGGCAACTCCAGGCCAGTCAGCCTCCCCTCTGTGCCTGGCAAGGTCATGGAGCAGATTGTTCCGGAAACCATGCTAAGGCACATGAAGAGCAAGGAGGTGGTTGGTGACAGCCAACATGGCTTCACCAAGGGCAGATCGTGCCTGACCAATTTGGTGGCCTTCTATGACGGGGTGACAGCATCGGTGGACAAGGGACGAGGAATGGATACCATCTACCTGGACTTGTGCAAAGCTTTTGACACTGTCCCGCACAACATCCTTCTCTCTAAACTAGGGAGACATGGGTTTGATGGACGGACCACTTGGTGAATAAGGAGTTGGCTGGATGGCTGCACTCAGAGAGAGGTGGTCAACGGCTCAATGTTCATGTGGAGACCGGTCACGAGTGGCGTCCCTCAGGGGTCCGTGTTTGGCCCGGCCCTGTTTAGCATCTTTGTCGGCGAAATGAACAGTGGGATAGATAGCGCCCTCAGCAAGTTCACCGATGACATCAAGTCGTGTGGTGCCATCGACACGCTGGAAGGGAGGGAAGCCATCCAGAGGGACCTTGACAGGCTGGAGAGGTGGGCGTGTGCCATCCTCATGAAGTGCATGAACCAGGCCAAGTGCAAGGTCCTGCACCTGGGTCATGGCAATCCCAGGCACACATACAGGCTGGGCGGGGAATGGATTGAGAGCAGCCCTGAGGAGAAGGACTTGGGAGTGATGGTGGACGAGAAGCTCAACATGAGCTGGCAATGCGCCCTTGCGGCCCAGAAGGCCAACCGCATCCTGGGCTGCATCAAGAGGAGCATGGCCAGCAGGTGGAGGGAGGTGATTCTCCCCCTCTACTCTGCCCTGGTGAGACCCCACCTGGAGTCCTGTGTCCAGTTCTGGAGCCCCCAACACAAGAAGGACATGGACCAGCTGGAAAAGGTCCAGAGGAGGGCCACGAAGATGATCATAGGGCTGGAGCACCTCTCTTATGAGGACAGGCTGAGAGTTGGGGCTGTTCAGCCTGGAGAAGAGGAGGCTCCGGGGAGGCCTTATAGCGGTCTTCCAGTAGCTCAAGGGGGCCTACAAGAAAGATGGGGAGAGGCTGTTCAGTAGGGCCTGTTGCAATAGGACGAGAGGTAATGGTTTTAAAATAGAGGGGGGTAGATTCAGATTGGACATTAGGAAAAACTTTTTTACAATGAGGGTTGTAGAACACTGGCACAGGTTGCCCAGAGAGGTGGTGGAAGCCCCATCCCTGGAAACGTTCAAGGCCAGGTTGGATGAGGCTCTGAGTAACCTAATCTAGTTGGGGATGTCCCTGCTCCTTGCAGAGGGATTGGACTAGATGACCTTTGAAGGTCCCGTCCAACTCTAACCATTCTATGATTCTGTGACTTCCTCCTGCAAGTGGTAGAGGAGGCAACGAGGAGGAGTGGCACGCTGGAGCTCATTCTGAGCAAGAGGGAGCGTCTGGTGGGAAATGTGGAAGTCAAGGGCAGCTGTGTCTGCAGTGACCATGAGATGGCTGAGTTGGAGACGTTTGGGGCAGTGAGGAGACTGCACAGCAGGTCTCTGGCCTGGACTTGAGGAGGGCAGGCTTCGGCTTGTTCAGGGATCTCGTGGGCCAAGTGCCATGGGATGCAGCCGTGTAGGGAAGAGGGGCCCAGGAAAGCTGTTTGATGTTCAATGAGCAGCTCCTCCAAGCTCAGGAGCGATGCATCCCAACGGAGAGGAAGTTGGGCAAAGATGTCAGGAGGCCTGTGTGGCTGAAGAAGCAGCTCCTGGACCTCGTGAGAATAAAGCAGGAAGGCTAGAGAGGGTGGAAGCGCGGACAGGTAAGGTGTGAGGATTACAGAGAGGTTGTGCGAGCGGCCAGTGATGAGGAAAGGGAGGCTCAAGCCCTGATGGCATTGATTCTGGCCAGGGACATGATGGGCAAGAAGAAAAGCTTGTAGAGGTCCGTTGGGGACAAAAGGAGGTTGAGGGAGAATGTAGTCCCTCTGCGGAAGGCAACGTGTGTCCTGGTTACCCGCGACATGGAGGAGGCTGCGGTGCTTAGTGCCTTTTTGACCTGAGTCTTCCCGGAGAAGGGCTGTAGTCACGGCAGCCAAGTTGTGGAAGGCACAATGAGGGACGGGGCAAATGAAGAAGCTATGAGTGCAGCAGAAGAGGAGAAGGTTCGGGAATGTGTGAGGAGCCTGACGGTGCACAAGACCATGGGACCCGATGAGATGCGTGCACAGGTCGTGAGGAAACTGGTGGACGAAGTGGCCAAGCCGCTGGGCGTTGTATTTGAGAAGTCGTGGCAGTGTGGTGAGGTTTGCGAGGAGTGTAAGAGGGGTAAGGTAACCCCTGTTTTTAAACAGGGGAAGAAGGAAGGCGTGAGGAGCTACAGTGTGGTCAGGCTCCCCTCTGTGTGTGGCGAGGTCCTGGAGCAGATTCTCCTGGAAACCGTGCTGAGGCAGATGGAGAGCAAGGAGGTGACTGGTGAGAGCCAGCATGGCTTGAGTAAGGGCAGATGGTGCCTGACTAGTTTGGTGGCCTTGTGTGAGAGGGTTACAGCATCAGTGGACAAGGGACAAGCAACTGACGTCATCCACCTGGACTTGTGCAAGGCATTTGACACTGTCCCGCGCGACATCCTTGTCTCTTGGAGATCTTGGAGAGACATGGATTTGATGGATGGACCACTTGGTGGATAGGGAATTGGCTGGCTGGCCGCGCTCAGAGAGCGGTGGTCAGTGGCTCGGTGTCCAGGTGCATTAGATATTAGGAGAAAAGGTTTTAGAATGAGGGTAGCAGAACACTGGAAGAGGTTGCCCAGAGATGCCTCATCCCCGGCAACATTCAAGGCTGGGTTGGACAAGGCTCTGAGCAAGCTGATGCGGTTGGAGATGTCCCTGCTCCTTGCAGGGGGGTTGGACTGGATGACCTTTGAAGGTCCCTTCCAGCCCAAACCGTTCTAGGATTCTACCGTCGTCTTGTTTAAAACGGTTACGCGTTGTGCTGTCAGTGCAGAGCCTGTGACAAAGTCGGTTCCCGTCTTTGTTGTAGGCCGCGTTTCTTATGCGCAAGGGCACCAGACGGTGTCCGTGGAGCCTTCTCTTCTCCAGGCTGAATCGGGCCAACTCTCTCAGGCTTGGCTTAGAGGAGAGGCGTTCCATCCCTCTGCTGGTGTGTGTGGCCCTCCTCTGGAGCGGCTCCAGGAGGTGCGTGTGTTCCTTGTAGCGACCCGCTTGCAGAACTGACCGCCTGTCAGTCTCAAGTAGAGGTGGAAGGCGGAGAATGTTGAGGAGACAAGGGCCAGGGAGGTGGTTGTGGTGAGGATGGGGAAAGGCTGGCAGAGGTTCTGCAGAGAGAAAGTGGTGCATAAGTGCTGGAGGATGCTCAGAGTGGTTTTGGCGGCTTGCTGTGCATGGTTGGTGCGTAGGAAGGTTACAGTTCCGATTGTGGTTTTTACTTTTGGTGTCTGTCTGTGGTAATCTTATGACAGTGCATTTCTGGAGTGCTTGTGCATTGGAAGGGAATGACAGTGCTTTTCTTGTTGTTCATTGGTGGGAAGCTTTTTTTAATCTGTGTTGAGTTTTGTGGTTTAATGGGAGATATGAAAGTCCCGGATGAGGAATACATGAGGCAGTTGTGCTCTCTTTTTTTCTTTTTTTTTCTTTTTTTTTTTTTTTTTCCCTGTGGTTTCTCTTTTCCTTCCTGTACTAGCTCTCGTGCATGTTCTCATTTACTGAATTTCCTTTCCTGCCCAAGTTTGTTTTCCCTATGTAATGCTCTTATATTGGTTGTGGTTTTTCTACTTTCGGTATGTTTGTCATCTTTGTTTTCATATGACTCCATATTTTCTTTTTTTACTTTGTGAGATTTATGAAGTGATGTATTTCTTAGCAGTCTCAGGAGCTCTCTAAGTCTGGATGTCCTTTGAGGAGGTTGCTTTGGCTCTAAGCAATTCAGCACTTAATGTTTAAACTTCTACAGTCTCTCTGCTTCCCTTTCCTTGGTTTGAACCTCATTGTGATGGTGCATAAGAAGCCTTGTTGAAGCTGTTGCTTATTGAACAATGAAGGAAACCCTGCCAAAAATATGTTTGCATAGGATAATTTTTGCCTTTTTTTTTTCCTGTTCAGGAAGTTTTTGTGAGTGCTGTCTCATTGTGCTGTGCAGAGGAAAATATCTTCTACAAACAATTCAAATTTTCCATTGAAATTTTTCCATTCCATTCAGTTTTCATTGTTTGCATGATGAAACGCATGTGTCTTACGTTATGCCCTCATACTACTGGAACTTGTCGATTTCTCTCGCTGTGTTTTTTTGTTATCGCTGTTTGTGCATCATTTTTCTTCCATTTTTTAAATTGTTTCCAGTGATCTCTCTTGCTCTGGTGGTCCCACATGCAATCTGTTGCTGAGGTTAAGTGGTGTCAGTGGCCTTACCCAGTGATGCTTTTGGATATATCTCCAGGAATGGACATCCCACAACCTCCCTTAGCTCTCTTCTGATGTTGTATTGCCTTCATGGTAAAGATAATGTGTTTATTCTTTCGTGTTTGATTTCCCCCATGTTCCAGCTTGTGTCATTACCTCTCCTCCTCTGTGGTTATGGCTGGGGAGGGTTTGGTTTCTTCAGCCACTTCAGAGAAGACAGAGCCAATGAGATCCCCCCCCTGCTTGGAGTCACAGGGCATTTCTGGTTAGAAGGAACATCAGAAGGACTGTAGTACAACCTGGAAGTTGCATCTTGAAGGGATCCTGCTGTGTATCTGAATATATTTGGTCCTACTTGTTTTCTCACTCTTCTGCTTCATGGCAAGTTGCCATTTGTGTTTGCACAGAGCAGTGTCCTTGCAGTGATGTGGTGGTGGAGGTGGTGGAGCATGGAGAACAACCTTGTTGTCCCCTCCAGGAGGAGGCCAAAGCTGCTGAACTTCTGTGCTATCTTGCTCAGGTTTATCTTTGAAGGGCAAAACACCCAGGGCAGATATTTTTGGAGTGGTCATTCAGGGGCGAAGGAGCAGCTGGTGCTGGTGATGGGTGGGCAGTTTCCTTCATGGAGAATGCTGTGCTGCTCTGTGCTGGTTGGTTTGGACCATGTTGGGTGGTGGTGTTTGGGGGATGTATCTTTTTGTTTGCCAAGGATGGGATGAAGAAGGCCTAGGCCCATGTACTCTATGTAGTGAGGCAGTTCCCCTTGGTCACTGGTGTGTGAGCACAGGCAGGAACATCTGGGGCCAGTTGTCATGGTTGTAGGAGAGCAGTGAGCGGTCCTGGGCATGTTCTGTGGTTTTCGTGGCTTTTTATTGTTTCTTGTGCAGGGTTGGTAGCACTGGGGTACTGTTCCTTCTCCAAATCTCCACAAACCTTGGTGGGCCCCCTGCTTATCTCTTTGAGGTGCACCTTGTCCATGCCACCCTACTTCAATCGCATGCATTGCTGAATGGTTGTTTGTGGTGGGGTGGTGGTATGGAGGTGGCTTTCGTGTCTCAGCAGTGGGAGAGGATTGGGAAGGGAGAGGAGGGTGGGTGGTGGGAAAGGAGGAGCAGGCAGGGCAAGTATCATATCACCTGGGTGAGTGCGTGCTCTGAGGGTCTGGCAGTGGCAGGAGATGCCTGTGGGCTTGAAGGACCGTGGTGGGTCCCTGAGAGTGGCCGGCTATCCAAAGCCTTCAACTGGGGCAGGAGGCATCGGTGGGACGGGCTGCAGGAGGGAAACTCATCCCTGGTGACATGCAGAGCCCCTGTCTTTGCCTGTCAAGTACATACATGATGACCACCTCTTTTCTTTTTTCTTCTGTTTTTGCAAAAAGTCTTTATTTCCAACAAGTTAATAAATAAATAAATAAGTGGACGGTCTGCAATATAAATAAATAAATAAATAGAGCTCTGTGATAAATAGTCATTGGCGTGAGAGTCCTGTGGTGTCCATGGAGACCTTCCCCTCCATCCGGGGAGGCTGCAGTCTGGACAGGCTGGATAACGCCATGAGTAATAAATATTAGCCCTCTCCCCATTGCCTCCCAGCTGTCTATGTGCATGCAGCATAGCAAGTTCCTCCTCCTTCCTTTCCAGCGAAGGTGTGGCTGCGGTGTGGGTGCACAAGCTGTGCCGCAGCCTGGATCTGGCCTCACCGCAGTCATGCCGATTTCCTCGTCAGCCCAGGCTCCTGGCTGGAGAAGGTGTGAGCAGTGCTGAGCAATCCCAGCCCAGACTGCTCCTGCCTCTGCTCGATCTGTGCCCGCTGGCGTTGACTGAGGATGGGCCTTCGGCGCGGGTAGGTTTGACCGAGGGCAGGAGCAGCTCGGCTCTTCATTTGCCGTATGAGTGTGTCCATATGTTGGAAGCAGATGCGAGCTTGTAGGCGGACGTGGTCCCAGGCGCAGGCGCTGTGGTTGTGGGCGTGGAGGAAGTGCTGGATGTCCCTGAAGTACTTGTTGATGGTGAGCACCAGGTTGCGTGGGCCTTGCCTTTTGAAGAGCATGCCGTTGGCTGGCACACAGTGCTCCAGGTGGTCAATGTAATGCTGGATGTTGTTGAGGAGGTGATGCCGTGCGTGGTGGTCCCAGTGTTGCGGGGTGTTGGGGCTGCTGAGGGTGGCGAAGAGGTGCTGGAGGATGCGCAGGGCGGTGGCGGCGGCTTGCTGCGGGTGGTTGTTGTGGAGGAGGGTGTTGGGGAAGAGGAAGGGCGCGTGGTGGCGTTGGCAGGGCTGTGGCGGGCTGGGAGCCATGGCCTGGAGGAGCTGGAGGCTGTCCCAGGGGAAGGTGTCGTGGCGGGGCCGCAGGTGGTGGCAGGCGAGGGCGGTGGCGAGAGCGGTGAGGAGGAGCAGGAGGGTTGGTGCGCAGTGCGTCAGGCGGGGCTGTGGGGTTGCGGGCGCAGGCATGGTGGAGCCGCCTGTGGTGCCTGAGCCGTGCCGGGCAGGAGCCTAGTCGGGCTTGGTGCGGGTGGGCGCTGTGGTTGGGGTGCTGCTGGGTGGCCGAGCGCCTTTATGCGGTGCGCCGGCTTTCCTTTCATCATCATCATCATCTAGACAGAATTTCCCTGTTTCCATTTTCAGTTTTGCTTTCTGTTTACTTTCTCCTGGAGCCTTTTGTTGTGCTTGTCAAAGTGTGAGCAGGAGGTGGCCCTGCCGTACGGAAGAGGAGCTGTTTTTTTCCCAGGGCTGCTGTCGAGGTGCAGGGAGAGCCCAGCTCCTCTGTGGCTCCGGGGGAGATGTGAAAACATGGCAGCGGAGGCTTTTGGGGCAGCTGTGCTGGGGGTGCATTTCAGGGTTTCTTTTCTCTCTTTTGTGAGTTGCCTTTCTTCCTTTTTATTTGCAAGTTCCTCTACCTACCAACATCTATTCTTCTTTTTTAATGCTTTGATAATATTTGTTTATATGAGTTAATGCATGTTTTCCTTTGTTTCTTATTGACCAATATTTTTAGTTTGTCAGTCCTTTTTTTTTTTTTTTTTTTTTTCCCCTTTCTCTATAGCATCTGCAGCTTTATTCGTGGAGAGTTTTTCCTCTCTCTGCAAACATCTTGCAGAATACTTTTGTGGTCATCTCTCATCCTCCCACCCCCCCAAGTTATTTATCCTGAGCTCACTGATATTTAAAAATAAATGCATAAATGTCACAAAGGATTTTTCATCAATGATTGTGATTTCTAGATTTTGTGGGTTTTTGTTGTGTTTTGGGTTTATTGTAGAAATTGGGCAGCGTGGTGTTTGGGAGGCAGGAGCTAGTGGGAATATTTGTCTTTGATGACCCAGTCTGCTTACATCTAGAAAGTGAAAGTGGGGCAGAGTCCCAAGTGCGTGTTATCACTGCTTCCTGGGAAGCTTCCAGCAGCCAGAGGTACCAGTGGCTGCTGATACAGCGAGAAGGAGTTTCCCCTGCGGTGTAAGAGGGAGTTCTTTCCTAGTTTAACTCAATTTCTTAATATATATGTCGATGATGTAAAGAATCTCACTATGTTTATTATTTTGCGGTGTATTACATCGGGATATGCTATCTTTCCTGTTGGTCTGTTGCAAGCTGTCTGTGCAGCAGAGATTTTACAAATGTTTTAGCTGGTGTGTGTGGTACCTAGCGAGCAGCTTAAATCTATTACGTCAGATCACTTAACGTTTTTCAGTCCTTTCCTTTCTCGCTTTTTGAGTCTATTCCTGGCATTTCAGTTTTGACTTTGGGCATCTTTTCCTGCATGACTTCTGTTGGTCAGGAAATACCCGTTTTGTTTGAAAAGCAGACTGCCTCTTCTGCATGTTTTCCCATGGGTGGGCATGAAGTGCAAAGATAACTGACTTGTGCTCGTATTTTCTGATTTTTTTTTTAATGTGTATCTGCACAGGTGTGTGGGATAGGGATATTCAGCACTGTGTTTTCCGCTACCTGAGAGACAGGGGGAATAACTGCAATCCTTAGACTTTGTTCTTATGTGAATTTGGATATATTTTGTCCAGTTTATATATAGGGGGAAATGCTAGTGTGTCAGTTCCAGTTCATGTCCACTAAATCCTGTTCAGATCTCTTCTCCAAACCTGCTTTTTGTGGCATTTTCCTCAAAAAGAGACAGGAGCACTGCTTTTGAGTAGCCTGGCTAAGACTTTTAATGTGAATTTGGTTGTGTTTTGTTAAGTGATTCATGCCAGAGTTGATAACATGGGATTACCTGAGAAGGAAAGGATGATGAAATATGGCACCATTTCATGTTACAGAAGGTGGCTGCAATACTAAATCTTTGCTGGGTTATTTCATGCTCAGTCATGGAGGACTGGGTGTAGGAAACCACCTGGAGTCCTGTGTCCAGTTCTGGAGCCCCCAACACAAGAAGGACATGGACCAGTTGGAGAAGGTCCAGAGAAGGGCCACGAAGATGGTAAGAGGGCTGGAGCTCCTTTCCTATGAGGACAGGCTGAGAGAGTTGGGGCTGTTCAGCCTGCAGAAGAGAAGGCTCCGGGGAGACCTGATAGCGGTCTTCCAGTACCTCAAGGGGGCCTACAAGAAAGATGGGGAAAGGCTGTTTAGTAGGGCCTGTTGTGATAGGACGAGAGGTAATGGTTTTAAAATAGAGGGGGGTAGATTTAGATTAGAAATTAGGAAAAAATTTTTTACGATGCAAGTTATAGAACACTGGAACAGGTGGCCCAGAAAGGTGGTGGAGGCCCCATCTCTGGAAACATTCAAGGCCAGGCTGGATGAGGCTCTGAGCAACCTGACCTAGTCAGGGATGTCCCTGCTCCTTGCAGGGGGGTTGGACTAGATGACCTTTGAAGGTCCCTTCCAACCCTAACCATTCTATGATTCTATGATTCTATGAAACGGGTGTCATGCTCAGAAATGCAGCAAGGTGGAAGGCGCTGTCAACTCAGAGAAAACATTTGAGGTGCTGGGGAATTTGCAGAGAGGAGTGTGAAGGAGGAGGATGTTTTTCCAGTGGTGGAGAATGTGTGAAAATGGATATGTTAGTGATTAAAGCATTAACTTCCAATGGATTGGATGTAGTGAGGAGTAAACCATGAGAATTAGGAGGAAAAAAAGCCCCACATGTGGAGTTCAACCAGAGAGGGAAGGGCAAACTTTTTTCTCTTTTTCTCCCAAACTGAAGACAAAATGCTACTTTGTTTTGCTGACATCTCCTGTCGTCTCGGAGTGCAAGCTTTCTAGGGTGAGGACTGTCTTGCCTTCCTGTAAAGGACCTGGAAGAATGACCTAAGGCAGTGGTCTCCACCTCTTTGGATCACACACTCCATCAGTAAAAACATTTGTGAGCATTTGCTCACAATGTATTTTTATTTCTAAATTTATACATATACTACTGTACTAATAACATATGTTATAAAACATACACAAAAATAAAATGAAAAAGGGTGAGAGAAAGGTTAAACAAATACTTATTTTAATTTTTTAAAATTTTATTTATTAGTTATACCAAAAACAGTTTCCTCATGCATCCCAGTAGATTGCCTTGTGCACTGTCCTGGTTTTATTTAGTTGAAGGGGGGCTACGGTGGCAGCTTCTGGAAGGAGCTTCTAGAAGTTTCCCCTTTGTCCAGTGGACTCGGCCAGGCCTAGGGTGGACACACTGCTGGGCAGGGCCGAGCCAATTTGTGACAGTGATAACTCCTTTATGATAACGTATTTAAGAAGGGAAAAATAACCAAAAAAAAAAAAAAAAAAAAAAAGAGTAAAGAAGCAGAAGCAGGGCCAGAGAGGGGGAGGCGTGAGCCTTGTGGGCCTTGCAGCCCTCACCCTCTGGCCTCCCGCCGGGCGGCCGACTGGGCCCAACTCGGCCCGGCCCGGCTGCAAGAAGTGGAGAGGAGAGGAGGTGTGAAGAGAACCTGAGAGGCGTCTGCCTGAGCCGGTTGTGAAGAATTTCTGGTGAGAGGAACGGCTGCAGACACCAAGGTCAGTGCAGAAGGAGGGACAGCAGTAACGCTGCTCCCGGCAGAGATTCCCCTGCAGCCCGTGGTGCAGCCCATGGTGAGGCCGGCTGTGCCCCTGCAGCCCATGGAGGCCCACGGAGGAGCAGAGATCCCCCTGCAGCCCGGGGAGGACCCCACACCGGGGCAGGCGGATGCGGACTGAAGCTGTGGCCCGTGGAGGGCCCACGCTGGGGCAGCTGTTTGGGAGGGACTGCACCCCGTGGAAGAGACGACCCATGCCGGAGCAGTTTCACAAAGGACTGCAGCCCGTGGGAGGGACCCCACGCTGGAGCAGGGGAGGAATGTGAGGAGTTCTTCCCCTGATGACGAAGCAGCGGCGTGAAACAACGTGTGATGAACTGACTGCAATCTCCATTCCCTCTTCTCCCCTGTGCTGCTCAGGGCGGGGAAGGAGTTAGAGGTAATGTTAAGCCTGGGAAGAGGGAAGGGTGGAGGGAGGTTATCTTGTTCTCTGTCTCATTATCCTGCTTTGGTTTTAATAATAAACAAATAGTTTTCCCCAAGTCAAGTCTGTTTTACCCGTAACGGTAACTGTAATGTCTCTCCCTGTCCTTATCTCAAACCTCAGGCCTTTTTCTTATATTATCTCTCCCTGTTCCCTCGGAGGGTGGAGGAGTGGAAGAGACTGTGTCAACTCGTCCTGAGTGGGGCTAAACTATGACACGCAAGCTACTTTGGAGACTACTGATCTGAAGTCTCCTGTAACGTAGTATAAATAAGTTTTCCAGTCATCAGATAGTAAATATTTTTCTTCCCCCCCCTTTTTTTAAAGTGTTTGTGCTGTTTTCCTAGCTGACTTTTCCACTTAGAAAACAGGCATGGTACAAGGGTAATACTTTTACGGTACATCCACATAGCAATTACAGTCCTGATCTGACCCCAGGTCTTTGGTCCCTGGTGATCTGTTGCTCTTCCAGGTGTAGTGTTGCTGGAAGATGACTGTTGAGAGTTGCCAGTTTGGAGGGGAAAGTATTTAGTCATTGCCTTTAACTTACCATTAAGAGATGAAGTATTTGTATATAATATTTAACATATCTAAAAAGTAGGTTTGTTTGGAAGTTGAGAATCCAGGTAAATCTTCAGCTCTGCTGTAGGCGATAAGGTCAACTTCTGCCCAAACTTCCTTTAGTTCTTCCTTTTTAAATTTTCTTATGCATATGATACAGGGCTCATCAGAGCTGTCCAGCTCTGTTACAGTTTCAACTGTTAATAAATGATATTGTTTCTTTCCAAGGATTACTATGGAATTACATTCCCTGCTCCTGCAACCTTGACAGGCAGAGATGGGAGCCTTGCTAACAACCCATACTCAGGTGAGTGCTATTTAAAAATGAGGACGGTGAGTGAGATGTGCTGGTTTCTAAATGCAGGTCATCCTGCTGTTGCTTGAAAGAGCAATCATTTTTCCCTTCTGTAAGCAGTTAAACCCATCAGTCCAAACAAGTAAAACACAAGCAAGTATCTCCCTTTCAACTCTGACACTGATGTTTCTTAATGGTTTTGGTCAGTAATTCATACGTGACAACTTCTGAGACTAAGTTGAATAGCCTTTGAGAATAAGTGCAAAATTGTTACGAATGTAAACGACAGTGTCATCTGATGCCCTTCCCAACAATGCACAGGTGCTAAAAATATTCCATAGCTTAATGATTCTTCTTGAAATTCGACTGGCTTATTTTACTTTTTTGGCCCTGGAATAGACCCCTCTCAGCAGCTCCCTGTACCTCATTATTGCCATTTTAGCACTTGTGCGTTCCTAGTAGGAGCCAAATCTAGCATGCTGTCCCTTCACCCCGCCCCCCTCAAATCTTATGGACTCCATTCCCAAAAGCATGGGGTCTACGAAGCCATTCCTCATTCCTGCTCTTCCTCTTCAGTTATCATCATGCAAAGATGGCATTAATGCCATCAAGGATTTTCAGCCAGTGGTTTTCTTCCACTACCATCTGATTACAGCTTAAAACTGTAGCCATAGGTATTATAAATCCTGTAATGCCAGTATTGAGTGTTGTCATACTTCTTGGTAACCAACAATGAGAATGAGAGAGATGTGATTCATATATGTCAGCACCCTAAAAAAACATGTGAACATGCTGCTCTGTAGGCTGCCAGAAAAATGCAAGTGTTCGGGAGGTTTCTGCTTCGTAATCACTTCTCTTGGGAGGCTACTTTTGAGTTAATAACGAAATTTCCCTTCCTACTTCTTCAATAAGGTGGTCTGCGATGCAAGCCTTGCTTTCCTGGCCTTCAGCTACTGTCTCCAGAACTTTGGTGGTGTGAGGAATCAGATATCTAACTAGTCATGCTTGACGAATAAACAGACATTGACAAAAATATGCCCATCACTGCCTGTAAATCCTAACTTGCTTTCAGCCCAGTGAAGCTTAGCTAATCAGTTTAACCTCCAGGAGAGTCACACCTTAACCCAGCAACCATTGGCTCTTTGGCTATTTACCATACTTCTGCTTTTAGCATGTTTTATTGCAATGATCTGATAGTGATGAAGCTGTTCAGACTGCGTGAGATAGGTAAGTATTGGTATCTCCATTTTGTCAATGGATTAGTCATGGCACGAAGTTCTGTGCCGCAAACAGGCAATGTTCCTGTGGCCGTCAGGAACAAAGACCAGGAGAGCGCTTCCCATGAACAACTGCAGGCTTCCAAGTGTAGGATGTGCTCTCTTCTGTAGTTGTCTGCTTGTATTCAAAGGATTTGAATCCTTTGAATCCATCACTTCTGGAGTAGCTTTGATAGCTTTTCTGATTAGTTCTCTCTTTCGCAGGTGATGTAGCAAAATTTGGCCGTGGGGATTCTGCCTCCCCTGCTCCTGCTACCACACTCGCCCAGCCGCAGCAGAACCAGACGCAGACTCACCATACGACTCAGCAGCCCTTCCTCAACCCGACTCTGCCCCCAGGGTACAGCTACACTGGGTTACCTTATTACGCTGGTGTGCCCGGTGTACCCAGTGCGTTCCAGTATGGGCCAACCATGTTTGTAAGTGTGACAGGCTAAACTGTAACCCCTCCTTCCATGCTTCTCTGATTTCACTCCCTCCAGTCTAAACCTTCTACGTCTTGGAATTACAAGATAGTTTGGGTTGGAAGGCACCTTCAAAGATCATCTAGTCCAACTTCCCCTGTCATGGGCAGGAGCATCTTTCACTAGATCAGACTGCTCAAAGCCCCATCCAGCCTGACCTTGAACACTTCCAGTGATGAGGTGCCCACAATATCTCTGGGCAACCTGTTCCAGTGTCTCACGACCCTTGTCATAAAAAAATTTCTTCCTTATGTCCAATCTAAACCTGCCCCTTGACCCCCTTTTCAATTTAAAACCATTGCCCTTTGTCCTATCACTACAGGGCATGGTAAAAATATTTTCTTCTTGTAAGCCCCCTTTAAGTATTAAAAGGCTGGTCTAAGGTCTCCCTGGAGCCTTCTCTTTTCCAGGCTGAACAGCCCCAACTCTCTCAGTCTTTCTTCATAAGAGAGGTGCTCCAGCCCTCTGATCATTTTTGTGGCCTCCTCTGGCCCTGCTCCAACAGGTCCATGCCTATCTTGTCCTGGGGACCTCAGAGCTGGATGCAGTACTGCAGGTGGGATTTCAAAAGAATGGAGTAGTGTTATCTTCCCAACTCTGCAAGGGATCTCCCAAAAACGTGCAAGCGTGAGAACATAGCTGCAATCCATTCCTGAAGAAAACAGGAAATCTAAAAGGCTAGAACACATGGACTCCTGCACAGGTTACTGTACATAGCAGACAGCTGCAGCTCATGGACTCAGTGTTCCTGAAAGCCCTTACCAGTCTCTGGGGAGTCAAAGGGAGGCCCAGAGCTGAGTCAGCAAGCTGAGAGTGCCTAGGAAATCTTCTGAGGATGGAGGAAACTCCATTGAGTCAGAGAGCAGCGCTGGTAGTCTCAGGAGTAAGAATGTTATTTGGTAAGAGGGGGATCCTCCAGGCAGAAGGGTAGATAAGTCAATTTTAAGGCCCTGTAGGAGTGTGTTTTATGAAACAGCCTCAGGCAGCAGTTGGGAGTTCAGTTTGATTCTGGAGGGAGAGCACTGTGGTTGCTCCTTCTTGGGTTTGTGGGTAAGAATGTGCTGTTTAGAGTGAGCGTATGAAAGAAATACGCAGCCTGTTCCGAGACAGCATTGCACTGCAATCAGAGAGGCGGCTCTAGCAGAAAACTTGGGGCTTGCAGAAATCCACTACAGCAAGTTACTGCTGGAAGTCCCAGTGCTCCCAGCTCCGGATTAAATTTCCAGTGTGAGGTGGAAATGCCTTCCCCACTAGATGGCAGAGGGTGCTTGTGCTTTGAGTGCCATTCCCCAGTGAACGGTGCCTTTTGTTCCCTTCCTTTGTCCAGGTACCCCCAGCATCTGCTAAACAGCATGGAGTCAACCTGAACACCGCGTCGACTCCTTTCCAGCAAGCGAGTGGCTATGGGCAACACGGCTATGGAACAGGTATGCTTACCACCAGGCTTTTCACGTGGGCATCTGCAGAGCTGCTTGCACACTGTAACACCTTGTCTTGTACACACCAGCAGGCTATGATGACTTAACGCAGGGAACGGCAGCTGGAGATTACAGCAAAGGAGGCTACAGTGGGTCATCTCAAGCACAAAACAAATCTGCTGGCACTGGACCTGGGAAAGGTAACACATGAGACTTGAAGGTGCTCGAGTGGGATTTAGTAGGGCAAACTCCCAGTATTGCCAGTGCTGTGCAGTCAGCACAGCAGCCAGCTCTAAACAGGGTCACAGTCCACGCTGTTTCTCCATCTCCCGTATACAAAATGCTTTTTTAATGGCCCAGGTATTCCCTCTGAACCTCATGGCTGAACTTTGCATAAAGATTTGTGTGGCTGGTGCACAGCTTTGTCCACAGTTACACATGGGAGAAGTGGTGAGCTTTTACCTTTGCTAGAGTTTCCTTTGCTGAAGAGCAATGGTCATGCAGCAGTGCCGTGTTTTTGAAGCCTAAGCAGTTGGCTGCTGCTACTGAAATGGTCCTCTGCCAAATGATGACATGATTTTGAGTGTGTTGGTAGGCACCTGAGATAGCCATGTGTTAGGAGCGAGCAGGGCATTTCACCCATCTTTGGGCTGTTGTTTCAGCTGCTGTCTGTACACCCCGTAACTTGTTGCATTCTTTCATGCCTGGAAGTGTTTCCTTCTTGACCCTAAAGGTTGAAAAAATTATAAAGCTTATTTGAAAGCTTTCTTCTGCACATGCTGGTTAGACCTGAGAAATGTATACTGAACTGCTTAGCACTAACTAGTTCATCCTTGGGCTTAAGCAAATTCCAAGCATTCGCTGTGCATTTGAAACACCAACTGGACTGTCTTCAGCCAAGACCTGATCACACTCTCTTCTGTGGAGGAGCAATCCAAAAAAGAGCAATACCCTAGGATGGGTACAACCTTAGAGCAGTGCACACCCTCTGAATCAAGTCGCCTGATTCACTGGATGAGCCAAAGGTTCAAAGCTGGTTTTATTCTGATCCAAGTGAAGTTATTAGAGCCAGTCCGTATAAAAGTGTGACTAAGTAGCTGGTTTGAGAGTTACCTCACAGATAAGAGAGTGTTTCTGAGCCTATTGTGGCACCAGCCAGTCCAGGTAGAAGCCAGCCTGAATCAGTGATGCTCTTTCTCTTTGGGCAGAGGAGCCTTGCAGACCTCACCCTTCTGCAGCGCGTGAGAGGGTAAGGGCTCAGATGTGTAGCAGATGCTGAGTCTCCTAGCTCACTACTGGAAAGCTCTTGAATGCTGCGCTAGAGCCAAATGCATCCCTAATGCTAGGGAAAAGCTGGCCTTTTCGTGAGCTTAAAAGAGTGTTCAGGGCAGCCAGCTGCTGCCTGGTGAAGTGCATTTGAATCCAAGTGGTAACTGCTGGATCGTGGATGTGGGTGATTTATCCCCGCGGGTGAGTTTCCTGCTTTGCAGCAGCAGTGAGGAACCGAGCCCTTTCTTCTCTTCCTGTGTGGGGGTGCTGTGGGTCTGAGAACATGGAGAAGCCTGCTGGGCTGGCAGCAGCAACAGCAGGGCATGTGGTGTTTGACTTTCTCATTGTTGGTGGCTTCTTTTGTTTTCCAGGTGTTTCTGTGACCTCAAGTAACACAGGTGTGCCTGATATCAGTGGCTCAGTCTATAACAAGACTCAGGTGAGCAATGCTGGACCCTCCTCCCTCATGGCCTGAGGCTGGGCTGATAGCTGCTCCTGCGGAGTGCTGGGGCTGTTCCCAGGCCAGTTGGTCTCAAGATCAGCAGGCTGTGGCATTTCTTATGCTGGCTGTTTGCTGTTGGAGAGGAGTCTCACCTCTGTCCCACCACTTCTGCCATGCCAGCTTCTGGCAGCAGCTGCTGGCATAGGTGTAGTGCTCTACACTGTCCACGCGTGCTGTGTCCGGGGTCCAAATGAAGTGTGATGGCACGACAATGTGTGAAGGACTGATTTCAGGCAGCTGTGGCCATCCCATGTCCTACTGAGTAAAAAGAGGTCCGGGAAATAATGAAACACAGTAGCTGTGAAAATAAAATAAAATGTTGGAGGCATTGGTGCAGAAATATGGGTGAGAACAGGAGCTGAAACTACCTGCTGAAGTGCGTGCAGGTATTTGATGTGACTTGGCTTGCTCATGGAGTTGGTGAAAGGTTCAGGTGATGTGTTTGGGCCAGTCTTGTTCTTGTCTGGTCACCGTGGGGCCGCTCACACCAGTCTCTGATGCCGTCCCCCTCGCCTCCCATACAGACGTTTGACAAGCAGGGATTCCATGCTGGCACACCGCCTCCTTTCAGCCTGCCGTCTGCTCTCGGATCGACTGGGCCCCTGAACCCTGGTGCTGCCCCGGGTTATGCTCCAGCCCCGTTTCTCCATATCCTGCCTGCGCATCAGCAGCCTCATTCCCAGATGCTGCATCACCATCTTCAGCAAGATGGGCAGGTGAGTTGGCGCCTTCTGCCTCTGCAGCATGCCCGAGGGCAGATTGTGCCCAGCTACATCGCAGCAAGCTCTTGGGGGTTTGTGCTTCCCTCTGGCATTTGATTTGCTTATTGGGAGAGGGCCTTGACAATGATTGCAGACTGACAGACTC
This sequence comes from Chlamydotis macqueenii, assembly GCF_036417535.1. Classification (NCBI taxonomy): domain Eukaryota; kingdom Metazoa; phylum Chordata; class Aves; order Otidiformes; family Otididae; genus Chlamydotis; species Chlamydotis macqueenii. The sequence goes on along the minus strand of NC_141593.1, from coordinate 8,066,040 downwards.
AATGCCGTTGACCATCTTGGGGAGGGAACCTCATGAAGTTCAGCAAGGGGAAGTGCAAAGTCCTGCCCCTGGGGAGAAACAACCCTATGCACCAGTATATGCTATGGGCCAAAGCAGCTGGGCAGAAAAGGCCCTGGGCGTCCTGGTGACCGTGAGCCAGCAACGTGCCGTTGCCACCAAGAAGGCCAGCGGTGTCCTGGGCTGCATTAGGCACAGTATTGCCAGCAGGCTGAGGGAGATGATCCTTCACCTCTGCTCAGCACTGGTGAGGCCACAGCTGGAGTCCCGTGTCCAGTTCTGGGCTCCCCAGTACAAGAGACATGGGCATACTGGATAGAGTCCAGCAAAGGGCCACAAGGATGATGAAGGAACTGGAGCTTCTCTCCTATGAGGAGAGGCTGGGAGAGCTGGGATAGTTCAGCCTGGAAAACAGCAGGCTCGGCGGGGGATCTCACCAATGTATATAAATACTTGACGGGAGGGTGTAAAGGGGATGGAGCCAGTGCCTAGTGGTGCCTAGTGACAGGGACAGAGGCAATGGGCACAAACTGAATTGCAGGAGGTTCCCTCTCAATATCGGGAAACACTTTTTTACTGGAATGGTGACCAAGCCAGCCTGTGATTCTGTGAAAAGGCCATCCTGATGTGGGTGGGGTGTGGAGAGGTGGGCTGTGAGGTGTGAAGTTGAGGCAGGTGCTGCTGTCCCCTGACTGTGACAGGAGAGCAGGATGTGAGTGCTGGTAACTCTGGGGGAAAATACCAAGCATCCCCTTGCAGCTTGCATGTTGACTCTGCTGTCTGATCTGGTTTCACCAGCCTGTGTGTTTCCTCTCCTCACTATAACTGTTCCCTGAAAAAAAAGTGTTCTGCCTTAGAGACCAGAAATAGGAAATTACTTCTCTCTCCCAGGGTGTGACATCCTTGGCTGGCGCACCGCCTCCATACACCTTGAGAGTTCCTTTGCTGTCCCCAGTCCTGCTCCTCTCCTTCCTTGTGCTTGAACCTGTCTTGGAGGGGCGAGGGGGTGGGATGGTGCATCCCTGCGCTCCTGCTTGGTGTCTCTCTGGCCGTTCGTCCTGGATTGTGAGATGTGGAGGTGTTGCAGAGCAGAAGCAGACCTGTTCAGGGGAAGCACTGCTGCGTTGGTGGGTGTCAGGGCTGTCCCTGGGGGTGGCAGCTCTTCTGATGATGCTCACATGGGCTTGTTTTCCTGGGAGCGCTGATGTTCCTGTCTCCTTTTCTTATTTCTAGGGTGGATCTGGTCAACGCAACCAACCCAGCACCATGCAGCAAAAGTCTCAGGCTACCAAAACCGCCTATGGCACTTCTCCATACTGGACAAACTAAATCTGAAACCGGGGAGGGGGGAAAGAATGAAATGAGAGGAGGAGGAGAAAGAGGGGGGAAAAAAAAAAAAAAAGAGAAAAAGCCGAAGCCCATTCCTGGAATTATCAGAAGAAGTAACTGCTCAGCCAAATGTCTGTGCGGGGAGAACTGCAGCCAGCCAGCCATCCTCTCTGTGTGACTCGCCCGCTTCCTCTTTGAGTTGCTGTTGTATGTAATATATTTATGTATGTATTTGTAAATGTAATAGAGCCTAAATGTGGTTTTCTGCATCTTGCAGCCTGTTTTATTTTCTTTGAAGGAAAACTAATTATTCATTTCCCATCTGTACCAGGGCATCCTTCCTTGTTTTTTTAAGCTCTATGGGCTTTATAACTCTGTCAAAGACAAACTGTGCCATTTTTTTTTCGAGCTGGAGCCCATTTATTTAATGCAGTTCTAAATTCAGGCAAATAAGGAGGCCTGCCTCCTCCCCCCAAAAAAGATTCAAGATGTGTCCTGTTGGTTTGATTTCTGCCCCCAGTAGAGCTATTACTTTAAAGAGAAAAAGAAAGAAAAAAAATATTTTGTGGTCCTTCCTGTTTCTTTCATCTCCTCCCTCCCTCTTGCTGTGGAAGATAAACTCTTGTGGGCAGTTGGGTCACTGTGGCCCTGAGCTGCAGCCTCACCTTTATATTTTTCAAGTTTTGCATAATAAAGAAAAAAAAAAAAAGGGGGTTTATTTTCTGTTTGTGGGGTTGGTTTTTTTTTGTTTCCCTAGCAAGAGACTTCAGATGGCTCAGTGTGTCCTGGAACCTCCTTTGCATCATTAGAGGCAGAAACTATGTAGTGGTTTCTTAAATAAAAATATAAGCTGTGTCTTGTACTTGTTTTTTGCCCTGAGCCACCCTGCCAAGGAACGAGAGAGCTACTGGATGGAAACTTCACGTGTCCCTCCTCACTCTTTTTCAAAAGTAAGACCCTGGAGGCAACTCCTGGTCCTTCTTGTCCTGCACCAGTGCAGTGAATGTTTTAGGAGTTGAATTTCTTTTCAGCCCTTCTCCCACCTAATAAAGATCTGAGCGTATCACTGGTGTTTGTCTGCATTTTCAAAGGCTCCAGGAGCAGTTTTGCTTTTACAGCCTTTCCCTTTTCACCTGCTCCTGCAACAAAAGCTGAGCTGTGAGGGCAAGAGCAGCAGATGGGTCTGCAGGGGATGCAGAATACCGTGACAAAGGTGAGTGCACCTGGTGCTGAGAGCTCACAGGCACCTGCAGCAGGGACAGGGTCTCACACAGCCCCCTGACTCCTGCCATAAGCATCAGCCCTCTGCCTCTGGTGTCGTAGAATGGTGGGACCTTTAAAGGCCATCCAGTCCAGTCCCCCTGCAAGGAGCTGGGACATCTCCAACCAGATCCGGTTGCTCAGAGCCTCATCCAGCCTGGCCTTGAACGTTTCCAGGGCTGGGGCATCCACCATCTCTCCGGGCAACCTGTTCCACTGCCTTCTCTTCTCCAGACTGAACAGCCCCAACTCCCTCAGCCTGTCCTCACAGCAGAGGTGCCCCAGCCCTCCGATCATCTTCGTGGCCTCCTCTGGACCCTCTCGAACTGGTCCATGTCCTCCTTATGTTGGGGGCTCCAGAACTCAATGCAGGTGGGGTCTCACCAGAACATGTTTATCTCCCTCAGCCTGCTGGCCATGCTCGTCTTGGTGCAGCCTAGGATGCAGTTGGCTTGCTGGGCTGCAAGCACATGCTTCTTACCCAGCATGACTCCCAAGTCCTTCTCCTCGGGGCTGCTCTCCATCCATTCCCCGCCCAGCCTGTATTTGTGCCTGGGATTGCCATGACCCAGGTGCAGGACCTTGCACTTGGCCTGGTTGAACTTCATGAGGTTGGCACGGGCCCACCTCTCCAGCCTGTCAAGGTTCCTCTGGATGGCTTCCCTCTTTTCCAGCGTGTCAACGGCACCACACAGCTTGGTGTCTTCGGCAAACTTGCTGAGGGTGCACTCCATTGAGGCTGTAAACCCCCTCATAAAAGGCCACCAAATTGGTCAGGGACTGTCTGCCCGTAGTGAAGCCATGCCAGCTGTCACCACCTGCTTGCTGGGTGGGGTGAGTAAATGTGAAGCTGTACATAGCCATGCAGCAGGTGAGTGGGGGGGGGGGCATTGTGGTTGGTGGGGTGTTTTTTTTTTTTTTTTTGTTTGTTTGTTTTTTACTTTTCTTTCCTCGCTTCCAATTCTGCTTAAAGACTCACAAGGAAGAAAGGAAAAAAAAATCATCTGTCTATACTATGAGAACCGCTTGAGCCACTTGTCTGTCTTAGAGTCACAATTTCAACCAGCTCTCAGGTTTGGTGAGACCCTGTTGGCTTGGAAGCTTGCAGCACGTCACCCTGCCCTTCTACATCTGAGCAGCGCAAAACAAACCCTGCTCTGGCTCGAGCTTTGATACTGGTCACATGTCAGCAGCTGCTGCAAGCTCCTGGCAGCCCCAGCTTTGGGGTCTGACTGTCACAGAGGGCAAACACGTTTCTGCAGGCTGGCACCTTAGTGCCAGCTTGTACTAGGGCTGCACCAGCAGCTGAGCCCCAGGGCTTACAGCAATGGCACCTCCTCTACCCACAGGCAGAGCTGCTGCCTCACAGGAACCATCCTTTTTGAAAAATAAACCTCTCCCAAGCCATGTTCACACACTTTATTTCTTGTTTATAAAACTCCAGTGCTGCCCCACTGCTGCAGGTCAGCCCTTGCTTGTGTGTGTCAGGGTGCAGAAGCAGCTGGATCTTCCCCCTTTCCTCATGCCGCTGGCTCCAGCAGGGCTCTCCTGCAGCCATTTCCTTGCAAGTGCCCTGTTCCAGAGTCTGGGGGTGGAGCCAAGGTTGCTCATCCATATTCAACTCTCAAGGAAAGGCGGGGGGGAGTGTTAAAGAAAAAAAACCCAACACATCACACCCTGCACAAGTGGCAGCCAGGTTTACCCAGTGCTGGAGCATTTGCCCTGCCTGTGACACCACTCCTGCTGCTGGATGAAGCTGCTACTGGCTGCCCAGCACTGCAGGAGCAAGGCCGGAGGGACAGCCCAGCCTGATCCACCTCAGAAAGTCCAACAGCATCATTTCCCTCAGTCACATTTCCCAAAACAGAGACTCCTGGGGGAAGGCAGCTGTGAAATGCCATCAGCATTCCTCCACCATGGCTGTGAAGCAGAAGCATGCAGACCACAACCACATTTGACTCAGCAGTTGCTGCACTGCAAACCATGCCAAGTGCAGCAAGTGCAACCCTGTACACTTGTCCTGCTACTTATAGCTTGACTGCAGCAGAGACATAGCAAAAACAAAACTCTCATCTCTTGAGCTTGCAGGGAACAGCATGAGCCAGGCAGGGCAAGCACCCTGATGACCTGGCAGTGATGACCTCAATTCCTCTGCCAGCCTCCTGTATGAGGTCAAAGCCCCTGTCCCAGCAAGAAAGCTCCCCCAAACCCTTGCTCCTGCCCTGACAGGGAACCAACACCAGCACCACCCCAGTAGCAATGTGCTGCTGTCCTCTGAGACCATGAACCCTCTTCCCTTTGCTCTCCCCTCTTCCTGACTTAGGAAAAATAAACAGCAAGGCCCACGGACTTTTGCTGAAGTACTTCTCTACATCAGCTCATTCTTTAGTCTTGGGTTCAGCCAGGCAGCTGTCAAACAGCAGCTTTATTTTCCAATAACCCTATAGATATTTATGTCTATGTGTAGGCATTGATACAGGAGCAGCACTGAACTTGTGAACAGCTGTTTTTCCAAGCTTTAAATAACCCATGCAAATAGAGCAGCTCAAGTAACAGGGCAGTAACAGTACAGGGCTATTTTCATTTCACATTTTTATTAGTAGACAGATGTGCAGAAAAGACAAAATATAACTACTGAAGAGGAAGACAACACAAAATGCATCAGTTAATTCTTTCTGGTAAAATATACTAAAGAAAAAAAAAAAAAGGAAAACATCTGGGATTTTAGCTAAGAAAACTACTAAGAAATCTAGTGTACCCTGCTGGTTTCAGAATGGTTGAAAACTGCATTTGAAGGGGCTTGTAGTTGCAAATGTAAACACTAATATTGGCTGAGATAGGAGAAAAGGGTTAAGAAAAAAAAACAGAATACACAGAGCAGGTAAACATTTTTCTGCAATCTCTTAAATAGTTTCAAAAAAAAAAAAAACCCAAAACAAAACAAAAAAACCCGAACCGCTAACCCAGAAAACCAACCCCATACTTCAGTTTGTATCTCAAAAAAGGAAACCAGCAAGTCAACAAGCAATGACACTGCACAGGATAGTGGGGAAGAAAAATTAGTCTGGTTAATGTGGGAGCTCTCAAAATAGGTTGCTTTTCGTCTTTAGAAAAGGGCAACAGAAGAGTCATGATAATGCATCTTACAACACCAAGCTTGAAAATACAAGTCACTGGAGAGTATACAGTGAAGACGGTCAAAAGTACACGGAAAATCCTGAAAGATGCAGTATCCTCATTTCCAACCAAGCCATCAGCACAGCCAGCATCGCCATACTCCGCTCCTTCGCCCCCCAGCAGCCCCCCGAAAGCTGGAGGTTGCTGTCCCCATCCCGGTGGATCCCTGAGACCAGTCCTGCAGCCAGGAGGCCCAGGGACGCCTTTGCCAACACCAGCACAGCCCTTGCAGGGCTGGAGTGAAGCTGGGGTGCCCCACAGCATCACTAGATGCCTCGGAGCCCCGCTGCCGGCTCCAAAAAGCACCAGGGGCTGAGTCACGCCTTGCTGGAAGGATGAGCTGAAGCAGCCCGTATGGGACAGTTTGGGAGGGGTCCAGCTGCCTCCCCAGGTAACATGCAGCAGGAAGGCAGATGGTTGCGGGGAGCACTGTGGGACAAGGTGTCACCACTCGGGCTGCCTTTGCTCCACAGAGGGATGCACCACCAGCACTCCCTGGGGCAGGGGAGCAGGCACTGCTCCTGCTGCAGCAAATCCCAGCCAAGTCACCTTTTTAAAACACTTCGCTCACTTCAGAGCCCCACCAGCCTTCCTCCCCTCCCCAGGAGCTGCCTTCCCCTCCTCTCCCTCCACACAGCAGGCTTTCAGCTTGCTCAGTCTCATCACCCCAGGACGCAGCCACCGAGCTGCAGAACAAAGCTTACTCCCACCAAAGCACCCCTCGAGGGACCGCAGCTGGTGACGTACCATTGAAAACCCTGAGATACACCAAGGGAAGGCATAAACAAATGCCCCAGCCTGCAGCTCTTACCAGGGTAACTGCCTCCGTACCTGTGGGAATGGAGGGTCCCGCCCAAGCAGGGCCAGCGCCTCACATCTGCTCCTGGAGGTGCCAGGGCTCAGCGCGGGAGGGCAGGGCTGGCTGCTGATCAAGGGATCATGCGAAAGGCGAATTCAGGCCACTGCACCACAGCCAAACAAGAAGAGCACATTGCAATGGGGTGAGGGTGCTGAGGGACTGAGGAAGAGGGTTCTGCAGAGAACAGCATGCAGGATCCCCCCCCGCCCACGTGGGAGGGCCCTAAGCTCTGCCAAGAACTCCCAAAAACATGCAGGAGGTCAAGCTCAGTGCACCAGTTGAAGCATGCTGCTAAATAGTCTGTCAAACTGCCGCTGGCCGTCTCTTCCAGCCTGAGCGCGCTGTGTACCCCTGTGGGGTACAGCTCCTGTGGGGCTGCACACACTCACCCGTGCCCCAGCCAGGCAGGCAGGGGAGAGCCCAGCACACACGCATGCCCGCTCCCCTGCGCCCCAGCCACAGCAGCCACCGCGGTGACAGGGACAGCCTGGCTGTCTCGGGCAGGGACCAAAGGCAGCTCTGGCTTCTGTCCACTCCGCAGAGCCCACAGCGCTGCAGCAGAGCTGCATTTACCAACGCCTGACCTAGGTAAGCAACAGGAAGAAGGCTCAGGCCAGCACTGGATTGGGGCTGCAGGAAGCAAGGGTTGCTAGCAAGCACTGGGGCAAGGGGCTATCAGTCTCTCCCGCTGCCAAAAAGTTCAGGGTAAATGCTGGCCCGCTGGGCAGCGGGACGCATGTCTGCCCTCCTCCTTCTCAAGAGGGGCAGCTGGCAGCAGATCTTAGCAGCACAGCTAAACTGAACTTTTTTAACTCAAATTTAGTCTTAAAAAAAAAATAGCAACCCAGAGCTCAGTTGTACAGATGTGAAGTCTTCAGTATTTATTTTAGGGTTCATATCACAAGCCTTTTTCAGAGACAAAGCTGATTGTGCCCTCTGGGGCTCCAGGGGCCAGCTGTTTCCTAACTTGAGCAGGCTGAAAAGGAATACTGTACCTTTCAGTGACATCCCATCAAGCTCAACACACAGTAGCTTTACACTCTCCACCCCGCACCTTATAAAGGAAAAGCCACCACCACAAGGCTAAATGAATGTACACACGCTATTATTGTAAATGGAGCAGCTAAACCTTGGCAATTTGCTTTGTGTGGATTTTTTTTTTTCTTCCCAGTAAATGCAGCACTTGAGCTCCCGAAAACCCAGCTTCCAATGGGTTTGTTCCAGCTTTAAATACATTAAACACCTCGATGCAAGACTGTATTTAATTCAAGAATCTAAACGCAAGCAAACCTGTTTCGCTGGGAGGGTTTTGTAGAGAAGTGAAAAGGGGAGTTTCTTTTTTAAAAAGAAATCATAATACAGTGATGAAAGGGTTAAGAATGCAAGAATTCAGACATTCTGTGGAGGGTCTCTAAGAGGTCCATAAAAAAAGGAGCAAACAGATCCATACAACAGGAGACAGCAGGAGACAGTTTTTTTTTTTGATCCCCCCCCCCTACTTTTTTGCTGGACTGCTGCTAGGTTACCGCTGCTCCCTTCTGGCCTGAGTCGGCAGGGCAGTACAGGGGCGTTGAGGGAGCAGGTCACGACTCCTCATTGCCAGAATCATCATCATCGTAACAGTCGGCATCCTCCTCCTCCTCATCTTCATCGTCAATGTCATCATCATACAAGTCGTCATAAAGCAAATCTGAACTGTTGTCATTGGAAGGCACTTTAGTTTTGATGCAGTACTCTGCCAGCGTAGTGGGGACCTTCACGCCATCCTTCTCTGCCTCGGCTTTGGTAGCCAAAACCTGTTTCCTGCGGGGAGGACAACACAGTAACGTGAGCAAGGCTGTGTGCCAGCAGCAGCGTGGCCCAAATCCCCACCTCCCAGCCAGCCCCAGCCCAGCCCTCCGGGCAGCTCAGAGTCAGCAGAGCCAATGTTTGGCTGAAGCACCATGAGCAGCACTAGAAACTGATTTAGTTCCTGCAGCCCCAGGGCTTGGGAGCGCTCCAAGGGTGTTTGCAGCACAGATGCTCTCAGCAACATATGAAATTAGTTCTTCGATAGGACTCTGCATTAGAGACCTGCCAGAGCTCACAGCAAATTTCGCTATGTTTGCTACAGAAGGGATGGTCAGGGATTTCCTGAGATGACTGACTGACTCTGATGACTCTGCTCCAGTGTGCTCAAAACTGCAATTCCCACAAGCATTCGGCAGCTGTGAGCTCCCACTGGAGGCAAAGAGCAGTCAGAGCATGTGTCTGCACACCCAGACGCAGCCATAACCCCAGCGCTGCCTGGGGCTGGCAGGGGACAAGTGTTTCCCATCACCCCAGGACAGGCTCTGGCTGCTGCCTCCCAGCAGGGAGGGGAGCAGATGGCAGCCTGCCCCTTCACCCCCACCTGCCCATCAGTCTGCCACACTCTGTTTATGGAGTACATCCAGCTCCACTGAAGCCAAGGGAGCCGGAGGGCACCAAGAACCTCCCAGCAAGGCTCTTTGCACAGCTCAGGTCAGCAACTGGCTGTCCTGTGTGGCTCCAACCAGGGCTATACCCTGCATACCCAGCTGGCAGAGTCAATGCAGATGTGGTCTTGCCCCAGGCAAGCAGGACAGTGGTCCCACTGCACTATGAGCTGCCCACCACCCACCGCTGCTCTACAGCAACCCTGGCTCAAGTTCACATCATCTCCCTACAGCACCTGATGAACCATGAACTTCTCAGCGAGACTGAACAGTACAAAGCTGGGTTTGATTAGCTGGAAGCAAATGCTTGCCAGATCCCCCTGATATTCCTCCAAATTGGAGGGACACGGTTATGATTCATGAGTGCATTAAGCACAGAATTAGTCGGATGCAGTCAGTTTGAATTACATCCCAAGCAACGCAGGCAGTGCTCAAAGGCAAGTGGGGACTTCAACTAGGAGTTACTAGGAGCCAATAGGTTTTGCAGAGCATCATGCCAGATTAGTCTGAAGAAAAAAAAGAACAATTCAAGGACAGATCATCCCAGTCCCCCTGCTCCAGAAGTCTGCACTGCTTCTGTGTGCTGAAAAACCTAGAGGGACCAGAAGTGTGCGCCTGGAATAAGACTGTAAAATTCATTTCCAAAGAAACAAGGACAGTGAGAAGCTGGTTTCAGCAAATTCTGCAAGCAGCTTATTTCATAGGATTCAAAGCAGGAGGCTGGTAGCACAGCATCACACATGACAAAGCTTACCTTATGATTTCAGCATACTCCTTGTCTTTTCCTTTACTGTCCCTCCATTTCCTGAACATGACTGATGCATCCACATTGGCAGGAGAGAATGTGTTGGGCTCATTAAGCAATGAGATTACGCTCAGTAAGATAGTCCTGAAAAAGGTAATCACAACAGCAGAGTCAGAGCTCAGGCATTCAGGGATTCTGGATGCCAACAACTTCTTTACGTGATGCATCACAAACTTGTTTCAAGTCAAAACTTAAGCTAAGGATAATAGCTGAAGTAAGAGCAGACATTTATGAACCCTGGCCATCGGGGCAGGGAAGGTGATGCAATACAAATCTCCAAGACCTAAAATGACTACAGATCACAGTGTTTGTGCACATTCTTGGGAAGAGGTGGCAGCTAAAGCTTGGATCAGACCTGAACTCAGCTTGTCCATGCCACCCATGGATGGTGCACGGCTGGAAACCTGCTTGGTGAGCCTGTTCCTGGTGATATTTGGCCTCCCATCAGAAAACAAGCCTTTCCACCTGCCCCCTGCGTAGGGAGGAGGTCCACTAGGACCCAAAATCATCAGATGAGGCCACGCTGCCTTCCCTGCCCCACTGGGTGTTGGGAGGTCAGAGCTGTGGCCAGGTCTCTCCTCTCCTCAGCCCCTGCACAGCTAAGGCTGCCGTAACAGTACACGAGGACAGCAAGGGGAAGGCAGCAGCAGATGTTTTCTGATACCCAGGCAACCTGCCAAGGGCCCAGCAGGGTTCAGCTGCTGGTTCTCAGCAAATCCAGCAGGAACCAGACACACAACCCCCAGCAGACAGAGCACCTTCCTGGATTTCTAGCAGCAGCACAGAACTGCTAGCTGTCCCACTCTGCTGGCATTTACCAGGGACAAACACTACCTCCCTCATCCAGACTCTTCTCTTGCATTTTCTACAACCCTTTGCACTTCAGAGATTCAGCCCTTCGCTCCTCACACAGTGCCACAACCAGCACAAAACTCAACAGCGAGTCACATCAGGCAGCTCCACGCAGCCAGCCACCTGGCTTCACGTGTCCGAGGTGGTCCTGCTGGCAACAGCTTTCAATTTAAGTAGAAGGGAAGAACAAAAATACACAAACAAAAGACAAGGAATAAGCCTTGAAATACAGCAGTACATAGCAACTGCTTTGCAGAACTTGATTAAAGGAGACTCCAGCCCCAGCTGTACTTGCATTGATTTATGGGCACATCTACCAGATCCTGTATCTGGGATACATTTCCTGGAAGTGCTTGGTCATTTGGATGCTGAGTTTCTTGAAAGATTTTGAAACTAAACAGTTGTGCCTGGCCAGACTGTTCAGCACAGCTATTAGGAGAATATTCTACAGTTCCTTTTCCAAACTATATGATTCAGGAGGAAAAGAGAATAGCAGCTCTGGAAAAAAAAACAAAACTGTCTGGTCAGACTAGAATGATGGGTAGAAGAGAGAATCTTCTACTTCATCACAAGAATTCTTTTAAAAGCCTTTGTTTCTCAGCAAACAGGCTGTAAAGCCAGCACATCAGCTCCTGCATCATCACAGCAGCTTTACCACACAGCAAGCAAAGTCTAGGGAAGGTCAAGGACAGGAATTTGTGTCTGGATTTAGCATCTGCTCTACCACACTTCCATCAAAGTGATGAGAAAATGACTGCCACTTTGGTGCCCCAGACTCCGAAGTCACGGTAAAGCTACTTAAATGCACCAAGGCAACAGTTTATTAGAGGTGACACTTTCCACATTTTTCATTTCCAACTAGCATGTTCTATCAGCTCCATCACTGCCTGCACCTTACGAGCTGGAGAGCCTGCCCTGACTCAAACCCTGCTACTGTGGGTAAGGTACAAGGTGTACCCCCAGTAGGTCGGTGAACAAGGTAGACTAACAAGAAGGCAAGCCAGCACATGGGATCTGACAGGACCAAAATCACAAAAAAAAGCTGAACCATATGTGACAGAAAACATCCTCAGCATGAGATACAAACAGCACCAGACTGGCTACAGCCTGACCCTCTGCAATACTGTCAGGGATCTGTTTCTCCCTTGGGCAAGGTTGTTCCAGCATGCTGCTTCACACAAGTTGTCTCCATGACAAGTAGAGATTTTAATCCTGCTTTTTTACATGTCTTCACCCCATTATGGGGAACAGGGAGCTTGTCAGCTACCACGCCACTTTGTTTTAAGTGTTTACATTGCCATCACTTCCTCAGCTTTATGGGACCTGGGAAAAAGTGGTGTCCTCTGCCACACACATCACAGCTGCATTCCTTCACATCTTGCTGTATGTTTGCCATATTCACTTATACCGGCCTTACCTGGCTCTGAGTGATGGGAAAGTCCATACTGACTGTGTTTAAAAAAAATTAACAGGCATGCTTGACACCATTAGAGGCAGAAGCACAAGTGCTCTCAAAGTTAAGAATGACATTCCCCCTGCAGATACTTCAACCACAGTCCTTTGTAGTAAACAGTCTATACTCAGCAGGATTTACAAAACTCAGCAGCTGAAGACAAGCCCTACGTTACACATGCCGCTCATGACAAGAAGCATGCTCCCCTCCCACACCTTCAGCCCTGTTGCCTCCTGTCTGACACTCTGGAGCCCTGCAAAGCCAGATGGGACCTCAGCAGGGTGCATTTCCGTCAGCACCGAGCTCAACAGGTGATGCTCATAGCAGGGTAGCAGTTAAGAACAAGTTTTATTCCACTTGCTGATACAGCTGAGGAATGTTCTCCCCAAATGTCACCCTTAAGCCCAACGTGTTCCAAGAGAGTAAGCACCAAAACCTGCACCGTGGTCAGGGAGAGTGGAAATCTAAAAACTAGCACCATGAGAAGTTTCATGTCAATCTTTAGGGTTGTATAAAATGAAGTACTCAAAATATGTCTGTGATAGAAATAATTAATGCCCAAAGCTGTTTCCTAACAATTAGCTGAGGCTTGTCATCTAGTCCAAACCGTATCAGACGTATGAAAAAACAGTTTAATAGCCACGTGAGCAGAGGGACAGGTGAATGTAACTTAATACTTAAGCTCTTCTTTCCTTTTTAAAAATCTGAACTAGAACTTTATGAGAGGCTGTTTCATACTCGCTTGTACTTGGTACAGAGGGATCGGATAACGTTTACCTCAAGCTCAGAAGGTCAGACTGCCAGCCCTTCACAACTTCACAAAGTTAAGACACACCATTTCTCTTGAGCCTTTTTAACCTTGAAGTAGCATGCTCCAGGAGGAACATCAGTTGTTATAATTTGCTGACCGCTACAATTTCTAGTCTCCTGCCACGTTAGTTCCGGTTCAGCACTTTGCAGTGTGTGTGTGTGTTATAATCCCATTCCAAGGGTCAAGAATCCAATAAATCCCCCTTGCTAGATCTGTGCTTTGACAAAGGCTCTTATCAAATGAATTTCACGAAGCCAAGTCAGATGAAAGCTGAGTCAAACTATCAGATAACCCTCTTCAAAACAGTGCACTACCTCAGGTGTGCTGAGATCCCCAGCTGGGTTTATAAATAAATAACTGACATTTCAAGCTGGGCAATCAACATCTAATAAATCACCCTGAAAGCAAGCACAATTCCCTTATGATATGTTAAAAATCTACAGGCATTTATTTTAACTTTAACCTGATTCATTACCCAAATAAGAAGCGAGAACAGGAAGTACCTTACTTCAAGGTTTTTCCACTACGTCACTCACTACTGCTGCGGCACACAACACTGAGCTGCTACTTGGTAAAAGTTTTCAGTTCTTTACTGGCAGCATCTTGTGATGAGAATGAAATTCAGCTGGTGTTTCAAAAAAGGGGTTAGCCTTGAAAGCCTCTGGTACTCAGTGATCCTTCAGCTTTTTGGCAGGCAGAAAACTACCTGGCTAACTGCTGAAGATACCACACTGCAGGACAGGAGACAGAGACAAATAGTGCAAGGCAAACAGTAGGTAGGATTACACAAAGTTACTGCTACCGGGCCTGAATACTCAGAAATGTTCCTCACTGCTAGTGGGATCTTGCAGCAGTTTGAAAAACCTAAGCGTAAGATAACATGGACTAGGAAAGGCTAAAACATTTGAGAACTTGCTTTAAAAGCATGAAACCCCGAGAACAGGACAGAAGTCTCCACATTGTTAGCCTGGCATCAGGACACACAGCACTCCAGTATCTTCAGACAGCTTGGTAAGTCTGGTTCCCGCTCAATTTAAGCCTGAAAGCCTCCAAAGTCTTAAATTCCCTTCCGAACCTTTCCCAACACAGGCTTTAGTTTTGGAGAGAGATGATAGGCCTTTGAGGTCACCTTTGTAGATCAGATTCACAGTTACCTGACATTTTGGGTAGGGTTCCACCTCTCAGATGGCAGCTCTCCGCTCTGTGGGTCATCTACAGGTGGGTGAAGAATTGAAATACATACATCTCCATTCTGCAAGACAGAAACAAAAATTCAGTATTGCCTGGCTTAGGACAGTGGTCTGACGACTCAACTCCACTGCTCTGGCTATGTTCTTAGCAGTTTAACCTTGGTGATATGAACACCCCCAGTGCCAGGAGAAATATGCAAGAACTGGAAATGGTTCTCAATTCCTTCCAGGTCTACTCCATTTATACAGTCTAAGTTTCCCTTGCTAAACAGGGTTAGTCTGCAAACTTGTACAAAACAATGTCAAGTCAAGAAGTTTAAAGAATGTAGCAAAGCAAGCAAAGCTAGTAATAAAGTCACATAAAACTAAATGGTCTTTAGGTAGCAAGTACTGTCACAGTGATGGAAATAAGATTTAGCCACAGGAGATCTAAAGCAGGGGTTAAAAAAATTTTTTTTGTTCCCCGTGGTAGCTGAGTTTAGCTACAGGAATTTTTTAATTGAAGGGTTTTGCACTCTTTGCTAGCTCAGGTATCAAAATAACGCTTCTCCTGGGACACAAGAAGGTTGAGCAGACAGTGCGGGGCAGGATTACACTGCTCCCCTAGGACACAGCTGCTTGAAGTATCAGGTGAAAAAGCAGGAGGTACTCTCTGAAGGTTTCACTGAAAATCCCTTCCAGCATGCAAGAATATTTTGGTAGCACATGGAAGCCATACAGCCCCGTAATCCTCAATCTGTGTTTTACTCACCAGGGTTACAGCCGAACGTAGATTTAAAGCTCCATAATGCCGACCATTTATAAACACTTTAAGAAGCCTGTAAACTTATTTCTCCATCAGCAACAGCACTCTAACATGATTACTTTGCAGGAGTGCCACAGCAATATTCACCACAGCCAATACCCTCCTGGGGCTCGTGGGGACCCAGTTGCCTTACTGCAAGACAGGGTGAAGGTGCAGGTGGGGCCTCAGGCTGGCCAGCAGATGTTGGCCTCTGTGGGCCCCTCCTGGCTTGCTGCCTCTTGCAGCCAGCTGCTGGGATGACCTACAAGCTCCCAGAGGCAGCCCCACACCTTCAGGTGCCATAGCCCCAGCTGACGGGCAGCACTCACACTGTCCTTTGCCACCCTGACCCAAGGCACAGAGGTTGATGACAGGAACAAGAGAGAAGCTGTGGATCAGTTCTGTTTGACACTGCAGGCTGGCAGCTCCCCACACACCCGGTCTTCAGCTGTGTCCCGAGGAACCTCCACAACGCTGCTTGTCACACAGAAGCCAGAGCACAAAGCAGTGCTGCTCACAGCGATAGCATCTGTGCCTTTGAGCCCAAGCCAGTGATCACAGCTACAGATAGCAGCAGCTCACCTGAAGGGCCTCCCAAATATTTCAACTCACCTTGATTAACAGTGACATTTGTTTCATAGCCAAACGAGATCCTACTTCAATACTGGAGGCTTGTGATCAGTACCCAGATTTCAGTAGCTCATTAACCCTGCCAGGCATGCTAATCTAGCAGGCCCTCATCATTTTGAAGCATGTTTTTGTCAATAACACCACTACACACAGCAACATAGCACCTGGAGCTTCTGGAACAGATTGCCATAACAAGACAGTTTCATTTTTGGGACTCCAACAGGCTTGTGCAATCTAGAAATATTTTTTAGTATCATTTTAAGGTGAAGTTAACCTTACTAATGCTAGATTATGTTAAAAAAAAACCCAACAAAACAATTGGGTTTTTTAATTGTTTCCATGAGTTTATCCAGTTTTTCCTTTAACCACCTCCTGGGAGAATGTAGTGCTGGTGGCCAGGAGAAAGCATCACAGCACTTGGAGGAAGTTCCCCAAACAATCAGGTCAGCAGCATGTGGATAAGCAGATATTTCACAGTATGAAGGTGTGGAAAGAAGCAAGGATGTGAGAAGTTTTCTTGCATTGTGTGAGAAGTATTCTTGCATTCTATTCTAAGTTTTCCTCTTGCAACAATCAGTGTTACAAGTCTGGAAGGGTAAAGGTGTCATGGGGCCCGATGAGACCAGCACAAGGTTTTAGGGATCACTGCAGTCAAGGCGAGAGCCTTTCCCTATGTAAGTTTTTAAAAGACAAAACAAGAACGATTGGGTATCGTCTGCCAACAGGAAAAAGCCTGTACTTCCATTACGACTGAGAAGTGTTATGTCATTAAAAAAAAAACAAGTGAATGCAGCTTTACCACAATTCAACTAGCTGACCCAAGTAAACTGGAGATGGGGAAAAAACACAAGTTGCTCAAGTCTCATTGCTCAGAACTGGAACATCAGACTCAACCTCTCCATCTGGTCCCACACAGATCCTGTACACTGCTACTTTATTTTCTTCTTACATGGAGAGATTTTTTTTCCCCTCCTCCTGACACAGCCTCAAACCTCAAGCCCTTTGATGATCTATTCTCAGTTTCATTTGGAGTTATCCCAGTGCTTCATCTTCATTGCTTAAATGTTGTTTCCAAAACAGTCTGCAAGCTGCTTCAGATTCCCTCAGCTCCAAGAAGTACTGCTACAAACAAAGTACAAAGCTGAGAGCTGGAGTATTTGAAGAGTAACCCCAAAATACACCCATCAAGTTCTGGGTTAGTTTCTCCTCCTACCTTCAGTTGTTTCTAGAACAAGTTTTTTATCTTTCCCACCAGGACTAGGAGAGGTCCTTTCCAAGACTCATTTTGTACATACCATTTTGGTAACCATTTCCCACTCGCCTCCTGCATGAGAATTTCTGGATTCAGAATCAACATCCACAATATAATCTGCAGGTCTCCAAGTTGCCTTTATTTATAGATCAGACTCCCATGTAACTGAAATAGAGTCTTACAGAGAAACATCACCCTTGGCTACATGCAAGATTCTGTGCCAAGTCCAAAATTTGGCGATTTATTACTACACCATCAGTGTGGTCTTCACCACGACATTTGAAGCGTGTTCATTCCAGGCTGGACATTTAGCAGCAACAACTTGTTAGAGAAGGGCTTTCCAAGCCTAAGGCATCAAAGTGAAGCCATTATTTGTTCACAGCAAGGAAGAAAAGTGACATTCCTGTTTTGAAGTGGGGCCCAAAGGAAGCCTACAGAATCTCTCATAGGAAGATCTGTGATAAGATGACAGAGCTGCACTAACAGGAATATTTTGAAAGGCCTTTAGCTCTTCAAATTATTCAACCAGTAGTCCTAGCAGGCTGACACTTGTCTAGGATATCCAGAAGTTTAGCAAGCATTTGACTGGCCTCCACTAAAAGTCAAGCTTTGAGCCAAAACAGGCCTTCAGCTTTCAAATACAGCGCTCTGAAATTTGCTAATTTTGAACTGATTGCTATAAAGTCATTCTCGTTCTAGACCTGCTAGGTAGTTGTACCATGATCCAGTTATGGACTTGACAGCCCACAGCATTAACTGCTGAACACGACCCATACATGGTTTTAAAATAGAGGGGGGTAGATTTAGATTAGAAATTAGGAAAAAATCTTTTACGATGCGAGTTATAGAACCCTGGAACAGGTTGCCCAGAAAGGTGGTGGAGGCCCCATCCCTGGAAACATTCAAGGCCAGGCTGGATGAGGCTCTGAGCAACCTGACCTAGTCAGGGATGTCCCTGCTCCTTGCAGGGGGGTTGGACTAGATGACCTTTGAAGGTCCCTTCCAACCCTAACCATTCTATGATTCTATGATTCTATGCACTGAACTAAGGGACACTTCAAAGTGGCCAGCGGCCATCAAGTCCAGAGGGATCTGTTCAATCCGGTCCCAGGGTGACTGGGCTGTGTATGACGCCTCCCGAAGCTGGACTCAAGCCCAGCTCTGGTCCTTTCTGCAGTTGGAGCACCCTAAATCCAAATCCCTTCATTTGTAGGCTGACGGCTGCAGAAGACTGTTTTCCATTACTTCTTCTTCTCTCAGCACACAATGTTGTAGGATATACCCAAAATAAGTGTACTTAAACTGCGCACAAACCAGCAACTAGTTGCCTAAGTATCACAGTAGATTAAAACCCAACACACAACCCTTGATCTAAGAATCCCCCAGAACTGCCAACACTTGTGGTGTGGCACTTCAGCTGGGGGTGCCTGCTGCACTTGCAGGTATGAGAACAACCCTATCTCTGCCTACAACAGCAGCATTTCCTACAACATTTAGATTTAACTGTTCAACCATGACCCTGATGTTTAATACCAACAGCTAATCACTTTAGTTATGGCTAGAGACATTTAGTACCTCCAGTATTTCCAGAAGTTTAAGGAAGTAGAAAGCCTTCTCACATGCCTGAGAAAAAATTATTTAAAAAACACCTTACCTCATAAATGTTAGGGTGCCACATTTTGGTCAGGAATCTGAAGGTAGGTGGTGAATATGGATAGTCAATAGGAAATTTAATGTGAGCCTGGAAAAAAGAAAAATATTTTCGTTACCAAACAGAACAGAAAAAAAAAGATCAACAATCAACGCTGAAAAACCAGAAAACATAATTTGATAAAGGCCATTAAATTGTTCATTTTATATACTAGTGCCCATGTGGCCCCACAGTGTAACTCTATGCAATTTCTTATGACCAAAACACAAACTGAACAAGAAAAATGTAAACATCAGGACTGACCTGGGCTGCTAAGGATCAGAAAACAAGTCAAAAGGTACCTATCACATCCTAATTCAAGAAGCACTATCCAACAACAGTTGTTAAACAAGGTAAAATAGATTTGAAAAGCTGGAACTCAATATAATACTGCTGTCTTTCTGGGTTCAGAAGCAGGCTAAAAATGTTTCCTAACGTGAACAGATCTGTTTTACATTTGCCAATGCAAATATTTTAATTATTCTGTGTGGGAAAAAAAAAGTTAGATACTTGCTCTAGTGAGACACAAAGCTTCTTTGCCTTTTTTTGTGCGAGAGTTAAGTTGGTCCATCTACCTGCCCTCCTAATACTACATTTCTCATCACCACAAGCATTTCCCAAGTCAGAATACCATCTGTGTCTGCTTAATAAATCAGTGCAACTTGATGAACCAGACATCGACGGGTGATGACAGTAAACATCACCTTCCAGTGCCTCCGAGGTCAGCAGCCAGCTGTGGGGCAAGACCCACAACTGTCTCAGAGCTGTGAGATGACTGCAGAGATCCCAACACTGGATATTAACTTCTCTGTGCTGTTCTGCTGCTCACAGCAGTCAGAAAAGCCAGGCACTAGGAAAGAGGGCTGAATCTGGGCTGATTAAGTGCCAAAACCACTCCCCTTCTGAAAGAGGGACTTGGACACTGCTTGCTGCACTGTGGAGCACAAACCCTTCCCTTAGCACTGCTCAACTCACCAAAAAAGTCTGACCAACAGTCTAGTGTGGGATCTCCAGAGAAGCCTCTCCTGGCCCCTGCACCACAGCCAGGCTCATGTGCAACTGAGAACACATTAAGATACCCCAGAAGCAAGATGCATACAGTGCGAACAGAATCCCAGGTCATCTCCTTCTGCTCCAGCGTCCAACATCACCTCCTGGACAGAGTGTTAACCTGGTTCAACAGGACAAACTATGGGAAGTTTTATTCCCAGATACAGCAGCAGGTAACCAAACAAACTGGATTACTGAGCAATTAAGTACCTGGCTACAGTTTTACTTATAGATTGGCATACGCTTTTGCCTTGCAATCCAAGTTTTATGGGGCCAGAGTGCCAGGTAGCCAAGAGAAGAAGGTTTTTCGTTAACCTTTATGAAACAAATTCAGCAGCTCACGTGGCTTTACGTTCTGCACGTGTCAGTTCATGACACAGACTGTATGTGGGGATGTTACAGCAGCACTCAGTCCTCACCCTGCAGTTGTTTGCATGGCATGCTCTCAGCTAAAAGATTTATGATCTGCTTAAACAACCCCAGCCCACAGTTTAAGGTCAGTTACACGAATGGCATTGCTCCAAGAGCAGCAAGCGAATGCCTCTTGTCACCACAGCACTGCAGAAGAGAGCGGCTGCTGCAGCAAGGACATGCCTGGCTCTGTGATGTGCCATCCTGCACTGGGAGCAGAGCAGAGATTTACCCAGGGCAGAGCAGATTCACTTTAGCTCAAATGCTTGCATCACGTAGCTGCACGCTCCTCTAGATCACCGGGGTTTTCCCAAGAAAGCCCATCCCTGTGCTTACATGCAGTTTCATGAGATCTAAGACATAAAACAGCCCAAGGCCTGAGATTAAAACTGGAAGGGACCACAAAACTCAGGGTTGAGCTAGCTACAAGATTCCTTGGCAGAACCTGTCTTCTACAAAGGTATAGTTTCTAGGTGACCAAAAAAAGCATACTGCCAATAGCGTACCAGCATTACCATGTTTATATCCCACACACACGGTCATGGAGCTAAGGGCGCAGTTCTCATTCGTCTCAGTAAAAACCCTCTGCTCTCAAATTGTCTGTCCCCGAGGGTTTTGTCTCAAGACCACCACTGCAAAGGCTGAGCCTGGAGCACCAGTTATGGTCTCTAAATGTGATGCAGACTCATGCAGAAGCTGTAGACCCTAGAAGACTGTTCAAAACCTCTACATCCTGTTTTGCAGCCGCAGCTCTTTAATAGAAAAGGGCTATCTGCTGGCCTGCAATAAAAGTCACTACGGAATTAAATAAAGTTGGTGTTCTGCCACATGAATGATGTCTCTTGAGCTCTGGCACCAGAAAACACAACTGGAGAGAAATTATGAAAAATCTTTTCTTCTCATGTGGAGGCAACTGAGACCCAAGCTTGCCTGTAACCAGTCACATATTTAGAGAAATCAGAATCACATTACTTGTTGATAAGCCATTTCTAACAAGCCTGCAAGTGTTCAGCACATTGAGATGCTGTACTGGAGCACAAAGCAAGTGAAGCTTCTCTACAAACCTGACTTCAGAGCCAAAAGCCACTGAACTAGGAAACCCCACATCCCCACAGGGATTTTTTTTTTCCAAACAACAACAAAAAACCACATCGCTTTCAGGTCCCTAAGTTGAGATCATCCAGAATTTGAAAAGTGAAACTAAGCACTTCTCCAGGGCATTAGAAACAAGTCTCAGAGAATTACTCCGCGTCTCTTCTGTAAGAGAAACTATGGGAAATTACACAAACCCACTCTCCTCTCACTGAACGCTATTTGAGTTTGAGTGGGTTAAGCAAACCAAGAATTTCCAAGACAAGCTGCAAGAGTGCTTGCAAAGATGCAGCAACAGCCACAATTATAGGTCAGTTTTTTCACTAAAAGTCCAATTCTAAAAGAGAGAAAGATAGGATTAGGCAATAAACTTAATTTTTAAATAGACCTCACAGAAAGGTTTCTTCCCTCAGTTTCACTGATGTAAGGCAAAGTCTGCTATCTGAGCCTATTTCTGGCAAGCTCAGCCAGGCTGCTAGGTACTAGGGAGTGGCAGAGGTTTAGGGCAGCTTGTTGTTAGCTCAGTTATAGCCAGACAAACTGATTTAGGAGGACTAACGATACAGCTCAGTCCCCCACCTGCAAGTACCCAAAGGTTACTTCATTCATCATGTGCTTGACTCATCTACCTGAGCTTCAACTGAACAGAAGTGATCCTATTTCAGTGTCCCGATTTTAGCTGCCTGCTTGCTATGGCTCTTTGACACCACTGAACAAACTCAGTAGCGAGGAAGGTGGAGACCACAGCCATCAGCCCTTCCCCAATTTATAACCAGTCATATTTGTAGTTCTTAGAAAAAGAATGAACTCCTCTGATGTTACATTGAATAGGCCTGGCAGAAGATTCAGTCCTTTAGGCATTACAGCTAGTGCACAAGAACTTGAACCTCTAAGTTACACCACAACACATTATGAGAACACTGCTACTAGCAGAGCCAATTTGTTCCATATTTTACTGCCTTGCTCCCTGGCATCCTCATTAGTGACTGCACTTCAGGTTTGCTACTTTTCTTCTGTTCCGGAAAGGCAAAGCCATAGTGAAATCTATGTATGCCAGAAAAATAGTATTACTAGACACCATGTTATTTGACTGAAAGTACAAACCTAATGTTTCTACCAACCACTGAATGAAGTCTCACTCCAGTCACTACAGATAACTACTACAGCAACTTTGCTTCTGGAGATCTTGCCATGCACTTGACTTGACACTTACATACTATCACCATCTCCCTCTTGGTGGCGAGCACCAACAGAGGCAGGACTCCCTCCTAGCTTCAGCCATCTAGAAATTTAGTATTTATTCCAGCCTAGGTGCATATGACACTTCTGTAGTCTGACACTGATTTCTTCTCTCAGCTGACAAAAACCTAGATCCCTGATGTTTAGGCAGCAAGGACAGGAACAACGAATCCATCCTATCTGCCCACTGCAGAAAGGCAGTGGGGGGAAGAGCACACATTTCCTGGAAAGCCACCAGCATCACAACTGACCCGATTTGGGGAAATCAAGAGCACCAGCAACTCTTACAGCAGCCAATGGAACATAAGCAGCTGCTTGGTGTTTCTGGAAGTGCCAGTTAAAGTTAATTTTTATTTTAAAGCACCACAAGCTTAATGCAAGCCCTATGAAAGTGCAGCACCAGTGAAACTGAGCATCCTTTGAAAACTGTACTTAAGTCCGGATACAAAGGAAGTATTTGATTTTTTTAAAAAATATTTTCTGTATTTCTATAATTATCTGCTACAGCCAGCCCACAGACAAGCTCCTACTGACTCTATGTGTTGGTACCACCAAGGTCTCCTACAGATAACCCACCCTGCCCCAGCAAGAGATACAGCACTTGCAGACAGCACAAGGCCTCCTCATTTTTCTTTCTAAGAGGCATAACCAGGCTCCTCGCTGTGCACATCATCACTTCCCGTAGCTGCACGCCTAATGAATGCCTCCTGCCAGCACACTGCTAACTACATTTAACATACAGGAAAGCCAGCAAGAACAGGAATTAACTGCTGGGTTAAGTGTTAGTATCTAATCCCACAAAATACCCTTTACTGCTTCTAGCGCATCAAGCATTTATACCATTCATCTAATGGATTTTCCTCTTCCACATTAAGCCTGGATTAGCGCAAGCTGTATTAAATACCATGCACCAGAAAATGTGTTCAGTAGAGGTCAGCCATAAATACTAGCAGCCTGTTCCTCACATCAATTAGATTTAAAGCACCTTGGTATCATCCGGGTTCAGAACCTGTAAAGCAGCATTAAAGCTAGCCACACCACATTGTCAACTATGTGACAAAGTAAAACGTTGTTATTTCAGCTCCAGGTATTACGACTTTGGACCCAAGCCATCTCTTGCAGCAGAGCTGGGCAGTAGCCTGGTAATTTAGTCCCAGTAATGGCCTCATTTCCCAGCAGCACCATATCACTGCTTACCGACATTCATTATGATTTTAGAGAGCAAGGATCACATCTCTGATCCAAATTAGAATGAGTGACCAGGTGAGTTAATTCATGCAAGTCTTGAAAACTCGCCGGCTGCTGCAATGGCCATAGGAACACTAACAGCCATAGGCCCCTTATATTCTGTGTTACCTGCACTGTTTCAGAAGGAATTTAAAAATCAGGAAGACCTGAATGTGAAGAGTGAAATAGATCTCATTAAAAAAAAAAAAAAAAAAAGACATTAAGCTTCTAAACAAGAAAGAAAATAGAGTCATAAGTCAGCAGGGGAAAGATGAATCAAGAAGTGAGGTTAACTTACAAAATCAGAGACTGGTTTGACAGGCAGGAACCCATTCTTGCTTCACACTAAATCATCTCTCATACACACTTCCTAACTTAGCTATCTGGGGCATTACTAAAAGCTGTCACTTCCAGTGGAAGACTCCTCTGCTGAAAACTGGGTTTCCTTTTGCTGACACTTCTTTTAACAGGATATCGTTAAGTGTTTCTCCGTTCATAAAGCTACGCCTGTTGTTAAGCCACTCAACTTTGACTAAGGCAGAAAGTCTGTGATACAACAGTTAAAGTTAGAATTACACCTTTAAAGAAAGGGCTTTGACCCACATGTTAGTTTTTTGCTCCTTAGATCTGAAATCAGGACTAACAACAGACATGAAACCAGGGTTGAGCTGAATTATGAGAGGAGATTCACCACAGCCCTGTTCAGCTGGTTTGCACCCAAGCTCCTGCGATCTTGCACATTCACATTGCTGTTGGCCTGGGCCATCTCACAAGGAATCCAAGTAAACAAAACTGCTCTGAACAGTGTTAGAACAAGCAGTGCTGGAAGCCGAGCCATCTTCTTCTAACATTACTCAAAAGAAACAAAAGGATTTTGTGTTGGTTTTGTTTTGTTGATTTTTGGGTTTGGTTTTTTTTTTGGTATTGTCTCCCTTTGATAACCTAGAAGTTCAGTCTGGAGGTTTTAGCCTTCATGATGATAACTGCTCTTGGCAGCTGCTTCTCAGTTAGTGACTGAGTTATCCTGCACAAGTCAGCTGTGTTTAGGATCTCAAGCAATTCAGCAGTTAGAGAAGATATTTCCTTCTTGCAGTAGGTTTTACTGCAGGGACAGTCCACGGTACTGCCCAGCTAACAGTGTCGTTTAGCCTCAACCATGCAACAACCACTTTGGCTCTGGTTAAAAACACTCTTTGTCAGTGCTCCTGAGCCAGAGATCATCCAGCTTCAGACAGGGCAGCTGTAAACCCTCACATCTGGAGAGCTTTCTGAGGACAGAAAGCTGGGGACAGGCTGGAAGGCGAATAAGAAGTTTCCCTTGGCCACAGGGCACCTGAATGCTCTGGAGGCTGTTCCACTCCCTGGTCACACAACTGAGCACAGCCCCACCAGCACAGGGCCAGGCGCCCATCTCCAGCTGTGCACAAGTCAGTCCTTCAATGCCCATGGTTTGACAGATATTTTTCCTGCCTTGGCTCTATGTCCCACGCTGGTAACAGCAAAGCAAGAGCACTTCCAGACAAGGCCAGACTTCTGAACTCCTTAGTATAAATCCCCAAGACTGTAACACTTTGACAATTTTTTTTCCCAAAGCTGCAGGTCAGTGCCCTCAAAGATCAGGCGAAGGAACAGACTACAGGAGCACTCACCTATGTTAGGCCATCAGCTGCCAGGTTCACTTCCACTACTTTTAACATCAGTTTGACTTTACAACACTACAGAAAACATCACTGCAACAACTGCAGGAGTTGTAGTGAGAGATATTGAGTTGGAAATGGTGGCAACCTGAGCCATCCAAGTACTTCTTCCATAACCTCTCCATTTTAACTCAGTTTTTGCATTTGTCTGCCACCTCATCACCGAAAAGGCAACTTCCAGCATCTGTATAAGATCTAACACCAAACAGAACTACTTGTTGTTCTTCTGTAGCACAAGCTGCTGGCCCAACAGCTTTACTGAGTTTTGACCACAGCAGTTGAGGACTAAAGTCGTTTCAGATTTCCATGTGAGAAAGCTGACATCATACTGAGGTTTCCGTATTTTCCCAGGAATTCCCATGCTGAAATATTACTAGATTCCACTCCCACTTCAACCTTTACGCCAGGATCAGGCCTGCTTTTAAGAGTAAAAAAATTAAGATTGAATATATTAGTAATTGTGACAGGCCAGATGTGAGATTTCTGCCACCATTGAAGGCGTCGTGTTGAGATTGTGCTCTTGGATGTGATGCCTTCTGATTGCCCACAGACTGTACATGAGTTGCATGGCTTGAAGTCAGACTCAGTGAGTGTGTGTTATGCAGAAAGGCTAGTCTGTGCGACTATTTTCCGGGCAGAAACAGATTACTCACTTCTTATTTATATCTGTACAAACACACTGACTTCCGCGTTTGACAGAATAGGAAGAATAATTTCAAATGTGTGAAAATAAAGTCTCCTTATAGCGTCTAATACTTGCTGAAGGAGCCAAAGATACTTGGCAATACTGCACCTGAAGTTTACTCCAAATCAAACCTCTCCCCTTTTAGGTCTCCACTTTAGAGGAGAAGCTGGCACACGAAATAGCCCTACTGCAGGTATAAATGAGGATGCTGGTACCTGAACTGCTAGAGCTCCAACATTAATGTAGCTGCTCTAGAAACAGTCGGTGTTCACTTCAGAAAAAAATAATCTACTATTTGCGAAAATAACAACAGCTTCACTAATGCAGTGGCGGGAATATTTGAAGCTGCTTATTCAAAGTATCACGCTACATTACTGGCATCATGGCTGGAAGTCCTCCTGCTAAGTATGTACAGGGATTGAGACTCCAGGCACCTGCCTCCACTTGCCAGGCTTCAGGGTACAGAAGATTGTCTCTTTTATTAAGAGCTGCATTAGCCTACCACATCTTCAGCATCCATTTTGAACTTTCATGACTTGGGTAAGTAATGTATGTTCTTGAAGCATGTCTATGGAACAGTTGAGCATGGAACAGTAGGCTATACTTCAGACTTATCCTGGTCATTTCTATAGTTCAGTTTTCTCAAATTCAAGTAATCATGACCAAAGCATATCCTGGTTTTGCAGCATTTCGCATCAGGCTTGGCGTGGTTTCTATGGAGTCACCTATTCATTCCCCCATTTGCATACTTACCAAAACACAGCAGATAACTTCATTTGGTGAAGCAAGCCATACCACTTGCATCTGCTGAGTGAAGATATGTCTAAGCTAGCTCAATATATGAACACCCTTTCCTTCAGCATGTTTTAGCTATTTTTAGACAATTCTTTGAACAAGCACCATTCATGAGTCAGTGAATGACTAATTGCCTTGATTCTCTTCATATGCAAGCTAGGCTGGATGCAAGAGGAAAGCTCTCCTCAAGGGACAGCCAGTCACATGTTCTGCTAAAAACACAGGGCAGGTCTTGATGCAGTCACCTCTTTCATAAGCAGCAAGGGGAAAGGAATATTTATAGCACTGTAAGTGTAAACCACAGCACTGTGCTGCAGTGTTACACAACTTCGCCTTTCTCAGCAAGACAGGCAGCAGTTCTTCTGACAAGACTTCTCAAGCTAGCATACCAGCCTTTATTTAAAGAAGGGATGCAGGTCTCTAGAAACCAAATGGCAGCACCTAGGAATTGCAGTTGAAATCTCACCTATGCTGGCTGCCACACAGAAGCCAACTAAGCACTTATGCAGCCCTGCTACTTATTTTCCTGCCACTGATCATGAACCCTCCTGTTTGGAGCTGCTCACAAGCAGTAAAACTAGGTAGATGCAGGTAACACTTACTCAGCAGTAGTAAGTCAGCCTGCTGCGCTGTACCACTTGCGACCAAAGAGCAAAACACAGCAGCACCATCTCCTAGTGCGGAGACACGATCAGCATTGTATTGGTCTAGATTTACAATCCAATGCTGATACAGGTTTAGTACACACAGCTCCAGTGTGCAAGTGTCTATAATCCTGTATGAGCCAGTGAGGACTGATACACCCATGCAGGCTGTCTCCCTGCCCAGCATCCTCCAGTTCACTGCAGGAACCAGCACTCTGTCAGCAGGCACTCGCTAGCGAGAAGCCTGTGTTTGAGACACAGAAGTGTATTTTCACATTCCTGCATAATGATGAACCTGTCAGCTCCATTATCACAGGCCGCTTCAAACAGATAAAGTTTAAAGTTTAAGCTAAAAATAAGTGCATTAGCTGATACATACCCATCCTACAGTAATAGGTTTTGGGTTTGTCTTTTTTTTTTGTTTGCTAGTGAGGAGCCAAATTCAAGAGGTATTCACCACTCTGTCATTCTCTACCTCTTTTCACCCCTGCCTTGTGCTTGAGATGATTTGGAGCTCAGAGCATTACAATCAGTGTAGCTTTACTCACTAGCAGCAACAACTTGGTTGACAGTAAACTGCACCACAAGGGATGAGAATTAAAGATGAATCCTAGCTCAGATCGCACATTTACTTTTTCAAAACACAACAACTCCTCCAAATGATTCTATTCTATGATTCTAAATTCCACAGTATTACTGAAGTGCTATAGTCTCGATTTGTTCTTTGACCTGCTAAGGAACAGAAGCCTAGTTCAAATTATATGTTTAATTCATTTAATTACTTCAAAACACAGACATCCATCTTAAGACAAAAAAAAAAAAATCAAAACAGAAGCATATCACTGAGGCCTGCCGAGTATGAAGCTGCTGCTTCTCACAGAACAGAGTACTGTCGCTTGGGCTGGGGGGTAAAAGCAGCAGCTGCCAGCCCAAACCTGCCCCAGTACCAGCTCCTGCAAACACGTGTGTAACAGCTGCATTACACCAAGCAGATGACTAGCTCTTACACTAAAGTCTACTTAAAATTTTTTTTTAAAAAGCAGATCAGACAGCACTGCTGCTGTAGTCGCAAGGACAAGATACTCAACTGCTTTGGCTTTCAGTGGCCCTGAAGTACTGCTGTTGTTTGAACCACATCTCAAGTTGCCTTGTGTTGGGTATCACATAGACCTTATACACCCAATGTGGCCCCAAGGAAACAGTTACTGAAGAACATGTCCCCTCACATACAGTCCTCATCTCCTGCAGATCACCTCCCTCCATTTAAAAAGTAATTACACATGGCTACACAAGAGGCATCTACAAAATGGTTGTTCTTGATGATTGTTAATACACAGTGCTTAAAAAGACAGCTTTCAGGCCAGATGGATACACAAGAGAGACTACAACACTGAAGTGAAAGCTAGCATTGATATCTCTACCTATGTTCCAACTAGTTGCCATGTCAATGACTAATATGACATCTAGATAAAGCCAGAACCCTCAGTTTGCTGAAATATCTCCTGAAAGGGCCAGCAAAAGGGTGCAAAGCAGCTTGATTCATCTGCAGTGCAGCAGAGAGATATTTAAAGGTGCCCTTTATAGTTCAGATAAATGCAGAACCAGTTCAATCGCGCTAAGCTTGGTACACAAACGAACATCCTTGAAATTCAAGCTAGAATCTAATAAATTGTAACCATTTACATTAAGTTTGAAGGCATACAGGGTAAGAGTAGCAGTCAGGAAGAACCATTCAGACTACAGCAGATCAAGAGGATTTCAAGGTCAAGACAGAAATTTAATGAGACAGATGTAAGATGAGAATACAGGCAAGAGATCTCATCGTTGGGACACAGAAGGTTGGATCTTGTAGGTAAGTCAGAGGAAACCTGTACAACTGTGTGACTGAAAGCAACGCTTAAATAGCTTTAACACTAAGCAGTATTGCCTATCAGTACCAAGAAAGGAACTGCAGGGAAAATAACACTCATTTGATTTTTCTTTCTATTTAAGCATGTGATAGATCTTATTCTTGATTTGAAGTGGCATATCTGACTTAACTTCAGAAGAAATTTATGTGACAGATAAGCAACCTCCCCTAAGTGGCACACCAGAGAAAAGACAAGATCTATGGGAGATGGACAGTCTGCTTCTAGTGAGAACTGGAGTGTGGATGAAGAAAAGCCTCCAAACAAAACAGCGGGGGGGGGGGGGGGGGGGGGGGGAACAACACAAAAAAAACCAGAGCAGTTTGGGTTGTGCAACAAGATGAACTGCAGTAGTAGAATGACTGTAAGAGCTCTTGCAAGAGGTGCTGCATCTATGGCTATGGAGATTCATATGAACAGGTGATACCTCAAGAAAAAAAAAAAAAAAACAAAAAACACAAACCAAAGCAGCAAGTTTTACACTGAGACATCACTTTCTACTTAGATCCTTCTGATATCTACCTTCTGGTGAATTTTGAGCAAGTTATTTTTCTGCTTTAACCCTCCCTTTTAAGGTCCTGAAGCTTAAAAACACTAGCTGAGGGCTGGAGAAACAGATAAATAATCTTCTGACAGGACTTCATATGTACACCAGTAGCCACACAGCATCTTATTTTGAAGCCTCTACAGAAAGAAATCATGTTGCCCTCCTGCAAAGGCTCATGTAAAAGCTCCTCCACTTTCTAAATAGGATCATCACATGTGAGTATCTGACTAGAGATTACTGATACTTAATCTACAAAATATGCAAGCTGTTTTCCCAAGAGCTCCAGTATAGTGGTCTAGTGCACCGCCACGATCAAAAACTGCAGAATACACATGTTCAGTTTAGGAACAGGATTATCTTACTCCGTTTAGAGAAAAATCATGCCCATACATCTGCAAAAACCTAAAATCTGAGCACATGACTTGCTTGCTTATATATGGAACAAGCCAAAACCCAGGAATAGCAGGGAACAGAAAATTCACCCATGTTTGTATGCTAGCCATGATCCCATGATGATAATCTTTCCCATCTTAGAAGATTAATTCTTTAAAACTTAGTCTTAATGCTGCTAAGCTGTTTGATCAGAGCCTGTATCTCTGACACACTGCACCTGATGCAAGATGCCTACTCTCTATCAAATTACGACGCAGTAATAATCAGTTTGCAGCAAAAGTTGGCAGTGTTTTGGGAATAAAAGCATAAGTACAGCCCTGTCATGGGAAACCTACCCCAGACATACATGGAAGTATCTGTACTCTAAAATAATTTGTGTTGGTAATTATAGCCCTATCTATGATGGGATAAAATATGTTGATGTTATAAGAAAATTATTTACACACTCCTCATTGCAAGTAATTTCATGCTTGTTTTTTCCAGTTACTAGCAGGCAACACCACAAGCTTCCAGTCAACATTGTTTTAAAGTTCATCAGTTGGTTAATGACCAGTAACTATCTCAAATTGATGATTCAGGTTCAACCATACCATCAGGAGTACGACTGATCTTGATTTAAAATATTAATTCATTGCTTGTAAAGTAGTGTTACGCTAACAGATTCAGACATCTGCATGCTACTTAGAGCATGAGCCGCTTCCTGACACAGAAACTTATCCAAAGCATGACTTGGAGGAGCCTCTAGTGGTGACAAAGTAGATGTGATTGTAAACTAACACGCTCGAGTATCAGCTCACAGCCTTGCTGGTATTCACACTAGCCTACAGATGTATTACTCCTAGTCAGGTTACCAGCGACCGGCATCTGAAAGCCACACACATTTGGAACCAAGCAGGATGATTTAAACAGAGCTCTGCCTAGAAGTTCTAACTTGCCTTGATTCAACAAGGGAACAAACCAGCTTGTTTCTGGTCCTCTTCAGCTTATAGAGAACACTTAGCACATAAACTGAACAAAGACTTCTGAAAGTTTCCTAGAACAGGGAGCAGTGTCTGTACCTGATTTTGGCACCAAGTTACATACTGACACAGCTAGATCATTATTTTTAAATAAATTGTGTCTACATACACAGAAGGTAAGAATGTTGAAGATTTGCACTGCAGAAACACATCCTTTGAGTAATTTTACATTGGTATCTATGGAAGATACTGCCCTAAGACTGGAGAGTGTTTTGCCGCTGGAAAATGACTTGTCCAGAATATGAACTTTGCTTGACAGTATCAACTGGAAGCAGTTCTGTTTGCACTCCATTTGGTAAACGTGAGAGCAGGTATCATTAACTGTGCGGTTTCTCCAATCTCATGACCTGTCGCAGCCACACTGACATGGCACATAAAAAGTGGAAAGCTAGTTTCACTCTTTCAGGAAGCCCGGAAACATTACACTTTTTGATAAGTATTAATACTGCTTTCTTTAGCCTAGCATAAGAGAAAAGCAAAAAACCCCACATTTGGCGATTTGCCTGCATCCACTCACATATCATTTAGGTTCCAGTCAGAGCCCCTAAAGAAGTGGAGGACTTAAAGGCTCATCTGGCATCAGGTACCGAACAAAGCAGCCAAGTTTTTTTGGTTGTTAAAAGCTTGAGACATTGAAAAAGTTAATGCTGCTTCAGCACTTTGAAGCAACAATTGCAGACTACACACTGTCAAAGTAGTTCAGACATTTGGTTTCTAGCAGCTGAAAGATTTGTCTGACAACTGTAGGTCTCTGTCGTCCTTCCTTATGACTCCATCTGATATGCAAGCTAAAATTTCCCCCAAATCAAATAATTAACAGAACTGATGTTCATTTCTGTTTTCAAATACTACCAGAAGTTATCTGGTTGCTTGCAAACTGACTTAAACACCACCTACGTGTGATCAGTATGTTACAGTAACTGCCAATTGGCAGCATTTGCTTTAGAAGACCCAGATATCATGAAATAAGAAGTATAGCCCTCAAGGCATTCTCTGTCTAATAAATAATAAATAAAAAGCTAAGCATCATCATATATTATTAAAACTATAAATATAATAAACCACACAGCTGTGTTAGATCTGTCTGAAAACTATACTGTGAATTGACTGGAACTCAAACACAATTTATTTCCCTCCTATGCAGCCTACAAAGCTATGCTTTTACCTAGTTACAACTATATTCCTGCACGGAACTCATTTCCCCCCAAAAAAAACCCTTAAGATGCTACTGTGGAGCAAACATGCAATGATGTGCATTTAAGAGCTCTGTAAGTGTTGGCAGATTTTGGGGGAGATGACGGTATTGACTGGGATGGGAGAACACTGCAAGGTGACCAAGAAGAGTGAACGGTTTTCCTCTCGCTGCTTTATTTTGCATTCTCTCAGCTGTGTTTCTGTACAGGAACAGCTGGAAATCTTAGTCTAAGAAAAGCTTTATACTATACATACGGCTAGATACTTTTCAAACTGAAGCCATACAAGGGGCAATAATGGAACATAACAGCTCACAAAAACATCTCGGGTAATGCACCCTGTCATATTGCAAAGAGCAACATGTGGGGGAAGTACCTGTACGACAAGGGTGGTGGCGTGTGGGAGAACTGCAGGAACTCATTCCAAGCACTTTCCCAGGAAAAAAAAAACCCACAGAGCTCCTTCTGTTTCCATTCTTGGACATTCAGTATTACTCACTAGAATCACTGCTCAGTCCCTCCTGCTCTACCTTGTCCCACTTTTCATAGCATCTAAGGAAAGGCATTTTCAGCTAAGACAAACAGTCTTCACCAGAGACTGCAACAGCAGTAACCTTCACTGGCACTGAAGGCAGTCCGAGGAGTATCCGGTCCAAGAGCCTTCCTTGCTGTACCCAAAGGGTTGTGCATTTCACAGATCAGTACCATTTGAGTCCACATCCCTCCAATCATGAACTCGCTCCGTGAAACAAAGATTATGCACCTCTTCAGAACACACCCACCAACGCCTACAGAGTATACCGAGGCAGGATTTTGGGTGATCAGTGTAAGATACACTTTCATGCCTATCATTAAGAAGGATCAACAGCCAGAAACCTTGGCCATGCCACCACACATCTTCTGCATCAGGCACACAAACAGCTCAACCAAGCAGCACAACTGTCTCTGAAGACCTCTGCATATCTGACCCTTAAAATTACTGCTGCCTCCTCAGGATTATACTGATTTATATTCAATACTGTTGCTTCTGGTGCAAAACAGAATATCCTGCAGATGTTCAAAACTACTTGGCCTTTAACCATCCTACTGAAAGCAGTTTACATCATGCTACTCAAAGCTTAAGGCCAACAAGCTTGCTTTTTTAAATGCCAAATACCTCAAATTCAACAACTCTCATACCTTAAAGGACAGAGTGGTTCAATAAAATGGCACACGTTAACGCAGCGTCTTTTCCTATGCACCAGACTCACGGACAAGCAACGTCATTAGCATTCATTTTAATGTTCCCACAAGTCCTACCATCTTGAACTTGTTAATTTTAAAGAAAATCTTCACTCTGCTCTTATAAACAGACAAACTGATCTTACAAACAGACAAATTTATTGGAAGTACAAAAATAAAACTGCAATCCCCTACTTTTTTAAAACACACTTTAGTGCACCTGAACACACCCAGATGCAATGCCTGTATTTCAATATGAACATCTCCCTACTACAAAGGTGCTCTGCAGTAACAGAGGAGCTCTTCTCCCCTGCAGAGCAACAGCCAAGCAATCACACAAAAGTAAGAGAATCCCTTTTTAACTCCCACTTAGCACCCACCTATTAGTACAGTCATGAATACCTACTCCAATAGGACTGCCTTCGGAGCTTTTTAGAAAGCTTAATTATCACCTTTGGCATCAATTAGGTCAGCAGATGTTAGTGCTTTCTGAAACCTGTTGGAGAGCAAGACAGCTCACTTAGCACTGCCATGTGAGTTCAGGAGAGGAAATCAAAGCCCATTACTATCACAGAAAGCATCAGAATCCACATATAGTACCTGTGACATCAGTGACATATGTTCTCGTTTCAAGTTAGATTCAGAACCAGAGGACGTGAAAAAAACCTCACCTTTCTCACCACAGATCTCCCCCTCCCAAACAGGGTACCTTCATCTAGAAATTCCTTGATGCTCAGTCTCCTCATCTCTCTGCCACACTGCTGCTGAAGGACTTCAGTCCATTATCAGTTTCATCAACATTAAATATTTGCGTTCTAACCAAACTAGGTTTTAGCAGCAGAGTAAGGGTCTGTCTCTCAAACAGTCTGCAATTCAAGACACTCAACACAGTTCCAAATTAGCATGCTATGCTTTGAAGCTTGCACAAGTCATCCCCTCCACCCCTCAATTACCACCACAAATGGCAAGAGATTTCCTACAAATTCTTCCTACAGGAAGCATGCAAGTTTTGTTCTGAAGGTTACTGTTCAGTATTCACTATGTGAAGAGAGAACCTCTAAAAAAGATCACTTTTCTTCAAGGGACCTTTTGATATTCCCAGCATTTGAAGAGCTCAGGTCAAAGCTTGCTCAATTTCAGCACCAGTACTGAAGTAAAACAGCATACAACTCATCCAAGTATCAAAAAATATTAGAATGCTTGACAAGTTATTCCTTTTGTCTCATTTTAAGACAGACAACACTTACCCTAATATACAGTGTTGTCAGGAATCTTTAACCTTCCTACCATGGATACTTGAGAGCTACTCAAGTAGATGATCTGCATCTACCATAGAAACCAGAGTGAATGATAAAAGATGCCTGCCTTTGACTGCATCACTAATCTTCAACTTCATGTGCCACAAAATAAATTACATAATATTGATTTTGCTAATCCTTTCCAAGTACCGTACACTCTGAACAAACCTGCAATGTGAGGTTCTCTCACAACACTCTCACAACCCAGTCAACGAATCCAAGACCGAAAGGGGAACATCATCTGTGCATTTGTGGCTTCTGCTCTGGTATCCCAGGAAACCAGCTGCAGCTGCTTGGTTCAAGTTGTGTACTATGGCAAAAATGTCTGCAACCCAGCTCTAATAACCAGCATTTCTGCAACTGTTAAGTAGAGTTAACAAAGCAGAGCAGCAGCTCCTCTCCAGAATCTGGAGCATGAACTGCACACGGAGAAGCATGGTTATCTCTAGGGAGTCAGGGCACTCCCAAGTCAGAAATATTTTGGCCAGGTCAGACACTTACTAGATGAGATTTGCAGAGACATCAGTGTAAAACCTAGCTCACTTGCACAGGGACACCTAATGAAGTAACGGAGCACGAGATGCCAGGGTATCCCAAGCTAGATGGTCACTCAGTTCCCTTCCTTGGCATCACCCCAGCCACCTCTGGGTCATCTGACTCAAGAAAACTTCCTTAACTTCACTAAACACATTTAGTCCTTCACCAAAATGCAAGCAAAAAGCATCAGCTGGAAGGCTTCCTACCTGGTGGTATCTAGTTTGTAATTTCAATGTCCTAACAGCCCTGGTCTCTACCAATTAAACAATTAGGTCTCCAGCTTCTAGAATAGGCTAAATGGCCTAGAATACTCTAAAAATCCAAATTTACTTCAAGTACTGTGTGCGCCAGTTTAGGCTGTTACTTCACAGCCTTGAAGCATTTATCTGTCTGTACAGAAGAGAAGACACCAAACCAACTACCCACACTCCAGAAGTCAGCATTTAGACTCCTGGATTCTTCTCAGAAAGCTGTATTTAATCCAGTATTATTTTTCAGTGTGCTACACAGTTCAAGTGGTACTTATCAAACTGTTATAACGCAAAATAAAATTTTGCTGCAGGGGAAATTAAGATTCACAAGGTCAACTGGGAAATTCAGTGAAGTTACATCGCATACAGGAAAGATCAGGAGTATAAGCTGCATTGTGGTATTCTCAATCAGAATGCTCGCGAGACCACAGGTGATCCTCTAATGTCCATCTCTGGGGGACACGCTGCCGCTCTACACATTACTTTCAGCATCTCATCTGCATGTGCTGCTAATTGTTCGCACAAATGCTACATTCATTTACAAGGGATGGCCAAACCATATCCAAAGCCTTTATTTCATTGCTCTGTTCCTCCTCATCAAAATACACAAAAAAAACCCTACCAGGCAGTAACAAAACAGGGGACTGCGCAGGCATAAGCAATTGTGATTTAGTGCATAAATCAGTATTAGGAAGGACAACAAATTAAAATACGACAGTTTAATTCAAGTATCAATTGTTTGCAAGTAACCTCATATTAGTGCCAAAACCAGATCTGCAGATTCTTTCAAGCTAATTTTCCATGCAGTCAACTTCACTGTGCTGTAGCATGAAGAGCCTGTCAACAGTGCAGAGGCATTTTTAAAGTGGCAGAAAATGTTACAGTGAACTCATAGAAGCACTGAGGAAGCTCAAGGGGTACTAGATGGTGTGCAGAGGTAAAAACTAGTTTTAAAAGGAGACTAAAGATGTGGCTTTGACCTCTCAGTTGAGGAGAGATATTTCAATTCCAAGAAGGTATTTGCAACGAGGAAGCAGCAACCTTGTAAGCTTTGTTACAGTGGCCCAGGAGAAACAATGGTAGAAAGTCTCTGCACCACTACCTGGTAAACTGCTATTGAACTAAGTTCAAAATATCCCTAGAAATCTGAACTTGTGTCTGTATTTTTTCCGTTAATGAAGATGTCCTCCTTCCCCAGCTATCTTTAAAGAACATCACATACCTTTTCTCAGTATCAAGCCTGCTCACTACCAACATGGCTTCTCTCCACCGCTACAGACACTTGAAGTAGCAGCTATTACGATGCTCATGTGTACAGTTATGCCTGTGCAGAACAGCTGCAGTGTACCAACTGCTAAGGGAAACTGCAAAGCACTGGAAGCTCAATGCCAAAACAGTCTGAGAGCTTGTTTCAACGTATAGCCTTTAAAAAAAAAAAAAGTGAGGTCTCGCAGGTATTGTAAGAGCAGCTCATCAGTTTGACACTGAGCAGGACAGCTCAGGGTCCCGGTCAAGCACCACAGTGAACGTGGTGTCACATTACGACACAAGCAGCAATCAGAATTACTATGTCAGACAGATTATTAAGAACCAGATGAATAATGACAGTGTGGGCAGCATTTTCATTGCCATTTGAATCCCCAAAAACTGAAAGTGCATCAACTGTTGTTTCCTACTTCCTACACTCAACTACATGTCTGATAAATCCTAAATAAATACCTTAGCATCCAAACACCATGAGCCCTAAGCAAGAAGAAAAGTCAGCACAATCACAGCAGAGGTGCCTCCTCCCACCCCTCCTGGTACCATAGCTGGCATCACCATTTATGCAGCCAGGTAACAAACTGCCAGAAAGTCCTTAATTTTTAACTTAAATGGTTTACTTTGCAAGAAGTGACCACTTAGACCTTTATTTCTGTAATTAAATGTCAACAGTTTAAGCAGGACACACTCAGACAAAGCAGCCACTTGGTTCTTTCAGTAAGTGTGGGAGTGCACGTGCAGGAGAAAATCTCAACCAGGAGCCTTTGGCTACTACTGAAATCCTGCCTATTACCTTTCCTAGTAGAAAACTCTACTGTCAGCCGTGGGTTTAAGTGTTAATAATCTGTTGATAATCTGAAAACTGCACACATGCATGCATACATATACTCTATCAGTACTTTTCTACTCTGGGAAGAAAAAAAAACACAGCCAAAGTTTTCTTTCCTTTTACATCCTAATACCTGAGTACTACCTTGGCAGCTGTAGTGCAGGGGGATGGCAGCAGGCAAAAATAATCTAAGCAAGCTGAATTAGTGACTTACTTGCTTGTTTAGTGATAAAGATAGCCAAGCCAGCAATTTTTGACTAGACTTAGTGATCACCTGATTTACAATGTAAATTAAAATTACGGCTTTAGCAGCACATGTATCTTTACAGAGCGTGTCATTAACATCCCGTGTTTAACTTTTTTGGGAGAGTGGAAGAAGCAAGTGTTCACCAGAAGCCAGCTCTTACACAGCCTAGTTAGAGCAGAAAAAAAAAAGCACCCATCGTTACCCTACAGAGTATGCTGGGCTTTCGAGAGAGCTCTAATTTACTTATTTGCATACCACAAGCTGTACAATAACCATCATTTTTGCAGATCATTAGCAGCCACAAACCCCTCATTGCGTTTGTGGGCTGGGTTAGCTTTGCAGGTTTGAGAGCACCTAGGCAGTCACAGCCTCACTGTACTGGACATTACACAAGCAGTAACACATCTCACCCTTAAAATACACCACCAGCACCGACTGCAGCCCGCAAAAGGAGACAAGTTTCAAAATATGCTCCTTGGTTCTTGTTAGACAGAGGTTAGCCTCATTTGAGTACCATTGGGTTTGCTGCTCAAGTTACTCTGCAATATTTTCAGTTAGCCTCTTCCCAACAGGGCATCATTCGAAGTATCACTGTATGAAAGCAGAAAAAGAATCAGATGCTGAAACTAACACTGGATCACTAGCTACAAAGTCAGTTCCAGATACTTTCAATGAAAACACACAAAAAAAAAAACCTGCCAACCAAAAACCTGAGTCTATTTGGGCTTTGTAGGAAAAAGTTCTTTCTCCCACTGGCAAGACAACTCTTGTGCTAGAATCATAGAACCACAGAATCATAGAATGGTTTGGGTTGGAAGGGACCTTTCAAGGTCATCCAGTCCAACCCCCCTCCAAGGAGCAGGGACATCTCCAACCAGATCAGGTTGCTCAGAGCCTCATCCAGCCTGGCCTTGAATGTTTCCAGGAATGGGGCCTCCACCAACTTTCCGGGCAACCTGTGCCAGTGCTCTATAACTCGCATCGTAAAAAATTTTTTCCTAATTTCCAATCTAAATCTACCCCCCTCTATTTTAAAACCATTACCCCTCGTCCTATTGCAACAGGCCCTACTAAACAGCTTCTCCCCATCTTTCTTGTAGGCCCCCTTGAGGTACTGGAAGACCGCTATAAGGCCTCCCCGGAGCCTCCTCTTCTCCAGGCTGAACAGCTCCAGCTCTCTCAGCCCGTCCTCATAAGAGAGGTGCTCCAGCCCTTTTATCATCTTCGTGGCCCTCCTCTGGACCCTCTCCAACTGGTCCATGTCCTTCTCATGTTGGGGGCTCCAGAACTGGACACAGGACTCCAGGTGGGGTCTCACCAGGGCAGAGTAGAGGGGGAGAATCACCTCCCTCGACCTGCTGGCCACGCTCCTGTTGAAGCAGCCCAGGATGCGGTTGGCCTTCTGGGCCACAAGGGCGCATTGCCCACTCATGTTGAACCTCTCGTCTATCAACACTCCCAGGTCTTTCTCCTCAGGGCTGCTCTCGATCCAATCCCCGCCCAGCCTGTATTTGTGCCTGGGATTGCCACGACCCAGGTGCAGGACCTTGCACTTGGCCTGGTTGAACTTCATGAGGTTGGCACAGGCCCACCTCTCCAGCCTGTCAAGGTCCCTCTGGATGGCATCCCTCCCTTCCAGCATGTCAACGGCACCACACAACTTGGTGTCATCGGCGAACTTGCTGAGGGTGCACTCTATCCCACTGTCCATGTCGCCGACAAAGATGTTGAACAGGGCCGGGCCCAGCAAATATACTGGCAGCTTCGCTGCAGATACAGTATATTTTATGGCTTCAAAGTGTTTCAAAACAAATATCTAGAAGACATCTACATAATTAACTATTGTTTAGTGTTGATAGCGAAGTCATGTCATCTTTTCAAGATACAAAGGTTGAACACAATGGCTGTTTACAGCCTATATTAAGAGCACATTAGAAGACAGCTTTTCATGCTCAGTCTTGATCATCTTCAGAGGGAAAACTGAGGAACTGGATGGTGAGCAAGTGACCTCAGGATTATCCAAGCAGTGATATACGCAGCACAGGCTCCCTCGTGTTTGCTGCAAAGTTGCCTGGCCTTTCAGGGTACTATGTCTGTGGACAGCAGATTTCATATTTCACGTAGGGCCATTGTACTGGCTGCAGCCATCAGGAGTAAAATACAGCCATTCTCCTATTAGGAGGGGAAAAAAAAAATTTCTCAGCAAACCCAAAGCAGGGTAACCCATACTGTGCACTAAGCCATATGTGCTGTAGAGCTCACATTAATTGTACGATCACTTCTGCACTGGGCATTGCAGTCTATATCACAGGGGTTTTTTATGCTTCTGCTCTAATCTCCAAAATAAACATACAAAGCAGCATATCTAATTATATCTAAGGTAACACATAGCTCATTTGCTTTTTTTACTGCGAACAGTTAGCTTTAAGCACAGCCAGTGCAATATCAGATTAACGATCATGAAAGTCTGCATCGCTAGCTCATTATCCTTACAGTTCAGCAGTTTAACACAAAAAGCCACAACAGCAAGATTTTCAATTTGCAAATTAAACAGCGACTGAGCTGACATTCCTGTACATGTTATCATAGGACATTAAAGTTGCTTCCAGTGTGAAGTGATGCCTTTAAAATCATAGCTTCATCCAAGAGACAACTGACTACACTAAACTAATAAGAAAGTTTCACTGGAAAAAAACCTAAGAACATGTTAAAAAGTCAGCTAATGACAAAGTGTTTATAAGGATGGATTTTAAAGTCATGTTGTCATTTCTCCCATAAACACATTACTAGCCACTGAGCAGAGAAGAGGAACTAGCTAAGGCTACCTCCTTACCCCATATGTAACAGAAGTGTCCTCCAAAAAGGTAAGAACAGAAGTTTAAACAGGAAAAATAGGATCCTGCACTCTGCAGAAGAGACTAACTAATAGCTACTTACAAGTAGCTTATCTGTCCTTTGAGTTTCTGGACACTGCTAGAACAGGAGCCACACAATAAGCATTGCATGGGTGACCATGACAAGTTTGGTACTTGCAAAGTGCATCTCAGGAGTCAGTGTTGACTCAGGGATGCCAACCCTGGGTCTAAACCCAGGAT
Organism: Chlamydotis macqueenii; assembly: GCF_036417535.1. Taxonomy (NCBI): domain Eukaryota; kingdom Metazoa; phylum Chordata; class Aves; order Otidiformes; family Otididae; genus Chlamydotis; species Chlamydotis macqueenii. The sequence continues at coordinate 8,024,834 of NC_141593.1, read as the reverse complement.
TCCCCGAATGTTCCTTCTCAGTAGTGCCTGCCCAACAGAACTGACAAGAAAGGAAATGCCCTGCCATGTCCTGAACACTGAACACCGGGTTACATGCAGGTGTGTGGATGAGGCTGACTCAGCCTGAAACCCTGTACATGACCACTTTTACTAGGCATTTGATTCAGATGATTGTCCTATTTTCAAAAAAAAAAACAAAAAACAAAAAACAAAAAAAAAACCCCAAAAACAAAACAAAAAAAAAACCCACCAACAATGAAAAAAAAAACCATGCTAAAATTGGGACACTTTATTCAGTCAGCTGGCACTGGGGCACTTAGCCCAAAGGCACAGGCACTTTAACTTGCATCCTCCGCCTTCTGGGTGGATGCCCTACCCTAAAGGGCATTAAGCACCGCTCTCCAGCTCTCCCTTGGCTTCAGGCCACTGCCCAGACAGGAATGCAAAAGCCCAAGCCAGGAAACAAAAGGAGCCCGACTGCTCAGAGCACAAAGCTTGGAAAAAGCTGTCAGTATTATAAATATTTCACATGAAAAGTGAGCTGATAAACAGCAGCAATCCCTCCTTCCAGCTGAGTACCTTAGGCTAGAGGCACCTTCCCTCACTGCCAGCTGGGTTTTGGCCCTACCCCACTGCCCAGCCCAGGAGGCAAAAGTTTCAACAAGGGGAAGGAAGGATTCCCCAGTATAAACTTACTGACTGATGACTACGTTAGCCCAAAAAAACGCAGAGGATATGGGTTTAGTTTCTTCAGGATGAAGAGGGAACTGAACACATCTCCAAGCAATAAGCCAAGGTTGACCAGTACTTTTGACTGAGTGCCACAAATTAAATTTCTTGCACTAGCCAAAGCCCTGAAGAGGGCACATTTTTGCCTTGACAAGAGATGGCAGAACCCCTCCAAGTCCCACTACAAAGCTGGGCACTTAAAATTGGGGTGGCCCTTGACATCACTATTCTATACTGAATTTGTTGAAACTTCAGGCACCTCTGCAGTTTTACTTATTCACCCTACTTACCACAGATTGCTCTAAAACTGTGATCGCATGGCAAGGCAAGATCATATGGCATAAAAATATAGCAACAAAAGCACAGCAGGGATTATTTAAGAAGGCTGTATTATTCTTTAAGTAGAACTTTGGCCTTGAACAACCAAACTTGCCTAGAACAAATGCATCTGAGGAAGGAAGAATAAGGAATCAAAATAACAAAGTGAAAGTTTCCCCAGTATCCTAGCAAAGCTAAACAATCTCCAGATGAGACCTCCAAAATGTCTGAACCCCAGCTACCATTCCTTCTTTATCACAGCTATGTGTAAGAAGAGCATGATTAAACTGAAAGTAGCAGAATGGGACCCAGAAATACAACCCAGAACTTTGCATAAAAAGGGACACAGATGCTTTGTTTTCTTTGTGAATGTGAAGCTTCCTAAAAAAGACTCCTTTCCAAAGTATGGAGTATATCAAGCACTCTTAAAAGCCTGCCATGTCAAGTGGGAACACAACGCAAGAGCTTTGAAGACAAGCTTAAGAAAAGATCCAGGCTCAGGACTGGCAATCAGGCTGATGTGAGCATTCATCTGAACGAGTTCCCACTCACTGCTCAGCACTGGAAGTACTACCAACAGAAAAGTGGAACAGGTCAGCACAAACAAAACTGTAAAAAGGCTTGATCGAGAGTTAAACAGTACACAAACTACCTGTATTTTTGATAATTATTGCTAAGCAACATTAAGGCCAACAGTTTAGTAGAACTCAAAAGGGATTAGGCATTATATGGGTAATAAGAACATCCACAATTACATTAGCTAGGATAAAACAGTTTATAAAAGGATTAAAGGAATACCAAGCCTTGTGGCATGAGTCAGCCACTATATCATAGATAAATTGTTCTTTCTGATTGTTTTGCTTAGTGTAGAGCAGTAGAAACCATGCCCATTGTTCTAGCAACTGTTAGCTACATTGCAAATATCAGCTTACAAATAACAAAAACTAGATTTCACTTGCTCAGGTTCAAGTTTTACTGAGCTTGTTCAACTGTATATTACATTTATCTTGGAATAAAAGCAACTCAGGCCAAACTTTAGCAGGTTTATATTAATGAATGCCTGCATCATTAAACTAGAATTGAGACATTTCAGTCATAGAAGTTGATGTGACTCACCCTCAAGGCCAGATCATTACAATGAAAGACCCAGACCATCACAATAAAACCCTCAAGTAAGCAATTCTCCGATTTCAGCAACTAGCTACTACCTGAAGCGAGAGAAAAAACAAGTCTCTAACAACAGGCTTGCCACATCCTGTCCTAAAATAGATCAAGACAATTGAGATCCTTCTCCATTGAGAAGAAGGTTTGTCACTGGTGGTAGGGCTACTCACTCCTTCTAGAGAGTTTAACCACTTTGATCTCATACCTCGGACTCCAAGCTTTTGGTCCAGTACAAGTCTGACAGAGCAATTAAAGATGTGCAGAAACCAAATATTTTTAGCAGCCTGCCTTTCCTTGCATCTACAAAGAGCAGCTTAATCTGCCATCAGCCCCATGAAATAGAGGGATTCAGACCAAGTCATTTCCAGCTGAAGTGTCAGCTATCATATGCTTTCTTCAGAAAACATAGACTATTCATGTGCCTAATTTACAAAGCTCCCTATATCAAGCTTCATTTTGACACGAGGGTGGTTTTGATTGTACCAGACCTTTTTGGAACTTTTAGCCGTTAAAATAGTGAAAGTCAAAATAAAAAAGAATAACAAGATTTATTATAAAGGTGGTGAAACACCAGAACAGGTTGCCCAGAGAGGTGGTGGAAGCCCCATCCCTGGAAACATTCAAGGCCAGGTCGGATGAGGCTCTGAGCAACCTGATCTGGTTGGAGATGTCCCTGCTCCTTGCAGGGGGGTTGGACTGGATGACCTTGAAAGGTCCCTGCCAACCCAAACCATTCTAAGATTTATGAACAGATCCAAACAGCAGAGCAGCTCACTATTAGAACAGAATTCAAAGAGTTCACATCAGGTGACCCAGGTTTCATCCCATATTCCATCACTGTTTTATTAAGTATTCTTCAGCCATGATAGGAAATATTCATAAAATGTACCACTACTTCCAGAGGTGATTTGTGAACTTTAATCTGTTGATCATGATGTTAGATGGTTTCAGAAGCCTTAAAAACTCTGAAGTTCTGTATCTGAAATGAGTGCAAGAACACCTTGAAGGGTCAGAGGAGATGCAAGACAGGTTAAAAGCTTGTAAGTCAGAAAGAGGGAAAAACCTAAATAGGTTTTGCCATTGCTCCTTCAGCAAAAGCTACTCATGAATAAAAAACCCTGCATTACCTGCCAAAAAAAAAAAACAAACCCCAAACCCTACAGTATCTGCATTACACTAGGGACCGTAATTTTTCACTTTAGCATTTCCATACTGCAGAAGCTGATGTCACTCGCCAAGGAAAACTTCCCTCTCATTTGGCAAAGCTTCAGAAGTCCAATCAACTATTAACTGTAACACTGGCTTACATTGCTAGTAGAGAAAGTTAGAAGTGATTTCACCTGTGCTGAAAAATGTGGCTAAGCAGAAATAGCTGGTCAAATGATGGAAGCTGTAAATTAACTGAAGTGCCAACTGGATCTGCATCATCAAAACATCAAATCTGCCTAGGATCCCGACCACTACAAGTAGAGCCGGTAGCTTTTAAATACACAGGTAAAAAAAATAAAATACATACATATAGTGACTGTTCCTATATCTGTAGGGTAGGATTTTTTCTTAAAAAAAAAAAGTGTGATAGGAGTTTCACCCTACCACCAGTTTTCACCACTTACTGCTCTTTGCAGCAAGAAGTAAGTTTTCCACTGCCATTTGAACAAGACTTTTGACTACAGCTTCTCACAAGCTACTACACAACGAGAAGCTCAGAAACCAGCTATTAGACAAGAGGCAGAAAGTGTACGTTTAGTCTTCTGAATCTTCTCCGAGGACCTGGTGTTCTGCTTAAGATTCAGTGCCTGTAGAAATACCTGTCATAGTTGGCAGTTATAAATATGCTTGTGGCAGCAGGAAACAATTGGCTCAAACTTCACTTGTTTTATTCAATCGGGCTTTCTCTGGGGTTTGTTTTGTGTGCCAAGGTGAAAAAATTAAGTGCTCCATAAGGAAAGGAAAAGATTAAAACTTACTAGTTTTACCTACAGAACCACAAAACAGCACACGCAGTCACAATTAGCAAAACACACATGGTTAAGATGTCTCAATTTTTCACCACAATAAGTGCTACAAGGACCTAAAACAATCCCTGACACAGTTGCAGCTTCCACAATTTAGCTGTGACATGGAATACAATTCTCATGCATATATCTGCTTGCATGCAGGGTTTATTTTGCACTGGGTTTTGCTGCAATATTTGTAAGACAACACCAAACAGCACAGCTGCAAGAAAAAGCACTCCAGTAGTATCTGAATTCACACCACATTCACCTGCCACTTTTTTGGGAATGAATATACCCTCCGAGGTCAGTGTTTCTCCCCAAGGGTCTTTCTTTATGCAGCAAGAGGGCTGCCAGATACACTGTCATTACAGGAGAACCATCAGGGTTGTATCACTGAAGGATCCCACCACTGTAAACAGCGACTTCCTATTGCAGTCGAATCAATTCCCTCAAGCTGCTCATTGCTTCTGGTTCCTCTGACAACCCACCACCATTTCTCAATCTTAACATTTGCTAGCTATTTTCCTAGAGATATTTAAGTGACTACAGTTACCAAGACAACCACTTCATCAACACCAGCACCTCAGCTCATCTATCTTGGGCTTCCCTTCCGTTCACCATGACTTCTAGGAAATCAGCTGCCAGAAACACTCATTTTGAAGTCCGACTTTTTTTTTTTTTTAAATTTTTTAGTAGCCTTTGAGATTTTCTATCCTAAGAATCTCAAGTTCCTTCAATAGGAACAGATTTGTTTTAATTATACCCTTAGAAGTGAGGTTTCGTGTAAAGCTGAGAGAAGTTCGATAGCATAAATTCCAAGGCACTGAGGCGATAAAGGGGAAGATGCAATTACAGAGTTATACATCCAAATCAGGTTTATGCACGTCTATGCTGTCACTTTCAGTAACTCACTGAAGTCTCCTATTTTTTTTTCTGTTACCAAGAGAAGCAGAGTGTGACTCAATATTTCTTGTAATACTTATCAAACTCAGCTAGGCCTTGAAATGCATGCCCATATAGGTCTCTTATGAAAAAAAAAATCACAGAACTTCCACAAAGAAATTAGTAAGTAAATAATCCCCATAGCTATATGCATGTTTAACTAAGTGAAGCTTAAGCTGTCAGACTCTCCTGTTGTGGCAGGCACAAAACCCAGTGGCCAATTCAGCTGTGCTCTGCAAGCAGCAAAGTCCTCAGAAGATCTAATACCGTTTCCAGGAGTTTCACAACAGTAAAAGTAGGGAAATAAGACCCTGCAGAGCACTCTCCTTCCCCCAATCCATCTTTGTTAGATACAAAAAAGAAGGCGTCACAACAAGAGCTTTGATCCGGATTTACACCTTACAAAATAAAGAGTAAGCCAACAGCAACAGTTAAGCCATGTTTGGTTAAGTTCTACCACCAAAGCTACCAGCATCTTTTGTACTGTCAGCATTTGAAGTCATAGAAGAGCAGCTTCCCAAGCTTATGTCTACATGGCCCTCATTGCTGTGACTTACAGATTTACAGCTGCAACTGTACCAGCTTTGCATCCATTAGCGTGGATTGCAGCAGCAGCCTAACCATGGCAACGTGGGATTAAGCATGGGCTGCAAAACCAACTTGTAAGCTGGGTCAACTCACAACTGGTGTTAAATATCGTGCTGTCGCTACCAGACCACTACTGTGCTTAAGACAGGTCGAGTATGACACTGCTGCAATGCAGACATACTTAATTTTATAGTGTTTATCTCAACGGTTTAGTACAGTGAACCTTGGTGGCTTGCCATGGTTAACAGTGTCATTGGAGACAGCCCTGAGTGTTCCTTTCACCTCATCTATTAATACAAGGTTAACAACTAGAGCAGGAAAAGACTTTATACTCTGCCTGAAACTCAAACTCTACATGGCAATCACACTGAGCTGTGACCAAACATTATTTCAGCGAATGTGTTATACAACAGCATTTATCAATGCATTTATAACTAAAGCAAAGAAGCCTCCAGCAGTTAGAAACCAGTAGCTTTCCTTATAAAAACCAAAGGTACCTGCAGGTCAGTAGCGCAGTAGTTTTCTATTTAAAGTGCTTGCTAAGCGTAGAATCTGGCTTTCTGCCCATGTCTTTTAAGCGCAGTGTTGTGGCATAGCCTAGGTAATTGCACTTGGGGTGACAAGCACAACAGAACTCAGAGGTACGTCAGTAATATACCCTAAACCTCATCTTAACTTCCTAGAACCAAATCTCGCCCTGTGAACAGGCTGGCTCCACAAAGGGCCATGCCGGGCTCTTTCCCTGGCCATGCTATAGCGCTGCAAGCCACTTCACACTTCCATACTTGCCATCAAATCCCGCACGCTGGTTTCACTGTGCCGAGAGGCTTTATTTTGAACCTAATCTTCAAAGCACAGGAGAGAAGACCTGGGGCAGCTGCAGTAGAAGAGCACAGGAACTGAAGCAATTAAGACAGTACAAGAAAGAAATCCCAGAGGTGGGAGGTAAAAAAGCTGGGTTGCTCTGAAATTAGTGCAGATCCCTCTGACATTTCAAACAGTGAGGCAGCCAAGGCATAGCTTTGCCCTCCTCCAACAAGAAGTTTACCCAGATTCTCTCCAAGACGCTCTAAGAATTATTTGTGAAGTCTGCATAGCATGCATCTCCCCCAGCAAGCCTACATACCCAGGCCTTGACTTGATGGCTTTCTCTTCAACACCAGGAATGTCCCCCTCCTCCCCCAGGTTAAGTTACACAACCCCAGCTTTATTTTTTGCTCTTCAAGAACTGCTGCAGCTGCCTCACGGACAAAGTCTGTGCAGAGGAGTTGTGACTTGTCAGTACATCAGGATCTGTGCTGAGGCACTTCAGGAAACTGTTCAGGTTTTTATTTTTAAAAACCAGGGAGAAGTAGAAGTTCTTATTCCAAAAATCTCTTTGCTTTTGTGCTTAAGCAGCCTGAAAGCCATTCACTTGATGATGTCTTCAGCTACTCCAAATTTAAATACTGTACTTGTAAACATACAAGTTGAATTTGTTTTGGAAGAAAGCTTTCCCATGTGCTATTTATAAAAAGCAAAATGCTTTCTACCTACAGATTTAGTCAACCACACTATTATAAGATACACTCATTTTACATGAAAATGTTAATTTTTCCAGGATCAGGACTATGAGCCCATTACAGTTAGAAGACTTTTAGTTCCTATCCTGTTCACTAAATTATACTGCCTCTTACAGTTGTCAAGGAACATTTTGGCCCTACCTTACATTCAAAGCTGTACAAACCCCTCACACTTCTACACGACTCTTCCGATCCTGGCCCTGTGTCCTTCAGATGAGCACCTCTTACATTTACCAGCAGATGCGGAACAATGCATTGCACTGGCTCTCTCATCCTGTTTGTGTAGCATCCGCAGACTATTCTCGACAAGAGCCACGCTTCACCCACACAAAGAGCCTAATGGATGATGAATTCTGGACTGTGCATCCTGTTCACCCAGTCTAACATCGGATCACAGCAATTCATGTTCAGAGTAAATGTGACAGCAATATTTAATAGCTTTACCAAACAAAGCTCAACTAAACACGTACCAAAAAAAGTTTGTTGGCTGCTACCTAGCAGAAGACAATGTTTGGTTAGCTATAAAAGCATCTAGTAACAGACACAGGCCTTTCTTAGAAGCTGATTTCCCATAACTCTCTTATTTCAGGTTGACATCATTAGTTATTAATTGACAAATTAAGATCAAAATTCAACACACCAACCAAGGCTCAGCCCAAGTTTTGTCATCCCGTTTTTCTGCATTACTACAGTTGTACAAGTTATGTATCACACAGAAGCAGTCTAACAAAACTGAAGTCCTTTCCAAGAATAAGGAATCTCCTTGCCAGTGCCATCATCATGTTCATCTGTCACAAAACGCCTCCTTCATAGTATTTTTTTAATAGAAAGATTAGAATAGAGTTTAGAGGACAACAATGCAAAAACCACAATTGATACAGAGTTTGTTCCAGGAAACATACTGCATCTATTCTGCTTTCTAGAGTACAGAAGTCACCACTGCTCTATACTTAATAAAAGAAGGGAAGAAAAACCCCCAAAACTTACTTATAATCCCAGCTATGAACTAATACACACTAAAAAAAACCAAACGAGCTAGGAGATCCCAAATAAACTGGTGCACAGAAGAGCTAAAGACAGAACTGATGCAGGTACCAACGTCTGAAGAGTGTCTTTCTGTCCACCACCCTCCACCCAGAGCTTTGCCAGATTTGCTAAAGTATAACTCACAGGCTCTCCCTAGCATCACCAGTAAGCTTACTTTCGTTTCAGTAGCAGAAATTAGCCATCTTAGAACTACTGGTTAGAAGCAGGCAGGTCAAAAATTACTGTTCTCTTGGAAATAGGTGAAAGTCATTCACACGCTCAAAGTTGATGGCTGCAGAGGGGAGGATGAAACAGAACAAGGCTGAGACACCAGAAGCTCTAATCAGGTCACACATGGTGACCTTACATCAGCCCTCAGTCATGCCCCGAAGTACAGTCAGTCGAGTACAGGAAAAGAGATGAAGGAATACAGAGACATTTGAGATGGGCTTGGATTCCCAGAGCCTCCAAGACAGATGAAGTTGCCTGGTGGCACCACAATGACAGGTCTTTTGTGGCCAAGCATACTAGAACCTTCCTCCATGCCCCTGCCATTGCAAAGAACTGACCTCACAGCATGTGGCATTACCTACTTGGACAGCAGGCAAAATCTCAAGTATGGTGCACGCGCCAAAGATTGCTGAAAATATGCCACTGTGACATTTCACTGCACCCCACTGAGGCCTGGGAACACGCAATGCCATGCTCTGGGATGATTACTCACTACCCTTACCCCAACCTGACCTGACCCACCACTTCACAACACACCTACAACTCCCAGCAGGAAGCTCCCCAGCTAAGGTAGGCAGCACACACCTACAGCAGCCAGCCTAGGTCTGGTCTCCATGGACATTGCCGCTAAGCAGCATGGCTTTTCATAGCTTTTGTCAGCTGCCAGCACATTACTTCATCATCCCTTGCAGGCAAAATATGGTGTCCAAGCTGAACATTAAGCAGACTGCTTCAAATCAGTGAAATCAGATTATCACCTCTAACAGCACTAGAAGCCAGACTTATCCGTAACATTCAGAAGAAAGTGGCCATGACCAGCAGCCTTCTTACCCCATCCCTCCGTAGTAGCAGCCAACACAACTATGATCTCTTTCCAAGTGGAAAATAGCCAATGGATCATATGGGTTCAAGACCATGAACTCTCAGCTATTATGACCATGTACAATAGATTTCCAGAGTAACATGCCACAATGACCCAGCCAAAGCTGGTCTTTAGCTCCAAATGAGCCTGCCCATAAACCTCCAAGGGTCAAAACAAACTTCAGGATTAATAAATTTTCAAAAATAATCCAGCCAATTCCAGAATGTAAAAGCCTAAATTGTTCACAGCCTCAGTGAGTCTACCCCACCTATCCAGCTTCCCTCAGAAGTGCTGGTATTGCTGTATTTCAGGCCAAAGGCAGCCAAGCTTCCTCCACACAAATGAAAGACTGCTACCAGCTGGGGGGGGAAGAAAAAAAAAAAAATCAGTTAAATTTCACAGAAAGCATATTAGTCAAATTTTGAAGCACATAAGCTTTCAGGTTTCTGGCAGACACTGAGAAATGGAAATAATTCCATATGTTGGTCTCAAAACTTTCATTTTTATATGCTCCAATAAAGATCATACAGCAATATAAGACGTCTAGTTTCATTTAGAACTTTCAAAAAAAAAGTGACAACAGGTCCTCTATAGAGAATCATTTAAACATGACTGTGATTGTCTCAAGAAACAGCAACTTGACACTTACTTAGAAGAGGAGAAGAAACATTACCATCATCTACTGAATTTGAACATTAAGTTTTCAAGAGTTGAGCCTCAATGCCTTTTTTGCTTAGCGTTGAGTAACACGGCCACAACAACAACAACAAAAAAATGAGGTTAGGCAGAGATCTCTCTGAAGTGGCAATATCATTAAGAACAGACAAGGCCTTTTCTTTCCACCTTACCCAAAAAGTGCCACACACCTTTATCTGAAACATTTGGATATGGGCATTTTGTTACCACATGAATGACAAATTAGAAGGGATTGAGATAATAGCTACAATACACTTGAAAGGTACAGAAGAGATGTTAACCTCTCAAGTTATACTGCTTAATGCACCACTGAAAGGCATTCAGCTACTAAGTGTGGGTATGGTTACTATTCTGCAAGAGGAGTCATTGGGAGCAGAGATGAAATTCAGTTTTCTTCAATACATTGTAAGAAGCCCATTCTTCAATACATTATAAGCAGCCCATTCTTTTAATAAAGGTGAGTGCTTTTAGAGATAGTTATTCTAGCCAAGATAAGCAAATACTTGCACACCAGTATAGTTTACAGCCATGAATTAGAGGCCTACACAAGCAGACTTATGCAAGAACAAATGTGCCTTCGTAGGATGTACGGTAAGTCAAAGCTACTCCATTGCACGGCTTTTGCTTTGATAAGGCCAAAGAGGGTGCTGCAAAAGAGAATCTTATTTCAGCCTTTGCCTAGGTCTGACAGCCAAAGGCTTCCAGCTGTAGACATGTCTAAGGATCCATTTAAAAGGAATTTTTGCACAATGGACAAGTGTCTATCACACAAGAACTGACCCAAGTGGCACAACTGGCTAAACACTGGTCCTTACACTGCTCCAATACTCTGGCAAAGGGTTACGCATCTTAATCCCTCCAAATATTTTGTAACTATGAACATTAAAACATATGTTTTAAATACTTTAACTAGGATACATATCTTAACTTGGGGAAGTCACATAGCTATTGCAAACATGCTCCTGCTGCTATCAACTTAAGTTTCATCTCTCAGGCAAAAGCCCTTTACCTGAATTTCTAAATTATTTGCATAATTTTAAGACAACAAAACAGATCAATTGGAACACATCATGTCATGCCTCAAGGAGTAAAACACAGCCTGCCTGCCAGGCAGCCTTCTCTGTTAATCACAAATATTATGATATTGGAAAGTGCCACCCACTTAAGACAGCTCTTTTACATTCCCCTTGTTCTCCAGGTCATACCCTCAATTAAAAAAAAAAAAACAAGCATCAGGAAGTCTTAAGGTCACATTTCTTCAAGTCAAGCAAGATTCCAAAATATCCTACATGTACCCCAATTCAGTAGCTTTATCTTTTTTTTTTTTCCCCCCTATTTGTGGGTCACTTTGGGCAAATACTTAAAGATTTTGACTATTTCAGAAAGTGTGGAGACTTGCAATCAATCACTTAGGCTCATCTTGGCTAGTAGTGCTTCAGAGAAGGGTACACAATGCCAAAGTTATTACTATTAAACTGGAGATGAGACATTCTCAGTAACTCACTACCATAAAAGCTTAGTAAGACTAACTGCAGTTCCTCTAACTCATAAAGCTATGTAAAACACTAAGGTTTTAAAAATGAAGTGGCACTCTGGAAATAGCAAGCTAATTTTGTGCACGTGCATATGTGCATGCACACATCTGATCACATGCAGCTCAAATAATATAGCAGGTCCTCTTATAACGAGTCACATAACCTCTAGTGCATCCGCACTGCAGTCCATCTGTAACACTGATGTATTTCCAACTTAAACTGTTAAACATTAAACATAAAATCTCCACAATTTAGTCCATACTATTCATTACAACGAACACCTGATGATGGCCATAAAACTACACAGCTAAACTGCATGTCAAAGATCAGTTAAGCTTCTTCAGTCTTTTTTTACCTGACATTTCATACCCTCTAGATGCAAAATGAGCATCACACAGTAGACCTAGAGTGCTATTTAAGAGAAGATATGCAGTATGGACATATCAGTACATCAAACACCAGGCAGTGTAAGCATGACTTCAGAAGCAGGGAGGTAAAAACATGTTTGAGCTTTTGAGAAGTTACAGATGTGGTCGCACACTCAAACACTGGCATAACATCACTGCAACACTGGAGATCTTAAGGATTTACACACACACAAAAAAAAACCACTCTAACACTACAGAGTCAAAACTTCCACTAATTCATATAATATGAACCACATCTATAGCTAGCTACATGATTTAGTTACTGTCTTTTGAACAAACAGGCAAGAAATTTCAAGAGGCACAGTTCTTTGCATTGTTTTCCAAGAAAAAAAAAAAGTGTGATCTTTTACCTTATCCAAGGATCATTCTGCACAAACTCATGGAAACAGAGCCAAACAATGGAAAAATTATGCAAATCAATAGTGCTCGATCTTTCCAAATGGAAAGCCTTCCCCTTCTATTTTCATTCCAAAGGCAGAAGTGCGCTTTGCTACAGCTCTCCTCCTGCCACCCAACAGGACCTAATTGCACATGACCTTGTATTTTCAGACAGTATCAGAACTGGAAATCACTATCTGTACTTCTTAGTATACACACTGGATCAGAAGAGCCCTAGGAAAAGGATCAGGAGCTGGCTACCATCATTACCTTGCCCATTGCCTGCTGAGGCTAAGCGGTTATCCAAAACAAGCTACAGGCTGGGTGAGTTGTCTGGGGGGTTCTGGAGGCCTAGAGAGGGAGCCATCCAAAAAACTATATGCAACAGCAGAGGCGTATAGAAGGTGTGCTTATGATCAGTGAAACAACATCAGAAGTTTCATGCCTCCCTGCCTGCAGACAGCTTAGCAGCTCTTTCACTTTGGAGACAGCATGTTCTGAACCAGAGCTCTTCAGACCCAGAGCAAACAACTCCAGGCTCTATTCACCTGCAGTTCTGAATCCCTTTGCTGCATCAAATCTCTATTTATCAGCATCAATGATACCTAAAGGCAACAAAGATAGAAGACTAAGTACAGAGAGAAGCTCTCCAGCACCTTGCAACACAAAGGCCTGCAGAAGGCAGCTTTTGTGCTGAGAGTACCACGTGTTTTTTCCTTGGCACCAAGGAATATTTTTGTGGAGTTAAATGTTCTACAGTTACATAACTCCAAGTGCTTAAGTGTCCTGGTTTTGGCAGGGGTGGAGTTAAATTTGTTCTCAGTAGCCAGTGTGTTCTGGATTTAGGATGTGAAGAACGTTGATAAAACACCCTGATGATATGAGTTGTTGCTAATGAGACCAAGGGCACTGTCTGGCTTTCCAGGTCTCACTAACGTTCAGGTGCAGGAAGCTGGGAGAAAGACAGACAGAAAAATTGACCCAAACTGGCCAAAGAGAGTATTCCATGCAATAAACATCATGCTCAGTGATGTTTATGACAAGTAGGGAGTTGCCCATGGAGAGGGCACCCATTTTCTCCATCTTGTACCTCTCTTGCTCACTGGCATCATTCCCTCTACCTTGCAGGCTCGCTTTCACTTGTCTGCTTGCTGCTTGGTTTCGTTTCTGTGATCGCTGCTCAGGACGGGCTGGATCAGTCATTGGGACATTGGGTGGTGAGAAATCATGCATTGTTAGAATCATAGAATGGTTAGGGTTGGAAGGGACCTTCAAAGGTAATCTAGTCCAACCCCCCTGCAAGGAGCAGGGACATCCCTGACTAGGTCAGGTTGCTCAGAGCCTCATCCAGCCTGGCCTTGAACGCTTCCAGAGATGGGGCCTCCACCACCTTTCTGGGCAACCTGTGCCAGTGTTCTGTAACTTGCATTGTAAAAAATTTTTTCCTAATTTCCAACCTGAATCTACCCCCCTCTATTTTAAAACCATTACCCCTCGGCCTATTGCAACAGGCCCTACTAAACAGCCTCTCCCCATCTTTCTTGTAGGCCCCTTGAGGTACTGGAAGACCGCTATAAGGCCTCCCCGGAGCCTCCTCTTCTCCAGGCTGAACAGCCCCAACTCTCAGCCTGTCCTCATAAGAGAGGTGCTCCAGCCCTTTTATCATCTTTGTGGCCCTCCTCTGGACCTTCTCCAACTGGTCCATGTCCTTCTTGTGCTGGGGGCTCCAGAACTGGACACAGTACTCCAGGTGGGGTCTCAGCAGGGCAGAGTAGAGGGGGAGAATCACCTCCCTCCACCCGCTGGCCACGCTTCTCTTGATGTGGCCCAGGATGTGGTTGGCCTTCTGGGCCACAAGGGCACATTGCCTGCTCATGTTGAGCTTCTCATCCACCAGCACTCCCAAGTCCTTCTCCTCAGGGCTGCTCTCAATCCATTCTCTGCCCAGCCTGGATTTGTGCCTGGGATTGCCATGACCAAGGTGCAGGACCTTGCACTTGGCCTGGTTGAACTTCATGAGGATGGCACACGCCCACCTTTCCCGCCTGTCAAGGTCCCTCTGGATGGCTTCCCTCCCTTCCAGCGTGTCAACGGCACCACACAGCTTGGTGTCATCAGCGAACTTGCTGAGGGTGCACTCTATCCCACTGTCCATGTCGCCGACAAAGATGATGAACAGGGCTGGGCCCAACATGGACCCCTGAGGGACGCCACTCGTGACCGGTCTCCACATGGACATCGAGCCATTGACCACCACTCTCTGAGTGCAGCCATCCAGCCAACTCCTTACCCACCGAGTGGTCCGTCCATCAAACCCATGTCTCTCTAGTTTACAGAGAGGGATGTCATGCGGGACAGTGTCAAAAGCTTTGCACAAGTCCAGGTCGATGATATCCATTCCTCGTCCCTTGTCCACCGATGCTGTCACCCCGTCATAGAAGGCCACCAAATTGGTCAGGCACAATCTGCCCTTGGTGAAGCCATGCTGGCTGTCACCAACCACCTCCTTGCTCTCCATGTGCCTTAGCATGGTTTCCGGAACAATCTGCTCCATGACCTTGCCAGGCACAGAGGGGAGGCTGACCGGCCTGCAGTTGCCCAGGTCTTCCTTGTTCCCCTTTTTAAAAATTGGGGTTATGTTCCCTCTCTTCCAGTCATCAGGGACCTCACCACACTGCCACGACTTCTCAAATACGATAGCCAGTGGCTTGGCAACTTCACCCGTCAGTTCCCTCAGGACCCGCGGATGGATTTCATCAGGTCCCATGGACTTGTGCACCCTTAGATTCCTCAGGTTCCTTGTTAATCTTCTATATTTTAGTATCCTTATATTCTGTTGTTATTATTTCAGTTTTCCTTTGTTATTCTAGTAAACTGTCTTCATCTCAACACACAAGTTTTCCTTTTTTCCCCGAATTTCTCTCCTCCATCCAACTGGGGAGGAGGAGGGTGAGAAACTGTGTGGTGACTTGGGCTAAACCACCACATTAAGAAACTTCTATTTGCTTAATTTTAATATTTCTGAGAAGTAGCCTACAATATCAAACTTTTAAACATGGTGCTGATTCTTGCCACCAGTCATCCATAAATAAGTTCCATATTGATTTCCTGCTCTGAAAAAAGTTTTTCCCTCATATTGCAAATTGCTTTGAAATCAGAACAAATCACTTTGAAGAAGCTGAGATCCAACAATACAGAACTCTAAACAGCACACAGTTAATAAGCTACAAAAAGCAAGGAAAACAATACCTTGACAAGTATTTAGCCCCCAAATTACTTGAAAAAACTAAGCATAATGCCTTTTTTTTCCCCCCTCCTCCAACTTATATGTCAAGACTTGCTCCTTCAAGTTGCAGAAATACTTTATGAAATAAATTGCCCTAAGAACTATCAAATAGCAACTGTAACAATGCAGTTAATTTTTCTTGTTTCCTTTCACGTTAGGTGTACTTATTATCATCTACCCAGCCTAAATCACCTCTGAAGAAGCTTTTAATATTGACTCTTGCTCTACATTAAACATGTTTCTCGACACAGCAGAGTTGGTCAAACCATGCTGCTGGGCAGTACTATCTGTTTAGTAATAAAGTTTCTATTAGTATAATTTCTCATTTGCACCTTCTCTGAAAGGTTAGCTCCCAGCATAAGAATATCATTCAACTATAAAAATAAGAAGCATTTCCTTTTTTAAAAACCATGAAAAGCTGTGATGCTAAGGTGCAATTGCACTAAATACAGAAAGCTTTGAGTAAGCCACCAGGAAGCATCTTCTAGCAGTTCTGCAAGCGTCCTGAAAACATTGCTTGATCAAGGCGTTGGGCAGAGCACTATCAACTGCCACGCTCCGAAGGCCCAAGCGTCAAAGTAAGACACTGGACTTCAAGGTAGACAGAGAAACAAACTAATGGTCAACTGAGATGGTGGAACTTTCACCACACACAACCCTCAGCCACTGAACTCTCTCTCAACTAGCATCCCGTCATCACCAGGTTATAGCTTAATAACTTCTGTTGTGGTAGTCCACATTTAAGTATGAGCTGCCAAAATCAAAAGTGAAGAAGTTCTCCTGCCATGTAGCGAAGAACTCTCTCAAAAGAAGCTGCCTGTGTCATAAAGGTGGTATCGAACTGCTCACATGCAGTTCTGCAGACTACAGCGTGATCTGGTTCTCTTCTGCTCAGATACTGCCTGCAAAACCAGAAAAACACATTCCCATCATCTCCAGAGCAATTCAGAAGTACCACACAGCCTAGTGCAGTCTGATGTAAAGACCTGTCTTGTCACACCATGTCCTACCTGGCTGCGCTAAGAAAGAAGCAACTGGCACTATCTATGACCAGGACACAAAGCATTTCATTCTGAGAAAAATCTTCCCTCTTTTCACTTGAAAAAAACTCAAGAACTGAATTAGCTGTGAGGAAATCAACATCATAGTCACAAAATGTCTACCTACTTTTCACCCTTAAACAAGCCCTGAATGAGCCAGGGACCAGAAACCAAGTCCACTTATTGCAGTCAAATATCTGTAGCCCAACACAAATTCTGCCAGAACATAAGTCAATTTCTTGCTGAGAGTAGTTGAGGGATAGACATCTTCTCTTATCACTGGACCTCTTCCGAGGACTTAACATCACTGTCCCTGAGCTACTTTTCCCTTGCGAGCAAGGAACAGGAGGTAATCAGTCCATAGAACAGCTCAACTCCTTCCTTGGGCATGGTAATCTGGAATTCAAACAAAGAGCCGCCCAGAAGATGATTCCAGTTCATACTGAATACCTACGTAAAGTCACTAGAGACGGCAAAGATTGGCAGGGATGAGGACAGCCATGCAGAAACACCCGGACTCGTGACAGCCTCCACTGCAGAAGTGCACCTTTAGCTGACTGCAAAGGGAGGGCTTGCAGCTCAGGACTGCTCCTCTCCCTCACTGATACAAGCTGCTCTTCACAAAGTGGTCACTTCTCAAGGCTGCAGCCTTTTCCTTCTAGCTCGGAGGTCCTAGGCAATGGAAGTACTGCAGCAGATCTGAGCACGCTATACTAGCTGATAAAAATATGCTTAGATACCATGCATGAGTTTTTAAGAAGTCTCTGACTTTATTACAGCCACTACTAAAGTATTGATAACCTATAATTTAAACAAATATTCAGTGGGACTTGTTTTCTGCTTTAATTTATCAAATACTAGAGTTACAGGATTAGCAACTGAAACCAGAATCCGTTGAAATGTTGAACTAGCTTTTAACAGCAGTAGCTCCTGTCAAGGAGGTGCAAAGAGAGCACTTTCCTCATTTCAGTTTATTCAGCTAGTTCAACAGCCCAGAGAAAGGTCGTATTTCTCCAAGAATAAACAAGGTGCCAAAAGCTGATGTTACCAGCTCCAAGAGCTCCATGAGCACAAGTCAAGCATTTGGATTCCCAACCAACCACCACTAATACTTTATTAAGGTCACATTAAACACAGATTTTCCTCAAAATATTTATACTTCAGCTTAACTAGAAACCTTTGTACTTTCCCTCTAGTTCCTACCCTCAAACCATACCTCAAGTGGAAGAAAATTCCCAAACTCTCATTGCCACAAAGTTTAAAAAAGTTACATCCTGTGAGTGCATATTTCTAATCCTCCTTACCTCATCTTAGGAACCTAAAAATACAAGACAAGATGGAACTAGGTATTTCATCTCGCCAAGAAACCTGGAAAATAAATCAGATGCTGATCTGAACTAGTCCTCACCTTGCATATACTGGAAATATATTACAGAATTTACCCCACCAAATAAAGTTTAGGCTACTAACTTTATCTCTAAACAATTCAGTAAGCCAAGTCTAACACATCTAAAGGTTTGCCTGAAGGCCCAATACAAAGAAAGCCAAGAACATCACTTCTCAGGCCAACAGGACTCCTTTTCCCTAGGGACAGAATGAAGGGTCTAAGACCACTTTTTCCAGTGGCTGAGAATTTTGGATGCACAGCGAAAGATCAAATGCTGCCAAAACAGAAGACCACCATGCACAGCTTCTCATGGAGGAAAGATGAGACAGGAACGACATACGGCAGACTTCAGCCATGCTGCTGGAAGGGAAACCCTGTGCTGTAGAGGGGTGAAGGTATCAAGAGACTGTGGTCTCCCACTCTCAAAATAAGCATTTTTCAGAAAAAAAAAATTAGAAGAAAAGCACAACAAACAGTTCAAGGACATCAAACAGCACATTCATATTACTGAGGTAAGGCAACTGGCAACCTTGCCTAGATCTACAAGATCGGATTATTTCACAGCCAGCTTCAGCTTCTTTCCAGGAACAATTACAAACATACAGTCCAGAGAGCTCCCTGACCAACCAACCATATTTTGACCCACTGTGATTTCTCTGAAAAAAACAGATGACTAACGTAAGTGCAGGAAGAGGTCGCCAAACCATTTGGATGTAAAAATGACCCAGCTGCCAACTAAAGACTAGAGTGACTTCCTGAATAAGTAATAATGGAGGTGAGTCTAAGAATACACCTATCACACCTACATGAGTAAGCCAGCCAACTCATTACAAAAGGCGAGCCTTGTGCCAAAGTCTTCCCTTCCTTCAAAATAATGAGGCCAAACTGAACGTGACTCAAATCCATTATTCCCCAAGCTACAGGTTATTTTCATTTTGTGGAACAAAGCTCTCAAACCTTGACCCAGAGAGGTCAAGGAGCACTGAAGATGCAAGTTAGCCAAGCAAAGAGATCATCCTCTTTTTTTTTTTCAGTTTGATAGAAGCCAAAGGGCATCAAATGGGAGATACCAGAGTCACTACTAAAACGATAACTCTGGGGAGATGCAAGCTGAAGAGAACAATATTTTGCCAGAGACCAAGTGGACATCAAATGCAAAGGGGCAGGCCCAATGCAACAAGTCTTCTGCTGGCAACAAGGTTTTTTAACTGCTTCTTTTAAGAAAAACATGCAATTCCTCCTCCTCCTCCAGTTGTCTTGAGAATGTAAGTCTACTACCTGCAGATCCTTTCAGGGAAAGCAGTGCCAGATTTCTTGTTTACTGTAGTTACAAGAAGGGAACTAACAACCACAAAAGTTTGTTTGGGTTAACAGGAAGGCCGAGAGAGGAACTGAAAGATTTATCTACCTTCACCAGTTAAGTGTTGCTGTAGCCCTTTGAAGGCTGCCCTCCACAAGTTTGGAGAGGTAGAAAAGGACAACAGGAGGGGGGGAAAAAAAAAAAAAAAAAAACCAAAAAAACCCAACTAAAAACGGCCCTGAAGCACCATGAAGTTTTGAGGAAAACACAGCCTTTATCCTGAATTAGTCATCCCACACAGGATGCTCCTGCACGACGAGCGAAGAGATTCGGGGAAGGCTGGGAAGCCCCTTCCTTTGAAACAAATCCACAGAGACCGGAGCCACGCGGACCACTCGGGGTGGAAGGGAAGAATCTGCACCCTGCCGTGAGCTCCCTGCCTTCCTCTGCGGTTAAAACGAGGAAAGAAGAGAACGGAGACGGCCGCGGCGCGGCCCCCTCTCCCCAGCGCGCACCCCGAGGGCGAAGGGAGGGGAGGTCCCCCCCCCTCCGCGGGCCCCGACCCCCTGACAGCAGCCGCGGCCCCCCCCCGCCCCACCGGGGCCCCTCCGAGCCCGACAAAGAGGCCCGGCGGGCGAGGCGGGCGCGCAGGCCCCGGCGGCGGCTCCCCGGGACCACCGCGGCGGCGGCGGCGGCGGCGGGAGGCCCGTTCGGCCGGCGGGGTGGAGGGAAGGCCGTACCTTGAAGTATCCGCCCTCGTAGAGGGTGTTGGGGGGCCCGAAGATCGCCACCTCCCAGTTGTAGAGGTCGGACTCGTCGACCAGGGTGATGCGGAAGCCCTCCACCGGCTCCTCCTGCAGCGACTTCAGCTCCAGCATCAGCGCCTTCTGCGAGCTGCTCATCTGCTGCTGGGCCATGGCGCGGCCCCCGCCGCCGCCCACCCGCCGCCGCCGGCTCCCCGCGCTGCCGCTGCCGCGCTGCCCCGCGGGCCCCCGCCCCTCCCCGCGTTCACGGCCGCCGCCGCCGCTGCCGCCACTTCCTTTTGTGACGGCGCCCGCTCGCCGCTGACCTCAGCGCGCTGCGCCGCGCCCCGCCCCGCCGCACGGTAAAGCCCCGCCCCGCCGCACGGTAAAGCCCCGCCCCTCACGGCGGCCTTAAAGGGGCCACGCTGCCTTCGCGAGGAAAGGGGGCGGGGAGGAGGGGATGCCGTGGGCTGGGCTGCGCTGCGGGGGTCGCGGGTGGGCGCGGAAGGGAACGCTGCTGCACGGGCAGGCACCCACGGTCAAAAAATGGCCGGTTTTGTACAAAAGATGGTTTTGAGGAGCGACCTTGCAGGACCCCGGGCCCCCTAAAATCCCTGCAGCAGCCCCCCAAGCAGCAGTAGGAGAGGAACAGGGAGTTACCCCCGTCCCACAGGTGTTGCCTTCTCGTGGATGTAAGAGGTGCTAGAGGCAGAAAATGCCATTTCGGTCCCTTCTCCCCTTCCCCAATCCAGTTGAGGGAGAAAAACTTATGCAGAGGCAGCGAGGTACCTGCGAGCCTCAGCAAGCGCTTACTCCTTAGCACCTCTTTAATGAACAACGTAAATATAATTCCTTACAAAAATAAATAAATAAAGAAAAAGAACAAAGCGATTACCCGGGGGGCAGGATAAACACCACAGCGCAGCCCCAGATGGTGCAAATCTGGGTTTTGCTTCTGGGAACGTTCACGCACGCACCTGCCCGTCAGCACAGGGGACCACCCAGACGCTTGAGAAATACCCAGCGCGGATGTCACTGCAAGCTGGACATCTTATCTCAGCCAGGAGAGAGGAAATAATGAGGACATAACAGCCCCGACAGCGCAAAGCCAATGGTGTTGCTTGAATTAAAGAATTAATGTGGTTTTAACAGGAATAATTTAAACAACTAATAGGCTGTGATGAGTTCTGCATTAATTGCCATGTCCCTCAAAATGTCAGAGTTATTTGAAGGAAACCTCTGTTGCCTGCGGACGTGCTGTCAAATAAAATTTGTGGATGAATTAATAGTGAAAATCATGTAATGCCTTAGTATGTATCTGTTGGATTACATGGAGCCCAGGGCTGAAATGGTAAAAGCCCTGAGATGCTGCTGAGGGACTGAGGAAGGTTCACTTTAGGGATTAAATGAATAAAGTGATCAACGACAGCAAGAACAAGGGGAGAGTCATCAAGGACTGTCCAGGAAATAGGGACCAGTGACCAGGAATACTTATTCCAGTAGACTGTGGGACTCACTGCTCAGTCCAACAACTTATCGACATTCAGATGGGCTGGATGTTTATTTAGACAATAACAAGAGTACCACAGGTACCACATAGAAAGGAATGGGATTCATCAGACACCACCTGTTTGAGATATCTTAACCCATTTCTGCTTGGCATTTCATCCTTCTGCATGTGGCAGGGCTCAGTCCACCTCCCAGAGGCCCTTATTACATCCAATCAGGTTGGATGATTATAGAACAGTTTGGGTTGGAAGGGACCTTTAAAGCCCATCCAGTCCAGCCCCCCTGCAAGAAGCAGCGACATCTCCAACCAGATCAGGTTGCTCAGAGCCCCGTCCAACCTGGCCTTGAATGTTTCCAGGGATGGGGCATCCACCACCTCTCTGAGCAACCTGTGCCAGTGTTCCACCACCCTCACTGTAAAAATTCTTTTCATAATATCTAATCTGAATCTACCTCCTTCTGTTTTAAAATAGATGCCCCATCATCCCTACATCCTTATCTAACTTTAACCTTCTTGTGCTTGCCTCCGTCACCTCTCACTGCTTTCCCATCTTGATGAGAGCCCCATGGTGGAGGGGGAGCGTTACACCTGTCTCCTACCTTTTCCAGAGCCATGGACATTCCCGAAGGCACGGGACCGACAGCAGGAGTTCCCTGCATTGGTGGAGGGAGTGGCCTCCAAGTGTGGCTGGGGTGGCCTGCGCTGCACATGGACCTAGAAGTCTCTTGGCTCCTTCTCCAGACTCTCACACAGGGAACAGAGCAGGAGGCAGATGGTTTTCCCCAAGCACCAGCTGTTACCAAGACAAATTTGCTGTTGGCCCAGCAGTGAGCATGGCGAGTGTGACTGCTCCACTTGCCATCCCCCTGTCTCCTCAAGAAAGCCCCCATCACCTCCTCCAAAGGTGCTGCAGAACCAGCACTGGTACCTGGTCCAGGGCTTGCGACTGCTTCCAAGGCTATCCTCAGTTGGACTCGGTGGTCTTAAAGGTCTTTTCGAACCTAAATTATTCCATTATTCTAAATACTCTAGCTTGACATGACTGAAATGCTGTTTGTTGGAGGAGCTACTCGGCAGCTGGGAGTGTTTTCTGGTGGGAGCTCAGATCCATGTTCTTATTTATGTCTTGGGTTGACAGATGTAATGTTTTGTCAATACAGGATCAAGTTGACTGGCAGGACACGTGGGTGGGAGCCAAGCTCTGACTTTGGTGCCAGGCTTCCTAGGTGGCAGGTACTTCCATCACCATTGGGTTTGGCCACCTTTTTCAGTGCCTTAACATCTGGGCCACACCTGGGAGGGTTCCAGACACGATGCTCCCACCAGTGCTTCTTCTGGAGAGAGAAAGTGCTTTACCTCCACCCACCCCATTCCACCAGGCCCTGTCACAGGGGTCAGCAATGAGGTTTTGTCTTCATCCCAGCCCTTCCCAAACCCAACAGCCCAGTCCCAGCTGCCCATGCCTCATCACTGCTCCCTGCTCCACAAACCCTATCAGTCCCATTCACACCTCCATCCTCACCTCCCAAACGGTCAGGTTTAATGTTATGGCCACCATCATTCCCAAACGCCTCAGCCTCAGCACCCACTTCCAGCTGCCCCTCCACATGCCCATTTTTGTTGCTAATGAGTCTAATAATGCATACAACCTGGAGGGCCATGCTGTGACCTTCCTCCTTGATGTCAGCCAGCAAAGCCCTGCCTGCTCCGCTCCCTTAATGCGGCATCCCAGCTTGCTAGTGAAACAGGGCTTTGCTCAGACTCGGAGGAAAATGTTGTGTTGATTCAATGTGCGGGAGCCTAAGCCCTTTTGAGATTGCGCTGCCCCTATTTCTATGGTAATCGAAACACCTTTCCTTGCAGCCAGCCTCCAGCACAGGCTTCGTCTGAGCCAGCCGAACGCTGGCAGAGATGGGAGAAGCAAAGTTTGGAGCTATTCAGGACTTATCTCCGCCTGCTGCCTGTCTCGAATGCTAACCAAAGAGGTAATCATGCAAGGCAGAAAGTAAAGAAAGCCCTGGTGTATTCAATAGGGCAGGCTGAAATTTTTCCATCAGGCCTGCTTTTAGATAGAATATTGGTCTTTTTCCCCTGAACTTTTTTTTTTTTTCCTCTCCTACAAAAACATCCACTGCTCACAGAAAATAGAAACCAGGGAGGCAACAAAGCCCTTTGAAGCCTGGGCAGCCCCTTTGGAGGCTCCTGCCTGCATTTCTGCCCGTGCTCCGAGGAAACTCAGCTGCTCTGCCTGGTGTCCCCTTCCCCTGGCCCAGGCTGCCCTGAGGCTGATGTAACTTTTTGATTTATCATATGGCATTTCTCCCCCCTAATCAGCTCCAATATATCGCAAAGAAAGGATGAAGCCTTGTCCTCTGCCTCCTTTAGCTGCTCTCCCATGGACGGTCACTGGCTGCCGGCAAGGAGGGCTCTCCATGGGCTGTGCTCAGCCACAAACCATGCTTTTTCTTCTTGATCTCCATTTTTTATTTTTCACCTGAATGAATCAGTTTGTTCTCTGGGCTCAGAGAACAAGAAATATGGTCTGGCATAGGAACACGTGGCTCCAGGAAGGGGAAGTCTCCCCAGGAGAGGAGAAGGCCACATCTGCCAATAATCCAGCCCCTAGCAGTGGAACTTGCCTCTGTAAACTGGACCTTATGATGCCACTGGCACCTTATGTAAATCTGAGATGAAAACTTCTCTTCAAGTCCTTTCTGCTTTGTTCTCGTAATCTATTTTTAATAACTCTCTTCCTCTTCTCTTTCCTCCTTCCTGTGAGCCGTGTTCATGGAGGATGACAAATGGAGAGTTAACTCCTCTGCTTAGCAACAGCAGAAGCTTTGAAAATGGAAACGCTGTCTCAGTGTCACACTAGAAGGTTACTGCCCCATGAGCTGGCAGAGAGAGAGGAAAAGAGGTGGGAAGATGGGGCAGATTCCACCTGTGTGACTCCATTCTTGAGGCAGGATCATCTTACATGATATTCTTTGGCACTTTAGCCAATTTCTTGCCTGAGTGGCTCAAAAGATGAGACATCTGCTCCTTCTTCTAAGAAACAGGACTTGCCTGGGCTAAAAGATGATACCATCTCCTCTCCTGCTGCCTCCTCGCTGCTCCCCTGCTCTGGTGAGGCATCATCAGGGATCCTGGGGACTCTGGGCTGGACTTGAACACCAGCACGTCAGATGCTGCTCCTGTGATGAAGAAGATGAGGCAGGGGGTAGGAGCTCTGCTCAGCTTACAGCCGCCCCCCCGCCCCCCCCCATGAGCCCCTTGTAACTCAAACCACTGACAGCTATTCCTTGGGCTGTACTGAGGCAGGGCAGATCTACCTCAGTGCTCTCTTGCCCCAAGGAAGTATCTGCTTATCCTAAGCAGCCCAAGACATATTTGCCCAACAAGTTCTTTAATATTTGTCCTTCAGAGTGCCAAAAGAAGAGATCTGCTTGCTCCTAGGTCAACATGTCTCTGGGCTGAGCTCACCACCCTGTTAGGTGCCCCCCTACCCCCGAGTCTCATCCCGTTTCTTCTTGTCCAGACCACTATGGGGATATGGAAGATAGAGACAGTGGCCAGGATTATTTCCTCCAGCTCCTTCCCGGAGCATTGTTGCCCAGCCTGGATGCAGATCTCCAGCCAAGGCTGTTACTGGTGTTGGCAGCTCATCATTCCCACCGCAGCAGCACACGCTGCCCGTGGGCCGAGGGGAAACAGCACTTGGTGCTTTGCAGGCTGGTTTCCCAGCCCCAGAGGAACCAGCAACAGAAGAATCTGGTGTTACTTCTTTTATTTACACGGGATACCTCAGTCCCAGACCCAAGGGCAGACAAGGATCACGGTGATGGATCTCAGCCCAGTCACTTATTGCCAAGGAAAGATTTCCCCCCAAAACTCCCCGAGCATTTAACGAGGGAAATCAAAGTGCAATTATCTGCTCTGCTGCCTACGTGAGCAACGCAGTATTACTGCATGGGTTGATTCTCACCTCCCAAAAAAGAGAACGGGCCTTCAAGAGTCCTCTGATATCTGGGGAGCAGAGCATCTGAGTACCCAAGGGAAGCAACTGTGAATCTTTGAGAATAAAAGTCTGTCCACAATTCACCTTCTGGCTCTCTTTCACCTAAAAATGGGGCAAGCCGATCCTCAGGCAGGACTCATCACAGGGATGAAAAGATGCTTTTGAGCATCAGTCAGCAGTATCTGGGTTAACAGGAGCCTCTTGCATCAAAGTAGCCACTGGCAGAGAAATGCAAAGTTTGGAAGATTCAGAACAAAGCAAAAGAAAAATGAAGAGAAAAATATCTTTAGTGGAGGTGTTTTTAACCTTATTTTGATTTGCCCTTTTCCCTGCTTGTTTAAATTTGAATGAAGTTTTTTTTTCCTTCCTACTCTAGTTTGCTCTTTTAAAGTGGATAAAGTCCATCGCAGGGGTTTGATAAAAGAGTGCCATCAAAATGCCTGCTGCTGCTCTCATTCAGCTGATGAATAAATTATAAGCGCATTACAATGCTATTTCAGCTGTGATTCCAGGGCCTGGGGAGGGTGACGGCTGTGACCTTCCACCTGTCAGACAGTGGTTTGCATTTCCAAAGAGTTTGTGTAACCAGCTGTTCCGGTCATCTCACACCTCCTGTTCTGGGCTCACTGGGCAGAAATATCTGAGCCTGTTCAACCTGCCAGCTATGGGGACAGTCCTCCAGCTGCACACAGCAGCGGTGCTATGTGCTGTGGTCCTCAGAGGCTCCTGATGTTATTTCTGTGGAAGCCTGAAGTGACCATTTTCACCCTCTAAAGCAGCAATCTGGGGGGGCGTACTGCTTTATTGATGGGGATGTAACTGAGATATCCATATAGTTTGGTCCCAGCAATAGTTTCTGTGTTGGGGGCTGGCAATTTAGGTAATTCTTGCTGCACAGGACATCTCTGTCTCAAGTATTACAGTGTGGCTGAGATGGTGTGGCCATCAGGATAACTGGCACAAGCTGGCGTACGACCCTGGCTGCCCTCTGGGAGAGGCACCAGCCTAACCTGATGTCCCTGGTGCTTCACCTTCACCTCTGCTGCAGTGTCAGCTCTGCAGGACTGTCCTTCCCTTGAGAATGGGTGACCATCAAGCAGGGACTCCTGGCTGTCCCTGTGCCTGGGGATGAGCCATCTGGGTTAGGCAGGCACTGGCAGTGGTGTGGGGGAACAGGAGCCCACAGAGCAGCTGTCTGGTGCACCTCTGAGTGGGTCCATCAGAGTCTGATTTTATTTTCAGAGCAGCCAGCTCCTTGTATTTAGGCAGAAGCCACATGGAGGAGAAAGGACAGCATTTTGCAGAAGGCAAATGACGGGGAGGGGGAAGCTCTTCTGGGTCTCACATCGCTCCTGGTTCAGGGACTGGCTGCACATCAATACCATGATCCATGCTGGGATGAGACCTTTCACTTCATCAGCTGCTATCAGCTGAGCTTACAAGCACTCTCACTCACTGCCCTAACTCTGGTGGCCTCCATGGGCTGGTCTCCAGCAGCGATGCGCTCATCTTCTGCCAGTAGCTCCATTAAAATGCGCGGCCAGCTAGGCTTAGCTGAAGATGCACAGGAAGGACAGGGCCTTGAAAACTGACCACAAGGAAGAGCTTCCATTAGGAAACAGGGAGGGCCAAGTTAGTTGAGCTGGACCGTGTCTTGCTGAGGCTGAAATTGGCCTTTTCATGACTCTTCCCACAACAAATTTGAACGCATTCAGAGGAAGGAAACCGAACTGCAGTGTAAGCACCAAGCTCTGGCCACAGGCAACAGGCTTGGGTGGCTGAACATCAGAGACTCCTTTGGGTGAGAAGGTCCAGGGAGGGGATGGGGCAGATGTTCCCTCGGAGCCTCCAGCTTCCTATAAAAATCATAGAATCATTTATGTTGGAAAAGAACTTTATGATCATCAAGTCCAACCATAAACCTAACACTGCCCAGTCCCACTAAACCACGTCCCCAAGCACCACACCTACACCTATTTTAAATACCTCCAGGGATGGTGACTCAGCCTCTTCCGTGGGCACCCTGTTCCAATGCTTGACAACCCTTTCAGTGAAGAAATTTTTCCTGATATTCAATCTAAACCTCCTCTGGCAATGAGAAGTTCTTCTGAAAAAAACATACTTGCAGGGTTCAAGTGGTAGCTGCAATGTCTCAGTCATCTGTATGCACAGATAGGCTACAAGCTCTGGAAACCACACTGCGGTGGGTGTGAAGCAGCCCTGGGCTGGATAGAGGGGAAGACCATTGCGCTGGCCCTGCTAACTGCTCTGTGTGCCCCAGCGTGGCGTGGTGAGGAGGAGGCTGAACTTTCCTGCAGGGGCCTGAATCAACAGGAGGCTAATTAATGCAAATTTTCCAGACAGGTGAACAAGTTTGGAGAAGCCTCAGTGCTTGGCCTGAATGCACTGAGCAGCGCAGCCACCTCCACCCCGGTGCTTACCATCCTGTGGAAATTTGGGAAGAGCTTTTAAAGGGTTTGGGAAAAAACAATGAGAAAACTACTGTTCTGATCTCACAAGGCCGAAACCCTCCAGCGTTGTCCATGTGGGAGAGCAGTGCTCACATGTCCTCCTGGAGATGGGAGGCCCATGGAGGCACAGGCACCTCAACACCAGACTGCAGGGACAAGGGCTCAGGAGGCAATAGCTGGAGGTTGAAGCTCCATCCCTTCGCCCCACCAGTTCCCCTGCACCCATGTCCCCTCCAGCCACTCCTCGCTGGTCCCCTTTGCTGCACCAGCACCCTGTTGTAGTCCTTGGGGCAATGCCAGTTAGGTCCCTGCCCTGTTTTTGTGGCTGGAGGGCTCAGCCCTGTGAGAGGGTCCCTGGGGAACTGTGTATGGGGCAGAGGGTGGCTGTGCCCTGTAGGTGCTGTGCCTCAGTGCCTTGCTGTGCCAAAATCTCAGTCCTCATCTACAGCTGCCCCCGGGGGAAGGTAAGTCTCCTCCAGACTTGTTTACCTGCCAGGAGATTTCCATTAATTACCCCCCATGCTTTTCCATCCTGCAGGAAACCCCTTGGCCGCACCAACTTGAAGCTCTCAATGCGCGGTGAGTTTGGCACATCTCATATCCTTGTCTCGTCTAGCCCATCTCAGCATCCTCTGCCTGGCCTGTAGGATGGGTTATTCCTCTTCTCTGAAGCTTGGCTGTTAATTCAAGGGCTGACAGAATGAAAAGGGAGCCAGCATCACATGGCACACTTCCTGTGCATCAGGGCCAGTCCCCTCTGCAGAAGAATCCCAATTTTAAAGGTGAAGGCTCTGATGCTTTCCAAACTATCAGCTGTGGATTTTAGAATCATAGAATGGCTTGGATTGGAAGGGACTTTAAAGATTATCTAGTTCCAACCCCCCTGCCATGGGCATCCCTTATCCACCGAGTGGTCCATCCGTCAAATCCCAGTCTCTCCAGTGTAGAGACAAGGATGTCATGTGGACAGTGTTAAATGCTTTGCAGAAGTCCAAGTAGACAACATCAGTTGCTCTTCCCTTATCCACCAACGCTGTAACCTGGTCGCAGAAGGCCACCAAATTTGCCAGGCAGGATTTGCCCTTAGTGAAGCCACGTTGGCTTCACTTTTTATCACAAATGGGTTTGTTTTGTCTTTGCATGGATGTCCTGAGGGTCCAGAAGTGTAGGAGAGCCAACCCAAGCCTTTGCACCTGGACCCTCTTTTGCGCAGTGCTTTAAATTAAAATGCTCTTGTTCTTATCTTTGGTAGGGGGTGGGAAACGGGTGGGAGAGGGCGACACATTCACTGGTGCTGCAGGGGAGGCATTCAGCTGGTGAGGTGGCTGCAGCCCTGTCCTGGTCCCGCCTGGTTTGTGCTCTCCATATCTCTGAGATAATCAAGGGGCCTTTCCTTGCTTTTGCCCTGGGGAAGAAAATAAACGTGAATGCACTTGGCAGCTGGCAGGAAGGACAAAAAAGGGCAAGTTTTATCCATTTCCTTCTTCCTCCTGCCCCTCTGGAGTGAGAGGGGGGTGAGTGCAGCAAAGCAGGGAAGCCCTGTGGGCTGGAGGCCTGAAAGCATCTTCCTCCACAGGGAAAAGGTTTGGAGCAGGGGCTGCAAAATGGGAGCAGGAGGACGCAGCAAGCACCTTACAGGGAGTGAATCCTTCTCTTAGCAAAGAAGCAGCCAAAATACCATGAAGGCTGCACAACTGGGATAAAAGCTTTTCTCCATCTCAAGTGTGTTTTCTGTCAGCATCCATTTTTAATATATTTGTCTCTTTTATTTTTTTCTTTAAGTGCAGCACTGGTGAGCATTGCCAGGGCACTCAGATCCTTCCCTCGACAGCAGAACACATGCGCAGCTTCAGAAATGCAGAGTTTTTCCCTGGAGTGAGACATATTTTCATTTACTTGTTCACTTATGAGAAAAATAAATTAGAAAGGAGGGTTTAATAGTATTTTGCCTAGCTTGTCCTCTAACAGCATAAAGCTGTTCCTTCCAGAGCCATTTCCAAGCTTGACTTGATCATACAGCATTTTTCTGTGGTTTTTTTTTTCATATATGTGAAAATATTGTCCTTTTCATTCTGCTGCGCTACCGTCCTTTTTGTTTACACTCATCAACATCACGTCTTCCACATATATCTGAAATATATATACATATATGCTTCTTTCACATCCACTTGCTGTCTAAAAATTTGTGAAAGCTGCCTGAGGATATGATAAAGGAGCACAATGAAAATACTCTGCTGTTACTCTTAATATTCTGATGATTAATAAATAATAAAAAACATTCATGTAATATTTTATCTGGGGCACTCAGAACACAGAACACAGGAATATATATAACATGTGACACTCCTGGCTGCTCTTATCCTTGGAGGCATTTCCAAAGGCTTGGAAAAGCAGGAGAAAACAAGAGGCTTCTCACTTATGGACTGTGTTTTGTGGGCATCTGGTTGGTGATGTGGCCAGCAGCATTGTATTGGCGTTAGAGATGGCTGCAGAGACAGGCCCAAGACCTCAAGGCTCTCTGCTGATGCTGACACTGGCTTCATGGGAGGCACTCTGCACACAGAGAGAGGGATGGTAACGCTTTGCAAAGCCCTTGGTGTGAAGATGGTGCTCTTTCCATTCAGTGGATGCACAGTAAATATGGGGGTAATGGATAACTTGAAGACTTGGAGGCTGTTTTGGGGGCAACGGACTTGTCTCTTTCACAGACACAGATGTGAGAGCAGCCCAAAAAATGGAAAGGTGCTACCATCTGTTGGGATGGCTCTGAATCCAGCTCTTACCAGTCCTTTCACCATCCAGCTCTCAGGGCATCCTGGTCATGAAGACCATGAGGATGTTGCGCATGCCGTGCCCTGCTCACCCCTTCAGAGCCTGACCCCACAGCTGGGTCTGGGGCAGACCAGCTGGGGTGTGCCTGCTCACACATGTATTAATTTCTTTGAATATTTTCCTTTTTGATCTTGTTTTCCTGCATCACAGGGACAAAAAAGGAGATTTGGAAATTCTCACTGCTGTGTTATGGGCTGGTTTCCCTCTGCCCTCACCTTATCTCATGGCCTTCAGGCTTGGTTTCTCGGCTCGAGAGCCAGCAGCTGGTGCTCTATCAAGGCACCGCACCGAGTGATTTCCCCACCATTGCCCTATCTACAGGAACCTGTGGGCACAGGTCCCGCTGGGCGCTATCTCCTTTCCGCACCTGCTGGGTGCCACATGTCCCCCCCTAGAGCCCATGCCTCCAAGAGATGCTTTGCACAGCAGTGAGGTCTTGGGGCAGCTTCTTGCAGGTGGGTAAGAAACTTATCACAATTGACGCCGTATTTCAGCACTGGGTGCTTCTATATTCTTAAATATAGATGTTTCCCCCAATGGCCTGTCTAGCTGTGCACCTCTCTTCATGGAAGTCCACCCTTGGAAGGGTGTAAGGACAAGTGATACTTCCCCAGAATATTTCCTTGACCCCCAACATTTTTTTTTGTGACTCGGACTCCCTGAGTCAGAGGTGTCCTTGTATTTAATAGTCTTCAGTAGATTTTTCTCCCATGAATTTGTTTAGTTATT
The DNA here is from genome assembly GCF_036417535.1 of Chlamydotis macqueenii. Classification (NCBI taxonomy): domain Eukaryota; kingdom Metazoa; phylum Chordata; class Aves; order Otidiformes; family Otididae; genus Chlamydotis; species Chlamydotis macqueenii. The sequence goes on along the minus strand of NC_141593.1, from coordinate 7,993,062 downwards.
TTTGAAGCTGGGTTCATTTTAAGCATTTGCAATATCCTGTGGCAAACAGCTGCCCAGCCTAATGACTTGTTTGGATGCAGAATAATGTCCTTTGGTTTGTTTTGATCCTGTCACCTGCTAGTTTTTTTGATGCCCTCATCCTCATGGTGGAGAAGATGATGAGTGGTCCTTTCCTATCGAACCACACTCTGCCCCTTGTAATTTTGGAGGGTCTACCATAACCTTTCCCATGGATATGTTTTGGGGACAGGAGAGTCCCAGCCTGCGCAGCTGTTTCTCCTATGGACACAGAGACCTGATATTGTTATGATCACCTGAAGATGGTTTCCCTTTTGTCTCCATCCCTTTCATAATAAGTACCACAAGTCTTGGGTACACTCCCTCAGATTGTTTAAAAGACAAATCAAAGGAAAAATGCCCCAAAGTGAGGTGTCCACCATCTCCCAAGTGACTTCAAATTGTCCCATTCCCAGATTTTCTCCCCTGGGTGCTGCTGCTGTCCTCACCCAGACTGCAAGATCTGCCTGGGGGATCTGTATTTTTGTGCTTCCTCCTACAGTAGGCACAGAGCAGCTAAAGGAAATCCCAAATGACAGCAGAGCCATTCCTCTCCAGCATAAAACTTGGGTGCAGTAACCGGCCTGTTTTACGACAGAGGTTCATCACCTGGGGGGCAAGGAAGCCTTCTGCTTATGGCTTGGTAACCCGCAGCAGGGCAGGATGGGGTATCCAGGTGAGAGCATCCAGCTGAGAGTTTCAAGCACGCCTGTCACTCCTGGATCTGGGCATCCGGGATTTTTGGAACTACCTGGATGTTAGACAGCACAAAGCCCTCAGCTCCCTCTGCAGCCTTCAGTGCCTTCAGGAGGCAGCTGGCCTCACCCTGTGCTCCCCCGACCGATCTCAAGGCGTATCTCTCCCGGGTGTGTAAGCAAAGGCACGTAACTCCTACCCTTTGAGGTCAAACCATGCTAAAGGGCAGCAAAGCAGATTTTCCCAGATTCCCCAAAGCTGGTGCTCAGTTTTTGTTTTGGTGGAAGGACCCCTGTGCAGACCTCAAAGGTGTCTTCCCTCATGGGGAAACCATCTCTGACCTCAGCAGATGGCAGCTCTGGCTCACAGAGCAGGCTTGCAGGGGCTGTAGGGGCCAGGGAAGAGGGGTTCATCCCAGCCCAAAGCCAGGGTGCTCCTCTCTGTCCTCCCAGACCCAAAGCACCCCGTGGGGTGAGACCACACACTTGAGACTCCTCTGTGTGGAGAGGGAGGCCCAGGAGAACACCTTCAGCACCCACATCTTGCAAGATGTTTCTGGAGCGGCAGAGCTTTGAAGCTGGTTTCTGGTAGCACCCTCTTGTGTGGAGTCTTGAGTGGCTACTAATACAGTTCAGCATGCCCTGCTATCTTCCTGCCAGTGGAGGAAGACTTTGTTCTCTCTCCTCCTCCCAGCTGAGCTGCCTAATTCCACAAAACATCTCTGAAACACCTACTTCCGGAGGTGAAGCTGCCCCCACAGGTTAAAAACCACAAACAAGGAGGGATCTAGCAGAAACAGACAACACAGTTGCGTAATCTCTGTTTCTGTGGGAAGCCAGAGCAAAACAGAGAATTGTGAGGGAGTTTCCTGAATGCACATGTCAGCTCTGACTCAGCTTTCCTGCACCCCGGCAAATCCCCCCACTGTTCTGTCTCAGTTTCCTCATCAGGTGAACAAGGATGGACCACATCTGTCTTCAAGAGTCATTAGGATGGGGGGGGGGGCCGGACAGACGGGACTGGGATGAAGGAAAAAAGGGCCAGAGCTGTTAAATCTGAGCCAGGTGTGCCTGAAGATTTCAATTAATCAAGTCAGCATCATCATCATCATCATCACCCCCACTGACGTTTGCCCAGTGCCACGCCGGCTGGGTTTGGCTGAAAGGGAGGGAGGGAGGGCACTCGCATTGCCAGGCAGTTTGGCATTTGGAGGTTTAAGCCATGAATAAATAGACACTGCATTTGCATGTTCCTCGTTCTCTCCACTACATCTAGGCTTGGGAGCTGCCCTGGAGATTGAATTTTTATTTTTAGAGGGGAAAACAGAGCACTGTCCTGTTGCAGGGAGATTGCCGAGGGCTGTTTCAGTGGGACAGACAAGGCAAACCAACCATCGCTGATAAAACATGGCACGACTACAAAAGGAAAGAGGGCAGAGCTTTTCTCCTCCTTCAGTGTCTCTGATGTGATTTTTGGAGGCTGCAGGTTGTTTCTTACTATCAGAAAAAAAAAAAAAAGTTTCTTCCTCCTTGTTGCTATGTGTAAAGCCCACAGCAACAGCCGGGAAATCAGATAAATTTGCTCTCTAGCCTGTTGCAGAAAGCAAACAAAAGCAACTGGAAAATAAAAACAAGGGCACAAAACAAGCTATGCAAAATGCAAATAGGTGATTTAAAAGGAGGCAAAACACTGCTAGCGTGTTACAGAGCATATCAACTTCTCTTGATGCAATTCAGGTTGCCAGAGTCTTGAGATAAAGCTGCCACAGCCAGTGGCAGACAGTCAAAATCAACCTCTCCCTCTCCACCCCTGACCTATAGGTATGGATCGGTTTAGTCCTCTTTGAATTTTTGACCTTTTAGGCTTTTTTTTTTTCCTTTTGCCTAGGGGGGGAGGTATAACATACCTTCCCAGAGTACAACCTGCTAAGGAGGGCTCTGCCATCCCAGATAAAGCTCAGGAGCCACCTCTGCTGCTGATGGGGGGATGCACAGTGGCTGCTCCATCCCCATGCAGACAGGTGAGACTTAATGAATCAGGTTAGACTTCACAAACCACCATCCATCCAAGCAATGAGTGATGACTGAGGCTTGTTTTAATCAACATGACATTGCCCGGGTGGACTCTGAGGGCCAGGAGGGACCTTGGCATCTCTCTGACCCCATCCCATGGGAGAGGAGCTGGTGGTGTCTGAGCCAGGAGCTGGGCTCCAGCTCTCTCAGGACTTTTTTTTCTTTTGCTGGCTGCCAGGAACATGCTGGGTGCCTGCCTCAAGTTGGCCATGAAGCCCTTGAGGTTTTGTTTATAGCTTAAATGGCTAAAAATATCTGCTTTGCCCTATTTCTTTGCCTTGATGAGGTCCTCTACTTCTTGGCCATCATGAAGATTGCTCATTAGCTGTGTGTTTCCGTGATATGGCCATACTTGGGTTGGACAGTCAAGCATTACAGGAGTGCTTTCTTGTGTCATTACTCTGTGTACCAGATTATTTTTGTCCGGGAGTTACAGATGACTCTATCATGCGTTAGTACTTGAGAATTTGAAGCACTTGAAAGTGCTTTAGAAGCCAAAAGGAGGAACTATTTAATCCTACAATGAAATGCAGATTCTGCTGGGGTGGAACAGAAACCCCTCTCCCCAGGAGAAGCAATAAACCCCATAAAATCTGGGTAAAGCTGTTGGGAGAGATCAGCCAGGCAATGAGAAGTGACATGCCTCTGGACTTCTGCCTTGCTCCAGGCACTATTGCTGAGATCATGTTTTGGAGGGCTTGGAAAAAAAACAGCTGTGATCATGGGGTGGCCAAGTGGGGTTAGGGATGGATGCAAATGTCCAGTGGGGAGAGCCCCAGGCAGGAACTGGCTTTGTCCATGGAGAAGCATGAAACATTCACAAGTGATGCTGAGGTTGAGGTTTAGCTGCCCACAGCTGCCGTGGGACCAGAGCATTTCCACAGCAGTGGAGTTTGCGGGAAGGCCCCAGGGTGGAACAAGGTGGTGCAGAGGGCGGGCGGACGCAGGATAAGCTGGGGTCAACGTGACGGCTAAACCTGCTCAGCAGCCTCATCTGACCACAGCTCTTTCCCACCGGCTGTGTGCGATGCCAGCGGCATTCCCAGGGCGGGAGCAGAGGGAGCAAGGATGTGCGTGCACGCGGGTGTGCGTGCACTCGTGCACTCGTGCACAGCAGAGCCACGTGGTCGGGGTTGCCAGTGCCATGATGGGCTGAGGTTTGGAGATGCTCAAATTTTTGAGAGCTACTCCTAGGAAAGGCAGCACCAAGCAGCTCCGCACCTCCTCACACTCCAGGTCAGCAAGTTCAAACGTCCGAGCCTGCCGGCGGGAGGTTGCTGTGCTGGGATCTAGCACCCTGTTTGCAAACAGCTTCAGCAAGCTGAAGGCACTTGGGTCCCCTCAAAAAAAAATTGGAGGAAGTATGTCTGCAAGTCACCAGCAGGCTTTTTGTTTTGCCAGACGTAAAGGGATAATGGAGAGCAGCAACCCTCTTTTTCTTCTGCAGCTCCCCCTTTTTGGGACAGTAGCGATTCCCGCCTGTGGTCAACACTGTCCCCCACCCTCCTTGCGTGCCAGGGGAAAGGACAGCCCTGCTCCACCAGCATGGGTGAACCTAGTGAGGAACAGATGGAAACAGAAATAACCCAACAGGGAGGGGAAAAAACTCAGCCCCAGCCTGTTGGTCCCACCAGTGCTGTTATCTCATGGGAGATATTTTGAGTACCAACTGTCACACCAGCTTGTCCCAGTGTGGGGCGGCGGGCTGTGTGCCTACGCATGATTTCCATTTGTGTGAAGTGAAGGGATGGATTGTGGTTTTTGCCCTGCGGTTGGTGGCCATGGATCTTCTGGAACTTGGGGTTGACTGTGTAGGACACAGCGTCAGGTATTTGGGTGGCTTGGCTGTCCATGTGACAGTAGTCAGGGGCTGTGTCGTGGCTTATTTAGCGTGATGTAGATGTTTTAAAGGAAGTATGCATGCTATCTTGGGGAGTTTTGCCATTTGTAAGATGCCACCATTGAATTTTGATGGTGGTGTTTGGGTAGCTGGTGTTAATGTGGGATTTCCCCAGGGGTGCCTTGATGCCAGCTTGCCATCCATACGAGCCTCGTAGGAAAGCAGGAGCTCTGGGATGTCACGCTGAGAAGATGCTGGTACATAGAGTTTGGGGATGCTGACGCTCAGTGAGAACCTGCCTGGGAATGGCTTCACTTGGACTGGGAAACCCCAGGTTCCTGGGAATGGAGTCAGGGGAAGGATTCCTCCAGTTCCCTGGGGGTTTCCAGGCAGCAGGGATGAAGTGTGGCTGGAAGCGGGAGCCCAGCAGCAGGCAGGTGGCTGGGGCCATGCCGCTGTTCTTTAGGCAAGGTAGGATGGTGGGAGGGGCGTGACGCCTGCGAGGGCAGGCACGTGGCGTGGAATGCTGTAAAATATTTTTTTTATTAGTAAAATAATATTAGCATTGTAGGATGGGGCGTGATTAATGACTCACTAGCTGCTGAGATACTTTATTAAACAACCTGTTCTGGGAAAGGCGTCATTGGCCCTGCTCCCCACTGCAGGGCTGCCCGGGGTGGCCTGGCTGCCCTGGGGTGGCACATCCAGCAGCCAACCTGCCCCAATCCCCCTGGCCCCTCTAAACTCCCCCCAGTGCCCACCAGTCCCCAGGACCCCCTGGCTCCAGCAGAGCTGGCAGCTTCTTGCTGTGGTTCTGTGTGCGGGAGTGCATGTGTCTGTAGGCATGGGTATGTAGGCTCACGTGTACGTGCATGCCTGTGTGTGTACGTGTGTATTTCTGCACGTGTGTGTGTGTGTGTGTGTGCCTGGGCACATGCCCCATCCTGGAGGCTACAGGGTGAGCGCTTTCACCCAAAATCAGGTGGATGCAGGGTCCTGGGGGGTGGCAGGAGGCCAGGGCCAGGCACTGCCCTGTTATCCTGCCTCACCGACACCACACCCTGAGCCCCTTTCTACCACTCCGCCTGGGCCTTACACCCCATCCTGGGGACAGCAGGGGTTAAGGGGTGATGCTGAGGGGTTTGCATGACGGGGTGCCCAGCGACCTGCCCTGGATCTGCTGTTTACTCCCCAAGTGACCGAGTCCCTCCTCCCCCATTGCTCTCAAGCAGTGCAGGGACATGATCTTGGGGCCAGGGATGACCAAACTGGTTTTCCCAACCTTCCTAAAAATCCTTTGCAGGGCTGCAATTACCCTTACCTTAAATCAGAGGGGAGCCCGACACCACAGGTATGCCTACAGCACCTGGAAGTGTTGGGCAGTGAATCACATCTTGGGGAGCAGCGTGGCACAGCATGGATGGAGCGCAACGAACTAGGAATAAGGAAGAGGAGCGGAGCTGGAACAAAGGGGTCCTGGTCCTGGCAGGGGCAGGAGGAGGGAATGGAGCGGAACGGGAGCTCCTCTGTCCAAGGAGCTATTTCTTTTGGGAATACAGAGCATAAAATCTTCCTGCGTTAGTAGCTGATGCTGTAATTCCTACTCAGCAAAGTCACTGGGGCTGTGCACAAGAATTACTTGCAAAACTGGATAGGAGTTAAACATCTACACTAACTGAAAGTCAGTTTTGGAAGCAACCTTGGGATGCAGTGGATGAAGGGGAATGTGTGCACGGGTGTGGACTGATGAAGAGGGTTTATCTCCCCAGCTCAAGGGCCGGAGATAACCCTGTGGGACGCGACCCAGGCCACTGAGATGGAGAAAGAAGTGACTCAGAGGTTACAATGCGCAAAAATCCTCTTCTGGGATTCTCTAGAGAGGGCTGGGGATCTTGCTGTTGGTGGCTGAAATTGAGAGAGGCCACGATGCCGCAACTGGGCAGGAGCTGCAGCGAGCAGTAACAGGGACCAGGAGCCTCATCTCATAGCTACAGCTGTCACCCACATCCCTGCTGCAAGTGTTTGTGCGGAGGAGGTGGTCCCCAAATACGACAACGGGTCAGCTCAGCTCTTGAGATACTTTCCTTGGAAAGCAGGAGGCAAACATGCCCCTGCCAGGAGTCCTGGTCCCCTGGTTGACACAAGGCTGACCCAGCTTTCAGCAGGTTTTCTTACATGGATGTTGTTAAATTTGGGAGACATGAGGCTTGAGGGGGCTTTTGGCAGTGATGCTAGTGACTGTGCCGAGCTAGGCAGCAGGTCAGGTGCCAGCCCTTTTTTTTTGGGAAAGGAAATGATGCCTGGCCCCAAGCAGGAGCTGAGCATGGGGATTTCCCAGGCAGAGACGATGCACAGCAGCAGTGTGTGGAAATGAGCTCTCCTGGGTGAAAGCTGAGCAGCCACGGGCACCAGAGGACACAGTGTTGCCATGATTTCTCTAGCAGAGGTAAGGGTGAGAGCTTGCCCTGGTGTCCCAAATAAGATGCAGCAAAGACCTGTAGGGCAGACAGAAAATCAGCTGCAAACATCCTCTGAACAGTCAGCTTGGTTTTTTTCCCCTCCAACACCCAACCTGCTTATTTTTTCCCTAAACCTGCTTGGTTTCCCCAAAACGTGCTTGTATTTCCCACAAGTATAACCGAGGAGCAGTGGGCTGATTTGGCTTAGGGGTCCTGTGCTGGGGACAGAGCTCAGCCCAGTTCACTGGAGAGTTCCCTGAACTCCTACGTTTACCTTCAGGATCGATATGTGATACACATCTACTCTTGAAGAGATCCTGCTTATAGCGTTCCCACAGTGCAGGAAAAAAACCTGAACCGAGGGTGGCCAGGGTGCAGGGAGAAGAATTTGGACCTGGCGTGGAGATGACGCACTCCAGGCTGGGTTTGCTCTCCCAGAGCAGAGTCCTTCTAAAGGACAGTTCCACCGGAGTCACAGCATCTCTGCTTCATATTGATGCACAGCAGGGCACGGAGAAGTGAATTACACTGTCTACAGGAATGCAAAAGCCAGGTAAAGAGCTGGAAACAGAACTAAAATTATGAGTTCCAAATCTGTGACCTGTTCAGGGACTCACATGGGGCTTTTATACACCCCAGCAACCTAAATCCAGTTGGACCTGGGGTTCGGAGTTGCCTCTGTAAAGGCATATAGATATGCAAAGGCATCTATAAAGGCGATATTTCTCCTCTTACAATAATCTGTACGTAGGCTGCTGCTGGCCCAGCCCTGCTCCCACAGCCTGCTCCAGCCCCTGTGGGAGCTGGCCAAGCCAGGTCAGGCTTTGCCTCGTGCTCTTTGCAGGTCACGTAGGGGACGTCCACCTCAATCAATCACAAAGAACCAGAGCCCGGCTCCACGGCATACAAGCAGCTCTGTGCTCGCCCTACCCAGGATTAACCCAGCCGTGCTGTCTGCAACCTGGCTGCTTTGGTGAAGAGAAGTCTTTTCTGGGTGCAGGAAACAGGTCTCTGTCTTCACTGTGTATCAAAAACGTCAAGTAACTCAGGGTTTTTGGAAAATCCTCCCATCAGGAGGCACACACAGCTCTCCTGCCAAGCCACCCGAGGCTCAAAACCAAAGAGGAATGATTTTCTAGACCCAGCTCAGCCGTTTGCCAGAACTGTGTATATTGTGCAAACTCCAGCTTACTTTACTACGCGTTTATCTGCAGCTTCCCTGAGCCCAGCTGATGCCCTGGTTACCCACCTAAACTCTACACCCAAGCAACTCCGGATTCTCCTCATGTCTAGAGCACGAAGTCACACTAGATAGAAAACTGGAGTCCGGGATGTTTATCAGACTCAAATATACTTCACCTCCCCCAACCCCAGTTATTTTAAGGCCCCTTTCGAACACGATGTGAAAAATGCGGCGCTGCTTAAATCAGGCTCCCCAAGAGGCACCGCAGCCAGGCCCCGGCCAGCGGAGTAATGCCGGGCGCGGGGCGATCTGGCCTCTGGCACCCACGCGCGACCAGCCTGAACATGCAACCACGCCGCGGTGCCCCGAGAACCGCAGTTTTGGGCTGAAAGGTTGTGAATTTGGGTTACAGCTCCCCACAACCCTACGGGGCGGGACGGTGCTGCCGCAAAGCACCCGCAACCGCTGCAAAACGCACGCGACCTGCCGCAAAGCGAGGAAACACCCTCCTCCCCCGTCCCCCTCCGCCCAAGCGAGCGCGGCTCCGTGGGCGGGGCGGGAAGGCGGAGCGCGGAGCCGGCGCAGCCAATAGCAGCCTTTCACGGCTACGCGCGGCCAATGGGGAGCGGCGCTCGGCGGCCAGCCGGGTGCGTGGCGCTGCACGTGGTGACAGGGCCCACGCGGGCGCGTGCGGCGGCGGCGGCCATGGCGGTGAGGCGGCGGCGGGGGAGCGGGCCCGGGGCGGGAGGGTCGGCACCCCGAGGCCCTACGGGGCTCTGGGCCGAGCCGTGCTGTCTTCTCCTCGCAGGGCTCTCCGGAGGCGGCGGCGCAGGGCCGGGAGCCTCCCGCCGGGGGCGCGACGCGGAGCGGGAAGAGGACGGCCCCGGCCGGGGCCGGAGCCCTGCAGCCGGCGAAGCTGAGCCGGGCCGAGCTCTACAAACCACCGACCAGCGAGGAGCTGAGCCAGCTGAAGGAGACGGAGGATCTGTTCCACTCCAGCCTGCTCCGCCTGCAGGTCAGCCGGGAGGCCCGCCGGCCTGGGCAGCCGCACTCGGCCGCGCTCTGCCCCTCTGGGGGCTAAGCTGGGGGGAAAGGTGGGGAGCGGCGGGACCCCGGACCCGGGGCTTTCCAGGAACCAGATCTCGAGCCGCTGGCAGGCCCCTGAGCCCTCCTGACCTGCTAAATCCGGGCAGCGGCTGCTCCTCTGCAGGAGCTGGGCACGGGGCAGGGACAGAAAGCACAGGCTTTACAAGGCACCCAGTGTATTACTGGTATCGCCACCGTAATTCTTATGACCATCCCGCGCCAGCCTCTTTTACACCGTTAAATTTGAACTGCTCCAGCACATAACTGCAATGTGATGAAAGCTCGACCATCGCATCCTTTGCTGCGGTGATTTATTGCTTACCAGGGTGAGGAACTAATGTCAGCAGCTGTGCCTGGCTTTGACAAGCTTCTGGATGGGACACGAGGATCTTCTTATGTCCTCGGGAAGCAGGCTGTCTGTGCTAGGAAGAGATCAGGCTGGTGACTAGATGGCCCCGATGGTTGTAAAGTTAGTGATTTTTGTGAAGAGTGGTTTTGATCTCCTGGGTACCTGCTAGCATTGGTGGCAGGATCTCTAGAGCCTGGTTTGTGGTGTGAACCTGCATGGTTGTTTCCTGCAGCTGATACTCTGTAACACAAAAAAAAACCTTTCTGAGAGCTGTGCCTATGTGAATCACGCCAGTTTTTTTTTTTTGTGGGTGGACCTCAGACAGAAGCCAGTGGGATGGAGTTGATTGCCATCCAGCACTTTGCAGGAGATGGCAGGAGCTGTGTTGTCCTTCTGCCCATGGGCTGACTGAACTCCTGGCTCCAGGCAGGGTTTCTGGAGATGCACAGGGATGTTCCCCACCTCACCTACTACCCTCTTTGCCAGGCTTCTGTTTGATGCTGGAGGACAAGGTAAATGGCAGGAGCAATTCCAATATTGCAGCTACCCTTGATGGTCCTCTTTCCTCCTACAGATTGAAGAGCTTCTGAAGGAGGTGACATTGAAGGAGACAAAGAAGAAGAAGATTGATCCCTTCCTCCATGAAATTAACAGCCTGCTGAGTGTCATCCCGGAGACCCCAGAAACTGAAGTACGTTCCAGAGGCAAGACCCTGTGTATGGAGCAGGTTCTGCTGTCGCTGTGCAAGCAGGGGTCCTCATGGACTATCTTCCTTGGGACTGAAAAAATATTACTTTGCTATATGTTGGAGGGGAGGACACTCTGTCTTTAAGCTCTGGGGCAGGCGCCTGCAGCGATGTGGGGAGAGGGGTCCTGCACATCTGAGGTGGTGATGCTTAGAGCGTTCTGTGTGTCCTGTCTGTTCCCAGCTCACTGACCAGGCCTGGCTTCCCAAGGGCGTGAAGGTCCCGTTCCTGCAGGTGCCATTCAGTGTGAAGGGCAAGTTCCGCTTTGTGCCCCCGGTTGAGCTGAAGGTGGTGGGCAGTTACCTGCTGGGCACCTGCATTAAGCCAGAGATCAATGTGGATGTGGCGGTGACCATGCCGCGGGTGAGTCTGAACATGCCTGCTTCTGAGTGGCCTGGAGCCTGGCTGAGCCCTGTCCCCTCCTGTCCCCCACGACCCCTGCACTGCCCGCTCCATTCGTGAGTGAGGATGCGCATCTAGATGTGCAGTGTGGTGACTCCTACAAGGAGCTGGGGAATGCAGTGTCACTGCTTGCTCTATCAGAGCTTGCAGCTGCTTTAATTTCAGTTTCTCATTAGTACCTTCCTTTTCTCTGCCTGGGCTGAACCTGTTCCACATTGCCGGGCAAATAGATGCTGCCCAGCTTTGTACCCCGTTGCACTTCTGCCCCGGCTCCCAAGACTGTGTTACAGGGAGAGTGATTTTTTCAGGCTGTTACCCCTCTACAGCTCCTTCCCCTTGCTGCCCAGACTTGCTCTAACAGGCTTTGAGATGAAGCGACGCTTTGTTTGGCTGCATGGCTCTACTCTGTCTCCTGTAATCACAGAGCCTGGTGAGCTGGCAGCAAGGTAGTGCTCCTGACCGACTTGGAGCTTCTTGGGGCCGTAGCCACAGTGCTGGTGTAGGGCTGCCCTTGAAGCCAGGACGAGCGGTGGGTGCTGTAGCGCCTCAGGCTGAACTGGGTTCTGCAGGCAAGTGAGGTGGGATTGCTCCATCCCTCTCTTTCCAGGAAATCTTCCAGGACAAAGATAACCTGAATCAGCGCTACCACCGGAAGAGAGCTCTGTACCTGGCCCACATTGCCCAGCACTTCTCCAAGGAGAAGCTCTTTGGCAGTGTGAAGTTTGCCTACATGAACAGCAACCATCTCAAGCCCATCCTGCTCCTGAGGCCTCAAGGTAGCGCATGAGCCTTGCTCTGGTGGGGGGTGTGAGTGGGTACTGGTATTAGATGGAGGGTGTGGTGGTGGTCTCATACCTTGTAACACGTCCTTTAGACAGGGATCAGTCTGCAGCTGTCATTACAATTTGTGATAAATTTTGGAGCTTTGATGCTCCCAGTTGTTGTCTCCCTCCCCACAGAGCCCAGTCCTCAAAGTCTCTTCCCCTCCCAGTCCATTTCTGCAGCTTGGCTGGGCTCTCCAGCCTTGGCCTTGCTGGGTGGCCCACCCTGTAGGTACTTCAGGGAGTAAAGCAGACCCTACAAAAGCATGTCTAGCGCTGTCCTTCCTCCCTGTTCTCCCCAGCCCTGCTCCCTGCCATCTTCTTGCCTTCCCCAGGCAGCTGTGTGCAGCTGGCTCTTCTCTAAGATGATGTGGGGTCTGTGTGCTCATTGGATGCTGCTTGTTTACGCAGCCCCAGCCATTTGGGCTTTGACAGGCGGTGGTGTGGCCAGGCCAGGGCAGGCAGGAGAGTGCTGAGGTAGCAGACTGGTCAGTGGAGATGAGGATGGGACTTGGACCTGAGCAATGTGAGCTCGGGGTTATTTTTGGCTCTGGGATGTGGTCACTCTCTGCTCTGAGATGATTTCCACTGCCGCTGAGCTTTGCTGGGAAGGAGCTTTTTCCTTTCCCCAAGCTGGGGATGCTCCCTGTTTTCTCAAATTAGTCTCTGACGTCTCTTTCTCCTGCACTTTACTCCCTGGTGCTTACAGGCAAAGATGAGAAGATGGTCACTGTTCGACTCCATGCCTGTCCTGTCCCGAGTCTGTTCAAACCCAGCCGCTTCTATCCCAGCAAGAACAACATCCGGACAGCCTGGTTCATGGAGCAGAGCACCCCCAAAGAAGGTAGGGCCTGGGGCTGGGGGAACACAAGGCTGCTCAGTTCAGCCAGAGACTGCACCCAGTGTGCAGACGTGGGTTTGCTGCAGCTCTTTTCTGTGAACGGGAGGTTTGTGATTGGGTCCAACATGCTGTTGTGTCCCACACAGGAGCCACTGAGCCGCCGACCCCGCACTACAACAACTCCATCCTCTGTGACACAGTGCTGCTCTCCCACCTGCACTTCTTGTCTAGTGCGGCCACCGACTTCCCGGGCATGAAGGATGGCCTAGCCCTTCTCAAAGTCTGGCTGAACCAGCGGCAGCTGAGCAAGGTATGTCCTGTGCCAGGGGACAGGGCAGGCTCTGCCCTGGTGGTTTGGTCCTTGTGGGTGTTGTGGTGGGCTTGTGACTCTGATTTGAGCTGTGTTAGGTTTGAAGGAGCTTCATGCTGCCCTATGGCTTGCAGTGAGTCTGTGTGTACCAGATAATTGTGTTTCTTTGACATCCCTGGAATGATGTAGTGGGGTTTTGGTTGTTTTTTGGTGTGTTTTTTTTTTTTTTTTTGAGGGGGGAATTAATCCCATTTTCCAAATAACTTTGAGGTGTTACCTTCCTGCAATGGGATCCGTATCTCTGCTCGTTGTACAGGGCTTTGCCTCAGTGTCTTCCTGGTGGGACTGGGGTTTGAGGTCTGCCCTGCTGATGAAGACAGAGGCCAGAAGCAGTCATGTGGGTTGGGCTCTGGGGCTCCTGCTGCCTCGAGCTCTTGTTGACTCAGCCCTCTGTTTTCACAGGGCTTGGGGTGCTTCAATGGGTTCTTGGTCTCCATGCTGGTTGCCTACTTGCTGATGAAACGCAAGATTGTCAAGATGATGAGTGGGTACCAGGTGCTGAGGAGCACCCTGCAGTTTCTGGGTGAGTTCCCAAGGGCCTGTCTGGGCAGGGAAAGGCTAATGTCAGCAGAGTCTCTGTGTGAAACCTGAACACAGTAGGAGAAGGGAGAAATGTGGCTTTTCTCTCTCCGATGCTGAGACCCTGTGGGTGCGATGGACAGGAGGGGATGAGAGAGCAGAGCGGGGATGGGTGAAGCAGCTTGCAGAGGAGTGGGTAGGTCCCATCACAAGGTGGAGGCCAGTGTTGTGTTGTAGCACTGTTAATGTTGTGAGACCACAGTGCTGTTGGCACATAGCTGTACCGCTATCAGCAATGGGGGAGATATGGATGGTGGTGTGACTTGTTCCTTCCTGTCTGCCCACAGCCACCACTGACCTAAGTGTGATGGGGATCAGCCTAGCGAAGGATGGGGATGCCTCCCTGGTAAGCAGCCCTCCAGGGGTGTCTCCTGCCTGTGTCTGGCTGTGCTGCCTGGGCAGGGATGTGCCTGTTATAGGGATGGCAACAAGGTGGTAGTGCCCTGGTGTCTGGGCTGCACCGTGGCCCTAAGGACTGTGTTTGCTCTTCCAGCCTGTCCTGGATGACTTCCACCAGGCATTTGAAGTGGTCTTTGTGGATCCCTCTGGGCTGGTGAACCTCTGTGCTGATATGACCGCAAGCAAATATCACCAGGTACTGAGCAAGTTGTGATGACATCCTGAAATGCTGTCTTAGGAGTGAGCTGAGATAGGCAGAGGGTAGTCAACATATCTTGGAGGAGAATGTTGGGTGTGGGGAGGGAGTTCAGTGTTGTTTTTTAAGCTTTTAGCATCTGTCTGCAGCTCTGAAGCTTCTAAGTGAGTTTTAAGACTTTGAACCACTGCCTTACCTGTCTTGCTTGAATGGTGGAGGGAGTTTGTTTTCCTCTTTGTGGGCACCTTTGGGTGAAGCCAAGCAGCTGTTTAGCAGAAGTAACTGTTTTGGAGCAGAAGAAAACCACCTTGATCGCAAGGCTATCAAGGAGGGACAGTCTGGCCAGCAGCAACAACCGTTGGTGACTTGGCTTCATGCTGAGGACAGAGGCTGTCTGGGATCAGGGTCTGCTAGTGACCATGGAGCTGGGGTGGCCATGGTTGCTGAGGGAGCATTGGTAACCACTGCTGGAGAGATTTGCTTTCCTTCTCCCCTCCCATTCATGCTCTTGCTCTGTCTTGTCTCCTTGCTCAGGTCCAGTTTGAAGCCAAGCGCTCCATGGAAATTTTGGATGATCGAATGGTGGACGGCTTTCAGGCGCTGCTCATGACCGCAAAGCCCACGCTCAGAACCTTTGACCATGTCTTCCAGTGAGTTTTGCTGGTGGGGTAATGCTGAGGAGCCTGTTCAGAGAGAAGTGGGCTGCTTCTGGCTTTGGACTGGGGTGGGTTCAGACCTGCCTGGTGGGAAGTGGCCCTGTGAGCTCTGAGATACACTAGTGCCCCTTGCATTTGGCCATGCCACTTTTACTGTCTAGATAGCCTCCTGGGAGGGAGGAGGGCAATGCTTTGGCCGTGGGAAATTATGACTGTCCCAAGGACCAGCATCTCCTGTGGTGCATCCTGAGATGCCAAAGTGCAGTGTTTCTTCTTGTAGCCCTCATCCTGGGCCAGGATGCTCAGCTCCCCACTTTATCCATCCTCTAGCATATCTCTCTCTCAGAAAGGTTACGGTGGCAGAGGTCGGTGACCAGCTTCTCTCCTTATCCTGTAGCCTGAAGCATGTCTCCAAGCTGCAGGGTGCCTGCAAGAAGATGCAACTGCTGAATGAGCTGATGGATCGGGGTGGGAACTACGTGGCTGCAGCCCTTCCCTTCATTGTTTCGCTACTGGCCCGTGGGCTGGCTGGGAGAGCACTGCTTGTGGCTCACTCCTTGCCACAGATCCAGGAGGTAACGCAGCTCAGCAATGACACTGTATCCTCTGTAACACATGGGGTCTTGTGTGTCCCTTGTGGCACTGCCAGGCACAGGGAAGGGATCTTTGTTCACTGAGGAAGGAGACGGGCATGTCCCCTGTGTGGAGGATGCAGGACCTGAGGCCCTGGACTGGGGTGTGGGGTGCAGCTGGGAGGCTTGGTCTGGGCAGAAGTTCTCGCCCAGCAATGGGGCAGGATAAAGACAACTGATTTTTTTTTTTGTCACGGAGAACTATTAAATGAGGCTTTCCCTGTCAGTGCTTTTCTGGGCACCTGAGAGCACATAGCAGGAGTTTCATCTAGCAGCCCAACATGCCAGGAACTGCTGCTCCAGCAACTTCTTTTCTCCTTGTGTTTCATGTTCCCTTTTTTCCCACAGTGGCCGATAGACGCTGAACCCCCAAAACACAAGGATGTTGGGCCACTGACATTTGGGCTCCTCTTTGTCCCCGAGTTTGCTGCCAGCACGCTGGAGAAGGGACCACAGGCAGATCACCCTGAGGTGAGGGGAGCTCTGCTTGTGCCGAGTAGGGTGGAGCAAAGCTGGTGCCATGCTGTGGTTGCAGATGGCTGAGGGGCTGGCTAACAGTCATAGGAGTGGTTTGGCTGGCTCCAGCAGTGACCCATGTCGCTGGCCTGGCTTGGCCAATGTCCCCCCACAGGCCCTGGACTTTCGGACCTTCTGGGGGGAGAAATCGGAGCTGCGGCGGTTCCAGGATGGCAGCATCTGCGAGGCGGTGGTGTGGGAGGCCGACACTGTCTGCCAGAAACGCCTCATTCCTGAGCAGATTGTCAAGCACTTGCTGAAGCTGTAAGTTGTGCTGAGCAGCAACCAAGGCTGGGGGACCTGCAAGTGTGTGGGGGTCACTGCCGCTCTCCTGGCTTGTGCTGCATCCCTGGTAACCCCATTGTCAGATTTGCACTTTTGGGGATGTTGTGAGTAGTTTTGACTTTGTGAAATCTGGAAATCACTTCAGTTGTGATCCTGGTGCTGTGAGCTGCTTCCCAAGAGAAGATGGGGAGGGCAAGCACATGGTGCTGTAGCTTCTGCTGATGGTAACAGTAAGGGCAAGGATGCAGCATTGTCCTGCCCTGACATGCAGATGGGAAGTTGAGACACTCATTGTTGGCAGAGGTGGAAGAGAAGCTGTCTGGACCTTACAGGATGTTTAATGAAATTTTCTGAGACCCTGTAGTGGTTCACAAGGTTGGTTCTGTGTAGCATTGGAAAGCCTCCCTGTAGCAGTTGGCTTTGAATCCTGTGAAGCTGCATGAGTTGCTGGGTCACTGTGAGTGAGTAACTTGGGCATGGGAGGAGCACACAGAGATTGATCTTCTCACTGTGACCTTCCTGTATGGAGGGATTCTTCATCCTTGGACTGACCCTTGCCTGCGGGTGCAGCATGCGGTGTCAGGATGGATGAGTTGGCACGTTGTAGATCTCATGCTCTGTTGTCTTCTCCCACATAGCCACGCGGACATTCCCGAGTCCTCCATCTGCTACACAGGAGCCCTGCTGGAGTCTGTGATCAGGACTGGGAAAGAGGTATGGCTGCTTCCCCAGTGGGGCTGTGGGTTTCTCAAGGAAGGGCAGTATGGGGAGGGCTATGAGGAGGTCATTTTAGCTTGGTGGCCCTGAGGTTTGCAAGAGAAGGTAGCAAGGGTAAAGAAAATTCCTGCCTGCAAGTGCTTTAGGCAGCATGGTGCTCTTCTTCGGTCTACCAAGCCGCTTGTGCTCACCAAGCATAGCTGCTGAAGTCCTCTTTCTCTGGCAGCCCCCATACCCCATTTTCCTCTGCAAGCATCCCTCTGGCCTCCTCTCTCTGCTTGTGTCCACTATGTCCATATCATCTGAGGATATATCACTGTCCCACTGTGCTCCTCCGACTCCACCTTTCAGGTCCTGCGTCCTTCAGGACATGGGACAGACAATTCTGTGCCTTCGTCCCGTAGATCCAGCTGCGAAACCCAGGAGAAGGATCTTTCTTGTCATAGTGCAAAGTGCTAGATCATGCCCACCAAGCTCTACTCCAGCTGAATGTGCAGCTGAAACAAAGAAATGCCATTTTGAGACAGAAGAGATGCATCATGGAGGCTAGAAAATGTTCCTCTGCCTACTTCTGCTCTCCAAGTTATGAAATTAAAGCCTGGAGATGAGCCATGAGCACTTTGGCCCCACTGTACTGGTCTTTGGTAAAACCAGCTTTTTACCTGGTTGTTGGATGGAGGAGGAAGTTGTTTTCTTTCTCCTTTTTAAGAGAAAAGAGGAACAAATCTGATTCAAAGAATCTTCTGTGTCAGGACCAGTTGTGTTCTGGGCAGAGCTGTATGTCAGGTTTGGGATGAGATGCTAGTTTGTACAGCCTGTTGCGTGGTGAGGCAGCAAATGCCTGTGTGCCATGTCTCTGCAATCTAGCCTGGGGTGAGCAGGGCTTGTAAACCCCATGTGGGAGAGGGGATGCACTTTCCTCGAGCCTGAGGGGCATTTAGGAGTTGATTGTTGCCTGTCCTTGAGGAATGAAGGAGAAACTCAGCCAGCTGTAGGGAGAGGCAGGACCGTGGTCTGTCGTTTGTGGTGCACCCCGCAGAGGGTGCTGCTGCTCTGCCGTAAAGCCTAGGCTGACTGGATACATGTGACTCAGTTCAGCTGTATCTGAGCTCAGTGGTTTGGTGTCAGTGGTGTCTCCTCCTTGTTTAGGTTCCTCTGCTGTGCTTTAGGGAGATGGTAGGAGCAAGGGCAGCAGCAATTCTCCTTTTTAGTGCTTCTTATCTGCCCTCCTCAGGGCTCTTGTGATGCACTGGAAATTTTCTGTCTTTGGTTTTGGCATGCTTAACAGTTCTGCCATGGCTAAGGATGTAGCTGGTGCAGTTTTCTGTTAACTGCCGCCTCTGTTAGCATCATGGTAACTGACAGGGAGGCAGTAGCAGAGCTCTTGCCGTGCCAGCATGCGATCCCTTTACTCCCAAATCACTCTTAGCTTCTCTCTTCTTAGGGAGAATGCTGGCAGTACAGCTCTTGGTGCTGCCTTAGTGCCTTGCACAGGAAATAATTTCACTTGCCACTTGAAATGCAGCCTCTAGGATGCCTGTGGCTGTTGGGGAGCCACAGTTGGTTTTGCCATTATCTTCCCTGTCTGTCTTACCTCCTTATTTTGCTGAGTGCTCTTGCCAGAAGCTGGTCCCTGAGGTGGCAGTGCTGGCTCCTTGGAGCTTGGCTGCGATGCCAGCCTGAGAGGGAGGTGAGGTGGGCGCCTGTGCGGGAGAGGTGAACGGAGAGGCTGCCTGTGTGTTTGCAGGTGTCGGGGACGGGCGAGGAGGCCATGGTCAATGTCATTTGCTCCTATGATGACCTGAGCCGCAAGCTTTGGAACCTGAAGGGGCTGCCGCTGACCGTGACGGCCGTGCAGGGTGTCCATCCAGTCATCCGGTACACAGATGTGAGTGTCCCTGGGCACAGCCAATGCATGAGGGTCTGCAAGAAGCTGGTGGGATGCGCTGGGGTGAGGGAGGACCAAGAGAATTAGTCACTCTCTGCTTTTATGGCTCCTGTGAGCCCTCAGGGTGACGCAGTGCCTGTTCTTTGCTGTCTCATCCCTTGGGCTGGCTATGCACAAGCTGGCTAAGCCCTCCATGGGCTTTGCTGGGCCGTGAGGTTTGGGCTGAGGGGGTGCGCAGTGCCCCGCAGTTTCTGTTCCCTGTTCTCAGTCTCCGGGTGGCTGTTGTCTCCTAGGTGTTCCCACCCATTCCCATGAAGCCAATTTATTCCTTCCATACCCGAGTCAGGACCAAGCACTTGCTGCTTCCCTCAGAGGAGAAGCCGTGCCCAGCCTACATAGCCCCTTTGAAGAGTAAGTGGGGAGAGATTGTGAGCGGGAGGTGATTTGGTGGGAGGAAGCAGAGGCAGACAACGATGTTGACTGTTACTGCTGCATTGGTGTGCCACTGGCAGGAGTAGTGCCCTGTCTCCTCCTGCTCTCCTGCTGTAACCTCTAGTCCCAGCCACCCCCGTCCAACGCCTCATTTCTGTGTGAGGCTCACTGGCCTCCTGCTGTCCCTTTGCCCCCAGTCATCTGCCACATGGAAGGCAGTGGCCAGTGGCCACAGGACAAAGAAGCCATCAAGCGTATCAAGGCGGCTTTCCACCTCCAGCTGGCTGAGCTCCTCCAGCAGCAGCACCAACTGGTTTGCAGACCTGCAGTCACCCACACCGACGTGTACAAGGTAGGGGAGCGATGGGAACCTTCTCCAGACCTGGCTTGTTACCCAGGAGGTAGGCAGGGGACTGTGGGGGTTGTCCCAGTGGACAAAACCAAGATTTGGATGGTGGGCCTAGGAAGGAGCATGGTGGGACTGTGTTGATCCCAGGATGCTGCTGTTGTGTCCCTGTGGTGCAGCGTAGCACACCAGCTTGCTTATGTTACCACCAAGCCTGACTTCACCTTTCATCTCAGGATGGCTACGTTTTCCGTCTCCAAGTAGCCTACCACCGGGAGCCCCTGATCTTGAAGGAAGTGGTCACCCCAGAAGGGATGCTGAAGTACCAGGACACAGAGGAGTCTCGGCATCTGGAGATGGAGACATTGCATCTGCCCTATCTAACCAGCTCCCTGCATGGGTACGTGAGGCAGGGGGTGCCTTGAGGGGCCAGGATGCGGGGCGTGGCTGGAAGCCAGTGTGGAGGTACCCTTGGATGCTGGAGGGTGATGCTGGGGAGAGGAGCTCACCGTGGGAAGTAGCCACCTTGTGAGAGGCTCTGTGGCGGGGTGGACGGACGAATGTGGGTAGGGGTAGCACCACTTGTCCCTGTTGTCACATCCGAGGTCACTGGTATGAGAAGACAAGTACCAAAGAGCAGCATGGTCAGAGAGGAGCATGTCGCAGCATTTCCCCTTCCTTCTCCCAAAATTTCAACACCTTCAGAGAGTGCCTTGTGGTCGTGATGCTGCGCACATGTTCCTGACAGATTTTTGCCCCTCTCTTCTCTCTTGCTGAATGCCAAAATGCCATTTTGAGTTCTGGGATGTGTGGGTTGAGCAGTGGCTTCTCTCTCTCTTTGCAGGCTCCAGCAGCAGCACCCTGTCTTCGGCAGCACTTGCCGGCTGGCCAAGCGCTGGGTCAGTGCCCAGCTCCTGAGCGACAACATCTCTGAGGAGTGTGTGGACCTCCTTGTGGCCTTTCTCTTCCTCCACCCAGCCCCCTTCACACCACCCAGGTGAGCATGAGGAGCTTGGGCTGGCCCAATGGGGATTTACTGCTTTTTTCCTTACCTAGAATGGAGGCGGGATGGGATACTGCTAGAGCAGGAGGTGCTGGGAGGTGCACAGCAGGGACTGTGAGGGCCCCGTGTTGCCGAAATGCTGTCCCAAGCCCTGTTGGGAGTGGCTGGCCAGAGGAGATGGAGATGCTTCGCACTGTGGGGCTGTGGCTTCCCCTACCCTGTGTGCTGCAGAGAAAGGGAAGAGACAGGTAAGGATGGTAACAGATGTCCTCAAGGCCTCTGGATGCTAGCAGCACAACCATGAGGTGTCTTGTGCCTTCTTGAGGACTGGTGAGGCCCCTTGTCCTGGGGAGGATGGCTGGTAGAAGCAGGGTGAGGGCTGCATTGTGGCTGCCAGCATGCTGGGGCTCCTTGGTTCCCTGGTGTCGTAGTTTAGCCCCACTTGGCACCAAGCTACGCAGTCTCTCACTCGCTCCCCTCATCCTCCGAGGGAACAGGGAGAGAGAAGATAAGAAAAAAAAAGGCTCGAGGTTTGAGATAAGGACAGGGAGAAATCCTTAAAGTTACCGTTATGGACAAAACCGACTGGACTTGGGGAAAACTATTTATTATTAAAACCAAAGCAGGATAATGAGAAAAAGAACAAAATGACTTCCCCCTACCCCTCCCTCTTCCTGGGCTTAACATTACATTCAATTGTCTCTACCTCCTTACCTCCACCGAGCGGCACAGGGGAGAATAGGAAATGGGGGTTGTGGTCAGTTCACCACTTGTTGCTTTCCACTGCTCCTTCCTCCTCGTGGGAAGAACTGCCCACATTCCTCCCCTGCTCCAGCGTGGGGTCCCTCCCATGGGCTATAGTCCTTTGTGAAACTGCTCCAGCATGGGTCGTTTTTCTATGGGGTGCAGTCCCTTCAGAACGACTGCCCCAGCGCAGGCCCTCCACAGGGTCACAGCCTCCTTCAGGCATCCGCCTGCCCCGGTGTGGGGTCCTCCCCGGGCTGCAGGGGGATCTCTGCTCCTCCGTGGGGCTCCATGGGCTGCAGGGGCACAGCCGGCCTCACCATGGGCTGCACCACGGGCTGCAGGGGAATCTCTGCCGGGAGCAGCGTTACTGCTGTCCCTGCTTCTGCACTGACCTTGGCGTCTGCAGCCGTTCCTCTCACCAGAAATTCTTTACAACCGGCTCAGGCAGACGCCTCTCAGGTTCTCTTCACATCTCCTCTCCTCTCCACTTCTTGCAGCCAGGCCGGGCTGAGTTGGGCCCAGTCGGCCGCCCGGCGGGAGGCCAGAGGGTGAGGGCCGCAAAGCCCACAAGGCTCGCGCCTACCCCTCTGTGCCCCTACTTCAGCTTCTTCATATCTTCTTCTTCTGGTTTTTTTTTTTTTTCCTGTTTTCCCCTTCTTAAATACGTTATCACAGAGGCGTTATCAGGGAACCTTCTGCTACCAATTAGCTCAGCCCTGGCCAGCAGCAGGTCTGCCCTAGGCCTGGCTGAGTCCGCCAGACAAAGGGGAAAATTCCAGCAGCTTCTTCTTGCACCATAGCCCTCCCCCGCCACTAAACAAAACGAACACACCTGGGAAGGATGTTATGGTGGTGCTGGTGGCTGCAGCCTCCTTTCCTCTGGGAGAGGACTCCTGAGGAAAGGGTGAGAGGTCAGCTGCTGAAAGCTGGATGGAGCAGCATGCTGGTAAATAACCCCATGGGGCCAACTTGCCGGCTCCTGGCAGGTGGATGGGATGCAGCCCAGAGGGAGTGAAATTAAGTTAAAGGAAGCAGTTTTGCTATGTGTGGAGCCAAAAGGTTACTCTGACCAGCACTCAGTGTCCTGTTTCCTTCCCCAAAGTAGCAGGAGTAACAGCTTGATACCTAGAATGCTTTCCTCTATCCTAAAATACCCTGGTAGCAGGAGCCTCATCTTCCCAGCTGTTTGGCTTTGCATACATGTTCTGTCGCAGGGGAAGAGGCACAGTGTGAACTTGGCGGGTGTTCAGAGCTGCATCAGAGATGGGCGTAGCCCTCTGTTGACCTCCCCCTTACTCCAGCCCCAGGAGTCCAGCTGGGGAGAGCATCAGGAGATAGGGCAACCGGGGACAATGTTTCACTTTTGGTGAAACTGCTAGTTTCTTTTACTTGAGAAGGGAGGAACAAGGGGGAAAGACTTTCTCTGGGGATTTGGAGAAGGGGAATTGCCTCATTCTTGTCCCAGACTTCCCTTTCCCACCACGGACATCCCTTCCTGGGCTGCATGTAGGCTGGGCATCACTAAATCACCCCCAAGCCAAGCCCTTCTTGCTGCCATGGGAGCAAATTCCAATGTTGAACTGTCTTGTCTTGGATGCAGCTCTCCGCAGGTGGGGTTCCTGCGCTTCCTCGACTTACTGGCAACCTTCGACTGGAAAAACAACCCTCTGATCGTCAACCTGAACGTTGGCCTCACAGGTGAGCTGGCATGCAGGAGAGCTGTGGTGAGGGTCTTGAGTCCTTCTTGGTCAGTGCCTGGCTCCAGGAGTCTTGGATACATGGAGGGATCACAGCTTCTGCCAGGCCAGGGACAAGGAGATTTTTCCACTTCCTTACTCCTGTCCTGCCATGCTTAACTTGGTGTCAGGATGGATTTGGTTGTGGCATGTTTTTTTTTTCCCCCTACTTGCCTTTGAAGAGGTGGATCTCAGCGATGATGCTCTGCTGCTTCTGCTGAAATGTGTGATGAGCCTGGGTGGTGTTGGATGTGGTAGTATCTTTGAAGCCCTCTTCTCCTTTGTAGCTGGCATTTTAGCTTGAGGGTTTGCCCTGGCTCTTGGGGGCCAAACCTTTGGTTGTGGTGGGAGAGCAGTCAGGTCCTTGAATGGGAAACTTCAAAGCCTCCTGCCATGTGTCTGCTTTGAGAGCCCCGCTGAGCCACTCGGATCATGGGGATAATCTGCTTGTCCCCCACTTCAAAACCTGCAAGGGAAAAGGGCTGCAGTCCTGCAGGTTTTGTTACCTCCTGAGCCTTGAGAATTTTGTAGTAAAGGTCTCTGATTTCCAAAGGAACATGCAGGCGCATCCAGCGGTCCTGCCCTCTTCCTTGTGTTTTTCCTGTCAATTATCTTTTGGATATGTGCCATCTTTTCCCAGGAGCCAGAAGAGATAATGAGATTGTCTTGGGTTATGTGATCATGGGGTGGGGGAGATAGCTACGTCCAGCTTTTAAAGCTGATTTATAAAAAATGGTAAAGCTTCTTGGGAGAGAGTTGGGTTTTGGAAACTGGTATTTTTCTACCCTCCAGCTTTTTTTTAATGAACTAAACAGAAATTGGTTTTGGCCAAAGTGCTGGTTTTTTCCCCTACTTGAGGGGAACAAAAAAAAGGTAGAAAACTCTTTGGGTATGAACTCTGTTATTAGCTTATAATGTGACTTCACAGCCCATTTCAGGCAGGTCTGGGCCCGTGTGGGTGGATTTAGAGCAAAGATCCATCTAGCCCTGCATCCTGTCTCCAAAACTCCCTGCAGATGCTGAGGGAAATGTGAGAGCAGAGTGCGCCCAAGGTGATAGAGCTCTGGTTGCACGTGGACTCTGGGATCAGATAGTGGGAGAGGATAAAGCCTGATTATTGCCCTTTTCTGGGCTGCAATACATGGATGAGGAGGCTGGAGGGCTGTGAATGGGGCAGAGTATCTCACCTGTCTGCGTGCCCTTTCCAGATGCTGACTGCGCAGAGATCAAGAACAAGTTTGTGACTGCTCGCTCTCGCCTCCCCGTCATGTTCATTGCCACCCCCAAAGACCGATGGACCTCCATGTGGACACGAGAACGACCCTCAGCACAGGTGAGCTGGGCCCTCTGTCTTTGCCGCATGGTGGCTGCTGGTTTGGGGCATTTCCCTGCTTCCAGTGCAGGAGTGAGCTCCAATGGCTGCGTGGGTGAGCAGGGTCCCTGCTACATCCAGGATTGATGAGTTTCACCCTGTGGCTTTCTTACCTCCTCAGATCCTGCAGCGCCTTCTTGTGCTGGCCTCAGAGTCTCTCCGTGCCCTGGAAGAGCAGCTCATGGACCCGCTCAACAGCCAGGATGTGAAGGTAACCTCTTGTGCTGCTAGCACAAGGATTTTCAGGCTGTGGCAAAGCATACTGGTCTTTGGTGATGATCCCTGGGATGTGTTAGTAGGATTCAGACTGTGGCCATGCGTGGTTGCCCAGAGCAAGAGCATGGATGAAGAGCATGGAGAGCATAAGCTCTTGCCCAGAGCAAGAGCATGGATGAAGAGCATGGAGACTGGTGCCCTGCTTTGCCACACTGCTTCTAGGGGACCCAGATCTGCATAGCAACTTGGGGTGAAATATCATTGACTGGGACAGATTTATTTTGTATTCTCTTATTTTCTTGGGATGTGAGCAAACTCACAATGTTCTTGTGCTGACTTGGTCGTGTGTCCCTGGCTGGAGCTAATGGCTACTCTGGGAGACTCTGCCTTGGTATAGCTGTACAAATCTGGCTTGTGTGCTTGAGTCTAGCCAAGCCCAGGGTGGTGGAGGTTTTAGTAGGATGCTACCAGGCACTTTAGGAAGACGTTATTTTGGTTTGAGTGGAGAAGCAAGGCCATATATAGTTTAACCTTCTTAATTTTCTCAGTGATTTTTTTTTTTTTTAAGTTAAAACATCCATTACTGAAATGGACCTGCGAGATGTAGACACGTTTAATTGCCCTTCAAAGAGAGATACCTGTGTTTTGGAGAGGAGCTTGTTGGTGTACCAAGTAGTGATCGAGGCAATTGAAGCTGAGAGGACTCAAAAAGCTGAACAGTGGTTAGATATGTCAGATTCACATCAGGTAGAAAAACGTCATCATATAGTGGATTTTTTTTCTGCCTAGACAGTATAAAAAGGATTTACTGACCTTGCTTTCAATTCTGCTGCGTTTTGTGCTGGACGTATTACAGGGGTGAGATCCCATGAGGCGGTAGCAGTGTGTGTTACAGGGCTGTGAAGGGGTGAGATGCTGTACACTGAGACATGTGCAGTATGTTGCAGTCACAGAGCAGACCCAAGACTGAAATTCAAGAGGTGCAGTGTGAGCTGAGGACAGTTAGCTCCTGAAAGCAGCCACTGCCTGGCCGTAGCATCCTCCCCGTCCCTTGCCTCAGCCTCTTTGGTCCTCTTTTCTTCCCTGCTCATGGCCATTGCAGGGGGATCCTTTCCCATCCCCAAGGTATTCTTCTGGGTCCATAACAGCATCCTCCCAGGCCTGCAATGTTCCTTAGGGATAAACATGCGATACTGTTTCCAGAGCTGCTCATCTGTTTGTAAGCAAAACTTGGGGCAGAGAGGAGGGAAAAGCCCCTCTGGTGCAACTTGGAGTTGCCTTCTCTTCCGATGTATCTAAGAGGGTGCTCCATGTTCTTTTTTTTGTCTGTGCATTTGGGTCACTTGGGGATGTGCCCGCTCTCACACAGATGCAGACATGAGTTTGTGAGCTCTGTTTCTTTGCTCCCAGTGGGGTACAATAAGCCATGAACTTGGTCAGTAGGGTGAAGAAGGAGCATCCGGGTGGACCAGAGCTGGGACTTGGTGCTAGTCACTGATGTTCTTCATATGTGTCCTCCCCAGCCTAGCTATAAACCAGCTCTGAGCAGTGGGTTTTCTCCAGTGCCAAATTGGGTGGTATCCCGTGGCTCTGTTCATGTTTCCGCATTATTTAGTCCATGAAAATGTACAGATAGTTTTAAGTTTTTTCCGTTTTAATACAGCTGCATCCACAGTGCCAGATCCTGCCTGTCCAAATATTTATGTATTTGAAATTGCTTCTCTCCATTAACAGGGCTTGCTCTCACCCTCTATCTGTGTGATGGAAGATGCTGCTGCCTTCTGGGGCAAGTCCTGCTGGATAGACAGGACCGTCCTGCTGTTACACAGCTCCTCGTGTCCCCTGGGTGTTGTTCAGCTCCTATTCCTTTGTTCTGGGACTCTGTGATGCGGTTACCTGTCCAGCTCACTGTCACTCCCTTTCTCGACTGCCCACCCTGCTGATGTGCACTGAGATGGGGTTGCTGGGGTCTGTGGTCAGGGCTGGAGAGAACCACCTTGGTCTTGTGGAAAGCTATTCTCTTGTCCCTCATGTGCTAGGGACAGTGGTTAGATTTTTCTGACGACCTGAGAAACCAATAGGGTAGAGAGTGTAGTCCTTCTGGCTAGACATCTGATGTGGATAGGGAGCAGCTCCCTTCTATAATTTTTGAGCTTGCTGTACAGTTGGGCTGTGGCAATCAGGTGTGTCTTTCCTGGTGCACTTTGATGGCCCAGAAAACGTTTACACTATCCACCAGGAGATGGCCATGGGGGAACCACCTTGAATGCAACAGAGTCCTTGTTACAGCACTTGCATGGGATGTTGGAGTGTGAGGGTGGTCACATCTTTCTGATGTGAGCAGAGCCCATGGTGGGACTGGGACATCTCTCAGCCCAGAAGGAATCGAGTGACCAGTATGGGGTAGAGCTCCCCCTGGCTCCACCACAACCATATTTCTCCTGTGAATGTTTTGGCAAACTTCTGACAATAATCTCACAAAAATTTGGGCTTTGTAAGGAGAAAGGAATAAAATGCAAGCAAGGACTCGGGAAACCTTTCTCATACCTCCTGCTCACCTGTGTCCTATATTGGAATAGCACTGGTCTTTTCTCACTGCAGATGGTCTTCCGCCCTCCTTTGGACTTCTACGATGTCCTAATCCACCTGAATCCAAACCAGATTCCTCGGCAGCTGGAGAGCGTGGACCGGCCACTAAAGTCATTTTCCCGGGGTGTGGTGAAGAACAGCACTGCTGTGAAGATCCTCTTTCCTGTGGTGGATTACGACCCTGTACAGTGCTACCTGCAGGAGCTGAGAGTAAGCATAGCCCTTTGGGGAGGCACAGGGTCCTACTTGCTTAAGGGGGAGCTGCCTCCTGGCATTCAGGTTGCCTGCCACTGCAGGACCTAGTTGGTGGCATCTTTGTATGTTTTGCATGGGATGGTCACTCTTTTTGTGCATGGAAATGGGAGTGCTGCTGATATGAGAATGACCTCAGATACAAAGCACTTGGAGCTTTTGCTGAAGAATGTTGTATTTCAGTGCAAAAATATCTTTAAGCCATTTGTCTCTAGTCAGTTAATTGACTTTTCGTGGCTTCTCGCAGCAGCTAGGGTGCATGGTGGGCAGGAGCTACCCGTATTTTCTGGGAGGATGTACAGGAATCCATGGCATGGTACCAGTAGGGCTCCAGCAGTTAAGCCAATGGTTGCATGAGCCATGGAGCTGAATATTGCTCACAGGACAGTTTCTCTGGGGCTGGTTACATGCTTGATGGCAGAGGAAGTTTGGAATGTGGGTATGTGAAGAAATCAGTATCCAAAGTTATCAGCTCAGTGCTTTTCCACAGTATAGCCATGCCGAAGTCTCAGCAAACTGGGGAGATATGCAGAGTCCTGGGTGGTAGCCAGTGCAGCCAGTACTTTGCAGATGTGCAGCTTTTGCCTCTTTGACCTTTCCCAGCTTTGTGTGCAGTAGCTGAGTAAATGTTAGTGTGCAGAGAGGTAGAGCTGTGATGCCCTTTTTTCAAAACCTGGCTTGACTTTCAAGTGCCATCATCCCTTACCCACAGAAGTGCTGTGAGCAGTGTCAGAACTGCAGTAGGAATTGTAGGCTGGCTTTGGCAGGAAGGGTGCTGCAGAGGTCTCCGGCCCCGTTCCCCACTCAGGGCAGAGCCAGTTTTGACATTAGGCTTCACAGAACCCCATCCTCTTGCATGCTGACTGTCCAGGAATGGAGATTTCCCACCTCCCTGTCCCAGTGCTTGGCCACCATTGTGAAAATTTGTTTCTTAAGACCTAACTGCGATTTCCCTTATTGCAGCATGTGTTGGCTTCTCAAGTCCCTGCAGCAGCCGGGCAGCGCTAGGGGCAGCTTGCTGGAAGGCAGAGCTGGAACTGGGGGGGCTCCAGCAGTAGCTGTACTCTGACAGCTCCTGGCCAGCCCTCACAGCCCTCCTGGGCAGCATGGCAGGTCAGAGGGCTTTCCTCTTGTGCTTCTCCTGACCAACACACCAGGAGGCTTTTTTCCACCTTCCCATATGCTTCTCTTGTCTTAAGATTTGATATCAGCTTCTCTCCAACCTTGCGTTGAGGAAGGAGGTGTGTCTGCCAAAGAAAAATAGTTTTTGGGTAACCTCTTTCCTCTTTCTGGGCTGCCTCCTGCAGAGTGTGCAGGGTGTAGCATTTGCTGGTCCCTGAGTCAGCTAATCCTGCAGTGCTAGCCACCAAGCTTTTCTCTGCTGTCACTGCCAAACTTGGCAGTGGTGGCAGCTGCAAGGAGGGACAGCAGAAAGGGCCAGATGTTGCTTTTAGGTCTATAGAAGGAATTGCAGAGGTGCCTGAATTAAAACTCCAGTTCAGACTGGAAGATGCTGAGCCCTTCAGGTCCAAGCTCCCCTCTCACCTTAACCCAGGTAGCTTAGGAGGTGGCAAAATAAAATTTGGGAGGGTTTCTTTGAAGGTTTCCTCAACCCTAGCCCTGTTACCTCCCATGCCACCTGACAGCTGCGTTTCCTGCTAGTCACTGCCCAGTCGATGGGAATCTGCTGTGGTTTCAGTAGAGCTGCCTGTCTAGCAAGGTGTGAGCTTGATCCTTCTCTCACCCACAGCAGATTGGGACAGTCTAGGGTGGGGGGCAAGGAAGTAAGAGATGGAGATGTAAGCAAGACCTCTTTTAATTGAGGAAGACCTTGAAATTGTCCCACAATTACCCTGCAAGTAGCACCGCTTGTTTGGCTGGAAAGTCATGGAAGAGAAGAGAGAGGAGAGAAGGTACTCAGTGCTGTCCTGCCTTGGAGAAGGAAGGTGGCTTTAAAGCTGGAGGTCCTGCAAGAATCATAGAATAGTCCAACCCCCCCTGCAAAGAGCAGGGACATCTCCAACCAGATGAGGTTGCTCAGAGCCTCATCCAACCTGGCCTTGCAAATTTCCAGGGGTGGGGCTTCCACCACCTCGCTGGGCAACCTGTTCCAATGTTCCACCACCCTCACTGTAAAAAAAAAAATTCCTTTTATCTCGTCTGAATCTGCTTTCTTCTATTTTAAAACCATTACCCCTTGTCCTTTCACAACAGGCCCTGCTAAGGAGTTTGTCATTGTCTTTTCTATCAGCCCCCTTTAGGTACTGGAAGGCTGCTATAAGGTCTCCTCAGACCATTCTCTTTTCCAGGCTGAGCAGCCCCAACTCTCTCAGCCTGTCTTCACAGGAGAGGTGCTCCAGCCCTCTGATCCTCTTCATGGCCCTCCTCTGGACTCGCTCCAACAGGTCCATGTCCTTCCTGTGTTGGGAGCTCCAGAGCTGGACGTAGTACTCCAGGTGGAGTCTCATGAGAGCAGAGTAGAGGGGAAAGACACATTGCAGAGAGTATTTGGGGGGTTTCTTGGGGTCCAGGGTATGCAAGAAGGAGGGGGAGAAGCACCCTATACAAACCTTCTGAAAAGGAGCAGGTAGCACAGCAATCGGGAACCATTCACTATTTCGCTCTTTCCTGACGTCTGGATCTGACGAGGAGTATCAAGACTGGCCCCTCTCTTCTGTTCTCTGTATAATCAGGATTTGACCTGCCACTGTGAGATCTCAACCAAGAGGCATAGATCTGGGTAGGAAATGAGGTTTCTTAAGCCTGAAATCCCTCTCCACACCATGCTGGACTTGAGGCTAGAGTTGAGCTGAACCTTGCAACAGCTGCGAGGGCGCTGGAGGTGCCTGCATACACGAGGCTGGAGCATCCACATCTCTAGAGGGGTTGGGGCTAAGCGACTCTCACGGAGACCTGGCAGGAGGCTGACTTTGTGCTCAAAGGGGAACCGGAGACTCTTCGATGAGCCGATGGGGAGAGCAGGCTCCTTGAGGAGGCTGTTAACAGGCTTGCAGCAAATCATGCTGTATATCGAGGCACTTGATTGGGAAACTCATTGGGGTGTGTTGCAGTTTATAGGACTTTTTTGTGCTTGTCGTCATCTTGGTGTCAGCAAATGGCTCCAGAAGTTAAAGATGCAGAAGAGACTTCCCTGGAAAGCAGCTTTCATTATGCTTTAAACAATTATGACTTAATTGGTTCAGTCAATTATGACATCCAAATGGAATTTTTACTGTCTCTTTTCTCTGATACAGGTAATAATAGACTCGGAATAGGGTTTGGTTGTGTGGCCAATTACAGCTGGTCCTAAATCCAGTACACTCATATCCCCATGAAGAAACAGTGGATATGAGCAAAGGTCACGTTGCCTCTTTAGAAGCAGTGTTGTGCTCACTTGGTGTCTCTCATTGTTTGGTTCGAGGATGCTTTGGGAGGAACAGAGCAGGAATTGATCATAGGTTTCTTGAATCAGCAAACTATGGGGTAGAGAGCCTGAAATCTGCCTTGGCAGGCCTAGCTGGGGGGCTTTTCCTCCTCTTGAGGGCTCGGAGATAGTTATAGCTGTGTTCCCATCTGGCCATTGTATTGGAGGTATCTTGCAGTACCAGTTCACTTGGCTCTTGTAGCTTCCGGATCAGTAGCAGGCAGACCTGAAGGGGCTGATTAATATCTCTTTCTGAGCAAACAGGTGTTTCTTCTGGAAAAATCAAAGAGGTGATGCTGCACATGCTCTCCAGTAACTCAGCCATGTCCACCTGTTTTAGGGGGCCTCAAAAGCCAACATTTCACTGCTGGGTCACCATCAAGCAGGTGATGTGTACTGTCAATCAGAACTACCCTATCAGAAATCATCCAGCTTTTTGTCTCAGTGTACTGATGTTGTTGCTTGAAGGCAAGACATATACATTGGCTTTGTGCTATGACCTGGCTTTGGTTGGTAGCCTCTCCAGCACCTTTGCATTTCTATTTCCCTGACTTTTGCTTCTCAAAGCTCATCACAGCCTGAAGGCTGGGAGCCCTGGGGGTGATCCAAACACAGCAAGAAGTTAGTGCTGGAAAGGAGTGTGGTGACAGCAGCACATCCTTATGCAGTGAATCCTTATGAAAGGTTTTGGATGAGAGGGCACTTGGATGCAGAACTGGCTGGCTTTGGCTCAGAATAATTTGCTATCCCTTAATAGCACAAACCACAGAATTGAGCAACAGGGATGTAGCTGAGGCTGACAGTGCAGCCGTGGTGTGTTTATAGCAACGAGGGGAGACATCTGCCACGCAGCAATGCTGTGGGATTTTGTTCTCTTCTGTGGGCAGAAAATACTTATCAGCCCTTTTCTGAGACTGGCACATGAAAAAGGGATGTAAATGCCCAAGCATATTGATTGAGTTGAGAGGGACAGGGAGTAGGATCTTCCCCAGTGTCCTTGTCCCAGTAACCAGGAGACTCACTTTTCTCCTGTACAACCTGTTTGCTCCTGAGAGGTCCCTGTTCTTCTCACATCAAACAGGTTAGCAAGGCAAGAGTGCTCTGGAGCGGAAGGATTGCTGTGTGTCTTCCCCAAGGAGCCTAATTAGAGGAGAAAATGAAAGGAGGGGAGGTGTTGCGTCCTGACTGCTTTAATTTTTCCTGCTTTAAGGAGATATGGTGCACGAGCTGGTCTGATCGAGTTGCTATGGTGCCCGAGAGTCTCTGGGTAGAGATGAAAGGCCAGTCATGGAATTCAGATGGCAAATTCTTCAATTCCAGGACAGATCTGATAGAAAAGGCCTGTTCTGAGGGGCTGTCCAGGTGAGAAGGCTTTACAGACAGATACTTTTGAGGGAGACCAGGTGCCAGACGTCCTGCAGAGAGGGCTTCCCTCGAGCTTCATCCCACCACCAGCCTCCTTGACACCTACGGTCTCGAGCACCTCAGTGAGCAAACTCTAGGTCTGATCTCAGTAGGGATTCTTCAGCAAGGCTAAACTAAGCGTCTCAAATGAGGCTTTTCTGGGATCTGTGTTGTGACTGCTGGTCTGCGTCGTGGTGGCTCTCCAGCTGCAGAAACCCCAGCTGTTTCCCAGGGATGTGGCATGGCGGTCAGCACAGCTCTTACTCCAGGGTGCCTTGGCTGTCCTTGAGCTCAAGGGACAATCTTTCTGCCTGCATCCCGTGAATCCTGTGGATATACTTGCCATGCCCATTTGCATGCATTCAGGAGCACACAAAGCCCAAAGGCTGTGGTCACCTCCCCAGGGTCCACAGCTCATGGTGGGGAAAATCGGATGAAGCTGCCTGGGCTATGTCCATCCGCATGTCTATAATGACTGTTAAAAGACATAACATTTCTTACCAATTCTTTGGTCTCAGTGGGTCACTGGATGCTAAGCGCTCTATCTCACCAAGATTTAGCTTTCTCTGGCTGCACGTGTTTATTAGAGAGCTTGTGTCAGAGAAGCTGCCTTGTCTTGTGCATGGGAGATCTTTCTTGTGCAGGTGAACAGGGAAATGTTTCCTACTTTGCTGTAAACATCCTTTCCTCTAAGCAATGTTTTGCATTTCTTGCACCTTGAGACAAGACCTATCTGGAAGCCTCACAGCCCTTTCCTTTCTTCCTCCCACAGTGTAGGAATCTGTATCTTGCTACTGCATGTTAGGAAGGAGTTAATGATATTAAGAGTTCTCAGTCTCTTACAATATATAAGCTGTGGTTATGGGAGGTAGCTGGAACTGGTGAAATCTTTTCAGGTCCAACTGCTCCCTTCCTGTTTTGACTGACAGGCCTGACTTCTCCTATTGAGACTTCCAGACAGGAAGAGATGAACCGAAAAAGCTCTGTAGGCTCTTGTGGCATGGAGGAAACCTTCCTATCTGGATTTATGCACTTGGAGGGGCAGAGGTGGCAGGAAATTTCCCTGCTCTTATGGCTTCAGAGCAGCTGTGTGACCCTTAGTGTGTGCCCAGGGTTGTGGGGTGGATGCACAAATGTATGCATACACATATTGAGCCATCAGCCCCTCGTGCACCTTGGGTGAGCTCAGGGGGTACCTGTGGCTACATTTCTCTGGTGTTGGTAATGCCTTCCTGGAGATCTGCCTTAGATTCTTCCCATAGGAAGCCACTGAAGACTTTCACCTCAGATGGATTGGTGGACAAGGCATGTTTGTTAATGCAGCCAGGAGAACATGGATGGCTTTTTTCCTTGCCATACTTCTTTGCTGCTGCTCCAAACCCTCGGGACAAGGATGCGCATGTGGCTCCAATGAGCCACTCAGAGGTGGAAAAGTTTGGATAGTTTGAAATATCTTTTACCAGGTGAATCCCAAACCTAACACTCGGGTTTCTTCTCTCTTTTAAAACCCTTCTGACACAGAAGTAAACCCAGTCAGGTTTTCTTGACAGTACTCCTTGCTCTGTTTGGGCGTGGAGGAAGGCCCTGTCTGTATCAAATAACTTATGAGCATCAGGGCAGGTCACAGTAGGATGACAAGGACTTTAAAGTGTTAATAAGTAGCTTTAATACAGCTTTATACTGGTAGATCTCTTGCTGAGAGCACTTAAAATGATCTAAGCACTGAGCAAATGTTGATTGATGCATTTGCCACTTGAACTGCTGTCACACCAGGAAGAGCTGCTAGGTGCATTTCGCGTGCAAAGGCCTCACCAAATGGCTCCTTTTTTTCCAGCAGCTCTGATGCAATGAGCCCAGTCTCTGGGTATAGGTAGGAGCAGTGAAAGAATGGGTGGATAAATGGTCAGGCTGAAAAAACTCACCCCTAAACAACAACAATGTAGTTGCTCAACTAGTAATGAGTGCTTCCCTTATTGCAAAATCCACGCTTCAACCTGAGCTGCTTAATCCAGTAATCCCATTTTAGATCAGGGTATTGTTTTACTCACCACCTTTCTCCATCCTTTCGTTCGAACAACCCAGACAGCTCCTTACAGACCTTGAGCTAATGTTCTGCCAGGTGCCATGTACCCCTTCCCTGCACTATTAGGGTCCTGCAGATCACAGCCCTGAGCTTACAGTTCCCCCATGCCTCTGCAAGATGGGAATCACCTGTACGTTCTACTGATGGCAGGGATCCTCCTGAGCAGGGAGAGCTTTCACTGGGCCTTTAAAGCTGAATTGCAACCAAAGGTAGCAGCAGCTTGAGAAGGGAGTAGGGGTTCAAATGCGCTCCATGCCTTTTCTCCATTTTCTGTTAAACTTTCCCTTGAGGAAGGTGTTTGCAGGCTCAGGCAAGCCCAGTGACAGTGGGCATGGAGCATAGGATGTGGAAAGGGAGGTGAACTCTGTTTGCTTTTACTCCCCAAGCTTCTGTACAAACAGAAGTGTGGTGACTAATATACCAGACCCTTTTAATGCTGCAGTTTCCCGAGACTTGAATGTGCCTCTCTGCAGCTCGGTGAAGCTGGCCCAAGCGCTGTTATGTGGATGACTCTGGGAACAGCACAAGTGCAGAAGCTTGCCCTTTGCTGTAATTTTGAACTGGATGCTGTCCTTTCAACATCTGGCCTCTACTCTCAGCTGTCTGGATAAAAGGTGCTGGGTAGCAGGCTGAGCCTAGCAGGGCTCTTTTCCTGCAGATGCTTCTGGCTCCTGCCCAGCAAGACGTGCCTGTGAAAAATACCTTTCTCATAGGGAGCATCGCGTGGCACTTGAGACCTCGCCCTGTAGAGCAGTGGAGCTTTCTCAGGTTCTCACATGCTCTGCTCCCCTCTGGGTCAGAAAGCTGCTCGTTGGTGATCAGCATGTCCTGAGCTTTCCCTCCCCTCTGCTGTTTTGCCTTTTGGCAAAAGGAGGAGTATTCCCTGTTGACTGGGCTCTGAGCGTAACCTGTTGGTCTCAGCTGAGAAGTGCCAGGGTGAGTTACCTCTTTCTCAATGTATTTTTAGACAGTGGTTTTTCTAGCCAGTTTGGCAAGGTAATGCCTTGACCAGCCTTGCCCCTGTGAAGATCCCGTGAAGTGGGATGAGCTGGCAGGTCTCAGGATCTTCCCAGCTTGATGGCCTAATTGTGTTGTCCTCTGTTTGTGATACTTCAAGTCTGAACTTATAAATCTGCTCTGAAGTTTGCAGAGAACACCACTCCTCCCTGCTTATCAGGTGTTTTTTCTTAAAATGCCTTCCCACCCTTTGGGATCACTGGTAATACCAACCCAATCCATGTTTTTTTTCCTCCTCCTGCAATCCCAGTATGTCCCTACGAGACCTTGCTTTTGATGCTGTTTTTTCTGTCATGCACATCCTCATGAAAACCTCATGCTACAGTGATGCCAGCAGAGACCTCTCTTTGTAAGAGCATGGCTGAGTTGCAGCTGAGGAAACTAAGGGGATGGAGGAGAAGGATGACAAGGGAGCAGAGGGTCTATATTTCTTGCAGTAGGTTGCTCCAAAGCTAGGGAGGCCATGTGCAGAAACTTGTCCTGTACTGATGCTGGGAGCATCAGAGCTATTTGCTCTGCCCAGTAAACGTGTACTGGTGTTAATCTCCACCAAGATGAACAAGTGTCAGGGAGGAACTTCTTAGCTGCCTTGGTCAGCTGTGCTTAGGGTGCATGTCTCCAGGTACCAGTGTGTTGGGTGCTGAGCTGTAGGGCCAGACTTTTAGGTTTGAAAAGTTGCTTGCACACAGTGTTGTTTACTTCTGCTGCAGTGTTCATCCTCTGCCTTCTTGCAGTGCTGGGATTCCAGCTTCCCTAGGCTTAGTGGAGAGCAGACTGGCCTTTAGTCATGTCTTTGTGCAAGATCTCTTTTTGAGCTCTCTTGCTCAGAACTGCCAAAGGAGCTATTCATTGACACAGCTGCTGAAAGACCGAGGCAAGGACAGCAGATTCCTGTAGGGCCTCCATTGAGCCTTCCGTCTCTTTGAACCTCGCAGGACTTTGCATTACTTAAAATTTCTACTTGTTATGTTTCCTTTTGGGACACTGTATGTGCTCACAGCACATGTGGGACTTTGTCCTGGAGGAAGAAGGAGCTTTTATACTGTTGGTTGTATGGATTGCAGAGTTCAAGATGCTGGCCTCCAGTGGAAGATCTTGGGGTGGTTGATCTTTGCTGTGACGTAGTGAAACATACTGTGTCAGGATTGCCTGCTGGGCAGGGCCTACCTCTTGCCATCTGATGTACTGTGAAATCTTGGACATGGCTGTTAGGACAGGACAGCTTAGTAGCTGACAGCTAGCAAGCTGTGTTGAGGAGCACTCAGTGAGTGTCACCTAAGGGGTCCAGTGTCCTAAAGCTGGATGCTGCTTTCTGGATGCTCCTGCAGGCATGTGGGAGGTGGTAGATCATGTTTCTGCTCTCTGGTTCAGCAAGAGGTAGTCAGCAATGAGGTCTGCATGCAAAACTTGGAGGCAGTGCACTGTGTCCGTTGAGGCTGGGGGAAAGAGGCAGCAGGAGGCACCTAGGACTTGTCCATGGGCTACCGGTTGCTTTCTGTGTTGGGAATCCACTGGAAGAGTTGCACTTTTGGTCCTGGCTGGTGTGGAGCTGCTGTGTGTCCCTGTGTAAGGAGACTGTGTCAGCCGCGGGCTCTGGCTCTGGGATGACTGGTACAACCTCTTGTTTGTTTTCTACCCAGGATGCCTTCAGTGATCTCGCCTTGTTCTTCTATGACAAGCATGGTGGGGAAGTGATAGCAGTTCTGTGGAAACCTTTGAGCTTTCAGCCTCAGCCTTTTAAGGTAAGTTCTTGACTCTACTTTAAGCTTTATGTCACCTTTATGCCTTGAAAGCTTGGAGGGCTTTTTTTCTGCATTGTAACTGCTTTGTCTAACTCTCATCAGCCCCAAAGCACTTTGAGGAACAGAGCTCCAACTTCTGTCCCTTCTTAGAAAGGGTGAAACCAAGACAGAACTGTGGTCATAGTCCTCAGCAGAGCTCAGAAAGGAACGTGTGTCCCTGGGCAAGCCCCAGCACCATGATCAGAACAGAGCTCTCTGTCCCAGGTGCTCTTCTCTGGTCCCCCCCGAGAGGTGGGCGATGCCTCATTTGCCAAAGACATCTGGTGTGTGCTGCAGGCTGTTCCGTTCCTGTGGCTTTGGGTGTCTTACCCAGAAATACCCAACCTGCAAGAACCTGGGGCGTTAAGCCTGGGTTCATAGTGCCCAAGTCCAGTGGATGTACAGAGACGTTTTCCAGCTACAGTGTGTGGGCTGGCAAACTCTAGAGGGTGGTTGAGCTAGGTGTGAGGCACGCTGGAGTGATTCATGCTGCTTTCTATGAAGGAAAGACGCAAAGAAACCAATGACTCATGGCTCAGAGTTGGCAGCCCAGGCTCTTCTGCTGTCAGTCTCTGGGTAATTTATCTCCCTTCTCTTCATGGCCAGAGGGCATTGGCCATTCAGCCTAGCTGCCATTGTGAAACCCAGTTATTCACAGTGGTGAAATGAGAGGAGGAGATGCTTGTATCTGAGCTGAGTGTGGCTTGATTAAACATGCAGATTTTTTTTGCTAGTGAAGCCAAGAATCTCTTCCCACTCAAGCTCTTGACACCCAACAACAAAGCAGAACCCAAGCAGCTCTTACTCAGGGTCATGATGTGATCCCTTTTGCATACCCTGCCAGCTCTGCTTACACAAGCTCTACCATGCACCTGCACACTCTTTTCCCATCTCTACCATGCCCCTGGTCATTGCTTCTCTTCCTTTGCAGTCTTAGGTAAGCCCTGAGAGGGGCTGGAAGGGCCACTCTTGCAGTTTATTAGCTCTAATAATGAGCAATGGTGGTGTTGAGAAGTGAAGCTTAGAAAATTTGATGTAGTGGTGTGGCAGGGTTTGGCTGTGACGAGGCTGGAGAACAGTTTTCTTGTCCTATTTGGGGCTTGCAGAGGTCACAAAGCAGCTCTGAGTTGTTGCTCCCATTTGCACAGTGTTTGTGTGTTATTTGCAGGTCTCCAACATGAAAGGAAGGATGGTGACAACTCTGAACAATGAGCTGGTCTGCGTTCCAAATGTGGAGGCAATTCTGGAGGACTTTGAGGTTTTGGGAGAAGGCCTGGTCAAAAGCGTGGAAGCTCGTACAGAGAAATGGACTATCTGAGGCCACTGAGAGGAAGAACCTGTCCTGAAGCAGAGTATATTCACTCTGGGACCATTCCTTTTTATAAATCAATCCTAGGAAAGGCTGTCAACTTTTTAAATCCCAGAACTGTGTGTTTTACTCTATTTATCTTTATATACATTGTTCAGAAAAGTAATGGGACTTGTTATTGTGTTCAATAATACAAAGCCTTTTTATTTTGAAGACAATATAAAGATGGGATAAAATTTTTGAAAGTGTTCCTGGTCATTGTAGGAAACAAAGCTGTGTTCACCTGAAAATGTCAAGACCTGAAAATTCTGGCTGAGGTGTGCATTGGGAAGGCAGTTTCCTAGTTCAATAGAGAGTTCATAGCAACGGCTATTATTTTAGTGGTTGGGAAAACCAAATAAATACTGAGCCATTAAAAATGACCAGGTTATTCCCCTCTACTTAGCCTTGGTGAGACACATCTGGCATACTGTGTCCAGTGCTGGGCTTCCCAATAAAAGAGAGACATGGACACACTGGAGCGGGTCCAGTGAAGGGCAAGGAAGATAATAAAGAGGTTGAAGCCTCTGTCATACGAGGAGAGGCTGCAGGAGCTGAGGTTGTTCAGCCTGGAGAAGAGAAGGCTCAGGGGGATCTTAACAATGTGTGTAAATACCTGATGGGGGAGTAGAGAAGATGGAGCCAGGCTCCAATGATGGGATGAAAGATGTAAACTGAAATGCAGGAAATTCTGAAACACTTGGTTTTTTATCATGAGGGTGGTTGAACACTGGCACAGGTTGCCCAGGGAGGTGATGGAGTCTCCATCCTTGGAGATATTCAAAACCAAACTGGACATGGTCTTGGGCAGCCTGTTCTAGGTGACCCTACTCTGAGCAGGAGTGTTGGATTATTTTTCTTCTGTGAAATGATCATGGGGACTCCTGATGGGGAGAAAGAGAGGGAAATAAGAGGGAGCAAATGCACTAGTCCCATCCCCTCCTCTGATGGAGGCAGCATGCATGTTCCAACAGCAAAGTAAGAGTGAATCACTTAACAGGGTAAATAAAACAGACTTGATGACAGCAGGTGTTGGAGAAACCAGAAATAGATTAAACTTGGAAAGGCAGGTGGACATTCAGGCAGTTTGATAACTGTAGACAGTTGTTGCTTGGTAAGGAGCATTTTGGGTGGGATGTTAAATCTGTTGCTTCAAGACCAGGTGTTGGAAATGGGTCCGAGGCTTTGTGGAGGAGATTCACAACTTATTTTTCAAATGTTTTCTCTGAAGCATTTTAAAGCAGTCTGTGGCACTGGGCTGGTGCTGTCTACGTGGTGCCCGTTGATGCAGTGTTTGGAGGCATGATGTATCCTACAGGATAGATACGTATGGGCAGCATCCCTGGTTTTGGGATATATCTGATGTACTAAAATCACACGAAATATTTTTCTCTCTTCCCTGTGCTGGATGCTGAGGGAAGCTGTAGGTGAAATCCTTGGCCCATCTACTGCTTGCAAGAGGTTTTTGAGTACACCTAAACTGAAAACATTGGAAGCACTTAGTGGGCAAAACAGATATCAGACCTGAGAACAGAGCAGCTCTTTCTGTTGCTACCATGACCCCTGCAGCCTAAGAAGCTGCTGACATGTCCATTAGCAAATGAGATGCAGGCAGTGATTTAGGCAGGTTTCAGAAGCAGTTAATTAAGGATTAGTTTTTAAGCTTCTCTTTGTTCTGTTTTGTCATCCTCTAGCTGTTGGACTCACCCAGTCCACCTTCCACGATGGCTGTAATTTTCCTCAGTAATCAGATTGTTCCTGCTTTTTGCGCCTGTCTACTCTTGCTCCCAATTGGGATCCCCTTGATCTGATATTGGGATCCTATAAATTTGTTGGACAACACTTGAGTTGCCAGATCGGTTGCTTGTCCAGGGCTCTGCCTATTGTCTCCATGCCCCATCCTGCCTCTGCTTGTCCCCTTGCTGTATGTTGTGGATTTAGAATCATAGAATCATAGAATGGTTAGAGTTGGAAGGGACCTTCAAAGGTCATCTAGTCCAACCCCCCTGCAAGGAGCAGGGACATCCCCAACTAGATCAGGTTGCTCAGAGCCTCATCCAGCCTGGCCTTGAACGTTTCCAGGGATGGGGCATCCACCACCTCTCTGGGCAACCTGTTCCAGTGTTCTACAACCCTCATTGTAAAAAATTTTTTCCTAATATCTAATCTAAATCTACCCCCCTCTATTTTAAAACCATTACTCCTTGTCCTGTCACAACAGGCCCTACTGAACAGCCTCTCCCCATCTTTCTTTGGGCTGGGGCTCTCTCCTTGCTGTTTATATCCGTGATTTTCCCTAGGGCAGAGGCGTGTGCCGAAGCCCACGTTAGCTCACAGGGGAGCAGAGCTCCTGCAGCCCTGCTGCTGCACCAGGTGGATGGGAGGGTCCTGCTCCCCCTTCCCCAGGGCTGTCAGAGGATGCAACCCTTCACTGGCTTATTCCCTGTCTGGCAATATTTATGGAGAGACAGTCTCTGCTTTTGCTACTGAGCAGTGCTGTAATTCCCCCCGCCCTCTCCTCCCCGGCACAGCTCCCATGGGCAGGATAGCTTGTGAATTGTGCGAAGAATATACTCTGTAGTGGTACCCCTGCAGCACCTCCATTTTTATCTGGTTCTGCTACACTGTCAGGTATGGTATTGCTGCTCCTTTTCCTTTTTGCCCTTAAAAAGACATCAAACTATGCATCGCTGCAATCTACTGTGTATTGGATCTCCAATTTGTTCCTCCGTCCTTGGGTAAAACGCTGCCGTTTGCAGCTTGCAGCAAAGGATTGGGCAGCGTCCAGGCTAGCCTTCTGCAAAAATAACGATGCTAAGTTAACTGATGATAGATGAACTCACTCATAACCAAACCCTCATGCAAGTACCAACCTGCTGCTGTTTCACAAGGTAATGCCGCTGTGCTCAGCAGCCAGGTGTGAGCCTAAGTCAAGCCTGAGCTGCAGGTGTTTGCGGGTGCCAAGGTCCATTTTGGTGACAGATAATGGTATCTCAGTAAAGGCATTTAAATAAATGCACTTAAGACTGGCAAAACTGACCACTGCTAACCCAGCTTACATCACCTAGGGGGAATACATCTGCGTCAGCAAAAGTTACCCAAGTAACACGTTATCCCAGCTGTGCTTCAATGCTCCTCATGTTGCCAAAGCCTTGGTTGATCCACAGGCTCCTCCCTCCTCTTTCAGAGGAAGAGTAACTCCTTGATGCCCCAAATCCCCAGTATCCAAATACTTAAAGGCACCTGTGAGCCACTTTGGAGCCCTTGTTTGTATGGTCAAACATTGCATATGTTCTCGGTCATGTTTTATCATCTACTAAAATCAGACCCCTGTGGCCAATGTGGACAAAACTACTTTGAAATTTAGCTGGAAAAGCCTAGGAAAAGCTCTTAGGGACTGCATGTTGGTGCTACCTGACTTCTTGAGCATCACCTGGTATGTAAAGCAAAGTGCAAAGCATCTCTGCCTCAGGAGCAGAGGGTCCCTCTTCCTCTAATGGGTCTGGAAAGGCAGGAGCCAAAGGAACAGCTCGTCTCAGGTATATAAGAGAGGGCAAGAGAGGTCTCCATTGCTAACTTTATATCCTGTTGGCTGATCTACCGCTGTTGTTGGTGCACCGTGACTAATTTATATGGTGAAAGCTGGGGTAGGGCCTGGGTTATTCAGAGCAGGCTTGTTTGACAACCTGTACTGGGTTTCCACTTCAGAGCAGTGAGTGGGCACTCGCTTGCTTGCCTGCAGGTGTTTGCTTAGCTGTGGTCCCCATCCATAAACAAGAGCTGTACAAGCACAGAGCTGCCCTGGAGAGCCCATGCCTTTTCATGTCGCAAGAGGCAGGACAAGGGGAAAGGGAGGGAAGTGCCGAAGCTGAGGTAATAGCAATGGGATTTGACATGTTGCCACTGCTCCAGATGTGTAGGCATTGCTACCACGTTGATTTTGTAGAGAGACAGGAGACCTTAGAAGCTCTTTACAGCGAGTCTACCATACACAGGGGCGAGAAAAAACAGGGATGTATTTCAAAATGCAAGGCTGGGCTGTAGTGATGTTGGTACGCTTAGCAGGCGGATGGAGTCAGCCAAGACAGGGCTCAGTGGTATCTGCTTTCTAGCAGACCTTTCTGAAAGTTGGTGTCTCCTCCTGGGCCTTTTCCTGAGCCACCCTTTGGACAGCTTTCTCCTAAAAGGGTCAGCTCATGCTTTGCGAGATTGTTCTCTGAAAAAGGGGTTGTTGGGAGGCAGTTGGTACTGGTTCAGGAGAGGCAGTGGTGGACGGAGCCTTTCTTCTGCCATCAGACCCCTGCTTACCAGGTGCTCTTGACAGCTTTGAGTGGCAATCACAAGATTTATGAAATGAAGCTGGGGAAACAAGTTGATGAAACACAGCTGGGATGAGGGGATGATCAGAGCAGGCTGAGTGCTGTGGGGCTTTCTTGCCTGCTGAGTTGTTCAGCTCTCACTGATCAGGGCCACCAAGATCTTTTTGGAACTGGTTTGGGGTCTCTGTGGCTGCCTGGCTTCAGGCTGATTCCCTGAATGCAAGAAGCATGTGTTTCCTGGAAATCAAAGCACATTTTGCTCATGCACTCATAATCACTGGTCATTTTTGAAAACCCTTAAGTTAAATTTCCATGGCTGGTTGGGGAAGGAGCCTGTTTTTTGGCACAGAAAGGGAACATCTTCCCCTAGTTTGCTGTTTCTGCAGCAGCCGTGCTGCTTCGCTGAGTGTTGGCTTGTTCGCCAGGATTTCTGTTATCAGGAAAATGCTCTGGACCTGAAGTGATTTTTCCTGGCCAAGGGAGCAGCTTTCTGGAAGCACCCATAGCAAAGCGGCTCTGGTGGGCAGCAGCTTTTGATGTGCATGGTCTTTTCAGGAAGGCAGGGATGCTGCCCAAGGGGTGAGGGCAATGCTTAGCAAGTGCAGGGTGTACACAGGGAAGGGAAAATTAGAAGGAGGTGGGGGGGTGGTGGGTAAAAAATGGGAGAAATGTGGTCCATAAAGGGGCTGGGGAAGAGATACTGATCACTGGCACCCCAGGCCTGTGCTGGGGGAGCAGGAGGAAACTGCAAGCTTCTCAAACAGTATGAGCCTTGGCTGATGCAAAGATGCTGTGAAGTCTTTGCACCAAACCCAAGTGCTAAAGGCTCAGCCGTCATTAGGAGAAAAATATGGATTGGCTATGAGCATCGTGGAGAGGTGCTGCACGGCTGGTGATGCCATGGTGGGCTCTTGCAGAGGAGCAAACTGGAGATGCACCAAGGATCTCCCTGTTTCCCTGCTTTCCTGCTTGGTGTTGCAACCAGGTTCAGCAAACTTGCTAACCTCTTCCCACCAGAGAGTGAAAGAGGGGGGATTTGTCCTCAGGGCATCATTTGTGGTCAGCAACGGAAGTGCCGAGGGCTTGCGTTTGCCATGAGCCGGCATGGAAATGCTCGTGCCTTGTGCTGGTAGCTCCTGCGCTGCTGAAGGTACCAGACAGACTGTTCCTGTTCATGTTGCTCCTGGATGTGCCTGGAAAGGCTGAGGGAGGTGCCAGCAAAAGGCATGGCAGGAACCTGGGAGGGTGTTGATTTATTAGCTGGAGTCTCTCCCTTTTGGCTAAATCGCTTGTTGTTTTCATGCATAATAAAATGTTAAGGATTGCAGTGTTTGGGAGGAAAACTACAACAGTGGCTCCGCTGCCCTGTGAGTTCATGGCTTGTTGGCTCTTCCCTGACAAAACACGTAGTAGCTGAGCTTGGTTTTGCTGAGGGCTGACCTGCCTCCTGTTAATGCAAGGTGGGATTTTGATCGTGGGCTGGAGATGCTGCCGTGGGGTAACCATGTCCTTCTGCATGCTTGGAGACCCTGGTGGTGTTACAAGGCGAGGGATGAGGGCATCTTGTTACTGGTGGGCAGCCAGCTCCCTAGTGACACCAGGGAGTAGCAGACCCCATCCTGGACTGAGGATTCCCCGCAAAACCAAAGGTGTAGTGGTTTGGGCAGGACCGCCCGGTGCAAAGGGTGTCCCATAGCGCAGGGTTGAGCCAACTCTCGCTGTTAGGTCTTGTCGGTGGGGATTAGCTTTGCTAAAGGCTCAGCCAGGTGGAATAATGGGCAACTGAATCCCAGGCTCCCTCCCACGCCAACCTGGGGCTGCGGAAGGATAACCCTCCTCCTGGGGCCGGGGCAGCACGACCTTGTTCCTTCTCCCCTCGGCAGTCCCATCCCAAGGACCTTTCCTTTCCTCTGTGCCTGTCAAAATAGACACCTGTGCCTCTCCCTTGCACGGACACAGGGCAACACGTTGTCCTGCCTTATACCAGCTCTATACCTTATATTTATATAGGTAAGCCT
The DNA here is from genome assembly GCF_036417535.1 of Chlamydotis macqueenii. Lineage (NCBI taxonomy): Eukaryota > Metazoa > Chordata > Aves > Otidiformes > Otididae > Chlamydotis > Chlamydotis macqueenii. The sequence goes on along the minus strand of NC_141593.1, from coordinate 7,948,185 downwards.
GCACCTATTTCTTCACTTTTGTGAGGATGCCTGGGTACCTGTTGGGGGATGGCGAGGTATTGGGAAACCACACGCCTTTCCCCAGCACAGATAGCTGGCGGGGCAATGGCCTGTGCCATACTGTCACTGGCAAATACCAAAGAGCAGGGGCTTCTGATCTCCATCCCTACAGCTCTTCCCCTTGGCTCCTTTTGCCCCAGCCGAAAGCAATTTCCTGAGTGAGTAATACTTGCAGCTCCTGCCCCGTGACGGCGACGTTTTTCATCAGGAACAGCAGTTTGTTTAGCTCCAGCTATCTGCCACAGCCCATCGGAAAGAGGCAAGGAGATAGTTTCCCTGCCCTGAAGCACTGACGGTTGGAGGGAGGTGGGATGAGACATGGAGGGCGTGAGCGGCGGCTGAGGAGGGAGCGTTGCGGGGAGAATCGGGTCCAGGGCATGGATGGGGTAGTATATCACAGCTGTGTGTCCTGCTGCAGCAAAAAAGACCTGGAATTACCCCCAAAATGGAGGGAGTCCTTCCCTGTCATCTGAGGCAGGAGAATTCATCTGGACTCTGCAGAGTCCCAGTCTGGCTCACTCTCTTACTCACGCTGACCCGCAGCGAGATGGGTTTGCAGGACCTCTTCTGCCATGGACACGGACCTTGTCTCAGACCTCAACAGAAGCGTTCAAAAGTTTGTTTGGCATCCCTGCTCACCCCAGCAATGTGCTGTCCATCCCAAGGTGGGATTGCGGCACTGGTGCTGCTGCCATGCTGGGGAGAAGCAGTGGCAAGGAGCAAACTTGGCAGTTTCCCTGCATGGCTGCACTTTTTGCCTGCTGTATGTGAAAAACGCTATAAAAATGCCTTTCAGTCATGATATGGCGGTGCGAGGACACAGCTGCCTTTATCTTCCTGTCTCAGCTGGCTGCTGCAAGGCTCATGGAGGTGACAGGGCCAAAGCCATAGGGCAAGTCCCTGGTAGGGCTGGGAGCGAGGACGTGGCTCCAGCCGCCCTCGTCCCCTCTTCGAAGAAGGAGCTGACGCTGCCTCGTGTCTTTGCAGGCTGGGAAGAGCGGAGCAGCATCTCACAAATAGCTTGTTCCCAGGCATGAAAACATTTCCATGCTCCTGCTGCTGTGCCTGAAGAATAACATTCAACGCTGCCAAGAGGGTTTTCTTCCAAGGGGCGCGGGATTGCCGGCTCTCAGGAGCCATCCAAGATAAACTATCAGCCCATAACACGCTTCTGTGAGGCCCCTCCTCCACCCCGGGGTGCCGGCATGCAGCCACGGGGCAGCTCCAGGGACATGCGATGCTGCCGAGCTCTTCTTCGCAGAAGAGCCCTGCCTGAGCGGAGGGATTTCCCTCACAAGGCCGTCGCCCCTGGAAATAGGGGGTGGTCTGGCCGGGGCTTTCCATGGGGGAAAATTTATTTGGCAATGGGAGAGGAGGAGAGAATGGAGAAAACCACCTGCTTGGCAGCGAGCAGCCCTGAATCCACAAGCTGCAGTGTTTTGGGGATGCAGGATGGGAGATGGAGTGACTGGATGCCTCTCTGAGCTTGCGGCTCTTGGTGGCCATGCCACTGGTGACGAGAAAGACTGGTCAGCATGGAGATGCCCTGAGGGCTGTTGGGCAGTGCGGGCACCGCAGCAGATCAAGGTGGTGGTGGAGGGGTGCATTGGCTGCCCGCCCAGTCCCCAGCTGGGTTTTGTGGCTTGCGAGCCAGGTGCCACCCCTATGTACCAGCGCCGTGTCCCTGGTGTGAGCCGGAGCGGGCTGGGCCACCTCCCCGCCGCCTTACGGAGAGCGAGCTGAAATCTGGGGCCTGCAGGCTGCTGAGGCACCCTGTTATCACCAGCACGGGGTGGACCAGGTCCCCTCCGCCTTCCAAACCAGCCCAGCTCCTCCAGCCTTGGAAGGGCCAGGGGCCCATCTGTGCCTCCAGACCTCGGCCCCATCTCGCGGGGTGCCTGGGCCGTGCCCTGCAGCGGCGGCTGCTCCCGCTGCCCAGGGTGACACTGAACCCTGGCGATCAAACTTGGCCAAAGGATTCACGTGTCTTGAGTTTCACCTGAAACCACAACACTGTTGGTATGTTTCTGTGCAAAGCTCAGCAACCTTCTTCGGTCTTGTGCCAGCACTGCCGGCAAACCTTTATTTATTAGTATTAGCTTTTCTTCAGGAATTGTGTCTAGGCCACGTGAGCCGACAGGCCTCGCTCAGGCTGGGATTTACAGCTTGCACCGGTGGCCCTGGGGCAAAGAGGTCTTGGCGTGAGCCAGGGCAGCCCTTGGCTGTGGCAGCGCATGCGCTGCAGCCCTTGTGAAGGTCTGGCTCTCCTGAAAAATACCAAAAAACCTCAACAGCCTCCACTGGGAGCTGCCAAAGACAGCAAAGTTCACTACTAGAGCAGCCATTTGGGGCTCCTGAAAGAAGAAAACTGTTCTTCCTGAAAGAAGAAAACTGTTTTGCTCATCCCAGTAGTGTGAGAAGTTCCTTTCTTTATCTTTAAACCATCTGGGATTTCAGCAGTAACACATCCAAGGAGCTGTCACCAGCAGATGCTGCCTGTGCTTTCGAGGTACAGGTTGGGTCCTGGTTCTGCAGGAGGGTTTGCCCTGACCCCATGAAGATGGGACTTCAAAGGCATATTGCTGATTGTCACACAAGACAGGCAGCTGGGGACCACGTATCAGCTGTGCCGTGGTGTTTGCTCCTCTTGGGCTGAATGTCACCTCGTGCAGTCCCTGAAGGCTGCGTGTCTCTTTCCCTATGGGAGATGCTCCCTCAGCATGAAGTGGCAATGCTAGACTGTCCTCTGCATTCAGGGACTGAGAAACATCAACTTTGCCTTCCTGTCCTAAAGCAGAGATGCTCTATGGTGGAGCTGTGCTTGCTCTTACCTGCTCTCTGGCTCAAAGGACTCATATTTTTTTGCCTTGTGAGGTGGAATAGCTCAAGCAAAAGGCACAGAGAGCCCCCCACCTCCTCTTCACCTTCAACCTGTCTCTCTGTAACCCCACCTATGGGTGATCCTCTGCTCCCAGGGCTCAGCTCCCTGACTCCAAAGTCCCAGCTCTGACCCTGCCATACCCTGACCATGTGCTGGGGAAATGGCCATGCTGGGAAAGGTAAGCTTGCAGCCAGAGGTGGGATGGCTGAGACAGTGGCAGCAAGGAAAAGGACAAAATCCTAAAGGAAAAAAGACAGAGAGTCAGGAGGTTTGTTGAGCACCATGCTGAGACCACCCCTTGAAGCTGTGAAGACCACCAGACATCCCTGGCCAGCAAAAGCTCTTTGGGCACCTTTTTGAGGTGGTGAGCACAGTAACACCAAGCTGAGGATCTCACCAAGTCCAAGTCATACCTATCTTTTGTGTGTGTGTTGGCCAACAAAAAAATTGCTTTACACTTTCAAGGCCAAGCCTGTTTTCCACCCTTGGCAGGTTTGATTCATCCAGGCCCCTTGCAAGAGAGCTGAGCACAGTCACGCAATCCTGACGCTCCTTCACCCTTCCCCTGCCCTGAGCATCTCATGCATGCTGAGGACAGTGTTTGGGGTAGGAGAGGCTGTGTGAGGCTCGAGGAGGTACCACAGCATGTGATGGGCAAGCAGGACTGGCCATTGGGTGCTGTACGCCCCTGTTAACTGGGTGCTTTGCCTGTGCTACCTCGTAACTGCTTCCTACCACCATTCTCCATCAAGCTGAGCTTGCGTGAAATGTCCCTGCCCAGCACTGCACTGAGTGGCACAGCCTTCCAGCCAAGATCTGGTGTGGTTCTGAAAGCAAGACTCCCACCACCAAGCAGGACGGACAGGCTCGGGGTGGGAATTGCTGGGTATGGACCTCTTTGGCCTGGGTGATGCCAGTGGTCAGCCTTGATGGTTACAGTCCATCTGCCCTGCAGATCTCTGGATGCTGGGGTTTGCTCTGCAGGGGTCAGCAGCAATAATGCCAGGAATGGGACGTAGCTGTGTGTCCTGGCCTGGACTAAGGGATCTGACTCAAAAGCAAGTTTTCCTGCTAATGCCTTGTGCTGCCCACATTGTTGCTTCATCCTGCTGCTGTCTTGCCTTATCACCTCCCCTGAAGTGATCCTAAGATATCACTTCCTTCAGCAATGCCCTGTGCAGTGGAAGTGAGTTGTGAGAGCACCTGCTTTGCTGGGCATCCTCCCCATTGCAGCACTGGCTATGAGGAGGTTCAGGTGGCTTCCCATGGCTCAGCTTCCCCAGGGTTAAAAAAAAAAAAAAAGAGTAGATGAGATTAGTTGTGAAGAAAGTTGCAGTCCCTCAAGAGCCCTGAGCCCTTAGTGAGGCTATTTTTCCACTATTGTAGTTGTCATGGCCAGGCACTGAGCCCTTTTGTGGTGTAAACCCTAAGAGATCTTCCCAAGGTGATGCTTCGGTTGGCTGTAGCATTAGATCCACAAGCTGCTCCTGCAGCTGGGCTTGCTCTGCTAGGCAGAGCTCATCACAGGGATTCAGCTCTTCCCTTCTATATGCAAGAATGTGACAGGATAGAAATGCATGTTCCTCCCCTGACTTTCATCCTGAAATGCTCTCTGACCTGCTGGACTAACAAGGACAGCAGATCTTTGGCTGTTGATGGTACCATTCTCTCTAATTTGAGAATCGCCTACTGCTCGTGAGAGATCTGGGCTGTGCACGATGCAGCGGTAGATAGCAGTGGTCACGCCCAGATTCGCAGGAGGTGGTTTTGGCTGAGGGAACCTGTGAGTAGGTTCAGCCCTTGGAAGAGGATCTCTATCAGTTCCCGTTTGCACATTACAAGATGCTGTCTGGATGACTAGGTAGTGTTTGCACTTGGCCTGATGAGCGGATCTTTCTCAATTTACTTTATTTATTTTTTTTTTTCCTGCTTTCCTTGTTGATCTCAATGTGAGAAGGAGCCAACCTCAACATGCAGAGCTAGGAGAGTGCGCAGCAGCAGCTGATGGTGCAAGGGGTGCCTGGTTGACCCGAGGAAGGGGAGATGAGTGCTCCCATGTCACATCCATGATCTGTCTACTCTGCACGTAGCTGCACACACTTGATGCCTCAGAGAAGATGTCAGCTTCCCTTGCCTTGTTACACTTTGTTAGCCTTGACCAAAGACGCTGTAGAGAGGAAGATAAGGAGGTGGCTGGGCAGCAAGTGGTGCTTCAAAGCTCCAGCAGAAGATGATCAAGAGATTACAAAAGAGAAAATGTTGAAAAAGATGACAAAGAAGAGACCTGCTTGCTCAGCTGCCTGACAACCTGCCTCTCCCTGCCCTCAACACTGATGTTTCTCCCATGCCTTAGCAGGAGAGTGGAAAGAGCAGTAGTGTAGGGAAAGCCTTCTCTGCTCGTCTTGAGCCATGCTCATGGCATCACCAGGTTGCCTCAGCAGCACCCCTCCCCTGGGCTCTGGGATGAACACTGCTGCTTCTACTCTGATCAAACCAGACACGCAACCTTTTCGGCAAGGAGTGTGTGCCAGGCAATGGATTCTTTATAAGACCTAGCCTCTGAGCAGGAGTAGTGGTACTAAAACCAGGGGTCTGTTGGCTGAATTGGACCAGGCAACCAAGCTCCTGTCTGATGCAAATCCCTTGGGCTCCCTCCCTTCACATGGTGTGGACAATTTCGGTCACAGCTTTACACTATGCCCAGCCTTGTACCTGTAGATCAGAGCCCTGAAAATGCCTTAGCATTTGTGACAATTAATAAATATGAAAGAAAAATGATGGCAAATGTTTTACTGTGGCAAGAAGTAGACAATGATGTCCATATAATTAAGTCAAGGGGTAACTATCACTGCTACCTGTCTCCCAATAGTTATACATATAGAATCATAGAATGGTTTGGGTTGGAAGAGACCTACAAAGGCCATCCACTCCAAGCCCCCTGCAAGGAGCAGGGACATCTCCAACCAGATCAGGTTGCTCAGAGCCTCATTCAACCTGGCCTTGAATGTTTCCAGGGATGAGGCTTCCACCACCTCTCTGGGCAACCTGTTCCAGTGTTCTACAACTCGCATTGTAAAAAATTTTTTCCTAATATCCAATCTAAATCTACCTCCCTCTATTTTGAAACCGTTACCCCTTGTCCTATCACAACAGGCCCTGCTGAACAGTCTCTCCCCATCTTTCCTGTAGGCCCCCTTGAGGTACTGGACACTGGAACGCAGAAACAAGGGGAGAAAGAAACACATTTGTTGTTCTGCTAGAGCGCAGGCAGGGGTGGACACTGCTGTGGGGCAGCCGGTCCCATACAGAGGGTGATTTTGGACTTGCAACACACGACTGCCTGTGGTATCTAAGAGCTTGTCATAAATCACCCTGACATCAGTGGGTGCTTTAATGTCCCTACAGCAGCAAACGGATCTTTTCTGCACTGGGCTCTAGATGACCTGAGTGTTGCTGCTCCTGTGTCTTGTGGTCTTCTGCCCCGTGACCCTCCCTGCACAGCCCGAGGCACAGCAGCTCCGCTGTGGCAATTTTCAGCCAAGGCATGGAGAGCTTGTGCGAGGCTCCTCTGGATGCCTGGGGAAGAGGACTGCTGTGGGACAGGGTCACCTCTAACCCCAGTGTCCTTTCTCATCTAGGAAACACGATATTAACTGCCCTCACCCCTATACAGCACACAGCAAGGGAGTTCCCAATATGCTCCAGTCTGAGAATGGAGGTGTTTAAGCCAAACACCCACCATTTCCATCCTCCTTAGTTCCAGGCAGGGGAGGTACATAATCTTGGTCTATCCTCTCCTACAGCTAGCTTCCTTTCCTTCCCTGGCTGCTTTCCTGTTCTTACCTTTTGACCACCCTACCCCACCCTGTGGTTGCAGGAGAGCCAGGTCCAGCTCCCTCCCCACCTGCAGAGACCTAAACCCAAGTCTCTCATGAAAGCTCTAGTGAACTTGGAAGGGCACTGAGGTGCAGGGCTCTCACCAGCTCTCCTGCTGAAGACCCTCTGCCATGCCCTTTCTGGTGGAAGTGACTTGCACTTTCTCTTTTGGATTATTTCATGCAAAGTGGGAAAGCTTTCCAAAGGAGAGGTGTGGAAACCTCAGCTGTGGCCATCTGACATTCAGGGTGGCTGTTAGCACAGGGGCTGATCTCTTCAGTTTTGGGTCTGATTTCTTCAGGAAGGCATGGGATTTGAGTACGGATTCCCCTGATCATCAGGTGAAGACCACTGTGTGAGGGAGGTCAGTGCTGACTCCTCTGCATCGCACCTGAGGCGTGACAAAGCCTTGGGAGATGGATGGATGGGCCACTGCCTCGCCATAAACCCTTTTTGTGCTTTGCCTATGTTGGTGACATGGTCGTTGCTTGGCCAAGAATGTGCCATTAGTAATTTCCATTGCTTGGCTTTGGTGAATGGTTTGACCCTGACAGTCTGCCGTGTTCTTCTCCGAGTCTCATTCTTTGGTGCAAAGTGTATTCATCGTCATCACTTCCCTGACCCAGGAAATCCTTGGTGCAGGAAGGCTGGTGCTGGTCTGCATTGCCTTTGCCATGGGCCACGGAGGGCTCCTCTGCAGCCAGAGGGTCTCACCTCCCCTCTGCATCTGAGCTACGGTGTGCTGCTGCCCACAGAGACAAAAAACCCTGCGGCATCAGCCTGCATATCAGCTGGGATTCTGAATTACCTGACTGTCACTAAGGCTTGCCAGGACCAACTAGAAGACCATTTTGTCAAATTATGTTGTCTTTTGTTTGACTTTGACGGGAAGTTTGTGTTAGCATGAGCTTGAAAGCCTGATCTTAATAAGATGACACTGCGATGATCTCCTCTTGCACAGGTCACGGTACAAAGTCTGTTTGTGTTGGTAATAAGTGTGAATCTTGTAAACACAGCTTTTGTGTGAGACAGAGGTGTGGGCAGCACATCAGTCTCTTTGGGGAAAGCGTGAGTGGAAGCACCTGTTCAACAACACTGTTTCACACAAAGGGAGGATTTGGGGCAGGCACTGCTGGGGCCAGGTTTCCCTGGTCTCGCTGCAGAACCAGTTTCCCGACTGGACAAGCAGGAGGTGAAGCCAGTGTGAGTGTCCCATGGGTTGGCATCTCGTGTCTGCCCAGGGAATTGTACTTGGAGTATAAAAGCCCCCAGCTTTCTGCCAGGTGTGGGGCCAGGCACTGTCGGGAACCCCAAGCAAGGCTTGCCTTGTGCAAGAGCCCTCTTGCTCTTGCATTACCTACATTATCTTCCTGGTGGCATGGGTTTGCTTTCCATCTAGTGACTCAGTGAACTAACCTTGGCACACAAAAGCCTTTGTGGACTGAATAACTCCTGGATAACACCAGTTTTGGAAGAAAAGGAGGATGGGAGGAAGGAGTAGCTAGGAGCAACCCCTCACCTCTGCCCCCCAACCCAAACCCAATTGCTATCTCAGTGGCCACTGAGCTCAGGCAGGCTCCAAGTGTGTGAATTTCTGCTGGTGCCACAGCCAGGCTTTGGCACATTGATCTGTTTGTGGTACCTCCACTCCTGAGGACTCTCTTTGACGCAACTTACGGAGACTTCGGCTGTAAAATAGGTCTCCTGAGTTATCTTCCCCATTCCCATCACCCAAGGAGGAAAACTGTCTCCCTGCTCTGCCTGTGCACACCTGTGTTTCCTGTAATTCCTGTGGTAACTTCTCCTTGATTCATTCCTTTCTGCAGAAGGAATAGTGGGAACTCCCTCCCCGGGCAGGGCTGGCTACAGGGAACTGTGCTCTGGCTCCCTTTCCATCTCTCACAGTTTCCCTGTTGATTTTATTATGCAGGGCAAGGTTTCTGGGTTTTTTTTTACCCAAAGTCTGCTGCCAGCTGTGTTGGGATGTGCCATAGGTACAACACCCCTCCATCTGGGTGCCATCCATCTGGCTCACCTCTGTGTTCCCACGTTGACAGCCGGTGCTTCTGTGGCTGAAGGGAAAAGTGCCAGCGCACAAAATCCCAGTTCCTCTTGAATTCTCCTATGGTCATTCTCCTGGGAAGAGCTATTCGAAACCATCTTCTGCCAAGGCTCAGAAATATCATGGGAGAACTTCTCTGCACTGCTCTTGCTGTTTCCTACGTCCCCATCTGGCTTTTCAGAATATCACCTTCCATTTAAAAGCCCAGACCAGCAGCAAAACCAACCCTCAGAGAGGGCATTTCTCCTCTCCTTATACCTTTCAGTCTCCTCGCTGGTACAAGGAACTTCTCCTCTGCAGTTCTGACACAATGGACAAAGCAGTTACCAGCATTTCTTTGCCCCGGGCCTTTCCATGGTACTTCAAAGCATAGCTGAAACCTCACTATTTATTTGCAGTGTATCTATCTGCACTGTAGATTTATTGCTTTTCCTTTGTGATGTATGTTATTATCACTAAAAACAGCAGCAGCAACAAATTAATTTCACTGAGAGCCCTGCTAATTCCATCTGATCCTGCTAGCTGTGGTGGAAATTTTTGCAGATGTTTCCTGCCCTGAAGTTCTTGCAAGTTCAAAATCCTGTCCAAGATCTGTTGAAGCTGATTGAAAGAGTTGCACTAAAACCACAAGTAGCTTCAAGGATCTTCAAGGATCTCCAAGAGCAAGGTTTTCCAAGAGAAGGAGCAGGTCCCACCTGCCATCTCTATGGTGGATTGATCGGAAATGTTTGGTCTAATTTAGTGGGCTTTAAAATCTGTGAATCCCAAATCCTTTTCCCGGAAAAATCTGAATATTGGGGCACAGAAATGAGAACTTTGGCTTCTGTTCTATGTCTTGGTGGCATCTCTGCACCAGACTTGGCATAGCATTCACACTTCATTTTGGTTTCCACCTTCTGGTGTGAAACTTACTCTACTATTCTCAGCATTCAAATGCTCCCTACAGCCATTTCCTGGTGATTTGAAATCAGAAAGTGTCAGAACAGAAAACTGGGCATTTGTGAGCAATAGATTCAAGAGAAGTTTCTCATTTCTCCCCTCCAAGGTATATTACAGCAGTGGATGGACACCTCCTGCTTCTGATTAGAGCCAGACGAGGTTAACGGCAAGGTGGTAGTGATTACAGATCTGTTTTCTGTGGGATGCTTAACTCTTCCTCCCATTCACATATCCTGTGGGCGGACTTGGAGCCAAAAGGTAGGGTTTGGCTGGGAGCTGCTCCTCTTGGGCTGGTTCAGGGATGGCGGTGCAGTCGGTGGGCACGTTTGCCATGTGTGTGCCACACGCCTCCTTAAGAGAAGGAGAACATCCTCCTCTTTCTTTCCCTTCCTTGCTGCTCCTTGGATTAATTTTTCTTAATGTAAGAGCTGAGAGCTGGCTGATTGGGCCGTGACCTGAGTTTTATATAATGCGTTGTGCAACACACTTTATGTAATCAGAGCTTTCTTGTGTAATTTATTTGCAGGACTTTTGCTGAATCAAGGGTCAGACCTGATTCCTGTTGTATGGGAGAAGGCTAAGTGGTGGGGCACAGATAGGTTTACTGTTTCTTGGCTGCTCGCTGCCTGGGAGGATGTAGTGTTAGAGGGCCAGGAAAGGAAATCCATGCAGCTGTGGGTTTGATGGCTCTTGGTCCATGACTATCTCCAAAAACATTTCTCCTTTCTCCTTAAAATGAAAGAAGGCAGGGCGTGAGTGTCCTCCTGAGGGCCAAGTCTGAAGGGGGCTCAGCTGCCTCCACTTTCCACTGGTTATAGTGGGAGTCTGGGGCATGGCTTTCCCCTTTGACGGCTCAGTGGTGTGCTTGGAGTTAGCCCGCACCGTTTCCTCGCCAAGGGGGATGGATTGTGCTAGAAGGTGGGTCAGGAATGTGAGGTGAGGGTGTGATTCAGGCTATGAGCTGAGGATATGACCCCTGCGGCATGAGATTAAAATTCATTTTCTCCTGGCAGATGCAGCCTGAGCACACAAATCGTGCCTGCTGTTCATGCTGCCCACTGAGGTGGTTAATCCATCAATGGGGCCTCATCCATGCCCCAGGAGTGGAAGGATCCACACCCAGGCCGTGATGGAACAGCTAATGGGCTGGAAACAGCCAATGCAGATGCCAAATGGAAGAAAAGTATCTATGGGGCCCTCTCATGAAACAAGCTCTGGCAAAGCAGTGCTGCTGGCTCATTATGTGGCCAGCGCATGAGTTCTCCTGGGAGATGGTCAGAGCCCCCCTGGTACTCTCCAGCCTTCCTTCCCTCCTGTTAAAGGAGAAGTCAGGTCCTTCTTGCTGAGGTTTCTGAGGATGTGCTGCAAGTGTGGCTGTGGCACGGCATGGCTTGCACAACCCGGTGAGGTGGGACTGGCCCGTCCACCTCGCTGAGCACTGTGGCCCTTGCAATGCTCTTTTATGCTACAGAAGCTCTGTGTTTGGGATAACTTGGATGAGGCTCTGAGCAACTTGATCTAGTTGAAGATGTCCCTGCTTCTTGCAGAGGGGTTGGACTGGATGACCTTTGAAGGTCCCTTCCAACCCAAACTAGTCTATGATTCTATGATTCTATAACTTGGGATTCTATATTTTTTTGTATTCCTTTAATTAGGAGTATTTCGCAATGGCGAGAGAACCTGACACCTGGCTGTGTGTGAGCTGGGAGGCTGATGGACTGTCAGGTCTGTAAACAATGTCCTGCATGAAAAAATACAGTGGGGAAGGCTTGGGTGCAAAAGCATTCACTCCTCAGTTGACTGAGGTCTAATTAGTAAAGGAGATTCCAGTGATTAGTAGATCCTTAGAGACAGTAAAGAAGATATACAGACAATTTGATGGACCTTTGCTCTGTCTTAATCTGTGACCTGAACTAGCTGAGCAGCTTGCACCAGTTAAAATATTCTTCAGTATGAAGAAAAATAAAAGCAGGAAATTTCATGAGATGGGCATTATCAGATCTTTCACGGAGCTGCTTGGCTCGTCCTCACCACCTCTGTAGGAGGTGGAATGCCCTGGTCTCACTGGGGAGCATGGTCTGTACAGGACACAATACTTGAGACACCCCACAGAATTCTGGTCCATTGGGCATTTCAGAGTAAAGATATTCAGTCAAAACTCTTCAGAGTTAATTATTTTGATAAAGCTAGAAAATATCGTAAGACTTCTCCTTCCTCCACCCTCCTGCTTCTTGCTGCTACTTTGTGTTGGATTTCAGCTGTCGTTGAAGCGTGTATGAAAGGTCAGGATGACTCTGATGAGTTTCCTGGTCACTGTTCTTGAGAGATGCCACCTCATCTGCCAGGCAGCCAAGCCCCAGGAAGATGTTGAAGCTCCACCTTGCTGGGAGCTCGCAGGGTCACTGCCCTTGACAGGTGAAACATGAAGCGAAAATGGGTCGTGTGTCAAGATGAGATCTTTGCAGTGAGGCAAGTTGTGCTGGGTAATGGCTGGGGCATTGGGAAAGCTGTGCTTTTTGCTTTTGCTTTTGGGAATCCCTGCCTGAACTTCCTTGTTCCCTGGAGGTAACCGGAGCTGTGTGGTGCCAGCATCGCAATCACATGCTCGTTTGTGCAGGTTGTTATGAGACATGCACTGTTTGGGCTACGTCTTGGAGACTGCCAGCAAAGAATCAGGAGATGTTGGGAGAATTTCCTACTAGGAAGTAGAGGTTTAATTAAAAAATAAACAATATGATTCTTTGCATATGGAATAGAGGTTGTCAGTGAGTTGTCTACTGTGATGATCAGGTCTCTTTGCAGAGAGGCTGAACTGAGCAATGTTTTGAATAACTCAAATGCTTTTTTCCTTGCAGTTGGCATTATGGAGTTCCATCTGCCAGTGCTATAGACCACTCTACTGTCACCATGCCCAGCCCCATCAGCTCTTTACTCACTGTATTTGTTGGCTCTGACTGGAGAGAAGGAATGCAATTCGAGGAGGATGGCACAGGTTTCGGTGTGAAGGTAGGAATAGTCCTCTGTACAAACAGGGGAGAGGCAGATAAGCAGTTGGGTAAGCTGCAGCTGTATAGAAAAGGCTTTGCAGGTGGTTCATCAACTGACCATAAGTCAACAGCGTCATGGTGTTGCAAAAGAGAAAGGAAAATTTAAACATCCCTGGGATTTATAAACAGCAGCATTGTTTGTAGGCCACATGAAATACTTCCAACACTTACTGTAGACCATGCCTACACAGCAGTGATACAATCAACTCTGGTCACTGCCCTTCAGGAAAGGTGGGAGAGAGTCCAGAGGAATGCAACAGAAGCGATTGGAAGGTGAGGAAGCATGATGCATGGAGAAGACCTGATGAGACCAGGGTTGTTTAGTCTAGAGCAGTGATTTTTCAAACTATCGTCTGTTGTCTTTTGGTTTATTTTTAAAGGGCCTGGAAGAGGTGAGTAAGAAAAGTGAGTTTCTATGTGCTTTAGAGCTGTCTATGTATAATATCTCTAAAAAGTTTTGCGCTTGTAGGAAACCTTATTTAGGGTCTAACACTGAAGTGAGAGACAGCGAACCACTGCTGTTGCACAGAGAAGATGGAAAGGGGTCCAGTGCCAATTTTCAAATGCATTTAAAAATACTGTTAAAGGAAGAAGTTTTTCTCTCAGTTGGAGAGGCAGAATGTTAGGAGAGTGCATTGTAACAATGGAGATGGAGGGAGTGAAATCTTATGGATAGTAGGATTGCTAGGTCCTGGAATGTGTCATCTGGGCAGGCTCGAAATTCCTGGCAGGGAATCTCAAAGAACAAGCTAGATAAACATCTCTATATAATCACAAGGATAGGACTGACTCCTTCTTGGCTCTTTCAAGGTCACTTTGCATCCCAGTTCTCTACGATTGTGTAACTAACTACTGCCAATTTATGATCACTGTTATTTAATAGATTCATAAACACAATTGAGAAGGGAGTGAGCAATGAAGCAGTTGTCACCTAACTGCTCATTTCCTTTTCTGGATTAGTAAAAGTATATTGAGCAATACTAATCCACAAATCCACCCCCAGGTATCGATTAATTGCTAGGCAGACCTCCCCAGGTCTATTTTTTTGATTCTGCATCACAAGACTGGCATGTTGATTCTGGGAGGTAAATACAGTGGCCTCAGATAGTCTTTTTTACAGCATCTGATTTGTCCTAACTTTTCACAGTGCTGATGAACAAACCTTCCTGGACGTCATCCACCTATCCCCAAATCAGCACTGTCTTGAATTTCACCTGGTAGCAGCAAGACAAAACATAATTCCAGGAACGGCAGGCGGAAACCGCATCTGTGATGCTACTGCTGTTGTTTGACAAGGCTCCGATTCCTCTAAAAACATTTGCTGTGGCTTGAAGAAAGCAAAAGCTACTGTTATTCACCACAATACCTCTATTTGCTAGTGAGGAGAGATCTTTGAAAGGCAGTCAAAGCCTTGTTGTATACGTAGCTTTTTTAGAGAGGCAGCAATTCTTGCAGAGGACCTCACTAAGAGGCAGGAGAAAGAGTGGGGGAGCTGATGGACTTGGAAGGCGGTTTGAGGACAGGGTATTTAATGAGGATAAGCCAGGTGAGGTGAGACACTTGCAGTCCACCTGAGCGGATCCAGGGGCTCTGTAATTGCAGTGCAAGGGCAGGGGCTTTCTGTTTGTTTTTTTTTTTTGTTTGTTTTTTTCTATTTTAGTTTTATTCCAGTTACATTCACTGTAGTTCATTTGCAATTTTAAAAGCTTCTTGTCTCTCAAATCCTTGACTGACAAAGGCTTTGGTAAGCTGAGGCACAGTTTGGGCAATCAGTATGTCTCTGGCATGAAATAGCTCATTGCTCTACGTCAAATTCACAACACTGATGAAAATGCATCTCACCTCAGTGTGGACACTACTCCGGGCACTTACATGTGCTGCCTGATTTTTCTTACTAGATTATCTTTTTAATCCTGGTATGTGCAGAGGGGGTTTCGGCTCCAGAGGGTTTCCTGGACCCTTTGCCTAGGACTTAAGGGGCAATGTAATGAAAGACAAAGTATTTTCTAGCCTGATTTATTGTTTAAATCAGCAGAAAGCAAACAGTGTTTCATGCTAGCTGCAACTCCTTTGCAGAAAGGCCTTGCAGGGATTACAGATCTAAGTGAGCTCATCCTTTTGCCCAAATTAATAGAAGAGCTGCTGCAAGTATCATCAGTAGCTGAGAGGCTTCATAGCCAGCCATTCCAATTCCTTGTTGGAGAATCCTTTTGAACATGTCAAGAACAAACTTTTAGTTTGAATGGACAAGCACAAGTGTTATTATCAAGTCCTATGAATTCAAAGAAATCCTCTAAGCCTGTTATTTAGAAGAAGTCATCTAAAGACTTGTCTTGAGATAGCAAATCTCAGTATCTAGCCAAAGTGCTATCAAATCCTACTGGTTTTCTTTACCATTGAAATTTTGTTTGTGTTTCATCTCCAGGAAAACATGTCCCAATCATGAGATTAACAAGGATATACTGAATTAACCATAATGTTTAAAAAAATCCATTGACATCTATGAAAATGTTGATTTGATTCGTGGGCAATGGTTTAAATGCTTTGCCCCACCCAGAGTGCAGAAGGCTCTGATATGTTATTTTGCTGAGACTTTGCTGAGTCTGCCAATTGTGCTATGTGATAAACTCTTTTATTCCTGTTGTTCCTCTTGCTGAGGTTGTTTGCAGAGAGGGTGTGATGAGTGCTGAAGGATGAGGATAGAGGACACATTTACATGTTAAATTCAGAGGTTTATTTATGATCACTTCTTTCCAAAGACCCAAAGAAGAAAGAAAATACAACTCTTTTATACTTGTCTGGATTTGAAGCAAGCTGTTGTGTTGCCTCCATGTCCTTGCAATGAGTCAGAGTCCTCGTGAGGTTAACTTGTTGAAATTTTCAGCTTATAGCTTTGTGGACTCTTGTTCTTACAGAAACTATTTTTTTTGGTCTTTTTCTTGAGTAGAGAAATTATCTGAATGGTTTTCAATTTCGTGAGATGCTACTCTAGATTTTTTAGGGTTTTACAGGAGTGGAAATTTTGTTCATGATATACTGTACAAAATCTACTATTTTTATAAAGGTTCTCTAGCATTAAAATTGTCCTTTTAATGATACTAATTCTTGAAGGAAGTCTTGACACTTAATTTCTTCTTAAAAATCCCCCCATCTTTTCTTCCTGACATCCTTCAGATCTTTCTGAATTTTCTAAGGAAGATGTCTATGTGCTGCCAGATGAATAATTTCCTGATTCTTATACTCTATATTCTGGTGATGATCATGCTAACAATTGTTTTTTTCAGGGAGTTTGCCTTATGCAACATAAACCCTCCCAGGTTTATATTAAAAAAGTAATGAAGGGGTAATTACATGAAGGTTTGTGTAAGGCGAAAACAAATCCACGTTGAACTTCTTCAAAGGGTTTTGTCATCACAATCTGTTAAGGAATAACCAAGGCCAGTGAGAGTCTTGAATCAAAAAGATAGCCAACATCTGCAGAAACTTTTCCAGCCATCTATCAGTTTAAGATGTTTGGGGGATAAAGACTGCCTCTAGAACATACTTTTCACAAGAAATCTGCATGCTTTTGCCCGTAACTAAAGTAGTGCCTTTCTCAAACTAGCATCTTTTTCAGGCAGAACGTAGGCTTGTGTTTTTCTGAGATAGCTAATGGCTCTAATAACACCCTCCTACGTCTTTGCTCCCAGCCAAAAAGGATATAATATTTCTTGCACAACAATAGCTCATTGAAAAACATAAATATCTTACAAAGCTCGCTTTCCTCATGTAGATGTTGTGTCTACACTAAATCTGACGTCTTGTATGTGTAGGAGTTGCCTTCCCATACGAAGACATTAATTGTTTCCTTGCCTTTTGGACCAAAGGGTCTCTGGTTCTATAGCCTGCTATGTAAAGCAAGTGTATATGTTGCATGTAAAGGTTATTTTCTGGCCTGTGATCGAGTTCAGGTCAATGTTTTCATCTGCTGGTTTGCATCTAAATTACCACACACTCCAGCACCACATCTCATCTGGAAGGTGGCAATTAACTGAGAGCTTCCTAAACCGCATCTCAGGCTGCCTATGGTTGTCCAAGTTTCCTTGTCCACCCTGGTACAAAGTAGCTTGAATTTCTCATGGTTTCCCATGTTACTCCACCAGTATGCAAGCATTGGGTTTTTAACCCTCTCCCAGCAGTGCCCCAGTTTGCACACACCTCTGAGCTGGGCAAAGACTGGTTTCAGGAGGATCATCAAGGGCAGGTCTTAGCACAGAGGCTGAGGGAGTGCCAGGTCCTGGTGGACCAAATGCTGCAGAGATGGGAGGTCTTGAGGAACCTCACTGAGCCATGCATGGTCAGATGGAGCTGGAGACAATGGTTGCCCTGGGAAGCACAAGCAGCAGAGGAGTCTCTCCGAAGGAGGAATTTTGTTGGGAGGGATTTTCTTTAAGCAGCTTGCTGGGAACATTGGGGCTGGTCCTGCCCCTACATGGGATAGGGATAGTGATGTTGAACTGAGCATGGAGAATAGGAAAGGTTGGAGGTAGGCCTTATTAGATTGTTACTTGAGAGAAATTCCAGCAGCCATGCCACCTGAGTGCGTAGGCATTAATTTTCTGTTACAGATTTATGATCAAAACCATCTACTTTTAGACAATACGAGGAAGAAAGGTCCAAACTCAGGAGCAGGGAGCTGTGGAGCTGATAGTGAAGGACTTCCCACATGTTCTGCCTGCAAATTAGGGGAACACTGGGGACTAACTGAGAGGAGATGGTAACTGCTTCCATCTCACAAGCATGGGCACAGCAAACCTTGGAGGTTTGTGCTGAATGGTCTGTTCTGGCTGACGGGGTTTTTCTGAAAGATGGACTCATCCTCAAAGGACTCTGCTCCAGCAATGAGGGGCTTGGGGGAGCAGCTTCAGTGCAGGCAATGTAAAATAAATTGAGAAGGGGTGAGGGGGCTTATGTTGCTCAAATTGGTGGCAGATAACATTAGACTTGTCCCTAAATTTTGGTATAAATCTATTCCTCTGGTGCATGCCCACCTTTTGGGTAGGTGTCCTTCCTGAACACCTTCAGACTATTGCAGCAGCAGTCTGAGATGATTGGTGAGCGTCCCTGGCCTGGGAAAAATGTCCTTCAGCCTCATGAAGATGAGAATCTTGCTTCATGGTCCTGGTATATCCTACTCAATGCTGACTGTGGAGGCATTCCCTGGGGAGAGAGTGGCATAAAAAAGTCCAAAACATCACTGTGAAAGTAAACCCTGACTTCCCTTTCTCCTATGTGCCCGTGGATAATGCTCTTGCATCATGAGTTTGCAGGGTCCCTTTAGTGCGGCGTGTCTGAGGACCAGCTGAGATGGCACTGTGCTGGGGAAGGGATGGGTGCATGCAGGCAGGCTGGCTCTGGGTGCCTGGTGTCTCAGTCCAGCTGGATCTGGCAGCAGAACTGGGGGCAGCAAAGGGAACAAAGACCTTGTGGGGAGCTCAAGCAGAGAGGTGCTGCGTCCATCTCTCTTCACTGAATCACCTGCGTTGTGTCACCCGCAGCATTAGTCCAGGAACTGGACTGATGGGGTGACAGTGACAGTGACTCCTTGCTTCTTCCCTTTATCCTGTTTGCCTTGCTCCTGCAGGCTTTCTCTCAGCCCCAGCTAGATGCCTGCTGCTGAACATGTGCATCTCTTGGGTTCCCGGCCAGGGCCTCGCACCCTTGGGTTTATTCTGGCCAAGCTCTGGGAGAAAGGTCTGCGCTATAAATGGGTACTGGCTGGTGGAAACCGTGAAGTCCAGGTCTGTGTGGGCAGAGGCGATGTCTCTCCCATGCAAGCCCTTGCACACACAGTGCTGTTTTCCTCTAAACTCAGCACAACTTGCAAAGCCGCTCTGGCATGAAACCCTGGGGAGGGCTTGTGAAAGGCAATCAGTTATACCAGCACGTGCTGAAGCTGGGAGACACAAACATCAGCACCAGCACCCCAGTGATGCCTGCAGGACCTTCATTCTCCCTGGCTCACATGGGTGCCCCAGCTCTGCCTGCACGTCCCTGCCAGGTGCAATGCTTGTGATCTTCATGCTGGGCATCTGGCAGCTGGCAGTGCTGCTCCAGCCAGGTTGCAACTCACACCAAACCTCTCAATTTGAAATCTCCAGCTCTTCCTGATGATCTATCCTGATTCCCTCTGGATTGTCTGTGCTGTTTCAGAAGTGCAATGCCTGCAGTTGAACACTGGACTCCAGGTCCATCACCACTGGAAAAAGCAAAACGATTACTTCCCATGCCCCAGTTCTGGCTCTCCTGTCCTTACCACCCACACAGTAGCCACCCCTTTTTCCCACGGGCACTACAGCCTTTTCGTTTGGTTTATTAAAGTCCTTTATATTCTACCTGAGCCTGTTCTCCACAGCCCTCCCAGACTCACTTACAAGCCTCCTCTTTTTCTGCCTGGGAATCAGTAAAATCATAGACCAAGAGAGTGCCCAAGCCTGGCCTCTCTGAGCATCCTTTTGAGACCTTCCCAGATTTGAGAGCACACTTTGCACAACAAAATTTCTGAGCACAGACTTTTTTCAACCAGAACTGCATCCGCTCTGTTGATTTTGTATTAGGATTTCACACAGGACAGTGCCAAGAGTGGTATCTCATCTCCTGATTCCTCCCAGGCCGTAAAGTAATCTACCAGGAAACAGGTTTGATGTGTTTTCTTCTTAAAAAACTCATCTTGGCTGCACCTATCACCACATTATATCCTCAGTACTCAGAATCATTTAATAGGACAGGTGGGGATCCTTCCGGGTACAGATGGTGGCTTGACCAAACTGAGGTTCCTGCTGTCCTCCTGGGTCTGCTTTTTAAAGACAGACATTGTGTTTACCCTGCACCAGTCCTATGGGAACGCCCACAGATCTCAGAGATAATTAATAATAGATGTGAAGAATTTCCAGCTGCTTCCTTAAGTATCCCTGGTTTATTAGACTCTGCCCACTGGGCTTCGACCTGTGCTTTTCCTATTCTGGACTCTTCTCCTACTCCTTATTAATGTTTTCTGCTGTTTGTGGCTTTTCCCAGTTAACCTTTTCCTGCACCTGAAGCACAGCAGGGGACATACCAGCTTTCATTCAGTCATTTGCTATTTGCTGTTTCCTGTGAATAGCAGCTCTGCCTTTCTTCTTCTTCCACCTACTCCCAATGTAACTCAAGAAGCTTTTCTATGGAGCCCTCTATATATCTCGCTAACTTCTAGTCCTTTTCAAGTTCTGTGTCCTATCTGAGTTTACCCTTGCTTACCCAGGCCTTTCCATTATGCTCATCATTATCCGTATGACAGCACTTCCATTTGTTGTCGGGTTCCTGCCTGAATCCCAGGTCAGCAACCAGTGCCTGATGCCATCACTGTCACCTCTCATTTCCTCTCGCCCCTGTGCATTAGGATGTGTTGCCTTTGTGTGTTTAATTAAGGGCATGTTCATGGGATTGCAAGAGAATTAAGTCAACACATCATAAGAAATTGTTACCTGTCAGATGAAATGTAGTAACTGACTCTCTCCTTCTGTTGGAGCCTGTCCTGGTTGTGAAATTAAATGGGTTAGTTTAAACACCTTCTCAGCTGGGTGAAGCAAACCCTTTTTATCACATCTTCTATGGACTGGTCTTTTGCATATAGTCAATTATCACATTAGTTTATTGGCAGTAATGCCTTCCGATGCACTAATTGATCTCTTCTGGTGAGCAAACACATCCATAAAATCTTTTGGTAGCACATACGCTCTCTTGCAGTTGCGTTATTGATTTAGATCTTTTTTTTTTCCTGAAGGTCAATTCCCCAAGTTTGCTGACGACTCCTTTTTTGAAACCCATTATCCATGTTGAAATCCTCTCTTTGAAGCCCACTGTCCTTATTCTGCTACTGCTGCAGAAGATCCAATAGTACAAGTGCTGTTGGTGGGCTGGTGGAAGACAATTCAGTTTGAACTGAGGAATGTATGGAGAAAAACAAAGTTTATCTTGTCTTTTCTGCTGTGGTGTACTCCAACCTGCTGAACACAGGGGAGAGTTTCTGCCTGACACTCTGAGGGCAGCTTTCAGTCCTGCCCCTTTTGACAAAAAGGCATCTTCCAATGTGAAGTCGTTGGTCAGATCCAGTAGAAATCTCATAGAGGAGGAAGTTGTGGGATCTGATAGATGTTGGAAGATGAGGACTAAATGGCCTCACCTTCACAAGGCCACGTGTATTTCCTTTCTTCTCCTTTCCTCATTTTGACTTGCATTTACCTTACAACTTTCACTGTGGCTGGAGACTCAACTAGAGCAGAGGTCCATGTCGTGAGTAGTTCACATATTTGCACAATTCCAACTTATCCAAGAGTCTAGGACAATTTGCAGATGCGATTTGACAAAATGCAGCTACATCCGGCCCGCCCCTGTAAGCAGATCTGTATTGGAGAACACAGAAACACTAAGATTGTGTTCTAAGAATGGACATTAATTAAGAATGTCCACTATTAGGGCTGAATCTGTAGCACTGATGAGACCTTGTTTCTCGTAGGATACCCTTGCAAGAATGGCTAGGGGGCTTAGCTTCTCTGCAATGAAGTGAGGTGCGCTGTTCAGCAAATACAGAGATAGGGAAGGAGATACGATGCTGTGAGGTGTGTGAAAGAGTGTAAAAGTAGTGACTGTGAGAGCCAGGACAAATAAGACAATAGATGCAGACAGGGTGGAGTTGCTCATATGGAAATCTACCTCCTCTCAGTTAAAGAAGCGTAAACAGGAAGATGCTATGACTCATCATTTATTTATATTTGCTCCTTGTTGGATAGTAAGAGATAGATTGGGTGTCTGCAATTTACTTTTTGATTCTGCATTCATCAGGGAACCAGGAAAGTTCCCTCTTTAATGATCCCCATCATAATCTCAAATTCCAAACCCTGGAATCAGTACTATTTATGGCCACTGGTGTGTTTCCTCTCAGGATCTCCAGGCAGAAGAGACAGAAAAGAATTAGACTCCAGGCCTGGAGTGGGGCACAACACCTACCTTTTCATCCACTTATTTCTGTTTAGCACAGTTTAGTCCTGTTTATACTGAAGCCCTTAAATCTGTTGGCTTAGGTTGGATGGTTGAGCAAGTGTCAAATGTGGACATGACCTAGATTTATTCATGGCTGCAAAACATATCTTGCAAGAGGTTATAAGAATAAATTTTCAATCAAAGCTGGTAAAAGCACTCAACTGAAGGTAAGCAGCTATTTTTTTTTTTTGTAAGGAGGCAACCCAATAAATGTGGGTTGCTTTTGGAAATCTGGGTGCAGATATGGTTGGCAAGGCTTTAAAAGTTGGTTCTTTGAGATGTTTTGGAAATATATGGTTCCAGGAGATTGAGGGATAGGAATAGAAAGAGTTGTAGCTATGCAAAATAATACCCCTGAAAAGTCAGTCCATGTCTAAATTGTAGTGCTCTCTGAATGGTTGAGCTTATCCCAAATGCACAATGGGATGCTGACAGTGCAAAAGACTCTGCAGAATCTCAAGGGGATGGTGGAAAGTAATAAGGAGTAATATTGCACCTAAAAGGAATGTTGCAACTAAGAAAAATAACAGTGTTCCTGAAAGCACCATAGCCACCAGCAGAACATGTCACTGAACTTCTGTGATGTTCAACCTGCACAAACTGACTCCGCCATAGCCAAGAGTCACTTAAAGAGGAGGAGAATGGGCATAATAGACTCGTAAGGTATCAGTGTGGTGGCTCAGGTGTCAGGCAAAAGGCATTCAGAGTGCCTGACTCCCTGCATAGCTTTGGGCAAATACTCCGACTCCTCTGCACTTTCATCTGCAGTATAAGAAGACTTCCCCATCAGACCGGGGCCTTCCAGACTGATCATATCTCACAGACACCCTGAAGCTTAAGTGTATGTCCTTAGGCTAGACCTCTTTGTTGGAGCTGGGGATAGAATCAGGAGCCGTATCCCAACACCAGGATCTTAGAGGAGATGTCATTATGTCAGTGTGCCTCAGAGAATTGCAGTGATTTCCTGATGGGAGCTGCTTGTTTATTGCACGTCTCTCCTGGGGAGTTAGGCAGAAGTCACAAAGCAGGGGCAAAAAAAAAAAAAAAAAAGTGTTTGATAGTTGCTATGACGTTGTTTGTCCACCATGGTGAATGGTGGATGAAATACAGGACTGCTCAGAGAGAGTGCTGCAGTGAGAGCTGCACCACCAGTTACAGACCAGACACATGAGCTCTAAGGAGTCCTCTGGCTTTGTTCTGTGGTGGGTGGAGGACATTGTATCACCATACTTTTTAGATTAAGCCCGGTCGGTTTTGGGCTCTGGACAGAAGAGAAGAAACAGCTTGAGGGTCCCATGAGCACCCCAGCCATAAGCCAAGTTAAGTCCTGCTGATACTTTTCCACTTGAAGAAGCTGTTGGCTGTTGCCAACACATTCCTGCTTTGCATCTGGTTTCATGGCACAGCAGCTGCTGCATCTTTCACCTTACTGAGTCGCTTCAGCTTTAGTAAATCCCTTGGACTAGTATGTTGCAGTCACTTATATTAACAAAGGACCCCTGAAAGCAAGTGAGCTTGGACTTGTGGATCCTACTTTTGTAGGTCAGAATCATTCCTTTTCTCCTGAGGACCCATTTAGGAAAGTTTATGCAGCTTCCCTGCGCATACTTCCCTGGGTGTGTGAGTAGGAGAGCTGCTCAGGCTGACGACAATATATGCACCTGGCTCTGAGCTGACCTGCAGAGAAAGCCACCATGGCTCAGGGGCACCTGCTCCTCTGCAAACAGCCAAGCAGGAGCCACAGCCACAAGCTTCCAAGTTGCTCTTTCAATCCCTCACAGGGAAGATAATTTTACATGTTAGTGTAAATGCTAGGCTGCGATTTGAGGTCTTTAAGGATGCTAGAATGCCTAAGGGAATCAGTGGGTCCTCTGAGGTCAGATGGTAATTTGGAGGCACCTATAAATGCCTGAAAATCTTTGTAATATAAAGCTCTTCATCTTCTACAGCATGGATTTCCCAAACTCAATCTCTGCTTTCCTTCATGAATCTCTAAGACTTCCTTTTCCTAAAACTCCTGTGTTACTCCATGTTTTCTCTTCCTCCCTTCCCCAGTGCTCCTTGCAAAGCACAACTTCTCATGATTCAGCAGTGTGAGTCCTTCACCCCTCCTCTGAGGCCGCAACAAGTAGAAGCTCAGTGCCCCTCATCTCTCTTCAGGGTCCTTCCTAAATTTGTCTACTAGAGTTTGCCTGGATTTGTTTTCCCATAGTCAATATCTTTTGCTCCATCAACATGGTCAGCCCTAAACACCTCTTAATCAAAGGATGTCACCCGTGTGGTCCTTGTTTGTGAAACACTCACCCTGCTCCAGTCCTTTGACCACCAGCTGGTTCAAAGTCCAACCCCGAACTAATTTCTATCATCCTACCAGAATTTGACAAAATATGACAAAATATTAAGCTGTTTCCTCTCAATTTGTCTGCCAAGTTCTCTATTCCTGGATGTTGTACTCCCTGCCTCTTTCTCTCCTGCCCATGTATGGTTTGTTATCTTTGATAATGAGGTTTTCAAGCACATTGTGAGCATAGCCTATGTTTACAAGAACGTTTTAGTCTTTCACAGTAATTTATTACAGCTTTGACTACTCTGATTTTCTGTGCCACATGGTCTTTCTCATGAATGGCATTTTCAAACGTGGATCATCGCTAGACATACGTTTTCCCAGCTGAATCTTTGGCAAGATGAGTTTTTGCTCATCTCCATGGACTTCCAATTTGCAGGGTTTTGACATGAGTAAGGTCTAATTTGGCCTTGGCCCTGGTGTGTCAGGTGCCTTTGCACATGCACGCATACACATACACACGCACAGAGACACGTGTGTCACTGTACAGGATTAACTGGACTCTACACCTCTATCAGCCATCATCCTCTTCTGAGTCATGACTGAGGCAGATAAGCAGGTGGTTTTGCTATTGGCTTCATGATAATAAGTAAACAATAATTAATATTTTGCAATCATATAGCTCCTTGAAATGGATGATCTGAAAGCACTTAATTAACATTAATTAGTCATCATTGCATAGTCTATGTGAGGCAGATAAGGTTTTATTGTGCAGATTTTGAAGACACCAAGGGCAAAAATGAAGCTAAAATCTGGAGGGAAAAATCCTGCTCCCCAGTGTTCAGGACAGAGCTCCACAATGTTAATTGAGACCTTGATTCCTGCCAGGTTGTGGCTGCCCACTGCCTTGGCTCTTCCTTTTGCTGCTGTTTGATACTTTGCACATCTCTAAGACTCCAGTGCAATAGGTGAGATGGGCATCTAATAGGGCCAAAACAATGAGGTTGGTCTAGACCTCGGCTGGATCTGGCCTGATATCTTACAGACATTTTTTCAGTTGCCTGAAGATAACCTTTGCCAAACTGTCCAAATGACTTAGGAGTCAAAGTCCTTGCAAAAGGACTGGCATAATGGTCAGCTGAAGTACCAGATATGGATCAAAGAATTTGGGTAAAGGAAGATGTGTCTAGACTTTGCGTGGGATTTGCAAACTCACACCAGTATCTCACATCTGGGGCTTTATTCCATTACCTGTATGCATATGTTTGGGGCTCTTTGAGATGACCTGGATGTCCTTTCTGACCTCTGGCTGCTGTTTGGAAGAATAAGGCTCTCCTGAAGATGCCATGTCAGATCTGCCAATTGGTTTCGGTATCTCAGGGCACCTCAGAGACACCTAGTTTTGGTGAACCGAATTGTGCCCCAATATGTCCAGCTTAGTGGCCTGTGTTGTCAGTGCATGTCCAGTATGTGTTTGACAAAATCCAAGTCTGTTTCTTTAGAGAAGTAGCCCTATCCCAGACACCGAGTAAGGTGATGTGAGCACCCTCTGAGAAGCCTTTGAAGCGATTTGGGTGAGAAGTCTAGTACTTTGTTGGGCCCAGTTCCTATATTTACCTCCCAAAGGTAAATACAGGGGCCCAGGTCTTTTAGGATCTTTGGAAAAGATCTCGATCTCCCTACTGATGCTACACTTGTGCTCTAGGAATTGGGACACTGCTGGACCTAATGTTCCCCCTGTTATCATCCCCAAGGCTCATTGCATATGAGGTCCCCCCTCCAGTATCCTTCTCACTTCAGTGCTGGCTTTATTGAAATCAGTATCACCAGGAGGATTTAAAAGCAACAAGTCAGACACTGGTCCCTCAAGACTGTAAGTTATGGTCTTGGTTTCCTTTAATGCCAACTGATTGGACTTCATTACTTGCTTGTGTATCTGTCTTGCCCAGCTACAGAAGGTCTGCATGACAATGGTGTGAGAACATCAGGGACAGCTGAGTGTCCCCACACTTGGTAGCTGAGCACACACAAGAACTGGATAGATCTGCTTTTTCCTCCAGAATCTCCTGAGCATCTCGGCGATCTCAGCCAGAGGGACATGTATGCCAGGGAACCTCCCTGCTATGAGCAGGCTCTGTCTTCTTCTCCAAGTGTTAACCTTGCTTCCCGGTAATTTATGTGATTGACCTCCTTCAAGAGGATTGAATTGACAGCTGTTTATGTTAATAGTTTTAGTGTCTGTGTACAATGCTGGATGTCAATGTGAGCTGGGCTTGAACGTACAGCACTGAGTCCTCTGATAAAACAGACCTGGGGAGCATCAAATGGGGGACCTACAAGATTTTATTCTGTGCTCAGCTGAAAAGGGGTAAAGCCTCCCTCCCATGTTCCCATCCTAAGGAGTAAAGGGACCTGAATGAACTGCTCCAACTGGAGGGTGGTGACTGACCTGAAAAAGCTGAGGTCGTGATTGTCCTTTGGAGCGAAGTTGAGCTGTTTGAAGATAAGTGAGCAGCAGCAAGAGGAAAACAGAAGATGCAAGAACTGCTTATCAGTTGAGCACTGCCTGTTGCACATCCCAAAGGAGGCAAACATAGTGGGGGTTATATCTTCATATGTGAACTCAAGGGGTTTTTATAAACCAAGGCTGTGTGGGTAAACTTCAGGTTGGCTTTTCTTAATGGAGAGCTGGACTTCAAAGCCTTAACATACTTTTTACAATGCATGCGTCTGGAGCAGCTCTCTGTGGTTAAAATTCCCACCAAACTGATCAAAACCCAGGTCTTACTCAGTCCTTATGATTCATTGCACCCCCTGCCCTTCCACCGGAGAAGAAGGAGCCCAGGATGACCAGCTGGTGGGAGGCTCTGTTCTCTTTATGAAATGGGGTTGAAAGATGTTTTGCCTGAAGGTCTTACTGAGTATTTGCTGACAGCAGAGGACAGGGTGAGACTCACGGCTCTCTTTGGGCTCAGCAGCAGAGCCTGTTGTGGTTGATACATGTTAGTTTCCCCAGATTCATTCCTTTTTGGAGCATCTTCTCTTTGCCCCAGTCTTTTTGCTCTCCTGCATGTTCCCCTGCCTAGTTCAAGACTCTCAGCCCCTTGAGCCTTAAATTAGTGCCTGTTCCCTTCTTCTTTGCTTTTCTGTGGATATATCCACTCACACACATTTCCTCTCTTAGCCTCAGACTCTCTATCTGCTGAGTCTCAACTCCCACTTTAAGCTCTTGGTTTAAAATGCCTCTGTGCACAGCTTGCTGCCGCTTCTCCCGAGTCTCTTAGCAGCAGCACACATGCCTCCTCCTGGGCCCTGCTGCGGATTCTGTGTTCCCAATGCCAGGTCTCTCTGTAGCCCTCCCATCTGCCTCCCACCCCTTCCCATGTCCTCCACGGTCTGGCAATCCCTGTCACCTGGTCCAGCAACCTTCGGGTCTCACTGCCTTCTTGTCTGTCTTGGTTTCTCTCTGGGGAACCATGAAGTTGTCTCTTCAAGAAACAGTCTCCCTGGCATCACATCCCAAACCCAATTCCAATCCCCATCCCTTTTCTTTCCATCTCCTTACCTTATCTCCCTCTCAAAATCCCAGAACTTCCCTCCATGTTCCTGGTCGTGTCGTCACTAATGTTCATTTCATGGTGTACTTGCCCCTCCACCCCAGTCTAGGTTTGTTACCTCTCAGATAATCCTCAGATAATCCTCCTTCCTCCTCGACACCATCTCATGGAGAAGAACATAGGGAAGGTTGTCAGTCCCTGGTTTTTATTTTTGGTGCCCACCTTCTGCCATGGAGCCATCAGCCCAAGGGAACAGATCTATTTCCTCTGTGGGGATGGTGTGGTGAGTGATCTTGTCCTCTGTAGGAGCTGCAGAAATTTTGAGTAAAGAGGTTGACGATTTCAAAATTTCAGAGGAGTCTTGTCAGCAAAAATTTGCGCAGTCTCTGCTGAGGTTGCCTGAGCAGCATCTGGGCCACAATGAGGTGGATTTTCACCAGTGGCCAAAAGCACTTACCTACATCTCTGCCTCCCAATGGTATCTCAAGTCCCAGATCCAAGGAAGGGTCACTAGTGTTTCTACAACTATGATTTTAAGATGAGCAAAAACATAGATTTGTTACTAGCCTACTTTTGAAGTGCTTGAAATTGTCTTGGCAGAGAGAGGTGTATATATGTGCTTGAGGCAAACAAACAAGGCAGAAAACGTTCAACACCAGCAGTGCCTGTTTGGCAGTGCTATGGGCAAGTCTGGGAGCAGAGCAACAGGCTGCGCTGGCAGCCGTGCCGATAAGGCACAGCAGAAGTGCTTGTGCAGGCAGATGTTTGGGCCACACAGGCAAAAACATCCCTGGCCCCTTTGCCCAAAAGTGCTTAAGCCTGCGACAGGTCCCTCTGCCGCCTGTGCGAGTCAAGCTACCTCCCATTGCACACAAGTGCCCAGCACATCCCTTTCCCACCCTCGTGGTGCAGGCACAGCTCGGGTCCCACCGCTGCAGGCAGGATGCCCATCTCTCCCTGCCCTGCTCTGGGCATTGCTCCTGCCCTACCCCTGTCCGCTCAGGGCAGGGGGACCAGTAGCCCCGCAACGTGTGCGCTCAAGATGGCAGAGAAGGACGGCAGCACCTGGTGCAACACGTGTGCCGAGTGCATGAGGGCTTGGCGCGGGGCACTGTCTCTTCCCTGGGAAGTGCGTGGGGTGTGTTTGCGTGGCTGCATCCTCCTGGTGTGGGCAGTCTAGCCGTGTCCCAGGGCACACACGTTGCGTGAAGAGGGAAGGGAGGATGAGTAGAAGATGACTGTAGGGGCCTGCAATGGAGGGGGTAAGGAGGAAAATCAGCTAGACCTGTTGGGTTAGTTGAAATTCTTGTTTTGGGCTTGGATGGGGTTTTTAAGCACATTTCTCATCCCCTTAGGGGATCACAGAAGTGTCTCTCATCTCAGTGCAGGGCCTTGCAAATGCATCCCATCCTTCACGCAGTAGGACCAGGGGGTGTCTGTGCCCTGTGCTGGGGCACGGTTGTGCTGGGCCTGTCCCCCGGCTTGGGAGGCTGCTCCGTGCCATGCAGCTCTGCAGTCAGCAAGAGATGACTCGCCCTCGGGCACTGCCATTATATAAGGGAGAGGAGGTAGGTTTCCCAGTCATAAAGGTGTTGCACAATTAGTTATTCTGGCTTGAGTCCGGATCCCTGGAGCTCAAGGATGCCACACAACATGACTAGTGCAGCATAGGCTCAGCCTGGCTGAGCCTCAGGCTAGCAAATCACTTCTGCTCGCGTCTCTCTCTTTCCACGGACGCGTATGCTCCTTTCAAAGGGGGACATGACGGAGCACGCTCTGGAGCAGCAGCACCCACAGTCAACAGGCGGCTAGAAAATTTTTCCAGCCGTTTGCACTGGCATCTTCCCTCTCCTCCAAGAGACACCTCCCTGCCAAGCCCACCAGCCCACTTGAACCAGGACGGCCAGCACCGTGCTGGGGAAGTGCAAATCTCCATGCCTGGTCTTCTCATTTGTATTTGTCTGGCTCAAGGCTAAAAGCTATTTTGCTTGACGTGCTTTTCTCCTGGAAATTAAAGACCTTGTATTTTTCTCCTCACAGTGCTATTTGTACCCTGTAATCAACCTGCCTCTCCATCTTCTCTCTGAAAGGTGGAACATGCTGAACTCTCAGCTTCTCCCTGCAAAACGTATGGGCTTTAGCCTTCGGGTGAATTTGCTGGTGCTGTCTTCACAGCCTTGCAGTCATCAGGGATGGATGCAGATACTCTTGTCTTGTTGATCTGCTGTCAAGCAAGGTTCCCTTCTCCTTCTCTCCACACTCTCCAGCAACCATCTGACTAGTGGGTATCCTCTACATATGCAGTGTCAGTGAGGAGGTCAGACATTGCCATGACAGCCTTCTCATTGCCATGGTCTTTCAAAAGCTGGTCCAGGTGGCCAGAAGAGCCACAGGATAGAAGGACGCTGTACTGGCTGTCCAGCTCTTGCAACACACTGACGGCGTTGTCAGTCCTGGTGGTGGATGGGGATGCAGAATCAGAACATCATTATTGTCAGAAATCCAGCACTTAGAAGTGCATCCTGTGTCCATGTAGACTCCTGAGCAGTGCTCTTCGAACTTTATTGCTGCTAAAGCCAGCAAAATGCAGCTTTGGTACACATATAGTGTCTCTGCTTTCTTCCATCTTCTTTCCCGTGAAAGGAGGCAATAGTTGAAGTACAATCCCAGGCAGTGACTGAGGCTTTTACACATGCTAGGGCAGAGCCCAACCATATCTTAAACGACCTGTAGTGTTGCTCACAGGTCGATGGTGCAGATCACAAGCAGAGGAGCATCCTGGGACCCAGGGCAACCAAGTTCAAGGGGCCAAATTCTCTACTGCTGAAAGCCGAAGACACCCTAGCTTAGACACACAAAGGATTTAGCCCATCATTTCTTGTTATATAAGTTAACAATAACCTTAAGGTGTTGGTTTGGAGTACATCAATTAATGATGCATTATCCCAGATGCAAGGTTGCCCGTTCATGAAGCGGCAAAAACAATAGTGATGAAAGACTGAGTTCAGCGACCTGAGTTCAACAGCTCCAGCAGCTGAAGGTAATAATGACAGATGTGATCATTTGCCATGGAGGTCTACAAGCTGGTTTAGAGTTTCATGGCCCAGAGTCATCCTCAGGGCACTGCACATTCCAGAAATGTCTCCGAAGCACCTTACAGTAAATAGTAACGAGCAGAAAATGGCCAGAGCTAGAGTCAAGGAAGCAGTGTTGCTCCTCGGCCTCTGACAAAACTCTGTTTCAGTGAGCAAGAATTAATTCCTTTCTAGATACAGGGCCTCGGGAAGAGTTACTAGCAATTGGCCTCAGTTCCTGGCCTGCTCTCTGCAGGGCTTGCTGTGGTCCAACTTGAAGTAACCCCCCAGGTTGTTTAGCCTGATTGTATGTCTGCATCTCCCTCCTGGGACATTGCTGGTGTAAAGGCTTGGTGCCACCTCTAGGACATAGGTCTTTATCCCCAAGTTGATATCTTTCTGAAAATATGTCTGACCTGAGGGGTACCTTGCCTCACCAGCATGGGCAGCATGGGTTGTATGTGGGTACACACTGCTGCAGACCTCTTGTCTCTTGACTGAAGCTAACAAAGAGTCTTGGCCCATTTCTGAAGGAGCTGAGATGGGCTGCTGTGGCCACTCCTAGGACAATATGAGACACTGCAGCAAAGGGCTGTAGTTCCAGGGGCAGGTACCACCACCACCAAGGTGATTCTTTCTGCGACAGCTTTGCCCTCTTGCACGCCCTGGGTCTGGATCCTTGTGGGCTGCTCAGAGACCATGGCCCCTGCCTGAAAACCCAGCAATGTTTACTGGCTCTCCACATGAGCTGACTCCGGACAGCTTGTGCTTGGAGGCCTGCTGAGTTCAGCCACCACCCTAACACCTTGTGCTGTGTCCACAGGGCATCAGGGATGCCCGCTGGAACGTGCTCTGCTTCATACTGCAAAGCCGCCCGTCCCAGCGATGGGCGCATGGGTGGCACAGCTCCTGCCTCTCGGGGATCTCAGAAGTGCTGGGATGGCAAACCTTACCTGAGGAAGACTGCAGCTTCTCCTTCCCCTCGCACACACCTTTGCTTTCCCAGAGAAGAAGCAAGGCAAGAAGTTTCCTATTCTCTGTTAATAATAGCCTTGAGTTCAGATTTCCCGTGATTTCTTTGGCAGCAGCAGGGACCAAGCCTTCCTAACACAACACTTATGGAAACTTCCATAAATGACTGGCATGTCTTATTCCTCTCCAGTGGTCCACACTGGCATATCCCACCAGTTTCCTCTGCGCCTCCACCCTTCCCTCATTGTTGCTGACTCGGTCTGCCAGGTGGAGGGATGACTGAGTGGCACAAAGGCTATGCCAAGCCCCACTCCCTCCTTCCACGCATTGTCATTTCTACCAGCTGAGTGTATTCCTTGTGGGAGGGGTGGGAGAGCATGTGGGGAGCCCGAGTTGGTGCCTCTTTGTAAAGGTTTTGCAAGGCTGAGCAGATGCCCTAGCTGGGTGCCTGCAATAGATACTCCTCAAGCCACAAGCAGGATGAGTGTAAGTGATCTTATCTTGCCTTTTAGTAATAGGTATCCAATTTGCTGACTCCAGTTGCCCAACTCAAGTCTGATTCAGGTCTCCATGGGCTTCCTGCAGGATGTGGTGGCAGGAGGGGTGGATGTAATGTCTGAGCGGCAGGCTCGGGAAACAGGGGTAGACATCAAAGACCCATCACCTGCACCTCCCAGTAGGGGCTCCGGGGTTTGATACTCCCAGTCTGGAGCTGAGGAATGGGTACACCGGTGTGTAGGTTAACAGGCAAAGCAGGAGAGATGCTGTCTGTTCCCAGAGGATCCAGGGCTCCTGCCTGGGAAGCCCCAGACACACACAACAGACTTCTGTTGTCAGATTTTGCTAGGAAATGGTTTCCCAAGCAGAGTGTGTGGCAAGATACCTTGCTACAGGTTGGGCATTTTGGTACCTTGGTAGCGTTGCCCTGCTCCTACCACCCCACAAAACACACTACATGGCAAGTGGCCTGTGATGGGGAGACTCGGGGCTGCTGCCAACCTGGGGAGGGGTAACCTCTCCTCCTCTCTGTGTTTTTTGTGCTCCCTGACCCACTGCTTCTTTTGTCATCCTCCCATTGCTCCTTCTCCAGTCTGGAAGTGAACAGGAGCTGTGGTGAGGATGGGACTCTGCTATTGGGATTTGCTGGGACAGTGGGAGCCACGAAATGTGGGGCTGCAAGGATGGTAGAATCCATCCCCTCTGAATCCCAGAGGGGACAGAGATGCAAGGGCTCTCCGTGGGTTGAGGGAGAAGACCCCTTTTTTGTCCCTTCAGTACACTCTGTGCTTGCCTCCACTCAGTGCTGCTTTCAGGTCCCATCCTGCCCTCACTGGATGCTAGCAGCTGGTAGGGCTGGGGGTTTCCTCACCTAAAGGAAAAGGAACCCCAGGAGGAGGCCGTTGGAATTGGGAGCTGCTGCCAATGCTGGCTACAAATGCGCTGACGACTTAGAGGAAAGCATCTGTTCCAACTGCCGGTTTCTGAGCCCCAGACCCCCATCCTGCGGCAGGGCAGGCAGCTCCCGTGGCTTCTGGGCTGGCAGTTCTCAACACTTGGCCCTGCCCTCAGATGTAAGGGGGAAGGGGAGAGCAGGGAGGTCTGAGTTGGGCTGTTTGTCCAACAGGGGCAGGGCCAAGTCCTCCTCTCTGCTTCTCCAAACCACTTTGATCTGACAGTAGGTTTCGCAGGATAAAACCCATCCATGCCTTGGGTCATGAAGCAAACTGGGGCTTTGATTTCCTGTGTCCAGGAAATACACATGGATGTACATCTTCATGGATGTATTCCAGGGGAATAGGATTAGCCCTGTTTCATTGTTGCTAGTTTAGGACTGAAGTTCTGAATATGCTTTACATCCTATTTTGGCACCTACATTTGCTAACTCTTGTTTGGGCTTTCACAGTGTAAATCCCCACTTTTGTTCCTTCTGGGCAGGCCAAGAAAAAGAGACCAGGATACTTTTCTAAGGAAATGTTGGCTCTTTACCCTTGGGATATTCCAGGTCAATCGTAAGGTCAGTCAGTCAATGTAACTCCATCCAAGGGGAAGACAGTGGCTTTCATCATGACAGCATTCAAATTCTTTGCTCTTCCCCACCCGTGAGATCAAGCCTTCACTATAGCCTCCAGAATAAGTTTAAAAGCTATCACCCAAACTCAGCTTATGTACCCTGCCTGTTGATGTCTGTCTGTGCAGGAGCTGCCAGGTAAAGGACATTCTCCCTCTCTTTGGGAGAGTGACTCTCCTGGTGAATAGGGAGGTGGGTGCTTACGTCTCTTCAGATTTTCGGTGTTCCATCCACCGCACAGCCCAGCCCTTCTGTTTACAGCCCTGTTATCTCCACAGCCGCGGGCGCTCGTCTCAGGTGGCTTGTCCATGCCAAATCCCTGTTGCATTATGGAATCTCAGAAATGCCCATTACAATGCAGTTCCTTAATGCCTGTTTGCTTAAGGATGATGTTTAATACTTAAACTAACCAGGGGAAAAAAAAATAGGCCAGTATGGAAATTCCCCCAGGATTCAGGCTGATTTAACATCAGTTGAAGGAATGGATGTCCCAAAGAGGACAGCAGACTCTGTTCTCTCTTGCAGCAAATGTAGGCAAGCTCACTTTTGCATTTGCAGAGGTGGATTTAGGGACCATCCAGGTGAACTAGTAGTTGAAGTCCTTTGACAGCACTGAAGTCATAACTGACAGAGAGTGTACTTTTCTCCAAAGGTGCTTTTACAGCTCAGGTGCCCGATTCTCTTCTCTGAGGGTGCAGGTTAGCAGGAGTTCCCTTGCAGAGACCATATGAGGACAAGCAAGACTTGGGGGTGCAGAATTGGGTAAGGGTACAGAAACTGGGGAAAAAGAGTTTACTTCAGGGAACTCTATGCCTCCTTCCAGATTTGACCTTCTTGTACGTTCTGCATTTGCATCTCCTGGGAAAGGAAAACATCTTCCTGGAACTGTAAAAGATCTACAGAACATCCATGCTCTTATGGTTTTTACTCTCCAGCCTAAAATTATCCACGACTGTTTCATCCCTAATTGCACTTCTGCCAACACAAACAGTTATTTTGCTTCCTGGTGTACTGATTGGCAGCAGAATGTCCCAATTTGGCCATGAGTTCACCTTACCAAGTGAAATTACCTTGTTTGAGCACTTTTGGCCCATACTAGAATGGAGAAACTCTTCTCGTTCTTCTGATATTTCTTTGCACCTCTTCCACTTACAGTTTGTCTTTCTTGAGCATGGGTGATTTGAACTTCATGTCGTATTGCAGAGAGAGCCCCTGCTGTGAATCGTGGAACAGTATTAAGGCTTCCCCGCTCCTTTTGCAAATACCTCACACCATCTATGGTACAAATACTTTTGCATTTTACAGGTCTGCACTTCCTTAGGGACCGGAGGTGGCTTACACTAACTATGTGTAGATATCTCCACCTGGGCTTCTTTTATAGCCAACAAAGAGATGCGTCTAAAGTGATCACATGGAGTAGACTTCTAAAAAGACATCTAAGTGATTTTGCTCTTAAAAGAGATAATTTGTGCGCTCAGGGGCATCTGTGCTGGGACTACCTCTGGTCATGTTGGAGAGCAGACACCTTCTCCATTCCTGGACATGTCCTCACCTGGTAAGGAAAGTTGTTGTCATTGCTCCTGACTTGCACTTTCTGCCGGCCAAGTTTCACTCCATTTCTGTGTCTTCTGCCTTTAGGGTTTTTGAACTCTCCTGCTGTGCTGCACAGCAGCAGCAGTGTCTCCAAGTCAGGACTGGCTCTGCAGCTCTCAGAAGAATGACTGTCTGCACAGAGCAGTTTATGTGAGAAGCTCTTGCAAAAACTCTATTTCAGGAGAGCTGTTTGTAATAGCTTTCTTCTGGAGCAATTGGTGCTTTTCCAGTGTACAGTAGTTGTTCTGGTATGCAACTGCTTATACTGGAAACATGGCTTCTCTACAGGAACAGCATGTGATGAATGATGTCTATTCTGGTAAATTGGGACCAGCCTTGGGATGAGGAGGAAATCAGACATGACAAGGAACCGACAGTGGGAACAAGCTGTGAGTCCAAGCTCCAATGTAACTCTGAGGGATCTGTCCCTATGGACCTGGAACTTCTGAATAAGAAGTAAAGACTCAGCTCAGGGTCACCTTTTGCTCCACTTGGTCCTAAGAAGTGGACTTGATGAAGAATTGTTTTCAGGGATTTTAAATATTATTCCCATTACCATATTGTAATTCAAAATCCAAATCCAGTTTGCCAAATTCCAGGCCTCTCTTAGATGTCTGAGGAACCTAAATCAGAACTGCAGTTTCACCTTAAGTTTCTCCAAACACAGATGCCATCAACAACCCTCAGCTGTGTTGACTACCCTTGTTCTCTGGATTAATTTCTCCAGTTTTCTAACTGAAGGTTGTGGGCTACGCAGACCCAGACATGAAATGAACACCTAGCTCTGAAAATCTGGAGATTCAAGGCAGGATGTTGAAATCACTGCACTCAACCCTCCAGCTAGAATCGTTTAGAAAGCTTATAAACTTCCTACCCACTCACTTCCTACCCTGCCTTGCTAGGCAAGCTATAATTTTTACTTCTAATGAAATCTTCTGAACATGTCACCATATTGCTCTGTCAAGTGGGGAAGGAGATGGTCAGAGGTACCTTCCAAAGGGAGATTTCACAAGGATGAATCCTGTCACGCTGTGACCCAGTGACCTCTCCTGGCACAATGGGTTTTGCACCAGGTGACCCAGCCATCAGTGCAATGACTCATTACAGATTTGTGTGATTCACGCTTTTCTCCTTATAGGATTGCACCATGCATCCTGGGATGAGTGAATCAATTTGGCTTGGACAAGATGTGGAACCCATCGGTTCAGGTTCATCCATTCAACTGCTTAAGGAAAAGCCTCGTTACTTTGTTAAACTTGGTTTTTAATAGGAAAAATTACATTGCTGGAGGCTGATTCAGCACTCTGCAGAAGCCAAGGGGTTTATTTTGTGTCACTAGAGCCAGCAAGAAAACAGCTGAAGAAGGAGCCAAGGATCAGTTCTTCCTTTAAAATTTCACCTGTGTCTTTCCCCCAGCATGGAGTGATGAGGGAGAGAGCCAAGTGGCAATGCAAACACCAAACTTGGAACCTGGGTGTTGGTTTTGGATCACGTCTTGAAATAACAGCCTGAGAAAGAGTGAGTTTCTTGTGGTGCATTGCATGGTTCTGCAGGAAGCAAAGGAAAGGAAAGGAGTAAGAAAATTACAAACATTACAGACAAGTGCTCTGTTGGACTGAGGTCAGAGGGCATGGGTTCAAATTTTGGTTTATCTCTAGCTACTGCCATATTTGTAGGTCCCAGAAGATGTTGGAAGAAAAGATTAAGATTTATGGAAGGAGCATGGCAGAACAGTATTGTCTCTGATTTCCCTGCTGAGCTTCCTTTTCTGTTTGCGTTTTCCTCTGGGCAACCAGCAGTTTCCATAACTTAAAATATTACATTGCCGCCCACCCCCCAATGCCTTCATTTTGTGACACTGTGCAGATTGATGGAGGTAGTTCACTCTAGGCACTTTAACACCTGATGTTTGAATCAGGCCATGACTGACAATAGAATTTCCTTGCTTGGGCTTCAGTATCTTGGGCACCACCACCGGGAGGTCAGGCATGAGTTTTTGTGACAGAGTTTTGGAAATTTCCTTTTTTTTCAAGCCTTTGTGCTGTGAAATAGCATCTTTGAGTGTCCATGCAAGGCAATGTTAAAGGTGTGGACATCTTGTTGTGTCCACTCAACACTAGGAAAACCCAGCAGCTCTGAGGTCCCACCTTGTTAGTCTTATTGCTACATCTTTCCTTGTTTGCTTCTACTGACCCGTGGACTTCTAACCACCAGCACAGGTACCAGTACCCTGTCTACCACTCACTGTGAGAGATGGGCTTATTTGGAAACCTACTGCTGCTGACACGCATCTTTAATTGTTTTGTCTTAGATCATGTGTCCCTGGAGTACAGCTGAATGGTGTGGCAGGGCAATTCCTGCCTTGGCACGAAGAAGGTCTGGAACTGGGGTCTTTCAGCCCTTACCCACACTTTGATTAGCTATTGCTTCTGAAAAGATTTTCCTCTTCTGTCAGCATTGCATAACTGCCCCTTCCCTAAGCTCCTTCCTAGATAATAACATGGCTGTCTGTTGGGAAAGCAATTGCATAAGTTCCTATTGCTCATTTTAAGTAATTGGATCTGGGGCTGCAGTGATTCACCCTCACAACGCCCCAGGAAGGGAATTCGATGTCACTCTCTCCCATTTACTGATGGAGAAGCTGAGGTGTGGAAAGGTGAAGGATTTGCTCAGGGTCAGGCAGTGAGTCAGCCACAGAGATGGTGTCGGAGCGCCCACCCCACCCTGACTCCTCGGGCTTTTGTCTGTCTAGACTCTTCCAGCTTTGATGCTGGTGTTACCACCATCTTCTGTCATCAGCCTGGGAGCCTAGATTTCTCCTCTCACTTCACCAGTCATGAGGAAATTTCTGTATCCTCAACTCATAGCCAAAGGGGCTCAGATGCTGCAGACAGGAGAAATGTACCTACCTACCTGGAGGTCATCACACCTCCCTACGCCTCTTGCTCCTCAGCTGTCTCTCTCTGGTCTCATGGCTCTGTCCCCACCACCAGGAAAGGAATGGGATCCAGGACCCAGTCTAAACAAATCTCAGTGAACCTACACCACAGAACACACCATCTGCACACTGGTGGTTCAACAAATGGCAAAACAGCCCATGGACCTTAACTTAGGAACTGCCAAAAGGGAAGAAAACCCAACACACAGCTTCGTTTTTGGCTGTAATGGATTTGATATAAAATCAAGGTGAAAAGGACAGAGTGGAGCATAAAGGATAGGGGAGCGCAGGAGGAAGCGAGGCAGAAGAGCAGCTGTGGATCCTCCACGGGTCGAGGGATGCGAAGCAAGAGGGTGAGGGGAGAATGCTCGCTGTAGTTCAGAGGACCCCACTGATGCTGGCGATACAGGACCGGACTTGAGCACAAAGTAATGAGGAAAGTTTCCTGTCCCTGTAATTACCTTTGGACCCGAGTGCCTCCCTGCATTTGATTCCTCACACATTATTGCTTTCTTAACCACATTCCTGACTCTGCTTCTCAGACTGGCTGCAGTTTCTGTATGAAATAAAGGCTCATTCAGCACCACACTAAAAAGCTCTACTTTTTCAACAGGAAAGTTGACGGTTAAATAAGAGGAAAAGCTGGGTATCTGTGGCTTTGCAGAGGAGGTGGGGGAACAAATCCAGGAAAGGGGTCCCCTTCAGTCCTGCAAATTCAGCCCTGCTGCTCTGTGTCAAGCCCTGGTGAGTCAAGGAGCCTGGGGAATGTTTACTGCTCGCTTAACACAAACCAGATGCCATGAGTGGCATGCGTCCTGTTAGCCACCCTCACCCCAGATGGTATGGACTGGGACAGCTTTCGTTCACTTAGCACTGGCCCAGTGCGATACAGGACGTTACTGAGGATGAAAATGCAGCAAGAGTTGGTTCCTGAGAGGTTCAGTGAGTCTGTGAGCTCCTTGTCAAGGTCCTATAGTAGTGACTGGCTCTGCACTAGGGATCTCCCATGGCTTCTTCACAGCTTTCATGGGGACTGGGCTGCAAATGGTCTCCCAAAGCCCTGAGAGAGGGAGACAAAGGGTAACAACACACTAAAGTTTGGACCCAGAGGCAGATTTTCATGGACAGAGTGCTCTGCTCTTGCTTCACGACACCAGCTTCAGCTGGGGGATTGCTGGAGTCAGGAGGTGCCCTGGCCTCAGCCTGCGTTACAGGTGTGGGAGATCAAGCCCTCCAGCTCCACATTTTCACTGCAAAAGCACCTGCAGCCTCTGAGTCAGGACAGGAGCATGCATGACTGCTATCCTGTGGCAGTTTGGGAGGAAAAGAAAGCTGAAAGCATGGTACCATGCTCACACAAATGGGTTAAGACACTGCTCAGTCCATGCCCTTAGCTGTTAGCTCTCCAGCTGAAGCTGGAGACGGGTGGCTATGGCCTCATGTTTTAGGTGCTAATAGCAGGGTTTTGAGGAGATCATCTTCTCCACATTTATTTCCTCCTTCTTCTTAAACTCCTGAATATTTTGCTCATCTATATGAGCAATAAAGAAAATGAAGAAAACCACCCACTCTGTCTCATGCTGAAAAGGGGGGGGGGAAAGTTGGGTTTTGAAAAGAGGGTGGAAGGGGTGTGGTTACCCAGGAGGTGTGTCAGGCATCCTTGAACTTATTTATAAGCAAAGGCAGCTCTGCTGGGGAAGAAAGCTTGCTGAGCCTTTGTCAGCTGCTGGTTTTTCCCCCTCTGACACTGCTTGAAGGTCACCTCTGCCGTGATGGGGAGGCAAAAGGACGTTCTTGCTACTATTGAGGAGCACCTGAGGATCCGGAACAAGTTAGTGCGGCAAGCACTGGCAGAGTGCCTGGGGACGCTGATCCTGGTGGTGAGTTTTTGGTGTGGTGTGGGGATGCTCTCTAACCCCTGGGTGTGGGGTGGGGGGGAAATTGTCCTGGTGAAGGGGCTGTGCTTCTGCCAGAGTTTGCACCAGGGATGAGCTCAGGTCTTGTGAAACCTGCTGTAAGGAGGCTAGAAGAGAAGTCTTTGCCCACAGGAAAAAAATTAATGGAAGTTTCTTTAGGGTGAGCTTCGGGGTTGCAGGCAAAGCAGAGCTTGTTGGGTGTTTGAGGGCTTTTGTGTATTTGTGAAGTGCAGGGAGCAAAATGTCTGTGTAAGCAGCAAGTGTTTTGCTAGAGATCATGCAAAACTTCCTTTCTGTTTACCTTGGAATATTTTCTTGGCACTGAAATACTTCAAATGTTGTCACTTTTTTTTTTTTTTCCCTTGTGCATCCTATGGAGAAGAAGTAGCCAGTTTTTAAACCGTGGCAGTATGTTTTTGGCCACAGGTTCCCCGGGGTCTTATCAACCTGGCTGCACTATGTGCCGGTAGCTGATCGTGAGCTTGCACTCACCATGTGTGTGACAGTCCTGAGCTGTCACTCAATGTGTTTTTAAGTGGTGAATGGCAACAAAACTTTTCT
Organism: Chlamydotis macqueenii; assembly: GCF_036417535.1. Taxonomy (NCBI): domain Eukaryota; kingdom Metazoa; phylum Chordata; class Aves; order Otidiformes; family Otididae; genus Chlamydotis; species Chlamydotis macqueenii. Next base: position 7,907,300 of record NC_141593.1, on the reverse strand, counting down.
GCCTGCTTAAGTGTTCAGTTTCCAAAGGTATGAGCTGTAAGAGATAAAGTGGGGTAGAGATCTCTGTAAGTGACTTAGTTTGCAGATGTCTTGAGCTTGCTTTGGAGTCAGAGGCAGATGTAAACAGGTAGATTAGCTCTGTGTGAGGAGTGGGGAGCAAATACCAGGGTAGAAAAACTGTGACAGTGATGTCTGGCTTTGGGCACCTGCATTCAGAAAGGTAGGACTGTTCCATGGGCCACAGGTTTGGTGTGCTGCTCTTGCAGCAGAAATGAGTGGATGTTCACACAGTGAGTATCTGCAGGTGAAAGTTCCTCTGAAGTGGTGTAAATCCAGAGCAATACTAAGGGTTTCAGTGGAGTGAATGTGGGCTTACACCTCTTTGTAACTGATGGCAGGGCTCTTTGAGGAGAAATGTAATGGCTGGAGGAGCTGAAAGTGGAGGAAGCCTTGATGAAGCTGCACATGCGCCTGGGGAACAACACAAAAGGGCTAACGCACAAACTTATGCTTTCATAAACAAGATTATTTTTTCATGAGGAAGGCAGGATTACTGAGTCCCCTGTGGGAGGACTCTGCTAAGACCCTGTAAAATGGTACCACTTTTAAAAGCAAGCAACTTCACACAATGCAGTGGCTTTACTGTCAGAGTGACCCAGCTTTGGTGATTTGCAAACAAATCCTGTTGATTTTTCAGGGAAGGGTTATTTGGAATTAAGGTGGGTAGAAGCTGATAGGAAAGTGATTAACAGGTAGAAAGTTGCTGTCTATTAATCACTGATCCTACCTGCAGTTAGGATTGAAGCAAGGTAAGACTTGTAAGGTGGAATAATGTTTCCTACTACTCGAGTTAATGTTGCTGCGAAACAAGGAAACCCCTTGGCCACGTGGATATGGGATTTCAGAAGGGCTCATGATTACAAAAAAAAAAGTTATTTCTTGTTCTGACTGTGTTAGCTAGCACAACAAAGACTGCTTTTCCCTACAGCCTTGCCTCTCTGGGGCAGAGAGGAGTTGGGAGTAGGGATGTGCTGAGAGCCTGAGGAAGGGTTTGGTCCAAAATCATAACCAGCCTCCAAAATGAGGGTGGTAATGGACACTCATCAGCCAGGCTGGATGGATGCCAGCCACTGGTAAACGTGGGCAACAGATGCCTTGTCCTCAGGAGCACCACACCTGCTGTGTTTTAAAGTGTGTGTAAAGGTACAAGCGAATCCCTCATCTTGTGCAGGAGTTCCTGACCTGGTCTCTGAGGGCAAAGAATATGCAGATTTTAGCGACAAACTCAGCTTCACCTCGTAGGTCTTGTAAAAGTCACCTAGGATCTCCTGCAGCAGCTCTGCAGTGGATGGAGGGCTGTGGGCACTCTGTGTCCATGTGGTTCTCCCATCTTCTCGATGAAGTGGGCTGGTGGGAGAAACAGCAGTCCCAAACGCTGTGAAGCTCAGGCTTCAGACAATAAAATACCAGAGGAAAGACCTGGGATCCAAGAAATTGTCTTCCTGGGAGATGGAGTGTACTGAGCACAAGTCTAGAACAGAAGAGTATTAGGGATGGATTTAAGGTTTGATATCATTCACACTGAAATAAACTTTCCGAGCCCCAAGAGAGGGAAACCGTTTAAAGTTTGTGACTTACTTTAAATTTCACTGTGTAATGTAAAACTTGTCCCACCGTGGATACTGGCATGGCTTCAGCTTCTTCCTTCCTCCCTTTCACTTGCGTAACGACTGTGGCACGCTCAGGCTCTGCTAGAGCAAAGATATTCCAGACCCCTGCAAAGTCGCTTTGTCATAAGGATTAATCTAGTGCTGGATCTTATTATTTTTTTTTTTTAAGGAAGTTGTAAAGGTAGTGAACATTCGGATGAAATAGTGCTTCTTTTAAGATAAGAAGAATAACCCAGCTAAGGCAGCCAAGCCCTGAATAGTGTGAAGGCGAGGTGCTCTCTACTTGGTGCTGTACACAGCAAAGGCAGCCAAGCCCTGAATAGTGTGAAGGCGAGGTGCTCTCTACTTGGTGCTGTACACAGCAAAGGCAGCTTCCTTGCACAACGTGGTTTTAGTCTGTGGGTAGTGTGTTGCTATTAAAAAATACTAATGCTGATTCTACCTTTCCTTTGATAATTAAGATTACTCCCCCCCCCCCCCCCCACTTCAAAATGCACTTTGAGTGGTGCTTCAGCTTGGAACTTCATGCTGACGGTGGAAGCACCACTTGCTGGCAGTAGTTAAGCAGTGTAAATGTTGAAGGCATTTTCTAAGTTGCTGTTTGTGTTATTGCTGTAGCAACTCGCTAAAGCCACGTTTGCAGTGGTGTGCCACCCTTAAATGCCCGATCTGTTTGCCTTGCTCCGCTGGCTGTAAATGCCAAAGCTGGCTCTGTTTGGTTTTCACATTTGCAAGAGAAGAAACTTTCTGTTTATAATGGATTTCCAAGATGGTTTAACTGTGATTCATTGCTACTGAGGCACAAAGAACGGACAAAACAATTCCTAATTGCTTTTCAATCAGGGCTGCCTTGATTTTTGTGGCTAGGTGGGAGCTTTTTGGGGTATGGGTGTGCTGCAGACCTCAGAAACCGAAACAGCAAGGTGGTGGGGATGATCAAGGAAAAGGGAGCCTTGTTTAAACTGTTGGCAGCCCAGAGCTTAAAGTCACCACTCATCCCACAGCCATCTGGGGTGGCACAGCCATTTCCCACAGTCACTGTTTGGATTATGGCAAACTTTTTTGAACCAGATTGTCGCATTTGGAGAATATGGTGTCATTTTTATTTATTTAAAAAAAATTTTTAAAAGTATTTTCTCTGTTAATGCTTTGCTAGGCTTTAAAGGGGGCTGGAAATCTTTGCTGTAAGCATGTTGGGCGCTGCTGATTCCTCCCTGTAAAAGGGTCTGTGCTGGTGGGTGTGGAGGTGTGGGAAATGGCAGTGCTGATTCTCTGCCTCCCTTCTTCCACCAGAAGACCTCAAAGCTCTGCATTAACTATTCAAAACTATCTCTTCTTGCTGTCACTGTGCAGGGGGAGGTTTCTCCTTCTTTGAAACAGTGCAGTTCGGGCACCATGACTTGACCAAATTGCAAGTTAGCTTTTCCTCGGGTCTGCCCAAACCTGTGACCAAAACCCCACCAGAAGTACAGGCTGTTCAAGAGCTAAAACTTCGTGATGTGAGAAATACCAGAATATCAGAATAAGGGGTTTTGCTTCTGTGTGTGTAGGGACGGAATGAGCTAAAATAGCGAATTTCCTCTCTAATGCCCAACTGCCCTGCTGACAGTTGCTCGGTTTCTTGTGCTGAATGCCGCTCGTCTCTCATGCAGCGTTGTTGTAGCATGTGATGTATGTGGGGCACAACTTTTCCTTAGACTCTCTTATCTCTTGAGTCCTGCAGCCCTGCCTGGCTCTGGCACAGCGCGCAGTGCGGAAAGAGCCGTAACATGAGAGACCATCTGCTGCTGCTACCCTTCCCTGTAGGACTGCTTCTGTCCAGGCTGTCTCCAGCCATGACCTACAAGAAGCCAGACTGTGGAGTCTAATGTTTGTCCTTGCTTTGCAAATTGTAAATGATGACTGGTATGGTGGTTTGAGAGATGCTTTGAGGAAAGGCAAAAATGATGGTTCTCCTTGCCCTGTCTTTGTGGCTGGTAGAGATGGTCCTGGCCACATGGGCCATGGAGCTGAGGAATATCTCTGTGTGCTGCTTGAGCAGAAACAGCAACAGGGATAGATCTGTCTTCAGATCTACCTGGCTCGGACCTGCTCCTTGAGGAAAACAGTAAAAGGCCATGGGGAACACTTACAATGCCTTTAACCACTTCTTGTTTGAGCTGCAGAGGAGTTGGGAGGTTATTTCAAACTGTCTATAAAGTGATAGTCCTCTGTCCCCTCCCGCCTTCCCCCTTGAAGGGACTGTAGGAGAGTCCTAAGTTTCACTCTAATGTGAAGAGAGGTGTCCCTTTGTGTGTCTAATGCTTAAAACCTTCCATTGATATCTCAGGGTCTCTTCCTTCAGAGTAGACTCACAGTTTGGCTGCCCTTCTGGCATCTTCCCCCCTAAACAAAGGGCAGCCAGGGCTGAGTAGCCCTTCTGGTCCACCAAGGTGATTAGGGTAGGTTTACAGCAGGCTACTTGCCTAATCCCTGGTTTATCTGCTGGCTGAAGAGGAAAGTTGTAATTCAGGTAAGAACAGTCCTCATGGGCTGTGCCAGCAAAACTTTCCCATCTTGTTTTAGAGATCAGTCTGTCTGAAGTCCAAGACCAAGTGCCTCCAGACCTTTTGTGTTGCACCTGAAGGCATGTAAAAGTATCAGCAAAAAAAAAAAAAGAAACCTGGCTGTTGTGCAGGGGAGTGCTGAGCACTACCTTCTCCTGAGCTCATGTATGGAGCTGCTTTTCACAATGTCTGCCTGTAAACTCAGGTGGTCTGACTTCTTCGTTAGCTCTTTCAACTTTTTTTTTTTTGTCCTCCAAGGTCCTTTCCTATTGATCCTGACTAGCTCCAGGGCTTTCTTGTTTCTAGCCATTGAGACAAGGAGTTTTTATCTTGGGTGACAAAGCCAAATGGCTGTTCTCCAAACATGCCCTGGACACAGGGAGTTTAAGGTTTCCCTGAGTATGAAGTTTCACCTCGCGACCTGCTACCTTTTCCAGAAGCAGTGGCAGTAAAACCAGGCTGTCCCCTGCCTTGTACAGGCTCTACAGTCTGTCGGTTCCTCCACCCTTGAACCAGTTCAACTCATGGATCCTGCAGAACATGGGTTTTAGCGGTGCAAGGAGTTGGATCAGTTCATGAGGAGCAAGAAGCTTTCCTGTTGGCAGGAAGAGCCGTTAGCTCTGCTAGAGCCATAAGATGAAATTGGGGAGCAAGCTTCCATTAACCTGGTTAATGTGTCCACTGACCTCAAGTCCTAGGAAAGTGGCTTTAATACATCAGAATAATGTTTTGTTGCAATCATTTTGTTAGCACTTTAAATCTATTTTTGAACTTGGGTAGTGGATCATGGGAGCCTAACAGTTCATTGCTGCACCCACTGCCATGTGAGCTGCTAACTTGGCTTTCAGTTGGCTGGGGTGTTTTTCTAGTAATGGTTGTTTTTTCTTTTTGGTCTTTCTTTTTTTTTTATTTTATTTTATTTTTTAAAGGGGTAGTGGTGGGCATATTGGAGGCAGGTTATTAAAATCAAGAGAATGAGGGGTCATCTCCCCCTTGGGTGTGCACCACTGTCTCCTGACCATAGTGGTATAATATTGCCTGAGGACTTTTACATCCGTTGCGTGGACTTAAAAGCTGCTGGCATAAACACAGAATTGCTTTTATTTGACCCTTTTTGCGTTTCAACTCAAGCTAGCTGCTCCTAAATGCTTCTCTGCAAGCACTAGAAAAGGAAGACTTAAAAAAAATGAGTGCCGAGTGTCTCCTGCCTCATATGGCCTGTGAAAAGGAATTGGAAGGAAAACTAGAAAATAGCAGAAGTGGAAACAATGGGATTAAAAATAGTAACAGCCACTACCGCAACAAAACTGTGTGATGTCAAGCCACTTGCCACAAAAGCACTGGAGAGCATGATCTGAATTGGTTTCTAAAAGTCAAATGCAATGGGCAGATGTCATGCATGAGGCTATCTGTTCATGCTTAGTGGACTCCTCTGGTGCAGGATGGAATTGCACACACATATATCAAAGTTCCAACTTGTCTCTAAATATCACCTTACTCTTTTTATCTGCTGAGGGTCAAGTTTTCCAGTGTTAAGCTGAATTAAGCCAAACAGTACTTAGGTCTCATCTGATAAATAACTGTAATGCTCCTGTGGAGTGGCTCCAGGCTGTTTTTGCACGGGCCATGGACTCTCTTATGAGGAAAAGCTGGAGAGCTATTGCCAGGTGCAGGATGGGGGAGAGGAGAATGGGGAATAACCTCCTGAGAAAAGGCGGACCTGGCATTCCTCCAGGTTAAGGGAAGACCTTTGTAGGTGAACAGGGAGGTGGAGCGAGGGGGAAAACTTTACTCTGTGGTTTCTGCAACCAAAAGGTATGAGGCTAATGAGCCAACCACCATCCACTTGCAGAACTGCCAGTTCTTTCAGAGTGAATAACAAATAACTTAATCATTATGAAGAAACTGGGGTCAACCCTGCCAAATTCAGATACCCACTGCAGGTTTGGTTGGTTGTTTTGTTTTGTTTTTGGTGGGGTTTTTTTTTGGGGGGGGGGGGAGTGTTTGTTTGTTTGTTTGTTTTTTCGCTCGTCCCCTCGCTGGCCAGATTGATGTGCTGCGTGGCCTTAGAAAGACAAACACCATGGCCAAGTACCGTCTACAAATCTCTGTCTAAAGTATGCTGGGGCTTGTCTGGGGTAAGGGTAAGGGAAGGAATGGATGTCACCCTGGTTGCTAGCCAGTATGTATTTGCTCACTTGGAGCTACCCTCCCCTCAGTGGTTTGAGCATAGCTGGGGATGATGGCTCTGTTTACTGTGTGATAAACAAGGCTCGTCACTTCTGCCTTTGCCTGGGCATCTTCTCTGCTGTGGTTTCACAACTGGGCAGCTCAGGATTAGGGCATTGAAGGGGCTGTTCTGAGTGCACCCAGTAGAGAGCAGCGCTAGCTGTCCCTCTCATTAACTAACGAGTTCTACAGGTTCCTTTGTTCCTTCTAGACAAGGTCCTGTGTTTAGGTCCTGGCTTCTTATCAGGAGGCACCTGTGTACAGAGTGTCCACCTTGTTGAGCCAGCGTGCAACCTACCTGGCTGCTCCTGTCCCAGCAGGCTGAGTGCAGTCTTTGCTTTGCTTGCAATTCATCAGTTGTCAAGGGGATGGGAGGGGATGAGTTAGGTGTGTTTTGGCTTTGCCCCTCATCCGGATTGTGTCTTGCACAATGGGCATGTCCGGTATTGGCAGGAAAGGTGATGACAGCTACCCCTGCTGCTTTTGTGAGTGTTTGATGGCTTATACCCTACGAGCAGATACTGCTTCTGTGGCACTTGAGTAATTCTGGGATGACAGAGTTCACAGAATCAAAAAGTCTTGGTGGATGGGTAGGTATGGGTGTGTGGTCAGAAGAAATAAGGCAAGCCTTGATCCCTAGATTTGAGGATCTCAGGAACAAGCTGTTATCCCTGTCCTAGTTTAAGGGTGATTTCAGTACCTGCTGATATGATAATCCCTAGTATACACCAAAATCAATTAAAGTGGAGTCAGTGGAAGATTGAAGCATACAGATCATCAGGATTAGGGCTCCTTAAATTACATGGTGAGTAGTAGAAAGACTTGGCAAGGCAGAAAGCCTCCAGTTGTATGAGTGGTGAACTGAACTGCCAGGGGAAACTAGTTTGGGTTGTTAAAGCAAAGGAAGGATGACTTTTGAATGTAGTTGGGAAGAGAAGGATTACCTGTTTGGAGCAAATGTCCTTGAGCAAGAGCACATGCCTCTCTTAACTGCTAGGAAACACCCTTTGTCACCCAACAGAAACAGCTTTTATCCCCGTAAGTGCTTGGTGCATCCATTATCTTGGACAGAAGGCCAAGCCTCTGGCTGCACTGGTGGGAGGCTGACTGTGGAATATGGACTTTTCTTGATGGTGCCTGCGCCATGTCAGTGCTGCAGAGATAGGCCAGTTGTATTGTCCTGAACCTTTCTTACATGGTTTTGCCATAGGAAGGATAAAAGTGGTTTGGGATCGTGTGGGCCATGCTCAGCGTGCCCACAGCAGAGATTGTACCTTGGGTCTGGGAGAACTCCAGGCGCTCAAGGAGGCAACCCCAGTCCCTCACCTTCAGCCAGTGTCACCTGAAAGAGGACTTTATGAATGTCAGGCTGAATATGGCCTTCTTTAGTCATGCCTGTATTTCCAGGCATTAGCAAAATTTCCCCCTACCAATCTACATGCTACTGTGTCAAACAATTATTAGTCTTTTTTTAACAATAACTTACCCAGATCCCTCATCTAAACAGTTGCACTGTAAATATTCTCACCTACTGCCTTAAAATCAGATAGCTGGGCAAAGACCTCCAGCCTTCTGTGGTCCAGTCTTGCTTTTGACTTTGGCCCTGGTTTTGATTCCCTCTGCCAGGACACAAGATTGTCCTTTCTCCTTCCCTGCTGTCCTTAGAGATAATGCCTAGATACTTTGACCAAAGGTTGATGCTTTGAAGGCTTTGAGTCATCGGTAGGCTGTGACAGTACATGCAGGTGTAAGTGGAGCCATTGCAGGCCTTGGTCAGGAACTGGCCCTGATGTGAAACAGAGAGGGTAATTTTAATCCCTTCTCCTTTTAGGTGTTTGGCTGTGGCTCTGTCGCGCAGATCGTGCTCAGCAGAGGCACCCATGGAGGCTTCCTGACTGTCAACCTGGCCTTTGGCTTTGCCGTAACACTTGGCATTTTGATTGCAGGACAGGTATCAGGTAGGTTGTGGCTCCCTGTGGGCTGTATTTCAGTTGTGACAATTGTTGTAGAGGCCTAGATGGCTGTACTTTTCCTATGTGGCACTGGTGTGGAAACCACTGTCCCTTGGGTACTCTCTGGGACACAAATTCTGCCTGTAAAAGTACACTAACCACCAACCTCTCTGCAGGTGGACACCTGAACCCAGCTGTCACTTTTGCCATGTGCTTCTTGGCCCGAGAGCCCTGGATCAAGCTACCAATTTATGCCCTAGCACAAACCCTGGGGGCTTTCCTTGGAGCTGGCATAGTCTTTGGGCTGTACTATGGTAAGTGCAGAAACTCTGCGTGTTTGTTGGCGTGAGACTACTGCTCTTCATGGCTCACTGCAGGGAGGCTGGTTTCCAGATCAGAGAGAAGCATTTCTTGCAGAGTAGAGATCTGACAAATCCTCCTTACTGTGTTTTCCGGAGGGCTTTCCTCATCTTGTCCTGATCTCATGATGAGGGGTTCAGGTCTCCTCAAATCAGTCTGAAGGCCAACCAGCATTGTCAATGTGTGAGTTTTTACCCTTGAGTAATGATCACTGGACCACTGGATAGCCCTTCTTGTATCTGCTATCTAGACTAAAGCAGATCTTCCAGAAACCCAGTGAAACACTAGTAGAGATTGAGGTTTTCTGTGCACTGTTTCAGAGCTGTTTTATCCTTCTGGATTAAAAAAACCCAAACAAACAAACAAAAAACCCAAAAAACCAACAAAACTTCATAATGGATGTCTTCTGCATTGTGTCATGTTAGCTTCCAGACAATGGGACTTCTAACATTTTGCTGCGCTTATGAGAGTGATTCTATACCTTGGAAAGTATTCTCAAAATCCAGTTCCTCGTGCATCTATTCCTCCTGAGTTGTGTTCCTCATCACGGGGCAATATTTAGGGGGCAAGAACCAACTCTCTGTGCTGGAAATTGCTCTTCTTCAATTATCAAGGGTGACATTTTGACTCAGACTTTGCCTCCTGATATCTGTTTCTGGCAATAGGAGCAGTGTTCCCTATAGCTGAGCGGAACATCTGGGTCACTGTAGCTTCCACCTGAAGTGAGGGAACTGCCACCCCAGCAGTAGCACTAACTGCTTTTTCACTTTAGAAAGAAGCAGGGGGACCTACCTTTATCTCTGTAAACATCAAGACTCCAGTTCAACACCAGTTACCTTTCTAGTTGGTGGGCTGAAGTGTCCTCTTCAGAAGAGAGTTAATCCCATCTTAGCTGCCTAAACCATGGAAGAGCTACCTGCAGAAAGTGTCTGTTTTTTTTTCTCTCCACTGGCCATGAAAGGAATCTAGGCAGCCCACCTAGGCTAGTTGTCCAGCTGCTACACAGTGGTAGGCAAGGGGCTGACTGCTCTACAAGACAACCCTGAGAGGTGGAATAATTGCATACTGGCTTAGAGGAAAGTGCAAGATCAGCCCAAATCCTGTTTGCTGTAGATCAAATTCATAGCAATATCTTATATCTTGACACCAAGACAGATACCATAGGCATTTGGGTACCTTTGGAAGAGATTTGGAGTCACCTTAGTATTTACTTTTTGGCTCTAACTCTTTCCTGGTGCCTGGCAAACAAGAAATGCTAGGAACAGTGACTTGGGCCATCTGCACCTGAGCCTGACTGGTAAAATGCTGTGGTGGATCACACCCTAAGTTTTCCAAATAAGTGTTTGCTCTAGAGGAAATGGTTTTGCAACACATAGCAATGGGTTGCTCACGGAATGCTCAATATTCATGGCTCTGTGGAGACAACATTTTGGTCATCTTCCAAGTGCAGTCCTCTCTCTGTGTGTTGGAAAACAACTGATCTCTCTACCTTTTTTTTTTCTTTTTTTTTTTCTTTACCCCTACCTCTAGATGCCATCTGGGCTTTTGGCAGTAACCAGCTATATGTAACAGGACAGAATGGCACTGCTGGTATCTTTGCAACCTACCCATCTCAGCATCTGAACATTGTGAATGGATTCTTTGACCAGGTAAGAGGGTGCTGGAAATACGAAGGTGCATTAAAGCACCCTTAAAGCAAGAAGGCTTGTGTTAAGGGGATTAACCAGTGGTACAACACTGGCTAGGACACCAGTGAAAATGATACCACTTGCTCTCAGCCCCTGAAGAGCCATAACATGAAGAGGGATGGCTCTGCCTCACTCCCATGGTACTACTGTGGCTGTTACACAATCCAGAGGTCAACTGGGTGTGAGGTGGTTCTCCTTAAAGTTGCCATCAGACACAGAGGAACAGCAGCCGCCCAGCTGCGGCCAGTTGGATGCAGGTTCAGGAAGGTGCCTTCTTCTCTTCTGGCTGCTCAAACAGTTATTCATAGCTCTTCTGTGGGTAGGGAAGTTGGTGTGGGCTTCATCAAGCCTGTGGGCTGCCATGATGAGCATGTTCCCTTCTCCCATTCCTGTGGTTGCTCACTCTACTGTGGCGTGATGGCTCCATGGGATGACTTAGTGCAGCTCTTCCAGTATAGAGAATAAGTCTTAAATGCATGGGACTTCAGAGGAGTTACATAACTTGGTTAAAAAACTAACCTGGATTAAATTCTTGTCTTTCTTCTCCCTCTCCAGTTCATTGGCACTGCCTCCCTGATTGTTTGTGTCTTGGCTATTGTTGATCCATACAACAACCCTGTCCCTGTGGGGCTGGAGGCTTTCACAGTTGGCTTTGTTGTCCTTGTTATTGGAACCTCCATGGGCTTCAACTCTGGCTATGCTGTCAACCCTGCCAGGGACTTTGGGCCTCGTCTCTTCACAGCCATTGCTGGCTGGGGCACTGAAGTGTTCTGGTAAGTGCTTGCCAATGAAAACCTTGTGTTTTCAAGGAGAAAAAAATTACAAGTCCAAATACGTGGTAGCTCTGGTGTTAAGAATCTTAGCACCCAGGAGGTATGTTTGGATTATATAAGTGTTTTTGAAACACACTGTTTGCTCTGCTCTGACTTCTTCAGAAATTGTAGAAGCTGGGCAGTTTCCAATGGTGAGAGCAGATGGCCTAACTTTGCTATTAAGGAGGAAATCTAGGATCATTTATGAGAAGTTCAGGTGCACCCTGAACATGAGCCTATCATTGTTTTTTGTGGTGGTACAAAATGGAGACTGTTATACTCCAGCTGTTGTTGTTGGAGGTAATTAAGAGAGCAATGAGCAATACAGGCTACGTACTATCAAGGGCTGCTTTCCTGCAAGGCGTGGGAGGAAATCGAAGGAGACTAGCTCAGGCACAGCAACTGCTTCTCTCCTTTCTTGGTGGAGAGACAGACTTGGAAGTCCTGAAAGTAGTTGTTCTGAATTGCTTGTAACCTGAACTTGCAGTGGGAGGCAATATCTGCTTCGGAAATTGCTGTAGACATGCAGGTACTATTGTCTTTTGCAAGTCAGTGATGATGTTTGGAGATGACCAGATCTTGCATTATTCCAGACCTGAACACAAATATCCTAATGCTTAGGTTGCAGTTGTTACCTTGTGTATTTTCTTTTTTGTTTTCCAGGACTGGTAAGCAGTGGTGGTGGGTTCCAGTTGTTGCTCCTTTCCTCGGGGCCATTGCGGGAGTGATGGTCTATCAGCTGATGATTGGATGTCATGATGAGCCTTCTCCACCTGCCTCTGAGCAGGAAACAGTCAAGCTGGCTAATGTGAAGCACAAGGAAAGGGTCTGAGGAAGCTGCCGCCCAGGTCTGGCAGATATTCATTACTCAGGACTGCAGCTGGCAAAGAGGAGGAAGGAGTTAAGAAGAGCTTCAAGAACATCAGGAAGTGTTTTGGGTTTTTTTTTTCCTGTCTTGAGATATTCTAGTCTTTTAATTTTTTTCTTTTTGTGTATATCCCTGATGCATTTGCTTTAAGCATTTTCCTGTGAGCCTTTCCCCAAATGCAGTATCATTTAATCCTTCCCCGGTAGAAGGGGGTTGAGGTCTGTAGGAGGCAGGAGAGAAGTGGGCATTGCTGTCCAACACCTCCAACATGGGCCAGATGGTCAGGAATCTGGAGCTCTTTTGTGCTGTGTTGCTGGCCTTGCCTATCAGTTTGGCAAACTGCTTCCCTCCAGACCTGTGTCTCCATCTGTAGACTGGGGATCATGCAAGACTGAAATTGTGTTGCTAGCATGGACTGTAAACTCCTGCATCCCAGAAAAAAAAACTTACTTGCAATTCTACTGTGGATCAAATTCATTCTTGGTGTTGCTCTAAAGTAAAAAACTTGTCACCGGGAATGAACTTGACAGAAGGATTTTTGTTGGATGAATTTTTGTATCTCCCATGAATTCTTAAAACATTGTATCAATCAGCTGATCCATAATGTCAAAGCAGAGAGTGAGAATGCACTGGATTTTAATTTAATATGAATGCAAAATGTTTACAAACCACTGCGCCCTGTTGTTGTAGTAACAATTTTTAATATTGACAACTGTTTGAAGATAACACGTAGGAAATTCTTATTCTAGGCAGGGGCTAACCTGGAAAGAAAGCTTGGCTCCCTGTAACAACCTTTCTAATTAATCAGCTTTGTATATAAACTGCAAGCGGCTAATGCTAAAGTTGTGCGTGTTCATGTAAATTTCAAAATAGCGCTGGTTTTTTTTTTTTCTAAAATAGATTTATATATAATATACTCCTTAAAGCTGTTACTAAATACCAGGATTGGGATGAGTTAACAATGTGTGGGAACTGCCTATTCTCTGACAGCTTTGAGATACTGTTAGATTTTTTTTCCTGGGGTGGCCTTAGATTATGGTGTTTTATGATTGGAGCATCTCCTTTTCTACCTTGCAGAGTTACTGGGGTATCCCTGGTACCCTCAGCTGAGGGACAGAGGTTGGGCACCTCCTATACTAGCAGTACTGGCATCTCAGGGGATCTCGGCTCTCCCAATACCGTATTATTAAAGGGGATTTGAAACAAGCAGTGTCAGGTGTGAACGAATTTGTAGGTTCCATGCATTAGAGAAAGTATTTCAAAGCCTGTTTCTTTAATGTATGAATTCTTTGAAATATGTAACTTTGTACACATTTCCAGTGACTAAAATGATGTATTTTTTTTGCCTTTTTAAAGATTAAAAAGTCAATACCCGCCCTGTAAAATTCTAGTGTTGGTTTTATTTTTAAGCAGCTGTCAGTAAACTTTATGATGGAAAGGAAGTCATCTACACCATTAGTTTCCTCAAAGCCTTTTCCTCTTCAGCCTCTATGAGCAAAAGAGAATTAACCCTTTTTAAGCAATACATCTATGTATTCCATTTGTGTTTCACTCCTTTCTTCTCTGGGCTGGGCTTTTGGGGCAGGTGGGGGGAGATGGGGTGCCTGTAACTCAGTACAAAGGCCCAGGTATGGGCTGGGGGTGGGAGAGATGCTGCTGTCAGATGTCTTACTCTTAAGGTAAAAGAACTAAGAGGTCAGCATTTGTCCCTTGCCCTTTGTACCGTTTAATTTATCTTACTGTTCTTTCCATTAACATAGTTCTTCTGAGCATGCAATCCTACTCTGCATCCAGTGTACTGTCCAGCATCTCTGAGCATATTTCACTTGTCACTTTTCTTTTCATTAGCTATGCCATGCAAGGAAAAGTATTACAGACCTGAACCCAGTGCTTACAGAATTATATAAACAGCTTTCTTCCAGCCTGCATCCTCTATAAATAGAATTATTTTTGCTCTTTGGCTGATTTGTGTACTGCTGTATTTTTCCTGTATTAATTGTAGTGCCTTAAAATAACTTGTAACTTCCCATATGGTGCCATACTGAACAATTCATTGAAATTGGGATGAATGCAGTTTCCTGCAATTCACCAGCTAGAAATGAAATGGCTTTCTGGCAAGAAAGTTGCCAAGTTTGTTTGGTATACTCTCTATCTGTGGTCAGCCTCCTGTTCTATTCCATTGCTATACTGAAAAATTTATTGCTCAAAATCTGTGTAAAATTCTTTAATATTACTGTCATCCTCTAACATAGCTGGAGAGGTCAAGCCCCACTCCCCTTCAGGACTGTTAGTCCTTTTTATACTCTTCTACCACATCATATCTTCGACTGACTTGATCACTGTATTAAAATTCTTACTACAGACCTTAAGACTTTTGATTCAGGGTGTGAGTTTTGGGGTTTGTTTTTGGTGTTGTGTGTGGTTTGTTTTTTTTAGTTTTTTTTTTTTTTTTTTTTTCTTCTGGTGGGTTTTTTTTTTTTTTTTGGTACATTACCTACCACATTATTCCTGCCTCCACCTGGCATGTAGTAATTGCATTTTTCTGTACTTTTGCCTTACTTGCGCCTCAATGGTGTATTTAGCTTATTAAAACTGCAATAAAATACCATACCCGTTTCAGGTTAATTTTTTTTTTTTTTTTATCTTCACTGTATCCCCACGTATAAAGCTTTGTTTTTTCTGGGGTCTGTTGGAGAAGCGCTGAGCACTGCTGAGTAGATCCATTACATGTGGAAAGGGGCCGGCACAGCCTGACGTCGAGTTATGGAGAACATCTTAGCCTCACCTTGCGGAAAGGTCTGGCCTACATGAAACACAATTAGGGCAGCTCTTTGCTAACCGTATAAGAAGGGCAGTGCACAGGACAGTTTGATATGCCAGATTTCAAAAGCTCTAGAGGTGTTATTGAAGTGTGGGGAGGGAGAGATGGAGTTAACTGCAGACGATGATTTCCCTGGCAGCAGACACCCTTAAATTGCTGCAAGTTGTGGTTCTGTTTGTTTTCAATTTAGCTGCCTTGAGAAAGCTTATGGGTGTTATTCATCTGGCGGGCCCATGCAAACTGAAAGATTTTTTTTTTTTCTTTTTTCTCCATACCTAAATTTCAAAGGCAATGAATCATATAGTTAATTCCTTGCTTTTGAAGCCACTGGAGAGGTAAGATTCATCTGGCCAAATACAGTCATCCGGGTTTTAGGTCGGATGAATTCCAGCTGTCAAGCTATTGAAGTGTACTTAGCTTTGTAGGAAGAAATAAATCTACAATTTAAACTATTCATGCTTGACAGGGAGAGTAATTTGTCTCTGGAACAAAATGTTAAAAGATGTTGTGCATTCTCTATTGTGAGAGGTTTTCAAATTAAGACTAGCTGTCTTGCAAAAAGATCTTTCAGTTAAACCTCTAACCATACTCTTAAGAGCAAGTCCCGCTGGAGGAAATTCCCAGACCTCTGAATTACAGAAGGTCAAGTTGATGGGAATTGTCCCTGCTGACTTTAAAACCTACAAAATTTAAAAGGCGGTCTGGAAATGGCCAAGTATTCAGTTCCTCTTGGCTCTCAGCTGGTCTAAGCTCTTTGCTGCAGATGCTGTAATATGGTGGCACATCAGTTGTGCCCCGGGGAAACATGAATTTGGTTCCCCATTCTCATACTGCCTTAAAAGGAATGCCTTGGGCTGCTCTTCCAGCTCTTGTTTGCTTTGTCCATCCGTAAAATGGCAGCAGCAGGGCTGAGCTCTTCCAGACTCTGCTCTATTTTGCCTCATAAGAGCAAAGTGGCAATACAAATTGAAGGGCCAAGAATGATGGGCATTGTGATGTGGGTGGGAGAAAGATACAGCCTCCCTCTCTGCAGCTCTTCTGTCCCAACATGAGTTTCAGCTCTCCGTCTGCCAGTGGTGGGTGCTGGGGATGCAGGAGCTGGTTGGCACTTGGCTGACCGCCTCCAAGTGGGTCTAGTGGGGCTACACCAGAGCAGGTTTCCTCATGTGCCCAAAGGAGATGGGCAGTGACACCTCAGCCACTTGCTGTCTTGACTTCTCCCCATCACATTCACCTCGGTTCAGGATCTCCTTTTCCATCAAAAAGAGCCGCTTGGCAGCTCTATGGGAGAAGAGGACAGGACCAAGGTCATTAAGGGAGAGAAACCCTGAAGCTATTGCAAGAGCTTTGTCCCAGGAGAGTCCAAAGAAGAGGAGAATGACAGGTCTTTGCTCGCCTTCCTAGAAAGAAGGTGAGAGAGGGGCTCTGTTGAGGAACAGCATTGGTAAAGGCTGGGCCATGAAGGCTGTTACATTCTTTATTGCCTCCTGTAAATCCAAGGTAGTTTTGCATGCTCAGGTCATGCTTGAACTCTCAGCTTTCCTGCGCAGCCAAGGATTTTGCCCTCATCCTACATCTAAAGGCAGAAAGAAGTCCTAGCCCACTGCCCAATTCCAGCATGCCCACATGTCTCCAAGGACATCCAAGTTTGTGGCCATTCAACTATTTAGGAGCCTCTGTAGCCTTGTAGGAGCCTTGGACATGTTTTGCACTTGATGATCTTAAAGGTCTTTTTCAACCTAAATGATTCTATCATTCTAATTAAACCTTACTATTTTCTGTGTACAGAATAATAAAAAACCCTTTCCTGTGCCACAAACTCATTGTTGAGTAGGAGGTTCCTCTTCACTCTTCCCCATTTAAACTCCAGTTCAGGAACAACGTCCCGTATGAGGGTTTCTCTGGGTGCAGAGTGTGCATGTGAGGAGGACATCAAGGAACTCCAGGTAAATGTGTCTGCAACCCAGCTGCTGCCATGTGGCTTGTCACCGCTGCAAAAGATTAACTTGGTTGGAGAAGTGAGCACAGCCATCTCACTCCAGGGGGCTGGAGAATGATTATACAGCCAAATGAGCTTATCAGATTGAAAATATTTTCATATCTAGCCATATAATAGTAACAAAAAAGCCACACTGGAAAAGAAAAGGTCAATAGCATAAAGGTGTGAAAGCCATAGGGAGGAAGACTCAACCATTTTGAAGGGCAACGTTTTTATTCATGACGCAGATGAAATATTCTGTCAGGGGAGTTTTTTGGTATGGCTTGTATTTATCATTATCAAATTAGAGTGCGGAGGTGGAGTCAAACTCTAGTCAAGAAAGATTTCAAGATATTTTTTTTTTTTGCAAAACTGAGCTGACTGTTTAAGGTTTTCCTTCAGCCCTCTAACAGCTGTCTAAAGAAGGAATGAAAGTTGGAGTTTCTTTGTAAAAATGTGTATCAAGCTTATGGTTAAAATTTGGTTTTGATCTGTTGTTCCCAAAATTTCTAAAGAGTTTTAAAAAATCAGCATCCCATCTTCATAAACCCATCTTGATATCTAATTACCTTGTCTGCTGAAAGCAGCACGTCTCCACCAGCATTAAAGCCCTCCCTCTGCAAGTGAAACAGCACAGACTGGACAAACAGTTCAAAATCTGCATTCACATTTGGATAGGTCTGTGCTACCGAAACACATCTGAGCCAAGAGCTGCTGCACCACTGAATGAAACCGTTGATCCCATATTTACCATAGTTTCAGGCAGCCATGCAGTACCTGTATCCCTTGGGTTTTTGTTTTTTTTTTTCTATTTGTCTGTTTGGGTTGTTTTTTACAAATGGTAGGTATACAGAGGTGTCTGGTATTTTAAAAGTAAAACCAGCTGCACAGAGCAGGCATTGAATGACATACACAGATATCCGAGAACATTTATGACGTGGAATTATGCAGGTTATGAAATCCAACATAAACAACGCTTACTCAAAAGTAACATCAACATGAATGGGAAAACAGAGCCGATTTTGGATCGTTTCCCTTACCAGGAATGGTATCCAATGATACATCAGCAATACCTGTGGGGAAGCAAGTGGAAAAGATCACCCGTGGAGCCTCTGGGAACATGACCCTATCCCTTTAGATGTGTTTGTCAGTCCCACTGAGTGGGTACCTGCACTTGCACAAAGTATCGTAATAAACCTGAGTGCAAGTGATGTGGGAGTCTAAGTTGCTGTGGTGTTTCCTCTAATCCCCCCATCACTCATTGGTCACCCTGCGAATTTCAGGTGCCTTCTTAAAACAGTCCTTCTTGCAGGGAACCCTGTCTTGGAGACCAGCCTGCCTCTCATCCCCATTCCTACATGGGAGGAGGCGGCTGCCCTTCAGCTACTGCAGTTTCTCCCCTTTCAGGCTCAGCTTTCCCCCTTGGCTGGCTTTTCCCAGCTTGCCACCCTCCCCATGGCTGTCTGTGGGTTTGGAGGATGCAGTCAGGATGGAAGATCTCACCCCCAGCTCTTGCAGCCTGGCGCAGTCACAGGTCCCCGTGCTGCAGCGGAAAAGCCTAGGAGGTAGGACAAGCATCGTGTGAGCTCTCCTTTGGCTGTACTTTCTCCACGTCTGGTGACCGCGTGACAGGGACTTTCTCAGCTGGAGGTTGCGTCAAGAACATGGAAATTAGTAACCACCCTGGAATACATTTGCCCTGAGGTCTTTTGTTGATCCATTCTTACTTTTTGCCCTGGAGACATGCTGTGGCAATGAGTATCCGCATTTTACAGGGGGCCACTACCCTTATTGCTCCTTTTGGTGAGAGAGGCCAGCCCTCTCTCTGCCCTACCAGCCCTCTCCTCCATGCTTAACCTGGGGACCTGGCCCCTTCTCAAGCTGGGACACTGTTAAACACCCTGTGAAAGTGCCAGGGAAGGCCGATAGAGGCTTCTTCCTGTACAGCAGCAAATTCTACTCCTTTATTTACTCTCTTACAGGCTGAGTGCCATTTAGAGTGGCAGAAGGAAAATCTTCCCCAAGAGCCCTGTTGGGAGATCAACTGGTTGAGCTCTTGCCCCGCTCTTGCTCTTGTACCTCTCCCCTTTGCCCAGAAAGATGATAAGAGAGTGGCAGAGGACACACAAAAAAAAAGTCTTGCAGCCTTCACGTTGAACTGCTTCAGAAGACAAAGTTTATTTAACCCTGAATTAGTTGTTTGATATCTAACTGCCAGCTGATCTGAGGACAAATGGCTGTTGACAAAGCATTTCTCCAGCAGAACCTGCCTGGCTGGGGCTGAGAATCTGACAAAGCATGTGAATGAAAAAGAAATAAATAAATGGAGGAGGACAACAACCTGTGTGACTGAGTGATGCCAGACTTTGCAGCTGCTGGCAAATGAGGGAACAGGCACCCTTTGGCTGCAGGTAACCATCCTGACCCAAGGGAAGAGGAGGAGAGCTCTTGTCTGGAGCGGTGGGACCTTCCTTCTGCCTCCAGGATGGATAAGGACACCTTATCTGCTGCCTCCGCTCGCCCAGCAGTCAGCCCCAGGTGACAGCTGGGTATTGTGGGGTGACTTGATGCCCCTCTTGTTCTACTCTGTTTGGTGACTGCACATACAAGAGGTGAGACCGAAATAAAAGTCATGAGACACAAGAGCTGCCAGTGTGCTCCCACATAACCACTTCCAGGAGGGAAAAATGTGCCTCTGAGTCCTGTGACAGCATGGCTGTAATGTGCAAGAATGGGGTGGGGTAGAGAGACAGTTGGGGGACTAGTCAGGTCTTGTCATCCTAAAAACTCTTTTGCTCCAGGAAAAGTACTCAGTGTAAAGTAGGTATGTATTGACAGGATTTACCCTCTTCTACTCAGGGACATTCAGCATTTACCCACTTTTCTGTGCCTGGAACACCACCAGCTCTTTAAATTCATCACGCTGTCCCTGGTGGAAATGCAAGATAACAGAGTCTCCTCTATCTCTCGGCAACAGGGACACAAAGTGACGTGTTGCCAAACCTGTCACCCGTGTCTGCTCCCTCTTAGTCCAGATGCTCAAGCGCTGAGTAGACGTCAGGGGCTACAGCCCAGACCTCTGCTTACCCAGATGAATAGCTGAGCTTGAAAAACACACCAGAGTGAGGAATGTTGCTGAAACTGGGATGGTGTTTGTCCCTCCAGACACGAGATGAAGACAATGGTATCTTCAGCTTCCAGACATGAAAGGTGAAGAGAAGACCTCTGTGCTGCCTCCAGGGACTAAAGGGTGGAGAGACAAGTGTGATAGAGAGCTGGAAGAGCCAACACAGAGAACAGATGCTGGAGTTGATTGTATCTGAGCCCTGCAGCCCATGGCTGTGAGACAAGCGTAGTGCAAGAGGTGGCAAATAGCAGCTCAAGGAAGTCTGGGAGCCCATGACTCTGCTCAGGCTGACAAGCGACAGCAGGCTGACAAGTGACAGCACTAAAGTCCATCTGCAAAGGAAAACTCAATTGCTTCGTTGGCTGTGCTGACTATGGGCTCAATTCAGATGATGTCTTTTGAGATGCCCTGGGGAATCCTGCCTGGCTGTAGCTGCCACTCCAGAAGGACTGAGATCTCCTGTAGGCCCTGTGCCGTAGCTCCAAAGCCTATGTAGATATCTTTCGGCATCCTACGTGTATGCAATTGGGTCAAGCCCTGGAGATCTGGGAGCTGAATAGGAGCTGAGTTCCTCCCCAGGAAACAATGGCCTGGGCAGCGGCAGAAACTTGACAAATCTCTGTATTTCTGTTCCCTTTGTGGTAAGATGACCATTTCCACAGAAGCTTAAGAATGGTGCAGGGAACAGATGAAAAGTCTGCCTACCCCTGCGCCCTGTCTCCAACAACAGCCAGTTATACCTCCCTACCCGCTTTAGGAATGCTGCAACAGGGAGCAACAAAAACCACAAGGATGAGGTGGCTTTTGAGCTGCCAGATACTCTTCTTGCTTGAGTTTGAGTTGTGACAGACTTGGTTGAAACCAGCTCTCTCGAGGAGCCAGAGTAACACCATATTTACATACTAACTGAAAGGACTTTGTTGGTTTATACTGGGAGGGGCAACCTCATTTACAGTCCCAAGGAGAAACACTGATGTTGTCTCATAATTAACACTTTTCCTTCTCTAATTTTTTCACTGGCAGACAACTTCCCTGCCAGGCAGGCTTGGCTTGTCCGGGGAGATCTTCAACTCATCTAAGTCACCCTTGAGAGTACAGCAACACCTTTCTGGACAACCTTCCAGGGAACACCCCAGATGCTTGGGTTTCTGGCTCCCATCACTGGAAAATGGCCCCAGGTGGACGTTCCCTCCCAAGAGGCAACAGCTAAGGCTCAGCCTGGGCTATCAGGCCTAAAAGAGAGGTAGCTTGAGTCAAAGACACAGGCTGGCTTTCCTGTCCTATCTGAACTGAGCACACTCGTGCGTCAGTCTCACAAACACGTCATTTTGCACATCAGGCTCTTATTACGACTGTGCCCTGTCCCCGGCCAGGAGCCTCTAACCCACAAGTAACTAACTAACTCTAAAGGCGCATATCTAGGTGACACGCACCTCTCAGGCATGAGTCACTGGGACAACATCTAATAGTTGAATTTTGTGTCTTGTCTGGCATCAGTTCAGTCCCCGAAACAATCACATTTCCATTTAAAACTCCTGGGCTCACTCGCAACCTCTGAACCCCACCCACCACAGAAGGGCAGAGTTTCTGTTGCCCTTTAGCTTTGCTTTCCCTTTCTTGCTGCGTTGCTTGAGGTAATCTGCAGACAAATCGCCTTTCCTCTCATTTGCCTTGTGCTCACTCAGGAAATGTTTGCAGCTGCATTGGCCCTTCAGGAGGAAAGGAAAAGAGGAGAAGCCATGCTGACAAACCTCCCCTGAGCCGAGGGAACAGAAGTACTAGCACCTGATCCACAGGAGAGCCACAGTGCAATAAATCCCAGTGCAACGCTGCACCAGCACATCTGGAGGATCCCTGGTCAGAAGCAGCTGGCTCTTGTACCAACCCTGCTGAGATGTGTAGGGTCAGGGGTCCTGTGAAGGGCTGTGCGATCCCTGACTGCCCCACGCATGAGGTTGTCACCTGGGTGGTGCGGTCTCCCATCTTCCCTCCTTTTGAGGTTGGGCGTGCTGGGAGGAAAATCCATGAGACAGAAGCAAGGAAGCCCCTGACACCCAAGGGGTGAGGGCAGCAATAGTTCTGCTTGATTTCAGTTCAGTGACTGGATGGATATAAACAAATGAAAACCAGGGCTCTTGGGTCTACCCTGAACTGCAGAACCAGGGAAAAATGTTATGTTTTGTATCTATAACCAAGGGGAGAACAACACGGGATGGAAAGTATCAGGGACCGTCCCAGGTCTCAACAGATGGGAGCTGGTTTTGGGAGGGGTGGATCTCCCTGTTTGTGCTATAGGGCACTTGTGTCTCTCCCGTAGTGTGCATGCCAGGTGCCTGGAAGTGAGGAGCAGCAACACAGAGCTTTCCCACGCCTGAGACCCTTGGCTGGTCTGGGCACGAGCTTTTGTGTGCCTTTAAAGTAGAGAGAGCGGCACCACCCTGCCCCCGGGCAGGCGGGGAGAAGGTGTATGCTGAAGATAGTGTCGTGCACGGATGGAAATGGCCTGTACGCAACATTTGCTATTCAATCATTTTGGTTAAGCAGCTCGATATTTTCCCTTCCCATGACCTCTTCTCCACTCAGCCCTTTTATGCGCCTTTTCCGCGTTTCAGCGTCTCTGAGATTGATTTGTCTTCCAGGTTTTGTCCTGCTCCTCTCTTTCATTAAGGCACTCTTCCTCTTCCTCCTTTTTAGTGTTTTTCCCTCTCCTCCCTCCTTGGTCCTAGCAGAGCCCCCCAGCCCCATTTACACTTGTGGGTCATGGAGCCAGTGGGGGAGGACCAGCTCCAATAAAGAAAGCTGGGAATTTTGGGGGCATGGGGGATCTGGGAGTTTTTGCTCCAAGTTAGCAGCCAGCCACGTTTCTCTGAGGAGCTCTCATAAAATATTCCCAGCGTTTTATCAAAGAGGTGCTGCTGTCATGGGTTTGTTTATTATTTCCCTTTAGGGCTTGGTCTCTTCAAGGCTTCTTCCTTTCATTTTTTAGGAGGAAATGTTTACAGCTCTGTCAGCTCCTGGGAGGAAAGTGAGCTACAAAGGGAGCAGTGGGAATAAGAACCTTTTCCTCAGCCAAGGTAATGCCGCTTTATGGTCACCTATGTCCTAAACACGTGGGAAGGATGCTGAGCCCTCAAGGAATCTGAGCCAGGAGCTGGTCACTGGAGGAAAGAGGCATGGCAGGGGATCGGGGTCACAGCATCTGCTGCCCCATGGACCCTCTGGGCTCTCTTCCTCCACATGCTCCTCTCCCTCCCTGCATCTCCCTCCAAGGTCTCTGACCTTGACCAGGCTTCTCCTCCTACTGTGGCCCCCTCTCTGAGGAGGTCCTCACTGTCTCCTCGCCTCCCACCCAGTGCACCCACTCAGCCATTTCATCTGAGCTTTCAGCAAATCTGTCTAAACCCTTCCCTCCTCCTTTCTCTTTCTCTCCTGTTGAAGCTTACATCAATGGGGATTTCACCATGCAGGGGTGCCTGAGGGACTTTTCCATGCTGGAGGCAGATGAAGGGACAGAGGTAGGTAAGTTCCCATCATCTGATGCCTGCCTGTCCCTGCCTTTGCTCCACACATGTACCACACCATGACCTTCCCTGGGGCACCATGTGAGCCTGGGACCAGAGCTCCTTCATGCAGAGGAGCTGTTTTTTTCTCCACCCTTGGTGTGCAGCTCAGCCACTTTGCACCCTCACAGTATTTTGGAAGGAGCTTCTGCTCTTGTACTATTATCTATATTTCCTAACCCATTTCCCACACTCTCTCAGCCCCCAGGCCACTTTTTAATTTATTCCTACTGGACATCCATCTCCCCATCACCATGTCTGGAAGTACTGCACGTGTATAAGCACAGCAGCAGAAGGCTCTCAGGGTCCTTCAAGAGGATTTGCAGGTTGGAAACCCTCTGTTATTTTCTCCTGTGTCATCTCCTTTTCCTTCCTTACCCTCTTTCCCTTGTGCATGTTTGTGAGCATCATGAAGCACATCACTGAGAAACTCTATCTCAAATCCAGGAGAAAATATGAACAAGGAAATGAATGTAAAGAGGGGGGGAATCTTCTTTCATGATGTGCTTGCTAGCAGCCTTGGTCTCCTATTTTTTTCCCCTTCTGGTGTCACAGATGTCCCACGCCGGAGGGGACAGAAAACTGTCTCTGGGGGAAGTCTTGGGTTGCAGATGAGCTCTTGGCTATACCTTGCAGTGTCAGCTGTAGACCGGGTAGATGAGCAGACAATTCTGAGTAATTTTTTCTATGAGGTTTTGTTTACATTCTTCAAAGGAAACCCAGGAAAAATCTTCCAGAGGGATCTGTGTGCAAACAAGCTATTGGCTCCAAAACAAGCTTCATCTCTGCCTTGGATCTGGAGCTCACATGGTACTCTTCATCTCATGTTTTTAGTGTATGAGTGCTCCATGGGCAGGGAAATCTTCCCCCACAAGATGTGATCTCTCCTGCAGGGGATAATTTTACTCTTGGAGATGTACAATGAAGAGATGATTATCTGCTTCTGCCTGGTTTTCCCAGGAGGCCAGGGCTATGTGGTCATGGAGTCTGGGTGTGCAAGATGGCGAGGGCGTGCATCTCTCTGCTCCCCTGCCACCTTTGAACCAGGTGGCCCAATGGTGGCAAACATGGAAGAGTGGAAGATGCAGCAGGAGTGAAGAATTCCTACAAATTTCATGAAAGTCTCTGGCTGGATAGAAGACTCAGATGGTGTTACTGACACCACTAAGGGGGATATTGGTAAGCATGACATTTATTGGATGACAGAGACTCCACATCCATGCAAATCATCAGAAAATAGCTCACTGCCATGCACAGAAATATCATTTTCAGTCAGGGACACTGGGTCTCCTCAAGTTCTGGAGAACTGTCAAGACCAAGTAATCACATCATGCTTGTATAAGTCTCCCACAATGGTATTGGAAAAAAATAATATTTTTTGTCATTATATTTTTAATATTTTTTTTTTTAACTCAGGAAACAGTTGTGGTTTTCAAAGCTTCTCCTGTTTAAAATGGAATTGGCAAAAATGAGACTGGGCTTTTCAGAGAGGACAGCCTATTTTGGCTAAGCAGGCTGCTCTTGCAGCCATCTGGTCAAACACATCTTGTTCAACACAATCCTCTCCACATTCAGCTGCTGACTGCTGAAGATCAGTTCTCACTTACTTTCCCTGATGTGGAAATACACATGTTTGAAAAAAAAAATTAAAAAAGGAAAAATAAAAGTGAAAAACGAGGGGATGGTTAAGAGGGAAAAAAGGAAAGAGAAGTTAATTATGGCGGCTTCTCAACAGCTCTGCAGATTCAAACTGCTGGCTGACTTCTGTTCATTTTATTAGTTAAGGACTTTATTCTAGCCAGAAAAGCAAGTATTTATGCTGACTATTTAGCCCCTCTGCTCCGCACCAAACCCTCCTAGTCTCCAGAGCCTTCTGGCGGTTTTGGGGTGTCATTTTTCCCCTTGGACAAATGAGGGCCGAACACCAAGCCTTGACTCACTGCTGTAAGTCAGCTCAGAAAGTGTCTGTAATTCTGTGCTGTTACTCATTTCTGGAAAGGAGAAGGCAACTATGTTGGTCTTTCTGGTTTCGAAGGAAGATGTGCAGTGTTCCAGGGAATAAAGCTGGCATGTGGAAGATGCTGGTGTAAGATGCAGACACAACATCGCACTTGCCTGCCCACCACCCAGTGCTTTTAGATGCCTGAGCCTGTATCCTTGGCACTTGGTGACCACGGAGCAGACTCCTTATCTTGTCTGTTTGTCAGTCATCTTTGTTATTTTCTCTCTCATGAGAAAACAAAAATGAGCAATGAGGACAAGGATCAAAACTTCAAGGCTCCGAAGGAACTGTGGATGAATCACATGGATCCTCTCCAGATATGAGGCAAACACGATTATGTCACCAGGGTGCTGCAGAGATCACGCCAGAAAGGGGCCAGATCTCTAGGAAGGCTGAAGTGAAGCAAGACCCAAAATTGGGAAAGGAAAGTTATTTTCTTGCTGCTGCTTCTTCTTCATCCGAGTCCCTGTGATGCTTTCCTGAGGGACTTAGAGCTGTGGAGCTGATGGGTTGCTCTCCTGGGCTTGTTGTCCAAGGTGTCTGAGTGCAGCTTAATGGGTAATGCAAACCTTTAATGTAGACAGTATTTATGCTACCGCATGGTTAGTGTTAGGTCACTGCGGGACACATGCCCATTTCATAGTGGTTACAGTCAATGTTAGGCAAGAACTGATAGCTGGATGAAGACCCATGGAGCAGACAAAGGGAGTGAGACTCTAAGGATCACCCTGACAAATGGTGGTTTGAACACAGAGGGGTGCCAGAAGGTGAGGAGCAGGATGTGTGAGGTTTCCAGGGGTTGTCTTTGAGGAAATTCTCCCAGGAATGAGAAGCGTAAGATAAAAGATAAGTGCACATGTTTGAAAACCAGCAAACAATGGCACAGGCTACCTGGACTACCCAGGGTTGGGAGCCAAACCTTTGTGGTGAGCACTGATGGCTTCTCACATGGGATTTGGCCAGCTGGAGGAAGTGATTACACATCTTGATGACTGCAATAGCTCCCTGTCACCCCAATGTCTGATAGATCCTTCCAGCTCTGCGCCCAGTCCTTGGCGTGATGGTTGTCAAGGTCCTTGAAAGAACAGCCAGAATGCGTGCTACCATGTAAAGTCTTTACTGAACTTATATGGCACCATTCATTCACCAATGACTTTTGCTGTTTCAGCCCTGCTCAGACACTCATTCCTTGGAAATCTACCTTGGAAAAATGTTTCTGGAGCAGTTATTAACACTGTGTAGTGCTGCTTTTTTGGTGTTGGGTTAAGCTTTTGGTCTGGTAGTGGACATGGGATGTGATGAGAATTCAGATTTCCTGATTCTCCTTTCCCTCTTGGTACACCCTGGACTATGGGCACATGAACAGTAACAACCAAGATACTACAGCTTAATGAGTTGTGGTGAGCTGCAATAACTGTGTGGTCCCAGCCTTTTCTGTCTGTCAAGACGTAATTTGTCACCATCTCTTTGGCCGCGGACTCACAACACCTGCAAAAGATCCACTATTCCTAAGTTAGGCAACACTGTTATTGAAAAGGAGGAAAAAGGAAAAGCAATTGACTTAAACTAAGGAAGTGTGTGAGGACAGAAGCCTGCATTTCGTAACTTGATGCTATTCCAAGTGGAGCCATTGCTGCTGCAGGTCACAGGCGCTGTAGGACTTCAGTAGAGCCTTACTGAGGAACCTCAGAGTCTCCCCCACTGTCCTGCTGCATTGCAAGAAGCTTTCCTGGCTAACACATCTTTTTCATGTGCCCTCTCCATTACCTACCCCCAGTGTAGTCCATGCAGGCCAGTACAGTCTATAACTAATTTCCCGGAGTATTGCAGTATCTTGTGCAGGAGAAAGCGTTATCACACCCATTGGCATGGTCTCCTTGAAGTGGGAATTAATTTGACAAGAACTGCAACGTCAGCCAAGCTAAAGAAAAGTAAACAAAGAATTTGTCTATGAAAGCAAAACAAACAGAAGAGTTGAATGTGCTGGAAGAAGAGATGAATAAGAGAAAATCACACTTCGTACTAGTCATCCTAAGGCTGGCCTGCATGACCTCTCTTGCTGTGCATCACACAGCTAGCCCAGAAGCCCTTTCTCTGCCTGTCCTGTTGTGCTTTTCTTACGCAAACTCAGCAGTCTTAAGCTGTCCTTCATGAGAGCAAATGCACATTTCAGTATTTATCTTCCTTTTTCCCCCAAACTCAATGTGATGTTCTGTTCAGATTCAAGTCTTTCTTCCTCTTCCCACGAAAGACCTTTCATTACTGACTTGATGAGGAGGCAGTCTTTCTCCTGTGAAATTAATTGTGCTGAATTGTTATCATATGTTGAGGCAGGAGTCTTGTTCTCCTACATATACTTGAACACGTGGCTCATTATAAACTCTGGATTGAGACTGACAGGCAGTTAAGTCGAGGATGGTGTGGCTGAGGAAGACTGATCCCTAACCTAGGTTTTGGGGGCTGCAGTCCTTCATTCATATCCTACACGGATGTGAGACTGCTTCAGTTAGGAAGATACCCAGCTGTGTTAGTCCCAAAATATAAAGTTCTCTGAGATAGATGTTGTCTTACATTATCAGTGGTCCCATGTACATTGGTTGCTAGTGGTGGCAACTTGGAGACCATCTCCCACAGATGACTCATCTCTGTTCCCTGGTTAGCATGGGAACTTTTAGAACAGATCTGCTTGAAAGAAATAATCATTTTCTGGCTTATTTTTCAACTAAAGCAGTTCAGTGACCCCCTGTGTGGCCACACAGAAAGCTGGCAAAGCTGATAGGAGGAATGTACCACAGGAGCTTTGGTCTGAAAAGATCTCTGGAGATCTGCCCTCCAACCTCCTGCTCTGATTAGCAGGCTATCCTCAACATTTGATCAGGCTTGCCATGGATTTGCTTATCTGTGTCTTGAAAAGATGTAAGGATGGAGACAATTCTGGTGACCACACCCAGGGCTTATCCCCTCTTCCAGCTAAAAATCTTTTCCTCATGTCCACCCTGAACCTCCCAAACTCCAGTTTGTTGCCCCTTGTTATATCACCTGCCTCCGCTGAGAAGAGCTGGGCTGCACCATCACTGTAGTTATCCTTCAATCAGCTGTGGGCTGCTATTAGACCTCCCTTTCAGCCTTATCTTCGCAGGACTAAGCAATCCCAGCTCCCTCAGTCTCTGCTTCTGGGACACGTGCTCTGTCTCCTGGTCTTGGCAGCCCTCCTCTGCTCCTTCTCCAGTTTCTTCATACCTGCCTTGAACTGGGGGCCCAACAGTGGACACCGTGAAGCCCTCAATCTGCTTACCACAACTGTCCTAATCTAGCCCAGTATGTGGTTTGCCTGATTTGCAATGAGGGCATATCGTTGGCTCATAATCAGTCTGGCATTAAGAATATGATAAGATACTATTGTCAGTTCAGGGCAGGGCAGGAATATCCTTCACCAGTACCTGCACTGGTGGTGGACCCTCCTCCACAGACTCGGCATCGTGGGTGCTCAGTTCACACACCAAGCATGGCTCATGCCAGAGGGCTGCTTTTCAGACAGCTGTGAATACAAAGCCATAGCAGCAAACCTGCCCACAAAGAGATCTCAGAGAAGATCCCGATGGCTTTATGAAGAGGGGTGCGACTTAACTCTTCCCTCTGCAGTGCAGTGTCCCAAAAACATATTAAGGAGCAGTGTGGGAAGCACTATCATTTTAAGTGATGCCGCTGTTGCTTGTGGTCTGTAAAGATCTCATCAGGTATTGCTGAGGATGTTAGCTCTGCTACCCTGGGAAAGTTCCAGTGCAGATAATTGCCTCCTGCCTAACTCAATTCACATTTAATAGAGTGGCAACACTCAAGTGAATGCCCTCAGGGTAAATGAGCGGTGGGAATCAACAGTGCACAGAAAGAAGGTTAAGAAGCAGAGATGGATATCCATTGAGAATCAATGTTTGGGGCAAAGCCCTTCTCCTCTGCCCCAGGAAATCCTGAGACAATTTCCTGTTTCGAGCTGTGCCAGCCTGAACATATGGAAAAAAACCTTGGGTTGTGCTTGTTCTAGAAGGGTGATATTGTGAAGGATTACATCATGGATGGTGCCATGAGGGAGGCCACAATTCTTTCTGCAAAACTCTTCACAAACCTGAGGCATGTCAGAAGGACAAGGAGATCTGTCCTGTCTTAGACATGGCTAAGCTGACACTTCCTCCTGTACAGTTCTTCCCACACATCAAGTGAACTGAAACAGGTTGGTTTTGCTGAAAATCTCCCTTGAAGTGCAGAAGGAAAGGTCCCTGCGCTGGCAGAGGCTTGCTGTCTCTGCTCTGCATTCTTTGAGATTATATATACGATGTTTATTATTTTTTGTAATAGACTGGAAGCCTTGCTGGGCTCTGGGTTCCTCTGTGCCAGGTGCTGCACGTGCGTTTAGTGAAGGATTGCCAGAGATCCTACAGCCCCAGATAGGTCAAGGCAGGACAAGAGGGCAGTGACAGGGACAGTCACAAGCCACTACATACCGGGTTCCCATATTTGCTTTTATCTACTCTGGGTGCTGCATGGAGGCACAGAGGGTTGCAGCTTACCTTCCCTTCTCATTGGTGTGAAGAATTGTACCACTGCAGTTCCTCTTCTGAATAAGAAGTTGGAGATCTCCTCATCTTTTCTTGCAGTGCTGACATCCTCCTGTTTGTCCCCTGGGAGGCAGCTGGCTCCCTGTTGGCCACACCTTTCCTCAGTTGACAGGAACCCCCTCTCCTTTCCAAAAATCATGTCTAAGCTGTGCCTTGGGGCTATTCGCAACCTTACAGCCTACAGTCAAGCCCTGAAAGTCAGAGCATCATCCCACTGCAAAACAGCCCTTCAGATAAGCCCTCAAGCAGAAGAACTGTGCAGCCCTGGGGTTCCCTCTCCCAGCTCTGTCAGCAATAAGACAATAACTGCTTGTGAATTCCAGGTGATCACCCTGCGCCAATCAACCTCTGCAGGAAAGTTAGCCCAGAGTCTTCAACTCATCTCTGAGCCCCAAGAACAGACCTGCTGCAGTCTGCACAAGTACAGGAGGAGAAAACTGAGAGTAGGACCCGACTAGATTTTTCCATTTCAATCCAAATTGAATTAATTACTCATCCAACTGTGATTTCCTTGTTATGCTCTTAAGGGATATTCTCACTTAAGCAATTTCTGAGCCAGAGACTTATTGGGAGGGTGTGTTATAATTCAGCTAGCAAGCTGGGGCAGCTCTCCCTGGCAAGCTGGAGGTACTGAAAGGATCTTGGCTCCAACAGATGAAGATAACTGGGGAGATTGGATGAAGGAGAAAGAGAAGGGAGAGAGCTGGTTTCATCCAGTTATGCATACAGCGTGTTAAGTAATCACATAACTTGGTAGTAATGATTCATCTCGGTGATGTCTTGTTAAAGCTCTGGGCTAGTTGAGTCTTGCACCCATGCTCAAGGCTGAAATGGGGACAAAAGCATCTCTGGCTTTGAGGGCTTGTTAAATATTGTGTAAGGAACTCAGCTCCCTTTTCTAGTGGAAGAAGAGGCTAAGTCCAGAGGGGTCAGTGTGGCTGGGTGGGGAATCTCGAAATGGTAGGAGCAGCCCACTGGTGGTGGAAGGTATCCCTGGAATGAGGAGAGACATGTGCTTCTAGGCTGTGGAAATCATGGGGCTTTGCCAGCAAGCTGCTCTTGGCAAAGTCTGCTCTTGCCAACTGTAACCTTGGCAGAAAGCATGTATGACCCGTGCACACACCTTCCTTCTGGTGACATTAATTAGACAGCCTTTTCCTCTGGGGCCAAAGGCATTTTGGATCAGTCGGAACTGGCCTATTGTCCAGGATTACTGTGTTTTAATCCCGGCTTTGGTTGTATGCAGATTTTCTTCATCTTCTCTCGTGGAAACCAGTTCCCCTGTCTGCAGTCTGTAAGGGGAAGAAGCAGTTTTCTTTGGCTGTGACATTATGGGTCCATAGCGGGAAGCAAAAGGAGAAGGAAGAGCCTTTTTCCTCTGGGTGTGAATGTCAGCCCAGCCAGCCCAGTGGAAGAGGGGACCTTGTGTTATATGCACATTGTGTTACTGGTGACAACCTTAAGTACCAAGTTCTTAGCTTTGAATGTACAGAAAGCCAAACCCTGGACAGCCTCGGACACAGGAAGGTCTAGCAAATCATAATCACCAGTTAATTCCTAGAAAGGGGATGTCCTAAGAATCCTGTAACATATTTGAGTTTCCAAGTATTGAGTGACCTCGGTCCAGCCCCATGTGATGAGGAATTAATTTATTAGCTTCTCTGGCAGGAGGGCCATTTAGTTGTTCTGTCCATGATGGAGGTGTCCCAAAAGACAAACCTGGGACCCTCCAAAAGGTCCCAGCAAAAGAGCCAGGGACTGTATGAGTGATGGAGATGGGGCTGTGCTTCTGTAACCATCAGTACCAG
This sequence comes from Chlamydotis macqueenii, assembly GCF_036417535.1. Classification (NCBI taxonomy): domain Eukaryota; kingdom Metazoa; phylum Chordata; class Aves; order Otidiformes; family Otididae; genus Chlamydotis; species Chlamydotis macqueenii. Next base: position 7,875,266 of record NC_141593.1, on the reverse strand, counting down.
ATCTGTATGCTGCTGGGTCATGTCACAACACGGATTTGAACCAAAACAGGTTTGAGTCCTGAATAAATTTAAATTCACTTATCCAGGATGCATAACACAGACTTTAGGCAGCAGGTATGTTTTTATACCTGCCTGACCCAGCACACACACTCTGCCAAAGACGGAGTTAGTGTGTGGTCCCCTGCCAATGTCAGCCAAGCCAAACATGGGCTGCTGACACCTTGTCCTCTCTGCCCCTGCCAGCTTGGCCACATGGCCTGACCATATTGCCATATTGCCCTGTTCGTTGCTGGGTGAGATGGATCTGCTTCCTGAACTGCCCTACCAGGGGAGCACAGGAGCACTGGCAGTGGCACAAGGGAGAAGAGGGAGGAGGAAAGAGACAGAGAAGAAGGAGGACACACAGAACAGACAACATGGGAGAAGGAAGCGATGATCTTGGCTTAACTGCCATGGTGTCATACTATATGGGCTTAGTGCAGTCAGATGACATCTGATTTGATCTAGAGACAGAGTAGTACAGACCGTGCTGGGTCTGATCCAGGACAAAGCCTGCCAGGTCAGAGGTAATCCTTGGAATACATCTCTGCCAGCAGTGGCAACTTCTGCTGCACCAGAACTTTGTTTCATCTGCCTACATCTGCATATTCCAGTGCTAGGAGCCCTCTTGAACCCTTGGATGCATATGAAGAGGGCATTGGCTTTCTGCTTACCCAGCTTCATCCTCAAGAACGACTCAGTTCTGATAGGCCAGTAGGTCAGGAAATATCTACTCCTTGGCACAGACGAAAGGCAGGTCAAAACCTGTGTTCCCACAGCTATTTTCCTCCTGGTTTGTAAATAACAGGTCCTGATGGGTGCAAACCCATGTGAAACACAAAAGCTATTGCCTTGGCAACAGGTGGTGTAACAAGAGATGGGTTTAGATGTGAGCAGCTGGAGCAACCCCAGCATGATGCCAGGTGTCTTGGCTCACCTGTGCCTTGCTCTCAGAGCAGAAGAGACTTCTTGCTGTCTTTAACCCTGTCACACGAGGTTGTCACTGCAATAGGGTTGTCACGGGGACCGAGTGATGTAAGGACAGGCAGTAGGACCTTTGCAAGATCACTTTAGTCAGGGCACTTAGGTTGTCTGTGAGATCACGAGCAAGTCACTTGGCTCTCTGTGTGCAGGTCTCTTCACTAAAGCATTTAGGACCCAGTGTTGCCTCTTCCTATGCATACAGAGAGAGCTGGCAGAACTGGATCTTGTTGCAGTTATATTTCCCTAGGGATTGTATAAGGCAAAGCACTATCAGAGAGTCTTGTGAATCTGTGGGTTTAATTACTTTGGATCACCTGATATGGGGAACATTGTAGGCCCTCCAGGGATAAGGTAATGCACAGGCTCCTCAGATGCCATTCAGCTCGCAGGCTAAGGCCCATGTATTCAGATGCCATTTGAAATGCCCTGCAGTATCTGAAAAATCCTCGTGTCACTCTCAGACCTGACACAGGAACTCCGGCAAACCCGTAAGAGCAGCTTAGCGTAGCATCTCGAAGGGAGCATGCAGAGGATTTGAATCCTGTCTCCACAACTGTGTTCCAGTTCCCATACTGTCTCTGTCACTGTGCTGCCCCAAAATTGAGCACCTCTCTTGATCTTCAGCCACAAAACTGACAGGGAAGTCCAGATCCCATTGCTTGGGTGTGCAGTCTGTGCTTCATCTATTTCTCCATTCGGCCTTGGGATGTCTGATAGGAAGAGTGTGTAAGCATTTCTTGAAGCCCCAGCTTCACCTTCACTTTCATCTTTCTTTGCATTCTGTTTTGCCTCTGCACGTGGAGCTGTATGTGCAAATTTTTCACCACTGATGGGATGCCCTTTTCTAAGGATGCAGCTGTATTCAGACTGCTTCTTCAAAGTGCAGATGCATCCGTAATTAACAGATCACAAAGTGTTACTGCTTCACACCAACATTTTCTGAGCTTTTTGCCCACTTCATTTACTAATGAACTCCTGTGTCTGAGTCAGGCAGGCAAGTGGGAATGAAAGAAGCAGCTTTTCTTCAGTGTTCAGTCTAATCAGAGACAAGTCCTCAGAAATTGCTCCCTGGCCTGATGACCTGAGCTGTGCTCCGCAACTCAAGCTCAACTATTGGGCTACAGGATCTGCAGTGCTGGGCCACTCAATGGCTTGTCTTTGGTTGGCTGGCCTGCACCGCTCCTGTTCGTGCTCTGCCTGGCAAGAGGGTCATTGTCGTAGTCATGATGATGATTTCTAACACTCTGTGCAGGGCCACAGCTCCCGAAATGCTGTCATCCATGAGGCAGTGTGTGACTGACCCATTGAAGCTCATCTTTTCCTTCAGCAGATATTTCCTTTCACAGGAGAAAAGAGAAAATACACTAATCCCTTTTGTCCACTACATGTAATTCCTTTCTCTTAATTGCTCGCATCCCCAGACTAGAGACAGAAGCTGAACCTCCTCCATTATGTTTTTCCTCATTTGGCTTTACTCTACAGACTTTTGGGGTTTGTTTATGTGTCATGAGGGGATAGACATGGATGAGCTCTACCTTTCCACCGAGGAGGCCTGGAGGGCTTCTCCATGAGCTATAGGAATCCTGATATATTCTGGTTTTCAGAGCACTTGCTTAGAGCTCCCCACTGCTTGCTGCAGACTTTCTAGTATGTGAGATGTCGTGGGCATCAGGTAAAAGTCGCAGAGAAGAAATGTGTTTTCCATTCATGAGGAAATGTAGAGCTGGTGTACGCTGGAGTGGCATCGGACAGGAGAGCTGAGACAGTAATGTTCTGGAGATGGTTTCAAGAAAGAGTTGTTTCACTTCACAGTGGTCAAAACTTACAAAAGGAGAAAGGGCAATAATACAATTTTGAAGTGAAACTGAATCTCTTTCTAGATCCAAAAGTCATCACTTCCTATTTTAATGAGTTTGGTTAATGAGGAGAAAGAATAGAGAGAGCAGTCTTTCCACTAGCTGCATTATGGGCTTGCTTTCATCCAGGTACAGCACAAGAGATGTCGGATATCTGCGTGTGGTCAGCAGGTCAGCCTTGGGATTGTGACTTTGAGAAAGTCCTGTTGTGAAGAGGAGGAATATTGCTCCCGTGGTCTCACCAACATCCTCCCTGGTGATATGTCCCCTCTTGTAGCCCCCAAATCTACTCTAGAGCCTTTCCCAGGAGGCAGCACCAACGTGCCACAGTTTTTGTTTTGTGTCACCTTCACACTAAGGTTTTCCATGTAACCAGTGAAGGTAATTTTGACTTTCCTCAAACAGAGACACAGGTAGTTTAAAGACTTCATTAAGACAATGTAGAGATCTGGATCCCAGTTGCATTCCTCAGTATTCCACTCTATGTTCACGCAAAAGTTCCAATATAAAGATGGCAAAAGCTTTCTTGAAAAAATATATATTAGGGAGGACTTTTTGCTCTAATATGGAACTGCCTTAGTCTTTTTAATTTTATGATCCCTGTTTTACATATCTGCCTTTCTTCTTTCACATTTGTTTTTATTAACATTCTGTATCCACCTGATTATTATTCCCATACATTTCATGCCACTAGGACTGGAATTTCCCATGTCTTATCTCTACGGCATTATTTTTATTTTCTCATTATACTGCATGATTAAGTTGTTAAGTAAAATTCCTTTAATCTGTCTCCATAAAACCTGTCTCTGGTGCAGCCTCATTAAAATCTTGTGGTTTCCCAGATGATTCCTTGAGGCCCAAAAGACACCCACATCCCACCCATTTATCAGTGTATCACCCCTATCAGGTATATTTATAATATTCTAGGTTTGAAGATGTGGGCAGACAAATTAAAGACTGTGTTTGGAGGGATTTTCTTTGCATCTATGTCACTGATATGTTAAGAAACTTTTTATTGGGATGTATTCTTGTTGTAAAAATTTGATTTCATATAAACAAACAGTTCGCAAAGGACTCCAAGATGTTTTGCAGCCCAGTCTCCTGGCTTGCTGAAACCAGTCACTTTTTGGTTGGTGTAGCAGAGTGAGGGCCTGTGTGTGAAAATGTATTTATTATCGTACATCACCCTGGAGAGAGCTCCTTGCCAGAATTGTTTTTATCCCCTCAACCAGGGTGTTTGTTAGGGAGCGAGAAACCCCAGTTCTCGTGCTGTTGGGCTGAGTAGGTGTGACCATGGCATCTATGGAACAGTTTGATTATCCCTTACAAGGACACTCTTCCTTTTCTGCTCATTGCTCCTGCCTGGTTCTTTCCAATCTGCCCAGCTGAGGACAAGCAACATCAAAAAGTCTTTTGTCTTGTTGCATACGTAGCTCTGGCCATTGGCCGCCAGCAGCTGCCATGGGTCTCTGACCCCTCAATCACTGGCGTAACCAGATGGGAGGCTGCTGTGTGAGCATCTCTGTGCTGCACAGGGCAGCACCCTTTTCCCTGTATCCTGGAGGTCAGTACAGCACTCCCATTCCCAACCTGCGTGCAGGACCTGAGCTGACATCTCCACACGGTGCAGTGCCATGAGCTATACCAGCTTGTGCTGAGCTACGACCGGTGTCTCCATGCTGAGTGCTCTGGAGGTTTGCTTGGATCTCTTCTCCTGCCATTCATTGTTTGCTGTTTCTCAGTATTTATCTGATGTTTGCTGCAATATTTTTTGCCTGAGGGCCTGTCCTGCCTTGGGCAATAGATGCATTTCCTCATAAATGTGTAAGAAAATGCAAGAACAAATAACAAGTCTTCTTCAGCTGCTAAAAACAACCAGGCAGACACAACAACAGTTTTTGCTTTCTGAAAGTGACTGTTGACTGGAAAATCTGCCCAAACCAATGCAGCCTTTGAGCACATGTGCTCTTCTTAGTGCTGTGTGACACGCTCATCCAGGAATACCTTTATTTGATGATGCTTATCGCACAATGAATAATGTTGGACTGGAAAGCGATGGGAAAGATGAGCATCATTTGGAGAGCTGGGAACATGTCTCTTGGTGCTGCAGGGCATGGCTTTCTGGGCTCTTCCTTATGCAATGTGTCATACTTCACAAGAGACTGGAAAGAGGACGCAGAAGCTGGCGCTGATAAGCACACAACACCTGGGCTCATTAGAAATGATATGTGCTTCACACACACAGGAAAAATCCTGCAACGGGAAAGAATGGCATCAACGGAATGAGGTCAGACACCTGAGAGATGGGATGCCAAAAATTGTAATGAGGGTTGAGTCAGTTCCAGATCACTTCAGTTGAAGAAAAGGTAGTAAGTGAGGTTGTCTGGATCTTCAGACTCCAGAGACCTCCGGTATAAACAGAGCCACTGCATCTGTGTGATGGTTCAAAGAAGTACCTACATGCAAATACTTTCCACTGTGGGGACAGTTTGTAGCCACAGCCTAGCCTTTTGTCTTGAGCCTATTTGTAACACATATATTTTTTTTGGTTTTTTTTTGATTTGGCAGTGCTTGCCCATTTCCAAGGCGGGTCTTAGTCAGCCATGACTACTGCTTTTCATGACAAGATCTTATTTCATGATGGTGGGACTTGGTCAGTAATTGACCGACTAGGAAGAGAAGGTGGGAAACTGATAAAGTCATATTCTTAAGAATAAATGCAATCAAGGGCAAAAAGGAATCCCTTTACCTGTTACACATCTTCTGTTTCTAAGTATCTTGTAGTCTGTTCTAAGGAGGCTTCTCATGCCAGAGGAGCTCAAATGGGAGCAGCAGATGGGAGGGAAGGAGTGGGTCAGTAAAGGACTGAACGAATCTTTGTCCTCCAAAATCCCCCAGCTCAGCCTAGCGCCTGCAGTCCATGGATGCCTTACCTCTATGTTGGCTTTGGCTGGCTCCTTTTTTTTTTTTTTTTCCCACAGAATTAAGCTTTTAAAGGAAGTTTATAAATTCCTATTCTCATAATTGCTTCCTTCACAAATTCCAGTGTGATGCAAAAGGCAGCCACTTGTGCTTCCCAGGACTTTGGGACCTTCGTCACCAACACCAGCTGTATGGAAAGGGGAGCTCTTTTGACAGAAAGCAGCAAACAAGAAAGCTGTTTAGAAGAGACAGAGACTTTCAGTCTTGTTAAGTCAAGTTGCCAGAGACTTGTGGTCAGGCCAGTTTTCCAAGGGACAAGAGTGGACAGAAATTACTTGAGTGCCCACTTAGAAGTGATCCCTGAAATGCTGAATTTCTATTCCATTTTTAGCGTCCTAACCATGGCCATTAACAATAAGTAAAATGTGTGGCTATTAGTATTGCACTAAAAGACTTCCCCTCCTCTGACACATTCATTGTCTATTGACATCAGTCTAGGCAGCACTAGCTTTATCTTAATGGATTCATTAAGACTGGTAAACTGGTCTGCCTCAGCTGCCAGCCTGGAACCCTCTTAGCAAACAAACTTTGCTGCTGGCAAATGTTAACTAAGTCGCATGTTGGAGCATATCACTGAAGAGGAGGTTGAAATATGAATGTCTAATAAGGACTGTGAATATTCAATAAGGACTCACTTTTTACTTCATCCGCCAGTGGATTAAGTAGTTGCTGTTGTCTTGATTGCTTGAAGATGACATTGCTGATCATTCATGCCAGAAAAGAAAGTTCGTTCAATGTGCTCATGTGCATGCAAATCTATTTAAATTCCAGGATGCCTGAAAAGCGGCTGGATTCCCTGGCAATCGTTTCAATTGAAAAAGTAACTGCTGGCAAGGGTACCAAAATTCACCAGTGCTAATGCTGTCATTGCCATAAATAGTGCAGTATCAAAGGTAAAATAAAATGTCCCTTGTATTCCTTTAAATGTCTTGATCTCTTAAAAAATGATGTTACATGATTTGATAATATTCAGTAATTCGACTGTGTGTATTTTCACTAGAGTGTTGTTGCATATGTGTGATAACATGTTAGATACCATCTTTTTTAGCCACAGAAAAAAAAAAACATTTAAGCAGCAGTTTTATGTATTATTTCCAGCCTTCAACTTCTTTTCCTTGGCTCCCAACTCCCTTGCTGACAGGAGCTCTCCCCTCAGGGGACTGACCTGGCTGGAAACAAATGTTTCAGGATGTTTTCAGGCAGGGCTGGTCAGGGCTGGTCAGGCGGTGGCCAGTGGGAGCCCACGGCTGGGGACCACGGCAAGGACAGGGCTCAGTGCAGCCACCTTGGAGCTGGCAGTGTCACCATGATGTTGGACTCCCCTTTTACCCCAGGGGAGCCCACTGCCCCCCGTGAGTCTCTGCCTGAGCTCCATTTTGGAGTGTAGTTCCCCCTTGTCCTCTTGCTGGTTCCTCATTAGTAACAGCAGCATCACTCCCCAAGTGAATACACGGCTGTGCATGGAGAAGTCCTCATGGGAAATTAACATCTGTTAATTAGCAGCCTGTTACAGGCACACAGCTCTTCCAGGCACGGGCTACCTTCCTCACTGACAAACTCTCAGGTCTATGAGCTCCCATATAGGCAGCAGGGACGGCTTTGCTCCTTTGAACCACCTGGGTGCCACCAGCTCTCCCTTCCCAGCTCCTGTTTCAAGCACTGAGCCCAGTTGGCCATAGGTGGAGAGAGACAACAACTCCCCTCCTCTCTGGCCTGGGGTCAGGTGGTGGAGCATGGGCAAACACAGCTGAGGAGGTGCCTGGTAGGGTTTTGGGAAGATCCTAATCAGGAATGGCAATTAGATTTACACCGACCTCCCACCAGTGGCTGGTTTATTAATTTGTGTGATCACAGCTGAAACAAATGAGCATCAAAAGGTTCTTCAGCTTGTGGCCAGCAAGAGTGACACTCCTCTTGCTCTCACCATTTAGGTGAGACCTGTGTGGAGTAGTTAGGGTTGCTATCTTATGTTTCCTTGCCTGGTTAACCAGATTGACACGTTTTACCAATCTCTGTTCTGAAGAACAAGGAATCAGTTCAGAAAGCAGGTAGGTTTGACTCTTCTTCTTTTTTCATGGGTTATGGATGGCTTCACTGTTGAAATGTCCCAATGTGTTGTGGCTTTGTCCTCTTGCATGGCAGGCAAAGGGAGGTAAGTGTGATACCTTTGCTATACTGGTCCTGCAGAAGCTGTGCCTAGGCTTTTGGGACTTGATCTCTCTCACTGGTGGTGTTAAAGCTCTTACGGGTGTACGGGGTCCTGCAGCCATGGATAGTCCTCTGTTAGCGTAGCCCCAGTGTTGACTTTGCAAGGCTTAAGAGTCAGGATTGTCCTCTAAAAGAAGAAGAAGAAGAGACACATTGTGGTTAAAAATGGCTATTATGGGTGTGATGGCCTCACCAGCCAGGTTCTGGAGCTGTGTCCTGGTAATGGGGGGACAGTACTTCTGTGGCTGCCACCAGCCTGGGTGACCTTCTGGACCCAGCTGAACACCCAGGCCATGCAAGGACCCTGTGTACAGGGCTTCAACTCAACATGGTGACATACATCTGAATATAACATCCATGATCCGGAGCATGCACACTCGTCCTTGCATCTCTGCTACCTTCTGCTCAGCTACAAGCAGTGGCAGCAGGCGCAATGGGGGCTGCTCTGCTCCTCTCCAGCCACCCCAAGCTCATTGAGCTGCTGCTGCAGGTGGTGGGTGGCTGACCCTTTTCAAAGAGATGCTCCTCCCCAGAGCTGGCAGCAGGATGTGGTACCCATCGCATCCTGGGGGTAGAAGCCTGGAAACAAACAAATAGTGGGTGTAAGCAGAGTCCTGAGGAAGAGCAGAGCAAACACGCAATAATATCCTGTCTCTATAGTACTCTGGCAGCCTCAGCTACTTCAGTGTTGGAGCTTCCTGAGTCAGATGTGGTTTCACAGAGTTAGTGACTCCCAGCGAAACTCAAATAAATACGGCCAGTTCCTCAGAGGGTGTCTGCAAACCAGGGTATCTGCAAATGAGGCATACTAGTTGGATTTAGATTGCCAATGTGAGCTACATCTCCAAGCTGAGCAGTTGCATTGCAAAGGGCCCTGCCAGGGTTCTTGTTCTTCTCCTCCGATGCAGAAAGTGCTTTGCTGGCTTCCCAGCTGCTGGGAGGGGAGCGTTTGTCACGGTGCTGCCATCCCTCCAGATGCAGTGACTGCGAGGGAGGAGGGCTGGCAGCCACAGCGCGCTTCCCGGTCCCAACGCTTTGCCCTCTGCCCAGGCACATGCTGTCCTTTTGGCTCCGTGTCAAGTGTTTCATCACAGAAACAGAGTGCTCACCGTGGCCCCAATTGATCTCACCATCGGAGAGTTTATCCTTAGCTCTGATCTCACTTCTTCTTTCTTAAAGCTGTCCTTGTCATTCTCCCTTGCATTTCAACCCCAGTTAGGTCTGTATAAGGCTTTTCCTCACCATCCCCTAGCAAGCTGTGCACCCCCAGCTCTTTCTCTGTTTTCCATTCCTTTTCATAAGTTTGCCACTTTTCTTGCTTTTTCCAGAACTTTTTGACGTGAGTTCTTCAGCTGTGATGTAAACGTGATTTATTAGCTTCATGCTTCGATGACGTATCATGTTTGTGTTCTGAAACCCACTGGCGTTTTCTGTCACAAGCCTGCACAACAAATTCACATACGATTTTTGTCCATGCTTAGATAGGCGTCTTTCTTCTGCTGAATGTCTTTCTTTTGAATGTATCCCCTTCTACTCAGCTTCTTGCCAATGCTATTTTCAGGTTTGGATTTCTATCTTTTCCTGCCTCACAAGTTTTTCTCACCTCCCTGCCGTCTGCTTCACCTCCCAGTAGAGTGTCATTGGTGATTATCGCGTTGTCACTCTCCTTTTCTTCTGGAAATATGGACATGCTGCAGAAGACAGGTACTTCATGCATACCATGAAGTTAAAATAAGGGAACCAATTTAGAACGGATCTTGGGAGAACACATCTAATCCATCTCTCAGCCCTGAAGCAGGATCCTATCAAGTAATTCCCAAATAAGTATTTGTCTAGCCTGTTTTTCCAAGACACCCAGGATGGAAGATCCACATCTTCCCTAAACAATCAGCCTCAGTATTGTCACTGTTAGAAAGTTCCCCCAATAATTAAACTATGTCTGCTCTGACAGTTTTTCATATTCGACCTTCATTTTTGCAGATATATGTGATGTGACTGAGTGTACCCTGAGCAGCTTTATTATTTCCATCTTCTCTCATAAGTCGTATTTTCCAGGTCTTTTATTGCTGCAGATTGTGGCTGCTCCTTGCTGCGCTTGGTTTCATCTCTAAAACTGCACATGAAAAGCTGCAGCTTCACACTCTCCCTCCATGAGAGGTGGAAGATGTGTGAGCTTAGTATAATTCAGTGGGGCTAGTAAAGTCATGTCATTCAGGGAAAAGCCCCAGGCACTTCAGTAATCATGTTAAATGAAAGGCCATGAAATTTAAATCACCAGAGACAGCCACATCCACCCACCTCCCTATTTGTATCCGTAGTCCCACATGTAGTTAAATGGTGGGATCACCCTGATCTGAGTACCCCAGCCTGCCTGGGGACAGGGTTTTATTCAGTCTGAGGTTAAGACCAACAAAGAACATGTTTTAATCCTGCACTGGCTGCAGTCAGAAGTTTGACTTCATTATAACTTATCTACTGTGGCAGGAGACCATTTCTGAGCTGAAAAAGTAATTAAAGGTGAGGATACCATTCTACTTTGTCTTCTTGTGATACCAGCTTTATGGATGTTGGGGGAACTGGGCTTTTATCCAGTGTGGTTGCACTGATTTCCACTCTTACAGTGCTGTGGGCTTAGCTAAGAAGAAGTCCCACTGGACTGCTCAATGTATTTGGAAATGGCATGAGACCGCTTTTCCTCTGAAAAGATTAGTCCCAAAGGGGAAAAGCAGGTGGTAAGGTGGGAGAGAGAAACAGAAAACCAAAGCAAAAGAGTGGATGGAACCATCAGCAAGATCTGTGATTTTCTCTATGGATTTGCAGGAAGTCTCTCGTAGAGCCAGGAACAGCACTTAGCTCATCTGCGCATCAGTAGGAAACTTTAGCAGTGAAACCCTCTCCACTCTTCAAACACCTGGCCCTGCCAGGTTCAAGGTGAGACTCCCTCCCCAGCAGACCAGATTTCCCTGCTCTGTGATACATCCCCACAGGCAGCAATTTCCTGGGCTAGAGCTGTGCCACTGGAAGGACTGGGTGAGCCTCGGAAGGTCCTCATATTTGCACCTCATATTTGTGACTCATTATCCCTCTGTACTTGTGGTCTGCATGCCCCTGCTGTGGAGGACTTCTTGTTTTAGTCGCCCTTGTGTCTGGAGGCCAGATGAGCCCAGCACCTTTGCTGTGCTGCACAGCAAAGAGTCTACCTGGAGCAGTATCTTGCCCAAGGAGTTGAAACCACAGTTGAGACGGGGCACAAGGGCATTTCAATTCTTTGTTGTTGTCAATGCAAAAAGTCCTGGAGGACTGTAAACTAACTGTCTGTGTCCAATCCAGTACAGGATGGGAGTACAGAGGGTATCTCCAGGGTAGGGAATGGTTTCAGTGAGGCAGCAGATCCTGACAAAACCTGCACATGGGGCAGAAACGACTGCGCCAATGGTAAGTTGTTAACCGCTGCTTGGTGTTAGCTCGTCATGAGATCTCAGGGCATGGAAAACCAGCTATAGCATTACCTAAGCTGTGACCAGGCTGTCTCACAGCCACATCCATGGCTTCACACTGCTGTCTGGTTTGATTTAAAGCCCAGACGTACAATAGAAGATTTTCTTATCAACTTCCAAGTGTTTTACATCAGAACCCACGCTCTGGAGGACCTGCTTTGCAGCTCTGACATATTCAACCCCAGGAACCCCTGACTGAGCCTGCTCCAAGGTGTGCTTTGGCAGTTATTTTGCAAACAAAAGCTGCATGCCAGCTTGGAGAGGAAGCTCCCTGCTTTGGCGCTGTATCAGGGTATGGGAGCTCCTGACTGTCTGATGGGAAGAGATACAGGAATCCAGCCAGCAAAAACTCAGCCACAAGGAAAACTCCCATCTGGCCCTTGGTACACTTTGCTTCTTTGGGCCTAATGGTAAGAGCACAACAGGGCTGTTCAAACATTTTCTTCTCCATCATTCATATGTATGGCAGAGGCTGAACGTTGTTCAAACAAAGTCTGCACTGGAGACATACCTGATAGACCCCAGGCAGGCCAGTCTCTCCCCACAGGCTGCATACTCTCCACTGGGGAAAGACAAACAGCATTCCTCATGCGGAGGAAAAGGCAGAACTTGTGCTTTAAATGAAAAAACCCTAAGACTGCTTCTAGTGCTCTGTAGGATCTATATTCTTCAGAGCACTTCCCCAAGTGCCACTTCCCCAAAACTTCCTGTTTGCCTCCAGTTTATAAAGCCCCTGTGGCACACAGTGGTGTGTTCAGCAAGACTTGGCAGCTCCCTGCGCTTACATCAGCATGGAAGTGCCTCTCAGCCTCAGCTTTTTCCTGGCTTTCCTGGACCCAGGTGAGTCTTTTGCTGGGACCTGCGGGGCTGCGAGACATGGAGGTGATGTGGGAATGGCTGCTATGCGTGCGGAGCTGTTTCTGTCATCTGAGCTGTAGGAACCCCTCATCCAGAGAGATTTGCACTGCAGAGGGATGACAGGTCTCAGGGGAGATTTGGTGCTATAAGCCCATGTGCAGATGAAGGTGTAGGCATTTACAATGCAAACCAGCTGTCTGAGCTCCCGTGGTGGTCACTGGTGATCTAGCTGGGGCAGTCGCGGGAGTGATTCAGTTTACTCTGAGGCAGACAGAGCTTCGGTTGGCTGAATCGATCTCCAGCCACCATCTACCACAAACTTAGAGGCTCATTTACTTTGCTCATGCCGGGGGTCGTGTGAGACTTTAGACATTACATGTCAACTCAGCTGTCCTTCAGCTCTGCTTCAGAAGAGCACTGGTGTCTTGAAGGTTTTGTGTCATACCTGCCACCCCATGTAGATCTCACTGCAAGGTGCCTTAGATGGGACTAGGATTTAGGGAACTGACACATGCCCTGGACCTCTTAATCTACATGCTGGACCCTTCAGTCTCGATCACTGTGTGTCAGGGAAGACATGCTGTTTCTCCTCTGTTGGTCAACACTTTACGCCTTTCTAAGTGTTGCTGCTGACAGCCTGATATTCTGGCCTGCTTCTGATGGCAGGCAGTTAGTAAAGTGATTTCCCCTGATGTCTACAAAGAGAGATGCCATTCCCCCGTTTGTACGTAGCACAGTCAGAGGCTGGCAGCCTCTTGATCCTCAGACCTTTGGGTGCCCCTGCTCACTGTAAAGAGAGTATTTGGGGCCTGGGAATCCAGGGACACCTGAATGCCTGCTGGGACCAAAGGATTTGTAGGAATGCTTTCCTGAGCTACCCTAGGAAAACAAGCAACCATCATCGTAGAGGGGACAAGGGAAGCTGACTGGGTGTTGGTGGTTAAAATGTAAAATGCTGACCCCAAATGACTTCCCCTCACTTGCCTGAATTCAAGTTCATACTAGAATAAATAATAACAGAAATAATGAAAAAGAATCCACAAACTGGGCAATAATACAGGGAAACTAAAGGAAGAGGAACGTGAAAAGTGCTGATGAAATGCTGAAGCAAAACATTGATGAAAGGGGAAGTGATATCTCTCATGACTGCTAGCCAGGAATGTGTCCTCCTTTTTTCCCCAGGGGCCTCCCTTCAGTGTGAGGTTTGTCACAGCATAGGAAGAAGCTGCTCTGGCCCCATGAAAACCTGTAGTGCTGGTGAAGAGACCTGTGGCGTCATTCTACACGAGGTCCTGATAGGTAGGTGAGACACCCACAGTGGCTGTGCGCCAACAGGGGTTTTGGAGTTTGGCTGGGGGATGGGTATCTCTCCTCACTTCTGTCACTGGCCTCATGGTGAGTCCTTGGATAAGCTGTTAATTTTCCTTTTCACTGACAAAGGACCCAGAGATCAGGATGGTCTGGGATGGGAAAAGCTGTCTACTCTATTTTGAGCAGTGGTTTCTTACTGGGGGAGGACCTAGGCAACACACTGGGACGAGACAGTGGCTTTTAATTCTGGCTAAGGTGAGTGGTTGGTTCAAGAGGCTGGACCATGAGGGACACAAGGCTGCTGGCATCTAGCACTGAGGGTGCAGTGGCCATGGGCAAAGAGAGAAGCTGTTCTACATCTGACTTCCCCCCTTGAGGAGGGAAGGGGACACCAGGCAGCCTGGTGGCACCACCAGAACGGAGCTATTACTGTGTCTCCGTGGTTCATAAGCCAAAGATGGGTGCTGAGCCCTGACACAAGTGCACACTTTGTTGTGTTAGTGGCAATGGCCTCAATCATCGCCCAGCTTCAGTAATGTGACTATTGGCTTTCAGACTGGAGGTTATCTCATATCCTACCAGCTTTGGTGCTGGCAGCTCCAGTACACGTCTTCCCCCTGCTTGCGCAAAGCCACCTTTCCTCCTCACAGTGCTGGTGAGGCCTTGGTAGACAGCAGCGTAACTGCTCTGCCCCCCACCTTTATTGTTTGGTTGGGAAAGACTAGACTTGGCTCTGTCAGGCTGCTTGTGGCTGCGATAAACTGTGTGCTTTGCTGACTGTGTATGAAGAAACATGGGCTGTGAGTGAGAGGCACGTGGGTCACCCCATAAGCTCTATAGCTGGTGCGTTTTGGCCATGGTGAACATCTGCAATAAAGCCAGCTGGCTGTGAGGAGTCATGCTCTCCACCTGTAAGTACAACACGGAGAATGAGAAATTCCTCACTAGTGTCTCAGATGTGATGACACCCACCTTCCTTTGAGGGGATCACCACGATCACCAGTGCTGCTTTTGGGGTGGTTCTGCTGTCCCCAGACCCTTCTGAGACCCCAGGATGGCTGCTTAGCAGTTGCTGATGTAGGAACTAATGGGAGGGGAAGGGAGTTACCATGTAGTTAATGACTTGGTGTTGCCTTCCACTTTGTTACAGGAGGGATGGCAATCCCTTCATCCATCAAGTCCTGCCTGCCGTCCAGCGTTTGCCAGCTTGGCCCTATTACCATGAACTATGGGAAGGTAAAAGCAAGGAGCAATTTGGCTTGCTGCACAGGTGATGACTGTCGATCAATCTCTGTCTCATGTAAGCTCCCTTTTTCCTTACACCCTCTCTGTCTGCCCTGACCTGAGATGAGGCTTTCCAGGCTAAGCCATCATCTGGCTTGTTCCTCTCCTTCCCTTGTTAAAACCAATTGTGGCCCATCTCTGTCCTTCCAGTGCCGCCAGAAGACAACGTGCCCAATGGATACCAGTGTCCCGCCTGCTACAGTGTGGACTCCTTCCAGTGCGGTGACGAAATCGTAAACTGCACTGGATCAGAAACCCAGTGCATTGACCTTGCTGGGTTAATGAATTCTGGTAACTGCCTTTTGTTTGGGGCTGTCTTTCATATGGATGAATGGATGAAACTAGTCTTAAGATGAAGCGTCATAGAGAAACAAAAATAGGCAAAAAGTGTGAAGAATAAAAAGAGGAAGAGACACAGAACTGAAAGGGAACAGACTTAAAGCTGGTAAAAGGGCAGGAGTCTTTTTTGCCTTCCTCCTTCCCCATCATGCATAACTGTTGGGATTCCTCACAGCATGGCATAACCGAGGTCAAGAGCAGAACTGGACTTCTGAAGCAATCTGATATACGGGCATGTAATAAATCTGCTGGCCTTAGCTAGGATGCACAGGGATGAATCTAGATCTAAGCCAGATTCCTTCTAAGCCTCCTTAGAAGGAGGTTCGGGTGAAATTAATACAGAGCCATTGGCTTTCTCATGAGGTGACACTGGCCACTGGGACAAGACATCTTTTGTTGTAGTGATGCCTCTGCTCCTAGAGAGCCAGGGACAGGCCACTCCCCATGAATTTGGCACCTGAGCCTTTGGGGCACCCAAAGATCTTCCCTGCGAAGGAACTCCAGCCTTTGATCGTCTTGGGTCACCAGCAGCATATAATGTTCTCCTTCAGAATTTTTTTTTTGCCATCTCAGGAGCTGTAATTAGAGACATGAAAGTAGAAAGCAAGCTCCCTTTTCCCTACTCCCCTTTCCTCCCTTGCTGCAGGTAAAAGACTTCCATGTTTCATGGCAGTCCCACCTGTGCTCCAGCAGGCAGGAAAAAAAAATGTGGAAATTAAGGCCAGTGGCACCTGCTGTACAAGCAGACTGGAAAAAATTACCTTGTGTGTGGTTATGGATGAAATTTCTCTGAGTGAATAATATTGCCAGGTGATCACGTGATGCCTGAAGGTCATTGCTATACACTTTCTAGATGTGTTGTCCAAACCTTGAATTAGAAGATGTTTCACAGAGATAACACGAAGGAAAGCCAGCATTTTTTTTTTTCAGTTGTAGCAATGGAAATAGAGTGGTGCAATTAAATCAGTGTACCACTGAAATAAAAAATGCTCCTAACTTTTCTTGACTTGATTGGTCAGGCAGTGTAAATAGAGGAGACCTGTACAGTGTGATGAGCTGTGCAGAGCAAGTAGCAGTGAAAGGGAGCAAAGGAAGGTGAAGAACCAATGAAGCATTCTTGTATGTTATTTGTATGTGAGATTAGACGTCCAGCAGAATATTCCAGGTACCTCCATAGCCTATGCAGCAGAGAAGCATGAGCAGTGTAAGCAAAAACAAGCAACATGAGCGAGAATATCTGAATAGGGAGTTAGGCACCCAGCACCTTCTCGGGTCTCCTTAGGTAGATGCTCCACTGCTGGTAAAGGACAAGTTCAGGTTTCAGGCTCTCCCTCAGTGTGCGCATAAGTAGGGTTGGCTAAATCCTGTAAGGCCATAGAGAATGGACTTATCTGAATAAATGGCTCAGCCTGTAATGTCTTTGAGACATCTCAACCCCATTGCAAATTCGGCTGGAAGACAATCATCCAGCTCAAATGTCATGAGAGGGTCAGACAGAGAAGGAGACAATGAACACCTGGAGTACTGTCACACAGCTCTGGTTTCTTTAGGAAGCTCAACATGGTTTGACCAGAATAATCTTTAAATAAGAGAAATAAAACTATATAAAATCTTTTCAATTTTTAAATTTAAAATGTTCCGATTAAAAAAAAATCATCATCAGAAAGAAAAGACAAACTCTAAACTCTTTGTATTTCAAGTCAACTAACATGACCTTGCTTCTTCAAATTTGTTCAGGAGATGGGAACAGACAGGAATGGTTTGGAGGGTCTGGAGCCAACTGGATATAAGGAATAGGCAGTTCTTAGGGTGGAAAAGGGGACCTGATTGGCCAGGGAGGGAAGAGCTATGTAGACTGGTTCCCCTGATGCATGGCATGTACTTCTCCTCCTCTGTAGGTGGATTGTCTCTGAAAGCTGCCATGAAGGGCTGCACCACCATTTCTGAATGCAGTGTTGTAGGAGATGGAAAAAACAAGCTGGGGATGATGGACATAAAGTTAAGGCGGTTCCAATGCAAACAAGCTTTTGCTCTGGTCCGAGCGAGTTCTAAGTCTGTTGCTCCAGGCACCCTCTTCCTGCCTCTCCTGTCAAGATTCCTCCTGGAGAAGGTACTGTTCTGACTCACTCTAGCAGTGGTTTGCACCAAGTCCTGTTTGCTGTGGCTTTTAATCTGTAGGGAGTTTGTTTTAAGGTTATCCCTTTTTCTTTTGTAATTTCACAGAATAAAGACAGTACTGACACTTCTTTCATTTCCTCCTTGATTTAATCTGATTTAAAGCTTCGTGGGTTCGATTGTGGTCAGTTTTGTGTTACATTATCTAAGTGCTTTTCCACACTGGGACCAGAGGAGACTGCAGGAGGTGCCTGTACACTGCACAGGCAACAGGAGCTCTCAAGACAGCCTTAGAGTCTGCATCCAGTATCTCAAGATAAGTGGTAAGTTTCAAAGCCCTTTTTCCAGGCTCTGAAAAGGACTGGGGGTGAGTTCCTGAGAGGTTCACTTGGGTTAGAGAGATGACCTGCCCCTTTTTTCCTCACTTGTATCCTATTTGTCCATGGTAGGACAAGTCCCTCAGCTCAGAGGGCTGCTTGTGGCCTCTGGGGAGCCCTTAAGTAATCTCCATTTTGGAGAAGAGTTGGCAACCCTTTGCAACAAGCAAACCGCTCCTGGCAAGAGCCTTTCTCATCATGGTAGTTCTTCTTGCCTTACCAGACACTCTTCCATTCTATCTTGGGTTTCATGATTATTCAGAATAAACACCTACCTTGAGAAGGTTTGATTTCATAAAATAGGCAATTTTCTGTGGTGACAGACTGCTGGGAGCCCAAGCAATGGAAAGCTGTAGCCTGACGCCTGTTTCCGTTCTGTTGGCTGAACTCCACCAATAGCTGGTGTAGCCTCCCCTCTTCTGTAGCCACTGACCACCTGGCTGTCCTGCTCCAGCCATCACCTGCTCTAATGGGTCTCCTCAGGTTGGTCCCCCACAAAGGCACTAAAGAAAACCAGCACATCAGGCAGCATCGCTGTACCTGGGAGGTTGTATGGGCTGTGGGCAAAAGGGTAAAGGGTTAGGAGCTCTGCGAGATGCTGGGCTGTAGAATGTAGGAGAGGCGTTAGCACACTTCAACGTTTCACTATGCATCTGTCCCCAGATGAGTGTCCCATTTTTGGAGCAGACTACAGGATTGTTAAGCAAAATGCATGATTGTGTCTATCCTTAACAGCCCTGGCTGTGTCTATCCTTAACAGACCTGGCTCACAGTGCAAGTGTGCAGTGTTTTGGGCGGGGAGCTGCAGTGACCAAGCAATGCCATTTGACCTCCTAGTGCAGAAAGCACTACGGAAACCCTCAGCCGCTGCAACCAGACCACAGTGTGTGGCAGTAGCAAGATGACTACGCCTACATATGTACACATGAATATATATGTGATCAACTCCTAACTTGCAGCAGGGGGACTGAATGTTCTTGTAATTTCTGTCTCCTCCAGACTTTATCTTCTTCCCAAACAAGCTGAAGCTCCTTTCTTCATAACATTCCTACCAAATTATTTGGGAGAGAATTTCACATTATCTGTTACAACAAAGGGGTGTGGGTCTGACGGTGAAATTAATTTCTGGAGTGGGGAGTGAACTGATAAAGCAGATTTAATGCAGGGAAAATACTTTGGTTAGGCTTAGTTAATTATTTGCAGAGGCTGAGCAATTATAGTGTGGATGTTAGAGAGGGGATACAGCTCCCCCTTCAAGGTGTAGAAATGGACTGACACTGCAGTGAGCCACTCGTTCAGCATTTTTGCAGATCTGATAACACCCTGGAATTAAAAAAATTCTCTGTCTATGCAAGTCCATTATCCCTGAACACATCTCATGCAGAACATTACATTACTGTCTGCAGCACCCCCATAGCAGATCTCGATCCACTTCAATGGCTCAACCCTTCACTTTCTGTTTGTTCCACTTTGACCAGTGATGTTATCAGGACAGAAAAGCTAAACGGGTTTATTCAGCCTGGTCAAGACTTGGGTGAGACAGGTCTAGAGAGTCATGGTGCTGGGGTGGTATTTAGGGGAGGGCAAGGAGGAGGAGAGCAGATAGCAATGGGTTTGTGGTACAGAGAGGAGAAGCAGCTAAATTTTGACCTCTAACTCAACATTGTGTTGCAATCTGTGGCTGTATAAATAGGGAAGTGATGAGCAGAAACAATCCTGCATCTTTGTAACTGATACATCAATGCTTGGCCCTGTTCCAGTGTCCAGATTTTTTAAAGGCTGTTAAAAATGGAAAGCATGAAATGAAATGTCTTACAGTGAAAATCTTTAGGAGCATAAACCTATGATCTTACTGAGACGAAGACAGAGAGGTGCTTGTTTACAGGCTATAAACACACTTATATGGAAATGATAAGATCTTAAAGGGCTCTTTTATACACAAGGGGCACAGTAGAAACCTGACAAATCCAAAGGAGAAAAAGCAACACTGTCAATGTGCACAGACCACAGCCATTAGAGCAAAGGGGTCACCAGCTTTTGATGCCTGCACATCTAGCACGAAGGCCTTTCAGAAATGGATGCTTTAGTTGCAGTCAGGGTAGAGGCGTTTCAGGCGCAGCTGGTAGAAACATGATACATTGGGGTATGGAGGAAGGCGATGAGATGATGAGCCCTTCTCATCTCAAGTCTGGCTCCTGGGGAGGGAGATGCTGCTGGAGTCTGTTCAAAGAAAAGCAACACAAAAGATGGAAAAAAACCTGATGATGCCAATTTACAAAACCAAGTAAAACAACGGGATCTTGTTATCTTGAGCAAGGAGTGGTTAATGAGCAATACTTTCCTCTAAGCACCTGCAGGGTGTGAACAGCAGAGGAGGGGGCATCTCCAGTGATTCCCTGTAGAACAGCCACCGTGGTGAACATGGGAAGCGCCGTTGCTCACAGGGTTTAACTGAGGATGTGCAGCAGGGAGCAGGCCTGCACTCAGGCATGTTGAGGAGGGACAAGGAGAGATGTGGCCAAAACCCATCACAGTAAATGGGATGACTTCTGCTGATTTGAACCAGGCCTTAAACATCAAACCGGGTTGTTTCCATCTGGAGTTTCTCCTTATAATATATACAAACCCTGCTCCCATACAGACACATACACACATGCAGACATGTAAATACCAGATCCTCCCTTGGATCTTGCAGATGCTTCAGTTACCAGGCATGTGAGATAAAGACACTGGCAGTCCTGGATGTCTGGATGCTGTCTTCCTTACGCCCAATACCAACCATGTCAACAACAGCTTTGATCTTCCCCTTTGCATAGTGAAGAAGTCTCAGATCATTGTCTTATCTCCCCAGACAGTGGAAAATTAGCCATCTCCTGCTGTTCCCTCACTCTCCTCTGAAGTTTCTATTCCTTCCCAAAGTGCTCAGCAGGTCAGAAAGCCTGGTGGCAGCCAGAAAACCTTCCGGTGATCTAAGATAGGGAGATGATCGTGTGGGAATTCTGTCCAACGGGCTGATGATTTCATAAGATGAGGGAAGGTGAGGTTTTGAGCTGGCCTTTGGTGGACACAGCCCTGAGCTCTGCGAGTAAACTGAGGAGGAGCCGGGCAGGAAAAGCTGGGAAGAAGGGGCTGAGTTTCTGTGCAGCCATGAACCATGCAAGTTCTTATCAGATACTAAAACCCCTTGCTCCTTCTTCCCAGCATATCTGGAGCTGGTTATCCTTCCACTTTTTGGGAAGCTTTCCTGCCCCTAGCAGTTTCAAACCAGGAGCCTGAGACACTGGGAAACAGTTTTATCTGTCCAGAGCATGGCCTGGGGTTGTATTTGCAAAAGAATGTGAAGTTGTTTCTTTTATATAATGACCAGGACTCCTACAAGGAAGTTTGTCCAGCACCCTGGGCCGGGAGGTCCTGTAGGTATTTTAGGGATGACACTTCTCCAAAGGCAAAATGAAGACAAACAGTGAGTGAACAAGCAAACTTTCTTGCAGACAGGAAGAACATGCGTCCTGCTGCATACCAGAGACTGAACAATTTTTCCCACCTCTTTCAGGAAAAGACAGCAGGATTGGGGCCATCTGACCAAATGTGGGCCTCTGCAATGGGTAGTTGTCTCCATCTAAGTATCAAACTCCTGGGGAGACTGAGTCAATACAGCCTTTCGAGATCAGGTTCTCCAGTTCTAACCACACTGCATGTTCCCCTTTGTACTGAAAGGCCCACTGCTGATGGAGGCACCTCCATTATAGACACGCAATGTTAGGTGGAGAGATCCCATCCCCTGTCTTTTCCTTCCATATTTTGCCTTAAAGTTGTGGAGTACAGACAGCAAATTCTCCACAGCCCACTGCACTAAGGAGTAGGCTAACCTTGTGTCAAAATTTGCATGGTCTCATCTCCTAACTCCTTAGACACCTTTACTGGATGAAGATTTGCTGTTCCCAGACCTTCACACATATTTGCTCTTCTCTGGACTGCATATGGTGAAGAAGAGCATTTGGTGCCCATCTCTATTGCTGCCACATGGAAGAAGCCTCTCTCCCTCCCCATACATATCCTGTGGTAGACCGTCTTGTTCAGACTCATTGGAGCTCTCATGTAGATGAGCGAATTAAAATAAAATTAATCCCTGTACCTATCTTGGAATCACCTGACAAGTCACTCTGAGCAATCGTACCTCTACGACTCAGCAGTTATTAGGACAAGAGCTGATGTGCAAGTCAGTGCTGGACTAGATACTTGGTTGCTGCTACTGGAGACACAGTTCTTGTGTTTCAGGACATTGCAGATCACAGGAAAGGAAAGTTTCCTTCCACAATTCCCTGTCTCCCACAGTCACACCTCATGTCAGATTTCCTCTCCAGGAAAATCTTTTCAGCCTCCTGCCCAGAAACTTGTGTTGTTGCAGCAACAAATTCAGATTTTCAGCTCCAGAAGAATCAGGTAGAGGGTGTCAGATCATAGCACACGTTTTGCAAGCAGGTTTCTCCTGGAGACCTCCTGGGCTGGTGTGGCTTGCCAGAGAAAACATGAAAACTACTGGCAGCCGATTTCCGAAAGAGTAGGGGGTTGCAGGTATTGAAGGGAGATTGAAGGGAGCTCTGAGGTTACAGCTCTAGGAAACTACAAAGCCTTTCATGGTCCTCGTAGGGTTTGTTGGATCCAAAGTGGTTGATGCAATTTGGGAAGCAGCTTGTAACAGCCTATGCAAAATGTCTGGCTGGATGCTCCATTTCAGTGGAGGAGCTTGTTCAAGCTGTAGGAGCTGATCCTCCTCCGGAGAGAGCTGGAGCAGGCACTGTTGCAGCATGCTCATCTATTGTGTCAATGCAAGGATCAGGGTATGCTTGAGAAGTCAGGCTTTCAACATGTGGTTAAGTTCCCTTACAATATATCTGTAAAATGATGGATTTAAGATGTTTTAATTGGTTTATTTCCCTCCTTTTCTTTTCTTAGCTGTGTTGCTGAGTTCATGGCCTACTACTAACATACAATGACAGTGGATTGACACACTGGCCAGAAGTTTTTGAGAAGTGTGACTCAGTCTCTTTAGTCTAAGACTGTAGCTGTGGCTTGATTTATGTGCCTTGTGGTCTCAAACCTTTATAGTGCACTCGAGAAATTTGCAGTCACAAGCGTGGGAAACTCTTGTCCTAAATGGGAGCTCAGATCCTCAGAATTCGCATGATGGCAAGAGGGGTGTTGTAAGAAATTTGTTATAATATTACGAGACTTGTCACATTACAGGAACTGACCATAATGTGATTTACGCACTAGAGTGGCTGTAAGCTGCCAAAACTACTAACAAGTACCATGTGCCAGGAACAGCCCCAGACTAAAAGCACATGGTGCTTGGGACACTAATGACCTGCAGGAAATGTAAAAGCAACAGTAGAAGTAGAAGTAGACCTGCTATTAACCAACACTATTCACGTGTTACCAAGTCATTAACCAACGTCATTCCCCATTTCCAACTTCTATTCCCTCCAGTTTTGCGTAGGAACTCCTGTCTGTAGGATCTGGGAAAGCTTACAGGGCAAGCCATGGCAGATGGCTGTGGAAACTCCTGGTTTACATCTAGATGGCTGAAGTTCAGTCCCTGCAGAAAACCCAACCAATCTGGACCAGATCAAAATTGTGCATCTTGCATATATCATTCTCACTCATTTTTCATGAAGAATTATTCTTGCTCCCGGTGTTCCATGGATAGTTAAGCAACAAGGTTGGTGACCCAGGCTGTCCAGATGCAGACTCCCACACTGTTCAGGGTGGTCCTGAGTGCGAGAAGCGGAAGGACTGACTGCGGATCAGAAGTTATGGGGCTCCGTGATATCAGAAGTTGTGAGGCTTATGAAATATGGTGTACATATCCATCCTCTCCCTGGCCTCCACCTACCCTGGCACCCCAGTGGTGGTGGTTCTGCTCTCCGCAGCCCATCTGGGGTACATGAGGAACTGCCCAACGCTCTCTTTTCTGTAATTTACAGGAAGATGGTGTCTGCCCTGTGGTCTGTTGTTCCTGCTGGAGCACTGCAGACCTTTCTGGCACAGGCTTTTCCTTCCCCTGCCTCTAGAGATCACGATGCCACAGTCCCAGCTCTGAAGCAAACCCTCCATGGATGAGTTGCACTGCCACAAAACCCCCTAACCCACATCAGCTCAGCTTTTCAGCTCTCTGATGTCTCAACAACCCAGAGGAAAGAGCTAGAGTGAGGAGGGCTGGTTTAAAATCCAGGCAGTTAATGCTGACATAGGTTTTCTAATTGAAACGGGAGCTGACTGGCAGCTCAACATGGGGATGTAATGGGCAGGGCACCTCTAAGAGGAACAGGGAAGAGAAAAACAGAATTTTTTTTTTTTTTTTCTGAAAAGATGCTTTTCTTTTGTTTTTGTTGGCAACTCTATGTGAAGGTTTATCCCTCTATTTCTTGTCCTATTTTGTGTCAGCGTGTTCCTCCCCATGTGGTTGTTAGCTGGCTGCAACAAGGAATACAGCTTTCTCAAGGAGGATTCTCTGGATGACATGGATTGGCACTAGATTCACCTTTTCCCTCTGCATTTTGGCTTTTGGGTTTCAGTAATGGCTGGAGTTTTTAATCATCAGACAGGAGGCCCATGAGAAATTCAAAGAAAGAAATTGAGCTTTGATGCCTTGAACTGGACTATTCACTTCCCAGCTATTAAGTAGATAGGCCTCAGTGGCAGAAAGGAATGTTCAACCCTGGAGGAAAAAACTGACAATTCCAGAAAAACAGCAATCCCAGAAAAACAGAGATGGAAGAACCCCAGAAATCACACCCTTTTGCAGTGCTGCAAGGTGTAGTTCCTCTGGATTCACCCATTTTCTCTGAAGCTTCTCTAGTGAGCCGTTGGCCGGAGAAACCAGCGTTCCCAGGGGACAACATGGGCTCTGGGAGGGGCTCACACGACACATCCAGCGAGGCTGCAATCTCTCGGCCCCTCACGGAGATACATTCCCCAACCCAGTGCCCCCTCAGTAACTCATGAGCAAGGGGATTTCCATTTCTCTCAGCCATGTCCTTTTCCTGCTTGGGAGCATGCACAGTTTAGCAGCCAGTTACAGGTTGTCTTTCAGCCTAGATTTTATCACTGCATTTCTTTTTCCTTTCTCCCTCTCCCTCTTTGACCTTTCTGGTAATTACTCACAGTTGTTGGAAATTGGCTGGAAAGGCACTTTAATGGGCTCAGCAGATCTTTTACAGGTTGCAGCAAGCGTGACCTCACACTTCCACTGTATCCCTAATGGATCCCTATTGACATCTGCAGGCTATCCTCTGCTAAATGTATAAAGTCCACAGTAGTGCCATTTGACAGCATTTTTAAACCTAATTTCCTAGGGAAACGAAGCTTTGCCATTTACTCTTTCCCCTGTATCTGTCACCTCTTCCCCTTCTATGTCCCCCAGAGGCTTTTGAATCCACAGTGTGATTTTTACCGTATTTATCATCTGGTAAAAGATCTCCAGGACTTGAATTTGCTCACAGTTTTGTGAAAAGTCAGCTAGATAGAGCAGGATGACCCATGTTATTGCTGCTCCCTCCCTCCAGGCCAAAGGCAGAGTTCAGCAAAATACACGATATGTGCCCTGCGGTGCTGCTGCCCGTTGGCCAAGGAGCACTTAAATCTTGGCTAATGAAGCAATGCAGGTATAGCTGCAAGCCAGCCAGCCGTGGCATGGGACCCACATCTCCAGCCAAACCAGTAGCAGGTTCTGGAAGGAGCTGGGAGTATGGTGGTGGAGGAGTTTGGAGGGGGAACTGTAGGAAAGCACACTTCTAAAACTCCATCAGTCACAGAATAAGTTATTTTTTTTATAGTGCCTTTCCCCACAAGGCTAGGAAGAGTTTCCTTGTCTTCACCCTTTACAGGCATAATTCCCATGTCTTTAGCAGCTCTGTCAGCTCTGGATTCTTGGATGCTGTATTTGGTGCATGGAGCACGGTGCCAATGAGTGGTCATAGGCCACAGAGAAAAGCCATCACAGTGGAGAAGCTGCTGCTTGGCAGGAATTGTAATGAATTCATAGGAGGAGCAGAGGCAGGCTTCCACTGAAATGCTGCAAATGTCCCCTGCACTACTGGAGCTGATCCCCCACCTCCTTTTGTTTTTGTGTCCGGTTCCTGTTGGAATCACTGCTTATCCGTATGCACTGCAAACTGGGAGATGGGAGGAAAGCAGAGGATTAGCAAGAGGACAGTGGATGCATTTTGGAAGCCTAACACTATGACCTTTCTTGGCATTGGATGCTGAGCTACTTTGAATATCCAACTGCTTCTTCTGTGCCTGAATGGCAATTGATCAGTCTGAGAAATCTACCCCAGCTCTGGACACTGGGCAGCTGGGAAAACATTTTCCTTTATTCACCTGATTTGGGTCTACCCAGATGTAGCTGCACATCCTTGGGAGATTCCACTCGCTTCCTCTCGAGGGCACAGTGCGGCGTGTCAGCAGAAGGCATGGAGCTGTGTCACTCGTACAGCCAGTGAGTTGGCTTTGCCATCCTCAGGTCTGTGGGTCGCTGCAGATCAGACTGGAGGGAGTCATGGGCAGGACACAGAGGTAAGAGGACAGTACCAGGAGCTGGACGCACATCCAGTGGGGAGGGGTCATACTGCTGTCCGTTGTAGGCAGCAGAGCAGAAGATGAGTCCTCTTTTCCTGCAGAAGGTCTTGCTGTCTTGTTTGCTGTTTTGCACAGCTTTCAGCTTAAGCAAACAAAAAAGGTTTTAATGGACCTGCGGAACAAAAAAAAGCCTCTTCCTCTGGGTATGCTTGCTTGAATACATGGTGGGGATGAGGGGATGTTTCCAGAAAACCTTCAGGGGGTATCTCAAGTCACAATGTACTGTTGTGATTGGAAAGAACCTTGGGAACTGTCAAAGCCCAATTGATCAGTTGGGTGCAGAGTATTGATCAAATCGCACAATTTTATTGCAAGTTTAGTTTTTTAAAAAATCTGGTTTTTGAAATCTGGTTTGTGGAAATGGGTAGAAACATATGGGATTTAAGTCTTTCTTAACTTTAAATGTTTGCTTCTTCCTACATTGAAGACGAGTCTGAAAGCAGCAGATTACTCCATTTTCCTGCAGCCTCTCTGTGGTGGGCCTCTAACAAAGATAGCTCTCCCACTTTTCCTTCCCCATATTCCCATTCTCCTCTGCCTGTTTTAGAAAGGAGAGGCTGGAATTGTTTTCTTTGTCCTTGGGAAATCAATAATAGTTTTTGGAGGCTCTAAGATATGGTAGAGATGACTGGAAGTCATAGGAAGAGAACCCCTCAAAATCTGAAATAATAAATTCCAACCCAAGGGACACTTTTCATTCTTGAACAATGTCTTAAAATGAGTAAACACTTGGTGGGCTGCTGTGAGCATGTCTTGGTGAAGAACACTGTACTCTACAAACAGTGATGAACCACCTTGTGAAGAGTGGAGGAGAGGGCTGAAAATTGCATTTTTGAAGTCAGAGTAATTGAAAAGTTTTGAATTCCCACACTACGCTTTCCTATCAGAAAGTTAAATTCTCTCAGAATGAATATTTTTCTTGGGTAAAAATTTATTTCAGCAGAAGTTTGTCTTAGGGAAACTTAAACTAAGTAACTTTGTTGGGATAGACTTTGAGGGAAAGGATTTGCGTAGGGTTCACTCATGTCTTTGAGGTCACTGTCTCGAGAGGCTTTCTCAGCTCTGAAAGTGTATGGCAATGAATCTTGGGTTTCTGACAGCTTCTTTCATGCTATGCTCAAAATATTG
This sequence comes from Chlamydotis macqueenii, assembly GCF_036417535.1. Lineage (NCBI taxonomy): Eukaryota > Metazoa > Chordata > Aves > Otidiformes > Otididae > Chlamydotis > Chlamydotis macqueenii. The sequence continues at coordinate 7,847,645 of NC_141593.1, read as the reverse complement.
TTATGGGCAAAGTGGAACACATATTAAGGTACAGCCAAAAGCTTAATTAAAATCTTAATCTAATAATAAATTATCTAATAATAAAAAACATAATAAAGTTATTATTAGTCCAGTTGCAATAATACTGACACTTATAACCCAAATTAATACAGAAAAGCCTCAGTAATAATAATAATAATAATAATCTTAAAATTGTTATAAAAGAAAACTTACTAGTATCTAATTCTTTTCTTCAATGCTATCCTCACCTTCTGATGTTCCTCTGAGCCTTGCGATTTGTGGCACCAGCCTTCTCAAGCAGAGAGGTGGTGGGCTGTCTCTGTGAGTTGTGTCCTGAGTTGCTCACCAGAAGCAGCCCAGTGTTCATGGTGGATGTCCCTTCCTCCTCAGGCCTGGAGTCTGCTTGGGGCTATTTTTATGTAGTTTTTCGTCACACTCTCTTTCCTTCTCTGTGGTTTCCAGGCAAAGCTTGAAAGTTGCTCAACAGCTTCCCTCAGCCTCAAGTAACATAAAAGGCTATTTTCTGTTGTGCAGTGACCATCTACTTTTGTCAAGTATTTTACCATATGTGGTATCACAGAGATAAAGCTGGAACAGGTTATACAGAAGTTAACTTGACCACTAGCTATTATTAAAGCAAACAAACACCAGCTCAGTCTGGAGACATCCTGAGATGTCAAAGCCTGTGTCTTTCACTAAAAATGTCAAAAATTGTATCTACTGGGCTACATCAGTACCTTGACAGATCTAGACCTTCAAATAAGGTTGCAGCCTGTGGCTATGAGAGGAGTTCTCCAAACACAAGAAGTTGTCATGCACCCTGGACCTGCCTGATGAGTCTATGAGATCTGTGTTCATAAATAGTCATGCTAGTTTTGCTCCTGCTCACCTATCCCAGCAGTGTAAGGGAATCGTCAGTGGTGTCACTGATGACTTGCATATCATTGCTAATTTTCTCAGGTGAAAGTCTCACCTCTACAGGGTCATACTGAGAACTGGTGGGATTTTGTTGGGGTTTTTTTGTTTTTTTTTTGTCCTAGGATGCAAGCAGATTTTGTCTATTCCTGATTCCCTTCATTTTTTTTTTTTCTCTCCATCACATGTTGAGGTTGTGCCATCTTTGGGACAAGGACTACATTCCTTTCTCTTTTCTTTCTTCTTTCTCTGACACACATTTGCGACTTTGTCTTCAACCTTTAGTCTCAGAGATGTCTGGAGAGAATCAATGCAGGTGATATTTCTGCAAAGGTGTTTGTAATGAGCAATGCTGGCAAGCTTCCCCTTGGGAACGATGAGCAGGGCTCATTTCAATCTCAGGAGGAATTTCCATTAAAATGGAAAAATAAACCAGATGTAGAAAAATTATTATTATTTTTTAATACTTCTTCTCTGTGGCTTACACAATGCTTGCCTACAGTGCCAGGCCCACTTAAACTGGTGGTTTCAGCTTAGAGATGCTGAGGGTGCCTGAGTGGGCTGGTGTGCACTTGCTTTTTCCCAGGGTGTCAATCCTCCTGATCCCAGAGCAGGAGAGGGTGCCAGCCCCACACAGGAGTGGTTTCCCGAAGGCAGGAGTGCTGCTGCCACCTCTTGGAGCTGGGAATGAGGGATGAGCCCAGCACGGGAGGCATTGTGGTGGTGCACTGGAAGAGGCCAGCTCCCCCAGAGGGGAGCTCAGGATGGTCACTTCTTCATTTCGCTCATGACTTTCCCCTGGCAAGCTGTGCGTTAGTGAAAGCCAAAGATCTGAAACAGGTGTGATTTATTTGGTCTCATCCAGACCCTCAGCCAAACACAGGATCCATACCAACATTTGATTTTCAAAGGGTATTTTTTCAAGCCAGGTTTTAAAGGGTGCATGTGATGTGGCTCTCTCCAGTTTCCAGGGGAGGCTGTACAGCAGTGAAACGAATATCGCCTTTCTGAAGCTTTTACTGCCTCTAAAATGCTGTTAAAATGCTTCACTGCTGTATGCATTGCTGTAAACGCTCCAATAAAGGGAAGGATGGAAACCAAGTGGTTTAAAGTCACACTACGACCTGACCCCCTCTCTGCGTAACTAACATTGTTACTTCTCTTCCTCTCCTTTGCTATCTTGGTTTTAAAGTGGTGCTTATCACCATAATATCTGTGTGCTATCTAGGAACGCATTAAGCAACAGCTGTTACACAGTTCTCATCCTGCTTATGGGGGGAAAATATCTGTAATGAAATAGTTTTGTTTGAAATCCTCATTGCACCGAGTCGGTCTCTCCTTTGCTTTTTCACAGAAACGCGCATGTGGATGCACACGTAGAGCTCTCCTGTTATGCTCGTGGAGGTGGACCATAAGGTAGAGGGGTTTATGATGGCTTTAGCTCTGGGGAAATTTTGCTCTATGGAGTGTGTCTGGCCCCACACAGCCCCTTCCTCCTACACAGAGGGACTGAGTTCACCACTGCTCAAAGGAGCCAAAGGAGAGACGCTGTCAAAAGCCTTGATCCTGATGCCACAGACTCTTTTAGATAGTTTGGGGTCCTGCTACCAAGACCTTTGAAAACTGGGAGCAAAGGTGATTTGCTGCTCTCTGGGAACACGGTGGCAGCTGATGCTGTTGCTCGTAGCAGTCCATGCCTCAGAGGGAGCCTACCATGGTCAAGCCTGTCCATGTCCATCTAAGCATTGAGTTGTCTTGGGAGTAATGGCTCAGAGGGGTATGTTTGAGGCAGGGAAGGGAAGGTTCCTTCTCTCACTGGCACATCGCCTGCTCCAGGTGGGAGTAGCATCAAATACTAGTGTCAGTTTCTGAACTGGGAAGAGCAGAAGTCAGCTTTGGAGACGCTGGGCTCAGACTCTACGAGGAGTGCAGGTAACCTTCTCACTACTCAAATTAATCCTTGATTCTCTGTGATCTGTTCAGCAACAGGAGGTGACGGTTCGTTGCAATATGTAGCAATTGGTGACAGAGTTTGACAACACCAGGACAAAACCAGCAAACCAGCCTGGAGAGCTCCTGAAGACAGCTCAGGGGTGCACAGGATTGTGTCCAATAGGCAAGAGGAACCCTCTAGAACAATCTACATTCCTGATTTTCAAGAGAGGTACCTGATGGGCTCAAACCGTATTCAGGAGCTGGTGTCCAAACCTCTCTCCGTTACCCCATGTACTCTGGATCTCCCCTTGGCCAGCCAAGGGAGGGTGCTGTTCAGGTCTGTGAAGGTTATGGAGCTGTCCATGAGTCTTCTGGTCCACCCTCTGATGAATTATTTCATCCCATCCCAACGACATTAACCTCATGAACTCAGGAACATCTAATGATACTTGGGAATAGCCTGTAAACAGACATAGATGTGATACTTACTTAGGACAAATGCATTTGAATAGGGAGTAGAGGATCTGACTTTCACTGGGACAAGCTAGGGCTGAAGCTGGGCAACATGGGGTCTGGCTCAGCTTGTGAGTCATGTCTACATGGCACTCAGCTGGGCTGGACAGATGGAGAAGGTCCTGGTACATCTGGGTCTCCAAATGCTCCAAGGATTAAAGCACTGGGACTCAGTGACAAGGCAGAGAGTAATGCAGGAGCCCAGTGTGGATTCATTTCCCGGACAATCCCACATGGCTTACAGGGCTGATCTGCCTTTGCCAGTCATAAATGGAAGCTAGTGCGAATACAAAGTAAGGAGAGTGGCACTGCCCATCAGCTGTGCAAGGCTTGGAGCTGGAAATGGACATGGCATGCTCAGATTCAGGAGTGACCGAAGGTGATCTGAGCTGGGCTTAGTGAGAGTTGAGCTGGCACTTGGCTGGAGCCTGGAGACCATACTTGATGGGCACCACTGCAGCAGCACTTTGAGGGGACAATGCATGCCATCAAAGAGAGCCTCATGAGGGTCTTCCTCCAGCATGCAAAGCCACAGCAGCAAATCATGTTTCCTAAGGTATACTGTGGCTCCTTCGGTGTGGTAACACACAGAGCTCATGGGGTGTATGCTCACTCTTTTGTAATAGTTGCAAAAATCTCTTGGTATACCCTCGTTGCGACAATTCATGTTGGCACAGGTGATTATTACAGCAGTACCTCTAGGCTCTGTCTGACTGTGCCAGACCTACACAAACGCACTAGGAGAGTCGGTCCTTGCTCCAGAGAGCTTATTACAACCAATTTTAAAAGGGTGACATAAGGCAGATCCTCTGTCCAGATATGGATTCTCCATCAACTGCCTTCACAGTGGTAGAGGAAGGATGTATTTGTTATTCAGGCAGGTAAAAGTATCCCAGTCATAGAATGATTGCTCCTTCATTATGCTGTGTTTGTGTGTGTAAACACATCTACTTTGTATAGTTTTGTGGCTCAGACTCAAACACAAAATACACAGGAAATCTCTGAAAATAACATCAAGGGACTTTCCAGTCAAACTTGTCTAAATGTTTCCTAGAGCCAGCAGACCAGTTCTGTTTTGCAAATGGCAAGGCAGTCTTTGCAGCTGACTTGTATACATGAAATGTTGTCCCCATAGAACCATAGAATGGTTTGGGTTGTAAGGGACCTTAAAGATCATCTTGTTCCAACCCCTTTCCCTGGACAGGGACACCTTCCATTAGACCAGGTCACTCAAAGTCCCATCTGACCTGGCCTTGAACACTTTGAGGGATGGGGCATCCACAGCTTCTCTGGGCAACCTGTTCCAGTTCCTCTCCACCCTCATAGTGAGGAATTTCTTCCTTACATCTAATCGATGTCTACCCTCCTACAGTTTAAAGCCACTACTCTTTGTCCTATCACTACACGCACTTGTAAAAAATGCCCATTTTTCCTCTGGACATGGCCTGGTTTCCCAGGCAGTGTCAGATGTACATGATGCAGGTCTTGGGCTGGGAGGCTGCCATGACACAAGGATAACGAGGTGTGTTCTGGTTTGATTAACAGTAAGGCATGGATGGTCAGGGTGACTGGGTGACTGGCCAAGTTCCCACGGCACAAGGGGATTTTAAATTTAAAGCTAGAGAGGTTGGCATTTAGATTGCCTGTGTTCACATTTGCATGTGAAACTGGCTGTTATGCAGTCATTTAAAGCCATTTGAGCAGCTGCCTGGTACATAAGTGTGGTGTGGAGGCACCTGACATCACACATTCCCCTCTGGAGTCATGAAGAGGGTCCTGGAGCCAGGAGCTTGGCCAGGAGCTGTTCTTCCCTCCTACAGTGGCCAGAAGACCCTGCATGCAGACGGAGAAGTGCACTTCCAGTTTTGTGAGCGGCTGCTGTGTGCAGCTTGGGAAAACAGACCCGCTCTTGCTGCCTCTCCCAGAGCGGGGCACAGGCATGGGACTGCTCCCAGGCCTCGCACCTGTGGGAGGGTGGGCTCTGTCCTGGACCCCCCCAAAATGCACACTTGGTGGAAACAGCAATTCTGAGGGGCAGCATAGGACGCATCACCTCGCGTATGCCACCCAAAGGGAAACGGCGGCAGGCAGCACCTCTCCCTGTTGATGCTTCCACATCATCCTCCTTGAGACTCTAAGCAAAAGCAGTCTGGTGTGACCCACAGCTCCCAGCACAGAGCAGAGGGTCCAGAAGCCACCACCTGTGCTTTTGCCTCCCATCACCCTGCTGCATGAGCAGTACAAAAGTGGGTCTGGGCACAGTGGCCTCCTACTTCACAGCCTTTGGCTCCCCTTTTTTTTGGTCTTAACCTCCTTTTTTCACCCCTGCCCATATGGAGCGGTTGAAATGGGAGCTGGGCCAAAAGCTGCCCTGCTGTGAAGGTTCTTGCCTGCCTGAGGCCAGCCCAGGAGCAATTTCCTGGGTCAGTCACATTTGGTGTCCCTCCTCAGTGTCAGGCTACCCCACAACTGTGACAGCAGGTTGGCTGGAGAAGAGCTGTGGAAGGAATATGCAAAACATTTTTCAAAGGGCTTTCGTTTGCTCTCCAATGACGGTCTGAAAAAGATGTTTTATTAACACTGGTTTTATTAAAGGGGAGGAGGGTGTGAGTAGGGATTGGACTGGAACAGGGTAGTGGAGCAGATAACTATAATGCAAGAAATTGGCCCACAGCACATTTTAGTCAGTCATTTATGGAAACCATGAAATGATACTGTATGAATGCTGGAGAGGGAATACAACAGCCGATTTTGTGGCATTTTCCGTACACAGCCATTGACTGATGCTCCAGTGACTCATTCACGCGGCATGTTTCCAGATCTGATAATATCTTGGACTCTGAGCAACTCCTGTAGCTATGCAGATTTTTTTTTTCTTCTCAAACATATTTCATGCACCTTTGTGCATAACGTAACATTGCTGTATGTGTAATTGCCTATTCTAGATCTCTATCCGCTGTTTCTGTCCTTTGCTTACGTTTTCCTTGGCTTGCGATCCTATCAGGTGCTGAAAGCTAAGCAGGACTGATCCGGCAGGATGGGTCAGCCCTTGAAAGGGAAACTTTTGATTAAAGCTGTGTCCTACAGTGAGTGGTGACAGCATCTGGGGAGGGATCCGCTCCTTTCCGACAGCCAGCTGGTTGGGTGGGACACCAGGCGTGGGAGCACCATCTTTGCTATAGATTAGACTTGTGGCCATCCAAGTCACCACGCCAGCTGATGCTGCAGGACGCTTCCATGGGATCCGCAGTTTCTTCCAGGTTCTGGGTTGTCAGCAGGCAGGGAGAAATTCATGGGCATCGAGGCTGCTTTTGCCAAAGGATATATCTTCATTCCCAGAAACAGATGGGTGTTGGATTTATGTTGTTTCTTACAAGATAGCTAATATAGACACGTAGACAACATACTTCAGACTTTGACCCTGGATTACAGATTACGGTCAGTCATTGAGAATTTAGAGGTGATTATGATTTATTGACCTCCGATTCTCTGTGTTGATCAATCTTGTTATCCTGTTAGCAAGTGTGAATCAACAAATGCAAATTATGAACATGGTTTTTTCCTGAGTGCCAACAACATGGAACAAAACATGTTTTTGTCACTGCTGGCTCGTATCTCACTCTGCGCAGATGCTAATCAGGGCAGAACATCTTCCATCAGGCCGTTGCCTACGGGTACGAGGTATTTGTGATGGATTATTTTGGCAGTGCTTCCAAACAAGTCCTAGTTCAAAAAACCATGGGGTAATTGTACGACATAAATAACAACTAACGAGAACTTATCCAAAGTTCTTAAGCAAACACATGCTTTGAGAGTCCAGCTGCAGTTCAAGAAGATTGTTATGAAGTTAGGCATCTGTCTTCTCCTGTACCACTCTGTGGCTACACACAAAACATGCTATATCTCACAAAATTTTCCGTTGTAAGATTTTCCCTTTACTTCTTCTAACATGGTTTCTGCTGTGGTCTTAAGAGAGGTCTTGTGATTTCGGGGGATTTTGTTCACATGCTAAATTTCCAAGCACCACGAGCATAAGGGAAAGGGTGGTTGGGTGGCACACAGCAAACCCCATGGCACTTGCAAGGGAGTGAGGCCCTCTTCCAAGACAGACCACAGCTTACCCGTTAACCAGGGACCAGACTGACCAGAAGGGAGGAAGATGCAAGTCCTTCACCCTGGGCACAGTGGAGGGAGCCTAGTGGGAATTCTGTAATGCTCCCAGGATGCTGGCACTGCTTTTTGTCCCCCAAGCCCTCGCTGACAGTGTTGTCTGACTGTGTTGTGGTGGTCTCCTGGGGCTGTGCAGAAGAGGCAAGCGTGGGAGGGGAGATGGTGCCTGAGCAGGGGAGGGGGCAGGGAAGCAGCAAGCAAGCTCTTTGCTCCGTTAGCTCGCTTTCTCCCGTGAAGCACTGTACAAACAGCAGAGGCAATAAAATTTGAGATGAACAAGACAAAGTCAGTTATTTACTGCCCTAAAGCAGGGCGCGATTGTTCCCCATGGTGAGTTTTCAAGTGCCTTTTCCATCCAGTCTGCTTTTAAATGATGCAAATGATGTGGCTTCCTCCAGCTCCTGGGGGGAAGAAGAAGGGAGACTCCACTGTGGTGCAATAGACCGCTCTCTTCTAAGGCTTTTGCTGTATCTAAAATGCCATTGAATGGCTGCACTGCCGTGGGCGTTACAGTAAGTGCTCTGGTGAGCAGAGGGAGCCGTTCTGCTGGCCTGACCTGTTGTGCACGTGAAGGATGCCCCTGCCCACTCTTCTGACCACTGGCCTCACCAGTGGTGAAGTGGAAGTTGAAATACCTATGTCCTGGCTGTCCTGGGACTGGGAGAGGTTGGTATTCGCATTGCACAGGGGAGGAGAGAGCAGCGAGGAGGTGGATGACTTAGAATGACCTAGGAGCTGATGGCACTTCCAGCACTGAGCTGGGACAGATGTTTTAGCAAGGATGCTGTGAGTGGTTGCAAACATCTCCCCTGCCCACCCCGAGCTACTTCTGAAGAAGGTTTTGTGTTCCTGTGGATGGAGTTCTGGGCAGGGAGGAGGAGTGGCTGCTCAGGATGCATACTGATGAGCTGCAGAGCTGGGTGTGTATTTCAAGTGACATTTCAAACGTCCTCATGTCATCTTAGGACAACTGAGCTAATGCTGTAGTTTGACAGGCACGAACATTTCAGGTGCAAAAGTCGGTATCTATAACCTTGCAGACCTGTTGTGATTTTTGTATATGTTGCTTTTCGGGCAGAGCCTGGAGGCCGTATTGCTATCAGAGGCCCATTGCGTCAGGTCCTGTGCAAACACAGCCTGAAGTGGTTCCACAGAGCTCTAACTGGTTCACATGGGGAGCTGGGGACAGACCCTCTGCCATTCTCATGAGATTACAAATTGACATTTCGACCCCAGAGCGGTTCCTGTGAAGTAAAAATTGAGATGGTGGTAAGCAACATACTTCTTCACTAGGAAATGGCTGATATGGATGTGTGTGTTTGTGTATCTGTATAAAAAAAAACATAGGGACAATAAAGGCCACTGAAAATATTTAATATTTGCCATGGGTTAGGAACAGTGACGGTTGATGTGGGATGTCTTGTGCTTTGGGAAATAATCTGCATGTCAATGCTTTGCTTAATATGGGCTGATTTGTGGCTTTGCCTCTTCTGTCATATAGAACTTGTGCTGGGAAGCTGCATGAGTGAGGAACAGATGGATTTTCAGCCTCTGTAGGTTTCTCTAGGTCAATGGCTTTTCACGTAGGAATGGATAGGCTGGGAGTGACCAAGGAGCCATCCAGATCCTCCGTACCTGTCCTCTCTTTCCTGTCTCCCAAAACAGCACAGGAGAAGCCAATGGGGCTGGGGGGACGTGATGGTGATGGGGTCTGCCTGATGCTGGAGCAAATGTCCACCAACACCGAAATGCCTGTAAGGCTTCTTGAGGGCCTGGGAGAGGCTGGGCAGCGTCCGAGGGGATTTGCGCCTGTGTCTGCAAGGAATCTGTGGCATCTCCTCCCCACTGTGATAGCAAGAGCTTATCAGGGGTTTCCTTCAGATGCCTTCACGTCCGCGCCAGCAGCAGCCCTCCGGGCTGGGGTGGGATGGCTCTGAGAAAGCTGACCCAGCCGCCTGCATCCTGGCCTGGCCTGTGGAAACAGCAAGGACAAATCCCACGCAGCAGGCACTGTTCACCACCAGTGTGAGTCATGCCAGCCATGGGATGGTCTTTGGACGCCCTGTGGCAGGTGTGATACGAGAGAACATGGACATGTGGCTGGCAGCTGGGGTTTGGGTAATTCACCGATTATACACACGGGCAATGATTAGCGTCACCTCACAAAATATCTGTATCACAGCTAGCAGTGAAGACGGTCTGCCTCTGGGTTTAGCATCATCTCTTGAAGGGTTTACAGGTGTAGCTTATCGGAGTGGCCTGTGTGGATGCATCCCGCCCTCAGACACCCGGTGGCTGCGAAGGCTGTGCTGGCTATTGGCTCAGCCGCGCTGTAGCAGTGCAGAGGGAGCAGGCCTGGCTGCGTTCGTGTCATCGGCTCCTGTTCTGGTTTTGCTCTCGGGGTCTGTTAACACAGGCTTATGCTTTTTTGATTCTGCTTAGGGGGATGCTGGGCTGGTGGGTCTCACAGGCTGTCCCGGACTGGAGCGTTTGGAGGAGGGATGAGGCAGAGAAGACAGCATGAACTGAAGCGTGAGGGGTTTTGTTGGTGGCACCGTTTGTAAAAGCAAAGTCATTGTGTCCTGAGGGGAGGACACAGCCACGCTGTGCTGTCTCTGGGGTGCAAACAGAGGCAGGGAAACATTCAGATGAACATCCTGCCTCTGTCAGACTCTGCAGCTTCAGGATGTCATTGAGCTCACCCAGTGTCTCCCCACTAGCCTGCAGCTTTTCCCCTTTAATCTCTCCTTTCAGAGTGTGGTTTTTTACACTCCTCCAGGAGAAAGCCGGGCTCCTCTTATCTCCAGGGTGACAATGTCCTGTGAGCCCTGTGGTTTCCTCGGCTTTCACCTTATCTGTGGATTGAAAGCAGACACAAACAGGCAGCTCAAAGCTCAGTGGGAACGTTTGCACCCCCAGAGCCCACTGCTCTCTAACTGGGTCTGGGGGACCCCGCAGTGGGGTCCTAGGGCAGGCAGGGAACGCTCCCACACACAGAGGTACAGTGGGAGCCTGGCCCTGAGCAGGTCAGGAGAACAAGACCCTCACACATCAGGGATGGGGCAGGAAATGGGGGATGACAGCAGATGAGGAGCTGGCAGGACCTTGTTGGAAGTCCCAGATACCCCGGATCTCTTGAGGTCCCCTGTTTCTTCCTCTGTTTAATGCCCTATATACTCGCATGGGGGAGACTTTCCAGGGCTTTGCCCAGATGAAAACCAGCAAAATGCTTCAAAAACCAGCATGCTTTGCTGCACATAAAAATGATCAAATTTTGTCTGTAAAGCCAGAAGGAGGGCAGGGCAGGACAGTGGCCCAATGTGGGATGAGCAGGTCTCTGGCCAGGGAAGCCCCGGTGCCCTCTGCTTTGTTGCCCAACAATGGGGCCAGCGCCGCCCTAGGCAACCCCTTCCTGGACAGCTCTGCTCTCCCCCTAATAACAAACAAAAGCCATCTAATTCCCCTCCTGCTGACACTACTGCCTCAGGGATTACCTCCAGCTGAGCGAGCTTTAGCAGTCTGAGGTGGGGAGGCACCATGCCCGCAGGGAGCAAAGCAGAGGGCTACGGACTGGCGCAGGATCCCACCATCGTGCTACCACCCCTCTACGTTGGTCCCTCCAGCTCCCACTTCCACCCACCACGGTAAGAGCTAGCGCGGTTTGACTGGAAAGGAGCAGGTGCAAGTGATGCACCTCTGGCCAGCTTCAGGGCGGGGCAATGGTGTGCAGGGTGAGCTGAAAGGCCATGGAGGATGGTGTCCTGGGAAGGGGGAGCCATGTTCATTTGTTCTGATGCAAGAGCAAGCTGTCCCCATCCACGGTGAGGAGCTCCTCTGCTGTGCTGTGAGCTCACGCTCCTCTCAGCCTCTGGGGAGAAGTTAATGCTCCACCAGCAGGGCTGGAGCGAACGGAGTGGCGACGTTCCAGCTGTTGATTAGCGCTATTAGAAGGTAAATGAGCTCCTGGGTGCAGAGGAGACACGTGCACTGTCAAACTGAGCGAGAGAAGTTATTCCTTGGAGAAGCACGACTGCCCTGCAGTCCCTGGGTGCTCATGCTTCACAGGGCTGCTCTAGCAGGAGCCAGGGTGGTTGTTCCCCAGCTCTTCAGTGCCATAGGTATGAATACCAGCACAGTTAGTGGACCCAGACTGTGCCAGAATTTTCCTCTGGAAACTGAGGCCTTTCTTCCTAGTGCTGAAAGTGCACCTTTTTTAGGGAAGAAAATGGGTTTGGTTTAGCAGGTGGTGGCTTAATGTGTGGTGGAAAAGAGTAAAATAGTTGTAAGGTCAATGCTGAGTGTTCAACATGTGAGCAAGTCAAGGCAAACATCAGGAGGCAGTGCAGAGCTAAGTATGGGCAGCTAATGCTCTTCTAATAAACTTCATAGGAAAAATTTGTGGGATAGCACCTGTAAGAAATGAGTTGATTACTGTGATGGAGTAATGCTGGCACATGAACAAATGGCTTCAAGAATTTGGCTGGAAATTAGAAGAAAGTCTCTAATCTCCAGACCAACAAGTTCTGGTAACAGGCTTCTACCAGAAGCAGTTGGGGCAAAAAACCACTCAACCCTAAAATGGAGATTGGCCTCATGACGAAAGGGAAGACGTGGTGTGGGTGCCTATGGTAGTAGCGGACTTGTTGACCCCACACACCCTCGTCAGCCCTGCAGGTGAGAGAAACCACACAAGTACGAACAGGTCACATTGGGCAACAGACAGGTCTTCACACTCCAGCCCTTGGCTGACTCACATGGCTGCTTGCGCTCACTCAAGATCATCACATCTGGATGCAGGGAGGAAGGGCAGTCCAGCTCACCCGGCAGCAGATACCTCCACGTGGAGCCGATCGATCCACATCCTGGGTGCAGACACTGGAGGGAAACAGAGGTGCTCTGCCCTACAGGACCCATAGAAAGGTGTTTGGTTTTATCATTCCTTGTTACACTCCTTGAAATCTCCTTGATCACTTTTCTTTCATGTCTAAAAATGGCCAGAGAAACCCTGAAACTAAAGAGTTCTCACATTTTCAGCAGACAACAGAGGAACCTTTCTAAACACTTTTAAGGGAGAAATTAATGTCTCAGTGCCATCTTGTGGAACGATTGCTGTAAAAGGACGAGCAGTGGCGAGAGGCACATCCAGCAAGCTATGATGCCATCCTAGAAGAGTGCTGCAGTTTTAGGGAATTTAGTGGTAATATTGGGGATTGTGCTGCAAATATTATCACCAAACCAGATACTTCTTTTGCAAACTGGGATTCCCTTCTTCCCTGAGAAGACTGCAAGTCCATAGGATCTTGGTGTTCCCAGAAAATACCTGTCCATTTTTCAGCCCAAATCAGAATATAAAGAAGCCTATAGTTAATGCTTGAATGCAGGAGACATAGCCTTTCAGAGACACAGCAGCTTTCTTGTTTGCCCAGAGGGGAGGGATCCACTTGGAAGGCTCCCTGAGATCTAGGAGTTGAAAACAAAGTTGTAGGTCCTGTTGTGGGGGATACTGACCCACTCACACCTTGTCCATCTCAGATCTCCAGCACACACTGACACCAGGACCTCAGGTACATGCCAGCTGGAAATTACCATGTGCAGAAGAAACTCCAGGCTCTTGTCACCACCCTGACTTGGTGCTCCAGAACCCGTGTTTGTGTGCTCCACCCATGAACATTTGCATGACAGAGATTGAAGTGACCTGGAAAAATTTATCGGCCACTTTTTCTGCGCCACAGCATGGCTCCCAGACTCATAGGGAAAAAAAACCCTTCCCACCTAGAAATACGCTGTAGGAACACCCTCACCAGCAGTGTGACTATCCTCTGTCATGATTAGATAGTCCTCAGTATCAGAGACAAATTAGTAAATTACTGTATATTTAGCCAGGCGTTCACAGAGGTCAATAGCTAATCTGTCGCTGGAGGAGGGCTTACCCCAGTTCATAAAATCCTTCCCTGCCACAATGTAGACAATCACCTATGGTGCAGAGAGAAGAATCGGCTTCCCAGGTTCTTCCATGCAGCTGCTCAGTGTCCTGTGGGCAAAAGAAATCTCATGAACTTTTGCAACACTGTAGAGGAGAGGAAGGCAACAGCAGGGCAGCATGAGCAGAGTACTCCATCGCCACCGAAGAAGCTGCTGGTAAACCCTCCAGATCTGTTTGCCGTGTCCCCTCCAGAGCCACACTGAGAAGCTGCAACAGGTTGAGAGGAAGGCGAAGAAAACCAGCAAAGAACCAAACAAGGCTCACAGAAAAAGGTCTGGAGTGTTCAGTGGTCTTTCAGTGATTAAGCAAAGGTATTAAAACCTTTTCACAGTGGAAAGGTAAGAGCATCTGGTGAGGAGGGAGAAAAGCAGAGGGAATCAGGAGAGGGAGGAGGAATCAGGACAGTGAGAGCTCTGCTCTGGCAGCCAGATGGGATTGGAGGTCTCTGGGGACCACTGCTGCGACAGGTCTCTCCTTGCCCCGCACAAGAGGACAGACTGCGGTGTTGGTAGGGGGGCACTCTGCTAGTGTGATGGGGATTGTGGGTACAGCAAAAGCAAATATTCAACCTGAAGCAACGCTCAAGGGCATTGCTCTCTTCCTGGCTGCAGACAGCAGAGCACACCAGCTCCCCACAGAGCACCTTCACTGCGGGCTGGGCATCCAAATAGTCCTGCAAAGCACAAATGGTCCTAATCCCACCTGCTAACAATAAAAAAAAAAAGAAGGCACCAAACTACCAGCTAGTGATTACAATGCAAAGCATAGCCAAAATTCCTGTTCAGTGCCTACGTAAAAGGTTATGGAGAAAGACAGAGGCTTTAGGAGCACACTGAGGCCATTTACAGCTCTGGAGATAGGCTGCTCCTGGACAGAGGCACAGAGCTTGCAATGCTCTGGTAGCAGAAATATTGCATCCGTACCACGTAGTTTTAAAAGGATGGCATGTGTGCGTGGGAAGACTTAAAAGCTAAGTGCTACTTTATTGGCTTGTTCATCGTTAACCAAATGCATTAAGGTGTCTGAGGGTGAAGGGAGGGTGCCAAGTTTCAAAGGGTAACTTAGCTCAGCGCAATGAAGTGTGCTGTCACAACAGGAGCTCCCGCAGCGGCAGGCTGGAGCCGGAGAGCGAAATGCTGGAGAAGATTCAGAAGGCACTCACGATTCGCAGCAGCACCGTCAGGGAGCTGCTGGCAGAAGCGCTGGGGATGTTCATCCTCATGGTAAGGAGGAGATGGGCCCAGATATGCGTGTCTGTGTGTGTGCAGGGTGGGGGAGAGGGTAAGCGTTCACAGCAGCAACTTGTAAAGTCAGTGGTTTTCTACCACATCCTCAGGGTTGCTCAGCAGCTGGACGCTACTGCTCACCCCTCTGCTCTGGTGGGGTGGTGGATTCCCATCAGGTTGACCATCTGTCAAAAACCTTCTGGCGGAAAAAAAGCAATGCAGAGGGTGGGAGGTGGATGCTCGGAGAGGGTGAAGCAGGTGGAGATGAGCCGCTGTTTCAATTCTCTTCCAGGAGAAAAATGAGGAAGAGTCTGGGAAGGAAACCAAAGGGCAGTGTCTAGTCAGATGTGCAATGCAACACTTGTGCCAAACCCCCTGAAAGATCCCATGTGTCAGAGGCAATGGTGTGATTAAGGGGTCCTGCACTGGTTTGGGGAGCTGACCCCAACTCCTCTGCCACTGACAGCCTCTGTGAAATGAGAACAGTATTCATCCGTCTTCCTCTTGGAGTTGCCAGGGTAATAAACACCTGTGAAACTCTCTGGAGCCACAACTCACCATTAGGAAACGTAATTACTGGGTGTAAAGCATGTCAGGATTTCGCTTTTTGTTTTGTCCTTATCTAAATGATACAGAAAGTGCCACCCCCCCCCTTGCCTGAGGGATCTGTGTCATGCAGAAAAAGTGAAGAGATTTTGAGTGCTTGGGCTACTTTGGAGGTGTTTAGAGAGAGGATGAGGAAGGCTTTGTAGTCAGACTTGATCCCTGGTGGGGGTGAGGTGCCCACTGGGACCAGAGCCTTTGTGTGTTGGACCAACACAGCAAAATGAGGTCCTCCCTCCAAAAAGGTCCAGCAGCTGCCTACGCCAACTTACTACTCCTAGGCTTGGCCTGGGCTGAGACACTTTGGGCTGGACAGAAGCTGGCATGGTAGAGTTGAGGATAACCCAAGTAACTTGTACTTGGAGATCTGCACAGGAGGAAGATAAGATTTGTGTAAGCATGGGGACCTTTAGACACAGCTGTCTGTACAGATAAAGGTACTTATTTTCAAGGGCAACCACTGCACGTGCAAAGGATGCTTGCTTTTTATCACATCGCACATCCAGCTCGTTGAGGTTCAGTCCTACTACACAGGTAGTTTTGCACTCATTGGAAGCCAGAATACAGATGTGTGACTCCTCAGCAGGAGCTGAGAAAAACGTTTTCCTTTTCCATCCCGTTTCTTTTTTCGCAGTGGAAGTTCCCAGGTGAAAAAGAACAAGGTCAGGGTTGTCCCGCCAGGGCTGTTTCTGGGAAGCAGCATCAGGAGACTTTTCTCTGCACTCAGTAATCTGACAGTCCAAGGCAGATTTTGGAGCCTGCAGTTCACATTGGCTTTTTCCTCGCTGAGCCCTGCGAGCAAATAGAGTAGAAGGAGGGACACTGCACATGTACCCCATTAAGAGCTGGAGACAACCAGCGTCAAGCATCCAAACACAGCATCCAGTAGCCAACTCTTCAGCAGCTGCCTGGCCTTTGCTGCAGCTGAGAATGTGCTGGATGCATCTCCACAATGCCTGGGTGGTTGTTATTTGGGTGACAGCATTCAGCCCAAGGCTTTAATGGACAAGCAACGTTCATAAAGGAAAGAACCAGGCAGTGGAAGTTAACCTCACGAGGAATAGGGAGGTAGGGGAAAAAAAAACGGTTTTGGGAGTGTGATAATAGTGGAAGAGAGCTTGGATTTGTGCTGGAAAATAGATTCTGTGGTCTGTTCTGTGGTTTTCTCAGGATAGCAGTGTTCAGCTGCAACAGTCATGTCTCCTGTTCCATGCCCCTACCTGCGTGCTGTCCTGCAAAACCTGTGCCTTATGCATTTGGCTTCTCTTGGTTGTGGCTTTGGAAAAGTCAGAGATGAACAGGCAGGGCTTTGCAGACGCTGAGTGACATCCCAGACACTGCTTTCTGGGGCTTTTGCTGAGGCGGGCTGGGAGAAGGGCTCACAGCACGGAGGCTGCAGCTCCGTGCAGAGCACAGAGTGTGGTCTGTGTACACGAGAGAGATAAGAACAGTATCTCTGGGGAACAGGGGATTTCGGTGATGTTATGCATGAGATAAAATTTGGATCCAGGCAGAGCAGCCAGTAAAGATCCAAGTCAGAACAGGACAGCCCAGAGCAGAAGTTTAGATGCTGCAGAACAACAGACCTTTTTTTGTCTTGGAGGAACATGCCACCCTGGATAAACACCGATGTAGTCCAAGGAGCAGGATACACTTTGCAAGCCCTACGTGGTTTGTGAGGCAGAGACCTCAAGAGAAGCTTTGTCCTTCTCCAGATTTCAGTGTAAGAGCTGTGCAAATAACTGATTTTTCCACCCTCTGACCACATTAAAAGCGTGAAAGAATGAATTCATTTTCAGGCCAGAGCAAATTCTTGGATATGTCTTTTCCTGCTGGAGAGTGTTTACTTTTCCTTGTCATTTTTTTTTTCCCATTTCCCCTTTAGTCACTAAAAAAATATTGAAACTTTGGCTATTTTCAAACTGAAAGTATATGTCTTGAAAGGAAAAGTCAAACCAGAATTTCCTTCCTTGCTTTTTGCCAGAATAAGTCACCAAAATTAGAGCTGAGTTTGGCAAATAGCTGTGTGCTGCCCAAACTATATTTTTAGTCAATAAATTGCACACCAGGAGAGGAGAGACAACAAGAATTCACCACCCTCCTTCCATCTGCCTTGGGCATCATCTCCGGGCTGTCTGTCGTGATGCTCCCCGGGCTTCAGGCGCAGACACCCTTACCACGGCTGTGTGAGTGATCCCAGTCAAGCCCTGGACCTCAGTGAGGGTGTCTGGGGTTGTCCCCCTGTACTCAACCATGACTAGAGTGCATGGTTTGGTGTGATGGGCACCAGTGAGCAACAAACCAGGTACTGCTTCAGTTTTTGCAGGGGAGAGTCATTCTTTCTTCATCTCCTGACCATGGGCACCTTAGAGTCTTCCTGTCTTTGGGAGTTTATTAGTATTACGGAAAAAGTAGCAAAGAAGCTCAGTCCTCCACAGCAAGAACACACTTTCAACACTCCTTTCTCTCTTTCCTTTTCTGTGCACTAGGTCTTTGGCCTGTCCTCGGTGGCACAAGTGGTATTAGGAAGAGGAGACTTTGGGCAGTATATGAGCATCAATTTGGGATTTGGCATTGGTGTTACCTTGGGCATCCACGCGGCCGGAGGAATCTCTGGTGAGCAAGACACTTGAGCATAGGACCTCTCTATGTCCCATAAAGGCCATATGTGTTGGGGACAGCAGGAGTGGGCTGCACAGGGGCAGGTGATGGCATGGCAAGGTAGGATAGTGCCCTTATGAGAAAAAAAGGTAGTCCTAGGGTCCCCAGGCAGGAAGAGCTGAGCAGGTCTGGTGACCATAACCAGGGTCAGACTTATGACCCAGTGATCACAGCCAAGTCTGCAGGGGGGAGGCAGGTTTGAGGCCAAGCCAAGGAGTCGCAATGGCACGGCAAGGTCAGGAGAAGCAGGGGACAAGGCAGGCATAGCATACCTACAGTATGCTGACCCCAAATGCACGTCCTGAGCTGAGAGAGGGGCAAGTGGGACAGAGAGAGCGGCAGAGGCTCACCCATCCTCTCTTGTTGCGGTCAGTGGAGCCAGGCTTCAGCAGTGTCCCCGTTAGGCGCTGGGAATATGCCATCATGGCCCAAGGAGACAAGGAGCTCTGAAAACATGCTGCCAATATGACCCATGGGGAAGTAAATAATTTATTGCCAAGGAGAGCTTACTGCTGATGTTGCAACAAGGAATGGTATGCAAATTTTCTCCTTATCATCCACACCCATGCACACACACCCCACGCAAACTCAGGAGGTGGTGTTTCAGGGCCATGGGGTGGTTGGTATCTCTCACATGACAGAACATTACCTTTGCCTTGTGCAATTTCTGCATTCATTTGCACCAAGGGAAGAGATTAAGGGCTCTAGTGACCAGAAAATTAAAGCAAGTCCTTGCTCTTGAACTGTTGGAGCAGAGAGATGTCCAAGGCTGGGGCTGGCATGGAAAGGAAAACGTTTTCACAAGAGCAGTCAGCTCTTGGTCTCCCTGTCCTTTTGGAGCTGGTGGAGACAGCCTGAGGAAAATGGGCTGAGGCAAGTAGGTTCCTGCAGTCCCAGGTGACATTTGAGATAGAGCTGATCTGCTGAGGGCTGGGAGATGGGAGAAGCAGTCTCAGCTCAGCTAGCAAGTTTGCTCCCAGATCCAGCTTCAGGGCTTCCTGGCACTGTAATTTGGCTTCATTTGTGTCACAAGATGCTTCTTGTGATCTCTGAAATGACTGGTCATACCTGCAAAGGATCAGAGGATCAAAGAAGAAGAGATCTCCTCCATTTCAGTTATGGTTATGTGGGACTATAGCAGGTGGTATATGCACTTTCACTCCACTCTGCACGCCAATGAGAAGTGTCTCTGCATCGTACCCCCTTCTGAGTCTGGAGTAGGAGATGGCCACTAAAGTTGGAACACTTATTGACCCCCAAAATTTACACCTACTAGGCAGTAGGTGGAAATATTTCCTTTGGGAAACCTGGATCCGCTTAGTCTTTCTCCAAAAGCACCTTTGTGATAGCAACCTCCTCCATAGAAAGTGTCCCCTCAAAAAAGGGAAACCTCGTCTTGCACTGTACGAAAGCCACGTACTAAAAAATGTAAGGAAATGCAGTCTGAGATTACATATTACTGATTTTGCAGTTTGTTTCCCCAGTGTCCTGTGCCTTGCCTGCCAGATGTGCTAAGGACCCACAGCTCCCATCAGCTGGGGTGCTCAGCTCTGCCAGGATCAGGCCCTCCTTTTCTACCAGATGTTTTCAGAACATCTTGTGGTTGTTTGGGATAAGATTTGCCTCATCTACCTGTAGCCATATAAAAGACGGGTGATGACTCTAAATTCTGGGCTCCCTTTAAGATGAACACGGAGAAGCCCATACAGAACAAAACTCTTGCTGTGTCAAAAAAGGTGTCTGACAGGTGACCCACTCTCCGGAGGCAATTCATGGTCTACAGAATTCTCAGAAGACTAAAGCTAGGAGCTCTCTGCCCTGCATCATTCAGCTGCCCAGGGAAAAAGAGTCAGTTTCATGTCTGTGCAGGAGGGAGACCCTGCCCTGGGAGAGTCTTGGTGCTCTGGAACAAGGTCTGGGTGGTTACTGTGGGGCATGCTCTGAAACAGCTGCATCAGAGCTGAGGCCACTTTCTTTTGCTGTGATCTTGCAGGAGCTCATCTGAATGCTGCCATCACCCTCACACACTGCATTTTAGGAAACCTCCCCTGGAGAAAGCTGCCAGCTTATCTGATCGGCCAGTTCCTGGGCTCCTTTACGGCAGCAGCCACTGTCTTTGGCATCTACTATGGTATGATTGTGTCTTTAACCTATCACAGGGGTTGCTGTGGGCACCATTTCAATCTTAGAATCATAGAATCATAGAATGGTTAGGGTTGGAAGGGACCTTCAAAGGTCATCTAGTCCAACCCCCCTCCAAGGAGCAGGGACATCCCTGACGAGGTCAGGTTGCTCAGAGCCTCATCCAGCCTGGCCTTGAACGTTTCCAGAGATGGGGCCTCCACCACCTTTCTGGGCAACCTGTTCCAGTGTTCTATAACGTGCAGTTGGTCAAAAATACTCGCAGTTGGTCTTAACTCACAGTTGGTCAAAAATACTTCCTTTTACAGTACCCAGCATGATGTCTGGGTGAGGAGGGCGAGCTCCTGGCTTGTGGGACAGACCTTCATAGCTCAAGGACAGATATCTCTGGGAAGGATGTGCAGTTCCTGGAGAACACATTTTCTTTTGCCCAGGGTATTCCCACTGCCAAAACCTCAACTTAAGGCCAGTAGCTGCATTTTATCAGCATTTTGTTTCCAGCACCTGCAAGGGCTTGAGTTAGATGGACTACCATGTATTAGAGACAGCTGGAGCTCTGAGAGACTCTGCTGGTCTGTGGAAAACAGGACTGCAGTTTTTCCACCTGTGGTTTTGAGTTGTGAGCAGAGAACTCACTACCCATTGGCTCTAGCATGTCTCAGAATCTGAACGTCTGAGGTATGGAGGCCTCCAGTGCATCCAGAGTGTTCAGTCTGCCCCAGGCTTCTGGAGCACAGATAGGGAGCTGGTAGGCATAAGGAAGCAACTGCAGACCAAAGTCTGCTGGCAACAGATATTGGCGAGATTATGCCCTGTGAGGGGTGTGTCACCTCCATCATCTCTCCCATTGCCTCTCTTCCCCCTGGTGTCCCTGCTGGCTGCAATGGATGGACTTGTGTATGTGTACGGTGGGACAAACTCTGTGCTAACTCCCATAATTCCTGCTCCTCCTAGATGCTTTGTACGACTACACCAAGGGGAACTTTACAGTGACGGGACCAACTGCCACGGCGTCCATCTTCTCCACTTACCCTGCTCCCTACATATCCTTGGTGGGGGCCTTCTTCTCAGAGGTCAGTGGGGACTGCTGTGGTGTACTAGGAGAAGGTGGGTGGAAACGGGCACTAGTGCAGGTCTGCTACAGGGGACTCGGCACTACGCTGAAATAGGAAGGAGACGCTTCAAGGGCTGTAGAGCACTGGGACACTGGAGAAGGAAGATTCACTTCCAATTCAAATCTGAGGAAGCCTATATCTGAGCTGACAAAACTTGTGTGATGAGGAGGGTGGTGAGAGCTGGAGAGCCTACAGGTGGGAAGCTGATCACTTGGCCTCCTGTGGAGCTGCACAAGCTGGATGTCCTGTGTCCTTGCTGCACAAGAAAGCAAATGACAGTGACAGTCTGCTGCCAAAAACTGTAGGTTTCTGCTTTTGCTGGCATCTCTGCAAGCAGTTCAAGGCTCTCCAGCTGTATTTTCTGAAGTAGAAAGAAGCAGGAGTCATCATCTCTATTCAAACCACAGTTTGAGACTTCCTGGGCACTGCAGATCTACAAATGTCAGCTATAAATTGTCACAGACGGGAGATTCAGTTTCCCAGATGAACATCTGTATCTGCTTTGAGTCCCGAAAGGGCTAATGCAATAGGCTATATAAGACATCACTCCGTCTAGGGAGGATCAGATTTGTCTCATTAGCTCATTACGGCTCTGCCCTTGCTGGACAAAATGTGCTTAAAGTAACCCACGTCCTCCTCTTGAAAGGTGAAGGGAGATGGCAGTGCTGAGAAGCTCATATCAGTCCTAGTGCATTTTTGGTGATGAGGTGGAGACATTTGTGCTGGGAAGTGGGTCAAGACTTTTCTTCAGTCCACCTGTGAGGAGGGAATAACATTGTGATCCTCCCTGACTTGATTAGACCATGAACCCCACCTGCTCTTCCATTCTGAGAATCCCTTCCTCTCTGCTGAGCAGGATCCTTCTGACTTCCCCATTCACTCTCCTGACCTGTTCTCCCTTTCCTGCTCCTGCAGTTTACGGCGACGGTGATGCTGATCCTGGGCATTCTGATCATCCATGACGAGAAAAATAACGAAGCCCTGAAAGGCACACAGGCCCTGTTAACGGGTATCCTGGTCCTGGGCATTGGCCTGGGGATGGGGATGAACACAGGCTACGCCATAAACCCCTCCCGAGACCTGCCTCCCAGGGTCTTCACAGCAATTGCTGGCTGGGGAATGGATGTCTTCACGTGAGTGACAAGTTTTGCTCTTACACTGCTCATCTCACAAGGAGACAGACAAACACAAGATAAAATGGTCATAAGTTGTTTTCTTTGGACCAAGTCAAGCTATTGTTGCAGAGTGTGTTCTCTGTTTTCAGACAGCAAGAGTTGTGCATGGAGATGCCCCATGCATTATGTCCATATAGCTTGGAGTACACTAATTCTTCAGCATGGGATTTGTCTTGACATTCAGATACCTCAATTTGGGCACCAAATTGGCTACCTCTTAGCTAGAGATGTAGCTGGCCATTGCAGTGACTAGAGAGCCAGAAAGCAATTCAGCTCACCTGAAAATAGGTACTTACAGCTGGAGTACTGAAGAGCTCTCCTAAATTTAGATGTCTGAACCTGGAGATGAAACCCTGCCTTTCCCAATTTAGTAAGGCCATGCCATGCTATAGCTTTTCCCATGGTGAGGGCATTAGCAGGGTCTTCTGTCCTGCCTGCCCATTTTCATTAAATTTCCAGAAAATATCTTTGAGAGCTTGGTAGAGGAGGTGCAGATGTTATTGGAAAAGGGGAGGAAAAAGATGTGTGTGTGGGTGGGGTGGGTGTGTGTCTGTCTGACAGATACAGTCATCAGGATCACAGACTATTTCTGTAGAAATCTGCAGACAGTGCAGTGCCACCTTCCCAGGTTGATGGGGAAAATGACCCTCCCTCCAGCAATTATGCTGGTGGATAGAGAATTTGTCTAAGTCAGTTGTAAGGCCCAGCATGTGAAGTGGGACTAGACACCTCTGCTCACACAGCTCACTCGTGCTCCAGCAGACCCAGCTCACCTCACCCTGTGCCATGTGGCGGCAGGGCAGCGTTTCGTCTGACTCACTGGCTGCCTCTTCTGTGTTTCATCTTAGGGCTGGACATCACTGGTGGTGGGTCCCAATCACAGCTCCGACTCTGGGAAGTCTTGTTGGTACTTTAATCCACAAACTCTTAATTGATTTTCACAACCAACCTGTCCTGGAAAGGGGAAATGAGAAAGGACATCCAGTCCTGGAGAGTTCTACGCTGTGATGGCCACACACTCTGAGGAAAGGGCCTATGTGGATGTACGGACTGACAGCCAAAGGGTAACCCAGTGGATAAGGGGATGTGAAATGGTGCTGCCAGAGCACATCATTTCTCCACTCTGCAGGTGGAGAAAGGAGGGACCAGTATTCAATAAACCTACTCTACCTAACCAGACAAACTGGGTCTCTAAGACGCTGGACAGATCTCAGTAGGGCCAAACCCATCTGTGACCTGAAGAAATTCAATTTCCCTGTATGAAAGAAAAAAATCTTCACATTCTGGAGAAAAGCAAAGCAGAGTCACAAGACTCCAGTTACGCATTCGTTCACAGCAATCAAAATACAAGATCCAATAGGGCTGAAATAAGACTTAGTCAGGGGGGCATGAGTGAAAACCAGGGAACACCTACACAGTGGCAGAAATAATTAACTTAATTAAAGAAATTTTGATCTAGAATATTCTTTGGTAAGAGGTAAACACTACATTGATGGATCAGAGGCATAGACTTGTTCCATTTGCTAATCTGCCACTCTAACAAACACCTAGTTTGGCACTGTACAGAGAAGAGAAGAGCAAGGACAGTCTGAAATAGAAACCTGAACCTGATTTTAATTTTTTTTTTGGTGTTTTTTTTTTTTTTTCCCTTTTGATCTGAAGCACCAAAAACTTAGTAAGCTAAACTACAAGGTCTCCTGAATGTCGACACAGCTCTACTGGAACATGCTGGTGTCATGGAACCATGTGCGTTACTGACAGGCTAGAATTTAACTACCACCACATGAAAGGATTCAGGCAATTTATGTGGCAGCATCCCAAACACTTAAACAAAAAATACCCCACCCTTTACTCCATTCTGAAAGCATGAGAAAAATGGCAAGAGGCTGTTGTGCTCCTACATGAATTCTGCCACCTCCATCTGAATGAGGAAGTGGGCCTGCAACAGCCTTACAAGTTTGAGGCATGATCGGATTAAAAGTCAAACAGTATCAGAAGCTCCCTGTCCTCAGGCTGGGTGACAACAGTCTTCCTAACTTTTCTAGAGAGTGTTTAAGCAAGTATGGTGTGTCTGTTAAGCAGGTAACTGCAGTCCCAGGGTTGGGTACCATGAACACATAACATGGATCTCCAAGGGCAGGAAATGACAGAACATCGCTACTGCACAGTTGCCGAAATGAGTATTTACTGCTTTTAACGAGCATTCACATCTCCTGTTGAAAGGATTACCAATGTATTACTGTGGACTAGGGTGGGGTGGTACGTACTCACATCTCTGCTTCCCCATTAGAGCTGACCTTATATTAATAGAGCAGCTGCAGCAGATCTTCACCTGGCACAAGATACACACTGGCTTAAGAGGGTTGAGGAGCATTAGAGGATTTTCTCTCATTTGGGGGTGGCAGAGGGCAGCTGTCATGCAACGTAGCAACTGCACTTGAGGGTGGGCCCTCAGCAGTGCTGGAAGCCAGTAAAGCATGCCTGAGGTGGGGCTGGTGGCTGCAGAGATGTTGAACAGTGAGTGCAGGACAGAAGTGGAACAGCTGTCACAAAGCTGCATCTTTTCATCTATGTGAACTAGACTGGGAACTTCAGGTAGCTCGAGATGGGATTAGCTACAAGACACTATAACCCTTCCCAGTGAGAGATTCTCCACTGTATTAAAAAACACCCAAACAACAAACAACCCAGCCTGCACCCTGCACTTACCACAGAAGCTTGTGCATATGCTCCCAAAAGCATGTTCAAATACCCAGTCACTGTGAAGGAAAATTTTCAAATCTTTATTAAAATACTATTAAGCACTTACAGGGTGGCTTCATCTTTCTGAAGACCATATAAATACTCGTGAAAGCCTCACAACATCCCTGTGAGGTAGGTTTATCTTACGTAATTATGTGGCTCTTTCATAAATAAAAGATGATGCACAGAGAAGTTGTGGACATCCCACACCTGGAAGTGTTCAAGGTCAGGTTGGGTGGGGCTTTGAGCGACCCGGTCTAGTGGAAGGTGTCCCTGCTCAGGGCAGGGGAGTTGGAACTGGATGATCGTTAAGGTTCCTTCCATCCCAAACCATTCTATGATTCTATGATGCCGTTTAAACAATCAATGCTTATTTGAAGATGATGACTTTGATTTTCCTGCTTGATTGCTACCATGTGTTTCCAGCACATCTAAGAAGACAGAATGGCACAGAAAATTAATGGAAACAATCAGATATAACTGAAAATCAGCAGTGAATGGGTTAAAGTGCAGTTCTAACCTGAAAATTTACAGTCTAGAAAACAGCATTGGGGGCTTCTAAGGTTGTAGGATCTCAGTGACCCCTGGTCAGATCCTGCTCAATTGAAAAGTGACAAAGGCTGTTTGTATGGTCAACTTCACAACTGACTGTGTGACAAACCAAGGCGTCCTCCTGGCTTATGGGACTCAGCAGTTCCTACAGGAGGAGAAAGCAGAGGCAATGACGGATCTTGCAGCTTCTTGCTGCCTTCAGGCTTATTGGAAAGGACATCACACAGACGTTGCTATCTAAAAAGATACAGCACAAAGGCCAAAAAGTGGTCTGGGCTGTAGAGCAAGCAACTAGGCCAATGCAGAGTCATGGAAGCCCCAGGTCCCTGTGCACCATGAATCTCAGAGCAGAAGTTGGAAGGAGCACAGGGAAGTGTAGAGTTTGATTCTGTCTGAAGCAGAAGATACTTCTTTGTTCAGTGGGTTCCAGCCTGCTCCCATAGCATGCAAGGTCATGACAGGTTACTTCCAAAGGAGACAGCAGAAATATCTTCATATGCTTTATTTCAGCATGGGTCTATTAAAGTAACGATGACTTACACTTGCTTTCACTTCACTGCTGTAGTTGCATAGGTACAAAAGCTTCCCTATACAGCAGTGACATCAAGGGCTTCTTCATGCCCTCTAAAAAGTACATGCTGCAAGCAGCAGAAAGGAATAAAATCAATGTCTCGAGATTTTTTTTCTCAGTCTCCAGGAATTACATCCCTCCCATGTCAAAGTACATCGTGGCTATATTTCATGCAAATGCTGCAATGTGTTTTCCATTCATGCACCAGGAACTCGGTCTGAACCACTGAGATGCTGCATCAGAAAACATCGAAGCTTACTGCAAATGCTGCCCAGGGTCAGATCTGGAGGTCTCACTTTCTTGAAGAATTCCCAGCTAATGAGGATGTCTTGTAGGAGGTCATGCTCGTGTGACTCTTTTGAGAGCCTGCTGGCTGGGAGGATGATTTCTTTTTGATCACTGGAGTTTTGTTCTTGGTTTTAAATACCTTGTTAGGGTCTAGCTTGTTCACAAAGGAATCGGCTTCTTCAGAGAGGAGAGCTGTGTTGATGGTTATGGGTTTATACATGTTAAACCATTGCTGAAAGGCAGGATAGTGGGGAAGGAAGAGGTTAAAAATCAAACTGCTATTAGATATTTCCACTCTGTTCATGCTCACACCTGACACATGATTTTAGTCATACACCACTTATCAGTTGCAGTTTACAGGACTGCACAGATGGAGTGCCTTGTGATAAGGATACACAAGGCACAGCTACACGTACAGTCCTGGAACTGCCCCACATTCCAGACAGGGAAGAGGAGAACCAGACATAAACCTAACACTACCTTTCCTGCAGTGCAACTCCTCTAAGGAGCAACTCCTGATATAAACCACAGGAGGAAAAACAAAGGGCGGGGATGAAACTAAACCACATTTATTTACATTCAGAGAAGCAGAAAAGATTAAAAAACTTTGGCATTTAAAAGTGCTTATAAATTGGAACCAAACTAGTTGAACTTCTCAAAACACAGCCTCCCTCCCTCTCTTCATACATACAATAATGCAGGTTTTGTAACTCTTTACACAAAGGATTTTGTGTTTGCTTCTCTTCGGCCTCATTTTACATCTAGAAGTGACCACAACAATTTTTTTTTTTCGGTTCCCAGATGCCACTGCAATGTTATTCCCTGCAGTTCTCATCTCTTAGTATTTTTCCTATCAGTTTTCCTTTGAGGAAGTCAGGAAATAAAACTGTAGGGGTTATGATTATTACAAATCCCACTGAAACCAGCAAAGTGTTGAACAAGACAAACAAAGATCAATACCAAAATGTGGATGGCAATCTATTAATGTACTGCTTAATGGGAAACAGCTTTAATATACCACCCTTGAAGACCTTTAAAAATTATAATGGCTAACATGCTAGGAGGATTTTAACTAACAAAGGCTGCAATTAGGGAATACATGACTGATTTCACTAAGGTTTGTGAATATACTGAACATAATAAAATATTCTAGCAGGAAAGTTACAGAAAGGCAGAGCACAGGCATCTGCTAGAGTACCATGTACACAGGCTTGGCTGATAAAGGACAGCACAGTATAATAGGGAAGACACCACAAATGCAAAGAACCAAATTCTACAGCCATTGATAGATGGGAAGTCAGCAGTGATTTTAGTGAGTAGTTCTGATGTACGCACAGGGCTGAGGCAGGACTAAGGAATGCCATGCTGGTGAGACAGCTGTCACGTCTGGGTGAAGTGCAGGACACTCACTGAGACCTGCCAGACCTTGCCAATATGCACAGACACTGCACAGGCTTATGTGTATGCTGTGCTTGGTAGTATTGTCAGATCCATCCTCTGACCTCTTACAAGGCAGAAGCAGGGTGAGGGCTGAAGGCCCAGCCAAGCACAGAGGAATGACAGGAGCCTCTAATAGCAGGGTTCTGGCAGGACTGTACCTGGAGCTCTCCTATAACTACTTCTAGCACTGCTGGCATTTAAATTGCCCCCTTTTAGGCATCATTTTTATCAAGGCATCCCTTCAAGACAGAAGAGAATGCATAGGAACTAATATTCTTGGCAAGGCTCAAGCTCATAGTCTTCCTCTGGGCTTCTGTATAATGTGTACCTGGAATTTCCTTTCCACTCAAGAGAGCAGTAGGCTCTTGTTTGGTGCTATACCCAGAAAACTGATCTAGATAAATCTTACATAGGTGTAGGGGTAAAGCTTACATCTCCTCACTTGCCAGCGTCACGGAAGTGGAGGTTTGCTTTAGAGTCAAAAAAGCAAAGAAATAATTGAGGTTCCACCACCTGCTATTAGAGGTCAAAGGTAGAGCCCAGCTCGAGTGAGAAAAGCAGGGTTAATAGCATGTTAGCAAATTCACTAGCGTTAACAAATGACTGTTAAAACGCTACAGCAGAAAGACTCATGGCCCCTTCCATGGCTGACTAGGGAGGCCCACTTGAGCCTAGAGACTACTTGTCAAAAGGTGGGAAGATGCATTTCCAGTGTATACTTATGCAAAATGCAGATGAACTGGATCCTGCTGTCCTACCTTGGCCTGAGGGCTGACCCCGTAGCTGGTGAAGGCATACTGCCACTGTGGGAGACCCAGGTGGGTAATGAGCAGGCGGTAGTAGGCTGTGAAGGTTTTGGTGAGGAAGTGCCAATACAAAGCTCTGTCCAGGAACCATATCTCTGTTTCTGGGGAAACAACTAGAACAAAACAAACAAAAATCACACTGTTGTTTTGAAGTGAAAAGATCAACCCCTGACCATTGTCAGGTGGGAGACACAACATACTTATCAGAAAGTCTGCAGCTTCTAAAACAGAGCATCCCTGACTAACATACATGATTATCCAGAGGCAATGTGCTTCAGTGGTTAGAACACGGTGACTGAAAAGGAGGTGATTCTGCTCCCAGCCTTAACAAAAATACTTGTACAATAGCCATTACACTCACTTTCCCCACTGCAAAATGGATGCAATACTATTCTTTCCCAACTTGGGACTGATGCCTTACATGGAACATGCGTGGACATCAGCAACTTTGTAGTGTAAGTTCAAAGTACAACGATGGCAAACATTTATCTGCTCCACAAAGCTAAAAGCAACTAACTCAATTGTCAGTCGTCTGGATTACTGACTAGAGTCCAGAGTCTGGAAATCATGGGAGTGTGTACTGCCAACAAAAATACGTTTTGTAAAATCTTTACACAGCAATCAAATATTTATCTGGAGATGACATCCTCTGTAGCATTAAAAAAAACAAAAAAGTTATTTTACTTGGGAAATTGAGATACTGAACATTGTCAATTAAACACACTGTCCCCTGTGTTGACATCAACACCTGTAAACAACTCTTCCTCCTCTTGCTCAAGTTTTCCGCTGCATTTGCTGAAATCACTAACACTGGAAGGCAAGCGGACAAGTAAGAAGTTCCTGCTTTGGGAGCTGCAGTCGCACTCAATGAAAGACACAAGATCACAACCAAAGTGTTTTCTTAGGAACAGGTATATCACAATTGCACGCCCCTACACAGTAAACGTACATGTCTACACATACACCTAGTGACTTGTGCACTATGTGAGATGACAACTATTTAAAAAGTGACTTGGGTGTTTCACTAATTGCTGACTGATAACAGTTTTCTGTGTATCTGCCAGAAGAAAAAGCTCAGCTTACATCTTTCACTCTCCCATTCAATTCTTTCTGCCAAATTTTGACCTAGTTAGGATCTGGAGGCTCTGCATCCACACACAAAGTGGAAGAATCAGTCTAAGTCTGTGTCAATCAGCTAAGGACCTTTTTTACCATCTACCCTTTCCTTCTAAGAAGAGTTACAGCCTTTCTCATCAAAATGTAGGGGAATTGCTCCGAGACATGCAAGTAACCAGAGATATGTTAGTGGTTGAGTTTTAGCTCTATTATTTCAATGTGATTGTCTGTAGGTCACATGTGAATGCTTTCCTGTTTCCATGCATGTAGAAAACAAAACATTAACTCAGATTCCAGCATTAAAAGGAGGGACAATGTTAGCTCTAGTTAAGTCTCCGTAAGGTTTAGCCCCTGACTTCAGCGGAGACAGGACACCGCAGTAAATATTCATCTACAAATCGCAAAGAAGATCAGGAATGTAAGATGATTCTGCACATGTGGCCTACAGACACAGCCCACGACACGAGATGGCTAACTTTGCACTTTTCAGTCTTACCTGGTTTAGCATGCTTGTAAACAAGACAAACTTTCCCATTCCCATTGCATGGGTCTAATTCAAAGATAAGACTACGAGAATCAAAGTGTGGCTTCTCTAGTTTGTCTCCATCACCTGAAAACATAAAAAAATCTTCATGAAACAAGTTTGGAAAACTGACTGTGACTCAGCTGCAAAGAGTCAATCTATTTGATATTTATTAATAAATCAGATCAGGAAGAACTAAATCAAACTGTTGTATTTATACTTCTTGGAAAGGATTAAGTTCCCCTGTGTTTAAAAAAAAAAAAGTGAGAAAAATTTTAATCCCCAGTAGGAAAACAAACGACAGAGTCAACATCAGATGGCTGAAAAAAGACATCAAGCTGCCCTCTAGTCCTTCCCTGGTATAAAGCAAGATCAACTTTACAGATGTCATCCCTGAGAGGTGTTTGTCTAATCTTTTCTTAAAGTTCTCCAGGGTTGGAGATGCCACAATCTCCAGGCAGTCAACCCAAATCCAACATTATCACTTACAAGTTTTCCTCATGTGGATCCTATATCTTCCTTGCTGCAATTGAAGCCTATTACTTCTGTATCCAACCATCCCTTTTTTTGCCCTACTTTATTTTTTTTCTAAGGAAGTCAGGGAGAACAGTTTATTCTTTTTCTCTTGACAGAATACTTTGATGAACTTGGAGACACATACATTTCTTCATACATTCCAGTGTGACATCAGTGCCCTCAGCAGCCACACAGTCTGACTCATATTCAACTTGTGACCCACAACACGACAGAACATTTCTACAAGACCATTTTCGGATTGTGTTAGCTGCAAGTTCTTGGAGAACATGATTTTGATTTCTAAAGCTGCTGGGGAAGAAGGGTGAGATAAGAGCCATACTCTTCAGAAGAATTCTCCATTAAAGCCAGGGTGAGAACTCTTGGGATGTAACTTGTTCTCAGTGTACCTTATAAGTGCATCAGTGGACGTTTGAGTGGCTAAATGGAAGGAGATTTTGGCCCATTTCATTACAATGGCTAGAAGATCAGGACTGCAGCCAAGCTGGAATGTGCAAAATGACACTTTCAGCCACATTTAGAAGCTACAAGAGCTATGGAGATTTAGAGATAAGACTGAAATCAAATAGCAATTTTTTAAGGAGTCAGCATGACACCTGGCTCTGATCTTATGCTCTTAATTCTTCTAGTCTTGTTAGACTGTAAGAGCTCTGAGAAAAAAAGAGTGGGCTTTTTCCTTCTTTTTCTCTCCAAACTGTAGGATCCCCAGCAGTGTGGAAAGACACATTTTCCAGTGCCACCTCACACTTACATGTATTTACCAGATTATTTTTCCAATTCCAAAAGGCACATCCAGCTGTCTTTTCACTACTAAAATAAAAACTGTTATCTTTTGTTCATGTAACACCATAAGCACGCAAAGACTTTAAAAGTTGAAACACTGGAGAAAGCCTCAGTTAAAAATGTAAGTAGGGAAAAGGCAGAACAGGAGGGCCGCCAGGCTGTTACAAGAGTATGCAGATAATACTAGCGACTGGCAGCTTTAAGAATCCCCGTAAGATTTACAGCATACAGATCTACTTGTCTGTAGGGGACTAACAGGACACACAGTAGATGTCCTTTGTCTCCAGCCCAGGAGACAAAGAAAACCCCCATCTACTTGGAGTGACCTTTTCTGTTGCTATATCCATGTGCTACATCCTAACATTACCCTAACAGAGCAAACGGGATGAGATAGAGCACATTTTCTAGACTGTTAACAAGACCTTACCTTCCTCGTCCGTGTCATCTTCCAGGTCAGCAAGAGTTGGTGCATTAGGCAGACTGTACATAGAGGAACCCCCCAGCCGACACAGCTTCGAGACACTATTAATCACCATGGAGCCTAGGGGCATTGGGGCATCTGGAATAAGATTGATCATTATTCACCTCCAGTGTCAGGAAAGCATAGGAGGTATTTATTTTCCTCCACATATCTACTCAACCTCTTCTAAAACACAGAGGAGAAGAAGAGATGGGCATACCCAGTAGGCCTGGACAGTTAACGAAGTCAGGCTCCACACAAGCAAAAATTAGGCTTGTTTAGACACAGAATTACACTTATAGGTGATGTGACACCATCTCAGAGTTGTGCAGGCATCAGAATTACACTGTTGGCTAAGCCTGTGCAGCAGGTGTTAACCTATTCCTGTGAAACTGGCTATTAAAAATCCTGGCTAGCTACAGCCACATCCTCCAAACTTTTCCCTGCTGGTGTCCTTCCTACCAGAAACCACTCCACCCATTCACAACGGATTGGGCAGCTTATTCTCTTTCACCCCACGTACCTGCCCAGGGTGCATCCTCTTAGTTCCCACTCCAACATAGGATTTTATCAGTGTGTCAACATGTGGGTGTTCCTGAATGAAAGCTTGAGGACTTGTCACTTGTCTCTCCTTCGGAGGATCAGTACTGCTACCAGACATGTGGTCAACAAACACCCTGTTCAGCCACGTGCCAGTGTGAAGGGCCTCAGAAGTCACTAATGGATGCTTGCACAAACAGGACAGTTATGTAAGCTGCCTTGGTTTCTGTACACTTGTGTGCCCTGAAAACAAAACTATTCAGAGGTCACAACACACTAAATTCCACCTGAAACACAGTGGAACTCAGTGCAGGTCCTAGAGCCCTGATGTCAGCTGTCTCTGACATGAAATTTCACTTCCTGAGGAAAACTCTGTATTTGACATCCACCTCCAGAAGCAAGCAAGGTCCATAGCCCAATGTGACAACTCCACTTGAAGGCAACGAGAGCCAGGATAATAGGGCACCAGTGCAGAGTGAATGAACTGCCTGATACTTGCCAAACAAGAACGGACAATAAAGCTTTGTCCTGTTCTCACTTCCACCACTGACTCCAGAAATAACTCCAGTGAACAGAGTTTAGCTGGTGGAAAGCAGAATCAGGCTTCAGCATGTACATGAGCTTTTTAATGAGAAAGAGGGTGCCTCTTCCTACTCCCTTATGACAGGATGATGTGCTACAGCTGCTTCACTCTCCATGAACTACAGAGGGAGCCTAGGTACGAGATTCAAACTACATACCTAAATCTGAGTGTCAACAGATGGCCAGTGTATTACAGAATGGTATTTATCTCATGAAGAGTTGTTTGGTTTATAGCCACTGTTCAGCACACATGTCTATTCTGTGGAAGTCCAGTACATGCAAGCAACAGGCTTTGTCCCGTTGCATCAAGAAGGGATCTCTGATGTGCAGTCATTTTTTTTTCCTTACCAGGACATCTTTAAAATAGTCTACAGTCCCATGCAGAACTGCACTCATTAGTTCAGAGGTCAGTTTTCTGTAGTCACTGATCAAGCTACCTAGCAGAAACAAACTCCTTCATTTTTTTTTGCGAGTTACGAAATTTTGCTAATTTTTTATTCAAAATGACTTGGTGCACGTGCTTTTGCTCAGACTAATGCAGGATGCTGACAGATGTGTATTGACTGTGAAGAAAGTATGTTTGAAATTGAAGAGATTCTGCAAAGAAAAGATTGGCTGCAATGAAATGAGGGTATCAGTGGAGAGGAATACACGGGCTCACCATCAGTCTTCACACTCCAGGTCATCTGGAAGCCATCGGTCATCAGATAGAAGTTCTTTAAATCCTCTGGCAATATGCAGGAGTTTTTCTGCAAATCACAATCAAAGTATAATGGGAAAATGCAGAACATGCCTCAAACCCAAAGGATGAGTGCATATTGATATAGAAATATTTGCCACCAAATGTTTTGCTCAATTCCAAGATGACTCAAATCAGCTCAAATATCTCACCCTAAAACCTTGAGAGAAAATGTCATATTTCTTGGGTTTGTGATACTGTATTAAAAAAAAAGATGACTTAGGAAAATTTCACAATGAACAGTCCGTCACCACAAGATTAATACAGGATTGTTCCCCAGCTGAGATGACATATTATCCTTTGACACTAACAGCCACTCCAAGATCACATATATAAGATCAATTGGCTTTTTTATACGTACAGCTTACAAGAGTAGAGTTTTGGTTTAAGTGAAATCAAACTAAACCTGTTCGACTAAAGCATGTATAATATTAGCACAACGACTCTCTTCTTTTGTGGGATTTAAGAGAGAAGCATAGACTCAACAGTTGCACACAATCAAGTAGGTTTGACATTTCACTTAACAAACAGTATGTGTGCAAGTACACATAGAGTCAGTCTCACCAACCTGCCGTTCTGGCTCCATCCCACCAAACTTCAGTGCTTGGCTGGGGCTCCTAAGCCTGCTTCCTTCTGAGCCAACAGTGAAAGCAGCAACTCCAGTGAGCTGGTGAGAGTGCTTCTAAGAACCAGGACCCTTCTCCTATACCCATCTTGCTTGTGGAAGGAGCCTATCTTAACTCAGACTCTTCAGCTAAGCAACAAATATGAGGAAGGAACGATAAAGGCTTAATCCTCAGAACAACAAGAAACTCAAAGACCTACAGGCAACTGCAGGCACTGATCCTGGTGACAGGACTGGCTGCAAACCAGTCACTTGATGTGTCAAGTACACGAAACAAAAGAGAACAGAAGCCTGTCAGTGTTAAGAAAACAAGTAACACGTATGACTAAAGGAGTTATCTGTTGTTTTGTCTGTAATTGTTTTAAAGAAAAAACAGATTGAGAAAGGTTGAAGTGAGTTCACATTTCAAGTATCGTCAAACTCAAGACTCCACAAGAATCAGACCTCAAAACTCAGGATAGTCTCTGATGGTACAGGTTTCACAATCTCTGTGTTGACTTGTCCAAGAGCTGCACCAACTTCCTCATGAAAAAGTTTTCCTAACTGCAGTCTGAACCCCCAAATTGCAACTTGTGGTCATTCTCCTTTTTCAATCTCATGTGCTTTTAAAGCAGCTCAGGAACAAAGACACAAATAAGCCACTTGAGGGTCAGGTTTTGTCATTAAACCAGGAGGATAGACAACTACTTCTTTAAAACGTTGATCTGAGACCTGTTTATAATCACAGGATCCCGGGTGCTACATTTTACAGGGAAAACAGAAAAATAATTTGTGATGTAGTATCTCTGGATTTTCACATCTAGAAAAGGTGTATGTATTTCATTCAGCCAGTTTTGAAGACATGCTGTTGGATATGGCCTGCTCAATGTGCAGTGAGTTTGACACTCAAATCAAGAAAAGACAGAACTACAAACTTTAAGAACATTTAAGGTCAGTGGTGCTTTCCCTCATACAGGCTTACCCTACCACAGATCAAAATGTTATTCAGGTAGGTATTCACAGCTTGGCTTTAGAGGTCTGGGTCGGTTTTGGAGCAATTACAGAATTGCTTTGGATAAAGCAGAGGAGTCAGATGTTAACGGCTTTCCAATATTGTGCCTCTGCTGGGATTACTTTCTCACAGCTACTAGAAAATGTAACATTTAAAGCCTCATAAAATAAAGGAAGAATAACCAGTTGCTAAGGAAAAGAAACGTGCACATGTAGTTCATGTAGCTCTGCTTCACTCGGGGCACAAATTTGTAACATCTCAAGAGATGTTGACCAGATTCTTCCCCATGCCTGCAACCAGTGCATATACAGTTATCTGGCCTAATGTTGCCTTAATGCATCTATCCAGCAGGAGCTACCTGCCAGCTGTGCATCCAGCTGCAATGCTGGCCTCTGGTCATCAGTGACTGGCATACACAAGGGAAGGTGCTGGCCTCCTCCTGTGCACATCTCCTTCCTCCTGTAGGACCAGGGCAGCCCTTCTGCCTGTTAAAGCCCTATTCACAGTCACTTGCTTTGAGCTGTTACAGTCCCTGTCCCATAAACTGTGGCTATATGCTGTGCAGGACCCTCCAAACCACCCACAACCTTCACTCCTGCGTGTTAACTTACTTTCTAGGTGTATTCACTTATGCTGACAGACTGCTACTGATGAGTGCCAGATATTAACGGCTTTGCAGCTTGCAAAAGGGCTGGTCACTTTACTTACCCCGTCAGCAGCCTGGTCGCTAGCACGGTGCTTTCCTAACCCAGCTAGGGAAAACCTTCAGAGCAACAGGTATTAAAGCAGAGAATCTGATACTATAGAAACTTTGTTTTAAGCAGAATTTACTGTCATTTGATAAGAGCCTGCTGATGGCTGAGGCCCTGGTGGTAAGTTTCAAGAGATTACTAAACCTCATGGACGTATCTGAAGTTCTTTAAATGCCTTTAACAAACACACCTTCTTCTGTGGGTTCTTCTCAGTCCTAAATATTTATAATTTCATGCTATGCTTTCATCACTTCCAATTTCAAACTGTAGCCGTAAGCACAATGACTAGGCTTAAAACTATGAGGAAAGAAAATATGACAGATCTGGTACACAGCCTCAGAAGAGTAAAAATGTTTACACAGCACTTTCAGTCCATTTCAAATCCCCCAATTTTAACTAATCTACCTCACCAGTAAAAACACATATGTGAACAGATCTCTTGACTTCAGTGGGTGTTCTCCTTTAAGCAGGAGAACCAGATCCATTGGGATAATAAAACCTAAGATTTTAAAACTTCCACTGTAGTTCCACATACGTACTATCATAGACCGGATACAGCCCAATTTAACAAACATAGCTGATTAAGACAAGGAAAAAAGTCACATCTGGATAGGCCTCCTGCTCTGAATCCTTTTTTTTTTCTGGATGGAAAGATTAACATATGCATGTTTCCACACGTGGCAGCCCTCTCCACTTTATTTTAGGATTCTCCTAATCATGTCCCTTTCCATGACTTTCCAAATGATGGTGCAAAACACATGGGTGGAAAATGCCTTACCAGAGGAGATCTGGGGTCTGCAGGAAAAGACCTTAATATAGAAAGCTGCATTAATCCCATCTCTCCCATCTGATGCAAAGGATTGATTGATCTGTCATCTTATGCTCAGCCACACGACCCTACCATGTCCAAACAGTGGTTTTCTGACAGCAGAGTCAGAGAAAAAGCCACTACTATACACTAAAAATGGTTTCTCAAGCTCTGTACTCCTCCTGCTCAACTGGTAGTTTCCAGGGTTGTGATATCCAACCCCATAAAATACAATATTCCTAATAACGTGCCAGAAGTGGCCTAACCACAGCCCTGACAAGCAGCTGTTTTCACTCCAGTCATCTGGTTACACTCATCAGCTCATAAAATAAAATATCCCAAGTGCACCAATATGGTGTGTGAGGTCCATTTCTTTTGTTTATTGTCCATAATATGCCCAAATAGTCTCCCAAGAAAGCACAGTCCATTGAGGATAGAGAAGAATATTAGAACCAGAGTAGTTTTGCTGCCAAGACCTAGATCAGCACTAGATCCAGAGCTGAAACACTGACATATGGCAATTCACTTAAAGCACTGTTGAAACACTGCCTTCCAAGTAAATATCCTAAAGAAATGGGCAGCAATCAAAACATACGACTCTAGAGACTTCTCTAAAAAACTGAATGAGTCTTATCCAACTTCTGAGGAGAGAAGGAAGGGATTTATGTCACTTCTCAGGGCTTCCAAGTAGCAGAGCACATCAGGAGCCACCTTTCTCTCTCCCTAATGTCATGCTGTTTCATGACTGGTCTGCCCTAGCTACCAGTGAATGCAGAAGTTAATTTATGTAACATACTGAGACAATCTTGTTGCAGCTTTTACAAATCTGATACGGGGGTGCTCCCAGAAGATCACCTGGCTTGGATTTCCTGCCCTGAAAGGCATGGGGCTGGGGGAGACCTGATCCCTTGCTGCAGAGAACAGCATTTAGCAATTCTCTTGAGGATGGTATTGTGTAGCCAGTTTTTTAATCAGAATATTATAAGGCCCCACAAGAGTGGAACACTGTGTCAGAAACACTATCTGTCTCCCAAAAGTCCTCAAGCCTCTCCCCTGTTGTGCAGCTTCAAGAAATAGACCTTTCCCTCATGCACTGGTTCTGCTGGATCCACTTCACTGCCTCTCTCAGGGCCAGGGCCACAAGGCAGGTTCAAGATGGGCAGTTCCTGTGCTCCTGGGGATCAGAGATGGCAGGCATGCCTAATGCTGAGGGAGAACATTACAAAGAGGACAGCAAGAAGGACCCTTGTGGATGTGCACACCTGCATGTGTACTTCTGAGCCAAAAAGAGATATGGTAGAAGCAACGAGGAAGACTTCTAGAATAGCCAGGAACCACCACCACAGTTCCCACTGAGATTTACATGCAGAGAGAGTTTCTAAATTTTCTGGCTCCCTAATACAGTCCACAACACGAAAATACTAGACTGCTTGAGGGCTTTTTTATGGTTTTATAACAGAAAAATAAATCTTTGTAGACAAAGTGCATAAGGAGAAACAACAAATTTTCCATGTAGAGTTGTAGAATATCAAAGCTCCAGCAATGTGACAGGCAGGTGTCACTCACAGGCTGCCAGTTAGCAGTTTAGACACTGCTAACAAGCTAATTAGAGGAACTGGTAAAATGACCCCCTTCATTTTGCTTGGCCTGCTGTGGTACTGAGCTCTGGGACCTCCAGCTCCCCTTAACAGAATGCAATTCCTATTTTTTGAAAATCAAAACAACGATATGAGTGAGTTATTTCTCTTCCAGCTAAGGCAAAAATAAAATGTGTTTCAGACATTGTCACTGCAGACACCAGAGTGCCTCCTAGCAATATTTTAGTGTAACACCTACTTTCAAAAACTGCACATGGAGGGGAGCAGGGCAGTTGCCAGCCTAATTTTAGGAGTGGGAACAGGTTCATAGGGCAATACACAGTTACTAGCACTGATGTTCCAGTGACCTAGTAACTCTGTCTCTGCTCCTCCTTCTGTTGCTAGTCTCTCTTTCTTGAGGAAAAGAAAACATCACGGTACATCAAAATATCAGGAAAGGTGAAAAAATAGTATAGTTTTTTATTAAAATATTTTGAACTGCTTGAAAGTTTTGAGGAAACAATATTATCCATGTAAAACACTTGACAACTATATACCTTAAATATTTTTGTGAGTGTGCTCATTTCCAATAAAATATTAAGGAATGATTTCAGGTTTCATTTCCTGAAGTGTAAGACTTAACAGCTCTTTTGACCTCTACAGAAAGCCTTGGAAAAGGTCTCTTCTGCTCTCCTACTGTCTTACTGCACTCTCTCCAGTCATGAAGCTCACCTTCCCCTGCAAAGCCTCATGGCAGATAACGGACTTTCAACAAGCAGATATAAGATTTTAAACTTCCATTGTAGTATTCAGCTAACTGCTAGCCCAAACCGGGCAGAATTTAACAAACACAGCTGATGGAGATTAAAAAATAATGCATATTTCCAGCACTATTAGAATATAATTTTAATAATTCATAATTTAAAAAGGTTGATTTTCTTCTAAGAGTTTCTGAATACTACAGATCTTCTCTCAGCAGAAATATCTTTCCATTGCAAAACTGAAATAGGACTAGAAACATTGCTCCTAGGGAAAAAAAAAGGCAAAAAAACTATCTTGAGAATAGAGCTTTTATTTAGGGAGTCTCAACAAAAAGAGAGGGCTTTTTTGGCAATGTAATTTTGGGAATGGCTTAATGTTTTCGCTACATCACACAAAAAGCCCCGCAAATACTTCTATAACCAAAGACAAAGAGGAGAGTTAAAAGCATAGACTGTGAAAAGATCTTGTTAAAATCTCAACTCTGGAGAATTATTAAGCACGTAAGTATTGCCACCTAGTGGCTACAAAAAAAACCTGATAAAAGTGAACATCGGGTACGGATAAACTTGTATTCAAACTCAAGCAGGGTGAGTTTGAGGAAAAGCTAGGTACAAGCACATCTTGGAAGAGCTTTGTGAGGCGCCGAGTGCTGTGCCCTTAACCATCACTGCAGGACACACTGCAGTTGTGTGGACTGTGTTAGATAACAGACTTCATCCCCAAAGCTCAAGGGAAATTAAGGAAAAAAACCCAGTTATCTTTCAATTTCAGAAGGGAGATTTCGGGTTTTGTCAAAGCAACTGGAACCAAAAGCAAAGAAATACATAGCAAACCATTAGCAGTCTAGCACAACTGTATCTACTTAATTTTCACCATTCACTTCCACAATTAACTTAGTCTCCATCATGCAGGTTGGGGGGAGCTAAAGAAGTTTTGGTTTTGGAGCAAAAGTGCTTTGGCTACAGCATTTCAAAGTTTGGCTTAAAAGAATAGCTCAATTTTGAAACAAACCCAGCTTAGTTTGGAGGAGGAGCAGCACTCAACAGAAGACTGAGCGAATGTCACTCTGCTGCTCCCAGATCTGAGCTGGCTCACAGTCAGGGTGCCTCAGATTTTCCAGCCCAGTTAATCTGACACCTGAACAACAGCTATGGGAAATCAGGAATCAGTTCACATGAACCTGAAAAACCGGACACTTCTGCCTGACCACAGCTGCTGGCTACTGTACAAGTTTCAGTAAATAACGCAGGTTTACAGCATATACATTCTGACCTGGATTTATACATTCTTGATAAATATCACTAATTGGGATAGGGTACTATCAAAACCAGTGCAAGATTTTTCCCTGCTGCTTAGGAAAAACTCTACATGGCAAGGCGTTATCAAAGGTGAAGTTATTTTATGTTGTGGTAACAAGTGCCATCTCTGGGAGTGTGTGCATTACGCCATAGCCAGGGTTGGAGCAGAGGGAGGATGATTCACTCCAACCTCTGCCATGCCGCTTTTGAAAGGTCCGTCAACTTCTACTGTCCCTTCTCTACAAATGAGCAGTAACTAGAAAGCAGTTATGCCCCCCATGGTCATGGGATTGATAAACACATGTATATTCATGTGTATTCTCTGCCTACCAGAGTAACATGACAGTATTCAGGAGCCCTCTGGTCATGCAGCCTGATGCAGTGAGGTCAGTGCAGTCAAGGTAGCAAGTGTTCTTCACAGTCTTCTAGAACAAGCAATGGGACATGCCTTGAACAAAAGACTGGGTTGGTTAGCCAAAAAGGAGCTAGAAGGAGGGGCTATGAGAAATGGAAGTGAATAGCTGTGACTGAAAAGCTAAATAGATAACTGGAATGAACTGGGTGGCTCAGTGGTATTTTCCACCTTGAGGGCTTTAGATTTAATGGCCATGAGCAATAAAAAGCTTCTTCATTTTGTTTGAAAGGGAGTTGGAAAATGGTTGCAGACCCGACTCAGGGCAATGTTTGTTCTCCACTGAGTCACCACTGTTGCTGCCTACTAGAGTTATGGGATGTCTTCTTAGAGTTGTCATTCTGAATATACCCACACTGACAAAGTTTCTCTAACAGATCAGGTGCATGTGCTAGCCTAAAAGACAGAGTAATACCCTATTTAAAAAGAAAAATAACTCTCATCTGTTTAGGCTCCACTGCACATAAAATTTGGTAACAGGCTGTCTCGCAAACAAACACAAGGTAGTCCCTGCATTTTACATTCTCCATGGGCTGCTGTGTGGACTCAAACCGACCCCACCACAGTATTATCATGAACATACTCACTTGCTCCCATGAAATGATTGTGTGACGTTCAGCTGGTTCCTTTTCCACAAACGTCACCTCAGCAACTCCTGGAGAAGTCTCTAAAAGGAAAAGAAGAGCACGTTTGCAGCTGGGATGGGTGATACCAAGCACTGAGAGCCAGACAATTTTCAAGGTTAACCTGACTGATAGCTGGGGAAAAGGCATTAATGACTGGAAGCATTGCGCTGGTGTCTGAGCAGTTGCTTTCTTTTTTGTGTGTGACTGTACTCAGCATAAGGATGCCTAGTGCTGCACATGGTGCCATCTTTTGATGGCTTTAACAGATACATATATACGTATATACATACACACACATTTTGTATTCAAGGTGTGATCTTTTGCAGAGGATTCATGGAAAAATCAACCATGAGTTCCTGGGCAAACTGTAAAAGAGAGATGAATCTTCCTTTGTAGGCACACCCTATGATTTCCGTTGGGTAGGACATTCATAGCTTGACACAAGACGTTGTGCAGTGTTCCTGTGAATTACTAGCAACCGTATTCCACAAAGATGGGCACACTTCAGCACTGGATTCAGTGGGTGTGGCCAGACACAGAGTCTGATCCTGCTGAAGGGACCTGCAATAGCAAACATCAGTTCTCTGGAATCCCAGCTGGACGCATGCAAATCTGTTATGTGCAATGAGCTCATCATTTATAAAAAACATCTGAGTATTTTGTGGGAAAGAATGATATATAAATGCAAGATACTAATCTACATGGTGCTATTCTTGCAGGTGTATGATGGCAGAAGAGTCTCCCTTGTGCTTACTATTTTACAAGGTTTTACTTCATCTACAGCCAACTGAAATAGTTCCCAGTGACTTCATTCACTTTGGATCAGGTCCAGGAGGACAACTAACTTGTTGCTGCAGGAACTGCAAGCCCAGCACACAGGACTGTGGCATAGAAGTGATCGCTATGCAGGGCTTTCAAGAATGGCTCTGCTGTGAAAGTATTGGCTCCCAAAGCAATCACACATATTGTAATTGCTTTCTGGTAAAACATACACAGTGCGCTACACAAGAAAGACAGGCACCATAGAGCATTTTTTTTTTATCTTCAGTACCAGGCTTTTAATTCCAGTAATGGTGTTGCCCTTGTCTGTTCTTGCTGGTGGAAGAGCAGCACTCAGTTTCAGGAAGTTGAAACTTTACTTGATTTGGAAATATTGATTGTACAGTGTCACATAACTTAGAAGACAAAACACAGCACCAGAAAACCAAACTCCAAGTTCAAGATAGAAAAAAGAAAAACAATAAAATCATAGTAGGTCATCCAGGCAATCTTTCTGGACAATGTCGGGCCCCAATGTACAGAAGACTCTGATGTTTCGCCAAGTTTCACTTCAAATAGGTGCGTGGAAGGCCAGGGGATCTGTCTCTCACTCAAATATAAGCTGTCGGTATGTATTCTGCTTCTAAAGAACGTGTGGAATCAATTATCTAACTGGCCTTTTCCATCTAAGCTATGCAAGCCTTATGACAAGTTAAGAGATTATAATAACAGAGTAATTGTTATTTCTGTGATCAAAGAAAACAGCAGAGATGTTTAATTCATAGTGTACAATGGCTCGGCTGGGATGAAGGAAGATTAAATATCGTATCAGTGAAAGAAGATGTCTAGGAACGAGAGAACTGCAACTTCTAAAGAGGTCTGAACCAAATCCAAGATCAAAAGAAAGACAAATCCCATCTTAAAAGCCTGAATGTTATCATTAA
Source organism: Chlamydotis macqueenii (assembly GCF_036417535.1). Taxonomy (NCBI): domain Eukaryota; kingdom Metazoa; phylum Chordata; class Aves; order Otidiformes; family Otididae; genus Chlamydotis; species Chlamydotis macqueenii. Next base: position 7,803,977 of record NC_141593.1, on the reverse strand, counting down.
AATATCCTGTGGGTAAACTGAAGACCATGTTTTAACAGATGTGTCTAGGTATGGACGGGAACTCCATTAAACATTAATGACAAAAAGAACAAGTCTGCCAGGATTGCTTTCTCTTCCAGATGGAAGAAATAAAGGAGCCACCTAAGTTAGAGAAAAGATACAGGAAAAAGCTAACTAGTTCAGGAGACTCCTCCCTACTAACTATTCTGAATCAAGATCACAGTAAACTCTGCCCTATTTTTAGGACGTTTAATCTGAAAGCTTCCAAAAATGCTTTGCAGTCTGACACAAAGCTGAAGCAGGAATAGTACTGCTAATACTGCCTGTAAGTTGCATAAACTCTCAGCATCTTTTTAAAAATTATTGTTAAATTCTTATCTAATACAGACAGTAAATAGTGAAGTAAGGTCCTGCTCTGGGCAGTCCAGAACAGCTAGCACCTCCCATTCGGATTTAGTTGTGAGTAATCAGCCTTCCTGGAATTTGCTGTTAGTCACAGAACTTCAGCAAAGTGAATCATACTGGCAATGGGAAAGATGCCTCTCTTTTTTTTTCCTCAAGTTATAATCTCCATAATGCTTGTTGGAAATCTCCCAGCTTATAGGGACTTCCACAGAGACAAGTTAAAAAAACCAAAACAACTCCCTCCCCCGCCAACCTCATATATAGAATTTGTTTAAAGGACAGTTTTTGAAATGTCGCCGTGAACATTTGTTCGTAAAGGTCTTGGAAAGTTGGGCCTCAAGCTCCCTTATACTGTATGTGCAAAATTTTCTTGCTTACAAGGGGTATGTTGAGTTTCATTACATGATCCTTTCCATCTCCTGAAAAAAATGTTGCAGAAACTCAACAAAGTTAAAAGCCTATTGCTGCTTTTATGTGATGGCAAGCAGAAAAGTTCCTACTGGCTTCATGAGACTTCCCAAAAGAAGATTTAAAATAAGACAGTTTCAAGTGCTGCTAACAACCAAGGAAGACATCTTTCTGAACGAGATAGCCTTTGTCTTTTGAAAGAAATGAATACTGAACAGATTGGTAATGTTTCCCAATTAGTTCAGCAACTCTAATTAATATGGTCGCACAATTCACATGCTTTGGACTACCTCACTGGGAAAAAAATGCACGACTTCCCAGAACGAGTGGGGAGACGGAGAAAAGAACCAGAGTAAAACATCACTGCAATGGACCGGGGTGTGCACTGCCGTATCACATAATACAAGTAATCAGAGATACAGACAGCAAAACAAAAAAACCCAGACACAAAGCAGGAAACACCTTCCATGGGAAAGTGATGGTACAGGACTTTCAGAGCCAAACCTGCACTGTCATGTCTTGCTGCTGTAAATAACACACCTACCCAAAACAGTTTATATGGCAACACTATTTTTGGACATAGTTAACATCATGTAGATCTCATACATCTGAGCTTGGGTAGTGAAAATGTGGCCAGGGCTAGCAAGTTTTTAATAAGAGCTACTTCAAAGAAGCATTTCCCATGATGGTTCATCATCAGCAGTTTCACCTTTCTAGTGCTCTCACAGATTAGAGTGATAATGTTATCCTGAACTCACAACTGGAAAATAAAAAAAAAACAGAACAAACCCCCCCCCCAAGAAGTCCAATAATAAGAAGGAGAATGCTGAACAAAGATTGAGGATGAAATTCTGTCCTCACTGAAGCAGAGAGCAAGAATTTTGCCCTGATCTTTTAATCTCATCTGTCTGAGCAGCTATCTAAAAATACATGCATTAGTGATACGCTTAGGTTACCAGAAAAAACTCACTGTCCTGAAACACAGCGGGTGGGTGAGGTAATCACAGTGGTCCCTTTTGGCTTTAAGATTCATAGGAAGAACTTAGAGAACTGCAATTTGTGATGCTGTTGAATGCAAGGCTTGGGATAGATGTATTGCTTTCCAGCCATACAAATATGACAGTTCTGTGCCCCAAGCTGCTGACAGATGAAAGGTTTGATGCTAAAATCCTTTACACATGCAAATACTTTCATCAGTTCTTGTGATTCTACTGCCACAAGCAAAGTTTTGTCTGAGAAGCCTTACTTATCCATGTTGAACGCTTCGCACTCCTGCTGAACTACAAAGAGAACTGCAGGGATGCAAGAAGGCTCAGGATCTGAGCAAAAACCAGAGATGGCAAGCCGGGCGTGTTGTGGAAAAGGTCCCAGGGTGTGGGAATAAGCTGCAGGGTGACTGTTGGTGGGGATCTGATCCTGAGCAGATTCACGGATCAGTCTTCTGCCAGAACACTGCAACACACTGAGCTCCTTCCATCAGGCACCAGCTGACCCTACATGACAACAGAGGCTGAGTTTTTTTGTTTTTTTTTTTTTTAACAAAACACTGTTGTCTCTTTCTTTGTTTGTTTTTTTTTTTTTAATTATTTTTAAAGCTCTCTTAAGTTGAGAGATTCAGGATTTTTGCCGTTAACTCAAATGCTACAAACAGGGTTTTTGTATGTGCGTGTGTAAGGACAAGTATGCGATTTTAGAGGGCAGATCTTGACAAAATTTACCAGACACGGCCTCACCGGGGTTCAACCAGCAGCACCGTGGTTCTCGGCCCTTCCCGGCCGCACGGCTGGAACGGGCAGCCACGGCCGGGCCCTGCCCCGCCAGGCCTGGCCCCACCGCCGCTGCAAGGACCTCGGGGCCGTGGCAGGGGCCGGGCCCACCGGGATCCTCACCCTGAGGGAAGCGCCTCTTCCCGCCCTCGGGCGGTTTCCATGACAACGGAGTGACCACTCCCCCTCACCCCCGCCCTACCCCACTCACCCAATATCCGTGTGACCCCCAGGGTGAGTTTGTCCAGGTAGGGCTTGATGCTGGCGGAGGGCTTCTCCTCCATCCTCCGCAGGCCCCTGCACGGCTCCCCTCCCCGCCAACGCCCCGGTATGCAGGCGAGACCGACGAGGGCGTGTGTGGCATAACCCCGTTTGTCCTTTCTCCCACCCTGTAGCCACCGCTGAGCCGCGAGGTGCGCTGGGAGTAGTAGTTCTTCTAGCCAGTGCCTCAGTCAGCCTATGGCGGGCGGGAAGCATGAGGCGGCCTGACGGGAGTAGTAGTTCGGCAGGGGCGCAGTACCCTCGTCAGCCTGCTCTCGGAGGACTACGACTCCCAGCATGCCCCTCTCTTCCGCCCGCCGGCAGCGCCCGGCGGCCCCCGGCAGTGGCGGGGAGAAGCCGGCGCGGGCAGCCAATGGGTGGCGAGCGCTGGGGGGGTGGCGGGGGGCACTCTGGGAGTGGCGGTTGTTTCAAGATGGCGGAGGTGGCCGCCGGGACGGGTGGAGACGTTTACTGGAGTCGGGACAGTATCCTTCCGCGGGGCGCCGGCGGCTCCTCGTGGAGGGGGCCGGGCCCGGGGCTGCGCCGTGCCGGGGGTCGGTGTGGATGGGTGCGGAGCCGGGAGGCTGCTGGTGGGGAAGGCTGCGAGCTGTGGGGAGGCGGCGCGGTGAGGAAGTTGAGGCGAGGGCTTGGCCTGTCAGGCCAGGCCAGGGCAGGGCAGGGTAGGGTGACGGGAGCTCTCCTTTAGGGTGTTAGTGTCGATGGAGGAGCCGATGCGGGGCTGTGGGACGGGTGGGGTTTTGTGGCTGTGGTACAAGGGGGTCTGGGGGCTCTGCTCGTGAGTGTAGGGGAGCTCGGCCTGGGGAGAGAGGTTGGGCACGTGCCTGTGTGCAGGGAGTGGAGAGTTACGTGGGATTTAAAAACAAAAGTTGCTTGCAAGAGGAGGGGGAATTGGCCACCTGTCTTCTGTATGACCTAGCTATGAAGTCTTGGAGGAAATAAATGTATACGAAATGGAGAAAGTGGGTTCAGCTTACAGAAGCTTGAAAGGGAATCAACAGAGAGAAGCTAAGTCTAGAGGCTGAACAGGAGGCAAGAAAAAGATCTGACTTTTGTGACTAGCATCTAAGCTTGACTGTGAGCATAACATTTAGGGTGAGCCTGTGGAGGACCTGGAGGCTGGAGGGCACTGTCTGTGAGGGACAAGTGGGAGGCCGTGGTGGCTTCGTCTACAGAAGACATTCATGCTCCAGTTTGGGAGACTATGGGGCTGGGCACCTAGAGAGAGTTGGTGGTGGTTGTGGTGTTGAAGATTCAGCCTATAAAAGCCTGGCTAGAGAGAGATGCACTTGCATGGTTCGGAGAACCAGAAAGGGTTGGCACTGATGTCTGGGCTTACATGGCTGAATTAGAGGCTCAGCTACTTGAAGACAGTAGGGTGGAACTGGCAGTCTGGCCTGGTGGAAATTTAGGAGCTGACAATTTAGCTGTAGGTGTAAGGGACTTGAGGCATTGCTGTTGCTCGCACTGAGAGTGGGATTCCAGCACGAGCTAGAAGCGATTGAAAAGAAGTATGTGTGTGTACTCTCGTGTTTATGTTTGGTTGCACACCCACTGCAAAACAATGCACAAATTAAATGGACCAACAATCCCTATTTGTATGAAAAGAGAGAAGCAAAAATGCCTACAACTTTCTCTGATGTGATAGACTGAAGGTTGGTAGTCACGTATCAGAATTGTTGCCACACTGCATCTACTTTGTTCAGTTGTGGAAATGTTGATGTGGTTGTAATGACAGTGTATTTTTATCAATTAGCTACCGGGACGACAGGTTGCTTCCCATGACCAAATATGGTCTCTTGAGCTCAGCAGTGGCCTCATGCCTTGTGATATTCCACAGCTTCTCTGGGTAACCTGTTCCAATGCCTCTCCACCCTCATACTGAAGAATTTCCTCTCTACGTCTAATCTAAATCTACCCTCTTCCAGTTTGAAGCCATTACTCCTTGTCCTGTCACTACATGCCCTTGTCAAAAGACCCTCTCCAGCTTTCCTGTAGCCCCCTTGAGGTACTGGAAGGCTGCTATAAGGTCTCCCTGGAGCCTCCTCTTCTCCAGGCTGAACAGCCCCAACTCTCTCAGCCTGTCCTCACAGGAGAGGTGCTCCAGCCCTTCCAGTGTGCCTGGTACCAGTTGTGTGATGGATAGTGGGTATTGATTGAATTTGGAGTTGCTATTTTCAGGGGAAGTTTCTAGGCTGTTGCTAATTTTCTTCACTGTGTGGCAATTTATTAAATTAAGTTTTTGAGATGTTACTATCAAAATCAAATCTTAGTTAAGGCAAGAGTTGTATAGGTTAATTGAGCTATTGCCACAATTTGACTTTATTGTATGAAGATAACTGCAAAACCTTAAATGCATTTGTCTGTAAAAAGTACAGAAATGAGATAATTGAGTTAGCTGGCCAACCTTAGAAGGTTGAGGAAAGTAGAGGATTATAAACAAAAGATAGTGGAGAAGAACTTAGTGCCTTGTATGTTTGTTTTTCACTTTATTCCCACATAAGTAACTAACATTATCCTTAAAGATCTTTACATTCAGCTAAATGAAACTGCCACTTTAAGGAAAAGAGTATATTTTACACAGTTCCCTGAACTGTGTTGAGTCTTATTTTTAGTGACTTCTAGGAGGCTAGGTTTCAAGTTCAGTGACTGCTAATATAGCACAAATAATATGATGCCCAGTCCTTTATGACTTTTAAATGTTTTCTGCAGCCAGATACTTTAATAGTTGAAGCCCTGGGTAATTTGAAATTTCTTTAAATAGCTTTTTTTTTCCTTTTTTTCTTTTTTTTTTGAAACTACTTCAGAACAAATTTTGATCTTCTTAAAGAAGATCAGACCTCAGGCTTTCATGTTACTCATCATGTGATGATCAGATGAGAATGACCAACTTCCTTTGAAACCTTTTGCATTTATTCTCATTCATGTTTTTTAGAATATATTGTACAAAATATATTTAATCACAGTATGAATGTACACTATTTTGGAATTTGTTTTCCCTACATATTAAGAGGTTCCTTATATAATGATAACCTACTCTAATTTAAATAAATATTATTACTTCATTGTCTTAGTAATTGCTCTTGCAACTGGGGCTGTGGTTCCTAGGATCTTTTTTGAAGGTGACCTCTAAAATAGTTTTTACAGGCTGAGAGTTAATGCACAGTGAAGAAGGAATAATGCTTTCCGTTTTAGCAATCTGTCCATTGTTTGTTTGTTCTAGTCAAGTTTTTCTTGCTTTTGGTGCTCCCAAAGTGTTGCCAGTTTGTTTTCTTATCAACAATCTTTTAAAATAAAAAGCCAAATTACTTATTTTTATAGTTCTTTTTAAAGGGCCAAGTTTGTTCTCTTTGTTTATTACCTTTAACAAAGCCACATGCAGTTTCTGATGAAGAATCGCCAGTGGTATCTGTTTCAGGTATGACCTTTTAAAAGCCGTAAACAGAGGTTTTTCCTGTGGATGCTAAACTTTGCAATGTCTCTTCAGGTACATGGTTTGTGGCTTAAGTGTGTAAGGTACAGAGTCATCACAAGTTGTAATGGGACATACGGGGTTATGGCAGAGGATTTATGCTCTGCTGCTGAGATAAGCATCTGGTATAAGATGAACAGTTTCAGGGGAGTTGTTTCCATTGCAGGTACAGCATAGTTTTATCCAATTTATAAGGTAAGCTGAATTTTAAATGTGGTCTCCAAAGAATGCTGAAGCATTAGAGATGTTCAAGTCTTTTGGAAATTTTGAAGAGAACAATTAAAATGAAGATTCAATGTTTAATAAAAAAAAAAAAAAATATATATATATATATATATATTTTTTTTTAGTTCTCTTGACCTTGATTTACTGAGTGCATGCTTTTGTACATTCCTGGGGAAAAGATGTCCCCCTTCAGAATTTTGTAATTGTTTTCCAACACAGCTTTTACAGTTACATCAAGTCCTGAAAACATAACTGGGCATGATTAACTCCAGTAAAATTGCATATATGTCCAGAGTATGACCAAAGTTTGAGGAATCCTGCCCTCTAGGTTTGGAGTAGCATGCTTACCCTTCAAAACTACTGGCCAAACAGCTCTATCAGAAATTTCTGTGTGTGTTTTGTAGCTAGCATAGTTCAAGCCAGGTGATGTCAGATCACTGTACTCTGTGCCCTGGAAAGAAAGCAGTGGTCCTAAATGATGGAAGTGAATTCACTCTAGGAAGTATTCTTCCACTTCTGTGGAAGAAAATTTCAGAAACACAAATGCCCTTGTGTACCAGCATGGAGACGTTAAAGCTTACAATTTAGTTCTTTCACTTGAATTGCTGGCACACTTCTGAAATTCATTACCCAAATAAATGTAACCTATCTGGAAGTATAAAATCAATATTTTTTGTTCAAACATTTTTGCACTTCTGAACAGTCAAAACTCAAACCTTGAGGCAGTACCAAGAAGCTATTGGCTTTTGTGTCAGTGTTGGCACTTTATAATTGCAGCACCAGGATTTTCAATGCTTTAATGTTGTTACCATTGGTGGGGTGAATTAATTCTAATTATGGCAGGAAGATTTTTGCAGACGATCTGTGGAGCGTGCACTGCACTGTTTACCTTACTCATATGCCTGATCCTGAATGGAACAAACAATTAGCCTGAACAATCAGTACGTTGGCTGTATAACAGAAAAAAAGTCAGATTTTATTATAGGAGTGGTACCTTTAACAGCATTACTGCTGCTCAGTTCCTAATTGTCTTTGAGTGTCAAAGCAGAAGCTCAATTTTATGCTTTTGCATCTTAAAAAAACACAGGTTTTTGCATTGAACCTCAGTGAGAAGACATGAGTGTTGCAGAATTTACTTTGATGCTTATTGTGGCTGGGTGCACTTCAGTGCCACGCACCTCTTTTTCTGCTGATATGTTCATCAGTAAAATTTTGTATTGAGTGAAAGGTTAAGGGGAACTGCAAACGTATACTTGAAATGCTCATTCTTTTCAAAAAGAGCTGCTAAGGCAAGAGTGCACTTGTGGAAGTCCTGTTGTAGAAGGCAAGAGAAGGGTCCCTTTTGAATTTATAATCTGTGTGTTCTGCTTGTCTTTTATCTACAGGAGTGTCTACAAAAGGAAATTTAAGAACAAAGTGTTTGCCAAAATATCAAAAAAGTGAAACTGAGCTAAAGGTGCCTGTAGCAGTTGCTTCTGTTTCCATGGATCCTGTTAGAAGTACAGCAGATCTCACAGGGCAGCAGGTCAGTAAAGGCAAATTTTTATTGCTCTTAAGAGTGCACATAGTAGAAAAATGGCAGAAAACCTTTAGATTGAAAACTTCTAAACAATTTTAGAGTACTGTTATTTTTGCAATCTCTTACACTTTTTGCTCAATTATGTGGTGGATTGCTGGCAAAAATTACTTTTCCACTGAGATCGCTTGCCTGCCTAAAGAGAACAAAGGTGTGCTAATTTATGTAAGTGCTATGTAACTGGGACTATGTAAAACAGATTATGTATGTTTCTATGTCTACGTGTACAGAGAGAGAGTGAGTGTAGCTTTGAGTAGCCCCTAATGTGTATAGAATCATAGAATAGTTTGGGTTGGAAGGGACCTTTAAAGGCCATCCAGTCCAACCTCGCTGCAAGGAGCAGGGACATCTCCAACCAGATCAGGTTGCTCAGAGCCCTGTCCAGCCTGGCCTTGAATGTTTCCAGGGATGGGGCATCCATCACCTTTGTCGGCAACCTGTTCCAGTGTTCACTACCCTCATTGTAAAAAATTTCTTTCTTGCCTCTAGTCTAAATCTACCTTCTTTTGGTTTAAAGCCATTACCCCTTGTCCTACCACAACAGGCTCAGGTAAAAAATTTGTTCTTATCTTTCTTATAAGCGCCCTTTAGGTACTGGAAGGCTGCTATCAGGTCTCCCTGGAGCTTTCTCTTCTTCAGGCTGAACAGCCCCAACTCTCTCAGCCTTTCCTCATAGGAGAGGTGCTCCAGCCCTCTGATCATTTTGATGGCCCTCCTCTGGACTTGCTCCAACAGGTCTTTCCTGTGCTGAGGGCTCCAGAGCTGGACGCAGTACTGTAGGCGGGGCCTCAAGAGAGTGGAGTTAGAGGGGTAGAATCACCTCCCTCGACCTGCTGGCCACGCTTGTTTTGATGCAGCCCGGGATGTGGTTGGCTTTCTGGGCTCCAAGGGCACATTGTCAGCTCAAGTTGAGCTTTTTATCCAGCAGCACCCCCACGTCCTTCTCCTCAGGGCTGCTCTCAAACCCTTCATCCCTTAGCCTGTATTGATACCAGGGGTTGCCCTGACCCATGTGCAGGACTTACAGACAGGATCTAAAACTTCTGATTGCTTCTGAATCACTGTTGTATTATCATGCAGTTAAATCTTGTTCTTCATCTGGGCTAAGATGTCCTTCTCTGTATCTTCCATGTGCTGAGTAAATGCTGTGTGCCTCACATGTACGTTCAAAACGGATGTGAAGACAGACCACTCAATCCTCATGGTTTTGACAGTGTCATTGCCCTTCGAATCCTTCAGCATGACACTCTAATAAAGAATATTCATTTTTAGGGCCCCTCCTGGACTCGTCCCTTTCCATTCTCTGTTTATCAGTACTTGCTTCTAGGAGGCTAGTATGTACCTCCACTTTGCAAATGATGCTGTTAAGTGACACGCAGAGAAATTTCACAGATAGCCCCTATTATGCAGAATCTTTATGTAGAAGCATCTCCTCATAAGTATCTACAAGCCTGCTGCCTCCTAGATGCCTTAATGCGTCACATTAAAATCTCTTCTTGTATTGTGTGTTGTTTGCATTACTCATTGTTTAGAGAATTTTTACTCCTTTTTTGCCTGTGAGAGCCTTTGGGGTAGAAAGGGTCTTTGTTTTTTTTATATAATGCCTACTACACGAAAACTTGATTTGAGACTCAAATGTGCTGTTATAATATTGACAAATGTGTTCAAAACTTTCTCTCGTTTCTGTCTTTTTTTAACCTTCTCTTTTTCTCTTACCTTGCCAAATCCTCGTGGAAACTTTGTACTCTGACTTTGAAGATAAGCTCTGAGTTACTTGAAACAAATAGAACGAATACATTGCACTTGTTATGGAAGAGGAAAGTTTCACAAAGTTTTTTTTTGCAAGGAGTTTTCATCACCAACACAACTCATTTTCTTCAAGGTGTTGTGTGCATGACAGTGAGAGCTGACTGCTTTGCTTTAACATACTTTACATTGTTGCGCTGGTAGGTATCGCACCATTATGATTTACCAGAATCCTCTTTTGAAGAGAATGGATAGAGTTTTGCTGTTTTATGAACCTTAGCAGAACTGATTTACTTTTTCTTAATTCAGATAGACCTGAGTACCACAAAGGAGGATGAAAGTTTTGGAGAAGACCTCAAAATGTCGTCTTAGCTCTGGAGGTTTTCTGGTACTTTTAATAAATCAATGGTTTACTATACTGGTCTTCACCTAAATTTCCCATCTTCCTCCTTTGCATCTGACAGAGGTTGTCTGCTTCTCTCATGTAAATTATTGTCTTCTGAGGTGTGGTTTACAAAGTGATAGAATCTTCCATTTACGCGGTATGTTTCATCCAGAAAATACTGAGTTACGAAACAGTGTTCTACCCTGAGCTGCGTAGAAAGGACAGAAATCTGGAAAAAGGAGATAGAGGTCAAGACTGTACTATCTCGTTTGTCATCTTGTTTTGATGGCGGAGTGTTGGCAGAGCTGTTGCTGTGCATAATTCCATAGTTCCATTTTGATGTGTTATGGTTGAAGCCTGCATTTGAGAATTTTTTGTGTGCCCTCTATCCATACCTGTGGGTGATACAAAAAAGCACAGACTAACTTTTTAGATTTTCCTCTTCATCCCACAAATGTTTGTCTGAGAGTATGTACACGGGTCTGGGTACTAGCTTGAGGTACCTTCTGTTAAAATCTCCTTCACTCATGTGATCAAGCTGCTGTCTGTTTTTTTTCTTTGAGTGAAAAATGTCCTGTAATGTTTTTTTTTTTTCTTGAAGTTCCATCATCTAGCTGCTAAAAATAAGTAATTTTCAGACATTTTGAGCATGGGAAATGAAAATCCTTCGACCATATGTTTAGTTGAAGTTAAATTCTGTTAAGTTAAAGACATTCTGCCTTCAGTTGTATTACTGTAAATAGCATATGCTTGGGAAGGAAACTGAAATCAAATGTCTCCTTAAAAAGCCCTGAAGTCGTATTTGCCTTGTGGAACTCTTTCCCTCCGCCCGAGGAAAATATATTGAAGTTAAAATAAGAGTGCACTGAAGGGTCAGGTCAGGTGGGTATAGCATGACTCTGTGTAAAATCATCACCTGTTTCAAAAGTGGCGTAGTTCTGTGATTGTTTCAAACTACTGCTCAAGAAGCAATTAGCTAGGAATGGAAGGGGGCCCTTCCTCTCTGATGTGTGTAGAGCAGCTACCATTACTGCTAATGAGGGGAGAGAAGCCCAGTGTTTGCTTTGTATGCTCACAGGTTTTTCTGTGCTGTATTGTGTTAACTTGGCCAAACTGCAAGGCATTTGGTAGCATTCTTGTATCTCATGTTAAGCACTGTGTGCGCTCAGGGAGGTTTGTAATATTTGTAGTTTTGTAAAAGTCTAAACTGAAAATATGTAAGTCAGATTAAGTGGAAATATTTAAACTTGCCAAAATCTTGAATAGACTAGCGTAGCTCTTATTGCCGTTTCATCTTGGGATTCTTATTTTATGCTTATCACTAACTCTGGAGAACTGAGTCACCAAAGACAGAACTTTTTGATAAAGAAAAACAACTAAGAACTTAGATCCATTTCCTGCTTGGAAACACCTAAAATAGGTAATGCCAGTAGCCTCAATAATACAAAGGACTGCTGCAAACAGCAACAGCAGTGTGCTCTCTGGTGGACACTGGTAGCAAATACTCCGGTTTTCAGTGTGATGAAGGAGTGCATGAAAAGAACTGAAGTACTGGCATACTTTAAAGGTTTGTTTTGAGAAGGAGTAGTAAGTACGAAGGTAGCAAATAAGTGATTAAAAACGATCAATAGTGACATGTGAAAGAGCGTGTACCTTTCTGTGTATGAAAAAAAAAATTAAATAAGGACTGACCATCTGCTAATGATATATTGCGTACCTTTTTTCTGTTTGTATGCTTTGGTCATAAATCCTAAAGCAGAATTTTTTATTAGTCTTTATTTTAGGATCTTAATGTAATAAAGTTTGAACTTGGACTTGGATATTGCTACACTAGATTTCCAAGTTATGAGAACCTACTGCCCTTTGTCCAGTATGAATCCATGAATAGTGTATGTCTTAAAACTTTAACCAACGTGTTTAGTATCGAAGCTAGCAGCTTGCATTTGAATTACAAGTCTCTTAAAAGAATTCTCCACTGTTTGGTAATTTGTTTCACTGAACTGCACTTACATTTTAAAAAATAGATATATTATTTCCAGTTGGAATTTGTCTGCTTTCAACTTCTAATTATTAAGCCTTGGAGTGCGTTTAATATCTTATGAAATATTTATTCTCCTTTAAAGTGTACTTTCTAAAATGTTACTTTAAATTTTCAGGTCACTAATGAAGGAGGAATGAAGAGTGCTTCTTTAAAGGATTTGTGTCCTGAGGACAAGAGACGCATTGCAAACTTAATTAAAGAACTTGCCAGGTAAGAATAATCATCACCTGAAAATACATCATGTTTAGGGAGAGTCATTCTTCTAACATCAAGCAACGTAGAACTGCGTTATGGAACTGAATATTTGCATAAGGTAACTTTTCTTACTGGAAGAGATATGAATTGTGAAGCAGCCTGATGGGTTTTTCCTTGCTTCCTGACCCAAAATCCCCTAAATGTACTGAAAACAAGAGCCGGAGTTTTCTGACCTGCAGTAGTTCATCTATATAAATGTAGTCACAGGGCTAGGGTTTTGTTTGCTGCTTGTATTGTATGCTTTAAATATAAATACATGTTGTCTTTTGGAAATGACAGACTTTGTTCATATGAAGCTTTGTAGTGCTTTTTCGTCAGGGGTGTGCTGTTATATGGAATGCCACATTAAAGCTGGATTGGTGATCTTGTGGCTGAAACATGTTAATCAGTATTTACCCATGTTTGCACATGTAGAGCAATAGAGAGTCCAGTGTTATTTTAACTTATCTAGCCGAACTTTCTTTTGCTTTGATTAATCTCTTCAAGTTCTCCCTATTTTTTGGAAGATGAGGCGGAAACAGTGCAAGTTCCTCAGCTTTAGCAAAAGGTTTTTTCTAAGTGTCATTCCAATGCTAGTTGCATTCACAAAGGTAAATGATGGGAAAAATAGGTTGAATTTGAGCGAGAAGATTTTTCTCCCCATCTGTGTCCCTAACACTTCAGAATCTCTGGGAATCTGCTTCTTCCATAGTGGCTGTAAAAGTGAGGAGGAGTGACTTTGGCAGGCTTTCGCACAACATCAGAGGGGGAAGTCTCATGGGATCGTCTCAGGTCATTTGGGCTAAAAGTCCATGCTAAGAATTTCTAAAGGCAAAGTTTTTCTAGAACAAAATGCAAGTTCTCAGGTATTAATGAAATGCTTTTTGCCATAGATTTAATATGTCTGTGCAATAACTGTCAAGCATTACTGTCCTTTTTATACAGGAGAATTTGGGCAGAGAAATAAAGTTACTTGCTCAAGGTCATGCAGTAAGTTTCTGGTGTAGCTAGGAATATTTTTTCTATGATTATCCTTATCCAGTGAACCATTTTGCCTGCTAATAATTTGTACCAATATAGGATTTCTTGCTATACAGTATTTCAGTAATTTCTGAAGTTCTTCATGCTTGCAACTCCATTTTATCCTATCTCATGTGTTAGAAATGTCTAGTTAAGACTGTCATAAAGAGTAGATTGCTGGGAAGCCTGGTTACAAATTGTCAGATGTTGGAGCTATTCGGACACTGTTGCCACTGTTGATATATAGAGGTATATTCTAATATTAAAAAAAGCCTTTTATTACATTGTTCCTCATAATACACTGCTCCCTAGTGAATAGTAGTACACTAACTCATTTGAGCATGGGATTCTTCTTAAATCTCAGATGCTGTGATTTTTCCCTGAGGACATTTTGATATTTCTGCCTGACATTTCTTCGAAGAAAAATAGAAGGTGCAGCAACATTAATTTTGAAAAGTAAAATTAGTGGAACACTATTATTTTATACTTAGTTCTCTTTTATTTTTAAACCTAATCATATTTTTATTGGATGTAATTAAAAGTCCTTTGCAGAGTAATAGGGAAGTTGAACTTTAATTCCGCTCACCTCGTCACTTTTTTAAAACTCTCCATAATTTTCATCCCTAGTTGTGCAATGATGGAGGGTTTTTACATGCAGTAGAACACTCTTTGCTATTTCTGAGAAGAAAAAGAACTAGCAGAGTGCTGAAAGTTTTCCGGGAAGATTGTCCTGCAGTAAATAATTGGAATAATAAAGATTTCACTTGACCAGAGCTATACTTCACTGTTCTTTATTTTGCCACTATTTATGAATGAAAATGATGGTAGCTGGGACTAATCCTTGTGCATTTATTGCGGGATGGTGGACAGAAATAGATTGGTCAATAACCATCTGCATGAAGACAGTTTTAAGGTGGTAAAATTCTGTCTGGGTCGAAACCAGTAGCAAAATATTATTAACTCCTGAGGCCTGAATTTCAACCAAGACTTGTTTGAGCAGTTCAGGATATTGGTCTTTCCCTTGACTTTTGCTACTGCTGAAGGAGAGCTAACATACTTTTCTTTCTTTTCCTTTTCTTAATTTTCTTCCTCTAACTCTTATTCCCAATGCACTTTTGGTCTTTGGGAAGGTGTGTGCCTGTGCATCAGCTAATATGCTGTGGGGAGAGACTTTGTCTTGGTGTGAGTAAATTCTAATGCTGGCTATATTATTATCCTTTACTTTGAGAAGATCAGTTACTGGGCTGTAATGGTCTGCTGCCGGGGATTCCAGTGGCTGACATCACTTTAGCTGTTAGAGACTTTATGAAATTGAGTTTTGAGACAGGGTTGAAAGAAAGGACTCAACTCTGTCCTTTCTAAATCCTCCTTTCTAGACTAAATAATCTTAGTTTTTGCTCTGTGCTGCCACTTGTAAATCTAACCATTATTTTGCCTTTCTTTGAACATATCCAGTCTGTCCTCCCTCTTCAGGTGAAAGAGAGGATCCAAGGTTTAAAAGATTTGAATGTTGTGAATTTGAACTCTTTTGATTGTGTTGGCATATTCTTTTCATTTTTTTTTTCTATGGGAATTTCTGAGTAGAATGAGTCATGCCCATGAATGCCAAAGTGTTTTGTGAGTAAATGGGAAATTCTTGAGTGTGATCAGCCATTATTTTAAAAAATAATCAGCATGGCACCTTTGTGTTTGCAGCAAGGTGCTGCTGGCGTGGTGGTGAAAGTGGCAGGCACAGTAAGAGCAAATTTTAGCTCTCCCTACAAGCAGAGTCCTTTTAAGAGGCAAAAAAAGACTTTCTCTGAGCTTTCATTACTGCAGGCTACTCCTGAAGCAGTCATCAGCTTATGTAATGCAATGGGCAGTGACATGGTGAAGACACTGAAAGATTCCTACCCTTGTACTCTGCACCATTGTCAGACCACATTAGCCTCTTCCAAGAGTGAGCAGCGCAAGGTCCTCTGAGACCTAGCTAGTTGAGTGTTGAGCATTAAGGACTTGCTAGACACCATACCAGGAAAGATTACAAAGTGTTCTAGTGTGAAATATTTTAAGTGATATGCAGATTTTGAGAGCTGTCTTTGTCTTTACGACCCTCTCCATTCAGCATTTGCAGAGAGAGTGAGCATGTATGTGCTTGCTAGCATTCGCCTCACTCCTAACTGATATATAGCCATATTACTGTGCCTTTGTCTCCTACTATGACATGTACATCATAAATACTACTTCTCTGCCTGTACAGCTCACATATGCAACTTACTTTTGAAGAAACAGAGGTATTGACTAAGTAACATAGAATGGTTCATGAAAGTTTAGTTTTTGCTTTTAGTGGTGAGAATTGGTATCTAACTACTTTGTATTCTTTTTTTCTTCAGGTAAGTTAAACATGGAGAAAGCTGGCTCCCTGTTGTCTTTGCAAACAAATCTTTGAAAGCAATTTAGGTAGAAAGGTATCATAATGTCCTTATCCACCCAAGGGAGGGAGTGACTACCCTTTTCAAATGAGATACAGGATGGCTTTTGCTATCAGATTACTGTCTTTCTGGCAAAGACCAATGGCATGCCCAGAATTACTTGTGCCTGGCACCTAGTAATACAACTTTTAGACAGCCTTTTGTTGCTTATTGAGGAAATGCTTCCTCCTTCCCAAGACCTTGGATTCCTAAACCCTTTGTAGAGTACCAGCAGTCTGGGATGCTGGTCTTGTCTACTGGCATTGCTTTATGTAAACTTTTTATCCTGATACAAAGAAGAAATTGACCAACTAAAATTGAAATTTTCCAACAAAAGGTGAAAATGGGAATCAACCCAGAAGGTTAATTTGGTTACAGAACTGGAAACCATTACGAAGGAGGACAGTAAAACTACTGTAGCGTATATCTGCTGTTTAAGTGTTTTTCTTCCAGCACTTAGGATCTTTGAAGGGCATCTTGGCTGTGGAAGCCCGTATTACAAATCTGCAGTGTTTGGCCTCTTGGGTTGACTTCTCTCTTGGGTTATGCTGCCTCATATTTAACCAAATTGTTACCTGGCTTTAACTTTAATGTCAAGATATTTTCTTCTTTTTTTTTTTTTTTCCCGCGTGTGCTACTTTAGGAGACAGTATTCTGCTGCAGTTCTCTTAATTGGTGAAGCAGTGAAACTGCAAATGAGATATCCCTAAGCTTGTCTGCAAATTGCTTCTTGTTGATAGGTAAAGCATGCCTAGGATTATTGTATCACCAATCACACTTACCTTTTGTGCTTAAAAAGTAATTTGTAGTTGTAAATTCATGCTGTGAGATCTAGTTTTGTATTATTTTGCAAGTTGCATATCATAAAATTTATCCTTTGTGCAGCAATTTAAATTGTTATGAGATTTTTTTTTTAATGTTTACAAACTGCCCATCATACTTCAGTAAAAGTACACTGTGAACAGTGTCCTTAGACAAAAAATGCTGCCATTCTCTCTCCCTGCAGTGCTGGTATTAAAAGTCACTTTGCTGCCCAGTTCTGCCAGAGGCATGTTGTGATCAATTCTGGCATGAAAACTTCTAGTTTAATCTTTTTGGAGCACATCTTTCACTTGGAATACCTTATTTCTTTCCCTGGATCCTGTGTGTGCCAGGCTCTGCGTGATGCCATTACCTTGGTCCTTGCTCCATTTTTCCTCCCACTGTGGTCTTGCCTGTTCCAGATGCCATTCTTTGCTTCGTATGTAAAACTTGTAGTTTTTGAGAATGGTCACCAAAATATTTTCAGGTTTGTTAGCTAGCTGGCAGACTAGCATCTGATGAGTGTTCCCTAAAAACTAGATGTTCCCAATGAGTATACGACTGATCAGTGAAGTTTCTAGGGTCTGTTTCTGCTTTTTGTTTTTGTGTTCTGACTTAACTTACTCAGCCACAGTTCTTAACACGTTCAGATTTCTCTTGGTAAAAGGTCAATTTTTTTCTAACAGTTTAAATAAATAGAAAAGGCTATTTTTAGTTTGCTTTTTCAGCTCTTCCTTTCTTTCTAAAGACTGTAAATGACTTCAGTCAGGAAGAATTACTTTTGAGTTTTGTCCCTAGTGTAGTGTTGATGTGAGTATTATCATGACTCTTCTTTCTGTATGCCAATTTTTTTTCAGTATACAAAACTTCAAATGCAGTTGACCTGTGCAGTGCTTCAAAAATTCCACCTGGAGATCGTCAATCCTCCTTACTCAGTGGAATGAGTCAGTGTCATCAGCAAACTTGTTGATCAGTTCCTTCTTCAGATCAGGCAGTCAAAACTGCTAGTATCAGCAGTGGACTTAGGAGCGCACCATAAGGATTGGAACTGGTGAATTAGGAATTAATTTGAACCCTAAGGTTGATGAGGAGGGTTTTTTGGCAATATATCTGCATTATGAATTTTTATTTTCCTACAGAGGTTCCTGCAAAGTAAAATTAAGATCTTTATTTAGATGTGCCTAGAATTACGTAAGCTTTGAAGTGTTGAATTTAAAACAAATCTTGAACAAAGGTGGCGTGTATCCTATGACACAAAATAGGTGAATGTAAATTGCATTCAAGGAAATGTTGTAGACACTGAACAGCAGGGATAGTTCTACTGATAAGTCATCTTTGCTCTCAGCAGTCAGTAGTCTTATTTGTTCGTGGAAACAATGATAACGGAGCTGGACATCAGTGTGTTGCCCAACGGAGCTGTTGTGCCCTTTGTAGTTGTGGTGCCTTCATTCTTTCACTGCTCTTTTCTGACCGAGAGTGGATGAAAAGCAAGTGAAAATCCTTTTGAGGAGCATTATGAGCCTTGTAATGTTTCTGTTTCGCATCAGTGAAATCCCTCTTAGTTCTGCTAAAAATCATCTATTCTTTACTGCTAGAAGGCAAAGAAAGAAGTATATAAAAAAATCTCACTGTGCTATATATAGAATGTGACATAAACACAGCATAATCTGTTAACGTTCTTGTGTTCCTTTTCTCTAACTTCCTTTTGCCACCTCCTGTGAGTAACTGTCTTCTATATCTCGCCTGCCCTTTATGGGCTGTCTCCTGCTTTGTGATACATAAACACATACTGCCATGTTTCTTCTAAGATCACTCACTGTTCAGTCATTTACTGCATAAGATATGTGGCACAATGCATTCATGGGTCTGGGAGTATGACAGCTTGCTGTGATCTGTGTTAAATCCAAACAGCACGTGAATGTGATGCAGACTGATATAAGCAGCAAATCACAGAATCTAGAGATGGGTAAAACCTACTAGATTTAGTCTAATTTCTCTAGTGCTCTGTTCTTTCTTACCTTATTTTCTTAAACTGTTGTTTGATTTTAATATTCTTAGGTGTCAACATGGCCCGGTGTTTCAGTTGTCCCGACCTTTTTCTAAAGCAACATCACTCCTGCAGCTAACAAGCAAGCATGCTTCCTTGTATAGAGCCCTGCAGATACTTGTGTTCTCTTTCCCTTCTGATCTTTGTTTTCCCCGTTCTTGTTTCCTTCCTGCCTTTCATCTACATGGTCATTGCTGTCTTCCTTGTCTTTTTCTAATCGAAGGTTTTCATTCACTGTTCTCTGTTTTTTTTTTCTTTTTTTTTTTTCCTCCCCTAAGAAACAGAAAGCATTCTTGCGTCTTTCACTGATCACATGAAGGATGGATACATATATGGATTACGTGAAGGAAGGTCATATATGCTGTAGTCACTAATCTGATTACTCTATGTTGAGAGAAAACAAACTGATTTGGTTAGATGCAAAAGCCTGGGTCTGCAGCCTGTGGTTCATAGTACCGCAGTTGTAACTGTATCTGGGAGCAAGGATGCATGGTAAATGGTTTTCAAAAGTTTGTTGCCTGCTTAACTGAGGAGTACATAGGTGTTGGATCTGGATGGATCCAGAGCTGGTTCCCTTTTCATTGTTTATTTTCTGATGCCTATACACCCCTTTTGACAGCCTTTGCATGGAGGGAAAGGGGCCTAGGAATAAGCTGATAAACACTGCTAGGAACGGGATTGTAAATGAGACCATGGGAATATGAATAGTGGAACGTTTTTACCCTAAATCCATATCCTTTTTGTGTAATTTAGAAACTTTCCAATTAATAGTTTGTTCCAAGCTTTCAAACTGCCCTAATTTACATAATTTGATTGTATGCTATATGTTATTTTTCTCCCTCCAAGTTTGTAGAGAAAAGGTGTGAGTTTCAGTATTATTATTTCCAACTTCATGCAGTCTGCTTGAGCTGTTGTGGGAAGGGCTATGGGTTGATCTTAGAGCTGGGGAATGCTGCCTGTCTATAGTTCACCCCAGGGGGGTGACCCAGTTGTGATATTTATGGCTTTTCCACTGGAATGTCAAAACAAATCTGTGCCTTCTTAAGGGAAACATCATGATGTCAAATGGATGGCTCAGTCCCTGAGTGGAGTTCTCTGTTAAGAATGTCAGTGAGTCTGATGGGACGAGTGGAAGGCTTAGTCCAATGCCTATATATATATATTTATTTATTTTTACCCCCTTTTCTCCTTCTATAGGATTGTTCCATTTGAAATAAGTTAAAATTGGAGTTTTCTAGAAGTTGTACGGCTTTGGTCTCCTGTCACTTGTGTTGTGGCAGCTGTTTCATCATCATAAAAGACTGAACTTTAAGAGCCTTCAGCAACAGAAATTGCCAAAGTGCAGAGCAATAATATTTATTAGTCTAAGCTCATTACTTAATATTTTTGTAGAGCTTTTATAGAACCATGATTTCTGAGCCATGTTTTTTAGCATAGTTATAGGATCATCTGTGCATAATGATCTTCTTGCCTACGTGATACCAGAATAATTGTCTTTACAGCCTGCTCTTGAGGTGCAGAATAAATGATCATTGTAAAGCTTTCTCACATTGTCATCTTTTAATCTTGATCCAATTATTTACACTGAGCAGCAAGATACAGGGTGTGATGGCCCAGATGGAAAGGAAAATTAACTCCTGCGGCTTGATATTTTAAAATCCGCAGAAGAGGACAAAGTGTTTTGTTTGGAGAAAACTAAAAAGAACAATTATTCCTTTTCTGGACTTCTATTTGACCAGTAAATGTGAAAGAAGAATTAGTTTATAGATTAAGATACAGAAAAGTTTTTTAAAATTTCCTTCTTTCTTGGCAGCTAAGCTCTCCCATTTGAGTTTTCTGTCTACATGTCCTAGGCTTTTAAGGATTCCAGTATGTCTTCATTATGGCTGTAGGGAATCAGACTGTACAAATCTAATTGTGGGCTCAGGTCCTTACTTTATTGTTCCATGCTGCCCATTAATGTGCATGTACTCTACAAAGACTGGTATCTTTGATAAAATAGCGCATTGCATACAGTTATATGCATCTTCCAATGTAATATAGTAAAATAAATATTATGAGAAACTAACCTGATTAAGAATGGAGGGAGTGATACTTATTTATCTGGAAAGCGGAGGAGTTGGAAGTCAGACACTGTGGTTATGGGCATGTATTTTATTTCTCTCAAATTCTTTTCAGGGTAAGTGAAGAAAAGGAGGTGACAGAAGAACGGCTGAAAGCTGAGCAGGAGTCATTTGAGAAGAAGATCAGACAGCTAGAGGAACAGAACGAACTTATCATCAAGGAAAGGGAAGATATCCTTTAAAAAATGTGTGCAGGGGCTCACTGTCTGAAATAAAAAGTGAACTACAGAGAAATAATTGTCCTAATTTATGGCAGAGAATAAATCTGCATGTGCTGCCATTCAAAAGCAATCAGAGAGATGACTTGTCAGCATGTGATGCTGCTTCATTTGAGCTTAAAACTGCCATCCAGCTGTTCCTATGATGTTGTTTTGCTATGAAATAGATATTTGTCAACTAAAAACAACAGTAAGGAATTTATGGATTGAAATATGGTTACAGTTTTTTTTTTTTAATTAATCCTGTTAGATTGTTGCAATTGAGGCCTGAAACTTGCATGATATTCCAGTGCTCTCCATGTCCAGAGAAAGACAAGTTACACTGAAGGCATTTAAACAGTATATATGTACTAGGAGCTTTAGCCAGTTCAGACTTACTTTGGTGTAGCTTTTGTTTGTTTGTTTTTTCTATAAAAGTTAGCTGATTCTTTTTTCTTGCAGACTGTGACTTCCATTTTTAAGCTGCGTATGCATAGTCCCAGTCTTGGAATATCACATACAAAGTCGATGCTGCAGGTATTACAGTTTTCCTTCAGTGTGATGTGATAGTCCTTTACAAAGTTATCTTGTTCATTTCTCTTCCAAATCTTTGATAGTGACGCTTTCTTGTTTAACTCCTCAGAAGGCTAACGGTTGACTACAGTGGGATATGGAAGAGGCAGCACTGCAGCTACAGCAAAAGCAAATAGTATAGGCTGGTGCTGGAATAGAAATAAATGCAGATAAACAGTCCACAAACTTAATAAGGTAGAGGATTGCTTGAAAATTCCAGCAATCATATTTCACAGTATAGCCCTGGAAGGCTTAACAAAAAAAAAAAAAGCTTTTTTTTTTTTTTTTTTGTGATGGATCTTGGTTGGCTTATGAAAGGAATTCAGTGATACATTGTCTCTGTCAGCAGAGGATTGCCCTTGATGACCCAGAAGATGCCCTGTAGCACAGTGGCACTTATATAGATAGAAAGAATTTGTTGTATTTGTGCTAAATAATATACACATCAAAAGCTTAGCTAGCCATGGAACAATTCCTGGAAAATATTAAATCTGATGTATTTAAGAGCCATTAGATGTGCCTACAACTCTTTTACATTGATTTCACTGAAGTCAGTATTTTGTTTTATATTGTCTTGTGTATTCAATCAGCTCATGAATGTGGGTGGGATGTATGTTCCTGATTAATATTTTTGATTTATGCACATAAAGCTTTCACTAATTCATCTGATGTTTATTTGACTACTGAGAAGCAGGCATGTTTGCTTGGTTTTTTTGGTGGTTTTTTTATTGTTTTGTTTGTTTGGTTTTTTTGTTTGTTTGTTTTTTTTTTTTTTCCTTTACTAGAAATAGATTGCACAAGCATGAATAATTTTTCAGAAGTCTGGCAAACATAGAAGAAGGTTAATGCATGCAATTTTACACTTCATAAAACTCTGTAAAACCTAGAAATATAAAACAAGGTTATAATTTAAAACAATATAATTTTAACTACTGCAATACTTGCCTATCATACATGAATGATTCAAGATCCTCAATGCACCTCTGAGCAGTTAATTTTTTATCATAAAGCTTGTTGCAGAGACAAGAAATTGTAGAAATGACTTGCCAAATTTGAATACAGATTCTGGCTGTTTTAAAGTACAGCAACTTGAAATTCTTCAAGTTCTTCTGAAATGTACAGCGTTCACTTGCAAATATGATACAGAGATATAATACCATAAGAAAAAAAACCTTCAAGTCTGAAAAATCAATTTTATTTATTTTTTTCTCCCCCTTCACCAAAGCTAATTTATTTTCTATAAAATTACTTTATCTAGCTCAGTATTTAAAATTAACCTACAATAACAAATCTGTGCTTCTGATATAACTGCAGCTATCCAGTGAAGTGTAACTTCAACTTGGTAAAGGTTTAATTTCAATAGAATGAGGAGTGTAGGTTTTCCTCAGCAACATGTGTTCTGTTGTTTGTTTTTTTTCTTAAGACTTTTGCAGCAAAGTTGTGCTTTGTGTGCTTGAAATCCCTGCTTCAAAGGCAGATTTTCCTGGTTTTATGGTTGATTTTTTTGATTTTTTAAAATTTTTTTTTGAGGAGCTATGTGGACCCATCCATTTGAATTAATTGCTGATGAACTATGACAAAAGCTTTGAGGGGGACTAGGTGGTGTGCAGTGATCTCACTGCAAAACTTTGAGTAACTTACCAGTATTGAAAAAACAATATCTATCTGCAGCCTAAGCTTTCATTTGCTTTGGAATTGATCAGTGCTATCTGGGTAGGGAACAACAACCAAAATTTCATGCTTAAAGTCAATTCTATCCTTCCATTGCAGTTGCAACTTAGAAATTTTAGTAGTTCTTACTAGGGTATGCAGTTAATGGAGGACAACCCTGATGAGTATGCTGTGAATCAGAAATAGGCCGGTCTGTTGTCAGGATTGCAAATATTTTTTATTACAGAATTAAGGAAAATTAGGGATTTCAATTAGTCATCTGGTCTACTCTTTATCCCTAAAGCAGTATCGTTAGACCTGTCATGTTATAACTTCATCAAAAGTGGGTATTTTGGCTTAGTTTTTCACAGGGCGTTCCTGCTTGAAACAGACTTCTTTCAAAATAAACTTGATCTAAAGTGTTTCAGCCAGTTCCAAAACCGAAAGAGGTGAAACCTTTATTTTGTCTATAATAAACTCTTATGGCCTTTTTTCTAAAAAGTTCTACTGCTGCTGTTCTTTGGACATGTGATGCTTAGTGGTGTAAGGAATGTGTCCTGTCAAGACATCTTTTGCTGTTGTTACTAAAATCCACCCAACTGGGCCAAACTGGAAAATCGAGTAACAGGTGCTCCCATTCTTTTCATGCCTTCCACAATGAAAGCCTTTTACAGCTATAAGACTGAGAAAGTGGTGGAAAAAATAATCTGGAAGGGAAGATTAAGCAGGAGGTAGAGGGGAAAACCTAAGAGGAGGCTGTAGTGGGGAAGGGAGAACTCTAACCTGGCTGGAAGGAAGGACTTGAAAAGGAGGTCGGGCTAGGCATGGCTGATGTGGAAGAAGTAAAGCCTGTGATTAATGAGTTCAAAAGTGTTTGGGATAAGCAGTCAGGGTTAAGGAAGAGCCAGGATGAAGGCAGATGGCCTAGGATCAATCAGAAGATTGTGAGACAGCTGATGAAAGCAGGGATGTGTCTGTTCAGTGTATTCCAGCACCCTCCAAACTTTGAAATAGAATTTGGGACTAAGCTCATGTGTGAAGGCTCACCATGTTTCACCTCTCTGCGTGTCTTCCTCAGCATCCACTTTTAGTATTCATCTTCTCTTTTGCTTCTGTATTCCCAGATTATGATGGATACTTAGAGAGTGGCTGAATGGTGCTTCTGCCAGCAATCTAAATTCTGGCATTGCCTTTGGAGTATTTGAGTCCCAACTTCAATGTCCTTATTTTTGTTGTTTCGTTTGCATTTTCAGAATAAGGGATGAGCAGCATGCATCACGTTATCCTCTTAGGCTACTTGTGCTGCCCCTTCTTCCCCTTCTGCTAGGAGCTGTTAAGAGAAAAGCTTCTGGCTTTCATTTTTTTTTTTTTCCCCTGGCATATTTTCAAGCACCTATTATTAATTTAGGTCGAAAATATGATTTAAGAAACAGGGAAATATCTTTTGTAAGATGCCCCAGTACTGTCATGATAGATGTCTTAGAAAAAAAATGATAATAATGAGTTTATTAAGAAACAAATGCTACTGTTATTTCAAAGCCCCCAAAAATTATGTTATGGTTTTTAGCTTTTCTTGTTGTCACCATTAGGGATTTTTTCATCTAAATTTGATGGTGATGCATAAATGAAGAAGCAAAAACAGCCTCAACATTTCTGTGAAGATTTGTTAATTGGGGAAGAGGAAACTTTAAAAAAAGAAAAAAAAAAGGTAATTGAATTCTAAGCTAAACTGACGTTATAATTTTGGAGACAAGGAATAAGGAGGTAAAAGGAAGAAAAGATTCTGTTTATTGCAAACTTTTTTTTCTTTTTGTAAATTTAAATTCATCAGCCCTACTAAACCGTTGTTTTGGTTTATATTTAGAATGTACCTGGATTACTTAAGTTTTTTGTTGGAATTAATTTCTGACTGAACATGATCTCTTCATTTGAAGACCCAGCCAAGTTCACATAACTAATACCGTATGATTTACTTGGCTAGTCTTAAAAAAATTATCATAGCCTCTGTTTACATATGTCCTTAATATTGTAACTTAGGACTACTTAATTAGTTGATTTTGCATGCAGTTAACATGAATATTAATTTAAATAAAACAGTTCATTTGCTGATATTGGTAGTGAGACGTAGAATATTAATTTGCTGGAAGAATAATGGGCTTCTTATAAGCATTATCCAGAGTCTTTAATAAAACGCTTTTAGTTTTGCCATAGTACTGTTCATTACATTACTCTTGCATATACCCATAAATTAGCGCTATTTACATATTTTGTCCTTTTCCTGTCTTTCTGTGTTGATGTAGAATTGGTATTATTTTTCAGAAGAAAAATAGTTGCTGACTTAATGCCAAAGAACAAAATGATAGAAAAGCAAGTATTAGAGTACAGAACTTATTTATTCCGTCATACTTTTCTCTATAATGTTGAACTTGCTTTTTCTGAAAATGAGGAGAGAAATAGGCACTTCTTCTGTTTCCTTTCCTTTTTTAATCTGACCCATGGAGTTGTCATGACAGGTGAAGAAACAAAACAAAAGGTCTTGCATAGAAAGCCTTTGGCAATGTACTTTGTTGAATGTGTGGTCCCTGTGTCCTGTTTAACAGATACATGTGTCTGTGCCTCTCTAGGGCTGCCGTTTGCAAAAGGACAGTCTGAACTCACAGTGATGACACAGAGTGTCATAGCGAAATGGGGTGTGGAAGTTAACAGTGTAGTTAAGTATGTATACATGACAGCTGAATCCCTGCTGTGTTGCTTTGTGCAAAATAATAAAAGGCAAGAAGAAAATTTTTATTCAGTGAAAAATTTGCTGTTTGCAGGAAACTCATGCCTAGTGCTTTTGAAAGACAGGCTATTTATTTAAAACTCAGTAACAATTTTAGAGTTTAACTTTGGCTAAGTCTAAGGGTGATTTTTTGCTTTTGTTATAGTTTCTGTAGTATAGTTTCTGACAAGTTATAAAGTGAGGGATTGGAATGACCATCATTGTTTTCATTTATTTCTCAATTTGGTTCCCTCAGCTTATAGTTTTATTTTTTTCCCTTCCTATTTTTCATATGTGAATACATACTATGTATCTTTCTGTGCATCATAATTTGTTAGAAGGCACGCGAGGAGAATGAAAAATTAGGATTTTGCTCCTTTCTTCCACTTCATCCAACTGCTTCACTCTTTGAAGGTGTTTCCCTTACTGTTGTTACAGGTGTCCTACTAGTCAACGTTTCTAAGCAACCATTATGGTCTATTGGATAAAAGCTGAACTTATTAAAAAGTCCCTGAATATTTATATGCTATTCTGTAACGGCAGTATTGGCTAAATAATATATGTATTTAAGAACTTCCTAAATGTAGAAGAATCAGTCAAGGACTATTGGGTAAATAAGATATTTTTAATTTTTCATGAACTTTTAAACTAAAACAAGGTGAAACATATTGTAATGTTGAGTGCTGAAATGGATCAATGCCTGAAGATTTATTTAAAGCTCAGATTTGTATGTTTAATCCTAGCTAGTGTCTTAGAGCACAAGCTAGCCACATTGTCCATGTTATGAAATTATCCAGAATTGACAGGCAGCATCTAAACTGCATCAGCCTCTGTAGAATATGAGCTAGATGGACTAAAAGTTCACACTCAACGGTACAGGACTGTATGGGAGATGGTGCTGTCAATACACAAGTATAGCTGTGGGATAAGAGAAGCAGAGTTGCTTTGTAATTTATACTTTAAGTTGTGGAATGATGTTGTTCTGTGTGTGCTTGACTGAAGAGGAGAAGACTGGTGTAGAATTTTGGAGTCCTACTGAGGTGAGCGTTGAGGGCTAGTAGCATTCTCCCATCTCCTTTGTTTCATGGCATTTTTATACTATGGTGATCTGTTCTGGTACTAGAGACTTGATGTTTTCGAGCCACAGTCTTACTGGCTAAAGAGCTAGAATTCTGCTCTGCGAGCTTGTTGATAGCCACTGGTAGGTGTATTTTTCACAGACAACCTGTCTTCTAGCGCTGGAGGATGAGTGATGTCTTAAGCACAGACATGATATTATCAATACTAACTATCTGGTCTTGATCTCGAACTGGATATGATGATGAGCTGCCCCTGTCAGAACTGAACAGGAGAGACTTGTCATTAGAAATGCAGCTTCAGCCATGGCAGTCTCATATGTCAACATCCATTACCATAATGAAAAGTCCTGAAGTAGGTCAGGTAAAAGGTTATTTCTCTGTAGCAGTCAGGCTTGTGAGAAGGGCTATGTCTCAGGTGAAAGGCAGATCTTTCTTTTTTCAGGCACTTAAACTGACCAGGCTTACCTGACTGAATTTGGCCCCTGTTTTTGTGGCTGTGGCTGAAACATTTGGCTTTACTCATGTAAGCTTTCAAAGTGATGGTTTTTTTTGACTTAAATTTTCCTGTATGACATTTGGCTCATTTGGAAACAAAGACTGAAATCTCTTAAAAGGAGGCACAAATGGGAAAATGAGATCATTAATTGTTGAAGCTGGTACTGTTACAAATTGACTAGAAATGTGGATTCAGAGAAATTGATGTACTTCATCCTTCCAAACTAAATGATTCTCCATCTGCTTCAGCTTCTCAGCTATAATGAGGACGTTGAACTGACTCTACTATTGGTTTCTCTGTCTTCCTGAACTATTTTGGAAAGTTTAAACATTTCTTGCATGATTAAATACACTTTCAATAAATCAATCTCATAATAATTGTTGTTCAGGAGAGTTCATTATTCAGTTTAGTCTTTTAAATTACTGTTCTTCTTTAAAGGATTCTTCTGACGTAATGGCTTCTGCTAAATCCATTTGCCATGCTCTAGCTTGTAATTACTTTAGATTTGAAGAATAAAATGAATGGCTTTATTATTAATCAGTAGCAAATTTGTCTTACCGTTTTTAACCTTAGAGTGGCCTTCGCTCATGAAATAGTTTTAATGGTCTAGATAGCAAAACACTTCATACCTCTCTTTCAAGAGAGATTTACTGAAAGCAATCAGATAGTTTTGTGTTTTTTCTTCCACCGCCCCCCCCATCAAACGTTTGTCACTGTGACTTTCATCATGTGTGTGTTTGCTGTTGTATGCTGTCAGCTGCCGGCCCTCTGAAAGCCTAGTTTTGCTACCTGCTTTAGATTGTAATTTTTTCAGGCTAGAGTAGTCTTTATTTTTGCCTTATGCTGTGGAGAATAAATTGCACTTAAACATAGCATTGATTTAACATTGGCTGTTATAGTGGACATTGGCCTATATGAACTTTGTCACTTTTCGTGCTTGATGAAAACTATTTCTTTCCTCTTTTCTGTTGTTATGGGTTTTCATAGTTCTTTTGACAGGGCCTTTGTAGTCAGATGAGCTGTGAGTCTGTGCTGTGATTTTAGTAGCAGAGTGCCATCTTGGGATGAAGTTTTACAGCAGCTGAGACTGTAATAGGACAGTTAACTGTCCAATATGAATCTTCTCCATTTGGCATCAGTTCTTTGTCCATAGTCTCTTGCAAGGTTGTTCAAACCCATCCTAATTTTAAACTGCCAGTCAATGCAAACTAATATAAAAGCATTTTCAGCCTTGCTGAACTTCTTAGAATCTAGTGGATGTCACATTATATCTCATGTTCAGAGACTGCTTAGAAAATGAAAGTGAGTTAGTTATGGAGTTATAGACATGCAATAAATCTTTTAATTTCTGTAGGGATTCATTGCTGTAACAGCACTGTTGTGTTGGTTTTGTTTTCTCTATCAATTGTGATGTTTAACAGGGGCTAAGAATTTTTTGAGTAATGCTGGAGAAAATATCCAAAGGGGAATGAATAGCGTCCTTGAAGTCTTAATTCCATAGCGCTCTAGGAGATCATTAAAAGTGTAAGTGTAGAACTAGATGGAGTTTATCCAGGTACAGGAACTTGATAGAAGACTTCCGTCTATACCTTTTATCCTTAATTCTATTCGCTTTACACCTCCTTGCTGTAGTTTCAGGAACTCTAGTTTTTCATTCCACATCTACATTTTTCAGTTCTCATACTAGTGTGTATATGTTTGTTTAAATGCATTTTTAATTCTGAAAATTATTGTTTTTTTAATGATCGCAGTATGGTCACTTTCATTGCGTATATGTCAGGAGTTTTTCATAAAGGTTGGTCCCTTCTTGGGACAAAAAATACCCCAGGGTTATAGCACAGGGAGTACAGTTGTAGTAATAAAGATTATGTTTCTGATAAGTTCCCCTCAAGGCCCCATGATGGTAATACCCCTATATTTTGTCTTTAAAGAAAACTGCTGAGAGGCAATAATTTTTTTTGTATGTGTCCCATTTTCATTAATGCATGGTAATTGATGGAGTTGCAGTGACTTGTAACAGTAATGAGTTCTAAACATAAGAATGCACTCCTTTCTAATAAGTGAGCACTGGTGGGGTTTAAAAGCGTACTAAATCAGTTGCTTTAGTATGAATTTATTAGTTTTTTTCAGCATTAGCTTTAATAGTAGTTATTTACATAAGCGTACATCCCATTAACCGCCATCAGGGCTGGAAAACATGCTGAACTGTTCATATTTTCATATAATTATTGAACATAATGGTTTCATTTGCATTTCTAAACAGTGATGTTTCTGTCAGGCTTGGAAATAGTGT
The DNA here is from genome assembly GCF_036417535.1 of Chlamydotis macqueenii. Taxonomy (NCBI): domain Eukaryota; kingdom Metazoa; phylum Chordata; class Aves; order Otidiformes; family Otididae; genus Chlamydotis; species Chlamydotis macqueenii. The sequence goes on along the minus strand of NC_141593.1, from coordinate 7,773,950 downwards.
CTTTACGCAGTCCCTATTTCACATCCACTTATTTGACATCGTTAAATTTTATGCTAATGTGCTTCCCTAGAATATCATCAGTAGGACAGATGCTTGCGCTTTAATATACAAATCAGAGATGCTTTTCCCTCCCCCCTCCCCTGAACTGCAAAATAAATAAAAAAGCATATCTGCACTTTTTAGATATAGTTTGTTTCATTCTAAAGAATCTGTAAGAAATGAAACTTAGCTTTCACCCCTACTAGTCACTTCCAAATGTTGTAAGAGATACCTTCTTTATGAAGGGTAGGAGACTATCCTCCGCATGAAGGAGGAAGTGTCTTCTAAAATTCAAGGTAATGATGTGTTAAAATAAAGATGGTAACCTTGAGATTGCCTCATCGGTAAGGCATAGAGCCTTTTATAGCAAGTTGCCTACCGAGGCAGTGGTCCACAGACTAGCTTTCCTGGTAGTAGACTATCACTGTAGAGAAGGTTCAGGAAGGGAGAAGTTTCAGCTGCTAGACTCCATGCTGGTCAGCAGAAGTGCATTTGGAATTGTACATTGTCATGTTTTTAGTTTTACATTTAAAATAGATTTTTTTTTTTGTTTTGTAATTCTGCAGACAGGCAGAGGTATATGAGCCTTCACTAACTAAGTGGAGGTGATGGTTGTTGTATGATCAGTGTTGATTTGATTCTTTATATGTATGTATGAGCTTTGATACTTGGACTGAAGTTAACAGTGGAAGCAGAGCATCAAAAACCTAAGAGACAGTGTCAGTAATTGCAGTTCTGAATGTGGAAATTACAGAATAAAAATAAATAAATAACGAAATCACCACCACCAAAACCACACTGCTTTTTTTCCCTTTGAAAAATGAAATCAATGTGTCATTATCTTCTCCTGCATGAACTTTATCTTAGTATGACTTGCATGACTTGCTTGCTGTTGTAAGTAGAGTGCCAAAGGTAGAGCAGATGAGTGCAACCTGCAGTGCACAGTTGTGGTTACAGGAAAAAGTAAATATCAAAATGCATAGTGGCTAAAGGGCCAGTCATGACCCATGTGAACGAGTATGGAAACCCAGTGACTCTCAAGCTCAGTCCTGTGCTTTTACTGACTTACTGTATGTGGCATTGGACAACTCTGCTGCCTTCTCTCCTACTTACTATTTCAAAATTTGGGGTACTTGCCTTTGTGTGATGCGAAAGGTTAAATATATGCGTGTTGATTACTTACGGCATTTCATGGACACCCTCAGCCTTGAGCAAAATAAACATAGTGTATCTCTGAAAATCTTAAAAAAAACCAAAAATGGTTAAGCAAAAGGCTGAGAAAGTCTGTCACACAGATTTGTCATTTTCATTCTGTTTTATACATAAAAATAAGTGTTTAAAAATGCCTCTGTTCTTGAGTAAGTCAAAGAAGAAGGTTTGAAGGAGGCACCCATTTAGAAAAGGGTACTTGGACTGAAATGAAAAAGCATATTTTATGCACAAAGGGCCACGTGAGCAAACTGGAGATATACTCTGATGGGTTCTGGGCTTATGGTGTCTTTAATTATATATGATTAACAATTTGCTAGTTGCTTTGCAGACAAGTTTAGAGACAAAAATGCCTGCTGGGAAATGCTTGTGGTCTAAGACCTCATTCTGGTGGTGTGTGTGCACTTCAACAGTTGAGCTGTATTTTAAGTAATGAGAAATTGCAATATTAAAACAACAACAAAAAATTTGCTTTCATTATCTTGGAGAGAACCATTGGCTTTTAAAAGTATTTCTGTCACAGTTTTGAGCTTGCAAGAGTGCATGCAGGAAACAATTTATAGCTTTTTGGTAAGCCTTTTACTTGGGATTAAAATAAGATGCACCAAAGTGGGGTAGCAATTGGTGAGATGTACTCATTTCAGCTGTTAAGTAGTGGGAAATTTAGAGCAGGCACCTTTGGTATGCAGAGCAGACTGTTGTACTGCAGAGATTCTGAGCTGACCTCTTGTCAACTTCTTATTTGAATTTTGAACAAAAGGCTCTAGGTAATTGGCAAGTATCCTTATTTTAATATGCGGCCATAAAAAGGTAAAGTATGATGATTTTTAACATCAGAAGATTAACATTTTACCTTTAAATAAAATATGATTAACTGGTACAGAATTAAAAGTAATAGAACTGAAATATTCAAACTATGACTCTGTGGTGTCAGATTATGCATCAAGTGTGACAGTTTAAGTACTGAAGTGATTTGAAAATGAGCCAACTGAAGGATGTATATCCCAAGTATTGAGAATAAGATGGAGTGGAACAATTGTGGCTATCAAAACTTTCTCAAATCCTCCTGGCTGAAGGAACCAGGAAATCCAAAAGTAGTCTTGTTTACAGTGACTCTGTCTTGCCCAATGCCAATGCAGGTGTAGTGAGGGAGTGGTCAGCATGCTGTACAGCATACTAAACTATGTTTTTAAGCCTGGCAGATGATGATTACGTTTAAATTTAATTGCCAGGCCAAAGCTACTGCTTCTGGATTCCAGCAAGGTTCAAATATTATTGATCTAGCAAAGTGTCTTTTCTTTCAGCAGTTTGCTGTCAGCCAGGCTTCTTCTTATTGCTGCACAGTTTCATTTCTGGTACATTGGCACATATCTTGATACATGAAACCACGTGTTTACATCTGAACTACTTAGCATTACTGTTCGGAAATCTGAAAATGCCACTGTGAAGGTCTGTCATTTGACTTCTGTATATTTTAAGTCCTTCTTAGTAAAAATGATTTTTTTTTTCCCCTGACTAGTAGTTCCATAAACTCAGCTTGGAATTTGACAGTAAAGTGGCACCTTTTTGTCTTCAGAAGTCCTGTAAATGAAGTTTTTGAGTGCAGTTTGGGTATTTAGTAATCTTCTTGTAGACGTTATTTTCAGCAGATTTGTGCATATTAAGCTATGACACCTTGAAATTGTTTATGAAGCATCAAGAGAAAGAGTGGAATATGATTCATGTTCTAAAATGCAAAAATAAAAGAAGTGGTAAGTAAAATGTACTCTGGCCACAATAATTGGCAGGTCTAATTTTGTTTATGTTCAGGGAATAGGATACGGAAGTAAGAGGGTGTTGCTTTCATGTAGTTACTTCAGAGAGCAGAACTTCAGTAATTATGTAAAAATGCGAGCAAAGCACTTCACAGCCTTCATGGTACGTGAACTCTTCCAGTTACACTGCTCAGATGCTTGTGTGGATTTCTTCATATTTCCTTATCTTCAGGAATAATTTTTTTGGTTGCTATAAATATTGTTACCCACATTGATGAAAGAGCCTTAGATCCTTTTAAAGATGTTACTCATAATCTCTTAACAATGTAGAATAAGGCTCAAGTGAGCATAGCTCTTAACATCCAGCTGTCACTTCAGGTAACTGGACAAGTCCTGTGAGGCCTTACTGCTCTCTTTCAATGCAAATAACCATATTTAACTTACCAATGCTCTTTGCTTTAACCTTCCAATAAATCTACTGAATAAATTTGTCCTATGAGTAGAGGGAAATGAAAAATTAGAAATATGTTTCTCATTGTCTACAGAGAGAAGTTATGGGAACAAGTAATATAAACTTACCTTCAGGACAGAGTTTAACTATGGAAAGAATTGGATGGTATTATCTCTGGTAGCGTGAGACTGCATTTAGTTACTCTGAAAGCCTCTTGGTTTCCCCAGAAAGCCATCTTGATACACTGCCTTAAGTACATCTGCTGTGATGTCTGGGGATCTCTGCGCAGCCTGGGAATCCTAGTTGATTTTAATGACGTGTTTATATTTAAATTGTCTCATGTTGGCAAGGTTCATGTTGTATATTACACTCCTCTTTCTGCAAACAGCCACGGAGAGTCCAAAGAATTTAACAAAAATATAATTGCATTGTTCTGACTGGACAGGGAATGCATCGGAGATTCTCCTGGCCCATCTACAGGGGACAGATGACCATCAGGAGCCTCCTGGTTCTCAAACGATCCTTGTACCACATTTCTTGTTCATAAAGCTACAAATATCTACCTTGGTTCACTTTTTACTTTTCTCCACTCAGCCATTCTTTGAAGGATCTGTGTTTTAGAAGATCCTCTACTGGTTTTTTTTATACCTCTTAATTTCCAAGCTAGACACAGTCACAGCTAGTTTAAACATGCTTATTCTTGTGACAGGATGTTGCTTAAGTAGATCTTTCTGCTATTTAATGTTTATGGAGAAGGGATTAGAGCAATACACATTCCCTCTCTCAAAGGGACAAGAGAGGACAAGGTGAGAGGAGTTTCTCACTTGGATGCATGTTGTATGAGTGATGGGAACTACTTCTGGATTAGAACAGGCTAGAAATCTTGGTGAAATGGTACAAAGGTGAGAAGAATTGTATGAATGAAAGGTCAGGGAGCTTGGCAAAGTCAGAACAGTAATGTGTACTAATTGGGATATGTTTGTTTTTTCTTGGATCTGGAAGTTGTCTTGTTAAATTTCAGCTTTATAGTCAAACTTGTGGTTGGTGTTACGGAAAGTCCCCAAAGGTCAAACTTAAATGTACCTATATGCTGCGATTAAAAGTTGGTTAAGTAACTGAGACGAATGAGCAGGCAAATTATGGTGTGACTTTAAATGGACCTCTCGAACTCCACTGTGGCAAAGGTGTCTTGTCAATTCTTCTCATTCAGGCTTGCTTTATCATCAGCCAGAGAGAATGTGGGACACCACTGCAGGTGTTCTTTTGGTAGTTGTTAAAGGACATCAAGCTGTTGTGAATGGTTTAAATTTGGAGAGAAAAAGCATCATGTTGCTGGATCTGCATTAGTGTGTAGCTACTGGTGTGTCAAATTTGTTAATGGTGGTGCCTACAACAAAGTCAAGATTTACTCCCCAGCATCATGATTTTTTTTTTTGCTTTTAAATACCAATAATAAAGTAGTCAGAAGTCTGAGATCTTGATCTGCTACAGATTTATATTTCATGACAACTAGCGAGTCACATATTTGCTTTTCACATTGTGAGTTTTCTTCACTGTGCATGAGGAAATAAAGATGTGACTGAAACCATTTTGAAACTAAAAACAGGAAAATTGGCTATTAATTCAAAGTTGCTAAATGCTGTCCTTGGGTGTTTGGTTGGGCTCAGTCTTTGTCTACATCTATCCCTCTTGGAGATGATTTGCAGCCTTTTTTTTATTAGCATGTCTATTTCTCTTTGTAGACACTAAAATAGATTCTCAGCTAATATTTCATTAAAAATATAGGAAAGGAAAGTTCTGCAATTTATATCTTAATGAAAGAGTCATTATTTTCTGCTGCTGCTTGAAAATAGATAAAGTGTGGGAAGTCTTGCATTGCAGGAGCCTTGCTTTGTAGTTCACAGTTTTGACATAAAATTATTGTGGGCATGCTGAATTAGGGTATGTTGTCTCCTGTAAATCTTTTGGCCTGAAGAGTGACACAAAATGTGTTTGTGAGCTGTAATAAAGGGTGGTTCATTCTCTTCCCCTCTTTTTATAATACTACACTACTTAAGGTGTTCCTCTACTTAATGTCAATAATTTTATTTTAATAGGACTTGTGAAATATGGAGACTTGAGGAAGATTAGTATATCTGCTAGAAGTTTATATTTAGAACACTCATGAAGAATATTTGAGATTATATATAAAGTTAAACTTCTCTTCACTATTTGGATCTGCTTACTAGATGATGTGAAACTTGATTCCCTAGGAGAGAAGGAGAGATTTTGGTGCTTTTTTTGGGGTTTTTTTTTGGGGTTTTTTTTTGGGGTTTTTTTTTTGGTTTTTTTTTTGTTTTTTTTTGGTTTGGTTTTTTTTTTTTTTTTTTCAGGAAGACGGTATGATAGACATATTCTCTGAATTGTCCTGGAAGATAATTAGTCTAACCATTTTGAAGTGTGTTGCCTAATGTGGATCTATATTTTGGTGCTAGATGCTTGTTTGAAAGGGTAATGTTGTGTATTTGCTGTAGGTTGATTCAGTAAGGCACATGTATAAATCACTATATTTGTGTCATTTATCTGTATTTGTATATTTGTGAATTTAACATCTAGTTTATTAAAGCTGGCTGCTTGTCATTGGAGTGAAGAAGGTTTTTAGTCAGGAGAAGTACGGCTGTAGGAGGGAGCAGGAAGTTTCAAGAGACTCTTTTGAAGCCACATAACGGCTTTTCTTGTCACCTCTTTTGTGAACCCTGCAGGAGGAGTTCAGCACAAGACTTCCTGGAGTTTCTTTGTGCAACTGCATGGATGAGCATAAGCAGCCCTCTCCCTTGCAAACTGCAAGTATGCTGTTACCTCACATGAAGAAAGGTGGAGTTTCTCATTTTGTCAACATCATGCCTCAGGACATACATCTTTGGGACTTCCTGATGGCCCTGCTAAATAATAAAGATAACCTATGACTGTCTCTGCAGTCTAAGCTGTGCTGAACTCACTGGAGAGATGATTGGAGCCTGATTTGCTCATTCCTCCCCTTCGCCCTTGGTACTTTTTGCCTTGCCCACCTTGCTCTGGCCATGTCAACGATCCAGTGCTATGGATGCGCCTGCAGTCAGTGTGTTCAGAGAATACCTTCTGCGCCTGTAATGTAGAGATGTCCAGAAGTTGTGCGGTTACCAGTCACAGCACAAATCATGAGTGCAGCACATGGAATAATTCTTCTCTACTGAGGAGTCACCTATATATCGATGTGAATACACACAGTATTTCTTTTTTCCTGCTCCTCTCCCATGTTTTGTCAATGATGTGTTGAATATGCAAAGAATTGAGAAACTATGAGTTAGTACTAGTCTGTGTTGGCAATGCATGCTTGCAGCTCAGAAATCCGACTGCTTCCTGGGCTGCATCAAAAGAAGCATGGTCTGCAGTTCAAGGGAGGTGATTCTGTCCCTCTACTCCACTCTGGTGAGACCGCCACCTGCATCCAGCTCTGGAGCCCCCAATGTAAGAAGGATGTGGACCTGTTGGAGCGAGTCCAGAGGAGGGCCACGAAGATGATCAGAGGGCTGGACCCCCTCTCCTGTGAGGACAGGCTGAGAGTTGGGGCTGTTCAGCCTGGAGAAGAGAAGGCTCCAGGGAGACCTTGTAGCGGCCTTCCAGTACCTAAAGGAGGCCTATGGGAAAGAGAGGGAGAAACTCTTTAGCAGGGTTTGTTGTGGTAGGACAAGGGGTAATGGTTTTTGAATAGAGTGAGTTAGATTCAGACTGGACATAAAAAACTTTTTACAGTGAGGGTGGTAGAACACTGGCACAGGTTGCCCAGAGAGGTGATGGATGCCTCATCCCTGGAAACATTCAAGGCCAGGTTTGGCAGGGCTCTGAGCAACCTGATCTGGTTGGAGATGTCCCTGCTCCTTGCAGGGGAGTTGGACTAGATGGCCTTTAAAGGTCCCTTCCAACCTAACCTATTCTATGATTCTATTAGCAGTAAGTATATTTCCCCTAGAATTTGTTGAAGTTTCTTACTCCCCTTTGGGATTTGCGTTCTTGATCTCAATTTTATCTCAGGCAGACTGAGGCTTCTAGAGTTTGTCTGGATTTGTGGCTAACAGGCAGTAGTTATTCCATGCTTGCAGTCTTTCAAATCAGAACTATTGTCATCAAAACATTTTTTTTTTCTTTTAAAGGACTATAAATGTAAGAGTTTCATGTTTACAAAGCAAGTTTGAGAATCAATTGTACTATCAAGCCTAGTGCCGAAATAAGTCTATGATAACAGGAGAGTAATTAACTCTAACATTTTCATGTGTTAAGCTGCGTTGGATGCACATTACTAAAACGGATACATAGAGGGGATGGTGTCACACTGCAAGATGTTTGTCTGGTTGTTTTCATTGGCCTGACAGAACTCCAGTACGAAAGGTACAGAGTGTGGATAGACTCTGTAATGAACTTTCATACCAAATCATCTGTCAGAATCCTGGTCAGCTGGGAACAGACTTGCTGACAGACATGAGACTCCTGGTATAACCATGTGATGCTTTATCTTTTATTTAAAACTCAGTTGGCTCCTTGTTCTGTAAGTTTAATAGAGATGTAGTCTCCATTGCCACAATGTCAATTTTGCTGTAGTTTTATCATGCGTAATGTTGAAGCTGTGTGCCTCACTCTGTGAAAAGGATGCATTAGGAGTCTTGAAAATGCTTCAGCAATGCTAGAAAGAAGACAGATTTTAATTGAGATTCATTTTCAGAAGGAGTTTCCCACAGTTTTTATGGTCTTGAACCAATAACGTTTTGGTGAGATAAAGTGTTATATGCAAAAATTACAGCAGAATTTATAGTGGTTAGACAGTCTTGGTGCAGTGCTTGCAAATTGTTGTTAACTGATCCTAACATTGTGTTATGATGCATCTTGAGCAGAAACGAAAACAACTTGTGATATCTTGTAGATTGTATTATTTGACTTTCAGTCAGGAATAGAAAACTGTTCTGTTAGCCTTCTTGGTTATGCAGTATTACTTCTTGAGCAGCCAATGAAAATAAAATAAAGGCAAGCAACTATTTTTCATTTAGAGCTGATCAAAATTTCAAATTTCTAATTGGCAGGCATTGTTCATACTTTGAAAGTCAATTTTGTTCCACTAAAATGTATTTCAAACTAATTCAAAGACTTTTTGTGATGCCATGTTTCAGTTTTATGTTCTCTCATGACATTGTGAGATGCATGTTGTGATCCTGTTATCCTGGTGATTGTGCTCTGACATAATGGCAGTGATTTTTTTTTTAAGTGTGTCAGTCTTTCATGGCAGCATACATAGTATGTCAATACTGAATGTCAGTCATCTTTTTAGACTTTCTGCTACTGCCATATCATTATGACTTTTTTTTTATAATGAGCAAAACATGACAATTTCCATATGTGATGATACAAAATCTCAGCAAGCAACTGAACACCTGATGCAAAATGAAAATACTCTCCTCTCTGAAATAGAGGATTTTCTTAAACTTGAGCAGGTTGAATTTTTATTCTTTCTGGTGGAAAAGTGGTTTTGACAAAAGTTCGGTGTTGTGTTAGAAAGAGATCTTTAGGCATCTTTTTCTTTCCTGACAGAGGATGGATCACAGCCTGCCTTTCTCTCTGGCTTCTAGTTCTTTGCCCAGGTAACCTGAATTTGAAGTTTAGATTGTCATTCAAATTTGGAGGCTTTGCCATAGCCATAAGCCTTCGTCTACGCTAAGAATTTGAATTGTTTCTCACTCAACAAATTAAGCTCTGCAGTGTCCACTCCTGATAAACCTTCCAAGCTGTCACAGGTTTGCTCTGTCTTCACTTGTGCTTTGTGAAAGGCATTGCAGTTTGGGTACCCATCTCACAGTTTTCTGGCAGAGTTCTCAGAAATGGAGAAGCTGGGCAGATTTCAAAGGGGTGTGAGCATCTTGTGGGAAAAGTGATGGATAGGCTGTTTGATCAGCATGAACTACAATGCCAGTAAACCTTTAACTTAGCTGGCATTAATGCAACTTGACTGAAATAGCATTTAGAGTTAATGAAACTAGTTTTAACAGTATCTGCAATGCTTTCTGTGTGTGAACGTGTGACATTTTACAACTGCATTGCAAAGACTAAATTGATTCTCAGAAGAATACGCTTCTCTAGTCCAGATAACACCTAATAGATCTTTTTCCTAGATAGCAGATCTAACTTTTTCTTAATTTTCTCTCTTGATTAAAATCCTGAATGAGGTGAGCTTTCTACTAAATGTCTACTCAAAACAAGCTTAGAGAAAATGGAATGTCAGTCTTAAAAATGTCACTTTAATATGGTTTGACATAATAAGATCCCAAAAGTCTCCTAACTGAATATGTGCAAGTATGGAGTATATATGCTTGCTGTCTTTGGAGTCAGTGTGTGCAGGGATGTATTTTCACAAAATATTGATGAAACTATGTTGAGGAGTGTTCTTACAATAAGGAGTACTGGGCAAAGAAAAGGAGAACTGACTTGCAAACCCAAGAATCAGAAGTAGATGACAAACAACTGAATATTCAAAACCACTCCTTACTGCTGGGACAAAGAACTATATCCCCTATTAAAGGGAAAAATAGTAGATTTCTCATAAATTGCTTATTAATATTTAGATTTTATAAGTGAAATAGTGCAATTTTAAAAGATACTCTTTAGGTGTGAAATGCAAACAGTTTCCTTTGTGTCTCTGTGTATGTGCACAAGCACTTATGTTATTCTAACCTTTTCTCATAACAATGACTATTTAGTACAGAACACAGTCTAGTTTTGGTAAGTTGATTTTTGTCTATCCAGAAAATTCTGCTGACTTTTCTTTTGTGTCTAAATACTTGACTGATTATTGAATTCCATGCATTTATGAGTACATCAGAAGTCTTTTTTAACAATTAGCATCTGGTGAATCAAGGAAAGGCACATGTCACGCATGTGCCACATATTTAAATCACACTTTAAAAAAGCCATCTGTTCGACACTTCATTTTTAGGGCGTTCTTTATTCTACAGAGAAGTGTAGCCATTAATAAGGAGAGTTCAAAACCAACTTGTGTACTTATTAGGCTTGATGCTAATTTTCTATTTTTATATATTGTGGTGGATTGACTGTGACTGGATGCCAGGTGTGCACCAAAGCCACTCTATCACTTCTCTTTAGCTGGACAGGAGAGAAAAAATATAACAAAAGGCTTGTGGGTCAAGATAAGGATGGGGAGAGATCACTCTCCAATTATTGTCACAGGCAAAACACACTAAGCTTGGGGAAAATTAATTTGTTACCAATCAAATTGGAGTAGGATAATAAGAAATAAACACTAAATCTGAAAACACTTTCCCCCCACCCCTCTCTTCTCCCTGTGCTCAAATTCAATCTTGATTTTCTCTATCTCCTCTCCTTGAGTGGTGCAGGGGGATGGGGAGTGGAGGTTCTGGTCAGTTCATCACACATCTCTGCTGCTCCTCCCTCCTCTCACTCTTTGGCTGCTCCAGTGTGTTGTCCTTCCCATGGGAGACAGTCCTCCACAAACTTCTCCAGTGTGAGTCCTTCCCACAGGCCACAGTTTTTCACAAGCTGCTCCAGCGTGGGTCCCCATGGGGACACAAGTCTTGCCAATGAACCTGCTCCAGCATGGGTCCTCTCTCCACGGGTCCAGAGGTCCTGCCAGGAGCTTGCTCCAGTGCGGGCCTCCCACGGGATCACAGCCTCCTTTGGGCATCCGCCTGCCCCGGCGTGGGGTCCTCCCCGGGCTGCAGGGGGATCTCTGCTCCTCCGTGGGCCTCCATGGGCTGCAGGGGCACAGCCGGCCTCACCATGGGCTGCACCACGGGCTGCAGGGGAATCTCTGCTGGGAGCAGCGTTACTGCTGTCCCTCCTTCTGCACTGACCTTAGTGTCTGCAGAGCTGTTTCTTTCACATACTCTCCCTCCTTTCATCTGGCTGTTGCTCTGCAGTAGTTTTTTTTTTCCTCCCTCTTCTTAAATACATTATCACAGAGGCACTACCGCCGTCACTGGTGGGCTCAGCTGTGGCCAACCGCGGGTCCATTTTGGAGCCGGCTGACATTGGCTCTGTTGGACATGGAGGAAACTTCTGGCAGCTTCTCACAGAAGCCACCCCTGTAGTCCCCCTGCTATCAAAACCTTGCTGTGCAAACCCAAAACATATATATGTGTGCGTGTGTGTATAGCTGCCTACATTTTCAAAACACTAACAATTTAACATAAGCTCCTGAGGGTGACAGTTTGCAATTAACATCAAGTAACCAAGCTGGAGTCCGGACAAAGACAATAGAGCTTCATGCTGAGCTGTGGACAGTATCCACTTGTAAAACTTAAAATTTTTATTTGAGATTGTTTTTCTACTCTTATATAATTTGCAGTTGGGTAACAGTTCTTCGGAATAGCCTATAACCTCTTATGTGTTTTAATAATACAAGTTTTTGCAATATTGTCTTACAGTTTCTGAATTTTTTTTTTGGTTCAGAGCAGAGCACATTATGGTTAAATTTTGCTTATCTGAAACAGTTATGTAAACCAAGATTATGGCAACCACTTATTCTGTGTTTAATATTGGTGGGAAGATTCCCCACACCATCTAAACTTGTATAATATCTCCTTGCAGTGTTTGGACAGTGGACTGACGTTATTAGAAACTATGAATCAAAGTGAAATTGAGAGTATAAATCATGCTTAACCTACAGAACAAAATCACGTTGATGTGACGGTTCAAGTAAGTAAAGGGAAGCATAGGGTAAAATTATTGCAGATTCTTGGTTAAAATAGGTACAGACTTGTTAAATTGTTCATGATGAAAATGAGGCTTGCATAGATGATGCCTACTGTGTTTCTGCACAGTTAAAGGTACCTCTTTTGTATTTGCACTGCACTGACGTAGCAAAGCTCGGGCTTGGTTACTCCATGTTCTGAATGCATCTGGTCAGCAGCCTGGCAGTTAGCTGAACCAGTGTGCAGGGTCCTCTGCTGTTGCTTTAGACCTGAAAGAGAGGTAGAGATACTGAGAGTGGTCAAAGTATTCCTCCCAGCAGGTGAACTCTCTAGATGCAGTCTACTACTGTGGCCCCTTCTGTTAGTGTATGAACTCTTGTGGTGCTGTCTTTCCTACCAGAAGACACTCGAGAGGATGGTATGGATAGGTTGTAGGTGTTTGCAGGAGAAGCAGTCACTTCTATTTGTTAGATCAAGAGGCAGAAAGTTTAAAGTTTAATGAAATTAAACTTATGCTATTAAGACCCCTGTGAATTTGATCTGTGGAGCTTATGTTAGAAGAACAGAAATAATTCTTCCAGAAGGCTTATAAATTTCCGTTTTCAAGGTAGAGTAGATTATGTGGAAGCATTTCTGAATGTTCCCAAAGTTTGCTTTTTGTGAAACATGTTTATTGTGTTTTCTGCAGCTGTGGAATGAATACTTCTGTTTTCTGTTGGCTACTAGTAAGTGATCTCTGAGTTTCTGCTTATTCCAGACTCTGAGCATTTATTTTTAGTGTTCCACTGTCTTGTTTGAGACAGTGTTTTGGTAAGACTTGGGTTGAATCTAGCTGGACTTGAAAATGTGCATATATTTGGGCATGTGCAGGTATGTGTTCAAATACTTAGCTACCAGTCCCAGAGTAGTAGGATATCTGTATCTCTGCATCCTCTTGGATATAACTAGCTCTGCACCCAGTTATGGATGCCCAAAGTAAATACATGTTGATGTAATGAGGATTTTTCTGAACACCACAGGCCAGGTCCAAACTTACCAATTTGTTTTATCTGACTGCCACTAAACAGTATGGGAAATGTTTAATGCAAAAGCCTGGGAGTCTGCCTGGTAAAATATTAAATCCAAGAAGTGCAAAGAAGAACAATGAGAAATTTAAGATAAGAACGCTAAGTGTAATTCAAAGACAAACATCTCTTAAAACAATAAAACTTCCCTCACACAATCCATGTGTTATCGGATTTTGTGATTTCCAGTTGAACTCTTGATGCATGTGTGCTCATCTCTATGCAGAATCTTTTCAGTAATCGGTATTGTTATCACTGCATTGATTTAAAAATCTTAACTCTCTGCACGCTCTGAGCAACTGGATGGTAAACAAGCCTTGTTACTTATCTTTACCTTAGATTTTATGTGCAAACTTTAATACCTTATTCATATAAGGTCTGACCTTTTCTACAGTTGCAAACAATAAACCAAATAAACCTTGAATTATTAAACTACCCTTTATGTGAATGTAATGCAATTCTCATACTATTTTATTTTTCTCTAGCTTCCATTCCTGTCTAACAGACATACATCCAAATGGCAAATCTATCTTTTATAAGCAAAGTAGCTTTATCTTTTCCTAATTAGGCAAAAAATTCAGAGTCTAAAGCTTTTGTTCGAACAGAACTGAGATCCTGTAATAAACATTAGGGGCATAGAAGAAATTTCCATTCAGTTGCTAATAGGCATATAAGGATCTGTTTCAAGTCATATTACAGGACTACTGTTATAATAAAAACTGAGAATTGTCTTCTAAAATAATAACATCAATCTTGTGACAGAAGCTCATGTTCTAGTAACTGTGTTCTTTCTGTTTAATTGTGTGCATGTGTGAACCAAATATTGTCAGGTTGCAGTGGTGTGTGTATTATTATTTGCACTGTATTAGCAATTCATGATAGTAAGGTGAAACCAACAGTCATGGGCTGAGGATCTGTTATGCCAAGCATAACTGTATCTCTCTTTAAAGACATCCTTTCTCTAGGCTGGTAGTCAGCCTCATGAATTCCCAAGCTTGAATTGCTGCGGATCACAAATGGGAGTTTGGGTTTTGCAGAGGGATGGAGAGGAGCTGTAGAGATCAGTAAGTGGGAGTGAATATGTGAGCGATGGGCACACATAATCTGTCTTAAAAGCTAAATTTGCTGGAGTTTTTTGAAAAAAAAAAAAAAATTGGGGAAAAAGAAAAGCCACATTTCAACTTGTCATTTTAAGTTTGCCCTTAAATGCCAATGTGAAGCATATTTGCAACTGTTTCTGTTGAATAGTGCAAAGGTTAGATTTGAATTGTTTCCAATGGCTTTTGAAAGATTTCTATGCTCTCAGAAAGTGTGCTGCATTCATTTATGGGTATGGCATACGTGCAGGAATGGAGGTGGCCTTGATTTATACTGCTCCACTGCATACATCTCCTTATTTAAGTTGAGGTTCCCAATTTAAGAATTCAGCCAATCTCCTGATTGTGAAGGCGTGTAGGGCAGCAGAAAAATTGTGGTTAATGTTTCCCAGGTTGACATGACTTTTGTTAGAGGCCATTGGAATTGAGATGCTCAATTGCTTTTAAGAGAAAGTTTGGGACAGCATACATGAAGTGTGAGATGTTAGCAACAGCTAATGACAGATATGAGACTGAGCGTAAGTAGTTGATTGTTTACCTTAATATGCAGTAATATGATCCAAAATGCCCCAAATGGAGGGGTTCGTTAGTGAAACCGCTCTTCAAATTTTAGACCTGTTTACAGTGGAGGTTTTTTTGATTGCGATGTTAATACCTTGATTGTATATTTTTGATGCGTTTTCTTTTTCAGTTATACAGGAGTTTATTTTATTGTTTTTAGTGAAGTATATGTTATAAAATATACAGAATATGCAGCATGATGGTAGTAATGTTTGTACTGAAATCTGAATTTTTCTGTGCCTCACTGCTTGTTACTTTCTTACTGTGAACCTCAGCAGTGGATTAGATTTTTTGCATTTATCTTGCCTTAGGTTTTGATGTATTTCAGTGAAGTTGACAACCCTTACATTATTGCTCTTAGAGCCACAGAAGAAGATTCAATGTCTTGAAAGAGACCACTTTAGTGTATCTCACTGAAATGCTTCAGAATATACAAGAATTTATATTCTAAAACTATAATTCCAGTCTTGTCATTATTGCTTGTCTAGGCAATAATTCTAAGCTTGTCATAATAGAAAGGCACCTTCACACATCTTTAATTTCTGTAACTAGTTTTAATAATTTCCCTGGGACCATCCTGAAAATAGATCTTTTCTCAGTTATATCCTGGTTATGCAGGTCAAATTGATTTATTTTTTGCTATCACTTTTTTTTTTGTGATCTGGATAAGCATACATAAACATGAAATTGTGGATATTAAACTGTACCTAGCATTTTATGTTCTTTCCCATGCAACTTCTTCCTTTTTCAGAGGACGAACCATAAAACAACCTGATGCATAACTTTACTTTACTTTCTGGACATAGTCAGCACTATGCAATGTAGCTTATGAGTATAGAAACTTCGGTAATTCTAAGATTTGTTCAGGTTGTGATAATGTTGTATAGAACTCTACATGAACTGGGAAATTGCATGTGTTGTTAAATGCAAAATTACACTCAATATTTTGAGGAAGAGGAGGAATGTTGTCGAGGAGATGGGAAATCTCTGGCCTTTTTTGTAGTTTGCAATTGATGAAAAAAACAGTACGAAACTTTGGTTTAAATACATCGTGGTTTTTCCCTTCGGTGGTTATAAAATTAGAATGATGTGTATGTGTGTGTCTATATAAATGTTTCACGCTTTATGGGAACATACAGAGTTACTGAATTGAAATAATGTTGAAACTTCCTTGAATGGTCAGCTTCTTTTGAAATATAATTAGGAGATGCAATAACTGCTGTTTTTTATGTAGGCAAACAGAAAATGTGTATATGGAGCCAATGGGTGTGTATCTGTACTAAACTCTGTATACTGTCTTTACTCAATCTTTCAACTGTATTTGAATCATCTTCTAATTTCTACTTTATTGTAACTAATTTACATAATGCTGCTGCTTACTTAAAATCAGCTCATTCTAAGGACTGATACAATGTGTTCTGCTAATCTAGGTCCTTTTGTTCAAGATCAGAGTGGTTTGCAAATGCTCATAATTCTGTCCTTATCCTAAGAGTTAAAATGTATTGCTGCCATCTCATCTTCATAAAAATGAAGACAGCGAAGTAGAAATTTAACAATTTGGTCAACATATTAAAGGAAGGCTGTAGCAGAAATATGTTTAAAACTCTGATATCTTTATTCTGACACTTATGTTTTCCTTTGGTTTTTGTCTACTTTCTGAGCTTACACAATATGGACTTTGAGTGACAATTGCCTTTACTGAAGGCAAAAGGGCTAGGACTTCATTTAAAAACACTGGAAGATGAATTTTATTGCCAATTAGGGGGACCATCAGTAGTCTGTAAAAAAAATACCCTTTTTCTCCCAAAAAGAGTGAACTTCAGATTCCCTTTTCCCTGTTTTTTTTTTTTTCCAAGTCCTGAAGTTCTAAAGATGCTTTAGTTATATTAAACCTGCTTGTGTCAAACTGTATCTTTTTGCTACTTGCAAGAACATTCTGACAATGGTTCTTGTGAGTTACTACTGCTTTTCTTTTCCTGTATTTTCATGTCAGACTCAGCCTTAATCTCCTTGTGGAACATTTAGGCATTTTCCATTTGCCTGCACATGGACATAAATTCCTTAGACAGCTTTAGGTTTTCTACAAAATCAAATGGTGAAAATTGAAGCAGTGTCTTTTGCCATTTCCATGTTAAGTATCTGCTTGGATGTGCGGATGCTGATATTTTATCTTGTTCTTGAACAGCATTATATTGCAGACTTGATTTGTTATCTAGCTGAGATACAGTAAGTGCGATATGGTATCTGTCACCTTTGGCAATGTGGTCTTTTTTCGTAGGTGTAGGTATTTGCATCAGAGAAAATGTCTTAATACCTGTATGATGAAACTTTCCTTTCCCAGGAAAATAATTTTAATGCACAGAGGAAGCTGAGGGACATCTTTGTTGGTTTCTGTCTAGTGATCTTTAGTAACTTTCTTTAAATGAAGTTACTTCAGAGTGTCCAAGAACATGTCTGCAAGAGTCAACTTTCTTTTTATTTCAAACATTACTTTTTTGTTCTCTCTGTTAAGAGGTGGTTTTTGTTGATTGATTCCAGTCTGTATCATGAAGCTGCATATGAGCTGTGTCCAAAGACTTTCGTGGAACAGTATAGCTGTCCTTAAAATTTTGATCAATTAAGAAAAAACCTAGTTTTCTCTTGTTGTTTTTCTGTAGTTGGAGTTTGATAGTTTGTTGGTTTTTTTTTTTTTTTTTTTTTTTTAGAAAGATGGTATTCCTAATTCTATAGGAAAATTATCTATGTAAAATGATTGGCTTGTTGCTAAGGATTACGACGACTCTATTGAGAGGACCCTCCGCCTTCCCTCTTCCAAATATTTGGAGTATGCTTTTGTAATTTTTCTTTGTATATACAATTTTGTATTCCTGTGATGATTAAGCAGCATTGCTTCCTTCCTTTCTGCCAAGGGAAGGAAAAAAAGACTTGCCTATCAGTGGGGAGAGGTTTACGACTCAGCCTGCTTGGTTGACAGGATTT
Source organism: Chlamydotis macqueenii (assembly GCF_036417535.1). NCBI lineage: Eukaryota > Metazoa > Chordata > Aves > Otidiformes > Otididae > Chlamydotis > Chlamydotis macqueenii. The sequence continues at coordinate 7,756,067 of NC_141593.1, read as the reverse complement.
CTATTCGAGCTGTAATTATGTAGTGGGAGAATTGACCAAGTGGATAATGCTAGGGCATTCTTCCTTACTTAGCTCTCAAAGGGGAACTACCACTGGCAGGCAGATTTGGGTGAGATCCAGGCCTAACAGAAGACCTAAATTGTAGGGATCTAATGGAGCACTTCTAAAATGCAAAAGTCTCAGTTTGGCAGATGGAGAGATGTAGTGGTTTTGGGGTATGTAGACAGTGAAAGTTATGAAAAATTTGGATTTTCTTAGAATTGGAAACAAATTCTCAGCAGGACTTCTTCACAATATCAAAAGTTAAGAATAATTAAGTTGCCCTAGCACTCAGGTGAGCAGGGAGCAACTTGTGGATAAAAAGTGATCTGAACAATATTCCTCTTTCCTTGACATCAGGGAAGCGCCTTATTTTCTTCAGTTTGTTAGGACTTTTTTGTATGGAGAATGCAAATGAATTCCTCTTTGTGTTTGCTTAAGCCCATGAGGATGAAAGTTCTGGCACAGAATCGGAGCTTTTGGGGGTGTTTTACAGTTCAAATTAAAATATGTCTGAGTTTTTGTAAGCAGTTCATCTGTGCAAATGCTGGGCACAGTGACATCTAACAGACTCCTTTCAAGTAATGGCATCCCTGTGTTTTTTAATTCTAAAGCTGTATCTAGCTGCTGAAGACTTTGGAGTTGCTAAAGTTGCAACCAGCCTTGTTTTGGAAGGGGAAGTGACACCTGAATATCAGTAGAGTAAAAATGGTGAGGATGACTGGGTGTTCTCTGAACAGTGAGAGACGCAAGAAAGTAGATAGTCCCTGTGCCCTCAGCCTTTCTGTGTAGATTATTTTTATTGAAACTGGAAAGCCCCAGAAGTGAGAGATTACTTGAGGAGGGGAAATGCTCCTGGTTAAAAGTATAGTTCTTTCCCCAAAAGTATCATCTACACTGGTTGAACAAGAATGCTGTGTTGTATGCTAGAGGCAGGATGTTCTCTTCAAAGGAGCAGCTTTTTTTTTTGTTTTGTTTAAAGTAGTCAGTTATGCTGAAAAATTAGTTTTGAGGTTAATATGGGAAGATGTAAGCTATCTTGTGGTCGATGTTGAGAATAAGCACCAACTGAGGAGTATTTTATCCCTCTTAAAAAAGACAATCTGTACTTTCCAACCTTGCCTTCCCTTTGCAGATAGCTGTTAAGAAAATGAGTGAAGGCAGAATATTTAATACTTACTCCTCCTATAATTTTCAAGACAATTCTTTACCGTCTTTATCATTCTTTGTCTAAGAGGACAGTCATAATTCAGGACCATCTAATAAACTCCACCTGTCATAATTTCATTTACATCTATCCTTACTTTGAGCCAAATCTCAGTTATTTACTGAAGCCTAATTTCCCTTATTGTGCATCCTTATCTCTGAATGTGGCAGCTTCTTTTCAGAACGAACAGCTCCAATATTATTGCTTTGCACGGTGATATCTATTAGAAAAGCAAAACGAAAGCTCTGCCGTTCTTCCCACCTCAAAGCTGGGTCCTGTGTGTACTCCACTCAAAGACACTGTCTTCAGACAGATTTTAGCTTTCTATTGCAGTAATCCCAACAACGATGTGTAAGGTTTTCTTTGGTGGGTGTTGTCAGCCATGCTTAGTTAAGATTATCTGTGTCTTTCTACATCAAATAATACAAACATTACCTCCATGAAACATTACCTTTATGAAACAGAGTTCCTCTTTTAAAAACCAAGAAATAGTATGCAATTTGGAAAAAACACAGACTAATACAGTTGGGAAAAAATAATCCAAGTTGCATAGTAGGTATGTAGTAATGGTATCAGAAGTGTTCGACACTTCAGACTGGTAATAATTGTGAAGGCTTAGAATTTAAATAGATATTAGAGGTGAAATTTGGGGGCTGAAATGTGACAAAATACCCCAAACTGAGTAGTGATGTTTATGATAGTTCTTGTTAGTTCTGAGTTTCATTGAATACCTCTGGTGATGCTTATCTTCCTGGCTAAGTTAAGTGTTGCAGGACACTTGGGAGATTTGTATTTTAGGAGTGACTTGAAATGGGATGACTCTGCTTGAAAAAAAATAGAGGGATATGCTTAGCAGAACGCATGAAGGTACTCAGTTGAAATAGTGCAACATATAAAGAAGTAATACTGGAATATGTGGGATACATTAGTCATTAATCTTGGTTATTGACTAAGCTGAGAATGTGCAATGTATTACTGCAGGAAAGAGCAGATTTTTTTGGTATCTGAGGAATTACCCTATTTGTGGAGTGAGAAGGTGGTCCTCACTGTTGCTCGGTGGCGGCATCTGGAAAAGCCTCTTCATTTTTATAGCCCCAAAGTTCACATTTGTGGTGAACAAACAGATAAAATAAACAAGCAGAGGAAAAGGGTAGAGAGGAGATGGACTGACAAAAACAATAGGACAAGTAGGCATTTTTATCCTATCAGGATAGCAATTACAGCTCTATGGGCTGTTGTTGGTTTGCAATTTACTGTATGCATCGAGGGAGAAGAGAATTTCTGATCTTTATAATTTAGAATCATGATGGTGATTAGCCACAGAAGAAATCAATATGTTTCATGTTCAAATTGAGTTTACCAACTTGATTATTACACCCTCTACTTGAGATTTATTTTGAAAGCCAATTGGAATATTCTGTCTGAACACTGCTTGCTGCTTATTTTAGCAATGTGAGCTATATTGAGCATGGCACACTGGAGATCTCTGATCTACTGCCTTGTTTCACCCAAAATTTAATTCAAAGTACTGGTGTTTTACTTCTGCAGCCTTATATTTTCTGGTTCAAATGTGACTTGCTTGGAACTACATTTCTGCTTTTGTGTTAATCATGCATATTTACAGTGTTTTACAAGTAAATTTGCCGTCCAAAGATCTTGCAAATCAAGATAATTAAATATGGCAACTTAAGAGATGAGATTGTAGAGTAACCATTAATGAAGAGGGCAGCAGATGTTAATTCCTATTCAGAACATCTTTGAAAGCAGATGTAGGTTCTCTTTGAAGTCCAGAGAGCAATGGGAGTAAAGGCTGAAAACTATGTGGATAGCAAGGTACAGAAGCAAAGCACTGAAGTGACAGGAAGAGGTGGAGAAGCCAAGAAGTGACAGCTGAGACACAGACAATCAAGATTGAACATTAGATCAAACTAAGGTAATGGATTCATCTAGATGACTTAATTCGGAGCAGAGTTGAGGAATCTTTCTCAGAGAAGATACAAACTTCAGCATTTGTCTTTATGATCATGACGAGGAGAGACACAAGGTGGAGGGTTTACTGTAGTGCTTACATTTAAGTGTAAATTATTTGGAGCAAGTACGATCCTTCCATTTTGTATCTGGATTTCTAAGGCAGTAAGTACTTAGGCAGAGTGATACAGGCAGTGAACAGAGATAAAAGTTTACTTGAGTCTGACTCTAGTAAAAGTGGACGGGGGGTAGAAATCTGGTTCAGTAATTGTGACAAAAAAAGGCCAGTGGTGAAACCAGTTGCATCAAACTGGCAGACCCTGTGGAGTAAAATGCTCAATAACAAGAGCATAGCAGTACAGGGTCCCCAAGAGTTACAGAAATGGGAGAACAATTGCTTGCCTTGTGGTTCCAATTAAAAACTTACAAATTGAAGAGGACATTACAGATTTAAAACAATGGAAAACACAGCAAGCTGAATGTGCTGTGGAGACATGCTGAGGGAAAAGTGATTTGATTTTGATTGTCCTCCTGACTTGTGACATTTTTGGAAACGAAGAATACAGGGACTGCATGCTGTATTGAAGGATGCAGTGAGTTCATAAGGAAAAAAGTGTTCTATTTTACTTAACTGGAGGAAGGATTTTAGTGACCAAAGTGAGTCTATTTTTGGAGAGTTAGAAGAAGAAATAAGTAAATCTACTTAATTATACCTGCTAGTTGAAAGAAACAGAAATCAGAACCAGAAAGGCCTGTAGTGCACCAGTATGGCCTTTCATAGCGGCACTATTTAAATAACTTAGAAAAATCTGCATGTGCTTTACAAAGTCCTTTCCTCCGTACAGTTAAAGAAATAAGCCTGGCATAACTCATCTTATTTGTATTTTTTGAAGCTGGAGTTAAATCACAGGATCTCCATTTTTATTATTTTTAATTTATTTTTTTTTTTTATTCAAAGTGCTTCGGGCTTGCCAGGCCCTTTCACTTAAAATTGCAGTACAGAATAGCTGAAACTTAAAAGTGATAGTTGCTTGGAGCCAAGCTTCGAAAAGGATTTTGTAACTTCAAAGTTTTGTCATTCCTGACAATCTTTGTGGCACCACCACTGTAAAAATGACTGCATCAGTAATTTTTAAAATTTGATACTTCAGCTATGGTACGGTTCTTACTACTTTCTTCTTCTGACTCTTATTCTAAAGTGTTATTCTCTGTTGGCAAAAAGGATTTTTAAGCAACTATCTTATTAACTATGTTGTATTTGACATGAAAAGGTGCTGTGCAGAAAGTGGGAAGTTGGATCTAAGCATTGTCTGGAGAATAGGCCTTGGATGCTGCTTAGCTGTCTTTTAACTAAGTCCTTATTTCATATCAAGACTGTAGTACATTTTCCTAAAACTTTAACAAGCTGTGGGTTTTGTAGGCTTTTGTTTCTCACTTCTGTGAACAGGAAGGGCATGGATGCTGTGAATCTGGGAGGTTTGCATGCCCGAATTGTGGAATCAAGAGGAGCAGTCCAGATTTTCAGAAATACCTCTGCATGCGGAAGGGGATACTACTGGTGCCTGGGGAGATGTGGAGCAAGTACATTGTTCAGGTTAAAAACATAAGAGCACTTGTTAGGAAAGGACATTGATGTGGCTAGATAAATTCCTTTGGGAGGCTGATGAAATGCAGAATAGCGTAGTGCTCAGTTAAGTGTGATGTGGCTAAATAATACCTCTGAACCTGCCCTTAGGCCAGGACTCTTCCAAGTAGGAGCTGGGCTATAGGGGTTACCAGTAGATAGAATGGCAATGTATAACCTTTCTTGTAGGTAGGTTGGGAGTTGCTGTTCTTATATTTACAGATTAAAGGCTGGAACCTGGCTAGCAATCCGGCTTCGATCTGTTTTTGAAGCGCTGTTCTGACATAGATAGCTCTCTGTTCCTAATGTACAGTTCTTCTTGGGTTCTCTGTCCCCAAAGAAGTATCCATTTCGCCTGCTTATTTTACTCAGAATAATTTGTTAGGAGATGAAGCTCTTTCTGTTGATTCAAATGGTTGTTTCATCCTGCTAAATTTCATGTGACTCTGTAGGTAAGGCTTGTGTGTTTGTGTATGTTCTCTTTAAATAGCTAGACATTATACCTAAATTCCTTGGTATGTATTTGGATAAGCTTCTCTTTGTGCAGCGGTATTACCCGTGACTTTGAGATATCTTTGTTAATTGATCTTGAAGCAGATTCAGTGGCTTTAATTTAAATTAATTTTAAAATGACTTTTTATCTACTCCCTAAAAATCACATGTGCACCATTTTATTCTGTTGAATGAAGCTTGGTTTAGTTTTGTTTTATTTTTTTCCTTAGTAGAAACAGTTTATTTAAAATACTCTGGTACATCTATTTGTAAAGATTGTGGAAAGCCATAAATATAAATTGAAAAGGAACCGGAGAGGTTTTGTCTTTTTCAAAATGGTGATCCAGGAGATACTAGTTGTGGAAGAGAACAGTCTGGATAATACTCTTGAAAATTGTTTTGTACAGCCAGAGCTGCATTGCTGTTCCATGTAGACAGCAGATGGCAGCATTAGACAACGTATGCTTTGTCCAGGTAGCCAGAAATCAAATGATTGCTTTTTGGGATTCTTTTGTTCTCTGCCTTTCCCTTTTTTCTTTCTTTTTCTTTTTTTTTTTTTTTTTTTTTTTGTTATACAAAGTAACCAGGAGCTCCAAATTTGACTAAACTATGGGTTTCATCTTTCTCTTAAAAAATTAATTTGTGAAAGTATTGTGTTTGTGCATGGTGCAGTGTGCTAAGAAAATTGTTTTCTAGAGTGAAACCAAAATTTCTTTTCAGAAAGGAGCAGAGTGAGGGGAGACACTGCTATTTCACTTGGCTCAGGAGATTCTGTCTTATCCCAAGTCACATATATCTGTCCTTCCTCTACCTACTTACAGTACAAAATGTCATCTGGAAAAAAAAAAAATTAGTCATAATGTAGCGGCAAAACTGTTGCCTGGAGAGTGTGCCTGCTGAGAGCCAGACGCAATTTGGAAACAGTAATAAGTTTCCCTTGATATGATTATTTTCACTCTGCTTTAAGGGAGAGAGAGGATGGAGAAGTGTTTGTTCCTAATGGGAATGCCCTTGAAAGAACAAGTAGGCGCAATCAAGGGAAAAATATACATATTGTGCAGTTAAGATTGCAGTTCTTCTACAGACTAGAATAGATTCTAGTTAAATTAGAAAATAGGTGGATTCTGTGCCTAAGTTCAGTGCAGCAGTACTAGCCCTGCAGCAAATATCAGTATCTCAGCTGTGATGAGCAGTGTGTGGTGTTTGTGGCATGAGATTATTTTAGGGTGGTTGGTCAATGTCTTCATTAATGTAGCAAGAAATGCAAGACACTTGTACCAAATGTATACTATCCTTAATGCAAAGAATGCATTAAGCATCTTTTTTTCAATACTGCTTCTTATGAATAAGACCCCATCATTTTTTGGGGGGAGCAAAATGAAAAGTGCATCTATGTAGCATTACCTACATTGGATGTTCAAAGTTGTCTTTTGGTTTTGCTGCCTCCCCAGCAGTATCCCATCCCTCCTGCCCTAAGGAAACTGAATAAAATACTGTTGTCCATTTGTGGCAGGCTGTAAATAAAGTTGCTGCAAAGTATAAGAAAATTATTTTGATGTACTAAGTTGTGTAGTTATATTTTTTAGCATGTAAAGGGTAGTTGGGGTAGTTCATTTTGTACTTTGGAAATATTTCGGGACCAAAGGCTTTGGAGATGGTGTAGAAGCTGTGAAATACCAACTTTTCCTTTCACAAAAAGTCCAGGTGGATTTAAAAGAGGGTAAAACTGTAGGTGTGAATGATCCTTCCTCAAGCCAGTGAAAGAAAACAAAAAAGCAGAGAAAAATGGAGTAATTTTTAAATGTTTATTACCTGTTCACAGTGTAAATTCCCAGTGCTGTATCTGTGACACTGTCAGTATAGTACTGGGCCTAGTGGTGATGAGTGTTGTAACATTTATCTTTGCTTTTTTGTTACTTACTGTATATCTTTTTTACTTTAAATAATTCCTGATGAGAGAATCCTTGGTAAATCAGGGCTGTGTATTCCAAGTTGCCTATTACATTAGTGTGAGTCTGATGTATTTTATTCAAGCAAATCAGTAATAAAAGATTTAAGCCTTTGTCAGTTAGCTGTAACAACTTCTAGCCAAAGCTCTAACTGTAGTTCACCCAATGATGTGCTGATCCATCTTGTCCCTTCCTCTAATATATGGAAGGGTTTTCCTATGAAAAAGAAAACAAGAGGAATATCTTCCTTGAGTTGTTAGGAAGGTGGCAGTCATACAAGTGGAATCTGAGGGGTTTGTACTGGTGGTTATAGTACAAAAGAAAAGCAAGTTGTGGTTTTCAAACTTATTGGAATTTGTGGCGTAGGGCAGTAAGTGGCCATACACGATCCAGTCTTGATCAGCTGATATAAGTAAATCTGCTTCTGCTTTCTGCTGCAGAAGTGCCAGACTTCATCAGTTTTCTCTGGTATGGTAGTGTGGAGTCCCCCATAACTTTCCTGCCAAACACCGAGTCAGGATGTGCTGTAAAAGGTGAATTGGATCACTCCCTGTTTGGGACCGAGGTTCAGAAGTCTGCCCTGAAAAGCATTTATTCCGTGTCTGCAATGCATTTTCTTTTAATTGTAGTTAGCCCAACTCCTACTTGTTAGATGTGACCATTTTGAGAGTTCTGTCATTGCCTGTATATGTTTCTGCTGGATTTTCAGCATTGTACATTAAAACCAGTGTGAAAGCATATTATCCATTATCAGTGTAAGGTTGACCAAGTTAGCACAAGTTAAATTGTATATTGCCTGCATATACTGGACTTTAAGAATATGTTTTTTGTGATATTTTCTTTCAATTTTCATACAGGCTACAAGAAACTAAGAATAATTTTAAAAAACTTTTTCAGCTAAGGTCAATCTTTGGTCAGTCAAGATGTTCTTTTATGGGTTTTGTTCTGTGTTTATGGCTTTATTGTTTGTGAATCCGTTATCTTGACTCTTGCTAGGAAAGAAAATATTATTGCTAGTTCTTGACTCTTGCTGGGAAATAAAAGATTATTGGTAGTTCTGTGTTTGGGCTCAGACTCTTCCAAAAACGTGAAAATCTTTTGCAAGGGCAGGAGATTTATGAATAACTGTGGAGAGAATTTCGTACTTCAGATAGCCAAAAATATATTTGTTATTTGAATGAGAACATATAAATCTTCTGGATTTGAACATGATTTGATGAATTTGGCTTCTGGGTTGCATGTTACGTGAAAAAAGCTGCAAGGACTGAGATACCATTGACATGGGAAAAGCTGGGCAAACTTATATTAAAAAAAGCCTAAAACCCCAAATACTAATACTTTCCCAGTGCAGCAGTATACAGACTTACTAGTGTCAATGAATATTGTTCTGCTAGTATATTTCTTATTTCATGCTTCATTTTCTCTTCTCCCAGAGCTAGAAGTGTCATAAAGTGTTTTGCATTATAAGTACTAGGGATATTGTGTAGAGACAGTATTTGCCATGTTCTAAGAAATAGAAGGTGCACAGTGAAATCTAAGAAATTGAATAGACAGTTCCACCTCTACCGTTTTCCTAAAGAAATTGGCAAGAAGTAAATGTGTGGGCATTGGGGAAAAAATTGTGTCTCTGTATCAATTTTTTTTTTCTCTTCTTTTTCCCCACGCAGCAGAACTGATAGATGCAGTTGCTATAGATAGGTCTGCACATAAGCTTTGCATATTAGTGTTCATAGCAGTTAATGATATTTGGGTTCAGCCTAGCTAGCAAGACACAGGCAAAGGAAAGCTACTGTAAAGTAGTGATTTGGCTTCTCTCAAATGTGTTTTAATTGAGCTTTTTTTTTGTGATGAAAAGCTAGTACTATCTGTTTCCTAGAAATGGCTGGTTCTGTGTTCCAGTTGTAAATTGAGGAGATAGTTCTCCTGTCTCTGCAGTCAGAGAAGGCTTGTAACAAAATATGGGAGCAGGCATTTGGTTGTTGACTAAATGTTTTAAATACATTGAGTTAGGCTGTGGGCAGGAAAAAAGCTACCTGTTTTTGTTACAGATTGTACACTTAAGGGTAACAAATAGGAACACTATGGCTTGTGCTAGACAAATATTTTAACAGGGCTGCTTCCTGCTATAGTTCTTGGAACAGGAAGTAAGCATCTGTATCAGAGAGGATTTGCTATTACCACTGATAATTGCAGTGATGCTGTTCTTGAAAGCTACTTAACTCCAACAACATATTTAACTACATATTTTAACATATTTGTGTGGCATGCATACAAATAAGGTCTATTTTCAGTAGTCTTCTATACCTCTTCCGCATTGATCAGCTGTAATACATTCTGAGTACTTCTGTATATCATTGAAATGAAAGATTTTATTACATCTTAGGAATGAACATTTATGCTTCCAGCTTCTCACATTTATTTTCAAGGTTTCTTTGATCTGGATATGGTGAGGTGGAGAAAAAGGGTAGTCCCAGAGACCAATGATGTTCAGAACACCAGTATCTGAAAATTTTGTTTCAGATTGGTAAGCTTATTCAAGCAGAACAAATGAGAACCAAAAATGCAGATTCCATCAGTAAGTCTGCACGTCATGTCTCACTGAAGCAGGGAACATTAACAAATCTCCTCATGTTACTCTGTCTGATTAGCTATATCTGGAAAAAAATTAGCCTTTCCTGCGGGTGAGTTAGAGGTATGCGCTTTAACAGTCACAAAGGAAATGTGAAGAAGTTGGACAGTATTTTCTAACCGTTCCTATTGTTTATATTCTTATTTGAGTACATTTTAAAAAAGTCATAATTTGCTCAATTTGTTCTTATCCTCCAAACTGAAAAATACTTACCTCCAAGAACATCACTTAAGTTTAAGTGTGGTTTTTTTCCCCACATCCATTTTACAGCCTGGGAAACTCTGGCAGACTGGTAGGCTCAAAACAGTCACACAAGAGTGGATCTTACTCAATGTAGTGTAAATGGAAGTGACTTCGTTAGTGAAAAAGCAAAACACAAGAAAATCAGTTCCTACATGGCTGAGGCTGCAGTGAGCTTCAAAGGTCTTGCGTCTGAGGAAAGTGATGACATGAAGAAAGTATTCAGTGTGGAAGATCATGTAGAGATCAAGGGAATTGGAAACGAAGTCAGCTAAGTAATATTTCTAAAGAAAGCCTTGTATAAGAGAGAAAATAGAAGATAAATTGGAATCTATGTCTAATATTAAAGATTTTAGGAACAGAAGGCATGAAGGTGAGAGCTCAAGGGGAAACCAAAAGGAACAGTTAAGATCATAAATTTGTGATGATGAGTGTAGCAGGATATGAAGTAGAAGATAAGCTGGATTTTGTAGGACTGAGGAAGGAGTGGATCATGAATCTCCCCATCTCTGGGGAGAAAAGCGTTACATCACTGATGAGGTGAGGCTACATCTAGTACTTAATTTTGTGAAATCCAAGGGCATGTATTTATTCTGAGGGCAGTTCTGCTGTTACAGTTAACATTTCTTAGAGGTGTGTACACAGCCTTTTTGATGTGCTGATTTCAGTAAAGGCTGCTTTTCTAAGTGAAATTCAGCATCATCATTCTTGCTATAAGAAACAAGCCTCACTAATAGATCTATTTCTAGCTCTTCGAGTTGTGTAGAAGGTGGCCCTTCCTCTCTCAATCAGTATGCTGCAGAGTTGCATGGCCTATGGCTATGTAGACTGAAAAAATATTGAAGAAGTCTGAACTTCAGCATTCATCTTTGAGAGGTGACTAGACTTCCTTGCCTCTGTCCATCCATTTCAAGACCAGAATTTACATTGAAAATAAAAACTTGCCTTAAACATAATTCAGAACCTCATAATAAACGTGTCATGTGGTTAACCTTTAATACAATGTAACATTTAAAGAATAGTTTGCATCTTTCCTGGTAAATTACTACATAAATATTTAGATTAGGTGCGAATAGGAATGTGGCATTATTTATGGATCCATATTTCTCTGGCATTTCAGATGCATGGTTGTTTTGCTCCTTAATAAATGCAGACATTAAAAGAACAAGCACATGCAAAGTGCTAATTTTAAAGCTTTGCAGCTCAGGGGAGAAAAATCTCCATGTTTTGTTAGAACTGCTTGTCGTCTCCTGTTGCACGATAGAGAGAAATCATTTGAAACACTTGCAGTTGCATTAAGCTCCGTTATTTCTGATACTTGTCATGGACTGACATGTCTCACCTGCTAGTGCAGATTGGTAGCAGAGCAACCTGTCAGATCTGAAGATGTTTTGGTGCTGTCTGTTCCTTCTCAGTTCAGAGGCAGATGTGTTATGATACAGTTACTGCTTTAATTTTTGCCCCTATCTTGCTTCAGTTCTCTCTCACCTTAATCCTTGGAAGGGCAAGGCAAGAATATATGAAATGTCTTACTGGTGAAAACTGTCAAAGAAAAGAGAAAAGTGCAGGTTCCTTTTTTTTTCCTGGTTTAGCTAGAGATCAGACTGTTAGGGAGACTGACCACAAAGCTATGTTGCCAGTACAGGGCACAACAGTTCAGAAAATTGCCCTGAAGTAACAGGATTGCAAGCTGTTGTGGAAGCACTCTGAGATCTGAGACACGTGAATTCTCTTACTTGTGCAGACTTGTGTCTGCGAAATTATGTAAATTATGTACCTTCTCTGTAGCTTGCCTTCTCTTTTATGAAATGTGACCATCCTTGTAGAGTGAACACACAAGGATGATGACAGTTAGTCCATTAATACCTGAAAGCTATTCAGATGCTGCAATGATGAAGCTTTCTAGCTATTAGCACAGGAGTAAGTTTTCATTTGAGATAGAAAAGGTAGGGATTTTCCTTTGATCTGTTGAAATTAAGGAGAGATACTGAGCAGCTCTGCTGCAGTGTTGGCTTCTAAATTAATCCTGCACTACAACAGTTAATTCTTTGGGGGCTATCACTGCACCGCTCACTGATGTTCACGCTTTTGTGCCTTGGGCTTGGCAGAACTATCACATGAGACCTGTAGGATCTTGTGTTCTGGGTCACTGAACTGTTCACTGAAGAGTTTTCTGTCTTGTGTTTTGAACTTGTACAAGCAAAGTAGTTCCCTAGATTGATTAATTAATTTTTTTTTTATTTATGGTCCTCTTTTTGAAAGCCAGTTACTTCTAGTCTAGAGCCCTTGCAAGGTGCTCACATACACTAATTTTCCTTTCCTACTTGTTGGCAAGAAATAAGCATTCCCATATAGCTTGGTGTGCAGGTTACTTTAATGACTGGTCTGGAAAATAACCCTAATTCCTCTGATTTTTATAGGCCCCCTGTTATATAAAATCTTTTAGTGTTGAATATTTTCCCCCATTTCCTTATAGCGTCTTTGGTTTGATGGCTCAGAAATTTATTATAATCATGGGAATGTGTTTTATAAGAAGGCGTTTTCAGTACCTGACTTGACTATGGTCTTTTAAGCATCCATGGTGGGCCCTGCATTATCTGCAGACCCAGTAGATCATAGATTTTTTTTGGTTTTCTTTTTATAAAGAGTGTCTGTATGCACGGAGGCATCTGACTGTGATTCTGACTGTATTCCAATAAGTAAAGAATATGCAAGAGAACTATTTGCTTGCTCAAATATTAATCCTGTGAGAGGAGGATATCTGAAAGTATCTTTTTTTTTTTTTGCTGCCAGTTACTGTCTTTATGCAAACTCTTTTCAGCTATTTTTTTTCTTCTGATGAATGCGTCTCAGTTTAGATTTTGGAACTCCTGTCTTCTGGAGTAACAGCCCTCCAGCACTGATATCCTCAAGGCTAACACTTACCAATATTTCTCTTAAGAGGACTGGAGAACTATAATGGGGAAAAAAAAGTCATAGCTATGGAGAAGAGGTGCTCTGTCTTCCCCACCAATACGTTAGACTTCCTTGGTTTATGCACATCCAGCTGGATATCTTGGTATGATCCATGTAAGAAGCCAAGAAAACCTCCAGAATGCCAGCTGTTCTTCTGTAGTAATAAATGTGAGGATATAGAGATGAGAGGAGTGTTTTTCTTGCAGGAGATAGCACTTCCAGAGCGTCATGTTTTTACCTGAAGGCATGTAAACTTCCAGAAAGACAGAAGTAAATGTGAATAGGCCAGTGTCACTCTGGGAGTAGACATGTCCTGGCAAGACCCTTTTTCTAACACAAAACGAGTCAGCCAAACTAAGCATCTTTGTCTCCAAGAACAGTAGAAGAATCCCAGGAGCTGTACGTTTGGCTCCGGGAAGTTGTGTCTTTGCTATCAATACTTCCCAATAGACTCATTCCAGGTCATTAATTTTCTTCCTTTTCAATAAATATTAACCATCTGATTTAGAAACCTGCTTGTTGGCATGGGTGGCTTTGGAAAGTCAAGTGTGAGGGAAAGGGAATTTTAACATGTTTTTTCACAATTTACGTGTGGTAGCAATTCTCTTCAGATGGTTGGAGAAGAGGTATCTTCACTATACTTGAAAAGTTTTAATACGTTTAACCTAATAATTGTGGTATGCTGGGAACATAAAATGTCTGTACTGTGTCAAATGACCAATTTTGGTGTTTTAACACTGACAGTGGCCACAAGCATGCGACAAGGTATAGAGATAGGATAAGCAAATAGTAATACTTGACCCCTAAAGTCTCCCAATGTCCAGAAACTTATGATTGAAAAATGCAGTCAGAATGTTTCTCTGTGCTTGATAGCACTGGATGGATTTTTTTTTTTGTTCTTATGAATTTGCTTAGCTGTCCATGTAAACTCTAAAGAGTCCATGTAAACTTTAAATGCTTACAGCCTCCTGCGGAGAGTAGTTACACAGCTTAGGGGAACTCTGTGAAAAATCACCTCCGTTTCTTTCTCTGGAACCTGATGGGTAGAAGAGCTTATAAACACCTGAATCTGTTTGTTCCGTGGCTGGACATATGCGTATTCCCTGTCCTGAAATGCTTCCAACAGAAATTTTCTGTCTTACTGAGTCCTATGTTTATCTGGCTCAAAACAGTTCTCCTGTTTGTGCAAGAATAAGGGCCAACCTGGTCCCTTTGGTCTACTGAGAACAGAAAAATGTATATTTTTCCTTATCTGATTCCCTCTCCTTCAGATAATATTAAGGTACATTGTTCTGGTCTGTCCTGGTATATGTAGACACACAAATGTATGTAATCTGGGGAAGTGTGGTACTGTTTGTACCGTACTGCTTCCTTTTCTTCTCCGATGATCCAGATCTGAAGAATTTTAAAATGCCTGGTAATTTGGGAAGCTGTGGTTCACTTTACCTACTTCTAAATCTCAAATTGTCAGGAAGAAAGAATATCATTATTTGTTAGGTTGGGAAGGTAGAAGTTGCCTGTCTTACAATATGTGGATGTGTCACCTTTTGGTCTGGGTGTGAGGGAACTGAAGTCAAGAAATGAAATCCAGAGTGCTGACAAAACAAATAATTTTTAATTTATCTCAGTTTTAAACAGCCTGGTTTAGTTTACCTAGCCACATCTTCAATTTTGAGCTATGAGGCTTATTGTAGAGTACTGTTATTGCAAAAAATAAAAAAAAAAGCCTACCAGCAGGAAGAGCAGCAGAACACACCCTGTTTCAAACAATACTATTTGAGACTTCAGTGTGTAAATGATGTAGAAATGTGCATGTATTAATGAGGGGTATAATAGGTTTCAGTGAAAGTGGGAGATAAGATGTTTTAATCTTGTATATTAAATAGTCCTACAACAATGAACCTTATAATGAGGCTGTTATTAAATCTTTTCTTCACTGGCTTCATTTCAGTGAAACCAGTGCTTTTCAGTTTGCCATGTTTAAGGCCAGCTTTTACAAGAAAGGACCAACTTTCTGAGGCCTTTGATGTCATTCTGAAATACTTATCTAATTAGAGATGTGTGATTAGATTAGCACGTGATGTCAAGAAAACCTTTGGAGCATTCTAATGTGGAATATTTTCCTTTTTTGGGTTTGGGGACACCTCCTTTAAAATTAGTACTAGTGCGCTTGTATGGAGTTTTATTTGACCTCAGCAGCCTTTTAGGAAAAGGAGCTTTTCATTTCTCTCATCAACAGCATGCAAACAGATTGTGTTCTAGCAAGGTTAGAAAGACTGTCAAAATAGCAATAGTTTTAAAGGAAAAAAATAAATTATCTAGAATGGTTTGTGATTTTTACATTCTGTGCTTTTCTAGCTATAACACTGACGGCAGTTCCATAAGAAGGGCAAGATTTCTTGGATCACTGGTATTTATTTTCTTTCTATTTTGGTCCAGCATCATTTACAGATTTTCATCCTACCACTTGCACCATTTGCAGATAGTCATGTTAAAATCTGTATGTTCTAGTTTAAAAAGGTGAAAAAAGAAAGTTGAAATACCCAAGCCTGATGCGGACTGATACAGAGAAGCAACCATGTGAGGAAGTGGCAAACGAAAGAATTCCCTGTATCGGCCAGGTTTCCTTTCCTGTACAGACCCGAATGAAGAATCTCATTCTGAGAGTGGTGGGAGCTTGGCTGAAGGAGAGTCTGCTTTTCTCCGTCAGCATTTTTGCCATTTGAGGGTTGTGAGGAAAAGGTTCAGTGAGAGACATGAACTATATAAAATTAAGAGCGATGATTGATTGTTTTCTGCAAGGAAGCAACAAGACAGACACCACTGTGTATTCTCAGGTGATCCCCGTTCTGATAGTAACCGAGACCAAACCTGATTAACTTTGTTATAAAACGAGTTGATGTTTTGTGATCTTACATTCTCATTCCCTGCAAAGCAGACACCTTTTTGATTTACTATGCATGTTCTTTAATTGAGATGGAGGTGCTGTAGCTCTGCTCTCGGTAAGTTCAGGTTTTACATTCCATTTCTCTCTTGCCTCTTCATCCCCTTCCCTCCACGCATCTGACTCCGAGCTCACATTTATCCTGTTAAATAACTCCTCGTACTGTGTCTAAACATAACAGGCTGAGGAGCATCCTTTTTCAGATACCTCAATTCCCATATTGGCTAAAAGCACCTTATCTCTCCGCGGGCTTCTGCCAGGAGCTCTGTTGTCGAATTAGAGTAAAGAACATGGCTGTTTTAATATCGAGTAGTACTGATATGACAAATGGCTTTGTGTAAACAGTAGCTGCGGCTACTGTGAAAGATATTTTAATTCTCACAAAGGCCTGCAACTAAAACAGCAAGTATTTGCAGTGATGGGTATTTTCTGTAAAGCTGTGACTGCCTGTGTGGATGGTGGGGAGCGTAATTTGAGGAGGAACGGTGTCAGGAGGATTGCACGGTGGATTTTCATGTTTCAAAGTGATGTGTTAGATCCCTCTCTGTAACAAAATTAACCCCAAAATTTGACAAGTACTCGTGCGAGTTTTTAGGAGAGCGGTAATATCCAGCAAGGTCACTAGGTGGAGCGACAGGTCCATTTTTCTTGTCGCAGAGGCTGACCAGTGCTTTTGTCGGCTTTGCAGGCGCACATATGGTAGAATATTATCATTTTATGGTTACAATTATGAGCAATTTGATAGAAAATGAAAGCTAAATTATGCAGTGTTCCTTTTATTTGTTTAATTTTGCACTCTAAATATGTGAAGGGAAAAAATAGGACTCTTTTTGTGTGTATGGTGATAGGTGCAATACCTTCTTTTGGCATCATATTCTTACAGAGCGCAGGTTGAGATTATTTTCTGTCGTACGTGATGAAATGTGTGGTGTTGTTCTCAGATGCTGGGACTGTTTTGCACAGAAATTGTATATGGCTGAATCTCCAGGCTCCTTTTTTCCATAAAAAAGAATCATACATTTACTGGCTGATAGACAAATACATTAAGTAACAAGTTCCTTAACAGTTTCCAGTGGAAGAGCCTGGATAGCTGTGGTGTCTAAGCAAATGCCAAAGGAAATCTTTAAATCCTGAAAGTCGCTATAGATGTTGGCAGAGCTCCCCTGAAAGGAGTGAGTATGTTCTGAACAAACTCACTCTTGCCAGTGAAGGAAAATCTTCTGCCATCACAGTTCTTAAGCCAAAAGTAAAAAATTTTTATGGCCCATGCCATGACCAGTAGCCTGTTACGAAGATCTGTGGGGTCTGTATTTTGTGTATTCAGGTTCTTATTTTTTCTGTCATCAGATTCCTTATGTTCATTATTATGAAAATGCATGTTTTCACCAGTGTGTGTAGTGGCATAGCTTGCCTTTTGTGTGTTGCATTCTTCCCTCCTTTTCACTAGGAGAAAGTTGTTAGCACAGCCAGGCTGCAGAGTAAACCTTTATTTTCTTTTTTTTTTTTTTTCTTTCCTTGTAAGTATCCTTTTGTTTCTATTAATGAAGAGAAGGTGGAGATGTGTTTTCCACTTGGAACAGAAAGTGCAAGCTCTGAGATGATATTTGCATTTATTGATCCAGGCACATCTGCTGGCATATGATGGCGTGTGATATTTTTGTCCTTACCCACCTTTGAACCAGAGAACATGGCAGATAAGCTGTCCAGTTTGATTGGCATATCCTGTGGAAAGGATTTTCAATACATAGGATCCAATCCAGTACCCTAAACAGCTTTTGCATTTTGAAAGCATGATAAAGACTTCTCTGAGTTCATGTGGTACGTTGGGAATTAGTTTTAGGTTTAAATGCATTCCTTACTCCCTTTAAATCATACTGGCTATCTTTTTGTTTGACCAGTTTTAGATGCACTATATTTATATTGCGCAATTCAATATTTTCAGCATCTTTAAAGTGAACTTGGGGAACTTCATCATCTGGGTGGAACAGAGCATCGTGGTAGATGATATAAAACTCAGGCTCTCTATAAAAGAAATTTAAAAAATTACAAGTACTACGAATAAATCATACTGGCAAATTTAACCAGAGTAGGAAATTTTGTATCTTTTATTGCTTTTTTTTTTTTTAGGATCAATTTTAATAGTTCCCCTATAGGTGGTATGGGTGGAGATGAAAAGATTATTTTTTGAAAAGAACTCATTCAGCTGCTTAGGAAACTGCATGTTTTATTTCTGTTCCCACTTGACATCAGTAAGTCCAGAGACTAGATTTGAATTTGATACATATGCTTCCTGAAAGCTCCAAAGGACTGCCCTGGCTTTGTCCCTAACTTTGTTCTTAACTCTGTAGCTTTTCTTTAGGTAGGTAACCATAACTTAACTAATTTGTATGCGCCATATGCTGTCTTGGCTCACTTCAAAGTGTAATCAAGTCATGAACTAATTACAATACCATATTCCCAAAGAATGTAAATTTAATTTCCCTTCAAACAGAATGGGAATGTATTAAGCAATTTCTTTGTATGAGAGCTGTGGCATTCAACAACACATAATGCTGATGCTTCAAACAGAAGTTAAGAACTTAACTTTTCAGGACCTTGTGACCTTTTCCCCTATGCATCCTCCCTTTTTATTCTTGTATCTTGAGTTAATTTACTGACTGGATAACAACATTAAAATATTCAAGTGTAAATTAAAATGTAACTGTTGGGCTTCAGATTGGAGATCATTCTATCTTATTGTATGTGACTTGCTTCTCTGTAGTGTTTTCAGAAATGTGCTTCCTGAGGATTTTGGATCAGAAAGAGATTGTTTTTTGAGTTGAAGGCTCATAAGGTTCAGACCTGCACCAGATTATTTCTTTAATATGTTGAAAAGTGGATGTGCAGAAAGTTCCCTACAGGTTCTTAGCATCACTGTGCCAAGGAGTCCACATAAACTCAGTTATATAAAAACGAGCGAAGTGAAGTTGTTCATAAAACATTTTATTACCTTCAGTCTTTGTAGCATCTTCAGAGTTTAGATAATAAACCTTCATAGAAGTTACTAGTCTTTACCCTTTCACAGAACAATGATTCACATAGGTTCAAGCCACTTATTTTATTTCTCTTAATTTTAAAGGCAGAAGAAATGTGTTAGGGTTGACTTTGATCTGTGCCTGGATAGTTTGATTTCTGTAATGCAGTCCTGTTGTTGCTTTTCTGAGATGATACTGTCGAAGCACAGGACTGTACATGTATTAAACACAAGTTGTATTTTAAAATTAAATATGGGTCAGCTTCCAATTAAGTATGTAATTTTTTAATGCTAAAGGAAAGAGCTTAGAATATCTTGGTTTATATTTTAAAGCGTTCCTTTTAGATGTTAATTCATTAATACCAGCAGTTTATTTTTATTCATATGACTTTTCATATGTAAGTAGTTGAAGCTGCATTATTTTAATCCTTTCTTTGGTTAGGAAGAAGAGAGCCCGCAGGTGGAAATCAGAATGACATACATATTGCTTCTTTCCCAAAAGGCACGGTATCTTTCTCCTATTGATATGCAAAATATTAAGGTAGAAAATAAACCTCATTGCCTCATGTGTCAAAATACTGAAAAATATATGCTTGGTTGATGCATGGAAAAATATGGGCCCACTTCAAACTGAGCACACTTGTAGTTTGCCACAAGGCTCTTGTGGGCCTTTGGGGCTCTGCAGACTGCACATTCGGTTCCCTTGCATTATAAGCATTTAAATTAGCTTGAGCCCTTGTTGTAGACACAGGTATAGTAGTATTTGGAGACCTAGCTAGGTTGGATCTTAACCTTTGCTTGAGTTTGGTGAAATGCTTTCTTACAGCATTTCTTGCAGCAGCATTTTAAGGCGGTTTTGGACTGCTGAGTAACAGTGCAGTGGGATGCCGTAGTACAAGGTGCCAACGTTATAGATGCAAAGGTATCTCTATTAAACTGATGTGAGCTTGCTTTGACATTGTTCAAGTTGCCAGACACAGTCCAGCTGCATTCTGGAAATGGTGTAGTGTTGATGTGGCAGCCAAACTAAAAAAAACCCAACAAAACCCACAAAAACTTCAAAGCAAGGTAAATTAGATCAGGCATGAAGTGCTTGATGCTGTGTACTGTGGCTGCGCACGGCTCCTTGAATTGGTCTGACTTACACACGCACATTTGGAGGGCAGGCAGACAAGCCTAGGTCTGCCTGCAACATATCTGAATAGATTTTTCTTTGGAGAGTGAAGACCTCTCTTTCAGCACTCAGCCTACAGCACCTTAGTGTCAGTGGTACTTCCTCAGCATTTCCTTCTCAGTCTAGTTTTTTCAGTCTTTGTCCTGAAGGGACTACCTGAGGCAGGGAAAAGCCTTCGATCTCTGCTGAAACTGCCAATATGATGGTAACTAGTCAGCTTTCTAGATGCGTATCTTTAAGGAAGGATTTTTTTTTTTAAAAAGTGTTTTGTGGCTACTAGATCATGATTGCGGATGTCAAAAAGCTTTCTTCATCATATGCTGAAATCATATCCCTGAAGGATTCTTGTATCTCTACCACAAAGTGTGAGTTATTCCTATCTTATTTAAATTTAAATCTAACTTGTGCCTGTTGGACTTTTTCCTTCCTTTTCTTGCTTTATTCATCTTTGCATATTTTGGTAATAGCTCTGAGTCTCTGGGGAACCTTCCATTGGATATGGGGGCTGATGGAGCTGGAGCATCTTGTTGCAGAAGATGAAGTTTTGGCTCTTGTGTTCTCTTCTGGTCATGAAGCAGAGTATGCAGCCTTGAGTGAAAAGACAGGGAACACTAGAGCTTATGCCTGTCCCAGAAATGCTTGTGACAAGCCATTGAGGAAGGAGTCACTAGGCGAGTAGTTCTCAGAACTGCTCTGAAAATACAACAAGGCCTTTGTTATTAGTTTGATTGCCACAAAAAATCTCATTAGTTGTGTTTTCCTCCCTTGATAATAGTTTCTATAAAACTTTTTTCTAGCCTCAAATTCCTGTGATCAGAGGCTGCTTTAATTTTTTTTTGTTTCTTTAAAATAAAGGGAGGTAAAACTAAACAATTCTCCTTCAATGATACAGGCTAAAAAATCTTATAATAGAATCATAGAATGGTTTGGGTTGGATGGGACCTTCAAAAGTCATCCCGTCCAACCCCCCTGCAAGGAGCAGGGACATCTCCAAACAGATCAGGTTGCTCAGAGCCCCATCCAACCTGGCCTGGAATGTTTCCAGGGATGGGGCATCCACCATCTCTCTGGGCAACCTGGGACAGTGTTCCACCACCGTCAGTGTAAAAAAAATTTTTCCTAATATCTAATCTAAATATATCCCCCTCTATTTTAAAATCTTTATGTCTAAAGAAAAAGTCCTCTATGCTTTCCCCCTGCCTCCTTACAAGAAGTGATTTGAAAGAAGCAGAACTTCAGCAAATAGCCCTTGCAGAATGTCCGGGTATTGGCAACTACTTTTAAAACCTTGACTCTAGATGAAGAGACTAGTGGGTGTTTGAACTGCTCTGAATATTGCTCTGAACAATTGTTCTGCAATTTGAACTGTGAATATTGCTCACAGAAGGATAGAAGAACACAGAAGCTGTAGAACTCAGAAGCTTTCTGGGAAATCGCTGGATGCTATAAACCAAAACACTTCAGATGTTAAGCTGGACTTGACTTGTAGTCAAAGAGGCAGTGGAAACAGTGTACTGGGAACAGTTCAGGAGGTCAGTGGGTATGCTAGAGATTGGCACTTTTTCTCCCACATTTTTTTCCCCCAGATTCTGGGGAAGCAAGGAACTGTAGCTGTCTGTCCTGCTTCAGCTTGAGAGGGCTAGAAATATTTCAGCAATGAGTAAGCTGGGAGTAGACTTAAAAGCCTGAGGCTTGAAAATGGAGCTGGAGAGAGAGTGGGGTTGAGACTTTGTAAGGTGAGTGGACCCTGGCAGACAGGTTGCTGCTGCTGGAAGAGGTGTCCCCCTCTCCCAGCAGCCTGTTCCCTCTGCTCGCTTCGTGCCAGCTCTTGGGCTTAACTGACCCTTGGCGTTGCTGGGTTGGTTTGCTGAGCCCTTGGAGCGAGTGAGAGATGTGGGAGAGCTGCAGAGCTGATGCAGATGGAAGGAGGAGACTCCGTGGGGTGAGCTGAAGCATGTCTTTGGCAGCAGTTGAGTATTAGATTGGCTATGCCTCTTCATGAAACCTCACCCCTGAGAAAAAACTCTTTGTTCCCTGCCTAACGTCCCTCTCCCTGGAAATCTGTTTCTGGCCTCTGTAAGCGTGACATCGCTGCATGCTAGCAGTCCCTCTTCTCAAAGCCAACTCTGTCTCCACTGAGGCTGTTATCTTTAAGAGCCATAAATGAACTCTTAATTCTATGATTTACATTCAGTGAAGAAATTAACTTGATTTATTCTATAAAATGTATGGTACTTGCAGTATGACATGTAAAAAACACACACACAAAAAATCAGAAATGCAAAGGTTAAGATTTTAACAGCAACATTTCATAGAATCAGAGAATTTTTTTTGTTGTTCCCTTCCTCCAGTATAACCTTAATACTTTACTAACAAACTGCATAAAATATATTACTGGGATACATTCAAATGAATATTTCTTGGACATAAAACTACAGTTTAGTGAAATGCCAAGTACCACTTCTCTTAGCTAACTAATATCTTGTAAATCCAATATTTGTGCTCCTGAACACATAAAGAAATATCTGAGGTGAGTATTTAGGCACATTACTTTTTTTTGTGGAACACAAATCTTAGGATTTGTTGTCCTATAGGTTTTTTTCACTCTTAACATATTTTTTAAAAGCAGATTATGAAAATATTTGTTGTTACCTATGTATTTATCTAGAGGCTGTTTTGCCATAGTACATGTGTGCCCTTGTTATATCTGAATGACTTAAATATTTTTCTGGCACTGTTGTATATTGCCTGGCTAATTTGTATAGGGGGAAAAAAAGAGATAATCTTGCTGCCTTTAGCAAAAAGATCTTTAGAATAGAAGAGTAAATTTAGAATTAAAGCTTTTTTTTTTTTCCTTAAGAACATATTCTGCAGTAAATGTACCAGCACATTATGGAGAATTATCATACTTAGAGCTATTCTGCATGTGTCTTAAACAAGTGAACATTTTTATTTTTTTTTTCCTATTTGAAGCTTCATGTTTACTTACTTTTAGTAAGCAAAGCAGAGCTTTGGACTCTTAGACTATGGTGGCTGTAAAAATACATTGCTTAATGTAGAGCGATTGTGTGAATGAACAATGTTTTAATCTTCCAATACAGGAAGTTTTAACAGTTACAGTGCTGACCCAGTCTTAGAAGAATTTCAGAGCTATATTAGCTACCAGTCAAACTCACGTTAACTATTAACCCTTCCCACTTATGAGCACATAACTGACCCTTGGACAAGCAGGATTTGCTTGCTTGCTTTCCTAATGCTGATTTTGCATGCCATGTTTTAAGCTGTATTTTAAATAAATTTGGCACCTGCAAACAAGGAGTGGTGGCATCCCATGCAGGGCAAGGGCTCTGCAGCCTGTAAAACACAATTTGGGCATCTCTGTTGTGGTACACTTGCACCATGTACATACTAAGCTTGGGAGTGAGGGCAATCTTGCCTAGTTTTCCAGCAGGACTGATACCAACACTGTAGTGAGAGTGAGGGTAGGTGCGTGGCCATCAGTCGTGTGCCCCAGGGCTATTTAGGGTACTCATTCCTTGTGCCAGCAATGTGCTAGCTGGAGGGAGAAGAGGGTAGAATCTGTTTTGTGGGGAAGGGGTTGCTGGAAGCAAAGTGAATTAAGAGGGCTGTAAAAAATTGATAAAGATAGGACTGTCTGTTTTTATATTCTGCCACATAACATGGGTTTAAATGAATTTCCCTGTAATTTGTCTTCAAATACCGACATTTAACTCTTAGGCTGTATAAATGAACTGGCTTTTTCTAGAGTAAAATTCATGCCCTGCGTCCAGGCTAATATGTTCACCTTCTATAAACATTACTGCCTATGGTTACAACCGGAATAAAAAATTCCTTTTATATACATCATAACTGGCAGAGACTCCTGAGACCACCACAAATCACTTCAGCCTTTTGGTACTCTCTGACAAAATGAACTGAAATGTAAAACAGCTCAGGCTTCAGGCAGGCTGGCTCTGGAAAGCAATTAGCTTGTTTAGACCATTGTTTGTACCCTCCCATATTTCCAGGTGCTGAGAAAAGGTGTTCTAGGAGCTCTCCTGATTGATTTAAGCATTGGGGTTTAATAACCTCCAAATCCTTCCTAAAATATTTTGCTTATTCTCTGTGTAGCCTTTTATTTAAAGGAAAGAAAAGCAGACAAACAAAAACCTGGCAAGCCCACCCCCCAAAAAAAAAAAAAAAAAAAAGAAAAAGGGAAAAAAACTGAAAGAACCTCAGGGTCATAACAGGGAATAACAAAGCAGTGAGTTATTTATGCAGCCATGATTGGCAAAAATGATTGTAACATGAATTTGCCCAGAAGCAATGATTAGATCATAAAAATGTTAAGGAAATCTGTAACTCAACACCATTTTATAGATTGAAGAAGTTTTTGTTCCCTACCTTAATTGTGGTGACTTGTTATTAAAGTATTTATTCAGAGTAATCTCTTTGGACAGCGAGCCCTTATCCTATCTGCATGCATAATTAAAAGTGAGGGGGGAGAGAGGGGAGCATAAATGGTTTACCATGCTACATGAGCAAGGGAGGGAATTACACAATGACAGGTGAAGAGCAGATTTATCTCCTGTTGGAATTTCAATGCTGCAAGCAAGGCAGGACACTGTTGCTTGCTAATATCCTTGCAAACACCACAGTTGCTGCGTCTCCACATTAGTGTCCAAAAATCATTGCTGGTCTCTGAAAGGCCTCTAACACTGCAAATGTGGCTGTGGGTTTTGGAGTCGTTGGTGCTCAGGCAAAGAGATTGGATTTGGGTATGTGGGCTTGTGAATCCATGTCTGTGCTTAAAAATGGGCTATTTACTTACTTGGCTGGCTATTTATTTATTTATAAATAAACACTGGTAGGGTTTGGCTTTGCTGAATACAAATCAGAGGCTTGTAATTGTTCCAGCTGAAACAATGTCATCACCTACCTCCTGCTGCTGTCCCTTTCCCTGTGATAAAAGAATTTGGTGCAATTCTTCTTTTTCAACTCTCTGAGTAGAAAGATGGTTGTACTTGAACATTCATCTCTAGGCAGATTTATCATCATTAAGCAGTATTCAAACACACAGTATCTGTTTTTAAATTGAACTGTTATGAATCTAAATCAGATTTACGCAGAGTAACTCGGTATATATTTAACTCTAACTATTTGCTAAAGTATTTTTCCCTTAACTTCTGATGTCTCACCTCTGCAGCAGCAGTACAGAGAATGCCAGGAACTTTTGAGCCTTTATCAGAAGTACCTAGCTGAGCAGCAGGAAAAACTATCACGCTCTCTTTCTGAACTCAGTGCTGCCAAGGAAAAGGAGCAGAAGGTAAGCTCTTTTTTCCTATCTCCTTTTTTAATGACATCTTTGAAACATATTTCCTCTTTTAGTAGAACTGTAACTTTAAGTGCATTCTCTTGTATTATACATTGTTGAATACTGTTTTGTGATTGGCCTCTTATAAGTCCTTCCCTTAATACATGGATTGCACGAAAACAAAAAAAAAACCCAAGTTTTGGGTCAATAAAATGGGTGAAGTTAATTGACCATGTCTTAATGGAGCAGGAATCATAGGAACCTATGCCTTTGCTAAGGAAAAAGTTAAGATGCTCTTCTGTTTTCTATCATGTTTCTTAAACAGTAAAATAATTGCAGTCATTATAGATACAGCCCTTGAAATTTTCACTGTGGCTTCTGAGGACTGAAAAGGACATTACAGATGATGTATTTGGTCAATAAGAGCTTTCCCAGCTCTGTAAGGCAGCCCATCTGATTTGAGCTGTTTATAGAAGACCTGTAATTATATATGCAGTTTAAAACCAGATAATGTTGACTACAGGGACGTGTTAAATTAAGTGGCAAAATGTTTCTCAGTTGCATATGCCCAAAGACTTGAAAACATGGTTGCTTGAGATTTTTTTCTGCTAGTGAGGTACTTGACTTGCATCCCTGCTGATAGCAGATTATACGCTGGAAATGAAGGCTACTTATGCAAGTGCTCTACCTGATGTTCTTACCTGCTATTCTCTTTGAGTCGCTTTCATCTGCAGATCTCCAGAGTCTACCCTCCCTAAGACTATGCCTGTTTTTACAGGTTGGGCCCTTTATCCTTTTTTTTGGTGGAAGAGTCTTAAAGGTTTATAATAGGGCTACAAGTATCATCAGCACAGAGTATCCAGAAAGTGATCTGACTCTGGCTTCTTAGTGGTTCCCTGTTAACAAAATTGCAGACAGATTCTTAATCTCAGGAGCCTATTAAGGAAGGGGTGCGTTTTTAATTCTGTTCAGGAAGCAGGTAGCAATACTTCAGACTTCATTGGCATCAGGAATAATTTTTTTTCCTGCAGATTTTTTTTTTTTTTTTTTTTAAATACATTGTTGGACACTGAGCTATGTGGCCAGGCTTTTAGCCCTTAAAAACATTTCATTTTCATTCTTTTTTCTATTTTTATCTGCCATCCATTTTGTGATAGAATTCCATTCAAAACAAGAACCTTTTTCTCTGAGAATGGATGGTGCTTGTGTTCTTGCCTGTGATATGCAACTTGCTAGACATCTCCACGGAAAACAGTCTAGACCAGCAGCAGTGTGGCAGCTGTTTGGGACAATGCAAATACTTTCCTCAAGTTTTGCCATGCCTAACCTTTCACCTTTAGGCTTTCAACTTTAAATACACATATCTTGTACTTGGTTGGCACCTAGTATAGAGGTATCCGGTGTAATAACATCCACAGTGCTAAAGCAGATAATAGGAAACCTTCAGCCCATTAACTCTCAAATCAGCATCTGATGGTACAGCAATCCGTGTTCATCTCCTCTTGTTCTTCTGTCTTCCTAATCACTCTGTCAATGTATATACACAGGGACTTCTCTGAACTTGTTTTCTCATTTCATGTGCAAAGTTCTATCAAGCTTGTATTTTGATCTCATTATTTCTTTTCTCTACACTTACAGATACTTTAGTCCACAAATGCAAATTCAGATATTGTATCGAGGTTTGCCTTGACATTTCATTTACGGTTACCTAGTCTACAGCTCCAGCCTAGCAGGTCTGAAATTACCCTAGCCCTCTTGCCCTGTGCAAAGCTTTGTAGGCATAGATAAAAACCTGTCAAAGTATGTTTCAACTCATTTTTCTTATAGCATGCAAAATATTTATAATGTTTCTAGCCGTCCTCTTCAATTTTCTCTTTCTATGCAGTTCTGGTAGGCATAGAGCTGTTTATATCTTGAATGCATTTGGCTTTATAAACGGTAACCCTTTTTTTCCAAACAAGCACTTCACGTTATGTTTCTTCTCACAGCTTAGAAACTCTGCAGAGATTGGCAGGAGTGCCTCATTGCGTTGTTTCTTTTGCTAACACACTTCTTTGTCTGATAGCTATCAAAACCGAAGAAAAGTCACTGGGCTGCTTCTTTTTGGACTAGTGTGTTGTATTCACACACCTTTTTTGTTGCTGTCTTTTTGTCTCTTGCCTTAATACCTGAGCTTCGAGCTTAGGTATTAGTTGGTCAGGTTGTAGTTGGGCTCTTTTTGTTCTGTTTGAGTGTTGTCTTAACACAGAAGTTCTGGCAGACATAAGGCTTGCATTCTAGTGTCTCCTTCCATGGGGAGTACCACAGGGGGAACACAGCAGGGAGGGATTTTTGGGCGATAAGAACTGAGAGTGGGGGAAAACTTTCTTCATGCTCTGAGTGCTGCCCATGCCAGCTTTCTGTGCCCTGCTGAAGTTTTTATGCTCTCCCTCTTTTTGTTTTAAGCTGGGCTTTGAAAAAAGCCACCTCGTTAAAATATTAGGCTAAAGGAAGTCTTCCTGAGTTTTGTTTGAATCCTGATCCATTGGGAATCTTTTCCCTATTGTTTGTTTTTGACTCTGCTAAGGAAATCCTGGATATATCTGGCTTTAAATCAGTATATACTAGCTTGCTACCTAGTTTTCACTTCTTTGAGCTGTCTGGGAGAGGTAATCGGCGTTTTCTATTTCAGGTGACTGCTGATGTTACCAGGGCATCTGTGCTTCAATGTAAAATGTCATTGTGATTTTCCTGTGTCTTCCAGAAACATGGGACTGCACAGTTATACTTTGTACTGAACCAGTTCTTTGTTCTGCCTCTGAACTGTTCTTTCTCGTTTGTTAATTTCCCATTATTTTTCCTACTTGTTTGTTTTGATTCTTTTCTAATGCTACACCTGTATCTTACCATCACCTGCTTTTCATCTGTCTGGCTCCCTCATTCCTACTGTACGATAATGCTGACCATGAACTGTCACTTTCCCCTGGGCTTAGACAAGTATTTGAAGGCATCTCCTTTCAGTCTTTAAATGCTGGGCTTTGTGTAAGAAAGAGACAATTAACAGGTCAAGGGAACTGCATCTTACCAAAGCTCTATGGCATTGTTGCAAAAAGAGGTGGAGTTGCACTGGAGGCAAAGGACTGCTGTAGTTACGTGCTTGTGGCTGAAACACAGCCCTGGCTTGTAGCTAGATAGAACTAATGCAGCTACTTTGGTGTTAACTTCTATTTTTGTCTGTTTTAACATCACCTAACGGTAGTAATAATTCTGAAATCACGTTTTCCTCTTACCTGATATTGCTTCTTTATAACGAAAGTCAGCCCTCAAAATTTAAAGAAGCATTCTGATAGTAGTGAAATAAAATTGCTGGGAGGATGGTAATAAGATGATTTAAGACAGAACTCTCATGGAGTCAGTAATCAGTAACAGGAACATGGAGCTTCCTTTTTTGTGAGATAAAGTTAATTCCATTTGAAAAGATACTTAAGGTGACATGAATTGAATTATTCAAACTGGCCTTCTCAGCATTAACTCTAGGTTAATATCTCATGATGCCTCTGGTTTCATTATAGGAGTTTTAAGTACATAACTTTTTATAATAAATTCAATACCTAGAAGCCGAACTGAAATTGGTTTACCTTCTACCAACCCATAAAAAGAAGCATTAATTGCAAAGTGAATATTAAAGTGGTCACTAAAGTTGACTCAGACAGATTCAAAGAGATAGCTCATGTGTAAAGGAAGTGAAGAGCTCTACCGAACAGTAGGCTTCTACCCTAATGTTAATAGAAAATACCATGCATATTAAAATGTAGTTAAAGTTCTTCTATCAAAAATGATTTTTTGGATATTCTTTCTGCAGCTCTCAAATGTTCAGTCTTTGCCATTTTCAGAAGCTTTACACAGAGATGTAAAGAAAATTGCCCTTGTTCTAGGTAATGAAGTCTGACCTAGTTATATAGTCACTGCTTCTCTGCCATTTCAAACAGTGGCAAGAATCCAGTTTACTTTGGCATGTCTCTGTCTCATGAATGTGTAGATGTCCTGCAGCTTAGGGTAGGACTTAAGTCATGAAAGTTGGACAGGTGGCTTAGTTTCTGCAGGAGTGGGATTCTTGAGCAACTTCACATAAAAGAAAGATAATACCTGTAATCTCAGCATTGCCTATTAATGTTAATCTTTGAATTTACAAGTACAGGTGGCAGCTTTTGTTTCTTATTTGTGGAAGATTACCAACACATCTGCTAATTCTCTTGATTTACATAGATTTTTGTTGTGTATGTGTTTTAAGTTTCAGTTCTTCCCTCTGTGTAGAAATGCACAGATATAGGGTGGGATTGTAGACAGAAAGGAATATCAATAATTTATTTTCAGTGGGATATCTGCTCTCCCCCTTTCTTGTGTATTACGTTGTTGGCCTCCTGCTTGGTGTTTATATTTCAGTAATGCCAGAGGCCCTCATCAGGAACGAGGTACCATTGTGTACTGAGCACTGTGCAAGCACGCTGAAGACATGGTCTGTTTTGGGAAGATTGTAAAATCTTAAGAAGATTAACTTTTGTAGGAACGATAATTTTTTTTACTTTTTTTTTTTGTTTTTAATGTTACTATTTCTCTTTAATTACTTGTTCATCTTAAAAATTGTTGACACAGTTGTGGTATCATTTCACAGTAAAGTCCAAAGGAAGCTTTTTCTTGCAAGGACTAGAAACCTTTGTTTTCTTTTCATGTCAGTGACTAAAATTCTTTTCCATATCATTGTAATTTTTTGCCTTAATAAGGGTGATTACATACTAAAGCTTCAAACATATGTTATTTGATTTATTATTTTTTTCCTTTGAAAAGGTTATTGAAACAACCTGATCTCCAGAAGCCCTTACTTTCTGATTGTCCCCAAACTTGCCTCTTTTTCTCAACACAGGTCACCTTTAAACACGTTCTTAGCTTGCTTAAAGAAAAAAAAACCCAGATATGCAAAGGGTTTTGAATGCTATAAGGTAAACCTGCATGATAGAATTGACTTTTGTCTGTTTACCCAGCTGTACGGTAACAATGGATGAGCCCATTTGAAAGATACTTGAGAACTGGGATAATAAATAAAGAACTAATTTGACTGTAAACCCAAGGGTATTGGAATAATTTTACGAGACCAGACAGAGACAGAGTTTTAGCATGAGTAAATATTGGGAATAGCCTTGCCTTACCTGTATTACTTCTGGCAAATCCTCTGATCTCTTTCTGTGCCTCTCTTATCTGCAAAAGGGAGATAATGTTTTTGTCCTCATTCTTTTTGTGTTCTACTGAGAATGTCAGGTTTTGGGTGCTTCTTTGTGGTATTCAAAGTTATTAGTGATGGTATTTCAAACTCAGGGTGATCTGGACTAGACTATCTTGTAATAGGATGAAGAAAAATCATGTTTTTTCTTTTCACCTCTAGGTTACAAAGTCATAATTTACCTGTCTTTTCTAAAAAATACTAACATCAAACAGCAATGCAGATGGACATAAATGCTTAAACAAAAAGGAAACAGTAGTATTGAAATATCTGCGTATTGCTAACAATCACAGTAGTTCTCCACCTGCACTCAGTCTTCTGGAAATGTGTGTCATAGTAGAACCGTGTGGCTTGCATAAAAGCCCAATCTATGTGCATGCTGTGAATGATGCTGTATTCGTGGTGATAAGCACTTCACTCTCAGCTCACTGCTTAAGGGAGGTCTGAGCAGTTCACTGCTTAACTGAGATCTATGCCAGTTCACCGTCACTTTGTTCTATTGTCTTTAATCAGCCCTGTCTCTAGTCTCTTTAGGGTCTTTTGATTTTCTTTTTCCTTTCTTTAAAAATGCCTCTTTTGGTTTCATCCACTTGACTTGAAAAACTGTCCCTCCTGTGGAAATTTTTCCTTAGGTGGACACTCTTCTCTGGTATGTATTTTTCTGTTGGGGGATAAAACTGGAAAGAAGACAGTGTCTTCCCTTCCAGCAAAACATTCTCTTGGCCTTGTAGACTTCTGATTATACTGTTACTATTGTAAAATGATATCTCCGGATTTTTATGAGAATCTAAGAAATTTGTAGAAGGACTACCTGTCCTTGAGAAGCACTTTACAAACTCTTAGATCAGATATTGCAGTTCCTTCATTATAACCCTTAAGTGACTCTTGTGAGAGACCATTGTGACCATACTCATCTGAATCCTCTCAATCTCCCTTTGAAGTGAGAGTAAGGCTTCTTTAGTGAATGCAAGGCTTCGTAAGACTGCACTTGCAGTCAAAGATTTTGTATTATGCTACAGGCCTTGGGGAAGAAAACTGTTCTACTCTTCACTTTGTGGAGTTACCTGTTTACCTGACAGCCATTAGGAGTGCAAACATCTTAGCTACCCACCCATATCTTGGCACTTTTGGTTGTGTAGTCTGTTTGACCTACGAATATGCCCTTTGGTTCTGCTATCTCTGACCTTTTTCAAAAGTTGAGACTCTTTAAAATCTGTTTCTCATGTACTTCCAACCTCCTTGATTTACCAGTTCCTAGTAACAGACTTCTGAGATTCCTCTAAGTGTGGCAGGTCCTGTGTGTTTTGATCAAGATTACATTCTTGAAGTTCCTGACTTGTTGAAAACCAGTACCGGAGACTTTCAAAGCCTAACTGAACAAGCACCCTAGTGTAACTTTGAAGGTGGCCTTGTTTTGGTGAGATTTGGAGCAGATAACTAGCAGAGTTCCCTTCCAATGTGACTTTTTCTATGACTCTATTCAGTATTCTCTCTTCCCCAACCCTAATGAAGAGAGAGATCATCCAAGAATGAGAACTTGTTTTGGTCAAAAGTGAAAATGTTTCTGGGCCAGTAGCAATAGTCCAACAACTGGACCTTTATTTCTTAAAGTGGAAATTATTAGAGTTGCTATTTCTTGCTATTGAAATGAATAGAAGCTGTAGACTAATACAGGACTTCATAACCTAAATACCTTTATTAAGCAGTTTAAATTCCAGATAGCATGATATTAGTGACTGTTATATTGAAAGATAAATTGCTTACCATTTCTTGCCTGCAAAGTACACATTTTTGTGCGTTGATCAAATTTTTTAATTAGTAACGTCTTTAATGAAAGCCAGGTGATTATCAGTTCAGGGCACTGTATGTTGGTCTTTGTATGTCAGAAAGATTTTTCATGAGAGCCAAGGCTGTAATTTTCTTTCAGCTAAGAAGGTGGGAATTCGTTATCTGTCTGTACCAGGATGATTGCCTGCAGAAATATCTCTTCGAGTTAGTTCTGAATACCCTAAGATTTAGCTTCAGTTTTTCATTTTGAGCTGCAGAAAGTTCAAACTTAAAGTTTTTTTTTGATGCACAGTTTGCCATTTGAAGTTTATAAGGACTCTCCTCCTGGTATTTTGTCCACCATTTTATCCACAAATCCATAAAGTTTTTGAGATAGCTGGACAAATTTCCCTTTATAAGCAGAATATATCTGATGAGATGGCATCAGCACAGACTGCGCATCTATGGCATTTATTGCAAGACTGCATACGTGTTGCATGTGATTATGGTTTAGAACAGCCTGATTACCTATCTCTGTTCCAGTGAATGTGTTAAATATCATTGTATAAGAATTTCTGTTTGCCATCTATTTGTGGCAAATGCCAGAAAATGTCTGAAATAGTCCACTTTCAGATGCATAGTAATACAAATTTCTCTTCATTTTGGAAATTCACTCTTGTGATTTCAGAGCTGGGGATGTGGGTAGAAACAGACCATACAGACATTCAGGACCGTCATGTGCCAATGATGATTCATAGTACCATCAACACAAAGAGGAATACATGAGTTTCTCTTATCTATGCAAGAGAACTGGCAATCTGAAACTGAAGTAGTCAAAGCTAAACATGCAGATAAATGGTTTCTCAGACTGCCTGAGCTACTTCCTAAGATTTAGAGTAGGGGAAAGCAAATGATGTCCTCTAACCTGTCCTAGAGGTCTGGATTACCTTGGAGTTGGTCTTTGCCTTGAAATAAAGTCAATTTCTAGTCAATCTGTAGTAGACGCATTTGATTCCTTGTTACATCTTTCCCCATCTGTTCTGCTCTCTGTAAGCAGCAGCAATCCTGTTGGCTGGAGCAGGCCAAATAAATTTTCAGGATGTTTTTTCTTCTGTTTTCTGGTGTGTAATTTCAAAAACTCCTCATACTCTCTGGAGTTGCATCATGAACATCAGTACCTTAGTTAAAGACTGTCAGTTTACAGTGCATCTTATTAATGTCTCTGCTCTAAAAGTTCAGAGTACTTTTCACAAAGAAGTAAGGACTTTGGTGCCTTCTATGGCTAGGTCAAGGACAGCCTCCTGCAGGCTAACGTCACTTTTAAACCTCAACTGAAAAGCTTTTATGCACAGTCATATCGAGAACATCATTTGAGTCAGGAGCCATTTATGTTCATGGTTGCAGAAAATAAGAGAGAAGATTTTAATAGAGAACTTGTCTCATTAAATAAGTTCATGAGACTGCAAAGGTAAAACAGTGCGTGAGCAACTGAGATCATTCTTCTGGATTTCAAGTGACAGCTGTAGAGAGCACTTCTTTTCCCGAGATCTATACATTCATCACATAAAGCGCCACACTGCACTGTTAATACCACTTATTGGCAAAACTTTTCCTTTCGGTTACATATCCTTCAGTGCTCTTTCAGTTAGGTACTCTGGGACTCCTGGTGATTTGTAGTTTTGGAGTGTCGGATAGTGTCCCTTGCCCCTTGTAGTGAGTGTGTACATTTAGGCATGGGGTTGAAGGAGGCAGAACAGTTATTTTGATCTGTAACTTTTGCATGAAGTGCAGTAGCCTGCCTTGAAATTCCTAGAGATTTTGACGCTGAGAGGAACAGAGGACCTGGGATGCACAGTATTGTTCAGGTAGCAGGATATGTGTCCGTATATGTGGGAAGGACTTGCTTCTGACCACCACTGCTAATGCAAAAATCCTCCTGTTCTGTGTGCCTGGCAGCATGTAGAACCGTCATGTGAACCTGTAGACAG
Organism: Chlamydotis macqueenii; assembly: GCF_036417535.1. NCBI lineage: Eukaryota > Metazoa > Chordata > Aves > Otidiformes > Otididae > Chlamydotis > Chlamydotis macqueenii. The sequence goes on along the minus strand of NC_141593.1, from coordinate 7,721,510 downwards.
ACTGACTTGTAAGTAACTTTTTGGTTTTTAAACCAGTATGTAGCACCTAGTGAAGACACAAACCTGTGGCTGGAACAACAGCACAAGTTAAGCATTCAAACATGAATTGATGTACATGTAAGCAAGCTTTGAATATAATACTGGTTGTGAAACTGAATTCTTTTTACTTTTTCTAAATCTTACCACAGAAATAAGTGCCAGTTTGATTTTTTTGTTTTGTTTTGTTTATTTATTTTTAACTTGAATATTCAAGTTAGGCATCAGATGTCAGCCTTTTGAAACATGATCTTAGGTCCTTTGTGTAGATTCTGAAGCTTCAGGTAAATTCAGAGCCAGTGATGTGTCTGGAGGAAGTCCTTTTTGCTTGAGGAAATGAGAGTTCAGGCACACATGCAGGAAAGTCTTTAAATATTTAGACCTTTGTTTTTCATTTTGTCATGGGAATGTCATTAAACGGACATGAGAAGTTTTGATTAATATTTTTCATTACTTGTGCTGACCATGAAAATTCTGCATACCATGTGCTACTGGGACTGCTGCTGTGGTCTACCAGGTAGGTGAGGGCTGGCAAGCAGATGAATTGTGATCTAATTCTGTTCTGTTACTGTCATGTTATTTAATTGCTTTCTGGCTGAGTACTTGCACTTTAAATAGACGATGATGCCCACTGTTTGTTAGAACATGTAAGCTCAGTGAATTTAAAATGCTGTGTAAATGCAAAGATAAATTGTTGGTATAGTTATGAGTTTCAGATACTATAAGCAGAGCTCCGTTGGTCTGAGACTTTCCCAAACATAACTTAATTCTTGTAAAAAGGTTGTCTTTTTGCCTGTACTGGGTTAGAAAAAACAAGTACTCAACATGGAGAAAAACACTCTGGTGCTGTATGACACAAGACAGATACACATATTATGTGATTCATTTCACGAGTGTGTTTATTCATCAGAGGTAAAAAGGATCACATCATCTGAAATGGAGAGACTGCACTTCTGCAAGTAAAATGCAAGAAGAAAAACACTGGAATCCTCTATTAGCTAGACACACACCTATGCGTTCTTATTATCTGTTTCTTTATTCTATTATAACGGTTTATCCAAAATAGTTATTGTAACAACATGCTTATTTATAGCTATAGAAATAAATGTAGGAGACTACAGATTTTCTTTCTTTCCTTTTCTTTGTCAGTCATGCTAAGTAACTCAGTGAAAACTAGCATATTAGAAAATTACTCCTTGATTCCTTCTTCCTAACGATGTGTGTCATAGGAACGTCAGTTACTCTTAGGTCCCTCTGTAGAAAGCAAGAGTGAAAGTGCGAGACATCTCCAGAAGCTGACTCAAATCCAGCTGATAATTCAGTTTAGAAGAATGTGGACATATTTTTTCTGCAATCCTTATTATTTTGTCAAATATCAAGATACTCCTTTAACTTTTTCATGAGTGATTAAATGGCATAATCACTAAGATGATCAACACTGAACACAAAGTGTACAATCCTAAGTAATACGTAAGACCATGTTTTTCTTGGTGTGACTTGTTGATTTTCCGAGATATCATTAAAGCTGTTTACATGTTGAACTAATACCTTGTGTTAAAATTAGTAAATATTGTAAGTATTCCTTTTAATTTTTCTTTACCTTTTGGACCCAAGAGTCTAAACTGTGTGGGAGCATATTCCAAGTGGCAGGCTGCCAAACAGACCTGGCAAAACCAGGGATTTTTGTTATGCTCTTTTAAATTTTTTTTTTTTTTCCTAATAGGAAAAAGTTAATAGATTGAAATAAGAGATGAATTTTCTGTTATAATAAACTAGTAAGAAAGATTTAAGGATATTATGGAAATGTGAGAAACATTGTAAAATGGAGAGCTGGTCATTTTTTAAACAAACAAAAGCCCAGGAAAAATCTCTCCTTATGCAGTGAAGGTGCTTGTAAAATCACCAAATTTTTTGCTCTGTGTTCATGAAGGAATCTTTCTGTATCATAGTTCAATGGACAGGATGACTTGAGACACTTGAGTGAGAGCTAAAGTGGGACTTTCCAGACTTCATCAGAGATGAACTATGTCACAGAAGTAGGGGTAGGAAAAAAGTGCATCCTAGTGTCTTCTGGGAGGAAATGAGGTTCAGTTATTTGGGTGGCAGATGCTGCCTGAAGTAGGAAACATCTCAGTGTCTGTGCTAGCAAATGTGAGACAATATAAGAGCAGAAAGTTGTGGTACATGTGACAGCCCCTCTGGGGCCAGAGGCCACTGTCCTCTTGGTGCCTGCATGAAGTCTGGCGCAGAGCTGGGAGATGCTGGCATCACCACCATGGGACAAAAAAAATTCCTTTCTGTGATGGTCATATTCAAGTAATGAAGATTTAGAAACCCCTAACAGAAAGCTGTTCCTCCCAGAAACTGATCTTCATAGTTACGGTTTTTACATGTATTTATCCCTTTTCACAAAGGGGCAATTAAAACTCCCATAAGTCTGCCAAATTTATTACATTCTGTCTACCTAAATATTTCCTGTCATTTCAGTTGAATGTGGCATTTTCCGGTTCTTTTTATCTTGCAACTACTTAACTGTCACACATTCTCTCTGAGCTGGCTAAATGTCAAGGGTAGAATAAATTATTACTCCCATACTGTTATTTGTACAACTGTAGTATTTGGGTTGGGGACCCAAATTATTATCCTCTTGTTCTAGGTAGGCATTGGAATCTGAATGATGGTCACTGTTGCAAAGAAGTCACAATTTCTATTCATTGAAGCTTTTTTTTTTTAAAAATCAGTTGGAAATGAAAGCTGCTTTAAAGATAAATGTCGGATGATTACATTGAGTATTACTTACTGATATATATTTCTTGCATAAATTTGATTTTCTATTTACATTGCTTCCTGAAAATGCCATTGTTAATAGAGTTCTGACATCTTATTTCCCTTATTGCTGTCTCAGTAGCGTTTTATTTCTGATGCTTTAATAACTCAATGTAGACTGAAAGGATAAAACTGAGGGAATTGACTGAACTAATTAGACCTTGATTTGTCTGGCTGTCCAGCGCCTGACAAACATGTCTTTAACATAAACAGAATAAAACATTTTTGCCATTAACCACTTACAAATAGCTATTTTGGCAGAGCTTTGAAACTATTCAATTCTCAGGCCATATTGTGCAAGGCACCAATTCAGGATTTTTCTTTAGCCATTGTGACTCCTCCTTCCTGTCTGTTGAAGTAGACTCATATTTAGTAGCTTCACAAAAACTCAAAAGCAGTTAGTGCAGTTATCACCCTAACAAACAGAGTATTTCTGAGAAAGTGGAAATGTTCCCATTTCAATTTCTGGTTAATGACACACTTGAGTATGGGATCTGAAATGTCACTCTTTGTATTTTCAAACCTGTAGAAACTTGACTAAAGCTTATACGTAAGAGCAATCAACTCTGATAGCAGTAGGCTAAATATCGGTTTCTGAAAATAAATTTTATATGAAACTATTCTCCAGACAATTTGACTTTTAAATGTTTAAAAATGTGACATCTTTATATAAGTGAATACAGATTGAGGCAGGAGCTGTAAAAACTTGAAGTTTCCATGCATCACCTATTTTCACTATCACCTGTTAAACAGCACAACTAGATACAATGCAGGCTTTACTACTTCCCATCGCAATAATTTACTGCCCTTCTGACCTATAAACAGATAACCGTTAGCATGACTTGATACTGTTAGATGTTTGGATACATTCTCAAAGGTAATTCATGGTTTTAAATATTGTATGTGTGAAAGGTTTTATAACCCAGCATTTGGAAAACGGCAGCATTACATTTCCTTGAGCAGTGTTCTGGGAGTAATGATTTGGCACTGCAGCCCAGTTACAGGCCTTCCTGAGCAAGTGTCCTCTCCTCTCACCTCCTCCTGGAATGCTGTATCCTTACGTAAGGACCACTGAAAAATTCATTAAGCACCTCCCTTTTTGTCAGTGCTTTCCTAGAGGGTGACTTCACTACAATCTACATGCAAAAAGTTTTCAGTGACCTCAATTATTGATTTACACTTAATTGCAGTAAGGAGGGTGTGCTCCATTAGAGATTTTGGGAGTGAATGTAAGTGATTTCTTGCCCTGCATTTACTACTGACTCACTCTGTGACCTTTGGATAATTACTTCAGCTTTCTGTGCCTAAGTTCACTGTTTCTACAGTGAGGTTAACAGTGCTTCCCACCAATGCTTGTAAAGCTTTTCAAGTTCTGTGCATGAAAACCACAAGTACAGAACATTGTCATGATTTCTAATGGCACTACTCCTTTGCACCAAAGCCCTCTATTGAAATGAGCACAGTTGTGCTGGAGTAAGAGTGGTGAATTGAGTCCGTTAATTTTTTTCTACTTATGAGATATAAAATAGCCATAAGAAGCACTCATGCAAAATGGCAAACCATTTAAATGCCAGCAGGGTCGTTAGTCTCCTCAGATTGCTGCTTTTGAGTGCTGCTTTTCCTTTTGGTCAGAAATAAGCCCAACAACCTTGGGTCAGAACCTGAGTTTTCACATCTCGGCAAACTGATTGTGCAGTGATGTGCCTGAATTGTGCCTGTTCATGGAAATCAAAGTGTTAGCAGCAGGCAGTGGTGCTGGCTAGGTAGTGAGCTAATGACCAGTGAGTACTTGGTCAGGTCCAGCCCGTTGTTCCAACCATTTGTTCAGAGAGGGTAGGAGCAGGGGAAGCAATCCTAAGGCTCTCCCCCTTAAAGAACAGTGCATTAAATGATCTTGAGTGACTTGCTAAAGACTCAGTATGTTAGTGAGACCTGATGTGCTTAATCCTCATTTCTTTTATTAACCTAATTTTTAAAGCTTGTTTTAGGACATAACTGAGAAGAGGGCTAATAGCTGTCTGCAAATAATTTACTCGATAAGCCAATATAGATAGAGAATGATTGAAGATAAGCAGAAGACCTCTGACATTTACATAATGTTTACCTATAGCACTCCTTGTAACTTGTTTGTTACAGAAGTCATTATCTGGAGATTAACAGTAAATGGACGAAATGGGAATATAAGACTAGAATGAGGAAAAGACAAAGAGTAGAAACAGGGAGATGTGTTCAAGCAGAGGAGCAGGGAGATGATGTAGCCATGCTCCGTTGATGATATTTATGGACTATGATAATGCTATCTCAGTAGAACCTCCCAGGAGAAGAAGAATTCATCCAGGTTATTGTTTCTTGAGAGGGTAATCTTCTTTGAGAGGCATTGTGAAGATTATCTGTAAGTGCATGTAATGTTGGTAAGAGGGCTTTGCAGAGATTCAGGTTGATATTTCTCTCAAACTTGGAAGAAACTCTGACACTTACTTTTTAAGTCAGGGTAAGTATGTGCCTTTCCTACACAGTGAGTGTCATGAGTTTGCCAAACTCAGCTGCCCATTGAAGATGAGCACATTTAATAAAAACAAAAAAAAGGCTTTTATGCTTTAGTGGTAGGCTGTAGAGGGTATGTGGTAGGGAGTAAAATGACTGGAAGAACAGCAGAAAGTTTGCAGCACAGGTCAATGAGAGGTGCTGCATAATGACAATAATTATTAGAAACGTTTTAAAATACACTTAATCAGTACTCGGATTATAAAGATTAAATATCTGACAGGCAGAGATTTCCACACAGCTGTAATTAGAGAGCTGGTTTAGGCAGTGGCAGATCTCTGCTTAAGTAGCGAAGGTTGGGTTAGAGTTTGACCATGGCCCAATTTTGCATCTTTAAGATTTTGGAGGCATGCTGGGATTTGAGGATGTAGTTATGCTGGATTATTGAGTTTAAATTAGTTTTTCCTACATCAGAAGCAAGTAGTACACACTCATAGTTTTACTGAAATATTAGTAAAAAGAAGTCCTTTCATTTCTCAAACACTCTTAAAGTGCTCTTTCTAACGCGATAACAACTGTAACCTAACAATTTTATATGCATAACCTTTTGTAGGCCATGCAGCGTGTGCAAGCAAAAATGGCACGCCGTAAAAAATTATTGTAGTTGTTTGTATTGTGATAATGCTTAGAAGCTCAAGCTCTGTTCTTTCAGGTATAGCATGAATACTAAAGGAAGATAGAGACTTCTGGCCCATGCTGCAATTTTGCAGAAGCACAGTGTGATGCTTGCACCAGCATGTAGGTGCTGTACTGGGCAGTCAGGCAGTGGCATCTAGCACTTTGGCAAAGCAGCATCCTGAGCCTGGAAATATGTACAAACTGCCTAGAGAACTGCCAGAGTTTGCGAACTGTTGTTATAAGCTGGAAACAAAATTCAGAGACGTTCTAGTTTATTTGTGTCACTGCAGAGATGCTGGGAAATGGCGGGACCACAGTTGTCAGTCCTGGAGTCATTTAAGCAGATGCTGCACATGTAAATAAACCTGTTCCTCTCCTGTAAAGCTTACAGTTTGGGGTACAGGCAACAGAGAAAGGAAGGAAAATATGTAGTGATGGTGGCAGAGATGGAAAGACAGGGTGACCACAGAAGCCTGTTGCCATATGTGCTTGCTGAGTGCACAGCAGTGCTCTATGCCTGCCTCTCTGTTATCTTCTAGCAGTAGTAACCAGCAGTTGTTGTTAGCCGAGCAGGGCTTGCTATTCTGATTACAATCTTGCTTTTTTCCCTCAGCTTAGACTCCCATGTAATTTTAGCAGTATTCTTATGGAGAACTGGTACAGCAAGATAGGAAGTGAATGTTTTATGGCAGCTGAAATCCGTGCTGGAAAATGGCTTAAAGCATTCTCTGTTAACCTGAGGACTTGGTACGATATTTGTGGCAATCAAAAATGCAGGAAATGAGGATGCTTTGTTGCAGAGTTAATGAAGAAGATTTCAGCGTGTGCAAACCCTTGGTTGCAGTTACGCTAGCGATCAGAAGGTGCTTATTCTCCTGTCTTTCAGAAAGTCCTTGCCTGCTCAGGCAGTCTTGCGAGAGTTATGTGACAGAGGAGGCACAAAGGAGGGGCCTGTGGGAGGTCACATGCTGGGTCACTGCTGAAGAAACAGAATCTTTATTTGTTGTTTGATATTAGAAATGAATTACTTAAGGGCATGCTTGTGCCCTGCTTTGGTCAGGTACCTGAGCCTGCTCCAGATGGGCTGATACGTTGTACCGCATACTCGGCTCCCAGAAGCAGTAGAGCTGCATCAGTAATTAGTTCTTCTCAGCAAGCTTAATTAGCAGGCTCAAGCAGATACTGCACTGACATGGATACTTAGCTCCTGGTTCCCGAGCCAGCTTAAGTATGCGTGCAAGAGCCAAGCGCTGTGCAGTATGGACTTGAAGTTTTGCCATCTCTGCTTTATTTTGTTTACAAAACAGAGCTGCAGTCTCTTTTTAAACTTCTTTCCTCAAACTGTTGCTACAACCAGTGCCTTTAAATGTCCTTTGTACCTGTGGTAGAAGGTACTGCTTTAAACAAGGCTCAAACATGTCTGATTAGAGAATACTCTTTTTGATTAAAATCCATTGGTTAATTTTTCAAATGAGTTTTCACTGTTTTTATTACTTTTTTTAAAAAAAATCAAATCTCATTTTAGTCATCTTTTTAGGCAGGAGATGATTTATAGAAAATGATCTTAGTGTTTATTTGAACATCCAAATGCAATAAATCTCAGTCTTTCAATAGCCTGCTTATTAATAGAACACATTATTCTGTTCAATATCGTGTTGTCTTTAAAATTTAGCAGAGCTTTAGTAGTAATGAAACTAGTTTAAATCAATATATCCCTGTTATGAAACCGCCTGTGTGAGGAAGAAAATTCTAAAATTTGCCTGTAGCACAATAACCAGATGATAATTGCATAAAAAAATCTAAAAGGAAGACTTTCAGGGAAGTTTAAGTTTCTAATTTAGGATGTGTGCAGATCACAATGTATTAACATTAATTTTAATAGAAATATTTTCAGGACTAAAAAAATTTAACAGAAAGTACTTTGATTGCAGAGAATGAAATTTTGGTCTCACTGGGAATAATGAAAAAGCTCCAATTCATTGGAACAGGCTTTATGACTACTCAAAATGCAACGACTAAAATGAGTATTGTGAATATGGTCCAGAAAATATCACAGATATTTTTCTATTCAGTTGCTGAAATTGTGTGAAAAAACAAGTACGCAAAGAAAAACTAAAATTAGATTTAACATTCTCAGCTTGGCAATTGCGCGCTTCCATTAAATGTATGGGCCAGAATTTTTATACTTAGATGTCTAAAATTAGACCCCTGAATAAAAGACCTGATTGTAGAAAGTGCTTAAGCACAATGTTTGTAGAGAGATGCATGTCCTAGTTCTGGTAGTTTAATTTTAGTTTTCTTGGTGGGTTACTGTCAGTTCGTTTAACTCGGTGTTGCCACAAAATGTCTAATTCTCTTGACTTAAGTGCGTTGAGCGTGACTGAAGTGAGTGCAGGAATGTGCCCTGCGCGATGTGCCCTTGCAGCAGAGCCAATGAGGTAGGTGGGACTCCACGGTACACGTGTGGACCTTTGTCTCACCACTGAGTATTTAGGGGTGAGGAAGCAGAGAGAAGGCTGTTTAAAATTAGACCTCTAGTACCATCTAAAAAGCTCTTAGAATGTGAAATAATCTGATATTGCTATGAAGGGCTATGAGGAGAGCCTGCCTGGTTTCCACTTTTGAAAACTAGGCTACACTTCTACACAACTTGGCTCTCCAATTTCAAAAAGACAATTCCAGTTTCTCTCTCAGGAGAGTGGTTGCTAAGAATGCTCTCGCATTGAAGACTCAGTGGCTATGTTTTTGTGGAGTATTAACCACAATTTTCTGCATTGATTTCAGATTGCTTAAATCCTGTAAAATAATCTCTACCCCTCAAAAAACCAAGTAATAATAAAAGTACCCGCACACCAAGAACCCCAAGAACCCCAACTCCAAACAAAGCCTCCAAAAACCCTCTCCTGAAACTTCAAAGATACTGTGAAGTAGAGGAAGTAATTTGGTTCTTTGTTCTCTGTCATCCTCTACCCATGGAGCTGAAGCTCTTCAGAAAACATTGTCTCACAGCACTTTCATGAAACGGGTAAGTAGTAAACTGTTGCAAATGAGTATCTTGATAGGTTGAGTGATTTAATGTTGAGATATTGGTGGAAGAGACAGATGAGTGACAGCATTGCTGCTCATGAACTTGCTAGCTCTTTCCCCTTCTTAAGATCTTGAAATGTAATGAAACTTAAACATTTTTAAACAACTTCCAGATTAAATTTTAATAGGAATGAAAAATGAACAATATTCTTACAAGTAAGAAATGGTCTTCATTATTTTTTAAAGTCCGTATCATAAGGAACAGCACCATTAATAAGAGCCTTGAGTTTTTTTTTTATATTATGTACACTGTTCAGATAGAAATTTAACAGGGAATTTTAATGAAATGATGGCAGAAATCACATTTTTATTACATCCCTTTGCAGAATATTTCCTGTGAGACCAAGATAGAGAGAGGCCAAAATTAATGGCTTTTCATAGGAACTGAGTGATAAGTTATGGAAAGCTTATAGAGATAATAATTTTAGGCTGCTATTTGGATAGCTAAACAGCCTTATGGAGAATTGCTGCTTAATAGACATATCATGGGAATTAAAGACATTTGGATGTTAATTTGTATACATATTTTTGGTATAGGACCATAAAGAGAAATTCATTTTACAGATACTTTGTTTGCTGCTCTGCAGAGAGAGGGAAAGAAGTCACTCACTGGATAGTTCCTGTCATTCGACCACTTAAGAGAACATGGAGAGTTGTCAGGGGGCTGCCTCTCTTTTCCTTTTTCTCCCCTCTTGTGGTTTTTAATCTGAGTGTAAGAGAGCATGATAAGATCTTACCATGGTTTTGTTCTCATTAAAAATTAAAGAAATTGTTATTTTGGGAAATGAAAGTTATGTTTAGGGAAAATAAGCACCAAAAATATTTATGAAAATCTAAGCAATCTAGCATATTATGTTGACTTAGAGTTGAGCTTGTATTGCCCACTTGGCAAATATATTTTACCATATTGCCGTACAACTATAATAATAAATGAACATATACTAAAGCCCCCTATCTACTATGGCAACTGGCGTTTTAAAAGCACTTCACGTGCTTGGTTTCCTGTATTTTAAATGCAGATGTTCATCCAACTTTTAATACCAATGGGAGGCCCTGTTCAAAACCTGCATTAGAGTGAAGCACAAGGTGGCAATAAACTTAATTCGGGCTTTTATCTTTCTTGGTTCCACCTCAAAGCTTTTAAATATTGCAGTTTTGAAGTGTGAATTTCTTTTGTGTTAGTCATTTCTGCGAACACCTGTGAGCGGCTGGGTTTAATTGGCCTACAGCTGGCGCTGATTGTGTGTGTAGAGGCTGGGGGAGGCACTGCCTGATCGGCTGCCTTCGCGGCGGGCATCATTATCTCCTCTCCTTCCTTTTCAGCCTTTTTTTTTTTTTTTTTTTTTTTTTTTTTTTTTGTTATATGCAGGTTAGAAAGGTTTAGGGATTAAGGACTAGAAATAGAAGGGGCTCCGGTGAGATTTGATGCCTCTTGGATGAAGTCATTTCGGCAAATATATCTGCATGCATCAACACCTTATTGAACAATTCAAGCGCAGATTTGCTAATCTTGTTAGTCAATTTGGAATACTTCTGTAGCTTTCATAGAGGTGACTGTGCCAAGAGGCAGGGAGGCTGAAGTGCACAGCAGTGACAGCAGCGTAGAAGGGAGTGAAGATTTTAAAAGTCTCCTCTCCATGTCAGCTATTCACAGTTTAATGGAAGATGTCACCTATGTATGGTCGAAATGAAATGAGTACAGATTTGTGTATAGATATTTTTGATGGGATGACTTTGCTTTAGTCATTGATGGTCTCATTTGCTCGATCTCAGTAACTCGGTTTAAATTAGCAGTCTTTTTGTTTCCTTGAGCGTCTTGTCCATATCCTTCTACGCTAGCATAACTGTTGCTCTGATTTTTTAAAGCTGATTTCTGAATTAGGTACTGGAATTACAGACCCTCTTGTTTCCTACAAGAAACTGCTGCAAGCCACTTTTTAGAAAGTATATATTTAAAAGGAAAAAAAAATAGTTCATTTCCCTTTGTTGCTTTGTAATAGATTAGTACACTGTTTTTTTTTTCCTACCTGTAGGCTTCGCTAGGCTTTGCAGATAAGGATGAATTATATAATCTTCAATTGAGAAGGAACGAGGGGAAGGGAGTACAGCCAAATCACTCGAACTAAGACAGAATTTCCTAAAGGTCATACTTCCAGTGCTAAGGAGAAGAAAATAGTCTCTATATGGAATATTTTATTCACAACAGGAGTGAAACTGAAACTTTCTGAATCTAAGCTGAAAGCTGTGAACAGCCACAAGCCTATAAGTAAGCCTTTTGGATTATAATAGGCCTTGTAGTCTTTATGCGTCCCTTACAAATGGATTGTAATTTGGAGAATCGTGTAATTTGTGAATCCAGTCAGCATCCTCTGTTGCCAGGTGTGTTTCCATTAGGCGTTGGTTGTATGTCACCTGTAGGGGCCCTTCATGCCACTGCACTGAGAATCCTCTGTGCTTTGGGGCTTAATGCTCTTTTGCCAGGTGAGACTTACTGTAAAACAAAAAGACTGCTTAAGAGGCCATGAAAAGTAATGAAATGCCTCTTCACTTTCTTATCAAAGCAGCACAGGTCTGACTCCAGCTAAATTTCTTCTTTTACATCAACAATCTGGTTGATGATTGACTTTGTTATAGCAAGAAGCATGTAAGTCTTTATTTCTGAACAAGAGGAATTTAAAAAAACAAATGCTCACTGGGTGCAAAGTGGGTACTGGAGAAGTAAGGTAACTTAATAACCTCTCCCAACTTTGAACATCGTTTTTTCCATGCTGCTGTTTATATAGGATTTCGCTTCTACTATTCATGTCAGTCTTGTTTCTTCCCTTTAAAATGCTTTTCCATGCAGCTTTAGTAAAGTATCATGCTACAGAAAGCAGCATTACTAAACAGAAAAATGACGTGCCCTGGAAGAAAGAAAAGGCAACTGCTTTGGGACCGAGTCTGTATTGGGTACTGTGTTCAGATATACGGACAATATTGGTGAGATAACTTAGGTTGAGGAGAGCTTAGAACAGTGATTTTTTTTTTTTTCTGTGTAATGTCGTTCATTCTTTGGGTTTTCTGTTAAATGTAGTCACTGTGACTGACTGCATTCCCAAGAAAGTGTAGCAGCAACCCCTCAACTTTAGTGCAACTTCTTCAAGCTTACTATTTGTGTTACCCAATTTTGTTTAATTGGAATACATTAATATAGCAGACACCTTGCCTTCCTCTAAACAGATTTAGGGCTGAGAATGAGTGGAAAGGTCTTATCTTAATGAAAATGAATTTTCTTCTGTCTGAACAATAATGCAATAAAATGATCAACCTTCTTTTTTTAAGCTCTTAATTGTCTGCGTGTGTAATGCTACCTAACAACATTTCTAGCAGTGCTGTGCAAGGGCCCTGCTGTTGGTCAGAGATTTTTGGAGAATGCTGAAAGATAACATTATTAGTAACAATTAAGACAAATGTTTCTTTTGTGGCTTGAAGAAGGCTCATTTAACAAAACCTCTCAAAGGCAAGACACTGAACACTTACATTGTTTTATTTATTTTGTAGGAAAGTAAATTGTTTGAGAGAGGAACTGGAGCGTACATTAGACCTTGCATAGCAGCAGTCAAAGGCGTTCTGGTAATGGTGTCAGTGCAGGCTTGAGAGCGTAGCGGTGGGATGGGGATTTCATATAGTGTAAAGGGTGAGAAACAGCTACCTCAAGTATTCTTACAGTAACTGAAGGCTTTAGTTCCTGAATTAATTAATTAAAGGCCCTAGTCTGCAATGTCGTTATGAATAGTCAGAACATTTTCAGCTTGGTGCTTGGCTCATCAGTCTGGCAGCCACTGAACTCTGTCAATCCCTATGGAAGTTGTGCCAATCTTCTTAGATGAAGCTGATTGATGTGAGCCCTTTCCTCACCATTCATTTGGACAGCCAGACTGTGTGTGAGTAAATTTTTGGCCATCACAGACGTTCAGATGAATTCACTTTGATTAGTTGTAGTTGAGACTTTGGGGAAACATGAAAACTGAATTGCCATTCTTTTCCTCCCTTCCCCCATGTTGTTCTCAAGCTCTTTCCATGTCTGTCCACAACTGCTGTGCTCATGCGTGCATGCATGTGAATACACATGCAGACATTTCTGTTGCTAGGCATTAATCCATGGGTCCAGGCAGAGTTCAAGGGCTTTTTTATACTAATTGTATTTTACCAAACTATTTCTTTTCTCTATACAACACGATATTGGAAAATGATGCTGTTTTCTCAGTTGCAGCATTTTAATGCTTGCTCTGTCTTCAGTGAGTTGCTTTGCTTTTTTCTGCTATCTGGTACAAATTTAGTGTAAATTAAATGACTGGTTCATTTTTTGCGCTCCGGAGGCTGCAGCAAGTAATAAACAGCTTATGTAATCTCCTAATCATGAACTCAGCCAAAAAATGTCATAAAACTCTGCAGTATACAGCACTTCGCAATGATTTCTGTAGCTTGCAGAAATTGTATATTATGAATATTGTTTGCTATTTTTTTTTGTTTGAATCATGATCATCCTCCATTTGCAGAAAAGAGAGAGACTTTCTTTTCTTATTAGATGTTCCACATTGAATCCAGATTTATTGCCTCTTTGTGTGGTTGTTAATTTGACTTGAAGACTGTTACTTTAATCAAATTGAGGAAATGATATAAAAATCAGAGATGTTAGAGACAAAACTTCCCTGCCCTTATACTTCTTTGTACCCTCCTCCTAATTTTCTGGGCTTCTGTTTTTACTTGTGGTAACTCATCTAATCCTTGCATTCTTAATCTATGTGTCTGCGTAAACTTTCATCTTTCCCTCCTTGCTCCCACTGTAGTATTTTTCTCCTTCTAGATCTTTTTTTAAACATTTTTGTGCAGCCTGAATAGCATGAAAATTGGCTTCCATTGCTTCCCATGGAAGACTTCTTTTGCGGTTTGCTATCAGAAAGCATTTTTATAGACATTATTTCCTGTTTCATTATATTACACCGATTTTTAGTATCCTGTATAACTGTTGCATACTGTTTGGTGTTAACCTGTTAGTGCATACTGTGATATTTTGCTTCTGATGTGTTTGTCTGTTCACCGGCTCACTGGTGTTGTAAATTAGTGTCTATCATTAATACATCTTAATTTTTTTTTAATAGTAGTGCTTTGAAGGACCATTATAGAACAGCATGCTCTGTTTCAGGCTCAGTGATATGAAATACTGTGTTGAGCTTTTTCTTCTCAGACCCTTTTAGAGGTAATTTTTTAGTTTTCATGGTGTTGTCATTGATGCCAGCCGTATCTCAGCCAGTCTTCCTTAGTGCAATGCTTTGAAGAGAATTAATCTGAATGGAATTATAGTTGTAGTCTGAAAATTACTTTGGGGAAACTTCTTAGGGTGATCTTACAGTATTAGAAAGGTTAGAGGCAGGTTTGTGTGCCTTCATGTGTAAGGGAATACTGGCTTGATATTCTTCTGAAGGACTTCTTGGTTAGTCCTTGGAAGAATGATTTGCTACTCCCTCGCAGGTGATTCTCTGCCTTGGGAAAATGACCCTCTTAGTTCTCTTCTAAGCACATTGCCGTTTTCAGTTATATTTGTAGCTTACTTTACATGTTTAAATACATATTCAGTTAAAGTGATTTGACATGGGCTTGAACTAATACTGGTGATGCTGAGTGTTCTTGACTCTTTGAAATTGGTGACAGCTGAGAGCACTTAGCTCCTCAGCACCTTTCAAAAGTTGCTTTAATGTCAGACATGCATTTTATATGGCTAGCAGAAGCTGTCTCTTGGTGAACCTTGTTCTTTCCTTACAATTTGAGCTAAGCAATTGCTCAGTGCCATTTGATCAAATTGTAGTGAATTATGATATTTTTAATTGGCAACTGTATTTTCAGGCGCAACCATTTCATGAAGGGAAACAAGCTTTTGAAATGAGCTGATAGGAGTCTGAGTTGTAGTACAACATAGTTGGGATTCTTCCAAGAGAAGTAATGTGATATGCATTGAAGAGGAAGTGTAATGGGAGTAGTTTCTGAAAAGGAATTGTAAATTCCTGCCTAATAAAAGGAGGGAAGAGAGAATCCTGGGCTCTCTCCTTGTGGTGCTGTTGATACTAGCAGACAATTCCACATACTGGTTTCTGGGTCATCATTTCCTATGGTGCTCTTGCTAAGTACCTTAATAGTGTTTGTAAAAGGATGCAATTTTAAATGCTTTGGTAATCTAGAGAGAAAGACTGAAAAGGGACAAAATGTGGTGTTCTAACTACCTACGGTTTTGGCATCCTATCTGCTTGTTTAATTACTGTAACACATTTGACAGAGTTGAAAACTTTTGAGTTAAAAACTTTGTGTGTATTTTATATGGAATAATGTCTTTTATATTTTCTCTTCTGGATTCATCAGTCGTTTTTATTTAGGCTTGATTGCTGTAGTACAACTGTTGGTTACTTTTCTTTTTAATGCTTAGCTCTTGCCCAATATGCTTTAAGGGGAGAAGGAATAGATCAAAATAATATTTTTTCTTCTCCTAACATTAAGAGATGAGTTTTTAAATGACTCAAGCCAATTTATCGCAGTGTAGATTCATTGTGGATACACTCAAAATCTATCAGATTGATTGATGATGCTGTTCTATTGACATGTCTGTTCCAAAAGAGAATGTACGGTAATGGGCTGAAGATTTGATGAATACCATTTAATTTAGAGAAAATTTTATTTTAGTGAATTTAGTATATTTGTAATGTAGGAAAGACTTTGAAAGTTACCTTCAAAAAGGTGACTGCAGGAAGCCTTCCATTGCTGAGATGAAGCCTTGTGGGAATGGAGGGTTTTGGCACTGCTGGAGTTCCAGGGACATTCCACTGCTGGAAAAATACAAGCAAAAAACATCTATGTGGGTTTTGTAGTCTGAAGGTTTAAAAAAACAAACAAACAAACCAAACCAAAAACTTTAATTTGAACTTGGCTTTTATACAAATTGTGTATGCTCCTTTCAAACGTCAGCGGATTAAATTTTCCTTTCTAAAAATATTTGTAATTTTTTGGTCTCTCTTTTACAAACAGACAGCCTGGCTCACTCAGTACCCTTATGAAGTGGAAGGTGATTATATTTTCAAATTCTTCCCATTTGTGTAATTATTTTTGTAGCTTTTGTGAAATAAGACATTTTAAAATTAGTGATATTTCCTGAAATCACGTGATTTTCCTGAAATCATGCATATGAACTCCTGAAATTCACAGGAAAATAAGCTAATAGATTCCCCTTACCACTGGCTTATTAAATAACTTCAGTCTCTGCTTGGGAGGCAAAAACTGTTGTATTAGATAGCATGTTGACAGGGTTTTTTTTATCTTTTCCACATTAGTTTTACTTTCTGAAACATAATGTCCCCATGTTTAAATCTGAATTTGGAGCAGAGACATATTCTGAGTGCAGCAAGTGAGATACAGGAGAAGGAAAAGCTTAATTTCCAAGTCTGTCTTCTTTATGGTTAATGTATGGCAAAAATGAAATAGGTCTGTTTGAGCTGTTTATTTCAAGTGATTTTTGAGATGCCTTGCTGATTTCAGGATGAAGCCTTTCTGTCCCTGGGTTTTCTATGACCTGGCCTGGCATCCCAGCTAGCTGTGTTAAACTGCCTCTAGGCTCCCCCACCTGCGTTGTGGGGGACTGTGTGTGTTGTCTAAGGGGATGGGAGAGGAGTAACAGCCACCAGCTGTTTCAAAGCTCTCTCCTGAGCCGTCTGTTGGGCTACTTCCACTGTAACCTTGATTTTAAGAGGCTCCTAAGCTATGGCTTGCTGCAGCATTCAAACCTTGGTAACTGTTCAGCTGGGGGTTGGAAAGAGAAAGCTACAGAAGCTGTGAGGTTATGTTAGCAAGCAGAGAGCAAAACTCTTGTCCTGTTTCTTATGAACCTTCAATATGCATTCAGTAATAGCCATAGTTTTGTGTAAAACAAAAATGAAATTGATGAGATTAAATGACTTGCCTAAGACCCCATGTGCAGTCTGTCATTTGGGCAGGAAATGTAGCTATAGTTCACCAGAGTCCCAAGGCCCACTGAGTTTAGGGTTTTGGTTTTTTTGTTTGTTTGTTTGTTTGTTTTTTTCTCTTCAGTTACATAGAATACATGGTATTTGCAAGGCCTCATGGTTCATCCCAGCAGCACACTTCTGGGGTGGCTGACAGGTCACACAGGAACTGCGCGTCGTCCCCTGGGTGGTGGCACCTCTATGCCAAGAGCAGTTCCTCCTTGTTGTCGTCATTGGGGCTGCTGAGAGGCACCGGGCTAGAGATGAGCTACTCAACTAACCTGATGCTTGCTCTGACCCAGTATGACAGGTTTATATTCCTGAACAAGCTGTTGAGCCAGATTATCCTTGGCTTGTCCAAAGGTTCAAGTCACAAACAGCTATGGATCTGCAAACTTTGAAGGGAAAGCTCAATTCCAGTTATCTGTTCCGAGTTCCCTCTTCATGTGGCCTAAAAATATTTGGCATACCTGCTTAGTCTCCTCCTGCCTTGAGCAGGCAGTGCCAGGAGAGAAGTGTTTCCATTCTACATACATGGGAGAATGGAGATTTTGAGATGGAATAGAGCTGTCCGAGAGAGAAGAGCTTCAAAACATTGTTTAGCTCTTGTGCCCTCCCTTCCAGCCATTGTCATAACCACATTTATTTTCCACCCAGCTCTGATATGGGCACTGTAGTTTTCTGTGCTAAAGAAATTATGACCTCTACTTTGATTATTTTGCTTGGATACTGCCATGAGTGCAGTCCACCCAGGTGCCAGTTTTTTTTTCAGTTGGAGAATTCAGTTCAGAGGTAGATATTGATGCAGTTGTATACATACAAATTTCAGTACAAAATACGAGACTCCTAAAGTTCTAGTTAGTTACTTTTGATGAACTGAAATAAATTCATATTCTCTTATTAAAAGCTCAGAGAAGAGACTGAAATGCAACTCTGTGCATGATTCTTTTTTAAAATGAAGGCTAAGAAAATCCCAATTGATACATATAAGACATAGCTTTTTAATTTATTGCTCAAGCATATGCAAAAAAGGTATTAATTTTCAGTAATGTAAAATTCTCAATATGTAGTGCCTGGAGCTATGGTTTTGAACCTAAATTGCATGTATTTACTAAGCCATATAGCTCTGCAACGTGGTAAATGGAAGTGCATTTCAAATGTGTGCAGGGATTGCTATTACTAAAACCAGTTGTAATTTATAAGTGAGAAAAATAAAGATTCAGATGGCAGATGAAGTGACACCTTTATTGACTCCATATGCTTGACTGCATGAGGTGTGTTCCTGAAAATGGGAAGCAAGTGCCATATTTTAAGGAATTTCAGAAGTCAAGCATCAAGGGGTAATAGAGTTGACCTCTAATTTCAGAAATCACAGGCTAACATTTGAGAGCATTTCACTTCCCAACTTTATTTAAAGCTCTGCTTAGCAATCAGTTTTATAATAGTAAGGATTTTTGGCTCTGAGGCACATCGGTTATACTGTTACCTAGCAGACTTCTTCCCTTTAACACCAGACACCAATGGCCTCTAGGAACGAAATGCTCGTACTTCAGACTATGTACAGGTGTGATTGGACTGGCCTTCTGTCCTTGGTTTCACAAGTATGGTTTTGCATCCTCTATTCTTTTTTACCTTAAGCAATGTACAATGTAGTTGGTCACTTATGTTTGTAACTAGAGCTTTTTTCATTCTTAAAGGTCTCCTTAGTGTTGAAATATTTTAACTAGCATTTTTCTGTCAGCCGCTTCCTAGAGTATCCATTATCCATTGCTGCACTATGTTATCTGGAGGCTGTGTCTCAGAATTCTCAGTGGGTAATTCTCAGCACGGGTGCTGTTCACCTCACAAAGGTGTTAAGGAAATACAGGTTTTGGATGTATATTTAGTGTAGAATTGATTCCACCCTGTGTTCCCTCCACCTAAAAGTAAAGATTCAATAGGAACACAACGTTGCTCTTTCCAGAGTGATGGAACTTTTTCTTTCAGTACAGATTTGTAAATTCTTGGAAAAGTTAAAAGTATCAGTGTTTTCCCATTAATTGAGAAGCTTCAGCACAAGTGGGATAAAACTATGCTACCTGCTCTTAACTTGACCATGTTCTTGTATGTCTGTCGCTTTTGGTATGAATAGAAAAAGTTTCGTGAGTGTCGTAAGTGCCACCAATGAAACACATGAACGCATTTAAACATGACTTTGCACGTTCAGAGTGGTTAGCAGTGTAACAAACTGCCTATCATTCTTTATAAAAAATGGAGGGAGGAATTTAGATGTATTTTCTGTAAAGTAGTTTTCTTCAGGTTATTCATAAATATCCATAGCTGCTTTCTGAATACAGAATTTCAGCCTTATTAATACATAATACATAAATTTGTACAAGAGCGAAACAGCTTTTACTAGCTGGACTCTGACACTGAAAGGTTTAAAGAAGATGCTCAGAAACACGTGGATGAATAAGGCTTCTACAAAAAAAAATACAACGTAGGTATATAAAAGCAAATGCTGGGCAAGATTTCTAGGTAGACATAATATCTTGTATTAAACTGGACTCATATGCCTGGGAAAATTAATAAGGTTCTGGGCAGCCAAACTTTTTTTGAGTCTGAAATGGAAACAGCATATTTCAAAGCTAAATACAACTTGAGAGCAATTACAATTTGGTTAATATCTTGTTAGGATATTTAGGTGTTTATCCATCAAGTATAAAATCCTAGGTTAGCCTTGAGTTATTCAGCAACTCATTTACTTGAAGTCATAAATAAATATCAGACATAGTACTTAGGTTTTTTTCAAGTGTAATTGTGTTGTACAGATATCCAGACTATAAGGTGTTGTTAGCAGTCTGCTCTCATGCCTGTTAGTGTTTAAAAACTAGAATGCTGTTTATAACACTGCTTGTATTTGTTTCAGATTTGGAGGAAAGAGAGGGTTACTTCCACAATACCAAGGTGATTATTAGCAAAGCCAGGAAGTTCTTTCCACTGAATTAACTCCTTTGTCAAATGGCACATTTATTTACAGAGAGGCTATTTGGACAATTCAAATGAACTTGAAATAGTCCTGATACTTCAGCACCGAAAATTGGAGAAGGGAAAATAAGAGGACAGACGGCACAATTTTCATGCTAAGGTTCCTCCTCTGCTTTACTGCTGAGGAAATGAGCTGCCACATCTGCTGTGCTGTGACAAGATCTGGACAGGATATGTCCATAAGACTGTATGGGAACTGGAATACAGGCAGATGATGGAATTGTTTGAGCTGTAGGCTATCTATGCTGTCACATTTAATGGCATACGTTCAGCATCATCACAGGCAATAGTGAGGCAGAACACAAATATGTGAAGCACCACTTTTTTATTCTTTCCAAAAATGAATGTCTTATTTTTATTAATTAGACTGGTGCAGAAACACCAATTTTGCTGATGTCGGTATAGCAGCAGTGCCAAGAACATGACAATTTAACCAATTTACAATTTAGCACTTCTTTCTCAAGGCTGAATAAAAGAAGAGACTAGAAATGGAACCAGAAGAATTTCTGGTAGATATTTTTTAGCAGCAACATCATAGTGTGAGCAATATCAGTGTAGCTGATTGGATTTCTCTTTCCATATAAAGATTCTGTTGTTTTGGATCTGGATTGCAGGTTTGATTTTTTAATTTATTTTTTTTCAGTGACTGCATATTGGCATTCAGATTGATAGCTAGAATGAATTTCTGAGAGATTAATTTATTAAAGATTTTTTTAAATCTAAAAATTGTTGATAATTCTCTTAACTCTTTTGAGCTGCTAACCCAAAGTAGCCCTTCTGTACCAAGCTCCTGTAGGAATGTAACCAGAACTACGGGTTTTCTGTTCCTCCAAAATTTGGGCCATTTCAGCTTTGAATTTTTTAATACCTGTGTCTTGAGTAATCTGATTTTGACTGAAGTTCAGGGAGGTCCTGTGTATTCCTTGAGCTCAATGTCTTTGTCCACAGAACAAGGATAACAGGGCTTAGATACTGCCAGGCATATTCAGCCATAATATATATAAATCCCTCTAAAGGTTACAAGTTCTCTCAACGTGCCTTGTATTTGTGCTAATTCCATGTTAAGTAGAAAACTGTGTGTATATGTGATGGTGGTGGTGGGGAGGGTTCAATCATCAGATGTCAAGTTTTGTTTTATTTTTGTAATGATTTATGCAGTTGTTAATCAGCAGCTGACTCCTCAGAGGAAACTTCAGGGAGATCATGTATTTAGAAACAATCCAGCTTCCAGTATTTTCTCTCCATTGTATTTTTCGTCCTTTGTTCTTTTGTTCTCTATTATGAAGGACATTTGCATGAAAACAAGATTTTTGTTTCTTATGAGTTCATCTGCTCCTGCTGCTTATTCCCCACCTGGCCAAAATCCTCCATTTGTGACATCTCAATTGGTGGCTGTGGAAATGATTATGATGTCAAAGACAGGATTATGACTTCAGGTGAGAAACAAACAGCAGGAACTGGTGAACTCAGGAGAAATACACATCTAGATTTTTCTCTATCCATTTTTATGCTAAAAGCACAGGAGAAATGCAGACAATAGATTACGTATGCATATCGTACTAGTGAGTAACATGACAAATCTATCCTTTAAATTGTCTTCAACTCTTCTTATTCTTTAGTTTTATCTACAGAAAATTACAATAGCAGGAGAATATGCAATGACAGTGTGATTAGGAAATAGTTATTTGGTTTTTACCATGTTAAAACTCTTGTCAGAGACTTTTTCTCTATTCCTCTGTTGTAACACCAGCTGATGCAACCAACATCTGACATTATCTCTTCAGTAAGTTAGTGGTGGGTTCTGAAGAGACTGCTCAACAGAAACCTCATCCGGAGAATCAGCTTATGGGCTTTTGCTGTGGAAGTTGTTACAGGGTGTTTGCCACTTCTGCTAGCTAATCCGAAGGTCATTATATTGACAGTTTTGTTTTAGGAAATAATTTTTTGCCTTCTGCATTATTTCAGGAATTCCTACTTATACATGCATTATGGATTTCTTTTGAGATATTGGCTATTTTTTGGGTGTAATTTGTGAAATGAAATGGACAGAATTGTGTTATCCTGTATGCATGTAATACTGTCCTGTGTCAGAATCACTAGGTGAAAACAGGAGGAAAGAGAGGAGTTAATAATCACAGAATTAAAGACATTGAAACTCATCCAATCCAGAAATTTGATATTTGAAGTACTCCCAGCTTCAGAGAAACCATGGGGAGTGGTTTTTTTTTTTTTTAATAAACAGAATTGAAGTAGTTATCTTCAGGAACCCAGTAATTAAAATTAGAAAGTTGGTAACATTTTTATTGCGGGCAATTCTAGTGGTGAGATTAACATTAGATAATCTTATCATAAAATAACCAGGCACCCTATGATGATCTGACACATGAGAGGCTGCACAGAGCTTCTGGTCCCCCAAGGGCTGTGATTGTTTTATGGTTTTATCTTATGATAACTGTGCTTTGGTTTTGCCCTTTTCTAAGAGTTTCATGCAGTACACATTCCCCCTCCCTCCCATAAATTTGTAATTTAACACCACTCTAGGAAATGGCAAATCAGCATGAAACTATTAGTCTTATCTCATATCATGAAACAGACACTGATCCAAGAGATCTGATTACTTTGCTTCTGGTCATTATCCGGACTGAAAGCTGGGCTTGGGCGTTTGTATCATCAACAGTTCTGTCATCAGAAAGCAAAAGATTTAAAAAACAAAGTGAAATTCTACAATCAATCCCATTTAACACTTCATGCCAAAAATACCGTGTGGCACCAAAATCTTTTTACTGGTCACTTAGCGATCAGCTGCGGTTTTAAAGCCCTCATTTCTGCCCTATGACTACAGCTTCTTTTCACAGGAATTTAAAGCATAATAAAGAACCTGAATGTCAGGCATGAGGGCTTTAAATAATCTGCAGTGATTTTAATGAGTTTAGTCACAATTGCCACAGGTTTGTCTTCCTTCATAAGTATTTCTGAGAGGGAGCTTGCAGTCAGACTCTGCTGCCAAGCTACTTTTCGGTCTTTTGAGAAGGATGGAAACTGGCTCCTGTTCAGTCCTGCAGAACTGAGTCTGTGTGAGCTTGAACTGCTCTGGAAATAGCCAGCTGCATCCCCTCCTCTCCAATGAATATATTGTGAACAAGAAATTCAGTTTTAATTTGTATTACAGTTCAGCTAATTAAAGAAAACCCATTTTAAATACTTGACTGAACCAATGTGATTTGGCTTTCTTCTCTTCTTTATTCTTGCCCCTTCTTCCTTTTTTTTTTTTTTTTTTTCTCCTCCCACTGAATTCTTGTGAATACTTGCAACTTTGTATCTTCTCTCGCATCAGGTTTGTGGCACTTGAAAAGATGCACTCATTTAATATGTAACTGTGAGGGAGGCTCAGACTCTACTTCTCCAGTTGCATAGAGCTTTCTGCTCTGCAACAATATTTGGATTTTTTTTTAAACTATTTACAAATCCTAAGAGACTTTACAGATGTGGAAACACGTGGTGAGAATTTCTACTATGCTCAACTGGATTGTTCAACTCTGGAGGAAGTGAATTTTACTGTTGACCTAATTCTGCTCCTGTTAAAGTTGGCACTGAGTGCTTTTAGAGATTTTCAGCCTCAAAGCATTACTCTTCTTTGTTGAATCCAGAGTTTAAGAAGGAGACCTGAAGTGCAGCTCTTTGAGATGGAATAAGGAAGGCTTAAGCCTGGTACTCAGAATACATTTATTAACTAACTCTGTCCAAAGAAGTGGTCTGGGAACCCAGATAGAGGAACCTTCCATTCTGCATTAGAATTCTGTCAGAACTTCCAAAATTCATACCTTTTTGGCATCATGGGCTGTTTCTCCATCATGGGCTGTTTCTGCTTTCTGCATTTGTGCAGAGTTAT
The DNA here is from genome assembly GCF_036417535.1 of Chlamydotis macqueenii. NCBI lineage: Eukaryota > Metazoa > Chordata > Aves > Otidiformes > Otididae > Chlamydotis > Chlamydotis macqueenii. The sequence continues at coordinate 7,697,459 of NC_141593.1, read as the reverse complement.
CGTACCAATTGCGTTCGAAAATTGGAGAATGATAAACCAGAGAAAAGGTGAAATACAACAATAAAAAGTTCTACAGTTTTCCCTAGGAAAAAACTTCCATTCAAAAATTTGTTCTCTCCTTGAGAATAATTAATGTCAAATTTTGGATGTCATATATCTGCTACATTAATTATTATCAGATTTTTTTAATTTTTTTTTTAATTTTTAAATGATCAGCTGTTAGGGTATTGGTTGTAAAGAAAGCAAAAGAGATACCTAATGTTTACTGAGAGCTATAGAGCCAGTGCTCTCAGACTGGCACAGCACAATAAAATAATGGTTCTCTGCTGAAAGGAAGGTCTTTGTTTCCATTCTAACTTGGAGAGAGACTGTACTGTAGGGGTTCATAGTTGGAAACTGTCCCTTCCTGTCCCCTGTCTTTCAGCTTGTAAGCAAGGTATAGTGTTTTGCTAGCTAAAATGTAAGACTAGAAAGACATATATTTTTTTTTTTTGTATTTTTATGTGCTTATGACAAAGGCCCAGCTTTGTGCAAGATTTGCATTGTTGCAAATGCTGGCACTTGTGAGCTTTTCTAAACTAAACTCCCTTTGATAAACCTGTGGGTTGGCTTTACTTGGTCTGTCTGTCCAGACTGCAGCATCTCAGAGTGAAGGTGATTATCTCACAAGGTCACCACTGCCCTGGAGTAGTGGAAGGCCTTTCAATTTATGCTTGGTCATGCCCTTTTAACTTAATGTTCTCCTTCACACAAGCTGGTAGTGATGGATGTCCATTCAGACAACCTAATGGCCTACGGTAACTATAGAAGAGCCTTTATATCAATATTCTTCAGCTGAGAGCCATCAGGATGAACTGTCAAACTGCTCTACACCACATCTAGGACCATTTTATGCAAATAATAGCTGTGATACCATTGCTATACTTTATGGTGTCAAGCAGGACTATAAAAGATCATTTCCATGGGTCAAGAGGAAGTTGATCTTTGTAGCTTGATATATCGGAGGTCATTGCCACTGCAGAACAACCTCGGCTCTTAAGGAGTCTCAACCATAGACGAAAGGTCTGCTGGGACACCCTCAGTGGCATATCAAGTGCAGCGAGAGTATTCTGAAGTTAGCATCTTCACGGTGGGCTTCAAAGGGAAACAGCTGGCTTACCCCTGGTAAATAAGAGATTGCTGTTTGCTCCGTGCCTGCTCCTTGATTCAACTTTTCCTGCAATCTTTCATTAGTTAATTTATGTACCTGTTTGAGATACTGCAAATCTGCAAAATGGAAAACATTTCATTTCTTACTGAAATCACAGCCTGTGTGCCAAGAAAACCTTGAATTTTTATGTTCAGGGAGCCAAGCCTTCCAGACTCTGGTGAGATAATTTGCCTCTGTTGCCCAGAGGTCTCAGGGGACACCTGTCCGATGTGGAGACTGTCAAACTAGGTAACAGATTATGAGATATCATGCTCTAAATCTGCTCTAAAATTGGATGTGTTCTTAGTCAAAAATGTTCATGTCCTTTCCATTCGTTGAGTGTCATCTGCACTTTCATGGGCTTCCTAGGTGACTGTAGACTAACATGTTGACTTCTGATAGGAAATTGAGTGCTTTCTAGTGCAAGTGAATATGACAAAAGTCTCATTAAACAGGTATACCAACTAATTGTTGAAAGACTGAAGGAGGAACTGGAAGCATAACATATATGTAATATTTGCCTGTGATGAAGTTCTGCCACCACTCAGAGAAGACGCAGCTTTTCAAGCAGCATGGTAGCAATTCCAATGCTACCGATCTACCTGTTCATCCATCTTATGTTGCATTGTACTTTTCAGTTCATTGGGAGTTTATACATGGTTTTTTTCAGTATTACTGTAAAATAGAAATAGTCTGTGCTCCCATTTCTATCTACTCTAGCAAATTAATTTGTAGTTTCCTCACTCCCTTACTTAAAGAAGTTGCTCCTGGTGACTTTGTCATGTTGGCATGTCAGCAAGTTTCTGCATGTCAACTGGTCTGGACTGGCCATGTTATCTCTTAGCTTCATTCCTATTCACAGAGACATAAGCTACCTCTTGCTTTTACTGTGGGTTAGTGTCAGGTAAAAGCATGCAATGCAAGCTATGATCTCAAAGCTGATCAGACTGTAAGCAGTTAGCATCTAAGCTTTTAGATAACTGCTTTCTAATAAAGGGCATATATACTTTTTTAAATTGTGGAGGGGTCAAGTACCATGTTTCTGACTTGCCCCTTCTCCAGGAGTTTCTTAATTTTCTCCTATCAAGACTATTTAACACATAATTACGGGGCTGTGTGTTATTCTGTGTTGCATTAGCATTCGGCCAGTTAATGGAAGGGTATGTACCGGCCAGATACTGGTGTGCTAGTCTTGTTCCAGTCTTTGTTCTGAAGAAGAGCATCGCTACAAAATAAAAGAGTCTTTCTAAAAAGCTTTTATTTCTTCTTATGTGAAACTTCTTTGACAAGATGAAGTGAGTCAGCCTGTCTTTAATGGGATTGCATTGAAATGTCTGCTTACATGCAACTCCTGTTGTCATTCCTTGGCATGATCGTTACTTGAGGGGCAGATTAGAGGTCAATCAGCCAGAGCCACGAGGGCGCCCACAGCTAGCCTCGGGATACTCCCTACAAATTTAAGATCAAAAGGGCAGGCACATGAAAATTACTGTTTACTTTATATGAATTATTTCCCAGAGATGAGATCATTAGCAGAATCTCAATGCCAGCTGGCTCTTAGTGCAAGGACACTCCTGACTGAATGCGCTCGCTTGGGCGTACCTTTCCACTCTTTTAAAGTCAAAAGATTCTCTGGTTTTTCTTGTGTGGATTTCTGTATTATTTAAATAACTTTCTAGTTGTTTTTCCCCAAAACACTGTGCCTACTTGTGAACATGCGTTTAATTCTTAGATATCGTCCTTTTTTTTTTTTTTTCTTTCTTTGTGCAGGAAAGATATTTCAAAGTCTATGTCCATACCCCAGAGACTTTGCAGAAGACAGTTACCTTCTGAAGGAAGTAAAACTTTCTAGTAATCTTTCTGAGTGAACAGTAGCTGTTACTTAAAATTAATTGCTGGCCAACGGGTACTACAGTTATCCCTACTGTAAATACAGAAGAAGGGTGATATCGGCTGTAATGGTGAGGTACATGTTGGCAAATGCTGATTCAACGTCTACTCCTGTGGTAATCTTCACACATCAAACTCTACACATTCTTATCCACATAAGTATCTGGCTCCTGTTTGATCACAGTAATCAGGGCTATTTAGAAGGGTCAGGATATATTTACCCTTTTGTCTTGTGTCTGGAGCTATCAAAGCATGACTTCGGAGCAAATGTTGATTGAATTTTAAAAAGGCTGGCAGTAGCGGGGAACATGTGTAGCCCCTGATATGCTAAACTTGTGACTTCAAGTAGAAAACTGTTTGCTTTTAAAAATAACTTTGAAAAAGTTAACTTGGAGGACCAAATACAGGGTGGATATTACTCTTTAATGAAAACCAATATGAACTTCCCTCTTATCATCCAACATGTTACTACCCTTAATGTGAAATAATCAAATGCTGCCCAGCGTAGGAATGAAACTCAATCTGGCTGGTAACCAAAATAAAATCCCTTACAGCTATTTTTGTATATTCTTAAAATGTGTGCTGTGAGATTAGGCAGTTGTCTTTTTTTTCCCCTCCCTGCTATTTTTCTTAAAAAGTTTAAAAAAATAAACGGTCTTTTGCAGCCCCCTGCTATGATAAGGTTTGGGGTGCAGAAATCCAATATTATGTTCTTTTATCTAAATCTGTATTCTTGCTAATGTGGTTAGACGCTTTGGATAGGTGTGTTTTTACTTATTTGGCATCACATTTTCTCAAAATCAGTGGGTTTTTTTTGGCATTCATCTTGACAGCAGTAGCTAGAGAACATCTTGCTAGTGTTTAAAAGGATAAACTGAACATCTCTCTTTCCATCTCTTTCTCTTGCTGTTGGATAGAGCTCAGGCAATTTTTTAATCCTTGCAAAACTGTGGGAGTGCAAAGGAAACGTGTGTGGATGAGTGGGGTTGCTGGGTCCTCCAAGACAGGGGTCTGCAAGCGACCATCTGCGGCAGAGGGTCTGGGATTTATTACAACAGCTTTCAGAAAGCTGATGTACAGGTACTGTAAAAAGAAGTCAGTTGGTGCTAGGCACAGCTTAGGCTTGTACTGAGCTGCACCCAGTCTCAAAAGTTTTCCACCATATGTCTTGGACTTCTTAGGCTAGATCAGCAGTAGACAGGGGGTCTGTATGCCTCTTTTCAGTCATGAAGCCATGCTTACAGGTTCATGAGATGCCAGAGGGCAACTGATTTGGAGCCAGGATGTGGCATGCTTGCTGTGTCTTTCTTGCAGACTTTATGCAGATACTTAATTGTGCTGTTAATCTGAGGTACCTTTGCTGTTGATATTTTCTTGCTTTTCTTGCAGTCGTCCACTGGAAAACAATGGTTTTAAGATGTCTTTTATTGCATATTGGATTGTGAGCAGCCCTGAGGAGAAGGACTTGGGGATACTAGTGAATGAGAAGCTCAACATGAGCTGTCAATCTGTGCTCGCAGCCCAGAAAGCCAACTACATCCTGGGCTGCATCAAAAGAAACATGGTCAGCAGGTCGAGGGAGGTGATTCTGCCCCTCTGCTCTCGTGAGACCCCACCTGCAGTACTGCGTCCGGCTCTAGAGCCCCCAACATAAGAAAGACACAGACTTGTTGGAGAAGGTCCAGAGGAGGCCACAAAAATGATCAGAGGGCTGGAGAGCACCTCTCCTATGAGGACAGGCTGAGAGAGTTGAGTCTGTTCAGCCTGCGGAAGAGAAGGCTCCAGGGAGACCTTATAGAGGTCTTCCAGTATCTAAAGGGGGTTTATAGGAAAGATGGGGAGAAACTCTTTAGCAGGGCCTGTTGTGCTAAGATTGAGGGGTAGTGGTTTTAAAATGGTAGGAGGTAAATTCAGACTAGATATAAGGAAAAAAATTTTTACCATGAAGGTGGTGGAACACTGGCACAGGTTGCCCAGAGAGGTGGTGGATGCCCCATCCGTGGAAATATTCAAGGCCAGTTTGGATGGGGCTCTGAGCAACCTGATCTGGTTGAAGATGTTCCTGCTTCTTGCAGGCTGGTTGGACTAGATGACCTTTAACAGTCCCTTCCAACCCAGACTATTCTATGATTCTATGATTTGTGCTTCAGAGGCTGTTATATTCCCTCTCTTTTTTTTTTTTTAATAATGTGCTGCAAAGGTCCTTAAAGCTTTCCTCTGAACTTGTACATCTTGAAGCTGAAACCCAAATCTGGATGGATTCCTAGAGCACTGGTCTCCCCATTCTATTCTATGGATAGAATCTAGGATAGAAGAATTGTTGAGATCCCTTCTTCACCCAATTGCCAAGGAGTGTGAGGTATACCTGCCAACTGATAACTGTTAAATTAACATTTCCATTTCCCTGTGTGTAGCCTTATCTTTACAGACAGGTGTATATGTGTTGGGAGAGGGGCTATTTTTGGCAATACTGTAGGAGAGCCTGAAGGTAATGAGTTGTGCATAGTAAATCTTGCTTACTCCATAATTTCCACTACATTTCAAATTAAGGGCCTAAATTAGGGTTAGTGTCAGACTTGCTCTTTTGCTATGTCCTAATTTTGTTTTAAAAGCACATAGCTAAGGACTTTAATATGTTTTAGATTCAGTGCTTGTAAGTTATACTAAAATCCCTAAGGGAGCCAAAATAACTTATTAAAACCTTGCAAATGTTTTTGACTGCTGCATTCTATTATTTTCTATTCCAGTGGTAGCATACAGCCTCGGCTGCTGATGGGCGGAGAAACGCAAACCTCCAGGGCCCATTAGACTTAACTTGTTTACTGCATTGATATCTATATGTTAAATGACAAGAGAGTTCAGGTTATTGAATAATTTAAAATTCAGCTCTAATTGGTGTCATATGACCTGGAAAAGGCCATGGATGACGCCAGGAGCATGCTGTGAAATTCTTATAAATAATTCATAAATTAGATCATTCATTTGCCTGGATGTCTTGTTAAATGCAGAAGTTTGTAAGTAATAACTGATGATATAACACCTGTAAGTATTTAGTTCATATGCTGGAAGGTAATCTACCTTGATGATCTTCTAGCAAAACCTGCCAGAGTATGAGAGTTAATTGCACTAGGGAGAATGCACTACATTTATTTGGGATGGGCTTTGGCAAGGCGTACCGTGCAGATGTTGCATTACGCATTCTCTATCAGCTAGACAACTATTCTGTGTATGCCCATGTTAAAAATGCAGCTCATCACTCTTCTGCCCTTATTTCACATGAACTCCAAATGCACTGGGAAATGGTAGTGACCTGTTCTGCTCACAAATAGTATAGTTTTTGAAATATTTATCTAGGTCTTGAACTGCTGATTCTTTGGTAAAATAAAGGGCAGAAGTAAAAAATTGAAGTCAGAAGATTGTGATTTTTCATTTTTATAATGTTGGCAATTCATTGAATGTTAATAGTTAGACCTGGTACTGTCAAGATTAGTATAGTGGCATTTTCCTATAGTGCAAACAGCAACAGTACAGTTTTGTTTCAGAAAGCAAACATGTTTGCTTAATTTTAGTGGTCAGGTATTGAACTGCCATATGTAAGTACCGTTTGGGCTTAACGGGCATTCTGCTCACAGTGACTTCCACGACTCAGCGTACAGGCACTTCGCTTTAGCTTTCTTGGAGCATTGTATTATTAATGACTGCCTTATCAGCCAGCATAAAACCAGTTTGCTGATCTGAAATGGAAGCGTTTGTTAGAGATTATCTACAATATTTGTGTAGCTGGAGAAGAAGGGTGGCATGTTTATGAATGCAAAATATACACTTAAAGCTGAGTGCCAGCAAATGCTAACATGCTGCTTTGAATGCAGGTTTTTTGTGCACCTGGCATCTCAGCTCAAACCTTCTTAACAAAGAGGAGAAAAAAAAATTGAAGGCAACACAAACATAGGAGGTGGTCCTCTGCTGTCAGCTAGCAGCTATAGATTCACTTTTTTGTGGTATGATCCTGCCGGTTTTTTTTTTTTTGCTACACCTGTTCAGTACATTGAGTTCAGTAGATTTTTACAGGAAAAATACAGGCTTATGACTGTCATTCACATAGCTTCTTTGATTTGAGAATGCTTGTTTTATTCAGCAGAATATGGCAATCATAGCTATACATAATTACTACAGAAAATGGTGCTTTATTTCCTGCTTGAAAAATGGTCAACTTACCTTCTGAGTTATCTACTGTATTTATCTTAGGTACTGACAGAGATAGTTGCTGAACTATTATGTGGGCACTTTGTAATGACTGGTATTAGGTTACTTATGGTAGAGATTTTAAAAAAGGATTATATGATTTAAAGAAAAAAAACTGATAGGCTTCAGTAGATCCTGCTAATTTACTTTAAAATTTTTACATTTTTACATTCTCCTTGATAAATTCTTACAGACTCTTGGAAAGAATAGCTCCTTAATCACTAGTAATGCACTTCAAATAGTCCTATCATTTGAAATAATTGTTCTTAAAATGGCATTTCTGTTGCCCTGATATCCTACCTAAGCTTATTTATAATATATTCTCCTCATTCTACTGACAAGAGCAAGTGCATATACTCTCGATAAAACTGCAAACTTATTCAGATGAGACCCATACATCAACAAAGCACAGTGGTGACTGGGTTCCTGGTTTAGGTTGTGTACCTCAGTGAGTGTATCAGCTAGGTCACTAATATGTGCCCTTGGTGCTCTTTAAGATGTCCCTGTGTATGACAGCCTCTAATTTGTCCTTTTAGAAAATTTTGCTTAATTTTAAAATATTTTAGATCTTTGTATTTCTCTTCTGCTTGCTGCTTCTGTCCATTCTTCTTGGCTTTGTCCAGGGTCCATGCACAGATCAGCACAATGGACTAGTTCAGAACCTCCAAGTTCCTCTCTCTGTTTCTACCCCACCAAAAGAAACCCCAGAGCTGAAAATCCAGGTTAGAGAAATGTTCTCTACAATTGAGAACAATTTGATTCATTTTCTCATTTTCTTTTTTATAAATAAGCAAATATTTCAGCTACAAACCCAGGTACTATGGGTTAAACTCTGACCCTGTAGGAATTCTGCTGGTCACCGTAACAGCACTGTTCTCAAGGTAAGATTTTGGGCCGTTCCTTAAACACGTTTTGTACATGCAGAGCTACCAGTGAAATCTGTCAGGACCTTGCCTATGTTGAGATTGTAAGATCTGATCACTTACTCGTTCATCCCTTGCCGTACAAAGCCCTGTGTGCTGGAGTCGTTCTGTAAATGCGGCTCCTCTGCCAGCCCTGCGAATTAACACTGTGGAGCACACAAGTTGCATTTAAGAAGAATTTGCAGAGATCATAACACTGCGTGCATAAAACTGGTGTGCTATTTGTCTGTTTATAGAAAGTTTTAAGGACTGAATGTTTGTTTAAGCTCTACTCTGAATCCCTGGGCAAAAATTGCTGGGATTTCAGTGATGATTTTGTAGAGCTCCTCACATGTCTTCTTCCTCTTTAAACTCTTTGAAAGATTATTTGAACTATTTTTAATATCTCCTTGTTTCTGTGCAAGACTTTCACATCTGATCAAGTCTTATTAACTCCATATGTTGCAAGGAGCAGTCTGGGTTTGTTTGTTTGTTTAAGCCTCAGTTAAAGGAAGTTGTATCTTTAAATACCGTACAGCAAGCCTGGAAGAGCTCCACAGAGAGGAAAGCACAGCTGTTCCATCATGGTCCGTCATGGTTTCCATGTGTCCCATTGGCAAAATCTTTCTTAAACTCATCTTGTAAAATTACCCAGTTCCTTATGCTTGTGCATCTTTAGACTCACGGCAGTAGGTGGGTCTTTGTAATTTTTTTTTTTTCCCCACTTTTACCCTTCATCTGGCCTGCATCTTGCAGATCCATCATGTCTCATCTGATCCCTCATAAGTGTAAAAGTCCATTTTACATGCAGCCTCTCCTATCGAGCTGTAGTTTTCAATTAAAGCATGAACAGAAAAACATAAATTGCTAAAAAAGTTGTTGACTAGCTTCTGACTCCCAAGGGTTAATTTTTCTTTGGGGTTAGACCCTGCAAAGTACTGAGTAGCTGTCAAAGGCTTGTTGGAACTCAGTCTTCTGCCTAACATGACCTCTTTCTTCTACAGGAATAAAAAAAAAAAAACCACTCACCTTCAACGACATTAATGAGAATTTTCCCCCCTGCAAACATATTGTAACTGTGAAATAACATTAAAGTTTCTCTGCCTTGTTATGAAGTCTTTAAATGTCAATGCCATTTCTGAGACCATCAGGGCAGATTTAATGGCGGCCAAGGTCAACAAATGCTAACTGGTACCTGTCTTTTAGGGCCTTCAGGGACTCTTAATAGAGTCTCAGCCATGAAGTTAATTTGCAATGTGGGCCTTTATTCCGAAACCTGCTCCTAATGATTATTTTGTACCATCTTCATTCGTGTGCTTAGATTTCTTAACATTCTCGTGTCTATTCAGTCAATAAAACAAACTGCTAAAATAAAGAAATTCTCAATTATTTAATCTTTTGAGTCTTCTTTTTTTCTTCCTTTTTACCTCTGTTTATGGGCTGCAGAAGGGCAGGTGTATGTTTTCTGCAGACCACCCTAAGCTGCCAGCTCTGATAGGATCCTCTAAGAATACCTTCAGGTCTGCCACCTTCTGCTGTCCTAGGGGGCTGGAAAACTGGCCACCTTGGAAACCTCTTACTGTTGGTGCCCTGAATGCTATGTGAACAGCAGCAGGTGAGGTGGGAAACGAGAGACAGCGTGTAGCCACGGGATTCTCTTACTTTCCCTTTTCTGTAATATTTCTTCCTGTTGCTCGTCATCTTTTTATCTATTGTTTAATTTAGATTAAAAGGGCTTTGCAGCCTTTATTTGTCTAGAAAATACTGCAGACAAACATGGCATGTTACAAATAATAAATAACAAAACTCCGTCTTTTTGGCAGCATGTTGCATTTCTGCTGAGTTGTCCTGCCAGCCCCTCTGACTTTAAAATATATTAATGTCCTGCACTTTTCACCCAGTCCAAGCACGAGACTTTCCTCAGACATTTAGCACTGACATTAATGCAAATGCCTCCAACTCACTGGGCCCTTTGGGGCAAAACATGACATCCTTGGCCTTCAATCACATGGCAGAGAGGATATATTTGTATCCACAAAACTGGAAGTAATAAAATATCAGTATTCAGGTGCTAATCCACATTAATTTACATTCTGTGAAGTCTACAAGAAACTTGTAATTGGTTGTCTTGAAGGGCAGAAGAATATGTTTGGTATTTTGTTTATTTATAAAAACGAATTTAAATTATACATATAAACACTGCATAGATTTGGATTATTTCTCTCTTCTAATCATCGCTGGATGCTTGCTTTGCATTCCTAAGTTCTTGTGTTTTGGGGCTTGCTGACTGTCTTCCACTCTGTGGACAATGCCCATCTATTGTAAGCGTTGCCAGAGTGCAAATAAAACTTTTCTTTCCATCAGTGGATAGTAAATTTCCCTGCTAAACCACCTTCACTGCAGTGGCTTTGTTATCTTTAACAAAGCTAGCTTCTGTAATTAAAAAAACTAGATCTTTGTGAAAGGTCTCAAAGGCTGGAGGAGTTTATATTCTGTACGTTATTGAAATTAATGCACAAGTCTAGCAAAAGAAATGTGAGTACCTGATTCACTGTGGTTCTGATGTTGATAAAAACTCAAATGCTTAACTGCCTAGATGAACCATAGTGCAAAGATACTCCAGGATGTAAGTAGGATTTTGATGTCTGTTACATAATAGCCATGAGTATAACAAAACCACTAGAATTTGCTTGCACTGGGTTGACAAATGTGAATTACAGTTGCTTTCTTTCTTCAGAGTTTTATCAGAGTATAATCACTTGCCCAGCTTAATTGAAAAATCACTTAGGTTTATAGCTGAATTTAAACATGTTTTGTATTTAAATGACAGCTTTTGATGTACAACCATTTTTTACAGAAAGTAGTTGGTTTTTATCTGTGTTTCTGTAAAGATATTTCGAAAACTCTCATCAAATTTCCAGTGGTAAGTAATATCCCATTCAGTGCAAGGTGAAATGTTTTACATCAAATCTCCTGCTGTGTAATGGCCAATCAAAGAGTATTTATAGTGGCTGAATGGATTTTTTGGCTCAGTATTCAAAATTAAACATTTTCTAACATTAACATTTAATGGTTTTTTGCCACTCTTCAAGTTGATTTTATGTAACCCTAGATGCTCACAACTACTTGATACTCTGAAGTGACTCATTTTATGCTGAGGATCCTGCAGGCAGTAGTTTTACATTTATTACACTTGTGTAGATGGAATGAAATGTAGATTTGATAGCAGATTCGTGCCTGCCTTCTGATAAACATTTCCTCAAGTTTGGCTGTATGTCCATCAGCATGATGCAGCAAGTCTATTTCTAAAAGAACACATTTACCAAGTGAAATTAATGAGCAAAGATTGTTGTAATTTTTGTAATTCACAGGAAATTGTTTCTCTTGTTGCAGATATCCAGTAAGAAGAGCTCATGCCAACAACCATCTTTGGAGCTAGATGGTTCCTACTTGGGTGTTGGGGGACCTCAAACTTTTTATAAGAACAGTAGAACATCAAAGGCTGGAAGCCCAGCCCGTGCTGCATTGCCTCAGCCTTGCAGGAATAATCACAATTATGGGACTGGAATCCTGTACAACCATCAGGAGTGTCTGAAGGAATATCCGGTAGAAAATGGCTTGCACAGAAAGTGTAACAATATGATTTCCCCAGCCAAGCAGAGGAGCCCTCACTGTGTAAAACCAGCTCAGGAGATGGACCAGAAAGCAAATGAGTTTCAGAGCACATGCCCTGAGCAAGTGAGTCACTGTTGTGCCTGCAGGCATGTAGGGAGTTCAGGGGGCGTGCAAGAGAGCCACCATGTCAGCCAGGTACCTAGGAGACACGCTAGGACAGTTCACAAAACCTGTGATTATTCTAGGTGCTCTCTTGTTTCTGGGCTGAATGACAGCATCGACTCAGGACCTAAAGAAACAGAGCAGGCTAAAAGGTTGTACGAAGAAAGAAGGCAGAAGCTGCTTCTGCAGAAAATGGAGCTGGAAATTGAAAAGGAACGACTCCAACATTTGTTGGCTAAGCAAGAAGCAAAACTGCTCCTAAAACAGCAGCAACTCCACCAGTCCCGTATGGATTATAACAGGTGATTTTGAGACTTACAGTTTAAAAAAAAAATCTAAAATTTCTAAGATATGGGCAATAGTTAAAGTGAGAGAATGGAACTGATAAGATAGGCAATACCTGTGGCACAAATTCTCTCTAACAGTGATTTAGAGGAGACTTTTTAGTGTATTAGCATATACTGTTGGGAAACAGCATGATAGCTGTGGAAAACAGCAGAGGAGAACAGTATGTGGTAGAAAGAAAGGCAGTGCTAAAAGACTAGATGGGAAAAGAGCAGCAGTAGAAGAAAATGAGAGGTTGATCTTGGGCATTTCAAGGAATAGGCATTTGGCAAGAGAGCAGCGTCAGCATGGATGACATAGATGTGGCATTCCCCCTTCTTCCCTTTGAGAGGTCAGTTTTGAAGTATTGCCCCTTCCTAGGTAGACGCTGGAAGAAGTATGTTTTACAGAAAAGGTGGGGATCATTTTATATATATATATATGGAATATATATTTTTTTTTCCATATGTATGTATGGAAAAGGAAGGGAGCCCTGTGTAGCAAGAACATTTTCTTTCCAGTGATGTTTGTGGAAGGGAGAGTGCTAAGACTGAGGCAGAAGATGTGCTTAAAAACTAGAAAAAGGGGAAGGCAATAACCATAGAAATACAAAATGTGGCTTGGAAGACCCATGAGCTTGTTGCAGGAAGTGGTAGGATATCTTCCTGAGAATGTCAATAGGGACTCTGGAAAAGAGAGAGAAACTGGTTTATTGATGTTATGTTACTGGAGTGGAGATGAACAGTGAAAGAGAGCAAGTTAAAGCAAGTTGAATTACCAGTGTAACTCAGCTGAGTACTAACATTTCAGCATTAGGAAGGGAAAGCAATGGAGAAAAATCTAGCAGTCTTTTGGAAGAAGCAATAGGAGGGTTTCACAAGGATGCTTATTTCAGTACTGTTTTGATATGGCAACTGCTGACAGCATCCCATGAGCGGCTGTGTTACATGATCCACTTCCTACATTCATGTGTTATAACCACCACGGAGGAGTATATCACTTTCTCTTCTTAATCCCAGCCCCCTGGTTACTTTTCAAAGTCTAAAATAGAATACTGTAATTTAGGTGGTCTTTTGTTTGTTGTCTTGGATTGTGACTCACACTGAAAACAATGTGTTAATATGGCTTTAAAAATGCCTGTCTTAAAGGCAAGCACATTTATGTGTGTTGAAAATGACTGAGGTCACAAACAAAGGATGACTTCAGGTGAGAATTAAGTAGGAACAGATGTATTCTTAATCATCAAATACCTTAATTCTATGTGTACATCGCTGTAATGAAAAACAAGTAGAATATGAAGGACGTACAGACTGAGTTGTTTGGTGTTTTTGTTTATAATGGATATTTTTCAGCTTTTGAGGCATCATAAGCCCAGAAAAAAATGTACCTTAAATACATCTATAATGATGTGCTTGTTAATGCCATTATGCCTATTTTACCTATTCTTTTTCTGAAATAAACTTCATGGCTTTCAGAGCTCTAGTTACCCAAAAGAATTCTATGAAATAAAATAATATATGACAATAAGATGTGAAAATAATATATGACTATATGAGGACTCAGTATTTTTGTGATCTCTTTTCAGAGGTACAGGTGAAAGCACATTTGCCATATTCTCTCTAAGAAAAGGAACTAGAATATAGCATGCTTGCTCTTAAAAATACTCAGTCTCTTTAGATTTACATGTTTGATATTTACAAGTAAACCTTTTAGGCATCACAGTTCGGATTCAGTTCTAGGTGTATAATTCACCTTTGCAGTTGATAACAGGGTTATTTTATATACTACAAACAATAAAAATTTGTTTAGCTAAGCTCAAATATCCTTTGCTTCATTGTCAAGAGGCTCTAACCTAGTTCATCTCTTAACATCATGACAGTTTAAAAAAAACAATGCAACAAAAATCCATTTCCAGATAGCGTTTATTTTTGTCTGTCCTTCTGCATGGGTGGAGTGCTGGTTAAGGTCCATTCTGAGCTGCTGAAAGCATTGTCATTGAATGACAAGTAAAAGGTCTGACAATTTGTAATTACTGGCTATTAACTCCTCTGCTTTTTTAGCGAAGGTATGAATTGATCCCTTTTTTGGCCACACTGCATCACAACTGCATTTTAATATCCCACATTTCCCTTTTTAGCCTCAAGTGAGCATAATACTTTCAGTTTGCAGTTTCTCCCTATGTGAAATAGTTGCTCTGCTGTCAACACTGGTGTGTGGTGGTAGGGAAAGGGGCAGTTCCGTGATTCCTCCTGATGCCAGCCACACCAGAATAGACAAATATGAGTAAATCCTGGAAACAGGAATTTTATTCAAATAAAAAGGGAGAAATACCTCTATGGTTGACTTTTCTGTGTCTGTTGGAGAGAAAGGAAAATGTGGGGTGATCTATTAAAAGTGGAGCATCATCTGTGGGCCCAAAGTTTCAGGAAACAGAATGATCTCAGACAAATTCCACATTTTATGTAGTTTATGCAGTTTACACACAATGGCTTTGAGCTCTCGTGCTGCTGGAGCTGTAATCTGAACCCAACAGAGATGTTTGTTATTGGATACTGTGACCATTTTCTTAAGGGAGCGGGTCCTTAGAAACCAGTAAATGAAATTTTTCTAATCTTTTTCCCAATGGAAACTCTTAGAAGCAAAGGCACTGGGCCTAAGTCAGCTTTCCAATACAGAAGTATAGCTGAAAGTGTGAAAACAGTTGTGAAAGCTTCTGCACTTAATGTGATTAAGTGTCCTGTTTGTAGACACACCGCTCACCTTTTTGTGGCAAGTTCCTGGTGTGATGATTTGACCAGCTGCAAAACCAGCTATCTCTGCTTTTCCAGGTTTAGAGGCCATGTACCAGGTTCAAAAGATGTGCCCATTGATGAAGCACCTGGAGAACTTGCTCTGATGATGAATGGCAACAGCATGGGGCTAAGGTAATTTATCTCTTCACTTCTAAGTACTTCATGGTGTCGGTATATCTTCTTGACAGTGTGCTGTTGGCTGCCAAGTGTATTTGTTCATGTGTTTGTTTCAGATTAAGAGCTTGCTTTCTGCAAGAAAGGTAAAATTCATTGGCTGTTGAGTTTTGTGAGTCAAATCAATGTTTATGCTATCTGTTATTACGCAAGGTTTAGAGGTTGACTTCCTGTAGAGGTCTCGGGTTTTGTGTGTCGTATCTTAAGGACACTAACCTAGCTCAGTGCAAAATGGAGTTCTGCAAAATCATAGCTTTTGTTCTAGGTACTACTTGCTATTTTTTTTTTTTCATTTAAGATCAGAACATCTCTTTAGTCTTGATTTGGATCTGATATAAAAAAATACATTAGCCTTTAACTCCTAGATAGAAATAATCTTTTACAATTGGTGACAGTTACTTGTTTTTAAAACAATGCTATTTTGCACCTCTGCTTCAGTGTGATCCGAGCAAACTACCACAGAAATAACTGGAAGCAGAGTTAAGCCAATTTTTAGCTGTTTATTTCAATTTTGCATGCTTTTTAAAACTTTATTCAATACGTTGTTGTGTTTTATTTCTGTTGCACCCTGTCGCATTTCCTGTCGTCACTGGAAGAAGATTCAGGCTTATTAGAAAAGCAACACATAAAAACTGTAGATTTGACAGGGTTTTTCTCCCTTTCTTATAAAGTAACAGCTTCTTGTTCTGTGCTTTAACTATAGATGTTATTTTGTCCAAAGTATCCCCTGTTTGGTGGACAAGAAAAGCAACTGTCTTTTGAATGGCCTCTTCTTTACTGACAAGAAAAGATTTTAAAATAATAAACTTTTCTTTCGATTAAGAGAATATCAGAAGAAATGTTAGTTTGTTTATAAACTAAGAGTGTGGAAGAGTGTGCTTGCCAGGCTCGTCTGGAGGGCTTTAAACTAGTGTTGCTGGGGGAGGGGGAGCACAGTTCAGCCCACTGCGGTCAGCATGGCGCCAGTGCCAGCACCGAGGGTCCAGAAGCTGAGGAGGGATCACAGATAAGTGCAAATAAACCTAAACTGCGGTCCAATAGCACCCCTGTCGCTCCAGCCAGCAAGTCGGCTTTGTCGGGGGCCCAGCTGAAGTGTCTCTATACCAATGCACGCAGCATGGGGAATAAACAGGAAGAGCTGGAGATGCTTGCACACGAGCAGGGCTACGACCTCATTGGCATCACGGAGACGTGGTGGGATGACACATACGACTGGAGTGTCAACATGGAGGGGTATAGGCTTTTTAGAAAAGACAGGAAGGGGAGACGAGGAGGGGGTGTCGCTCTCTACGTCAGCAACCGGCTGGAGTGTGTGGACCTCCGCCTGGGGATGGAGGAGGAGCTGACAGAGAGCTTATGGGTCAAGATTAGAGGATGGGGACAGACAGGGGACGTCACGGTAGGGGTCTGTTACAGGCCGCCTGGCCAGGAGGATAGAGCGGACGAAGTGCTCTATAGGCAGATAGGAGCAGCCTCACGGTCACAGGCCCTGGTCCTCATGGGGGACTTCAGCCACCCTGACATCTGTTGGAGAGACAACACGGCAGGGCACAGGCAGTCCAGGAGGTTCCTGGAATGCGTGGACGACAACTTCCTCCTGCAGGCGATAGAGGAGCCGACAGGGAGGGGTGCCATGCTCGACCTTGTGCTCACCAACAGGGAGGGACTGGTGGGGGATGTGAAACTAAAGGACAGCCTTGGCTGCAGCTACCATGACATGGTGGAGTTCAAGATCCACGGGGCAGCAAGGAAAATACACGGCAAGCTCTCTGCCCTAGACTTCAGGAAGGTGGACTTCGGCCTCTTCAGGGACCTGATGGGCCAAGTGCCATGGGAGGCGGCCCTGGAGGGAAGAGGGGCCCAGGAAAGTTGGTCCATATTCAAGGAGCACCTCCTCCAAGCTCAGCAGAAGTGCATCCCAATGAAAAACAAGTCGGGCAAAAAGGCCAGGAAGCCGGCGTGGATGAGCAAGGAGCTCCTGGACCAACTGAAAGTGAAAAAGGAAGCCTATAGAGGGTGGAAGTGGGGACAGGTAGCCTGGGAGGACTACAAAGAGGCTGCGCGAGTGACCAGGGATAAGGTAAGGAAGGCCAAAGCCCTGGCAGAACTGAATCTAGCCAGGGATATAAAATGTAACAGGAAGAGCTTTTATAGGTACGTAGGGGACAAAAGAAAGTCCAGGGAAAATGTAGGCCCCCTCCAGAAGGGAACTGGTGTCCTGGTTACCCAGGACATGGAGAAGGCTGAGGTACTCAATGACTTTTTTGCCTCAGTCTTCACCGACAAGAGTTCCTGTCCCACCGCCCAAGCTGTAGAAGGTGCAAGCAGGGACTGCGAGGATGAAGAACTGCCCATTGTACTCGAAGAGCAGGTTCGGGATCATCTGAGGAACCTGAAGGTGCACAAGTCAATGGGTCCTGATGAGATCCATCCGCGGGTCCTGAGGGAACTGGCGGATGAAGTTGCCAAGCCACTGGCCATCATATTTGAGAAGTCGTGGCGGTCTGGTGAGGTCCCTGATGACTGGAAGAGGGGGAACATAACCCCAATTTTTAAAAAGGGGAATAAGGAAGACCCAGGTAACTACAGGCCGGTCAGCCTCACCTCTGTGCCTGGCAAGGTCATGGAGCAGATTGTTCCGGAAACCATGCTAAGGCACATGAAGAGCAAGGAGGTGGTTGGTGACAGCCAGCATGGCTTCACCAAGGGCAGATTGTGCCTGACCAATTTGGTAGCCTTCTATGACGGGGTGACGGCATCGGTGGACAAGGGACGAGCAACTGACATCATCTACCTGGACTTGTGCAAAGCTTTTGACACTGTCCCGCACGACATCCTTCTCTCTAAACTAGAGAGACATGGGTTTGATGGACGGACCACTCGGTGGATAAGGATTTGGCTGGATGGCCGCACTCAGAGAGAGGTGGTCAACGGCTCAATGTTCATGTGGAGACCGGTCACGAGTGGCGTCCCTCAGGGGTCTGTGCTGGGCCCGGCCCTGTTCAACATCTTTGTCAGCGACATGGACAGTGGGATAGAGTGCACCCTCAGCAAGTTCGCCGACGACACCAAGCTGTGTGGTGCCGTTGACACGCTGGAAGGGAGGGATGCCATGCAGAGGGACCTTGACAGGCTGGAAAGGTGGGCCTGTGCCATCCTCATGAAGTTCAACCAGGCCAAGTGCAAGGTCCTGCACCTGGGTCATGGCAATCCCAGGCACAAATACAGGCTGGGCGGGGAATGGATGGAGAGCAGCCCTGAGGAGAAGGACTTGGGAGTGCTGGTGGATGAGAAGCTTAACATGAGCAGGCAATGTGCCCTTGCGGCCCAGAAGGCCGACCGCATCCTGGGCTGCATCAAGAGAAGCGTGGCCAGCGGGTGGAGGGAGGTGATTCTCCCCCTCTACTCTGCCCTGGTGAGACCCCACCTGGAGTCCTGTGTCCAGTTCTGGAGCCCCCAACACAAGAAGAACATGGACCAGTTGGAGAAGGTCCAGAGGAGGGCCACGAAGATGATAAAAGGGCTGGAGCACCTCTCTTATGAGGACAGGCTGAGAGAGTTGGGGCTGTTCAGCCTGCAGAAGAGGAGGCTCTGGGGAGACCTGATAGCGGTCTTCCAGTAGCTCAAGGGGGCCTACAAGAAAGATGGGGATAGGCTGTTTAGTAGGGCCTGTTGCGATAGGACGAGAGGTACTGGTTTTAAAATAGAGGGGGGTAGATTTAGATTAGAAATGAGGAAAAAATTTTTTACGATGCGGGTTATAGAACACTGGCACAGGTTGCCCAGAAAGGTGGTGGAAGCCCCATCTCTGGAAGCGTTCAAGGCCAGGCTGGATGAGGCTCTGAGCAACCTGATCTAATTGGGGATGTTCCTGCTCCTTGCAGGGGGGTTGGACTAGATGACCTTTGAAGGTCCCTTCCAACCCTAACCATTCTATGATTCTATGATTCTAAAAGTCCAATACTTACTTTCTTTTTTTTTAAATTTGGTGATACTGATTTTATTTTATTTTTTGAGATCCCTCTTCGCTGAAAAGGGATAAGACTTCTCTCTCCAGAACAACAGGAGTGATTAGCTTCCTTGGAATATTTCATTGCTTAACCAGGTGTTTGGCTGCTGTGAGTTACTGGCATATCCTCATTGTATTCTGATGCTTTTTTGTTTCGTTTTCACACAGACTGAGGTGATCAAAGTGTGATAACTGTGACAAAAGAGATAGAGAGTCATGATATGTTTAAAATGCAGTAGCATTAAGCCCCTTGGAGGAAAAACGTAACCTAGAACATCTGTAGGGCATCTTGGCAAGAGTTCATCAAAAACCTGCAAAAATCTGCATAGCCTAGCAGGGAAAATGAGGAAAACCTGTACCATTAACAAAATGAGAGTTCCAGATTTCAAAAGGTTCCCCACCCGCTCTTCATTCCCCTGTTTTAATTTACTGTAATTTTTCAAAGTTAATATGTGTTTGTGCAGTCTCAAGTTGCCATGCCAGCTGGTTCTAAAGTTTGCCAGCAAAACACTTGGAAGTTTTTCTTCCTATATGCCATCTTCAGTTTCGCAAAGGTTACCAGATGAATGCTCCCTAAATAATTTACTCTAATGTAAAGCTGAAAGAGGCTACAGAAGACAAGTCCATTTGTCTCTTTTATGCATTTGAATATGTAAGTGATGTTTATTCCTCAGTATCTAGAGAGAGTGTGCAAGTGTGGCTAGAGCTTAGAAAGGATGAAGAGCTGTTAGGAATACATTCTTTTTTTAACAGTCTCTTTTTTGGTTGTTTTTTTTTTGTGTTTTTTGGTTTGGTTTTTTTTTTTTTGTTTGAAAGAGGGATGTTGTGGGGTTTTTTAAATTATTATTTGTTTTTAATTGACCTGCCAAATGGTCCTTGTTACAGCACATGCTATCAGAACCCTAATGGGAAACCAGCCCTCTCTGACTTCCAGTTCATATATGAGAGGTCCTCTAGCAAACCTCACAGCATGAAACTTGATTTCCATCTCCAAATAAGCAAAACTTAGCTTAAAAATATCCTGGAATTTTAAAGGAAATGGTGAAAGTCCTTTAAAATACTAACCTTGTTGAAATGAGGTTTTGGCGTTTAGAAGTAAAATAAATAATATAATCAAGAACTGAAAAACATAGGTTTTTTTATAATTAACAGCTCATTTTGAGTTAATTATCTACAATTACGAAAATCTAATTGCAATTTATTCTCTGCTATCGGTAGGAAGAATTGTAGGCAAGGGAATGTGCATCACTGCCAGGCATAAAAGCTATAGGATGGGTACAAATAATAGAAGAGCCCTTAATGAAAAACAAAAAGCAAATAGGAACATGCAGCTGTGCCAGGCTATTGAAAGGTAATTGTAGTCAGAAATGAGGTATGTACTTTAAAAGGCATCTTGTCATCTCCTGTAGGGTTTAATTTTTGGCCTCCTTGAAAAAGGAAAAAAAGATTCCACGAGCAAATACAGTACAGAGTTTGATTTCTGATACAAATTTTGGTCATAGTCTGACTGTGGAAAAAAAAACAAACAACTTTTACCTTGGAGACTACTGCAAACTAAACCAAATTTTCTCATGGATGCCTGTTTCAATTTCTCTTCTAAATGTGCCATTATAGTTTTTTTTTCGTTATCAAAGTCAGCAAGTGTTGTCCATCTCAGCCTCTTTGGATGGTCCCGGTATGAATTTGCAGTGTTGAATTTGTCACTTCCCTGCTGGGTACGTTGAGGAGCTGTTAGGAAGAAATGTCCCTGTCCCTTTGCCTGTTTGCAGCTGGGCTGGCGCATGGGACCTGAAGAGACTTCAGATGCTGATTCTGCAGTTCTCTAAGGTGCAGCAGTCAGAGCCGTTTTTATTGAGGATGGTTTTCAGTAGCTTGGAGTGCTCCGAAGTGAGCCCACAGACAATTTTCAGCTGTGGAGGTAATAACTTGTACAATTAATGGCAAGTTGTCTGTAGGTCTGTATAATTTCTTTTCAAGTCTGCCCCATTGTGCAAGATGCTTTAACGTATTCAAAATAAAAACATAACCTGATGCATTTGTTTAGCATAAAACAGCCTTTTACAAAGCACTTTCCGTCTCCCAGACGCAGGTGCTTGGTACATGCTCAAGTACCCACTCCATGCGTATTCAGTAGGATCAATACACCCGGCACCTGCTTTTGTGTGTGCTTCTGACGTCTGCATCTGGGAGAGGAATTTTAAAACAATCCACTCTTTTCTCCTTTATGTAATCTTAACTTTGGCTCTGAATGTCATGGAAACAAGACCAATTTAATAGCACCAACTAGAGAAAGTCCTGTTTTCTACTTTGCAAGTACCCTTCCCCGGAGTTGTGCTGTGTGCCTAAATCTTAACATTCAAGGTTCCCTGCTTTTCCAATTCTTGGATTTCCTGTGCGGCACTGGCAGCACAGCTTTCTACTGCCTTCTCTCTAACATGCGTCTTTTCCTCAGATTTCACACAATACTGCCACTGCACCTCTACACTGACCTGTGCAAAATGTTATAAATAGGAATTGTTGGATACAGCAGCTATTGCATGGGTTTACACTCATCTGCAGACACTCTTTCAGTGTATGCTACTTAGTTAAAGGATTTCTTTCCTGGGGTATTAAAGATTTGTAGGTGGAATTTGCCACCTTTAATTTCGTTGAAGGCTTTTTATGTTTGTGTGCTTCATTCTATATCACCCATGTGTATTTTTTCCAGTTTGTATTTTTAGTTAGTTGAAAATATCAAGTGCAGAATTCAGCAGTACTTTCCCCCAGTTTGAATGCTCATTGCTATGGTGATAGTTCCAGGAGGGAGAGCTGTCAGGGGTCTTTTAAAAGATTTTTATGTTTATGATGTAACTATTTTTATTATCTTGTGAGAGAAGGTGACAATTATGTCTTCCTCCTTGTTTAATGCTTTGTTATGAACTTGATTTTTTTTTTTGCACCTTGTTAGACATGCAGGCATCTTTCTCTAGTGATGTGCAAGCATACTTATGTGTTTTTGTCCAAAAATGCAATTAAATAGACATGCAGAGGATCGCAGACTCACAGCTCCCCCTGCT
Source organism: Chlamydotis macqueenii (assembly GCF_036417535.1). NCBI lineage: Eukaryota > Metazoa > Chordata > Aves > Otidiformes > Otididae > Chlamydotis > Chlamydotis macqueenii. The sequence continues at coordinate 7,675,104 of NC_141593.1, read as the reverse complement.
GTCCCAGACATATCCTGGATTGTTCACACAGTCCCCCTCCAACTCGTTTAAAAATACAATAAAAATCACATGCAGTCACACCTCTGACCTGACTTGCACTGACTCCTGGTTTTGAAGGGAACTGATATGTAAAAACCGATGGCAATGGTAGCACCCATTTTGTTTCCTATCTGGAATTTTCTTATCAGGTCTTCTCCACGCTGGCGCACGTCGCCTCCCGTTACTCTTGTCCTGAGCCTCTGGAGAAGAAACTGTCACCAGTGCCACAACTGGCTTGTTGCCTAAGCCCTCCTAGGCTTCAGCTCTTCTACAAGTTGTCCTTGGTCTCTTGAGGAGCTTCTATATAGTACTTGGCCAACTTTTAGGAATGTATAGAATACAGTTTGTTGTTTTGTTTTTTTTTTTTAATCTCTTTGCTGTTTTGCCACACTGACACATTAAATTGGGCTGAAATCAACTGTGCTTGCAAATGGCCCATAAAATCTGTGTGTCTGGAAGCAGTTTACCCACTCGTTAGTGCTGCTTTTAACACTCCAGTTAATTCTTGTTCCAGATAACTTTACATTGAAGTTTGTATCATTTTTAGATAGGATATTTGTGGAGCGAACACTTGTTTGGCCGGTAAAAAAAAGGCCTTGCAGATCTGCCAATAGTCCAAATGCTGAATTAGGTGCAGATATGAGTTTTTCTTTCTCTCATGGTGTTGTCTGTCTATATATAGGCACAGCATCTCTCTAACAGATGGCTGCTGGAGTCTGTTATGACGTAACGGCAGAGTATAGTTGGAGTTAGATGCACGTTTTTGCTTCATAAGTGCCACGTGCAGACTCTGAAGGTGTCTGAAGGTTTTCTTGTGTAGGGTGAAGGCTTCTGTTCTGATGCGGTTACTAAAAGCTTGTTGCTGAATGGAGGGGTGTGGGGCGATTTTCTACATATATCTATGCATGCATATGTGTATATATATATTATTTTTAACAAAAAATAATTCTTTAAAAATGATCCGTATCAGACTAGGGAGCGAGGAGTTCATTTCTGCTGACCTGGTTGCTTCACTAATCTCGTTTTCAGGTTTACTTTCAGCTGTGACAGAGTTTGAAAACTGCCTGTCTTCCATTTACTTGAATGATGCTAATTCTGTTCTCATGATCACGTATGCTGCATGCCGCAGTCATTTCCATTACAGTCCAAAGTAACCTTGAGCAGGAAGCCTACTGATAGACTTGAGGTATAAGACGTAAGTAGGAAGTACCTGCGGTAGTTTCCTTAGGCAGATGGAGCCAGCCTGCAGGTGAGGTCTTCAAAAAGCATAGGAGCACTGGTGTTAGAAACACTGCTAAGCATAGGATGGCAATCAGTGAAAACAGGCTTGCTAAAACAGGAGTGCTTTGCTATTTTCACAGAACTTGCGTTTCGTGCTGGTCTTCTGCATGGGTATGGTTCTGTAATATCGTGTATCAGAACTGAAAATGCCCAGCAATTTTTTTTTTTCTTTGGGTTGAAATATTTAAAATTTATGCATCTCCTGAAGAAGTTTTCTTGCCAACACTTACAGACAGTGAGAGACGTTTTTGCAAGTCATTTGCAGATGCCTCCTTTACAGGAAAATGTAGACACTGTTAGTTTACTGCATGAATCGAATTTTGAAAACCTGAATTCTATTTTTATAAATTGAAGCAGATTACTTTTTCAGACATATCTTTTTGTAACTTTTTATTTTTGTATGTAATCTTGGATGAAGAGAAAATTATGTTTAATCTAGATATTCATATGTCCCAGAAATTTGTGAGTTGGAAAAGTTGAGAAAAAACTTATAAAACAAAATGTTCTGGAAGGTAGTTTTAAATTAGAAGATTTTAAACCCACCCGCACAACTTTCATGCCATTTAAAAGCTTATATCAGAACTGATGGGGCAGGACTAAGAACAAAAGCTATTGGTATTACAAAGTTAAGCAAGAAATCCTCTGTACCCTGCTGTTCTGGCCATGATTACAGCTGCACCAAGCTAAACCCACTCCCCCACCCCTCCTGTGACCTTGGCTGCGCTTCAGCACACAGAGAATTGAAGCAAAAGGCAAACTCTAGTAAATATTAGATTCTGCCACTTGCAGATATACAGACTACATATAAAGATAACGGCACGCACGCTCTTGCTCACTCTCCAGCTCTCACTTTCTCTGAAGTGGACTCTGTGTATTTGCCACTGAATTATTCTGACATAAAACTTTCCAGGCTGTGCTGGTGTGTTGAGCTGAACTCTGTGGCTTTGCATGGGTGCTGAGGCTTTGCAGAACTACCCATTATGTTTATAACAGTGCTAATTTTTTAGAGCCATGCAGAGAAAATTTTAGATTCAGCCCAGCTGATTTGTTCTTCACACTGCTCCTGCGGTGAAGAGGATTGATTTTTGTGTTTCTTTTGATATTTGGCTTCCTTTCCTCTGGTACTCAATGCTTCAGGCCTTAATCCTTTAACCTTGAGTCTGAGCATCAAGGCTTCAGGAGGGATCAGGTCTTTTGATGGAGAGAGAACATCTTTTGTTGTACCAAATGGTTGAGAGTGGTATAAGGCAAGACAGCTCTCCAGATAGTATATATTTCTCTGTTGTGTTAAAAGACTATAAACAGAGGGTGGGTTTAGTGGGGATTATAAATAATCTAAAGGAAGGTGGGGTATTAGAAGCAATGGAAAAGAGTTAATGACTTTTTCTTTAACATTTCACCAATAACCAGTCTATCATGACAGATGTGTACTGGGTTGCCAAATGCTGTAGTCTGATTTGGGTAACGGTTCAAAGCTCAGCGTGTCATGGAAATGGCAGTGTGGTCCCTGATGGAGCCGGGGAAAAAAAAGGCTTTTCAGCTTCTCAAAGGGCAGTATTTGTGGAAGCAGATGCTTGCTTGCCCTACCCAGCATAAAGAACAGTTCTGCGGGCAGCCGGGAGAGTTCGTACTGCTGGATTTTTATAGGATCATTAATTATATGTTATAAGGCAGCTAAGCATGGCATTCCTAACTCGATGAATTCCATTATGAATGGCCTTTTCATATTCTTCATCTCATTATATTAAATGCATGTGACCTGAAGTTTAGCTAAAGTTATTGTTCAGGTTAACTTTCATTTAGCAGTTGCCCTAATTTTAGAAACAGTATGATCTTTAGATTTTATGGAGAGACAGGTTTTTTTATGCATGTTTTTGCAGCACTATTTTAGATAATTTATTTTGGAGCTAGGTAGGAACCTCTGTGATGTGCCAAGGAAGGGATTTAGTGACTTCGTGATTTGTCTGGAGATTTTTTCCCCATGTCCTTGGATGACAACATCCAGTTACACGGATTTGGCTATCATCTCTCTGCCAGTTACTCCTAAATGTTCTGCTCTGTTCTATCTAGTCTTGCATATCTCACTGCCTCCCTGACACATAATCCTAGTTGTTTTGCCTTCAAATCATTCCTAATCTGGCCAAAACAGAACTCCTTACTTTTTCTTCCAAATATCTCTTCGCTTCTGATTTTGATAACACCACATCCTCTCTATCACTCGGACTTGTAACCTCAGGGTCACTCTCCCCCTCCATACGCATTTGGGCTGCTGACAGCTATTGCAGCTTCCTGCTCCTTTGCAGCAAAACCATGCCTTCAGTGCGTCAACTGTTAAAATGCCACACCTTGCTCTCATCCTTTATTTTGCCACCTGGCTACTCTAAAGACTTCTTTTACTGGTCAATATTCATTCCCCTTCTTCCAAATATGTTTTCCAAAAGGGTATCTTGGCTGCTTATTTAGATCTTGTCACTGTGGCTTCTCTGAAACCCTCCTTCGAAGGCCAGTTGTCTACAGGATTGGTCTGCAGAGCTCTGCAGAAAGTCACAAAACTGTTTCTTATTTTATTTTCTCTGCCACCTTCTCTTCTTTACTCCTTCAGTTAAGTGGGACTCAACGTTTTGTTGGGTGTTGCATGAACTTTCGGCGGTGTGCTCCTACCACATTCCCAAATTCTTTCTGGCTGAGTCATGTCATAGTGACTTCTGTCTTTGTCTGTTCTGACTATATCTTTCCTCTTTCACATATTACCTCTTTGAGTGGTGTTTTTTTCCAGAGATTTTTCAGAGTTTGAATGCTTTTTTTTCCTCCCCACCTTCAATCCTAATTTGATGAGTTTCAAACTAATTGATCTCTTTCTTCTGACTGCAAGGATGCTCTCTGCCTGGTAAGTCCACATAAAACCTGACTCGAGCTCAAAAGGTACCACTGATGACTTAGGGAAAGAAGTATTATAACTCAACTGTTATAATACTTCAAATCAGCTCTTCAGTGTAGAAGTTTACATATGGCTGCTAGCACATGCAAGAGTTTGAAACAAAACAATATATACATGTAGCTTCAGGCTTCTGTCAGTAGTGCCAGGCTTCACCTCTTTGTGTAACTATATGCTCTTCTGTTTGATTGATCCATAGCTGATCCTTTTTTCTTTTTAAATTTGTGCTCCCTTAATCGCCATCTACATCTTGCATCTTTTTTGAGAAAATAATTTATCTGAGACACGGGCTAAATGTATATACTGGCTGTAGGCTCAGTCGGGCTGAGGTGTTTCAGCAACAGAAATAATGCAAGCCTCTAAATCCCCATCACAGTGTCAGAGTGGTGCTGGTGGCAGCAGCTCTGCACAGACACTTCCAAACAAGTTATGAGAAACTTGTGCAAAGGTAGACCTAAGATCAATAGCAGTAGCTGTAAGATGGCAAGAATCACTTATATCTGGACTAACAAAAGGACATGGTGTATTTGTGTTCGGTTTCTAGGGGCAGGGAACTGGCAGCCCAGAGCCTGGACAGAGCCCACAGCTTCACTGCACACAGCCTTGTGCCAGAATCTCTTCCCTTCATTCCTTCCCTTGGTACTGCGTATCAGAGTGTGCCAATACATATCTCACTGATATGTGCCTCTTAGCGAGGCAATGGTTTCTGTGTGGTTTCAATTCTATTATGTCTCCCTATTTCCTGAATATAAGAGTACAAAAAAGTGTTAAATCTTCTTGGTTGAGTCAATATTCAGTGATGCTGTCACATTCACATGAAATCTGTGTACTCAAAGGAAATCTTTATTGTGTTGTTTTCTTGTGGGGCCCAGGCCATGGTTTTTTAGAGTTGTATGTCATAAGTTAGGCATCTAAGTCTCTATTGCACTTGCAATAAATACCTGATATTTCAGTCACTAGCCATCAAACATGCTCTATGAAATGTGTAACTTCAGTGGATTCCAGGCAATTGAAGTGGCCAGAAGTGATATTTTAAATCTTTACCAAGAGCTACGTTTGTCAAATCAGTATCTGTTGGGCATGGTAATCCACTAATCTGAGTAAAGTCCAAAGTCTAACTTCTCTGTTTACTTATTTTTGGGCTATAAGATTTTTTTAAAAGCAGATCAATAAACAATCTCAGTGTTTTCATTTTACTAAGCAATATAATATAGATGAGTACTAGTGTAGTAGTGAATCATTAATGTACTCCTTAATCATAGACTGACCACGTCCCACAGATGTCATTTAATCATGGCAAAAAGGCCAATGAAGTGTAAAGATACATCAGGAGAGGTGTTTCCAGCAGAAGTGTTTACAGATAGTTTATGACACCATTTTAAAAGATCCTAGTATGAGAGCATTTAGGATCCCATGTACATTTATATTTGCAGACTTGGCTATCTTCTAACATGTCATTGGTTTTGATCACTATAAAACAATAATCAAAAAACACTTCAGGTTTGTATTTGGCTGGGGAGCTAGTGTGGTGCGACGAGTCATGTTGACATCATGTTAGAACTCTTCTCCACCTGGACTGAGCCTGTGCAACACACTGAGCCTCTGATGGCTTTTTGGAATAAGAAAAGCATTACAGTCTCCAGATTCACTAGTCCCAAGACTTGTAAGCCTTCAACAGTAACGTGCCTATAAACACCCTAAAACCCAATAGTAATCTATGTTTAAAATGCTTGATTCAATCATCATGTGATACAGATAAAGATAATTAAAATAAGAGGACAGACTTTTCATGGAAAAAGATGAGTCCTGTAAGCGAACTCCCATGTTGATTTCAGTAGTAATGTTTCCTAATCATTAGAGAAGTTAGATTCAAGGACAGCAGCCTCAGAAGAACAGGAAAGATAAAACCTCTAATTGTGTTGTTCCGTTTTTGTTTAGTGAGGGGGGGCCTAAGGTGGCAGCTTCTGTAGGAAACTGCTAGAAGTTGCTCCCCTTTGTTCAGTGGACTCGGGCAGGCCCACAGCGGACCCGCTGCTGGCCAAGGCCGAGCCAATTGGTAGCAGAATGTCCCGTGATAACACCTCTGCGATAACGTATTTAAGAAGAGGAAAACAGAAAAAAGGGGAGAAGATGTGAAGAAGCTGAGCAGGGGCAGAGAGGAGGAGGCACGAGCCTTGTGGGCCTTGCAGCCCTCACCCTCTGGCCTCCCGCCGGGCGGCCGACTGGGCCCAACTCGGCCTGGCCTGGCTGCAAGAAGTGGAGAGGAGATGAGAAGTGAATAAGATGTAAAAAGGATCCTGAGAGGCGTCTGCCAGCCTGTTGTGAGGAACGGCTGCAGACGCCAAGGTCAGTGCAGAAGGAGGGGGAGGAGTAATGCGGCTCCTGGCCAAGATTCCCCTGCAGCCCGTGGTGACGACAGGAGCAGGTTGTCCCCCTGCAGCCCATGGAGGCCCACGGAGGGGCAGAGATCCACCTGCAGCCGGGGGAGGACCCCACGCGGGGGCAGGCGGATGCCTGAAGGCAGCTGTGGCCCATGGAGGGCCCGCTGGGGCAGCCGTTCTGGAGGGACTGCACCCCGTGGAAGAGATGACCCCCGGAGCAGTTTCACGAAGGACTGCTGCTGTGGGAGGTGACCCCACGCTGCGACGAGGTGAGCTGTCAGTGACCTGGAAGGTCACCTCAGGATTCTTAGGAGTACGTGTATTTGCCCAGTTTAGTGGTTATTAATTTTCATTGCTATCAGTGAGACCAGTTTGTAACATTATATTCCTTTGTGTCCTTACTTATAAACTAGGGATGACAATTTATCATACCAGTATCCTGAATAGTAAAACTTATCTATCAAGTGCAACTTTGTCAATGAGCAGAAGAGCTGTAGATGTTATGTCTTTTAGAACTCCTCTGTCCACATATAGGCACTACAGGATCTTCCAAAACTCTTATTTTCTCTGCATATGACTCTTCATAATACCTGCACACAAGAGTCCAATGTCATCTGTTGCTCTAATTAGGCATCTCTTCAAAATGCCTTGTTAGTAGGGCACACTGGAAACCCTGTGAGTACCTACTTTCCAACTCTTATTGTGTCTTTTGCTGTATTGTCACTTACTTTTAGCAAATGATTGCTCCATGATGTGATCCATGATCAGAAAAAGGTCTTTTGCAATTGCTGCTCACTTACTGAAAGCTCCTGTTATCAACACCTATGAGCTTGTCTGGAAGCTCCTATGGAGGAGAGAGTGCTTATGTACCTACCCGGTAGTCTTAGTGAAGGAAAACAGAAGGACTGGATGACCTTTAAAGGTCCCTTCCAACCCAAACTCTTCTATGATTCTATGACTCTTGCACATGAATACTCAGACCGATCTCTGCAGCAACACCGCAGTGACAGCCTGTTTTACAGCGCAGCCCATCTACAATAAAGTCTTTTGTTCTGGGTGAGCCAAGTTGAGAAGGGATGGTGCATTGTTCTTCTATGCCTTTATCACAACCAAATTGCAATCTAATTCGGGAGATGTTTGTTCAGGAGCTAGCTTGCATATGGCATTTCGATGGGCACCTTGTGAATGTGGCTGGCTCTCAGCCAGACAATAGTGGTTCTGGAGAAGGCACTAAGGCATTCACTTTGCTGAAGAGCATGTGATTCTCCTTCTGAAGGAGACAGTGACGCAGCTTGATCTACTGGAGAAGTGTGGATTTAGTTCAAAAACTTTTTTTGTCCTAAACAGGCTTTTGCATCATTCCTTATGGTACTTTCGATGGTGACAGCTAGGCAGGCTTTTCAGATATACAGAGGCTGTTTTGAAGGATTGTTTTTATACCTGTGGCTTGACATTTACATGACTTTCTTTTGTGAAGGCTGACAGCACTGCTTGCTGGAACGACAGCTGCTCTGCTCTATAAAAAAGGCCAAACACACAATCCCAGCATTTTGTCCTGCTAAGGCTTTGCCAGTCTGTTTTCTGTGGCCGTTTCTCTGTGACTGTGTGAAAACCTTTATGTTGAAATTTTCTTTGGATTCAGAAGAGAACAGTGAACAGTAATCGGAGCTCATTTTGCTGTTTATTAGGAAAACTAAGATATGTGGGAAAGGTGCTGGTTGGGAGTTGAAATATAGCTAACAATGCAGAATGAGGACAGGGCTTCAAAGGGAAGCCATAGATGTAATTTTAGGTGGAATTTAGCTTAGTACTTTCTACAAATGGACCTCTAATTGTGTATATTAAGTGAAGTCCTGACTTCATTGAAGATAAAGGCAGTATTTTGATTGATTCAATGAGGCCAGGGTTTCACCTATGGCTGGTATGATCTAATAGGTCATTGCTAATTAAGAGCATATGTGGCCTTAGTTCTTGCTGGTGGAATTAAATATCTGAGCACCAGTCCCTGAGGGAATGGGGAAGGAACTGGTCTCTGAAAGAGTGGTCTGGTGAAGCTGTGCTATGGATTACTGTACGCTGGTACAGCTTGATATATGGAAAAATTTTTAGCATAGTGGCCAGTGTAACTCCTCCAGGATGAGAGAAAAGTAAACCAAACACAGTAGATCTAAGAGAGACAGTTCAACAGAAAAAAAAAAAAAAAAACAGCAGAAACCTGATACAGCCACAGGCATTACTGGATTTGGGGACGCTGACCCTGAAGAGGACCGTAAGAGATGAGAGCTTTGCATCACTCCCCAGCAATATATTGTGTGCAGTAACATGTAGATTGTAGGCAATCACTGCGTATTTTCTGTAATGAAAAATCCTTTTGTTACAAGCAGGTTTGATAGTATTTGTATTTCAGTTCCAGAATTTGCTGGCTGCTGAGGTTACCGTACCTGTCCCTGCCCTCCTGCCTTTTGCCTAGGAAAATATATGAGAAAGGAGATGGACTGTGTCCTGAAGATCAAGGAATGGGTTACTGTTGGAACAGGTCCAGAGGAGGCCACAAAAATGATCAGAGGGTTGGAACTTGTAAGAGGGTTGGGGCTTACAAGATGAGGACAAACTTTTTAGCAGAGCCTGTTGTGATAGGACTAGGGGTAATGGTTTTTGGCTAAAAGAGGGTAGATTTAGTTTAGATATAAGGAAGACATTTCTTACAATGAGTGTTGTAAAGAACTGACACAGGTTGCCCAGAGAAGCAGTGGATGCCCCATCCCTCGAAACATTCAAGGCCAGGCTGGACGGGGCTCTGATCTGGTTGGACATGTCCCTGCTCCTTGCGGGGCATTGGACTAGATGGCCCTTAAAGGTCCCTTCCAACCAAAACCATTCTATGATCTTGTGATCTCAAAACTGTAAATGAACATGCTCTCTAGAAAGAAAACCAGCTGTTTCTTATTAACATGCAGTGGATCCCAGCAGTGTCATTAACATGCTGATGCATCTAACATAAGCTTCAAAATGCCAGGTTTCATAATTGGGACACAAAATCTCACTCTAGGCTTGAGTGTGGCCTTCAAAATCTGTGTTAGAATAGGATATTTTTCCTGCTTTTTAAAGGAAGTGGAAAATGTAAGCTTAGATTTTTTTCAAGCACTCTAGGTTTCATTATGATAGGCTTTGGATTTTTAACAGTGTGTTTTTAGGGTTGTTGATCTGCTGATATGAGCAAATTTGTGTTATGTCAAGGAATGCAGGGGTGATGGCATTCAGGGATGAGAGATTACCCTGAAGTTCTTGCTGTGCTGCTTCTCCTCACCTGCAACACTCTTACCTCTCTTCCGACTCTGCTCAACCATCCTGTAGATTTGCACACTCCACACAAAGCAGGAGCCAGTGGACCAGTCTCCCTTCTCTTGCTCACGTGCTGCTCTACTGGCTTGTACATCTTGACGTGCTTCTGCCCAGCTCCACTGGAAAGAAGAGGCAGGATGTGTTCCCTCAGAAGAGGACTCCAGGTTGCAGATGGAGATATGCTAAGGAGGGGCCATAAGCTCTACGTCTGCTCTCAGAGTTTTTCTTGTTATTAGCTGGAAGCAAACACACAAGGTGTATGCACTAATTTCACATGTCTCCCTTTTTCAGTCAGTCAAGTCTTTGGGAGCTGGCTCCAGTTCTCTTCCGCCTCTGCTGACCTGCTTGCTGTCCAGGGGCCCAGGTTCTTTACTGCATCAGTTTCTTATCTTCTTTGCCTTGTGGATTAGGGTAACCACACTGCCCTACCTGACACATGTTGGAAGAAAATACTTGGTAGTTCTGTAAGTAGTGGCTTACAGAGAGTACACAATACACTTGAGAGTACTGAAAGAGTTGTGGTTGTTCAGGAGACCACTGTTGTTGCTTCCTAGATCCACTCATACGAAGTTTGCTGTCCTCCTTTTCTCCTTGTGAATATATTTTTGTTTGTTTTGCAGACAATGAACTTCCTGAACAGTCCCACTTTGAAATGGGTGGTTTCCAAAAGTGTGGTTTGATAAGTTGATTTAAATTGATCTAAATTTGGACCCCTGCTGAAAAGAAGATGCTGTGACATACTGTCACCTTCTTCTTTGTCCCAGCACTTGTGGTACTGCTGCCTTATACTGAGCTGACTCTGGAAGTGGATCTGCCTGAAAGCTCTCCCAGCCAAAGTTGAGGGGGAAGCAATTTTCAGCCTGTTTGTCAAACTGCATCTGGAATGGGAATTCAGGTTCCAGCTACAAAAACGTATTGCTTGGGTTGTCTACTTATCACCAGTTTTGCATCATTAAGTGTTATGCATTCTTGGCCTGATATAATTGCAGCAGATTGCACACATGAACTGTTAATTATTTTATTTTTAAAACAGAAATTGCGGAACAGGAAAATAACATTCCAGCATGTTTTCTTTTGGAGCTGGCCTGCCATGGCAATCTGTTAGTTTGATAATGGTGAAGCTCTCAAGCCCTTGCCTCAACAGGGTGCAGCAGGGTACCATTAAGGAGGCCATCTGTTGAATGTATACTGGAGGCATGAATTGCCTCATGTTTTGGGTTTCTGACTAGTTATAATGTAGTAATGTTCTCTGGAAGCCATTGATCTGCAGTGAAAAATGCATGGGAAGATCAGAGTTCAGTGAAAGGTGAGCATCCAAATTTGGAATTGATGATGGGGAACCCATCAGATGAGCACTAGGTATGGAGCATGGAAGAGTTGAAACCTCGTGAGTGTACACATACTGATAGTAAATGCTACTCTGTGGCAAGAGTCGTAGCTGCTTGACTTGCTTAGCGATTCAATAGATCTGTAAAACTCCATTTGCAGACCAAGGCTACCATTATGTTGGATTGATTCATCAGGATAAGCAGCTAAAAGAAGTTAAATTCTATCAGAGTTTTCCTGCATTCATTTAAAAATGAATTTAGTTGGCTCTAAATGAACATTTGTTTTAGTATCTTGAAGAACTGACTTTCTTCTATTAAAGCAGAATAATGTATCTATATGGTGCCCTAACTTGAACAGTACATAAAGATTAGTAAATAAGACCCCATTAAAAATACTTATAATGTAAGTAACATGGGTCCCAATAGCCTTTCTAATGTCCATTAATGCTTATTCTGGGGATCAGAGCTCATTTTACTGAACCATTTAGTCAAACCGTGTGATTATTTAGAAAGTTAATTCATGCATACTAAAATCTAGCTTAAGTAATGCAGAGGGTAGGAGGTAAAACTCTATGGAGACGATAGTCCTTTTTGTTATTTAATGATCAGCCATAATTAACTTGCAAATTTGAAATAATTAGAACAAATTAAAGGTATTTAACTTTGCCTCCCTAAAGAAAAATTCAAATTGCACCAAATGCAGCTTTAAATTATTCAAGTCTCAGAGGTCTGTGCTGGGTTTTTTTACAATGCCTTTTCTATGATGAGAATACCAATCTGCTTTTTGTCAGAAAGCATCCTATCAAGTAATTGTTCTTTGTGTCTAATAAATGACAGCTATTCTTCTTTGTAAAAGTATTTCAGTCTCTGAAGACTACATCAGCATTTCCATGGCATTTTAATTCAATAAAACAAAAGGTTAATGTTTTTCTACTTTTTAAGGAATGCAAATACTAGCAGCATTCAATCGGTCCTGAATGACATTTAAAATTTGCTATTCACACTCAGCAGGGATATCGCGATATGAGGCTCAAACAAAATGGAAAGAACGTTCAAGGTGTGTTTTCCTTTGTGGGTGATGCACTTCGATATACATAATGAGGCAGCAGTGCTGAGACTCACTTCTTTGCTGGCAATGCTACTCTGCAACTCCTGCTTTAGTATGTAGGTTATGTAGGTTAATAAGGTCTTTAGACAATCTTCTCTGTTGTGTAGTTTCAGGGAATAGCATGAAAATTCATTGGATATGGTGGTGCCTTGCAGGAAGTCCTAACCAAGGTGGACTGCTGGATTTGAAATTAGAGAAGGACCTGTTTTGTCACTTAATCTTTCCAGCTGTACATAACTGATCCATTTGGACCGTATGTTAGTTTCAGATTTTTAAGGCTGCAATGGTGACATGATTCGTCTTACTAATTATTCCATAGGTGAATGAGTAACTATGTTCTGAAACAGATTTATTTTTTTTTCCCCTTACATTGTCTTGCTTAATTTTGGTACGTTGTTAATTACTGGATTTCTGTATCTCTCTGCATTATCCTTTTCCCTCCTTGGCCTGCAGACCTCTCAGATTAAGTGTTCGTCATTTGAAGATTGGACTCTCTATCCTTACTTGAACGAAATTTTAGTGTGAGCTTTCTTTTATTAAATATTAAAGAACCAGGGTCTATATAATTGTTTAGTGAGCTGTAAGTGCAAATACACTTGCTTTTGTTGTTTCCTCATAAATTAGCTTCTGTAACTTCTTCTTAGTGTCTATTTCTGTTTGAAGTGCCTCTGCAATAGCATTATTTAAACCAGAACTCGATATTCTAGAGGTAACCACACCGTGTAAAAGGTATTGCAGTGAACCAGTCGAGTAACCGCCTCCTCATCTACAAGCCAAAGGTCGCTGTCTACACAGAAGAGCTGTAGACTGTAATTAAATGTACTTTAAAAACTCAGAAAGCATCCAAATAATTACAACCTCAATGTTCTTAAATGCTGCTAATCATCCAAGTACAGGCAAATGGAATATCAAGTCCTGTATTATCAGATAAATCTGGTCAAGTATTACACCTTTAAACCTCTTTAAACAGTTATCAGGGTCCAAACCCACCTCTTGCTGTACTCTGGGTTGCAGGAATTAGTAGGTTAATAATTTCATGTAATTCAAATAAGATACTAATTTAGTCCACCATAAATTTTAATAACATTTTGCAATATTATTAGTGGCCACACAGTTTGAAGCCCTGAAGTAAACGGAGGTTATTCAGAGAAGTTTTATCCAACACTTCAGCCAGTTATTACAGGTCATAAGCCATTATGTAATGTTCTGCATTAATAATACAGGAGTAATACTAATTGTCCAACAGGCTCAGTGGGCCCTATTAAACAAGGCCTTATACAGCACACTGATTTGAAACTTTTAATTTAGCTATCATTTTCTGATGGGAACATCAGATATCTGCTTTTTTCCTCAGATGTACCGTAACTTCAGGAGTGTAAGCTTTTAGGTAGAAGATTCTTATGAATCAGCCTCCACAAAGCTACATCCCAAATAGTAAAAGCTCAGTGGCAGTCTTTGGGTTGTCTGTGTAAAACTGATGCTTGAACAGGAAGAAGATGAGTTCAGTCTTCTGTTGACTTACGAAACTGGTGTATCACTCTCATACTTGCAAGTAGAGCAATCTAGTCTTGGAATGAATTGTATTCCTTCATGTGGATAATCCAAAGATTTTTTTGTGTGCTTTTAATTGCTTTTTTTTTTTTATAGCAGTGACAGGGCTAATGACATGTGTTGGGAATCCTCATTCAAAACAGTAGTTCTTTCCCAGAGAGAAGAATTTGAAAGCAGCAGGTACTGAGAGAAAGATGGAACCTCCTGTCTTCCCAAAATATTTTGTCATTGCCTGTGTCTGCAGAGACTGAAGTCATGCTTGCCTCCATGTCACCAGATTTGCCTACTGGCTTTATCTGTACAGTGTTTATCATCTTCTGCAGGGGTTCGTCTTGAACCGTAATGTTTCTGGTTAACTTTCTCTTTTCTTACTCTACTCAAACTGCTGTATTTGCTGCACCAGATACTCTTCCACCAGTTTGCTTATACATTATCTATCCTGCTTAAAAGTACCTCTGTTCATTCATCTCACTTATTTTTGTCTCATCTCCTCTCATCTCTTTTCTTCTTGAACCAATGAATCATCTGCTTCCCTTTTGCAAAGCATGACTCCAGTTTTCTCTTCATATTCTTCTCTTTCCCCCTTATCGTAGCAAAGTAAGCTTTTTTCTTATTTACTCTTTCTTCCAACCTTGCCTCACTGTGCTTGACAAAATACTTTCTGTATCTCCATCCCACTTACCCTGTCCTAACCATTCAGGTAATCCAGGACCTCGTGCTTTAGGGAATGTGCCAAATGCCACGAAACTTCAAATGTAATTGTCAGAGTGCTGCCAGCTGCAGATAACCAAAGACTCCTGCTGAGTTAGGTTGGTAACGCTTAGGCATCCTGCTTTCAGACATTGTAACTGATTCAGCAAGAGCTCAACCAGAAGCATCACGGTTACGGTTCTGAAGAGTGAAAGTAGGGGAGAGGGTTGGATGCAGTGTTAAAAGGGCTGAATGCATCATGTAATATTGTGACCTTTCTTTCCTCCCAGTGTACCAGTGTCGAAACATGAAGATTATTTTCTGAGGATACCACCAGTGAACAAAACTTCCAGAACACCAGGGAGCAGTGGTGGGAGCAGTTCAGGAAAGAAAATGGTTGGTTTTGGTGCAAACACGAAAGACGGGCGAGCTCTTCTGATGCAAACCAAAAGGGAAGGCACCAAGTCAAGAAAAGGTAAGGGGAAGCATACTGTATTGCAGGGCCATGACTGTGCTGATGACATTTAGAAATTGTAAATATGTGTTCACGAGCATGTCAGTAAAATGCACAATTAAAGAGAGAGGATTGCAAGTTGCTTTAAAAAAGCCAAGAGAAGGTAGCTACATTTAAAGTAATAAAAAACATAGAAAGAGTTGGAAATAACAAGTGATCTTCTTGGTTGGTGTTCCTGATGGAAGGGGAAAAAAAATAGCCCTTTAATCTCAGAAAGCTACTTCAACAATTCTTTTCCTTTTCCCAGCATAGAGAGAATAAGTGCAGTGGGGCTTGCTCTTGAAGTGTAATCTCCTTCATATTCTTTTCCTCCCCAAGTAATGGCTCCGCCATCACAACCTGATATTTTGCCACACAGGGATGTCTATGTACAGCTAGAATCTGTCTGCACAGCTAAAATCTATCCTGCTCTTTGCTTAATACCTCCACTTAAGAGGCAGAGAAGGCATCTTTCTTAGGAAGAGAAAGGGTTGGGGAAAAAAAAAGCAGCTTGGATGTTTCAGTACTGAGCCTTGAACACAATCCTTGGTTCAATTATGAGCTAGCTTTTTTATTTTATTTTAACTTGTCAACCAGTTTGCCGTATATGTCAGCATAAAAATAAAGAAAATGGCAAAATGAGAAGAAATGTGGTGCAGTTCTCAAAGGAACAAATAACTTCTGTTATTGGTTAAGACCGTACCAACATTAAAAAGCAGTCCCTGTGAAGAAACTTTCAAAAGGGTATCATCAGCCTGGACCCAAACGGTGGCTGAGGTTAATCTCTTCCAAGGCACAGCTACAGAAGTTGGAAGCCTGTAAAGGGCTTGTGTCCAAAAAAATCAATTTCTAATTTGAAACAAAATCATTTTTGACTAACAGGGGTTCAGGACCCATTACTTTTGCTGTATAGTCTGCTGACATTTCACACTTTCTGTTGTGCACAATGAATCCTAATAGTCATTTTATAACATTGCTACACCAATCAATTTAAGCAAGAGAAAGCCGTTACAATTCTGCAAAGTTTCAGGGGCAATTTTCACTGATGGTTTTCTTTTATTTTTTTTTTCAGCTATCATTATTTTTTTTTCTTCTCTTTTCCTCTTTCTTCTTCCCCCTCCTTCTCAATACTGTAGTGATGAAATTGAGATTTTTCACAGTTGGATGATGGGTTTTGTTCCTTGGATAGGGATAGTCCCCAAAAAGTAATTTATTTTCCATAGATTCAGGGGAAAAAAGTCCAAGATGGCCTCTCCTTCATTCATTTGTTTCATTTTGTAGTACTTAGGAGAAGTTACAAGCTGCACCTGCCTATTGCACATAGTAACTGAGCTGCACCTATGCTGGTTTAGTGACCGTAGTGGTCAGCATAACGTCTGAAGATGGTGGTTATCTTTCACAAGCACTTACTGGGTTTGCTAGCTTTGAAGATGTAGAGCTGCATGGCAAAATTTAACTTATAAACGTTGGCACTTACTGTGATACCAGATGAAGTTCAGAGAAATGCTTTCAAGCTGTGGAACAACCTCAGGTCTATTACTGATTTGAATGGCTTGTTTATCACAAGGCAAATTACCTAGCACTAATCACTGAAGTTGAAGTCTTCTGTATTTAGTACCTTTTTAATTGGCTTCCCTCTGTTATATGTTTGAACTCCTTTAACAAGCACACACACATACTTGTAAAGTGTTTTTCTGTCTTTAGGGATCACCAGGGCACAGTGTCAAGTTTCTTAATTCTAGTTAGCTCTGGACTTCGCTGTCTCTGTCCTCGCTTCTGCTGTATCTTCTCATCTGTTGCTGACCTGGGATTTCTGCTTCAGAATTAGTTTTTTTATTAGGAAGCAATTATGTAGCATCTCACAAAAATAAAATGAGAGATGCTAACATTGTTTGCTGTGATGAAATTTATAAAAATATTATATTTGCCTTACTGCATCAGAGTAGTGAGCCAGCAAGCCTAGGACTTTATCTTGGGCAGTGTTCGGTAACTGTTGTGTCAGTACAAAGTGATCCCTCTGTTGCTGTGCGTTTACCTCAGTTCTAACTAAGCCACGCGATCTGGGAAAGGGGAATGAAGTCAACCAGATGACATCTGGAGACATGAAACTTGATGTTATTTAGCCATATACCTTAAGGGCCTTTTGTTCGGGAAACAGCAGTGCTAGATGTTGTGTACAGAAACATGTCCACTGAAGACTTCTCAACAGTCAGCTGTTATGCTGTTGCTAATGGGGTTTATTTTTTCTCACACCTTTTCCTGTCTTGTTTATTTAAGTTGTGTATTCTTCAGGATGGGAACTCTCTCCAAGCACACCTTACTGCAGTGCCAGTGCTGATGTGGGCCTTTGGGCTCACTACACAATCTCCTTGTACCCCTGGGGAACGGTGGATGTATCTTGTATCTGGGGGACGGTACAACTCATGATAGTGGCCCTTCACAGCAACTGCCCTTCACAGGCAGTCATGCAAGATTTTAGTGTTGTCTTGTTCAACTACCTTTGTCATCTTCGATTTTTTTTTTTTTTTTTTTTATTTTAATAGAAGATGAAATGATTAATCAGAAACCAGTCCCATGCTGGAACGGTGGAAGGCTTTACTGGCCACAGGACTGCTCACTTACTGTGACTGCAGTGAGTTTGGAAAGGGTGATTTTCTAAAAAAACGACTTTCCCTTTCTCTCTGCAGGTGTTTAGTAATGGGGAGAAGAGCATTGTGAACCTAGTCGCATCACCTCGTAGAGTGAAAGGAGCACTTTGGCTCTCTTTGCCGGGTAGAAGCTTACTGGATCAGCTTAATCAATCAGCTTTTATTCTCCCACTGTTGCTTTTTGTCTCCTATTTCTATTTGCTCCTTAATTTTTATTCCTGTGCTTTAGCAGGTGTCTGTGTCTTGTAGCCAAACTTTTTTAGTTTTACTAGTAAAACTTTAAGCAGACGAAGCAATCCTCAAGCCTGAGATCTTTTCAGCAGTAAATTGTTTTTATTGGTGTCACCAGCAGCTATGTCAATTTGTACTGAAATCTAACAACTTGTCTAGTTAAAAAGCACTGGAGTACAGAAATGTGTGTTTCTCTTCCTTTCTGCCCTGAAAAATTTTGCTTTTTGACTCTGAACCTAAAGTAGATTCTATCCATTGCATTCTGCAATATTGAGCACTTTACTTCTCTACATTTCTGTTTAAAGTCGTCTTCTTCACACTGTACCTGAAGTATCTCTGCCTTGAAACAAAGAAAGGACTTTTTTCCCTTTGTATCTCTTTTGGGGGACATAGCATTTGCATGATATTGTCTAGCATGCCTAGGTTTCCTTTCCATATTTAAAAGAAAAAGCCAGAGAAGGAAAATTATTTAAGCTCATAGAATCTGTACTTTTCCAGGGGCTGATTTTTCTGTATAGTGTTTGTTTTGCAATAGGTTTTCTAATGTAGCTTCTTAGGGGTTCAGGATCTGGAACTTCTTCCCTTGAGGGAAGACTCTTCCCTACAATCGAATAGAGCAATTAGTTAATATTAGTGAAGCACTTTGAAGATGTGAAGTACTGTATAAATGTTAAGTATTATGAATATTAGTATTATTCAATTCATACAGATTTCTTTCATGATTATCAACCTAGATTTCATCCCATTACTGCGTGAACCAGCCTCAACTATATTTCTTCATTCTTAGTGTTTGCAATTTCAAAATATAGACTGTTGTATTTCTCAGCTTTCTTTGTGTTTCAGTTATCAGTTTCTCAAGCAGAAATGTACAGCTATTTGAATTTTCTCAAATGAGTCTTTAATCTACTTTAAATAATTCTTAAACCAAGTTAACCAGATTGAAAATAGTATTCTTAACATTACCATTTAGAGGACATCTATAATTGCTTTGGGGGTAGCTTGCCTTGCAAGCTTACATCAGGTTTGGTTTTTTTGCTATTCTTTGCTACTCCAAGTTCTCTCCGTTGGTGGCAGGATTCAGATTAGCCCAGCATTTTTTTTTTCCATGGGTGAATGTGTCTATTATTTTCCATGTTTCTTGCTTCTCTAGATCATCTGCAAGGTCTCCAGTCTCATACTGTCTTCCAGCACCTGCAAATCTAATTAATTTGCTGTCATTTGTATCACCTCAGTTCTCTATGACTTTTCATAAATAATTACCAGTCACTTCATAAATTCATTAACTAATTCCCTTTAGCCCTGAAATATATATCCTTCAAACTAAAGAATTTGTGTCTTTTTTTCCCCCCTGATAATTTATTTTCATCAGCTTTATATAGGCTGGTATTATACATCAACATGGTCTACATTATCTCCTACTTGCCAATATTCCCTTTCTTTATTTTTTCTCATAGTATATTTTAAAATTATTAGTAGCTTAGCTATTTTAGGCTCATTATTGCTTTAATCTCGTTTGTATATTCATAGACCTGGTTACTCTTCGGTTTCTTTCTACTCAGTCGACTTGCATGCCTTTTCCAAGATTTGTTTTTAAACATTTTTTGTTTATATATGCACTTATTCAGGATTTCTTGCTACCTCTGTTTTATATCTGTGCAACCTAACAGCATCAGTATATTCCTACTTGGTTCCTTTTCTTGTTTTCCATTTCTAGCCCTGGTAATATTTTCAAACTTGGGTCTTTGAACAGTCCCCTTGAGGCTGTATTGGCCACTTCCAAGTCCATATATTTTCTTTTTTTTGGAAAAATACATCTCCTTTGCTGTGAGTGTAGTATTTTGACAGTGTGCCAGCCTTTTCTTGTATTAAGGATTGAATGTATTCTCCCAGGCTCACCAGGTTTTTGTTACTTCTGTATTAGTTTCTTAAAATCCAGCTGCCTCATTCCACTATCACGTGAAATGATTTCTAAATATCTCATATTCCGTCATAAAGCCAAAAGTCTAAGCAAGAGGCTTCCAGTCTTTTTATGCACACCCACTCTTCTCATCATGGATTGGCAAACTATCAGGTTACCAGGGACACACAATCAACGTATATCCCCATGATATTTCCGAGAGTTTCTTCACTAGTAATTAGGCAAGGTTTCTTCACGGCATGATACTAAAGCACAATGCATTTCAGCAGGGCAGTAAGAACCCTTTTTTTTTTTTTTTTTCGTATTAGCCTCTCTAGAATACAACTTAAAACATGTGATTTTACTAGATTGTATATATTTTTATACATCTTAAGTCAGTGCAATATTTTAAATAATCTTAATCCCTTGGACATCTGTAAATTTTGCACTGAAGCTGAAGAATTACAGCTTTGTTGTGTTGCTTTGTGTTTCAGCACGGATGGTAGATAATGTTGCTGTTCACAGAGCCGAGAAATATTTAGGCATAACAGAATTGCTTGAAGAGCTGAATACTGGTTTGAATTTAATTTTTGCTGAGACTCGTAGTTTTCCCTATATTTACTATTTAGTTAAGTGATATTGGTTGGATAGAGCTAATTAGGCTAGATTTAAAAAGCCCAAACCCACAGGCTTTTGCGTAGTAGATCAGAAAACTCCTCATTTGCCTATTCCACTTACCTCTGACTTATGCAAGCTGTCTAACTAAATCCTATCTATAAAACCCAGTTCTCAGATGGGTGGGTGACAGGTGGAAGATGGGTGGAAAATTGGCTGGACCACCAGCCTCAAAGGGTTGTCATCAGTCCAGCTGACAGACAGTTGCTCGTGGTTAACTGCTTAATATTAACAACTTGGACAGCGGCACAGGATGCACCTTCAGCAAGTTTGCAGACCGTACCAGCTAGGGAAGCAGTCAATACGCTGGAAGCTCAGTATTCCAGGGACCTTAACAGGCTGGGAGAAGTCTGTTTAGGTTCAACAAAGGGAAATGCCAGTTCCTTCAGCTGGGTTCAACCGATCTCATGTAACAGGACTAACTGTGTGCTGACAACCTAGAAAGCAGTTTTGCTGGAAAAGAACTGAGTTTCTTGCTGAACAGCAAGTTCAACATGAGTCAGCAGTGTGCCTGTGTGATGAAGTAACCCAACCTCATACTGGGCCATAATAGCAAAACTGTGGTCATCAGGTTGATGAAGTGACACTTCCCCTCTGATCAGCTCTGGTGAGATTGTATCTGTTCAGTGCTGTGTCCAGTTTGGGGCTCCACAGTGCAAGGAGAACACTGACAAACTGTAGGAAGTCTAGCAGAGGCAACCAGGACAGTCGGGGGGCTACAGCATCTGGGAGACCCTGAAAAGCTGGGTGCATTCAGCCTTAAGAAGGGATGATCCGGCACAGATTGTCCTGCTTTCTTCAGCTACCTAAAGAGAAAGTGTAGAGAAGAAGGAATGAGACTGTCCTTGGAAATTATTAGCAACAAAGCAAGAGACAACAGGAAAAAGTTACAACTCAGGAAACTCGGATTAGCTTTACAGAAAACATTTTTCACTGTGAGGGTGGCCAAACACTGGAATCAGAGAAGTTGCTCAGAGAGGCTGGTTCACTATCAGTGGAGATATTCAAAACCTAAGTGGACAAGTACTTTAAACCTGATCTTGTTGGCCCTGCTTTGAATGGAAGGTTGGAACACATGACCTCCAGACTTCACCTTTCAGCCTAGATTATTTTCTAATTCAGGAATTATTGGGAGGAGGGAAGAAGGAATGGATTAACAGTTCTGTTTTATCGAAAACAAAATACTGTTATGATGATATTTACACTTGGAAAACTAGCATCTTGTATCATGTTATGAGAACTGCGTCTGTGAAACAAGCTGAATCCTGTGCACCGCTACAAGAAATGACAACAGTGCAAGTCTGTCAAACTTTGGGCAGTAGGATGGAAGCTGTAGAGTGTGACTTATTCTACAGATTTGATTCTGTATGAACCTGAAATGCATGCTGTGCACGGTACTGCCAGCTGATGAGTCCTTTGATTGCCATTTTACTGTATCTATGACCCTCCAAAAATGTTGCAACTGTTAGTCTCAGTGTTCTGTAAGAATGGAGAATCATGAAACATCTGTCTGAAACTTACTGGTCTCTGATGTCTACTTTGTTTTCACTTCATTCCACAGGGAGAACTTCAGGATCTAGGAAGGATGCAGTCACACTTCCTGTGCTGATAGGTAGCAGCAAAGAGCTTGTATCCGCAGCCACATCAGCAGTGCAGCATGACACTTCACGGTAAGCCACTAGGTAATCTCTGGTTTCAGATTCTGCAAACACAACTGTCAAATTCTCCTAGATGCGGGAAGTGGCTGAATTTCTGTGATATTTTATGTTAGCACGAGCTGGATAATATAAACTAAAAACTGCTATATCCTTTTGACATTTATAGTAAGCCTTAAATTGCTTGTTAGAATAAGAAAAGCAGGAATATGCCAAGTTCTAACATTTTAATTTTACTTAGATTTTTAACAGAAAGTATTTTATGTTCCAAGTCCTGACACATTAGATACATTTGTAAATAATTTGAATGGATGCTGTTAACCCCTGTTAGGTTTTACATCCACTTGAAGGTTTTAATCCCACTGTGTTCCTCTCCCTCCTCCCCCATATTTTATCAAATGGCATTTCTTTTAAAATGTTTTGTACCAGAGTTATTTTATGTTTAATGACAAGCAACAAAATCACATTAAGTCAGCAGTTCCTGATTATACTATATATCTCCACTAAATGCACTGGAAAAGCAGCATTATCACTTCTGCTCCAATGAAGAAACAGAAAGCAGTGTTGTTGTTATGCTTACGAGTCTAAAAACAACATGTCTTCTTTAGACGGGGTTACAATTCTAGTGGTAAGCGCTTTGAAAAACAGCATAAAATCCTTGCTTTTCTTTATCAGATCCCACAAATCTTTAGTTAAGCAACAAAGTAAATGCAAATTTAAATATGAATTTTCTGTATTGTACACCACTAATTAGATGTCTTTGTGCAGTGAGATGACAAGGATGTATGACTGTTCATGAGAAGAGTTAAATGTTTCTGGGAGAATGAGAGGACTTCAGTCAGATTTAATCTTCTCTTGGCCCAGTGGACTAGGAGAATGTATGCTTGATATCATCCCTGTTTTCTTGGCAGCAGCTGGCAGTTTATTTGTATCTTCTGAGAGAACTTGCGATATATAATAGGTGAAAAACCACCATCAATATTGACAAATTTGTATTTACTTGCTATGGAAACACTTTTTTTTTTCTTCTGAAGGAAGGGATGATGATTCTGGGAGGGTTAAGAACTGAGACAGATTGGGCTCTGTTTCCCACAAGTAACTGTGTGTTTAAACAAACAAGCCACAAGATTGCCTAAGCATTTCTCTTAGAAGCAAGGGTTACCTTTGCAAGCGGGTAATATCAGATAAACAGTGTGCAAAGGTATCATTTGCTACCATCTAATAGTGATAAGTTGAGATACCATTCAAGCAGTGAGGAGCAGGTATAATTATTCACTTCATACAACAATTGCTCAGAAAAAAAAAAATTATTCAAGAGGATTGGCGGTCCATTCTTTTCCACAGAGAGGAGTGAAATAGTTGTTGAAATATGCTGTTAAGAAATCGTATCAGATAAAGTGATCAGTAGAAGGAGTCTGATTAGCTGTCATCCTTAAAGGTTTGTTTTACCAGTTGATGACAAATTTTGACAAATCTTGTATTTCTGGGGTGCTCCCTCCCACGCTTCCTCACTTTCTTTTCTCTCTGTTGGTGCTGTAAGCATAATTGACCAGTTGAAGCAGCCATGTTGTGCTTTCCCTTACTCATGGCCTTCTCTAATTGAAAATGGTAAATGGACAAGTATTTCTGCAGAGACCTAAAGCTGATCCTATCCTTCATCAAAAAACCTGCTTGGGCAGCAGGTCAGTCTCAATTTATCACTGAATGGTTATAAGCTTAGACTGCAGGTTTAACTAACTAAATTAATCAATATTGAGAATTATTGCTGCTTTTGTACCACTAAAGTTAGGGTTTGTCAGCATGTTCGCTATAATCTGTGGTTTGGGGAGGGTTAGCAGCTTAACCACAACAGTTGGCACGGGCCTGAAACTTGCAGCACAAAGCTCTAGCCTAAGAACAAATTTATTTATTCGGCAGTATGTGTAAGCCTAATTACTTTTGACTATTTAAATTTATAGGACTAGATTCAGCTCATATTTGTGCCAGCTTTAACTGGCACAAACCCTGGCACCCGGCAGTAGCAGCAACGCAAAGCCTGCCAGGGAGAAGGTGTTGGAAAGCGACAGAAGCTCCCTGCCAGCGTGAGGCATCGGGGTGCTAGCACAGCTTCTGGGGAGGGCTGGCTGGATAAGCAGGCATGGCAGGTAGGAGATGCGTTGGCTTGATAGCCTGTCTTGGCAGGGCTCAACTGGAGTCTTCCGCGTGTTACAGCTACCTCCTGCTTGAGGAAGGATCGCTCCAGTCCTACTTTCTTCTCTCTCTTAGAATGAATCATGTCTGAGACAAGAAATACATGTCCCTAGAAGGTAAAGGTGTGTGCTTTGAGAGCCTTAGTGCTAGACCTGTAGAAGGACCAGTCTTGGAGAATGAATGTGCATAAGGTGGTTTCAGTGATATCTCTGAAAGAAAAATAACATTTCTTTATCTGGCATCCTGAGTTGGGCTAATAGTGGATTTGTTTGCCCGTCATGCTTCTATGCATGCCTGTCGCTGGTTTTCATAATGCAGCCAAGCATTGGATGCTTGGTTATCCAATGTTCTTAAGCCAAGTGTCTACACCTGCATGAGCCCCTTGAAATTACGTTCACAGCAGGTCTGGAAAGCTTTTCTACTCCATGTGCTTATTTATCTAGACCAAAGCTGACATATTTGTAAAAAAAAATCACAGGCAAGGTTAGGTCTGGGCAAATTTGGAAAAGTAAGTGTGTTCCTTACCCCTAAAGCGTAGTTCCTCTGATTATCTTAAGCATTACCTTTTTGGTGATCAGGGACATCTTTTTCATCACTATTGTTTGCCTAGAAGGATGACTTTGGGTTTTGGCTGTGATCTGTAAGAGTGCTGGGAAGGGGAGGTAGTGGCATTTGTATGCTTTCATTTAGTAGTGAAGAAGTTTTTACGTAAACTAGATCTTACCTTAGGTATAATCAGGTACTGATTTCAACAAAACAAGTGTTGTGTCACAAAACAGAAATGAAACTGCTTTGAATCAAAGTATTAAGCTATTTAAAAAAAAAAACCCAAACTGTTGTAAATTGTGCCTTGTGAAGGACCATTTAATTTGATTACAGCCCTTGTGCAATTGTCAGGCTCTCCCCACGCAAAAACAGTTGTAGTGTTGAGTTTGGCACAGTAAGTCCTATAACACTGCAGATAATCAAGCACTTAAAAAGACACAGGCAGAGGTTGTTCTGCTTACCATGGAAACAGATAATTCTCCTGTAACATTTTTCACTTTGTGCATCTAAGAAGTGAATTTAAGAACAGTTAGGTAAATTAAGGAGTTGAGTGATAGTCTGGGATTTCAGCATTAAGCCTGTGTTTTATTGTTGCAGTTTTAAATCAGGGCTTTAATGCTATCTGAATACATTGTCCGAGAGTGAAGTTTCTTGTAGCCATTAAAATAAGTGATTTAGAAGTTCCTGCAATATGAATACCATGTTCAAGCTATATTAGACTACAGTGGCCTGTTGGAGTTTTTATAAACAGATTGTATTGTGTAAATTTGTGTTTAGGGACATTTTAAAAACAGAACTATTTACCCAGTTGCGCAGCACATCTCAGGTGAATGTGTATTCAGGGACTTTTAAGCAAATTAATATCTGATGTAAAATATAATGTGCAGAGTTGTATACTTAATAACGCACACTGGAATAGTCTAGGGTAGATCTGTTATGCTGAGTGTTAGGAAATACGACAGTGATGAGATTTAAGCTTTTGCCTTACTTATGTGATAGTTGCCTTTCAGATCTCCGCGTGTTGAATGCTTAAATATGGTTCTGCTCTTAAGACAATACTGTGAGGTTCCTTCTCCAGTAGAGTCTAAGCAAGCACTACCAAAGAAATAGATTTTTTTTTTTTTTTTTTTTTTTTTCCTCTCCCTCTTAGGATCAGACACCAGTCGAGTTTCAAAAGGAGGACGAGGACTCTGGAACTTTCATTCCACATCTAACTTAAGAACATTTAAAGGAATAAAAAATGTGTTTGGAGTGAGGTGATGAGTTAGGTGCTGAACATGGTAGGAGACACAAGTTCTGCCTGCTTCCTGAGAAAGACAGCAGCACGAAGAGTCCAATATAGTTCCATATGCAAGTGATAAAACTAGACGTTAGCAAATTAATCTCTCTTATTCACAGTGTAGGCTGTTAATTGTTCTCTCTGCTGGCTGTCGATATAATGTGAAATTTTCATTCCCCATTCAAGATGGAAAAAGTTGTGGCTGAAAATGTTAACATTTGCATTTTTATTTGTTGATTTATTTAAAGGACAGCCTCTCTTACAGCAATCCATCACTCAGTGACACCCCAAATATGAATAATGTATTGTAGACTTGCGGTTACAATGTGTAATAAGTGCCAGAGACAGTAGAAGAATGTTAACTATGTTGCAAATGTAATATTTATCGACTCATAGTTTATTGCTTTCGAGGTTCAATAATACTGACCATAGGACATTAATATCACTTATCTTGATTTTAGTTGGGCACCTCTGTATGTAGAAATAACCCATCTATCTCATACTTACAAAATAAATGTGAATTTTACAGCGCTTTGTAAGAAGTGCATTATAGGTTTCTTTGCTTAGTGCTCACAATTCTCCTTTTCTGCCTTCTCATTTACTTATATCTGACATTGATCCCACTCCAATTGCCTGACCCAGATGGTGAGCACCTCAGCACTCTTCTAGAGACCTTGTTTACTGGCTGCATTATGATCTTGTGCCGCCGGTGTTTGCACCAGGTCTCTTTTCCTGTTAAAGACCAGTGTGAAAGAGGCTGTTAGATAGTTTTCTCATGCTTCTGTCTGAAAACACGATAGCCAGGAGGCTAAATCAGAGATAACTTCTCTTTTGGAAAGACATGCACAGCAAATCTAAATAATCACTCTTTTAGAGGATTGTGGCTATCAGAAATAGAAGTGTTTAACTAGGTCAACAGTTGTTATTATAGGTGGCATTTATTTTACAGAAATTTTTAAATCTATGAATAGAAATACATTAGAGGAATTTTGCAAAGTTAGGATTTAAAATTCAATGGTTTTGAGAACCGTAATTTTCTTGGTACTCTAGGAAATAAAAAAATGTGCAATAAGGCTGTGCTATGGTAGGAAATCAATCAGTAGTAATCATTCCTATCTTCAGTACTTGCTCCAGAGTTTTGCTTCAGAAACTGATACAGACTGGGCGAACACTACTTATCTACACTGTTCGGTTACGACCACTAAAAGCTTTGAAGTCTCAGGGGTGAAATGCAGATGTGAAAGCAGGGCTGGGATCAAAACTGACTTTAACGATGGGAGATTTCAAGCTTGTGTTGAAATCAGATTTCACGTGTGAAGCCTGGCTCTTGGGAAACTTGGAATTGGGTTCAGCCGTGAAAATGATAAGCCTTGATCATATTTTGTGTTGTAGACATCAAGTGAATTTTGAAATGACATTCTGTATTTACATCTGAGGTTATCAAATTTAACACATCATCAGCTTCTTTCTCTTTACTGTGTGTAACAGGAACACCTATTTCTGTCAAAGCAGCCTACCTAATAGCTGCTTTGCGATAACAGTTTTGGTGTGTCCATTGATGACAATGAAAATCATATTGCGAAACTCTGACTTGCAGCGCAAAAGGATTAATGTTAATTAGCAACTGTTGGCTGTAATTGTCACCCTCATTAAAATGCAGAATTATGTATTTCTTAGTTATAAATAACCTTTCTAATTGTAGTTGATGTATGCCAGTTTAATCAAAAAGTACACTTGCAAACAGGCAGATATTTGCATTAATCTAGCACTGGATCTTTGAGTCTTTTTTGATCGTCTTTTATTCCAAAGTTGACTGGTTGGGGGAGGTCTATTACAGATACATATCCTTTACACATTTTTTTTTTATTCAGCTCTGTGGATCTGACAGTATTTTGTATTAAAATGAGGGGTAATATCTTCTGGGAATGCTCAGTGCAACAGAAAATGTGTCAGTTTTGAAGGAGTTGGCAAGGTTTCCATCATGCAGTGGTATGACAATAACTTGATTGTAGTTTGAAAGCAAAGGAAAATAGAGTACAAATCATATTATGAAGCTGACTTAACTCTTTAATTCTGCTTCTTACCATCATTGTTATCTTAATGACGTTTTGTAAATTTTTCCCCCTTGTGCTTTTTCAGGTTCTCAAATACCAAGTTAAATCTTAAGTGAATTTTGGTTCACTGGATGCGATTCCTGTTTGCATTTGTAATCAGAGCAATGAAAACTTAGTTTCACAATATTTTTTTGAAAAAATATGATTTGAAAAAGTATTTTTGAGTTCCTTCTGTGCTTTGTTTTACCCCATTGTCAAAAAACTTGATTTGACTGTCTTGTCTTCCTCCACTGATACTCTGAATGCTCTCTGTTGTAGCTTTTAAACATTTTATTGGAATTACTGTGATGGCAATTTCTACAGAGCTTGTCAAAAGAAGACAAGTCTTGATTCCTGTCTTCATGGTTCTCTAAGGAACTGTTCTGCAGGGTTCTCTTTCTAGCACTGTAGTCACTTCTCTGCTACTTTTCCTTCAGAGCAGTTCCCTCTTGTTGTTTGTTGGGTTTTTTTTTCAGACACGGCAGGAATTGAGTAATATGTACAGAATATTTGCGTCTTAACTCTAAGAAGCCATTCTCCCAAAATAAAACTCTGTCGTACTTCCACCAGATTGCTTATGTGTTAATGTATTCTCCTTTTTCTCTCTCCTTCACCTGCCTGGACTTTTCAGGCTGTAAACTCTTCAGGGCAGGATCCTGACACAGTACATCTCCGTGCTTGATTGGTCCACGTAATAGCGATGATTAACTGTGATGCTAGTGTAGTTAGGGTGGAATTCATCTTGCTTATCTTGAGACAACTGAGCTAGTTACCCTCAGCTCTTTTAATGGTCGATGACTTGTTTTAGGATCAGCTAGATCACCTTTTGGTGATACCTGTCTTCTAGTGGTCTGTAAAATAAGCCTGAAGGAACGCGCACTAATATCTCATCCCTCTTGTAGCTGAATGTGTGGAATTAAAAATAAGTTGTTTGTCATTCATATTTTGATTATGGATTGGAGGCAAATGCAGGGTTAACCTATGTGCTGCACGGTCAGTGCCTTGATTATTAACACAGTTTTAGTGCTTGCCTCGTGAATCAAAGGTGTAGGTACTGGACACTCTGGGAGAGGGAGTGGGTATCTGTGGTGGTGACGATACAGCGTCTTCCTCAGTGGAAGCTGAGCTTGTGACGCAGTAAATGTTTAATAAAAATTGTGGTTATGGAAAGCTGGGAAAGATGAAAGTTGTCACTGCTTTGACAAATCCTTTTTAGAAGTGATGTGAAGTGGTGACATCCTGTAACTTGAACGTAGGTGACCAGGATACTGCAGTGTTCCTGAGGTCTGAGTAGGGCCTTGCACCAGTTGCTTCCCACTTCTGCTAGTCAAACATAGTGTGCATCAGGAAATGGTCTCAGCAGACAGACACAGCTCTGTCTTCTCAATTATTTCCAGCTGATGAATTGCCTACTTACAAAATAAATTCTTGTCTCTCTGTCACTTAAGGACATTAACTAGTGCTTTATACTATTTGATTTGCCCCATTTCCAGTTATATATGCACTTTTTTTTTCCTTCGTGATATTGTAATTCTCTGCCTCAATAAAGACCTCTAGCTTTTGTTTTTACTGCCATGAATAGCACAGTATCAGGCAAATGTAATATCATTATTTGTCCTTTCTCTAGGCCACTTATGAATGCATTAAAGAGTTCAGGCCCTAACAGATTTCTGTGAGGCACCGCTGGTGACCTCTCTGGCCACTTTATAGCAGACTGATTTTAATGTTATTTCCTATCTTTTAACCAGTTATCTATCCATTAATGGATTTTCCTCTTAGTTTATGACAACTTTTAAGTCTTTGGTGATAGATTCGCTGGAAAGCTTTTGGAACTCCAGATAGACTATATAAACTGTATTTTCCTTTTTTGGATGCATAGAGAATCTAGAAATCTAGTAGATGTCTCCAGTGAATTACTCCTTAATATAAAGACTCTTCACCAATACATCAAATGTATTGATTCTTTATTATGGTTTCCATTAATCTGCTTGTTCTAAACATCAGCCTCTTCGTTTGTAGATTTCTACATCGTTCCAGATCCCTTTAAAAAACCCCTACATTTGCCAACTTTTGGTGCCCTGGAACTGATGCAGTTTTAGGCAATTAGTTAATAGTTTGTCTGTTTCGTACTTGAGTTTCTTCAGAAGTTTGAGCAAGTACCAGCTGATCCCCAGCATTTTTTTATTTTTCATTCTGTTGATTTGTTCTATAATGTATTTATATGCCACTTGAACTTGAGATAGGTCTTCCTACTGTGTCCTCCACGGCTTCAGAAACTTCCTAAGTTCCTCTATAGTGAATATGTGTCAGCTCATCAAGAATTTCTGCTGTAGCCTTATCCAACTTAGGGGCTCCTTTTTAACTTTATCTCCTCTTGGCTTTCACAGATACTCAAACTTCCTATTTTTGATATATTTACTGTGTTATTTGTTATCGTTGACCTTATGCTTTTAGCAGGATAACCCTTAATTTTTGTCTGTGATTTGTTGTGGTGTTTAGTTTTGGGAGGTTTTTTGAGCTTTTTTATTAGGTGGTTTTTTTTTTTTTTGGTTAATCTATCCGTTTGTTGTTTTCTTTTTTTCTTTATTTGAACCTGACTGGACATAAC
Source organism: Chlamydotis macqueenii (assembly GCF_036417535.1). Taxonomy (NCBI): domain Eukaryota; kingdom Metazoa; phylum Chordata; class Aves; order Otidiformes; family Otididae; genus Chlamydotis; species Chlamydotis macqueenii. The sequence continues at coordinate 7,644,134 of NC_141593.1, read as the reverse complement.
TGTGTCCTTTACTGTTCCATTTAACTGGTATGACTCTAATCTATCTGAAGTCTTTGTCCATAGGTTGTCTGTCCTTTTTTTGGAGCCCTCGTAGAACTATTAGAAAAATGTGTGCCATTAGCAAATATTTTTACCCTTTTAACGCCCCTTTTAATTTCTTTGTAACAAGCTTTCTCTTTTTTATATTGTTTCCACTTCTGAAGTGAAAGACTGCTATAGCAAATTTCTACTCCATGGACGTGTTGAATCTGAGTATGTGTTTGGTTGTCACATCTGAGCTGTGCAATGGACTACTCCCAGATGTGAGACAGATTTTGTGGAACAAACAACACAACAGAGTAGGACTCTTCAGCTTGGTAAAGAGGTGGCTAAGTTTAGGATGCTCTTAGAAGTGTGCAAAATCAAAAGTGGCATGCAGAAAATTAATAGGAAACAATTATTTTTTGGCTTGTTTACTGGAGAAACTGGTGGATGTCAGACAGAAGTGTGAGATGGCTCATTCAAAGTGTAAAACACTTAGAGAGAAACCAGAGGTCCAGTTAGCTTGTATCCTGACTTCTTGTTGTTATTGTGTTCTTAAGTCCACATACTCCAAGGTTGTCATTGTGGTTTTTGCTATCTCATGCAGCTTTCTAGCCAGTCTAAATCTACCTCTCTCTATTTTAAAACCATTATCCCTCGTCCTATTGCAACAGGCCCTGCTGAAGAGTTTCTCCTCATCTCTCCTGTAGGCCCCCTTTAGGTACTGGAAGGCTGCTATAAGGTCTTCTTGGAGCCTTTGCTTTTCCAGGTTGAGCAGCCCCAACTCTCTCAGCCTGTCCTCATAAGAGAGGTGCTCCAGCCCACTGATAATCTTCATGGCCCTCCTCTGGACCCTCTCCAACGGGTCCATGTCCTTCTTATGTTGGGGGCTCCAGAACTGGACGCAGTACTGCAGGTAGGGTCTCACCAGAGCGGAGCAGAGTGACAGAATCACCTCCCTTGACCTGCTGGCCACGCTTCTTTTGATGCAGCCCAGGATGTGGTTGGCCGCCTTGGCTGTGGGCATGCATTGCTGACTCATGTTGAGCTTCTCGTCCACCACGACTCCCAAGTCCTTCTCCTCAGGGCTGCTCTCAATCCATTCCCTGCCCAGCCTGTATTTGTGCCTGGGACTGTCCCGATTCATGTGAAGTTTGTTGAACTTCACGAGGTTGGCATGGGCCCACCTCTTCAGCCTGTGAAGGTCCCTCTGGATGGCATCCCTTCCCTGCAGCGTGTCGACCGCACCACACAGCTTGGTGTTGTTGGCAAACTTGCTGTGGGTGCACTCTATCTCACTGTCCATGTTGCCAACAAAGATGTTAAACAGGGCCAGTCGCAATACTGATCCCTGAGGAACACCACTTGTCGTTGGTCTCCACTGGGACATCGAGCTGTTGACCACAAAAATTTGAGTGTGGCCATCCAGCCAATTCCTTATACACGGAGTGTTCTATCTGTCAAATCCATGTCTCTTTAATTTAGAGACAATGATGTCGTGCGGGACAGTGTCAAAATCTTTCCACAAGTCCAGATAAATGACATCAGTTGGTTGTCCCTTATGCAGCAATTTATAATGATAGAATCATAGAATGGTTTGGGTTGGAAGGGACCTTTAAAGGTCATCCAGTCCAACCCCCCCTGCAAGGAGCAGGGACATCTCCAACCAGATCAGGTTGCTCAGAGCCCCATCCGACCTGGCCTTGAATGTTTCGAGGGATGGGGCCTCCACCACCTCTCTGGGCAACCTGTGCCAGTGTTCCACCACCCTCATTGTAAAAAAATTTTTCCTTATGTCCAGTCTGAATTTAAAATTTAGGTAATCTTAAAGGAAAACAGGATCTTAGAGGTTTTTTGCCTTTTATTTAATTGTAGATAGTGATTGTATTTAGCATTTAAATTTCTCAGTGCAACATGCTGCTAGCTCCCAAATAATTTGGGGTCACATATGGTAATTTTGATCCATTTCATGATGTTTATGAGGTGGTTCTCCATTTGTGGCCGTCTTGGGGGGCGAGGGAGGAGAAAGAAAGTTAAATTGTTTCTTTTGGTCTGAATGTGTTGGGAGGGAAATAATTTGAAAACATAATGGAAAATTGAGCCTTTTATTGAAAATAATGTTCTATCTTTGTTTTTTACTCTGTACAAAGTTATCTCTGTCTGTTTCAATAGTGGTGCCTTAAGTGTTGGTTTTCTTCTTTGGTCCTTCCCACCTGTAAGTTTTAAAGGATGTTTTGATACATACAGCTGGAGAACACAGTGAAAAAATTCCTTTTAAAGTTCTTTTTTTTTTTCTCTAAAAAACAAGGACATTCCAGAGTACTAATATATAATTTACTTAAAATTTAAGGTATTTAAGATCTTTGAAAGGAGATTCTCAAAGCCTCTAATGTGACTGTACTTTTAACTTTCATTTTTGCTTCATCTGCATTGAATCATCTTTTACTACTTAGTAGAGAAATTGGGTTTATTGAAACATTTCAGTTCTGATTATTTTTTAATAAAGATGAAGAAGTCTAACCTAATGAAATCACTGGAATGAAATGAGAAATTTTTTTAAAAAGTAATAAGCTGAAGGCTAGAAGATTTTATTCAGTCACATTTGGCGATGTGTCTCTCTGTGTGTACCGTCTTGGATCATAGGTGAGAAACAGGCCTTGTACGGAGCGACGTTTGCTCTGTAGACTGACTTTTCCTGTTACGTTTCCAGAATGGTTACTGGAAACGCATTACCGATAGTACTTGTGTGCTAACTTCTGTGCCTGTGATCACGAAGTTGTGCTTTGAGGTGAGCAGTGGTACTGAATTCCCATTTCCTCCCCCCTCCATAATTCAGACCTACAGATTTTGTAGAATATGTGCACTTCTGTCGCTCTGTCAGGTATCTGCAAAACATTGTAATGTACAGGCAGCTTTGTGATTTATGACTTTGCAGACTTTTTCATGCTCTTAGAAATAAAATGCTTCCTGCTCTCTTCAGATTATCTGGTAATTCAACGTTGCACTGTGTGGGTACAGTTGTAGTACAAAGGGTGCTGTTTGTAACTTGCTTTACAAGTCTCAAGTCTGACATGACAGGTTCTTGTGTGTCTGTGTCCCTGTACATGGATGTGCCGGGAATTTTTCAAGCTCCACATTTGTTCCGATGAACTTGTCCTTGCTGAGGAGCCCATGTTTTTCTGGCACTGCTTTCTCTTTTTACTGTAACAGGTGAAGCAATTCCTAGAAGGACTTCAGCAATGCTCCAGCTGCTGCTCATCCCAGCTTCTGCTTGACTCTGTTAATTGCTCTGTGCATCCCTGTTCTTATCCATATGCTTGGAATTTGGAACCTGCATATCCACCTTGTTCATAGGCAACAAACCAACCCATAAAGAGATGTCCTCTCCCTCCCCCTTCCTTGCCAAGTTCAGATCTCTTTCAATCTTCTTTTTCCTTATCTCCTAATGACATCTCAGCTCTTAGATTTGTAGACGTGAAAGCAAAGCATGCTTTCTTAACTCAGCCTGCAGTAGCAGCTGGATACTACTGTGATGAGCATTTTAAGGAACGTCTAGATCACTAGAATGTATGTGCCTATTGTAATTATCAGCACAATTTTCTTGCTTTCACTCCTTCTGTTTTGTTAAGAACTTTTTAGCAGCAGACCATTTCTACCAGTGCACAAACCGTAACATCACACGACATCGACTTTACTCAAACCAGAGGATTTTTGTGCCAAGGTTGTAACATTGTATCATTACTTCATTGTATCTGTGTGAAAGTTTTAATTTCACGCCCTGTGGACTTCACTGTCTCTGTGCACTCTGCTCGTGTTGTTGCATAGAAGGGTAAGTCCCTGGGTCACATTCATTTTGTAGTGTGAGTTTTTTTGTTTTTTTTTTTTTGTTTTTAAGTAAGAGTTCTGTTTCCTTTGAGAGGTCTTGCTGTAAAGTTAGCTGGGGGTTTCTGCCAGAATAATATTTGCAAACTTAAAGTGAGGATACTAGAAATATTTTTACTAAATTTCTTGAAGTGTGTGTATGATCTTCTTATTTGAAAAGAAAAAATGTGTGTGGGGTTGTGTGGTACACTTTGTACATGAACAGATGCAAGTGGTTTGGTAAAGTGTGTGGGGAAGGGAGGGAAAACCCTTGTTTAAATACATCGTCAGGTTTCCCATACATCCAATCTGGTTTTAGTGAGTTGCAAACCTTTCTGAGCAGAAGCCCTTCATTAATGTTTGAATTGATTTATGGGGCTTCCTGGTTTGCAGGCATAGGCATTTTAAGCTTCCCTGGTTGCACCATGTATGGGTAAGTCAGGGTCTAGTCCTTGCTGGTCAGTCTTAGCCCTTTTGTCATATACTGTGTGAGGTTTTATGTATTTATGAAGAGAAATAGCCAACTATGAAGTCACAGAATAGCTGAGATTGGAAGGCACCTCTGGAGGTCATCTACTCCAAGTTCCTACTTAGAGCAGGGTCAGCTACAGCAGGCTACTCCGGACTATGTCTGTCAAGTTTTGAATATCTCCAAGGATGGAGACTCTACAACCTCTCTGGGCAACCTGTGCCAGTATTCAACCACCTATGTAGAAAGAAAGCTTTTATTTTTCCATTTGAATGGAATTTCTTGTATTGCAGTTTATGTCCGTTACTTCTTGTCCTTTTGCTGGGCACCATTGGGTGCCTACCTCCATCTTCTTTCCTTCCCTAATCAACTATTTATAAGATCATCGTGAGCCACCTTTGCTCCAGGCTGAACAGTCCCAGCTCTCTCAGATCTGTCTCTCTCATGACAGATACTTCAATTCCTTAATCATCTTCATTGCCCTTCAGTGGACCCACCTGAGTGCATCCATGTCTCCGTTGTACTGGTGAGTCCAGCACTGGACACAGCTGTATCCCACCAGGGCTGAGTTGAGAGGAAGGATCACCTCCCTCATCCTGCTGACAGTGCTGGCCTTTGCTGGTTTATGCTCAGTTTTTTGTCTACCAGGACAGTGAGTGTCCAAGTTCTCTGCAAAGCTGCTTTCCAGCCAGTCAAACCTGGCATGTCCTGGTGCCTGGGGTTATTCCTCCCCAAGTGCAGGACTTCATGTTTCCCATTGTTGAATGTTGTGAGTTTCCTGTGGGCCCATTTGTCTTGCCTGTTGTAGTCCCTTTTCGTACACTTTCACAGAATCACAGAATTATCAAGATTGGAAAAGACCTAAAAGATCATCCAGTCCAACCATCACCAATACTTCTCAGCTAAATCATATCTCTCAACACAACATCCAAACGTTTCTTGAACACCCCCATGGTCGGTGACTCCACCACCTTCCTGGGCAGTGCATTCCAGTGCCTGACTACCCTTTCCGAGAAGTAATATTTCCTAATTTCTTGCCCCTCTGAGCCTAGACTATTTCAGAGGAATATGGGAATTATCAGTCACTTGAGCTGTTAAATGCCATGCCTTATTTTGTAGCGTATCAGTGACTGTATGTGGTTTCTGACAGAAACGTGGGCTATCTGCAGGTGTATGGTTATCGAAAAGTAATCCTGCAGAGCCAGAGATCGTCTTTGCTAGTAACTGCTGGGAATGAACAAACTAAAATTTCACTTCCCTGCCCATCTGTTCAGCAACTGAAAGTAGGTAATTTATCTCAGTGGGACACCTACCACCTGTGTGAAGTTTTTGAAAGAGGTTGTTAGCGTGTGATGACTACAGCCAAGGGACACCAGGCCTGAGCGCCTTGTACTCTGTGCTTTGCTGCTGTTTTTTTTCCGTAGGGTGCCTTCTAACTTGGTACTTGCACAGTATCAAGCCTATTCAGTACCTGTGTCCCTATGAAGCTTACAACGGCTCTACCTGCTTGGCGTACAACGGCGTGCTCTTGTGCTGACTGCCTGCAACTCCTCGCCAGCAGTCTCCCCTCTTTGACATGCTAAACCAGGCACCACCAACGCGCTGTGTTTTTTACAGCTACTGTTTTATCTCAGTGGCTTCTCTTGAATTATGTATCCTCATCTTTGATGTATTAAATCTCAGCTGATTTAAAGATTACCCCAGAGAATTCAGCACACCTGGAAACGAGTGGAGCAACAGATAGTTCCAACCCTTCCACACCGAGTGCCGAGTGGGAAGTTTTACAGCAGTTGGGTACTGGAATACAGTTTTTATAGTAGCATTGTTTCTTCGTGTATGGTCTTTGCCCAAGCAATCAATACACTGGGATACCAGGTATTTGAGCTCTGTTGCAACCTTTGTTCTCAGGCAAATTGGTGTGAATAGGTTCAAATAAAGAGCTGGCAAGTAGGGAGATCGTAGTCTGTTCTGTTAGGGCTAGGCACCAAGGGTGTCACTAGGTAAGACACCCAAAATTATGTGTGCCTCTCACTGGGAGGTGAGGAGAACAGAGCAAGTGAATGCAAATCTGGCTGAAAAGCAGTTGCCATCTGATGTGAGCATTCTAAGTATGTTATGAAGGCAAAAGGAGCAACTGAGCATAAACTACTTGTATAATGTCAGCAAGATACAGAATCACAAGGCGTATAAAGCTAAAGCGCTCTAGCCTATGAAGCGTACTTCAGTTTCTTCAGTGGGTGTTGTGGTCACTCTGCTCCCTGCAGAAATTAGACTTTAGATGAACTGCAAAACCCTACTCACCTCTCTTATGCTGGCATAGCTATCATAAAAGATGATGCCAGTTACTATGTCATTAGCATTAATGAAGTGATACCAATTAAAAGCTGAGAGCAACAAGCAGAGCTCAAGTTTGTGGTGCAGTCTGGCCAGAAATCTGGGCTTTTTGCAAGGCAAAGTATGTCTATTCTCTGTATTTTGGCTGTTACTATACCTTAAATTTAAATTCCTCTGGATTTCTAGGCAGTTTCAACCTATCAGCTCCCCACCGCACCATCCTGTAGAACATCCTTTTCTTTAACTCTCCTGTTACTCACACAGCTCAGGAACAGAGAACAGCAAGGCATTGTTTTTTTTCTTAATAAATGTTCTTTTTAAAGTCAAGCATCTGACTGAACACTTTCTTCTCACTACTTGGTTACTTCTTCCCTTTCTGTTTTTCACCCTCTTCCATACCAAGGGATGGCCAACAGAAGCATAGGGGCTATCGTCGTGGCCTTGCTGTTCCAGGGATCACGGGCTGGGAGATGTTTGCATTTACCTCTGAAGTGTAATTCTGACTGATGGGTTCTTATCAGGTTTGCCAAGTCCATCCATCCAATTGTCTATTTCTGTTTTGAAGACCAAGCAACCATAAAGTTGAAAACCGTGTTGTATTTTTGGAATCTGAAATTTCAGACAATGCATTTATGAATTATTTATGGCGAATGTGTTTTCAGTAATGTGCAGCATAAAATGGAATGAATGCGTATCCATACTTGCCCTGAACTCTCCAAAGTGCATGCTAATAAACAGAACGATAACCTACCGTCACTTTTGCCCTGTAAGATTTACAGTGCAAGCACTTTTTTATATGGTTTAATTCAAGTCAGTTTGCCAACTTAAAGCTCTAGTGTTTTGTTTTAAAGAACAACTTGGTGAGTGATTTTCTATTGCTTAAAGAAATCTAACTGCTTTCCCCCCTCCTATTTCAATCAGAGTTAGTGTCTGTAAATTTTTCTAGTCATGCTGGCATGGAGCCATGCTGAATTATGCTTTAATTCACAATTAGGAGGAAATGGCAACTGTGCAGAGCAGCAAACCTTTCATTTAAAATGGCCATTATACAAGATCATGATTCTACAGAATGATTAAGATATTGAAGAATAACTAAGATATCTTTAGGTTTTTCACCCTTTAGAAGTGCTGGGATTATTTGATTTTTTTAAACCTCCCTGAAACAGCTTTTTCTCTAATGACAATAATGCAGGACTCTATATTATCACAACTTGGTGTTTACTGGTATCTGTATTGTCTAATGGTAACTTGTTTTCACTGATATAGCTGACAGGGCAGAGATAATTAAGAAACACAAGAATGTGAGCGCTAGATTTTGCTCTTGAACACTCCATGCTGTAGCAGAAGAAATTAAGCTGACAAGCAGGAGAGTAGGATCACATAGATCCACAGGAAGAGCTGATATTTAGGTACAGCAATTGACTGTATGTAAAATATTTCACAAGGATAGAAAAAAAAAAAGGAAAAGAAAATGGTGAAATAAATAATTTCCAAGCATTCACTGAGGCATCTTATTTCCAGGGTGTAAAATAGAAAGCTTGCAATACTTATACACCCTGACACAACAAGTGGCACCAGGCAGGGAAGAAACCCAGCCACAGTGAACCAGGAGCAGAACTTCCATTGGCTTCCATAGGGTCATGATTCCACCCCAATATGTACTGAAAACTGCTGCAGTCCGATTTTGCTCCTCTGCTCAATGAGGTTTGAAATCTTGCGCAGCTAGTAGCAGTTCTTGCCACAGTGGTTAGAAAGTCAATGAAAGCTCACAGTTCAGTAGCTAAATTACAACGTAAGAAACTTTGGAATCATAAAATGGTTATAAGTGCTTGACCTAAAACTATGCAGATCTCCCAGTGACTGTACAATTGAAACAAAAAGCTGATTTATTATCTGGCAGGCTGGGAATTTGGACCGAGCTTGTGAAAAATAAGACAAATTGCTAATCCATGTAAATGGTGATGGACTTTGCAAGCTGTATGTGGTGCGGTTTTCTTTCCCCTAAGCCACACCCCTTAAAATTGTTTAGTACTTATTTAGCACCCGCAAAGTTCTAGGCAGTAAGACTGTAAAGTAGTCTTAGCTTTGCCGAGAGCCCACTAGGAGAAAAGAGGTGAAATGTGGAAAATAAATCCAAACTAAGGGACAGTGCTGAGACTGGCAGAGAGGAGGTGCAGAATTGCACTGTGACTTACATATGCAGCCCTTTGTCAGAGGCTTTAGTGCATTATAAAAGAAAAAGCATAATTTGAAAGGTGATTCATTGAATTAGAGTTTGCTTTGAGGGGAAAGATGCTTGGGGACAAACTTGTAAGAGCAAAGAATTGAGAAGAAAGGCTGTTAAGGCAGGAGAAGTAGGGGGATGAGGTATGGCAGAGAAGATGATGACAGCTTAGTTTGGGCCCAGAACAATAAAGGGTGAAGGTCTTGCTGAAGATATGTTGTGATGACAGAGTGCTTAAAGGGAATAAAAGCTAAGCATGCTCCGAAGTGCAAAGTTATTATGTAATATCACAGCAGAATCAAGGCCCCAGGTGCTGTACATATACTGAGGTTCATTTTCTGATCTGAAGGGCTTTCAGACTTGATGAGACAGAAACAGGTGTGTGGGAGGGGAGAGAAGGACAATACAAAGAGGTGGTTGTTAAACTCCATGGTAGTTCTGTGGTTCTGTAATTTCTTTCTTTTATACTAAAACTTAATTCTAAATTATTCTTCTGTCACTGGCAGATCTGATTTAAAAGGCTGCTTTACTTCCCAGCACTCGCGGTTTTGTTCACCCTCCTCCTTCCAGAATTATTACAACTTCAGTTATGCCAATTCAACTGCCTGCAGCCATACCTTAAAAGAAACGATCTGAGTTTTTTTTGTTGTTGTTGTTTTCTAGCTACTAAAAGCACACAGAGACAAAAACAATGAAGAAGCCCTTTCAATTGTATTTGACAATCTGGTAACAAGACAGCAGCGTCTTAAGTGAAAGTCCGATGAGGAAATAATAGAAAAGGCTGAATTACCAGGAGCAAAGAGGTAGGGATAACTGAGGACTGGGAGCACTGAGGCAGGAATGCAGAAGAGTGAGGAAAGCAGGTGTTGGTCTCTGACTACCTGGTACATGAAAATGGTCTGTTTGTGTACAAGGAGGAATGAGAGCAGCAGTAACTCTTATTTCAGTAATGACAACCAGTTGGATGCTATAGGTGAAGCCAGGGTGAAAACTGAGGAAGAAAAATCTCTTATCAGCCCTGCCTTAGGGCACAAGTGTTCTGAGATGCGGTTGCTGGATCCAGTGTCCTTTAGTGCACTGGCTCTGCTTGGCATACAAAAGGCCAGGGGCAAACCAGCAGCGCTCAGCCCCTTTCAAGACCAAGTACTCTTTAGCTCTTTGGTGCTGTTTATCACACTGGGGAGGGAGGGTTGTCCCGTAACACTGCAAAGCACAGCACGTTTCGCTTAGCAAAGGTGTTGCTAGTCAATTCTGCTGCTTCTCTCCCAGTTCTCCTGTGCAGAGGCTGTAATCTCTGATTCCATTTTCAACAAGATTTAGTGATAATTGTTAACAGCCCTACAAAACGAGGCATTGAGTTCATTGGTGTCATAGGTCTTGCAGCATCCAGGGATGTGTTGCAGTGTGATGTATCAATACATACACATGAGGGAGGGACGTGCGGAGCGATGAAGGGCAGCAAAAAGGCCGTTGTCATCCAAGTCTGCACAGACAAGTGTCATGTGAGTGCTAGAGGGAGCTGATCTCTCTGCTTCTGTGTAACCCCACCAGGGGAATGTGGTGCTCATTTCTGGGTGATCGCTTACTGGAAAGGTATTGTCAAAGATCAGAGGAGAGTGGCAAAATCTGTTGCTATGCTAGGAGGTATTGATTTATGAGAGAAGATTAAAATACGTGTGGCTTAGATAAATGTTGACTGAGACTGGAGCAGAAAGGAGAAATGTAATATTGTTCGAATACTTAAGGAGTATTTACACCAAAAAAAGGAGATGGATTTCTCAGTACTGTGCTGGATATTTAGCTATAACTAATAATATGAAACTGGAAGGAAGAAAATCCTCTTTGTTTATCTGTAGCTGACTATCAGAAACATGTTCTTGTTTCTGATGCATACCTTTTCCTCCTACCAAACTCTGAAGCGAAAATTCATGGAACACTCGTGGCACTTTCCATGCTATTCTAATCTCCTTAATTGTACGTCTTGCCCCCTGGACTTTGACTTATCTGTTTGGACTGTGTACTCTTTTGGAGAGAGGATTGCTCTTACAAGTGATTGTAGACTGGGTCCCCCTGATCAAGGCCCTTTAGGTTGTACTATAGCCTATAAATAAGTAATAACGGTAATGATAGTATGAGATGTATTTGGCTGTGGAATGACTTCCCAAGGACAATAGCGAGAGGCTGATTGTTAGAAAAAATTGTGAGGAAGCACACTGTAGGGAATGGTTTTCCGTCAGCAGGGAGATGGCTGGATGATCTAATAAGTCTTTTCCTTCTCTAGGCTATGATTCTGTGAATACTGCCTCAGAGACTTTTCTAAAAGTCTCTGATACTGTAAGCTCTCTATTATGTGGGTGTGGATTTTACAGCACTCCAGGAGGCTCTTTGCAGAGGACACTGTGTAAATATATTCTGTTTTACATTGTGTGATGTATTTTAAATAAAAGACTCGTATCTTTTTTTAATTGCTTTGAAATATTCTCCAGTCTGATCTTTTTTATTTAAGAATTAAGAAACTTTGAGATGCTTTTGGAAAATACAGACTCGTTACAGGCAAGAAATACATCCCAACCTGGAGCTGGTTTAGTAGATGTATAGCACTGTTGAATTTGCCTCCTGTATCGCACAGTGAAGTGTCTGCTTTGAGTCCCAGCCTGTATGAAAGTAAAATGGGAATCTCAGGCTAAATGGCACAGTCCATTTGTCTCTGATTTTCGATTTGATCTTGTTTTTCTCTTGATGTTTCAGCCTCAAGAATTCTCAAGAATTGCACTTCTCTGTGTTCTTTTTTTTTGGGGGGGGGGGGGGGGGGGGGAGGGCGGGGGGGGGGGGGGGGGAGGGCGGGGGGGGGACACGCATCTTGAGAGTAGGTACATGGGAATATTCCCCAGTGGTGGTTTTTGGTCACTGAGGATACAGTTCACACATCAAAGGCAAGGTCCCCTATTCTGACTTGCAGCCTTTCAGAGAATGACTGCAAAGTCTGCTTCTCTTTATCAGCTTTCGTTTCCTGTCCAACCAGTCTCAGGTGTTCACTAGCATGTTCATCTCAGGCTTACTGGGACAAATAGCATGCTGGTTAAAACCTGGCTTATACAGCAGGGAGGGAGAGAAGAAGGAATCTGAGACATCACCTCAGACCTATGGATCCTGAACCTGGAATTCTGGTGACACAAAGAGGATCCAGTGAACATAATACATTTGGGTTTTCAAAAGGCCTTTGCCAGAGTTCCACACCAAAGGTTGTTAAAGAAATCGTGTTACTGCAGGATTGGAGGAAAAGTCCTTCTATGGATGCACTGCTGATTAAGTGATAGCAGACAAAGGAACTTAATGTTAATTTTTCATGATGCAGAAGAATCAGCATTCGGATCCCCCAGGAACCGACTGGGCTAGCTCTTCATCAGTGACCTGGAGCAAGAAGTGAACTGCAAAATCTTCTGGGTGACCTAATAAGTTTGTGAGTGATCCTAAGTTCTTTCAGATAGTAAAATGCCATGTCAGTAGCAATGAACTCCAAAAAGGCATCAAAAATGGGTGGACAAAAAGGAAATTTACCTAGAGAAGAGTCATCAACACCATGCCTGTATGATACTGAACTGGGAGCAGATGGTGGCAATTTGTGAAGTTAAAAGCTTCCCAGAGCTTCACAAAAGCTTGTGGATACACAAGCCTTGATGTACCCACATTTTGATTCCTATGTGTACTTTTGGTCTCCGCCTCTCAAGAGAGACATAGTGGAAGCTAGAAAAGGTGCACAGGATGATTAAAATGATCAAAAGGATGAAGCAGCTGCCATACAAGGAGAGACCAAAAAGTTATGACTTTGGATAGGAAAAGTCTGCATGAAAAGATGATCAAGGTTTGCAACGTTGTGAAGGTGGTGGGTGAGTTGAAGGTGCAGCTCTTGTTCACCAGATCCCACGACGTGAAAGAGGCTAACTGCAGTCAATCCTTAAAAAGCCTGATGACACTAGCAGGGTATCAGATTAAAACAGATAAACAAAAGCGTATCTTTCAATAGCAATTAACTTCCTGAGCAGGTTGAAAAAGGAATTAGGTGGATTTGTGGACAACAGGTTGGTACATGGATGTTGACAGGACAAGCCAGGGACACACCTCCAGCATCCCTAATGCAACAATTGTGGATGGAAGAATAAGGATGGCAGAAAGTGGCTAGGACTCTTTAATTAGGGTAGAGTTCTGCCCTTTGCTCATAGAGCCTCGTTTAACTCGGGGGTGGGTGATCAGTCGTTACAGCCAGTTTTTCCAGATAACCTCAGGTTGTATCACTAGTGTTGTGTCTTCAGGTTTGGGGTAGTTTGACTGCTGAGGCCGCTTCCAATCTGCATCTGCTTTTTCTCTGCTTTTGTTTGCCCTGTTTGTTCCAGTCAAATAGGGATTTGATATTTGCTTTATAATAACAATAAGCTCAGTTTCCTTTTCTGTAAAATGAGTCAGTTCCCTATCCCCTGAATGTGTTTTTAGCTGTATTTAGCGTTTGTAAAGTGCTTGAAGGCAGGTGGTGTCTTATGAATACAAAACAGTGTTAGGCTTTGTACTTAGGCACAATACTGTACCGTAATTCAAAGGCAATTCATGTAGCATTAGTAAATCACTTTGAACTTTATGCTGAAAATGTAAGCAGTAGTATAAAAATAAACCTTTTTATTTCCTCTGGTATATACAGTTAAATAAAGTAGGCCTATACAGCTACTAATCTCCAAATCTGTATTGCTAGTGTGCTTTGTTGAAATGCCATCACCTTGCAGAAGAGACATTCTGTATGTTTTGTACACATTTATAGTTGAAGAATAAATTTTCAGAGACTGTAAATGAAAATATATCTCTGAACATAGTGATCAAATAATATCTGACACTACTTGTTTAAAGAAATATACATATATCTCACTGCCAGAGTATTTATGACTCTAATAAGTTTAGTTATTTTGCCTCTTGGGGAAATTCCTGCTCCTCCAAATACCAAACTTGTTTGAGGTTGTGCTGTTTTTTCAGTAAGGAACAAATGATATTATTAGTTAAATGGGACTGCGCAATATGAAAATACAATAGTGTGGTTTAAAAATTGAACAGTGTATAAGAAATATAATATATTTTACCAGCAATGGGAAATAGACAAACATTAAAAATTCAGTGACACATCACAACTGTCTAAATAAATAAATAAACAAGCATCACTAGTCAGCCAATTGATGCAAGGATACTCTGTGCTTACCTTCAAGAGCACCATTTTCTCTAATATCCTGCGCAGTAATGAGTTCTGTGCCTCACTTTTGCATAATCTGACCATTTTTTAGGTACTGGATGTTGTGGGACTGTCTGAACTCTGATTGCCCAGCAGGTTTTATTAGACAGAATACCAAGTGGTTTCAGGTGATTTTTCACCAACCATCCTGGGAATACATGGTCTTATGCTTCCCAGAGCAACAGCCACATTTGCATGTTTGTCAGAAAAATGCGAAAGCCTTCCTTCCCATTCAATTTGGAAACACCGTGCAAAGTAAGATGCACCTGTAGATGTTCAGAGAGTTGTATTCCTGCTTGCACAGGCAGTGAAACGGAAATACTGTGGAAGGAGGTATTGGGCTCTGTGCCAACCTGTGTTTATTTTTGTGCTGTTTTCCTCTTTAAAATGTGAGTGTTTAATGAGCTGTTGTGAATCGTAATGCTTTATGATGCTTCCTGTTACCTTAGTGATGGACTACAAAACTCTTTTACATTAAGAGTTTATAAACTCTACAATTTAATGAGGAGCCAAAGCTGAAAGTTTCTAATAAAATTTCCAAAAGCACTTCTGTGGCTGAGAAGCTAAATTTCCAGCAACTTGTGTTAATTCTCACGGCACTGTACAATGCCTGACCAGGACAGACTTAGCCACCCGGGTCACAGGTCTGTGCTTACCCAGCTGTCTTGGCTTGATCCCAGTGGTACCCGCCTCTCAGGTAGTTCGGGTATCTCCATGCTGCTCTCTGAGCCGTATTTACGGTTTTACCTTCTTCAAAGGTCAAATTTCTTAATTGAAGGAAGAGCTTCAGAGCTTACTTTGATCTGTTCTTTCTACTTCCATTTCTGTCCTTATGCACGTGGCTGTGCCTTCTTCATGCTTTGTACCCTAATTCTTTATGTTCCCTCTCCTGATGGAAGACTGTATGATAAGATTGCTTCCACCAAACTTTAGGTGTCTAAATTGTTACACTTCTAATCCAAACTTGCAGAGTAGACTTTACAAATTTTCTTCTCCTTGATGAAACATGCAGACTTCCAAGCTCATGAAGGTTAGATGAAAAAAAAATACATGGAGGAAATGTCAAAACCAGACTTAGAAAAGAGACTGTTTTCCAGTCTGTTTTGTAGGTGCTCATTGACTTTCCAACACACTGACAAATGTACAAAAAAGGTGAAGACAGACTGAATTGTCACCAACCTTAAAGGGAGAGTTGCCCACCTCATTTTCCTTCTCTTGAGAGGGGAAAACCCATGAAAGAAAATGTGTGTAAGCATCTAGCACTGATGGGACATTCGGTTGTGTGGTTGAACGTCTGTACATGGGGAATTTCTGTATGAGGCTTAGTGCACAGTGCTGGTACTTCCCCAGAACATTTGGGAATTTTTTTTCTCCTTGGGAAGCATAAACAATACAAGGGCACTCTTGGCTGTTAATTTGCATTGAAAGAGCATTCAGTATTCACAAGCCAAGTTTGCCAGATCAGTTTTCCTATTTGAAATGTTTTGACTCTTGGGTGCCTGATCCTGCAGCTTTGACTTCACTGAAGCCATTAAGTGTCGTATTAATAATAATAATAATGAAGCAGAGTTTCACTTATGCATTTATTCAGATCGTGCGAGGAATACATATTCTGGTTTTAAAGAAAGTTGCATTTCAGGATCTGAGTGTTCTGACTATGTCTCTTTAAATATTTGGATACAAGTAAATCGTGAGAAAATTATCTTTGCAAGCTTCAAACTATTCTGGGTCTACTCTGTTGCCTCTAGCCAAATGCTGTCTGATGTTGCCTAGACAAACCAGGGCAAACTATTATCATGGGATTAAACACTAAATACCTGCAAGGAGCATTCTCTTTATCAGATAGCGCTCTGTTAGCAGAATTCATTCAGTTTATTGCATATATAACTGTGGTGTCAAATAGACTGATTTACAACACCTAGTCTTTTACATAATCTTTGCTATTTGCTGCGCTTGTAATCTGCCAAATCATTTAGGCTTCCTGATAGCAGAAATGCTGTAAAACTTAGATAAACTTGCAGAAGAAATGAACTCGAAGGTACTGCTGAAATCTAGGGCCTGCACGTTTGCTGTAAATGCACTGGCTGGCTTGGTTTCTCCCTGCCTAATCTGTGATTGAATGTGGCTGCTGGAGAAATTGAAATTTTATGATAGCACTACAGTCAGAGGAGATAAGCATTTGTATGCTAGACTAGATTAATCTAAAAAAGAAGTTTTAGGTGTGGCTAATGAAACCAGTGTATGTGTTAAACGGGTTTCTTCAGGGTTCAAAGCATCTGTGTATATCTATATAGAGTCTAGTCCAAAACTTTCTCTATGTGAAAAGTCTAATATAGCTGTGCGCTAGTTCTTACTATCCCTGCGGCTTATTCCACCCTATGTTGGAGATATCTTTAAGGAGCCTCAGTGTTTATAGGGTACTTTCTGAATGCTAATATAAACGGCAGACCCCTCTAAAATGGTCTTGATGGGCTACCCAAAACTCCCATGTCCTTTTGAAATTTTTGGTTAGGGTAACTGTAAGACATCACATTTGATTAGGGTTAGCCACTTACATGGTCAAGTTGAAACAAAACTAAAGATGTATTTTTTTTTGTTTTGAGTTGCTCATTTTTTTGGCTATTAGGGTTGTTTTAAACAGACAGATAATAGAGAGACGTGTAGACAAGCTTAAAATGTGAAAAAGAAATTTGCAAAATGGGATTCTGATTGGGTGAAATGCAAGCTAGTGCATCTGAAGGAAAATAAGACGATCTATAGGTGGTCAAGTGGAAAAGAGAGCCCTGTGAGGCAGCAACGTTGAGTTGAACTGTGTTAGAAATGATGGCGACCATCAGACTGGAAGAAACAATGAAAATTGAAGGAAATACAAGAGGTGACTTTTCCAGGCAATCATAGCATAACTCCAGTGCTTGCCATTAAGATCAGTATTAACCCATTGGTACCCCAGTTAACTCCTCTGAGGTGGGGAAGTATTTCTGTGTCTCAGGCATAACTATAAGTTACTTTGTCATGGTTAGTTTTGTGATGATGTTTGACACAACACTCACTGCTGGAGTTAAGGAAGGATATTTTGCATGGCACTGCTAGTTTAGGGAAGGAAGCATCACTTTACCTGATGCTGCTGCTGCATATTGGCCAGCACATATGGTAGCCTGCCTCTGGGAAAGACATTCACCACTGCTAATCTCCCGTCAATAAACTGTTGTGAATATTTGTACTTAACAGTTTTTCAACTTGAGTTGAGGAAAACTAACTGTCTGACTTAGTTGCTTAGTCTTCCTAAGCTCCCACTGTCCTGAAAGGAAAACCAGAGGCTTTTCCACCAGGACTCAAAGTAGGAAGCAGCTTGAGATGTTTCCTCACCCTGTGGATGAACTCTTTCTGCTTACAAGAGAGAGACTGTATGGAAACCAACCAGCTACACTGCTACCTTAGGTTGGATGTTGTGCATAATGTTCTGAGTGTGTAAGTCATGGAATATGTGAATTATTTCAGTGTTGGGAGCATCAGGCAAGTTGGTGCTAACAACAGGATAGAACAAAGAGGACTTCTGGGTAAAATGCTGGAGTGATGTCTCTTAGATTGGAGAACAGCCTCCTTGGGGAAGCAGTGGAAACGGTATTGTTTAAGACATTTAAAATTGGACAGGAGAAAATATATTGTAATGATCAATCCTGTGCTGGTATTTAGATCAGGTCTTGTCTTATGAGAATATTGATAGGAAGCCTCTGTCTGAAGTAACTGCCATTATTCAGTGTGTGTTACCAGCCAACATTGGCTTGCAACCTCCCCCCACATCTGTACTCACACTTAAAGGACAGCCTGAGTAATGTTGAGCACCTTTGCCTTCTCTCTTGGTGCCTGAAGTGTTGATTTTATATTGCCTTGCTTAGATTATATTCCTTCAGTGCTTCCACCAGACAGGCTCTGTATAGTGCACAGAGATTTACAGGAAGCACGTGTAGTTTGTGGCAATAATAATAAAGTTTCCTGCTGTTTTCTAATCCCTGGGAAACTAAATCAAGTGTAGAAGTCTATTCAAAGAAGTGCAGTATGCCTATAAAGTCACTTTGCCGTTACCTGTGTGCGTATGCCGTGTACCCGTTTGGTGTACTTGGCTGTCATATCTCTGAAGTCCGTCCTCAGTCTCCGGAGCGCGACTAAGACATTACACACCTCAAATGTGAAGCTGATGAAACAGCTTAAAATAACCTGAGCACCCATGCTTTGCTCACCTCTTTTTCGCTACCTCTGTGTTGGTATTTCTCATAGGAACACATACAGCAAAATTTGTTCTGTGCTGGTGGCTCCCATCAGGCAAATCTAGATCTAGTCTGAATTGTGAAGGCAGGAAGACTACATTTGATTCCTGCATGCTGCTGTAATGCTTAATGGAGCTCCTTTTTCTTCCTGTGTTTCTGTAGGTATGAAGCTGGTCTTCTTGACATGATTGAAGCTATGAGTCCGATATCTGCCCCAGGACACCTCTGCAGACAATCTTATGACAGGAACAAAATGCATACTCCTCATCGTGTGAGCCACAGGCCGATGTCTTGGTACCAGACCCCTTGCAGCTCAAGAAGCAGAGCAGATGAGCTAGAGGAAAGCCGGCTCCTCGAGGAGGTTTTCTTCATTTGACATGCCTCGTTGGTCTACAGCCCTTCTGTAGAATTTTTAGAACCTTTTTATTGCTGATTTGTTTCTGTTAAAGTACCATTTTTAAATTATTTGAGTGACAACTACTTGTCTTCCCTCTTCTAAAACATAGCTAATTAGCATCCAGTTTCATTTTGGATTTAACAATTATGGTGCAAGAGTGCTGTTGGGGTAGACCAATCAGAATGCATTAACTTTTTTTTTCTAAACCTTTCATGTGCCAAGTAATCATTCTAAAATGGAATTTTTTTTAATCTACAACATTTTCTAATAGATTGAAGTTACCGTTTTGCCAGCCTCATATCAGAAGTATATTTCATTATTGATTTTTAGCTCTAAAGCAGTTTGCAAGAACTGCCTAACATTCAAGAACCACTGCGTTCAAAGTAGATTATTTTCTAATTAAACAAGTCTGTTTAAAACCTGGCATATTATAAAGGTACAAGCACTTTAGTACTTTTTGCAGTGATTTTATGATCTACTTTTTCATTCAACATTCTGATATTTAACACGCTGGGTTTTTAGGGGTATATTGTAAGCTCAGTTATACTGTGTCTAATAACATTAATAGATAATGTTGCAGGTTGATATACTAACCATCTGTTTGAAATATATTCCTCTTTAAATCAGTGCTATTTGACAGAGTTAATGTGCTGTGTAACCTAACCCTGAAATAGCAGAACACAGTCAGACATTGCAGTGGTCCAAAACCTTTCAAAATGAAATATACAGTAGTGGTAGTATAAGAACAGTCTTAAGACATTTTCACTAACTTGCACTATTTTAATCCTGTTTCCATGCTCCATTGTAAATAAGACAAATCAGTAATTATTTCCACTAGCGACTCACAATGCACATTTCCCTGCTGGCTTTAATTATTCATGCTCTATCTATTTCAGTTTATTTAAATGCACTTCCATCTACTGCATGTACTTGGTTATTTAAAGAAATGTGCCGAATTGGTAAAAATGACTGCAGATTACAGGATTAATGGTCATTTTCTCCACAATGCAGTGTTCATATTTTATTGTAACGGTAGCCACCGGCATGTGTTCCTAGAAATATGAGGCTAAAATACTCATTTTGCACAGTAAAATTGCAGTGAGGGAAAGGTAAAATTGAGCCAGCGTGGGCAAGTTCTAGGCCATTTGCTCCCAACACCACTTCGTGGGCCAGTACAGCTTTTCCGACGGTCTCTTTAGGCAGCCCTGCGTATCTTAATGGCAGCGAGTTGCTGTACTGATCCTTGAGGTATCACTGCTGCCTGCCTCCTGTGTGCTAGCTCCTATGCAATGTTTGGTGCTCTGCAAGGAGCTAGGAAGACTCAGCAATGAGCCCCGCAGTGATATCTAGCATGTGCCCCTGGCACCACCGTGTTCTTACAGCAGTGAAACAAAAGGAGAATGAAGGGGATGATGAGCCTCAAGTTACTCTGAGCTGTTTCATTCAGGCCCAGTCTTAATCACAAATTAGGTGGTACCCTTTTCTTGCGTCCCAGCTGAATTTTAAAAGCTGCTTGGAGGAGTTTAAAGGAGGGGAGCAGCATTACTGGACCAGAAAATGACTACTGTGGAAGGCCCTGCTTAGTCTGTTCTGCTGTCAGTGAACTAGTGTATTTCTTTCCAGTGTGTCTATCTGCTGTTGAATGTCCCTCTTGTTCAGGCTCCCTGAGCCTGTGAAGGCACAAGTTTCTGCTTAAAGCCCCAAAGATGCATTCGGTGCCCTGACCCAAGTATAGCAGGTGGGGAAATGTTCTCATTCTGCTGTCTGAGTAGTCTGCTTTCTTAAGAGGATGGGGAAAGGGAGGGGAAGGAAGAGAAAAATGTACAAGAAGCAGCAGGAAAACAATGAAGAAATGACCATCACATAGATCTTAGGGGTTTGGGTTGGTTTTTGGTGTTTTTTAACTTTGTTGGGCTTTATTTTGTTAAATTTTGGCATTTATAAAGAAACAGTTCTCTGACTTCAGTCTAGTTGCTTCTCTTCTCTTTTCCAGTTTGACTGAAACTTTAATTGCCTTTTCTAATAAGTGCTAACTGACCTTTAGAAACAGAAAAATACGTGTATATCTCTTGAAAGGTGCCTGTGTACCCAGTCAAGAACACTGTGTAGGAGCATTCTGTTCTTTGGTTCTGTAGGGGTGCCAATATTTAACTACTTTAGGGTTCCTTATGATCCGTTTTGTTCATTAACAGTTCTAATCTGATGATTACTTTTGACTTGAATCTGTATTTTGGTAGTACCTTTTTTTAAAAGGACATTGTTGTGGTTGGTGGGCTCCAGGCTTAAGGTGCTGTCCATCAGTCTACAAGGGAGACATAACTTTACAAAGCCAAATGTTCAAGAATTAAGGTGCTTGAAATGTCTGATGGGTGAAGACCTGCTTGTTTTAGCTGTCTGTGAGATGTGGACAAAGAAACAAAAGCTATTAATTTGGTAGGCTCTGTGAAAAATCATTTTTTATAATGCTGGTTCTTGCTCTAGTTATCAGCAGTACATTAGGAATAGTGTTTAGCAGTCAATGCAAGCAAAGATATTTTGCCATGAGGCACTACAAAGTTGAAGTTATTAAAACATTTATAGCCTTAGAAAAAAAAAATCAATGACTGTCAAATAGGAAAGGACAAAATCAGTAGTTGGGGCTGGGAGGGGAATTGTTTTCCATCTGCTAAAACAGTAGAGGAAATGCAAAAATTAAACTAGCAAAAGCAATCACTTGACAGTGTCCTTTTAGGTTTAAGCTCCTACATTAGGAAGCTGCCGCTGGGGAGTTAGTCAAGCCTTAGATTGTTTGTCCAGAGTGTTCCCAGTTAATATAGTTCAGCTACACATTGGGCTGTGTTTTTCATGAGGCTTTGTGGAATAACATGACTTCAACTAAGACTGCTACCCATACCTTCACTTGTGTTCTTCTCAAGTGGCTTGTACACACATACTTGCCAAGTGTTTGAGTGTAGTCATTGCTTTTGTACACCTTGCACGCCATGGACCTGTACCAATCACACCCTTTCCACTTCTGGGCTCTGTAAACTTGCTGTTGAATCCCATCTTGAGCATATATTTATATATGTATGTGAGGTTTTAATCTAATAAATTATCTGGGATTTTCACTTAATCTTCCAGACTTTTGTTTATTTGACTTGTCTACTGGTTCGTTTTGTCCAACTCAGATGTCAGTTCTGCCATTGACAATATGTTCCACTTTACACATCATCATGTCATATATATTTTGAATCTCCAGTTTGCTAAGATAGACAAGGAACTCGTTTTAAGCCTTCTCTAACTCTCCAGGTCATGCATTTTGCTGTGAGAAGGAGCAAGACCTCTTTGGGAGCATGAAGTGGAGGAGAAGTCTTGGAATATAAAAGAGGAGAGCCAGCACCATGTTTTAGGACAAAAAGTTGGAATTAAAGAGTAAGGAAGACAGGATGGAGATAAAGGCAAGAAGGGACAAAAATGCAAGGCAGTGAACTGGACCAAAGGATGACAGAAGGTATAAGTTAAGTGGAGCTGAGCCAGAAGGTAGAGACAAGTTGTTAAAATATAGTGACTTGATGAAGGTGAATTTTGTGCTTATATCCTGGAGTAAGAAATGGCTTCAAGCACTGGTTCCCAGACGAGCCTTATGACTCCCTACTCCTTTTCCAAATAATTTTCCTGCATTTGAGGAGCTGCTGGCCAAAGGAGACTTGGTAAATCAGGGAAAGAAGGAAAGGACCTAACTTTAGCTGCTCCCATTTAGAGCAGTTAGACAGCGAGGCCAGAGCACAAGGAGGGTAATAGGATAGAACCCAGGTGTAACCCAGGCATGGAATGAATTTAATTGTTAACAAGGCATGGTCTTGTGAACTTAGATGACAGAAGAATGTGAGGCTGGATATGGCCAGAATCTGAATAAGGGAGAAACAAGTAAAACAAAATCTGCAGTGATCCAACCAGCTGTGGAGATTTGGTGTTAAGGAAGGAGAGGAAAGAGCTTAGCTGTGCTTGAGAAAGATTGAGCCTGAGATGTCTGAAAGATATCCCTTGAAAGCACACATGAGCCCAGGGTTAAACTCTAAAAGTTGCAGCAGAGATTTTCTGAAATACGACCTCCAGGCGGTGTTTGAATTTGTACCGTCTGAGAGGTAGAGAGCACAGCCTTGTTAGTTAGAAACCTCCTTTTTCACTGTTACTGAATTTATGAAACTGTGTGCTAATTAGTGTATGATTTATAAATTTACATAACTACATGCTACGTAAGACAACACAGAATATTGAATGAGGTGATTTAAACTGGCAGAAACAGAGAAGTCTGTGCTGCCTGGGTGGCTCTCCTCTGGAAGAGGCCTCTCCCAATCCATAGCTGCTCCCTGCATCTCTTGAAAGCCTATCTACTCTCAGTGGCAATAAACATTTTACAATATTGTGGCTCCTTGTAGCTGTGAGAGAGGAGGTTACCTTGAGCATCTTGGGTGTGGTTGTGTAGCAAAGCTTTCACTGTGATCCTTTGATCCTTGGGGAAGGTGTTTGGAAGCAGGTGTCAGCTAAAAGAGAGCAAGAAACCCAGCTTGGTCTGGTCAGTGTTGATGCTTGATGACTCCCACAGTTGTTCATAGAGGATGCTACTGCATCTCAACTGCAGCAAGAGAATGGGAATGTGGGGGAACTGGATTTGATTCCCAGCTCTGGGGAAGCCGCTTTGCCTTCTTCCGTAGCATGCTTTAGATTCTGCTAGCCTAGTGTGTTTACTACCACATATCGGAGTGGCCGTGACTTACATTTGTGCCCGAGGCAGAAGATGCTGGACATACCCACTAACAATGTCTGTGAACTGTGAGCTGTTACAGCAGAAGTGTATCAGCCAGTCATTCCTATCTAAGAGAAGCCGAAGTTCTTAGACTTTGTATATTTTGAGACTTGCAGAGGTCATTTCAGGCACTGGGGAACTAAACTGGAGAAATTCAGATGTCGCTGACAGGTGAGACCCTGACATATGCAAGGTGAGAGATACCCAGATGGTCCCAGCAGACAAACCAATCCACAAGCTGCAGCAAGAGCCATAAATTCCTAGTTTCCGTAATTCAGGTATCATTCTGATTATGTGAAAAAACTCTTTATTCGCTCATAGCATTCAATAACCAGTCGTAGAGTGTAAGTTCATTCTTTCTAGCCTCCTGTCTGCAAGAGTGAAAAAGTGGAAAAAGTTATCTTTCCTGGTTGCTTACTGGCAACTACCTTAAAACCTTGAAGTGTGGATTTGGTTAAAGGCATTGTCCAAACATAAAGTGTTGAGTGTCGTGAGCATTAAGGACAATGTGGGAACTCCTCCCCTTTGCTAGGCCTGGTAAGGAGGGAAAGGACAAGATGAATTCGCAGACACAAAAACTGGTTCTTTCTCAGCCTAGAGCTGACTGGAAGTTGCATTGAATTTTTTAAAACACCTTGTCAGAATCTTCCAATGTTTAATTATCCTTGCTGCTATGAAACTGCCTTATTTTGAGGTTGAGTTTGTCTAACTTTGATTTCCAGCTGCTGGACTTAATTATGCCTTTGGATGCAAGTTTGCAAAGTTCTCCTGTTACCAGACGGTAAACACCCCCAACACACGGTGTTAAACTCCCTTTAAGGTTCAGCCTTCCCTTTGACAAGAAGAGGTCCTTTATGCCTTGTGTCCCAATGCCTGTTTTCCACCCCCTGGATGATTTGGGGGGCCTGTTTTTGAACTTTTCCAGCATTTATGCATCTTGAAGGGTTTACACAGGTGCTGTTGCTGTGAGTGATGACACTGTGGCCTCACCTGCACAGTATTTCCCTTTTTACACTTTCAGGAGCCTTGTTTGGAGGTGTTGGGCTGGGTACCTGATCTCATTGCACATCAGATCATGGCTCTGTTTCTTGGAAGTAGAAAGTCTGTGAGTGAAAGCAGAAGACTCTGCTAAATTTAGAAGAGTTGGGGAGAAAGAAATAATGTGAAGTAGAAATACCAAGCAGAAAAAAAAAAAAATCAATTTGGGATGGAGCGTGAACTTGGGAGTGCAGCGTCTATGAACTCAGCCACTTTGCAAACAATCTGGAAGTCACACGCGTGATGGGATGGGGGAGACTCAGACAGCAGAAACCCTCAGAAGAGGAAAAGTGAACAAAGCATGAGTCGATGATATCTGATAGCAACAAAAACAGTCGAGAAGACTTTTGAGCTGCAGGTGAGGAGGCGATGACATCTCCAAATTGCAGACGAAATGACTCCTTGTCAGTGGGTCTGGTGCTCCTCTATTTGCACGAGTACCTTCAGCACAGGGATCTCATTACCAGAGAGTTTACTGGCAGATTGGAGAGATTTCAGTGAGGAGTAATAAAAATGATCAGGGACTGCTAGAATTGACATAATGAGGAAACAAGATGAGAAAGAGTCAGATATTTATAGCTTGGGTGAGAGAGACAATTAAAAGGTGGGGTGGGAGATGGACTGGGTGACCTGAAAGCCTTGTCTGTATCTAATAACTTCTTGTCATCTGCTGTACAGAGGACTTGAATTTGCCAAGGCTGTCAGTCTGACTCTTAACAGCCCTAACTTCCCACGTTGAAAAGCTCAGGTGGGTGTACTCTGGCTGTATTGACACTGTCAGAATGTCACCGGTACTGTACTTTGTTTAAAAAAAAAATAGTCATCAGCTATGCTGTGGAAAAAAAATTGACACACTGACAGTAAAGGGAAGAAAATTAGACCTTCATAAAATGAAAAGCCATTGAAGACCTTCCTGAGAGCAGAGCGGACTGAGAAGGGCTCCCCGGTTGTTCAGCCAGTGATGCCGAGCCCTTCTTGCTGCCCGTAAGCTGACCTGTCAAGTGAGAAGAGCCCGTGTGAGCACTGTGCGAGGTCGGTGCCTCTGGCACCCAGTTGTTCACACAGCTCAGCAAAACCGCTGCTTCCTGGTACGCACCAATGTGCGCGGGCTGTTGTCCCCGAGAGCTGCTGGGCTCCACAGATGGCTCTTGGGGTAAGCTCTGTGCCAGCCAAAATGCTGCCGGTCCCACCAACGGTTGTGCTCACATGTGGGCTTTCACTTCCCTTCCTGCTGCCCCTACACAGCAGGATCCAGCCCTAGGGGACAGGTGGGCTCTCCCCTTGACTTGGCCCAACTTGCTGCTTCACCCGTGGGGATCCCTGCGCCTGCCCGGGGGTGGATGTTTGTGCATATAGCTTTTCCGTGCGTATAGTTCCCCTATAGCTTTGCACAAACCCACTAAATATGTATTTTTACACATATCCTACCAAAGATGAGCACCCATTGCATTCTGGTTTTGCTGAGTTGGAGGCTTCTGAGAAGAAGGGAGGTGGCATGGTCACCCTTCTGATTAATTACAGAGCAGCCTTACAATGAGGATTATTTAAAACCTTGACCTAGACCATGACTGTCTCGCGCGCTCCCCAGTGATGCAGAGGAGAGACCCTGGGTCTGCTCTGGACTTGAGAGACCATGGCAGGCGTGGAGGCAGCCACGCTGGAGACATCTCGGTTCCTGGGTTTGCAGTCAAATTTAAACGCCACTACTGAAAGCAGCGGGGCCGTGCGTGTTAGAGGGACTTTAGGGAAATATCAGAGCGGCGTTTGTTGAGTCTGATGGCGGAGTAGCCGCTCTGTTTTAATGATACCTGTGTGCAAAGGCCACAGCTGCTTTCATCCATTTCACATTAGTCTGACTTTCACAGAACAGACATAGCCTAGGGTGATGGAAGGGAGAGAAAGATGACAAAAAAAAAAAAAAAAAGTCATCCATTTTTCACTACTTTCTCCATTCTTACGAGCTGTGATACCAGGTTCTGGCTGAGTAACGGTAATCTTATCCAGGATACTGTTGATTTAAGCCTCTTGGATTTATATAACTTTGGAAATGGTAAACTATATTAATTTGCTGTGTTTTCAAGGGAAAGTTATTTATTGAGAGACATTTTTAACTCAAGTGCCAGGAGCCTTAAATCATTATAATAAATTCATACTATTCAGGGTTTCTTACATTGTAAAAAATTTGTTTTAAACATGAATGAGGAGATCCATGATTTCTTTAATATACTGTTATGTATTTCCTTTCAAAATGACATGGCTCACTATATCAAGTGGGAGAAGAATAGTGAGAGATTTACAGTACTTAAGAATAACACAGCCTGGGAATGTGACACGTGAACCAACACGGGGCAGGGGGCTGACGAGTGCGAGGAGCCCACCACCGCTCCCAGCAGCACGGCTGAGAGTTAAACGAGTGACAACCGGTCAAGATCAGCAAGCAAAACCGATAGCTGGGCTGAAAGTTCCCTGCAGGGTGGGAATCACAACACAGCCTTATGTTCACCTCCGTTGTACCATGCAATGATTGAAACACCCAAAAGGTGAGGTGGATCATCTGCCGTGGCCTGGGAGGGTGGCTGCCAAACTGCTGCCTCACCGGACTGGGACCTGAGCCAGAGTTTTGGTTCCCAGCCTGGGGTCACCCTCCCCTTCCAGAGCTCAGGCACCCGCTGTAACCTTTTCCCAGGGACCTAGTCCATCCTGGCCATGATGGTCCATGGGGAGCAGGTCCTTCAGCGGCCACCAGCATGCCTGAAGTGTGGTGAGGAGGCACCAGGTAAGCACTTAGATAAATTTCAGTCAAGATCATTAATCCCTGACCTCTTGCTAAACCTCTACTGGCCATGCAACGTGCTGTTACGCACCTGGACGGTTGGGAAGAACACAAGACGGTAAAACCTTCATCTGGCTTTATATCACATCCTCCCGGCTTCATGGGGTCCTCATGGGTGGGTGGAGAAGGAGTTGGGCTCAGAGACACCCTTGGCTGATGCCAGCATCCAAGATCTGAGACAAATCTGCTTTGGCAGCATGGTTGTGGCTTTCTTGGAAATTGGAGCCCCTCTGTAGCATGTAAATGTCTGCTGAGCACTTGTGTCCCAGCCTGCTTCATGTCTTCATGGAGTGCTGCAGGACTTGATGATCTTGGAGATCTTTTCCAACCTCAATGATTCTAGGAATGGGGTCTCATGTTTGGGGGGATTTTGGAATCAGGGTTGAGTGGGGCAAAGCATCACAGTGCCCAAAATGGCAAAGGCCAATTTGTTCCCTAGTATCTAATGGAAGCGATTTCTCTCCTGAGATACCCAAAAGCCTTCCAGCTCCCCGGTGCACAGCCTTGCTGTAGAGAAATGAGGAGTTGTGCAGAGCCATCCTGCCCTAATATGAAAATCTGTCCCTCAGGATGCCTGTGTAGAGAGACAAGAGCATTTCCCTGCCTCTAAAGAGTTAGTCGGTCTTTGGTAGATGTGTCTGCAACAGGGCGTAATCGAATGCTGCTGGTTCTCCAGTGCTGGGGGATGGCCCTGCCTGGCTGCAGGTGAGATGAAGGACACCCGAGGACTTCAGCTGCCCAGGGATGGGACTGGCAGTGCACAGAGGATGGCCGTGAGCTGCCTGCCTCACCAGGCTGGACAGCTCGGGAGAGGGGAGGAGGGGATGGGAGAGGGTCCCACGTGCTCACAGAAGTGATGGCAGGACCTCATCTGTCAGCGCAGAAAAATGTCTGGCCAATAAACTTGCCAAACGTCCCTAATAAAGGGCTGGATGTGTTATCATGTAGAATGGTTTTATAGGGGACGGCCATAAAACGTGCACATTGCCCTTTAAAACGCCAGGACGAGGATTGATTCCAGCGGGGCGGAGGGAGAGGAGGAGGGGGAAGGAGGCTAATTGGAAAAGGGGGATAAATCCAGGGGCTCGTTTCTCTGCTGTGGGTCCCCAGGGTGTCAGGGAGCCGTAACAAAGCGGGAGTCACTGCCGGCCTAATCCAGGGCTTCTGAGCGCTGCCTGGATCTGGGCTTCTCTGTCCCCTTCACCCTGTGCAATGCTGGCTGCCCTTCCTGGCATCTGTTTCTGCCGCTGGCTTGGCCCTGATCTTGCTTGCTGATACTCAGCCAAGGGAAAGCTGTGGAGAGACCTCCATCAGCCTCTCTACTGGTTCCTCCTCATTTGTGCTTCTCCTTTTAACCCCAGGGGCCTAACACCCATTGCCTTCTCCTTGCCAGTTCCAGATGTTGTCCTGCCTGCCCATCAGCCCCACCGCCAGCTCATCCCTCCCTCTCCTGCCTTGTGACTCTGTCTCCCTGGAAGACTGTGGAAGTCCACCACGCCTGAGAGATGAAGTGCAGAGGTTTGGGCAGCAGTTTTGGGTCCCCTGCTCCATGGACAGGGGACAGCCCATCCTGGGGAGGCAGGTGTCTATGTGGGCCCTGGGCTCTGCTTGAATAAACAGGAGAGGGGGAGCTGGAGAAAGGTGCAGGGTGTGTTTAGTAGTGATCGATAAATATATTGTACTCCAGCACACTTTTAATGCTGCAGAAAACAGGCAGTGATTTCACTTAATAAATGTAGACAGTCTTGCGGAGCTACGAGACCATCTATTCTGCTAGACAGTTTCTGCACAACAGGCCTGCACGTGACCCAGCGCCCGGTGTTATCTATAGCTGAGGCTCTCAGGCTGCCATGGGCGGAGAGGCCTGCCTCTGATTTTTCATTTTCTTGACTTAATTTCCCTGAACAGAGATACTGGGCAGCCAAACCCCCATGAGATCTGGTAGAGGGAGAAATAATTTAAAAAAGAAAAATAATCTTCTTGTTAAAGTCACTGAAGGCATTGTGGACTTGGCCACTGGGTGGGAGGTGGGCAGGTATTGGAGAGATGGAAAAAGAAAGAGCAAGAAAAAGTCAGATTTTTGTTGGCAAGGTCTGGTTCAAAAATGTTTATCACTGTCAATTTGTTGATATGTGCCAGATCTCACTTCTCTGCCCACTCTGTACATGTGGTGCTGACGAATTTCAAATTTGCACTGGCCCTGGCAATCCCCATCGAAGCTTGTGGTGGCGCCTGTGGGAGGGAGGCAGGGTGCAGGCAGCATGCCTGGGCTTAGAATGGTAGAATTATAGAATCATTAAGGCTGGAAAAGACCCCCAGATCATCAAGTCCAACTGTCAACCCAACACCACCATGCCTACTAAGCCAAGTCCTGAAGCAGGGCTTGCAGTGGGTCCCTCGGCTCTGACCACCCTTGGTGACCAAACACAGGCAAAACTGGAACGCGTATTAACTTCCACCAGGCATACAAAAAAATAACACTTTTCTCATCAAAGTTAGAGGTGAGTCAATATATTATGATATGGACCCATGTCAACCGACATGACTAATGGATGTGATGTATCATGAATTTGGGTGAGAGAATAGCTTTTGCTATTTAACTGATTCTTCTGGAAAGCAGAGAGATACTGTGAAATGCAGCCAAAGCTGATGAGTCTCATCTGACTTTCTCATAGTGTGGCCCCTCTTCACGCAAAAGCAAGTTAGGTTTATTCAGCTGAGGACCTGACACGGTTTTTGAGTTCTCCAAACCAAGAAGTGCTCAGGTTTGTGTTTTTCAGTCTTGTTGTAGTTATGAAGTTCAGAGCAAACTCCAGGCGTGCAGCCTGAGATGTGTCTCTGAGGTCTGAATTTGCTTTGTTGCTACCTTTTGGCTCAAGCCCATCTCTACTATACCAGCCAGAGTGAAATTTTCATTGATCACAGTTTTAGTTCCGGATTTGTAATTAAATTCAAGGGCTGGTAGATTTTGCGATGAACTTTTTTTTCTGGCTCCCTTCCTAAGCATTTGGTGTATTCAACTAGTACTTAGTGTTTTGCAAATGCTATTGTAGGTTATATTGCCAACCACAAGTATGAAAAAAATGTGTGATTTAGAAAAATAGTAATACATTTGAGGTCGTGTTTTTGCTTTTATGATCACACTTCAAAGCTTCTTTCAATGTTTGTTAGAGCCATAAGCTTATGGGGCAGGTGGGAATATCATCTTACTTGACTGCAAGAACTGTGACACTTCCATTTCATCACCAAGCTTACAATCAAACCGTAAGCATGACAGTACTGCCTCCAGTTGCTCTCTGAATTAAAACATTTCCTCCAGCATCCAGCAATAAGGAAAATGAAATCTTCAGGTAGAGCTTAGTAGCTCACCTTGAAAGTATTTCATCTCCTGCTAAACATTAAGCCATGTAGTGGTGTCTGGGCACTTGTCTACTTTGAGACCCATGGGAGAATTAACTCAAATTCACTTTTAAAGGGGATTAATTAAACTTCATCAGGACCCTATTTCAGCACTCAGAATTAAGATAAGTTGAAGTAAGACCCCTTTAATTTACATTTTAGGGAATGAACTGAAAGAGATGAGAGACCTCTTTGACATCAAATGAAGATGTCCAAAGAGCTGCTGGTGTGGTTTGACTAATCCGTTTTACATTATACCTTATTTAATTCAGACGAAATGACCTAATGTAGACAAGCACTGAGATGTTGAGACTGGGTATGATTGTACTGGGAATATCTGCCTTCCCAGCTGTTCTGATGGGATAGAAGGTGTGTAAGAAGCAGGATGGACTATAAAATGGGACAGTCAATCTTGGTCTGTACAAAGCCACAGTGATGCTGCGGAGTTTTCACAGGTTGAGCACATGCCCAGTCATACTCTTAAAAAAATAAAAATTGCAAGTCTTTTCATCTGGGATGGGAAATCTCAATATAGAAGGTAAACTGGAGATAATAGCCCCAAAACGTTTGCTTTTGTGACCAAGCTTTGTCCCGTATCACCTTGATATGAGATCGTGGCAGTCCAGTGAAGTTCCCACTGACAGGAAAAAGGGAAACATAACTCCCATTTTTAAAAAGGGAAAGAAGGAAGATGTGGTGAACTACAGGCTGGTCAGTCTCACCTCTGTGCCTGGGAAGATCATGGAGCAGATCCTCCTGGAAACCATGCACAAGGAAAATAAGCAGGTGATTGGTGACAGCCAACATGGCTTCACTAAGGGCAAATTGTGCCTTACAAAATTGGTGGCCTTTTATGATGAGCTTACAGCATTGGTGGATAAGGGACGAGCAACTGGCGTCATCCACCTGGACTTGTGGAAGGCATTTGACACTGTCCCAGAAGACATCCTTGTCTCTAAATTGGAGAGACATGGATTTGACGCATGGACCACTCGGTAGACAAGGAATTGGCTGGATGGATGCACTCAAAAAATTGCGATCAGCATCTCCATGTAGCAGTGGAGACCGGTGATGAGTGGCGTTCCTCAGGAGCTGTTATTGTTACTGTTTAACATTTTTGTCAGCAACATGGACAGTGGGATCGAGTGCACACTCAGCAAGTTTCCTGACCACACCAAGCTGTGTAGTGCTGTCAACACACTGAAGGGGAGGGATGCCATCCAGGGGGACCTTCACAGACTGGAGAGGTGCGACCCTGCAAACCCCATGAAGTTCTACAAGCCAAAGTGCAAGGTCCTACACATGGGTCGGGGCAATCCCAAGCACAAATACAGGCTGGGCGGAGAATGGCTTGACAGCAGCCCTGAGGAGAAGGACTTGGGAGTGCTGGTTAATTAAAGGCTCAACATGAGCCGACAATGTGCCCTTGCAGCCCAGAAGGACAACTGCAGCCTGGGCTGCATCAAAAGAAGCGTGGCCAGCAGGTCGAAGGAGGTGATTCCTGCTCTCGTGAGATCCCGCCTGCAGTACTGTGTCCGGCTGTGGAGCCCCCAACATAAGAAGGACATGGACCTGTTGGAGAGGGTCCAGAGGAGGCCACGAAGATGATCAGAGGGCTGGAGCACCTCTCTTATGAGGACAGGCTGAGAGAGTTGGGGTTGTTCAGCCTGGAGAAGAGAAGGCTCTGGGGAGACCTTATAGCGGCCTTCCAGAAGCTAAAGGGGACCTACAGGAAAGATGCAGAGGGACTTTTGACGAGGACATGTAGTGATAGGACAAGGAGCAATGGCATTAAACTGGAAGATGGTAGATTTAGATTAGATGTAAGGAAAAAATCTTTACTACGAGAGTGGTGAGGCAATGGAATAGGTTGCCCAGAGAAGCCATGGATATCCCATCCCTGGAAATTTTCAAGGTTGAATGGGGCTTTGGGCAACATGATCTGGTTGAAGATGTCCCTGCTCCCTGCAGGGGGGTTGGACTAGATAACCGTTAACATCCCTTCCAATCTAAACTAGTGTATGACTCTATGCTTTTATGATTGGCATCTCTTGGGTGGTGGGTTTTTTTAGTTTTTAAGTTTAATCAGCTTTTTTGAACATTGGGAAAAGTTTACTTTTGGATGAATTCTCAGACTTATTTAGCTAAGTAGATACCAAGGTGAGGTGTGCACTATCTACATTTCTGACAGATTCTTATTCTTATCCTTGCCATCAGTTACTTGGCAGTGAAGTCTGTCTCAACGCTTGCCAAGATTTCTGAATGGAGTTGGTGGTGTGGGATTTCTCCATCTTTTTATTCCCATTTCAAGATACAAGAAGTTTTCTCTTTACTTTTATCTTTTTAGTTCCCCCTTTCCATTTTCTTCTGGAAATTAGATCACTTCGAACCGGGGATCTGACATGAGTGACTCAATGTCTTGGAGATAATCTGTAAAGTATCCATGGACCCTTGCTTTTAAGAGGAAAACTGGACAACTCCTCGCCTTTCTGCAGCAGAGGGTTTCAGAGTAGGGGAAGCTCATGAGATTGTTCCTTCAAGCCTTGTTCCAATGCATATTCATGTAGGATTTTCCTAATTTCCAAACAAAGCTATTAAGTTCATGAGTTTAAGTGCATGTAGACTATCTGAGGAATATCCTGTGGCTTGGAGCTCAAGCTCCACCTCTGTCACGAGCCTGCTAGTAGGCCTTGAAGATTTCCATATAAAGTCCAGCTGAGGAAGGATAGATTCCACGAAGCACCATGCCACCCCAAAACTCACTCACACATCTCCTGATCAATAGTCAAGAAGCCAGTGTAAGAAAGACACTATGCAGGGTGTCTTGTGGAAGAGCTGCCCAAGCCCCTTGTGGAGCCCCTGGAAAATGCCAAGCGCACGTCTAGGCCAGCCTTTGTGGACCTTCAAAGAATCTGGACACTTGAGGTGGGCTGCACCAAGGCTACCAGGGAGCTATGTGGATTGTGAGGGCTTGCAGGGTCTCTGAAAGCCTTGAGTGGACTGTGTTGCACTGACAAGCCCAGGGTGGTAAGGACAGAGGTCATCCAATGTGATGTGCTAAGTCATTTAGCAAGTCATGGAGGAGGTCATTGCCTGTTTTCCCTGCTACCAGATCATGCTGCCTCTCACTTGATTTTTCCTGTGGCTGCTGGTGCAATGTTGTCCTAGCACAAGGCTGAGCCTGGGACTTTGTATTGAAGGACACTTGGAGATGCCCTATGGAGCACATGAGCTGCAAGAGGAAACCACCCAGGAACAGCCTAGGAACTCGTGGTTTTGCTGGTTCTGGGCAGGGAGACT
This sequence comes from Chlamydotis macqueenii, assembly GCF_036417535.1. Classification (NCBI taxonomy): domain Eukaryota; kingdom Metazoa; phylum Chordata; class Aves; order Otidiformes; family Otididae; genus Chlamydotis; species Chlamydotis macqueenii. The sequence goes on along the minus strand of NC_141593.1, from coordinate 7,609,941 downwards.
GGGGACCTTCCCTGTTGCTTTGCTAGAGGGACAGCATGGAGTTTTCTGAGCTGGAAAATTACACTTTTTACATCAGGCAAATCAAAAGTCAGGAACTAATTCTGGGAGAAGGGTTCCCCGTTTTACCAACTCCAACTGCATCCAAACAGATTAAGTGTGGCTTTACTAAATGCTTTTCCGAGCTCTGACAATCTTTGGAAGGGAACCCAGTGCTCCCCGCCAGCTCCCCGAGAAGGTGAGCGTCAGTGTGGGATGCGATTCCTACAACTTCTGCACAAAGCAGCTTAGCAAGGGGCTCAGCGGCTGCTGCAAAAAAGGCTCCTGGTGCTCCACTTCATCGCTCTTCCCTGAATGTTGGCCATGGCTTTGCAGAGAATTGTTGTTTTGCAAAAAGGCAAATAGCTCCAAAGAGAACACAGTAAATGTAGCCTTGGATACTGTGGATTTAGATTTTTATCTCATCTAAATCTGCCTCCCTCTATTTTGAAACCATTACCCCTTGTTCTGTCACAACAGGCCCTGCTGAAGTTTCTCCCCATCTTTCCTGTAGGCTCCCTTCAGTTGGCATCATTAAGAGCCAGCTAAAGGTGATGGCTGTTTTCACTAAATATTTCCATCTTCCCCCTCACCGTTATTCCCTCAGCTCTCCCACCAGCAAGTGAAAGGAAAAGAAATGCTCCTAGGAGAGGTGGCTGAGGAGAGCTGGATTGAGCCGTAACTGGGTGAGGCAGTATCTACTGGGATCGGAGAGCTGTGGAAAGCAGAGCGCAGAAATGCTAAGACGGAATTAAAATTGTTCCCTTCCCTTTTTATTTATTTATTTCTCTTCCTCTCCTGTCACTATTTTTTTTTCCTCCTAGGTGTTGGGGTCTTTTCAGAGGCAATTGTTACTGCTAATGATTTTAGCTTGTTGGCTATTATCACATTTATGCCTGGGGACTGCAGCCGGCTATCTGGGCTCCGGCAGGCCGTGACAGCAATCAGCTCATTCCTGCTTTACACTAATTTTCTCGGGGGAGCTCAGAAGAAAATACCTTTTTTTTGTTTTGTTTTCGTTCATTTTCCCCTTCTTTCTGTGTGTCTCTCCTTTCCCTCTTCTCTGAACCTGGCCTCCCATCACTGGGAGCTCTGCTCCAGGAAGGGCCCATGGTGGGGAAGCTGGTGGAGAAACCCACAGCGAGGTGTGCGGCATCTGGATGTAATCAGGAGAGGAAACATCTGCTGGGAAGAAGTACCCTGGCTTTTGTTATTCATGCTGTGTTTGGACCCAGCTCTGTGTTGCTGCTGATCCCCTCGCTGTTACAGAGAAAAGAGGGGATCATTGTGGTTATTTTATGAAAAGTGTACATGGATCTTTTCCAGTGGCTGAGGCTGAGCAGAGAGCTTTTACAACCTTGAGTTTAATATTCTCTTTTTTCCCTCCATCATCATTTTATATTATTCAAAGCAAATCAGACAGCCTTTGAAGAACAGCTCAAAGCCTTTTTTCTTTCTTTCTTTTTTTTTTTTTTAATTTTTTTTTTTTTTTAAGGCAGGAAAGAGTGGGAGCCACCTGGTACATTTCCTTTCTCAATTCAGTGATTTTATTCATTGGGGAAGAGATCGCTTTGCAGCTCGTTCTTTAAAGAAGTGTAAAAGGCAGGTAAGATCTGTCTTTCTAAAAGCCCCCAAAGAGAGCGCTTTTCTGGAAGGATGACCAGCATCTTCCTTGCACTGAAGCAGCCTGGCTGGTGGAAAAGTGACTTCTCATGTGTGGAAGGGCTCTGGCTTGGAACCACTGTTGTACTCAAGAGCTGCTGATCAAAATCGTTGCTCTGAGACTCACTGGTGACAATCCAGACTAATCTTGCAGGCTGAGAGGCTCCAAAGACCAATGAATCAAGTGAGGTGACCATCAGAAAACAGGCTTCGCAGATGTAAGTTGTCTTCTGGAGGATATTCTGTGCTGGGCAATGCTTCAATGCTTTGGGAAGGTGAACTCTTCCAGAGGAAAATATCTTTCCCTCTGTAGGAGAAGTGGCCTGGAAGCAGAGATCTCAGGTTGCAGTTTGGAAGGGATCAAGGCTTCAGCTCCCACATTTGTCCTAGGACTCACCGGGGTGCTTGGTAAAACCGTCCCCTACACAAAACAGAAGTGTCAGCTCTCAGTCCCGCTGAAATTTGGACTCTTGAAGGCTGAGAGGCTCTGTGAAGGGATTCTACCCAACTCCCCAGTTCTCGGGTAGACACTGGTGCCCTGTTGGTATTTTGTCAGGAGAACCACTTTCAGCTCAGAGTTAAAACATACTCACCTTGCTCACAGCCTGCAGGAACCTTTAGTGTGGCCAGAAGGAAATGTAGAGTTTTACTGGTTTTACAAGCATCAGGCTGTCGCTTCCCACCTGTTAGGGGTGTGAAGAGTGCTGTGTGCCGGCACCAGAGGATGTTCCGTGTGCCTCTGTTTGGCTGCCTTTTCCCTTTTTCCCCCTGCTTTGGAGAGCAGGAGCACTATCTTCCATCTTTCTTCTTCATCTCTCCTTGCTCCTGGTTAAGAGGCCACTGCCTGGGGCTTTTCCAGGGCATGCGGCGCCTTTGCATGGTGGTGGGGTGAGAGCACCAACCCACCAATGAACACGTGAACACGTAGAGATGTGGATATTCCCCCTGACCGACTCAGGAGCCTCCAAACCCGCTGATCTCTGCTGCCTTCACCACTCTGAGAGAAGAACCGTAAAACAAGTCATCAACTCCAAAGGTAATGGCCTCTCTGGGCAGGTTGCCAGTCATTTAATATCTTTGCTAATCATCTAGAAGTGGAAGTAGAGAGTGTGTTAATGAAATGTGTGGGTGAAGGTAAACTGGGTGGAGTTAGAGGAGCCGGTTTGGACAGAGAAAATAATCTGGGGAGGTTAGAAAGACAAGAAGGGAATTCCAGCTTAACATTTGTCTTGGGAATAATTTGAAAGAATACAAGTGGGTAGGGGAGCAGAGATAAAAGCCCATTTTAGGACATTTAGGTACCTGGGGGTGGCCTTGAAGAGCAAATTCAACTTCTATTTGTCATACAGCTCAGCGATAAACTGCTGAAAGTTGGGACACAGCAGTTTGTGTCCATAGGGTGACGGACACAGGAGCACACATCTGGAGTAGTAGTGTGATGCCTTTGGCCAGGAAGGTGTTGGGAAGGCTGGCAGCGAGGTGGAGGAGAAGAAAAATCAGAAGTAATGAAAAAAAAACACAGCAAAAGAGGTCTATGCCCTACATGAGTGGCCTTTGATGGAAGGCCTTTAAGTGAAAAACACTAGCAAGCATGGTTGAAATTGCAACGCTCAGAGGGAGAGTTACCTGAACATAAGAGGGACATTTAGAGGAAGCTGCACAAAATTGGGAAAGAAAACGTTTCACTTGAATGCAGCATGTCGGTTCCAGGATCTGCTGAACCGTGGACTGCTAGGAGAGTCACGGTACTTCAGGCAGAGAGGGTCTAAAGAGTTTAGCTTGCTTAACCTAGCTAACTAGGGGCCAAGAGGGGATCCAGTGGTTCACCCTAAGACCCTTGTGGGCAGAGGGGAGGAGGAAATGTTTATGGCAATGCTGGAGCAGAAATAAGCTGGTGTAAACTGGTCTTGAGGTGAGTGAGGAACTTAGTAGTTTTCCAGCGCTTTTGTGGTGATGGCTGGCAACAGCCTCATCTTGAACCGAGAAGAAGCAAAGAAGGAGCATGTTCTGAAGATGGTTTAGAACTAGCATTGGAAATTATTACAGTGATAACAGGGGCTGAATGGTTTCAACAGCAGGTCCCTGTAAGTCCATGTGGGTATTACTTTTAGTCTAGGTGTGCAAAGAGAAGATAGCCAACAGCTCAAGGGACCAGTGTGGCAGCACTGGAAATATCATGATCAGAGATGGTAAAAATAATCTGAATTCGAGTTTTCTAATGACTTTCTGTTGCCAGATATTGGAAGAATTTGAATGTGTCAACTTCCTTTCACCACTCCTTGCCTCCAGCTTCTCCTGGCCCCCATCCCCAATAAAAATCATATTGGAAAGAAAAGAGATGAATATTTAATAAAAATTTGCAGTCAGTTCTCTGCTCTGTTCACAACAGAAGAGCCATTGCAGGGAACCAAGACCCCTCACCCTTGTCTGAGGTTCAGCCTTGCTCCACAGATTGCCTTGGGTTCTTTTTATACTCGATCTGGGTTATTTAAAAGATTTTCTGAGTTCCCAAGTTGAACCTAAACTTTTCCTGCATCTCTGCAAAGTTCCTTGGAGGAATTTGCCTGAGAGATGGATACGAAAACCTCAAGAGTTTGAGTGTGGAGGTGGGTTTTCCTGCAAGGAGTTAAATTCTGGAGCCAGAGCAGGTTAGACGGTGGGCTGAAATTAGTCAATGGGTTTGTTGGCTCAGCTTTCTGGAAAGCAGGAGGGATTTGTGATACAAGGAGCCTGGAAAGAGATTGTCCTAAAATTTAGTCCTAGATATAGAATCATAGAATCATAGAATGGTTAGGGTTGGAAGGGACCTTCAAAGGTCATCTAGTCCAACCCCCCTGCAAGGAGCAGGGACATCCCTGACTAGGTCAGGTTGCTCAGAGCCTCATCCAGCCTGGCCTTGAACGTTTCCAGAGATGGGGCCTCCACCACCTTTCTGGGCAACCTGTGCCAGTGTTCTATAACTCGCATCGTAAAAAATTTTTTCCTAATTTCTAATCTAAATCTACCCCCCTCTATTTTAAAACCATTACCTCTTGTCCTATCGCAACAGGCCCTACTAAACAGCCTCTCCCCATCTTCCTTGTAGGCCCCCTTGAGGTACTGGAAGACTGCTATCAGGTCTCCCCAGAGCCTCCTCTTCTCCAGGCTGAACAGCTCCAGCTCTCTCAGCCTGTCCTCATAAGAGAGGTGCTCCAGCCCTTTTATCATCTTTGTGGCCCTCCTCTGGACCTTCTCCAACTGGTCCATGTCCTTCTTGTGCTGGGGGCTCCAGAACTGGACACAGTACTCCAGGTGGGGTCTCACCAGGGCAGAGTAGAGGGGGAGAATCACCTCCCTCGACCTGCTGGCCACGCTTCTCTTGATGCAGCCCAGGATGCGGTTGGCTGGTGGACTAACTGACTCCAAACCAAGGGATTTTATGGGGCTGAACGGGTGGTAGGAGCTTTTTTCAAGCAAAAGGTCCACATAAAGGTATCAGAAGCACGTCCGTGAGAGGAGGACCTGACTCAGGAGTTTAAAGACAAAGCAGAGCAGCAGATTTACTTGTAAAGGCAAGCAAGACGCCTCTCTCATCTCTGCTTGTGGCTCAGGCCTTTACATGCCCACCCATCTCTGCCACTTTTGCTGCTCTCTCAGGGAGGGAAAATAAAACAAGTCATCAACCCCAGAGATAGCAGCCTCCTGGGCAAATTGCCAGTTGTTTAATATTGCTGCTAATGATCTACAAGTAGAAGTAAACAGCATGTTAATGAAATGAGTGGAGGAGGCTAAACTGGGGGAAAGTTGCAAGAGCTGGTTGGCAGAGAAAATAAAAGACAAAGGTCTGGGGAGAGCAGAAACACACCAGGGAGAGTCAGGACAGAATTTGGGGATGATTCCAGGGGATATAACGATGGGGGGGGGGGTAGGGTGAGGAAGAGGAGGATAAAACAGTGACAGGTGTTTGGACTGCAGCGAGTGGCTGGCAAAGGCTCATCACTAGGAATGAAGAGACAGCTCCTGGTAGAGAGAGATCAAGTGTAGAGTTTGCTCGTGTTAAGCGTAGCCCAGCTTGCTGTCTCCTCTCCTCTTTGTTGTGTCCCATAAATTTACTTCTGGCTCACAGGAAAGAACCTGAATTGGAGCAGCACATAGCATTGCTTTAGCCTGGTGAGGAGAGCCTTTTGTTACAGCTTCTGCAGTAGCGCAAATCACTGCCCAAAACTCTTTTTGACAATAACCAACCAAAAGGACCTGTACTTGCCCAACATCATTGCCTGGGAGTGAACCAGGGACTCTTGAGTACAGCTGGAACTGGCTGGGTTTATGGGTCCTGCTCATCTTGAGTACGGGTAGTGGGAGATGGAAGCTTTCCCTGCTGCCACTACCCTGAGCCAGCGGTGGACGACTTTGTTAACATCCAGTCCTTGTGCGGGCTGCAGGGAGGGGGAATTTCCTTTGAATAAATGTTCCCTCGAAACATTTCATTTCTCTTGGCTTTGCCCCCTCCCTCCCCCTCATTTGAAATTCATTGGCTCTAATTGCAGCGGTAGTCAAACTTTGGCTGCATCTGAACTGCAGGTCTTCGAGGGGACTCGCGTGCTAGACAGCGAGATGAATGATTTATTATTATATTATTATTTATTCATTTAAATTCATGAATGCTTATCCAAATCCAAAATTGCCCAATTTCATCCAGATCTGAATTTATAGATTTTCAGGCCAGATGAGACCGTTCTGATCAGCAGCCTGACCTCCGGCATCATGCAGGCCAGAGAATGCCACCCAGCAATTCCTGTGGCGGGGGAAAGCTTTACCGCTGTGTAAATCAACATTATCAAGCCCAGTGACTTGTCTGAAACGGTCTCTAGTGAGATCTGTGAAATTGCCTGGTGGTTTTCAGCTCTACTTCTCCATACATGGCCGTGCATCACAGAAAATGCAGCTTCAGCTCTCCTCCTCTTTCTGGAAAACAACTGTGGAAAGGGCTACCACCAGCAGGTAAGGGCCAGGGGATCAGCCACCCTTCCCTACAGCTATTCTCATCGAAATGCTTCTGCGGGAAAACATACAATATAGGAGCTAATAGCAGCTCCTATAGTGCTAATGTGAAAGAAAGTTGCTTTGGCTGTAGAAACTCTTCCAGGAGCCTGTGGGAAGTGAGCCATCCCAAACCAAGGTGAGTTCTGCCAAGCCAGGCTTGGTGGCTGGTTGCTCAGGGGAAATCTGCATGGACATCTGATTTGAGGACAAATAGCTGTGGGATTTACTGTTCCCATTTCCCCCATCTCTTCAGGAAATTCCTTTTTATTTTCCTGACTGGTTTCACTGCTTGCAGTGAAGTCCCTAAGCAGTGACACACCACTGAAACCTCAAGTGACGGTTAGCAATTTCTGTGGATTGCCAGGGTTTTGAAGGAGTTTAGGATTTGGGATGTGTTTGGGGAAGAAATAGGGAAGTCACACAGGAAACCAGTGAGCGATTAAAGGCAGACAAACTTAATGGCAGGCAAGCGCAGAATGGGATCCAGCCTGCCCTAAAGAGTTGGATAAGCACCCTGTCTCCCAAAAGCTCATTAAAATGTGTCTGTGCATATTTCAAGGAGGGGTTAGAAATCAAGAAATTACCTCTAGCAGAAAAGACAAGATAAAGGGAACCCTGGAGAGACTTTGTGCTTTTACTGTAAACCAGTTACTTGGAAGAATTTCCCCCTCTCCAGTCACTGAAATATTGATTCCCTTCTCCTCTTTGCAAAAGGATCTGGGATGAGTTTGTGTCTGCTCATCTTTAGTGTCACAGGTCCTGCAGTCCTGGACAGCAAGTGCAGGCTGTGGGCTGGTCAGGCAGGAGAGCTGAGCAGGGAGAACTGTTCTGCATTCAGGCAGTGGTCCCATGCCGCCGGCACCCTGATTTATCGGCCTTTTGGTGAGAGGAAGCTCAAAGCTGGAGAGCTGAGTTTGCACACTGAAGACAGCACTTGCAGGAAGACTGTATTTATCCTCATAAGTAAATTGTTTTCTTTTTTTTCATATCCATCCAATTTGTGTTCTTATAAATCATAAACTGGAGAGAGATCTGTGCTACCATGACACAGGCTTGTAGACTGTTTTTATATCTCCAGCTTGGATAAGATTTGTCATCTGCCAAATGACAATAATGATTCTGATTGTTGGTTCTCCGTAGTCTTCTGGTGACCAGAGCTGGCTTGGTGGGCTCAGCAAGAAAGACATGCCAGTCTTGCAAAGTAAAGTATGGTTTCAAATCTTTTAGCGCATATGAAATGAAAACAAGACAGAAAGAGACCCAAGTGGTTTGTGCTGCAATTGTCTCCTGTGGCCCTTCAAAAGAACTCTAAAGATTTCATATGCTGCTTCACTTGCAGAAATTGAATCACCTTACCCAGGATCAAAAGACAGAAACTTGTCTACGGTATACAGCAGCAATTAAAGATTAGAAGCATTGTGGCTTTGTTTTGCATTTCAGGTTGGTGGAATTGAAAAGAGGAGGATGCAATCATCGGCTGGATGTTGTCCAGGACGCTGAGGCTGCGTCTGTACCTGTAAATTAACTGTAGCTGAGTCCGCTCTCTTGCGCAGAGGCCAGCTGGCACAGGATATCCTGCATCTGTACTATTAAATTCTCTCACCCTCCAAAAAAAAGAGGGGTTGCATCCAAATGGCCTACTGAGAATGGGCACTAGTCTGTGCTAATTCCCAGGCTGTGCCCAGGCGTCATTTGGGAAAATGCTAGTTAGGCAGTGCCAAAAACATGCCAGGTAGTGTTTTAACAACTTACAATACAGAAGATCAAGTTCTAATGTCCAGGGACATTTTGCAGCTGTTCATTCTGGTGGTAAAGATGTAGTCTGGGAATTCATGTTATAGCTCTAGCAAGAATATCCCCAGGTCCTTTGTGAGTACTGCTGATCGGTCTCTTGCCCTCAGGTCCACTCTGAAGGTCAGTGCACTGCTGGGATTCTTCCCACTGCCCACTGCCCATCTCCCACAGGCTTCTTCTACTCTCCTGATAATAGTCACAAATGTGGTTTTGTGGTGGGATGGGCAAAGCAGAGGCAAAGAGGTACTCATGAGAGAATCTGGCATTGCAAAGTACTTCACAGTAGCATTGAGGCTATGGAAGTTGCCAAAAGCTGGTAGTTCAGGCGTGCAGTGTCTTTCCAGGATGATTTATGGAGAGACCCAGGGAGTGATGAGAGTAATCCTGGGGCACAAGGGCTGCACTGTGGCTAGCTGTACCAAAAATATGAAGCAGAAACTTGCACAGGCTATGGACAAAGTTCACACCTTGTACAGATTTGGTTTTTACACTTTCATGTACTATGTCAGAAGTTTTCCTTCCGTGAGTGTTTCCCTTATTATAGGAAAATATGGCATCATGGTGCAGGATTCTGGACTGCACTGTGCTGTAAGCTGATGACATCTCCCTTGTCCAAAGCTGGACTGAAACGAGGGAAGGGTCACAAGCTCGACTGTGAAAGCTGTGACGGTAGCTCTTAAAGCTTTTTCGGGAAGGAGTGGGGGATGAGCTGACCCCTAGCATCCTCCCTGACATTCCCACACCCTGCTAATGGCAGCTGAGACGACTTTCTGCTAATGCAAATGTTCACAGCTGTATGCTGGATGTTGCTGAGTGGATAATGGCTGATGAGGTTGCCTGTAGACAGTCACTCCACTACCAGTGTGTAATTAATTGCTATGTAAAGTGCTCTGAGACGTGGTGCTGCTGAAACGCTGGGTGTATAAATGCCATCCCCACACAAAAGGGAACAACATGCAAATTCTCTCAATATATTTTTAAATACGAGCATTTTTCAGCTGTTCGCTCTTTTGTAAAATTTATTAGGCCCCCTCCCGGGAACTGGAAGGCAGCAAGGGCAGCGTGCATGGATGAGATGGCTTCCAGGGGCTCCCACCGCTTGTGCTGCTTGGCCCCAAACTCCGGGGGGGTCGTCTGTTTTTCTTCTCCTATTCCTTTAACCTCTGTTTAACTTTTTTTCCCCCTTTGCTTGCTTGCTCACACGGTGAGCAGCTGCCTGCCTGCCTGGGCAGGGCAGCAGGGAAGAATGCTTTTTTTGTGGCAAAGGGCAGAAGCTTGTAAAGGCTTCAGCCCTTGTTTCCTTTTGAACCAGAGAGGTTCCTTGTTCCGCTTCCGAAGGAAATGTGTTGTCCCAATGTGATGCAACCCAGAGAAAGGCGGTTTCAGGCCAGCTGAATCTGGAAAGACAGTGGGGTGGCGTGGCAGCCCTGGCTGCCAAGGACAAAGCCCTGCTTGGGTACCTGCAGAGGTGTAACGCCTGCTTTGAAGAAGCAGTGGGAAGGACAAACTGTCTTCCCTGGGAAAAAATGTATCACAAGCTGATTGACAAGTCTCAGCAGGGTGGCCGGAATGGAAGGCTATGACATCTTGAGTGCTAGATGTTACATGAGGAAGGCAAGATGACTCACTTCTTCCTATACCACAGAGAGAAGACATCCAGCCAAAATATCATACAAGTTTAAAATGAAGGATGGAAAGTAGTTTTCCTCAGGACATACAATCCTGTTAGAGAATTCATCACGACAGTGCACAACTGAAGTGCTAACAAGTTAAAAAGAGGTAGACTAACTTAGGTCCGTTGCTGGCCATAGGACACAATGGTTTCATTGCTACCACTGCTCCAAGAACTCCTAAACCTCCGACTGTGAGAAGCTGGGAGAATATGTGGCAGGTGGGTGGACGCGTTGCAATTCTTGCAGTCATTTCCTAGGCGTCTGTTGCTGTTAATGGGTAGAAAAAGGACATAGAGACTATATGGACTGGAAATCTATGGGGTTTTTATGTGCTAATATTCAATAGATTAAGTAATGGGTAGTTGACAGATCTTGGACAGAAGTTATGAACAGGAAATCTGTTTAATGAGCAGTTTTCTATGGCATTCCTGAGAAGGCAGTCATAGCTTTGATGCAATTTAATGTTTCCATCAATGGCCTGGAAATAAATAAAAACAACGCTGCTGGCTAAAATGTACAGATAATCTAAAATTTGGAAGAGTGCTTAATGTGGCTCAAGAACGTGTGGAAAGTACTTGGGGTCCATCAGTAGTCCAGGCATGTAGAGCATACATTTTCACAGCATCAAATTGGGAGACAGAATAGGAACCAGGAGGAGAAGTTGAAGCTATGTAGTGGTGAACAGCAGAGGCACAGAACAGCTGAAGTCGGAAGGCATCTCTAGAGATCATCTGCTCCAATCCTGTCTGCTCGGAACAGGGTCAGCCAGAGCAGGTTGCTCAGGACCTTGTCCAGTTGTGTTTTGAATATTTCTAAGGATGGTGACTCCACAACCTCTCTGGGCAAATTGTTGCAGTGTTTTAGCACCCTCACAGTAAAAAAACCCCACCTTTTTCTTACATTTAAAGTGAATTTCTCTATTTCATTTTATGCCTCTTGTGCTTTCACTGGCATCTCTGTGTTTGGATCTGTCTTCTTTACTTGCCCTGACTAGATATTTATACATATTGATCAGATCCCCTTGAGCCTTTCCTTCAACACGCTTGCCAGTCACAGCTCTCTGTCTTTCCTCACATCAGATGCTCCAGATCATTCATTGCCTTTGTGGCCCTTTGCTGGACTTGCTCTGATGTGTCTTGTACTGTCTTGTACTAGGAAACCCAGAACTGGACACAGCATTCCAGATGTGTCTCATCAGTGCTGAGCAGAGGAGAATGATGACCTCCCTCCACCTGCTGGCAATGATCTACAGCCCAGGAGGCTATGGGCCTTGTCTGTGACAAGTCCACATTGCTAGCTTACGGTAAACTTGATGTCCACCAGGACCCTCAGGTCCTTCTCTGCAAAGCTGCTTTCCGGCTGGCCAGCCCCCAGTGCGCTGTGGTGTGTGGGAGTCCCTCTGGAAGGCAATGACTCCAAAGAAGATTGAGAGGTCCTAAAGGAAGGTCCGTCATCTGAACCTTATTCTAAGAACGGTCATGGGACAAACTAATGCCACTTTGAAGGAGGCTGGTGAAAGGACAGGACTAATTTTAGCTCAGTGTAAGTCACAAAGGGACAGATAACAGACACCCATCTCCAGTCTGAGGACATGTGCCTTGTTATGGACAATGAGAAATAGAAGAGGAGGCAGAAGCCCACACAAATCTGGGCTAGAGAAAATGCTTCCAAGAGAGTAATTTGTTCAGCTCATCAGCAAGCTCAAGTGGTGGCTTGCTGTGTGTATGCACCTGCTATGAAAGGACTCCTTAACATAAAATAGAAAGAAAGGCACAAGACAGACCAGTGCCTGCAAACTGAACCCAAATAAACCTGAGCAGGAATCCAGATGCCTGTTTTGTTGGTCATTATGTCTGGGAACAAATTGCTGAAGATCTTGCTAGAGATTTCCTCTCTTGATGTCTTTGAATCAAGACTGTAACTGTAGTTGAACCCAACTTTTCAGGTGACTCACTGTAGTGTTGTAACCTGTGATGTCCAAGATTGCAGGCTGGGCTCTGCTAGCTGTAGTCTTTAGTTCTGACTAAAGTGGTCCCTGAAGTGCTTATGAGCACAACACATGATGTATAGCATTGGCCTGCTCTCCACTTAGCTGGCAGGCTGTGGGTAGCCTCTCTTGATGCATTTTAGCCTGCTTGGGCTAGGAGTTTAGGTAGGTCAGAGGGTGGAGTAACAGGGGAAATTCATCTGGAGGGTGAATGTTGCAGATGTTACTTGGGGACTGAAGAGCTGCCTTTATTCACAGGAAGGCAAGAACCCCACAGAAGGCTTCTAGAGCATGCAAGGGGACAGCTGGCTGCCTGTAGTCCTTCTGTCCCAGGAAACAGGAGAGACCAGTAGCAAGAGTCTATCATTGTCTTTAGGCATTGATTGGGCTGCTAAATTTAAAAGGAAGAATCTTTGGAGCCTTTGGATAACATAAGGGTCACTGTATGACAATCCTGATGGATTTCTCAGCTCTATCATGCCTCTTTTGCTTGGGTGTTCCTTGGGATCTCACCTATTGCTCACAATACCAGTATCCATGGCCAGTAGCAAGTGTCCTCTGTAAGGAAGACCATCCATCCAACGATGACCAGACCCCAGATTTTCAGCAAAGTGCCTCTTTAAGCCAGCAAGCGCCACTACCCTTTGGTACGGCTGTGGCTTCCTGCGAGGGAAGCAGAAATAGAGCTGCAGCTCTACAATGGGAAGAAATCTATAGGCACAAATGTATTTTCTTTTTTTCTCTGCTTTTACTCATCACCCACAACAGCTTCTATTTCTAACCCTGTGTTTAAAAAAAAACAAAACAAACCCCTGAAAGTCAATATTTGTTTTTCAGGCTCCCTCTCCCCTGCTGTTCATCTCTGAATTTAATGCTTTTGAAAGGTGAATGATTGACGATTTACTGAAAACGAAGTTAAAATATAAATAAATCCACGATTCGGCTGCTGTATTAAGCAGGCATATGAGAAAACCCAGAAGACTAAGGTTGGCTTTTATTATTAACAAGGAAAAAAAATTAAATTTAAATAAATGTAATATTTATTAAAATTTCCTTTCACGCTTTTACCTGAGGTTCATAAAACTTTTGAGCTGTGTCAGCTTTGCACTCCCCAGTACATTGAACTCCAGGGAAAACTATAAGCAAATTCTTAAGATCAATGCAAACTACTTCTCCATTACTCAAAAAAGGGAATTTTAACTATTTTTGAAGGCCCCAGGACTCCACTAATCCAGATATAAAGACTTTTTTCACCTTCAAACTTCACAGTTTCAACTCCCCTTTCACATTCTCTTCTCCCATTGCCATCCCAACACACAGAGCCCTTTACACCCTGAGGAAAGTGAATGTACATCCTTTAGCCCATTTTCCATCTTTCCCATGGCCAATTGCCAATTAGAATTTGCCAAAAGAAGGAGAGAGCTGCGTTGAGGCTGGTCCTCTGCCCAGTCTGTTCCCAAAACAGTGCCAGTGCCAAGGAGAAGCTCTGCTAGGTGAGCATGGTAGGAAGAGAAACCTATTTTCCTGGGATGGACATGTTAGAGTGACAAAGCCATATCGTGTGCTGTAAGCAGGACAGAGGAGAAGGATTTGGGGATGATGGCTCTCCTACCATCAGGGGGACCTAGGTTTGGATTTTAAAGACAGTGAAAAGATCCTACAGCTCTTGCCTTGGTGTTTTTAGTGATACAACACTCTAAGAAAGCAGACCTGCACCTGGAATATATTTGCAGATCAGTGCTGGGCTTCAGAAATCTTCCTACCTATGCCATGCAAGCACACTCATGCTTCTAGAGCTTGATGGAGCATGGCTGAGCTCTTCCTTAAAATGGAAGAAATCAGGGAGAGGAAGAGTAGTTTTAACAGCAGACACTTACCTTTGAGGACACAACACTAGAAACTTAGAGCTGTCTTTGGGTCCCAGTTTGCCATCACATCAGCTCTGTACAGACAGATTCCTAGAGTAACTGTCACCTAAGGAAACCTGAAGACCACATGGAAAGGAAATGCATGGTTGCAACACCTTCACCATCCACTTAACCATGGTGTGTGGGTAGGCTGAGTGTGTTGTGCTTGGTCATGAAACTGATCTGGAGGGACTTGACCATCGATTGCCATTATGGCAGAGGGGCCTTGCAGGCTACCCGAGCTCAGGCTGCCTACAGGGCAGTGTGGTGGCCATACGACCAAGCCGTAGTTATCTCTCTGGTGATAACAGCACAGAGCTAGAATTCTCCTGGGTGTAAAAGATCTCGGTCCCTGCATTAGGACATTGGTACTGCCCAGATTTCAAAGGAGATTTCGTGCACAGAGGCAAGTTTTGCTCCTGGTGAAGTTGCTGGGTGTGGAGACTACTAGTAGGTTTGGACTTTGCAAGACTAGATTCAGAGGAAAAAAATTGAGCTGTATGAGAATGTGCTTTGATGTCGATAAACGTGCCTTGTGGAGGCGTTAGAAAAAAAGAAAAAGCGAGAGAAAGAAGGATGTTGAAAAGGATGATAAAGCAAGAAAAAGATGCATGGGATCTGGAAGCATTTGAAGAAACCTTTTTATAAAGCTGTGCTAGGCACGTCTGTTCAAATCTCTCCCGCTGTGAGGAATTTTCATGTTACTTTGCAGATAAACTTGTTGAGAGTGCGCTGTCTGCCTCCATGGTGACAGAATGGCGTCTCGAAGGAAATGGCCCTGCATCATCACTTCTCCTTCAGTTCCAGGCAGCATCTGTCACTGCAGAGCTGGGCTGTGAGCTGCAAATTAGACTCGTATTCTCCCTGGCCTGGGGAAGCTAAGCGAAGCTGTATTTTGTTCATTGCAGGCTGACTTTGTCAGGGTTTCCTTTGGTCTTGGTTGGGCAGAGTATCACTTCGTCATGAGGGACTTGTTTCTTAGGTCTCTCTTCCAGAAACTATCTCCTGATAATCTTTTAAACTGCTATTTTCTATCTCAGGTGGCTTTTGGATGGGTAGAGGGGAAGGGAGGAAGAAGTGAGGCTGATGGAGAATGTAAGAGAACCTGGGTCTGGAGGCAAGCAGGCAGGATGCATGGACTGACTGTCAGGCAGACAAAGGAAGGGATGTGTGTCACCAAGGTCTGGCTTCCTAAGGATGGAAGGGTTAACGCAATTGTACTGCATGTTCTGGTCTGTTCCTAGGTGCCCCTCTCATTTTACTGTTTAACCCTTTGAAGAAGTTTTACCTAGAGGAGAAAAAAATCTGGAAGTTACTAAGCTCCTGCACATTTTGTGAAGGTAGGCGGAGGAAAGGTCTCCTCTAAGCTGCTACTGATGTTCACAAGTAGTATCAACTCTGTCTTCTCCTGCTGACGGATAGATCATGGTAGGCATAGAATTCCTGTAAGACAATGAAGGGCACACACACACACAAACACACACACGCACACAAAGACTGCCTTGAGTCATGAAATTATGAGAAATCGGTCTTGGTTCTTCAGTTCACAGAAAATCTTATCTTGGATAATTCAGATGAAAATGAGGAGGAGGCATAGGAATAGGAAAAAATGAAAGAAAGAAGGGAGAACTGTGTAACTGCACTAACAGCTAATCCAACTGAGGTCAATATTTTGAATATTGGAGGAGTAGGAAAAATGTTCTTTTTTTTTTTTTTTTTTGGAAAGCACTGACAGCTCTGTGCTTTTCCTGCTTGTTCTCAGCTTACACAAAGGTACATTCACCTTTTCCTGATGAGACCAGCAATCACAGCAGTGCTCCATGGCCTTGTGTTATAGGGGATAAGGATACTTTACTTTACCAAGGAGCAGTGCAAGTCAACTGGATGTGTGTCTGTGAGGAGGAGGAAGCACACGTCTCCCCTGTCTGCCCACTAGGCAAATTCAATGGCTGCTACCAGGGTTTCGGAGTCTTTTTGTTCCTGCTCCATCCTCATTGCATGCCCTTCTGTACATCACTGACACTGCACTGCCTTGAAAGGTCACAGACTCTTTCTCAGTTCAATCTTCTCTTAAGATCCCACTGAAGACTGCGCCAGACATCTTTGAGGTGACCTGCATGGAGTGAGCCAAGGCATAACTGGCTGGGAGGCAGCTACTTTTTTTTTCAAACTACTCTACCCTTGAGCTGTTGTCACATGTTGGCTGCTGTATCCTTGGGATCTCGTTATTGCACCTCCACCACATTTCTTGTTACACTCAGCTCTTCCCAAAATGAGATCCCAGCTCTGCAAGCCAAAGATTGCTTATAGCTTCTTTACACAGCATCTAGGGCATCAGTCAGTGATTGAAAGGCAAGTAACAGCTGACAGTCCTGACTGAAATGTATCCCCTGAAAATATTTCTCAGCAGAAAATGGACTTTTTCATTAAATGGAATCTTTCTATAAAACATTATCAGTTCTGTCAATGTTTTCTGTTTTTTATTTAATAAAAAGTTGTTTACCTTTTTGGTTTTGTTTCCTCTGTTGGTATTTT
This sequence comes from Chlamydotis macqueenii, assembly GCF_036417535.1. Classification (NCBI taxonomy): domain Eukaryota; kingdom Metazoa; phylum Chordata; class Aves; order Otidiformes; family Otididae; genus Chlamydotis; species Chlamydotis macqueenii. The sequence continues at coordinate 7,593,325 of NC_141593.1, read as the reverse complement.
GAAAATTGTTTATGTTGTGCAGTTTAAAACAGGAAAAATCCTACCAAAATATCTAGCTGATACAAGTTTTTCACATTTTCCTTCCCTTGGGTTGGAAAGTAGTGAACAGGTCTCCAGTATAACATTGGCCATGCAAAGATGAACTCATCTTCATCTGACGAATGTCATGTGCTCAAAGTAAATGGGTTACATCATTAGTTCAGTAGAGCTCTGTGTGATTTTGAGAGGACTGTTTTTGAATTTGTGGGCTTAAATCCTCCTTTGGACTGCAAGACATTTGAGCTTTGCATTTCTTTAAATCAGTATCCGGAAAAGTGGGAAAGGAAGGGCAAGGGGGAGGGAAAGGCAAGGGGAAGGGGAAAGGAGAGGAGAAGAGGGAAGGGAAGGGCAAGGAAAGGGGAAGGGACAGGAGAGGAGGGAAGAGGAGGACAAGGCAAGAGGAAGGGAGAGGAGAGGAGAAGGAGGAGGTTAGGAAAAAAAATATCCATTGCCAGTCTTCTGATTCCTCCAGCTTCTTGACTTTTAAGGGATCGAGTCTTCCAGTTGTTGCAGGACAGTCCCTGAGGCCATGTTAAGTCACCCTTGTAATTACTGTCCCTAAAAAGAAAATTTGGAGTGCTTTAAAAGCAGATTCCCTTGTATTAAGAGATGGTACAGGTATGAAGCCGTGTGCTCCAGTGAGCTGGAGTTAACTCGCCGTTTTTCCACCTCTGTGCCCCTGGTACCAATCTCTGGTAATTTTGCTTTAGCGACTCGGCTGTGGAGCGTTAACTTCTGCTCTGTGTGATGAGAATATGGGCTGTATCGCTGAGGACCACTGTGCTGCACACTCTCACAGATATGCTTGGCTGGGAGGGACTGCAGCTCTCCCCACATGTCACACAGAAGTATTTCAGGCGAAGCCTTTATGATAAATTAGGGAATGTGGTCAGCCAGAAACAGCCGGAGAGCTGTTTTATTAATCTGCGGGTGGATAACAATAAAAATGATGAAAGATCTAATCAGCTACATTATTAGCCTGAGGTTGGTGGGGCCAGGAGAGAAAAGGGGTGTGTGGGTGGTGGGGAGGATTCAAAGACAGGAAGAGATAAGAGCGTTGTCTGCAAGCACTGTCAGCCAGTAAAATTGAGAGGTGAAAACATTGCTGGAGATGATACCGTCAAAATGTCAATCTTCTGCACCCCTTTCTCCTTTTCCATTTCCTTTCACAGCTTGTTCAATCTGGGAGCACCCACATTTTCAGCAGCAAAGGTGCCTATCAGTGCCTGATGCTCTCGGTCCCAGCTGCACTTCCTCCAGTCCTCAGTGCCTCCTGGGGCAAGGCCATGCTGGGACACCAGCAAGACATTCCTTTCCCTTCTTGCAGAAGGTGGTGAGGTGCCTCCTTTATGGACTCTATTGAGGGGTGGGATGCTGTGCTTTTCGTTGGTGTGTCTTTAACTTCTCTGACAATACCTAGGAGACTTTGCTGATAGAAATGAGGGAGATGGGCAACTTGGGCCTCTTTGGCATTCAGTAATAGCTGGTAGGGGGTTATACATAGTATACAGTGGGGGTTATACATAGTATACAGTTGGGGTTATACATAGCTTACAGTATCAGATAAAGGCTTCTGTGTATTCTCTGTGCCCCCTTTCAATTTGAGTCCTATTGTCTTTCTTTTGGGGTCATCAGGTAAGCAAAGACAACAGAGGAGAGCCCTGTTGAAGTACCTGGATATGGAAGAACAGGAATGCTCCAAGTCTCCATTAAAGCTTTGACTTCGCAATATCACAAAGTCCTGCAGCCAACACACCTGTATGCAAATGCGTTACGAACAGCTAAAGAACGTCTGTTCTTCACTTCCTCTGTCATATTTTGCATTGCATATTATTTGCTAACAATTCAGGTCTGTCTTATAGTCTCTGTGGTAAGAGCATGCTGAGGAAAGTCATCTCCTTTCCCAGCAATTTTCTCAGCTTCTCTTGATCATTAACATGCTGGAAATCACTTGAAAGAAACACTGCAATTTTTTAAGGGATTTTATTCATTTATTCATCAGGGTTAAGGACCCTGAAAAACTGCTGTCTACATCTTTTAGCACTTACTTCTTTCAAATCTCATACACATTATAGTCCTCAATATGGAGTTCGCTTTTGCTATGAGGTTTTCTCTGCCTGTATCTTTTGTTGCAGTCTTAATGTACAATAAACCCCTTTAAAATTAGTTATACTACTGCAGTTGTCAGGAGAACTCAAGTGATCTGATGAATTTAGTAAGAATTCCAGGCTGTGAAACAGACACAATGAAATTCTCTCCTTCAGCCTAGTTGCCTCATTATTAAACCTCCAGTTTATAGTGTGCAGACAGTCGCGCACTATAATTGAGGTTGAATTGCCATTCTTATTATAAATCCCCTTTTCTTGCATGCTCATAACTTCAGCCAACACGTGGCCTGAAACTGTGTGCACTCACTTTTAGCCCACAGTAGGATATTTAACTCCGTGATCTATGAGCTTCAGCTCTGCTGCCGTGCTCTTCTGCCCCATATATGTCACCCTAACAGGAGCTTCTGGTGAGGTTAACATACAAAAGCTGAGTGTTAACAGGTCTGCCTAGCTTAGGCATCAGGCTTATGTCTGTATTTTAGGAAGCGACTGAAGCCATTGCACATGTGGTGGCATTGGCATTTGCTAGCCAGCCATCTGAGAGAGTGTTTTTTCAAGTTCTTATCTGCCAGCTTAAGTAACAGAAGTCTCTCTGAAGCACAGAAAACAGCTGTCCCTCCCCATTGACTAGATGGGAAATTTAGGAATTTCCTTCATTCACTGCCCAGAATTTAGCTACAGGTGAGTCCCAGCAAACCCTCCCTCTGCTTCTTTCCTCTACACCAGTGAGGTTTCTATTCAGTCTAAATTTCCGTAGGGGATTTGAAACTGTTTACTGGATCCACTTGGACCCAGAGCAATTCCATTAAGCCCCCGACGTCAGGGGCGAGGACCTCCTTCTCTCTCCCTGTATGCTGTACTTGTTCTGTCTCCCCTCTGCTTTACTGCCAACTCCAGCACACAGAGGGAAGCGCTTGGATGCAGACTTACGCTGCATGGGCCAGCTTGGTGCTGAATCCTCCGAGCAAGTGTCAGTTCAGATGGATGGTTCGACATTGCATCTTAACCTGCAGCCACAAAGAGCAGAAGGGAGCAGCCTCATGGCTGCAGCACTCGAAAGCAAAGCTTTGGGGCTCAGTTCTGCTCTTTGACACACATTTTATGTGTGCCATTGGATGAGGCAGCTAGGCTGACTGGAGAGATCTGCTGACCTGGAGAGATCTGCTGACCCAAATGCTAGTCTAGACCTCAGGTTCAGATGTAGGCACTGGAAGCTAGATGGGACCATTTTCACCACAGCTGTGCTTGGAGGGATATGTGCAATGAAGGAAATCAGCATATCTGCAGAGACAGAGTACACTGCAGTACATACAGAGACAGATACCCACTCCCTATCCTATACACTCTCCACAGGCAGAGGAAACGTTCTTCTGCTCCAGCTTCAGCACAGTGACTTCTCCTAAGTGCTTCATGAAGAGGGCTTGAGAGCTGAGAGTTTGCCGAAACTCTGTGTGAGAGTTTGTGGAGAGGAAAGAGGTGTGAGTGACTAAAGAGAAAAACAGCACATATTTGTCAAGAAACCCGAGCCAAAAGGATTTATGTCAAGAGATTTATTCTTTTTTGGCACTTATGAGAGATCACATAAAAAATAAGAAACACACATACTCATATATTTATAATGGGGAGAAGGAGGTGGAGGAAAGAGATTCGTGCTAAAAGGAAATTGTCGAGTTGGGAAGTGCGAGGTAGAGAAATAAATGACATTCTACAGCCAGACAAACTACGGACCACGACCAGTCCTGTCTGCAGATGGCTGATGTAGGGAAGTGTTTTTGATGCATGCTGTCAGGAGGCCGTAGCTGTTCACTAAATCCCTCTCTCTGCCCTTGCTGTCACAGTCCAACAGCTGCCCATGGAGTAGGAAGCCGTGGTGATGGAAGGTGCTGCCATTTATCCCCGGTGGTTTATTACCAACCCTTCATTCCTGCAGCGGAGGGGGAAACCTCTGCCTTTTTCTGGCAGTCTAGCATCTTATCAATTTGCCTTGGTCAGCACGGAAGGACCCTCCTCCACCACCCTTGATGTGTGAGGGAACAAGTGACAGGGGCTGAGGATGCAGGAGCACTTGTCAGGACATGAGGAGACCATGGCAATGTTTGCAGAGCTCCTCTGCCAGTGCCCCAAATCCCTGCTCTCCTCCAGGCACACGATTCAGCTTTCTCACACCTCTCCTCCACTTTCTTTGCTCTCCAAGTGCTGCTTGTAGGAGTCGAAAGTGAAGTGACAGAGCCTGAAGGAGAGGGGAAAATACAGTCTGTGTCTCTTAAAATGTAAAAGGGACCCTCCTGCACACTTCACTACTCATCTGATACTTATCTCTGTCCCCAGTTGAACTGCCATGACCAATTGCACTGAAAATTTTGCTTCACGAGTGCAGTGGAGATGAAGAAAAGGCTAAAGACAGGAAAGGAAAGTGACTCCTATACTGCTAGCATGGGGAATTATGTTTGGTATAACCTTTATTTTGGGTGACAAGGCTTAACGCCTTCCTTGATGTAATTTGCTGCATTTCAGGTCCACTCATCAGAGCCCACACTCTCTGGAAGATGGTGGTGTTTCTCCATCTGATATGTTCATGTTTTGTGAATGTCTCAGGGATCCTGGCACAAGGCAAAAAGCTTTCTCGTGCTATTTTCCTCCATTGCCATGGCAGGAGGGGCTGGGCATGAGCTCTCCATGCTGCCCTGTATCAGTAACCTTAATAACTCCTTTCAAATCCTTTTCCTAAGAAGTACTTCTGGCAATCAGTGTCCGCATGTGCCTGGGCTGGACAGAGTTTTAAGAAGTAGGTTGGCAGGAATAAGGTAGCTCTGAGCTCTACTGACAGTTATCCCCAGGAACCCTGTGAAGACTTTCTGCAGCCACCAGAACCGTTCTGAATTTGTGATGAATTTGAAAATCATGCCTCAAGCTCAGTCTGCTGTAGAGACTCAACTCCAGCTAACACCAGCCACAGCAAATGAATGTAGGACATTTTGGGTAAGTCCAAGATCTCCTCTGTTTAAACATTGTCACTAAGAAAATTCTGCTGCTCTCCAGTTTTAACCATCTGGAAGAAGGCTATAGCCAAGACAACTATGGATATACATTTTAAACTGAATGGTTGTTCTGCTTCCAGAGATTGACTCGATGCTGGATTTGTCTATAAATTTATAGGTGCAGGAATATCAGAAATACATGAAGAAAATGTATGAACCTAAGAAGACAAGTCCCATGGAATTTTGTTTGCCCATCTCCATCTCATAATTCTGTATCTCTGATTCATCCTTCGTCTGATAAACTAATCATCCTCTGTGCTAGCAAACGGGTGGGCAGCGTATGGTATCTGTATTTTGTCAGGCACTGTCATGGGGTTTTTCTCTGTTGACCTGAATAGTTGGCATCTGTTGTTTTTGTTGTCGTGCCTCAGTTAGATTTTAAGCTTTGTGGATCAGGAACTGTCATTTGGTCTGTGTGCCTGCAATGAAGGGTTTTAAGCACCCATACAGAGTGGCAAGTCAGACTATGGCCACTGAAGAAGGACAAATTTTTCCTGCTGAAATATTTTCCACTAAGAAAGGTCAATCTTGACTCCTCCTCCATCCTTCACCTCCTTGGTAATAACTAATCAGAAAAAAACCCTTCATTTTGAGCTTACTGGACTTAAAGGACTTAGCTGTTGGTTGCCTGTGTCAGGGTCCACATGGATGGCTGCACTCTCTGGCAGGAGCCTCAGCTAGTGTAAGCCGTGCTTCCGTCCTCTGCCACAGGTCCTTCCCTTTCACTGAACACTATTTCCTATGAAGTATTGAAGTATCTTGCTAGCTCCCATCTTTTCTGGAAAATTTTACTGCTTGTGAATCAATAGTTTTCTCCATTAAAAGTTTCTGTATTTTGAAAGTTTTGGTCCCATCTGGGCTGAAAAATGTACCTTTTTTTCAGGCTGTAATTCAATTTATTTTTTTTTCCAGTGAGGTCTGCTTAGGAGATGTGTGGTAGATTTGTCTCCCTTCTTTCCCCAGAAAGTTCAAGTAGGTCAAATGTTACCGTTGATGATCTAACTTTAGCTGTGCTCCTTCAGATCTCCACCACTCTCTTGGACTTGACTTTACAAGTCCTTTTATGTCACTTCACACTGTAGTGGGAGGAAGTGAAAATTACGGGCCACAGGCAAGGTTCCAAAAAGTGCTCTCTCTTTCTCAGAAAAGGGCTGGCATCTTTCCATGGGCCTTCACTGTATTTTATAGCCTTACTACAGTATTTAACAGCATAATTTAGGAAGTGTTGGTACTCTGTCGCAGAGTGTGGAGAAACCGTCTTATTCAACCTCTGGCGACATGCAATGATTCAAATAATGCACCGTGAGGTAATGTTACTGTTTTCTGGAAATCAAACTGGAGTCAGAAATGCCCTTATTGGCCGTCAGCATAAGTATTGGTGTCATCCTATTCAGCAAGCAGAATTCAAGACCTTTTACCCTTAAAAGGTGACACTCTCTTATGTTTTAATTCATTTCCCTCCAAATTAGCTACTTCAAAGTGCAGACACACATTCCACTGGCTTATACCTGACACACCGATGGTTGGATGTGTGCTGCCTTTCATGTCGCACCTCTGACAGCTTTTGAGCACTAGTAGATAATTTATTCACTATTATTGCGTGTGGTTGTATCTGAATTAGTTCTTTCTGTTTCCAGAATATATGAAATAGTTAAAGTAAATCAAAGTCCTCAACATGGATTAAAAATATATCCTAAAGGTGTCTGCAGAAGACCTCCTGCAACACAAAATCTGAGTGAAACTTTACCAGCCTTTCAACTACAGTGCCTTTTCCTTCCTTGCACGCTTTGAATGCCTGGGGGAGTCAGGTCTGACTGGGATCCTAGACTGACATCTGATTTAGGGTGTTCTAAGCATAAAGGAATGGGAAAACAGTGGCTATTCTGGGCTGTCAGAGGTTGTTTCGTGTTTACCTCGGCTGTGTCTTATCAGGGAGGTCAGTAGGAACCTTGAATGGAGTAGGAAGACGCAACAGTTGCACCAGGAGCTGGTCAGACATAATCTCTTGATGAGATTTTAATGCATTCTTCAGCCCAGAAGGCTTCAATAGTCCATCATAATTTCTATCAGCTGTACTAGACTTTGTACTCATCATAAAAAAAACACGGAATCCATGTAATATCACTCTTCACGCTTGCAGTCACAATGTCAAGCCCTTTCTGCAGGACTGGTGCCGTTTGGTCTACACTGCACGGATTTTTGACCTGTAGCCAAGTCTAAGTTGAAGCGTCCTGTGCATATCAGCCAATGGGTAGTGACTGTTCCTCAAGTCACCCTTCTCTGAGTTTAGAGATGAATTCTAGTATCAGAGCTGTGCATGCATCAGGTCCTGGCTTCAGCTCACAGGTAGTAAGGCTGGGCTTGGCCTGATGAGGGCAGCCAGTGATAAGCTATCTACTGTGTGTGGAAAACCATTTCTTCTCCACTGATTGGAACTGGAACTACCATGTGGAGCAAAGTAGTTCCCCACAGAGTGCGCTGAAGTTGTTGCACCTCTGCACACCCCAACTTTTCTTTGGGTAAATGCTTTTGTGCTCAGCACCCTCCCTTTCCACATTGGTTTTCCTGAAAAGAGACTCATTCTAGAAAGGAGATGCAGTAAATCCTGGTAGATCTGCCAGACTGGATCACAGTGAGGCTGCATTGCGTGCCTGTCCCACAATGTAGGTATAATTGAGGTTGTGCAAATCTACCTGTATCACCTTTGCTCTATGTCTGCTGTTCTGTACCTGCTTTCTATACCCTCTCTTCAGAGGGGTGGTGTTCATAGTAGCAACATATGCACATCTATAACAATCACAGAATAATGGAGCATCTCAGGTTGGAAGGTATCTCGAAAGATCACCTAGTCCAACCTCTCATCGCAAAGAGAATCTAGATGAGATTATCTAGCACCTTGTTCAACTGCATCTTGAAAAACTCCAGTGATGGGGACTCTACCATATCCCTGAGGAGGTTTTTCCAGTGATTGATTGTTCCCACTGTAAAAAAATTATTTCTTATATCAAGGTGAAACCTCTCCCAGTGCAACTTGTAGTCTTTGTCCCTTGTCCTCTCCATGCGGCTCCTCACGAAGAGAGAAACGCCATCTTCTTTGTAGCCACACTTTAAATTGATAATGTATTTCCTCTGTAGCCTTCACCTGAAGTTATCAAAGCAGGGAAGGTAATATTTGAACAAGAACGAGATAGTTGGGCAATGGACACTCTCTTGTGTTCTTAAAAACCTCCTTTGTAAACCTCAAAGCCAATATGAATCAAAGGCATATGTCATTTCACAAATGTGTAAAGTGAAGTGATCCAACCCAGAGATGGTGATGAGTAAAACTGCCACAGGCTAAGCACTGGTCCATACACTCCTCTCAAGATGGCATGTGGCTTGGTAACTGTCCAGCTCCACCATCTGCAGACACTGAAACTCAACTGCTGTTAACGAGAATGAAATGATGGTGATATTAGCATAATTAAAATGAGAAGAATCCTAGTTCAAGGATGATTGATGCCCATGGAAAGCTTTGGATGGAGGCAGAAAAGGCAGGTCCAAGAATGTTGGCTCAGACTTTATTTACCTGCACAATTTCCCCAGGTACTGGAGGAAATGTCCTCAAAAAAAAAAAGTTTAATGTGCCTGCTGACTGGCATTAAATAAATGATGCATGTTGGCAGAGCGATAGATGAGAACAGTGGAAAACACATTGTGAAAGGAACCGGTAGAATTGCTGTCATAAATCTCCCCAAACTATTCCAGTCAGAGAGAGGCTAAAAACTAAGCGTGTTACTGGGAGCGTAAGGAAGGGGGCTTCAGAAGAAACCCATGACTCTGTAGGTTCATTGACATAAGTTTTGCCCATGTTTCCACCATCTTAGAAGACGAGTAGTGGATGGTCAGGGAAAGGAAAGAGTTGTGAAGGTGTGACATTGCAACTTGGGTTGTTTGGCTGTTGAGTATTATTTTTTTTTTATTTCAGGCAGGTTAAAAGAGCTCCAGGTGTTCTCTCTAGAAAAAAGGAGATTAGAAGGCAACATTAATCAAGTTTACAATGTATTCAAACAAGTAGATAAAGAGGAGAGAAAAAAAATACCCTGAAATGTTTTTCTAATGAATGCATATTTTAGCTGAAGAATTCACAGGGGTCGACACGGAAAAAGACATGTATATATGCAAAAGTAGGGTTAGAAGACAAAGTGGGATTATTTTCAAAGCTCATAAATAATTTAACTGTTGGAAGAAAAATGCAGAGTTTTGTGTTGATCTTATTGCCAAAGGAATGACTTTAGGGCTGATAAAGTAAGGGGCTAAAGGGGTTTTTCACACAAAAGAATGGCAGAGTATAGCTGTTTGTCTACTACAGCTTGTCATGCCAGTCATGGTTTTTCCTGGGTAAAAGATGGGCATGTTGGGACAGGATATTCTTTGACATACTAAAATTCCTGTGTCCAAAGCTAAATGACCTTTACGTTGGAAAGAAATTGCGGGCTCTTGTTGACTTTTGTAAGGTGTTCATTGAAAGCAGTTGTAAATGTTCCTATTAACTTTTTTTTTGCTGAAAGAGGCCATTGCTGAATGCTTTTGACAACACCACTTGCAAAAGGCCAGGAGGAGCTTCACAAAGAACTGGCCATTGGAAAAATTTGAGGAGCAGAGTGCCTTCTTCATTTGCATTTCTAGTTACCATGAAAATTACACAACTTCACAGTGACCAGGGCAGGTCATATAAGAACTTGGTTATCTATTTTGCACGCACAATTATCTGTGCCACTGTCACACCTACTCAGTCTCCACATCAGTCACTTTGTACAGTTTAGTCTTGCAGTCAAATGGCTGAAGTTCTCAAAGTCCCTGTTCCGTATCATTTGTGTTCCTGCCAGGTAAGAATGAGCAATAACTGCCCCTCTGGCTCGTATTGCAGTTTTGTTTAATTGAACAGGTCTATATTTGTCTTTGTCTTTGAAATAACTTTTCAGGACAGGGAGAGAAGCCAGACTGACAGCCCTGAAACCTGTTTTCAGTGAACCTACGATCTCTGTCTTAAAGCAAATCAGTCCTCTTGGCTGGAAGTTTCTACTGCTCAGCTGAGGGAAGAGGTGCACAGAAACTCCATCACTTCTTTTCAGTGGAGAGAACCTGACCATGTGTGTGTTCTCTGAGGCTATTTCAAACAGTAAGTACAAACCGTGGCTAATCTGTTTTACTTCCCACTGCACTTGACTTCTCCCAGTTACTACCTCCCAGCTGAGATTTAGTGGTTTCCACCTTCACCGAAGTGAAGTGTTTCCTAATTCAGCCAGGTGTAATCCTTGGTAATGACCATCTGTCCATCACCTGTGGGACAGACAATATGAATCTGTGCACGCAAGCCATGGAGGACTAATCCCTGAGAAGTGAGATCTCACTCTTCTCTTGGCTTCTCTGCTAAAAATGCAACAAAAGCACCAGATGGGCTGATAAGCAGTGATATAGACCCCTCTGATCTGGGACGGTCAAAAGATTTCATATAGGAAGGCTTACTGACCAGCTGGATGGCAAGTAGCTATCACTAGTGATCTGGTATAGAGGCAAAGCAAGGCCCCCAGCTGCACAGACCTCTAACCACTTTTCCACACCATTTGCAGTTAGTGGGGTGGAAGCATTCCTTTAAATCTGATGCATGAAAACCCTTCCTAAAACTTGGCGTTTGACGGTATCAGTCTTTTCACGGAAGGAAAAGTTCCCCAGTCTCCGATTAAACTGGATCTGGACTGTAAGTCTTTCAGGCAAGTATGTTGCTTTATGTGGATTCCCTACCTCCAGGAAAATAAACCTCCTTAAATGTCCAGTATTTCACCCAAACTCCGCTCTCTCCCAGCACTGCAAAAGCTTAGCAGTCAAAGTGAGGAAATATTTACTTAGTAAAACTTTAAGATCAGGCTTTTGGGCTGGAAACTGAAAGATATAAATAAGCCAGATACAGGACAACTCCTGCTTAAACTGCAAAGCTTAATCTGCAGAGCCAGGTAGTTGTCTTGTTCTCCATACTATTTTGACTTGGACTGCTCTATGCAACCCCAGTCATCAGAGCAGAATGTTTTGAGATTCACCCACCAAGCCATCTCCTGAGTGGGGTGCTCTGACTGGGCAGGGGAGGCTGGTAACTGGTACCACACAGGGCCAGCCTGCCTTTCTCAGGCTGCTCTGTTTCTCAGTCTGATCTCACATTTCTTCTCGTATCCGAAACTTGGCTGCTTGCTGCTTATCAGAGACTCAGACTCACTTTGTTTTTGGCATTTTTGGCATAGGTCTGGATACCTGGCCCTTCGGACTGGGAGAGTTGGGCCCAGAGGGGCAACTATCTCTTTGTCACCAGTCTCCTGGTTGCCTGCCCTCAAACCAAACCAGGCTGCTTCCCAGAGCAAACTCTTGTGCCCTTGTGTGAAATGTGATGGATAGTGTTAGTCTGATGATTATTGTGTGACATGCAACATTAGTGTGCCCTGGCAATGGGGGTGATAACAAAACAGACGGAGTGGAAGGAGTTAAAACAAGGAAAAATTGGGCTAGTGCTTTTCATCTGTGCTGATATGCCATTGTAACTGTGTCTGGGGGCTTCTATTGGCTTGCCTTAAAAAAGATATTGCTAATGTCTAACACATTATGAGAGATGGTTCACCAGTACTGCTAGGCCCATTGTCTTGCTTAACAGCTCTTTGTTCTGACTGAAAGAAGATAATCTTTTCTTGTAGGAGCTGGTGGGAGGATCTGTGTGCAATGTGCCTTCTGAAAACTGTTCCAGTTTCAGAGTCTGTTCTGTAGCTCACTGAAGTGGAATCGTCTCCCTTTCCCTCTGGAGGAGGGATTCACAAAGGAGGCGTCACAGTCATGATGCCCAGTTTGTGGGTGCTTTGGTAGGACTCAGAACACTGAATTAAGTAATTTAATTTTCTGTGCTGTGTATGGAAAAAGTAAAACACATGATCCAATCTGCCTCAAAGGGTGAGGAGAAGTTTAGGGCCTCTGCCTCTCTGAGGAGGAGAAGCATCCATTTTTGGGACATCACGCTGTGGCTCCCCACCAGGGAGAGTTAACCCACCCACTCACCAGCTGCCTGCCAACTTGTGTGTTCGTGTCTCTTCTTTTTAAGAGTGAAAGCAATAGCTGTAACCCGGCAATGAATACACCCCAGCAGAGTGCCGTGAGCAGCAGACCAAGGAGTACCAAGGGCGGACTCTGTGTCCCTTTCTCCCAGTGTCCTGTGTCCTGTACATCACATGCATGGGAGCAGTGTTAGCAGCCTGGGTCTCCTAGGAGAGGTTATGGAGCCACTTGCTCCCTGTTTCTACTTCTATTTCTCCCTTTTAAATGAAACGAGGCAGATCAATGAGAAGAGTTGTAAATAACTCCCTGGACTGCTCTACAATCGTACAGTCAGGTCTATCTTCTGCAACATGGAAGTCTCAGGGGACAAACTTCAGCTTCCAGCTGGACAGAGGAAGAATCTGAACCTGTGCTTACTGTATCTCATGTGAATGCACTGCACAACACAAGGCTCTGCTTACAGGAAAAGGGCATGCTTACCTGTATGTCTGCAAGGGACCTCCTTCCCTAGTCTGCGCTCACTTGAGGTAGTCCTTGCCAAGTTCAGAACTTACCAGATCGAGACCCAGAATTCAAGATGGTTTCTGAGTGCTCTGGTGAGAGGATGTTTGCTACCAAAGCGTTTCCTGCCACTAAAACCCATTGTGTGTTTACCAATCATAGAGCTATAAAGGTTCCTCAGCAGCAATGTGGGAGTGTTTAAGGTTGGGTGGGCACTAACAAAAGCTTGTGTGATACCAGTGGTGAATGCAAGTGTGCAAAGAGACAGGACTGATCTGGTTGAAGATGTCCCTGCTCACCGCAGGGGAGTTGAACTAGGCAACCTTCAAAGGTCCCTTCCAACCCAAACCATTCTATGACTCTATGAGACAGCAGAACAACCTAATTCCCTAAATAAAGGAAGCACAAGGGCTTTGATTTGGTACCTTCCAAATGTTTTTTGGGGATGTGTTTCTCCCTTGTGAGTGCTTACTCTAGTGAGAGGGAGCTATGGGATTGAAACCTGTTTTAAGGGCTGATTTCCTCAATAGTTAGGACAGTAATGCCATTCCAAGAAGTGGTTTTGGACTCCACAGCTGGCTAACTTAAGGCTATTGCCTATTCCTATTTCATTAGCTCTGGAGGGGTAGGACAAGCCAGGTAGTTTCAAAAGAAGTGTGCTAAGGGACTTTCCTAGGCAATGGCATCAGCGGGTTCATTCTTTAAGTGATGCTCTGCACAGGGTTGTGCAAGCTGATTGCATAGCGTTTGCACATTGCAGTGAAATACCTACTGATATATGTTTCCCCATCTGCCAAACCCCTATGATGTCTGAGTTCTTCCTTAGACCACAAACACGAACACCTCACATTCTTCTAGACCCATGTGGTGGTAGATACCCTGGTGTATTTGGGACTTGGGAAAATGTGCCGTTGGAAACTGGAATATTCAAGGTGGAAAAGTCCTCACGTTGCTTTGCAAAGACATTTCCAAATGGTATTACAATGTTAGTTACATGAAGGGAAAACAGGCTCATTTAAAGTCCAGATCATATCTTAATAAAATAAAGTTGTCTAAGGGACATCTGCCTGGAGTGGGAATGGGGTGGAAGTGGGGAGAGGAATCATTTCTGCTTGTGTGTTCAAAGGAAGAGTGGCTTCTGTAGCTAGGCCAGGGAAGGCTGATATGGAAAAGTGACTCCAGGAAGGGATTTACTGCTTTCTTAGAGACACAGAAATGTGATTAGTGATTGAGGTGTCTCCATGGGACTCCAGAAAGAATGACTGAGGAGCATGCCTTGTACTTGTACCAAAGGTTGCCCTCTGGCTACTCATGAAGATGGGACTGCAGTTTACTGTAATCACACTGGTTCCATGGAGCACCTTGGTGAAGGATGGATGTTTGACCTTTAATAAACCTTTAGTTTCACGTACTGTGATTTAGCAGCTACAAATAAGAGAAAGTAGTCAGCATCAAACAGCCAGTGGCCTTTGAACCTCTCTAATAGAGTGCTCCCGATCTGCTGTATCCTGGTGCAGGTGGGCAGGCTTTCAGGTTGGCGTGGCCTCTCTCTTCATTTTTATTCTTTCATGCTGGGGTTTGGCTTTGGCTGTTTTCCAGCCCCAAGAATACAGTCCCATGCCAAAACAAGCCCACACTGCAAAGCTTTATTTGTTTGGCTTTATAGCACCTACAATGTAAAGGGGCGAACTTCGTTTGGAAAGAAGCATGAAGTCTCCATATGACACACAGTTAAACCTTAAAACAGGGCTGGTATGTTTGGATAGCCCAGAGAAGGGTGTTTAAATCAGCAATAAGGCCATACCTATATTTGTGCTTCAGTTCATCTTGTTTTAGTCTGCATTTTCACCGTAAACAGAGAGTAGAGCATGGCAAGTGAACGTCACTGAGTTCAGGCAGCAGTGCGGTCACAGCGGTGTGGTGACAGCATTGCTTTATTCCCCAGCACACTAGTGTAAGTGGACCTCCTGTGGGTGTTGTGATGCCTCCCTTCTTTCTGGGAACTGAACTTGGAGGCTTGCCCGCTCTTTGAGCTTGTAGTACAATGCATGGGGAAGAGCTGGGAGAAAGGTGAGGAGCACACATGGTCCCTCCTGTTTCACTGATTGTACCTGCTGGTCCTCAGAGCCAGATTCCCCAATTCAGTAACCCCAATGGAGTCTCCTCAAAGTCAAATACTTTCAGGGGTACTGACTTGCGCCATAGAGGCAGCTTTAATGGCATTTTCTGGCCTCCCCTTGGCAGCTGGTTTCTCTCCAGCACTGGATATTATATCTTCTGTGTATTGCTGGGTACCTGGGGCAAGATTCTGAAATCTTGTCTCACAGTCATCAGCCAACAGCCCCTAACTGTGCCTTAGTGGCCAGAGGTGTCCCCAGCTGGATGCCCCAGGGATGCAGCCCAACCTATTCAGATCATATGACCATGTCCTTTCAGATACTTCAGGACGTACCTCACAGTCCCAAATCCACTGCAGGGACATAGCATCTACCTCAGGGCGGGTAAGGAAGAGCTCTGGGGACCTCGAGGGTCACAAGGGAGAATGGGGCAGGTAGCCTGAGAAATGGGGAGGTAATCAGGCAATGCCTTTTAGTGCTACCTTTGCTGTGCCTACGGTGGAAAATTGAGCCTTCCCTACTTGTTGAGGGGTTTTCCTTCTTCAAAGACTTATCTTTACCAGCCCCACCTTAATTCCCCAACTGGCCCAGGTCAGAGGATGTGTTTTCTCTTTGTTCTCTTCATGGTCTCAGCTCAGGAGAGAACACTGAATGGCCTTTGGAGGTGAAACCTCTTCTTACTGGAGACCTACTCCATATTTTGTACCTCTGTGACATTTGAGGCCAATTCCCACATCTTTGGCCTACTCAGCCCTCTACAGAGCATCTTCTCTGCCACAAAGGCAGACATGGGATTGGTGTATATGCTCGTCTGTGTTTGCCTTTACCTTCAGTTGAAAAGAAAATACTGACCATATTCCCTCCTTGTATTCATCACCTGATTTACATTTCATTTATTTCTATAGCCCTGAACAGACATTAGTAACTCGTAATAGCAATAACAGGAGTTTCTACTGATAGAACTCCTTCCATCTGTGGAGTTCAAATTATGGACAAGCACCATTAGTCCCATTTAGAGATGAATTTAGCTCGTGTAACTTGTCCAAATGCAGATGTGGCTGCAAGAATCAGGAAGAAAATGCAAAGGCACCTGATTTCAGCCCCAGTCTCAGCTCACCTGATCGGGCACAGCCATTTCAACGGGAAAAAATATAATCATTCAAAAGACAAGATGTGAGGGATGCTTAGGAAGAAATTGAACCTCATCTCTGGAGACTGTTGAATTTCACAAGGTTTTCCCAATGCAGCAAAAGGAGCAATGTCTCGAGCTTTGGCCTCTATACTTATCAGCATGAAAAAACCATGAGTGTGAAATCAAACAACAGTCTTCAAATGGGAGCTGCAACGACTCTAATTCGTATGTACCATTATTTGATCTTCTAACCTACTAGGTTTAAGGTAAACCACAGTAGAATATCAAGCAGACATTAAATGAAACAGTGTCATTATTTCAATCCAACGAGATATGTTTTATATAACAAAGGGATTTGTTCTGATACTCAAACAATGTATATTAATGAAAGAGTTGAAATAGATTCATTTTGTTCTCAAAGCAAACACATTAAGGAAAGCCGTCAAGAAGTAAAGAACACGCCATTTTTTTTTTAAACTGTGCTTTATTTAGGGCTAAGCTGGAAAGCGTCATTCAATAATTACAGAAGGTTACAAGGAGTTTTAGGGAATTGAGAGTGAAAGAGCAGTTGTATGGAACTGCAGCTGCATTACACATCTGTACTTCCTGGCTGTGGTCTCAGTCTGGCTGTCCTTACTCAGACAAAATACCCGATACATCCCCATGGGAGTTCTGACAGAGTAAAGACTGTGAGATGAGGCCCAATACGGAAACAAAATTAAAATAAAACTTAAAACAAAAAAAAAGAGAAAGGAACAAAGTTTGAGATTGAGATAAAAAATACTAAGAAAAACAAACAAGAACATTAAAACAGAGTAAAACCAAATAAAGAATCAGAAACAATTATCACATTGTTCAATCAATGCAAACAAGTGTGAACGCTGTAAATCAAGTTTTAAGACTGTGAAAATAAATTATAATAAATATGATATACTTTAAAATATATGTGTTCTTAAATAATTCATTGTTTTTTCTGAGTCAGATTTTTTAAAGCAATGTCTTATTTTTAACTGCTCTAAAGTCATTTACCAAAGATAAATATCGTGCTTTCATTAAATAGTTTTCCTTGTTTTTCTCTATCATTACAATTAAAAGTCCTACAAAATATGCAAATTTATTTACAGAAAAACAGAGCCAGCATCTTTTTTTTGAAATACCCCCCTGTTTTTCAAAATTCCTTGTAAACAGTTTCAGAAATTCTTCAAAGAGATTGTTTTTTTTTTTTGTTTTTTTTTTATTTTTTTATGTTTTTTTTTTTCTTTTTTAAGATTAAAGTTGTTGGCTAACTCCTTGCCCTGAAGGTTTCTAGAGCAAATATGGAAGCTACTGAAGCATAGGATGATGGGAATTTTGCAGACAGCAGATCATGAAGACATGAAGCGTTTAGCTGTGTTTTGTTGTTCAAGTTAGAACTAACGTCTGATAAAAAGACAGCAGTTTTGTTTCCCATTTGCATTGTCTACAGAATCCAGTTTTGTTTTGTTTATTTTTTGTAATAGCTGGAATGCTTGCAGTTAAAAAAGCTGCCAGAGTAGCCATTTATCTCCTTTTTCTCCTTAATATATAACAGCATCAAACAGCAATTGGCAAAGAGTAGGAATTTATGCTCAATCTAAACTCTACAAAAATTACAGTTCTACAACATCTTTGTTTTTAGCATTAACGCTAACTTCTATGTAGTATTTTTTTTTTCTTTTTTTTCTTTTTTTTTCTTTTATGTTGTCTAATTTTTTCTATTATATAGGTATTTTAAACTTTCTTTTTTTTTTTTTAAATTCTGTACAACTATTAGGATTTTAAATCGGGAGAGTTAGAAGCATTTACAAACCTTTTTTGTTTTCCACTTAATATCAACCATCTTTCCTTTCTCTTCTCTATGCCTTTTTATGTATTTATTTATGTATTTATTTATTTACTTTTTTTTTTGCTTTTCATAGATATCCATCTTACCTGCCTTAACAGCGCAATCCTTACGTATTATACAGAAAACCATATGAAAGCTTCATAGACTCTAATTAATGTATAACCAAAGAACCTCCCAAAGTATCAAAGAACTATTATCTTGCCGTTTTAAAAGCATTTAAGCATTTTTTTTTAATTTTACATATTTCATATAATTGCTCTCAAAAACTGTTTTAGGAACAGCTCAGAGAAAAGGAAAGAACTTCCGTATTTTACATACAGCTACAAGTCTGCGGTAAAAAGTTTTGTCCTTTGGTCCCTATATAGCTAAGGAATGACAGATAAAGATGCTCAGTGACTGTTACCATGGTTCAGGCATGGTAACCGCATCCTTGGTGGCAAACAGGCACTCCTTTGTCAGTATCCAGGTTTGCATCTCCTGTTTGAAGAAAAGCCGCTGTGGTGATATCAGTGTCTCTTCAGAAATCCTGGTTGATCTTGTTCCTGTTCTGATTTTACTTATGTGTTTGTTTGTTTGTTTTCAAGCGCATGTCCTTCGAAGTCAGCAGATGTGATACCTTTCTTGAAGAAATGTTACAGTCTAAACAATCAAAGAGAGAATAAGTCTGAAGTCTTCAGCTTGATTGATATTTGCTGATATGCCAAAGGTGTCATCCAACAGTTCCTGTTTTTTTTTTTAATATATATATTTTTTTTTTCTAAATGTGGCCCATTCAGCTGCTGCCCTAAAAAAATGAAGAAGATCGTTGCAAATTAAATCAAAAAGAGGAGAGGGAATAGGGAAGGTGGAGGAGTATTTGGGATGGGGGGAAAAAAGACCTAAAAAATGAAAACTAAATTTAAAACAAGCCTGTTCTTTTGGGCCCAATCCTGCTCCTGTTGAAAGTAATGGGTGTTTTCTTCTCCCTTCAATTGGGACAGGATGGGGCTTCTGGTTTAGTGTTTTGTTTTTGGAGGCATTGGCTCTGATTCTGCTCCCACTCAACGTCAACAGAAAGATTCTCCTTGACTTCAGTGAGAACTGGATCAAATCCAAAGTGAGCAAGGTAGTCACGATCATGATAGAGAAAAATACAATTGTTCCTAATAGTAGTAGTACTAGTAGTAATAATAATAATAATAATATAAAAATCAAATTAATAGTAAGGTATGTCCATGTAAATCTGTATCAGTATGTATGTGCAGATAGCTGCATTTTAATTATTTTAAAGTGCCACTTTACAATGCCACATCACAATCTTACTTGGCGGGCTTTTGTAGTGTGAAAGGCATGCAGAAAGAATTGCTCTACATTTTAATGGGGTGCCACCTATGAGAGTGTATGAGCTTTCTATGGAGACATAGCTGCCAATAACATCTACTCCTTTGTGAGTGTCAGAAAGTAGGATTTTGAACAGGCAATTTACAGGAGGTTAAATGAAAAAAAAAGACTTGCAATAAACTTCTTTTTTTTGAAAAAAAAATGTAAAGCTAACATTTCTTAAATAAAAAAAGTTATTTAAAAAATATAATCATGATCCGACTAGGCTTGACATTTAAGGAGGATGCTTAATCATTAAGGATTAGCTCTTATCTCTTTCTAGCAAGCAGGTTCTTCTTATACACTCGGTGATTTATTACATCAAGAAACTTAGAAACTGCAAAAGGTCCACTCTGGTGGAAAAGTGTCATGCGGAATATCAATCCATGCTGGCAGGTTTTCACACTGTTGGTTCAACAAACAGCAAACCGTACACAGCAGTCTAAACAATTACAACACCAAAAATAATAATAGAATAAAAAAAATAAAAAACACTAGTCAAGGACCCTTTTTCAGTTGTAAACAAAAAGATGCATTTTGCTTTTTGATCTGGATGAGTTTTTTTCCCACTCAAAACAACCCCTCCCTCCCCCTGCGCAATTAATTTTGTCTGGAGTTGCTGTAATACAGAACCTTAGAATTAGGAATTCTTGAAAAGACATACAAAGAAGATTTTCTTGGGGCTGGTTTTTTTTTTTGGATTGCTATAGTTTTCAAACTACTGTTACTATCATTACTCTTTTTGGTTTATGGTTTTGTTTTGCTTTTTTTTTTAATTTTCAGAGAGTGATTTGAAATATCCTAAGGGGAAAAAAAGGTGTCAATTGAAAAAGGCCCCCAAGTCTCCAGAAAAAAAATATCACAAGATTTTCAGTGCAAAAAAATTAACTACGCATTTTTTTTGCTTTCTCTTTTTTTTTTTTTCCAAATTATCTGTAGTTATAACAATCCCACTTTTTCTAAAGAATTAGGAATCCATCTTTTTTTTTTTCCTTCTATGTGACATCTAAAGAAGCATAAAACGCTGACGAGAAATCAAACAACAAATAAAGAAACCACTGCAAGCACCAAAAACGAAACGAAAATGAGCACAGCAAAAAATTGTGGCAGCACAAAGTCAAAAAAGGCACATGTGATCATGACTGGCCAATCATCAACTGATACAACATCCAAGAAAAATGCTTCAATCACGGCACCTGCACGAAACTTGACGGCATGTCATGCAACCAATTCTTAGCTTGTTACATGACGCCATCATGTCACACTTTCAACTTCGAGTTGATTTGAACTTACGGCCTGGGGGACTGTATTCTCCACTTTCATGTCATTACGTGAACTTTTTTCCTAGCTCAGCGCGAGACTGTGGTGGATTTGACTGGCTCTTGGTTGGTTTTGTTGGAATTTGATTGAATGACAAAAGAAGAAAAGATTTTTTTATATATATATATTTATATATAGTGTGGAAAAAGGGAAAGGTGGGGAAAGAAGATATATATAAAAATAATAATTAAAAAAAGTTACAAACACAGCATCAGTCAAAAAGATCTAATGGAAATACTTGCCATTAAACTATAGAAAATGAAATGAGAAGGAGAGCAAAACAAAATAACTGAGCAGAAAGAAAAGAAAGAAAGGAAGAAGGGAAAAAAAAAAGGAAGAAAAAAAAGGATGGAGGAGGCCTAGCCAGAGACACACACGTAAAACACACACTTGAATGTAGACACACGGTCAACAATGAACAGTAACAGAACGTTATGCAGCAGCTGTTAAGGAGAGCATGCACTGAATGAATGAGCGCAGACGCAGATTGGTTTGCAAAGTCTGGAAAATAAATACATTCGCTGCCAACCAGAATGCTTTTGTTAGCACTGGCCTTTCCCGCACGACCCCCAGCATCCTGGGCTTCACTGGACGGCTAGCCAAAGTCCTCGGGAGCCTTTCCATTTGCTCGGGTGGGCTCCGAGGCAGGTACTGTTCTTATTCGATTACATCCCAAGTTTAAAATCATGGGGGAGTAATAGACCAAGAGCTGCTTTGGCTATTGTCAAAAAAAAAAAAAAAAAAAGAAAGGCAACTGCTACTGGTTGCTGCATGTCCATTTAGCGGTTCACAGGAAGGACGGCGGGCTCCAAAACACAGCAATGCTGGTATGGTGTGGAAAGCAGACTTGCAGGAGGACTTGGATGATACAATGATCCCTAAATCAGCATCATTAAAAGAACTTTTATTCCTTTGGTGTTTGGCTCTGGCCTGAGTTTAAAAAATAATGGAAAAAAAGGAGAGAAAGAAAGTGAAATAGAAAGAGAAAGAAAGAGAAAAAGAAAGAGAAAGAGGAGAAGGAGAAGGAGAAGGAGAAGGAGAAGGAGAAGGAGAAGGAGAAAAAAAATAGAGAAAGGAAAAGGAAAAGAAAAAGAAAAAGAAAAAGAAAAAGAAAAAGAAAAAGAAAAAGAAAAAGAAAAAGAAAAAGAAAAAGAAAAAGAAAAAGAAAAAGAAAAAGAAAAAGAAAAAAAGAAGCTGCCAGGGGCTGGTTGCTACAATCTTCAGAAACACCCTGTTCCTTTCCTAGAAAGGAAGATGTCCCTTTATTGGCCAGGGGAGTTTTGCCTCGGTAAACACCAAAAATCACTGCACCCGATACACTTGTCTCAGTCAGCAGCTTTGCACCCTGTTCTTCAGGTATTGCCTTTCTATCCCCTTGGGAGGGCTCATATCTCTCCTCCAAGCCTATTTCTGAAAAGTCACTGCACGCAACCGAAATTTCACCTTGCATTTGAGTGTCACAAGAATATTGTTGGCAGTTCTCATCCTGAAGTCATGCATGCTAGCTAGAAAAATTTTTTTTTTTTTTTTTTTTTTTTTACTTTTTATTCTTTTTTTTTTTTTTCTGAGCTGAAACATGCTTTCTGGCTACAGCAGTTATGCTCAGCTGACAAGAGATGAAGCTGAACTAAGCCCCTGATTTAAGAACTGGCTTCAGCGCCCCACATTTCCTACAGCTGGCTGCTGTCTTGGTTGGAGCTGACTCCTTGATGGCCTGGCCCCAATGTCCTGCCCTCTGATGAGCTGGAAGTGTTAACCTGAGCTTCCTGGAGTTTGTGTGAAGGCAATAGACCAGCACCCCTAAGGCAGATGCAAGGTCTAGGTCTACAGCTATTTCACACATCAAGACGCAGAAAATGGTCGTTTTGAAGATGGCCCAGGGTAAAGCTGTTGCCTTGACTTCTCAGGACTTTCTGGCTATGTCATACCACAAGAAAAAGATCAGGTGAGGGAGGAAGAACAGCTGGCAGCACCATCATAGCAAGACCTGGCTCTTTCCTTACCTCAGCCATGCCAGCAGCATGGGTTAGGCTTTAAAAGGAAAAGGGCTAACAGGCTTTGCTCCCCTGAATGGAACAAGGGGGTGGTGGGAATGGGAGAGATCTGGTGGAAGAAATAATACCCTGCTCTGTCCCTGGGAAGTGGCAGCAACACACATCTTCTGTTGGGTTGGAATATGGGATGACAGTGGCTGCAGGGTCGGGGTGGCAGCACTGTGGGCATACATTCATATGCTAGCCCCAGGCAACTCTCAAGCTGAGGAGAGGTTCTTTGACATAACCTTGACTGGGGAAAACATTTTTCCTTATGGGTGGAGCAGGAAGGACGAGGCTGGTCTGCCAGTGACTATTGGCTTTGGAGCGGGTACTGCTATCCCTCTGCCTGTCCTCCACACACACTCTCAGGAACTATGGATATGACACATAGACACACAAAAAACCCATGTATATACACATATATATGTATGTACAGGTGAAGGATTAGGACTTGCTGAGGCTAAAGAAGAAAAGAAAAGAAAAGAAAAGAAAAGAAAAGAAAAGAAAAGAAAAGAAAAGAAAAGAAAAGAAAAGAAAAGAAAAGAAAAGAAAAGAAAAGAAAAGAAAAGAAAAGAAAAGAAAAGAAAAGAAAAGAAAAGAAAAGAAAAGAAAAAAGAAAAGAAAAGAAAAGAAAAGAAAAAAAAGAAAAGAAAAGAAAAGAAAAGAAAAGAAAAGAAAAGAAAAGAAAAGAAAAGAAAAGAAAAGAAAAGAAAAGAAAAAAGAAAAGAAAAGAAAAGAAAAGAAAAGAAAAGAAAAAAACAACAAACCCATAAAATGTACTTTCATATGAAAGTCACATGTGGTCATCCTGTCTGCCTAACTTGGGTCTGGATTTCAAGCACCAAATGAAGCTGTCCTTCCAAAGCAGCACCTACCTAGTCAGTGGAGAGGAGAAGACCCTTTGATAGTGTCTAGGCACATATCCTGCCCACACAGCTGATGTACCTGAGTTTAGGTAAGGTTTTTAATAAACAGTGATACATCTAGACTGATTGAGTTAGATGAAACAGGCTTTCAAGTGCACAATCCCTTTCCCAGGTTTTAAACTTGGGCAGACAGACTTTCCTTCTGGAAGGCTGCAGAGGCAAATGCCTCTGTTAACTAGGCAGAGGAGTTAAGATACCTATCTTACGAGGACTGCTTCATCAGCGGCCTGAAATTGAGAGGCAAGTTAGGCATCTGCATTAGATAGGCTGGACACTGGCCAAACTCATCTGTTTAAGAAAAGCAATTCACTTTGCTGGGAATGGGTATAAACTTTGGATATTGCTGAAGTAAATTTGTGAGTAACAGTGTTAAGGTTATGAAGGCAAGTATATACACCGTAGTTCAGAAGTGGTGCCTTCGAGATAAAAAAGGAACTTTAACTTGCTGAGGAGTTAGGGCCAGTGCACTAGGACAGAATATGCAAAGTATGTTCACTGCAGGTGACACTGACCAAGAGCTTGCTCCACTGAGCAAACCACAGCCAAATACATCTGGTAAACGACAGTATTCCTTCAACTCAGCTTCTTCTTTGAAGCATCTACATGGACCCTGAGGCTGTTTTCCTTGAATATTTGATAGAGGTAATGGCTTAAAGTTCTAATGGGATTCAAGGTGCAGACACCTCCATCTGAGCAAATCACTTTACGCCGGTTTTACTGAAGACAGACAGGACTTGTAGGTCCCAATTAACTTGTCTTAAGGGATTGTTCCAGATGAGACTGTGAACCATGTCCAAAAAGAACCTATATCTCTCTTGTGGTTATAATGAGGACCTTGGATTACTAGCTGTGAAGGAGATAGTTACAGTGTAGGTCTATAACATCAGGATAAATTAATCTCAGTCAAAGCCTTGGTTAGCGCAAACATAACTTTAGTCATGTCCTTGTAACCTGTCCTGTCAGCACAGCAGTGCTAATGCTACAAACATCTCTGTCACAGGAAAGCTTTCAACAGCAGCTTCTGACCAGACTATAAGAATCAGCTCTGCATTGTGGGAGCCATTTATTGCCCATGTTTAAGTCAGAGAAAGATTTACTTCCCTCAGAAGTCTTTGGCTTGAACTCATCCTATCCAGATATAAGCACTAAACTTAGGAGTCCATTTACCCTAAACTCTGTAAAATCCATGGAGGTGAAGAGGAAAAATAATTCTACTTGGCTAAGATATGAATGGGACTTGAAGGTGTCTCTTTTACTCTCCAAAGACTTACTTAGTAAGTCATTTAGGCCAAGTGAGCAACTCATGGAAAGCTTCTCCCTGGCTGCTTTCTTTCACTTTTTCTGCAGGAGTAACTGCATGTGTGGTTACCCCAGAAGATGGCAATCTGTTCATACCTTCCATCTCTACTTTCAATGCATATGGTCCTGCTAAAGAGCAATGATGTCCGTTGCATCTGATTCTAACTTTTCAGCTCTTCATCTACATTTCTTTTCATCACATAGGGCTGAGACCTGACAGACATAAACAAGGGGCTCTGGAGATAGACTAGGCTGTACTGCCAAGGCCACTGGACCATTTCTGAAGGATGAATTTACCAGACAACCAAGAAAAAGAAGCCCAGGCAACTTTAGTCCCATTTACACCACCAGCCTAGTTGGTAGTTACAGCCTGAATCCAGGTCTGTGCACAGCAGGATTCTGTCCTGTCTCTTGCTGGTGCTAACAGCAAACTGCCACAGATTCAATGGGAGAAGGATCACTAGAAGGAGGGAGAGCTCTCCAAAATGGGCTCCATCCCTGGGACAACCACTGCAAAGGCTGTGGTGGAGAGTCCTAGATTAAGAGCCCAAATATCTTAGAGCAGGAAGGGCAGTGCGGTGAAGGGGACTTTGCATCCATGCTGGGATTAAATGAAGCCTGATCATTTACACTAGAAATCAATGCATTTACCTGGACTCTTGGGGTGCTATTTTTAGGAAGAAAAAAATAAAAAGAAAAGAAAAAAAAAGTTTTTGTCAGATGCTTCAGTTCTAACATCTGAAGGTTAAAAAGGAGAGAGTTTATATGGATCTTTATATACATGAATATGCACACATACATATCATACATATGTATACGTACAAAGGTACTATATATACATACATATCAACAATTACACATATACAGACAGAGAAGATAATGTGATCTAATAGGAAGATGGGAGTCGAATTAGCATGTCGAATGTTTTCTATGGCGGATTTTTAAAAATGCTTGATGGCCCTGCCTCATTTTTCCCATTTATAAATTAAAGGTGACAATAAAAATTAGCTCTTAAATTGTAATGTCCTTCTTTCAAATAATTGTATGACTTACTTGCTCTGCAGTGTTGTTACTAGGATTGTTCTCATTTAACTACATTACACTAAGAGCTGGTTGAAAAATTACAATTATTTTCCAGGGGAAAATTGTCATTATTTTGGCTTTCTTTCCTGTGAATATTTTAGTTAAAAAACAAAACAAATCTAGGGTGGGGGAGGTGGCCAGAAGAATAGATTAATTTTTGTCTTTTTTTAATCAATCTGGAAACCACTCCATTTTTAACAGGAATTTAGTGTTTTGAAGGCCAACATTTTTAATCAAGACAGTTTTGTTTTTTGTGCTGTTGGCATTTCTCTTTTAATCTACTAGAATGAAAATTTGCTGCAGAAAGATCCAGTTTGGTCAAAATGTCACTTTTTGGTCACCCCCTCCTCCCCCAGCCAGTTTGATGAAAAAATGTCAAGCAGCAATAGCTATGTCACCTCTGATTTATCTATTTTTCTAGAGCCATTAGTCTCAAGCAGGGGATGAAAAAGCACCACAACTCCTGGAGAGTCAGAAAATGTCACTGGTTCCCTGTGCGCTGTTGCCTTTTCTTGCCCTGTCCCGGAGCAGTGACAGGAGAGGTGGACATAGCGTGATGGGGATCATGGGGCGGTGGAGACACCCTGAACGAGATGTTGAGGTGTGTGGTAGGAGGAGAAGCAGGACTGGGGTGGGATAGAGCAGGGATGTAGGGTGGGCTGGTGCAGGAGGGAGCTCTGGACTGCCCGGCACCAGGGTTGTGGTGCAGGAGCAATGGGTAAAGGTTGAGCAGTCACAGATGTGGTTGCTCTCCTCAGCAACATCCAGAATTTCCTTGCTCATGCAAACATAGCCATGGCTCCCTATTCCTCTCTCAGCTGTGTTTGACCAACCAAGAGCTTTGCAAGCAAAGATTAGTGCAATAAACTTAGGCCATTTTGGGAAGCAGGGCGGTAGTGATGTTAAAGGTCAAATGTACATTCTGTGGCTATTTTTCCAGCAAAGTCTGTAGATTTTTCCACTCCCACTGGCCAGCTCAGTGGGTCCTGTGCTCTGAGGAGCATTTGTCCTGCCTCATACAGAGTGCTCACTCCTGCATTTGCTGCTGCAGAACGTTAGGTGGGAGATGAAATTAAGCTGTGGTAGCTACCTTTCTACACATAATGAAAGGTTCTTTATTACAAGGGGGCCTCAAGGAGTTTGCTATCTCCTGAGCATTGTACCAACAGTTTAATTAAAAAAATGTACATGGTTGAGAACCAAGCCTAATTGGGAAGCTGTAAGCAAGCCTCTGTGCCCAGTCTCTGCTGGTTCTGCTTTTTTTCCCTTCCGTAGATTGAGTAGAGCTTTTCAAAATGCTGATGAACCCAATGCTTCACTCTCCTGTTCTTGTTGCTGAGGGTTGGGTACAGATGCTATACCCATTCCCTCCTTCCTTTTCCCCATCAGATGCTGGCACCTCCTAGGATGACCTCAGGACTTCTAATCAAGACCAGCTCATGGATCTCAGCAGGCAGGGTTACGCTGCCGGTGACCTCCAAGCAGGTTGTCTGATACACCCTACCTAGGGCTCAAGTGCCTGCAATGAGACACGATAGCCCACAGCTGTCTACCAGGCTGCGGATGAAGGAATTTGGTCTGTAATTGCTCATCAGGAGCAGGAAGGAGTTGTTCGGGTGGTGTTTGTGTGGGGTTACATCCAGGAAAGAAGGAGACCCCAGCCCTCCTCCCAGCTGAAATCTGTGGCAAGGGTCCCCAGTGACTCCCCCAAGCCTGGTCCTGTGCCAGAGGCAGAAGGCAGGGCTGGACTCAGGAGCTACCTGGCCTGCCCATGGTTGGGGTGCTGGGGGCACCGTGCGCCCCGTGATCATGCAAGACTTCCCAAGTGCAGCAAATACTCATGCATGCGCATTACTGCCCTGCATGTCAGGATTTGCATCTTGCAGCATCTCCCACGTGAAGCCTCACACTTGTGGATCTGCTTCCCTGTGGTATATAATGGGACCATTCACCAAGGATGAGACTTCACCCTTCTTTTGCCAAGCCTGTTCAGCACTTTGCCTAAACTCTATATCCCGCTAAATCAGAATGCAGCCAGGAACACATACTCCCAGCCTGCAACACTCAATTACTCCTTCTGATATTTTATTTTTTTTGCCTGCAGCTTCAAATTACCTTCAAGGTGCACAGTGCAATTAGCTAAAAATATTTCCTGCTTCGTTTTAATTGCACTAAAACTCTAATGTACCTCCAGCGAGGAGCAGTAAGGTGGAAATTGGTGCCCCAAATATTTCAAATTGATTAAAGCCCAGGATGACTCAATAAGCTTACATAGTTCTATTAATTATTAAATGTTATTAATTTTTT
Source organism: Chlamydotis macqueenii (assembly GCF_036417535.1). Lineage (NCBI taxonomy): Eukaryota > Metazoa > Chordata > Aves > Otidiformes > Otididae > Chlamydotis > Chlamydotis macqueenii. Next base: position 7,565,125 of record NC_141593.1, on the reverse strand, counting down.
GTTTGAAAAAAACCCCTTCCTGAAGCCACGTTCTGTATGATCTTTCTGAAACAAGGTACTTTTGCCAAGGAGGTGCTAACTCCTTTGGAGTCTGAGAAAGCTATGACAAGAATTCCTCCATGTAGTTGAAGCGATTTCCATCTGAAGAATTCACAGCTCTTGGCAAAGTTTAGTATCTCAGAATCTGATTCTGAAAACACTTGTGTGTGTGACTTATGTATGTGACTCATTTCACTGCCATAGCTGAGGTATTGATATGGTTCTAATTCAGAGCTGGATCACATTTTTGTTCAAAGTCGTATTTAGTGGAAAACACAGGTTATCAGTCAAACATTATGATTGCTTAAAAAATAATCAAAACTTTTTGTCTTTCTTGTTTTAAAAGAAATCCAAAAAAAAAAGGAATTTTTTTTTTAAAAGCACTGAACACCAATGTGCCATTTTCTTCATTCCCAGGGTGGCTGGTTCATAAGATTACTTCAATGTACTTTGAAAAATGTGTCGAAAATAACCCCCAAATTCCATTTACATCCAGTGAAGAGTCTGATCAGTCTCAGTCCTTTGGGTTTCTGGTTCACTGTCACCTCGGAGAGCCTGTGCTTATGAAGCATGTCCCCTTGTGCCTGCAGCTGGGAGTGCTGTCATCCCCGGATCCCACAGAACTGGGCACCAAGGCTGGACCCCCTTGGCTCCACCGCTGAGCTTTGCTTTGTAACGTATTTTACTCTAAAGCAACCTGTGCACCTTAAATGACTAAGACAGCAGGTCGCTGCGGATCTAGCTGACTTTAGATGTGTCAGGAAGCTACCACACGCACTATTCAGCTGGCATAAGTGAGGTGGTAGGGGAGACACTGAGCAGCTGGAAATGGAAGCCAGCTGATCTGGCTGCAGCTAACAGTTGAAGTGTGGCTATGACTATAAGCTGTAGAGGGATGTCTGATGTTCCGGCTGAATATCCTAGCCCCCTAATTTAATTCCCTAATGCTGATATTGATGGACTCATTTGTTTGAGATTTAGAAAAATACTGCAGTCATCTGATATCCTGAAATTTTGTCAAAGGACCTCAAAAAGAACTGCAGAAAGGATTAATACCTATGGTCATTACTTCTAATGGTATAATCTATGTATCTGAATTTGATTTGTTTAATTTTGTTTTGTTTTACATTTTTAGTACTAACATGACAAAGACATTGTGACATGCGACCACGAACAGACTTTGGTAGTGAGCTGCTCAATGTGCCTAGAGAGGCAATACCCAGGGGTGCAACAGGTTCTCAGCTCTCTTCCCTTTTCTAGCCCTCAGCTCTCAAATGCACTTGCCAACTTGGGTAGCAGTCATGGCTTGTTTGTTACAGAGATATGTTTAGAAGGAACCAACGTGGGACCCAAGAGCCTGTTTCACACAGGCCATCAATGAGATGTCAGAGGAGGCTTTCTGTGCTGCAATGAATTCAGCAAGTTTCTCACCAGTCTTGCACAAATGACAGGCTCATTTAGCCTAAGCCTTTATACTCCTCCCTGTGCCTAAGGGCAGGGGATTTACCTGAGTGAGGAATGATGGTGGGGTAGAGGTGGGATTGACCGCATGTCTCACCAGCTTCCATGGCTGTGGATGAAGCCTGCTAGTGATGGTGGAGTCCATGGCAAATGTCAGAAAGATGCTGCCCATCTCTGCAGTCTCTCTCCCTCTTTTGCACTCTCCAGGGCAAGAAAAACCTCTCACCATCTCCAAAGCAGCTCATATCTGCAAATGATTCTTACACAATTTCAGGGAAATTGAAGGTGCTCAGCCTCTTGCCAAAGGGCACATTGAGAAGATGAGTCTCAGAAAAAAAAAACAACAAAACCAGCCACTTGCTGCTGGTGTGTGAGCTCATTCAGTTGCTTGCTCTGAAGCAGAAGTCCAGGAAGGTAGGTACTGCCTCCTCCTTCCCCACGGGAATACAGGAGACAGGTTAAAGAGAAGGAGAAAAAAAAAATCATTTCACAGCTAGTCTGCCCCGAACAAGAAAAGGTTCCCGACACCAACAAACTAATCAACGCTGAAAGCTTATGAGGTCAAGGTTTCCCTTCTCCTCTATTATTCTTTTGATTTTTTTCTGACTGGCTGGGACTTGAGCACTGCCCTAGGAAGTCTATAAATATAAAAGCCTTTCCTTCCTTCCTCTGGAGCACACCAAAGACCGTTTGAATACCGGTGGGAAGAAGTTAAAACTGAATCTAACCAAGGCAACATGCAAAAAACAACTTGTCCAGACTGTCTTCAAGTGCTGACCACAAATTGCTGTAAGTCAGGCCCAAGATGCTTGTCTCTGCTCATCGCAAAATGGGAAAGGCAGCTCTCCTTCCTAAGAGCAGGCCCTGTGGATTCTTTCTTTCATGTGAAGACTTACAGCCAGGGATGCTAATGGCAAGTAACTGTCAGAGCTGGCAGTGAAATGTGAGCTGTGCTTGAAGGAGGCAGCCCGGTCCATCAGGGCTGAGCTCTGAATGTGAGGGCTGCCTGGAGCTCCTCAGTGTCTGTGCCTCCTGCCCTGTGCTCCATGAAAGGCTGCTGAGCCGTCGTGGGTAGCCATCACTGCACAGCTGCTAGGAGTTTCCCTGACCTGGCCACCAAGAAGATCCCAGCCTTTGTAAAGTCCTTTCCACTGGCAGCTATAGAGTGTAAAATGCTCCTGAAGACAAATGAGGAGTGTTCATAAACCTTCTTGGTAAGGAGGGAGAATGGTGGAGGATCTGGGGACAGCTACGGCTGGTGCTGCACTGGAAATGTCGAGGCTCCCTGTCCTAAGGTGCTGCCCGTGCTCTCTGCACCGCAGCACAGGGAACCTTACTCAGCAGTCTTTTTGTGGTAAAGGCAAGGCTGCTCCCTCCATCTTTCCTATCCTTGGGCTCTCTGCTCCTTCAGTGCATACGGCTGCTCTATTTGGTAGAAAAGGGGACGAGAAAAATGTCCCATTCCTTCCCAAAGTCTGACAAACAGGAATCATAGCTGCAGCATAAGCTTCTCTGGTGGATTCTGCCTCAGCAAAATGAAATTAAGATTTCAGCAAACAAGCTCCAGTTCCTCGGTACCAGTAGAACAAATGACATCTGATAATTGCTAACTCCTTTTGCTTATTCTTTGCTCTGTTCACCCCATCAGTCTCTCCAGATTATATTTTCAGCTGAGTTTAATGAACGCCATTTATTAAACTAGCACCAGGGTTCTGCTCTGGCCTCAGACAGATGTGCCTGCTAATATGAATCGTTTTGTTCAATTGGATTATTCTGATGGAGAGCGGATCCCTGCCACTCCGAGGAGCACAAACAAATGGGGAACAGCTCGCCTCCAGTTGCGACCAGCCGCTCGCGTTCATTAGGAGGCAGCTCCAGGCTCTGCAGGCAGCTTGGCAGGGTGGTGTCCCTACCGCTCCCGTCAGCCGGTGCTTCTGCTCCTCTCCATTTCCCACTCACGTACAGAGATAGCCCAGATTTCAGTATGGCCCTGAGCCTGGCTTGTTGGTGGATCATGAGCATCACTGCTACATTTCCTGTATTTACCAGCTGCATGGGCAACAGGATTCATCTTCTCCTTTTTTTCATGACGAATGGCCCTTATCTGAATGCAAACCAGACCCCCCTAAATGTACATTCTTCCCTTCCCAGTGTGCCACATCTGACTTCCTTTACATTCACAGCTGAGAAAATGTAGACTACTTATTTACTATTGATCCTTCTTTACTCTGATCTTCTCCAGTTATTTGGGCAAAGGGAGAGGGGTGATATCCTTTTAAAGTCTCGTATTAATCAGAGAAAAGAAATAAAATCCATCTGAAATCTCACAGAGATCCTCTCAGTCTATCGTTTGAGACTTTAGTGCTGAAAATTTTGGGTCAATCTCTGTAATACATTGTCTTCAGGCACCAGACATCCATCTATCTGTCTGTCTCAATACAAATCCTACCTTCTGTGAACCATAAAACTCCTAGCAGAGTGACATTACCACTTCTCACATTGACAGAACACACTGAGCACACATAACTTGCAGAAAAATTGCAGAGGCAATTTGAAAGATCAGAAGAGAAAAAGTAGAAGATTTCTGCTCCCTGAGTGTAAGTGGCCAAATCCCACAACAAGTTTTTGGCTGGCACAAATCATCATTGCTTCATTAAAGCCAAGTTTTTTTTTCCCGAGTGAAGGGCAGGCCCAGCACTCCTCCAGATACCTGTGAGCCTCAGGACAACTCATTCTAGAGCGTTTCTGAAGGAAGAAATTATTTTCTTTTTATCTTAAGCAGCACCCCAGAGTTACTTCCAGAAATCACTGGTTGGTCTTGTTTTGTTTAGTGAGAGGGGGCTACGGTGGCAGCTTCTGTAAGAAGCCGCTGGAAGTTTCTCCTTTGTCCAGTGGACTTGACCGGACCTACGGCGGACCCTCTGCTGGCCAAGACCGACCCAATTTGTGACAGAATGTTCAGTGATAACGCCTCTGTGGTAACATATTTAAGAAAGGGGAAAATAGGAAAAAAAAAAAAAAAAAAGATGTGAAGAAGCTTTGTCTAGTTCATGCGCCTTTACCAACAGCTCCTGAGCACGTTCCTCAACAAAGTAATTTACTGATAAGTTAATTCCTACATTCAGGTTTAAGTTTAGGAATGCTTCTCCAGGAGCAAGGAATTCCTTCACTCCTGGTCAGGATCTGTGCACTTTTCTCCAAGTTGCACTTCACTGATCTTTATGGGGAACAGGAAAAACACATATAGGAATTCCCAGTGGGATTTTGTCTAACAAAGTCTGTACGGTCTGTACCAAATAATGCCCTTGTAAGCTAAGAGCAGAAGACAGAAAACCCTCTAATACATCCTTTCTGAAAGCACCTAATCTCTTAAAAATTGGCATGTAAAAGCTCAGTTTCCAGGCAGGCAGTTGTTGGGCTGCCTGCCTGGTTCCCTTTCTCGGCGCCCAGTCTGCCATGGTGTAGCAATGTGTGCCATGCGTAGAGAATGTACAGAGGAAAATAAAGACCAGGAAGAGGATTCATTTGTCATATGTCACAGGAGATGGGATGCAGCCTCTACTGATGAGTGGAGATGCTTCAAGAGGGGAGACAAAAAGAGAATCTCATCCAGCAAAGACAAATTTGTAGCTGACTGTACAGCCTGTGGGTTTCATGCCCTATAATTTCCAAATCCTTAGAAATCAAAGTAATGAACACCTATTCTCCTTTGGAATGACCTGCTTTTTAAGACAAATATTGTATTACAGCACTCTACCATGACAACCAGAGCCCTGGTCCACAGCACACCCAAGTCAAACAAAAGATGTCCGTTGGCTTCAAGGACTGGGCTTCATATAGCCAGAAATCTCAAAGGTAGACATCTCACTGATGTGAGGATTTTAAAGAGTTACCCTGCTTTGCCTATAACCAGTCCTTCAGACAGGCCCGTGTCCTACAGAGGAAAAAGGGGACATCTGAAGAGGCAGGGATGGAGAATATCTCTCCCAATAAGGGGAAAAATCTGCTTTCTAAAGAGGATCACTTGAATGTGCAACTGCAGCTTTCCGGGGATGCAAGAGAATTTCTTCTGTTTGTAAGTCATTGTTGCATAAAATGATTTTTAAAATAAGCCATAGGGATGTGTTTGGAGAAATATTCATTCCGTAGTCTCTCTCTGATCTAAAAAGGCCAGAGCAGCCAGAATGGTGACATTGTCTCTCCCTCTAGAATTGCAAATAATTGAAGCACCTCTTCTAGGAGAACATTTAGAGTTAAATAAGTAATCGTGGGTCTGAATCCTTTGCTGCCATAAGTCAGTGTCCCTTCACTGACTTCAGAGGAGTTGGTGATTGATGCTGCCTGAGAACTTCCCCTGATCACAGTTGTGGTTAGCACCTTTCCAGGCAGAGCACTGAGTTTTTGTTCACTGTGCTTCTTGGCTGGGAAATGACTTGACTGCTGTTCTTCTTTCCTCTCCAGCTCAGCCTTCTACTCGATGTTTTAGAAAAGTTGGATGAAGCTCAGCTAAGTGGAAAAATGACCCGTTTGAAATAAAAACCTCCTTTTCTCTAACAGCAGTCACAGAGCAGGACAAAAGACATCTGAGAAACAGAGTTTGCACCGTAAACCTTCAATTCTCTGCTACAGCTGAATCAAACACTTCAGAGACCAGAGTTTTGATATTCACTTGTATCTGGCCAAAGTTACCGTATCTATGAATTATTCAAATATGCAATTATTGCATTTGATATATCACTGGGTATAACTGTGGGAATGAGAAACAGTGTTCTAGTGCAGCTGATTGTATATGCCTTCCAAACCATAAGGACATCAATTTAAGGTGCTCACATTGATGGAGCACTCTGCAACCCCTTATTAAGATTCTTGCCAACTCCTGCAGCAGTTTTCCCCTGCAGAGTAAATTTCATGGAGTTTTTTAGCCTCCCTTTTCTTTATACCTACAGTGGAAGTGCCAAACTACCCTATACAGCTTCAAATCATGGTTCTGCAGTAGTTCTCAAAGGTCAGTGGCAAAAAGATCAGATCATTTTCAGCCTACTGATCAATGCTACACAGGTGACCTGAATCCCATGAACCGCATGTTGGAGCTGACTTGTAACTTTCACTTTGTTGGGAGTTTGCAGTTTCCCACATTAACCTTCTCTGCTAATTCAGTTTTCTTAGGGCTAGAGGGCTCTGACCTGCCTATGTTCTATACTGCCCATATCGTCTCTGACTGGACAAAAAAGCATGTTTGTAATGCTGATGTTTTATTTTGAATAAACACACCAGAGCCAGATCTATTGAAGAAGAGTCAAGTCAAGACTGAGTCTTTGAGCGTATCAGACATGGGGCCACCTAAGAAGAACATATCTCGCCTGCAGTCCTAGACCTTTATGTTCTCATACACTGAGCTTCAAACGACTTGCCCTTTGCTCTCTTCCCAAGTACTCGTATTTGCAAATTGATAACATGCTTCTTTACTGTTCACTCACTAGTGGATACTGCTCTCTCCAGTGCCGCAGTATCAAAAGATTTTGCTGACTTGTCACTTATTTGAAGGGCCTGTGGGAAAATGACCACACTTGTTTTTAAACTTCATCCTGGATTTTCACAAGTCTCTTTCATTCTTGGTCTTTCCCTTCTCTCATTCTCTTTGTACCTATTTTATTTAGCAGAGGATTGCATCCTGTCAATGTTTACTACTACTGAAACACATTTTGGCTATGGATGTCTCCTGTGTTTTGCCATCTCTTTGGTTCTTATTTCAAACCACTGCTGCTTAAAGCATCTATCATTTCCTTTGCTTATATTTTCCAGTTTTTCTTCAAGTTGCAGTCCCTCATGCACAGGCCCAGAGAGTATCTGTACTGCATAAACCGAATAAAAATGTTCCTTCAGACACTACTGCCTTCAGGTTACTGCAGCTGCCCCTTAACTGGAGCAATCAAAGCTCACACTGTTTAGCTCAGAAATGCTCTAAATCTGATCTACTCCATTAATTTGCATGACATTGTCCATATGAAAGCCCATAGTGATCTTGTGGTCAAGTGGCTGAATATAACACTACCACCATCCAGTCAACCCTGGGGCTTTGGCGGGATTTTGCTCTTGGAAGCCTTTAAAGGTGGCATAACCATAGCAAGCTCCTGGTCTTTTCATGGTAGGGACAGCTCAGGAGGCTCTTTGCTGGTTGAGTCATTGGGAAAAGTTCTCACAAGCCTCTGAGAGTTTGATTTGGACCGTCAGGACCAACTGCATCACAGTGGGATGAGAAATGGGAGGCTGCTTTCGTATCTATTATTTAATTCTGAAATAATTGCATTGTCTAACATTTAAAAAAATGAGGACATGGGTTTTAATGAAGAATTCATGCTCTGAACTGAAGGAAAGTGTTATGGTATTGCATTGTGCTGCTCTATCACTCCCATGACAAATAGTGCAGATCCGTTAGTGACCTACATGGACTCATTTAGATGCAAACACAGCAATACTCCTGAAAAGCTGCCCTGCTTTGAGGAAGAACAAGTTCCAAATATTGCTGAATGGAATTCAGTCTCAGAGCAGTAATTACTGATTGTAATTTTGGAGTAAATGCAGTAATTAATTATTGTCGTTTTCCATCAGTGCATTATATTGTGTGCCAATCTTAGAATAACTACAATAATTAGCAAATGGGATTTTGCATGCTCTGGTATCGAAACTGTGGTTTGCAGAACAGACATGAGAATTTTACCATAATAAATTTATTAGTAATTCAAATGGGCAGATAGGTTAAAAGTGATCGGCCAGATAATAAAAAGTTTATCAGTTTTGCAGACACCTTCAGCAGTTCTGTTTCAGTCTCCCCTAGTAACGCTGACTTCCATTCTCTCATGTATGAGCAGAACAGCGCAAAGTTTGGGTTACAAACACAGTGAGGGACATTTAATTTAATCACAGTTGTCAGTGGAAATTAAAAGCAAAAGTAACCCAAAGGAAAAAATAAATATATATATATATTTGTTGAGCTGATGTTTTTTCCAGTACCTAAATAGACTGATAGACTTTCCAAATGAAGCTGTGAGGATTTTGGTCTCACTTTATTCACTCATATTAAAGCTTGTGCTGGAGTACTGTTTTGATTTAATTATAGTAGTGCAAATTTCCATAATGTAAGCAGGTCCTAAATGATCTGAGTGATGATTAAAGGAGGAAAATGACAATAATCTGTGCAAGAGGAAGAAGAATTGGTTACCATGATTGTAGGAGGCATAAGTACAAGAAATGGGATTAGACCCTGATAAAGGATATTTAGTCTGAATCTCAAGATGAACAGCTTAATAGACAACAGTGAGATCAATGCAACTGCAGAATAGCCTCTCACTGGAGGTAATACAAGCCTATCTGAGAGGGACAAGCAACTCAAAATTCAGTAAAAAATAGACTTTCATTAGACTTTGCATTGCAGTGATCCAAAATGGCAAGAGACAGACAGAAATTTTCCATTAATTTCTTTTTGTTTATGGGCATTTGGAATTTTGGTTGTTTGTTTTATTTTTGTCTGACAATGTCTCCTTATTTTAAAATGAGGGTGTTTTGCATTTTTATTCTCTTATCAGAGCACAGAAAAATGCAAAGTTTTCCAGTTTGGCAACCTATATGTTCCAATGAAAGAAAAAAAACGTATATATTTTCTCTGGGAAAAAATATCACCTATTCCAGCCAGCTGCAAAAACAAGTGTCTCACTTTTCTACAATAAACCACATGTTCAAGAAGAACATTTTTTTTTTTATTTGACCTTTGGCATATGTTATTTCCCCTGACATTTTGGAGAAGCAGGTTGCCTGGACAATACATTCTTTTAATATTTTCCTACTACTCTTAGGAGCACAGTTGAAAAAAACCCCACTTACTATTAACTACTTTTTTTTTCTCTCTTCTGCTTCACTTTTGCCTCACTCAGTTTATCTCACACTCTGTCTCACTGAGTTTCATGCCAATCAGCGGTCCAGGTTGCTCTCACCCAAATGTCTCTCCATCTTTAGCTTTAAATAAAACTTCAACAGCACAGTATCTATCTGAGGTGGTAAATAACACTTTGCTAATGATCAATCACTACAATGAAGCCACAGAAGGGAAATGGATAGGATTTTCACTGCTCTTCAGTACAGTGTCTTTTATTGATCTGTCAATTGGATGCTTCTGTGCTGCTCTGTGAAGTTCTTAATACTTGAAGAGCTGTGAATTATGGGGTTTTCTTAGACAATATTGTCCTATCATGGCTGCTACTGACTGAGCATGGGTGGGGCACTGGGCAACTAGCTTTGAGACCCAGTGCGGAGGGCTGGAATCACACTGACCACTTCTGCTCCCATGGGGACGATCAGAGGAGCTCAACTTTCTGCCTGCCCTAGGAGTCTTCCATGGTGCAGAGGGCTCACACCCATCCCCAGGCACAGCAGGTTGTACCTGCAACTTTGCCATATCAGAGGGTACTTAAGGGCTCTTAGGGACTGCCACCCAAGTGTGCTATGGATTTCAGAGTGGTTTTTTCTTCATTATTTTGTGCATTTACTATTTGAAAGACACATGAAGTGCCTCTGAATACTTGCTTCCAAGTCCTGAGGGGGATTTGTAATAGAATATATTGATTTTGTGAGAGTTGCCTCAAATGATCCTTCTCTCTTACTTTTGCTTCCCCTCCATCCTCTCCTCCTTTTTTTTTTCTTTTTCTTTTTCTTTCTACAACCAACACTTTAATTACAAAAAAAAAAAAAAAAAAAAAGAAAAAGATAAGAGAGGTAGCCATTTTGGAAACATTTTGCTGTTTGAATTCTTCAGGGCTTTACTTGCCACAGCTTGTGGGCTTATCTGCCACATCACAGAGACCCTTTCAGTGTTTAACAGTAACTTTAGAGCACTTGTAAGGAAAACAAAGGACTTCAAATCATTGTGGCCCAGACTGCCTGTGTCCCAAAAGGGAGATTTATAAGTTAAAAAAAAAAAAATGTATCCAGAATTAAAATTGAGTGAAGATCTTTCTTGGTTAGGAAAAAACACTCTGGTGGATTACATCAAACTGGGTGCTGCTTGTGTTTTTTGTTGGCAGCTTCTTATTTTTGGAAAGCAGTTCAGTAAAACAAAGCTTTTCCTTAGAAAAATCCCAATTAAAAAGTTTCTTGAGCACCCTCTTGAAGCGCATGAGTAATTGCCCTGATGTCAATATGGTTATGCACATGCTTCAGATTGGAATTAAGGACCCTGAAGAGCCAAAACCAAAGTAAAATTAGATAAAAAACCATACAGGAGTTATTGTGTTTCTGCCAGTTAAGGGAGCTGCCTGCTCTCCAGCTTTGCAATAGCTGTCTGCGCTGTACCCATCAGCCTAGCTGACTTTTGTCCTGGTGCTTTTAAGAAACTTCTTGCTGCAGTAACGATGCTGCTTACTGAGTGGGCAAGTCAGAGAATTCCAGTGGTATTTCAGAGGCTGACTGGAAGCTGCACATCAAATAAGCCATGGGGGTACAATAACACTGTGCTGAGCCAAGAACAACTGACCTATCTCTAAGTAAGGCTTGTTACTGAGAGCTTAGCCCTGTGCTGGCTGCCATCGCACAGCCCTGGCTAGAAGTTGACTTTGGCTATCATGACTAAAAATCCTCTATCCGCTTCTAGGGTGCTGGTGTGGATGTTTCTGAGCACTGGAAAGCAGTTGAGCTGAAGAAAGAGCTGGATCTAAGCCCTTCTGAGCTTCTGGATATCCTCCCTGTCACCAAGTATCCTTTCCAGTCTAACCTGGCATGGTAGTCTCTGTGCTAAATCGGATCCTTCCCTAGGGTACGCTCCCTCAGTGTCCTCCTGGGGCCAAATGCACTTGGCCAATCCCTTGTGTTAGGTGAAAAAAAACACACACAAAACTTTTTTTTCTTTTTCGTGGATAACTCTCTCCTGCTAAAAGACAAGTACATCTTCAGCTCCTTCAATGAGCTCACCAAGGTGAGAGACTACAAAAGAATAAGGACTTCAGAGCTGCATTTACTCCATTTTGATAGAGACTGTCTGTTCTCTAACAAAAGCTCCATAAGCAGGAGATGGCAGTGATCTGATGGTAACAACTGAACTGATTTTGCTGTACAGCAGAACGTTAAAATCAAAGTAAAAGCCAGGAAGACTAAAGGACTTTCTATTTAGAGGTGACAATTCAAGACTGTTCTCCTTTTTGCAGAAGCAAAGGAAAGAAAAAATTGCTCTAAGAGAGAGCCATTATTGCCATTTTAGCAACTGATTTCTTTTTATATAATTTATTGGGGAAAAAAACCCCAAGTGACACATCTTAGTGCTACTACTGAGTAATATTTTTATAGGAAACAAGCTGAGACCTCAACATCAGCCTGATCATGAAAAGGTAGGTGCAGAGCACTTCATGATGATCCATGATAATGAAAACACCAGAGACTCATACCAGTCAATCTTTAACAACATAGATGTCTACAGCCCAGCACTTTCTCACACGATCATAAGAAAAACGCATATCCTCACTGATCGCAGCTATGCTGCAACATAAAGCTATTGCTTGGTGCCCAACTAGGGAGGCACCTGGGTTCCTCAGTCCCTTTGCAAGTGTTACATAAAATCTCACCTTCAAAGACAGTCCCTGCTTTAAAAAAAAAAAAAAAATGCATGCATGCATCTCCCGCTCTCCCCCAGCAAAACCTGCAGTAAAAAGCCAGTGTGATGAAGCAAAAAGCATTTGGACATGGAAACATCTTTTGGTTTCAAGCTTCCAAGAGGCCTTGTCATAAGCAAGGAAAAGAAAAGAGGTATTTGAAGAGGGAAAATGCATTGATAGTTATACTTCATACAGTCACATATAAAGGAGATTCTAAACTATGGAGGCTGTATCTTGCACGTGTACCTAATAAGTTTACTGAAAGGTTTCTTAATCCACTTCATGTTGTCTTCAGTGCAGCACCTCTTTCAAAGGCATTTTGATCCCGTTCCTTAATTCTCAGTGGAAAGGATACTGCTCTGAAGACTGGAACAATACATTTGTCAAAGATATTAGAGATACTAGTGAAAAACCAGAACACTTCATAGTTCTTTAGAAAGATTGAAGATAGGGATTTCCTGCCTGTACCTTGGATCAAAAAAGGCCTGAATCAAAATCAATCTGTCTTAGACATTACAGCTATAATGCCCTGGAAAGGTCACCCAACCCGTCTATCTGTCACTAATTCGGGATTGAAAAGTGCTTGTTGCAGGTTAGGGCCACCCTGAGTTTATTGGGGAATCTCTGGTGTGGAACAGCCTTAACAATTGGGAGACTTCTTATCTCTGTAACAAACACATATAGTTTTATATTTCTGTTTCTCAAAGAATTATCTAATGGAAAAGCTAGCCTGTGGTGGAAAATATTTCCATTTTTGGAAACATCTCTGTTTCTGTTGTTCCTGATAGGTTGGGATCCCAATGAAACAGCGTGCTGTTTCTGATATTTTTGACAGTCTTACATGCATTAGAAGTTCCCTTGGAACACTAAACTGGCTCCTTTCCAACAACATGAAGTACATGAGTCCAACAATGAGACCCTCATTCAGATCTGTCTAGGTCCTTACTCAAGCAAAGCTTCCTTAACTTTGGTTGGGTTTTATTTATACACAGAAGGTAACAGTAACTGAGCAAGAAGTGAGCATGGATCCTTCTATTAATTTACTGAGTTTGGGAAGAAATAAATTAGGGGTTATTTAACTGTCAGGGAGGCATATTTACATAAAGTTACTATGCTGGGATGAAATTGGGTACATTCTATACTGCATGAAGGATGAAGAATGCTTTGAAACGTTTGCAACACAGAGCTATTGAGACAGACACTGTCCCAGTCCAGTCACCTGGGATTAAACTGCAGCCCAGTCCCATCTCTTAATTGCAGATTTTCTTCAGCCACCAGAAATGCTCCCTTTGGCTGAGCAAGGGGAATCAGGACAGCTGATGGCTCTCCTCTAAGTGACCAGGAAGACTTTCTAGAGATGCAGGATGCCTCTGGGGTGGGGAAAGTGTCTCATCCCTTGTTAAGCATCCTTCACACACACAAATGGTTCCTGGTTTATGTGTGAGTGCATGTCTGTGCAGTGTGGCTCTAGCCAGGGGCCTAAGTGAAAAAGGCAGAAGCTAGAGAGTCACAGAGCTGAATCTTTTTGAGGGTTTACAACACAAAGAGAGGCTACGACCACAGCTGACACCCTCCTCCCCATGCAGTTACCTGTGCTAGTGCTTTGTATCCATTGGTTCCCATAACTCTTCAGTAAGGACGATTAGCATCCTTTGGCCTCTTCAGCTGCACCTTCAGCCTCTTCATGCCAATCTGAAAGCCATTCATAGCCTGGATAGCAGCTTGAGCACTGGCAGGATTGTCAAAACTCACAAAACCTGTCAAAACACGAGGCAAGGCAGGTGGCTTAATGAGCTGAAGCGGGCCACGGCACGTACATGCAACGACCACTGAGAATGAACATGGGGAAGAGGGTGAGGGTGGTGGAAGGGAGGGAGTAAGCAGGTAGGAGGGTGGGCAGGTGGGCAGGAGAGTGAGGAGAGGATGGTTGCCAATGGGGGAAAAAGGGTAGGAGGGCTTGTTACAGATCAGTGTCCCAGGATGCAGTGCCTGGTCTGAGAGCCACTTTGGACAAAAGACTATGTAAAGCATGGGGATCCAAATGCTGGTGCCATAGTACCAGCACACACAAGATTTGGGTCACCTCTGAGCTGGGTGTCAGCAGATGTGACACATGGTCTCAAGGCACACTATCTTGCTCTTTTTCCCTCCATCATGACTAGGATAAATCTCTAGACCCTCCTTCACTCACTTAACATAACCTTTCCTTTGCCTTCCAATATTCACAATGAAAGAAATCTGATATACCTACTGCTACTTCCTTATTATGGCAATATAAGTAAAATGTGAATTTAATAAGTTCTCCATTATGGTATTCATTGGCACGAATAGTTTGATTGTTGGCTGCTTAAGCAATATGAGGAGCTTTATTAACTGACAATTACTGTAGACTTTACGTTGACTCTGCAGTTGAGAAAGATGAACGCTAGTGCTTTCCTAACATGGTTTCTGTAAGTAGTTTCATACCTTGCCAGCAAATCATCCAATCAGGCAGGGAGCGCATCCAGCAGTAAAAATACCTATAGTGACTGAATATTGTATCTAATGGCCACCTAAAATGACATTCTTTGTCTCAATGGAAGACTTGATTTCTAGGGATCAGGAGAGCTAAGATGGGTTAGAACCACACAGGATGCAATGTATCTAATGCATTAATCTTTGGGGAGGGTTTTTGATGCGGAGCTTCTTTTTTTTTCCTTCTTTGTTTTTTTTTTTTTTTTTTTTTTTATGTTAGCTCCAGGAAAAGGCCTCACTTGCCCAGACTGTATGTAACTTTAGCTGGACTAATTATGGGTCTGAGATGTTAGTGAGAGAAGGGGCCATCACATTGTATAACCTGCTACCATTATGAGAAAAGTCCCTGTGTGCCAACAACATTTCTGAGCACAAACCCTGGATAAGACTAACCTGGACCAGCCTGCACTTCAGACAAAGCCATCTGTTTTCCCACCCCTGCAAAGCTCTGGCAGCACAAATCAACCCTAGGAACCCAGTGCCTCTCAATAGAGAGGCTGAAATAAAGAGACAGTTTGAGAGCCCCTCAAAAAGCTAATGCTAAGCACTTGCTGCCAGGTATACAGCTGCTCCTGACAACGGCACCAGGCATGGCTTACAGCCTTGGGTTGTACTGTGGATGCATTCAGCAGCACCTCCTCCCTGGCCTAGTTCCTCCTCAAAAGCAAGTCTCACAGGGTGAGACACAGGGTAGCTTGCATTTGAAAAAGACGTGCATACACGTGCACATATATGCAAGAACCCCTTCTCGTTCTTGCATTAAAGCTGTAATCCCTTCCTTTGGCTAATAACATAAGTTTATGAGAGGTCACAAAACCTATGATCTTAGCCTCTAAGTGAGACAACAGGTTTACTGGGTATGGCAGATGTGGTTTTAAGAGGGAGGTCTACGGAATAAACAGACATCCCTGTTTGTCCTCCCCTTTTGAAGCCAAGGCTCCAAGTAACTGGCTGTCCATGCAGTTTTGCTGCCAACTGCCTGGATGATGAGGTACCAGCACCGTGGCTCTGAAGATGAGAGCAAAATTGTTGCTCAAGCCTCACAGCAGTCATCAATCTCTAGACAGAAAACTGGAGAGCTGTGGTGAGTAATCAGCTGGGGTATTATTCAATGGCAAGGAAGCTGCTTTTGCAATCACTTGTTAGCCAGTAATCACCTGGTAATGTTCACAGTTTACATTTGACTAGTTGAATAATCTATCAGTCAACAAAGTCCTACATAATTTGATCTCAGCAAAGGAACAAACTAAACACCTCTTGATTTCACCTTACTTGATTCAGTCTTTAAATACTGCTGGAAAGTCTCTTGGAAATGCTTTACTTGAACTTCAAGTTCAAGTAAATTTCAACTTAAAATTTGCTGTCTAGCTACCTCATATCTTTGAACATAGGATGTAGCAAAACTCGGCTCTTTTTAAAATTACCTCTGAATTGCTACTACTCCTGTCCAATACCCATCAGCTGTATCTATAACAGTAAACTAAAATAGTGCCAGGTAAGTTCAAAGAAACTGGAACCCAATCATCTGTACCACTGAATTTTTAGAAAGGTCCTTGTGATAGTTTTGGGTTGTGCCTAACTCTAAACAATTCCTGGACAAAGTCTGAGTATTAGCACAGAACAGAGGCTCTTTTCAGTAGTTAGTTTGGATGTGGCTGTGATGTTCTGGAAAGTAAGAGAATTTAATATTTTGGGTGTGGGTCATTCTGTGCCAGCTGGCCCCAGTGCTAGGGGAAAGTGCCAGGTATGTTTACTTTACTAATACACACAGCTACCAAACATGAAAGCTGAGTTGGCTGTAGCTGGATAATTGCTTATATCATGTCTTTAGAGCACCTAGCTTGCCTGTGAACTTTGATTTATCGTAGAATAGTTTGGGTTGGAAGGGACCTGGTCCTGTTGCGATCTACCTCTTACTGACTAAACGTGCACATCTAGAGTATGTCTAGACACGCATGCATTTCTGAGCAGATCACCTTGGGATCCTAAATCATCCAGTGGAGGTCTAGCCAGTACAGTTAGTGGAGAGCAGGACATGATTTCTCTCTTTTTCTCAGGACACTCCTAGCTGTGCTCAAATGAATCAAGTTCCACTGGCTGTGTAGCAGGGACCAGTGCTGATTGCAATGAAGGTAGGCACCTAGCTTAAATCGAGGTACCTCTGTTGTGGTATTTACCTGATTCTGCAGCTGGGATGGATATCTCAAGGTACAATGTTGTTAACTGGCTAATGCCTGGGAGAGTCACTTCCCAAAGTGATTTTAATTGCTGAATCAAACCGCTGATGCATGCAAACCCCACCAGAAATGATGTCAAATATGATGGAAATCTTCTATTTGTCTGCTTTTGTCAAGACTAGACCTTCAATTGAGTGATAAGCCCTGGTGCTGGGATGCTGATACAGTTGCACCTCTGCAAGAACCTTGTCTTTAGAGAAACTCACAAAGCTACACTAGTTTTTATTATCACTTTGCTTTTGAGATGGAATTCTAAGGCCATTTCCTCATTCTGTGCGAAGCTGTAAATAATATAGGATTTTAACAAATGGGACTAATAAGAGAGATCAGAAGTGCATTTGCTCACTATATTTCATTTAGACCAGATAATGAAGCTGGGAGTTGTACTCTGATGCTGTTGGTATTAGTTGCCTACAGATTTGGACTAGATTTGGGTTGTTTAGTTTTTTCTCCTTAGGTGTCCTGTTATCCACTGCTGCAATACAAAATCTGCACTAACTGGCTGCTGAGGGCGGAAGGTTTGGGGTGGGAGGGCTGGGGAGAGAGAAGGAGGAGGGTAAATAGCAATAATTGTGTATTTTCCTTGTGAGCACATCCTAGGGACAGAGCAGCTAATTCCTCTGGCTTCATTTGACTCTTTTAGATTCAGGGGGCTTGATATGCTCAGAAGTTGTTGGTGCATTCGGCTCTCTCCCTTCCTGTTATTTATGTGGAGTTGTATTTCATACTGTTGAAGTTATTTGGATGGACTCCAAAAAGAAGAAAACCTACGGCTTATCCTGAGAGTTGAGATGTCACAGTGGTAAGGGATAGGAGGATAGACAGACAGAGAAGCTGTGCTAATAATACCACATTCCTTTCTCTTTTCGGGTCAAATACCTGACAAGCTATGTTAGCAATATCATATACCTTTCTCTTTTCAGGTCAGATACCTACTGGGAGATTGTATCACTTTTTTTGTTGTTGTTATGTGCACTATTGGCAGTTAAACGTCTTTGTTTCTCCATGTCAATGTCAGCAGTGTTAATGGTGTTGTGCCAGATTTAAACATGTATGACTAGGAACAGAATACATGTGCTGGGAAAATACTTGCTTTCTGAATGGCTTTAATGTTTGAGTCCATGACTATAGGGCTCAAAGCATGATGGTAGTACTACAATCGCTCAAGACGCTATCTGTGTTTTGAACACCAGCCCTGCATTGTCACCTACACTCTTGAAGGACAAAAGAGAAAGGGAGAGGTTAAAAAGCTTGAAGCTGTTTCTGTGCATCAGTTAATTAATAATCAGAGAAATATATGTTCTGGTCTGAAGATGGTTGGTAGGAGGACAGGATTTTGTGATAAATCTATTTTATAGGGAGATGTTGTTTTTTTCTTTCTTTTTTTTTTTTTTTTCCTAGGGATTATGTAAAAAGGCTGTTCTAATAAATGATTTATCAAAGCAGCAAAGAAAGAAGAAAACTGCTAGGACTGCAGCTCAGGGCATATAATCTTCCTGACTCTGCACAGCACCTTCCAGGAAGGTACTGATGTTGGGAGTCCATGACTTCTCTTGACATGCTCCTTTCCTGCGTGACTGTGTAAGTGATTATCAAGGAGAAAATGGGGTTTCATCTTGGAGAGTGCTTTGGTTTCTCCCCATTTCTTCCACAGGAAGTCTTGGTAGTGAGGCATGCTGAGGGATCTTCATGCCTTTCTCATGACGCCAGCATGTTCACCAATGGCTTGATGTAATTGCTATTACTTGAGGGCTGTTTTTCTGTTTTAATCGGCTGAGACGATAAAGAAGGGAATTAGCAATCTATCTCAGAGTGCATCTGAAGACTGCTTTGCAACTGTAAACTTTTCATTCACAGTGCGTAGTGTCTCTGCATGGCCATGAATTAGTTTGTGCAGTAAGTGCAGTCCTGAATGAGCACATTGTTAGGTTCCCATGGTTCCCTAATTGGTCTTCCTGAGTTTTCTGTTTCTCTTTGCATGCTGCAAGGAGAATTAGCGGTTAATGTGCAAACCAGCCTTTTGATGATGTGCTACCAGGTTGGAACAACATGTTGCCTCTCTTCAGCTGGAGCTTTCCTTTGGATGAAGCCCAGTGCTTGCTAACTACACTAAGCATCCCCTAAACCAGAAGTCAAGACCACAGTAAATGACAGGTCTAGATGCAAGCTTTTGATCCAGACTCCTGAACTGGGGGCAGATGGTCCTACAGCAGGTCCACTCATGTAACCCGGCTGGTTTCAGGCAATGGAAAGGAAGGGAGGAACCTCAAAGAAACAAATATTTAACTTATCTTAAAATAAAGAAGAGTTATTTGATCTGTGTTCCACATGCTTGCTACACAAAACTACCATCTCAGAGACGCACTTTGCAAGAGATTCCAACAGAAACAAATAGACATTGGTGCTTATTAGCTATTTTAGGCCAGAGATACCTTTTTCTCATTCTGACTGTCAATGTATTTGTCTGACTGCCATGAGGGATCTTTTTTGGCACTTCGTGATCCTTCAGTTATGAAAGTCACTAGTTAAGCAGGGGATCTTTCTTCTGAACTCTTCCCTCTTGTCGTTCAACCCATATTCGTCTCACTGGAGGGAAATGAGAACAACAGAAGAGCAAGGATCTGCCCCTCAGCCTATGGAAGGGGAATTCCTGTGTGGTGAAAGAGAAGAAACGTCACACATGTGGGCTGGGTACTCGTGTAGGAGAAGTCCATGCCCGCTGCTTCCCTTGTGTCCAAAGTGCTACTACCTAGGACATCAGAGGGGACATTTGCCAGACCACTAAGGTGAAGCAACCTGCAGAAAGCACTGAAGGCCTGGCTTATTTCCTTCCTCCAAGCATGTGAGTTAGTAATTAAAGAATTAGTTATTAATATGATTGGTTATTAATATAACTGTCTCCTTAGCACATGTCTTCCTTGCTTTTGTTACTAACCAGGGAAGGGTGAGATCTAGGAACGCCAAGGAGTAATTTTCTGCTTGGAAGGCAATGATAAGGTGTTCAAATAACAGGAGTCTTCTCTGAGGGAAAGGTGCTGGGGAGGATCTCCTGCCCTTCTCCCTGCATCGGGAGCTGACTGTCTGCACCTCAGCACTTCCCTGCTACTTCAGTCCATTTCGCTCCTACGACTGCTCAGTTTCTCTTTCTTCATGTTTATTAGTCTTATCAGAGAATGGAGATTTTCCTTTAATTGCCTTGTAAGGTCTTTACTTTGCTATGTTCTTTACACGATGTACTAGCTGCTGTCTTGCAATTTTTTAGTGCTGTAAAGAATTTCAGAATACAATCTGTATGTAAGTAGCTCTATAATATATGTGTGCATTGGAAGATATTGTATTGTAAGGTGATTTATGGGCACTGGAATACTCAATAAAAGAGTATGTCTGCAGATCAAGGGCATAGCACTTCAGCTGTTTTCCAGTGTCTAACAGGGCTGAATGACTTTTTGGAACACTTAACCTTCCACTGATGTTTAATTATGTCCAAGTGAGATCCGTCTATCCAGTTATCCATCCCATCCATCCCATCCATCCATCCACCCATTTTTTTTAATGTATGAACAGACAGTAACTGGCAAATATGCTAAACAACTACTCTTAAATATTTCACGTCTGCAGGGTGAGATAATTGGAACCTCAGAATATTCCAAGAGTTGGCTTAGAAATATCTTGAACCATGAATGTTCATTTTAGAAATTTATGGAATATTAGAAAAGCTTCAAAGTGTTCCAGAAAAAAAAAACCTTATTATTAATTTTTAAGAATGTAAACTAGATGACCTGGTAAACTTAGTTAATCTTTCATAAGCCTAAGTTAAATTATGAAAAGTTTGATATGACATGATATGGCAAAGAACTAAAAGGTGTATAATTAACACCAATCATCATGGTTTAATAGAAAATAGCATCTATCAAATGAACCTGATTGCACAAAATTGCAAGTTTGGTTAATAAACAAAGTTTTCATACAGTACACTTAAACTTTTATAGAATATTTGTAAGAGCTCTTCTTTATAGAAAATGAAAGCAGCCCATATCAAAATTCTTAAACACGGGATAATAAAAAAAATTTAAATTGTGACTTAAAATATTGAGGAGTTTCTAGCAGGCGTCTCCAGGAGCATGCTGAAAGCTCTGCACTATTCAGTTTCTCTAACATTACCTGGAAGACATCTAATGTAATTACTCGTAAAATTTGCCAATCATACAAAATTGTGAAGTGGTAAGTAACAACAGAAGTAAGTCATGTTGACCTGGGTCACTGTGTAGGCTGGACTTAGTTAAAGAATGTTCATTTTAACCCAACCAAATGTAAAACTAAGTATCCACAGGAAAAAGCAAGTGGGTCACTCATAAAAATGGGAAATCTTCACTAGAAAGCAGTGATTCTAAGAAGAACATGGATATTACGATAACAGCCAAATATATGAGCTCTCAGGATTATGTTGAAATATGGGAAGTCCCAAGACTCTTTACAGTCTTGAGATGAAGCCAGTCTCTGGAGAATATCCTCTAGAAGTAGCAAGGTGATGTTGCTTCTGAGTATGACTCAGGAAAGATCCTTACTGGAATTCTGCATTTAGTTCTGGTGATTTCTGTACAAAAAATAAGTTCTAAGAAATATTCAGAACTACAAGAATGATTCTAGTTCTGAAAAAGTAATGAGAGTTGCCACAGTTTATCAAAGAGAAGGTTAAACTGTCTTCTGACCACAGTCTATAATTTCTAATAGAACGTCTTCTTTTTAATACAGAAGAAAAAAAGAGCTTGATGATTTCTTTTGGATGGAAGAAGACCTTTCACAAATTTAAAATGGAAATAAGACACTGAGTATGCATTTTTTAAAAATAGTGAAGGTAATTAACTATTTTGGAACATCTTGTTTAGCAATAGGGGTGGAGTATCTATCAAATGAAATCTTGATTAAGAGATTTTCTGAAAGGAATGCTATGATTCAAGCAGAAGGTTTGAATCTGTCACATGAGCTGATGTATCTGGTATGTGTCATTTCAGAGTTCAGTTCAAAGGATCAGAGCCTTCTGATAGTGCTTATCTGTCTGTCTGTCTGTCTGTCTATTGTTCATTTCACATTTCAGATATTTAGAAAATCAGTTCTTGCCTACTAATCTGGCATGGACTGCGGTAACAGTCATGATAGAGGTGACAATTGATGTTAATGTCTTATAATAAATGGCCCCAAAGTGTGGGCTGCGGACCACTGAGACAGCTGACTGGTACTCGTTCTTCATCTTGCTTCCAGCTGAGAGAAAGTGAACAGATGGGAAGGGGAGATTAAATGAAGAGTGAAAGTAGATGGCATGATTAACTTTCTCTAAAGGTCAGAACACCCAGTGCAGAAGGTAGCTTGAAATACACAAGTATCTTCCTTATGTCACCTTCCTGTCTTCCTGTGCATGAAACTACTTCTATACATTGAGGTAGCTTGAAATACACAAGTATCTTCCTTATGTCACCTTCCTGTCTTCCTGTGCATGAAACTACTTCTATACATTGAGGCAGTGTGAGCTGGAATGTGCAGAGAACTGAGTACTGCATTGGCAGCTGAATGTTCTCCAGATAGTGTTCCAAAGAAGCAGTATCTTCTCTGAAGAAGGTTGAGGGCTATAGATGCTGACCCTGAATATGGTGGTTCAAACCAAGAAGAGCTTTTCTTCCTGTGAGTCTTTTCATTCACATTCTGTTTGTTTTTTTTTTTTTTGTTTTAGTACAGAAATTACTGTAATGACTCACATGGAAAGCACAAGGTTAAGATTCAATATTAGACTAGAATTTAGACAGTTTAAATTACTGCATGGTCAGATCGCAGGTTTTGACTTATACATACATCTAGAACCAGGGCATCTGGTCAGGACCAACTTTTTCTAGAAAGAGAAAAAGAAGTAAAAATCTCATATCGAAAACGACAAAATATTTCTCATCATAAGAGAGAGACACTTAACACTGAAAACTATTTGTCTGATGCTATGGAGTGTGGTTCTACCCATTCTGCTAAGTAGGAGTTGAAGTCATCCAATAAATGGATGGAGGAAGTGAAGGATTCAGGCTTCTTTGGAGACCCCTCAAGAATCAAATATTAGACCAGTATACATACATGTCTGCTACGGACAATAAGCATTGTGGTTCTTCTAAAAGAAGCATGATGTTCCAACCCAGATTATGATGGGGATCTTCCTCACAAGGAACAAACTTACCAGTGAGGAATTATTCATAGATAAGCGAATAGTATTTGGTTTTTGTTGTTTTTTTTTTTTATATACAATAATAAGGGATGTCAAGGGCAACAAGAAGAGCTCCTTTAGATACGTTTGGTCTAAAAGGAAGACTAGGGAAAATGTGGACCCTCTCCAGAAATAAATAGGAGCTAGTTGTCCGAGATATGGAGAAGGCGGAGATACTCAACGACTCTTTTGCCTCAGTCTTCATGGGCAAGTGCTCTAGCCACACTGCTGCAAGTCACAGAAGGCAAAGGCATGGACTGGGAGAAAGAATAATTGCCCACTGTAGGAGAAGATCAGGTGCCAGACTGTCTAAGGAACCTGAAGTGCTCAAGTCCATGGGGCCTGATGACATGCATCCAAGGGTCCTGAGGGAACTGGTGAATGAAGTTGACAAGCTACTGTCCATCATATTTGAGAAGTCATGGTAGTATGGTGAAGTTCCCACTGATTGGAAAAGGGGAAACATAACCCCAATTTTTAAAAAGGGAACAAGGAAGACCTGGGAAACTACAGGCCAAGCAATCTCACCTCTGTGCCTGGGAAAATGATAGAGCAAAACCCACAAAATTGGTGGCCTTCTAGGACAAGGTTATCATACTGGTGGATAAGAGAAGAGCAACTGACATATTCTACCCGGACTTGTGAAAGCATTGGACACTGTTCCACACAACATCCTTGTCTCTAAACTAGAGAGACACAGATTTCATGAATTGGATCACTCTGTGAATAAGGAATTGTCTGGATGGTGGCACTCAAAGCTCTATGTCCAAGTGGATATCAGTGACAAGGGGTATTCCTCAGAGGTCGATATTGGGACTGGCACTGCTTAACATTTTTTTGTCAGCCACATGGACAGTGGGATAGAGTGTACCCTCAGCAAGTTTGCTGACAACACCAAGCTGTGTGGTGTGATCGATATGTTCGAGGGAAGGGATGCCATCTAGAAAGACCTTGACAGGCTAGAGAGGTGAGCCCACACAAACCTCATGAAGTTCAACAAAGCCAGGTGCAAGGTTCTGCACATGAGTCTGGGCAATCCTAAACACAAATACAGGCTGGGCGGAGAATGGGTTGAGAGCAGCCCTGAGGAGAAGGACTTGAGGGTGTTGTTTGATAAGAAGTTCAACATAAGCTGGCAATATATACTTGCAGCCCAGAAAGCCAACTGCATCCTGAAATCACCCGTCATCTTTCTTGGGCTATAAGAGACTATTAAAAAGTTGACCTTTTTTTTCATAATATTCCATAGTGGGGAAGTAATTCCCTCCTGTACTAATCAAGAAAAAAACACCAAAACAATCAGGAAAACCAATCAGGAAGGTGCACTGTGAACCACACTGTGAATTGATAGTGATTACTTTTTGTCAGTTCTCTCATGTCCCAGAGGGTCTGTGAAATAGATTCATTCTTGATTTAGCAATGCATAGAATCTCCCCAACTTACTCCTGCTGATCATTACTTAGATGGACAAGTAACTATCTCTTCCCTGCTTTATGTTGTTGCACGCCTAATACCATGTTATGAGTAGGTTAGGGCAACCCAATATACAGATACAGATACAGAAAGACTTGAAGCTTCTCTTGTGGGAAAGTCTGGAAGTTTCTGTTCAGAAGACAGAAGTAGTGATGAACAGTTTTTGGCCATGCTTTTCAAATCAATACTTTACTTTCTATGGAGGCCACTGTGTGAAAACTAGCTAACAAAACTAAAAGTGAAATCAACAGGAAAAAACCTTCTTATATGCGGCGAGTTATTGGGAAAGAAAAAGAAAAGAGAAAGTTTTTTAATATCTGTACCCTGAGGTTGTGAACTGGCACTGAACTATGCTGGGTACCAAGAGGAGAAAGAAATGTACATTTTAAGCTGGAAGAAAACATACTGTTCCAGATCCAACTAGCTGTTCCATCTGTAGTTCTTTCAGTGTCAATGTAAGACCTCTGTGTTTTCAACTACCCACAATGAACAAAGAAATGATCAGCTGGTTTCTTCTGTCATCAACATCAATGGGAATGAAACACCTTCATATTATAGCGTAGAGGTTGATAAATTCCTGTGGATCTGCTAGCAGGGCATTCACCATTAATGGCCTGCAAAGGAGTATCCTGGATCCTAGAGATCTCTGTGAAGAGCCTTCTGCAGTCCCTCAGAAGAGCTACAGTCAGTCTACAGGACTCGAATCATATCACAGATTGACTAAAGCATCATGTAATTCTGGCTTCCGGGGCCTTGCCCAATGACTCATCCAAACTCTTGATCCACCATTGGGTGAGAGATAGGAGGATAAGAGTGTGTTTTAATTACTGACATAAAGAGAGTGGAAATGTTGCTGGAAAACACATTTATGAAAATGCTTTTGATTAGAAAAACTGAAGATCTGAGAAAAGCAGGATAGTTCCTGAAAATCTGGACAGGGATCTTAATTTGAAGGGATGAGGTAAAAATTTGAGTCGCCCCTAAAAACCTGGCTCTTGCATTGACTGCTAATATCAGGTAGCAAAAATTCTTGTCTCATGAGCATTTTTAAAAGATGAGTAACACAATAACTTTTCTGGAGCCTGTTCAGCTGTGTCAGGAGATGCACAATGACCAGGGTAAATACTTTACAATTTCTGGAAACCTTTCTAGAGAAGGATTTCAAAGGGTCATTAGAGACCTACCTTTAGAACAATCATAAAATTTCACCTTTAAATGGTCAGAATATAATCAGATTTGTAGGTCATATTGCCAAAAAGGGAAAAAATCTGTTGCTTGTGAAGCAGCCAAAGACAGCAGCTGCTCTTAGATGTTAGAAGCACCTCTTCCCTTTTATAACAATAAACATGCCTGGCTAAATATCAAGGACACTGAGGCTCAGCTGGTGAAAAGGGCATAGTCCCACTGTCTCTAGATTTTCCATGGGTTACATCACTGAGGATCTCAGTAGAGATGTGCCCTGGCCTGCAAAAGGACAACTAACAACATCCTGAGCTCTACTAACAAGAGAGCAGTCAGTCAATTAGGGAAAGAATGACCCTTCTCAGTGTTCATTAGATCACACCTGGACATCTACTTTTGGGTACCCCTTTCCCCCAGTATATGAAAGACAGTGACAAAGTGGAATGAGTTCCTCATAGGGTCATCAGGATGGACAAGGGCTGGAGTACTTGCCCCATGAGTGCAAGAACACAGAGAAAGTCTCTTCACATCAGGGAATATCAGATTGGACATTAGGAAAAAGTTCTTCACTGAGAGGGTGGCCGGTCCATGGAACAAACTCCCCAGAGAAGTAGTCATAGCACCAAGACTATCAGAGCTCAAGGAACATCTGGACTACACTCTTAGTCACACGGATTGGTTTTAGCTAGTCCTGCAAGGAGCAGGGAGTTGGAGTCAATGATCCTTATGGATGTCTTCCAACTTGAGATATTCTATGATTCTATGATTCAGAGCAGTGCATGGTGGGAGAATGAGAAACAAGAGACATAAATTGAAACAAGTGAGGTCCAGACTGGGTACAAGGAAAAGCTTTTTCAACTTGAAGGCCAGCAAACACTGGAGCAGGTTGCCCAAATCCAAACCACTTGTTCAGTGGTTTTCATTGTTTTTAATAACTTGCAGACATATTTGCTATTGCACAAATATATATAGTACATATAAAATGTACATATCTACAGATGTGTTATACTACAGATCAAGCATGGAGAGAGTGGAGATGATGTTGAATTTGGTTGGGGATTTGATAAATGGCTAAGAAAGGTATACCTATTTTTATGGGGATGTGCAAATTGTTACCCTGATGACAGCCTTTGAAGAAGTCAATATATACTATTTGAAGATGCTAATCTCATCTGTTTTTTTTTTTGTTTTTTTTTTTTTAAATTTTGGTTTACTTAGTTGAAAAAGGAAGATATCACATGAACCAGTACATTATAACAGTGATAGGGTTGCAAATGAAGCATTCGAGTTAGAAATGCAAGAAATTATGATGCCTATAAAATTTTAATTCTGTATTGTTTTGTATATGCATTAAGGCATTGCTTCTAAACACACATTTCTGTATTTTTCTTTTTCATGGCATCCTTGTTTTAATTACTGTAGAGAATGAATAACATAACAAGGTGAGGAAAATGGCAATGTATCAGACTCATTATTGCAAGTGTTGGAATGTAGACAGTAAACAAGGCAGGGAAAGGATGGTTTTGTAGTTGTAGTACCAAATGCTGCTTAGAGAATTGGAATTGATCCCTATTTCTGCCATGACATCCCAGTTTTGCTGGGTATATCATGCATCACAAAATTCCTTTAATAAGATCTCCTAGGCTACTTTTTAACTAGTAAATAAAATAGGGCAGGCTCTGAGTGCAAATGGTACATCATGGCTTCTATCTACATGATTAAACTCTTGTCCTTCAGAAGAGGGTGGCCTTGTCTATACTGTTGTCCCTGGCCGTTGTCACTGCTGAGCCATGCCCAAGCAACGTCCAGCCGTGAGTTAATTGCCATGGCCCAAATAGAGCCAATGGCACACAAACGTTAAAAAGGTATGTATAGTTATGGCATGGTGTTTGAGCAGATATGTGAGACCTCTTTACTTTGCCAGTGAAGATGAAGCTTTTCTGTGTGTTCCTCTTTTCTTGGTGTTTGGTGCATGACCTCAGATCTCACCGGCAGAAAGGTTGCTGTCTGTACCTGCATCTAAAGTGAACAAAAACATAGTGTTCCCTGCATCATGCTAAATACTTTGAGAAAACAAGCAAACAGACTGATCAGGCTCATGGCATCTCAGATTATGCATCCAAGATTAATAAATAGTTTTGAATATCTTTCTTTGACTCATCATCCCCTTGGTGAAATGAAGACATTATGAGCACTGTGAAAACGCTGCTCCTTAGCTCTGTGAAACTCTCAAATGCTCTGCTGGGAAGGGCCTTAGGAAAACAGATGAGGAAATAATAATAAATTCATATTCATAGCAGGGTCTGAATATTTTGCGGGAAGGAAGGCCTGAGGCCAAGCACAGAGCTGTGAGGATCTATTGAACAGCTGCTCAGTAAGTAGCTAGCTGACAGACTTTGAAATGCTGAAGAGTAGTCCTGTGCAGTGAATGAGACAAGACAGACGGATATAAAGAAGTTGAAGGTAGATATATGTGGGGATGTATGGATGGTTGGATGGATTGATAGAGACTCGTCCATTCTACAGCTTGAATTTGCCTTGCATCAGAGAGGTCTTGGGAAAACGAAAAAAAACCCCACATGTAATGGGTAGCCAAAACACTGTGGTGGGTCTGCAATCTCACAACAGCGGGATGTGGTAAGTCTACGCTCTGCAGATTAATGACCTTGAATTCAGAAATAAGCCTGCCCGTTGAGAAGGTCATTATTTCCAACTTCTGAACAGAAACTTCTGGCCTGAATGAAAGTAGCACTAGACACCCTCCTTTGACATTTCTACGCATGGGGATGTTTGCATTTGAAACTATAATATCCTGCGAGCATATGTAGAACTAGCCATATACAATTAGGGTTCATCTACTCTGTGTAATGTCAAAGGGTTTTTAGAGGAGGTGGCAGCAGATAGCATGCAGTGCAGGCAAATGAGAGCCCAGTCAGGTTCTCTTCCTAGGTCCCAGTGCTGACGGACTGATTTGAAGCTCAGAGCATTAAATTTTTAATCTCTTTAAAAGGTCTTTTTCTTTTTCCTCTCTTCTTTCTTCTGGTGTTAACTCTTAACATCGGTCATTTCTATTAGTCACATCAATAGCTGCTTTTCCTTTGAAGGTCATTAAATGAGTAGCCACAAAGACCTTGCAGTAATGAGTTCCTCCATCTAATTACCCCATGAGAAAAAACATTTTAAATGACTGTGTAAGTGTGCATGTGAGTATGTACAAACACATCCATAACTTGAAATATTCTGGATGGACTCTGCCTGTCACTTGTGCAGAGAGATGGATAGAACAATGATAGACACATGGACAGACAGATAAATAGAAGATAGATTCTGCTAAAATATTCTTGTCTAATAAATTGTTAAGCTACAAAAGAAAGCAGAAGTCCCTGTGTACAGTGTATAGATTTTCTTTAATGTGAGTTATTGGGAACAGACAGAGCTGTCCCTTTAACTGGATTGCTGCAAACAGCTGTTCCTTATGCATACATGCTTGCTCGGTCTGAAAGTTTTGGTAAGTCAGTGCATAACTGACAGTTAGATTTATCTCCCCAATAAGCAATCAACATTATAATAAAGGAAAAATGCTTTCAGTGCACCTTTGAGAGTGCATCAGAAATTAATCTAAACATCAAATTAATTATAGTTTGTAAATGAATAGTGGCTCACAGCCCTAATACTTCTCCCGCTCCTCCTCCTCCCCCTGAAGCTTCCCCCAACCAACTGCAATGGCTGGAGGTGCTGCACAGTGAGTTTGATGAACAGCTCCTTCTCTTTCTTACTCATGCAACTCTTTCCTCACCAGCTGGAGAGGAGTCCCATTCTTACTCTGCATATCTGAAGTCTCAGAGCCTGCCTGCTTTGGAGTATAACAGAGAGCAGCTAGGAAATAACAAATTTTTGTGCCTCCTTCCCTGTTCCTTTGTGAGCCCTAAGCATCCTCTAATGGTATCCTCCTCTTCTTGGCTTACTTTCCAACTAAGCTGGACACCTCATGAATCTCTCCTTGACTGGCTGGCTCTGCTAGGTCCTTCAGAGCAGAGAGGACCACAACAAACCAGTGCTGATCTGAAACAAAATATCCCAAGGGTCAGGCATGCTTAACACCTTTGGAAAATCATTCCCATATGGTCTCAACTCAGGCACTCAAATTAGTGGCTTCTTCCATTACACTCTGAGCTTTGGTCCACAGCCTGTAGCTATACAGAAATGACAATCTGATATTGTCCAGGGACTTGAAACAAAATGTATTGCCACTGGATCATGCAAAGCAAAGGACATAGCCTAATTCCATGGGTTACAGGGAGAAAGGCTCAGCTAGAGACTTTTCTTAGGAAATTTGAAATCAGGTTAAAAGTAAAAAGAAAAACAAATTAATCATAGTACTGGTAATAGCAGCAAGCAGAGCTCCACCTCTCTCCCAGCTGCTTTCTAATAATTCCTTCATCTGGTGAGAATATTCCTATTTACAAAAAGAAGAATCAGAAAATAAACCCCAAAAAGCTTTGAGCTGATACTGAAACTCTCCTCATTCATGGATCCTAAAGCCCTATGAAAATGAGTAAGTGTCCTGCTACAAGAAGGCGAACCCAAGGCACCCAGCTAGGTTGGCCCATGACCGCACACATGGGGCAGGCACACGTGACTTGAATTTCTTACCACCTTACTCCTGGATTTTCTTATTTCTCTGGGTGAACATAAGGAGAGTTGTTGGGATTTTTTTATTAAATGAGAAACTGCCAGATTTGGCAGGGCATGTTGGAGGCACATTGTGAGCAGGTGCTGAACAATATTTTTCTGATGTACCTCAGGGTCTGTTGTTCCACTCCTACGTCTCATGGAGCACTGCCAATGCACTTTAGACCTCATCTGCAACGCCCCTGGTCCCAGGGCCCTACATAGCTTTGCCGGTGTCCTAGTCTCTTGACACTTCTTTCCTCTTTCTGTTTCAGCTTCCAGGTTGAAACTCTCCAGACTGTCACGACCTGCCTGCTGCCTTGCATCTCCCACTCCACCCTTCTGCTATCCCACTACAGTCTTGAGCTGCCACAGTGTGTTTTTAATAACATGATACAAGCTCTACCCATCCCTCAGCCCTTCTCCTGAGCTTCACCCTCTCCTGTGTTCAGTCCTCATTCCTCACTGGTTTTCTCACCTTTAATCACTCTCCTTTGGCTTCCTTGTTTCTTTTCATAAGCTAGGAGCCAGAAGTTTAGTAGGGAATAGAAATATTTAACAGCAAAGGTAATTAACTACTATGGCCCTCATCAAGTGATGTTATTTTGTCTCTTTTGGCATCTTTGGAGAAGACTGGATATTTTGCCAAATGGAGCGGCCCACTAGCAAATTTCAAGTGGGCTCCCTGCAGGAATCCGGAATGAAATTCAATCTCCATGCTACACCAAGAATCAAGCAAGTTGTTTTCTTTAAGACATATAAATCCATGGTCCTAAGAAGCCCTTGCAGTCAAAGCTAGAATGCACCTTGCTATGTTTAATGCGGGATACTTCAAAAGGGGAGGACATCCCTTCTGCCAGTGTGAAAGTCCATCTGGAATGCATAGGAAAGGAGAAAAACATCCAGCAGTTGTGGTTGCTGACATCTGGGGTGTCACACCATGTCGTGCTGAGTGGAGGGAAACCACAATGTCTCTGTGGGCATCAGAGAGGTTCTTCCCAGCCTCCTGGAGTCATTGCCCCATAGGGAGAAACTGAAGGTGCTCCGTTGGTGGGTATGGGGAACACCTATAATGCCAAGGAGACACACGTGGGGAACAAGGTGGGGACACGGAGAAGAACTGGCCTAACAGTGTCTGCTGCATGATGGGGTGCAAAGAGCAGGCAGATCCAGATGCTCACTGCTCTCAGAAAGAGGTGAGTGGAGGAAAGAATTTCCAAGTGCACCAGTAAAGCAATTCCTCCAGCTTTAATTTATCTACATCTTATTTGACACCGTGGGGTAATCATTTGGCCTCTGCTGCTCCATCCAAGTCCTCGTTTTTCTAATTTCTGTCATGTCTTCCTAATTAATATTGCCCAGACCTATCCTTTTCTCTCTCTTCTCTGTTAAAACATTTTCCTAGAACACGTCTGACTCTGTATTTCACTAGTTTAACATCTTCAAGTGCCTTCTTAAAATGTATCTTGTGTGACAACACAAGAATGCTCCTGAAATCAGGACTCTATTTTAGCGTCACCCCACAACAGAGGTAGAGTTAGCCATGTGTGAGCAGCTTGAAGAATGGCTCTTCTCACATTGACTACTTGCCTTAAAAGCCTAAATAGTGTCATTTTACTGGAGTTTTCTTTTTGCCTTGTACAGAAAGTGGTCACATTTAAATTGTCTGCATAACTGAGAGGGGAATTATCACCAGAACTCTTGAGACCAGCACATAAACGTATTTCATGTCCTCTGACATTTAGCATACCTACACATGGAAGAACTTACACTCATGCAGTGAGAAGGTGAGATACCCAGTGCAGTCTCTGCCTTGCACGGAGACAAGTACCAGGGTCCTGCAGAAGCTGACTTTCATGTTGTGGCACACTGTACCTCTGTGCAAGGCTTCCTAGATCAGCCTGCTGCAAGAATGGGAGTCACTATCTTCAAGGAGTGTCTAACTAAGTATAATTTTTCCCAGAGTGGGACAGTGATTCCTGCTGTGGCCTTGCCATTTCACTGGGAATGGACAGCATGGCCCATTAGGAGAAACATGCTGGCTGTAAAAGAAATGCATGGGAGGAGGCTGCAGGTATCAGCTGGGCATTGAGTGAAGGACTAGAGAGAGAGGAGAGAGAAGGGCAGAACGGTGAAGAGCTGTGAAGGTGAAATCAGTAAATCTGAATACAAGAGGGTGGACAGGGTAGCACCTGAGGAGAAACCCAAGGAGATGCTGATATGGTTGGTGTGATAGAGGCTCAGGCCATGTGATAAGACAGGGTGTTGGTGAATGAGAGGCAGAAGTGTGGATGGCGCTTGGGAATCTAAACTTATTACAGCTGCATCAGGATAGGGAGGGAAATAAAAGGCAGAGGTCTGGAAAATTATAAGAGAAAATGAAAGATTTGGTTCTAGCCTGGATGTATACAGCAGAAGAAAGGTTGAAGGCAAAGAAGCCTCCCAATTTAAATGACTTTTTTTTTTCAGTGAGAAGTCAGAGTTGTTTCTCAGGCAGTCTTACACACCACAGCAAGCAGTCCTGCTATGGAAAACAAGAGACACATTTTGAGCACTGTCACATTTCATATATGAGATTGGCTCTGTGTCAGCCAGGAGGTAGTGGCCTCTGAATTAGGAAAGTCAAAGGCTTCATAACCACAGCGCGGTTTCTTCAGTGCATGCGGGTGCTAACGGTTCTCTGCAGGGTCATGGACTCCAGAAACCAGGAGATAGGCTTGTGGCTGATTGTGCTTTCTTCCTGACACTCCCGTGGCTATTCCTACGCTGCCCTGCCAGTAGTGGCCAAAGGAGATAACTGTGCTGGAAATGCAGGGGAGAATCCAGAGCCAAATGGGAAGGAATAGAAGTCCTATTTTGAGGTGCTACTCTACTGACTCACTCAGTTTGAACCAGGTGCTTACAGGTAGTTCAACAGTGAGACATGAGCAGCGAATGAAGTATTTTCTGTTCCTGTGGAAAAAAAACATAGTGACATTTTTCTCCAGAGAATTTTTCAAGTTTGTCTAAAGCAGGACTTCTTGACAATTTCTCGACATCCTGGGGGTAGACTCTGTTACAGCAATTTACTTGGGATCTACATAGCAGATACATTTTAAAAGGTCATATAATGGTGGAATATCTTTCTGAGGCCAGACAGAATTGTCCCCCCAGGCTACCAGTTGGAGAGCTCTAGCTGGGTTTAAAAAAAAGCAAAACAGAATGCAAATGCTATGTTTTCACACGTTGAGTTTTGGGAAATGTTTAAGCAGAAAAGGAAAGAGTTTTCTTACTTTCAAAGTTAACAAAATTCCTTCTTTTCCTTTAGGAAAAAGCATTTTTAAAATAATCTTTCTGAACAAAAAAATATAATCTGCACCAGCTTGAGTGGACTTAAGAAAACAAATGAAAGATCTGATTTTCTGTAATACACTCTACATTTTTACATTGCTTTAAAGTTGAAGGTCAGCAGGGTGGGAGGTTCTGAAGAGCAGCGTGACACACTTGTGATAACTAGCTACCTGTACTTCTGCTATTTCTGTCCTTCTGGAGGTGGTGCACACGGCAGCACAGTCAACATGTTTCTCTGAGACCAACAGTCACAGCAGGCACTCAGCTCTATGGGAGAGTAAGCTAAAGCCAGAGAAAGCTGGGGCTTGACTCCTGGGACCCAAAACTGACTGGACTTGGATATTTGTGTCTCAGAAGCTAATGTAAGGTGACCAAGATCCATTAGCAGTCTCTAATTCCTGTTTTTGCTTGCCTATGCACTTGGGTCTATACAACCAAAGGGCACCCTCCTGCCTTTGCGCTGGAATATCCCACCATTAGTTTTGGATGTTACTTCATCAAACAAGCTGATGTTTAATTTCTCCCAATAAGACTTAATGTTAAGACAAATTCCTGCTAAGATCTCTCAATTCCTGCTCAGCTATCAAGAATGATCTCACAGTACCTTGGAAGCAGCAATAATGCCAGCCCCACAACCCTGCCCTACAAGCTAGGTACATGTTGCTGTCCTCATGAAGCCTTGTAGCCAGAAAGTCTTTGAGCTAAAAGGAGGTCTAGGAATACTTGTCCAGAAGTATGCTCCCATATCAGACTTGGCTCTCACTTCATTTCTCCATTTACCTTTGGTCTTCCCACTTGTCAATATGTGGAGAACCAGGCCCAGCAGTTCTCTAAATATTTATGACAGGAACAGTGATTTCATTACTAAAGGTCCATTTCTAACCTGTGGATGTCCTTGAAGCATTAGTTGTCAGTGTCACCTGGAGCTATGCTGGTCTGCTCATCTTGTTATAAGCTTTTATGCGGGTAAAGCTCTAAAAAGCAGGTAGGCTCTGGAGAGAACTGGGCTAATTCATAATTTCTCATTTGAATTTCCCAATTGCCTCTTCACACCAAACTCTTTGTCCTTCATTTCCCTAGTGCTTGTGAGTGCAGCAACTCAATGACTACTGGTGAAGGGGAACACTGTGTCCCCTCACATCAGGGGATGGAGTTCCTTCAATCAAAGGGGAAAATAGCCTGTTCAGACCCTCTGTGGATGCACAGGGAGGAACTGTGCATAGAGAAGGAGAGCAAAACTCTTGCAAGTACTGTCTGACATGCACCATAGCTAGCAAAGAATAAGGTAAGAGTTTTGGGAGGTGGGCTATCCAGAAGGGGAAAGGGGAAGGCAGCATGGAAGGGAAGCATAGTGTGGAGATTGAGAGCGGCTTTAAAATAAAATGAAACTCCAGTAAATCTTAACTCTGGAAGTTTGCCTGAGAGACAGAGTCCAAATCAGCTGCAAGGAATAGGAAAAGAAAAGCAATGGTTTGTCCTGTTGCGCTTCTCAACAAAGAGTGCAGGATGGCGGGGAACCAGAAATTACACATCCCAGGGCTGGGCACATGGACGAGGGAGATCCTGTGTCCATCAGGTGAGATGGGACCTAATGTGGCAGAGCCCCCATGCTGCTGTACTGTCAGAAGGGACTCTTCACAGCAGCACCTTTACAAACAGCAGGATCCCACTCAGACACCACATGCACATCACCACACGGCTGCTGGCTGGCTGAGCCCTCCCGTCGTGGGTGCAGCTCAGGGTGTCCCTGTAGCTGGTGGCTCATGGGCAGCTGAAGTTGTGCTCTCTTCCCATTGCTCCAGCTGCTGGGGTTGAGCCAGCAGCGAGGCCAGAGCTGTGTGAGCACAGCACAGCTTTCAAACCGAGCCTCTTAGCGTGGCCTGAGGCCTGAGGGACAGGGCTAGTTCTGTCTATCTGTGTCTGCTGTGGTGCTGGCTCAGGACCAATGCGTAGCTGTCTGCGGTCCATCGAGCAGCCATTCTCCTAGAAGACCAGGCTTTCAGCTGATGTTCAGCCCTTGTCCCCTTGCAGTCTAATGCTTAGACAGCTGCTGGAAAGCTGCCCTTATAGCTCTATCTCCCCTTCAACCCAATGACCTGTTTTTCGTTTTCCTTAGGTTCAGAAATTCCCTTTCTGCCACATGCTCCCGCTGCTGACCCCATCAGCATTGCACCTACCTTCCCAGCCCCCTCCATTTTCCTCCAGGTGCTTTAGTCTTTTCTGTACCCTCCCCACGCCCCTTTCTGGGGTGGCAGTATTTTCCACCCCACCACCAGCAGCCGCAGTGCCCTGCTGCTGGTGAGATGCCAAACCTTGACCCCTAAGCAGCGCACACAACTCTGAGCATGAGACAATTAGGAGAGAAAGAGGGAAGGGAGAAAGTATTGACAGGAGTAAATTGAGAGAAATCATAAAGCTTAAGCAGAAAGAAAGCAGTTTGAAAGGTAAAGTATTTAGAGAAAGCCCTTTCCTGGATGAATCTAATTGTTTTGTTATCTTTACCCACCAAAGCATTTACTTTGGTTTGTCGCCCGATCCACAAACACTTTCGAGGAGATGACATTACCGAAAGGCAGGAACATCTGCATCAGCTCAGCATCCCCAAACTCCTGGGGCAGATGGTAGATAAACAGGTTACAGCCCTCTGGTCCTATCAAGAGAAAAAGAAGACCCATGAATGGAGAGAAATAGGGTATGAGAAAACACACGGTGGAGATTTACTCTGCATCCCCTCTCTGACTGGTGAGGGGTCACCTCTAGGAAGCAGTCTGTAGACTCTCAGAGGAACAAAGCAGAAGACCAGGAACTCAGAAAGTCACCTAGAAGCTATGCTAACTTCATTAACCTTCCCAGGACAGACATGAGGATAAAATCTGGAGACAGAGGAATGCAGCAGCACGTGTGGCCATTGAAAGACAGAACAGAAGAATATGAGCAAAAAGAATGAAAGAATGTGGTTCATAGTTTTTCTTTACTCCTCATAATCTCATTTAATCTGTAGTTTGAGTGACCCACACTAATCTGTGCCTCTTCTTAGTGTCTACGTGCAGGAGTTTCATTACCCTTCTTGTGTCTGTGTGGGGACTGTGGTAACAAGTAGAAAGATATGCACAAAGCCACAGGTTTATTTTGTTTTGTAGAATTTTACATTTAACACCCCAGCTCAACTCAGCCTGAAGACTCCCCCAGGTCTGGACTGTTTGGCCATGTCTCCCATTGTTGAGAGTTCTGCAAGAGAGATTACAAACCCAAATTGCTTACAACTGATTACAAACCCAAATTGCTGGATAAAAGGAATTGCCTTTTTTTTTGCC
Source organism: Chlamydotis macqueenii (assembly GCF_036417535.1). Classification (NCBI taxonomy): domain Eukaryota; kingdom Metazoa; phylum Chordata; class Aves; order Otidiformes; family Otididae; genus Chlamydotis; species Chlamydotis macqueenii. Next base: position 7,528,032 of record NC_141593.1, on the reverse strand, counting down.
TGAGTGCTGTAGCGTACACTCTTACAGACTTCTGAGGGTGCATGGAAAAATATCCAGAGATGAGTCTTTAGTTGGAATATGCAGTTTTGTTAAAGTAGAGACCCTCAGAAAATATTCTGTTGAAATTGTATTTTGGGACAGAAAAGCCTAGAATGAAACTTTTCAATCTGACTTTTATTTTTAAGCATGCTGTATTTGAGCAAAAGTCAAAAGGCAATGGGTGTGTCCAAGTGTTTTTTTTTTTTTTAATCAACATCTAAACCCCTTGCAGTGTTCATTAGGAGAAAACTGTGTAGTTTGAGGAGGAAGGGACTGTTTTATTTGTGGTCTTATTTCCAAAGGTACTTCCAGCCGCTGTCCTGCTCTGCAGTAATCTCGATAGGTAACTCCAGCTCTGCTTTGCACAGGGGGGTCAAGATGAGTGGGATACAGTGCGTGCTCCTTGCTGCAAGGGTAAGAGGACAGGGAGGAGGAGGGTTTCCTCCTTTCCCCCCAGCCCATGAGCCTACAACCCTCTGACCTGACTCAACCAACTTTCCCGCATTTACATCTGGGCCACAGTGTGGGGAAGGAAAGGGGTTTTTTTTAATACTCTCGTTTTCTTCATCAGGGCATAATTACAGTGTCATAACACAGCAAATTACAACTTTGCCTTTCCTGTTAGGGAGAGGAGTTCGCCTAGATGCTCCCACCTTTTATTAGCCATTACTCATCCCCCTGGCTGGCAGGAGAAGTACGGCAAAGTCAGGATTCTGACAGATGCCCATTTAAAGCTCATTAAAATTCCTGGGCCTCAGCGTGATTGAAGTCACAGGCTCTCCACATTTCCTTTTGGATTAATGGAAAATGAAGCCCTAATGAATATTTGCTAAGCACAATTTTCCCCACTAATTTGCTAAAAGGACTGTCACGGAGGAACAGCTGATCCTTTGCATCTTTTGCATTTCCTAGAGGTCATGAGGATGATAACAGGGTTTCTTCCAAATGGGGGGGATAGTGGTACGGTGGAATAATTAACTAATTAGGCACACGGTCATCTGCTTAGCTAAATTACTTTTGAACCTCAGTGGCCCACAATCAGGCTCCCCTATTTCATGCCAAGCTTTTCCATCTTTCCCCCACCTCCTGTCTGCCTCTTCCTTAGTCTCCTCACTGAGCATCTATGCATTCTCTGGTCCTTGCCGCAGTTAATTTCCACACAATGTGGAGTTATTGGCATGGCAAACTAGATAGGAAACAGTCTGAAAGTGTTAAACAAACAACCACTCCCTTAGGTGTCTGTTAGAATTGAGAAAATCCTGCCCAGGAGAGGACCACAGTCCAGAATAGCAGGGAAAAATTCATTCCTTCATCTGAACATGCCCCAGAGCACTTCTGCTGTAGGATTTGAGATCCACATAATAATAGAATGGGTAAAATCTTGGCTTTGCTGCCTTAGTGGCAAAATTCCCACTGACATCACCAGAGCCAGCAGTTTGCTCTGTAAAACTGGCAAATTCTTTTGAAAATACCAGCTGCACTTCCTGGGGTCTTGGATGTGTTGTGCATGAGCAGGGATTCTGCCTGCATGTGCTGAGAAACACCCACTAAGGCATAAGGCAGACCAGGAAGCACACGACTTCATCTACCCCAGGTTTAGAGGTTGGGCTCAAGGAGAGAACAATCCTTAGTTCACCTTGAAAAAAGCTTTGCCTCACACTGCTTGGAGAACAAAAGGAAGAGACCAGGGAGGATGTGAAAAAGCAGAGAGCATCCTCAAGGCCTGGTTCAGCTCTGAAACATGGCTGGGAAACCCACAGCAACTCAGACATTCAAGGCCAAGCTCACTCTGTTCTCGGCTACAGAAATTTTTTGCTGTTGTCCAATACTGATAACTCCACCTGCTACTGAGAAACAACCTGAGGTAGTTTTATTCGTTTTACCATCCTCACATATGAAAATTCTGCCATTAGAATTTAACAAGCAATTTCTTGTTAAATCCATCCATCTGTAAGTCACCTATCACAGTTAGACTCCTTGGTAGAGGGTTCACAAAACAAGATCTGCCTGCCTCATCCTTCTGCCTTTGTTGGTTTGTTTGTTTGTTTGTGGGGTTTTTTGGTTGTTTTTTGTTTGTTTGTTTTTTTTTCCCCCTCTGAGGCAAATTAGTCTGGGCACTCCATGGAAGACTATGTGTTTATGTGTATGCCTGCCTCTGTATATATATGTGTATTTTTAAGAAACCAAAGACATTAATTATTTAGCTCAGAATGATATGAAGAGCTAAGTTATTTCTCAGTGTGGACAAGCAACAAATTTTAAAGGACTTGGTCAGGATCACTGGCACAAAAGTAAGATCATAGCTGGTATGGCAAAACCTCAGTGAAGACTCCAACTATCTTGTTGGAGAGAAAGGTCTTGTTCTGGACTGAGTTAAGGAATTATCAGAGATCAGTATACTTAGCAGTTCAGGGCTGAATATGGTACTAGAGTTATTTACCACACACTTTACTTTGTTTTTCAAAAGGGCTGTAAGTCTCCTTGAAATCTAACTCTCGTGACACATTATGAGAAGAGAATCAAGGTTCATTTCTACCCTGACATCTGCCATGGCTCTTGGTTTTATAGCTTTAAGTTATAGATGTCTCTGTTCATTAATACACAAGAAAGTTTTAAGGAACACATAGTTTATGAATGGTTTGTAAATTACAGGCAAACCATGCTGGATAATGGAAAAACCTGTGGCTGAGGGCGGAGAAGCACATGGTAGAAAACTTTGTGGTGGGTCTGTGTTTATTTGGCTTAATTTGGCCTGAGCTGCTAAGCCATTGCTCTGCCTATGCTCCTCACCCTTCAGCTCATTCTTATTTTTTTTTTTTTAGCACGGAGACAGCTGCAGACCCAGCCTATCCTTGGATGTCCACTCTTGACATCAGTAAACCCCGTATACCTGTGCTGACATCGGCTATCCATCATTGCATCCCCAAGACTGAGAATCAGTGTCACAAGGAAAGGCCATGACTAGACTATTATTAGTCTCATAAGGTTGTGTGAAGTTATCCTACAGCCTTTTGGTCAGCTGCACACCTCACTTCTACAGCAAACACTCAGAGGCTGAAATTTCATTGCCTCTTCTGCATCCATTTGCTATTCACTCCTCAGAATGTTTGAGCACAGGACAGATGAGAGTCACAAGCATGCACCACTTTATTTTAATATCCAAGTGTACTTCTGAGTTTCAGAAACTGTGTCTAGATAAGTAATACAATACAAATTTAAAATTATCCCCAAGTTTTGCCTGGTTGACATGGCCTGAATCAACAGAAAAATACAACATGTAAACACTGCAGGAAACTGGAGGACACTGGGAACGGCAACCTGCATTGGACTGCTGGTTCATCCCATATATCTGCCCTGCAACCATCCTCAATACCAGGTGCTTACAGGAAGGGGCAGGGCATTATGAGATAATTTGTCTACTTGGTGACCCTCAACCCGCAGAGACACGCCATGCCTTGTGAACACAGGGGTCTTTGGCCAGTGGGTCTTCAAAGTGTGCACAACAGCTATCCCTTGCTTCTGATGGTCCCTGGCACAATGTTATACTGAGCAATGATCTGCTCGCCATTTTGTCCTGTGCTTAATCTAGCCCCAGTAAGTAATAAAGAGCAAAGTCCTTCAGCATGGGGGAAACATCTCTGTAATGATACGTTAGGTCTGTGCATCTGTTCTCACAGCAGGGACATGTACTAGAGCTAATCAGGAGCTGGAAGTTGTGTTCCCCAGGAAATTCTGACATTGGAAAAAAATTAATTCCAAATTAGATAAAAATGCCAACATTTCTAATTTTCTTACAAAATGAGATTTCTTCCCCAAAGTAGTTCTAGGCCATCAGATTGTTTCAGTTTGATAGTGTAATCTTGATTCATTTCATTCTGAGTGTTACACTATATTAAAATATTTAATGTCATTATATATATATATATAATAACACATATAACATAGAATATATCTGAATTAGTGACCTAATAGAGAATAAAAGTTTAAATGTAATTATTTAAAATGAGGGTCTCCACTGAGCTGAGCTGAAGCACCTGACTCTAAAGGCCTCACTTAGGCAAGCAGTCCCCTCTCCATGTCAAAAGCGAGCAGTGGACTCCCTGGAGGACAATTGGGACTACCTGAGTGGGTTGCCTCTGAGGAGCGCACTGCTTCCCGTGGCGGTAAAGGGAACATTACATGGCATGGTTTCCTCCCAAAACCTTTACATGCAATAGTGGGAGATCCATCTCTCCTTACTTTTCCTGTGTCCAGTGAAGCCATCCAGTTTTGCAGATTAGATAACCCAAGCTCCTCTCATAGTCAATATAAAGAAGTAGGTACTTTCACTATACGATTCGTCTCATCCTGATACAGAGATCGTGCTCTAAAAGAGCTGATTTCTGTTTTCAGATTTTTAAAAGGAGCTGAAAGAACTTGATCAGCTCCTCTAAATAGTAGGTGCTCGTTCTCTAAATAGCAGGTGTCTGAAATCATGTTACTGGCTTCTAATGAAGGGCCACCAGTGCTTTGTTTCCTATTAAATTCTTTATTCCAATGCAATTGGATTTTTGCCCACATTCTTGTTACTTGTCTTGAACACAGACCCCCACTGAACATAATTGCCTATGTTGTTAGCAGGTCTTTCCATGGCCTGTGCGCAACAGCATGGTCCCCTTCCTGGGGACTGAGGAGATCTCAGCAGCAATTCTGCATGAGGATGTTCCTGCACCCTGCTTGTGCCAATGATGCCGTGCCACACATGGAAATGGGGAAAAGACTTAGTGAACCAGCTATTCAAAGCAATTGGGCACATAATGTATAGTCTCCAGGTGTATGACGAGGGGAATCAGCTTGGTGGAGATGATGTGCTGGGGCCAGGAAGGAAGACAGCCCATTTACTCACCTTCTCTCTGTTGCTGTGGTATCATGGGAGGTGGCTGTGGGAACGCTTGGCTAATCTGGCCATAAGCAGCAGGATAAGCAGCTATAAGAGAGAGAAAGGGAGAGAAGAAAGAGGGACAGATTTCAGTTCTGGGAAGCAAGGAGCTGTCACTCCAAACCATCATACCAAGCTAGAGGTGGGGTTTCCCCCAGCACTTTGGCTCTGCAAAGGGCCATCTTGTGCAGCCTGACATATGGCAGAAGCACCATGGTGGTGCTGCATGGCCCTGAGCACCCAGCTTCCCTTCAGCTTCCTCAGCAGTAACACTGAGGAATGCCATGCATTGTAAACAGGGAGTCCCTGCTGAGATCTCTCCCAGTAGAGATGTGTAACGACCCTCCCTTCAGCTTCATCAGCAGTAACACTGGGGACAGCCACACGCTGTAAATGGGGGTCTCTGCTGAGATGTCTCCCAGGAGAAATGCGTAACCATCCCAGATGGTACCATAAACACATTCATTCAGGAGCTCAGCACACTGATGCCCATGCTGACATCCACGTGCAGAGTGCATGCACACATTTCTCTGTGTAATTCTCTTGCACCCTGATTAATTCATGGGCTTATAAAAACAGTTCACATGTGTGTTTCCTCCCTTACGCTAACCTTCGTATGCCCACACGCCGTACGGGCACAGTTGCACATACTCTCTTGGATATACATTTTCTTTCCTGTCCATAGAGACGTCCTCCCTCTCACACAAACACAGTGGAAACAGTATGCAGCAATTAAACAATTTTCCCCACCTCAGCTCCCCCACCAAGCTGACAAGGGGAGACATTCAGTACCACAGATGGTAGATGATGTGCCTTGCTGCTAAAAATACAGAGTACGGGTCGCCTGCGAGCCCAGAGAGAGGGGACAGGGGCCATGTGTGTGCAGAGGGGTTAATTAACAGCTCAAAGGGTTGAGCTGCTTCCCATCTATCAAACCTCACAAGCAATAAATGACAATAACTAAAACACCGGCAAATGAAGCCCTACATGGAGAATTAAATTAAGTTTCCAGATACAGTGCTGACATGAGATAATAGCCATTCCTCAGCGGGAGCCCATGATTGCTCCAGTTACCACAGGAAATAATGACTTTGGGGTGGCAGCTTCCTCGCAACGTTGGCCATGGACACCTCACGAGGGGAGGCTGAACACGGCAGGGTCGTGGTCTGCACCGGGTCACTTTGGCTGGTGTCAGTCCATCAACTGCAAAGGAGCTGCTCAGCATACAGGGCGACCTGAGAGGGGGCTGACCCATTGGGACCCATGGAGAAAGTTGCTGGGAAGCTAGGAGTATGTCTGTGTAGCTCCTAAGCAAGCCTCAAACTAACTAGCTGGGGTATGTCCTGGGTAGACATATCCTAAAATACAGACACGTGCAGACATACCATACCCTGCCAGGCACAGCAGCTGTGGCTCTATAGGGTCTACTCACTGCAGCACTCAGGAGAGCTGTTATAGAAAGCAGCCTCCACACCCACGGCCTGATTTTGCACTTGTGCACAGTGCTAAGCAGACCTCCTGAAGAAGCTGCACCAAGGTACAGGTCAGTGGGAGCCTTTCCCTGGGGAAAGGGAGGAGGTTGCCTCCTTGGGGAGAGAAGACTCTGGGCTTTATCTTTGTTTTCACAAGAAGTGCAAATTTAGTCTGAGAGTCTGTGGCCCCCGGTTTGCCCCTGTATCAGCAAACACCTCCCTTCCCCCAGCCCCCTCAGCTGTGTTCAGAGATTAAAGGCTTTAGAGAAGAGAAAGATTTATTGGGAGAAAGTGTTAATACTAACGACCTGCGTACTGCTGCACTCCAGCGTAGGCTTGCTGCAAGGGGTCTGCTGCAGTGGGGCTCTGTGCTGTGGAGACACAAGAGAGAGAAGGAATCAAGGGATTAAAACATGACAGGCACCATCCCTTTCTCTTCCCTTATCAGTATGTGGTATGAGACCGACAGACCCAGGAGATGAAGCTCCCAGAAGAGGAGCAGCTCACTCACCCTACGACAGCCCCCCATGATAGCCAGGAGGGCTCCGTCCCTGAGCCATCACTCTGTGAGACTTCAGAGCAGAGGGCAAGAAAACCTCTCCCCTCCTTTCTCAAGCTTAAATTATGGAGCCCACCTCTTATCATGTGGATTTTTGGCACTGAAGTAATCAACCCCAAAGAGTCCTCTTCTTAAGCCAGGACTGACACTGTGTTAGATGCTGTGCAAACTCAGATCTCAGTGACAGCTACAGTCGCATGAAACTTTAAATCAGAGCAGAAAACAACAGGGATATAGCAGGAGGAAGGAGAAGAGAACAAAGCAGCAGCTCCTGCCATCCCAACATCCGTTTGAAGGACTGTGTTGCTGCCAGGCAGCCCCCTGTGAGAGAGGAGATGCTGCTTGGAGGGGAGGGGGACACCACTTGTCTGCTCCAGGGAGGATGCTGTGAATCTCTGCGTAAGGCATGCAGTCCCTTGCTGGCTTCAAAGTGTGTTTTCTCTCTTTACAAGTGTGCATTACTCCCCTCTAAAACTGTTTATTTTTGTGAAACTTTGAAGTCTAGCTCAAATACAACCAAAGCCAGTTAAGATTTTTTTTTTCTTTTTCCCCTTTGGTTGATAGGGAGAGAAAAAGAGAGAGAGAGAAACGTGTTGGCTAAGCTCTTTCTTTATCTGCAGCAATAAAATATTTAAAGCAAAGCTTGGCTGAACCTCCAGTCCAAATGTCACCTTGGCCCTAATATTTCACTTCTTGTTATGAGTTTAATTTGTATTTATTGGTGCTGCACAGTTCTACATTTACACAGTTCCTCCAGCTTCTTACTTGTAGGACGATCCCTTAGGGAGCTGCTGCCTTCCCCCCTCCATCCCACCTTCTTTCTTCCTACAAGTGTAGAGGCATGGCTGGAGGCAATGGCTTGGAGGATGTGAAGGTATGGGCCTCTTAGAGGGAAATCTGGTGCCACTGACCTACCTGAGGAGATACACTGACCGCGTGCCAAAGTGTGGGGGAGGCTGGCAGATGTGAGTGTTATGGACCCAAGGAAAACCGACAAAGTGTTTTCTTACAGATGCAAATACTAGCTTGAACCTTAACTTCAAGATCATTGTTAATCATGATGGAAGCTTGCAAGGTCTTGAAGAAAGCAAATAAAATCTATTTTTTTTTTAATCTCTGCTCAAAACTATTTTCCTCTAAAAACAGAATTTTGAGCATATTGCTCAAGAAGAAAACTCAATGTCTATGAAAGGTTGATACACCAGTTCCCACACCCCTTTGGGAGAATGTATCATAATAACTTGGACCCTGCAAAATGACCAAGTCTTGTCAAGTACGAGGTATCTCCTGAGGAAGGTGAGGGGACATGTGGTAAAGGGAGCAAATCTTTATAAGGTAACTATGGTTTTGCAGTCTGCGGTAAAGGAGATGATCTACAGTGTCTGCCCCAAGAGCAACTGCCCTTCCTTGGTTGCACTCCTCTGTTTATAGAGCTAGAAGAAGAAATTGTCTCTACTGCTCAGGAGATACACTTACAGCATTTCCTCCTTCTCCAGCTGAGGTTTTTTTTCAGGCATGCTTGATCTCTCTCTGACATGCTGACAATTAGCAATGACTGCCTCTTTGTTGATACGGGAGAAGTCACTGAGGAGTACCTGTCCGACTGTGGTCCTTTCCTTTATTCCTTGCTTTAGCTGGGCTCACATGGGACCTGCCCGCTCTCCCGGCTACAACTGAGTCTCTGTCCTGAGCAGGACCACCTGGCTCACTGCAGAGCTGCTCTCCTTGCCCCGTCTATTGATATCTCACCTACCTTGGGAGCCATACTCTGCCTATCATAACTAAACCATTCTGCTTAGGAAATACACACTGAAAATCACGGTTCACCTTTAAGATTAAATATTAAAACTGGAAAAATGCTTTATTTAAAGAGTTTGGGACAAGGTGCCTTTAAACGCAGCCTTTTTCCCTCTGACATAAGAGTTCATTATTTTCCTGAGTCTTAATGACTTGTCAGCAAGGGTAGTATCTAACCAGGTGTTTCTTTCTCAGGAGGTTGCCTTGTGCCCCAGGTCATGCAGGGCATTTTCTCCTGGCTCATAGCACATGCAAGCTAGTGGGAAGGCTCTTCCCTGGTTTCAGTCAGCTTTGCTTCAAGCTGGGAATCACTTACTCATAGGTAAAAAAGATGTAACGTGGGTGGTCTAATACACAGGACCCTAACACTGACCCAGCTATCCCTGGATGCTCTTGAAAGGGAGTGAGTCAACAGCATTCCTGGGCTGTAGGACTAGACAGTATGGGGAGGCAGCAACCTCTGGCTTGGGGCTCTGTATTTTACTTGTCCCATACCTCAGCTTAGCTGTTTGGGAAGAGCAGTTGGATGAGTCACCACTCTCAGGAACTTGACCTACCAGCTCTTAAAAACATCACTCAAAAGTGAGGTCCTTTGCTCTCTAAAGATCTCGTCTTCCCTAGCTCAAAGAGCGTGCTTGCTCAGCAAATGAAGATGTGACTTCCGTACAGTGGATGTGTCTGTACTGCCCAACACAGCCTATGAAAATGCAGGGACGCAGACTCCAGGGATGGCTGGGTACCCCGGCATGAAGCCAAGGTAGCTTGGGCAGCCATGAGGATATCTTCATGCTGCTGCTCACTCTGCCAGATGAATTAAACCTAGTGAAGGGCATAACTGCCTGTGCTCCCAGCTGTATTGTGGATGAAGCCAACAGCTGGTATGGATCCAGAAATCTCAAGACACAGATTAGACATTTGAGGAAGTTGTGTCCATACTGTGTTCAGTAAAGCAACAGCCCTCCTATGTACTGACCATAATGACTCATGGGAAGTTCAGCAAGGGCTCAGAGGTACAAGGGGCTCATGATCCAGAGTCAACCTGCCCCAGGGGTTATGTGTGACTGTAGGCTGGAGCACATCACATGCTAAAATTCGAAGTGATGAGGAGACATGAATAATTTGTGTGTCTCAGCACAAAGAGCCAATGAGGGAAGGTTGCTATATTCCTCCATAAGATACACATAACTTAATAGGATGTGCAACCCTGTGGCCTTCACACAGATCAGGCTCTTCTAAGGTAGGACAGTTACCCTGTCTCAGACACTTTTTCTCCCCATCCAGCTGGCCAGCTTGCTCTGTTACTGCAAATCTTAGTTGAACATGGGCATGCAGGGCTGGGAGCACACCTCAGCTCCTCTGCATGCTTTCTGTGCCAGGGTGTAAGTCCACTGTGGTCCAGAAGGTAAACAGCTGAGTAAGAGTTGGTAAGAGCTACAGGGATATAGGAGACACTAGATGAGGGACATGGATATCATAAAACACCTTGAAGGGGCTTTTGAAAGAGAACTAGCATGTCTTTAAGTTGTAATATCATCAAAAAACCTTGGAAGTCCTGGTGACTACCTGTGCAAATGTGCCCATAAATAACATTTGAAATAACTTGCCTTGTGGTCAGACTCTTGGAGATCTTACGTCAAACATACAGACATTTAAGAAAATAAATGGGATGTAATGTACACACTGAGGATCAGCTGTGGAGATGAAAGAAGCAGAGAGGATCCCAAGAGGCCAGAGGACAACTATCAATCACATCAGTCCATGTAGCCTTGTTGCTGTGCAGAAGCTGAGGATCTGGCCTTGCCGGGGAAAACTAAAGGTGTACTGCAAAAACAGATGCTAACAGTAACTTCATTTGGCAGCTCAGGGCAAGAGCCTTATCCCCGGACGTTGCCTCTGTATTAATTTGGTCATTTCCATTTCTCCACAGGAAAAATCCTGCTCAGATACAACTGTCTCTTGCAAGACAAACCTGGCCGAGATGCCACAAGGTGACCATGGCACATAACCTTCCATAAACCTGGAGACATAAAACAAGCCAATGACCTACTATATGGCCATAAATATAAATTTAACGAAGGCAGCACTTACTCATTAGGCAGAAGTCAAGAAACGACTCCCAAGTCCTTCAAAGAAAGTGGATCCGTTAATGTCACTTTCCAAATCCTCTGCCTGATGCCAAAAACCAAGGATGATTTTCCAAGTCAGCATGAAAAGTTGCTTTAAAATTAACACCAGGAAGCTTTCTTACTACTGATACATCTCTAGATTGAGATCCGACTTTTTAAAGGGGCATTCAGCTAGTGTCATGCCTGACATCTAGCTTTTGTCAGAGAATGAAAGGATGGAGGTGGCAGAATGAAGCATGTTGTTAAAAATAAATAAAATTCTATTAAAACCCAAAAGAATTCTATAAAGAATCCCTCCTGAGATGTCAGTAACCTAGCTTCAGTGTCTGGCAAAGATAAGCTGCTATATGGGTGCCCCAGGTGAAAACGATTGTAGGGGACATAGGGCTAGAGTCTGCTGTGATGGTCAGGGCTGTAAATCAGGAGAAGATGCACTGAAGCCAGTGGGGTTGGTGAGAAGAAAGGATGATGGTTGCTGCTGAGTTGTCAAAAGAGGGCCCTCCATCCCTCTCAGTGGGATATGGGACGTTGTCCCTGTCCCAGCTCAGGGCAAGAGTAAGCCAAGGAAATCTGCTCTCTAAAATCAGAGGCGCACAGCGCTTCTGAGAGACAAATGCAGGCTCTGGCACATTTTGGTCCCCTGACACCTTGCGATTTCACTTTGGTGGAAGAAGTCAGCAAACCTTATACCTGTGTGATATCCTCTTCACCCCCTGCTTCTACTTGTCTATGCATTCCCTGACAGGCGTGCTTTATTCCATCTATTTCACCCTGTTTTGCAGTGCTGCTTCCTGCATAGGTCTACAAAAGCGTGTTATCACCTGGATCCACAGCTTTGTGCTCTACCCCATCTATTCATTCCTCTCACTGTCCCAGAGGTATTTTACATCTCTCCCAGGAGCTGCAGCTTGGCCACTGTCACCTCTGGATGGTGGGTGGGGGAGGAGGCAATCAAAGAGTGAAGGGGCAAATAAAATAATGATAGCAAAAAAAAAAAAATCTATGTGAAGGCCAGGATTAAAATAAATAAATAAATAAATGAGTGGGAGGGCTCTATTCACCTTCTCCTTAAATCCAATTTAAATCACTCTCTACAGCCCTAATCTATATCCATAATTATATCATTTCGTACAACAAGCTTGCGAGAGGTCTTAAGAAATTTATGTAGATTAAAATTCATGGGTGCAATAGTACAGATTCCATATTATTAAGATTGATTAGGACAGCTGATGCTGTGATTAAAGAAGCCGGCATTTACTGTTGTAATTAATTAGGTATTCAGACACAACAATAACTGCAATAACAGAAAGAATGTGCTGATCTGGCAGAAAACAGAGACTGATCCTGTGTTTTATAGTCTCATTTTGCCATTTAAGGGCCGGACACCACTCAGTCAAAGCCACCTTGTTCCGCTGTCTGTTCCCCTACATGTCAAAGGAGCCAAGAAATCCAGGGCGTTTGCACCCTTTGCTCCATCCTCCTAGTTGGAAAAGTCCTTTTGGTAGCATCCTCAGGTATCGTAGATGCTTGCTTGGGACAACATATGGGCCTACTATAAAATTAATATAGTTCATCCCTGGAAAGGATAATTATTATTTTCCTAATAGCCCCACCTCCAAGACCCATCCCTAATCAGGCCCCTGCTGAGACGGGTGCCATGCAAAAACATGGTACGAGTCATGTCTGGCAATGAAAAGCTTCCAGTGGACAAAGCAAGAAAGACAGAAGACTCAGAAATGCAGAGAGATGGAGGCGGCTAGCCAAGGTGGCAAACTAATTCAACAGCAGAGTCAGGATCAGACTTCCCTGCTTTTGCCAGAGGCCATAAACCATAAGTCAAGGTCAGGTTTTAAAAGCTATTAAGGCACTTAACTCCATATTTTTGGGGAGATCAGTTTGACTCACTTTTAAAAATAAAGCTTGAGGTCTTAACTCACTTAGGTGCCTCTGAAAACATCAGCACAGAGCCTGATTTGTATTTACACCTTCTTCCAGATCAGGGGGAAAACATTTTGGCTCTGGAAAGGCTCCCACAACTGCCTTAAACAACTTCATTCATTATGGCTGCAGCACGATCACTGGAAGTACACGGCATCATTAAAGTAGCTTAGGCTACAATTGAAGATGGCAACCTGTTATTATATTTTTAATGAGTGCATTCCTTCACTTATTTATTTTACCAGTAAAGCATGGTTTATGGCACATGGCAGATTGTTACAAATGGGTCAAATAAATGCTTCCTAGTCGTAATGGTGTTTCAGGTGCTCACTGTTGCAGTTTTAGAACTGCTGATACAAAATACGAACAGGAAAGCTCTCACTGGAGATTTAGGGTGGACAAACACAACACAGCCAAAGATTGCCCGTAGTGAGTAACGTAGCCTAAGGGCTGCTGAGCCAGGCCCATTGCTAAGGCACGGTGTATGTCTGGACTGAATGCTCTGGGGCTTGGTTTTCATCCTGGACCTTCTAGAGGTGCAGGCAGGTCACTCCTTGTCTATTCTCCTGATTCACCTCCTCCCTAAACTCCTCTTGTCTGACATGTTTGAGGACTGAAATGTCAGGATGCGCACTGGGCTTGAGGGAAGTTAGACCTTTTCTCCTTCTGCAGAAGTGAAGGCTTGTTCTTGCCCAGTGCCACTGGACGGTGTCTGTCATGATCAGGACTGATCCAGGACTGAGAGCAGCAGCCTGCCCATCAGCAGCACTCCTAGCTAATTGAAAAGCTAATAGATAAGGCTGTCATATTAGCACGCTGCAACTCCCCCCACCCCTACAAAATTAGCTTGGGTAATGGTAATAACTACAGATGGAGTTTGAATCCTGTCTCTGCTGGCAGTGGGTGAAATTGGTTACTGTCTGATAGCTCTTTGTTAGGCCAAGGAAAATGAATCGACAGTCCCAGTTCAGTTCCTGAGACATGAATTCTTATAGCACAGGAATTCACCCGTGAGGGACACCTTTACTTCCAGTCTCAGAGGTAGCTTGGAAACACGTGGGCATAAAGGCTTGGCCGCCCATTTGTGCTGACAGCTAGTCCTCACTGGAGAAGGCTGGACCCCAAACAGGGTATGAAGTAGAGCTTGCTGTCTTGCTAACCCAGACATAGCCACCGTGTAACCAAAGTCGGGGGAGCTTTGCTGTGTCTGCAGAAAGGAGAGGTAGAGCTAGTCCTGGCAGTGGTGGGCAGTGAGGAACAGAACAACTGTGTGCCTGAAACCAGTAAATGAGACAACACGTTTTAATGTATTATGAGCAACCAAGGGAACTTTGCTTTTGCTTTCCTCAGCAACCAAAGCTGAGAGGAAATGTACTGAAGAACTCGGCATCCTGGAAGCCATTCCCCATCTAAGACTCCACACAGCTGCCATACCACTGGATCCATCCCTGGCTGTAGTCAAGCTTGTCCCAGGAGAAATAAGTTTGTTTGAGAGCTGTTGGATGCTATGAGGTGTATCTCTGCTTCTTCCTGGGCACATCACCAGGCAGAAGACCACACAGCAGTCCTCATTAATTTCTGGGGGCTCTGCTCTGTGCCTCCTTCCAGTTCCTTCATTTCACTGATCCTTTAACAGCAGTCCCTTCTCTCTCTTGTTTGCTGCCCTTTGCTCTTATTTTCTCATCTCTCCCTCCCCTTCTTTTCCAAAGGAGGCTTTATTTTTGGAGCAAGCTTTCCTCACAATGTAATCCAGCAGTGCAGGACCTGTTACCAAAGAGCAGAGTGCTGATGGTGTGAGACACAGCAGAAACCAGTGCAGATGGTCTCCACTGTTATTGTACATTACACACTGCTACGAGGGAGTCACTGGGCTCTGGGTGGCTAAGAAGCTTTGGCAGAAGAGCGCAATCCCTTTTGCTATGGCTAATGTGCAAATGGCAAACACTCTTGCGCTGCTGCAAAGTGACTCACGGCACAGCAGATTATGTTCTTTGTCCCCACTATATGTTGTGACACATTGCCATGTTCAATAGCTCTGCAAGCTGAAAGACTAAAGGGCAGGCATTAATACACAAAAAGCTCAGATCGCCAAAGGGGCTCAGATTAGTGGAATGGGAAATATTTACTCCCTTCTTATTCTGTCCATGCCAAAAGTGCACCGCAACACGTTATGTACTGGCTGAGCCTGAAGGAGGTGAGAACAAGGCTTGCAAAGAGTATGCCTGTAAGGAATGGTTTTCCAGTGCTACTGCATGGATCCATAGCCTGGCCAGAGCCACAGAAAAAGCAGATTCCTGCAGGGACTGCGGCTGTAGTCAGAGACCTGGTGAGTAGGGACATCTGATGTACTCTTGCCTTTGCCCCAGCGTCATGGGTGGTTCAGTGGTCTGACTTAAAAGATATTGTGTGTGTCCCTACTCCAAACAAAGGGAATCTTAAAAAAAAAAAAAGAGCACAGGAAAAAAAAGAGTGAAACTACAGAGTAAATACAATTACATGATATGGACCTGTTTTTATAGTGCAAAGACTATGGAGTTCTGAAGTCCTTTAGAAGCGGCATCAGAAATATTATAGCTAGACACAGAGGTGAACACGTAGACAAACTGCACAATTAATGGGATTTATCTGGGTCTGAATGATGTGGATGTCATGCCTCTACAAGTTTTGATTGTCCTGTTTTGCTATTTTCAGGCAACAAAGAACATTCTGCTACAGGATATAATAGTGTGAACCCACATTTCAGTTTGTTTTTTTTTTTTTTTTGAGTATGAAAGAGTATCTGAGAGCAAAATTCAGGCTTTAAACAATATATGGCAAGACATAATCATAGCAGGACTACAGTTATGTACATAATACTGCAGCACTCTAAGCCACTTTCAGAATGAGAGATATACCATAAAAGAAAGATGGACCATCTTGTTTGGAAGATGCTGACTTTGGATGGGGATAGGCAAGTTCTTTTCTTCTGTATAATAAGAAATTGCATGCTTAGCTTTAGTATTTTATTTCTAACCTTGCATTTAGAAACACAGACATGCAAAACCACAGGGCAGTGCCAGTAACAAATGTCACAGAGGAAAGTGTGAAAAATCCCATAATGAACAATGATGGAATAAGCTGCCCAGTGATGAAAATTTCCTTCTAACCCCAAGCAATTAGTGTCTGGCTTATATCATAAAGCATGAAGGTTTGTGTCCTTTCTACATTCTTATCCAGTCTAATATGGCTGTGGATGTTCTCATTACACATATAAATGTCTAATCCTTTTTTTTTTTATTTTATTTTTAATACTGCTAAGCTCCAGGTCTCAACAAAGCCTGTGGCAAGGAATAAAGTTTTGGAGAGTGCATAAATGCTTGTGAGAAGGGAGAGAATAAGATGAAGCAAACACATGATGTGTCCTACACCCACTCTGCTACGAAGGGTCTTGCTTTGAGGGTTTCATTGCTAGTAGGGACAGGCAGAGGTAAGAGCTGTTCCCTTTACACCTCTGCTATAACTTAAGATGTCACTAAGTTATCGGGAAGCTCAGCACCAAGAGAGACCGATATATTGCTAAAGACACACCGAGATAAATCCAAACTTTACACAAAGCAGACTATTTGGATGTCAGCTTTACCTGCAGCAAAGTGGAGCAAGGATGACTTTCACCTTTCAGTGTGCCAGGCTGTTGATGTTTGTGCAGGGACTTACTGCGAATTGCTGGTTGAGCAAGTCTCTCCAAAACTCAGAGAGAAACAGATTAAGGCCATTTACTTTTATATAATCATGGATGAAATACCTAACTGAAAGCTTTCCTTAATTATGTGAGTAGTTGGAGATAGTAACAAAAGCTCAAGTCATTAAGATTCATCTAGAAAGATCATATTTTCTCTGATATCTGCAGTAATGGATCATGGAAGATTAGCTAAAAGGAGCTAGATAACCCAGAAAAAAAGATAGACAGAAATGGATGAATAAACAGAAAGATGATACACTGGCAAACAGGTAGATACTTAGTTAGATGGATAGAACAGATGGCTGTATTTATATAACCTTAAAGACAGAGTGCTTTCTTGGTGCTGTAGTTGAGCTCATCGAGCATGCTAAGGGCTCCCTGCAATCTTCTGATGCCTCTGTAAGCCTCCGAGAGCTCCCCATCCCTCTAAGCTGCTGCAAACATGTATACACATGTCTAACTTTTAGCACAGTAAGTCCCTTGATTTCAATTCTGCTTAAAGTTGAACTCATGGCTAAATGTTTACAAAGTGTATGTGCGGAGGATGATAATTATTTTTCAATACTCTTGGCATTTCTGAGCTTTCCTTTGCTGCATTTGCAGAGTGGCTTTTTTCAGTGACATTGTCTGAACTGCAACTAGGTAAGGCTTTTGTATTTCTACGTTATGTAATATTTTTCCTTGTAGCTCAAAAAGTCCCCTGTGATTTTGAATCTTCTGAGTTTTCGGGACTGGCTGAGATCGAAAGAATTTTTTTTTTTCTTAGGGGTTTTGTGGGCTTTTTGGCTAGAGCATCTGACTCAGTGTCTGATTTCCTAACAGACTAGATCAATCTATGAGTGCCCCAGGGTAAAATACTCCTTTGCCAGCTGGTAGCTAGGACCAATTAGTAACATTTACTTAATTTTTTATTGTTATGACTGTTATTATTAGTATGTGTACAGCCAGCAATGGTAAGGAATGCCTTCCTAGCGGAAGTACAGCTTGGAGGAGAGGGCTACGTCAAATCTTGAGGATGCTGAAAAAATGTAGGTGCATATCAAGGACTTATAAACTCCTGAGGCCTTGGTGATTACAGCCTCGGAGTGTCCATATATTTCAAGTACAGGTATAGAGGCAGTTGTGTATGCTTTAACCTCCCTCATTCATCCCTGACTACCAGGGCTTGCAAAATCACTCCTTCAGTGCTTGCATCTTTTGAGGTAGTCACAGTCTGAATCCCAGCAGGAGTTCTCTGGTGATGTGTCACAAAAGGGTGAAGCTGAGCCCACTCTGTGTCTATATTAAAGGAGCTTCAGTCTCCAGGCCTGGTAAGGCAACAGGGTTTGGATGCAGCGAGCGTTTCAAAGCCCAACACCCATCGCCTGCGCACATGGTCTGAGGCATGGAGAAGTTTGGGTCAGCAGCCATGTGGACTCTCTGGATTCATCCTGCCAGAGCCATCCAGCAGCAAGGGAATCTCAGCAGAAGATACCAATGGTGATGGTGATGCAAACAGGCCTAGCACAGCTCCTTCAAGGCTAGCCAGGAGCAAGATCATTGTCAGTACTGCTAAGAGATCTGCCAGCATGAGCCGGGCCAGCCTCAGATCAAATTTCAGCTGAAGTAAAACATGCTGGGTATCCTGATTGTATCAACCAGACAAGTCATCCAGTATATGAGCACTCAATTCTTCAGCACAAAAATTTTCCACCTCCAGCACACCCTTGATGTCTATCACCCATATTTAAGTGTGTAACAACTGTAGCTGCATAGAACCTAACTACACCAATGCTAGAGCGAGACCTGATGGTGTGGAGTATGCTCCTTCCGAGGTGGCTCATGCTAGACAAAGCCTGTGGATGTAGACAATCTCCCTAAGACTGAAGGAGCAGGTTGTGGGCACAGCATTGGTCTGGCTTACCTGGGTAAGGGTGGATGCCATTAGCAAACACAGCTTCTGCAGCGGGCTGCCCGTTAGCCTGCGGCGGGAGGCCAGTGAAACCATTCACCCCAATTGGAGATGGGATGCTAGGCACAGCTGGTGCAGTTATGCCAGGAGGCGTGCTTCCACCTGCAAGTAGGGAGGACACAAAATCAGAGCTGGTGAGTACTGGAAGCAATAACTGCAGGAAGAAAATTGCTGATACAACAGTTGTGACCACCACACAGAAGCCTTCTGATAACCCAAGCAATGAAAAATCTCACAAGCTGTTGTGCAAAAAAAAAAAAAAAAAGAGATTGCTTGTCATTGCTTCTCTGTTTGGAAAGCCCTTAAGAAAGATTTGCAAAACTTTCTTGAACAGAATGAAGCTTTTGCTTGGTGATCATGGTCTCCAGACTAGACTCAGGGCTAACATCAAGCAATAGAAAAACACAGAAATATTCTCCTCCTCAACATTTTCCCTGGAGTATTACCTGTTTGAATCGCTAAATAAGCAGATGTTTCTTTCCTAGATTTCATTTAGCACCTGAAGCAAATTCTGCGTCCCACCTTTCTACAGCAGTTCCTCTCAGTTTCTCTTTGGAGATGTCAGCTTTGCAGATGTACAGATTTCCAGGGCTACTCTGTCTGCACTTTCTCATGAATATACATTCCATGTACAAATTCATTCTGAACTTTCTCAGCACCAAGGATCCTTGAAAGGTTTCACAAGTTGATTTGTAGCCTAAAGGCAACCAGGGATACTTTTTTTTTAGTGTCACTTTTCATCCCAAACTTGATTTTGTAGAGCTTTAACGGAAGTCTCCCACTCAACAGGGACAAAATTTGGGCTAGATTTGTTTCTTTCATGGAATCCTCCCCTTCTTCCTATATGCATCATGTAGGGGACTGTAATGCTGCCATTTCAGCAGAACAATTTAGTCTTTATGTTTTGGGTGGGATCCTGTCACTCGCTGGTAGAGAATTCTTAAATTTATGAGGGGAGACTTAAATCCGTCTGCTACCCCATTATCTGCTCCTAGGTATGTTCAAAACAACTGGGCTGTCTGTGCTTCTTGCAAAATATTCAGGATGTTTTAGGGGACCAAAATGAGTTTTCAATAAGTATGAAATTGTATTTTTCTCTTGCAAGCTGCGAGTGGGAAGTTAAACTATCTTACCTTCAACAGTATCTTTCAGTGTTAGGGCATGATACTGGTTGCAAGCACCATTTTTGCAGCAACCTCTTTTTAAAAAAAGACATTTTCTTCACCATAGCAGCATTCCATGATGAGTTAGTCCAATAACACACTTTAACAACTGCTTAAATCTGTGTTCATGCTTTGAGAAAGCCAATACAGATGCATGAGATATTTTAATATATTCTGATTCAAGTAGCCCAAAAACCAGGCAAAATTTCAGCTGTTTTCTTATACCCTGCCTAGACAAGCTGTTGCTTCCTCTTTGCATATTTAAATGGTGTTGGCCTTTAAAAATTTCCTCTGTAGAGGTACAGGGAGCCAGCAGTGGCAACTGGAGTCCAAAGGCAATGCTCTTAGAATATGCCATCAGCTTGCAAATCACAAAAGCTACTTAAAATTTCTGTTGCTTTTCTGGATCTCTCCTTTATTTGCATAGACAATATAAGTAATTTTTTTCTAAAACTGCAGCAAGGGATTTGTGCTTGCTATTTTGTGCATGTCTAAGGAAGTTTAGGCATATTCATTGCAATTCTTTAATTTTCTTCTTATAAAGAACACCTCTGGAGAGGTCAGTTCTGTAGTTGGAGTAAAACTGGCATAATGCCACTGCAGAGAACAAATGGAGGTGGTGCATGCCAGTTGTGGATTTCATCCCTGGTTTGAGATCTCTTGCTGCAGCTACACCAGGTGCAGATTTACAACATGGAGGGAAGGAGGGAGAAGAGAAGGAAGGAAGCCTAAACAAAATTTCATTTCTAGACCCTCCATGCAGTTAACAGAGTGGCAGACCCATTGCAGACCCACTGTTCACCCAGATTATACCAATGATGGGAGAAATAAAAAACTTGACCCGAACTTTCAGAGATGTCAGTTTAATTGCCTCACACTTACAGACTGCTGTGTGAGATAAATCTGACTCTTGATGAGAACCGTCAAAATGGCAGCAAACAGCATGAAATTTTTGTGGTCTGAATTACCCACCGGGACTGCCTACTCCACCCCACAGACTGTAGGCAAGCCAGGTGATCAGTTTTAACTAGATGTCTAACTTCTGTATGTTAAAGCCAAGTGAGATGGATCCTGTCTCTAGTCTGTTAGATTTGCCTGCATCCAAAATTCTTTAAGCTCCTAGGTCCCATGGGAACTTGTAAGCCTGAAAGAACTCATGGCCACATCCCAAGGAACCCATTTCCCTAGAAGCAGGATGCACAGAAAACCAGCTGGATGAGGAAGCCTGAAGATACCAGCACAGAGGCACTGTGCTCATCCAATACCTCCAAAGCCTCTAGGACTTCTGGGTTACCAGTATCCTTTTTCTAGCACAATTTTTCTTTTGCTTAGGAAAGATCAAAACGCTTCTTTTTTTTTTTTTTTTTTTTTTTCAGTGTTCCAAACACTTCTTCTAACGCCTGTTTTTCAGAGAACTTTGAAATGTTTCATTTTCATTCCAAGTCAGAACAAAGATATACTTCAATGACTGGAAATCCTGCTATGAAGCAGAATGATCATTTTCCATTTGGCTTTCTGAATGCTAACAAAAGCCAGCAGGAGAATTCACGTTAGGCTTCAGACATCTCCTGGCTACTCAGAAATCGCTACTCGTGTTGTAGGCTTGCTTGCTCAGAGGTTGTGTGAAACATTTCCTGTGGGTCTTATCACAAGCTTTGTGAGTGTTGTAGTAATACAAGAAGTCATTTCAAAGTCTAAACTTTTCACCCAAGGAATAATTGTCAATGGACATTTCCACAGCCTGTTACAGAGGTTTTTTCGTGAAGGAAGCTACCCACTCAAGGTAAGTCTGCAATAATGCCAAAGTGCGTAGGCCCCATGATTGAAAAGATGCCATAAGGAGAACGCAAAATCTGCCACCATGAAACAGAACAAGGGACTATCTAAACCAGCATCTCATTTTTGATAATGACTAGTCATGGGTGCTCTAGAAAACATGTAAAAAACATGAGCTTTCCTCTCCTATATTCTGACAATAGGAGTTTAAGAGTCCCCAAAAAGCATATCGGAAGAGGAGCAAAGCTTACACAGAAGAAAGGCTGGGCTATTTTTCATGTGCTGGGTATCATAGCAGGCACAGAATTTGGCTGTTGTACTGGTATTTACACACCTATGTCACAGAACTCGCTTATTCTTCAGACTTATTTATATGCAAAGGAGCTTGTGCTCTTTTGTGGTGGGGCCATCACAAACCACTGCCTGGAGTCAGCTTTCCAGGCCATGAGAGCATTTGAATTCCAGGCAGTCTTTGTTTGACGTTCTCTCTGCTCCCACCAACACAAAACAAATCTAGCTAATGCAAATATGATAATCTTTTCAGCAGCGGGTTTAAAGGGTGCACATATAATTAAGCCACTTTTCTATTTGGATTTGCAGTAGCTCCATCGACTTGTTGTTTATACATTTATCGTTGTGTAAACATATATTTCAAAATGTGTGGTATAAAATTTTTGAGTCAAGCGCTTTTCCTTGGCTCTCCTTATGTTCACATGGAATAAGACCCGCCTTTCTTTCTCTCCCTTTCCCCCCCCATCATGTTCTAATACAAGCAAAGGAAAAGACACATATCTGATCCAATAGCTGCTGACATTCTTCCCAGCTACAGATTGCAAAGAGATGCTAAGCTGTGTGTGAACGGGGAGGTTTTCTTTGGCAGAGAGGGGTTAGCAGAGCTCAGTTCATTAGGAACCGCCCCCAGGCCTGCACTGCTGTGGTGCCTTGTCTCCCTGCCATCCTGTGTTTCTCAGCCATGAGGCACCTTTCCTGGCTGCTTTGTTAGATGGCCCTTTCCTGCTGCAAGTCTGGTATAGACCTCTTCATGTTTGCCAATGAAGCTGCCCCTTTCCTCTCTTACAGCTCTGCTCCAGAGTTCCGGATCCCACTCTGCCCACCGCTGCCTGTACCACAGCTGGCTCAGGCATGGCTCACTCCTCCCATGTCTCAACCCAAACCTTTGTTGAGCTGGTCCCCTCCAGGCCAGCTTGATGCTTCAAGGTTCACACAAAGGTATTGGTATGCCACATCTTTCTGAACACAATCCCATCCCTAGTGCCTCTCACAGAAACAAACTGCGTCACCCTGGAGACCCTTCTATCCCAATCTGTCCCTTAGAAATGGTCCTCTGAAGATGCACCTTTGAGTACTCTGCCCCCATACCAGACTCAGTGGTATATCGCAAAGCTCTCCAAATTCTCACTTCTTTCCTGTCATGGTTTGGCCTCACTTTCCCTGCTGCTCTATTTCCCTACTGTTAGGCCACATGCCACTCCATGACTACCAGTCCTGCTGGTTTCTTGACTTGTTCCTGCCCAAATGATTTCTCTGTGCTTCAAGCCCCGGGAAAGTTGGTCCTGTTTCCATCTCAGCTTAATTCTCTGCCCACTGATCCATATTCTGGAGCTCCTAGCACGGGCTTCTTGTGACACCTCACAGCCTAGCCAGATCCTGACAGCCCTTCATTGACTACCTATCTCTGCTCCAGCAGCCAGAAACCTTACCAAACACATTCCAGGTAGCACCAGAAGTCTTCCCTCAGTATCTCCTGTCCTATTTCACAGCAGAAGAAAGACTTACATGTCCCGAAAGCAGAGCTCATCTCATTAGTGATATTGCATCCTACCACAAACCTTATTTTGTTTTTCTTTGGACCAGCCTGGCTGTGACAACACCAGCACACCCTTGCTCATCTATATGCACCACCAATAAACCAGTGTAGGTCACTGGGGAATGTTTTGTGCCATTTGGACGGTGCTCAGGGCTAAAGGAAAGTTGTGTAAGGGATATAAAGCTGAGAGGGAAGGCTCATGGCTGAGATCCCTTTCCAGTGACTTCCCTGCCAGCACCCTCTCCTCCTCTCCAACAAGTCTGTTGCACCCCAGCTGTAGTAGGTCTCACTCCTCTTGCTCTCTTCACCCACCAGTGAGTGCCACTTGGGACAGGGCATAGCTAGCCCAACCACCCACTGCTGGCAAGCCGTTTGGCTTTGCCCCTACAACTATTTCACGATACGGAAGCCGATGTTCCGTTGGCCTCAGCCCTGGAAAAGGCAGTAACAGCCTTTCTCTGCCGCTTTCCCCCTCTCTCAGACCACAAAAAGATCTGGTTAACTCCACTCCTCACTTCTGGCAACCTTCACCAGTGAGACCAAGATTTCAGTATTGGGGTCGAACCTGCCAGCTAACATGTCCTGCCAAGTTTCCTTTGGGATGTGGCCAGATTTTCCTGCCTTTCACCCTCTCCACCCTCCTTGCCCCTTACCTGAGGTTGGTGTCATGGGGGCAGCTGCCAGCCCGTTCATGTTCAGAGCCGCCATCTGCTGCATCTGGGCCGCGGCAAAGGCTGCCATGGGGTTCAGGTAGCCACCCTGCGCCACCGAGGCCATGATCGCGGCTTGCTGCTGCATCAGCTGGAACAAAGAGAGCAGGGAAAAAATATCACGCAGTCACCACCGAGGCAGCCCACAGTACCAGGATGGGGACCGTGGACTGGGGTGGGAGGCAACGCTCTATTTTGGGATGCCTGTGGTACCCCCCAGCCCGGCCTTCCTCCTCACTATAGGGGCAAGAGGCAAAATACATCTTTGCATCTTGGGGTCTTTGTGGTCCCCACCCCCATTATGTGTTTCCCAGTGTGGAGTCCAACAATGAGCTGGACTGAGCCCTCTGACTCCCTGGCCCTTCCCTGATGAGAAAGGCAGAGAAAAGACTTTATTCGCTCCTGAGCAGAGAGGTATCATTGTTTATGTTGCTTGTAGCAAAGCTCTGGGAAAGCACTGGTGGCTGCTGATGGGAGACAGCATACGTCAAGTGGTGGGGAGAGGGTATCTCTTCTCCAGAGCACCAAGCTTAGCTAGTTCTCTGGGAATAACTAGATTTCTTTCCCTGTGTCAGTTGCAAAAATATTTTTTTTTTTTTTTATGCTGCTGCGAGGCCTCTCGTAGGCACTGAGCAAAACCGTGACCAGAACTTCAAACCAGATTACAGCACCTATTTCCAACACAACCAAGCAGAGACTCCCAGAAGAGCTATACAAGAGAAGGGAGCTCCCCTACTTCAGCAAGATTAACACTGCATAGAGGAAAAAACCCTTCCCTGTGGTTTGATCTGAGATTATTTCATTAATTTTATTTTTTTTTCCAGAAAGTGATCAAAATGCTCCTTCTTTTAGAGTACCTAAAAAAGGCCGAAATGAGGAATTTGGTCTGTATTTTCAAGCATTTGGGAGTACAAGTTTTGGAAAAGAGTGGTGGTGAATGGTTACGTATGCTGGAAATGCTTCTTACATTAAAATCGGACTTTGCTATCATTATTTTACACTCTGAACCTAGCACACAGTCATTGCAGTTCATGTGTGCAGTACGGCTGCAATGAGCTTATAAAATGCTCCTGGTGTGAAGAAGGCAGCTTGGATGAAACTGCCTCTTGTCCCCTTCCCTGGAGCTGCACGAAAAGCCAGATGAGGTACATCTGATTCCACATCCAGGCCCCACAAGGGACCAGTGGTGGATGCTGAGTGAAAGTGTAGAGGAAAGAAGATGGGCAGAGAGCGAAACCTCACTCTGTTCAATCCCCAACCTCTGGTAATGTGTGACTTGATGATAATAGTGGAGAATTAAACTGTTTTTCTGCAGTGATTTTAGAAGTGAGTCGTGTCTTTGCTGTCTCCAGAATTGGAGTACCTGTGTTTTACTGCTCTCTGTGATTTCACTCTCTCTTTCATCAGGAAATTACCCTCTGATGCTGTTGTTTAAGCACATGGGACACGTTTCTCAGCATTAAACAGACCTCAAAAGTCATGGCAAGGAACAGACTGTTCCCTACTGTTTGGTTTAATATTGAAATATTGACTAAATTAGCTGTTCATACACATACACACTAAAACAAATCCTTGAGATCACTGTGCTCATTCAAATGCTGAAACTTTCCTTGTCACCATCTGCGAAGAGACCTAAGTGAATCATGCTTTGCCACTGACCTGCTGTATCACCCTGCATAAGTTGTGTAAACTAGCTGTGGTTTCTCCAGTGATAAAATGGGACATGGGGCACCTGTGTCCCCACGTAGGAGTGCCTTCAGATCTATAGAGGAAAAGTGCTGTACTAGAGTTGAGTACTATTATTTTTTGTAGCCTAATGCAGATTGGTGGCAAGTTGGTGGCTTTCCCTTTGATAGTTAATTACCTCTTTTTATTATACCCTGCATAAGACACTTTCACAATTTAATTAGTGATATCCTGTTCTTTGTAATTACTGATTGAGTGATTAAACAATCTTTTCTATTCTAGCACAATGCTGATTCCCATTTAAGGAGTACATCTGTTTCTGGGCATCATTTGAGTTTATTCTCCAGAGGAGGCATTGAGCAGGTGAATTTAGTAAGTATCACAACAAAATGAGTGAGGAAGTGGGAATCTATCCATCTTCAACACTGGATTGGCTCCAGCACTAGGAGTGCTGACCCCTATCTCATTTTCTGTGCTGGGTATTTCCACCTGCGGACAGCTGAGGATATAACTGGCCAGTTGCAAAAATGATGGCCAAGATCTGTGCCTACAGGATCTGTTCAGCTCTGCTGATCAAAGTAGCATCTTTCTGAGATGGACGGAGTTGCAAGGGCTGGGGACAGGCCTAGTCTGGCCTTTGCTGAATTTTCTCTTTGTTTCTCCAAAGCTGTCCAGAACTGCATGAACAAACCCACCTCAAAACATGGAGTGATGTATGGCTGGTCATGTGTGTGCCCGGGTTCGTCTGGCTGGCAGATAACAGCCTGGTATTTGTACCGGAGACCTTCTAGGGCAGGCAGGGGTCTATGTTTTCACATTTCGTGTTGTCACATTCAGTAAACTAAATACAGATGGGGTTTCCTCTGAGCTAGTCACCTATTGCAGTTGATGTGATAACAGGCAGAGGAGTCTAGGCCAAGATTCATCTCTCCTTTCTGTACCCAAATGCCTGTGAGCAGATGAACTGCAGCTTTGTTTCTCCCTACTGACCGTGACTGTAGCCCCAGGTGATCAGTCCAGCTGCACGTACCAACACAGACAGATGAAATCATTGCACCCCTTAGCTGGCCCTTGGCAGATATTTTCGGACCTCAGTTCCTAACCATCTAAAAGACAAGTGTTAATCCTTTTTCCATTTCACCTGTGCTGCAAGAGAATCAGAGCTCTACCTAAAAGATACCGCGCTGCCAATGGTGGTACAAATGATTGTGCTGCTCCAAAGCCAACCTCCATTTTGCACTCAGCAGAGCCAGGCAAACACTTGTGATATTATTTATGGCTTATGCAACTTCTTCTCCTGCTTATGGATATCTCTAAGCTATTCAGACTTAACTCTACAGAGGCAGGTGCTCCTCCTGGTTTGCAAACCAGGTAGCCTGACTTTGTGGCTTTGTGTGCGTTCAGAGGGCCGATAAATTTGCACTGGAAGATGCATGCTTGTAGAATACCCCTTGGCGACATGTTTCCTCCTTTTTGCAGTGTAATGTCATTCACACATTTCTTACACAGACCTTCAGAAAGAAGAAGGTATTTTCTCTCTCCTTAGGAGAAGAACTTGATGATCCTAATCTGCTCACCGATGCTGAAGGTGCAGGGTCTTCAGCCTGGTGGGTTTCAATGAAACACTTAAAACTGGCCATACTCCCACAGAAACTGAATTAAGAGCTTGAGGAACAAAGAAGTTAAATTGAGCTTAAGGTTAAAAAGCTAATGCAGTAACCTGTGATTTAGGAAACTAGGTTGGGTTGTTCCTGCTAAAGCAGGCATCCTGCATGGAGTGATCACCCCATTTCTGTTATGGTCAGTGCTGTGAAGATACCCAAGATGCCCTGGAGACCTGGAAACTCCCCTGGCACGGTGAAATGAGCTGGAGCCCTGTACCTTATGACCCAGAGGACATACACATCGCTGCAGCCTTCAGAGCCAGCCAGTGGGTTAAAGCAGGGTCTCCTCCAGAGCTGGAAGGAGTATAGCATCCCATTCTTGAACACAGCCATGCACCCCAGCTAACTGGCTTTGCTTCCTTGACTAAAGAGAGGAACCCAGTCACGTCTCAGCCACATCTGGACATCACAGCCCTTGGCAACACTCCTGTCATCCATCTGCTGTCATGTTCCCAGTTCATGCCCTTCCCTCTCTGGTTGGAGGTGCTCAAGGTTAAATGTTAAAGGGGAAGAGGAGGGCAATCCTTCCCAGTTGCTGATGGCCACAGCCTGGCTGAGTGCAGCGGCATCGCAGGGCTGGGAGGATGGGAACTCTGTCACCTTGAAAGAAGCTGACGGCACAGACTTACTTCCTTCCCCCTAGGATGGCTCTAGGGAAATTTGCAAAAGAAGGGCAAGTCCTGTAAGGGTCACCAGTCTCCCTTATAAAACCTTTGGGACATTCCCAAATGAGCTCAAATAAAAGTCACTCCACTCCTTCCCCAGCTCCTCCTGAAGACAAATGTCCCATCAACTCTCCTTTCACTTTGAAAGAGGCCCAGTGTATGGTCCCAGTTAATAAAGCTGTAGAAAGTGAGGCAGTGACCCCACCAGAGGAAAATCAATAGCAGCAGGGCTCCTGGGTATTGTGTACTTTAAAATATGCCATTTGAAATGCAGATTTCCCCTGCCTGGGTTGGGGCCACAGAGCACTAATCAGAAAGGCAGCAGCCTTATTATCTTAGGCTGATCCAAGGGGATGGAGAGGAGCTTTTCCCTTCCTCGGCTGAAAGGACATATTTCCTTTTGCTTCTCTTACTTCCTTGGCATGATCTTTCCCTCAGCATTTAGAGCTTTTTCCCGTCCAACCTAACCTTTACTGTTGCTCAAATATTTATCTTCTGAGGAGACCAGGAGATGCTGCCAAACTGGTTCATACTCGTGGGAGCACCTCAAGAGCTATAAGCCTGGAGACCTCATCCCAGGGCTTGAAAACTGATGGAGCAGTTGGAGAGGCACTGATAAGGCCATCCAAAGTAGGGGAAGAGGTGGTAGTCATGGCTGGTCAACAGAGAGGTGGGAGGATTCATTTCACACACCTTTTTGGTACCTCAAGTATAGCCAGCTCTGTCATCAGTGGATGGATAGGCATCTCCACAGGCTTATCCACCCTATCCTATCATAGGAGACTAAGATAAAAACCAGTAAAGGATGTAGCACAGCTGTGTCAAAGCAAGAGCTTGTCAGTTCACATCTCCCTCTCCATATCTTGCTGCTACATTTGCACCAGGACAGATGCATGTTCGATGCTGCCAAGCACCAGCTCAGGAGCAACACCAGCAGAGCGTTAACCACACAGCACAAAAACATGGTGCTTACTCTCGGTTTTGCTCCCAAAAGTGGTTCCCTGTGTGGTCATTGTCAGTGTAGTGGTGTAGATAGCACTGGGAATGGGATGGCCACCTCTGGCATCAAGTTGCTATTAGACAGCAGGGTCGTGCAACTGCACTCAGCAAAAGGAAATATTATCCTTTTCTAAAAGGAGGAACAGGTACATGGACAGATGAGGTGACTTACTCAGGGCCAAAACCTCCTGCTAGAAATAGGACAAGGATGCTACAGCCTGCCTTCCTCAGCCCCTCAAAGAAATATGTGTGAAACTGAAGAAGGGGAAGAGGAGAGAGAAGGATTATTTCTGATGCGCTCTTTTTGACATAGCATGATCATTGCCCTTGGAGACGGCTTACTCTGAACAATTTGATGACCTCCTCATTTTTTCATAGTTATTTTCTATCCTTGTCTCCGAACCACATGATGTGTTGTTTGACTTTTCAAATTCTTCATTCAGTAATAATAATAAAAGTAATAACAGCATCCCACGCTTCCCACTTCTAACGATCTATACAAACACTTAGCTAATTAATCCTCATGGTATCCCTGTGATAGAAAGAGGTAAGTAGAGTGATCAATCAAGCAGTAAGAGGACTCGTATTTGGTAAAATCATAGAATTGACAAATTCACGTCTGTTTTGCCTAACTGGCCATTGGGAAATAAAACCAAAAATATCTCCCAAACCCTCAAACAAACAGAAGGTATTCTGTAAAAAATCACAATAGTCCTTCAGACATTTTAAATCCCTTCTTGGAAACAGAAATTTCTGCTTTGAAAATAAAATTTTAATTTAATTAAGATTAAAAAAAAACCCCTAAACTAATGTGCAAAATTGGGATGTGTATTTCTGAATCCTGATATACAATAATTTGGATTTATAAATTCCTGAGAACTGTGGGGAAAAAAAAAAACAACCCTTACAAAAAAAGTATATAGAGCCCAAATCTGACGAGTGTTCATTATTTCTGAATTACCATGGAGGTGATGATCAGAAATATGGTATTACCCCTGCTACAAAGTATTGTGTCTTCAAAATAGCTTCCTCTTCTGGAATAGATCAGAAGCAGTGATTTGCATAACAGGTAGTATTTACCAAATATACTGTCCCATTTTTGGTCATTTAAATGTAATAAATAGTATATGCAGAAGACAGTCTATATTCAGTAAATTTTCCCTGATTTCATAGGGTTCACTGAATTTTTTAAAGTATCCATCCAAAATAATTTCAGAGTATGAACTGAATAAATATTGGAAGAACCAATTCTTCCCTTCAGTGCTACCTCATATCATTTAGCAGAAATAGCCTTTCATCTCCACAGGAGCTGGGATGGGGAGGCAGAGAGGAGCACCACGGCTTTTACGGTCAGCATGGTAGGGACTGCTGCCCTGACTTCTCAAGATGACCACTTGAGATGTCTGGGTGCTACACAGCGCTGAATGTTCCCATATTTGTTGCAGATTTTGTTTGTGGTTCAGGAGCTGCAGCCATTTGTACTTTTTCAGAGTGAATGGAGCTGGGATTTACTGATAGGAAAGGACTTGCTCCAGGATGCAGAGCAAATGTTATGGTTGCCTATGTTGCCCCTATCCCCATCTGTCTGTTTTTACTCACTAACTCTGTGCCCGTCCCCTGCTGCAGGATGCAATCAGTCCCATGGCTGGAATTTGGCCAGGAGACCGTGGCTAACACTCCCACCCCATTTTTTATGCAAACTTGATTTATGACTTTGATCTTATTTTAAATAATTTAAAAATTAAATAATTTATACAGTATCTGTCATTTTCCAAGGCTCCTTCCTTTGTTCTTTTTTTTTCTCTTCTGCATTTTCCCATCTTCCCAATCCTTTTAGGTCTGGGCACGTTTCCTTATCTGCTTGGTGGGGCAGCACTGACATCAGACAGCTGCTAACTACTTGCTGCTTTCTTCATAGACGGAAGATCTGCAGGAACTTTTGTCACTGTTGCTTATATGGGTCAGGACTATACTACCACCATTCATAACCTGGTTTGATTTTTACTGCTCATGGCTTTGGACTTGGCCACTCCATCGCTTCCCAGGGACTAGGAAGGTGTGTGGTGCTGCTCTGGGCTGCAGTGGTGCTGCTCTGGGCTGCAGTGTGCGCCTGTGAGTTGGTTCTTGGCCACTGAGCATGAGTCTCCTTCTCTCCATGCTGAGCCCAGATCTTTACCTTAAGCTGGCCTCAACTGAGACTGCAGAAACCACTATCAATACCCAGCTGATGTAAATCCGCAGTAAGCTGGCAACAAAAAGGACTGTTTCCCTATATATGTGTGAACTAAAATAAAGAATTGCCCCATAAAAGGAGGAATTATAGTACGGGAAGATATTGCTGAAAAGAAAAAACCTAAAACAATGAAAAAAAACCCCTGAAACAGATTAGTATAGGGGCTCTGGGAGCTTTAGGGAGCTGTGAAACCTGACTTGCCTTGAGCTGCATACAAAAGAGGTGAGGTGGGTCTGATGTGACTTTCTGTGTCACTGAAACAGCAGACAGAGCTAGTGCCAAGCTTTGTCTGGTCTGCTTGCAGGTGGCACATGAAGAGGGGAGGCAAAAACCACACACAGAGGAGAACCGCCTTTGCTTCCTGGTATTTTTACCTCTGGATCTGAGGCCATATGGCTGCTGAACTCGAGGACCAGTTGCTTAGCCGATATGAGGCTGTGGCTGCTGTCAAGGTTAAAGTTTCTCAAGCTGAGGTTGAGTGGCTTGGCAGCAAGCAGCAGCGGGGAGTGAACTGTGACACGGCCATTTGCTGAGCTGCAGAGGAGGGAACTCAAAGAGGAGCTGGGGCCCAAAGCAGTCCTGGTGGCAACGCTAATGGCTGTCAGTCACTGATGGACTGAGACCCTTGTCGCCTCTCCTCAGTGGTGCTGTGGGGTTTGCAAATCCACGGCTGCCCACTCGTCTCTGAAACAGTTGCACCATGTGGGTTTCTGCTGCAGTGCACCTTGGTGCACGGACACCTTTTTGCAGGAGCTAATCCCATCCCAGTGATGTGTATGATACCTCTCTGGGGGAGATTCAGCAAGAAACCGCTGCCTAGGGGATGTGACAACCTCCCCTATGGGGATGGACCATTAGAAACTATTGATTAACAAGCTCTTATGGGATTGCTTAGGAACTCTTATATGGAGACATCAGTCAAGCCCAGACTCTTATTCCAGGGATAGCTGGAAGGACAGGTTACGAGCAAAAATCACAGAGCTGAGTATCTCATGCTAGTCCTGGCCTTACTACTAAGCACTGAGGCAGTTTTTAAACTTGTGTTACCATCATACCCTTGCATCAAAACCCATGGAAAGACCACATAAGAGAGAGCTGTGTCCCTGAGGGAGAAGGGAAAATAAGTAAGTCTGATCACCAGCTTTATTTGTACATGGGGAAATGGGTCAAACGATTCACCCAAGGTCACACAAGTTGCTGGTGGCAGTGGCATCAGCTGTCACTGCTCTTGCATTTTCACTGTTTCAGCCTCCTTCCTCTTGACTTGCCTTAGCTCTTCAACTTCAGTTCAGGCTGAATAAAACTGCCCCCCTTTTCCCTCTCCCCTATCGATCCCTCCATCTCCCGCTGGCATTTGTGAGGTGCCAATCACCCTGATATCTAAGAGCCAGCAGTCCAAGGTGGATTAATCAGGACGAAAGGAACGTCACTAAGCCTCAGCGCTCCCTTCCTTTCCTTTTGTGTGAGACTGTGAGATGAAGCAGATAGGGAGAGACACAGATGGGGAGGCTGATTGAGAGACAGCATCTGAGCACGCTCTGGGTGTACAGACGCCACACGGAAATGTGATCCCATCGTTTAGACAGCTCTGAAGTCCCCAGGGTAATTGGTGTCACCAGCTTGTCATATCCAATGGGTCAAGATCTAAAACTTATTCTTTCCTCCTTATTAGCATATTTATCAGAAAAAAAAAATGGGTCCAATTCTGTTTTCACAGGAATCAATAGGTAAAAATATTCATTAGTTTCAAGTGGAGCGGGAGCAGACTCAGGAATTGTTTTCACTCTTCCTTCAGAAATAAATCCTTACTCAAGCAGCTACCATCATAATGTTCTGTATTATCTGGTGAGAAATAGATGGAGGGAACTTTTGTGGTGTAAATGTGCAGACCTCATCCTCTTTTGTATCAGTATAAATCTGGGAGGACTCTATTATCATGGCAATTAGAAGAATTACTCTAGATTAATATCAGTGCAAGAAGACTTTTCAGCCCAGAGCATCAGGACAGTGGTGTCTTTACCACCTCTCCAGCTGCCTGATGAATGCCTGTAGCATAACTCTGGAACCTCATCTCCTGCCTGACAGCCTCTGCAGATGTTTGTCCTCAGCTGCCCATGGGTTTCCTCCTGTTAATTCCTCTGGTACACAGGGGCACAGATGCTGCATTCTCCTGCCAGGCTGTTGGCCACTGGCCTGGGCTCAGCTGTGATTTACTGTTTCTTTTCCCCTTCCTGCAGCCTTCCCCAGCCAGGAGAACAGTTAAATACAGCCAGGCTGGGGAGGGGACAGCTCTTCTGTTGTGTGAGGAGGGGAGCAGGGGACAAAGGAAGAGGTAAAGATTTTCTTTGATTTGGAATTTAAGTTAATAGGGAAAATGAAAGGGAAATGTAATTTGTCTAGTGGAAAAAGGGAATTTAAAAAGTTCAGAATAGCACCAGAGGGTACATCGGTCAGGTGAGCTCTCTGCTGACTGGAAAAAGGGAAACATTGCATGCATTTTTAAAAAGGACAAAAAGGAGGATCCTGGAAACTACCGACCTGTCAGCCTCTCCTCTCTGCCCAGGAAGATCATGGAACAGATCCTCCTAGAAGATACACTAAGGCATTTGGAGGAGACGGAGCTGATTCAAGACAGCCAGCATGGCTTCACCAAGGGCAAGTCCTTCTGACCAACCTAGTGGCTTTCTATGATGGGGTTACTACATTGGTGGATGAGGGAAGAGCTACAGATGTTGTCTATTGGGACTTCTGTAAGGCTTTTGACAAGGTCCCTTACAACATCCTTCTCTCTAAGTTGGAGAGATACAGATTTGATGGGTGGATTCTTCAGTGGAAGAGAAATTGGTTGGATGGTTGCATCCAGAGGGTAGTGGTCAATGGCTCAATGTCCAGACAGAGGTCGGTCACAAGTGGTATCCCTCAGGGGTCCATACTGGGACCAGTACTGTGTAACATCTTTATCAATTACAGGGATAATGGGACTGAGTGCACCCTCAGCAAGTTTGCAGGTGACATCAAGCTGAGTGGTGTGGTTGATGCCCCTGAGGGAAGGAATGCCATCCAGAGGGATCTGGACAAGCTTGAGAAGTGGGCCCATGTGAACCTCATGAGGCTCAATAAGACCAAGTGCAAGGTCCTGCACATGGGTTGGGGCAACCCCTAGTATCAATAAAGGCTAGGGGGGGGATGAAGGGATTGAGTGCAGCCCTGCCAAGAAAGATTCGGGGGTACTAGCGGATGAAAAGCTCAGCATAAGCTGGCAATGTGAGCTCACAGCCAAGAAGGCCAACCGCTTCCTGGGCTGCATCAAAAGAAGCGTGGCCAGCAGGTCGAGGGAGGTCATTCTTCTCCTCTATTCCACTCTCCCAAGACCCCACCTGTGTCCAGCTCTGGAGCCCCCAACATAAGGAGGATGTGGACATGTTGGAGCACGTCCAGAGGAGGGCCACAAAGATGATCAGAGAGCTGTAGCACCTCTCCTATGAAGAGAGGCTGAGAGAGTTGGGATTGTTCAGCCTGGAGATTGCGGCCTTCCAGTACTTAAAGGGAGCCTATAAGAAAGATGGGGACAGATTTTTTAACAGGGCCTGTAGGGATAAGACAAGGGGTAATCATTTTAAACTAAAAGAGTGTTAATTCAGACTAGGTACAAGCAAAAAATTTTTAACAATGAAGGCGATGAAACACTGGAACAGGTTGCCCAGCGAAGTGTTTGATGCCCCATCCGTGGAAAATTCAAGGCCAGCTTGGAGTAGGCTCTGAGCAACCTGATCTGGTTGGAGACGTCCCTGCTTCTTGCAGGGGGGTTGGACTAGATGGTCCCTAAAGGTCCCTTCCAACCCAAATCATTCTATGATTCTACAATCTTGACTCTACACGGTCTATGGAAAGGGCGAGCTGAGTTGTACCAAAGTGCTCAGTGTGGCATAGGACAGTCAGTCAGAAATTTGTAGATCCTCAAGTTAAAAAAAAAAATCATATGGATGTGATGGGAAGTCCATGGTGCCGACACAAGAGAAGAAAATAGGCAGGGAACAAAGCAGAGACTTGCGGTCAGTGTGCTGAAGGGTGTATGGGCACGCTGGAATGTGATTCCTGAGTTGGCCCTCTGTTACCTAAGGCAAGTTATTTGGTCTCTGTTATTCAGATATTACTCTGGAAAAGGAGATTAATGGTACTTGTCTCCTCCACACAAATCCAGCACAAACTACAAGAGGGACACATTTTACCACCAAATGGATTAAACTTCCAGATGCGCTGTCACTGCCTGCAAATGTTCCCATTTCATTTGCTCCAGAGAAGGCAGACAAAGTCATCTAGCAGTATTGTGTCAGCCTGCTGCAGGGATCACCTCTACCTTCCTCTGAAATATCTGGCAGAGACTAAGTTACCTGAACCTGTTCTTGTCTTGTAGGTCTTTGTTAATTGTACCCTAAGGAGAGGTAGTTTTGCCAGAGGCATCTATTTCATGGCTTCGTCAGGAGCCAAGCTCCCTGTATTGTCACATTTTCTCAGGGGCCCAGGGTCCAAGTTAGATATGTGAGTAGGATACTTGAAGTTAGACAGTGCAATGCGGCTTTAAATAGCTGATGCATTTTCCCAGTGTGCTTAAATCGTACTGTTTTGGGGAGCTGGGATTGTATGTCTGCGTATGTCTGCTTGTCCGTTTTAACATTACCCAGCATCCTTTCATGAACCTAAAAGCACTTCTGTCAACAGCTGCCATTTTATCTGGTGACCACTCTGAAGACACCCACAACGATGCATGGGGCAGCAGGGGCCTGGCAAATGGAGCAGGGAGCCGTCTCCTCTGCGCCACTCAGTCTGCACAGCCTCTAGCAGGGGAGGACTAGAAAGGATCTGTGCCCTCACAAACCTTCTCTAGCACCAGATGGTGCTGACATGGGACAGAGAACTAGATGAACTGAATTCAGGGCCTATTTTATCCAAAATGCTAGTTCTGTTTGCAGCAACAGCCTAAACCCCACTGTAAGTGTCTGGCATGGGTACACTCATACCCACGGTTTGGTTACTGCTAGAAGCAGGTATTTGCACCTCTGAGGGAGATGTCCTCTCCTACTGGAGATGGCATGGCTCAGTTTACTCCCATTGTTTAGCCAGTTTAATGGAGAAATCACAGGTTCCTCCTCTGCTCAGTTGTTCTTCTGCTCATGTGTGCTTTGTGCCACTCTAGGTGCTACCCCTGTCCCCACAAACATGCATAGAGCCAGTGTCTATACTTACTGCCTGTGCATAGGCTCCGTATGCTCCAAACTGGATGGCCATGGGGTTGAACATGCCCATTTGTCCTGCCATTTGCTGCATGCGTCTCATTGTACGCTCCTTGTCTGTATCTGCAAACTTCACCACCAGGCTTGAAGAGGCTCCCTGCAGGACAGGAGACAAAAGGAGACACACAAGTTAATTGGCTGAGTACACACAGGTTCGTGCAATCCGTACAACTTCTGGCCCAGGAGGTTGTCATCATCAGAGGACAAAGATCTGGACCCAGTGCAGCAAAATGTAGAAGCTTTTGCTGGATGAATGTGGTGGGATTTTGTGAACTGTTTTATTTTGATGAAATGTGTTAGCTCTGTGCTTGCCTGACCCCCTGAGCTGGATCACCCTTTCACTCTGCCATGTTTTGTGATCCCCATGTGCAGCGAGAATTCCCTGCCCAGCCTTGGAGACAGGATTCATTACTCTAGGCAGGGTGTAGGTCTCATCAACAGCAGCATCTCTTCAGCACTGTTAAATTAGGGGAGCAAAAATAGTACCCGATGGACCTCAGTTTCCTCTTCATGAACATTTAATATTACACTTTTCTGGGCAACTCTTACAGTGTTTGGGTTATGTCTGCAGTCTGCACTGGTGCAGAGCTACAGATGATCATCAGAGCTGGCTGCAGAAGTCTGTGAAAAATGCAGAGCTTTTGGGAATGGAAGAAATCCCTCTCCTTCCCAAAACGAGATGAAAGGTCGGTAACTGTGATTCTTAAATTTCTGATAGGAGAAGAGATGGGAAGAAACAGATCTGCTTAGGAAGGAAGGCACTGATTTTTTTTTTTGGCTGGCTCCAAGGATGTGCTTACTTCATGGGTTGGTTGATTCCCCACAGCACTGTCTCCCTGGGGGAAGAGGGGTGCAGGAGAGGGGGGATGCGGCAGCAGCCCCTGACAGCAGGCATAGAGTTGCTTTGGGAGCTGGGCTGCTGCCGAGCCTGGGGAGGTGGGCAGGTGAGCTGTCAGGAGACTGACAAAGAGCAGCTGAAATCATCACGGTCCCATGGTACGCTTCCCTTTTGACACACGGGTATTTGCTGATGGAAATACAGTCAGTGGGGAAACTGCCAGCTCAGCCTCTGGCCACGGTGGTAGAGGAACACCAGTGCCGTGCCAGAGGAGCCAGACTGTTGCAGGGCTCTTGTTTTCCTAGCAGCAGTGGGATTGCACAGGGGGATTGTAGCTAACCGGCTTACACATATCGCCCTGTGCACATAAGCAGGAAAAAAATAGTCTTGGTGAAAGCAGGTTTGCCCTGCTGCAAATTGGGAGCAGCACAGTAAACCACAACAATGGATGTATATATATGGCCAAGCTGTGCATGTTCAGTAGCCTCTCCAGATCCTCAGTTATGAATAAAGACTTGAAGAATTAACCTGCTAAAAAACCCTAACAATCTAAGGCCACACAATGAGTGATGTTCCCCTGGACTAGTAGCCTGTCCTGGGAGGAAGTGATTTTCGTTGGCAAAGAATCTTTCTTTTTGCCCTGTTAGTCTCTCTCTAATAAATCCATAACCTACACGAACAATGTGTTGAAGAGCAAGGAGTTGAAAGAAGTGCTTCAGGAAAACAAAGGGACGGAGAGATGAATGCGCTATTCAAGGGTGGAGAGCATTCTTCAGAAGCTATTAGGAAAGTAAAACAGAAATGGAGGGGGAGAATTAAAAAAAAAATCTAGCCAAAATTCCCCTGCATTTCTGCTCAAGGCTGGGTGACTTTTCATTTTTTTTAAATCACATGATGTAGTTATTGATCCTTCCCCAAATCACACTCTTAATTGGAGCTCATCGACAAATGAATATTTTAATGCATACATTTCCTGCTAATTATCACCTGGACCAGTCCTTAATTAGATTTCAACACTCATTTAATTAACCCTGATCCAAGAGACTGTTTGGTAACCTGAATCTAATGATTTAAACCTATTTGCAGCTGCATTGGAGGGAGGCACTGGTCCACAGCAGATTGGGCCGTTCAGAGCTGCTGTCGTGATTTGCAGAGCAGAAGCTGCAGCATGGTGGGGCACAATGCAGCACAGAGGATTTTGAAACTGAGTAAGATAAATGAGTATTCATCTCTGCAAATGGGTTTTTGAGATGTGACCTGCTCTAGTTAGCAGGACAAAGAAGTGTAAACAGGTTGGTGTCTTCTGCCTTCCCCTTTTCTTTCTATTTGCCCTGGAAATCTTAGGGCCAGAGAACTGCCTCAGGAAACTGCTGATGCCTTACACTGTTGAAAACCAAACTATTATTGTAGCTGGCATCATGAAAACATGGGTAACCTCCACATGAAGCTCTTTCCCCTGGAGTGTTCTTCCCTCCTGATGTGAGTCATAGTGACTGCACAGCAGCCGTTTGACCCAATGGAATCTAAGACTGCCTCTTATGAGATGTTTTTCTGGGTTGCCTGTCACAGCAGGACTTTGGGTCTCTTTGAACATCACTATCATATACACAGGGCAGAAAGGCCATTGGCAGATAGAAGCAAGTTAGAGCACACACTACAAAGAAAGAGGAGAAAAAGCAGGGGTTTTTAAGAGTGCTTGCGCAATCAGATGTGCCTGTAAGCAGTTAAAGATATGTAGCCAGCGGAGATGCTGCATTGCTCTTGAATATGAAGATTGACCTTGGGATTGATGCTTTCTGTATGGGGTTCCTCATGTGCAGCCCTTTCCCATGGCCCAAAGGAAATCAGGCAGTAAACTCTGGATATCAGATAATCCAGTGCAGGGATTTTAGCAGAGGAGCCAAACAGTGCTGTTCATCTACAGCAGCACAAGGCTGCTTTCTGCTCCAGCGACTCTCACTAATCCACTAGATAGCATTAGAAATGCCCCAGAACGGGCCAGATTTTCCATGGGGTAAAATGAGCGGAGCCCTTCATCTGGACTATTTATTGCTTCCACAAGCAGTTAAACTACGATGTAAATCAGCCGTTGTCTGCTGACAAAGGCAATAGGTCCTGTCTGCTCGGTCATTTATTAGTAATACATAATCTCCCTCTTGCTCTCTCTGGTTCCTGGACTGGACCTTCTATTTCCTCAGCCCCCAAGAGAGTTACAGTGGGTAAGTCAATAATGTTTGAAATGTACTTTGAGATCTGTGTGTTAATTCTGCATTTTGCCGGGGGGACAGACCTGTTTATTCCTCTACCCTGCAGATCCACAGTCAAAAAAAAAAAAAAAAAAAAAGAGGCTATCATGAAAGGGAGCATTCCTGCTGGTGCTTCTGCAATAGGGTACTTGGAATTGGCATTTATCTCCTTTCCCATCACATCAACCTCCTTTTTCAAGTGCTTTGATATCTACTGATGAAAAGAATAATATAAGGGCTAAGTATTATTATGCTTTCCCTATTCTCTCTTGGGCCAGCAAGTCTACTTAATATGACTATCTTCCTTCCTGTCCCCTTCCCGTGAGCGGTAATGAATTGCTCCCCTTAGTCAGCAGAGTCAGATGCTCTCTAGGCTGGCGGGGCGAGGGAAAAGATGGGGGAAAAATCACCCTGCGCCACCCTCACTTTGTAACCCCTAATCAGAGTCCTCTGTGGGAAAAACTAATTTCCCAGCCTGTCTCGACGTGTGAAATAAAGTCATTCTTGAAAACAGGAGCTTGACAGGTCACTTGTGAAATTTCATATTCAACTAAAAATAAAATATCCATCCATTGATATTTCATTTAAAGGCAAAGGAAAACAAATCTTTTGCCTGATTGCTGGGAGCATTTTCCATTAGTTACAAATTAAGCAAAAGCTTTTCAGAAGACCAAATAATACTGCACAGAATCAGGGAAAGCTGCTTTCCCCTAGAACATCATTTATAGAAAAAGTTCTGTGAAGATGTTTCCTTT
The DNA here is from genome assembly GCF_036417535.1 of Chlamydotis macqueenii. NCBI lineage: Eukaryota > Metazoa > Chordata > Aves > Otidiformes > Otididae > Chlamydotis > Chlamydotis macqueenii. The sequence goes on along the minus strand of NC_141593.1, from coordinate 7,487,660 downwards.
CAGAATAGATGCCTGAATTTTCTTTTCCTATCAGCCCTATAAGTCTCCTCTGACTCAGTAGGTTACTGACTTCTACAGATGGTTAGACACCTTTTTGTTGAAAAACTGATTAATTTGGACCTAATTTGCAAAAGCCATTAAATAATCTTTTACTTTAAGCTTAACAAATGTCCCATTGGAGGTAAGCATACAGTTAAGTACTTTACTGCAAGAGTGTCTCTCTCATAAAGGTGGACTTTTACGTCTTGGTTAGGTCAAATGGAGCCAATCAGAAGTTCTGCACCAAAAAAACTGAAAAAAAAAAAAGCTTGTTACATTAAAGTTCCAGTGACTAATTATCTTGAGTACAAGAGATCTGAATGTGCAGATCCTACTAAGTACCTTCCAAAATGACAGCCATGCACACCAGCCAAGATGCTTAAATGAGTAGGTGCTGCTGCGTACTCCTCATTTGGGCAATCAGACTGCCTTCCCAAGTGCCACTGTGTGAATGGGGTTGCTTGTATTGGAAATTTCATTACTGCAAAGCAGAGCTGGGAGGATGTTGATCCAAGAATTTTTGACATTAGTATCTGAAAGCCAAAGGAGGATTTCTTTACTTTGGGCTCTGGCAGATCAGGCTGTTTGGTATGAGGCTTCCCAAGTTTGAAAACAAAATAACTTTTTTTTTTTTTTTTAAATTTAAAAAAAAAAGCCTATGTAGCTCTACTGAAAATAGGGCTGTTGAATTAGCCAGTAAGGGCTTGACCCCAACCTGCGATTTTAGACAAGCAAGAAAGAAACTATTGTCCAATTAAAACTGTAGAGCAGAGGGAATTTTAGCTAGGTGGAAATGTAATTACCCATGCTGGAAGGCAGCCAGAAGACCAGTGCTAACATCTCTCCCTTCTTGTGAAATATGCTATGTTTTTCTGTACTCAGGGCTTCAATTTCATGTCTCATCTGAAAGATGAGTAGCATGGCAGTCACTAGGAGTGATTTCCACTGTATGGTCCTGTGAGCTGGTTTAGACACGCTTGAGATGAGAGCGACAGAGTCAGGGTGGGGAAAGGAGGCGTTCATCCAGGGCTGGAGTGACAGACCCTTTGAGAAAGCTGCTCCCTCATAGAGGGGATTCTTTGTGCAATATCTAAGCAGAGAGATCCGCTGCAGGTACTTCCCTTCACAGATCTCTGGAGCTGTAATTTGCGTGGAGTGGAAGTTTGATTTAAGTTTTACTTGCCCATACACTACTTAGCAAGTGTCTCTCTGAGCTAAAGTCATTGTTTTCTGCGAGGCAACAGAATCATTGACTCCTGGTGGCACTGTACCCAATTCTAATTAGAAAGAACTCAATATATAACCCCGGTATTAATATGCCCCTCGAATGAAAGCCAGATATCCAAACAACTTGTACTTCAAAGCAGAGTTCTTCAAGCAGCTCTGTGTTTTTCAGCTCGGTCTATGGATGATAAAAGTCCTCACAGAATCCTTCCTTAATGCATTATGGAGTGGAAAGTGTTGTTATAGCGGTAGACTGGAAATTCTTACCTGCTATTTAGGCATACGAAAGCAATAAATAATTCTTTTTTGTCTGTTTGAAGGAAAACTTAAAATCCAGAATTCAAAAGAAAATGTTACAGGTTTCCCTTTCCCTATAAGAGTAACATGTTTTGGAAGATAAGGTATGTTTAGTTCTGTATTTACTAAAAATTTACTTTCCCTGAAAATATTCTTACAGCAATAAATGATGTCGATGTAATTTTTAAAAAATTATTATTACTATTAAGAAAATATTTGGTAGCTGCAGCATAGAGCCTTATGAAAGCTGCTATCTGAATAATTTCTCCTTCTAGCTAAGTAGGCAAGGATGAAAACAAGAGAAGTGGAATAATTCCAGAACCATAAAGTGAATTGTCTATTGTCACAGCAAGGCAGTGATACAACCAGGTATGGAGCCCCTGATGCTTCGGAACACTGCTCGCGTGAGCTCCACTCTTTCTTGGCAGTTCAGGATGAAGGCATGAGCAGCCTAAGATGACTTTGAAAGAAAATGATGTTGAGGAAAGGCTGGCAAGCTGTGCAGATACATTTCAACTGTGCATGTGACATAAAGGAACATTTCAGTGGCACTGAGTTGGAAACATGCTGCACATGACTGGGCATCCCAGATCACTGTCATGCTGTATGACTCTAGGCTATCATGGTGTAAAGCACATTGCTTGACTGGTATTTAGTAAAGTAGTAATCATATTTTTGCAGCATATTTAAAATGATGATCTCTAACCACTGTAAAACTATGAGGTCATTAATTGATAAATAATTCTGCTTTTAGGGAGGTATCACCCATGCTTCAGTACGGTGAAACAGGTGGTCAAGTGAAGCTATGACATAGTGTAAATTCAGTGAAGCTCTGCTGGTTTTGGTGGAACAAGAAGTTGGTTTATGCTGAAGGGTCTGCCCTTGCTGCATTCCACTCCACCAAGACTGAACTGTGTCTCCTTGCTGCTGGGTGAGACTTCATAACCACTATTCCAGTGAGTACCACATAGACCTTTGGGATGAGAAGTAAAGCGTATTCCTCTATCTGATTTTACTTGTCTGAGAGCATCTGAGGCAAAGTCATCAGTGCCTGCTAGGATGCTTCACATTTGTGAATTTGGGTGGACTTCAGTTGAGGGTCTTATATGAAAGTTATTTTTTTTTTTATCTAAATAAATACATCTTTGCCCTTTAAAAATTAATTTTCATATTTGCAAAACCCATTTGGGTCATAGCTATGGCATTACTTAATGCCGGCTATGTTTTTAATAGGGATAGCAATCTAGCAATTACTAAGTTCTTTCTGTTTTCCTTACAATAATGTATGTTATCAATCTAGACCACACACCAGAGCAGGGCCTGGAAGGAGTGGATTAAAGGGAAACAAGCAGAAGCACCCAGAGTGATTTAATGTTAATCCAGAGCCCACTGAAATCAAAGGTAAGGTCCCACTGCTGTAAATGAGTTTTGGAGCAAAAGAAAGGGGAAGGGAAAAGTGGGGAAGAAAGAAGGTCCCACAAAGCAAGCACAGAGGTAAAGACCTAATGCTGACATCTTCCACTCTCCACGGTGGGGACAGCACATCCTTATTACAGGAAGGTGATGATGCCCTGTGGAGCTCCCTCCAGTAGGCTGGGAACACCCCTGCCAGGCAGGGAGCATTTTCTTTCTCCCAGGCTTATCAATGTCTCTGATCTCCCAGAAAGGTCAGTGCTTCAGAATTATTTTGGCCCTCCCAGGTCCTAATCTCATCCAGGAAAATACGGAGTGCAGAGAGCCTTGCAGAGGCTGCGGCTGATGCCAGGACTTGGGCAATGCTTGGCAGTGGCATGGTCCCACTTCCACTTTCCCCTGACTGCCTCCACAGCTGATTTAGTTCCCAACTCCCCTTGGACATGTAAAGAGACTTTATGGTGCCGATTAAATCCTTTTGTCTAGAGGAAGACCATGCAACTCATGAGCAGGTATCCCTCTTACCCTACTTGGAGGAAATGAATGCTGTGGTTTGGAGAGAAAGACAAAGCCTGGGGAGGGCGGTGAGTGAAGCCTGTCACATTCCATGGGTCTCCTTGTTGTCTTGCCAGATGCCTGTGCGGCTACAGAAATGTGACTGGAAACGTAAAGGCCATCTTTGGTGCCAGTATGATTCACACCCCTTGTCAGGCAGCCGGGCTGCCTGGATTTCTATTCTGGGACCCAGAAACATGTGATTTATTAGTTCATTTATGGAACAAGGAGGAGGCAGGGAACAAGGTCCTACGATTTTATTTTTTATAGAAAGAATTAAGGGAAATTATGGTAACACTAAAAAACTGCTGGCCCAAAGGTTGTAGAATCAACTGTCTTGATGGCAGCAGTGAGGTGGGATGATCCATGGACGTTAGTCTCCCTCCAGCCAGAACCTCCTGCCCAAAGGAGAGCGAACCTTAGCTATCAAGAGCCGTTGCATTTTAATGGAAGAAATGACTGCAAATTAATATCTAGGTATTATACTTTCTTTGCTTTTCTTTTTTCATCCCAAAGGACAACACGTGACTTTATAAATGGTGTTTAGGTAGCATATTCAGAAAGGTGACGGTGAGTTATGAATGGCTTCCTAATGTATTGTTATTTTTTAACAGAAGGAACAGTTGTGCTGTGTCTTGTCCTGAGTTAAACAAGCCAGTGTGTGTGTTACTCAAAGACATTGCATGGAGTGGGTGTTCTTTAGAGAGCAGAAGACTGACAACGAAGAGAAAAAAATGGGTCTGAGATGGCATCTCCATTCTCTTCTATCAGCTTCTCCAACACCAACAACATAAAATGAAACCTCAGCCTTCTGCATAAAGCTGAGCAGATAGACTTGCTTTGATGATACCCCACTCTGCCCTAGACTTTGTGACTTTGGGCAAGTAACTTTAGGGCAAATTCAGCTGTGAGGCATGAAGGGCACTTAGATATTGGACTCTCATCAACTTTCACCTGGAATTACCTTTGAAAAATCCCTCCTTTATGCTTCTGTGGTCACGCAAAACTAAAGTATAATGACTTCCCCATTTCTTATTTACCCTGACAGCCTGAGGGAGTCAGCGACTCCCTAGCTCTCTACTGACTGTGACAAGTTGGCTTTTATTAACTGAGGACTTGAGCCCATGCTGGAATCTAAATGAGAGTAAATTTTGTTGGTTAATTGACACTCTGAATCACGGTCTGTTTAATTGTTATCTCTTTGTATTAAGAGTTTGTCTAAGATTCTGTTTATGTTATTCGGATATTTTGAAGACATCTGTGGGAAGTGAGGTGGTGGACTGATGATTTCAACTTTGTCTTTCTTAATTCTATGTTTTCCAGATTTAAGTAAATATTTAGATTCAGATGCTCAAGTAGTCACTGGTTATTACTTTTCTACTGAGACCAGGAACAAGAGTTGCTGTGATTTTGGCTACGCACTGGTTAAATATACTGAGTAATGTAAATATACTGTAAAACCTGTTCGTTCCCAGACATTGTATTGTTTCTTCTTTAGCTTATCTCTTGTGTCTTGTCCCTTAAAGGGACATTCAGATGACCAAATTGCAGCCATTTTGGGCATCTATTCTGTTTTTGGCTGGCATAGAGTTAATTTTCTTCATAGCAGCTAGTATGTGCTGTGTTGATAATACAGGGATGTATTATTTATTGCTGAGCAGTGCTTACACAGAGTCAAGGCCTTTTCTACTTCTCACCCCAGCCTACCAGTGAGTAGGCTGGGGGTGCACAAGAAGTTAGGAGGGGACACAGATAGGACAGCTGACCTCAAGTGACCAGAGGGATATTCCATACCATATGACATCAGCGTATAAAGCTCAGCATATAAAGCTGGGGGAAGAAGGAGGAAGGAGAGGACATTCCAAGTTACGGTGTTTTGTCTTCCCAAGTAACCCTTACATGTGATGGAGCCCTGCTTTCCTGCAGATGGCTGAACACCTGCCCACTGATGGGAAGTAGTGAATGAAAATTCCTTTTTTTTTTTGCTTTGCTTGTGCACACAGCTTTTACTTTACTTATCAAACTGTCTTTATCTCAACTCATGAGTTTTCTTACTTCACCTCTTCTATTCTCTCCCCCATCCCATCAGAGGAAGGTGAGCGAGCAGCTCTGTGGTCCTTAGTTGCTGGCTGGCATTAAGCCACAACAACCATCAATTACTTAAGACAGACAGATTTCTCTCTCCATCAACTGTAAGAGAAGTGTAGATGATAAGAGATTACTTATTACCTCGAAGTTTTGTACTTTGACCAACACTTTAATGTAACTCAGCCAGGTGAACTCTGGACTTTAGTTGGTAAGAGGCTGAGTGTGGAAACTTTCCTGTTAAGAGTTTTGTATGATGCTTACTTAGCACACAGCAATTCCATGCAAGATCAACAATAACCACATTTCCAACAGTAGTAATCTGAGAAGAAATCTGCTACGGTTTCTAAGAGGGTGGAGAGTATGTTTATGTTGAGGTGAGACCGGCAAACAGGAAGCTGTGGCTCCACACACCCAGCTCACAGATTTGGTTGACTTCCTGAAGATGTGTCTCTGTGGAAGTGGAATATGCTACAAGTTTTGAAATGCAGTCAAACTCCCCCAACTTTGTGGAAATGACAAATCCTCCAAGCACTAAAGGCTGGCATGAACCTGAGGGGAGAAGGGGAATATGCAGCTGGATATGCGTGCATATTTGCGAAAAAGGGAGGAGAGACAAAGAAAGTTTCTCCTATGAAAGAAATGATCCAATTTGAAGCAAGTCCCTCATGGGAAGAGCTGTGACAGAGGCTGCTCTGTTCCTGTTAATTTTCACAGTGCAGCTGTCAGCGGGTCTGTAAATAGTACGCCGCGAAGCCAACACTTCCTATCCACACATCAACCATTCAATTAACAGAAGAACAGAAGAAGGAAATAAAGTGCACCACAACCTTCTATCACGGCTTTGATGTTTTCCAGCAATTTATGAAAGTGTACACAAATCTAATTACAAGCCCCACTGCTTCCCATTTACATGGAGCTCCTCAAGTTCAGAGCTGTTTATATCAAAATAATTGTTAAAAATACCTCAGCTGATCTACGGCATTGTGGCCCCCCACTCACCGGAGCCGCCACGCTGCTCTTGCCAGGGAGTTTCTGCCGATTCAGCGCTTTGGTGCCAGCGTGCACGCATAATAACAGCCGCTTCCCTGCCGCTCTGCAAGCAAGGCACCCGAGCTACAACTTCATCACACCCACGAAGGCCTATTTTCCTTCTTTCCTCCACCTGCTCAGACTTCTTCTGCAGACTCTCGCTGCTTTCCCTCCCATCCCTAATTCACCTAAATATTCCTCTGCTGTGTTGACAGGGGGCGAGAACAGCTGCTCGGCCAGCTTTAGACTGTGTCTGAAGGCAACTTCACAGTGCTTTGCAAAGTCGTAACTGCGCTGTAGGATGCACAGCAATAATAATAGCAGTCATAAACACGAGCCAGGGTTGGTTTCTTTGATGAGGTGCCTAAGCATCCAAACCCAGGAAGATGAGAACTGGTGCCCCATTTGCCATGAGTTTCAAAGAGAGCCACTTCACATGATGTGCTGACAATGACACTTGTTTCTCGGGGCAAACTTTTATAATCTCACATTTAAGTCATTCTCACCTGCTAAACTAAATAGGCTAAAAATTCCTGTAGCTAAATTAGTCGTGATCTCTTGTGGTATGAGAGGATAGAAAGTACATTGTGTAATGCAAGAAGAGAATCCCTTGATCTGACTACTACTTATGTTTGGTTGGAAATTTTGGTGCATGGGTGGACTTCCAAGGAACATGGTAGGTGGAGGTTGAACGTTAATCTTGCTCAAGGTGTTGTGTCATTCATATTTTCTTGATTAATAAAAAAATAGTAAATACAACAATTAGAGATCTAATTGGTCTGTTGCCTAACAATACTGAGCAATAAATGCATATTTTTACATAGGTCTTCCCTGAGCAGAGATTTGAAGTTATTTTTGCCATTTGTCGTGGTAAGACCTGCACGGAAAAATGTTGAAATTAAAGCCCCCAAGTTAACAAAGTCTTGGGTTGCAGAACTTTTGGGGTTTTTTTGAAGTTCAACTAAGTTGAATCTTTCTCTGAAAGGCTGACATCTGTTCAGTGCTTGTATCCAAGTCTCACATTTTCTTTTCTTTTCACAAAACCAAGGATTCCATCTGAAAAACTATTTTTCAAGGAAGATGTTCAGCCAGGCATAGATAGACTTGAGATACTATTGCCTGGTGCAGAAGAAATGTGGTTTGACCAAGCTGATGCAGACTTCTATAGTAAAACAAAAAAGGACTTGGCCCATGTGATGAGGGAAGCCATCTTACAGGGTTCTGGGAATCTTAATGGCCTTAAATTTCATTAATTAATGAAAGATATAGAATGAATGTAGTGCTGACAATCAGTGTGATAGGCAAGTTCACAGTATGCCTAAATGGATCAGGAGTCAGAGAACTCACATGTGGGATGCCTGGTTTCTGAATCCCAAATTGCTTTAGTTGGGCAGCAAAGACACAGAATGGGATTCAGCTTCCCTTGCATTGGATGTGAAGTTAAATGTCCACTCTAAGCTTGTTACTCCTTGCATGCTTAGTGGGGAGGCAGATGTCTCCATGGCTCAGTCAGGCAATCTTAAAGTACATGTCTGAGGTATGTAGGAGGAATCAACACCGAAAAAAGGTCAAATGAATAGCTTTAGTATCTGACTTGTGGGTAGCTAATGTCAGCTAGGCTAAAGTCACTCTAGAACTTTAGCTCCAGCAAGATTACTGTGGCAGAGACAAGGACAGCAGAAGGACTTCAGGGTGGCAAGAGCGTATAACTGGAGAGGAAAGGCAATTGTAGACTCCGCGATATCTGCAGGAAGCAAGTGTTCTTAGCTTTTGTTTTTAAGCAGTGTGGGTCCTTTTTCATTCTAAGTTGCACTTCAGGTGATGAACTACTATTTTGGATCTAGCAGACCATAGGAATCGGACACCTAAAATTAGCTAAAAAGCACACTTCTGTGTGGGTTTTGGTTTTACAGGTTTAAAAATCTGTTTCTGTAAAATAAAAATCCTCCAGAGGTATCTATTTCTTTCTATTGATTATAATAGAAACTTAGATGAAAAACACTTAGATGACATCCTCAGACATAGTTCCTTAGCTTCTGGACTTCTCAAGTTAGATGAGTCCCACCTCAAGTATTCAGTCTAATACCACTATGGAGATCTCCTTTATAACTAATAAAAGGGACAGGCATGCCCAGAAGGTGATTTATCCTATCCTAGCACAGATAAAGGGAAGAATGCACAAATCTCTAGAAATGTCTCTCTCCTTTCTCTAGGAATCCTAGAAGATGTTTAGAATAGATTACAAATGTTTAGACTGTTAAAGCTAAATCAAATTAATCACACTCTTCACTTCTCACTTCTATGCAGAAAACGTAGATAACAGGACTATTTTACCCCTTCCAGGAATTAATTCATAACAGAATAAATTCTGAGGTGCATTGGTGGGTGAGATGGTGAAAAAGATGCAACAGTAGTATAGTTTTTAACCCTGTGTACTTTCTGGGTAGAATAAAAGCTACTGTGATTTAGGTATGTGTGATAAAGTGTGGAGGAGAGTTTATTCTGCGTGGGTGGATGGACAAGGCCGTACCTTGGATGTGTTAGATGTGTTGTGCAGAATGACTCTTCAACATCTGATTGTTGCCTGGATATAAAGGCATGGAGAGAAGGAGAAAATGAAGCTGAAGATGATGCCTAGGTAGGAGCATGACTGACAGGTAGGATGATAATGTTGTCCACGGTGACTGAGAATGGAGGTGGAGGAGAGAGGAGATAGGGTTTGGGAGAAGTTCAAGAGCTCTCTTCTATACATAATGAGCTTGATCTGACAGCTAGATATCCACTAGAAGGTTCTGGAAAGAGTGGTCAAGATTCTAATTTGGACAGGAGTCAGTCCTGCAGTAGAGAAGTTAGATCTGCAAGCTGTCATTGTAGAAATAGTAGCTGAATTTGTGTCAGTGGATAAGGCTGCTAGGGATGAAGAAGGGGAGAGAATCAAGAGATGAGACCTGTTTATGTCCCTATATGAATGTGGCAAAGAGACCGGAGAGAATAGAGTAACTAAAGCTGAAGGTGCAGGGCATATAATAGTTATAAATACATTATAAATATCTGTAAAAGTACATGAGAATTATGATCTCTCATAAAGGAGGATATGGAAGTCAAGTAAAATACTATTGCAAAGCTGATGAGTTGATAGGAAACACGGTTTAAGAAGACTCAAAAAAGCTCTCTTGGCAGGTAGATACAGAAGGAACTTTTGGCCTTCTCAAAAGTAAGGGATTTTGCAAAATTTATTTCTCAAAGACAATGATTGTGTGAAAATTGGAAAGTTGTAGACCTGTTTGTTGGGCCCTTAGGAGAAAAAAGTGCCTTGCATAGAGAAGCAAGCTTGTGACGGATGACGGTCAGGCACCTGTCCAAGGAAAGGTTAATAAAAAATAAATTAAAAAAAGGAAAAAACTTTAATAAAAGAAAGTTGCCTTTTGAAACTATTAGGCAACATATGTTGTGTGAACAGAAAGTCACAGTAGAGCAATAATCCTGACAGCTGTGGAGAAACAGGAGTCTGCCGCAGGAATGAACGGCTCGAGACCTGACAAGAATGATGATGGATGCCCCGTTGGTAGTACATGAGGACAAGGCAAGAGACGTTTAAATTGGCTGAACCACAGGAACAACTTTGAGTTGGCATCACAGCTGGACAAATGAGGGCAGTCCTAATGGTGAGAGAAATGGGAGGGGGGACTGAAGGAAGATGGCAGCAATGCACTCCTTTCCAAGGACGAGAGCTGCACCTCCATCTCACCACGAGGTGGCTGCATTTCTCTGTGAACATCCAAGCCCTGAAAGAAGCTTCACACCCTGAAGCACCATGAAAATGAGGATGGGAACAGGACGCACTTGCAGGATTTGGCCTATCTCATTCAAAGCGCCTTAACTGTTTTGAGGCCCTCTGGAAATAACAGTGTGTGCTCCATGGCTTGGTCAAGTTGAAGTTGCTCGACGGGTCCTCGCTATTCTGCTGAGCCGTGGTAACTGCCCGTGTGCCTGCTCGTAGCTCGTGGGAACAAGGCAATGCCGCGTAACTTAGCTTATAATGAAGAGGGTTACAGCCATGATTTTCTACTTGCTTTTCCTGTGAACTAAGAGCAGGTTTGTGGACTGTTGTTGATGTTCAGCCAGTTCATGGAAACCTGTAAAGCCATGGAAACTCAACTGTAAAGCTGGGATGTGCATCTAGTAAGGTTTAAATTGTGATGCTTTTTCAGATGCCCAGATTTGGTTATTCAATAATATTTCTAGAACAAGTACTTGAGTCAAATAAGTCAATAGTAAAAATGGTCCCATGAAAAATTGACTGATGAAATGGCCAAATTCTTAACTGTTTTGCAAATCCTAAGTTCACTTGACATCAGCAAGATGGAAGAGCAATTTGCTCCCAAGTGGTCAAGAGATGAGTGTTATTTTCTATCTAAAGTGTGCTGAAAATAGGAAGGCTGAGGGCTGAGGAAGGATAAGGATATTTTGGGTATAGTAGATCTAGATAAAGTCTTCAACTCCCCTCCTTGAGTTTTCTGTTTTCTCCCATCTTCCTCCCACTTCTGTCACCTGAATGTGCAAGATTTTGGGGACAGGAAGTAGCTTTTAATGACACCTTTTTATGGTACCACACCCTGTGGAACTGCAATTCCTGATGTCAGTTTATATGCATTATCACTTTGGGTCAAAGTTGGAAAGAAAGTCATTAAAAGTATGTGTATGAGCTGTCTCAGGAAAGACATCCATAGTATTTCATTACAAGATGTCAGCATCAAGCGCAGCATCTGGTTTTGTTAGAAGGAATATTTCAGTAAGAGACCCCTAGAAGTATTGTAATACTTCAAAAAACTGAGACCTTTGTCTGTAAGGAGCTTTTTTTTTTTCCAATAGTATCATTGGTAAACTATTTTTAATCTGATTTGTCTAAGATGGAGTTCCAAAAAATGAGATCTTGATGATTTGCTACTTTTAGAAACCTTTTCCCCTATAAAGAATTTTCCATTTTCATCCCTTCAAAGGCCTAGAGACAATCTGCCAGGCCTACTTTGAAGTTATTTGGATAAATTCATGAATTTACATTAGAGTCTCTTACTGAAAGGGAGATTTTACACTCTTAAATATATTTTATTGAGCTTTCCTGTATCCTTTCCAAGATGTCAGCACGCTTCTTAGCCTTTCATGATTTACACTGTGAATAATTAGTAATAAAAATAATATACTGTTATAATAAACCAAAACATGTTGGACCAGATTGTCTTTCCTTGCTGACAGTGGAATGCCTTACATTACTCTGGGTCTGTGTGATGGTGTACAAATACAATTTGCACAGAAAATAAATTTATATTTCTACTTTCCTGAACTATCAGGTTCAAACCCCCATATTACTACATACTTGTCCAAGTGGAACAATCCCTCAAGTGTTTCCTGGAAGATTCAGCAGTTGGTCTGACTATCTTTCAAAAGCTGGATGTAGGGGACCACATTTATGCCGAGGTAAGCACTTTCATAGTAGCAGAGAGATGTCCATGTTTCGTGTGATTTGTCTCTAGCTTCTAGTGTGATCACATGAACATGCTGCTCTCCGCTGAATGCTGGCAAAATGTTCTTTATCGTTCTCCTAGAAGCAGGGACTCCTTGGGTAGGCAAAACAAAGAAGCCCTTAGACACAAGTTTCTGCTTTATTCATCCATCTGAAACTTGAAAGGTTGCAGTCATGGTGAGTTTGACCCAATATTTTTGACTTCTGTGAACAATATGTCTCTTTTTCAAATTGGCAAAACTGCTGGCCACAGAACATAGGACCCCATGGGGTTTTGCACCTGTGTGAAATGACAGTGTCACCCTGGCCACACTGATGAGTTAAGCGCAAAAAGGCCTTGCATGCCTGAGCTGTTATCCATCCTTCCTGGAAGATGAGTTGCAGATCATAGATAAATCATCCCTCCTCCTCAACCAGGGCACAGAGTAGAAAAGGCTGGACTGATCCTGACTTGTCTGTGTCACAGAGCTACTCACCGGCATTGTCTGGCTGCCATGCAGGGCGTTGATGGCTGCTTGGGCCTCCGCATGTGAAGAGTACTTCACAAATGCACACCCTGGAAGAGAAAAAAGAACAAGAGAAAGGTTGCATAGGTATCATGAAAGTCCATCTAGCTGAGTATGATGTCCTCAAAATTGGCCAATAAAGACGCTTGTGGAGAGAATATAACAAGAAAATGTGCTCCTTGTTATTTCTTCCCAAAGTCCAGTCATCAGCACCTTGAGGACCTCTTAAAGCAAAGCTGCATCCAGAGTTCCCACAGTACTTGTTATGAGCACTGATGGACCCAAACTTAGCAAGTACATTTTGAATTCACTTACTTTTTTGACCTCCACAGCATCCCATAGCAGAATGTTGCACAATTTTACAATTTATTGAGTGAAAAATAAGTTCCTTTTATTTATATTAAGCTTAACGCTGAATGCTCCTCCCTTTGATGTTATGAGAAACCGTAAGGAAATCTGTAAAAGTTTTAAGATGTACTTGCTTATTATAAGCAACCACAGGCCAACTGTACAGAAAGCATTCAGGTTACTCCAAGCCACAAGGTACCTTATCATATCACTGTCTGGTAGAGCTCCTTAACAGACTGCTCAGAGGTTGTCTTGGCTCTAAGCAGCCTTGTTCTGAGAAAGCATAAGATAATAGCTTCTGATGAAAAAGCTGTAATGAGAGAGACCCAGATGTGATGATTGCCATCTTGCCACCACCAAAATTTGAGTCTTGGTCTTTCATAGGGGCAAAGCCAATGCCTGTACAGATGTTCTCCTCTGGACATTAAAGAAGTGTAGGCAGTGCTTTTCCGGCCTGCATTGTCATGTGAGAAATCTCACACTGAACTCTTACGTAAGGTTTTAGGGCAGAAGGGTACATTTATGAATATGTGCTAGAGAGCAGAAATGATCAACACTTCAAAAGGTCACATGCACCACTAGAATTGGGGAAAGTATTGCTAACACTCTTAGCTACAAGCAAACTGACTCAGAGAGAGGAAGAGTAATTTCCATATGCTAAGGCGGTTTTTGGAACAGACTGGGGGAGATCTGAGAAGTTCTGGCTTCCATTCCCTTCTATTACTACCAGAGACTTTTGAGCTTCTAATCAATTTGTGAAGCCCTAGCTCTTTCCCTGAAGGACCGCAGATCACTGTGCAGGCGATGCCAGTCCTGACAATGGGACAACTCTCCTTTATTTCCTTTGCAGAATCTTTAGAAGGGCCCCTATGGATCCATACAGTGCAGGCTGAGAATTCCAGCATTAGAACACCCCACTTGCAAACTAGAAGAATGAGCCCCAAAGGTCCCCCAAATCATCACTGCAGACTGAGAGAAGTGAAACTGAATAAAGTATTTTCTTTTTTTTTTTCTAAAAATAATACACACATAAGAAATAAGCTTACAGTTAGGAGCCCTTCACTTTACATTACTCCCTCAGCACCATGCTCAGACTGTATTTCAGGAAAAGCACAAAGATTGTTGCTAATAGTTGGATCTAATTTATAAGGAGCTGAGAGGAGACAATCATGAGAAAATGAGATAGATAAACTTCAGCTGGAAACAATAGGGATCAATTATGACATAATCGCAGCCCAGCATTCCAGGGCTCCTGAGATACTGTGCCTTCCTCTTCATTAATCAGAGATAATCCAGAATTAGAGTGTTTAATTATTTGCAGAGATTCTTTTGTACTTTCTGCCTCTAAAAAGAAGATGCTGATTAGCAAATATACAAAAGCTTTCCAGCTCCAGTCACCCATTGCTTTTAGAGCAGGATTTTTGGCTGCAGTCTTGCTGTCATGTGAAAGGCTTCAGTCTCTTCAGGTGAAATTCACCCCTGTGCTGAGGAACTTGATGGATCAGTGGAGCTGGGTAAAGGTGGGAATGAAGGGACCCGCAGGCATTTATCTTCTTTAATGCCCAAGATGCTAATGGGGTCTCTCCTACTGCTTCCAGCAGGTTTTGAGGGAGCAGGACAAATGAAAACTCAGCTTTCACTATTGTGTGGTAGTGAGGCAATAGCAGAGATCTCAACATTTTGGCCCTTCAGTTTGTGTGTTCAATGGGATGGCTTCCATATACAGAATCAAATGTACACATAATCTTCTTCCCTCCCATTTCTACCAGAACTGACTCCAGGACCTCATGAGCTGAGAACGTGAGTCATACTGCTCTCCTCAGAACAATGGTGTTCCTTTGACAGGAGCAGATCTGGAGTTTGAAAGGATTTGGACACACAGAGAGATATATAACCTGTGCTGAACAGGGAGATACATGTGCTTGAATTTTTTTTTTTTTTATTTTCCTCACTTCCAGATTATAGATCTAGAAGGCCTGCTCTTACTGTCTTGTCAGCTTGCAGAAGAGTGTGGAGTCAGGACCTAAGGTTATAATTGCACAGGGTGTTATGACTCCTCTTGTGGAACTTCTGGTGCCTTGGGAAATCTTTGCTTTCTGAGTTACTGAAGTAGACAACTGCTGAATGGAGGGAAAAAAAAAAAAGGAGGGGAAAAAAAAAAAAAAGAGGCTGTCCAGAGAGCAGCAATGCAGACCCTGTGGGTCCTGCTGGCTTGCTGAACCGGATCCCCGTCAGCTTCTTCACCTGAGGTCTCCTGCTGAGGAGTCCTGCACTCCAGGCTGCACACAGGTGAGCTCCACCCAGAAGCACTTCTTCCCACCTCTCCCAGGAGAGACAGGCTCTACACTCCCTTTCAGGCAGAGAAATGCCTCAGTCCTAGCTTTTCTGCCAGCTGGTTATGTGCTCCAGCCACTGTGCCCCGAGAGACTGACACCAGAGGTGTTTCTGCAGCCTGCTGAAGGGCATGCCTCATGGCTCTGGACATCACCTGTGGCTTCAGGTGAGATTCAGACAGCTTTCTGGCTGTGACTGGGCTGTGGTGGCATTAAAGTGGGAAGCTGGGACACACCTTCTGAGAGCATTGCTCGCAGGAGGACTTAGAGGCTTACCAGAGGGACGCCTGGTAGGGCTTCATGTAGTGCGTTGGGTAGGATTGAAATCTATGGGATCTCATTGCTATCTGGCACTTGAGCAATCTGCTTAAATCTCAGTTCAGCTAGAAATGAAGCCTTATGGGTTTTACCCAAAATAAGTAGTTCACAAGCAATGTGTGTCACATATTGGTTTCCAGCAGATGGAAAACATTACAGACTGGGAACAACTTTGTGGGAGTTGTGGCTCGCCTGACTGTCTCCTAAGAGAAGGGCACTAGCCTTAAGTTTTCTGTTGGATTGACTGCACTGCGTGCTTGTGAGCGTGTATGTAACACTGTGTGTGTAAATTAGGAGCTTCACATGCTCAGTAAATAGCACCAGCAAATGGAAGCTGGTAATATTAACTCTGTCAAGGCTCAGTATTGATCCTGAACAGCTCAGTGAAACGCAAGCCTGAGACTGCAGCCCACCAGCACTAATAATTAAACTAGTTAGCAATATGGAGCTGCCACTCAGATTCAGACTTATAATGAAATTGTTGAAGGAAAAAAAAAAAGATAGAGCAAGTATGGATTCAAGTCTGTGGCTTGGATCTCCTTTGGAATCTGTTTCTTACAGATATCAGATGTTATTGCCTTTATTATTACTCTATTTAACTCCTTTGTCATTAGATTTGTTCTGTACAATTCCAGGTGGAGGCAGACAGACTTTTTTTTTTTTTCCCCCGCTTTTCTCCAGTTTAGTTCAGTGAACGTGGTGCTTAACCGCCTGCTGTTATGATGGTTGGAGCTCTTCTGGACCAATCTGGCCTTCTCTCTTCCACTGGGGCAGCCCCTGCTACTAAAGTAGCCATAAAATAGAAGAAAGGTGCCCACAGTTTATTTTCAGGCATTCATATCAAGAAGGCTGAGCTTTGCTGACTTATATCAAAGAGCTGCCCTATAATGCTGGTGCGAAGTCTTTTCTGGCCGTCAGTGATTTTATGGAACAGTAATATCTTTCTCCAGTGTATCACTATGATTTGGATTTTTTGCCTTCCTGTTGCAAAAATATGCTGGTTTAATGTTGTCACATGTCAAAATATCCAGTGAGATATGAACTGCCTCAGCAAGACTGGTCTCTTCCCTGGTGCTGCACACTCCAGCACAGTTTATGATATCTTATAGGCAGATCAATATTTAACGGACACATTATACTTTCAAGCGAAGAGGGCTTCCTATTCAAATTGAAGTTACTTTGTCTGGAGACTGATGGGGAAATAAACGACCCTCCTATCCAAGTGAGAAGTCTCATTCTTACACCTGGGCTTAAGCAAAGGATCCTTTGTGCTATCCAGGTAACAAATGATACCAAAAACTGCCAGGAGGTAAAACACCTAGTTTGCAGTGAAGTACTTGCATGTTTCAAACAGTAAATATCTACTGAGGGTAATCTTTCAATCAGCACCTGTACCCTTGCAATTGTGATCACTGGCCAGGGTGTATCTATGCGAAGACCTAGTGAAGAAGGGGAAGACCTGGGGATGGTGTGTGAGAAATAAGCAGAGATGATGGTGGAGCCAGTGAGTCAAGACGTAAAGTGGCAACTTTGGCTTTCTTTAAAGGAAGAATTGGCCCATTCAAAGGGGTGGGAGAGCACATCTTAAGAGAAGGTAAAGGCCCTGTGTTCAGATGGGAGGCTCTGCGCTGCAAGCAAACGATAATAGCTGTCAGTTTGCATGTGGCAAGATGTAGCTCATCAGGGACATGTGTTTTTATGTGCAACCTGCTTTTTCCTCTTGTGCACAAGCAGACAGCCACCAATGGCCTCCCTTGCCAAATCTGGCCTCTCCTAATGTAAGAGATGCTGTCCTACTGACTACGTAGCGACTTTATCACACCAGAAGGTTATATATAGAGTGAAGCCCAGTCTAGCTTGACACAAGCCATCACCTTACCTTTGCTGTTGCCATCGGGTCCCCGAAGGATTGTGCATTCCTCAATGTTGCCAAATGCCTCAAATAGCCTGCGCACGTCATCTTCTGACTGCTGCTTGTTGAGCATGCCCACAAAGAGTTTTCTATCTTCTGGAACAAAATAAAGAGATGCTTACCATATTTTGGGAGGGATGTGAAAGCCAGGATGGCTCAGTATCACATGCAAAATAAACAGTGATTTCATTGAGATGACATATTTCAGAAGCTGCTAGTCTTTTCAGGTGGCTGACCTGAAAAACCTTAATAGTATCTGACTTCCAGTGAGGACTTGAAAATAATTTGGCAATTTAAAAAAAAAACAAAACAGAACAAAACAAAAAGCAAACAAAAAAGATTTGGTTATACATAAAATCTTTAACTGCTTCTCAAAATCTAGGCACAGAAGTCTTACAAATGAGCTTTTTCTGATCAATTTTTGCAGTCAGCTTCCAGTAACTGAAATGGCAACATTGCTCAGGCTGTGATCCAAGAGGAATGTGGATAAAGATAGCATATAGAAATAAAGTCCCAAATGAAAAATAACATAAGTTAGTAGCCCTCGCAATACCAAATAAGTTGCAGGAAAAAAATGTTTAGCATGGAAACCACAGCCTGTAAATGGAGATTTGTCATTCATACCCACTCACAGACACATACCTAAAGTTTGGATGAGTTTTTAAATATATTTTAAAGTTATTTGAAATAAGCAAAAAGTTTTTGAAATAGATATTGTTTTTTGAAACATAAAGTTAGCCTATATGAATACTGATATGTGAGGTAGCCCAGGCAGGTGGTATTTCATGTCAAGACATGATGTGGTCTGCTAGTAGATAATTTTATTTTGAATAAGGAAGGGTATTTATACTTGAACTTATACCAAGTCCAGAATTAAACACCTTCAGAAAATATTGGTGAAAACAGACCAAACTAATGATTGCTGAGATGGTGGAAAGATCTGAGAGGGAACTGAGTGATGCCTCTAGATCAGGTTTATGTTCGGTAACTAGTACCATTACACTAAGAAAAAACAAATTTACATAGTTTACATCGTGTATGTAAACAGGCCATTTGCACATGATTCATAGATGTCTTATTTATCATTCATTAAACACTATGTAAATGCGTGAACCAAGAGGGTTTTTTTTAAAGCAGTTTACAGAGCAGATGTAACCAATTTGAATAAATATATGTAAATAAATAAATAAATAGTTTGATTTTTTAATTTATTTATTTTTAATGCACATGTTAACCTAAAGCTGAACAAAACATTGATTTGCAACAACCCTTTACTGGCTAACTAATTGGGCGATTTATGTCACTTTTGTTCACCAAGAAATCATTGGTGTAAGCAATCTGTTCTGCTTCAACCAGTGTTTGATCAAAATTCCCCTCTCCAAGATGCACCTGCAAATTGGCAAATTACTTTATAGCCTTGGATGAGGATAATTTTTCATGCAGTGGATATCGAGTGAGGATATTAGGAGCTACAGTTGAGTTATCCATGTGAGCGGAAAGTGTTCTGCCCACAGAAAACAAGGAGTTATGTTGCTTTCAGTTAGGTTGCTGAAATGGTAGGAAAAATAGGTTGAGGATGGTACATATGCATTTCTGATGGGGGAGGAAAACAGGAATAGCCTTCTGATAGACACAATAAAGCAAGAAATATGCCTACTTTATGTTGGAATTGATTAAGCAAAGGGATTTTTTGAGGTCGTTGCTGGCAACACAAAGTTTAGGCTTTAATGTTACACAAAGCCTTAAGTAACACTGTGTAGGTTGTCCCCCTTCAAGAGAAGGTGCTTTGGACAGCCAAAAGGTTTGTTTTCTTGATGGCAAAACTGACCTGCGAAGGAGACTCTCAGAGGTGAGGTCTAAGCCTTAGAGAGGCAGCTACTGAAGCTGAGTGTGTGCTCCATGGGGCATCTTTCAGTCCAGGGCTAGACAAAGCCTTGGAGAAAGAGTCCAGTCCAAACTCCAGTCACTGTCCAGATACTGGAAAAAACCTCACCCAGTGAACGAGACCAGCTATCCTGGAAGACGGGAGATATTTTAGGAGGGGGGAAGAGCAGTGGGAACAAACTGGGAACACCACCAGCAAAAGGCTTTGCCTAGAACGTTCGTCTCTAGTCGATACTTCCAGCACAGAGGAAGTAACTGTTGTACTTTATACAGTTTCCCCTGTTTCAAATAAGCTATATCAGCAAAAGCACTTCTACAGCTGTATAACTGTATTTTCACCAGGCTTTTTGCTAATATAAATGTATCATTAAAAAAAAAAATCACATCCCTTCTCTGTCAGCAAAACTCTCTAACATGGAACTGGCCTGAAACTGCCTTGTCTGGTTTAGTTTATGTAAAGCTAAACCCAGGTGTTTTAGAAACCACTTAATTTTTTATATCTCTCTCTCTTTTTTTTTTTTTTTTTTTTTTTTTTTTAAAAGAGCCCCTTTCTCTGCATCTCTGCAGGACACTAGGAGTGGTGAAGCCTGTCCCCAGAGCTGTCTGGCAGAAAACGGAGTGCTTTGGTGAGCTGCCCATAAGATGCCCATCAGACCACCAGGAACAAGCTCTGCCAAAGGTGAGGACCACATTCCCCAGGGGCTGCTGGTCCAGCCACGCCAGGGGAGGTGACATGAAGGGGCCCCCCTGGCCAGCCAGAGCTCAGTGCTGCCTGGACATCACCTCCAGCCCCGTCTCTCCAAATCAGCACCCTGTCTCCCTCCTGAAAAACTGTGGCTTGAGTTGACAGGGGAATCATTTGTCACAGCTGCCATCTCAGAAATCTACACAATCACACACTTGGCTGATAAAAAATGAGTCAGTTTAACAAGCTTTTTTTCTCTGAGAGATTCTTCTAACAAAGTGCTGCATTTACCTTTCACATCCCAGCCTTGCCATGGAGCTCACCAGTGTGTTTTAACAACTGGCCTCACACATGTCCAGTGGGAAGAGAGAGGGATGGGTCCAGCAATGGGACCATTCATCAGGTTCCAGGTCTTGGTTAATGAGTTTATCCCCTAATGGGCTTGTATGACCCTTTTACACCCTGAGTGTCCCCATATGCTGGTCTTCCAGGTCCCAAACAAAAAGCTGATGTGCCTTGCACCAGGGCAACTACTTCTGCTTTGGAAATATGTCTGAATAAGGCCATAAGACTGCCAGAATAAAATGAAGAGAGGATGTACTGGTGCCAGTGGGAGGTGTCTGAGCATGTGTGCACACCACCGGTGCTCCCCACTAGACTTTTCTCTAGAGAAAAGTGCTCCCCACTAGTCTCTTTTCTAGAGAAAAGTCTCATTCTGTCCTCAACTGAGAATGAAGGGCAGAAACTTACTTGCTGTAACATTGCCCAGGTCACTCTACATCCTAAAGAAATGAAAGGTTTAGGCTGCACATAACCTGGAGCAGTTCCCGGATCAAACTGTTTCTGAGCTCTGCCTGCCTGTGGGATCCATCTCTACCTCCCATGGTTGACCCATACCACCCTGCTGAGTCCCATGCTTCCTATTCTTTCAGCAAGACACTATCCCAAATCTATGCATCTTGGGACTCACATCTGAATTTCAGAGCCCTGGGCAGACTCATGACCTCCATTGCCAAGCTTGATGCTATCAATCATCCTCATTTTACATTGTGGGACTCATTTCAGATTGTGGAACTGAAGTGTAAAAAACCTTCAGACCAGGTCCCCTAAGATATGGACCACAGGGCAAAGTGAACACATAGGCAAAGGGAACAGAAATACCACTGTCCAGGGGCAGAAGAGAAAGACAAAAAGAGGCTGGGCAGGAGCCCATGATCTGAGATGCCCCCAACATGAGCTGTGGGCATGACCATGTGCTCCAGACTAAGTTGGCCCATGGCCTTGGGAGAGGGAGTGGTACCTTGCAGTACCATCCTGTCTTATGCAATGGAGGTGGGCAGCTATGAGAAGCAGCCTCTATCTCCTCCCTATGAGTGAAATCAAGAGAGTGAGCTTAGTTAACATGTCTAAACTGTGATGAAAACCTCTTCTACGCAGCTGCCTCAAGACCACACACAGCCATACATCCAGTACTGATGCACATCTGAGCATCTCCTCTTTGCTTTTTTCAGGAAGGGCCTGTCCAAATTTCTTTCTATTACACACACCAGAGTGACAATTTCAGTTTCTATCTCATGCCCAAATGGTACATGTTTAGTGAAGAAACCTTGCTCACCTCGCTGTTGAGGCAACCCTTAGCAGCAGCTGTCTGAACAGTGACACTGCCCTGCAGCCTGGGGGCTGGATGTGATGTCTGTGTAAGCCTCTTCTCCCCATGTTTTTGTTTTCCCTCATTAGTGTTTACCCCATTATCTGTCTTCCCCCACAACCTGAGTCTATCATGCCTGCTTGGCCCATGAAAATAACCATGGATGGCTGTTTCTCCATGCCATGGTGCCCAGGAAAGTTGAGGAGGTTTTTGCTGGTGCACCATAAGGCCCTCATCATGAGTGACCTGATGCACTCTGATAATACTGCAAATTAAGTTCAACCCAAGTCTGCCTGATTGTGCCTTAAACAACCCACAGCAACGACAGGAGGCAGCATCCCCTCTTCCTCCCAGGAGGACAGGTAGGGAGAGAAAGGCCACAGTAATGGCAAAGCAGAGTTCCCAGAGATGTCCCCTTGGTGACATTTCCAATATCCCCATGAAACTAGGCTTCCCTCTTTTTGACCACTCTGCTAGCGATGGATGCTTGTGCCTGTCAGGAAAAGCTGGCTGCAAGGCGCACTGGTGAAGAAATGTAATTTGTCAGATAGATACACAGCGTCTATAAATCTCTCTGGCTGTGTTTATACGAAGCCTCGGCACCTTCCCTAGTGCAAATAGGGGTTAAATTATTCTCTGTTCTATTTGTATTTAAATGTTATGTTTCTATGATAAGCGTAAGGCAGAGGTGTCAGACAGGCCCGGGCGAAGGAGACGACACGCGTGAAAGGTGAAATAATAGAGCGTTGCAAACCAAGTGCTGAGAGGAGATGGGAAGGGGGGATAGGAGTGAGGAGGAGAAGGGGGAGGACGGGCACTAATTAAAGAGACAGAAGGGACAATGAGATGCAGGATGTTTGACCCTCTGTGGAGCAAGAGGACAAGAACAAGAATCACAGCAATTGTGGAGGGACTGGGAGAAAATTAGGGTCACTCACAGAGAGACATGACACAGGTTTGTGTTTATCCAGATAGCGCTCACTAATGTATGTGTGTGCGTGGGGGTACATTTAGATAAGAGGATATAAATACACTTGTGTTCTCGTATTCCTCATGCAAAACAAAGAGGTTGAATCCTTGTATCAGGAAAGTGTAAGCCAGCTTTACCATCTAGACCACAGCATCCAAGGCTTTGGAAATAAAGAGGGACAGATCTACCACCTTTGTGGCCCAGGATAATCAGGAGGATGAACCAGAAGATCACTACGGTCCCTTCTAGCCACGAAACCCCTTATTCAAAAACCTATCAGCCTTTCTATTTCATGTCAAGTTCATTGCCGGGGCATCACACATGGATTGTGTGTGTGTTTCTTTGTGCAAGAACAAAACTGGTGTTTGCATATTTCTGCATGGGAACAAGCATCTTCTGTACGCGCAGGGTATTCAGCAGAGCAGCTCTCTGACGTTACTCAATGCCTTTGGCTTTCTAAGCACCAGGAACAGGTTGCTGTATGGCTTCATTTCAGAAACCGGATGCTAATTAATTCCATTATTTATATAGCTAATAATTATTTGTCCTTGCTGCTATTCCCCTCCTCCCCAAACATTGCTTGCACACACAGTGAGGGACCAGCTGCTGTGCCTTGGTCCAGGCATTGGGAAGCCTTTAAGCTTATTTCCTTGGCACCACAACAGAACAAATGAGCAGCCTAGAGAAGTCTTCTGTGCAGGTGTGGGTAAGAAGAAAATGCGGGTGCATAGGACCACGTGGCACATCTATCAGAAAGGATGGAAGAGGCAGAGCAGATCTTCCTTACCCGTTCTACTGACTGATCCTCGGCAGAGAGGGGAGAGGACACGGTGCTAAGGGTGTCTATCACAGAATCATACAGAAGTCACAGAATAGTTAGGCTTGGAAGGGACCTTTAAAGGCCATTGAGTCCAACTCCCCTGCAAGGAGCAGGGGTGTCTCCAACCAGATCAGGTTGCTCAGAGCCCCCTCCAACCTGGCCTGGAATGTGTCCAGGGATGGGGCATCCACCACCTCTCCGGGTAACCTTTTCCAGTGCTTCAGCACCCTCATCACAAATGGTTTTTTTCCTTATATCTAGTCTGGATTTGCCTTCTTTTAGTTTAAAACAATTACCCCTTGTCCTATCACTACAGATCCTGTTAAAAAGTTTCTCCCCATCTTTCCTGTAGGCCCCCTTGAGGTACTGGAAGGCTGCTATAAGGTCTCCTCGGAGCTTCCTCTTTTCCAGGCTGAACAGCCCCAACTCTCTCAGCTTGTCCTCATAGGAGAGGTGCTTCAGCACCCTGATCATTTTCGTGGCCCTCTTCTGGACTTGCTCCAACAGGTCTTTCCTGTGCTGAGGACTGCAGAGCTGGATGTAGTACTGCAGGTGGGGTCTCACCAGAGTGGAGTAGAGAGGAAGAATCACCTCCCTTGTCCTGCTGGCCACACTTCTTTTGTGCAGCCCAGGGTACGATTTGTTTTTTGGGCTGTGAGCGGACATTTCTAGCTCACGTTGAGTTTCTCATCCACCAGCACCCCCAGGTCTATGCAGTGGGATGAGGAAAGAGCTATAAAACTCTGCTTTTTCAGACAATCGTGGACTAGGTATCCTCCTCATGCCAAAGAAGAGAGGAAGAGTTACAGAGCAGAGGGGTGAGCCACAGGTGCCCTGAACATTATGAAAGTTTGAGTTGAGCTCTGAGCTCAAATCTGCGAGCTCAAGCCAGCTCCCCTCTCGAGCTGCAGTGCCCCACCGCTCCCCTCAACTTGTGCTAATCAGGCGGATCAATAGGCTAAAAGCAGGGCATTTCCTGGGGCCCGGGCTGCACACTCCCATTGCCATTTTCACAGCAGTCCTACAGCTCCATGATGATGATTACAGCCCTTTCCACAGGGGAAGCGATTACGGATTCTGTTGTAGCTAATTGTAAATTAGCTAATTATCTTCTCCATGGTACCTTGCTGGAAAATACATGAACCTTGTAAAATGGAGGTGTTTCAAAAATTAGGATGGGGGAAAAAAACAACAACAACAACCAAAAGCCCAAACCACTCTGGAAACAACAGAAGCATACTGCTACCTAATTCCAGACAATAGCAACCAAACCCTCCTCCACCTTCATGGGCTCCTCTTTCCCCCCTTTCCACTCCTCCTCCCCTTATCAAACAACACCCACAAGGGGCTAATTCTGCTGCAGGCTTTGAAATGTTTGCTGAGTTCACCTGTTCCTTGCAGCTGGGTGTTGCGGAGCATCTCTAATCACATCTTAGCGGGAGTGATTTCTTTGTGCAGATCTCTTCCCCTCCTCCCTCCCTGGTTTGGTTTTACTTAACAGATTCTTTATATCCCATACGTTAGCAGATATGATTGCACAGCTGCTGGTCTCCGGCTGCTGGAGACGGAGGCTTTGAGACACCCAGGCTAGAGAGAATAACAGCTAATCTGAACAGCTGTGTGATGGGGACAAGCGCAAATGAATATGAGCCCAGGTGTGGGAGCGTAATTCTCCAGCATGAAGGAGGAAGCTTCATCCCACAGGTGCGTTACTTCCCACTATTGCATCTGAAAAACTTCGTTTGAAGGATTTCTCTTGTTTAATTGCTTGGTTGTACTCTGAGCCTTGACTTGGACATGGATGCTCTATACAGAGTGAAAGAACAGCTGTATGAGAGACAGTAGGTCAGTCTGACTCCATGTACTGCCTCTGGCAGTAGCCAGTTGTGAATGCCTAGGAAAGAGCACAAGGACAGGGCAAGCAATTTTGCTAATCCCCCCACAAACTCTCCTAGACTCCAGTGCTTTGCAGTTTAGGGACCTCCAGAGTTTGCAGTGTTTGGTTTTTTTCATATGTAGTAGTTTTTTGAGTGTCTTGGTGTAATTGTTCAGTGGGCTTTTGAACCCATGCAAACTGTGAGCAGCCACCACATCCTGCAGTAAGATGTTTTGCAGCTTAATAACACCTTGTGTTAGGAACCTTTTCCTTTTATTTATTTTGAACATGCCATAAACTATTTTCAACAGAAAGACCTTAGATTTTTTTTTGGAAAAGAGTGGAAATCACTCCAGATCCAGTTATGGAAGAGTGAACCCATGAGCATATGCAAGAGCTCGGCCAAAGCTTCAGTCCGTACATTTCAGACTGCTATTTGGGAGTCCTCCTGGGTCCCATCTCAAGCCATGCTCTGGATATTGTGAAAGGCAAAATCACTTTTCCCTCAGAATGATTTGTTATTCCTGGTACCAGAAAGATGGATGAGTCTGTAGTTACTGTTACTAAATACTTACAATACATCTCTGTCAAGGACAGCAGCCTCAGTGGAAATATGGGCTACATAAATTACCCAGTGCAAAAGGCAGCCTCAGTTTCCCCATCTGCAAAAGAATAATTGGTGCTTGCACCAGGCAAAACTGGACATTGCTGAGGTTCCTTGGTATTTGCCACAAGCCATGAATTGGAGGAGCTCTGTCAGTAATAAAGAAAGGCACCTGGCAGGCTGGTGGTCAGACCTATGGCTGAACCTTCTGATGGTTTCTATCAGATTTAGAATATCATAGACTTGTTGGAGTGAATCCAGAGGAGGGCCATGAAGATGATCAGAGGGCTGGAGCACCTCTCCTATGAGGACAGGCTGAGAGAGTTGCGGCTGTTCAGTCTGGAGAAGAGAAGGCTCCAGGGAGACCTTATAGCGGCCTTCCAGTACCGAAAGGGTGCTTATAAGAAAGACGTGGAGAAACTCCTCAGCAGGGCCTGTTTTGATAGGACAAGAGGTAATGGTTTTAAAACAGAGGGAGGTAGATTCAGACTGGACATAAGGAAAACATTTTTTACAATGAGGGTGGTGGAACACTGGAACAGGTTGCCCAGAGAGCTGGTTGATGCCCCATCCGTGCAGACATTCAAGGTCAGGTTGGAAGGGGCTCTGAGCAACCTGATCTGGTTGGAGATGTTCCTGCTCCTTGCAGGGGAGTTGGACTAGGTGATCTTTAAAGGTCCCTTCCCACCCAAGCTAATCTATGATTCTATTAAATTTAAGTGGCTAGAGTTTCTCCAACTCCTTTTTCATGCAAGAGGAGTCCATGGTGTGGGTAGGTCAAGGCAGGGTTTAGTTCTAAATGGAAAGGTTTGCTTTTGCAAATGACAACTGTGGATCTTGGAGTCATCTTCCAGGGAGAGATTTTCATGTCCTGCAGTGGTGTGATCCCTAAAAACAGTGCCACAGTGATCTCAGTGCATGTGTTCAAGAGAACACACTTGTCGGCTGCTGTTGACCCTATGAGCAACTGGAAAGAAATTTAAAATGTTACTAACTGGTGAACCCAAACTCTAAGATTATATTTTTAAATTAAATGTGTCTGGGCCTATTTTCTGCTTTCAGGGTCCTCATCCATACTACAGTTCTATCCCCCTGAGCTAAGAGACCACACTGAATTATGCTTTTACACCTGTTTGACAGGGAACTGAAAGAGATCCCTGGGCTGCATCAGCTGCTAAACCACGCCCAGAAGTTGTCTGGGAGAGCAAGCATATGAGCAGGATGGATAAAGTGCTAAGCTAGGACAAAATGGAAGGAAATGGAGAAGACAGTTCAGACTAGGAGGATGAATGCTGTGGGGGCTTGACTAGCCTGTGCTCCTGTGGCAAGACCTGCTGTCTACCTGCACTGAAGTGAAATTCAATCTTAAACCTACAGCCTCATCTAGACAGTTCAGATGAAAGCAAATTCAGACATCCCCTGTGCAGACAAGTTATGGACAAAACTTGGGCAACAGCCCAAGCAAACTCTGCCATGAAGATATAGCCTAAACGATTCTTTTAACAGCAGACTCTTCTTGTACAGCTGAGAATATTATAATCCCAAGACAAACATCAGTAGTTCTGACTTGCTGAACAGCGCTGTCACAACTGTCCATTGCCAAGAGATACTATTCCCTGTGCAGATCTTAAATGACAGGTTTTATGGTGTTTGATATTGAGCTGGGAAAACAACTCGCAACGACCCACTTTATTAGTAGCCCTTGCTTAGGAAAGCTGGTGGTGAGAGCAGTCTAAAACCTGGTGTCATGCAAAGCACAAAGACTCTGCCTGATTTTTGCCTGGCAGATCATAATTCTTCCAA
Source organism: Chlamydotis macqueenii (assembly GCF_036417535.1). Taxonomy (NCBI): domain Eukaryota; kingdom Metazoa; phylum Chordata; class Aves; order Otidiformes; family Otididae; genus Chlamydotis; species Chlamydotis macqueenii. The sequence continues at coordinate 7,459,787 of NC_141593.1, read as the reverse complement.
GTTTATTCATTATCTGAAACATTCAACTAGAATATTTCTGAGAATGATTCATGTGGCAATGCTTTTTAAGAAAATACTCAGGAGTCAAAACATGATCTTTCTAAATTCAACATATAGCCTAAATACCTACTTTCTCTTCACCATTCCTCCATATTAGGAAGAGCATATGAATTCAAATCGACCTTCCTACCATGAACAAAATAAAGCTATGAATTTTTCCCTAGATGTTAGCAGCCTGTACTTACAGTTCCCATTTCCCCGGAACACCCCTGGAAATGTTCATAGGAGAAAAGCACCTAAGGAGACCCAGCATTGAAGTGTGGAGGTGTTACAGCTGTGCTGTAAATAAACTTTGCAAGATTTTCCATGACTGTTTGGCTTTCTTCCTCCTGCGAATCTACGGATATTTCCCTGGCCAAGAATTGATGAATTTCCTGAAGAAGAAGGTGAAGGAGAAGACTGTCTCATATTATCAAATGACACCTCAAGTGAACACTGAATGGTGCTTTTACACTCATCGTTCAGAGGCAGCTCAGATTTGAATGCAACTCCTACAGGCTTTGATTCTGGGGAATTTAACACATCTTAATTCCTATGTGTAACATCCCCTTTTCACTCTGTGGCCACACAAGGCTGAGGCTGAGCCTGAAGGGCTGTTCGGTTTTCACGCTCATTCAGAGCAAAGCTTAGAAGCTTCTTGACAAACTCCGCAGGGTCAGTGGTGTCAAGGCTGGTATGTCAGGAAAATAAGTTTCAGTTCCTAAACTCATCTCACTGGTGACTTGTCAGGGCTTTGAAACCCTTTCCAGAAGCCTAGAAGGCCAGGACATTAATCCGTGGTAGCACTCAAGCCCTGAGCACTGAGGACTATTGGAACAGCAAAGGCATGGGCAGGAAGGGGGGTAGGAAGGACATATTTTCTCTTGCAGGAGCTGTGACGACATTTCAGATCAAATTAAACTTCAGTTTTTAAAGACTTCAGTGGAGGTAATTGAAACACTTCCTCACAATTGCCTGAACCTAAGTGTTATCTCTCTTTTCCTCTGTATATCATTCCTTTTCCCCCAAGCCTGAGACAGCCCTGCACGGCCACAGCCTCCTTAATATTAAAGACGGTGATTAAATGGGATTCACCAAAAGACAAAGGGCTGAAAACCTGCCAGTTGTTAATCCCTCTTTCGCTGTGCTTAAAAATTCCATTTCCTTCATTTGAAGAAGGGGGGGTGGGGGGCGAAGAAAAGAGAATTATACGCCTATGTCTAATTTAAATTCTGGCGTCGCGGGTCCTGTTCCCTTCTCCCTCTCTTGACGTCTGAATATATTCCTTTATTACCATTATTACAGCTTTCTGATTGCATTAAAATTCATCCACACGCTTCTCTCCACATTCCACTTTTCTTTTGCCAGTTTTTTTTTTGCTAATTCCCTTTTTCTCTTCCCCTTTTCCTTCCCACTTTCAAATTATACAGAATGTCATTAAAGATCTCCACAAAAATGCCTCAACTCCTTTTTCTCTCGCTTTTATAAACTTGCTGGCTTTCCTCCTCTCCATCCCCTCGTCTACAAACAAAGAAAATGAAGGAGAGGCAAAAGAATACAATAATAATACAGGAATCCAAGCAGCATGTCTCGTAGGTCTCAATAACACCTTTCCTACATCATACAGCTCCAGGCCTAATGCTCACTTCAGTTATGAAGCCATATTTCACGCAGAAGTTTTGTGTATTATTTGTTTGACGCTTGTACCTGGAATCTGCAGATAAAATCAAAAGTCAAATATGCCAGGCTGTGTACATAAGCGTGCAGAGAGACAGTCCTGCCGCTAACTGTAAGCAGAAAAATAAGGAGGTTGGAAATAGAAGTATAATTTCACCCTGCTTTTACAGAGCTAGAGCTGAAATCCTGTAAGGATTTGCCTATGGATGTGAGCAGTAGGGCTGGGCATGCAGTACATCTGCCCAGTTATGGGTGATTACTTCAAGATCTGAACTCAAGTGAGATCTACCCATTTAATCTGTCAGACATACCACTGACTGCAAGGAGACCTTAAAAGTGATGTTTTTTCCCCACAAGGCAGATCACCTAAAAAGAAGGTGTATCTTTGCTTAAACCAGTCCCACTCTATCTAGGTGGAGGTCCCAGTCTGGGGATTTTATAGATAAAAATGAATGAACTGGACTCCTCTCCATCTGCCTTGCAAGCATTTAAACTATAAAGTTGGGGCATGCCATAGTGCCGGTGTGATGAGGTGAGCTGGCTGATCCCCCTAACCTGTCCTTGTGACTCTCGTAGCCCCGCTGGGAGGAAGAAGATGCTGTTGTGAAACTTTCATTCATTCTCGCCAGTTCTTCCCAGGGCACCTAAGTAGGGGTTTTTTTGTTGGTTTTTTTTTTTTTGTTATTATTTTTGTTGCTGTCACCCCCAATTACACTGATATAATGAAATGACTGAAACTGGATGAAAAATGGAATTTTCTTTCTATGGGAAATACTTATGTCTCAAAAAATGTTCTTCCACTTTGAATTGGAGAGGCCAAAGTTCTTGGAAAATGGAAATTCTTCGATTGAGAAATGTTACAGAGGAATAAAATGACTTTGTCTTAATAACCTCAAAACATAAAATCTATAAAGTAGAATGGCTGTGGTTTTCAGCCAGAAGAGAGTACATTTTCACACACTATATGAATAAATGAAAGACGTTTCTGCCACGGGATGTTGCTCAACGCAAAAGTAATAAATTTACTCCAACGAGAATGAGATGGATTAGTGGTGGTTGTGTCCACTCACTGCTATTAAACATGAAAATCCAGATGCAAAATCTATTTTAGTCACTAAATCTCTGTCTGCTGGAAGCTGGAGGATATTAAGGGAAGGGTCACTCTTTATAAAACCCTGTTCTTACTCTTCCTAATGGGCACTGCTGGAGCAGAGGATTCGAGATCAGACAAACCCTTGTTCTAACCCCAAATGTAAGCTCTTATCTTCTTGGTAGTTTAATACAATACAGACCTGAAACAAAATTAAACAAAAAGATCCTGCTAAAATGACAGGTTTGTACCTCCTGAAATGAAAACTTGATGCATTAATTAAAAACAAAAAAATGTCCCCTTGCAAAAATCTCATTGAAATGGAACTGTTCCAGGGGAACGCTTTGTGCTTTACATAACTACACGTTTGACTAGATAACCGTTCCTTTGAAATGCTTTGGCCAGCTCAACATGACCCAGGAAATGAATGGATCTGCTTCAGGATGCTGCCTGGCAGGTTCTGGCTCGACTCATCCGCATACTCATTTAGACCGTTACCTTAAGGTGTCTATGCAAAGGAACATAATATTCTAGTGATGTTATACCAGCACTTGAAATAAACATCGGGGATTCAGGGTTAGAGCTGAAGCTTATTGAAGTTAATGAAAAAGAGTGCCACAGAGCCTTGCAGGCTTTGGTTCAGACCTTTGGTTTCCTGAACTGCTGCTCAGCATGTCCCTGCTGCTGCTGCTGTGTATTGCAGATTCCTCCTGGTGCAGAATAATGTGTTGCACCGGTGCCAGAGGAGGTCTGGCGAGGATGAAGCAGAAGGACAGCAGAGCCTGAATGATGCCGATCACACATTTGGTCTGCTAGAGTTTGGGAGTCTGTACGTGTTTCCCTCATTCAGCCCAATTTCTTAGTCTCCTATCACCACTCTGTTGCAAAAAGGAAAAGAAAAACAAAACTCTATGAAAGCTCCAGCACAGGCAAAACTCATTCTTCCTCTGAGTGGAAGACTTTCCTACAAGGCCGACCCCAAGTTTTAAAATGGAACTGCAGACCAGTGAGGGAACGCAGGAAAACTGCAACCAGACAGTGTGGCCTGAAAGGCCAGGCAACAATAGCAGCATGTGACAGAGGGGTTGCAATAAAATTTTTAACCAACACCCAAAGAAACCTTCTTTTAGTGAAAGCAATATTCAGTACACACTTGGCTAGAAGAAAAGACTGCAAGAAGTTGCCCACAGACGTGGGATGTCCCATGCCCTGGTCTGGAGCCCTTCAGGCACTTTGTTTCCCTGGATTTGGGCTGATTTCAAATTCAAGGGAGATCTGTCCCACTTGGCGCATTGAGCTGAAGATCTCTCCTCTCACTGGGGAAAGTGAGACTCCTTTCATGTCACTTAGCATCCCCCTGCAAACATTTTACTGAAGATTATTTCTTCCACCCACCCTCCCACCCTCCCAGCTCTCGACCCTGACTGGCTTTAAATGCCATTGTCGTTTCCGTCCGCTGACAGAGCTCTTTAACTGCCGCTCCGAATGGCATTCTCTAAAACCAACTAATAGAGGGAAATGAGGTTAACCTTTAAGAAAGGTGAAAATGAGCCGGGTGCTATGCCAGCGGTAAAGAACAGTTCATAAACAGCATCCTGCTGCAGAGGCAGTTTACTCCAGGGGCTGGCATTGCTGGAGGCTCTGTTTGCAGGTGGGTTTCAGAGGTGAGCCTGGCCAGGAGAAGGCACAGGACCTCTTCACTCACAGGATTCAGACAGCCCTTGTCTGGCTGTGGGGAAAGTCCTGCAACTCTGATCCTGGATGCTCTTGTCTGAACTCACAGCAAACCTGCACAGGCTGTAGTGGATGTGTAAGACATATCAGTGGTTTGCACCAGAAGAGCTTTTCTCCACCATTTTCTTCCCTAACATGCAGGAAGATGGGAGTGCTCAGGGCCAAATCCTGCCTTGCCTGTCTCCTTGTTGAGTTTCTTCTTTCCAGTGGTCTGCCCAACACTACGTATTAACTCTTACTGACTGATTTAGGACTCTGCTTCCGTTCCAGTAGTATTCCTGGGTGGTCCTGTACTCTCTGAAAGACCATTATTGTCCTTTTGTTTTCCTTCAGGTTTAATGAACTTGTCTTCTTGCTCATCCAAGAGTCAGATAAAATCTTGGCTTTGATCCACAACTTGATCCTGCACGTGACATTCCCGAGCTCAACCCTGAGACCCTGTGCTATGTAACTCATGAAGGAGAGCGAATGGTGAGAGCTGGAGACCAAAGACTGTGCTCTTCCATATGATAACTGCAAGAGGAGGGGCACCTCTTAGTCTACACAGAAGACTAACAGCAAGCGAGTCTTACAGGAGGGAACTCAATACCTTACCAATTTGGGTACCAGAAGAATAAGATGCAGCACAATGCCATGATGGGAACAAGACAAATATTTGTTGAGTAATTTTCTGTTGTTAGTGCTCTGCTTCATCTGATTTTAATTAGACCAGAGAGCCTGAAGGATGCATATACTACTAACTATGTTAACAACCACTGCTAGTATAAGACTGAGTCCATATGAAGAGGGGATATTGGTCTCCAGTTTTCAGTCAATTTTCTCCACTCACTTTATATAACTGCATCTTTGTTTTTACAGAAGTGGACTGAGGTTGGTCCTTTGTCTTACCCCCACACAGTGCTGACCATACTATTGTCTTTCTCTGGTTATGACATATTATCCATGCCAAAAATACTGGAAAGAGAAATTTTTACACCTAGACCAGATGATCTGTAAACATAAAACTAAAAAGCTTCCTGAAAGAAGGTCTTTAGCAGGTCTAAATCAACAATACAGACATACGTTGTGCAATGATAGAATTATTTATCCCACCAACACAGCTATGGCAAGATCAAAAATATAAAAAGTAGTTATCCCTTTCCTACCCGAGGTTAGTACCTGAAGAAGTTAATTCCCTGATTAGAGTAAAATCCTAGTCTCAGAAAGGTGAATTTCCAGCTACTAGAGCTTCACTGTCCATGTGAAAACATCACACTCATTAGGCTCTTTCCACCTCAGATTTCATCACCACTAATAATGCTTTCTAGCTAACAATGCTTTTTGGGGTGTGTGGAGAAAGCAGGGCTGTGCAAGCCAGGTCTGAACCTGATTCTGGTCGCTATTACTGCAACAGCACTGTAACTGTGCTAAGAGGAGTCATCTCTTCCCTTCATCAGTAGCAAGGACTCAGAGACACAGAGAGAGACAGGGAGCGAAGGTGCTGTTTTATAGCAAGCCTTTTCTGAGCTTGAGAGCTCACTGTGCTATTATTTCCCACTTTTTTCCCTCATTTCAGGCCTTTTTTGTGTTTCATGTTTGGCCCTCGGCAGGCTGAGAGACGTGCTGACAAGTTGTAACTCTCACTCGGCTCCGCAAGGGCTTTGTTCTCTGCGTGCATGGCACAGACTCGCTTCCTCTTTCGAAATGTGACAGCGAGCGATAACATTGACACAGAGAGCCAGCGCGTAGTCTCAGCATGCTCCCTATGCTAAAGACCCTCTCTAGTGATCTGCTGCATCAGTCAGGAAGCAAAGATGGGCATCGTGCAGGAAAAAACTAGCAGCAAAGACCCCTTCTTCCTCCCAAAACCCCCTTAATCCCAGGCTAGACAGACACTCACAGGGCTTGTAGTCAAAAAGGGATTTTCAATGATCTGATCTCTTCCACTCTGTACTGGACACACCAACAGAGCTGCCCACAGGAACTTCCCCTCCCATGACCAAACCACAACGCCTATGCCATTCTGCTGGTGCCCACAGCTATCCCCATAGCTTGTGTTTTGGCTCAAATGTGTGTCCTGGAGAGGGGTCAAGTCTTACTACGAGGACACCAGCTAGACCAACCATCAGCATTATAGTCTGCTTTGATGCGTATTCTCTGGTGACAAGTTCATCTTCGACTTCTCACTTCAATGTGTTTGGCATCGCGTTCAGATTAGAAGTTTTAGAGAAAAGTTCGGCCTCTCTTCAGCTGATTAAATCACTCTTTAGTATATAGGCTTTTTTTTTCTCAGAAAAGATAGTGTCATAAAGACCCAAGCCTCTTGGAGCTCTCTCAGGCATGGATGAGCACAGCTCTTTAAGCTTGACACTTTGAGGCATCTGTTTCATTTACACAGATCTTTTCAAAATCTTTTACAGAGTTTAAAAGGTGAATGCCAGTCTGGGATCAGTTTGCCAGTGTACTCCCTCATCAACACTACCTACTAAAAAATAATCTTTGTCTCCACTTCCCTCGTTTATACAGTGAAAGGTGCCATTAGATGGTTTTGCCCACCACCATGCTGGGAGATAATGTTGACTTCCTCAGCCGTGCTAACCACTTTTCTAGGTCATTGCCTAGGTACTTTTCTAGGTCACTATCTTATGAAATATAACCTCTCATTCTTTAGGCCCATTTTTTAGCTTTATTCCTCCATGAGTCAGCTTAGATTTGGTTCTGCAGTAACATGCACATAACGCCTCAGCCAGACAAAGCTCGTTCAGAGTGACCTACGTGTCTCAGATGACTCTATATCAGAGTCCTGTCCTTACAATTTTCCATTTTGTGTAATCCACAGATTTTATCAGCCAGGATATTTAATTCCACATCATTCATGACAACGCTGACTAGCATCAGAGCTGGTACTGATCCGTGCAGAACTCTGCTACAAATACCCTTACTTTATCATGCCTTCTCTTTGACAACTGCATTTTGAGATTTGTCCATTACCCACTTCTTAATCCATTTAATGTCCACCATCCTGAATGCTGTACTCAGCAGGAACTACAAGGAAGTTCCAATTCTTGAGATCCAGCCTTTGCAGCTCAAGATAGCTTCTACTGATAAGGAAAACTCAATCAGTCAGTTTTGCCAAGGGGAAGATAAGATCTCAAAGACACATAGCCCCTCTTCTTCCTTCCCTTGCCTCTGGTATAGTTCATTTTCACGGGCTTGAACAGCAGGCCTTCACTGCTGATGCAGCATGGTTCTCTAACACTGATATTTAAGGAATATTGTATTTTCCTAAGTATGGGCCATGTTCTCCACATACTGTCATAAAAGCTGGGCATGGTCCTCAGGTATGTCTGTTCTTTGCACTCGGTTATTACAGTTTATTGCTACTGGCTGGTTCATTTAGAGGTTTTGTTTGCTATGCAGGTGTAGACATTATCTCTGCACATACAGTGACTCAATTACCACAAGAAGAATCCTGTTCTTCTTCATCATGTCCTTACCATTATTATGTCTGCAGGACCCTGTGATGAATAGCCTCTACAGCAACTAAAGCAAAACTAAGTCACAATTTTGAAGAGTGTTTCATGCAAGGGGAAACATAGGATAGCTTTTTCCTTTCCCCACCTTGACATCTTTTTCCTGGGAGCAGAAGTAATTGTATTGAATGCACTTATAAATTTCCCTGCACAGTGAACCAATGTAAAACAATAGGATTCTTATCATTCAGCTTCCCTGAACATTTCTGTGAGCTAGAAACAAAGCCCAGTCCCAAGTGGGATGACATTTATTTAGCATATGTAATGTTAACCAAAAGAAAGTCAGGGAACCCTGCTTTGACCCTTCCACTGTTTAACTGTTGGCTTGCTCTTACTCATTTTTGGCCTGTTTCAGCCACTTTGACCCAGACTGAGAAGCTCTAGCCCTAGGTGATACGGTTCTTGATCTTACAGGCAGCTGCTGGCCTTGTCTTTCTTTCAGGTAGCAGCATACACCTTGTCTCAGTGGAAGATGAGACTCAGAGAAAAGGGGCTTGAAGGATTTGGTGCAGGCTTTCCTGAATTTTAATAAAAATATTGAAAGTTTGCCCATCAATAATCTACTCACGAGTAAGATACAATAGTTTGTCCCAGCTCCCTAGGTAGTGGCCTTACATTCAAGAGAAGGCCTTTATCTCCCTGTTTCTGCTATTAAATGTGAGAGTAGTTGTGGGCAAATCTCTTTGTTTTCATTTTTTTTTCATCTCTCTAACTGCAATCCAGGGGAATTTTAGCCTTGGTTGTCTTGAGATCCAATTCTGAAAGAACATGTTATCACAGGAATAACAGCACAGCCATAATACTGCTCTAACGTATTCAAATATTGCCCAAGTAATAGTAGATGGTGGTGTTGGCCTCAATTAATATTTGGGGAAACTGAGGCACAGTGAAGCTAAAGAGGAACATAGCCTGAAAAAGACTCTGGGAATTGTGATTATTTGCCTTGCAGCACAACTCAGTAGAAATTATGGACCTTTCCTCTGGGTAAATACTTTTCTATGGTGCTTTTAGAGCACTCGTCCATAATCCTGACTCCAGAGAGCTCTGCACAGGATGCTTAAATTATATTAAAGCACAAAATTTGGAATTCAGTTCACTCAGAAAATGCATGTGTATGTCTATGTGTTTGCATATGGATACGTGCAGCGTGTGGGTGTGATTCCCTAAATACAAGGCGAAGTGCCTATCACAGAGAATAGACCTTAAAAGGGGTTTCTGAGCTGTAAGTGAGAAACCAAAGCTGGGAAAAAAAAAATAAAGCAAAAAGACAACCTTCCCACCACCACCAGCAACTCAAATTAAAAAGCAATTGTGTGTGTGTGTGAGAAAAATAAAGCTTTGGAAATACAGGGATAAATGACATTTGTTGTGAAATGCCTCCCCCACTCCTGTCCCCAAGTGATAAGGAAATGAGCTGGATGCCAGGGGAACTTCAGGTTGGATTCAGGCAACAGAAATATTTTCAGGTCAAGCTTCATTTGGTTTTAGCTTGAGTTCCCCATTAACTGGCACAGAACAACTACCATCACTCTCCAACAGCTTGTTCCCACAGCAGCTCGAGGGAGATGTGGGCACGTGCCCATAGGCAGGTAGCCCCTTCAAGGTTTCCCCTCCAGCAAATGCTACCACCAAAATGCCACCCCACCCTCTGCTTTACATGAGGTCCTGGTGTATGATGACATCTCCATCCCCAGGGCCTGGCACTGCTTTCCAGGGAGCAAACCTGCAGAAGGGCTTGGGGGAGAGGAGAAATTGCTCCCCCTAGGAGAGGGCGTGTGACTCAGGACTCTGCCAGGACTCTCCACTGCTCTGGTTCACTGTATGGAGGAACAAGAAGCCAGGCAGGCAGTGCTGCCCATTTCTGAGGATCTGAGGGAGCAGACCGTTGTCAATCAATGCTAATACAAGTGAGACAGACCCAACTGAAAGGTGGACCAGCAAGAGTGGTGGGTCCTAGCATGGGGAGACGGAAACCAATTGAAGTATTTAAAATGCCAGAGGGTGTGAGAGAATAATTTTTCCTTGTCTTTGATGCAGTTGAGGTTACTGCCTCATCTCTGTTCCCATCACCCTCAGAAATCTCTGCGCAGTGCCAGATCCAGCCTGGCACTGAGTGCTGCCTTGGAGGTGCTGAAGGGCTGGTAGGATGGGGACTGCTGCTGATTTACTTCCTCACTACTGTTTGGGCAAGTGGCAAGGTAGGAAAGGGGGGATGATTGAAAGGAGTGGGGAGAGAAGAAGAAAGAGGGAAGAAAAGATAATAAGAAAGCCCCCACTGCCCTCTGCCTTTGTGCTGTTCACTAGAAGGCTCCCTACAGAATTACGCTGTCGTCTTGCAGGAAAGCATGTAATAACTGAAAATACAGTGTCAAAAGGAATTTTTCAGGCTTTGACAGCTCATAAATTACAGTTCGTTGACTTCTTCCTGGGTCTAGATTTAAATTAATAGGCAGGCAGATATATATTTCTTTTGCTCCTTTCTCCTGAGCAGTAGCAGTTGTGGAAGTGACGCAGTTTCTCTCGTCTCTGTCTCACCCTTCCCTCCCTCCCACCCTTACAAGCAGTCTTGTCCCAGTGCAGAATAGCTCAACTCACTCCTGAACCCCAGGGTGTGGCAGAGCCGTCCTCCCGACACTGCTTCTCCTCAGCACACATGTGGGGAAAGAAAAGGCAAAGAAATTAACTGTTCCCTATGGCAAATGGTGTCCTTCCAAAATCAAACGCTTTCAGAGGAGATATTTGATGGAAAATGGTCACAGGCAGCAAAGGTCAGAGATGCTCAGGTAAGTCAGTGATGGCTGCAGCATTCGAAGTGAAAGTAAGCAAAAAGAATAGGCTTGTGTTCTGAATAAATCAAAATGAGATTAAAAGGCCATCAACGAACAAATGTACTTCGCCCTTCCCATCTAACTGTAGGTGCTCATGTAGAGTCAGAGTAAAGGTGGCTATGTGAATGGATGGATGGGTAGATGGGTAGACAGACAGTTGCATATAATGGTAAATAGACTAGACAGGAGATCATAGCTCCAGAAAGTAGTCATGTTCTTAAAGGGATTACACTCTGTCTGCCTGAAATCTCTTGCAGATACTTCCATTTGGATGCAATGTTAGCCTGCATGGTAAGTCTGCCAGTCTCAGCTGAACAGCTACCAGCATTTTGCTGCTAGGAGAAATGATCTGGGAAGACTGGATATACGGAAATTTTTTTTTACAATGAGGGTAGTGTAACACTGGAACAGGTTGCCCAGAGAGGTGGTGGAGGCCCCATCCCTGGAAACATCCAAGGCCAGGCAGGACGAGGCTCTGAGCAACCTGACCTGGTTGGAGATGTCCCTGCTCCTTGCAGGCGGCTTGGACTAGATGGCCTTTAAAGGTCCCTTCCAATCCTAATGATTCTATGATTCCTTGATTCTAAGATGGAAGTTTGCACACCACTTGCAATGCTCTTGCTGAAGATGAATGCTCAGCACTGCCCTGTCTGCACATGCCTGCAGCTGTTTGGTGGTGCTTTAAAGCACGGTAGGTAGCTGGGGTGCTGGAGAAGAGCTATCGTTCTTTTGTATGGTGACGCATTTACGAGTTTCGGGCAGGACAACCTGAGGTCTGTCTGTGCTGTTGCTCTGCAGTTACAAGGAGCTCAGCCTGCACCAGTGATGGCTGTGAAATTCCCAGGAGGATGTGGATTTGCAACACATAGGTAGTAAAATGCGTCAAGTGCTTTTGGGTCCTGCAGTTTGAAAAGGTATCATGTAAAAAGGGGTTATTAATAGTATTAATGGTTCCTGCTACAAGTTGTAGTCCATAGCCACCTGAGAAGCTAGGGTGCATACTGGGCTGCGTGCTTGGCAGCTCCTGTGAAAGAGCAGCCCAGAACACATTTGTTTTTGGGAGGGCAGCAATGACTCAGAGCTGGGAGCTGAATGTTTCCCTCGTTTGCCATAGTGACACAGCAAAAGGGAGTGAAAAGTGCAGAGGCAGAAGGAATATGGGTTCTGGCTGCCCTTACAGAGGTGTGTGAAGGGACAAGTGTGACAATCACACATTTGAATCATCGGAAAGATCTTTGTGCTTTCACTACCGGCTGTGTTAGCGTTGGTGCTGAAGGGCAGTCACGTCCCTCTGAGAAGGCAGCTCCTTGTGAAGCGCCATGGGCTGTGGACTGAGTCACCTCTTGGCTTAGCGGTCCCCATGAGATGCCCTTTGTGGTGGGGCTGGGTGAGCTCAGAAAGGGGAGTGAGGGGCTCTGGCGGTCTTGCTCAAGCTGAGCATGGGAAAGGCAGGAGAGGCAGCAGTCCCAGGAAGGAGGCCTTCTCTGCAGTGACACAAGGATGTTTCTCATTGACCAGTTCCACTAGGAAATGGGCAGCCACTGAGGCATTCGACAAGATCTATGGGTACTCCTGGTGTGGGCTCCGCTGCAATGAGCGGAATGACACAGCAGGGGTGGAAACCCAATTTCCTCTCATTCAGGAGGGAAATAACCTATTTAGCACTTGCCATTGTCCAGTTACCTAAGCCCTAAATTTGACTGTTTAGAGGCAAGTGCTGTTTGGGTGTGCTATGAATGAGGGAAAGTATTGGGACTAGGTGCTGAAATCCATTAGCTGCGACTCATTTAATGAAAACCTGTTCTGAGGAAAACACTTATTTGCGAGGCATCATTCAAAGGAGTACTGAATACCCCAGGAATGGTGATCCTATCTCAAGGGGGCTGGGGCGGTGGGTGTTGTCATTTGCATTTTAGATGACAGTTTGTGCAGCAATGAATAACTATCAGCCTCTTCACAGCCTCACATGTACCTGTATCAGTACTATTTCAGTAGGAGTTACTAGAAAAAAAATGTAAATGAGTTACAAATAAGTAAATTAATTCCTCAGTAGAGTTTCACAAGCACACTGAAGGCCCTTTTCCATGGCTTCCAGACCACCACAGACCACAGCAATGGAAAACTGCTTTCAGCTGATAGATACCACACCACCAAAAAGAGTGCACTGATATCAAGCCTGTATCCTTTTGTCTTAATTTTGGTTCACAACCTCTTCCCATCAGCTCTTGCTCCTGGCCCCTCACTGGGACTGTCTAATCTGTTATGCCCTTACAGCCCTCTGTGCCTTACTCTGATGAATACTTACTGCAATCCCCAGCTTTATGATTTGCAAAGCAGCATTCTGCAGAGGACACGAAGGCAGAAGTGACAGAGAAATAAGGCAACCTTTCAATCCATTTATCAAAGTCCTTGAAGTTCCCATTTCAAGGAAACAATCAGAAACAGGGAGCATAAAAATTGAATATGAAATCCAGGACATTTTTAATAAATGGAAAGGTTAAGAACAAAGCTGACTCCCCTTGATGAAAATAAGAGAAAATCAGTCCTGAGACCTGTTGATCCTGGGTGGATCTTGTTTATGAGGAAGAGCCAATTGAATGAACTAATAGAAGAAAAACACAGAAATAAAATGTTTATTCATTTCCTATTTCTTTTTTTTTTCTTGATTGAATATTTTGCTTTGCAAAGTGAAAAAAAATGGGTCTAATATTGTGCTGTAGCCAAGTGAGACCCATTTAACCACACTCAAGGGGCCAGAGTCTACATTAAGCCATGCACTGTAGAGCTATACCTGTAATCCCCTGGCAAAGGTGTACTTAGCTGACAAAGCTCATCCTGATGTTGCTGAAGACCAAGAGGCATGTATGAACCATCCCACCCTCACTTGGAAATGGCGACAGTTAAAGCAACAACTAGGCAGGAGCCTTACAGCTAGACTTGGGAGCAAAGAAGTCATGGCTGCTAATTTACTGCTGCCCATTAGACTGTCTCTTGGCTAAGGAGAAGTTGTTTTCATGATAGTTGTCTGGCATAATTATTTTCAGACATAGAAACATTTAAATAATGAAGCTCAGAAGGCGTGATTTTTGAGCTGAGATCTCATCTATTTAGGTGTTTACAGCGCATATGTCATGATGATGTCTCAGCTTCAGGCTCAATGAACCAATGAGACCTTTAAGAGGTCATACTCTGCCATGTCTGTGAAATCTGTGAGGTTTCCTGCATCTTCTTCTGTAAAGTTTGATGCACTCTCTTCTAATGAAAGTGATGCTGGACAACAGGACCATAGGTCTCATCTTCTTCTCATTAGGTGTTACAGCTCTGTGCTAGAATGAGGCATGGATGGAGCAAGCCCACACCTCTTCTGGAGAGGGAACTGGTTAAACTCAAAACAGACAATTAATTTCCCTGTAGAGTATTTACAAAGGAGCCTGTAGGGAATGAGGACTATTTCAGGAATAGCTGAATATCAGACTCTCTTGGGCTGTGTGGGAAATCTCAGATGCTTTTTATTATTATTCTTGTGTAATATTGATCGCAGTCTCAGAGCCAAGTGCCACCACTTTTTTCACTGACTCCAATGATCTTCAGGAGCTCCACAACCACTTAGAATCCTGTTTCTCATTCTTTTTGTCTGGATATCCTTCTCCTGATTTCCCTTCGTAACCTACACCATTAGCATATTTTCCCTTTCTTGCTGCCAGTGTTTGAGGTCGTGGTGGCTGTACTCAGTTCCTTGCCCACAAGCGTGTGTTACAATGCCCTGAGTGTCGCAACTGACCATGTTCGCCAGAGATGGCCTCAGCCAAGCAGCTGGAAAGTGAAAGAGTGAAGGAGCCCAAACTTTTTTACCCTTCGGTTTCAGGTCCTCTGGGTCAGGCCCACAGGTGACTGGGGGGTAGATTACACTGCCTGTCTCGTGACTAAGCAGAGGCCTGCTATGCTGAGGGCACTCAGTCTGACATCTCTTACCATCATGAAATGTACTAATTGGGTTTTTGTGTGTGTATTTTTTTATTTAATGGTCCCCTAGGACACTGAACCTGCATTATGATCAGAGGCTGATGAGTTAAGGATACGGGGAATTAGGCTCAGCTGGGCATCTCTGCCAAGGGCTACAATAGCTTATTATAGTCTGTACAGTATTTCCAGCAAAGTGCTTTGAAATCATAGAGCACCTTCTGCATGAGGGGCAGGGAACTCTTTACTACCAAGGAGGCGATGTAGAAAAGAAAGCAGGAAGCTTTTAACCCCTGTCAGTCATCTGTCTGTTTCTCAAACCAAGGCCCAGAAAATCTCCCCTTCTAACTGATGGGATGCCTTTGGCATGACACAGTCCTGACAGCTCCGCACTCCTCCAGCATGGAAGCACCCGATTGCTTGTGTTTGTGCGTGTGTGAGTTTAAACCCAAGCAGTTCAATCAAAATCTGGCACCACCTACACAGCATCCCTTTGATATCCTTATAAAAAAACCCCAACAGCCACCCCAACTCATCTTAAGGTCCTACCAACCCCCTGCTTCCCCACCCTGCATTGCAGAACAAGTTATTTGCCTTGGCACGCAGTGCAAAGGAGTTTTCTCTGCTAGATTTTTTTCCACAAGGACTGACTGTTTCTGAGACCTGGGAAGAGACAAAATATCTATTGCACAGGATGGAAGCCAACATCTAATTCAGGAAAACTGGCAAGGAACTGGTTTCGTGTAAGGCTGTCTTAAAACTGCCTTCTGCTTCTTCTAGAGCACCTGGTGCTTCTGAAATCTTGGTCAAAAACAAGCTACCAGATTAAATTTCTGTCTTCTTTATCCAGTGTTGCTTTAACTATTTCACATAATGTGCCCACCTTAATTTCTCCTCCAAGACGTTCCTGCAACCTATCTAAGCATGCATGACCTGAAAAGGGTCTGGTTCTGTTTGAGATGATGACTGCGGAGTTCTGGCCCAGCAAACGACAGGGCCAGAAATCCTCAGGAAACATAAAGCCACAAACCTGAGCATATCGTCTGGCATCAGATGCACAAAAGCACAGAGTTTAGTGAGGCATGATATAAGCAAGAAAAGGAGTGGTGGAAAGAAAGAAGGCAAGAGAGAGAGGAAAAAAGAAAAGAATGAATGTGAGGGGGTAAAGCTTGCAGCACTCAGTCCTACATTTCTCTTTTAGGACAGTGAGAAGTGTTGTGAAGGTGTCTGTGTGCACATACAGGGCCAGGTTGGGGAACAACTTGTTCTTTAATCTCCTTGCTGATCTACTGGTCCACTGATTCAAGATCAGGCTGTGCAGAGGCTGAGGGCGAGTCCTGGGCAAGGGGAGGAACTCCTGGGTGTCCCTACATCTGTTATTCTTTTGGCTTTGCAGAATAGGTATTATCTTCTAGCAACCCAGAAAACCTCCCTTCTTTCAAGAAAGTAAAGAATAGGCAGGGTATTTTGAAACATACCGATTTTCTGTATTTTTCCTGAATTTCATAGTCCCTCCTTACTGACACCTGGGGTCCCTGGGAAGCCAGAGTCTGCAGAGAAGCCAGGCCTTTTGAGAGGGCCTTGAAGAGCACAGAGGCAAGAGCTATGCAGCAGGATCCAAGCACATGGCTTTATAGCCCCACAGCCAGCCTGCGAAATGCTCCAGTGCTGTGAGTGGGAAGATGCTCTTGTATTTATTGGGAACAAATTCAGGTGAGTTGCTCATGTAACTCACCATATCATCTCACCACGTGCAAAGAGATGTGGGCTCCTGCTATCTTGTCAAGGCACTGGAAGGTTTTATGTGCATTGAGGCACCCTCGTTTCTATTGAACAGATCTGGTACGTTGCACCGGATCAAGGCAATTTCCCCCCTCAGTCTTGGAGGGTCAGAACCAATTAGCATAGTCCTTCGTACCTCCCCTGAGGGCAGGATAGGGTGTAATATAGCCAAGGACTGATCTTGCCACGCAATATCATTGGGGGTGACACAGCTGAGCCCCTGATGAGATGTTTGCTGACATGTGTCAGGAAGGATCACGACATGCTTCCCTACATGCCCAGGTGGATTGTGGGTATGCCAATGGAGGCAGGGGGCTTGTAACATTTTCTAATATGGCATTTAAGACAAAAAACAGTGAGCTGAAGCAGAACAAGACAAATTATGCAGGATGACAACTGCCTTAAGGAACATCAGATGTCCAGAGAAAATCAAAAGAATTCTCCTCCCAAAGACTCCAATGTGAATTTATATATCTATATCTAAACATACATACCTACATCTGTGTGTGCATGTGCACCTAAAGGCAGATTCTCAGCTAGTACTCAATAGTAAAGGTCCACAGAAGTAGGGAAGGTACATGAAAATGCTTAGACATTGGTTCCCTGTTTGCTTCCTGCACATATGAGTTGAACACGTTGACTACAAGTCATCTATGTACATAGCTGTGTGCATGTGTAAATATTCTTTTCACTCGCTCACAGATCACGGATACAGAAATTTCTCAAAGGTGGCTAGAATGGGCAAAGATTAGGAAAGAAGCTTGTGTGCATGGATGTGGCAGCTATCTGGAGACTTATCTATAAGCATCAAGAGGTGGAAGAATTGAATGATGTGATTCACAGGGCTTTGACTGCATGTAAGAGAGAGAAATTAAGGAAGAAAACTTCCACCAAATAGTTTCTTGGCATTGAATTCCTAAAAGTGAAAAATTACCTTAAAAGAAAGGAGGTGGAAATACTGCAGTCTGAGTACTTTAGATACAACACAACTAACACACACAATTATGAAACAGCTGAAATAGGCAGAGATAAGAACTGGTAAATGTATATGGCCTTCATATTATCAAATCCTGCTGTTCTTTGAAGTCGATTTACAAACACTGAGATGCTTACAGACTACTCAGTATTGCAGAAACTCTCATTGTTTAGCTGTTAGAAACGTAGCACCTTCAGCATATCTGCCTGCATCAAATAACTCAATATTCATCCTTTTAATGAAGCCATACTTCTGGGGTGAGATTTAAATTGCAGGTTAAAATACCCACATTTTGTAACTACAGATAGGCTGGCCATTTAGATTACCATAGCCAGTAGAGAGACAGTTGTATAGTTAGGGGATATCAGTACCCTATTCCACTGTGGTAGACACCTATATTTGGTCAGCTTCATCAGTCTCTAGACCCTATGCTGCACTGTCAAGATGTTAATTGTCTGCAATAGGAACTCATCTCCTCATCGTCATGTAGACACCCACATCTGCAAACCAACAGGTTAAGTGTCTCAACCTGGAGCTGTTTTACTGCTCACACAAGCCATCCTCTATTTCAGTGTACTGCTGCCTCGCCTGCTGGGGCAAGGAGTGTCGCTAGGGTCCATAGAACACGATACAGCCTTTTAATAGCACATCAGACATCTACATCTGAGTACATTCTTCCCACATCCCTTCACAGTCAACAGACGCATTTGTACCTCCAAAGGCTGATTCATCCTATCAACACTGTCATCTAAGAAAGGCTGGGCAAATTGCCCTGGGCAAGCGCCCATCTCTTTTGACTAAGTATGGAGTAAGTTCAAACAATGACTTAGACTTAATAGTTAATATTCACATGACTAAATTTAGGCAAGATCAATCCTGCCGGTAGCACATAAATTAAGCACACATAATCTTCGGTTCCTAACTGTGCCTCCAGGTATGTTCTTGCTGGAAATGGTACAGATACTTATCATAGCTTATCTGACTGATGACAAACAACAAACACAGCTGGAATAGCCGGTATCAAATAAACATGGGGATTTTATTTGTGATAAAATCTACAAAAGTAAAAAAAAATGCTCAAAATATGTGTCTTAATAACAATCTAAAACTACTGCCTGATGAACCCATAATCTGCTTGCATATAGTGCATGGGGAGAAAAACAAGTCAAAACTAATTGGGAAAAACTATTATTTGCAAATAATCACCATTAACCACCATTAATTAATCACTATTCCACCATTAATACAATATATAGCTGCTACCTGCGAAACAACTTCCTTAGACAAAGAACACAAAAATGCAGTAATAGCCAGCAAGTCTCTGCAGCTCCTGCGGTTTCAATATAATTCAGAGAAATAATATTTTGCACATATGCAGCAAGTTTCACCTGATGATCTCAAAGCACTTTGTAAATATATATGCGTTAATTAATCTTCACAGCAGCTCTATGAGGTAAGCACTGTAAATATAATTATCTTGATTTTACAGATGGTGAACCTGAGACTCAGAACACTGAAATAACTCCCCCAAGTTCACACTGTGACTCAGCAGCGTGGTAGTGACTGGAATCCAGCGGTTCCACTGCCACTTCTCTTTGCTAACCCAGGTGACAAAAGTCCCTTTGCTTACAGTAACAATAGACTCCACACGGGGAAAAGAGCTGCTCTGAGACCTCACACTTTCTTGTTGGTAAAGCATTTTCCACCCTTTGAAAAGAGGACATGATAAATGCACAGTGTTATTTATTATTAATACGCTCATTAGCATCCGCATCATTACCACTGGAGCAGTGTTGTCAATAGACAGTGTTGGTTAGCAGGTCAGATCCCATGCCCAGTATCGAACATGGCCAATTTTGGTGGCTGCTTGCTGCTTAAAAGGATGATTTCCTTAATAAGCAGTTCTTAAGAAGGCTCGGATAGCAATCACGCTTCCTGCACATCTTTCGTCTTCATTTAGTGTGACATTCTTGCTGTATCTTGTAAACAATCTGTGGTTGTCTCTACTGGGGATAAACACATTTGATATAATGTCAGCCTGAGCTGAAACTGAGAAAGCTGAGCTTGCCATGGAGGGGCAAGCGCCCACATCTGAAATCTTCAGCCTACTCTTACCTTAATAAAAAGTCAACCTGCCAGCGTGTAAATGGCAGTGAACAAAAAGGGATGACATATGGCAAACACAGGCGGTTTTCAGTGGTAACACTTGTGTGTATGGTGGAGGCACACAGGCTGTCAAAATCGAGGGGCTTCTGCAGGGGCATCTGATAATCTCCTTTCTCCTTAAAGTAATGAAGGTACTTCATAGGGTGGGTGATTCCTTTTGAAAGCATTTGAAGATAAATTGCTTTACTGTTTTCATCTAGACTAAATTCCTTCAGATTACTCCATTCGATTCTGCTCTGTTCCTTACATGAAGCCCATCTCCATGGGCTACTTTTGTTTATGGCAATCTGTGCTCCAACAGTGTGCCTAGATTTTTACTTTTGGTGAAAATTATCTGCATCTGTCTATTATAATATTATGTTCTACTGCCCTGGGATTTGGAATGGTATTTTCACTTGACACCATCTCAGCTGTGTCCCTGCAGAGCTGTGCCGGATCTGGACATCTATCTGGCAATCCTGAAGGTTTACACTCTTCCACACTATTCCCAGTATATTAATGTCAAATGGTACTAGACTTCATCCATTTCCCTCAGTACATGGTAGGTCAACCTCCATAAGAAAGTTTTAATGTTCTCCTTTCTGATATGGTAGAAAACAAGGGAAAAAAAAAAACAAAGCAACCCTCAAGCCACCGAGGAGGTAATGGGATCTTGTATGGGTCATCCCATAGGGGCATTTTTGTCTGACTTCAAAGGCCACAGCTAGTTTCTACTTCACTCCATGAAGGCATCTCCTGCAGCTCAGAGACAGCTGGATGCCAGATGTTCCCTGAGGCCACTTCTGCAAGGGTCTGTGATGACCCCTTGCCCTCGTCCCCATGCAGACACTTGGCCTTTATTGTGGAAGTCAGTGGGGCAGAACCTGTCTGCCTGCATTTCCTCCTGGGCATCTAAGTCTAGCTGAGGAGATGCTCCGTTTTCCTGTGAAGATTAGGATATGTCCTCCTCCCTTCCAAATTCTTGGCTGACGAAATCGATTGTGGGGTGGCAAGCCCTGAGGACAGAAGGTTGTGAGAATCACTCAAAGTCAAGTCCTGCCTTGGGCTCTGCGCCATGCTGCCCTCTTGAACATGTGCAGTCCCAGACTCTCTATTCTTCCAAAGATGCTATGCTTCCTTTTTTATTTTAATATAGACTTAGTTTCAAATCCACCTCTCAGCTGCGCCTGCAGGGAGCTCCCAACTGAGGCTAGTAGCAGATGTGTGGGCACATCTGAAAGCAAGCCATGTCCCTGAGCTCCCTCCCATACACCATCCCTCTGGGTACAGACCTCGGCTGCTGGGCACCACACAGGCTCCCTGAAGACAGCACATGGTATTTTTACTCATTTATCTTTCTGAAAGTTTATTTAGGGGTGGGGGTAAGAGAGAAAAGACAGAGAAAGAGGAAGAGAAGCCTCCAAAGTCAGGTGAGAGATGTCTGCAAGCTCTGTCTGAAGCATCATCTGATTCCTTCCCTGGCATTTCTTCCCCAAATTTGAAAGATGCCCTGAGGTAGGTTGCCATATCTGCATAGATTTACTTGTAAAGGGAAAACTCTGCTAGTGTGCAATCCCTGTGGATTGCCACATTGTTATGGGCACCTGGGGAGTCCCTAAAGAAAAGCAAAGAATAATAATAAAAACAAAAATGTAAAAAAATTGCAAACAACAAAAGCCGTATTGCATTTCCCAGGAAGCTCTGAAATAGCGATGCCTCAGAGAGGAGGCACAGGAGTAAAACTGACACATTAACACAGCTCTTGATGTAACAGACAACCCCAGATCTGCATCCTATTCTGATTACCATCTTTGTTTACAAATGTATCTGCTTGTGCGAATCCTTCCAACTGCCTTACCATTGTTTCATTTTAGTGCAAATACCGACCGTCTAAAGCAGCTTGAAAACTGAACAAGGGAACAGAAATAGGGAAAAAAACACCTCATCTCCCAGCAAAACATGACAACTATCTAACCCCTTCTTAAAAGCAGAGCAATTTCCTTGCTGTGAGCTGGCACGTTGTTTGGGAGGCATGGGTGCAGCCTGTGATCTGTGTAACTGGCATTGCTCAGTAGAAAACACTGCTTCTGGATCACTTGCACATGGCAAAGGTGTCGCAAGACCTTCCAAAAACCTCGAGCTCTTTGTCTTCTGGCTCTAATTTGTGACTGGAGGTGGCTTTAACTCTGGAGGATTAAATTGGTTGACCTATACATCTACCCAACCTTGCCTTGGAGGTTCCCCACTGCTGCAGGGCTATTACAGTTGTTCATATGACAGCTGCTGAACTCCTGAGGTTTATAGCTCTCCTACAAAGTTTAAACCACCACTGATTTGGAATTCCACCTTGGGTAATGACAACTGGTAAGCATCATCCCCCTGTGCAACCAGAACCCATGGCTCTTCTCTCTGAAACTGGCATGCTATACATCTACCCTTTAGCAAGGGAAACTGAAGAGATTTCAGTGCATTATTTTATGATTGTACAAGTCACCAGTCTCAGGTTTCTTTGACTTTCTGCCTTCTCCAAATGGGACAAATGGTCCTGCTTAAACAGTGAGAAATGCCAATGATGCAAAACCAGCATCTAAAACATCCCCATGAACTCAAAAACAACAGAGAAACTCGCGGAGGAAAAATCCATTGAAAATTGCTGGTACAGAGAAAGTACCTCTGGCTCAGGAAATCCCTGAGCTGCCAGTTGCAGGAAGCTAGGAAAGTATAGTTCTTGTAATTTTCCCTTCGCTTTATGACTGACTATTCTAGGAGATGGGATATGTGTGAGAATGACTTTTGGTCTGACCAACTATAATTGTTCTTTTGTTCTCATATTATATTCCTGTGTTCCCTAGGAAGAGTGAATTGGCGCTGTTGGGAATGGGAGATTACTGCAGCACCCCGTGATGAACTATCCCCAGCAGAGTATTTCACCGTGGCAAATTTGTAGCCACCTCCTACAACTGTCATTTTGCACATTGCCAGGAACAGGGAACGGGAATGAGCCATCCACTTGTTGGGCTAACTCAGGGGCAAGACAAGGCCAGTCCTCAGGATCGCACTAGTAGGTATCCGGGGTGGAAGAGTGGGGAGAAGTGGAAGAAAATAATATTTTCTTTCTGACCTTCTCCTCCCAACAGTGGCTCAAAAAGTTTCCATGAAGAACATTTGCAAAGAAAGCACCAGGCATTTAGACTAACACACAATACGGCACAGAAGTGTCTGCTTCCAAGAAAAAAAAACCTGGAGGTTTACCGGGTTTTAAAAAAATAAAAACTCAAAAGCCAAAGCTCTTTTCATCTGCAAGTGAAAAACAAATAACTAGTTTTAGAGGAATTCTTTGAGTGCGCAGGAAAAAATATCCCGTTTTACAAGTAGGTCTATTTGCAGCATGTGTCTGTGAACAGGAAAGGTTGCTGCAAGTCTGTAAAAGCACTTTGTTGAACCAGTAGAGTGTCAGCATTCTAATCTGGATTTGTACTAGAATGTGCTCAAAGATCATCAGGCAGACAGAAATTTCTCTGTGTGATCACTTAACTCCACAATTCCATTAGTAAAGAGGAATATTATTAGAGCTAGTAAACAACCCCATCCAAACCCTAGAAAAACCCTTCATGTTTTAAAAGCGCTCAAAATACTCACCAAGTACCAGCTCACAATGGATTTTTTTTTAGATGCACTGGATACAAGGATGCTACCAGAAACAAGCAACTAGCCTCTTTACTCTACCCCCAGAACCCAGTCTTGATTGATTTCAAAAAGCCAAAACCTAGCATTTGCAAAGAGGAAGGTGGTTTAATTCAGGAAGGTGAGCCGCAAGATGAACTGATAGAGCTGCAGGTGGTTGGACTGATGTTGGATCAGGGAACTGCACAGATGAAACCTGACTTTTGAAGTCAATAACTAGGTACAAACTTAGCACTGTAGACAATTACTAAGATAAGATGCAGTTTTTCCAATTGTACATCTGTATGTCAAGCAGAACAAATGAAATCCTTGACAGTCTTTTATAGGATACCAATCCAATTTAAAGTGCATGGTACAGGGATGAGAGCAGTAGACACGGGTTAAGATAAATCTTGCCATTTTGCTGTACTTTCCCAGATAATTTATTCAGTCTTTTTATTTATTTTTTCATCCTATGGAAATTTCTGTGCATGCTCCTTCAGTAATAAATTTGGGCAAGCAGTCAACACAAGAATGGGGATTGACAGATTGAATCTGCCTTTTGTGATGAGATTTTTTTACTCTAAGGAACAACATACAATTCACTGGTAGTCCAAAGCATTGCTAATTTGATACTAATTTATACTAATTTGATATTAATTTACATTGAGGATATACTCCCTTGAAAGATGCAACTGTTAGAGCAAAAGGTTAACCTCACTGCACAGCTCAAGAAAATGAAGCACAGGCTCACAGCATAGATGAGATCCATGGTCTGAAATGTATAGGGATATTAGAGACAATGGGTTTGTTTCAAATATTTTGTTTTTGTCAAACTTTGCTTTTCTGCTGACTTCATGTGGAGAGAGTTGGGAAAGAACTGCTGGGCTTAGTATCAACAAAATTGCTCCAGATTTGGTGCAGGACAAAGTTGTTTCCTGGCTCTGAGTTTACTGTAACACAAGATATGTTCTTAAAGCAATACTCTAACTGCTAGCCACCAACCTAAGGTCTTCCTTAAACACAGTCTTCGCCATCTCTGTCAGAACCTTTAATTAATAATTTGAGCTTATGCCTGCGCTGGTGTAAAGTAGCTTTTTTTATTTCACCAGTTACTACCACTACAGAAATGTCTGCGTGTTACTGGTGTGTAACAGTTGCTGTGCTCTACTCCAAAGAGACAGTATTTAAAGAACAACTAGATGTTATTTTGCATTTTTATCGACTATGACCGTTATGTACATCTGAGGACTTGCTGTTTCCCAGCGGCATTTTCTACTCCTGTTTCAATGGTGCTTTGGAAAGACCTCTGCCACTTTTCTTCTCCCTGTTCTTTCTGCGAAAAAGTTAAGAGTCAAAAATATTACAATAGGAACACATGACTGCCTTCCACTTGGATAAAAAACAATTCAGATTTAGCTTCTTCCAGATGAAAGTACTTTTCCTTTGGGTTTCCACTTCCCCCTCAACACCCATTAACTCTCATTTTCAATGGAAAGCCAAATGGATGGAAGGGGAGGCTGGAACCCTCTACCCCAACTCAGCTACCCTACACCAGCTGTGGTCTTTCGTGTGACACCAAAGCCTCCTTCTTGGATCCTCCTCAAGAAGTTTCACTAAGTGAAGGTGAGAAGGTAGACCCTACTGATGGCAGCCATCAGCTGTGGGTTGGAAATGGTGTCCCAAGTGCTAAATGTTGGAACCTCACTTTAATGTTTAATTTCCTGTTTAATTTTTAAAATTTGATTTGATCATTACCATAAACATTAAACAATATTTCCTGTTTAAATATGAATAGTCTGCATTATTTGATTGAAATGAGTGTTCAGATGGCTAATGCGTTTTATTATGGCCATAGAATTTTACTGTTATTTCCCCTCCAGCTGCTGCTGTTCCAGGGAACTCGAAGGGATTCAGTTTTCAATAGGACGGGCTCTATCCAACAGCACAGTGTGGTACACAAGCTTGCCAAGAAGAGTCTTTCCCAGCCTGGGGATACTGCTCCTGGTAGTTTTATAACAGTGATGAGTGGCTGTTATGGTTCAATGTCCATACAGGGACCTCTGAAAGGCTCTTCACAGCCTATCTTCCCCCCTGACTAACATTTCTTATTTGCTGTTGAAATGCCAGTTCCCATCTTTGGTTGTCCTGTAATAACATCCTCTATCACTCAGTAATTTAATTTTTCAGACAAGTATCTCATTGTCTTCTCCCATGCTGGGCCTTCATGCATGGTAGGAGCTCCTTAAAGAGAGCTGCAATCCCATCTCAGGATGTTTCCTGAAATTTCTCCAAAAACCTGTCCCCCTTGCTATGATGCTCACATGTGACTTTCATAACAGTAAGACCATGAGTTTGTTGAAATCACTTCTCTTCTTGCTATGAAACTTGTTCTTTTCTCTGTTTTCTGATTTTGTCTCTATCTTCTCTCTCACTATTCTTGTGTCAGAAAGTTTGGAGTTGAGTGTGCTTTTTACCGGTCTCCGTAAAGGCACTAGGAAAGTAAAGTCCTTCCTCATGACAAGCATTTCTCAGCACTATCTTAATTAGTGTGAGGTGGAAAACAAGAATTCCATTTAGCAGAAAATGTCAAGTTTTCATATATAATTTTTTTTTCCCGGACCATGACCTTTAAAAAATACTTGGTCTGACATCATCACTCTTCCCCCCAAAACACCCATGAGTACAGACATTAGGATACCTCATAGATGTCTCCCACGCCATCGGAGTACCGCTTACACGCTGGAGGACTTGCTACTGCAAAAAGTCCACCCTGGACCTCAAAAACTTGGCCAATATAAGATTTATCAAATCCACTCTTTTTATCCCCAAAGTCTGAATCACAAGCAATTGAGATTTTTGCCTGAAAAATTATCTCCCTCAGCACTAATTGTCATGAGAATAATAAGTATTTAAGGAAGTAGCTTTCTAGCAGGATACTTCAACACATCCAGACCAAATTTTGCTGGCAGAAGACAGTGGGTAATGGAACAGGAAATCAGTACCAGCTCTTTCAGATTAAGAAAAAAAAAACATTTCCTTCTTTGTCAAGATGAAGGTGTAGTCCAGTTAACTTTTAAGAAGGATTATAATAAGGAGAAACAAATCCTTACTCTAAGGTCATTATGAAACTCCATCAAAAGAGATGAACCCATTTCTTGTGGCAGGAAGCATAATTCTAAACATTTACAGATGAGAAAAATCTAGTTATAGCTCTTCAAATTCAACCTTTCCATTAAAAGGAATTTATCAATTTCTTCAACATGGAGTGAAAATAGATATTAAGGGAAGTGTCATTCTCCTGTAATGTTTGTCATCTAGCAATTTTAGGAGCAAATGAATGACCCTGTGAGAGTACCCCTTTCCTTCTTTAGTGATTGTTGGAGGATCTCAGATGAACAGCTAAGAATAACTGCCTAACCTTCATATGACAGAATTTATTGGAGAAGAATACACTCCCCCCAAATGACTTGCCCCAAACAGTACAGCAAGAATAAGACCAGAATTCTGGTCTTCTGATTTCCAGACATGTTCTGCTGTCTGATCAGCAGTGACCTCTGCAATAGCACTACTTTTCCCTGACAAAAACCCCATAGAATCATAGAATAGTCAATAACTTTTCCAATCATATATTTCGCAGATTCTTCTCTTCAATACCATCACTTTTTCTGATTGCTTTGAGGTCTTATAAAATATGTGTATTTTGGCACATCTGAATTTATTTCGTCCAGAGATAGCAGCAAGTTCAAAGTGAGCAGAGTGAGGACAGTAGTGTCAGACAACACTGTGAAGATTACTTTCAGTAACCAGAAATTAAAAAGACTTCTTAGGTTATGGGGGACGTCTCCCCACTGAACATTCAAAAACATTTTGCCTAGTCTCATTTTAAGTAGTCCAAATAGCAAGTTACATCTTTTCCCCTTGGGTTGTCATCTAGACACTAAGAAAATTCACAATGAGGACTTTCTGCCTTGAACCTTGAATAAATTGTTTAAATACAGTTGGACTTGATGATCTTAAAGGTCTTTTCCAACCTAAATGATTCTATTATTCTCCGAAATTCCCCTTGAATTTTGTGCACATAATAGCGCTTGTATCACTTCCTGGAAAAGTTCAATTACAGTTGTCTAAATTGTCTTGTTGTAGATGTTTGAGTGTACACACACATCCCATCCAATCTCATGTTTGCCAGCCATGGCAGCCACATATGTCCTTAAGCAATAAAAAATGCTTGTAGCAAAAGGGACATAACCTGCTGAGTCTCTGAAAGTACTATATACTGCTATTAAATAGATATGACCTATCACACGAAGGCAGACACAAGAAAACGCAGAGCTGAGACCCTCTAAAGGTTTAAAGCAGATACCTACCCACGAACCTGTGTGCTCCTTGAACAAGATGTGGTCTCTCTAATAGTTGTTGTTACAGCACTGAGATGGTTGCCTTACTGTGGGAGGCTGAACCAGAGAAAATCACTGCAAGTCCTCTCCAGCAGCAAGACAGAGTATGTGGCCCATGTGATTGCGCTGTTGGTGTCTTCTTGACAGATATTTACAATATGCACTTAGATGGTACTCGGCATTGACAAAACCAGGCCTTAATTGTATTTGATAATCAAATCTGCTGCTCCACTCAGGTTTTGTATCAGAATTAATATAAAAAATAGGTTCATTTTTTTTTTTAGCACTTTCCTTGATTTTCCCCTAAACCAAATGCAAAATACACTAGTTACATATGATCCAGGAGGCATTCCCAGAGCCAAGATGTTTATATTAATAAAACAATACTAGAAATAGGATTATTTTAATGGAAAACAGCCCCACTTGCATTCTGAAAATATCTTCTCTTCCGTCTTATGAGTAATATTTGAAAAAATACTTATTTCCCCTTCCCTCTCTCTCTCACCTCTTCTCCCTGCTTTCTCCCTGTGTCTATTACAAGGATTTTAATAGAAAGACATTCAAATTGTAACCTCAGCAACCCATAAGAATATTTTTTTTTTCAGTTGCTGGTTACCGTATTATTTTGTATAATTGTTGATGTCTGTCGTCTAAATTATCTCACCCAAAAAGGGATCACACACATAGAAAAATAAGAATAATGATAATAATAATAAAAAAGCCTAACAACTCTTCCACAACCCAGACACAACCTTGAGGGAAGGAAAACACAAAACAAAAGACAAAATAATAATAATAAAAAAAAGAACAGCCCATCTAGCTAATTCATCTGCCCAGTAAGTGCATGTGTGTGGTGGATCAGATAGGCTTGACGGCAGGTGATGGGGGTCGGGGCTTCGCGCACACGCTCTGAAAGGGTTTTGATGATTGCAATTACTCGCCCACGCTTTGACATAGCACACAATGAAAGTCTACAATTAGACAACTATTATTCCTAACTGCTGATATCAATGATGTCCATACAAATGCAGCTCACTTTGTCATCGCATTATTCATACTTGAGGTGCATTTGTGTATATGAGTTTGTGAAGGGAGAGGGCTGGCAGTTGTTTGTATTTGTGGCACTGTATAAATTATCCAGATTTATGCACACTGTCTCTGAAAATCTATATTCAAGCACACAGTCACGTATATTTTTTTTTCTGCCTGTATGTGCAGAGTTGCATGGATAGAGATGCAGCAGGATCCTTGAGATGACACAGTGCAGTTCTCCAGGTCTGCACTCAGAGCCCACAGAAGGAGTTACATTGACATTTCTGGGTTTTGGATGAAGCCCTGGATGGGTATGTGGGAGACAGATAAGATGTGATTTTCTGTCCTTAGTTTGTGTCTTTTCAGGCTCTCTAATTCTTTGCACCACATTTCCCGTGCATTGTTATGGCTTCTGGATATGGGCTTGTTACAAAGATGTTTACTTTCACTGCAGAAGATTTTTAAACTGACAGAAGATTAAGACAGAAGATTTTAAAACTGATTTTAAAACTGAAATTACCTCTGCTCAGCAGACACAACCCAGTGCTGCTGGCAAACTCTTTAAACTTGGAGCGTGGGGACTTTGAAGTCAGAGCACACTGGCCATCATATGCCACTAGAGACTTTGGGATATGACTCAATGTAGAGAGTTATTCTGGAATCATTAATTTCTAATAACTTATATTAATAATGCTTAATAATAAGAGAAAGTAATAGCTAGGAAGAATATCCAAAGTCGATTAATCTAATTTGGGCTACAGCAGTCTGACTGAAAAAAAAAGCACCCAGACAGGGAATTAATTAACAAAAGCTACACTATACCTTAATCTGAACAAGCGTATCTGTGTAGAGAGCCCTTTCGATTTATTTTATCCTCTGATAAAGGGAATTCTAGTCAAATGTTGCCACATGGAGTTAAATCACCAGTGGGACGAGGGATCTCTGCTCTGAGTGGGAGCAGAGCTGCAGGATCTGCCAGGGCCGGGCTGAGCCCTTGCTCTTGCCTTAGCTGTGTGCACAGCAGTTCTCACTGTAGATACCAGCAGAACAATCATGGCATGAGAAATATATTGTTAGGTTTATACAGCCCAACTTAGGCAATGTGAAAACCAGAGGCAAAAGCAAGTTTGCCCCCGTTTTACAGTCAATCATGTTTTTTAATTGATTTACTGCTGCATCATCAGGCAGTAAACATTTATTCACGAACATTTTTGGACTGCATAGAGGATCCCTCCCAGGAAAGTCAGTCCCAATGAAATTAAATGCGAGCATGCCCACTAATGACCAAATCATGAGGCACAAAATAATACAAAACAAGAGTAATAAACCTCTCCAGTGAATTGCATCATTGTTAACGAAGCAAGTAATCAATAGACCACTGTTTGAAAATGTTGCTTGTTGCTTAGATGGAGACCTGGGTAGCAGTAGCAGCCTGAAAAATATTGTGTCCTGAAAGTAACTACTCTGTGAGAATCATTTGGAAATCATTAAATCTAGGAAATCTAGAAGGTCTTTTGCTGATGGCAAAGATTTTTGCAAATCTATATACTTGCTCTCCTAGAGAAGGCAACACCCAACCTTCTCCAGCCCCTAGATTTCCCGTTGGTGATTTATCAGCAGGAAAAAGCAATTTGGGTACTGAGGGCAAAGGAGACCCAGCAGGCTGGGGCCCTGCAGAGGGTCTCAGATGGTCTCCTTGCGCTGACGCCTGTGCTTCCATGCGCCCTTGTTATGGTTCCAGGAGACAGCCCGGGGAAACGCCAGGAAAGCAACATGCAGGGAGCCGCGGCCCGGGACAATGCAGGGAGCTGCAGTGGCTCATGCTGCTCTCAGCCAGGGATTTCTCCTCTCATAGGAAGAGAAGAGAGAAGGAGGAGAGCTGGGATGAGACACCAGCACCGTCTGTCCCTTTGTCTGTCTGCTTGCCTTTCTGCTCTCCTTTCATCAGGCTCTTTCACTCAGGCAGCCAGCTGCGGAGGTTTGCTAACAGGAATGCATTTGGCCTGAGTCAAGGCAGTTCCTTGTCATAAGTCTCTGAGGGCTTTCTTTTGGGAAGCTGGGGCTGTTAACAGCATGTCTGGCTTTCCCAGCTTTTGGGGTGGTCCCGTCAGGTGGCAGGTGGCAGGGCTTGTCAGGGTTTGTAGGTGTCAAGTGGGCAGCAGGGAGGCCACGCGCCAGAGTTCAGGGCCAGGGAGATGTGTGCTTTACCTCCCACCATCTTGTAAACTGTCCATGCTTCCTTCATCTCCTCAGCAGGGTTTTCAGCCACAGACATCCCTGAGACCTGACAAAGCGGTGACAGCCCTACTGCAGGGGGGACGGACACACGGCAGAGCGGAGAGGGAATTTGCAGGGATGTTTCCGCAGCGGGACAGGATTGAAATAGGGGGCTGGGGTGCCAACGTGGGCTTGCTTTGGCAAAGCAGGTGGCACCTCGTTTTCCAGTAGCACTTTACTACTGGATGTTTTCCAGCAGCACTTTGCTTTCACACTGGCAGGAGCAGAGCTCTATAAAATACCTGTCTATTCATCTGAAAAGTAATGCACCGTGTTTTCAGTGCTGATGTCTAACTGCATGTGAAACACCTGCTGTGAGTGCCTGCTCCACCAGAAGGAAAAACTCTCAAGCTAAAATCCCCAGCACTCAAGAAATGAGCCTTTACGGGTGAAACTTCATCAGTAAAAGGCTCATCCCAAGCACCCGGACTCCAGCTTGGATCTGCATCTGGAAGCCACATGTCAGCAAGGGCATATATTCCCCAAACTGATGGTCTGGGATGGATGTTTTCCTGTCTCAGGGAACCCTTTTGGCTTTGCAAGACCTGGGCACAGGAGCTCTGCACAGGGAAAAGGAAATGCCATAGCAGATTGGACCCTGGACCCGGAGCAGCTTACAGGCATCACAGTCTGTGCCCCCGCATTATACACCTTTTTTTTTAGAGATTAAGGTCCCAGCACTTAAGCCAGGTGTGTTAGTCTTAAATACAAGAGCAGCTCCATTGGCTTTGGGGAGATGGTACAGGATTTAAACTATGCGTGTGTTTAAGCACCTGGTATACGAACCTTTCTCTCTAGTGCACTTCTCTCTCCCTTGGGCTTAATTTCAGCTCCTTCCGCTTTATAGTCTGTAGCCTCTGCTGTAAATTCAGAGAGCCAGGGAACTGATTTTTAAAAAATACTTTCTGCTTGAAATATCGCAAGTAAAGAGCAGATGAAAATATATATCAGTTAAATGATTTTTTAAAGGCATATATGACATGACACGACACACTGGATTCTAAAATTAAGTACAGTAGCAAGGAACCCCCAGCTGGAATTTCCTAAAATATGGCTTTTCTCCTCTGAAACCACTTTTAATTTTAAGTGCTGACTTTCCTGACCCAGAATAAAGTTACATGCAATGTTTACTAGCCAGCATAGAAGGGTATTGCTCCCTCATTGCATTCCAAGCGTGCAAGACACTGAAAATCAATACAACGAAGTAAGAAAGAAAGAAGAAGAGCATAGCCACTCATCTCCCTACCTCCACGTACACAGACAGACATATCCGTAGACCTGTCTTTCTCCTCCCCACCATGACAGGTAACGGCCCTCTCTAACCTTAGAGGCTAGCAGTGAAGAAAGATGAAGTTCGTCACATTGTTCCTGAGCAGTAAGTTGTACGGCTAGGTCACCTCTGATTTTTAGCTAGTCAGTCAAGGCTACCTTTCCACGAGCAGTGCACTGCTGCCATTTCCAACAAATGGTGAAATGATGAGTCCATGTCACAGAGGAGATCATCTAAATTCCTGGTACCCCCTTCAGCTTCTTGCAGGGGGGTTGGACTAGACGACCTTTGAAGGTCCCTTCCAACCCAAACCTTTCTGTGATTCTATGATTCAGTTTGGTAACATGATGGGGGATGAGAGGGACATGAGACAGGGCTCATGCAAGGCAGGAATCTCATAATAGGTCTCCTTGCAGAGGTGGTGAGGGGCTGACCTCTGGACATTTCAGAGACACGGGGAGCCCTGAAGAGGTGGAAAGTCATGTCTAAAAACTGCTACTCCAGGGCAAGGGGCTGGAGGAAAGAGGCTGATCACTCCTTGATGCCAGAGTCTGAAGGCAGAAAAGATGCTGCAGGAGTAGCAGTGATCCAGGAGACATCCTCCAAATATCTCACTTTCTTAATGCACTTTGGTGCTGGGGCAGGAGGAAGAGGAGAAAAAGAAGGAAAGTAGGAATGACT
This sequence comes from Chlamydotis macqueenii, assembly GCF_036417535.1. Taxonomy (NCBI): domain Eukaryota; kingdom Metazoa; phylum Chordata; class Aves; order Otidiformes; family Otididae; genus Chlamydotis; species Chlamydotis macqueenii. The sequence goes on along the minus strand of NC_141593.1, from coordinate 7,426,721 downwards.
CACTTGTTGATTCTGCACCAGTTGCTAAACTTTCCGCAGGAAGGCCACACTGCTCTTAAAATAAGTTGGGTCTTGTCTTTGGTAACAAGGATCCCTTTGATTTCTGTGTGGCTTGCAGACCCAAAACACAGTCCTGTCTGCTGCTCTAGGGTTTGTATAAGTGCTGCTGTTCAATGCCAAAGCAGGAGTCCCGTGCAAAAGTAATGCTCTCCTCTGTCTCCCCACGGCATGGTCTGACTGGGGGTGGTGCTCTTTAAGAACAGATTTTGTTTGCTGGAGGGACCTGAAGACATTTTTCACACATGATGGCATGTAGGGCAGATGTCTTATGAAGCAGACATCAGCTGCAGGGTTATCAGCAATCACCGAGTGCTGAAATTTGTGTCGGAAGTTAATGTAAGTGGCTCTGTTATTTCAAAAGTATTTGTGCCACCACTTTTCTTCCCCTAGTAATGCAGATGAAGGGGAAGAGAAATGCAGAGCCCTGATTATCTAGCACTGTGAACTGAAGACCGATCCAAGATGAAGTCTCTGCAAGACCAGCAAACCCACCCTATCCTGAGTTTCTCAGATCTGCCCTTAAAATACATCTCAGGATGTATCTCTAAATGACGCAGTCCCTGTCCATTCTCAGCAGCCATAGCCTTGCCTACAGCCTGACAACTTTATCACCTTCCTCCCTCCTGCTCTCTCTAACTCGTCCTTTCGTGCACGGGGTATTCCGGGTGATGGCTATTGTCAGTGTTAATGGGAATAACACTTGGAGGCTGCTGGAGGGAATCAAGGGCTCTGTCTTCCCAGGCCATCACTGCTTTGCAAGCTCTGGCTCTCACCTTTAATGTGAAGTCAGCTTTCTTGGCACATGGTGGATTCACCCTGTGGGATACTTTGCTGACTTTTCTCTTCACCTTGACTCAGACATGCACAACAGCAACAGCAGCTGTGGACTCCTATGGTTTCAGACCCTGCCCTGTTTCAATTAGAGAGACACATACGTTTGCAGAGGAGGCCTTCAAGGAGGATGTGTGGGTTTCCTTTTGAGTCTTAACACGTAGAAAGAGAGTTGCACTGAGCCACCTGTTTCTCTTGAGCACCTCCAAGGACCTGGCAAGCAGTCACTGGTTCTGCTACCCTTCCTTGTCTGATGGGGGAGCACAGAGTGCACTCAAAGTGCATCAGTACTCCTTCACACTGGTCGTACTGACACAAGTGTTGCATACTGGCAAAGTCCATCCCCACACCTTTGCAGTGAGTTGTCCCAGCAGAATGACTTGGGGACAACAACAAGTAAGTGATGTTGGAAAAGCAGAGTGCTTCTCACCTCCATGTTACCCACCCTGGTGACTGTGGATAACTCGATAACATTACAGCTGTTGTAATGACGAGGTCACCTCTGTGAACAGCTCAGCCCTGGAGCTGGGGAGGTCAGTGAAGAACTTTCTCCTGAGCTCTGCAGGAAACTAACATCTCACAGTTATCCTGCTCCAGTTATCCCCTAGGCAACACTTTCCCAGCCCAGGGACATCAGGCTCCTGATGTAGAGCTAGGTAGAAGCTAATATGGTCCCCTAAACACCTCCTGCTGCTGCAGAGGAGACGGGAAATACCTGGGCGGGCAGTAGGTGACGTCTGACAGCTGTCACCCCTTAATGGGCATGCTCATACCAGGGCATACTCAGCCTTAAGAGAACCTTGTATTCTGGAAGGTCTCTGAGAAGCACCCAGCACAATCTGAGAAGCACACCATCACCTAAGAAAATCAAACCACTACCACAGTTTTTCAGAGGTGGTCTTGTTACTGAAGCAAGAGTCTTCTCCCTGCCCTACTTGTCCATCTTCCTCACTAGGCTGGAGCAAAATAGTGCGGATCACCTTCCATGATAAGCACCATCCTCACCCAGGAGAGAGAGGAAGGGGAGGAGATGCTAATGGCAAAGATAGGGAGCTAAGGTAAACTCAGAAATTATTTGAAAAGTAGAGAGAATTACTTTTGTGTTTATTTGGTCTTCTTTATTTCTTTCTGTCTTTAAAGAATTTATATGAGATTGTTCTAAAAAAAGTAAAGATAGTATCTTCCCTGAGACACTTGCCACTTGGCCCTGGGGAAAGTCTGCGTGCCTTGCAGCCTTCCATGAGGAATGTAACTGTCTGTGAGGGGTAATGCCTGCTAGAGGGCTGCGGCAATGATAGGGCTTAGAAACCAATCAGAATTTTCACAGCAATCTCAAGCTGTTTGAGGCCTTGCCCTCTGCTGTCATGTGCACACTTGAGACTTTTTTTCTTTCTTGTTCAATAAATCCCTGGTTTTCTCGACCTCAGGAGTGTATCAAAGTTTGAAAGTGACCCATGTTCAAGCTAAAGGCTCAGCAGGAGACAAATAAAGGACCCTCAAATCTATTATTAAATAAGTAAAACCTCATGACATCTTTAGGTCTGACTAACATTTTCTCAGTCCTTGAAGCTGCTAATAAACACCAAGCAAATTGCTGGAACTTTGATCCTCAGCTCTGATAATACTTCGGAAAATACTCAGAAATATCCTTGTCAACAAGGGTATTGAAGACTTGAAGACTTTGGACAATTCTCCACATTTTCAAGTTTGGGCAAGCTTGTGTACAGGAAGTGTTTTGCAAAGTCAGACTTTACTGTGTTTGTGCAGCAAGTTTGGTAGCAGGGGGACTACAGAGGTGGCTTCTGTGAGAAGCTGCCAGAATCTTCCTTCACGTCTGACGGAGCCAATGTCAGCTGGCTCCAAGATGGGCCTGCTGCTGGCCAGAGCTGAGTCCGTCAGCGACGGTGGTAACACCTCTGTGATAATGTATTTAAGAAAGGGAAACATGTTGTGCAACAGCAGCCAGATGAGAGGAGTGAGAATATGTGAGAGAAAAAACTCTGCAGACCAAGGCCAGTGAAGAAGGAGAGAGAGGAGGTGCTCCTGGCCAAGATTCCCCTGCAGCAATCGATGGGTGACCTCTCCTTGTCTTTATCTTGAGTCACAGCCCTTTGGCTGTACTTCTTCCCCGCCTTTATCCAGCTGGGGAGGGGGAGTGACAGAGTGGCTTGAGCAGTTAGTATCCAGTCAGGGGCAGCCCACCACACAAGCTTAGATGCACTTACTATTTTTCGTATTTCTAACATGGAGTCAGTCAGAAAGAGAAACAGAGTCTTAGGCAGGTTTGCATTGAAGCATGGGAGGAGCTTTTCTCCAAGACACAGATCTCATTATTTCAGCTGTTGACCAGTGATTAAAAGAAAAATAAATTCTTCCTAACAGTCTTCAAAACTGCTTTGCCTTGAGATCCACTTTTTGAAATGGCCTAAATAAAATGCATAGTCATGGTCATATATAACCTTGACCTACAGATATTCAAAACATAACTCCGAGTCAGAATTTACTCCCTGAAGGGCAGGATAAGTTTAACCAAGTAGTTCTCTCACCTGAATCTCAACACAGACCAACACCTGTTTCACTACAGGTACTGTAAGAACCATGTTGTAAGGTAATCATGGTCAAATGCAAACTCTGAAAGTCCATGAAACGACTTTCAGCTTGTTGAAGTATTTTGCACGTATTAATTAAACTTTAGATCACCTGGCTTAAATCAGAATAGCAGAACTACTTCAAAACTAACTTTGAAGTTTGCCTGCTGTGAGTAGGAGGCTGGACTGCATGTCCTCCAGAGGTCCATTCCAACAAAAATGACACAATTTCATGAAAGCAGCACAAAACTGTTGTAACCTGGAAAGTTGATTGCTGAGATAGAAAGAGACATAGGAAATTTCTAACCACAGGCCACGTTATTCCTCAAGAGCTAGACTCTGAGTGCCATAGTCTTGCCTCACTGTCGGCCATCCCCATCATTCAAATGCCAGACAGTGCCCCCAACATGAGCCTGGGGACATGAGCTGTCTCTCTGTTGAACAATTGCATTACTTTCAGAGGAAGTAAAAGCATAAAGTGTTTGAAGGTCTCTCTATCTGAGCAGATTTGCATGACCAGTTCTGTTAGCAATCGCGCATCTTTGGCACGCCTGGGTAGTTAGACACTCTTCAAAGATTTGCAGTGGGCAGTTTTAGCCATGCATCTTTTCATCTTTTATAGCTACACTCCTTATGTCGGAGCCATTAGCAGTATCTCTAAACTCCCTTTCAATCATGTTTTACGGTGCCTGTTCAGTGCATTGAGGTACCTTTTATGGTTGAGATGACACTTTCATTATAAGCTGCTGTTTTCAGTGGTTTATAACTTTCCCCCAAAATTACCTTTGAGGGTTGAAATTTTCTCACGCTTTCTTGTTCACAGGCCGACAGTGAATTTATTTAGAAAGTTGGAAGATTATCTTTGCAGTCATTTTTTATTTTTATCAAAACTTAGGGCAAAAAAACCAAAGAAAAATTTTTAAAAATCCTATTTGTTCTAATTCAAAAGAAAGAGTAGGTATGTACTTTCAGCCTCCTGTACGACAAAAGCTACAGTGGATGCAGGCTCCATGAGACATCTATTTATTGTCATTAAATTTGAGCGAAGGAAAAAAAATCAAACACAATGAGAACTTGTAAACCACTCAGATATAGTGCAATTCTAATAGTAAGAGATGGAAAATGTATTTATGGCTACTGGAGGTTGAAGGACCTTTTTGCTGGCTTCAGCATTTTGAGTTTCCTGAGCTCTGTGCAGTGGGCCCTTACTACAGCATCAATAAAAGCCTTTTGAATTAATAAGCCGGACAGTCATAGCCACTCAACAAATATCTAGGCAAATGCAGCTAAGGTATTTATCCACTGAAGGTATTTGCTCACTTTTCAGTACATGTGTGTTCCAGCTGGTCCTTGACAATGTTTGTTGATAACAATTATTTTCAGATTTTATTTTGGCTGAAGAATAGTAGTCACAGTTTGAGCATATTGTGTCTATTTTCTTTTTTCAGGCAAAGAAAATACATGTTGTCTTGTTCCCTTCTTGGTGCTTAAACCTGTTCTTTGGATATGTTTGCTTGTTTGTGTGACAGAGGCTTTCATCTGAAGACCTAAACACCATCAGAGTGAGGCTGATGGGTGAGATGGACATCTGCTTTGAGGTAAAGTAAGATAATCTTAACAACAAACAGGTAGATATTATGGCCACTGCAAATCTACCTGGGCTTCTTTCAGCTATATATCAAGAGGAAAATAAATATGGAGACAGATTCAGTTTAGATGATTCTCCACAAATCCGCTCCAATGTTGGCTTCCACCAGTGGGTCCCTTTTCATTGGCTTTAGTGGCTTTCCAATCAGGCTCTGGGGTCTGATTTTACGTTCAATGACCCAGTTGTTCATGATGAGGTTTCAGCAATTTCAAAGTAACTGGAGTTGCCAAACAGTTTTAGACTTAAATGGTTCACTTCCCTCATAAATTTTGCAAAAGCAGCTCCACCTACAGGATCCTCAAGATTAGGGAGAGTTAAGCAACTTACGCAAAAGGGGCTATGAAGGCTTGCTTGAGCTTTTTAAATTTGCATTAACCTTCTGTTAGGATTCCCCTGTGCATTTTAACCTGCGCAGGACTGTCTTAAACAACATCTCCTCCAGACTTGCACCAGTATCTCTCTAATACGACTAAAGCTGGAAATCACCACTTTGAGTCTAATATTCTAATTCAGGGAACTCTTAACTATACCCCTTTTGAGCAAAGTACTTACTACTTTATTTTAATTTTCAATGCAAGAAAACCTGAGCAAACACACTCACTTAAATATTAGATAGAGATGAAAGGTCTCAACAGCTTGATCCGAACAGAATGAAGCAAAAATCTTTTCCCCCACAGCAAAGGTCACAAATAAGATGCCGGTTTCTCCTTAAAAGGTGAGTTACTTCGTCCTGCAGTGTGATATGCTGTATTTAACACTTCATTTTAAGCTGCTTTCAGCTCAAATGAATATAAATACCCAATGGTCATTCTCTTTATTAAACTGAAGCTACACCAAAGGATTAATAATCTGGTTGTCTTGTTGCTCTGTCTAATTATAGTAGGGAGTGTGAGGAATCCCATGTGCCTCCTAACTTTGGATGAAAACAATTAGTCTGCAGGTTTCCCTTTTTGGCTTTTATTATTATCATTATTGCAATTAATAAACTTCATCTTCCACTACCACAGTCTACCGAAGTGTGCACTGCAAACTAGGAGAGAAAAAGGAAATGAGGTATTCTATCTTTTTCATATGATTTCTGTCTTGCTTTTCAGAGAAGATTTGTTTTGTATATCAGGGCAGTAAGCTCAAAGGCTGGGTCCTGGAGAAGGATATTAGAACAAAATGCTCAAAAATGTTTTTGGTAATGGAGGCTGCTGTCAACATTTCTCAAGAACAGGCCAAGCGCAAACCTTGAAGAAGGGCCCTAGGGAATGATTTATAGTACGGACTGATACAGTAAACGCAATTTGTTTTAATTAAGGCGATGGCTTATTGCATAATTCACATTGCGCTGGCTGAAATGACCGCATCAGGCAGTTTTAGAGAATTACAAGCCATTCTCATAAATTCCATTAACTGTAATGCAGCAAATGTTGCAGGAAACAGAGTTTCATCAAGAAACACAAATGCAACATTCCTACTTCTCACAAGTTTGCACCAAAACTAATTCTGCTTTATGTCTTCAGCTTTTAGCTCCTATATATTGTGAAGCATAGTTTTTCACTCCCTTTCCCTGATACACTCAACAAACCTGCAAATATGATCAGCATTCAAAACACCCAGCCAAATCCTTAAGTAGCAACAAACAGCGTGGTGCAAAAGAGGCAAATATATCCGCAGTCCTATCCAGCTGCTCATGGTCCCTAGACCTGCAGAGGCTGTTACGCTGATGTACTGCAGCCCACGAGGCACCAATAATAGTGTAATTTTGAACTGATTGCTATTATTATTTGGGAAAGGATGTCCAGCACAATCCGAAATGCCTGTGCTATTCAGAATGAGTGCATCAAGTTGATTCACCCTAGCTTTGGCTTTTGTACTCATGTCTAATAGCCCTCAAAAAAACCTCATGCAATTATGCAATTAAAAAGTGAGTCATGAAACAGAAATACAATTGAGCAGAATTAAATTTGCCTGAGTGAGTCTAATATTGGCACTGTTAAATATCTTCAGAGACAATTTTGTAGTATTTACCTTCTTTTAATGTAACTTTGTACTTCTAAGACAAATATAAATATACTGTCCAGCATATATAGGGTATAGTATATACATAAAGAGAGTAGAGTATTACACATGTATGAATAGAGCTAGAAAGAACCTAGGAGTCTAGGAAAAAAAAAGGGTGTCATTTAGTTGCTAAATATTTACTATTTCAAATGAATCACCCATTGCACTTCAGTTAATCCAGTCCCAGAAAACTGCAAAAATCATACTTGAAAGAAAACAACAACAAACATCTTATTACATTAGTGAGGTAATTAAAGAGAGAAGAGAAGGAAGGAAAGAAGAAAGACCTTGATTCAGCACTAGAATTCGTTATTAGACATAATCATTTTATGTATTTCCTCAGCTGAACAATGATAACCCAAATAGATCTGTGAATCTGACTCCTAACACTCTTGTGGATTTAGCTCACTTAACACCCGCTGTTCTAAAACTTAAACACCGATTCCGTCTATAAAGCAGTAGCTGTAGGTTTCCAGAAATCTATTTACAATCTGAGGATAGGATTTTAAAACAAACTGGGTGAGAGACCCATGCTAGCCAACAGAGAAGTGAATTTAGATGTGACCTTTTTGTGCAAAGATGCAAAGCATAGCTAATGTTGTAAGAAAGCTGCTTTTCTAAGGTAGGTAGCTGCAGCAACCTGCTGTGAACATTTTAAAATGTGACAGCCCTGAATACATGGATGCTGATGTCAACAGAAAAGCTTTCAAAGTCTCCAGTGAACTTGGGTGATCCCTAGAGCATGGTGGCCAACTGGTTGGTCTTGAGAGTTGGCAGAGCTCCTGCTCATAGTCTACTGCATGGGGTTTGTGGCAGAAAAAAAGCAGTAGGGTACATGTTGGACTATCTGAAATCACTCTTTGTGAAACAAACCAACGGAGCTTGCTGAAGCTGAAATTTCCACCTTGTCTGGGCATCCAGTGGCATTGCCAGCCCAGAACCATCTGGCAGTGGTGCTCTATGGGCACACTCAGCAATTGCCTTCTGACAGGGGTAGCTGGGTCACCCAAAGACAGCCCTGGGACTCGCCAGCAGATCGATAGCACTGACAGATGGAAAGCTTTACTTCAGCACACCTTTGAGTCTACAGCTGTGTAAACAAAAATGTTTCAAACAAAAATTATAGGCTTGTAATGCTCATGTTCAGCTTCAGTTTCGTCTTGCAACTGGCTAATGAGACAACCCTCCTTATTGTGTTGCTTCTTCCTTTGGTGTCTACCTTATATATTTCTTTTGTTCTCTGCTGGGGAACAGGGACCTCTTCTCTGTATTCGGGCAATGCTGCTATCTCAATTTGAGGAGGGAGAAGAGGCAGATTTAGGTGCTGCTCAGCTGCAGAGGAATTTCAACTTATAATAAGTTGGTAGCCGTGCTCTTTCCTCCCCCTCCCACTCTGCTGCCTCTGATGTGGTGTTATCAGTTTGCCTCCTGTTTTTTTTTCTTGGAGCACAGTAAATATAAGAGCAAGCCAGAGCTGGTTTTGAGCAGAGTTCCTCACTGCATTATACATGAGCTTGGAAACAAGAGGAGTTTGTTCTGAATCCCACTTAGCCTGGTGAACTTTCACAGGTGAATTTCAGGCTTATTTGGCTGGCTAGAGCTGAAGTTTGAGTTATTGAAACAACAGGGGGGAGCTTTGGATCTCTTCTGCCAGGAAGGCTGGGGGAGAGAGCATTTTATTTTCAGCCTTATTAAAACTTCTCTATAGAGAGGAAGTCGATCTTTTCAATTGCTCTTAATCTCCAGAGAAATCTCCCACTGATCCCTAAAATGCCGAACTTGCAATCCTGGAGCAGTTTTTAACCTGCAGTGCTGAAATGTTTCTAATGTTTCCAATATTGCTTAAATGCGTCTCCCTTTGCCGACTGCCCTGCTGTGGTTGGATGCTGCCAAAGCCTGCTAATGGTGTTAATTTGCACAAAGGCAATACTTGTTATCTGCAGACTTCTGGGACCACCTGTGCCAACCTATGCTAAGTGCTGAACCCTGAGATCCCGGGTATGTGATAGGGATGCTGAAGAACGAGTCTGCAACACAGTTTCAGGTCTTTGACTTTCAGAAGTAAGACTTACCTAACTCTGGGAATGGAATTCAGCTCCACCCTGTGCACATCTACTTTGGTTTTATGCAACTGCCTCCAGGTTTTGATAGACAGATTAGCCACATGTCCTACAGCAAGGTGTCATGTTTGTCTGAGAACTGCTGTCTGGACAGGACCCCCTGAGCCCAGGCAGACAATGTGGTGGCAAATGGAAGGGGCAAGAAAGACAAAGAAGCATCACTCCTAGGAGAGGCTGGGAACTGTGAGAAAACTTTCTGTGATGCGGTTAGGATTCCTCTCTTGCCTGTGAGCCGGTGAGAGGGGCTGAGGCAAAGGCCCCGCTGGGATGGGATGTTCCTCCTGAGGGGATGGAAGTGGAGGAGGAAAGGAGGGGCGGGCGAGTTGTCATCATCTGAATCAAAATGAGTTTTGCGAAGACAAAAGACAACATTCCGTCCAGTAATCTCAAGGCATCAACTGAATCTTACCTGCACTTTTAATGTGTGCTGTTTAAAGATGATGAGCATGAGATTAACAGCCTTTGTTTTCAGATCTTAGCTGCCTCCATTCCCTGGCCTGGAGTGATTATTTATCTCAATTTCCAGCTTTGCATGTCATTCAGTTCAATTTAATTGCAAGGATCCACAAACCAAGTGATTTCAGGCTGGGGGCTCTGCCTTACAAAGCCTTTGCACATCAGCGAATAGGATTTTCTTGCACTTCCTCACAGACTTAACAAAGACATTTGCTCTCAGTTTACGCATTTAGATAGTGCAATTTTGGCATTTCACAGTGCTGTTTGCATGAGGATCCTTTTGAAGTCAGAGAGTTTGGATGGCCTATATGAATGACTAAGGATTAGTACTGCATATACAAGTTGCATCCAGGTTGGAAAGCTCCTAATTTAATGACCAAGAAGTTAAACCATTTTCAGAGTCAAGATTGTCGGGTAGAAATATTGCACGCTTAAAGGTTACACAAGGAATTACACCCTAATATTAAACTGAGTTACTGTGAAGCGTTCACCATGATTGCTGCGTATGTCATCAGATCTTCATGCAAAACAGCCAGTACACCTTGGTGCACATGGTTTACCAGAACATTCAGATGTGGGAGAAAACCTGGATCTGAGAACAATATGAAGTTGAACTCGATTGCCTTTTGGTAGTCATGGTACAATAAGAGCTCTTTAATAAGATATGCACACCCCAGGATACGTGGAACACAGCTGGCTGAGAGTTTGTGGAGTTTTTTTTTGTCAGTTACTGCATTCAATGGAGAGGAGAACTTTGTGTGAAAATTTAAATTACATATGATTTTGGATCAAGGAACACTGACTAGTCTTAGCTAAAAATATTGCCCTTCTTGGAGCAAATGTTTGATCCTAAGTGAAAGCGCAGTAGTTGGTGAATTCTTGTGTCACAGTAATATTTAAATTTTTATCTAAAGCTTGACCTGGTTTCTAAAAGGGCATAAATGAGTTAAATAACCCCCACATTAAACACAAATGTATCTCTCATGTAAAAAGTACATTTTGGGTTGACCCAAAATTAAAAAAAAAATAAAAGAAAAGGACAGACTTGCTCTAGAGAGCACTCTCTAATGTTCACGGGATTCATATCATTTTAGCAGAAATAAGCAGAGAGATGTAAACCACAAAGACTTTCAGGCCTTCTGATCCAGCATTATTATGTATCCAGCAGAGATCAATGCCTCAAAGAAAAGTGTAAAATCCCCTGAAAGGCCCCATTAAAGACTACACATTTGATAGCGATTAGTATATGGATGTCTGAGGTTCCACCTCCTCTCCTCGTTATTAGCTCCATCCAATGTGATGTTCCCCATACGGGCTGCTGAGATCACATGAATTTGTGCAAAATTGTTCTGGAGGAAAGCAGAGAAGATGTCTCTGTCCCAAAAAGCTGTAGGTAGTTTTGCTGTCTATCCAGTGGATGCCCTATTCTTCTTTCAGGATTAGTTGCTTTTGCTTCAAAACTCAGTTCTTCTGGGGGAGTTGTGTCAACGCTTTGCACCAGCATAACCAAGTGTTCAGGGCAGGATACAAAGCACGGTTTTGTAGCCAGTTACTGTGGTTGCGTGGTGCCGAATGAGTATGGAGACAGGCATAACAGAGCCTTCAAATTGGAATTTGGCTCTGGAAAAGGCGTTAACTACTGCAGCCTTCCCCAAAGTGCCATGTTATCTATAATGGCCACACTCTTATGTTTATAGGCTGTAGGCTGTGCCAAGGAATTAGGCACTGAGCTGTTTCACTGGAGCTATGCAAACTACTTTCTAAAAAGTTGGAATCTTCACTGCCTGTAACCATCTGAGATCAAAGACAGAGAAGATGAATTTGTTGTTGCTTCTTGGTGTCTTGGAGAGTCCTGACATTTTATTCAGATAGGCTGATTTGTCTGTCTCTGGTGACATGTGTAAACAACTCATCAGAACTGGTACTACACTGTGTAAATGAATGAAAGGGTGATACAGGGAACTTCCGGCAGCATGGGAAGGCCAAACGTGTCTGAATATCACTATTCCAGCACCATCACCTCTTTCACAGATAGTGTATTGGGGATGGAAGATGAGATACACTTGTTTATGTGGATCCATGGGAATCAATGCCTCCCTGCTCCAGGGGAGCTTTAAAAATCAGCTGCTCACAGATCCTTAAGGAAGAACTTGTTTTTTTGGGAGAAGCTGTGAGGCTCCCAGGACTCTTTTCCCTAGGACCTTTACAAACATGAGGAAGACAACCTCACCCCAAGCTGACTAACCCTTCAAAACAGAAGCAGGCATGGGGAAAGGTGGGAGCAGATGCTTTACAACAGCCCCATTTCTGAACTCACATCCCATGTTCCCCAGGAGAAGGATGTCAATCCTTTTCTTCTTTTCCCTTGCTGAGTGATAATTTCCCTCCTAGTGCAATAAATGTGGATGCAATCACCTTTCATAACCAATCAAGTCTACAGGCTCTATTTCATGACTGCTGAAGTAAAAACAGTGGCATTACTCTGCCCCACTCTCCCCACAGAGACAGACGAAGTCTCCATGGTCTCATCACACCATCAGGCTTGTCAGCATAAAACCACATACCTCAGTGGTTTCTGCTCACTGTATAACTGAAACAAGCTAAGAAATACTCATGTTTCCCATTTCAGAATGGTTTTGCCAGACAATCTGAGCATATTTGGGATGACCTGTCCTGAAATCAATGCGTCCTGCTCTAAGCACACCAGTGCGTTCATGGTCACTACAGGAGAAGCTGCTGGCAGCTCCATCAAAGCTGTCACCATAAGAGAGACATTCCACTCCCTAAGCCGCAGAGCAGTCTGTCATCTGACGTTGCTGCATGTTTGCTTTTCCATATCAGCTCCAAGGAAAGGCAAAAAATAAACATTGCGCAAGCTGCAAAGGAAAGCGTGGTCAAACACATACACACTGCATGCAAAAATAGCTCTACACACTGGCACATACACGCACACAGTCCACCCTGACAATACCGGTGGCAAAGACCACTTTCCGAGGAGCTTGCATACCTCCTAGTGAGGAGCCTGTTTTGTCTTTGAGAAAAGTTGCTTTTCTTTTACAAATAGGGGCTATTCATTTAAGCTGTTTTTTGAGGTGTCAAACATAAAAATGAGATGAGACGTCAATCGGGGCCCAGGGGGATGGGGAGGGGGAGACAGAGAGCCTGAAAAATGCTTCCAACGCAGGCGGCTTGTTTAAGCACAGAGCGTGTTGCAGCCAGCTGGATCTTTGGAGAAAAAGATGAATTTCTACCCATTTAAACATGAATAAGGTGAAATGAAGGGAGGGGGAAAATCCATGAAGGTGAAGAGCCTTTTTTTTTCTCTTTCCCCTGTTGTGATGAATGATTTCAGCCTAAAGTACTGAGCCTTCCAGTGAAGAAAATATCTATAGTGATTCTGATAAATAAATGCTTAGATCTTCCCACCTTGATGTTGGAGAAAAAGAAGTTTATGTTTCATAGTGTGGATGGTTTTTTTTCACAAGGCTCAGAAGAAGCAAGTCTGGGAAAGTCCTTCTGCCACTCCTGCATTAAGAAGAGAAACTTACGCTTGGGCATCACTTCTCACTGTTTTCTTCACTGCATAGGAGAAACTGGAGCACTCACTCAGCCTGGTCTCAAGATAACAATGGGCAAGCTTAGGGTGGTGTATGAGGCTGCCAAGTGCTTGGAAAAGGGAAGGAAACAGGTCATTTTGTCCTGTTGACCTCCAGTTTTGACTTCTCTTTTTCCCTGTGCATGGGTGCATGGTGTTATGGCTTGAGTGGTGCTCATGTTGTCTGCATGGAGCTGTGAGGAAACATCTTTGGAGCAGAAATAAACACGCAAACTGCAAAATATTTGTTAGTAGAGACAGAAGCATGCACTCCTGGCATGGATCCAGCCTGCAGCATTTCTGAGGTGCGGGAGATCCTGATGGCTGCATTCATGTATTACCTGGGTCGAGGCAGTCCCTGAACTTTTTCTCTCCTTCAGACTATAGCCCCTCACTCAGAGGACCTGGTTTACCAGCACCTGCAAGATGTGTCTGCTTCCATGGCACAACATCAGGGGATTCACTAAACAGTATTGCAGTTCTGTCTGGTTTTGCAGGAAAGAAAAGAAAAATATTCAATCCCACTGCACCTATGATTAACAAAACGCAATAGCCCAAGCTGGAATACAGCTCAGATCATAAAGAATAGCCTGTACATGTAAAAAGAGAAGCCTTTGAAGAACTACCCACGACTTCTGTGTTATACTCCAGCAATGTTCCCAGCAGGGCACTGAAGGAGTGTGCCAGGAAAGCGGTGTACAGTCATTCCCCAACTCTGATTCTCCCCCTGGAGCTCTCCCAGTCCCGCCTTGGCCAGATTTAACACTGCTTTGCTGATGAGATGTGAACAGATCAGAAGTGTCAAGCTATATCTTGGAGAAACTGGACTTGGACGCATCTGTCGGGCCCTGAATTAGAAACAAGCATTGCTGGATTCCCAACTCAACTCTCATTTAAAAAATATGAAAATAACAATAATGACAAAAAATGCATTCCTTAGCTTTCAGCATACTGAGTATCTGCTCACATCACTTGTCCCCTGACTCCTTTTCCAAAGCCCATTGAGACAGCAAGTAGCACATCAGAGCATGGGAAAGGGCAAACGAGGGCACAGAAATATTCAAGTGGAGCATATACCCTGTCCTTTCATTCGCTTCCTCAGCATGGGGATTCCTGATGAGAACAGCCGTACTCCTGCAAAAGGCAGTTGTAATTCCTCTCCCCCATTCCTATCCAACAATGAAAGGTTTGAGCCTGCTCAGTGTGAGTGTGGAGCTTCAGAGGAGCGGACAAAAAAGACTGAGCTAAACGCAGAACACAAACACATCTCCGAGCTACGTTAATGAGAACATAACTAATATGTTACATATTCCCAGCAGCACAAAGGAAACCTAAGGGAAGCACAGGCAGTTGAAAGTATTATTTCACTAGCTGTAAGCTAGTTTTATTCGCACAAGGGTCTATCTGTCTGTGTATTTAAGTTTCTACTGGTTTCTTACAGCCTCAGAAATGCCCTAAACTTTGAATCTGAGATTAAATTGCTTGGCTGTCTGTGCAAAGCTTCATCAAAACCCAAGATCCAAGGGACAGTGGGAGGGGTGATCTTTGCTTCAGTAAAGGTGTGGAAAAACTCTTGAAATCCTGCATGACCCCTTTTATTCCCTCTGAAGTTTGCTCAGTTCGGTTAGTAACCAGAGAGCTTCTGAAAGGCTCCAGATTCACCCAAGCTGCAAGATGAAAGGAGGGTTAGAAGGAGGGCTATAAACAAGATATATATCTATTTTTCTTTTCCCCTCTGCAGCAAACTGTGGCAGAGGCGGCAGCAGACAAGAATGCAGATGTCCATGTCATTTGCTCCCCAGTATATCAGGGGAATGACAGGTCAGCACTTGGGTTTGCAGTGATTTGCATTTCTGAGCTGAGCAGAGTGACAATTTGAGGTGACATGACAGCAGGAAATGTTTGTAGCCTTATCGACCCTTAAGAAACTGGGGACAGGACAGGCAATGTGACATCTCTTATTGGGCCGATGGACAGACCCGTTCGAGGGGATATTTCCAGAAGAGGATGCCCATCCTAACACCTGAGTAAGATGCAGTGCAGCTTTTCTACTGGACCTGTCACAAGGTTTCCTTGTTGTCTGTGAGACTGAGGATAGGAAGGGGAAGACAAGAAACAGAATTTTATTGTGTTCTTCCGCCTAGAGTGTCACATCCTCACCAACTGGCTGTGCAGATGTGGGTGCAGCGGAGCCTGCCTGCCTTTCCAAATTGGTGCAGGCCCTTGGTGCAACAGGGATGTGCCAAAAAGCCCTTGTCCCAGGGACTTGCTGGCAGGTGCTGTGTAAAATCATCCTTCCAAGGCTTTTATTTTTAAATTCCATTTCCATCCCACTGAGGCTGATTTGCAGACTAGGGTCGACTGTCTCCATCAGTGCTTTCTGCAGTAGCAATTAATTTGTGTTAAAAGAGAGGTTTTACTGAGAGATGGGTGAAAGCTGGAGAGAGAGGAGATAGGCATTGAAGAGAGACATAAAGCAGGCTTCCTTCAGCACCTCTCTTCCTTGTTCCCCCTTGTAGATCCTATTGATGCCTGACAATGCTCTGCAAACACCCAAATACTGCTCGTCAGTCTTCTCGGGTTTTGCACTCCCTCCTTGAAGGACACTTGCCCTTAAACAAAGGGTCTTAAGCTGGCCGAGGGATACTCTTTCTCAGGCTGCGAGCACAGACATCAAAAAACAAACCAAGCTTATGTCTGCGAGAACTTCTGTGTGAATGTTTCTACAATTTCTAATTGGAACACAAGCTTTTGAGAGGGGAAAAATTAATCAAAAATGTGAAAGTTTTCCTACCAGTTCTAGCCATGGTGGAAGATACCGTTCAAACTGAATCACATAAATCCCCTCAGGCCTTTTGGCTGATCTGGTAGGCAGGTGACTCGTTGGCCAGGAAATAAAAAAAAAAGTAACATGAAAATCCCCTTACTATGCAGGCTCCAAAGGCTTCCCTGCTTTATTCTTCACGCCATGTTTAAGGGATTCCTCTTCTGCCCAGTGGAGCATCTCCATTGACTTATAGCAGCTGGAGAACAGATCCCTGGGCAGATATATGGTTTTCCCTTGCTGAAACAGCTGATGTATTTCATCCCAGAGGAAACTACCTTTGAGCGCCTTACAAAGCAAAACCAGAATATACAAAGGAGCATGGTTTGAAGTCCTAACTCAAGCAAAAGCCCATGGTGGAGAAGAAAGATTGAGCTGGATAGGAATAAAGAATCTGTGCTTTGGAGGTTCACGAGACATTTGGGATGTGCTATGGGGAATGCTGGAGTGGAAAGGACTAGACAAATGTAGGGTATCATAACTATGATTTGAAAAAAATCTCTGTGCAGAAACCCCAGCTCTGCCATTAACTAAAACACGAGCTCATCTGAGTTTCCCAGAGCTTAGCACTGTCAGAGTTTGGGAAGGCATGGTCTAGCTCTTTCTTAAGTAATCTTAAGCAGATTTATTTAGTTATTTTAACTGGCACTAGAAATGAAGCTAATTTACCAAGTCCCCAATTCATTTAAAATATCTATTATAGAAAATAACATTAAAGCCAGAAAGAAAGAAAGCCAAAGCAAAGAGCCCAGCTGAGACAGGGTTTGCCTATTAATCTCCACTACGGAGAATAGACCTGTACCAGAACAGCTAAAGTGCTGAGTGGTGGGTTGTAATTAGTTAATGGCAAATCTTCATCAGAGAGAAGTGCTCCTCTTGAGCTCATGGAAACAGAAATGGGCAAGGAGAGGAAGAGAATATTTTGGGGGTAATTTTAGATTTAAGTGGCTAAGTTTCTCTTTGTGCTGAAAAGAAAGACTTTAAGGTGAACAGCTGCCTGTATAGCAAAGCACTGGGCAGTTTTGCAACTTTCAGCGTGGTTTCTCATGGGTTTTTCACTATGTGATTTTTTGAGAAGGAGAAAAAGAAGTCTCGTGCCGGAGCTGATCTCCTGTGGATTAGAGTGTGACTGCAGCAGAGCTAGTGCCTTGCAAGCTGGGACTTCTTGAACCAGTAGGGTGGTTTGCAGAAGCAAACCATGCCATGGTCTCATCAGGCAAAGGTGTATCATACCTCTGCTCCTAGCCTTCACACTGCCCCAAAGTCACTTGTCTCCACCACTTTATTCAAAAAATACATAGAACTGTTCAGCCCCTGTCAGGGAATTACAGAAAATGTGGTAATGAATTTAATCCCACTGCTTCCTTCTGAAATGTATTTGTTGTCTGGGAAATACAGGAAAGGAACAGGTACAGATAAACCTGTCAATCTGACCTTTCTAAGGCTTCCTAGGCTACCCATACACTATATGAAGCCCATCCTGAATTTCATATCCCATGGCTGAGGGACCAAGACCGCACAGCTCTGTCCCCTGGTAGAGCACCCACCTCATAGACTAGGTGGCACAAAGCACTGGCCTAATGGAGAACTAGTGTTAACCCAAAGGTGGCACTAGGCTTGCATACCTATAACTTCAAACATTTAACTTTCAGAAGAATTGTATTCCCAAAACTTCCCTAGCATCTTAGCATCCTGTTTGTCAGTCCCAGCACAGAGGTCAAGAGCTAAGATTTGGCTATGACCATCTCCCTTCTTATTCCTCTGCACCACCAAGAAGTGCAGTGAAGTTGGTGGGAAATAGTGTAAACGAGCCACTCTGTCACTGCTTTTTCAATGTGTTGATGGAGGACACCAGTCTGCTGGGGCTGGGTGTTTGCAGCCTGGCTTTTCTGCACAACATGGAAGGGCAATTTGAAGACTCTTTGCTTCTGCTTTGGAAAATTAAATGACATCTCTGCACACATGCACACGTGTACATGTTATGTATGCAAATGCATACAGAAACATCCCCAGTGTTTAGTTTGACAGAGTCCAAAGGTATGTCTCTATTTCTATACATCTTTTTTTCCTCCACAAAGATGCCTTTTTCTGTGCATATCTAACTGTTACATTTTGATCTTTTCTAGCTGGAATGAAACTTACAGTCCTAAAGAAATAAAAAAGAGAAAAGAGAGATGGGAAGAGTAAGTGAGGGAAATATGAAGAGTTGAGCGCCAGAGGCTGACATCCAGAGATTTCTTTTGGCTCTCTCTTTCCAAGGAAATCAGATTGAAGTGGTGTGCCAGTGCCGGGCGTCAGATTCCCCTGGCACGGAAGGGCTGGCTCTTTGGGAAAGATATCTAGGAATGCCATGAGCATCTACATAGCCTATGTTGTATGCAGGGAAAGGGGTTGATTTAGAGTGAGTAGAACATAACTTTCCTCCTCTACCTTCCCCCTATGCTATGGCAGGCTGGGACTTTTGGACATGGTCACATGTCAAAGAGCACAATACTTTCCTATTGCATAATTTATGCTTTCCAGCAGTTATGGCAATATTTTGGGGTTTGGGAGGTCTGGAATTAGTATCTGGATCTGCCACAAATTTCTGTGCCCTGAGGTAAGCCACTTTTTTCTTCAGCAATAGCTTTTTTTTTGTGACCAGCTTTGTCTACTTTTCCTCGGAAATCAACAGGATTTTCTCCAGCTCTGAAATGAAGCATGTGCGTACATGCTTGGCTAAACCAGGGGAGACTGTTAGGCACCCTGTAGCCTTGAAGCTAAGCTAAAAGAAGATGATTTTGGAGTAGGTCCCATTTGAGTGTAACTGTTTCAGATGGAAGTTGTGCTGAAATGGATGCACAAAAGCATCTCCTTCACACCTTGCAACACCTTCCTTCCCCATCTTGGCATCACTAAACATGCCAAGATTAAAAAAATTGTTTCCTAAAGACCACAGTGAAAATTGAATCCAAATGGTCATGATCTTCATAGATATATAAAATTTACATGAATATTGCTTCTGCTGTAAACTCAAGCAGTGTGGTGTTCATCACATTCCTGAGCTAGTCATGCAATAAGTGCTTCTGAATTGCAGATAAAATATTTCTCTGTCTATACTTGACTCTATCTCAGATAGAGGAAAGAGAGAAGAGAAGACAGAGAATCCAGTTCTTGAAGATTATCCTGTTCTCGAAGAGGGCAAACACAGAGAGAATCTGGAATAGGAAATCAGATAACAGAGGGCTATCTCAGAGATGGAAACCAAGCAGGGCTTACAGGATCGATGTGGACAACTGCTGAAGGTCAAGCTGAGGGATTTCTAACATAGTTGCTTGGTACATATGGACTATGAGTGGCCTTATAGACAACATTAACTGCTGAAGACACCATTGTCTGGGACCAGAGAGCTACAGGAACTGCTTCACCATACTTCATTCAAACTCCATACACTTCGCTTTTCATCGAGTATAAAAAAACCTCTGGAACAGTCAGATTAACAGACAAATAAAATCTACTTTACTTGATTTTATAGGTTACATTTTATAAATACTTAGTGGGCCAATTCATGTCTGTAATGCCTACATATAGACACATTTATGCCTTTCTAAATACATACACACACACACAGAGCCTATCATATATACGCATCTGCATGTAAACACATATTCAAAGTACGGAATAATGTTTATGCATGTTACATATATATATGCACACACAAACATGTCTGTGAGTCTGCCTGTCTATCTGCCTCTGAGAGACTTGTGTTACAAGCATAATTTTCTTCCTTACCCCTGATGCAAGTCTTTTTTTTAACCTCCTCTGAAAACACCTCTAGTGCCTCATTCTGGTTCCTAATTGGCCTTATCATTAAGATTTTTTTTTTTAACTAATGTCTAAGCTAAATGTTTCCTTTTTAGGATTCAAGCCATTGCTTCTTGTTATGCCTCTCTCAATGATGTCTACCTAATATGGATTGATACGCTAGTCAGGGATGGTTTCAGAAAAAGCAAATAGCATCCATTAAGCAATGGCAATATAGGAATGAGTCATATAAAAATATGCATCTATCTGTGTATGTATTTCTCTCTGTGTGCAGATGGACACACAAACCATTTCAAGTGCACACACACACACAAATCATACTGCTGCATTTCAAGGATTTGCAACATTTAAAATCCGTAGACACGTAAGATGATATTATCTCACTCCCTGGATATCCCAAACTACCACATGCACATATTCTTGCAGAAGCCCAGTAAGTTGTGGCTGACTGAAATACACCTTGCCTGCTGCTAACTGTGCCAGTCATGCTCATTGTGCAAGCTTGCGATCCCTGCTTTCTGAAAGTGAAAGGAGAGATCAATCCCACCCAAACCCCGTAAAGATTTAGGTCTGAAACTAGTCATTGTTTTAATTTTATAGGTTTGTGGGCTCTAGTAAAAGAAGCCTCCAGGCCTTGATTAAGATCTCTATTTGCTGCTTTAATGTGAAACAGTATTATTAATAATGTTAGCAATAAGCAGTACAGAATGCAAATCCTGGGAACACATGTTATCAAAGACTGTGCAGTCTTTAATAGTTGAATGTTTCTAAAGTAGTTTTTGATCTTAAAAAAAAAATGTGTGAGCGAATTGACATTATTATTACGGCTTCAACTCCAATAACCATGTGTTTTTCCCTCACTTCCCTAATTATTTACACAGTAAGTGATGGGCTGCTGATGGCACAGGACTTTCCTCAGACAGGGTATGACTGTGTAAATACCGAGAGGGAGTGGTAAGGGCTAATTTTAAGATGGATAATGTAGCTATTGAGATCAGAGTTCACTTTCCATTTTAGGTGCCTTGGGTGTAAAATGCAAAGGATAGAGGTAGGTCAATGCTGCCAACAGAACTTTTTCTTGCTGGTGCTCAGAAATGTTTGAGTGTAATCATTAGACAGAAGTTATTACTGTTTTAATGAACAATTTGTTGAACGGTGATGCACAAACTAAAACTCTTTGATCATTGCAGTAGACTCTTCCCTCCTTCTGTTCCCAAAGCCCATTAGAATAATTTAACTCACCTCAAGTTTCAGCACAGCTTGTTGTTATTGGAAATTCGCTACTTTGTCCAATCTGATTTCAAATTAGACAACATAATCAGAAGAGCCTCTGCCACTTCACTGGAAGGACCATATTTCCACCATCAAAAAAATCACACCATTCTCATACTCTCTCTGAGGTTTTCTTCATTTTCAGCCTTCTCTTAATTGCAATTTGTTTGGACCTCACAAGAATGCCATAGTTTCAGTCTACCCCCATAGAGTTATCATGTCTTCACTGCTTGAAATGACAAGTAACTCTCCTTGAATATTTTTGCTATGCCTTTCTCTATTCAGTTATCCTTCTGTTTTTTGGCCCCCCAAAAGAAGAAAATATTCTACACACTGAGTAATATCGCAGCTACATATAGCTGGACCTTTGTTCTGCATATGCCACATATTTATTACGGAGATGTTAAAATCTGGGGGACAGGTTTTTCAAAGCTATTTCATAGCTCCGTGGTTCACAGCTGATGTGTTTCTGGAATGAAGGAAGACAAGCTGACCTCAAAGGCTGGACGACATGAAAATGAAATATGAGCAGTATCTTTTCCTTCTGATCTTAGACTCTTACAGAAGTGGAAAAAAGGCGCTTCATCTCCTTCTTGCATCGGACATAACAGGGATACAAAACGAACGTTCAACAAATTTCATTTCTGAAGATTACCTCCCACAAATCAGAATATGAGATCTTAACTTGGCTGCTGTAAATTGATAAAAAAGCCCTATAAGATCAAGCCATATCCGCTATAATCTTCCAGTAACCACAGCTGCACTGCACAAAAAATCCCCAAGTGAAAACTGTGACAAAGGTACAGAACCCCAGGATAAACTTATCTTTGTTTGGGCCAGAGAGATATAAACATCACCAGGACAATAATCTCTGCCAAAAAAAAAAAAACCAAACAAACCATCGCAGAAACGAAGAAATTTATGGGTGTCTGGAAAAACATGCAGAGCTGAGATGCTATAAACCAGCACTGCTTTCATCAATGATTTGTCATCCCATTGGTTAGGCTACTATTAAACATTGCATTTGAATGCTATTGGGTATATTGTGTGGTTTATTTTGTTTCTTTGTTTCTCGATGGAGACTTAGTTATCTAATATTGGAAGAAGGGAAAAGAAAAATAACCTGTTTCTACAGTAAATCATATCGACATATTGGGATTTCATCTTACATAGCTGAATCATTTGTATCTGACAGGTACAACTACACAGAAGATGCTGGACTTCACAGATAAATTAATTCTAAGAAATGTTTATAAATCTAGAGAGCTGCACTCATTGACTTCTGCTCCAAGATGAGGCAGAGTAACCACATTTTCAGAAAATGGCTTTCCTGTTGCTGTGACAAAAGAGTTTTTGGTGGAATTCATTCAGTTTTTATTACTTGAAGAAGACAGTGTCAGGGTGAAAAATTTCACTGTAATGTTCATGATGTTAATGAACATAAATCACAGGGCAATTTGACGAACAGTAGTGGTTCTGGGAGGGTTTTCATTAGCTAAAGGGATGTGCTGCACTTTTGGTATCATCTGGTTCAGTGGACATAGAAACAGGAATCAACCTTCTCCCTTCACGGTGTGCTGAAGAGCAGGTGCCTGTGGTCTTAGGTGGAGTGGATGGGTGAGGAAAGGGTGACGGAGGTAACAGTCACGCTGAATGGAGAATGTGCTGAGCTGAGGAGCAAGGGTTGCAGGGATATGGGACAGAACAGGACAAAGGCAAGCTGTAATAAGAGAATTAGGAACTGCCTTTGATTTTGAGAGCTTTGAATGCAAGGATTTCAGTCTGTTTTGAGTGGAATAAGCTGAACTGCCTCTAGTACAAACATGGAAATCTACTTAAAAAGTGCCTGACCAAGCCATTCAATAACTGATAGGATAAAGATTTCCCTGGGCTTAATTTTATGGTTTGCATTAGGTAACAATGGACATGTAACCACTGAACTCTTGTCTTTGTTCATCAGTCTGTGGATCTTGAAGAGAAAAAGGTTCAAAGATAAATCACTTCTTAAAAGGAATACTAGGTATGAGAAAAGGGAAGGGAGATTAGTGCTATTAAACCATGCTATACATAATTTGTTTGTTTACTCAAAGACATAAAATTATGCTTTTTTTTCCTGGTAGGCTGGAGCTGCAGTAGGATATTTCTGATGCTTTTATTTCCATCTGAGTTATGTCAACTAGATTAGTACACATGTCCACGCACACACACCCTCCCTTCTTTGTACAATCATACACTCCTTCACTGAATCCATAATCCCTTCTGTTCTACAAGATTTTCATGGCTTGAAAACAGTCAAAACAAAGATTTTGTCTAATTAAAACCTGTGGCTAAGAGAATCAAGCTTAGTATGAAGAAAGGGAATGAAAGAATTGTAAAGTACCTTTTATGGTCTACTAGTTAAACTACACCATCCCTCCAGCATTCTGGAAAAATCAATGCACAAATCAGCTCTTTTCTTATTTGACTTACTGGTGCATGTGGGGATGTTACTGGGGTCACTGGCAGCTCTCCCAGGACTAAGTTCTTTGAATAAGTCCTGTAGGCAGAGAACCACCTCAGTATGCCACAGTGTCAGACTTAGTGCATGAACATAGACTAGAGGTTGGTAAGAAAAACAGAAGGCAGAGAGAGGTAAATAAATTGACAGTTCTGTTATTGGTATGTAAGAACATGAATATGAAGAAATGTCATCTTTCTCCATAACCGTTAAGATGTTAATATCTTTCCTGAGACAGAAACAAGCATCAGTGCATTATGTTCTTTAAGTTGTGGACCTCATCTAACTCCTTCCTTGACTGAGCCTCATCAAACTCCTTCACAAGTAGATCTGTTCTGCATGTTGCAGTGTTCTGAAGAGGACACTTCCAACTGGCTTGTGGTAATGTTGGAGTCTGTTGTTGGAGGGATTGTTTCCCAGAGGAAGCAGCAGAAGTTTTACAGTATCTTCCTCTCCCTATTCCCAGGCTCTCCAGTCAGCCTGGAAGACCTCACTATCGGTGCATATTCTCCACAAGGAGGAATAGTTCTCAGAGTGTCACTAGGATGTTTCCCTGAGGTAAAGAGCAGGGGAAAGAGGAACAAAAAGTGAAGAATAGATAAGAAAAATTATTCTCTTACAAAGCACACAGAGCATAGAGTTGTCTTCTCAGAAAAGAGTGTAGTGAGTAATATTCAGGAAACATGACTGCAAGTGCCTCAGGTGCCTCCTGAGTTGGTGGATTTCACTGAGTGCCAAGTTCCCTCTCTGGCTAGACAGTCACCTACAGGAAGCTCTTGGCTAAGACAGTATTTCTGCTGGGCAGATAGAAATCAGAAATGCTGGGAGGATGGTCCCACAGACTGGTAATGAAATGTCTTGCTAATGAGAGTTGAGTTGGGCTGGGTACAAAGATCATTGCAAGGTGCCGCTGTATATGAGGACATCTGTCAAGTGCAGTTCACTTGCCAGAAACAAGCCGTTTTAGTTGGATATGACTCAAACTTCCTCTGTCTCTACATGATATTTGTACGCTTTACATAATAAATGCTTCTTGTTACCTTCGTTAATACGTGGCATTGAATATATAATGCCCTGTCACTTTCACTAGTATGTTCTATTGACTATATTGCCGCTTGCAAAGCTTGTGTTGAGTTAATGTACCCGATTTATTTATACAATTCATTTTGCTTTATTTCCAGAGACATGCTGTGACCATAGTGTGATGCAGATCCTGTGAGAGTGACTGTAATAAATAAAACCAGTGAACAATTATCTACCGAATACAGCTTCACTGACAAAAATCAGTGGAGTATAGTTCTTCACTTAGATTTGAGAGCTGGTGGTCTCATACCAAATGTGGAGTTTGACCAACAGAGAGTACAAGCAATGCATTTGTGATCAGAACTCCAGAGGCAGAAAGAAAAACAACAAAACAGCTTCACTAGTAATAATTTTGAGGGGAAAATCAGTTTTATAGTGTGGGTGTACTGATAAAGGCAGTCTTTCTGAATGTCTATATTTTTTCCCAAACTTCTTGGTGGATTGATAGATAGATAGATGGATGTATTTTTTAATGGGATTTTTGTCTTATGATGGTTGCATTTGTAACTGAAAAAAACACCTTGTCCTTTGGCAAGAAAAGCACATTGGTTTTTTCCTTCTGTCTACAAACCTTTTCTTTTTGACTGGGTAACATTTCATTCTCTGTACTTTTTGTTTGCACTACTCTTGCAGTGAAACTGCTTTATATACCGACTGAAATGGTATCATTCTACTGTTGAAGAAAACTGTTAAGTTCTCTGGAAACTAGAAGAAATTTCAAAATTCCAAGAGCAGAGTCCTGCAGAAACAAAGAAAACCTGCAATCACTGACTTCCTCTCTCTGTAGTTTGAAATGTCTGAGAGTGTTAAAATCTAGATCATAGAATCACAGTTGGAAGTGAGTTGGAAGGAAGCTTTAAAGGTTGTCTAGTCTAAGCCCCCTGCAAGAAGCAGGGACATCTCCAACCAGATCAGGTTACCTAGACCCCCATCCAATTTGATCTTGAGTGTTTTCAGGGATGGGGCATCTACCAGCTCTCTGGGCAACCTGTTCTATTGTTTCACCACCCTCATGGTAAAAGATTTGTTCCTTCTATCTAGCTTAAATCTACCTCTTTCAGAGTAAAACTATTACCTCTGGTCCTATTGCAACAGGCCCTCCCAAAACATTTGTTCCCATCTTTCCTATAAGCCTCCTCTAAGTACTGAAGGTCCACAATAAGGTCTCCCTGGAGCCTTCTCTTCTTTAGGCTGAACAACAACAACTCTCTCAGCCTTTCTTCATAGGAGCTTCCCACCCTCTGATCATGTTTGTGCCCCTCCTCTGGACACATTCTAACAGGTTCATATCTTTTCAAAGCTGGACACAATACTATAGGCTGGGTCTCAGCAGAGCAGAGTAGAGGGGCAGAATCACCTCCCTTGACCTGCTGGCCACGCTTCTGATGCAGCCTAGGATGTGGTTGGCTTTCCAGGCTGCAAGTGCACATTGCTGGCTCATGTCTTCCTCCACCAGCACCCTAAGTCCTTCCCAGCAGGGCTGCTTTCAATTCCTTCATCTCCTAGCCTGTATTGATATCGGGGGTTACCCTGACCCAGGTGCAAGACCTTGCACTTGGCCTTGTTGAACTTCATGAGGTTTGCATGGGCCCTCTTCTCGAGCTCGTCCAGGTCCCTCTGGATGGCATCCTGTCCCTCAAGCGTGTCAACTATACACTCCAAACATGGGAAAATCATGAAATCGTTCCCAGCTAATAGTAGATTTTACAGTGTAGGTATGGAAGTTCGAGCCAGGTGTCCAAATACCTCATCAATACAGTCAGTATTATTTAGGATACAATTCTTGTGGTCAAATAATGGAATCTACTTTGAGCTGAAATGAATCTTGATCAAACTCCACTGACCATATTACCTAACTCATTGTTGACTACAGAGGCAGCCAAGAGAGATTTGCTCAAATACAGATGAGACGTTGTGGACACGCATAGTCAGTGAAATGAATCACCACTCTGATCCTGAGATAAACAAAACTGAGGATGATGAAGCCTTACTATGCAATTATTATTAGCTTTTTTTTTTTTTCCAATAACTAGCATACTGGGGAGTATTCCTTATTCCTTGACTCAGAAGTTACTTTACAGTGTCCTTGTTGGTGTTTGTAGTTCTTCTGCTCCTCATGGTGACAACACGGCATCAGGGAGAAGACAGCAGATTTGATTGTAAGATTGCTCCAAAGCCCTGAAAAGCTAACAAATGTCTTATCCACTGTCATTCTTGTCACTTTGAGCTTTGTGCTCTGAGACATTTAACTCCCACTATGCTGTTCTGCCTTTGCAGATTTGCTAGAAGAATGGCAGTATCTTCACACGGGCAACGGCTGTCACCTGTGAGA
Source organism: Chlamydotis macqueenii (assembly GCF_036417535.1). Lineage (NCBI taxonomy): Eukaryota > Metazoa > Chordata > Aves > Otidiformes > Otididae > Chlamydotis > Chlamydotis macqueenii. Next base: position 7,399,562 of record NC_141593.1, on the reverse strand, counting down.
AACCTGCACCACTGTTTCAAAATGGATTAATTTCCTCTCCCCAGATGTGGCTCCATTCAGTAAGTCATGTCATGGTAGAGGAAAAGAAGAAAAGCAGGAGTAAGTCATATGGGATGTGAGGGACCACCATACTAGGAGGAGTTTTATTCTAATGAGGCTTGTCTGGGTGATAAACTCAGCCACTGAGAGCTGAGGCTTCTCCTCCCACACTCCTACCCCACACATCCAGAGAGTGGGTCATGGCTCAGTCTGTCCATCTGCTTCAGGGTCATTGTGCTAAAGGCTCATGGTGTTAAAGGCCAAGGTGCATCCTCACAAACACGAGGTAAGTCCTGGCCTTAATCAGGCTGGAAAGAGTGGACATTGAATACCAGTCAAAGAAATCCCAAGCTCTGTCCCTCAGGCTCCTGTTAGTAGTCATACCATGGTTTGCTGATACTTGAGCTGCTGGCATGAGCAAAAAGACTGCTTCACCACAGCAGTCGTGCGCAGCGTGTCTCCTGAAAAGCCAATGCATGGCAGGGTAAAGGGAGGGTAGGATTTCAACCTTCGCTCCAAGTTGCCTCGCTTTCCTGGGTTTATGTCAGGCCCTTAGCGTTATTTGAACATAGTTTTTGTGGTTTAATTTGCATAATTGATGAGATGGAAAATTATCTCAATGATTGATGGATGTTCTGCATGCACCAGAGTTTGTCACAAAATATAATGCATCTGTAGGATGAGCCTGCTGCTCCTGCCATGTTATTTCCCAACAGGGCTATAAAATTCCAACTTAACCTCACAGGTTTTTAGGTTTCTTTTGTTTTTAATCTTTTGCAATATAATGTGCAACACAGTAAACAAACACAAAGACACAGCATCAGCTAAAGTTGCCATCTTTCTTCATTGTACTCCAAGGACACGCAGTAGTAAAAGGAAAAAACACTATCACACTTGTGGAATTGATCCAAGACTTTCCTGTATGAGGGGTCCTCACTCTCAGTAGACTTGCACTATAGCTGTAGCTATACATTTCCCTCTGCTATGGCTATGGTATATCTCTTTAAGACATTTGCATTAATAAAAATTTATTTTCATTTGCAATTGATTAATAATGTGTATACTGCAATTCATGTGACGAGTTGACTTTATTTTGATAATTGCTTGTTATAGATCTTTTTGTAATCAAAAGATGATGCCAAGTGCAAAAGCACTCTTTACTAACTAACGGTGTTTCTTCTCAGGGGAAGCCTGACTTGGTCCATTCCTGTCAAGCAAAGCGTTGAGACACATGGGCAACTTGAAGACTGTCTTGAAGTCAAGTGTGAAGTAGCATACATTTTATGTCCAGCGTGTGTTAAAGTTCTCCATGGAGCAGAGATGGTCTTAGGGGCACATACAACTTCTTTGCTGAACAGTGAATCTGGAGAGATTAAGTCTCCCCTGAGCTGTTTGCAAATTAGTGGCCAGGCACAGCAGGCAGTTATGCAGTTTTTGTACACCAGAATTACCTGGTAGATGAACATGCTTTGTGGGGTGTGTTCTGTGTAATTGTCTCACTATCAGGACAAGGTAGCTGATGAGCTCCAACCTACACTAAATGGTGGACCAGTCCCTCTGGGCAGTCTGAGATGGCAGTTTGAGACTGGCCCTGACACCCCAGGACAAAGTCCTTTAGAGAATGGGGAAGGAGAGGCACCTTTTAGTCCTACATGGACTATATTTAGGAAGGATTTACGAGGAAAGAAGGGAGAGAAGGAGGTGAGAAGAGAGTTTTCTTGATCCTCAGATTGATCATGCCCACCGACTATGAACAACATTTCCAGGGCACTTTCAAATGATTTCAGCAGACTGAAAGCATAGGCTAAGCCTAGGATTATCACAGCACTTGAAGGACAGTTTTGCTGTGTCAGGTGAGTTTTCTAAACAACTCTGGTTTTGGTATAAGGAGGACACAACTGCACTGATGTGAGTGAGCCTGGGGAAGATGAACAAAACTGGCAGCCCTCCAACCACTTAAGAAAAGGTACCAGAATAAAGGATTTAGCCCAGGAACTCTTTACTGTGACAACTCATTACACTGAATGAAAATTTGCTTCAATGGGAATTTGTTCTCTGAGCTACATACAGATTTCTCCAAAATTTGAACAGACCTAATCTGCTTTTCTCAGTGATTTAATTTAATGTATTTTAGTCCACATTTACAAGAGGGTAAAAACATGTGTGCAGTATTAAATCTGCATGTGGTACTATGCACTTTTTTCCATCATCTGGCATATGCCATTAATGTTCCCTGCAGAAAAAGGGTAAATCAGAACAAGAAAGGAAAAAAATTAAGAACTGCAGAAAGGTGTTGACAACATTGTGTCTATGCCCCTAGAAAATTTCTGTAAACCTGAAACTATTTGGTTTCTGAGCACTGAGGTAGAAAAATCACACAGCAATGGCCATGGTTCTTTTCCAACAAGGAACTTTTCTACCGAGGAAAATGAAAGACACTCTCTCTGTCCCTGGTCCACACATGACGCTGCTCCAGTTTGAAGTGACAAAGGGTTGATTAGTTATGATCGGCTGCTACAGCTGAGGTGATACAGAACTCCAATCAATTCCCCAGCAATCAATTTGTTACGCCGAACTCTCTTTCCCTCCATCTGCAGCTGCCTGACATCCATCAGGGCCCCCTTCTCTTGCCTGCAAGTCCTGGTGAGCATCTGAAGATAGCTCGGTGGGCTGAAATGGAGATCACGTGCTATTGGGCAGATAGGCTGGCGGCGTTAACCCTCCGGAGCGGAGCAGCTCAGCTGCGCACTTCAAGTTTCCACTGTGATATTATATTTGACATTCAATTTGAAACCCTAAACTCCTTTAACGCAGTATCTCAGCACAATGATAGTAATAAGGCAGTACCACTTGCTTTTGATTTAACTACCAAAGGCAAAGTGGACAGGGGGAGAAAACAGCCCCAATTATGTTAACCCCTTTGCTGCTAGCTCAGTAGGTGACTTGCTTTGTAGGTACACAATTCTGTGTTAAAACAAACTGAGTAGAAAGGCAGAGGAGTGGTTTTTTTTCAGCTAGCAGCTAAAATGCTTTGTTTTGTTGTGTTTTGCTCCCTGAAAGTGTCAGAGGCTGCCATTTTGCTCTGAAAATGTCATTAAAATTGCATTGAATTGGTACTGGTTCCTACTAAAGCTATCACGCACATTTGGAAGGAGATGAACAGTTAGAATCCTACCTTTCTCAACGCAGGGCCACGGTGGCCCCTGATGGGGCCCTCACCAAGATCCCTGTGATGCTTCAGAAATCTGCCTCCATGGTTTTGTCATCATTTCATATGAACTGAGACAACAGCAGTGGTTTAAAATACTCTGAGGTCTTCATCCAGAGGAATGGGTGGAAATCAGTGCACCAGCTTTCAATATCTCTATTTTACAAACGGGGAAACCTGTCAAAACTGAGGCCCAGTTTTGTTCACTGTTCAAGGTGAAATATTAACTGTTCACCTCTAGGGTTTCTCAAGGCTCAGATCTGAGGCTGTCAGTTCTGGAGAACTTTGAAACACCATTTCTAGCCCAAATTTGCCTCTAATCCTAAGGCACAGTAGGCCTGTTACCCAGATTTTTTTTTGTCAACTTTCCAGGCTGAGAAAATACAAAGTCTGGCTCTCTTGCACGAAGTTTTGCTCAGCTCTTCTACTGGCATTCACCATCCATTAGACTCAGCGTGAATCAAAGCTGAGCCAGCGCGAGTCAAAGCAGGGATCAGTGTGGGAGGAAGGGGACACAGACCTAATGAATTAAGTCTAAAGGTAGTTAATATTCCTACTATGCATAGGCTTGTAAAAGTAAGGTTTTTTCCTTCTGATAACTTCATTTCTTTCTCTTCTAGTCTTTTCTCATATTTTTTTCCCCATTTATACAGCAGCGCTTTATACACTATCTCTTTGGCCATGTTTCTAGACATATGAACTGTACTGCAGTTTATACTGATGGTATAAAACTTCCCCTGCTGCCTCTTCTCAGCTTGTCCTTAGACACGAAGTGAATGTCAGAGATCTAGACTCAAACTATTTAAAAGCATTTAGCCAGCTTTACACGGCAACTCTTCGGCCAAACTTTCTCTGCTTTAGGAAAGGACATGTCGCCCCTCTTGGCAAATCAATTATTCAGACGCTGTGATAGTCCAAGGCATCGTATCAGTAATAAAGTAGTGAATTATTAATCACGGCTTGTGTCGTTTTGATTAGATTTGGGAAATTCAGGATTAAATTTCTGGCACCCTGTGTCTCAGATTGAGCTCAGCCCAGCTGGCCTGACAGCCATGAGCTGGCTTTGTACTTCAGAGGAGGCTGGTGGATAAAAATTACTTGAAAAGCCCCAGAACTTCAATTATTATTAGTAGTATTTTGGAAGGAACTGGAATGACTGAAAATAGATTTCCAATCTGCAGGGCAGTTTTGGTTTCACACAAAACTTGGGCTGTAATAACTCAGTCTTTTTTTTTCCAGTTCCTCTGAGCTCATCTGCTTGCTGCAAGAAAGACTAACTCAGCTTGAAAGATGAGGCAGTCTGGTGAGTCTGTATGTCTGTGTACAGTATTTACACTTCCTACATTTATCTGGGCTCTGAGGACTCTCTGGGAGACTGAAATTGTAGTAATTAGAAGCACAGGACCACCACTCCTACTGCTCTGGCACTATCTGTTGAGGGAGGGAGAGCCTTAATTCAGGAAGCGCGAGCCTTGGCATCCAGGAGACTTTGCTCGCAGCCTGCTTGGGGCCAGTGTAAAAGGGTTTTGGCTTTATCTGCCCTGTCTCCAGCAGACGACTATCCCTTACAGTGCCCTGCCACATAAATTCAGTGTGGCTTCACACCACTGATGTTGTTGAGCTCTTTGCCTGTGCTTGGTGCGCGCTGCAGAAAGCCTGCTCCGAAATGCTGGTGAGCGCTCCCTTTGTTGGAGCAGGGCTTTTTGCAAGCATGTCTGCTACAGCGAGGGAAGCAAAATCAGCAATGGGAAAGGCAGCCAGGAGAGAGGAGGCTGTGGGGAGTGCCAGCTCCCCAACATGTGGGAGAGGGATGTGTAGAGAAATGCTGGGAAGCAATGCTGGGGCATCAAGGTTGAAGCGGAACATCTGAGCGTGGCATGGGGCAATGCCATGCATGAGAGCTTGGTACTGCACGGTGCTGGCGGGATGTGAGTTAAGAGATACTCTGGAGCTCAAACTACTTGGGAGAACCAGGGGAGGAATTTCTGGGGTGCCCCCAACCAGAGCAGAAATTGTGCCACAGAGATGTGGAGAAAAAGCATTTCCTCTCTGCTGACTTTCATCCATGGATGAAATTTAATTTTTCCTTGTTGCCTATAGGCATAGCAGATTTTAGAGAAGTTAGTAACTTCTTCAGCAGTTAAACTGGGAAGTTAAGTAACTTTGTCCAGGCCTTAAGGAAATCAAAGGAAAAACCCAGGTGACCTGACCCTACGCTCACATCCTTGTCAATGCGAACTGATAGCACAGGTCTGAAATGAAGCCTGCCGGGTTTCTCTCTGTGAAGTTGGCCTTTTGCTAGACGTACAACTGAGGGAACAGCTTTTGCCACAAATGTAGTCCAATTCAAACCCTGAACAGGACTCAAAACTGACCGAGTTGAAAACCCTTGACATGAAGGAAATAACATTTCACTCGGTGCAGTTTTAATTTTATCCCTCTGCCCTGGAGTCAGAGGTTTCTGAGCAGAACAGGGACTGTGGAGTGCATGTGCATTGTGGGGAGGAATGTGTATGGGGAGATGCTGCATGTAGCTAGTTTCTTACTCTTAGAAGCCTTCATGACTTTGGGGGAAAGGAAAAGAAAAAAAAAAAGATTTTAAAAGAATTTTTTTTTGAAAGAGGAACTGAAAAAGACATCAAAACAGATCAAAGAAACTCATGGAAGTGGGAAAAAAACAGAGAGAGGAATAAAAAAAAAAAAAAAAGAGAAGGAAAAGCTCCTGCAGTAACATTGGATGAAAATTAAGCTTCTCAGATCTGTTTAAAAGATATTCTGTTTGATCTTTTATATCTTCTGCTCTGATTATCCAGGTTCCTTTTGATGTTACTGAGCCCTATAGAACTGATATGTAAAAATACACATACATATGTATTAATATAGTGGGTACACATGCACATGCACGCACTCTCTCGTGCTGTCCTTGCTGCCTATGAATGGGAGATACGGAGCCAATGGAGATGAGGCCACGTAGGACCAAGCTCCAGTGCTCTGACCCTGTGTTGTGCGTCCCATGCCATGGTGTCCTGGGGAAAGAAAAACATCCCTGCTCCTTTCCCTGGCAGGAATCACTAGGAAAACCTGTGTTCTGAAATGCACAGATGGTCTTGGTTGGCATTTTGAGTTAGGAAGCTGTAATTGTTTGGTGGCACACCATGCTCTACTCTCTGCATCTCCCAAGTCCCTGGGAAGTTGTGAACTAACAGCTATGATGTTGTACTTTCATGGAACATAGCCTCTCAGAGGCTGTCCAAAAAGACACCTACAGCCAAAAAGGGCACAAGACATTTACTCCTGGGGATCCTGGAGCTGCTTGTGCCACCTCTCAGCCCCCAGCAGGGGTGTCCCCATTCAGTCCCTCCTGCCTCCCCACTGCTCCCCGTGCCTTCCCACTAAGGCCAGCTCCAGACTCCTCAGCACTGTAGGACAAACTGTTTTTTTTTTTTCTGACCTCCTCTTAAGGTAAGGGCAGTCCTAGCACGGGTCACTGATGCCATCAGGAGGACGGGGAAGGATTTTGCACAGAGTAGCAGCGATAGCCTCGCAATGCCCAGCCAGCTGCTGTTGCTGGGGCGGGAGGAGAGAGGTGGATGAAGGCTGCGTTAAAATCTCCTTCTTGGCCAGGCAACAAACCTACTTTGCCTCAGTGCCACCACCTGCAATGCTCTTCTCAGGCTGCTGTGAAACGTGGGCACTTTGGAGGCAGCAGGACCCAGCCCTGCATGGCTGCAATAAGCTCCACGTCCCCCGGAGCCCAGGCTGCTCTGCGCCGGCCTCTGGTCCCCACTGCCGCTGCGCCCACACGCTTCCAAACCTTTAATCTGCTTACCCTCAGGAGGCCCTGGGAGGCAGGCAAAGTGGTGTTAAGCTCATTTTACAGCAGGAAACACAAGTGATTTCCATACAAATACTGAGTGAGCTGGCACTAGAGGTGGGACTTGCATTGCATCTACCTAGGCTCTTGCTCTGGGCAGGAGGGCAGCTCTCTGCCTCCCGCCTCCATCTTTGCGTGCTTGGCTTTGCACTGCCAGGTGCCATCTTGTGCGAGGATAACTCTGTCCTCCCTGTCCCCTCTCCTCAGGGGCCAGCGATTTCCACACCACCTCCTTCATCCCCTGGTCATCCGGTGAGGATGAACACGATGAAACACTCCAGCTGAATTTGGGCTCAAATGTGTGCTTTCCTGCAATTTTAATACACTGACATGCTTCTAATTGTTGTAAGTGATTGGAGGGGAGTGTAGGCAGCGGGGAGCAGTGGGTGCAATATTTCGGGTTTTCTTAGCCGGGTTGTTTCAGCCCCCAGGCGCTGGCAGTCTGATACCATCTCGTTAGCTGCAGTACTGTGTATTTATTCTCATTTCTCTTCTCCCTGGACTCTCCTCTACCCTCATTCGGATGTTTCCCAAGTAGATTTGTCTATCACCACTCTCCTTGTAATGCTCCCAATTTAAAGAAAAAAAAAAAAAGAAAATACACAGCAAACTCTTTTAGTTTTACAGACAGCAATAAAATGATCAAAGGCTTATTTGTAGCTAAGAGCGGACATACACCATTCATTGAACTAAGATGGTGGGGAGGAAACATTTTCTTCATCTCCCTACAAACGTGTTCCTTTTAAAAAAAAATCAATGGAGGCAGATTTTTTAATTAAAGCAGAGGCTGATCCTTCCTGCCCCTGATGCTGCTGCATGTTTTGTCATTGTTGTAGCTGTAGTTATCTAATCTGGGCCTTTATTTATTTATTTAGTAGCCCCTGACAACAGGAGATTGTAGCTCTGATTTCCCTGCTAGACTTGGGGGAACAACAGGGAGGTGGGCCTGTCAGATGAAAATGGTTTTTTGTCTTTTTCTCCAATCACTTTGTTACTCAGGTGAGGGTCAAACACCCCCTTCCTGGGGCTTTCCCCCTCCTCCAGCTCTGGCGATGGATACAAAGGCTAAGCCTTGCTGTCTCTTTCTCTCCGTCCTTTTTACAGATGCGAATCCCCTCTGCTCAAGCTCCAGTGTCTCTGGGAATAAAATGTGCTCTGTGGAAACGCTTTCATTTGAAAGTGTCATGGAGATCTGGGGCTGAACCGCTGAATGCCTGTCTTTTCTTTCCTTTTTTAAAATGCCTCTTTTATATTTTTCCCCAGAAAAAAAACTCACCAATTTAGGGCTCCGATAAAATGATCAAGAAAGTCAACTCCTAAAGCGTTCGCCCTTCTTCCACACTCAGCAGATTCCTTCCTCTCTCCTTCAAACCCTTCCCCAATGGGTCCCGTTACATGTGAGATTGAAAGATTCCCAATGAGGCTTTCATAATGAATGTCTAGGAAAAACATGTTTGCTCCAAGAGTGTTGCAGTTTGGACCTAGCACTGGACTTTGTGAGGCTGGGCAGGACCAAGCACGTGGTTCATCTCCCCTCACTCATTGGTGCCCTCCCTGATGTCTTTTGCTCTTCAAATTCATGCAGGTGCATAGAGGTGGGGGTTCATCTGCTGAAAATGACTGGCTGTTTCAATCACCCTGAAATCTAAAGCAGAGAGGTGAAGCCTCAGAGAATCTAAACAGGTTCATCCTCCATTTCAAGAGCTTTTGCTATGCCATGATGGAGGGACATGTCCTGTGCCTGGGCTGTCTTCTGCAACAGGCCTTTCCTGAAGGCCATATTTCAGTCCCCGCAGATACCTTTTGCCTACGGGCCTCCCTGCCTGCCTAGACATAACCTAAGGGTCTCTCTTGACTCTCCAGGCACAAAGGTGAGCTGCATCAGCTGAAGATTTGGTCAAAGCATCTGTCTTTATGTGTCAATAGGACATAGGATCAGTACTGCAGGGCCTCAGGAGACATTTGTCCTTTCTGTCCCCCACCACACTGTTGGTCAGGTGCTGCTGAGGGGCAGGGCTTCACATGCACTGAGCACAGACCACTGATGGAAGCATGGTACCCGGCCAGATGGATTGCTGGTCCTATCTGCTATGCCAAACTATACCTGAGTATGTGGAAGGAAACTGATAGTTAAAACTGCCCTGGGAATGTTTTTTTTTTGTTTCATCTTATACATATACACGCAGCATCCTTATATCTGTTTGAGCCCCACATTCCAGGCTCTGTGTACCCCTGACTTTTGCTGATCTTAAAGGCTGCCCTGGGCATGCAGCTCTTTCCCAGATGTGTGGGTCGGTGCTGGCAGCTGTACGCATGGATTGAGAAATGTGTCTGAATACATAACTGATTACTTCACTGGCCAAAATACACGTTGATAAAATAATTTTTAAAAAATTGTTTTCTAGTTTGCAAGAGTGACTCTCCCAACCCAAAATGAAACTTTTTTTTAAAATTTTGTTATGTTTTGTTCCTGTTTCATTAAAAGCAAGCAGATTAATAAAAGAAATTCAGAAAAAGAAAAAGCTTTGTTTAAATAATGCCTCATCAGCAAAAAAGAAGTTTCCCATTTTCACTCAAGTGAATTGATTATGCAATCTCATTATTTGATAGGAGCATGCATACATTTCCATTCAATGCTTAACTACTCTATTTTCACAATGAATAAAATATTTGACCAAAATCCTTCCTCACTTGTAAACCAGAATAGCGTCTTCCCTTACGGCTACAAAGAAAACTAAATATTGACTTGAAGAATCTGCAGATTTAGAGATTTGCTTTTGAAAGGGTGGGATCCATTTGGAGAAACTTACATATTTACAACAAGCCATGCCTCCACCTGAAATAATCACCCTCAGCTTTCTTCTGTAGCCAACAGGGATCTGGTCTGCAAAGTCGAGGGCACAACTCTCATCCGAAGACAGGCATCTACTTTCAGCCACATCACATTTCCCCTAAAAAGCACTTTTCTCTCTGCATTCTACATTGCAAGTCTTGACTGACTTGCTCAGATGGAAGGATCTACATTTTAATTAGCTGTCTTAGATGTGGGTAAATTTAGGGAATGTTAAACCTGCCCAACTAGTTTAAAAGTGAGTTCCTTCTTTAAAGCTGTTCAGGACACTAACAGGATTATGCAGAACCTAACAGGGCTGTGGTTTCCCTAAAGCTAGCTTTGCAACAGCACATGGAAATAAATGCTTCTAATTTCAGACTGAATGCCTATGGGCAGAGGCACCAAACATGCACAACAGTGCACAATTTGGTATTTGAAAGTGCAAATATTCACTCTGTAGAGGAAACACTATTAGCTGTATCCCTTCTCTACTGAACCCTTCTTCTTTTTCTCAATATTATCAAGACCTTAAAATGCACAGAAAAGTCAGAAGTAGTAAGAAACAAACAACTCCCCTTCCCCCACCACCCACACTTACAAAAGCACACACATTCAAAAGAGGTGAACTATATACATATATATATCTATATGCAAAATGTAAAATCCATTTAAAAACGCAGTCTGTAACCCTGCTCCAGCTTTTGCCTTTATCAGGTGGCAAATGAAGACTTTCCCACCAGTGGAGAGTAAATTCCATTAATAAATTCTGCTACAATATCTTTGGAAGTGTGAGCCAATAAAATGTTATACCTGGAGATTAAACTGCATCCAGCCTCAGTAGAATAGCAGTGACATCTTTTTGGTGGACCTAGGCTTGGGTAAGGGGTTTTTGAGTATCTCTCTCTACCTTTCAAAGGGAGCTGCAGAAGGAGACTTTCTTCACAGCACCTTGGGGTACATGTGTCTTTCACTACAGCTCCTTATAACTATCCATGTTTGGGTGTTATCATGGGAGTAGCTGCCTTGCTATATGCATCTTTTCTCAATTGCACAGTATCGATTGACGGTGTAACAAAGTTTTTGAGTGATAGCTCAACAATGGAGAAGTTCCAGACTCCCTCTCTCTCTTCCTCTGCCAGTGGAGGGGAAAATGCGTTATCCTCAGCTTTAATTAAACTCTGTGAAACCTGATCCTGCTATGTCAGACCTGTGTGTAGATTCAGACTTTCTGACAACATCTTAAATTCACTGACTGGCATTTACTACGTAAATAAATAAGAGGATCAACCTAGCACTACTCAGGAGAGGTCAAGCAAAATCTGTGATCTGTCTGTGAAATACACGGGCCAAGTCATTGGCTCTTGAAAACCACCAGAGGTGTACTGAAGCCTACTGATTTACGCTGTGAAAAGAGGAGCTCCTGTAAAGGATTTTCAGCTGAGAGAAAGTCTGAGCCAGAGAGTGACTGCTGTGGAGGTAACCAGAGGGATTGTCTGCTTGGGGACCAGAAGGCTCTGGCCTTACTTTGAAAAACATGGATGGATCCCTATGAGTCCTAGGTCTGTTTGTGTTCTCCCTTCTTGTGGCAGTGTTTACCATGCATTGGGTGGTGTACAATGCTACATGCCTAAATCTGCTTTCGAGTCAGACTTTCAGAGACTTTAGTTCTGGGCCTGTGTTCATAGTGCTGCCTAAAGCTCTCCTTGTGCCTCTGTGGATTTCACAGGGATAAGGATGGAGGGCTCAGGGCAACTAGGAGGATGACCTATATGATTATACAGGTTATCTCTGTTGTAAATTGGTCCAGAAGATGGACAGAGGAAATGTCTCATGGTTGTCAAAAACCTGTTGTTGTTAGCACAGTGTTGGCCCCTGCTCTTCTGAATGTCTTTATTACCTTTAAGGATAAAGCATTCCTGAGTTATTTCTTCTAACTGTCCCACCCTCGTATACACATTCCCACTTGCTTAATCAGCCCATTTTAATAAATGCATTTCTCCCCCTTGGAAATCAAGGGTGACTTTCAGCTCCCAGCATGATTGGAAAAAAAAGTCTGGCAGAGAATAAAGCAAAGGGTTGCTTTTCCCTTCCAGAATCTGTGTGGGAGGATGAGATTGGCACAAGCTGTTGGCCAAAATATCACTTCTGAGTGGCAAAGCTCTTCCTAGGACAATCTCTTTCACATCCCACTTACAATAACAACAATAGCCTTGGTATCATTTTAAAAGAGAGAGCAGAGAAGGTATGGGGGTGGGAAGGGCAGGAATTACAGCCTTTATATTAATCAGATAGAAAAGCTCTGTCTCCCACAATTCTTTCATTAGCTGGCGAGACAGGTGCCCTCCGACCTCCAGCATCACTTACTTCCTTGGTAACAACTACTGCTGGCAGATGATCCCTCTTGTAGACTTCATCCATATTCAAAGAGTTGTCACATCCAACTGATGCTAAGAAGCTAATCAAGTGGAATTTTCTTTTCCTTTTCTTTCTCTTTTTGTTCCTCATTTTACTCCTTCTCTCATGCTAGAAAGATAGTTCCCCACCATGCAGCCAAATCCTTTTGAACCCTGGGAAAGGGCCAGATCCATGGAGAAAGGCTGACAATCCCCTTTCTGTTCACACATGAAGTTTCTGATGATTTTTCCCTTTTTACACATCAGGCATATGTCTGCTTTGCATTCCCATTAACAGCATTTAAGAATGAGCAAGCACAACCAGGGGCTTGACTAAGACAACTATTGCACTGCACTTGCTGTTTCAGGGCAGGTAGGAAGATTTCCACCAAAACTTTTTTAACATAGAAAATTAAATTTCCAGTGGTATCTAGGTATTGGAAGAACACAGCTTTATTAAAGCAGTTGATTTTACAAATGATGAGGGGAGTTGAGTAAAAACTACATTTTCCACAGAGAAGGGTAATATTTTCCATGATGTTTTCATTTTCTTTCTTTTTTTTTTTCCCCATGGTAAGTCCATCAGCTATACTGCGCTTCCTTTATGTGTTCAGAACCAGACTTGCCAACATGGTTCTGAAGTATCTAGCAATAGCTTATATGAGAATGTTTTATGTGCATTTGATGCATTTTGTACAAAACCAATTTCTAACAGAGATTTCGTGGTCATCTCTTCTAACTACATGCAAAGACATAATTTCAAATGCTGAGGATGAGAATGCTGAGTCTGAAATAGCAACTACATAAGAAAATCTGAGACTTATCTCCTTGATAAAAAAAAAAAAAGAACAAGAAGAATAACGAAGATGCCATTTCTGCACTTTTCCATTCTGAGATATACAGATTTCTGATCATTTGAATATTCATTTAGGGGAAAATCTGAGGTGACTGAGTTCAAATAGACAGTGAATCTTCATTCACAACTGTATGTCAATGGCTGTCAGTCACATATGAGGAAAAAAGCATCAAAGTTGGGAATTTCTGCTTCAGAAAATATAAAGTTTAATCTCGGTGAGAAACTCCAGAACACCTGAAATATCTTATTTCCAACTCTGAAAAAGATGTATGAGTAGACAATGAGAATTTTTAAAAACAGTCCCAGATTTTTCTGAAAAATATTTGTACGCAACTGACCTGAAGAATCTCTAATAAAAAAGCTTAATCTATAAACAATAGCCCTGTTACAATGCCATTGATTTGTACAATTCAGAGGAAATGCTGAAATCCTCCATTCAAGCACTAGTTTCAAGCTACTGAAAATGTTGTTTTAAATCCTGATGGCATCTATTTCTCTTCCATGAGCTAATTCAAAGGGAATAAATGTGCAAAACAAAGGAAAGAAGGAAGGCAAAGGCACACTGGTACCAGACAAACACCGCTCCCACAAATCTCTCTTATTTCCACCATCCGCTGCCAGGTTTCTTGTTAGAATGTGCAATGCATAATTTACTCCTCATGTCTTTCCTTTCATCATCCTGTGAGTACAGATTCTTCCATGGGCATCCTTGGTGTTACTGCCATTCCTGTCACTGGTGCAAACTGAAGCTGGCTGGTGGGTTTACTTACATGAGTGTGCACTCTGTGGGATTGCTGCTGCAACTTCTTAGCAGTCTCTTTCTTCATGATGCTATTTTTGGACCTCCCTCTCCCTCTCTCTTGTCTAGCAATGTCTCATCTCATGGATACTGGAGAGCTAAGTTCATTAAAATGGAATTTGATGGGTTATTGCACAAAATTACCTTTATTTACATCTGCTGCCTGTCACTTTCAATGCTCTGTGCCTTTTATCACTTAATACTTCCACTACCTGTCCATGCCAACTTTCAGTGGGCAGCAGTTGTAAACTCAGGTTAGCTTTGCTTGCTGCGTGCACTCCTTCCTACAGAAGCTGCCTTTAACGGGCTGTGTGAGCTGTTGCCTTGGCCAAGAATGTTTGTTCATTGGTAAGACAGAGCTACAGCTGTGCTGATATCCAGAAATGCCAAGAATATCCATAAATGATTTTCCTAGGCTGAATTGTATTTCCTACACTGTTATTAACTCTTTGGCTACTGCAAAATGTGGTTATTGAGATCAGCTGGGAAGAAAATAATAGCATCGAAAGTGAGCTTTTGGCTGGAGTGCACACTGAACCTGCGTCTTTCATATCTCAAGTGGGCTGGGCAGCAATATTTCAGCTAAAAGAAAAGTTCTGAATTTTTTCACTTGGAAGACAGCTTAGCAGTGACTCAATGAATGACTGCATAACAAAATTCATGTCTATGAGATACTCAAGAGGTCGAGACCCATTTGGGATCCCAGTGCCTTGAGTTAAAAGACTGGTTAGGCACACAGCAGACTGTCTCGTCTACTGGCTGAGTCACAGCCTACAGATCAGTTTGTTACTGGAGTCTAGTATACACTCCTGGTTATGCCACACTGCCCCACGTACTAGAAAATCTTGAACACCAACCCATTTTCCTGTCTAACATGCCACATCCATCACCTTCACCTCTGTTTACTTGTGTAAGCAGTTCATCAAAGGCATTGAAAGGATGAAGAGCAGCAGAGTGTTATTTCCACAGACCTCAGCAGGCACTGGCTAATGTCCCACATCTGCAGAAGCTCAGGCAATAACATTTTTCTTAACGCTTGCCGTTAGTATGACACCCAAACACCTAACCGAGTACCACAACAAAGCCAGGAAATCTGCCTGTGTAAAATTAGGCACATACCACCATGGGACAGTTCAGATATGGATCAGAAGCAATGGCTTTAAAGGCTTCCTTACTCACACTTTCTTCCTGCCCTTTTGTCAGTGAATTAACATGGCGTCAAAGTGTCTGCCACCCTGATCTCTGACCATAAGCCTATTAAAATTGCATTGGAAGTTAACAATGAGGGTGGAAAACAAAGATCAAATGAATAATGCATAAACAAAGCACTTCAGTTAGATATTGAAGAAAATAATACAAATATATTAGATAGCAAAATATCTTCAATTATAAATTAGATGGGGAAATTATTTTTTTTTTCCCCACTGGGAGGAAAAAAATGAAAGGAAATAAAGAGATACATAGTCTTTGATTGGCTGATGAGAATAAACTGTGGGGATATTTATACTTCTTTGCTCTTCAAGCTTAATAATTTCATGTGTTTTTGCAAGATAACACTTAGGTCATGTGATTTCATCAACCAATCAAGCTGCCAAACTCTTCGCTGACACTTGGTAATGAAGTGATATGCTAGGGTAGGACACAGTCACCTTATCTTTTTATAAATGCATTGAGTGGCATTTGGGATGCCTTCCTACCTTTCCAGTTCATTTGCATTACACAAGAACCCTCTAAATGTTAAAGCTTTCACTTGCAGAGAAAGTTTGACGCTTCTAACGGCATTCAAGGATATCTGTCTTGGAGTGGCATAAAAATAATGATGTGCAGTTGTGTGTGTGTGGGGATGGGGCTGCGTACGCATGTGTGCAACAGCCGTCTGAGAGGCTCCGGAGCTGTCTCCGGCACCAAAGCAACGCGTGGCGTCCATCCGAGTTGACAGGCCTACCCAACCTGAAATCATCTGAGTGCAGTTTCTGAAATCGTTTGAAAGTGGAGTGTCAGGAAGATGTTTGCATGGCGGCTGACATCTCCTCCCGGCGTGGTTTAATGACATCCCTCCCTTGTCATAATTCTCCTCACGCTTCACAAATAATAACAGTGGTGGAAGGACTTGGCAAGACAGAGTTGGGGGCAGGAACGGGAATGTGGGGAAGGGCTGGGAGGCAGGAAAGTGCAAATCGCTGCCGACAAGACCATTTGAAAGGACTTGAATCAGCCTGAACATTCGTACCTAGGAGGGCTGTGGGCATTTCTTGCCTTCCACATCATTCTACTGTCTTGTTAAACAAAGGATATGGATTTACCTGACTTTGACAATCAGTCCAATCTACAGCAGCAGGAAAGGATGAAATCCCTTTTGTTATGGAGGTCCATCTATAAAGGTGCTAATTGTCTCTATGTATTTATTACAATACGTTTAGTGGGTGCAAGGAGGGAGAGGGCAGTGAACACATTGCTGCCTACAAAAGTTTCCTCCTAACCCCACCAGGCTTCTGGCCTTGGTGGGACAGGCAGGCAGGCTGCATCTGGAGAGAGGCTAAAATAAAAAAAAAGGCAAAATGACACCTGGGTGGATCGAAGTGCTTGACTAAGTTGAGGGGTTTGAACTCCCGACTTTTAAAACCGTCTCTGCCACCTTCTTGCAGGCTCAGCTTGGGCAAGTTGCCCCATGCTTCTGTGCCTCAGTCTCCCTCATTGTAAAACCGGGAGGAGAAGGCAGTGCTAGGACTGAGGAATGAAGATTAATCCCAGAGCAGACCAAACACATCAAGATGATGTGAAACATGTTGCAACATTGTCACATAGGGGATGAACATGGTTCTTTTAAAATGCCCTATCAGCACTACATACTCTCAATTAAATGCAATTATAGCCAGGAAAAATGATCAAGAGCTAACTGACAGAGTCTATACTGATTTGATATTTCCCCTACTTCCAAAGAAAGAGGCACATGTTCCAAGTGTTTGCTAATTAGTGTTACCTACTTGTCAGTGTAAGACTGAGAAACCAGACTTCTGGCCCCATTTTTGGTCAGTTCAGTGCATGCGGGAAGGATGCTGCCTCTGGATTTCTAGTGGGAGATGCACCCAGCAGAACAAGCCACGTCACCCACAAAGTCTGTGTGCTGCCAGGCAGAGAAAAGACTTGTTTCTGTCAGGCGTGAAGGCAGAGAGAGAGCCGAGGAGCTGGGAAACCAGGTACGCTCCTTCCCACGTCTCCGGAAGGCTGTCTCAGCTGTCTCCGCAGCCGTAAGATGCAGTTCAGGAACTGAAAGCCTGCATCTGCTGCTGAAAGAAACATGATTTTGTAGGTGCTCGGTGTCTGAGGATTTCAATGTGCAGTAAAAAGATAATTTATAGTAATCATAACAATCACGGCTGAAACCTTGAGGCCTTTAACAGTCTTTTGTGGGGCAGAACAACCACATAAGCTGGTGACAAGTTTGCTGTCTCAAGGACTAAGTAAATGACTGAACGGCATCCCAAGGACTATCTCAGTAATAATACGGCAAGAGGAATGGAAAGACTCTCCTTGCTTTAGCTAATACACCTGAGGAAGGGCTTTTGTACACTCAGATTTTGTCTTCTCCTCTCCCTTCATATGTAGCAATCTTTAGCATGCAGTACAGTAAAAATAGACGGGTGGGGTTTTTTGCTTCCTAACTTTGTATAAAACACAGGTATGACTGCACTTTATCGAAAACATAAAAGCTTGTCTGGACAAATATGTCTCTGATGTAATACATTTCAGCACAGTAGAGATACACTTTAACCACCGTGTCCAGCTATGCAAGGGGTATTTGAGCCATCCATACAGCTCCCCACTGCCCCTCGGCCACCTCTACACATACTAGGGACACGGAGAACCCTTCCAAGCCCCTTTTTAAATGTCTTTCTGGCAGATGTACAGTGGGCAGGCTCCTGTGAGGATGGAGGGCATCTCCCGGAGGACAGAAGTCTGCATTCCTGCCTCTGGTAGCAATGACTGACACCATGGTAGCCTCTCAGGCTTGCATGTGCTGTGCCAGCCCTTTGGGAGTGTATTTACAAATTAAACGAAAGAGACAACAGATGCTTTCACATTACTTCACAAGGAACTGAATGACAAGGTCAAGGAAGAGGAAAGGAAGAAAAGAGCTTTGTCAAAAGGAGTGTGTACCTCAGTGGCCAGGATTATCTTAAATGGGCTCACAGCTACAGCGCTGGGGAGTCCCTGCACACCGAGAAAGCCCGTCCTTTGGATGAGTTGTTCAGCTATCATTCTTTCTCTTGCTTCTCTTGGCTTTCCTGAAAGAGGATAAATGATCCCAGTGCATTTTCCTTGTCCAAAGGATTTAATCCTAGCACTATGCTGTCATTCCCTAGCTCTGCACAGCAGATTCCCCTCTCTGTGTGTGGGCTGCTATACGGTACATAAAGATCAGCATTTGACCCAATCTACACCCTGCTCTTCTAGGTTTCAGAGTTTACAAGGAACACATGGGCACACCAGTGAGCAGAGCTGCAAACCAAGGGATCCTCTCTTCTCTTGGAGTAGCTGTCTGTGCTTGCTGCTGGTACAAACCTGTTCCCTGAAAACACGGGGGCTGGATATGGCATCTGGTTGCTTTGTTGTACCATGAACATGGTTCAGTTTTGAAGAGGTGTTTGTGAGGGTGATGGACAATTTTGAGACAGAAATTGAAGCCTGAATTTTCTGAGGGCTTAGATCAAAGTCTGATGTAGTTAAAAGAGTCTTTCCCTCATCCTCATTGGGCTTTAAAGAAGTCTCTAAACTCTTTAGGCGAGAATCTCTAGCACCCATTTTGCCTGACACCAAATATCTGAAAATCTGGAGTAAAGGCAAATTGAACCATGCAGGCTTCCCCTATTACCAATGGAAAGATCTAGACTCCTCACTCCAGAGGGTGACTCCTGCTCCAAACATGGAGGTACACATGAGCTTCATGCCAGAAATTATTACTGGTGGAAAAATGCACAAACCACAGCAACAGTGTGGGTCTATAGGAACAGGACCAGTAGATAGCAGAATACTCAGGTAAATCTTAAGGCATGTGGAATATACATAATGCAGAAAGTCTGCCAAATTGTAAGTCTTACTGTTAAATGCAGAATGAAATCTAAAATTAAGGCCTCTCAGGCGGAGATCCCTGTGAACTTCTCACATTTTATATGGCTTGGCTTCCTCAGATGTCTCCATGACCCCAGTTAATGTTTCCTCACCACAAAACAGCAATGGGAAGTAGTAGAGTTTAATTGTTACTGCCAGGGGGCATTTAAGGTAAACACTGTGCAATTCCCTATATTTAACTAAGAGACTGGGGAGGGATAACACATCTATCTTTACCAATATTTTTAACAAAGAGGATACCTACTTCCATTACAGATATTTAGGATGAAGTGCTTAAGTGATGTAAGTAGATAAGTACTGGGTGAGTTTTGGTGGGATATGTGCTCGCTCACTCTTTCTCTTTTTGGCTTGTTTGGTTTCTTCTTAATATAAAATCCACACAACCAAAGGAGGATTGCAAACAAAGAAATAACATAAATCTTACAGATTAACCCAGGGTGAATACATTTAAATTCGAAGTATTTCTAAAAGGCTTGTCCCTGATTTTTAACAGTGCTGCATTCCCATCTATTTTCAAAGAAATCCCTGGAAACAGATGCTTACCACACTTCAAAAATTTGGTAATTTCTTTTGGCCTTAAACACAAATTGAGAAAAGTGGGTACTTATTTTTGAATACTTTGTCCGTAAGGGCACTTATCCCTGAGCATCATCCTTACACTTGTTTTACAAGTCTCTAATGACCCCAGCTCAGCTGGGATGTCTGTTCACATTTTAGCTGAAAGACAGCAAGAGAGAGAGGGGCTGTGAAGGGCAGTGAGTAGTGAAGACAAGTTTTCAGTCTTCAAGCTCCTGAGCTTTTCTTACTTGAGATTAAGGCGGGGAAGGGGTTATTCCCCGACACGGGAATGAGCCCACTGTAATGGAAGAGAACGGCTGCTCACAAGCTCTTCTGATGCAGGCAGGTCCATCGGGAGAGCTCCTCCCGCATGAAAGATCTGTGCTGGCACTAATGAATTTCTTAGCAATTGATTATGGAATCAAAGCTTGTCGTCTGTCCTCAATGGGCCTCAATGTAATTTCTGCATGTGTTAAAGAAGCAACTTGTCTTTGTTGATACAGATTAGGATTAAAACACACAAGGGGAGGTGGGGAAAAGGATGGAGCTCAAAGCTTCCACCTGTATCTTCTCATCTTTGGAGCTTAGTTTAATAAAAACAGAAAACATATGCAGGTGGCTGGTTCAGAAATACTTTGCCAGCATAGCAGCTGCTTAAAAGCTTCCAAATGCTCAAGATGTCTATGAACTGGGGATCTATCTCTTGTCATCCTCCATCCTCCAAACTCCTGCACACCTCCTGTAATTACAAAAAACCAAAACACTGAATAAAAAATGCATTCAGATGAAGCTGGATTCTCCTCATCTCTTGCTATGCTGTCAAATCTAGTGATATGAGAGAGCAGTTTGGGCTGATATAGTCTGGGGTCTCCTCCTGTTCTGTCCATGTGTACTTTGTGTCACTTCTTGTGTTTTAGAAAGTGATTTAGAGGGGAAATGGAGCCAGTAGGAGTATGTAACTCTAATACCTGGGTTATAACCCAAAGTATAAGAACTACAACACAACAGAAGAGGATAGAATGGCTTTGGATTAGAGGCATTTCAAGGGGTAACTGAAGTACAGTTCAAGTAGTGATGGTCTCTTCCCCTCATTCCCCCATATCTGGAGAACACCACAGTCAACGCTCTGCACGCGCACACAGAGACTCAGCTTTAACTACACCTTTACTCCTACCAGAGGTAGCTCTTCTTGGTTTTTGAAACAAGCCTTCTTGTTTGCAGGAGGACTTTGGGAAACACTGACCAAGCAGTCTTCCTTCTGCAGCCAGATCTGCTGCAGTCCAGGCATGTTGTGCCTTGTTGTGGGCTCAGTGAATCTGCTCTGTGCGCCAGGCGAGGGAGCAATCCTTCCCTCTATTGCACTGCAACATCTGAACTATCAGATATTTCTTTTCTCTTCCTTTCCTCACCCCCTGCCCTGCCACCTGTGAAATTTCCAAAACTTTCTTCATTTTCGAGGAAAATTAAATAAACAAATAAATAAACCTCCAGAACTCAAAAATTTCTTATTAAAGTTCTGAACATATGCTACTTAGGAAAAAAAAAGAACTAAGTGAAATTGGCTGATAAAGTAAGAATCCCACAAAGGGCTGTTCTTCCAATCATCCAGTATTTCTCCTGTAATTTCCTCAGAGATTGTGGAATGATTTTCCAGATGTCTCTGTTCCTTCCAGGTGGTGTGTTCAACATGATTTGGAACAAGGCCAATCTTATGCTTCTTGCTATACAGGAGAGAAGATACTGCTCAAGGTACATGTATGTACACACTTCCACATTTTTGGAAACATAAACGGCACATTTTCTTAAGTGTGCAAGTAAAGTACAAGTCAGAGGAGGGTGGTTTTCTTGTGAGGCTGACAAAACTGATCTGTCTGAGAAAGATGCCATGTTTTCTGATCAGTAAGAAAAAAAAAGCAAGGGCAGTTTGTGCTGTAAAAGCATTTGTAAGGGGTGAGGAGGGGGTCCAGTCTCCTACTACTCTTTAATTTGACTCACATAAATCCTGTTTAGCCTCAAAGCTGCTTTGGTTCCCTCCCAAATGCTATACCTCCCTGCTTGCTTGTCGAACATAGGCTGGCAGCAGAAATGTGCAACCACAGGACAGGGAAAGTGGGGCTTCTTCTGGGGCAAGAAGCCACAGCAAATGAAAAAAGCAACAGTAAGTTTGGGTCAGTATATTGGATCAGGCCAAAAATCATTGCATATTTTGCCTATATTCAGTATCTTGACCTGCGGGGCAAGGAGATCTGTTGATATGTCTCCCTGAGGACCTCATCCTGTCGCTGTTTTCTGCAGGGTGCACTGACGTTTACAGGAGATACAGGTGTGCAACTGCTAATGGAGATCTCCATCCATCTCAGCACCTCCTTCACCTGTGAAAGAGCAGATGTAGCTGACAACAAACTGGACGATTCCTCAACAGAGGGGTATGTTCCGCTTTTCACCCAGCAGATAGACTTTTCCACCCTGCAAACTTAACTGCTTCTCTGTAAATGAGAACTGTCTTTATTTTTGGTAGCAGCTCACAGCTCTACTGTGCATTAGCAGTGGAATTAAGCCAATCAGTACTATCAATGGCCCCAACTCCCTACAATGGGTGGATATAGCAGTGTAAATGCCACTGGTGCATTTTAGTACTTGTGATTTTTAAATAACGAGGAGGATCCTTGCTGAGAGGACAGACAGAGCTGGACTTTGGCTGTGTCAGAGAGTGTTGAGCAGGGCCCTTGAGCAGGATTTTCAATCTGCCTCCTCCCAGCACTGATGTCAGCAGGAGCAATAACAATTTGCTGGATTTTAAGATGAAAGAAGAAGGGAAAGCATTTTCCCCCACCTCCATATTGGCTCCTGTGATATATTTAAATACCTCCAGCATGCCAGCATCACAAGCGAAGCATAAGTGATGGACCTTGAGCCTACATTGCTTCAGCTCTACAGTTCACTATTGCAATTCCCTCAGTTCAGACTCGATGTACATGTCTTTGCCCTTTTCACTCATGTTTTTTCAATCGAAGCCTAGCCTTTTAATGGGAAAGTTTTTCTAGCAAAGTGCCTAAATATTGTTGAAGAGACATTTACCTTCCTCAAAAAAATGTGATCTTCAGAAAAACTCTTTAATCTTGTGCTGTCAAAAGGACCTTGATTTAATTGAAAACTTGTATCACCAATGGAAAGTGTAATACTCATAATCTATCTGTAATGCTCATCTAAGCTATCTATTCAGGTACGTTCTATAAGGCAGGAGTCTGCTACCCTGTGTGAATACATGTAACTTTTGAAGAAAATCAGGAAAAGTAAGAATGGGGTAAATTCTAGAAATTTCAAAATTTTTTCCCTTTTCTGAATTGGAGTCAAACTTGTAATATTTTTCCTAAGTTGGTCCTCTAAGAACAAAACTGAGAAATAGAGAAGAACTTTTTCTCAGTTTAGGCTCACTGAGATTTTCCAGCTCCATAATTATCTGAATACTAGAAAGCTGTGCTATGATTTTAACCTTTTACATATTTTACCCTTTTTACGGTAACCCTTTCTTCCCTGCAGTTTTGTTTGCATTTCACACACTTCTAGTACATTTCTAACACAATAGCCCATGCTTTCTTCAACAACCAAAGCCAATTCAGACATAAACATACATATGTTTTTTAACACTGAAACAAGAAATTTGCTTAATTTCCACCTGCTATCTCTTGCACTTTCTTGTTGAAAGCAACACTTTGCCTTGAACTGTTTTGGTTTTAACAACTATCTTTTCCAATAAGTGTGGGATTCATCTTCTCCAGCTGAGGATGTTTAAAATTTAGATCCCTAAGCTGGTCATCCTAGGGTTCCTTGATTGTTATTTTGGATGTATAAACACCTCCTGTGGATAATTAATCTGTCTTTCCTTATACACTTATCTTTGGCTGCAATGAAATGACCTCTGGAGGCACCTGATCTTCTGTATGGGTTATAAGGAAAGCCTGGCATGAGTAACCCAGATCAGATACCTGGCTTGTAGGAGGCCTAAATGAGGGAAGATGAACCTTCTCCCAACGGGATTGGCAGAAATTGCCCCCAAGCCCTGTTATTGGCACACTTATGATCATCCTTGTGTCAGATCTCCTGGTATCTGCTGACTCCTGGACGTTGTTCATGGGCAAATGAGGCCGTGTCTTTATCTGAGAGCAGTGAGGAGAAAAACACAGGATGTCACCCGCAATGCATAGCTTGCTTAGAAGTGCTGCTGAAGGGGCCAGAAAGTTTGGACGCTGCTTTCTACCAAGTCATCAAAGAGCGTTGGAAATAGGCTACATTTTTCGCTAAAAACCTCTTTTTTCATTTGCACTTCAGGTTTATTTCCCCAGAGTTTGCAACAGCCGGGTTCTAATTTTGGATACGTGACTATCTTTTACTGAGACGGTCACCAAGAACACGAGATTGACAATAAGTTTTTGGATGCGGGAATCAGCAACAAATTACTTTTTGAAAGTAATTTGAGCAACACTGAGTAGCTGATAGATTCAGGCCACAAACACTTTCACCTGAATCAAGACAACTTCCACAACAAATACACCAGCCTGGAAGAAGAGAGACTTCTTGTACTGGAGGGATGATTGGGTCATTGAGCATAGCAGTACTCATTATAGACAGAAAAACATAAGAGGAAGGATAACAAGGGAGATCTTACGTGGTCTAGGAACGAGAAGGGTGTAGAGGGAAGTGCTGAGGAGACTTGAATTACTCTGGCCTGTTGAAATCTTAAGCGAAAACTAACAGTGAGTCCAGAAAGATGAGGGAAGAGAGTAGAAAACACAGTGAGTCTAGCATTTCTGATCTCAGTCTCAGCTCGGCCTGCAGTGAGTCTGAAAATGACCTCAGGCTGAGGATCTCCAGCTGTGACTCTGGCACAGATGTTCCCCCTTGCCATCAGTGAGGAAAGGACAGAAAAAATAATGGCTGCTATTTCCACCCCTCCATTTACTCCTCAGAAAAAAAAAAAAAAAACAAACCCAACCCTCCTGCCCCAAGACAACCATAAAATCTGCTATTTTATTGCAGAATAAAATAGCAGACGGGGAGGAGTGACCTTGTGAAAACAGACCCCTGAAGGAGAGGATCCCCTGCTTTGAGACCTACAGGGCCATTTTCTTTTCCCAAAACACGTTGTGCTGACCTGATCCTGCTCCCTGGGAGAGGGTTGATAACAATCCCTCCTGACCAGAGTGAGGACAGACTTGCCAGCGTGCAAGTTCTTTGGAAAGCGCTGCCGATCTTATGTACAGCTGCCCAGCAGGAAAGGGCTGTCTCTCGGCAGGACCTCGGTGGCTACATCTACATTACTCTGAAAGGGCACCATCTGAAGCAGCAGGACACATGGCATACTCCACCTCCTGCGGGCTGCCTGCCTGCGGAGAGTTTGTTTGGGCCTGCCTGGTAGCACACTAACCCTCCAGGTATCCCTGCATCTTCTGCAGTGTGAGCGGAAAATACTTGACACACCTTAGGCCATTCTTGCAGGCTCATTATCTGCACAGAGGGTGATTTCCTGGTCTTGAGCTCTCTGGGCCACCCTTAACAGCCAGTGTAGACATCTAACATCAAGCATTACTCAATTCCACCTGTTCACAAGCAGTTCTTCCCCTCTTTTGGACAAGAAAGCGTTTCGCATCTGTGTCCACCTGGGTCATTCCTCTCTCCTTCCCTCCACCTATCTATGCAAAGCCACACACAGCACCAGAAAAGGAAAAGCTGATTTACCATAACAGATCAGAGCATGGGTACATAGGAAAATATGCTGTTTGTGACAGAGAGAGACATCCAGCCAATTTGATAGCTCTGCTCCCAGAGGATTAAAATACCTCCTTCATCTCAGCAGAGAGCCTGCGTAAGCAAAGGACCTGAATTAAAATCTACCTTTTGCTTTGGTGCCTTCAAAACACTGCTGCCTCTCATGGGCAAAGCCAGACACAATCCTGGATTCAGTGTTCCCTCTCGGTGCTGTTCAGTTTGTTATCTCGCATTCTTTGTTTGTTCTACTTACTTGTTGTGTACCCCTGACATAAGGATAATAAAAATCTCTGGAGGAGGGGAGCATCCTCCCTGCTGTAATGAGTGGAGCTCTCCCTCCACCCTGGTGCTTCTAGGCAGTCATCAGTCTCATCCTGCTAACGGGCTTGTGGTGGTCCCCTAACCACAGCATCCGAACACCTCCCCATCTTTAGCTAGCCAGCTAATTCACACTGTCTTTTAAATAGCTAATATTAAGTAAGGTAAATAAATCTCATCCTAATTGACTGGATCAAGGTAACCCAGGCAGTCTGTGACAGAACAATACATAGAATTTACACCACAGGACAATGTCCTCCCCAGCCTCAGGTTCATGCCCCTAATGTGAAATAAAAACACATCAAGGGCTACCAAATAAAAAGACACCACCTTTGGCTCAGGGATCTTTTGAACTACAAATCATGAGATGAGATTAATATTTTAGGGAAGAATCACTACCTACTTGCCCTGATTTTATATTTTTTCTTAGGCATATATTCATGGCCATAATCAAAGGCAGGATACCAGGCAAGGCAGATGCTTGGGCTGCCCCAGCCTTGCCATTCTTGTGTTCCTCTCTATCTCAGACCTTGGATTAGTCACTTAGGGACAACTTGTTAGTGGCAATATTGTTCCCAACTTTCTTGAACAAGGTCACATTGAAAGTCTGTAAAAGGTCTGAGAATTAATTCCAAATTGCTCAAGTGAAATTTCTACATGTTGGACTGTCCACCCTGTGATTCAAGGCTGCTACAACTAATTTCAGCTGCAGACTATCAAACTTTTTCAGAAGCTGTCTCTGATCAGTTGATAGTGTTTTGTTTTGTTTTGTTTTGTTTTGTTTTTTAAAAGAAAAGAAAGGGGAACACGTCAAATAAATTCAAACAATAAATAAGCCAGCTGAAATCGAGGTCTGCTCATGGATATTCAGTAAGCTGCAAAAGAATCAAAATCTGTTGGATAAATTATTCATTGCAAATTATTTGTTCATCTTGACAGTCATAAAATTATACAATCCATTAAAAAAAAAAAAAGCACCCAGCCACAGTATTTGACTCCAGCCCTCTGCTACAGAGAAAACCCCACTACATTTGTATTTGGGATGAAAGACTCAGCTGTGTCCCCACTGATGGGATCTGGGGGTATCCAGTACCTCCTAATTCAGCCTGGGAGATGGAGTACCATACAAGCAGCTGCTCATCCATACCTTCGGGTTGGATGATTTCATTTGCTCTTAGAGGATCTGAGGATGTTCCTTCACATTCCTCTCCCTGCTCCAGTAGAAAAGAGAGAGTGTGGAGACCACCACACTCACACACCTCAAATGTACCACACTCACACACCTCAAATGTTTTAAGTGACACAAATCCACTCCAACTTTGTGCCGGTGTACTCTGTTCAAAGCAGGCTGTCGCAAAATATCTTGCTTGGACATACCTGTGGCCCTTTATGCCACCTTAACTGGATCACTAAAGGAAGAATGTTGTGCCTTGCTGTCACCTCACAGTGGTCCTGTTTTATAGGTGATTCCTTGGGTTTGTTCCAGCACACAAAATGGAAAGTAGGAGTGTGCTGCTCGACTTCCTCCTGCCTGCAACCTCCTCTCTCAGATACACACCTGAGACCTCTTCCCTGCACAACTTGATAAATCTGCCTCTACACAAGGGAGAGGCATTGAGCTATCCTGACAACTCATGGCTGGGCACACTCTTTGTGCTCATTTTGCATTGCCAAGTGTGGAGGGGTTGGACTCATGTTGATAAGCACAGAGATCATGTCAGCCGTCACTTTGCTGCGATTCATCCTACTTCTTACAGCCCAAACCACTGAAAATATTCTTTATTTTCAAAACCAGAATTATAGTTCAGCCCTTATCAACATACAGCAAAGCGTACCAGAGCAGCACACACTTCAGTGCAGCGGGTCTCATACCAGGCTCTTCTGTTCCACGCTTGGGCTGAAGGAAGTGGAAATGCCTTTGATTACTTTTACACACACAAATGCACACACAGATTCCCATGCACATATATATGTTTCTCTGTGTGTGTATGAAGACCAGTGCAATCTGATTAGTAATGGAAAAAGTTGAAGACCTCAGAGAGTAAAACACTCTGCTACAAAAGCAGAGAGAAAATAGGTGCTTCTACTCTGTTCTATACAGCATCTTACATACTATCTTCATCACCATGGCATTTATTTCTCTCTCTGATTTTTTCTTCTTTTTAAGGTTTGATCTGAGGCCAGGTTTTCTAATGAGTTTAGTGAAAGGATCAAAGGATGAGAATCACCATCTGCCTAAAGAAAACAACAGTATTTCCCATTGCATGATGGTATCTGGCAGGGAAGGCAGATATTTGGGCTCCTTAGCTACATTATAGGAAAGAGATGGGAAGCACATTATAGAAAGAAACCTTATCTAACCAGATGCCAGTAAAATTTCAAGTCTTCCCAAACCCCTGCCAATTATTTTATTTTGGCAACAATAAACAAAAAAAAACAGAGAAGAAAAGAGAAGAGAAGAGAAGAGAAGAGAAGAGAAGAGAAGAGAAGAGAAGAGAAGAGAAGAGAAGAGAAGAGAAGAGAAGAGAAGAGAAGAGAAGAGAAGAGAAGAGAAGTGAAGAGAAGAGAAGAGAAGAGAAAGAAAAGAGAAAGAGAAAGAGAATGAGAAAAGAAAAGAGAAAGAGAAGGAAAAGAAAAGAGAAAGAAAAGGAAAAGCACTGTCATGTGAGAAGCAAGGAGTAGATGTATTTATCTTCCTCCTGGAATGAGCCTCAGTTGTACAGTGGGACAGGCAGGCACTAGTCAGACAGACAGAGCTTATTGGAATGAACTCATGTACGTCCAAAGCAGCTCCTCTCGTACTCCATTTGTTCCATCTCTTGACAGATCCCATTAAGCTGAACTGAGCTAACTGGTTCACAGAGCCCTGTGGGCTGTTGCAAGGGAGTGGATGCTTACACAGCTCTGCTTTGCTGTGGTCTCTTCTGGGGAAGGGGAGTTCCTGAAACAATTTAGTGGTTGCAAGGATTTAGCAGGTGGAGATTTAAAAGAGGGAGAACAATTTCAGATTAGACCTGGGTGATGGTTTTGCACTTCCAGAAGCCACAAAACACACCCTCCTAATAGCAATGCCACTTTAATATACCTGAGAATAATAAGAAGGACTAAAATGTTACTGATGACTTTTGCAAATCTTGGCATGTGAATGAGTGTTGTGTAAACCATCAGTCCTAAGTTAGGAAGAGGGATTTCAAAGAAATTTAGACTGGTGAATAGATCATAATTCCCTTGTCATGGATTGCTGGGCAACCATTGAGCTTGGGTGTTAACCTCAGCATTGATCCATACAGGGACAACTGATGTGACCACATAACACCACATGTCCATAATACCGTGCACCCAGAAATCTCAGACAAACATTCAGTAGCCTCAAATTCTATTTCCACACAGAAATAAAGGAGATTTCTAAGGGAAAATGTGTATGTATGGTGATCTTAGAAGAGTATTTGTATTTTTTAATGTTGGTATCAGCCTCTTCCTCCTAGGCAAGTTACAGGTACAGAAGGGTAAATGAGCTAAGCAGTGGTGGAGTGAAGGGGGAGACAACAAATCCACAGCCCTAGAGAACAAGCTAAGCAAAGAAGGACTCACTCAGGCCTTTAGTGCAGCATCCTCTTTCCGATCAGCTACTTGGCATTCCAGTAGGGTGGGTTAATCCTTTGCCTTTGATGAATCTTTAATCTTGGCACCTTGTGGCTGAAGCCAGCACTAACTAGCAGATCTTGGCGATCAAAGTAATGCACTTAAATATTTCATTTATAAATAAAAAATAATAAAATAAAAAATAAAGACTTGGCTTCATAATAGCAATAAGGCAAATCCAAGGGAGTTGTTATTGCCAATTAATCACACTCTTGGGACTGAAGAGGAGCTCCACTGCGCCTTGTAACTCTAATTGCCCTATGGGTGCAATTATCCACACCCCCCTCTTCCTCTCCCTGTCCAGCCAGACCTTATGGCTTAATTCCAGGCTAGGTTTTTTAGTTTTTAACCTTTGTTGCTCTAAGTCACCCTTCTCATGATTCAGGCTGGGGATGGAGAATGATAAGCCTAATTCTCCTCCTCTTCTGCATGTTCACTCTGGCCAGCTGCAATGTAGGTGTATTCACACCTGCTTCCACATGCACTGATCCAGGCTGCCAGCGAGGACACTCAGGGGAAGCTCTGTGCTGCAGAAGATGATACATGAGCACTGTCTTTTTGAATAGGCTCTGCAGCTCACGTTCACGAAAGCATATAATTCTCACCTCCTACTCAGGACCTCCAACTTACCACTGAAGCTACAGCCTCTACTCAGATCTTGGGGGCTGGACATGAGCCACGAAATTTTGAGCATGGAAAGGAGCCTCCTCATTGCTATTTGTGCTACTTCGAATGTTTGGCAAATACTAAAACTAATCCTGTTAAAGACACATACCCTTCTCTTCATTATCTACCATTGAAGCATTTCCCAACTTGAAGCTTGGATCTGACCCACAAAACGTCTAAAACTACGTATAAATGGAGGCACAGGAGACACTGCCATGGGACTGACAGGAACAGATATTTAGGGAAAGGGAAGAAATCAGGGCAAGGAAAACACATCTAATGACTTTTTGGGCCTATTTATATGTTTTGCAGAAATGAGTTTCACTACCTGACTAAGTCCCATTAAAAATGAACATCCCTGGATCCATTTTGAGTGTGCTGCCTGACAATTTTGTTCCGTGGCCCCAGTTTTTGCACTAGGAGAAGAAGTGAAAGACTATTCTTTGTTCATCTTCCCTGAGACACTCAGTTTTACACACATCTGTCATACACCAGTTTTATAATGAGAGACTAAAGGCACCAGTTAGCTCCTCAAAGAAAAAACTAAAAGTTGATTTAATCATTTTCTGTGGAACAGAAATGTGAGAATACAGGGCTCTTTATTTTAGCAGATGGAGATGTAGAAAGAACCAAATACAAGAGGACAAAGCCTAACATGTAGAGAGGAAATAAGGTGCCTCTTTTTACGGATAATTATTTGTTAGAAGTCTTTACCAAGGACTATATAAGGTAACCTGTCACTAGCTACTTTAAAATGGGATCAGATATTTTTCTAAAACATATATTTTACTTTGACAATAGCTCTTGGACTTGAAATGGGAAATAATTCAGAGAAGTCTGAAGGCCTGTTTTATGTAGCAGCCTAGCTTAGATTGTCACACCAGTCTCTTCTGGGCTTAAAATGCATGAATTATTGAGGTCTGATACTGAGTCTCCATGGCAAAGGTTGCTTTCTCTGAAAGGCTCAAGCCTTTAAAGGTTCACTTGTAGCTACTTGTAATGTTCATCACCTGCTGTAGTGGAAGCCCAAAGCTTTGAGTTCAGGTCTTAAATAAAAAAAAATAAATCAAGGTCTGGATTCAAACTGTACTTGTTTTGTGGCTGATCTGAAGTTGGTCACCCCTCTCTGCCTAACCATGTGAATTGAGGGCTGCGAAAAAGCTGTCATACTGCAAGTTCGGAACTCATTATTTCCTTAAAGAAGCCTAGTCCATAACAATAAAATTTTCCTCATGTTTTTATTCTTTAATATATCCTCAGTTGTTTTAAAGGAACAGAGCTCCCTTAACTTCAGCTGAGCTGTAGCAATTTAGCACATCTGAGAATGTGTCTCATTTCACCTCTCTGTTCGCTGATGGCATCACCTCTTGAGAGAAGAAAAAGGCAAATTTAACTCCCATTGCCAATTCATTCCTTGCTTTCACCGCTAAGGCAACTAATAATTATTGCTGGTCACACACACATACACACAGAGCTTTGCAGACAATCACTGCAGTTGTCCTGCAAAGAAAATGCTCCAGCTTTCATAAAAATCAGAGATCAAACCGTTCCTACGCCTTGTCCTTTCCTGCAGCACTTAAGGTCTGGAAAACTTGCTGCTTGTGTTGTAATCTTACCCAGCTACAGGATATGTGACTGGGTTGCTTATTCCTCCCCTGTGTAATGTAGACCTCCATGCCTCACAAGAGCCAGAACCCTGTATGAGTTATACAGCTATTATGTTATAAGTAGGACTGATGTATTACAGAATGCTGCCATAGATCCTATTAATGGCACTTGGGCTCCATTTTTTTCTCCCTGTAGTAAATTCTGCACTTTTTTGGGAAATGGGCAGCCTCACAAAGATGCAAAAATCTAGTAGACGGGAGGTGCTTAGGCAAAGTTTGGGATGTGCAGGGTTAGGTGGTAGCAGAGCACCTGGCTTCTCTGCAGTGGCAGGATTGACATTGACATCACCAGTCCCTGCTGCTAAACTGCTGTCTTGGCCAGCCTTGAGCAGCACCGCTGCCAAAAGTTTTCCCCACTCCCATGCACTTCACTCCATTGCCTGAATGGCTTTTACCATAATAGCATTTTCCTTTGTTCTGAATTTACAGTTACCTCAGTCCCTCACCACCATTCATTCTTTCCTGCCCACTGACAGATTTTCAGGTATCTGCCCTGTTTGTAACACTCTGCTGCCCAGGAGTGAGACATAGTCTGATATTAACATACAGTGTTTTATACAGTGTGATCTCGATAAGAGATGAATCTGGAGTTGTTTTTCAGGCTCAGACATCTTTGATCTTCACTAAATACACATATTTCTGGGCTGCAGTTCCATCCTGCTCTCAGTTCTTTATAACAGGAAAACCCATAAAGCCCAGGAAACCCATATGCAGGGACTTCAAATCTCTATCTGGATATGACTTAGGGTCCTCTCTGCTTTTAATAACCAGGATTCAAACACAACACAAATTCCTTCGATAACAATCTCATTTTCTTGGAACTGTCTTCTTATGAAGTTCAGGTTTTTCTTGAATTTACAGCTAGGTACTGGAGTATAAGTTGGAGAGGAGTTTGCAGACATGAAAGGTAGTGAAAGGGGCTTTTCCTCCTTCCCCAAATTTTGAAATGAGGACAAAGACTTTGATGTGTAAAAATTCCTGAACACTTTGACTTTTGTCTATATCTATGTCTGCTAAACCAAGCCAAGGCACGGACTCAGTCACTGTGCTGTGGCCATACAGACTGTTATGGGCCAGGCATCCTATCCAGGAAGAAATTTAGATTCACTCACCCTGTTCTGAGTGGAAGAGATTTTAGGTAGGTGGATAAAAGCTGTGCAGTGTCACTTGTTCCTTGGGCCAGAAAATGAGCCTTGACTGGTTTAATTTACTAGTGTAGATATATGTTTTAAGATTGCATCATGCGGTAATGATAACAGGACAGCGAGACATGAAAGTTTAAAGATAACGGTATCTTCCTCAGTCTCACTAACAGCTCACTATGACTCTTCTATATCTTACAGTTCATTTTCTTATTTCTTTCCCCTATCTTCCCTCCTTCCCAGAAACCAGCCGACATACATGATGTCATTTCTTACTGTATGCCTGGAAATGGGTTTGAAAAGAGCCGGGTTCTTTGCTTAGAGGAACTGTGGAACTTAAATGTATCCAGTGCTGCCTCTGCTCCAGCCTAACTAAACGTTCAACAGCACAGTGAGTGAATGAATGAGCAGTTGTAAAACCATGATGCAATCTCTGCCTGTCACATCCGATTTAGCAAAGAATCAGAAGGTCTTAAAAAACAAAATAATAAAAATAAGCATAAGCAGTGCTTTTGTGTGGGAACTGAAACATGAACAATCAGAGGACAGTACTGAAGCAGTGCACGAGCATATCCATCTTAGGCACATCAGGCCGAATGGAAGTCCATGGCCAATAGACACAAGACGTGTAAGTACCTCCGTGTTGGTAAGAAAGACTCAGCCTGATTACAGGGCAGCTGGTGAAGCACAGAACTGGGGTCATAAATCCGGTGTATAGAGTGTGAGGAAGGCAGCTCTGACCAGGGGCTGGGATTCAGGACTGGCTTAGCTGAGCGAGGCGCAAGGGATTAGGAAATGCAGGTCTTCTTGAGCATACACTTAATTTACTACTTAATGAATCAAGATCTTTTTTTCCAGAACTCCAATGAATCTCTTATTTGCTAATGAAATAAACTATAATAACATGTGGGGAGCATTCAGTAAAGGAAGGGAAGCAGAGGAAAATGAGACTGAAAATATTTGCATTTATTTAAGTATATATTATTTTAAAAGTGGCTCACTTTGGAGTTGGAATAAAGAAGCGCTCCAAGTCCAATGTGAGTGTTAAAAATATGCTGCGTGAACCAGAGATGTGCAGAGGAGCAATGGTCTGTTGATTTGTATCCACTTGCCCCATATCAGGTAAAAGTCTCACATGCTAACCTCATCTGACTGCCATCATGACGTTGGGAAGTTTCTGCCACTTTGAAGCCCAATTTATAAGATTTTGGCAATGTGATGTCCTTCTCAGGTATATATTTGCAAAGTTCAGGCTCAGCTTTGACCCTGAGTGCTCCTGAATCTGGATATGGTTTAATTCCTAGTTGGTGTCAATTTCACACGTGTTTTAACCTGAGCATAACAACCTTTTTTTAATAATGGGACGAAAAGACAGATGTAACAGGGGAATTGATATTTCTGTTTGTCCTGTTGGGTCCAGAACAGAAAAGAGTTGTGGATTGGAGAGAGGAAAAGAAAGAGAAGAAATCATGGCCAAATTGTCAAACTAGCCTATTTCTCCATCATTCCCAGATTTATCTTTTTCTCTCTTTTTCTTTATTACTAGGGACATTAAGATGAAGGCAGTGTCCTTTCTGAGTTGCACTTCTACAGCTCCTGCCAAAAGAGCACCTCTGAGTGCCTCACTGATACGATCGCACGAAGCTTCACAGCACCCTTGTGAGAGGAGTCAATATCATTAAGGATGATTGTACGTTACGATACATTTTCTAGAGCTCCATCTATGTTACAATTAATCTCCAATTCCAATCCAGTATTTGGCCTTCCAAGGTACACATTTACTTTCCATCGCACGTAGTAACGATTTTCTGTCCCTGGTCCTGACTTTCCGCTGGTGTAAATCTATACAGAGCCTGCTCCAGCTCATTTTACACCAGCCCATCATCTCAGACTCTCTCTGATATTTGTTGTCTGATGGTGTTGCGGGTCATTAAGATAGATGCTTGTGGCTACCTCGGGACAGGCAGATGTCAGTGCTGGGAAGATGTGTTTCCTTATATATGGTTTGCTGCACTCAGTGGGCTCTTTCAAGGTGGGAAAGACTATCTGAATGCAAAGTGGAATTGAGTGCACAGACTGTCACAACTGTTGGGCTAGAAGACACCTAGAAAGAGCTCATTTTTCTTGTGAGAAGACAGGATCAGCTAGATCTGTGTTATACTGGGCAAAAGTTTGTCTATCCTGCTCTTGTAGGTGTAGTCCTGGAGATTCTATGCCCTGCATGAACAAAGGATTTCAGCTTTTTATTGACTTTGCCATTGTACAGTGTGTCATTTGTGGCAGTAAATTTTAACTTATCATAAATTTTACAACTTTTATTGAATTTTTTTTTAAAACTAGCACCTGCAATCCTGTAATGAAGTGAGTGTTATAGCCTTATTTTTACAGTAAGTTTAAAAGCATGATAATCACTGAACTCCCCTCTCCCTCCTTTCCTCAGCTCTTGGAGGAATAATAATAATAAAAAAAAAAAAAAAACAAAAAATAAAGCAAGAATGTCATACGTATCTGCTAAAAAACACCTAAAGATCTTAAGCGCCTTTCATGCTCCTGTAAAGCTTGAATCCTGATTTTAAGTGTTTGGGATTGGCAATATTACAGTGGAAACCAGCAAAGAAAAGCATGGCACCATTTACCTGCTTGATGCACACAGCACTGAGTATTACTCTGCCCGAACTGGAACCAGACAAGTTGCACAAAGCATCAGATGACAAGAGATGAATGCTGCAGTCACTTGGTTAACTTGGAACTGACTGGGGAGAGGACACAAGTGCTCTCTTCCAGGTTTTGGATACGTCTGTGATTTACCCACCTGGGGTCTCATCTCCAGTCTCTGGAGGAACACTCATAGCTCACACTGGGATGCTTGGGAACCCCTCACCTCTGTCTAAGGGGAGAATTAGGCCCTTAATTGTCTAACATGGCTGCATGAGAAAGGTGTATGGTAATAATAATGCAGCAAATGAGAAAGCTGGCTATTTGAATATAACATCCTTTGTCAGCTTTATTTCACTTAATAATGTGACATGGCTTGGGGACGGAAAAAATTATTAACCTTGCCATTTTCAAGCCTGAATTACTGGGAGTTTTTCTGCTTAAATTCATGCCCTTAACTTTCTTTGATATTTAACAAGTTCCTAGTTTTATCTCCATGGAAGCCTGTTTCAGAAGGGACAGGGATAAGAGCTAAATGTCTGAGGGGGGTGGCGGGAGAGCATAGAGCAAACCATGGTCTGGGATTTGAGAATAAAGTAGCCTAGCATTGATTAACGTTGCCGAAAGAAAGTGGGAGGGGAAGTGTACTGAAAATGAGTGAAAGAACGGCATTGTAATCTGCTTTATTGCATTCCCGAGATGCTTGACTTAGCCTCATTGTCATAGCAAGATGATGTGTATCCTACAAGTGTATAAAAATATATGAACTCCTGGGACAATATAGTTCAATCTGCTCTGCTATTACCCATCATGCTCATCTGAGCACACTACAGCTATTAGATCTGTTTGTGAAACAGCTGAGCCCATGGATGGATCTCCTGCAAACGGAGCCTGAATGTACAGTTGAGACAGGATCTGAATGTACAATACATGGAAGGCGAAACAATGGAAATGAATGTACAATAGGCATGACTGCATAATGGGAAGTGTAAAAGGAATGAATCTGCTCCAACTGTGGATATGCAATGGTAAAACAGACGGATTAGCATAGATAATTCATGGTATTTGCTTCCCTCTTCCCCTTGTCAGATAGCCTTCAATCAGTTTGATTTGCAGGAGCTATCCTTCACTACTGAAAGTTGTTAAAAAGCTGTCGTGTTTAACCTCACATATAGCTGCATTTAAAACACAGGAACTGAGCTATGTATCTACAGAAAACCATGTCCCAGGATCTTTCCAGAGGCACCAACGTAGGGCTATCTCTGAGTGAAGAGCAGCAACACCAAAGCAGCTCACTGCAGCGTCTGTACAAAGACAAAACAGAACAAAGCTCCCTACCAAGCTCCCTACTAAAACGATGTTAAAAGTTAACAACATATACCAGAAACTTAACATCAATATTCTTGAAGGGCTTCCATCATAATTGTAACAGCAATTCATTTTTAAGGCACCTGAAGACAACTATTGTGCCGTACTCACTACTAACATCACTAATGCTGATGCTTGATTATCAGTGACATTCATAAAGTAACAGAGCCATGTTCTTATAATCCCACATTATGCCAGTTTTTACAGATCTGCATTTTTTTCTAATGATGGCATTGCTGAACCAACTGAAAAATACTAAGGTGTCACACATCGGTATCTTTGTAATTCTTTCTATAAGAAAATTTCCTGCATTCTTAATACTTCAGTTTGGAAGAATTACAAAATGCTCCAGATGCTTTTTCTGGTCTATGCCTGGGATACTACTCTTCACCAGGAGAGGAAAAGGGGAAAAAAAAAGTGCAAATTAAAAAAGCTTGTCCTGTTATTTCCTTCTCTAAGTAATTGCATTTTCCATACCTCCCCCTTCAGAGGCATTTACAGTGAGTTCTGTCTTCCAATGCTTCTATTGATTTGTAACTCTGCAGGGTGAAAGCCAGATCCTGGCAAAGCCAAAGGGAGTTTTGACTTCATTCTTTAAGAACAAATCCACTGGTGTGCTGGATCAATGCAAAGAGTCAGAGCGTTGGCCTGTTAAACTGGATTTGTAACCGCTGCTCAGAGCTACAGCTGTGTGAGCAGCAAAACTGCACTGCTGAACGTAGCCTTTACTTTTTGACTGCCTTTTTAGTGACTGAGCAACTTGGATTAGTGGCAGGCGAAGGTCTAGGACATCCCCTTTCCACTCATGCAGTTGGTTTATGCTTTGAGGGTTGCCCACTTGGTTTAGCCCTACATGTAGAGACCCGGTTCAGAGCCACCCAAAGGGGCTGTAGGATACCCTGCTGTGAGGAGAGCTGAGAAGCTGCCACAGTGCTGCCTGGTGATGTGAGGAGCAAGGCCATACAAAGTTAATTAAGCACAGATGCCTAACCTGGCATGTACTGGTGGACTTTGTATGCTAGAAGGTAGATTTGGCCTAAAGAAAGGGACATAACTTCCAGTATGGTCAGCAGAACTCCGGGAAGAAAATTCACAACAGAGTAAGGAACAGGGTCCATTGCATCATCTCAGATCACACCAAGCTTAAGAGCTGAATAAGCCGTTGACCTCCGCCTCTTTGTTGGCTATACCACCAGATAAATTAGATATAATTGTAATAGTATAGCCTAATTACTTCCTATTTTTTTCAAGAATACTCCAAGCATAAGAATTCAATTAACTGCAACTATACAGAAAGTTTTAAATCTGAGCTATTCTTTTATTGACATAATTTGGATGAAGAGAATATGAGCACAGATGTTACATTTCTTAAAGAATTCAATTTTTAATTAATTTTAACTTATAAGCTAATGAATAGTTTTCTCTTGTAAACTCTCTGAAAATTACTTCCATCCTCCAAAAGCAAGAATGCTCAGTTTGAGAAGGATAAGCTGCTGCTCGCTTGCAAAACAAAGAAATGGGATCCCAGCCTTCATTGCAATGTAGGTTTTTTTTTTTAAAGTACCAAAGCAAGATTATATTCCTGCTTTTGTTGGACTTCCTTTTGCTGTATGCCCTCACCCCAAATTAAAAATATAAGTCTGTCAGCATCTTCTAGGAAATATATGGAATTATAATATTAGGGAATGATTTGTCAGAGTTTTATTCTTTTCCTTTTAGTCTTGCTCCACTTCCTAATGGCTTGTTAATGTAGTTCAGTGTGCACAATCTCTAAAACACTTTGAGGACCCTTGAAATACACAACACTGCCTTAAGATACCAGGGAAAGGATCACAGTCAATGTGCGCAGCGGAGTACACACCATAGGTACTGCAGTAACTGCTGCAATGAGGGTTGAAAGTGTATGGTTAGTTCCCTTTAAGCCTTGAGATGCTAAGAAACAGCTATGACTTCAGCTTTCTGCAGTTGCATGCTTGGGCAGCTATTTGGCGAGGGTTCTGATTTTGTTAGTGCTGCAATAACAGCAGTGTAACACAGAGGTACTGGCTTAAAAGCCTTTCGTGCTCTTACCTCAGTAGGAGGCTGCACTACTTGAATAGGCTGGAAAGCGATGGCAACACAATTTTAATGAGAAGAGAAGGCTGTAGGGTCATAGGACACATTACCACAGATCATAGAATCGTAGAAAATAAACTCCAAAAGATGAGTCTACATAGCAGAATTAGCTCTAAGCTCCCCAGGTTCGGTGTTAGCTGTACAATTGCAGCGGCATGGATGGTAGTGGAAAGTGCTAACTTGACCACTTGTGCGTGGCAGTCCTGCTTTGAGGGTGAAGCTCGACCAAAGACCTTTGGAGGTCCCTTCCCACCAAGACTCTAGTGATTTCCCTACAATATTTTAGCTGACATGTCCTTATCCTGCAAAGTGGTGGCCAGATCTGCTCTGGTTTGTCTCCATGAGCTGGCCATTCACCATGATGGACAGACATCCTCCAGAGAGGAGCTCGGTCCTGTACTGAGCGTCATGCTGCCACAACAAAGAACCTCTCAGTTTCTTAGTTCAGCACCTGGCACAATTGAGTTCCATACCTGAAGGTGAACATCCACATTTATCTGTTTTCTCTTATTTTGCTAAAGTTTGAGCATAATCGCTTCAGCCATTTTTTACTCCAGTGAGGAGCAAGAAAAGGATACTTTTCCTATTTGGAAAACTGTGAAATGTCTTTGCTTTTAGGCTTTGCTACAGAAAGAGAAAGCCAACTGGCCTTTGAAACCTGACACAGAGGCAATTCTCACTGAAGATGGGTAAGTACCTTCACTAGATTACAGAAAAAGGGGGGGTGGGGGGAAGGCAGAGACAAGTGTTGCAAAATGTGGTAATGAAACTGCTCACAGGAAAAGTGTGAGATCAGTAAATACAGTTTAATGGCATTTGCACTTACTTAACATCCCTTTTACACATCCAGTACAGCTTCAGGGAGCCTTAATATAAATGTGAACTGGAGTCATAGAGAGAGAAATAATACAAGGAAATGGGCACAAACTTACAGCGATGCTCTCAACTAGGATACACTGGTGTTACTCCTAATGTATGTTAGGTAAAGATTCGGTCATACAGTACATTCACACTCACAGATGCAGACACACAGATGCACACGCTTTTCCTTTAAAATAGTAAGCTTCACTGGGCCACACTTCCGATTAAAGAGGACTTACATCCTATGAAAATTCATAAACTCTGCAGGCGTTTCCACGGCGATTTGACGGAGTAATCTCCCGTCATCTCAGCTTCTTGGTGACAATGACAAGAGGAAGATGGATTTATCAAATACACAGTGACATGTTTATGACCCTGTTTTGCATAAGCAGGAACCTGAGCCAAAGGCTGTGCAGCTTGAGATAGCAAGAGGTTTTTTATAAATATTGTGACAAGCAGAAGTGATATTTGGAAGAACATGAAAAAAAAAAGTCTTTCAGCTTTTTTCGAGACAGACCACATTGTGGCAGGGCGGGGGAAGAAAACCTTTTTCCCCACTTCTCCACAGTTCAGTTTCCCCAAGAGTATGAAGGCTTAGCGCTCCCTCTCACTTTGAAAAGTTTTTCTGTTAACCCTTCTCCTCCCTCTGCGCAGAACACCCTTCTTATAAATGTGTTGTTAGGAAGGGGGCAGGGGGAAATGCTCTCCATCATTCAGTGATACAAAAATAAAAAAGCCATAGGAACACAGATGGCACCAATAACTCCATTTATAACATGTACGCAAACATGGCAGGCCCAGCTCCAGACGCACTGCTGCCTTCCTCAGGATGGCTTTTAAATGGGGAGCACCTCCAGAGGGCCCACATGCTATTTAAAGTGGTTTTACCCTATTGTTGGGCACAAAACTTTATTATTATGCTTATTACTGTAGTTCCTAAACAGAAGTCTAGATAGCTCACAGTGCACTGCACAGGGGACCCTTGCAGGTTACTTGGGGATGTAGAAAGTTTTTGTCTCTTTGAGGCAGGGCTAGACCTACAGTGGTGTGAAAAGGCTTTAGTGCCCAGGTTAAGCAGGGTCTTGCAGAGACACCAGTTTGTTATCACCAAACTCACCCGTTCAGTGTCCGGGTGGGCACTGGGACATGGCCATAGTCTCCCCTGCTCAAACTTAGGGGCAGATGAACTGTTTTCTTGCATGTCCCCTTAGCAGCCCTGCCTACATGAGAAACAGAGCTGTCAAGAAATGGAGACACAGCTTAGCCTGAGGTCTCTCCATCAGAGGCTGTGGAGATGCTTCGGACTCGGGAGTCTGCAGCACACTGAGGTTTGCACAGCTGTGCCATGCCAGGGGGGATGCACAGCAAGGGCAGGAAGAAGCGGGAATGAGTGATGCTGTAGTTGAGGAATGAGCCCCACAGTTTTACATCCACAAGTCCGACCATAGGAGGTATCCTGAACACTGCCAGATACTCTTCTGGAGGCTGGCAACGAGATAATAAAATGTTTGCACTGTCTTTCAACTTCTCATAAAACCAGAAGGGCTGGTTGAAAAGGCAGTAAATGTATCACAAAGAGCTAAAGAAGGAAAACAAGAGTAAGAAATGTACTTAGACGTGTTTTTCCTCTCTGGATTCCATCATCTTCTGTGATAATTTATACAACAAATTAAAGGAAGAAGCTAAGAGAGCAACGGTGTAGAAGAAAGAGTTGTGGGTACCCAGAGAGCTCATGCGCTAGACAGACTCGACCAAGATCTGCAACGCTCAATGTGAAATACAATCTTTGTTTTAAGTTTGTTTTCTTCCTTCCTTGCTCCTCTTTTTTTCTTCTGCCAGATAAATATATTAATTAAACGACCCTTCTTTAGAATTACACAGAAAAGAGAGTTCAGGAACCCTTATTGAACCAACCTGTAAAACTAGAGCAAAATCAGCTTCTCTGTTGTTCTTTCTAAATGATTTTTCCATTGCATTTCACATCTTATCAGGGACTTGTTTGGGCTTGAAGTTCTGAAGCTTTTTCTGTAGGTCAATTCAATAAGGCACTCAAAGCTGCTTTTCTCTCCATTGATTGAGATGTTGGGTATGGTTTTGGATTTTCTAGTTTTTTTGAAAGGAAAATAATAATCCACTTTTCTGCCTTTTATTGCTTTTATCTTTAAAGGAAAATAGACATATTCTCACTCTTGGTCCATCACAAAAATACTCTTTTTCTTCCAATGAACTTATCCCATTTAATTACTTGATGTCCAGAAAGGACTCTAGCTTCTTCACTAATATTGCAGTATTATAAAATTTGGCTCATAGTTTGGATTCAAACAGTTACTTCACCAGACATGAGATAGGAGTGAAACAGCAGCTTTGCCAACTGTCCCACCGCAGGGTAAATTGACCCTCTCTGTATCAACAACCCCCTTGCACAAAATAGTTCATTTGTCCCAACTTCTATTTTTAATGTCATCGTATCTAAGGAAGAGATTAACACATAGGCTGAGATCAGGTGGAAGGGACAGCATGTGAAGATGTTTGGACATCCTGAATTAAATAATAGCCAGAGGACAGATAACACAAACGTATCTGACCCTGTACTGGTAGATGAGGATGACTGCACAGGTCTGCCTCGTGGCCCATGAGTCCCCAAGATCTTCTCAGGTGCTGGCTGGTGAGAAGCGTTTAGAGAAGCGTGGGGCAGTAAGTACGAAATGACCCTTCTCCCGTTCCTCTCCACCCACCTGACTTCATGAACAACAGTCCACAC
Source organism: Chlamydotis macqueenii (assembly GCF_036417535.1). NCBI lineage: Eukaryota > Metazoa > Chordata > Aves > Otidiformes > Otididae > Chlamydotis > Chlamydotis macqueenii. Next base: position 7,356,911 of record NC_141593.1, on the reverse strand, counting down.
CACAATGTTAGAGGTAGGCTCCAGACTCCCATCTGTCCCTCAGTGCCGTTTTCCTCAGAGAGCCCTTCTTGATTTCCACCTCTAACTAGTCCTGTTCCAGGAGAAGAACCAGCAGAGCATGGCATGGCTTCAGACAGCCCCTGGCACAGCCTCAAACAGCCCCCCTGGGCTACAGCAATGAGCAGGGCTACGTTAAACCCGGAGAGGGCTCTGTGACTCCCACAGGGATGTCTCTGGGAGGATAAAATCCAGGAGCCACTCAAATAACAGCTCTACACACACACAACACATCTTCCTCCCCACAGGCCATGTCCAAGCTTGAGGCAGCAGGACACTATCCCAGGTGGACAAATTCAAAATTGCTATAGCTCTATCCAGGTCACCTTTCTTTGTAGGCATTAGTAAAAATTTCCTATCTCCAGTTGACTGATTATACACTTTATCTGTTATATTATATCTCTTCTTCCCCCTCCGAGCCTCTCCCCCCTCACAGCAAACAGTTTCATACAAACCTTCTAAGATTTCTGTGGGGAGCGGTAGGCAATAGAACTCTGTTGTCTAATGGGACTTCCACCGGCATTTGGCATCCTTCCTGGCATTTCACCCTTCATATTATAATTTATAGTGTAATGTAATTTTTTTCATATCACACTATAACATAAATTATTGCCAGTTTGTCCTTAACACTCAAGGAGACAGTCTAGGGGTTTTCAAACCAGGAAAAAGAATGAGAGAAATAAAGAAAGAGAGAGAGGGGGAGAGATGGAAGTAGGGAGGGGAAGGAGGGAAGGCAGTGAAGGAAGGGATGGGAAGGCAGGATAAAGAAAGGAAGCAGGGAGAAAGGAAATTTATTTACAGAAGAAAAAACCCCAAACTAAACCAGTTTTTCCAAAGATAAACTTACAAAATAAAATAACATAAAATAGAAAACTTTTTTGTCCTAATAACTTATTAAAATGCACCGCTTCAGCCCAGGATATATCTATGAGTCCTCAGTGGATCAGACAGGAGAGAGTCTGAGGAAAAGACCATCAGAGTGAAAAATAATACATTTTAAAGTTTCCTTATCTCTCTCACTAGTATGTCCCTTAAATTATTAAAAGTGAAAGACATTTTAATATCACTTGGAGGCTGTTTGTTCATTTTTGGCATCTCATTTAGCCTGGAGAATAACATTACAGAAGACAGTTTTACTGTCTATTTACTTTATTACTATATGTTATTTCTATTATGGTTGCAGTTAGAAGCCCTGTTGGGTTAGGTGCTGCACAGATGCATCCCAAGGCATGAGCAGCCCATTTAGCAGATATGCGCTCATGTCCCCTTCTCTCTGAGCTGGCACCCCTCCATGGGCAAAACCATGCCCAGCAATGCTGGCAGAAGACTGGTTCTGTGTTCTTCATTTGCATCACTTGAAGAAATAATCACACTCTACTGGCTAAAAAATGCCCTCCCTCTGCTCACATAATACATATCTCCTTTTGGATGCTCCACCAAAGCAGCCAGAGAGAGCAGCAGAGGTGCTCTAGTGGAGTCAAGCATCTGGGGACATTCTATGAGCAAGTCCCAAACTCCAAAATGAAGTGACAGATTGCCATGCTCTTCCATCACTAATTGATCTCAGTGGGAAAAAAAAAAAAAAGGAAAACTGAAAGAAAATATTTTTTTTAATGCATATGACCGTTTGGAGTTCTACTGAGGTTTGAACTATCCGGTCAGAAAGAACCATTTGACCCTGGAATGTGGCCTCCTGTATCTGGCAGACTGGTCAGTCTCCCTGGGCAGACCCCATGTGAGCCCTAAAACAATTCACCAAACTATTTAGAGCTGCATGGCAAGGCAGGGCACAAGCTGGTCCTACATGTTCCTGTGGCTGCCATGCTGCAGGCAAGGGTGCTGCGATGTGCCAGGCGGGTCTGCTTGTGTGCTGGGACAGCTGGAGTTAAAAGCTGTAGCCAGCTACTGCTCGCAGCAGCCTGGGCCAGTACACCAGCTTTGGGTGCTGGATCACAGCACACCTCATCCCCCTATGCACACAGAGTACAGGGGCACACCAGGAGATAAAAGCAGTTTTGGAGGAAGCCAGTGCCTCCTTCCCCCTCATTTTGGGCAGCGCTCAGGAGGCACAAAATGCTGGGAAAATCTTTGGGCTTTTGGATCAGGATTTTTGCTAGAGGCCAGCTCTCCCCTCTTCCTTCCCCTCCTGATTTTCAGCAGCTGAAGCAGAACAGAGAGGTTACAAAACCAGCCAGTGCCCTCCAGCTGCAATAATTGCTACAGCTTGTGCAGGATTTATGCTCTGCAATTGTAGCATTACACCTATAAACATCACTAAGAAAAGAAAATTGAAAGAAAAAATACTTCACCATCTCCTCATCCTTCTCCTTTCTCCATGTTCTGCTTTCCACACCTCTCAGTCCCAGGACCTGTGACCACTCATCCTGGAGTCTCGGTGATTTTCCTTCCTCTCTCCAGCTTGTCCTTCCCCCACAGAATTGCTCAGCTACTTGAGGGCAGTGTTTTAGGGCAGCACCTCACACAGGACTGCTTTTGGGATATGGCGTGTATCTGCCTTTTCCCTCCATGGATGCAGCTTGTGCAGGACACGTGTGGTTTAGCAAAGCCAAACACTTCACCTTGTGACAATCAGTCAGACAGAGCTTGCCACCTTTAGGATGGGCTGCTCCAAGGTCTATATACCTTTTGCAGGGTTCATTTTGTAAGTGTCTTTGAGAAAATGGAAGATCTTAGGAGTTGTTTCAGAAAAGGACATCCTCATTGCTTTTTAGAGGAGAGCATATTGATACCTCCATTGGAAATAAGAAGCAATGAAGGTGCAGACGAGTCCTGTCACACAAGCCTAAAGTTTCCTGGTAGAAGCCAAAAGAGTAAACCCCACTGCTGGGAGCCTCTCAGTCCTGCCAAGTCCTCACCAACTTTCTCCTCCTGCTTTTTGAGCAGTAATTTGGAGATTTCATCCTCATTTCCAATTTTAAAAGAACAGACAAAATCTGTGTCCCACTTTTTCTAAATTTCTTTTTCCTGGCCACATCTGGTCTTCAGGCTTTGTCTGTGGCAGATCCAAGCCCCTCCTCTGTTTCACAAGGAGCAAATACAGGTTCTCATTCTTCTGCTTAATCTAAGAATTTGTCTAGGCTTCACTTTCTGCCTGATTGTAAGTGAAGTTTGTCCATCCTAATCTTCTCTGGCGGGAGGTTATGAGAAGCACAGATGTTTTCTGAGCCTGTAGAGATTCCCAGAGGAAGGACTGCAAAGCGGAGTTGCACTCTTGAGACAAAGTCTATAGAAATAGATGCACATGTATTAATTCCTCTGTTGAAACAAAACACATGCCTCAACTGATGCTCCCTGTGTGGGCCCAAACACCACTCTCTTACCTTCTTCCATCTCCTTACTCGTTACTCATATATTTTTTTACTCTTTAGGTCCATATCCAGGTTTGTTTCCTCTAATCTGCTCTGTCCTCACACCTTGAGCAGAATTTAACTCAATATGTTTGCTTAGACATTTTTTTTTTGTTAGGCAGCTGACCAGAACCACTACATTACAGGGATGCATGTCAGCCTCTCTCAGACTTAGCCCACTCCCCATGTTTTTAACTTCATGGTTTTGAATTAAATTGATCGGTAAATGGCTAAATAGTGAGAGAAATTGCTTTCTGTCATTACTCTGCATGGCTGTGTCATTACCCTTTAATATTGCGTCATTATTGACTGATGCAGCCTGTCAAGACATGGCCAGCAGGATGTAATGCAGTGTTCGAGATGTGCAAAATATTTCATTCAAAGTTTACTCTTCCAGTGGGAGGCATCTGTATGGTTGAAAGAGGGAGCAGAGGAGAGGTGTGAAAACGCAGCAAGCAAATGGACAAGCCTGCTCTGCAGCTTGGCCTGGACTTCTATCTGTGATGAACACTTTGCTGGAGAGATGCACCCATTCTTTATCATAAGGACTAGATCTTGTCTAAGCACAGGCAAACCATGCCACTAGGACTGGGTATCCTCGAAGATCACCCTGCCCTTGACATGCCTGTTCCTTGACCAAACAACTCTGTGACTTTTTCCTTTAAATGGGAAGCCCTTATTTTGGAGCGATGTAACCAGTGAGATGGGTCCAAGAGATATAAGCCAGAAAAAGAAGATATATTTCAGTTCATGCTGAGTTCCCCAGCTCCCAGAAATTAAAAAAAAAAAAAAAAAGAAAAGAAAGAATGGATTCCTTTCTTTCTTTTTCTCCTAATCTTTTTACTTAAACGAGTGGTCTTTTCTTTACTTAAACGAGTTGCTTGCTCCCTGGGTTGTACTGGTGAGCTCTGGGCTTCCTGCCTTTCTGACACACAAAACATGACTTTGGGCACTGTATCAAATAGTTGTAATCTGCTTTCTTAATTTCATTTGGTATTTGGAGACTTCTGCTAAATAGTCCCTTCCTATTCCAGACCCTACTCTGCTGCTTCCGTGTCCGAGAGGTCAAACACAAATGAGGGAGACAGGGAAACAGAGAAATACCACCTCAAAACAACTCCAGAAGGAAAAGATGAAAGAATAGAAAATGGCAATGTGACATAAAAATAGTTATAAATTCACCTTTCCATGCTCAAAACATATCCACAATTGCTTGTTGCCTACTAACTGAAGTAATCTCTAAATTAACCCTCGAATGGCTGGCAGTATGTGGGTGTACTAACAAATACCTGGCAGACACTGTGCACCCAAAGTGTAGTTAATCCATGGAACTGCCTGCTGCAGGGAATTGCAATTGCTAAAAATTTACATGGATGCCAAAAAATAACTGGAGAAATTAATGGGTGACAAATCCACCCTGAGAAACTAACTGCAAGGAAATCCTGAGCCTACCTCATGGGGAAAGTAGCGCAGTGCACCTTTCTCCTTCTTACACTCCTAACCACTGTTGGCTTCTGCGGGTAGGTGGCACTGGGCTAGACAGCCTGGCTTGATGCAGTTGTTCTTATTTCCCTATGTTCATGTAGAACATGTATTTTGAAACAAAAACATGTTAGTAAAAGGATAGAGAAAAGTATGGGAAAGAGAGTTTTAGCAATCAGTTAAGAGAGAAAGAAATAAAGAAAAAAACCCCAAACCTTGCCAGAGGGCTGGCTCTCTGCCCTACTATTCTTTTTCCCATCCCCCTTGCCATCCTAGCCCTCATTTGCGAAAGAAGACACGTCAAATTAAAGATGGATAAAAACTCATTAAAAAACAACAGGCCTACATGAAATTACCACTGGGATTACACTGATGGGATGGTCTCCTCCCACCCTTTCCTTCGTTCAAAGATTACAAACCCTTTTTCTCCTCCAGGGCTCCTGCCTCCATCTTAGTCCTGGCTAACTCCACTCCTGCTGAGCCCCTGGGTTTGACGGGTCCGTGTGGGTAGAGAGGAGGAGAGAATGGGGGTTGTTTGGTATGCTTCCTTTTGTTTTTAATTAACCTCCGGTGTTTTCTTTGCCTAGAGAGCAAATCCTTTCACCCTGATTTTTTACACATGCCTGCATTCAGACTGCAGAAAAGTTAGATCTAGAGAGAGAAAAACTGACAAAGTTAAAGGGGAAAAAAATGCTTCCCTGTCAAAAGGAAGAGCATTATAAGAAGAGGGAATTGCAATCTGTGTAAGCTTTACAGGCCAATCTTTGCTTATTAATCCTGGTGTGAAGCAAGCCCAAGAGGACAAAACCACTCACAGATTGATAGTAAGCTACCAGGCTTCCGCAGCTCAGGATTCCTGCAGCAAACTGTCATTTCAGAGGTTTGCACAGGAACCCCTGGCCTGGGCTTTAAGACAGAGTTGTGTAACATCACCCATCCCTCCCCTCCCATCCTTTACTCCCCCTGCAGAGGCTTTTCTTCCTCTTTAGTCCACACACTTCTTAAAGATGACAATCGTTCATCAAATACCAACACTGAAAGAGTTGTGAACTAATTCAACAGATCTATGGTTACATCTGAAGCAAATAGGAGTAATTTTGTCCATCTGTGCTTATGCCCTGTGACAAGACAGCATGAGAAAATACCCACAATGTCAGGAGAGATCCTAAGGTAGCAGGATGGCCAAGATACTTCACAAGGTACTGGCAGTGCAGAAGTAGCACATCACTGCAAATCAGAGGCTAGAAAAAGGGGAGCCACTGTCTTAATTGAAGTGTCTAGGCAGGAGTTCCTGGGATCAGCAGAGACGTGAAACACAGTTACAGTTTAGATTTCATGTGCCTTAATCTCCAAGAGTGAGCTGAGCTCTAGATTTCCAGTCATGCACATGTCAGAGGAGCTATTTTCTAAAATATGAGGAAAATCTGAATGCCAGTTTGTGGAGGCACCAACTAGAGGTGAAGGGAAGGCATAAAAATTCCAACATGCCACTTTAACAGGAAGACAATCAACTTGACTAACTTCTAATCTGGTTGTGATTAGAGAAGAAAAAGGAATATTTCAGGTATGTATTGAAACAGAAATATGGGGCAGGGAAAGGATAGAGAGGTATTTGCTAGGTAGATTAACACAGGTATACTCAAAAAGCTATCAAAAGGGGTGCTGATTTACATTCAAACCTGCATTCCAGACAAACAGAGATTGAAGATAACTGCAGAAACTGAAGAACAGATTTCCCTAAAAACCCATTATTTGAGTGGACTTGTTCAATAACAGCACAACATCATGCTGCGGAGAAGTTGCTCACTTCAGCACCCTGAACCTTTCTGTGTGCATTAGTGTTCTCATCTTTTCTGGTCTTTCTGGTTTGCTAACACTGCTGTTACATAAGGGAACATAGCAAATAACAGCTTTGCTGTGAAAAGCTTTATCTTTCTAAGGGAGAGACAGGCCAGCAAAAAAGCTTTCTCTCACTTTCAATAGGGACTTCGGGCTAAACTCTCAGCTGACGTAAATCAGTGTAGCTCCACTGAACTTCAAGTTGATGAAGCAGCTTGAAATCACCTGATGTTTGTCTTGGAGAATCCACAGGAGATGTTGGTCTCACAGGTTATGTATTAAAATAATAATGGTAATAATGACAATGACATAAATGGAATTTGCTATGGGGCCTCTGGAACACCAACAGCAAGTAAAAAAAATATGAACAGCGTAAATGTTGGAATATGAGCTTCCTGTTCTCTAGATGAAACTTCGGAATTCAATGCTTTGTGTATCTTCACTGAGTAACTAATCATTCCACTGCTGTTTTGAAAATGGTGAAATTTGGAAGTAAGATCAGTCAGATGACAGAGTGAAAATAAAACTATTTCAAATCTTGTGTAACTGAGTCCTTTACTCATTCACCATGTAGTCTGCTATGAAAAATTCAAGTCAGGGAATCACATATGTAAAGTATCAGTCATACATATATATCATACTGAACATGCCCAGAAAACAATGCTGAAATGGTTGGATTTTCACTTCCCTAGACCTGGATTTCTTCCCCTTGCCTTAAAAGAGAAATTCTGTCACTGTTAACGCCAGTAGGATCTTTATTGCAAAGGAAGGACTGCCACCACAGAACAAGGTTACTCATGCACACGGCAATGCAATACTAGTGGGTTGCATGAAGCATGTAGATGATTATCGTACCTTAAATCTTGTGAAATTGAGCACACATCCCAGTATTGCAAAGCACTTGTAAACTATTCGTCCTCTTTTTCACTTCCTTTAAGGGAATGGCATTTCATGCCATTCCGACCTCTTTGCTCTTTAGATACCAAGCAAACCCTGAGGGCTACGAGGTTAAGTAACTCTTCCCAAAGCCTTGGGTCTGTTGCCTCTGAAAGGAGGGTCAGAGTGATAGCAAAGGGTTGGCAGGACCCCGGAGAAGCTGTCTAGCTCATCTAGCACAATGCAGGACAAGGCCTGACTATGCTGTTACTGACAGTTTCTTTTCTCTCATGTTTAATCTGCCTCTAGTGACGGAGAGCCTCAGCCTCCATAAACAGCCAGTTCTACACCTTTTCTTTCAACATCATTAGAAAGGATTTATTTGAGTCAGAATCCTTCTCCATTCAATTTCCTGCCTCTTTCCAGTGGCAATATGGAAGTGAATAGGCCTTCAGACAAACAGCAGAAACATGGTTCTCTCATTAAAGATGTCCATTGCAACATCCATTAGATGACTGGTGCCATAAGAAGCAGGCATGGATACAGGGCAACAAGTTATCCTGACAGGAACACGGGGAAGGACATGTCCTTCCACTTTCTTTTTCCAAACTTCATCAGAGCCAGTCTTTGAAAATTCAATATTCATTCTGAGCTCCTGCTTAATAAACTTGGCAAACCTGACATTTTTAAAACAAAACAAAACCATGCTGTTCACTTTCCCTTTTCATTCTTAATTGGCCCATCTAAAAGCAATCAAGTGAACATTTAGCTGTGGTAGAAAGAACTGCAGGAGACCTCTCCTCCAAATGTCATTATTCAGGAGTGCACAGGAGTGTGGATATGTTTATGGAGAGTGAGAAGCACGCTGCAAATTCTTTCAGTGGTGCCAGAGGAGCACAAGGGTACCCCAGGCTGGGACCACAGGGGGATGTAGACATCACAGTGCCCCAGTGCCGGACTAGCTGTCCGGGGGAAGTCACAGCCAGATATACCTGTGGCTTAGGCTCCCTTGATGGTGTCAGGGGAAATTAGGCATTAAAGAATAAGCAGTATAAACAGCACACTGAATAGGGAGCTGCCTAAACTTGCCAAAATGAAACACTACAGAGAAAGGGATCTCTTTAGCCCCATCCCTCAAAAGGTCTCACATATAACCCTTCATTAGGGGACAAACTTGCCAGGATTTAGGTGCCTGAGACACTTCTCACTTAACATGCCCACCCAGAGGAGGATCCCTTCTCAACCAGCTGCTCTGTGAAAGGAAAGGTAAGTACCATGTGTAAAGCATGCCTGTAAGCCTGTCTCTCCCACAGCTGAAATGCAGACCTGCTAAAGCACTTAATCTGTTTCACGTGGCAGTGGTGTTGGAGGAATGGAAATCCTGGCTGGGCTGTTTGGTGTGTGTGATGAAGTGTATTAGGTGTAGAGATCAAGTTAACTTTTCACAGCAGGTAATACAATTTCTAGAAATACACACACAAGTGTGTCTAGGGCAGGAATCAAATTTCCACAGTGGAGCCATACAGAACATATAATTATATTTTGCATTTTTAATAGAATTATTAGCATAATAATGCATTAGTCTAATAGAATATTAATATGGTGCAGAAATATTAGCATATTACAGCTTCTTATTCATTAATATATTAGACCCTTATTGTATTAGTAGCACAATCTACTAGAGAAAATGTTGCCTTGTGTCTGATACTGCAATCCAAGAAAAAATTGAGATGGCAAATAGAGAGCCTCTCTGTGTCACAGGCATGCCTGAGTCTAGGTGTTAATGCAAAAGCTGAGAAGAAAATGCTTTTGCAGGCAGAAAGTGGTTGATAATTGAGCAGTTTTCCCACTTTCTCTGAATTCAACCTAAAAACTTTTCAAGCTGTTTCCATTAAAATATTAAAAATTGCAATCCTAAACCCTCAAGAATCTCAGAGCAGGAGGAAAAAGAGTCCCTTTTCTGGCATTTAGATGCCCTCCTAAAATGTAGGGAACTGAGTTCAGATCATTGCTCTCCCATCATTTCTCATCCTGGGGAGTGCCTCCTCCAGGGACCGGGTGGCCTCCATGCTGACCAGAACTCCCTTACAGAGCTCCCCTATGTCGGACACTACCAAAAAGATTATTTCAGCAGCTTGTATCCCAATATCCCACAATCTGGATGAGCGACCTGACTACCTGTTTGTCTGGTTTTCTGTCATTGGGTCACTTTCTATACCTCCCAGCAGAATTGAGGAGACTGTCCTGATAAAAGCTTAATTGAAAACAGTAGTGTCCCATGAGAAGACCTGAAAAATCCTATTAAATTAAGGCCCTCAAAATTCCTCTGTACCTTTGTTAAGACTTTGTCAGATTGACATCAGTCCTGGATTCCCATCACTGACCTGTTCTCCCCATCCACCCCTGATGAGGGATTGAGACCTCTTTGATCTTGTGTTGCTTTCCACGCCTTTGTACCAGTGAAGAAGACTCCGAGGGCATTTTTAAGGCAGGCTTCTAGGACAACCAGAATGTCAAAACAGGATCCCTTTTTGTGATAGGGACTCAATGCCTTCATGAATAGAATTGTATAATGCAGTGTCTGCTCAAGCTGCATACTGGGCTGCACGACCTCGATGTCCTTATGGCAACTGAATAAACATTCTCTATAAGCTACGGAAAACAAATATCATCTAGCCACTTAATCCCACATCTCTCATTCACAGACAGACTGACAAACAGGACTAATTCCTCATATTAATACTTTGAGTATAGGCAGCAACGCTAACCGAGATGACTCATAGGTTGGATTATGTGCTTTTAGCAGAATAGGAAAATATGTGAAACAGAAAAATGAAGAATGTCAGTAGGGATGCAGAGTTTTGAAGTTTGTTGTTCCTTTTTTTCCTCTTGAGGAAATGCAGTACAGGCTTTTCCAGAAGCAGATATCCTCCAAGCTCCACGTAACCCTCTCAAGTAAGGACAACAAAGAGAAGGGAAAAATCATAATGCTTACTCTCTAGAAAGCATTTACAGCTACCTGGCATCTTTGTGACATGAGAATTGTTTGAAATTTCTTCTAAGGAGCTCAGTAAAGTAGGTATTTTTCTTTTAAGAATTAGATTTCTAAAAACAAAGCTCTTGAATTGAACTGACCGTAGTGCAATTTTTTCTTAGTCTTACATTAGAGCCAATGGGTTGTTTTCTTGGGCTTTTTTGTTGTTTTTTTTTTTCCCTTGATGCATTTAAACAGCAGCTTTTCTCTTCTCCTTGTGATCATATTAAATGTTTAATTGCTCTTTGCATTTGCTGATGGCACAACATAAGCCCCTGCAGTAAAAGAGATTTGTGCTAAAACTCAAGTGCTTAAGAATTAAAGAAAGGGGTTATATTTTGGGTCAGTTCAATTATCTCTATTTTTTTTGAATTATATTTTAATTTTAATATAAGCTGAGGCATAGAAGTGCAATTAGCATTCAGACAATGTGAGAAAGTCTTGCCTGAAGTTAACTGATGTGTACAATCCATGCAAGGGAGGTTAGACAGCGCAGATCACTGCCGTAACATTGCTAAGCCAGGTCCTTGGAAGGTGTAAATCAGCACCATCAATGGAACTGCTCTGATTTACACCAGATAATTATATCCTCCCACTGCTATTTGAGATGGGCTTAAGATGACAGCGTTACAATCATCACTAGAATACAGACTTTTTCTAAGTTCCAAATTACATTAAAGCCATCCAGTTAAACTAAGTGCTAGACACCCAAGCAACTTTTTTATTAGCAGGTATTAAACTATTCAAAACCAATGTCAGCCACTCAAAATAAACCCCATTTAAGCAATAAGGAGAAAGCCTTGCCTCCCACTTTACCATCAGTCCAAGGCAGGTGCTTTTATATCCTATTTTGAGTTAAACCAATGCACTCTGTGCCGGGCATAAAAGGCATGTTGAATACAGGAGAGCCAAGCTACTCTCTGGTGGGACCCATCTCCTTCCAAATTGTTTCAGGTAGCAATTGGTGGATATTTACCCACCAACCATGTCTGACTCCTCATGTCTGAAACTACTGTAACCACTTAGTAGGGCTGACCTAATGTTTTTGTTGAGTTAAGACCCTTGTCTGGTGAAAAAAACAGACAAACAAACCCCCTTTGTTTCTAGTCTCCAAATTCCCAACCAGTTCGAGTTGGGAGGTTCGCTCAGTGTTTTTGTGAAGGATTGTTGACTGATAGAAGCTGTATAAACTCAGAGAATTAATGAGCTTGTATTCTGCAACAGGCTGGGAAAGAAAACCAGCCGGAGAGACCCTCAATATGACTGTTAACGTTGCTTTGTTACCATCCTTTGTTCAGCGCACGTATAGGGCCCAGCAGAGAGGGACTCTGCTGCCTGGTGGAGAGGGGGCCCAGGTGATCCTGAAATGCAATTAATGTATAACAGCTTCAACCAATCCATCTAATTTACCGCCAGCATTTCTCCTGGGCTTGTTTCCCCCTTTATTTTTCCCTCTCACCGTGAAGGATAGCCACTCATCTTAAAAAAAAAAAAAAAAAAAAAAGGGGAAAAAAAAAAGGAAAGAATACAAAAGAAGTACTGTGGTTTTTTTTTTTTCTTTTCTGGATTCACCCTGCTTTTTCCCTTCCTGAACACTGTCTGGGGACTCTTTTATTTAACAAAACAAGGTCAGCTCATCAGCACAAAAGCTGAAAGTTTCACAGGGTCCAAGACTGCTTCCATCTACGGAATTACTTTTTAACACATTCTGAGTTAAAATTATCCCCTCTGAGCCAAATGCAGATTGACAGCCAAACTCCAAACAATCACATTTTGTTAATCCATTTACAGAGGTGCAAATGCCTAATCCAACACGGGTTTGCTCTGTCACCACAGCAATGTTGTGGGGTTTTCTTTTTTTAAAAAACAAACAAACAAGCCAACAAACAGAGATTTTTGGGAGGGAGACTTTAGTTACTGTTTAAGGGAGAAGAGAGGGATTCTAGGAACCCCTGGGGCTGTGGGATTGCTCAACACCACCTCAAGCCTGTTTCGCTTGTTTATAGTTCAGAATGCAGCTTTTCTGTCAAAAACTGAAGCCTTTAACATTTTCAAAACCTGCCTTCCTCTCAGCTGTGGTGCACATGCTGATGGAGCAAAACAAGGGCACCTAGAGTTCAGTAGCTCTTATAATTGGACCTAAACTGATTTCAGTCTAAGGTCAACTTGAAGAGGAGGCTTCAGGTGCCATTCAGAAATGACAGGAGAGCCCAGTGTAAGCCCTAATATTTCAGGAATAATATAGCACTGATCAGTTAGAAATCATTGCTAGAAAGTTGCTGTTGGGCTTGTCTTGCTTGCGTGTTGGCTACGGATCTAGACAGATAAATAGACAGACAGATGGATATGGATAAGAAGCTGAAATTCCGCCCTTGCCACTCAGCGATACCCTTTAACCCAATTTTCTTCAATTTAATTTTCTGTTCCTTACTACAAAGGTGCCTATAACCTTATTATCTAAGCATGGGAAATGTGAAATTGGACTAATCTGTAATAGAGATAAATAATTATACCCTTCAACAGATGTGTACCTATTGCTGCATGCCTAACTTCCCTTACCCATTCTTCTGCTTAGCGTGCATCTTTCAGTTTTTAGTGCTGTTGGAAAGGGAAACATTCAAGGCTTTAAAAAGGGAGAAGGTATATAACATGGCACTTCTGCAAACTAACAGGTGACTTGGTTGACATCAGGCAGGGTTAGAGTCCTGGAGCTGAGAATGGTGGCCCTTGTCCTGCCTCCTAAGTAGAACAAATTACCACCTTCCACCTCATCTAACTAAGGAAGAGAAAGCTCAAAGCGATCTGCTGCCCACCTACTGTCCCAAGGACTCAAGGGCTGAGTTAATCCCATCACACTAACAGAACATAACAATGTGTTGAGAGTACTTACCACATTCCTTGAAATTGAAGAAAGTTGCCGTGGTTATTAGTAGCTCCTAATGATATTTGCATAGATTAACAGACTTTAATGCAATCATGAATGCTACAATCCCGGGGAAAATAATGAAGAAATCCATTATGAGGTAATAAAGTAACTAAGTCAATACAGTAATAATTTGATCCCATATTAGTAATAATTTCATCTCCTGCTGCAAGGCAATTTTAATGCACATACCATTTCTGGACAGTTTTATAAATATCACCTTTGTTTGAGATAATTAATTAGCAAAATCAAAAAATATATTGCTGGTATTTTATACGATAAATTAGTCATTAGGTTTAAACTGGCAGGCTGTAATAAAACTTATTAAGATAAATGTGCTGGGATTCTTAACACTTCAGAGAAGCTGTTCTCCTCTGTCTTAAGGCTCTTCTCGTGCAAAGCTATTATCGCTGCTGGGTGGTTTCTATGTATGTGAAAACCCAATTATGAAAATCATGTTTATAACCCCAACTTGCTTAGCAGTAGCAGCTGAATGCATTAGCCCATACCTGCCCAGTGGACGAGGCTAAGGTGAGGGTGAGTTGCTGAGGGCCCTATTATCTTGCTTCCCATAGCCAGTTGGAGCCCAGAGCCTGGTGCAAGACTGAACCAAACTAACTTCACTTCAGAGGAGCTCAGGTCCAGGTCATCCTGCAGATATAGGGGAGTGTTTTGCATTCAGGGGCAGGGGAGGGGGAGAACATTGATAATTAGGGGAGTGGTTATCAATTTCAGTTTTTTGTTTTCGCTCTTATTTTGCAATTTCTGAATAGTTTTCTGCTTTCCAGAAGTGCCTGGAAATCACAACGGACCTCAGCTAAAAGCTACTACACTTTATAGTGACCACCGTTTCCAGTTGTCTGCAATATTCCCTCCATGTGCCTGGGACTGTGCGAAAGGCTTTGCTGTGTGTTTGGGGAGCTGTCCCAGCCAGATGGCACAGGCTGGCTGCGACTGTCAGAACTGGACGAGGACCAGCTTCTTGCAAGGAGCGCAACTCTTGCCGTCTAATGAGCTGGTCTTGGCTCCCAGGAAGACTGTGCTGTGTGGCCAAAGCAAGGATTGCCATTCTGGGCTTCACAACACCGCTGTCCAGGAACAGGGGCATTAAATCATTAGATGGCCTTTTCAAAGGGCATCGTTTGGGTCTTGCTTAGACATCCCCTGAGCCAGTTTGCTGTCACCTTCCCAAGGCATTACAATGTTCCACTCTGGCCAAACTCAGCCCTTTCCCCACATTTCCCCATCTAGCTGAGGTTTCCAAATCCATGTCACCTTGCATTTGGAACGGTAGAAAAGGGTGATCCATCAAATGGTATTAAATTGATGATCCATCAAACTCCAGTCCTCTGTATGGGCCAATCCTCAATGCAAAATAGTAATGTCCTCAAAAGCTCATTCTCATTTACAGAAAACTCAACAGAGAGTTCAACATTTAGCTGGGAGCAGGCCATGAATACTGCTGGAATCCACTATTAAGTCAACATTGTAGCCAAGTAAACAGTCAAAAGACAGAGAAAGTGGCAAAACCCATTGCTCTCTCCATTCAGAAAACCACCTCTGGTCTAATGTCATTAAGGCAGCACAATACATTGTAGACCTAATAAAGTCTACTATAGAAATGCTCACTTTCCTAATACGCCATGGACATCACTCTTGAAATAAAATGATAGAATTAATATTTCATCAGACTTGTTTAGCTTCTTTGGGGAGAACAAATGTTTTTCCCCACAAAGTAGCAATGCCTTCACTTTATGGATACCTTTTTATTGATGTACAAAGTGTCCTATGTAAAAATTTAGTTTAAGAACCCCATAAGCTCTGAAGTGCTGGAGGCTGTAAGAGCAACTGAGGCAAAAATCATTGCACAGGCACTTTGTTCTAATAGTTTTTCCCAAGCATGCTCCACTGGCCAATGTCAGGGAAGGCTGTTGGACTACATGGACCTTTGGTATGACACAGAATGGCAGTTCTTATATAATCATATCACAACCTGGTGCCAATTGGCATGGTCCATTACATGCAGTCAGTAGGTGGTATGCCTTGAATTTCCAGTCTTGATATTGGGTATGTTAATTGGGAAGCTGTTTCAAAGTGTTGTGGCGTGAAGAGGACTGCAAGTCTAAGCAAGGGCTCAGAGATTATTTCATTTGCTGCTGTTTGTGTACACATGTCAATCCCATTGTGCTATCTGTTCTACTGCCTCTGATTTGGTGCTTCTGATTACACAGCATTTACTCTGACTGCTCAAAGGAGAAGACATGTTTTTTTTCAGGATCACCCTTTTGGAGGTAGGTTTCCTCAAAGTGGTCTGAGGCTCCTAATTAGCCATTTGAGCTATGCCTTCAGCTGATGTCTGTTATGCCTGCTGTGTGATGGATGCACATGACACAAGTTCTTCTCGATGTTTGTGACCCACAACTCTTCTGGTACTTTCAAAATGATGTTGCAGTGATGTTTATTGGGTGGATTGTCTGTTGGCTATTACACCTGTCTCCCTTGCATGAATTGAGACAAGGAAACACAGAATAAAAAGGGACCATTTTTGAATTATCACATGAAAACACTGAACTGTTAGGGACGATTGTGGCCCCCATCTCATCCCTCTCACTAAGGCCTTCTGGCTACACAAAATTAGGTGACAAAGCATTTAAGGACCACTGGGGTAGTCCTGGGGGCTCTACCTCATTTGGCCATGTTGGAAAAGTTCTCATGTAGTTGTCCATTTTAGGCTTAGCTGGTTAATGAGAGTTTTTGGGATCCTTGCTGCTCAGACCTGTTTTGCACCAGGGATCCTCAGCTCCATGGTCATGCTCAGCGCTGTTAAATCAGACAGCCTCAGGGGTGAGGGCAGGGAGGAAAAGGCCTAGACGTAATCCCTTCAGCATCTCCTGTGGAAAACTGGCTTTAGCACCAAGCGTCTCACAACTGCCTTTCCTACAATCGTTCCCCTTGTCGATACGATGACCTTTCAGAGGCAGAAGCTCCTTTTTATTACTCTGTGCACTGGGGTAAACCAGGCCACGCTGTGTTATCTACCCAATTTATCAACACTATTTACAGCAGGTCCATTCCACTGTCTGGCTTAACTCAGTGCCCAGAGACCTGGCATTGAGAGAGGAGGCGGCTGCTGAAGAGAAAGAAATGTCAATTCCAGCCTAGTCCCCTAAAGAAAAATAAAAGAAACAAAGTAAATAAGGAAGGAGAAGTAAATACAGTATCTCCAAGGTGATTACGTCTATCTAGTGCAATACAGGCAAGCATGAAACCAATAGAAACACAGTCTTATCCTCTTAGTTATCACCACACACAGAATGTCATCTCTTGGTGGCCTAGAAAGAAAGAAGCATGCCACATCCATCTTTAATGAATATGACACATCTCTCACCTGCTTGTATTTCAGCAACCCCAAACAGCTGAAAAATGAGATAGGAGAGTATGTTCTCCCCATTTGCCCTGAATCATGAGGATGGATTAAAATTATTTTTATTCTGCTTTGGTTTTTTTAAGGATTACTTTGGGCAATTTTGTTTTCTTCCTACTGGTCTGTGCTTTGAGGGTTCAGGTTTGCCAGCCATTCTCCACAACTCTGCGATCAAGATGTAATCTTTTACTCTTTTAAAACAAACAAACAAAAAAACCAAAACAGTCTGTTATATGTGCAAATACTTACAAAGACTGCGGGGTAACTGGAAAACACCAAATATCATGTGACTCACTGTGAAATCACAAGGGTGGCAGTCTGCTCCCTTCATCACGCTCCAATCATTTGAGCTGTGGGCCTGCCTTGCTAGCAGGTTCCAATTCATTGAAGTGGCAAAACAGGCCATATCACTTTCCCTGCGGTACCATCTCTTAGTCTGTAGGATGCTTCGAGCCATGCAGTGGAGGGGATACTTCTCTGATACTTCACAACATGTCTTAGCAGCTCTCTCTTAACATCACATTGTCCTGCCATATGAGCTGTACTCCCTTCTCCCTTCAACAAGGATCACGCCATGGCCATCCATATATTCTTCAAATGAGTTAATATGTTCATTATATATTTCTCTATCTTACTCCTGTGCACCTTGTGTTGGTTCAGTCCTTGATAGCTACACTAAGTCAAGACTAAACAGGTAGCCATCAATATCTTGGATTTTGTCTTGTATTGTTTAGACTAGTATTGAACTCTCACATGGATGGGACATGGGGACTGTGATGAAGAAAATAATTAATTTATTTCCCTGCAGCTGAAACATGGACCCAACAAACTCTACAGCTGTGGTCTATCACAATGTCTGCGCATAGTCAGAAATATAACTCAACCATGTCCTCACAGATTTACAAATCAATCAGAGCAAAATCAGGAGACCTGATGGAGGCTGCTTTCTTAAATCATATTTGAAATATGAAATTAAGAGAATAGCAAGAATAAAGCCTGAAAGAAAAGATCTGTGTATAAAGAATAATTCAAACAGTTTCCACTGAAACTAAGAGCTCTGTTCAGGTTTTCTATTATAATTACACTCCATTGCTGCCTCTCTCTGGTGACTGCCTAGAAGCCTGCCTTTGACAGCTCCCCCTCTAACATAGGCTCTCTACTTTATTGCTTTCTTGGAGCTGGGAGCCATACCTGTCTACTCCAGGCACTTAAACCAGATGTCTGGCTGAGATCCTAAAGAAAGAACCTGCTTGCAGATGCGTTCAAGTTTGAGCTTCATTCTAGCTCTGGACTTTGGTTATGAAGTTGATACAGCAGGTGACAGGAAAGGAGAAGACAGTAGAGATCAAGACCACATTCCTGTTCATCCTTATAAGTACTTCACCAGGGGAGAGGGACTCAGGTCAGCAGCCTCATAAGGAGAGAGTCCCTTGACACTGCACTAGGCTTGCTCACAGCATGGCTGTTGACCACCTCAGGTTCCCTATAGCAGGAGCAACAAGCCCTGGGTGCACCCGTAGGCAAAATAGAAAGCGTGTAACAGGATTAGCTTGTATTATCAGTGATGAACTGTTCCAGAGTCACTATCATTCAGCTTTTGGTAGTTGCCCCCTGAGAGTCCCATGGTCATTTGGGCACTGCCAATGTTGTGAGATACCTTTAGCACTCCTATCTGATTGGTAGCAAAGTGTAACACCACTAGCACTGAACTTTCCGCAGTGTCTGTTAAAGATAAGGGCGGGGGAACTTGAATAATTTATGTAGTTAGTTTAATTTAAATAATTTATATGCTAAGCATTGCAAACAGAGCTGGAGTTGATAATGAGTCCGAGAAGCACATTTGAACTCAGTTGCAGATTCTGGTGCATTGTAATTCTTGCAGGATACAGGATTTCCTAGCAGTATGAAGGCCAGGGAGTGTAAACAAGGTAGTTGCTTGAAGAAGAGTCTGTACAGACTCCTTCTTTACCAATTACCACCCAATCATCTTATGTTCTCTACAGCTTATTCAGTTTGAACCTCCTGAAATTATCAAGAGCTACATGTGTTTCCTCAAGCCACAGAGAGAAGCCTCACTCCATTGTTTGACAAATAACAGTTTGTAACTGTGTAATCTGTAATCAGGAATCAATTAAAGAGATATCAACAGGAAAGGAAAGATAAGGGAAAACTAGTAAAAAATCAATGAACAACATAAGGGAATTGATCATTCAAAGGGTCTTTCTTAAGCCACAGGGTCCTCTCAGAGGACTCTTTGCAGAATGTCCCATAGGCTTTGTCTTTTCTTCTTCAGTTGTTTTTTGGCTGTATTACATGAGAAAGCTCTTCTCTTTAGTAGTGGGGGAAAAAAGAAAAAAAAATCTAAGCCTCTATCCTCCAGGTTCATTGAGTAGCCACTGCCTTTTGCACTTATAATGCAAGTGAAATACATCTGAGAGGTTGCTTGGAGCCAAAGAAGACTGATGCTAAACTTTGTAAATTCTTGCATGAATTCACAGCTAATATCTCCAGGAACACTTTAGAGGATGCACATAGCCTCCTCACGGATGCAGGCACCAAAGAGATCACTAGCACATACCTCATGAAAAGTAATTTTCCACAAATCCTCACACAGTTTAAGAACCATCTTTGTTGTAGTAGACCAGTTATTTGCTACTGGCACCTTTACCAAGTTGTTTTGGTTTTTTTTGTTTCTGTTTTAATTTCTAACATCCTGAAAAATACACTTACTGGTTTCAAAGAAGTCACTAGAACAGCAGTAATGAATCCATATTACCAACTCTAGCAATTTATTTAAGTGCCAAGATATTTTGTGTTGATCCGTGATTCCTCCCAGACTTCTGCTGTTATATGTGCAAATCACAACTTTCAGTTAAAAATTAAATCCCTTTCCAGACATGAATTGCTGTGAACAACAAAAGTTTTAAAATGTGAACCAAGTCCTGAGCCCTGAAGATTTGAAAACCACTAGAGAAGTGGAAAGAAGCCACAAATTTTACCACTGGAAAAGAAAAAATAGTAATGATTTTTAAGCTGATGAGTGTTACGATTTTCAGGGGGTCTTATTCATAACTTTTGAACATCTGCAGACTGACACAGTTGTGAAATGTGAAAGGCTTTGGAGCTTTTCCCTGTAAAATGCTGAGATTTGTATCATTTCCTCTCATCAGTTGTACAAGTTAGTGAATTCACATGCCCAGTGAAAAAAAAATACTGATAATGTCGCACAGAACTTGTTTCAGGGGCTTTCCAGGATCCTAAGGAGCTCAAAGACAAAATCTTAATGTGAAGAAGTCCAGAGGTTACCCTCCTCCCTAGATTGCCAAGGAAGACAAAGGGAGCCCAGACTTTCTTTGTGCCCCACACATGGACTTGGGAAACATCATACAAGTACACAAGACCTGGTCTTGAGAATAGCTACCTCAGGTGAAGGACCTAATTGCATTCCTAAAAGTAGGAAATATTTCGGGAAGTTGGGGTCATAGTCTCTGGGACCAGGTTTTGCTAATTGCCAAGATGTGCATCTTCTTTTATCTCAGTCAATACTTGACTGAAGCAAAACAAAATTAAGCAGAGATGTGGTCTTGTAGTCCACATCTGATCTTTCTCACTGAACCTCCTACCCTTTGCTTGATTTACTTCAATATCCAAAGCAGTCATTCCACTGCCATCTGCCACTGAGTTTCATAATCTCACATTTAAAGAAACAGGAAGGCAGAAATTTTGTTTTGGTACAGTCAGCTTTTTTCTTTTCTAAACAAACTGTGGGATCTGTGACAAGGAAGCCTACTCTTTACTAACCACAAACAAAAGCATGAAAGTGTAGCTGGCTCCATCTCTTAGTTCTAGTTGTTTATCTTACACATCAAAAATTGCTCCGGCCTTTCCTGGTGCTGAACTAGATGGTATGCAGGGATCACTTCCAAGCCCAGCTACTCAGTGATAAACTGAACCTAGCTGAACTAACTTTAGAAACTAAGAAGGGGGAAAGGGGGACAACCAGGGACTGGCCATGCTAGGTACGTCTCATAGCATTTCAGCATATAAAGATTGCTAGATAAAACTTATCCAGTTGAGTTAATTTCTTTTCCAATTTGTCTGCAAGCATTTTCAAGACAGAGTCTGGATTTACATTACTGATCAGAATTTAGCTTAGCCAAGGATGACATAAAGCCTGGCTCAGAATAGTTAACTTATCTACATTAACGTTAAGTATTTTGGAGTTTGGTTGATGATTCTGCAGCAGAAATATTATGGATATTAAAAGAAACAACAACATTTGCTGTACTGAACTGTACAGTGTTGGCCCTTCTCTTCTGCCCAGATGGTGCTTGCTCTCTTGGAAGATGGTGATCTCCCCATTTCACCCCCATAATTCACTGGGTCAATTGTGCAAAGCTAGATAGAGACAGGAGAAGAAATATTTCCTGACCCCATGCACCATCAGTTGAGACATTCATTTATCATTAGCTGGTGATGCCTTCATACCAACAGGAAGTTATTGCCACTGCTGGTAAATAAAGGCATTTAAAATCCATTACAGTAAGATACGTAATGAGTCTTCTCTCCATCAAGATATCTTTGTCTTGTTCAAAACACAAGCAGGGATGAGCCTTTCTCCCAGTGATGGGTGGTAACGGTCAGAGCTCCTTTGACCTCCTTGCATCTGACAGTCCTTTCCCTCTGCTCTTTAGGGAGGGAAAGGTTAAATGTTACCTCTGCCTTTCTTGTTTCTTTCCCTGTTACACTCTGAGAAGGAAAGGCCTGAAATTCATATTGGTGGCATCAAGTACAGGGTCCGCTGTGCTACTGCACTTTTAAATTAAAAAAGCATCCAAGATTCTCTCTCCTCCCCTCCCTCTGCCTCTTAGCTTCTCTATTTCTCATTCAAAGGTAAGCTGACCAAGCATTCCCTCTGCCCAATTTCCATCTAGGACTGTGCATGCCTGCTTTGCCCTCCCAACAGCAGGCTCAGCTTTTCCCATTCCTCACTGACAATGGGACTTCAGCAAAACAGTGGGAAGAGAAGATGGAGGGGAAGAAGATCGTATGCATGTGTCACTCTTGAAAATATACATGGCACCACACAATATACCTCTCACTTTTTTTTGCCGATCTACATTTCCACAAATACTAAAAAATGTTTTCCAACCCATGCAGCCCTTTGCCTACTTGCCTTTCCAATTTCCTTAAAATCCCTTCACACAGTCTTTTTTTTCCCCCTATATATATATATATAGGATATAGTGATATCCTTCAAGTGGCAGAGGAGCCAATGAGGAGAGGTGCTATGCTGGACCTTGTTCTCACCAACAGGGAGGAGCTGGTGGGGAATGTGGAGCTCAAGGGCAGCCTTGGCTGCAATGACCATGTAATGGTGGAGTTCAAGATCCTTAGGGCAATGAGAAGCAAGTGCAGCAAGTAAGTTCTTTATCCTGGACTTCAGGAGAGCAGACTTTGTCCTCCTCAGAGGTCTTCTTGGTAGGGTACCATGGGATAAAGCCGTAGAAGGAAGAAAGGCCCAAGAAAACTGGTTAATATTCAAGGAACATCTCCTCTAATCTCAGAAGTGATGCATTCCATCAAAGAGGAAGCCAAGCAAAAATGCCAGGAGGCCTGCATAGATGAACAAGTAGATCCCGGACAAATTCAGACACAAAAAGCCTACAGAGGATGGAAGCAAGGATGGGTAGCTTGGGAGGAATAAAGAGATATTGTCTGAGCAGCCAGGGATCAGGTTAGATAAGCTAGAGTCCTGATAGAATTAAATGTTGCCAGGGACATCAAGGGCAACAAAGAAAATCTTCTGTAGGTATGTAGGAGACAAAAGGAAGACTGGGGAAAATGTGAGCCCTCTCTGGAACCCTTTCCTGGACGACTCCTGCCATCCTTACTGGTGAGATGTAAATCAAAACACTCTGGAAAAAAAAATCTGCAAATCATCAGGGTATTTTTTTTTTTTAAGACAAAGACTTACATGTGGAGTCTAAACAAAGCAACCTGAATTGCTCAAGTCACCAAGTTTGCTCAAGCCTGAGGACTGCATTCATTATTATTAGTGACTTTAATTAGTAATAACACATCATTGTAAATTATGCAACAGAAAATAAAATCTATTCCCTGCCATTAATGTCTCAAAATCTAATAGACAAGATGCTTTATGGAAGAGCACTGGTCAAACCGACTGACAACACAAATAGCACATCAAATATAGCAAACATATTTTTTTGTGTGTTTTTTTTCTTTTTTTTTCCTTCTTCAGAATTATGCACAATACACTTAATTCTACCTTTCAAGAATGTGTTGTAGGTCAAATGTCCCTTTTTCTCTGCTAAACCCACAGATCACTTTCTCCTTTAAATGGAGATAATTTTCTATTGTTTTAAAAAAAAAAGATAATTGAAGGACTTCTGATGAAAGTGGAATTTTCCCACAATTCAAATAGTAGTGCTGAGAGCCATTTCTTGTGAGAGCAATAGTTTAGCTGTCTCACATCCCCATCCTTCACAGGGCTAGGCTCCCCTGCCAGGCTACAAATCCCACAGTGCCCCCCATCCACAGTATTTGCCTGAGGCACTGCAACAGCTCAGGTCTGGCCGCCTGGAAATTGAATTTCAATTTGAGAAAAGTCTAAATGTTCTTCTTCAATCAAAGATGTCAGACTAAAAAGTTTCAGCATTTCTGGAAGTCCTTGTGCCAAGATGAGTTTTGATATTCTGCCTTTTAATTCCACTCCAGGACAAAACCAAATGTTGACAAAACTATAATTGCTTAAGTCAGCTTTCCTATTTGGGTTCGTTTTGTTAGAGCAAGGCAGAAGACTGTGAGGACATTTCTACTTCTGCTTAGTTCATTTAAGGAAGTTTTAAAATAGGGTGGAATCTGTTGCCCTCTTAAAGGAATAACAGAGATTAGTTTAACTAGTTTAAGTAAGACCCTGCTTAAGTGGTACAGTAATTTAGGTATATGGCATCAGATGAAGGATTACAGAAGCATGGGGCACATGAAACAAAGTGATGTTCTTATATACTGCTGGTTCAAATGTCTTTGATGCTTTAACTGTGTTTCAAAAATTTTGATTGAATCTAAGGTTTGGCTAGAATCTGTGATTAATGTCCAGTTGTAGAAGATCTATTTCCTATTCTTCTACATAAAATTAATGTTGAAACTTGAAATCTGTAGCAAGGTTAGCTTGCTCACAATGTAAATGCGACTGTGTGCTCACACATAATACAGATAAATTAACACTTCAGTGCTTAGTGCATAGCTCTCTGTCAGAGATTTTGGTGCCTACGTGATCTCTCTCTCTCTGCCAGCTGATCTGATATAGCTCTGCCACTCCTGCATGGAAAAAAAACCCACGAGAACCCCAAAAGGTGGATGGTAACTCATGAGCATTGTTAGCTCACTAACTCTAGAGCAAGTGCCCATGGTCCAGTCCAGTTTGATTACACTAGTACAAGCCAGCTGCAGATGAAAATTTAGGTTAGTTTCTGATTTTAGAGCCATAGACAAAAGTAACTGCAATATTATATACCTATGAGACGGCACCATTAATGTTTAGTCACCTCGAAGATAAATATAGATTTTTCTTAACTGCTAACCCTGCCCAATCCAATTGTGATCTGAACACTAAGGTATCCAGTGCAGCTTTTGACATAACTGCAAAGAAATGAAGATGCCATATTTCATAGCCTGCAAATGGCTACACAGGGACAGACCACGGATCTAGGCTGGCACATCTCATCTCTGACAAAGGCCAGCAGTGGATGTGTGGGAAAGCTCTGTGAGAGCACGCACTGATACTGCCTGAGGATGTCTTCCTTGCCTTGAAACTTAATTGATAAATTTGTTGACAAGGTGCAGGATGCAGAATATCATCATCTTGCACTTTCTTACAGGAAGACTGCCAAAGTGAAACTATCAGCCTTCTACCAGCGATGGACTTTGCAACACTTATTCGGTGACTGACAGTCCGTTGTTGGTCTTTCACATTGCAGCAAAGGAAGAAAAGGCATTTCAAAATGTGTTTGCAAGACAACAGAAGTCAGCAAGGGATACTCAAGGGCAAACACAGCACCTGAAACTACTTGTAATTCACATTTTGTTCCTGAGGAAGTAGCACGTGTTGGCAGTGTCCCTTTAACTGCATTGACACCGCAGAGCCGGCAGCAGCAACAGATTCTCCTGCCTGTAACCAAGTCGGTGGTGATTCAAAGACATGCCGGACCACGGCGAATGCAAGTGTGCTGCTTTCAGTGCCTTTACTGAAACACCTCATTCTCTAATATTATTCCTCTTCAACCTCCCTTTTCTCGGGGCACTTTGTAACTACACTTTGTCTGGTCTCACCACAAACTAACCCATTTCCATGCGGAGGAGTGAAAGCAGGAAGAGATCAAGTGCCTGTCCTGAATGCACTGGAGACCCAGCAGCAGCAGGTGTACACCTCTGGGACAACATGGGCTTGAATGACAGACACATCCTTTTTTGTAACCACTTAAGAACAACTCCATCTATAATTTAAATAATTCTGCCATGCATTATCATCGCTTAGTTGATCCTGGCATATGACAGCTGCTAACTAAACAAGTAATACGGGCAATAACACAAATAATGTCTTTTAAAACCAATCTAGGAATTGAACAGTTGAAGCAAGTCCTCACTGTATGGATGATTACACTGAAGCAGAGTGAATATGGTAGGAGCTGCCTGAACTGTTCACAAGCTCAGCTGAGCTGTGGTCTCAATCAAAACTCTTCAACGATTCTTTTAAATACCTAAAGTTGATGACATTAATGTGCACTTAGAGTTATGCTTCTTACTTACATGCAGAAATTAGCTTATGTTCCCAAACTGCAACAAAAACAGGGCAGTCAAAACAAATGTTCCCATTTGCTCCAGTGCTTTTGGAAGATGCTCAGCAAGAACAGAAGTGACCTTTGCAGAACTGCACAAACTGACTGCCTAACAGTTCTCCTTTCACACCTCACTGAAGGTAAGTCTCGATTTCGTGTGGCATCTATCCTCTGCTCTCTGCAGACCACCATTACAGTCACCTGAACCCATGCACAGAGAAGATGAGATCGAGACAGTGGCTCCTCCAGTCTTCTGTTCAGCATGGGGTGTAACAAAGCACGACACTCTCCTGCCCTCAACACAAGGACATCTATGCACTGAACCCTAGTAAAGAGATCTCTTCTGAGCCAGAATGGGCATTAAGATGGTCAGTTTGGCTATGTGTTATCACCAAGGAGATTTTAGGGCAATTTACTTATCTGTGGAGACTTTGGGGATTTCTTTCTTAGAGATACCAAGGACTCCAGAGACACCAGTTTCACTACCTCTCAAAGTATCTGTCAAATAAAACAACGGAGACTGTAATGGAGAAGTGAGAAATGGCCAGGAGCCATGTACTGCCCATGTACTGGCCATGAGCACCAGGAAGTCATGCTATATTTGAGAGACCTTTACCCTCTTCCTGGCAATAACCAGAACCCAAATGCACCACAGACTGACTCAGCTAACTCTACCTACAGATGACAGTGATAGTTGACGTGAACCTGCTCTCCTGAGACCCCAGTCACGGGCACTCTGGGTGCTGAGCAGCTGGGCTATGCTCACAGGAACAGTCACCCACCCTTCTGAGAGCAAACCAGCTGCCCTTGTGAAGGCAGTCATGATGTTTCAGAGCACCTTCACCAGCACTTGTCTATCAGGATGGCCAAACAACCATATGGCATGGTTCTCAGTGGAGAAGGGGATTTTCACAGTCCAGTCCGGACAACTATGGTGAAGGAAGAAGAGATGTTAACCCCAAATTAAATTGTGGCAGTCACAACAAGGGCCAAACTTCCTTCCACTCCCTGTGGAAGTGCAGGATGGCTTGTAAGAAGTGTATTGCTTTCAGTAGGAAAATCAGTTTTCTGACTGCATATAAGGAAAAAAAGTCTGAAACAAGTAAACAAACAAACAAAAAAAAAAACCCAGGGAGATAGTGGGGAAAGAAAGGGGTGAAGGGGTAAAATGTATGTCTCTATAGACAGATAAATACCCAACCCTATCTTCTGAACCAAAATCCTGATGTTGGAAAGCATGCAGGCTCAGAGGAAAATAACTGTAATTTGTGTGAAGAAGGCATTTGCAGCAATTCATTATAATTCCTTGCTTGCTGTCACCCATCTCTAAAGTCACTGGCAGTGCAGTACTTGTGTGAAGTTATTAAGGCCAAACTCTCTTTAGATTCATGGCGAGTGCCGAATGACAAGGCGAGAGCCCAGGCAGTGATAAAGTGAAGTGACATGCCATACCCTCTTCCTCTCCCCCACCCCATCACCACCATGCCAAGGATGAAAACATTGTGGATTTTGCAAATGAGAGCTGCCTCTCCTCTCTCTGCCCTGTGCTGGGCTCTTCCAGCCGCACACACATTTCCTTGAAGAGGAGGGGGCAGGTGGGAGTGGAGGAAGGCAAAGTAAAATATGCTTTTCCTCACTTTCCTTCCACGAAGATCACGCAGAATTCTCTCAGAGGTTCCCAGGCAGATGGCATGTGTGTGAGAGACAGAGATAGGCAGGCGGGGCAGAGGAGAGATCCAGGTGGGAACTTTTCAGCTATCTGAGATAGAGACACTTCTTAATAAAAAATATATATATCTATCCATATAAATCGATTGCTAACTTATCTATATCTAGGTTTATCCCTCTATCTGTGTATTGCTGTTCATTCCAGTAACCCCCAAGGAGGAGAAGAGGCAAATCTCTTAGAGTTGTACAGACTTCCAGCAAATAAAATGTGTAAGTAAAAGGTGATCACACCGGCGATCAGGGGTCCTTTCAAACTGCATTTTTCTGTCCGCTCCTCTTTTTTCTTGCATCCTTGGCCTCTATGTTTTTTTTCTTCCTCTCCCTGTCCCTTCTTTTCTAAGCTGGGCAGAAAAATCAGCTTAAGGGATAATACTGCTCAGCTTTCAGTAGGATAACATAGCCAGCCCACAGGGAAGAGAAAACCTCAAACCCAACCAGAACGATGAAAACAAGCGGGTTATTAAAGGTCCTTCTAAAGCGACAGCTAAACTCGTGTTTGCAGATACTCACAGGCTGTTGCTCAGCTGTGAGGATCTCTGGTTCAAATCCAAGTGCTTGCCAACAGTAAGGTTATAGTGGGAAAAAAATCCTCTCCTTTCTCCTAGCTTCTTACTCTGGAAAAGCCATATGCTATTTTAGCAGCATAGGGATGCTCACAGGCTCTGAGCCTAATCTGTCAGAAGCCAGAGAGGAATCACTTTGCCCAAAAGATTTCTACAAGTTAAATTAATCTGCAGTCAGTTTCTGCCCGTGTTAGGTTTAAAACTGCAGTAAAACCTATATTGCCAAAACTTCAAACAGGTAAGCAAGGCCATTAAGAGGCAACTGATGGGACTAGATATTTAACCACAGTCTGCTGTGCACTCACGCACTGGGTCATGGCCATCCCTTAAGTTATCCTTCACACTGCAGTACTAATGAACCCACTCACCTCTCTTTATACTGGGGAGAACTTGTAGACCTTTTGAAGTATGTCTGAAAATTCAACACATTCTAGATCTCGGAAAAAGCCGGCTTCCAGTTTTCTGTAATCGGTGCCTGCAGCCAGGGAAAGGTCTGTCAGCAGCCACCCCTCACTGTTCTGCCAGGAGGAAGGACCAGTGCTGTTGACTTTGCTGATCTTAGCATGGGGAGAGAGGTTTTAGCCCCCAAACACCTGAGGCTTTCAGGTGAAGCCACCCTCTTGACTGAACCAGAGAAGCCTGTGGGGCACGGATGCTCCATGACGAGAAAGGAGAGGGGCCTGGACTCCCCAAGGGAGCAGGGCACTCTTGCTCCACCGAAGACAACAGGAGTTGTCCCCTGAAATGCATTGAGGAACCCATGAGTGAGTTAACTCTGAGCAAAGATTTAAGGCTAGGGTACAGTATAAATGCACACACTTGTTTAAATTAAAATTGCCCATAATCCTTTTATTTCCTTGCATCTGATTCTTCCCTGGCAGATGACAAGAAATTGCTAGTCGTTTGCGTTTTTTTTCTTGCAGTGAAAAGCTCCAATCAATCACACTTTCTTCTGACCCTGCAGTTACAGGGAAACAGAATGACTCTGGGCTATATTTCCAGACTCCACAGGTTGCTCTAACTCTGTATTTGGTGCCCCCTCCTCCCTCTCTGCCTCCATGTTGTAAAAGATCAGGACTCTTTTTATAAAATAGTTCTGGCATTTCTATTATCACACATGCCTGAGAACAGGGATGCATTTGCACTGAATAGTGTGAAAAAAAAGAAAGGAAAGAGGGAAAAAAAAAAGAAGAAAAATCAAAGCAGAGCCGAGTTGATTATTTAAAGAGCTGGCTGAAATTTGCTATCCTTTTAAGGCATCCTGGGCTCTGGAATATCACTGTGTCACTTAATGTTTGCAGTTAAGTATTTACAGATCTGTTTCCATGGCAACCGATTCTTCAAAGTTACTTTTACAATTCTGTTTTCTAAAATGTGTTTCTTTGGTTGATTGCACAGGGATATTTGGAAAGCAGCCAGGTCTAAATCATGATTTTTTTCCCATTAAGGAGAGGTCCTTTCTAATCATGTTTAGTTAGTTCTTTGATGGCTTTATCTTGATTTGAAAATGTATTTTGTTTTTTGTTAGCGGGTGGGAGAGGGAAGGGGGGAGAACATGAACAAGCATCATGGGGCTTCTGTAAAAAAAAAAAGATGTTGGAAATTAGGAATGTGAAATAACCTTGTCTGAGTTGATTTTATTTATCCTTTCATTGTTTAGAAGAGTAGGACTTTAACCACAACAAAATAAATAAACAAATGCCCCACTGACAGTTTGAATGCATTTCGAGGCCACGGGAGAAGATGACTCACTTATTAATTAGTCGGGGAGATGGCAGCACGGAGATGGATCATGAACACTAGTAACAGTGCAGGAACTGAGACAAGCGGATCCAGTATGTGCAAGGCTTGTTTGCCCTCAGGGGTACTGAGATGCCTACATGGGGCCAGCGAAGTCTTGCCCCACCAGTAAGGAGACACTTTGTGAAGCAGTAGCAGGGAAACAGTCATGAGCTCTGCCGCATTTTTCATTGCAGCTGTGGACAAAGTAATTTGAAATGTGTCTGTGTGAAGAGGTGAAGAACAATGTGCAAGTGTCCTGAGCCTGCTGACCCATACTCTTCCCATCACTGCAGCACCATCTCCCCATCCCTTCAGCTGGCCCCTAGTCCATCCCAAGCACATGAAATGAAGCAGAAGAGCTTAATCTAGAGAACAACACATCAGAAGCCATACAAGCATGTGGGATAGACAGGGAAGGGATGTACTAGTTCCCTGTCATTAGGTATTGTCCTTACTTGAAGTCAGAGATAAATTTAAGCTTCTCAAGATGCCTGAGAAAGGACTGTGCTTGGCAGTGATTTAGGAATGGTGTAAACTTTGGGCATGCGTTGGAGGGAAAATCAGCTTAGATGTGCTTGTAAACCTCACCACAAGCAAGGAGTCCTGCAATGCTCAACAAGCCACCTACCAGGCAAATGTGTCCCCGCTGATGAATAACTTCAAATAGGGGAAAGGAAAAGTATTGAGTTACTTGGCTGGACCCACTGGTTGGGGTAGCTGAAGGTGAGCCTTTAATAATCATCAATAACTCACTCCTGTTTTCCACCACGCCACAGCAGGCAGGGATGTATATCTCAAAGGAAAGGATAGGACCAGAAGACAGAGTATTACAGAGTAATCAGAGTATCACCGAGCATTGAGCATAAAAGATTGATGGAGTATCTGACATTGGTAAAGTAGATTAAATATGGACAGATAATTACAATAAGATGAGGCAGGACGGGGAGAGGGATAGCCTGATCCATATTTTCCCGTGCTTTTTGTGAGACAACATCAGATGGTCAAACCAAGCAACGAGGAGTCAGGACTCATAGGCTCTATTTCTAGCTCTGCCACTAATTAAATTTGTGACCATTCAGGCACTCTGTGCCTCCACTAACCTAACTTCCAGGATTGTTATCAGATTCAGTTAATTACTGTCTTCAAAGAGCTTAGAAACCTACACAGGAAAGATGCCAGACAGGTACCCTGGTTACAATGTTAAAGTTCAAAATATTATAATTGGAGAGCTGAAAAGGGGTGTGGATCTGAAACTGAAGCAACAGAATTGCAGGAAAGCTTATAAAGTGAAGAAAAACTAAGGGAAAAAAAAAAACCTGGAAGAATAAGGAAAGGAAAATTAAGGCAGAAGACGAGCAAGGTGAATTTTGGCTGACTGAGATAATAAGCCACTTTTTCAAAACTTTTTCACTTTTTCCTCTTGCTGCAGAAATGGTCCATTAACTCTCAGGAAGATGATTTACCATTTGCCCTTTATAGACAAAGCTGAAATAGTAGGAACATCATAGCAAAACATATGACCCAGCTTTTGGCACACCCTGTGGCTCCAAACCTTTAATGCACAATACAGAGTCTTGGAATCTGTAGGGAGATGATAAAGAGATGCTGTCTTGCTATGATGTTTATTAAATGGACAACAACTACTAAGAGGACCAGGAGAAGTTGCAGGGGGCAGATTCCTTACTCACGGGAAATTGAGGGACTTGATTTTTCCTGATTTATTTACCCTTCAGTCTATTGGGTGAAAAGAAATCTTCATGATATATGACCTTGAGGACAAAGAAGCAACATGGGATGGGCACAGTCACCTCAAAGAAAACTCAGAAAGGAGGGTAAAAGAAGAGGAAAAGAAAATAAAAAGTAAACATAGTAACAATGGAGTTTGACAGTGACCTGCTGTATTATTAGTTTTGACTAGCTGGTGGGTGTTCATAAACTATGATCCAAACCATAAAACCAACACGTAATAATAACTGCTCTTATCACCTCCTCTTTCTCTCCCTGGTTGTTCGTTGGCTAGCTCAGCTGAGGATCTGTAAGTAAATGATTGCTGTATGAAAACACAATGATCAGCCCCTTGAGGGTCCCTTCCAACCCTAACCATTCTATGATTTTGTGATTCTGTGATACAGGGTAATAAGTCTTTATCCGGCCCTTCTGGAATGAAACAAGATGACTTCACTAATAGTCTATTGAGCTCTCACATCTCCACTATAAATAATTTTAGTTGCAGACATTTAATTAATGTTATAAATATACTATTTATGTTGTGCTTTGGGAAATGACTAGTTCTCTCAGTATATATCACATTTTGGTTTATTGTTTTACTTTGCCATGCGGCAGCGGCCAGGTGCCTTGCGGGTTCCTGAGCGATCACACCCTTTGTTATGGGAGCTCTCCCTTCACATTCCCTCCTTTGCTGGGGAGACAAGAACTTCCTATCTTTTTGGGTCTTTAGGCATCTAAGTTAAATGCAAATAGGAGCATCTGGGGTGCATCTGAGGTTCACCTAAGCATTGTCTAAGAGCTAGGTGCCTACCCTGAGCTTGTCACTCAGCCTCCCTGTGTACTCAGGGGAGAACAACAACAGCCTGGATATCTGCCTAGATCCACACTCTTTACTTGCCCGTTTTTCTCTCCTGGGCCTAAAAGAAAATAAACTCAGACTTCTTCCTTTGACTTCTAAATGCTAAAAATAAAGGAGATGAATCCCATCCCTATACAATGAATAGAGACACAGAGAATCCTACAGATTTCATAGGATTTGCTTCAGATAGCTATATCTAGACAGTATCAACACTCCCCTCTGTGCTCAGGCTCTGATCCATCCCTGTGGTTGTTTCCATCCTAGAAACGTACTGTCAGGTTTGGATTTCCAAAAAGGAGCCAGAGGACTGAGAAAGGGATGGGATGAAAGCCTCCGTCTGTATCAGACCCCAACAAAAAGCCTAGACTGAGTTTTCAGAATAATGCCATTCATGGAGTGGTAAGATAACCTCCAACAGTGCATTTTTTTTTGTAAGAAAAATGTTTGTTGGCTACTTTCACTAAGTTCTCACCAAGCTTTATGCAGTGATTTCCATCAGACAATCTGAAACATCTTACACAAGTCACTCTAGAAGAACTCAAAACTCATATGATGTTTGACATTGTCATGGCTTGGTGTTTTCTTTTTTTTTGATTGAATAAAGTTTTATCCATGTGCAAAGTGTGCCAATGTTCCCTGTATTTGTGAAAGCTGTTCTGATGTATTGCTGGCTGCCTGTAAAATTCAACACAAGCAACATGTGCATGCACACATGTACTCACTCGCTCACACACACACACATGCAAGATAGAGTCTTCTGCCACTTTCTGTCTGGCAACATATTAATCTTGTGTTTCGCATTCTCTAAAAGCTTCACCATTATAACATAATTACTGCTGAAATTGACCTTTAAAATATATTCCAAATTTCAAATGTCTTTAAACCCCTCAGTGAGCACCATTTTTCAATTTCACATATTGTTTTCTTTTTTATGAGAGGCAGGATAAAAGATGGGAAAGCGGATTAGCAAATGAATGTCAGCATGTAACATATGCATGTAGTGATAAAAAAAAATCTTGCAAAAATTTACCTGGGCATTTTTAATATCCAGTCTTCAAGCAGTTATGATTTCCCTTAAGGTAAATGAAAATGTAATAAGACTAACTAAAATGTTGCATTTGTGTCTCACCCTTCCCTAAAGTAATTCAATCAATCAGTTTAGCTTCACTAATATTCAAATGTGTATCTGATACTGGCAATATAAAAGTTCAAGTA
Source organism: Chlamydotis macqueenii (assembly GCF_036417535.1). Lineage (NCBI taxonomy): Eukaryota > Metazoa > Chordata > Aves > Otidiformes > Otididae > Chlamydotis > Chlamydotis macqueenii. The sequence goes on along the minus strand of NC_141593.1, from coordinate 7,323,175 downwards.
CTCCTCAGCCTCTAAATACATTTAAACTACCTTTATTAGAACATGCACTTTCCTAAATTTGTATTAGTACTTAAAATTGGTTGTGTTTCTAACTAATCCTTAAAGGAAAACATAACCTTGCCTGCAAATGAGATGCTGAACTGTGTATGGAGGCAAATTTCTGTAACGCAGTACCTAAGACTGAAAATGTGCATATTACAATGCACAGATGAACTTGTGTGTGCTCACATTATGTCACAAATAAGAAAGTATAAAAGCACGTGGTACTACTTCCATTGAGCAGCATTTACATTCAGCTTCATTCCTTCCATCTCCCTACCCCCAAGAAAGAGAGGGCAGAGGGCCTGGAGGAGAGGGAAGGAAACTCCCATCTCCTGGAGGAGCTCTCCCCTGCCACCATGTGTCCCTGCCCTGGTTTGGGGCATCCAGGGGAAGGGCTGCTGAGGAAGGATGCTGTCTAGGAAGGGAGTGTCTGAAGCTGAGCATAACTCTGGATTTATCTTAACTTCTCAGGCCCCCTGAGGGGTCTCAGCTCCTTCCCATCAGCACAGCTGCCTGCATCCCTGAGCAAAGCACCGGGCCTGAGCAGCACCTGGCAGATGAGCCAAAGAATTGCCTGCACATTCTGCAAACCTTCCCTCATGTTTTGTCCAGACACTTTCCTAACTGCCCGAGAGGACGTTAACACTCCAAAGGGATGCAGTTTTGGAGGACCAGCTCCAATCCTGGGAGGCACCTGGGCAACGACAGGCAGGTGATCACATTGCCAAAGCATGTGTTGGGCAGCTCCTCGTCAGAGGTAAAAGGGAACTGTCTCATTGAAAACACTGGTTTTGTGTCCGTTTACCCCAGCTGAGGATCCAGTCCATTATTTCCAATTAGGTTTGATGGAGGATTAATCCAATCTCAAGTGTCAGTTTTCTGCCCCCTGACAGCTGCTTATGGCATGACACGCATGCTGTAACCTGCTGGTCCATCTTACCTTTCCCTTTATGAAAAAAAGCCATGCAGAGTCAAGCTCGCTAGAAATGAAGACAAATGAAAATCATTGGAAATCTCATTAGTGACCGTCCAACAGCTTCCCTGAAAGGTAGACAGTTTTTGCTTTCCCTCGCACACACCTGTTTAAGGTTGTGGGGTGTAGTTGTGCATGTCATCCACACACCCCGCCACCCTCCCTTCTCCTTCATCCCTTCTACGAGATGGTGAGATACCGCAAATAAATTGCTCTGCCTAATTTGCACAAAGGTTTACATATTGTTCTGTTGATAACGTTTTTGGCATGCCTAAGAGATGTTAGAGGGAAATATCTGTCTGTATCACTTCTAAAGTTTGTGTATTATCTAACTAGCTCACACTGCTTTAGAGGTTTTAAGCCCTCCATAAGAAGTCCTTTTGCCTGTGAATCTTTTATGTTACACCTAGGTGTCCTCATTATAAGGGCTCTACTATTTGACAAGCAACGCTTGTCTCTACAGTTGGTGATGAACACAGCATGACAGGCAATGTGTGCTTCTGTCCAAGGCACTGAATCACAATAAAATGGTAAATTACTGTCTGTCATAGCTAGAAACTGCAGTGACTAATATCCAATTCCCTATTTTACATAAGATGAGGTGTGTGTGGGGTGGGGGGAGGCTGCATTCGTTTGGTGATGGTGGGAAAAGCTAGTTTTACATTCCTTTTCATTGAATCCTTGCAATTGAAAATGTTCCTAGACACCAAGGAAGAAAGCAAAACAGGGGTTTTAGCAGGAGGAAAAGGACGAATTTCTAGCAAACGGCATTATTGCTAGAATATTTTTGGACAGCTCAGAATTTTTTAGTGTTTGGGGACCATCAGGATAGAGATATTTGCAAATGGGATTCACTTTTCTCAGTCTCTGGCAGAAATACGGAATTCAGTTTCGATTAAAATGCAATAATAATTGTGAGTTGGACTGTGTGTCACTGCTGCTCAGAAAGGCCCCCATTAGAGAAGCCTCTATTTTAAAACAAGCCATTCATCATCAGAGTATAATTTCCAGTAAATATATTGTTTGTTCAACTGTAATGCTAGAGATAATGTTTAAAATTCTCCCCTCATATCTCATTACGAAATAATTGATAGCAACATGGCCATTTCTTTTCATTTGTGAGGCTTTTTTGTTGTTGTTTTTCTCCCCTTCTTCCTTTAAGGCAACCTCTTGAAACAATCAATATCAGCAGTTTCAAAAGTGTGATACAATAAATAAATCTCTCAGACAATGACAGAGAACATCCTTATTATAATAAATTTACTATAAATAAAACTGTGTGTGATATTCCTAAGAGCCATTTTACATGAATGCCTTCAAATTTTGTGCAAGGAGAGAGAGGAAAAGAGGTGGGGGGGGGGCGAAAGAAGAGGAGAAGATGTGCATTCAACAAATTGCTTAATTCTCAAAATACATTAAATTTGGCTTGCTATATGGTGCATAGAGCGTAAATTCCTCCCCCTTTTCAGAAATATACTGTATTGTTTGGAGCTGTTTAATTAATATTGGCCTTGATTATCATATATGACTGCATTATCTGCATCCTTTTTAAATAAAATACATTGTTACAGCAGAACTTGTAACTTATCTGTTGTTTCACAAAACACTTTTGGAGCCTTTCTGTTGAAATATTGTAATAAGCCAAAATAAAAAAGGACCAGCTCCTTTTGCCACTGAGGTCCAGCTTTTAAGTGACCCAGCAAGAACATACGGAATGGATTTAAATATTAACACAGGTCTAAAATCATAGAATCAGAGAATCATAGAATCATAGAATCATAGAATCATAGAATCATAGAATGATTAGGGTTGGAAGGGACCTTCAAAGGTCATCTAATCCAACCCCCCTGCAAGGAGCAGGGACATCCCTGACTAGGTCAGGTTGCTCAGAGCCTCATCCAGCCTGGCCTTGAACGTTTCCAGAGATGGGGCCTCCACCACCTTTCTGGGCAACCTGTTCCAGTGTTCTATAACTTGCATCGTAAAAAATTTTTTCCTAATTTCCAATCTAAATCTACCCCCCTCTATTTTAAAACCATTACCTCTCATCCTATCGCAACAGGCCCTACCAAACAGCCTTTCCCCATCTTTCTTGTAGGCCCCCTTGAGGTACTGGGGGGCCTCCAGGCCCCCTTGAGGTACTGGGGTACTATCAGGTCTCCCCAGAGCCTCCTCTTCTCCAGGCTGAACAGCCCCAACTCTCTCAGCCTGTCCTCATAAGAGAGGTGCTCCAGCCCTTTTATCATCTTCGTGGCCCTCCTCTGGACCTTCTCCAACTGGTCCATGTCCTTCTTGTGCTGGGGGCTCCTGAACTGGACACAGTACTCCAGGTGGGGCCTCACCAGGGCAGAACAGAGGGGGAGAATCACCCCCCTCGACCTGCTGGCCACGCTTCTCTTGATGCAGCCCAGGATGCGGTTGGCCTTCTGGGCCGCAAGGGCGCATTGCCTTCTCATGTTAAGCTTCTCATCCACCAGCACTCCCAAGTCCTTCTCCTCAGGGCTGCTCTCAATCCATTCTCCGCCTAGCCTGTATTTGTGCTTGGGATTGCCATGACCCAGGTGCAGGACCTTGCACTTGGCCTGGTTGAACTTCATGAGGTTGGCACAGGCCCACCTTTCCAGCCTGTCAAGGTCCCTCTGGATGGCATCCCTCCCTTCCAGCGTGTTGACGGCACCACACAACTTGGTGTCATCGGCGAACTTGCTGAGGGTGCACTCTATCCCACTGTCCATGTCGCCGACAAAGATGTTGAACAGGGCCGGGCCCAGCATGGGCCCCTGAGGGACGCCACTCGTGACCGGTCTCCAAATGGACATTGAGCCGTTGAGCACCACTCTCTGAGCGCGGCCATCCAGCCAACTCCTTATCCACCGAGTGGTCCGTCCATCAAACCCATGTCTCTCTAGTTTAGAGAGAAGGATGTCGTGTGGGACAGTGTCAAAAGCTTTGCACAAGTCCAGGTAGATGATGTCAGTTGCTCGTGCCTTGTCTACCGATGCCGTCACCCCGTCATAGAAGGCCACCAAATTGGTCAGGCACGATCTGCCCTTGGTGAAGCCATGTTGGCTGTCACCAGCCACCTCCTTGCTCTCCATGTGCCTTAGCATGGTTTCCAGAAGAATCTGGTCCATGACCTTGCCAGGCACAGAGGTGAGGCTGACCGGCCTATAGTTACCTGGGTCTTCCTTATTCCCCTTTTTAAAAATTGGGGTTATGTTCCCTCTCTTCCAGTCATCGGGGACCTCACCAGACCGCCACGACTTCTCAAATACGATAGCCAGTGGCTTGGCAACTTCATCCGCCAGTTCCCTCAGGACCCGCGGATGGATCTCATCAGGACCCATGGACTTGTGCACCTTCAGGTTCCTTAGATGATCCCGAATCTGCTCTTCGAGTACAATGGGCAGTTTAGTTTATATCCTGCTTAGTACAGTATAAAAATTCCTATTTTGTAGTCTTTTCCTCTCATTTTGTATGCTACAATCCAACACTTCTTGTGAGATTGAATTTTTGGAGAAAATTTCTCCTTTCACTCTCCTTCTCATTCCTGCTGGCTTTCAGTAAAACTGGGGCTCTGTTGAGAATTTGGCACCCAGCTTTCTCGAGCCTAAAGGATGTGGTTTAATTTAAGTACGTGCATAACTGATTTGCTGAAGAAGAATTGAGCATATGGTTAACCTTACAGAGATGTCTACTTTGACTTTGAATAGAGATGCTTCAGGTGTCTACACAAGGGACCAGAAGAAAGGAAAGCCAGATTTTTATGCAAGACTTGCAGTCTCTTAGGATTCAATGTTGGCACTAGGACACTGTGGTATAGAGGTCGCAAAATAGAGGCAGACACGGAGAAAATGGGCTCCTCTGAAATTTTGGACTGCTTAGACTGAAATACTTCTTCTTTGCTGGAAGTCTTATGCTTTCCTACTGACTTGTGTTGGTGTTATCTGAACTTCAGAACTATATTATTTAGAGAAAAAAGAAGAAATAATACCTGGTAGGTGCTATATGTTTTGTTATTAATACTAATACTTGGCACTCAGTTGTCACTTTTCATCTCCAAAGCACTTTACATAATTAGCTAATTCATCTTCACCATCGCTGGATGAGATAGAGCTTGTCACCGAGGTAGCACAGGAGCTCACGCACTCAGGACTGACACTGCTCAGAGAGCAACCAGGCTACCCAGAGGGGACTACTTTTGGGTGAAATGCATGTGATCTCTCCTAAGGTCAGGACTGCCTTAGGATGTTGTCCATGGATATGTGTTAAAGGAGTATTTCCTTTGAAAATGTTGGCATGTGTCTCCCCCATACTCAACACAAAGCTCTGTGTACCCACGTGGAGAGGGATTCTATGCAGAGCTGGTCTTAGTGACTCCCCTGTCCAGGGCTGTCCCTGTGTCCTGGTGACTCTCTGGCCCTCTGGGTACTTGGAGGGCACTGGGGGTGGGTTGCTGGTCTCATCAGTGCCTCCACACCTGCAGGACCTACAAATCCAATCACAGCCATCCTCTGCCTCCAGTGGGAGCCAGTGGACACCGGGTGCTGCTTCATCCAGGTCTGTTGGCAGAACAGACATGTGAGGAAATCTCCTGTGAAACCTGCATTTCCTCCTGTTTAGGTCAGCATCAGCATTTCCAGGCAAATCACAGCAATGACAAGGGGCATTCTACGGACTTGGCTTGAGGCTCCTTGCTCAGCACTATATGTTCGTCTATATTTCTTTTCCCTATGGGATGACAGAACATTTGCATCAGGACCTGATCCAAAGCACCTTGAAAGTTGCTTTTCTGCCCTTTTATCAATGGTCTGGTCATATCTGCGGGCCAGATAGAGATATCTCTCCTCTGCAAATGGCTTGGGAGAACTGTTTTAATCCTGCCGAAAGCCCAGACATGCAATGATAACTTCAGTGGCACAGGTCCTGACCCTGCACTAGAGTTCCCACCATGCATCTCCCAGTGCCAAGCTCTGGGGAATAAACAGAGCAAACCAATAGAAATTAGTTTGAGGGCACAATACAGGGCAGAAAGCCCATGCAGGCACCCCACTGCTTTCTCCTCCTTCCGTCGATGCAGAAAGCTAGGAGAGAAACGACTTTTGCCACAGGCTCCCTCACATGGCACCAAAAATTAGCATGATGTTCCCATGGGTTTACGCATGTGGTCTGCTGAATCTGGGAAGCGATCAGCTTTTTCCTTGGTGCATGGCCATTCGCACGTGCGTGGGAGTGGCTCTCTGCCAGAAGGTGATTTGTCAGAACTTGCAATGAAAGTCAAAGCCTGCAATTAGAGGGAGCGGCTGCACTTAAAAGAGAGATGTAGAACATCCCAGCGTGCGCTTGGATTTATCATATTGAAAGAACAGAGTCCTCTTTCTACGCGGTTGCAGTTTTTGATAAACGGCCTACATTAGGACACCTCAAAGGTGCACTGCATCATTAATTACCAGGTTATATGGTGAAAAGGAAGTTAATAAAACTCGTCTCTTGCATGGAAGTGAGAAATCTTACTACCTGATGATTCCTGATGGAAGAAGATGTTTCTGAAGCCACATGTGCAACCTTGTACAGGTAATAATAGCAAAACACTCAAGGGAGTCTTTTATGTTTGAAGATGGCATTTTTCTTTTTGATTTATAGGATACTAATGGCTTTTCTCTTTTCTTTTTTTTTTTTTTTTTTAAGCCAACAGCCATGGTAAAAAATCAACTGATGATGCTCAGATTCAGAGAGAAAAACAGAAAAGAGAAGAAAACAGAATAAAATGGGACAAATACGAGTCTCTCTGGGAGGAACGCCAGCCACTAGCTCTCCTATTATTATACTGGAGAATCTTATAAAACTCTAGCCATTAATAACAGGCTGCTGCCAGATATTGATAATTTATTCAAATTGTAGGTCTGGATTTGAGGGAGCAGATGTTCCTCATGCAGACACTTTCAGAAAATGAATTCCAAAGAAACAAAATAACATTCGGTGCTATCAGTAGAGAGGAAAGGCAGTATTTTAGTGCACAGTCAACATCTGGACTGCTTTCTATTTTTATTGTCCCTCTCGCCCCTTTTTCTCTCATACCCATCCACTGCTGCCACTGGATGATTCTGCTGTTCTTCTTCTTAGATGTCAAGTGAATAAATAAATAATCTGTTTTGTCTCCTGTTTATGTTACAATATATCACAACTGATTTCACTGGGAGTCATACGATCTGACCAACTTCGAATCACTTTGAGCAGCAGCAAAGCCTCCAAATAAGCCACCTATTAGGAAGAGTATAAATTGATTTTGATCCAGAACAAATTCCTCTAGTCATTTCAATACTTCAAGGCTGCTTTACTCAATATGGGGCTTTGTTTTACCTTCCAGCAAATTCACAGGTGTTCTCTCTCTCTCTCTCTCTCTCTAAGCCTTGTTGAGTTGGAGAAAGGCTGGGTATTCATAACCCCAAAATCTCACTGGCACAGATGCTCCAAATTGAAGCAAGCTGTTCTCTCATCTTCTCCAGTTGTTGGCTGCTTCATTTGAAACCATCCTAGACATGGTGCAACAGAATGTGCTGTGTGTCCAAAAACTGTTAAACATATTTCCTTGGGCACAGTGACAACTGGTGATAAACACTAAACCACAATGCTTGCTACCAGTGGTCCTGTTCTCTCCAAAAAAGAAGCCAACATCTAGGACTAAGTCCAGAGGTTGTAGTGAGACCGTGTTGGCCAGATCTTATTCCTGGGAGGTCACTTTTCTTTTTACAGATCTGTGTGGTTCTGCACTGCTTGAAAAGGTAGGTAGGTCCAAGACTGCCCAGGGAACTAGAATGGGGGTCTGATTTTCAGCGCTTTACAAATGAGTGTACAAACTTACAATCCCAGCTAGTCCCATTTTACAATTCTCATCCATTCCCAACTAATCTCATGTTATTACCTATCTTCCAGTCACTCACACATTGTCTTGACTGATCCCAAGTTGCCATGTACCCTTAGCCAGTATTTTTCAGCTGTACTTCATTTAGAGAGGTACATAAACGATGATGCTCAGGTTTGTTAGTCTAGTCCAAGTGTCTGACCGACAGCTGGCTTTCACAGCATGCAGAGATTGAGGGACACCCTCTTGACTCACTCCCCCTTCACTCCACTCTCCCATGACATGCAGCCTCTTTCTCTGCAGTAAGTGCGTGCTGCAAAGGATTGTTTGCAAACAAAGGGAACCAAAGATGGATTAGTCTAGGGAACTACACAACAGGACATGGGAAGTACCAGGGGAGGGAAAGAATAGTCACAAGCAATTTATTTGCAAAGGGTGTGCAGATGCAGTTGTGGGTCACTGCACGCAGTGGATAATCCAAAGACTAGTTAAGAGTCCCTCTGTTTGCTCCCCACTGCCTTGTGCTATTGTCTGTAATGACAGGCATCCAGGGAAGGCTCTTGAATGGTAGGAGGTTAAAAGTGATGTTGTCTAATTTCCCCCCAAAGCTTGAAATATGGCTTTCAAGATTTCTTCATGAAGATTTCCCATTGCTTCTGAGGCTGTCTTGCTTGGAGTTCTATTCCCTTTGTGGGAGAAACAGCATAGCTGTTGCAACATTCCTCTGGGGCCCTGTATATCCTCTGGGGCAGATTGTCTCCCTTTTGTCTTCCCTGCATTTAGGTGAGAGCAAAAACCTCCAAGTTTCACTCTGAGGGATGACAGCACTTCACAGTTGGATATTAGAAGGGGAATGGTGTCCTTAGCTCACTTCCCATCCTTAGCAATGCTGCTGTGGCCTTCAATGCTGCACTTCCATGCATGACACGGAAAAGAGTGGAAAGATCAGGGCCTAAAGAGTATCTCTTAATTTTTCCAGTTACCAGCTGCCACTAACTTTGCAAACTTTATTGACTGCTGCTATGTCTGGTGCTAAGTATCTTCAGACTTCATTCCAAGTAATGGGAAAAAAAAAACTGAGGGGCAATCAGCTAGTTCCATGATGAATGAAGCCCATGTCACTCAGAGAAAATGAATATTTCTTTGCAATAATGACCAGATGGTAGCAAGACTCAGATCCAAATTAAAACATGCATGATAAATGCCAAGAAAACACAGAAAGACAAAAACCCAACCTGGAGTGAAATCTCTCTATAAATCTTCCCCCCCTACAACACAGGCACTTCTAATGGGAATTAAATTATTAAGAGATGTTGCAAGGAGAATACAAATGTGAGAGTCTTCCTCCTTCTTGGAACTTTTTGAAAGAATGTTTCAGCACAGCCAGCTGGCTTTTCTTCTCCATATGAGACAGCGCTGGGTTGAATGGGATCTTTTCATGTAGAGGCACAGGCAAAATACTAATCCAGAAAATAAATTATACATTGGAGTTGGCATAGACATAGAATATATTTTGCCTCCTGCAAAGCTGACCTATGGAACTCCTTGCTGCAAGAAATTATTGCAGCTGAAGGTCTTCAAGGACTTAGAAAGGGGGTAGTATTTGCAGATAGTAATACTATTCAAAATGATATTAAACAGAATAAGTGTGAATAGTGGTTTTACAATATTTTACTTCTGAGTGGAAGCTAAAATACATCAATGGTGTTAGAAAGAAACGCTGTTATGAAAAATGTAGAGTCCACAACTGTTCTGATGATTTCTCATGAGGTACGTGATACTTGAAAGTGCTACGATCACGACAAAGGACAAGTACTGCAGACTGCTGGTGCTGATCTAACATGGCATTTGCAGGGATCCTTGAAGGAAGTCTGTGTTTTGGCATCCTCCTGGATGGATGCTGGGTGAGCTAAACCTGGCCTTTCACTATCTAACCAAGCAATACCCTCAGAAACCCTGTATTCAGCTGTCTGTTTCTGATCCTGCACGATCCCTTCTATGTCCCTTTCCTTCTATTTGCAAATCTCACAGTGATACAAAATGGATGGTCTCTCAGGGGACTGGCTGGCTCCTCCCTGTTGGCATTGACACCTTTCACCAGCACTAAGTTAATGAGAAATATTAAATTACAGAGGCACATGCACGCTTTGGAAAGAAACATGGTGTTTGATTCCCCCAAACTGCCAAGCTCTGCTTAAAACCGGTAACAAATGTTCTTCCCCAGCAAGATGTGATTAGCTTTTATACCTGTGCAGATTGTACAAACACACAGGAGGGAGCTTTTAAACATCATTGATTTGCCTATTTGAAATTATTAATTTCAAATTCGTCTAGAACAACCTTTGCTAAATTACACTGTGCCAGTGGGAGTTAGAGGACCCACAAGTCTAAGCTTAACTCAAGAATGGGAGGGGGGAGGGCTAAAGAAGAAGAAAAGAAAAAAACTGAAATAACTAAAAGTCCATTTAAACTCAGTAGGTTTCCAGTTAATTACATTTTCACACCTATCCCAGTAGTTACAGATGTATTTATAATGTATGCCTGCCTTGGTGGTTACTGAAGACTGCATTCTCCACGGACTCTATGAGCCACGATTTCTTTCCTATGTCTAAAAGACCTTCCGTATTAATTGTAATTACATCCAGATACTGTCTGAGTTCAATTGTAATGGCTAAACTATCTTACTTCCCTCCCCATTTATCTTCTTTCCCTCTTTTTTCTTCTCTGTATAAAGGGAACAACTGGATGTCATATGTGGAGACATCATTGATAACTGGAGAAGCTTGTTTGAGGATGCACCCATCATTTGGCTGTGCAGTGGAACAGATTCACATCTCCTGTGAGGACAGGCTGAGAGAGTTGAGTCTGTTCAGCCTGGAAAAGAGAAGGCTCTACTGAGACCTTGTAGTGATCTTACAGTGCCTAAAGGGGAAAGACGGGGAGAAACTCTTCAGCAGGGTTGTTGTGAAAGAATGAGGGGTAATGGTTTTAAGATAGAAGGATGTATATTCAGATTAGACATCAGGAAAGTTTTGGTTACAATGAGTGTTGTGGAACACTGAAACAGGTGAGCCAGAGAGGTGGTGGATGCCCCATCCCTGGAAACATTCAAGGTCAGGCTGGATGGGGCTCTGAGCAACCTGATCTGGTTGGAGATGTTCATGTTTCTTGCAGGGGGGTTGGACTAGATGGCCACGAAAGGTCCTTTCCAACACACACCATTCTATGATTCTATGATTCTATGATTCTATGAGTACTCATCACAGCATTCCCACCCTATCCTCATAACATATCCCATCTCTCTTGGATACTGGTACACTAATTAATCCCCTCCACAGTTTCTTCCCAAGATGGAAATCCACTCCTCTCTAAAGGATTTCTCCTCCTTAACCTTGTGTGAGGTAGGACCCCATGATCTGCTCTCCATGTTGCAGATCCCACAAGAAAAAACACTGCTGATATTCAGCCCTTCATCACCAAATTACAACTGGTGTCTCACGACTCTGTGGAATGAAACAGGCTCCTCCAGAAGTCAGTTGCCCCCTCCTGCTTTTTTTAGGAGGAGATGAATTGCCATCTGGAATTACCGTTTCCTCTCTGCTGGCTCTAAAGGGAACCATAGGTCACTACTTCATTCATAAATGAACTTCTGTGATAACTAAATTAAACCAGATGAACCCCACCCTAAGTGACTTGCCAGGGTCATTTGAGGAGGTTGTTGCAGAGAGAAGGATTGAATGTCAGTACACCTTAGGGGGTGAAACCAATGTTATTGAGCCCATTCTTGTAGCTGTGATGGGTTCCTGTATCTTAGGATGGAGCAACAAGGAATGCAGACAGTTCTGCAAATTCGCTCCACTATGTCTTCCTGTGGAATGACCAGCTTTTTCTGAGCTTGTCCCCTCGGGTCAGAAGTCCCCAACTCTTCTGAGGAGCACTGGAGAAGAGCCCTGTTATTACACTCCTTAGCCTCTGTGCATTTGGCCTCTCTAAACATCCTGCGTATTCACCTGGAACCTTACAAACAATAACTTCCCACTGGAGTAAGAAGCTCTGAATGACAGAAGCACCAAAGGCTTGCAGCACAGACAAAAGTTTCTTAAGAGCTTTGCAGAAGGAGCTCCCACAAAAACTATGGCCATCACAGACTGCAAGTATCTTTATGTTGTAGTAAGGACACTTCTTCAGCCTGCCTTCTCAACCGCATACCTCAAGTGTGGACATTGAGACAGATTTCAAAAACAAAACCAACAAAACCAAAGTGATCATGTACCTAAATTTGACCCCCTGAGAAGAAAATGAAAGAAGAGGCTGCACTGGAGAGAAACTTGTCATATTGCTTAATGCATAACTGCAAGGCACTCTACTATGGTGGTACTGAGGATGGCATGAAAATCTATCTGGAATGGAACAGCACTCAAGAGACTATTCACAGCCACAGCATAAACAGTGAAAATTTACTGAAGTATATAGACCACCCAAGTGTGCAGCTAAATAAGCTTCATAGTAATGGAATTGCCATATCCCCCTGAATTGTACCTCAGTAAGGCTACCCTGCTGTTTCAAAAGCAAATTCAGACTAGATGGTAGGAGCCAGATGATTAGAATACAAGCCATAGGGAGAAGACAAACAGTCTAAATTGATAAGAATAGCATGGACTGCTCTTGCAGGGCAAAGGCAGTGTGAGCAGTCAAGGAGACAAACAGGTTGTGGAAATATGGCAATGTTACAGCCAAGGCTGCAGAAATGCTCACCTGAAGCAGTATTGTACTACCTGAAAAAAAACCAGACTATGATTGCTGGAAAAAAAGTCAGCTATTTGTCTGATGTCAATCAGCATAACTCCATTGATGTCAGCCTCTTTTCTCGGTAGTGTAATGTGCTGTTTCTTTGCTAATATAATGCAATATAATTTCACACTTTTTTAAACTTCAGTGGAGTTACACAGACTTCCACCAAGTGAGGGTTTGGTTGGCAAGATTATTGCGATGCACATTCAGAAGGCGGCAGAGTTAAGATTACAGAAGCAACCTTACCCTCCTTTCCTGACATCCGAGGGTGCAGCTGCAGAGCCACAGTATTACTGTAGTGTGGTTTGCTCCCAAAACACATGACCCTCTTCTAACTGCCTTCATTTACAGTCCTCTCCCTGCATGTCTTGAAGAGCCTTATGAATGCAGCTGAATGCAGCCTTCCTACCCAGCCATCACAGGTGATCTGCAGGTGGCAAAATTGACATAGTAAGATGTTGGCTGGTTCACAGAGGTCACACAGACTGCCCCTTTTTCTTATTGATTTTTCCCTTTCTCCCTGATTACACTTCTATCAGCAACAGTCAGCAGGAAGCCATAGCCAGCAGCTTTCTCTTCTTAGGGGCAGTTCTAGAAGCTTGGGAGGGTCAAAACACTGTGGTCACCTCATCATCCAAGGAGTGAGTTTGGGCTCAGATGTTATGCTCTGGTCATCTCTGTTGTTTCACTACTAGTGCACAGACCGGCACGGTGCTAGCCCTGGCCAGTTAGCACTATCACGGGCAATACCTGGCCACAGTCTGGGAGGTACGACAAGCCAGGAAATGTTCATATTTTACATTGAAAGAGAAAGTCAACATACTAAACTACCGTAGTAAATAGAAATAATGAAATCGACGAAAAATTAGGAAGAATGGGTGATGCCATCTGGTTTTAGGGAGAAGAGTATTTCTAGATGTGTGGGCATGCATTACACTAGTCCGCGTCCCTGCCGAGCATGAGGAAGTCTGGGGCTAGACCAGAGGTAGCTGCTCAGATTTCCCTCTCCTGCACAGTGCCTTCACCTTTTTCTACTCAGAGCTGTTTAAGTGAGGAATCTCTACTAAGGTAGAGAACAAAGTCCTACGCAAAGTGCTTTGCAAAGGGAGGTGCCTCTGGTTACTGAGAACATCCTGCTTCTGAGATGCTGGTCAAGATCAATGGTTGATTTTGGTGGCCCGGATGCCAGCTCATAGCTCCCAGGTGCTGAGTGCCTCAGGGAACAGGGGCCAGCCACTCTCCCTGGCTCTGAGTGCTTACTCAGCAAAGGAGGGGAATGGGAAGTGGGGAAAGGCAAGAAAGAGGGAAAGCAAAAATAAATCGTACTAAACCAAACAAAAATGTTTTCAGCCTCTGTCAGGAAAAGAAAGATTGGAAATGACATTGAGTCAACAATCATTTATTCTCTTTTGTTATGACCATTATATAGAGCCTTCCAATCCCTTATATTTTCTTGACTGGCAAACACTGTACGAGCACCTTAACTCAGAATCTCTTGGCCACCCACTTCCATCTTCTCTTTTTAAATTATTATTATTATTATTATTATTATTTTTCTCCTCGTTGTTTTTAAATCACTCTCTATATAACAATTGTTTTTCACATTAAATAACATCAGATGAGAGCTCACCATAGTCAGAAGAATGAAACTGTCATCTCTAATTTGCCTGGCAGAAACTGCGTTGACAGGAAGTTGTCTGTGGTTGTTTAGAAATAAAATAATGCTCTGAGGAGAAGTGCAGAAACTTAATAGGACTTTAAAAACAAGGGGAGCCATGGGGACTGCAGATGGTTCCTAGGCCTAAGGACTAAATAAACAATGATTTTATAGGCAAGAATGTAGCCTAGGGGAGATGGCCTCTAAAGAGATGTTCACACATATTGTGTCCAACATCATTAGACTGCCTGGTGGGAGCAAACGTTCAGCAGTTAAAGACATTTTGAAAAGGAAAAATCAGCCTCAAAAGATACTTTAAGTGAACAGGAGGTGGAAGAGCAAACTGAAGAACTTTGCGCAGCTAAGTGACTCACCAAACATCTGTCTCAAGGACCAATAATTTGAAATTGATTGACTTACTGACTGTAAAATACATAGATAAATGTAGAGGAAAAAAATAATAATAAAAAAAAACATCCAAAAGGGAAGGTGGGATTTGCTGCAGGAAAACAAGAGACAGGGCTTGGTGAGGAAGTGGAGGTTGGGAGCGGGAGATTCATAAACAAGTAGCGATAACGGCAGCGGGGATGAGCTCTTTCAAAGGTCCACAGCACACCTCACACTCTCTCTCTCTCTCTTTCTCTCTGAGGTTTCATTTAAGCTTGGCACATCCAAGTGTGGAGATAAAAAAAAAAAAAAAAAGAGACAACCTGATATTCACTGATTGAAAAAGTAAACACAGGGACCAGCTTCGAAGGGTCTCCAGCACTGCGATTTTGAAAATAAGGACCTTGGAACACCAAGTGCAATCTTCTACCCAGGGCTGCTAAACTCTTTCTGCCAAGCCATTAACATTTATAAGCCCTTCAATCATGTGGGTTTTTTCTTTCCCTTTTTCCCCTTCCCGTCCCCCATCCCACCTCCCTTCTCCCTCTCCTTTCTGTGTAGCGTTCGTTTCAGACCTGCTTTTTTGTTACACCTGTTTGCAAGCGGGTATTTTGCAGTTAACTTCAGCTGGTTTCTTCGTATTTATGGTTTTCAAGACAGGCAGAAGGTGCGGGGAGGGGGAGAGCCGAGCCAGGCTTTTAGTAAAGAGGTGTGGTAAATTTTGCATCTAGCATTTGTTGGCTGGAGGGTTTGCTACAAAGAGAGGAATGTTGATGTTGCAGCTGCTGCTGGAGAGACCTTTTCCTGCTATGGATAGAGAAGAATGGTGAAATCCCTATTGTGTGTTAAAGCCAAATCCTTATTTTTGTATCTTGATAGCTGTATATATAGATCTGTTAGATTCCAAATATTTTCTTAAATTAATTACCTGGAATGAGCTTGCATTTCTAAAATAACAAATTCTTTTGTAACTGGAAAGATGAGAATTTGTTCTTGGCAGCAATATAAAAATATAACATTTTGACAATTTCCTGAGATTTCTCTCTGGATTTTTTTTTTTCAGGTGAAAGGCACTGTTTTCAATGGTCTGACATTTCTAATAAACTTAGCAACAAAAGAAGCCATCCAAGCCAAGCAAAACACAATTTATTGGAAAATTCCCGACCCTCTCACTGGACAAGGTCTACTTTTGTTATCCAATCTTACTTTTTAGCCTTCCTCTGGAATTGGCAGTTTAATTGATATGAACCAGGTTGACCTGTTTTTTCACCCATTTGAGGGTACTTGGATCATATTCTGTGTCCCTTGAAGCAGTAGAAAAATAGCACCAGTGCTCCTGAAAATAACAGGATGCTCATCACCTTGGGTTTGTAAGACGAACACCAGATAAAGAGAATCAATAATCTATCTCATAGTAGCAAAAACATCAGAGCAAGCCCTTCCACACAACCCTCAAAGGCTCTCAGTGAGTCACCATCAGCAAATGCGGATCTTGTTTATGCTTCTCACGATATCAAGATAATGCACTAGAAATAACACCACTGTTTAGATCTCTCATAGCGTTTGTAGGAGGGAAACAAGCCTCTCAAAGCACTTGGCAAAGGCAGTTGAAGCATCCCTGTCCCCATTTTGCAGACTGAGCAAAAGAGGGACCCTCAGGAAGGGTGTAGGAGCCGAGCTGGAGACTCCTAATGAGCAGCTCAGTGCCCCACCACCACCAGCCCTTGGGCCCCTCTGCTGTCCATGTCACCAGAGGCATCAGTGTGGGAACCCGCTTTGGCTGCAGGCACTCGGGGTGGACAGCCATTTCAAACATTTCTTTTGAAAGTACCTGACCCATTTCCCCAGAAACGCTGTACCCAGGAGTCAACTTTGGCCATGCCAGGACAGAAAGGGCGATTCTCACTCCAAAGGTCCAAAACATCTCTAGAGAAGGAATAAGTGGATGCTCCATGGGTAACCAAGCGTAGTTCTGTCCCTACCACTCAGTTGTCATCTCTGCATGAGACCTTCATCTACTGTCCTTAGCCAGTGTTTTCAAATGTGGGTCCCTGAAATTAAATGCCTGAATCCTTATTCAGGCATCAAAATATTTGGCCTTCATCTCAAAGTTGCTAAGCAACCATTGCTTACATCGGACCCAACAGGCTCTGCATCACCCAGCGGTACCATCTCCAACAAACAGGTCACTCCTCTGGTCCCTAATGCTGAAGGTTGCTGTGTTTAAGAATGTGGGGATGAGCTTTCTGACCTTAAATTCTTCATGCCTCAGTGTTCCCTTCCATGAAATGGTTGTTGCACCTCACTGCGTGTGAGGATCTCTCCTGCAATGTGTCTGAAAAGCACCTCAGACTGCTTTTGTGAAAGAAATTGCAAGCAGGAAAGGGGCAAAGCAGCAGGGCAAAGCAGATAAAAGCAAGTGAAAGCCCTGATACATAATGATGTGGCATTGGGGTGGTGCAGGGCATAAGCAGCTTTCATTTTTTTTCTGCAGCTGTGCTGTATAATTAAATCCTCATATTAATAAATGACTCCTCACAGACAAAGCTCTGCTAACTTCATATGCCCGTGCAGAGTCCTATAACAGGTATTTGGAAAGTGATGTGTGAGGGCTGAGGTGGGGAGGTGGGGACTTGCAATCAGTTGTGAAGTTCAGAGAGACTCCAAAAAAACATCTAGTTCAAAGGTGGACAGCCTGGTCCTGGGATCTGTCTAACAGTCAGGTTTATTTGCAGCTGGGCAATTTGCAGATTGGCTGGCAGACCAGCCAAAATGCAATGTGCTAGAACAGCTTGTGTCTGAGGAGCAGAGTGCGGCCCCTAGCCTGCTCATATGGGATGTATCAGGTCAAGTCGAGGGCTGTGCATTGGTCTGGCACCCTGAATACCTGACTCAGGATCAAAGAGGTCCTGGCTTATTGCAGTATATTAAATCATAACCAGAAAATGTCCTTGCCACTGGAATTTGGTAATTTGTGTGCTTATACTGCTACAATGGCCCATGAGGTGTATTTTTGTCTACATTACCTAGAATTTGACTAAACAATGTCCTGGATGGTTAGGGCATTAAGATGGGCCAAAGACTATGCTCAACATGCAGTGTGGATGTGAACACTCTATTTTGGAAGCTAAGAGACCTTGATAACACAAGGCACTCTATGTTGGTTGACCTCAGTGCTTGAAAGAGGTCCCAACAACACTCACTTTAATAGTCACCAGAAAACCAAGAATAAGGACAGTCTCCTGGATACGCCAAACTGAAGTATTTCATCCATCAGCTTCTGCATGCTGCTTGTTTGAACCAGAGCCTCTCTTTAGAAGAACATTCAGTAGCAGATTTTATCCATGGTTTCTTCTGCCTGCCACTTCATTCATAGATATTAGTCAAGTGAGTCTCACAAAACACCTATAAGGTCATCTGTCTCTGTACGCATTTCATAGGGTTAGGAGAGAGAAAATGCCCCGTGGACCAAGTGCCCCATGACCAAGTGGGACCTCAGCAGAACTAGGGACAGTGCTAAGACGTGGGGATTCACAGTCTGTTCCACAGCACATTGCTGGTGGGTGAAACTCAGTCCTGTGCAGATGAGGAGCATGCTGTCTGTTATGGAGTGGTACGGTGGGAAGCAGGAGACAGTGTGGTGCACTATGGTCAGCAGATGACAGTAGCGGTGGAGGGTAAGAACAGAAAGCTTCTGCCAAGAAATGCAGGGGAACGAGGGACATTACTAGGGATACCATTATGGCTGTGTGCAAAGAAAATGACAATGCTTGAAACTCGGGGCAGCCCAGATAATCCTGGACATTTCGTTGGCTTTCTTCTTTTCTTGCTCACCCAGGACTTTTTCCCAAACTTGGAAATTCCTCCCTTGTTATTACCATTTTCTGTCTGCCTTTGCCATATCTAGCTTAGACAGAGTTTACAAAGTGCAGGAATCTCAAATAAAGGAGTACACCACTATTCTGAAAGCACCAGATGTAAAGGAAAAACTGAGTTTGGTGCAGAATTTGGGGCAAATTCTTACTGTTCGAAGACTCCGAGTCAGTAGTGTTCAGGTGCTTTCTTGTCTGTAGCTCCAACTCTGTGGCCTGACCCCACTCCTCCCCTCCCTTCTCTTCTATATATAAATTAAGAGAGATGCTGATGAGCAGGGGCAGGAGGAAGCTGTGGCATATAAAATGGCAGTCTCTGCCAGGCTATGCTTGCACAAACAACCCTCTGGTGCTTGTAAGGGGAAAAAACACGGGAAGAAAGCAAGCAGAAGATATAAGCAGCCTGGCTATTTTCAGATCCCGTTCCAGGCAAAACTGGTACTAAATTATTTACCAACCAATTGTGTGAAGGAATCAAATCCAGTGGCAAGCACATGCGGCCCTCATAACCTACTAACTGCATTAAAGCAGCTGAGGATTAAGGGAGATTTGAATTAAAGTAATGGGAAAGAAATCATGTGCTGAAGTATTTAGATGTAGTCACTTTTCATGCTGCCTTGATGCCTAGGGACTCATCTTCCCCCTTCCCTGGCAAGTGGCTGCAGCCAGCTACTAACCATCGGTGCTGACAGCTTCCAGCTCAGCCAAGCTTCCATTTTGGAGATCGAATTTGCAGAGATGCAGCTGGGTCCGGGAGAAAAAAAAACAAAACAAAAAAACGACAACAAAAAAACCCCAAACCCACAAGAAAACAGACAAAGAGAAAAGAAACTAAAATAAACCCCCACTGCGTTGGGGACTACCTGAATTAGTAGCAAGGGACTGGCAATGGGAAGGAGAAGTCTGTTAAGGGTCTCCCAACTTTTCCCAGATGATTCTGCTAACCAGCTGACATCTTTTGCTGGATTAGTGCCTGATGGGATGGGGAAACGAATCTGAATAGCAATAAGGCAGGGAACTGGAGCAGTTACTCTGTGAATGAAGAGCCAACTGCTGTGGTTGTGGAGACAGACAGTTTCCCCCTTGAATAAGGGAGGAGGAGGAGGAGAGAGAAGATCTTATAATTTGGGGAAGAATAGGAGGAATTGGTGACTGTCTTTAAGATGCCCTCCTGCCTTTCACCAATACTAAAGAACTGCTACACCAAAGCTGGCATATCAAGGTGCAAATTTAGTAGCCTATCTCCAGTACTGACAGTCTATACCAGTGTTGCACGGTGACGGAGAGACCTGAGCACGGGATCTCTCAAACCTTTGCTTTCTGCTGCAAGACTAACCTATGCTGAGGAAGAGTTGGATGAGTCAGAAGCCTGGGCTGGAGCAAGTGCAACAGAACAGCTGCCACAGATGTGAGGACTTAGGTCAATGCTGAGTTACCTGTTGTATTTTCCAGCATGCTATTTGTCTTTCTTTTTTTTTTTTTTGTGGGCTGGGAGAACTCTGGCTCAGGCAACATCTTAATGCACACTCAATTCAGAGGATCCGCAAATGGGTGTCAGAGGAGCCTGGCTTTGAGAGTGGACGTCATCCCATGGACCACCACACAGACACTGCATGGAGTGGTACTTGACGGCAGTGGTGACAGTGGGGAGTGTTATCTCTGCAGAGCTCATAAACCAAGGACACAGTCTGGCCCTGCATCGTCAAACCCTGGAAGTCATCATGCACTCAGCTCACAGACAGGCCTTGTGTTACAGGGAGAAGGAAACATTAGCAAAGACATCGAGGTGACATCTCTTCAGGGAAAGTTACACTGGGATCTTTATAAGCTCTTTTTGGACAGCAGCCATGAGAGATGGGCAGGAGGAGGGAGCTCCGGTAAACAGCTTATGTGAAGGACACTAGTCCTGAGAATGCAGCCCTGTACCTTGAAGCAGCCCAGAGTTGAGGGTTGGGAACAGACATCTCTCACTGAGCCATGTTAACTGCAGCCTTTGTAAATCTGAGCCTGAAATCTTTATTCTCTCCCAATACCCTATGTAATGTGAGTTTTTAACATGGCACTCAATGACGCAGTTTCCAAGGGCAACATTTACTCAGTAAAAGGTGTCAGGATCAGACCTTAATGGTGTGAGAGGAAGAAGCCAAGAAATGCATGCCGGAGTTGAAAGCTACAAAAATAGCAGCTAGTCTGGACTTTCCCCAAATCCAATAGTAAATGAAAACCAATCAGACTTTTCATTCATTTCATCTTGCAAATGTTTCTTTTCCTCTCTCTCGTGACAACTCTACAAGATAGATCTATACATATCTCTTGTACTTTGCATAGATCAGGAAACTGAGGCATTGGCAGGAAGGAGAGGTACATGACCTTCTCTGGATAGCCTGGGTTCAGACTGGCATCTTAACCTCAGCCTTGACTCAAGAAGATGCCAGATGAACTGACTGAAGTCTCCAGAGCTGGTCAGTGTCAGCTGAAAACAGGACTGCCCAGGGATGAGACAGATGCATTGTAGTAATTGGGTGCAGGGAGAACTGTGAGAGTTGTATACCTACAAGTTTTCCTAACTCTGTGCAACATCAGCTAGAACAACAGATCTTCCAATCCACCCAACAACTCTCAGCAAATCCTATTTGAAAACCACAGTCCATTCCTGTCTTTGTCAATGATTAATACCATGGCCTTGCACATACAGACCGGGGCTCATCAATATCTTTAAATGGTGATGGCTCTTGAATGCTTCACCTAATTTCAATGAATTTGCAAACCCCATTTCGTTTTACTCAAACCTGTCCCCCAAGGGCTTACGTTGTGCAGTTTCTCTGAAAATGTGTGTTGCTTTAGATCTATGCTTTGCAATTGGTTAACCACCTACTTAGCAATGCTTGTCATTTGGGATTTTGGTTTTATAAATAGTCTTAAATCTTACCAAAACATGAATCCTACATAAAATTCCTCCTGCTAACTACCAGTCATAGAGTCATTATTGGAAAGGGCAGCTGGTAGAGGATAGCAAAGCTGAGCTCAATGCTGCTGTTTGGAAAGGACAGCTTTGTACTTACTAATAAAAAAAAAGTAACTGAATGTTTAAACCCTGTTTTCCCACACCTCTTAGTATGCAGCCTGATCAGAGTTTAACTCTCCTCTAGAGGGAAACAGCTGATTCAAAACCAAACTGACCTTCTTTGGTTAATAGTAATAACAATGAAAAAAAGAAATAGCATTCACGAGCATCTCCTTAACAAAAGGAAGCACTCAATTTTATGCAGGAGCTACTACATTCCTTTAAGCCAACACCTTCTGAAGCAGGCTGTAAATGAAAAAAAAAACCAAAACATTAAAGCAGAACAGACTTGTAGTATATTTTAATGTTTAATCATCCTATCAAGCTGATTAAATAAACAAAGACAGTAGAAATTTATTTGACTGAGGGAAGAAGGTGACAGGGAAACTGAATGCGTGCAAGGATCACACGTGGTGCCATATGCCAAGCCAGAAGTCAGGTAGAGAAGGAATTTCAGCTCTAATAAGGTATTTTCTTTGGACTACCTGGTTCCCAGCTCACCTGTAGCTCATTATTGTGAACAGACACCAAATTTGCAAATGAAACAAGGTTTAACTCACAGTGTTAATGAACCAAGTGCTTTCTATGTTACCACCCTAATAGAGACTGAGACTGGAAAGAAATCCTGGAAAACAACCCAGCAAAAAAAATAATGTTCAGATCTGAGTTAACAGTTCAATCTTTTTGCTATTTTGGCCCAATTCTAACTATCCTAAACACTAGCACAACTTGTAACAAGATCCTGGAGCAATATTTACTCTTTATGTTATTAAATCTCCATCTGCTGTCAGATATCACTCTTTAATTTTGTTTTTACCCCTTGCACTTGAGAGTTACAATTTGAGTAACAAAGGCTGTACAGAGCACAGATGAATCATGCAGGCAGGTTAGGGTGAACAGCTCTTGTATTAGTCACAAAAGCCTGACGAACGAGATGAATTATGTGCATGCCAGTCATTGGGAGAAGATTCATTAGAAGACTGGGCTTTGAGTTTGGTTAAAATCACACCCTTTTAAATCACCCTGGAAAGGTTTTCTGGTGTGGAGGATAGCTCACTAGAGAGGGGGTAAGAGAGCTGGGGTGCAGGTAGGCTCTGACATAGATAGCAATATGACCTTGGAAAAGTCATTTTCACCTCTCTGCCTTTGTGTCCCCTCTTATATTCTCTGTATGGCCTGGCAAAATCTGCAGGTGAAGAACTACTGCATCTTATTAGGTGCATATATGTCACCTGGGACCTTCAGACCACTCACACAGGGCACCTGGAGTTGCTACCAGAAGGCAAATGGTGATGCTGAGCCCACACATACACAAACTGTCAGAGAACCTACAGTACCAAGGCACGCTTCCCATTGCAAAAATATTTCAGAATGACAATGCAGTGAGGGAATTGCACTAGTCTTACTCACGAGCACCAGGACTTACTTCATCAAGCCAAAACAAACTGGAAAGAGGGAGAAAGGGGAACTTAGAAGATTTAAACCCTTACCTTACATATGAAAATTGAGGGTGGCCCAGTTGCTGCAGAAATTTTACACAATTTTCAAGGAGCAGCAAATACACAAGCCAGAAGCTGTGTGTAACCAGCAAGCAAGATGTTGGGAGCTTATTATGCATTAAGTAGAAACAAATACAAAAATGAAATTAAAACGAAAAAAGATCTGTGATCAATACTCTCTCAAATACCTGTCTTATCAAGCCCGGCATGTTGATTGCAGCCTAACCAAAATGACCTGCTGTGAATGATTCCCAATCCTTTTCTCCTT
Source organism: Chlamydotis macqueenii (assembly GCF_036417535.1). Lineage (NCBI taxonomy): Eukaryota > Metazoa > Chordata > Aves > Otidiformes > Otididae > Chlamydotis > Chlamydotis macqueenii. The sequence goes on along the minus strand of NC_141593.1, from coordinate 7,299,760 downwards.
CATTTTTATTTTTTTTCATTCCTGCACTCAGATAATCTTTTATTGATATGATACATGCCTGTAAGAACAATGCTGCAGAGATTGTGGGCTTGCACCATTTCACAGGCAATGTCATGTTCAGGACTTTTGCATCCCATCTGCCAGAAGTACAGAGGGACACAGGCAAGGTTTTCAAAGGAGTCTAACCCCAAACAAATAGATTTATGTAGGAGTGGGAAATCCCAGGAAGACAATTAAATTCACTAAGCAAAGGCTGTTCGGAAGCAGGTAAGAAAGGAATTTTGGTGCTCAGTAGTGTTAATTTACATCAGTGGATTATCTGGCTCTTTGTTTGTTACTTCCATTTTAACAAAGGTAAAACTGAGGCCCAGAAAAACTAAAGTCAGTAGGAAAAAAAAGCCATCTTGTTGTAACTGAAGGGAATTAGTGAGCATAATTAACCCGTGAGTGTAATTAACCATTGAGACCAGGGATATGGCAACCTTTCTACTGCTTTGAGACATTTCAAGGCAATTAGGTATCTCCGGCTGAGCCAGAGGCTGTGGGACAGATGCAAGAGTCACTGGCTGAGATTCTGCAGTATGCATTAGACCAGATAGTGGTGTCTTCTTGTAGACAGTCCTGGCATTCAAACCTCCACTGAAGAAGTGCAAAAGTTGGAAGTGTTGTCATCAATAAGTGCCATTGGTTTATACTCCCAATACAAGAGTCCAGAGCTTATCCATACAATTGCAGCACCATCTCTTCTCTGACTAAGGAGTTGCAGCTACTACATAGGTCTGGAATTTCTGAGTTTTCCATCCAAAATTTCTCCCTTAAAATAGAAAACAAAACAAATAACTCCTCTCTGCTTGCCTCACATTTGACATTCCTCGATCCCAAAGGAATTCACAAAGGAACGTCAAAGAAACATATTTAAATGGTATTATTTGGACACAGTAACCAATCTGATTAAAATGAAATGACTGCATGAACACTTTGCATGTATCTAACAACTCATGGGCCATTACACCCTCTAATTGTATGAGTTTGACGTGCTGGATGTTATAAGGCAATGTCATTGAAAACTCATGGAGCTGAACAAGGCAGAACCTGAGGTCTGAAACACTTCAGATCTAGAAGATGTTTTGATTTGATTAAAAATCATGAATAGCAGTCAGATTCAGGGAAAGCATTGTTCATCTCTTGGTCACATAGATTAGGAGATATTCAGGCAGAGGTGGATTTTATGCCCTTGAAGCAGCAATCTACAGTCATTAGTGCTGTTTGATTACAGTTAATATCTTCCACATCTGCTGCTTGCAAGGAGTCAGAACAAATCTCTCCACTGGCTCTCTTGCCTGCCCCAACTTTGGACTTAATGTCAAAATCCTCATTGTCTTGTCAGTCCCTCATGTAGTCTGTTTTCCTGTCCCACTATTATCTCTTCCTTCTCTTTAGCTTCACTATCAACTTACTTTCCCTCAGCTTGAAACTTCCCTTTAGCTCCTCATCTCTGTCCGTGTTTTTCCGTAGTTCTCAAAATCTCCCTCAATCTTTTCATATGAAGTATTTTTCCTCTTATCTGCAGCTGCTCAAGGTTTAGTCCAGTGCACATACATGTTGTTAATTTTTTTAAAAAGAGGTTCTGAACTTGCACGTGCATCTGGTAACACCCACTCTATAAGCACCTCAGCTCATTTGGAGTACATTACTTGTCAAATGGGATGTGCAGGTTCACACATTATTTGCTGTCCTTAAGGGAAACATCTTGGGCTTGCAGGTCTAACATCTCATTCACAGTTGGCTCAAAGCACGCTGAGAAGGGACAAAGACTAAACCAGTTGTCCTTTCTGAAAGAGCTGCTGGTCCAAGAGGAACAGATTTGCCTTTCCAGCACTTTCCCATCTTTTTTAATCTTTCTAACCTTTTCCACTTAAGATGATAAAAGGTAGTGAGGAAGTCTGCAAAGGTACCAAAGAAGCTTGGAAAGTTCCCAGGAAAAGGACTTCTAAGAAGAGGCTGATAAGGATGGTGGGTGTGGTCTAGGAAATCACTCAAAGTAAGGTCTAAATTTGGCCAAGACACAGAGGGACCAGCCCCAGAAAAGATGCCAAGTAATTTCTGTAGCATCAATGCATGTTTTTGTTTTTTTTTTTTTTTTTTTTGTAGGAAAGGCAAATGCAGAGAGCTTGGGATCACGCCTGAACCTGTTGTAGGGAGTTATAAATGTCCCTGTCACTGAACAGAGTTGAGATGGGTTTACCAGTTTACATTACCATCCTTGCCCAGTGGACTGGATAAGCTACCCAGAAGCAGGTCAACTTCAAATGAATGTGACAGGGCCCAGAAACACTACCTCTCTCAAGTGCATTCAGAAAGGGCAGGACATGAACATCAGCCTTTGAATCACTGCAGACCAAGATCGTATCATCCTGCAGCCGTCATCCTTCCAAATATAGAAGGGGATTCACTGACAACCTCAACTTCTTATCTTTGCTGCTGACCTTTACTGAGTTACACAACTGGTTTCCTGCACTGAAGAGGACTCAGATTCACAGTTTACTATGCACCGGCTGTCTCCACTTTTATGGTTTGCGCTTTTACTTTATTATCTTTAATTTTCTTCTTCCAACTCTTGAGTGGGTATTAGAAAGTCAATACAAAACCTATTCCAGCCTTTTATTCTAAAATAACAGCACTAAGCTTGTTTATTTACACAGAGACAAGATGATATTTGTGACAGCCTTGTCAATAGTTCAATGGTATGACGCTAACTTTTTTTCTTTAAACTCAAATGCACTTTATTTGTGTGTGTGTTTGTCTGTCTCTCCAGATTAACTCTTGTTTTCCAGAATCAATATTCTCCAAAGAGTTGAAAAACTGCTCACACAATAGCTGGTGAGTGAGACATGTGGTATTTGAATGATTCACCCTAGTGTAGAGGTGTGCTGATTCCAACGAATGAAGGGCTAGCTACTCATGTACTGAATTTATGGTTCTCAGCTTGCTTAGTTGGACCATTTGGCAGAATTTGCTTTTATCATCTCATAGGGTGCATTTGTGAAATTATGAAATATTCTTGTGAGGGAGCCCCAGTGTGCCCATCCCCCTGCAAATTCAGACTCTTTTTGGCTCCTACCACAACTTTCTGGTCACCCCATTGCTGTTGACTGATACCTCTGTTCCTGGGAGCTGCTGAGAAAGCAAGGACAAGCAAGAAACATCGCTCAGTGCTTCCTTTGGGAAGAGGTGAAACATTCCTCCCATCCTTGGTAGAGCTTGGTGCCCCAAAGTAATGTGAGAAGAAAACTTTTGTCAGTTCTGATAGTGTTATTCTGAAGTCCTACTACGATAGAACACCTTAGGCCAAATCCTATGCCTTTCTGTGCCTCAGTTTCCCACTTGTGAAAGAGGATGGATGTAAAAAAATGCATTGCTTGGTTATAGATGTTAGTTGATAAAACTATACATATTTTCAAATTTTAAGTCTCAGAATAAAAGGTATGATTTTCAGAGAAGCTACACAACCACTTGTCCCAAGAAATCAAAGGGAAGCACCTTCTAGCAATGGCAAACCCCCAAAGCATTACTAGTGTATTTAATAGCTTCCCTGCAAAACTTAGTGTTGGGGTTGGAGCCCTCAGCATCAGGGCACTGCTTCAGACCCAGGAGTTACCCACTGCATTGCAGCAGTAGATGTTTCTCTGACGTGAAACCGCCATCACTAGAGGCTTTTGCTGCCCTCTTTTGAGGTTGGTTTAGGGTGTTCAGCTTGTTTAGGAATCATTGAAGAGAGAGGCAATCCTGCAGGTTTTTCTCCTGAGAGATTTAATGTGGCTGAGATGCAAAGCACCTCTCTATCTCCAAACACCAGTTAAGCATGCAGGGGCTATCTCCTCCTCCACTCCTGGCAGGGGAAGCTGGAGGGACCTGCAAACCCACTCAGCCTGGGGCTGTTTCTGACAACTCTCTGGAAAGGAAAAGTGCGCAGGCCTGCCTGACCAGAGGGGAATTCGTTCAGATCAAAAGGTTTCACTCAGATAAAAAGCCAGAAGTGAGGTTACCCATCTGAACTATGTGAAACCCTCAAGCCTGAGAAACGAGTGCCTGAATCGAGGATGCCCTGTCAACTCCCCTTTTCTTGGCTAATATAAAGAAAATCCCCAGCATACATTGTCTCAGAGCCCTACACAGCTGTGATGAGCAGTGGGGCAATTTCTTATGCTCCCCTTATCCTTTCCTAGACGCAAGTTATCTACATCTTGCAAGTCCAAAACAGGTAGCCTCTTTGCTTTTGATTAAGACCTGACTGCACTCTGGGTCACCAGCTATGGCTCTGCCACTGTGTGTGGAAGGACCATCATCCAAGTGTACATCCACCTAACTAGATGTTAGACAGACCCAAGTGTTGACTTCCCCAAATACACAAAACTGAGAGGTTTTACCAGACGCAAGGTTTTACCAGATGTGGTCCCTACCACCTGGTCTTTCAGATCTGTCTCACCAACTTTGAGATAAAGTACAAAAGTGAACTTTTGTTACCTTATGGTGGAAATCTTTGCCACTAGAAATACATTAGCTGCAGTTCTACAACCACATTATTTCTATGAGGCCTGGGGTGGACATGTGCATTGATGATAAGGGAGATACAAATTAATCTAGCCATTTCTTGTAAGATCTGCTGTGCAAGACTCATCAGAAAGTCCCAGTGATGTAGGCAAGGTTATAGCTCTCCCAGTGAGTCTGTTGCATCTGAAGTAGTTTGTGCTTGCGCTGCACCAAGTTAGTTTGCTTGTCCCCAGTGAACTGTTTGCCTTGGTAACATGCTATCTATGTTTCCAGAACCTGAAACCTTGTGAAAGCATAACTATCAGGAGAGTCTGACCATGTTTCAAAGGAAAATAGGGTATTGCCTGAATCTGGTCCATTTTCATTCCACGTGGGGCTTGGGGAATGAGTGAACCCCATGACTCCAGACAACACTCACTGTAAGTCTATAAAAACACCTGATGCTCAGCTTCAACACTGTAACTTCCTAATTGCACTTGTTCCTGGATGCTTTTTTTTTTATGTGCTACCCGGCACACACAAGTTTTTTGTCTCATCTACTAGTCCAAGACATCATTTTGCCTGAAGCTTGTCTCAGACCATGGACCTTCTTTCAGAATTTATCGAGTTTCCTGTCCTGCAGCAAATGTTTTGTGTCGTTGACCTACTCTGGAAGCAGCTGCCTTTTGGTACTGGCTGCAAACAGCAATCTGACAACTTCTGTAAGGACACTGTGGAGACAAAGCATACAACAAGGGCAGAGGTGGGTTATGAATTATTTTTGAACTCTAATTAGCAGTAAAGTGGTGCCTGGGAATAAATGCTAAACTGTTGAATTCAGATATGGCTGGCTGCTTATTTCCCATCTTCTCTTGACCCTAAAAGTCAATAAAGCTCCTATACTGTCCTTTTGTGAGATTCCCCCTGCCTCCCTATAACAGTGTGATTAAAATACCCTAGTTCAGGTCCAGCCTATTTTGATGGTACCATGAGCCTCTTCCCCATGGATTTCTTCACTCTGGCTGTCGGCCAATCAAGGCTTCAGCAATCTGATCAGCTGCATGATTTAATGAACCCTCCTTTCGTGGGGAAGGGCACATTCCTTTATAAAAACTGGTGAGATATCACATTTCACAGGATGACCTCTACTTTCCTAAGATGATGGGAGAAAATTGGTTTTGGAAAGCGAGAAAGATTGCATCTTGTGAAACAGAATCCAGACAGTGACACAGAGACCACCTTTCCATTCCAGTCCATTTAATTTTCAGGTTTTGGTTTTGATGGGGAGCTAAATATAGTTTAGGTCACTAGACCGGAAGCACAAATTAACAATGAAAGAAACCTTTCTCCCACTCCACTTCTTTACTCCAGGAAACTCTCATAGCAAATGTGCTATGCGCAAAGCTGAACAGAGAAATAGAGCTTGTCCTTCATGTCACTGGAGCAATCACTGCAGCAATCTTTGAGGAGAGAAGTATGCTTTTATTAGCAATATCCTGCAATATTGTTCTGCTGCTATTGCTCTGTTCAAAAGGAAGATTTGAAGAGGCAGAATGCAATGATACAGACATTAAGACCTGGACTCAGAGGTGTTGTCTGGGTCCAAAGTCCTACTTAAACCTAGAGAGTTTGGCACTTATGTAATTTTCAGGGTCTTAACCCGAATTCTTGAGGAAAATAGCAAAAAATAGTGAAGGTTTATAACAAGTAGAGACTAACTTTGAGAGTTGTTTAGAGAAGTTACGAATGATTCTCTTTCATGAGGTCATAAACTTGATGGTCTAGGCTAAATGGAGTCTGACAGGCATGTTTGTTCAGGATACATTTATTACTGAGCTATCCAGGGACATTCACAATTACTGTCATGAATCGTCTGATGATTAAAGAGCAGAATGAGCAAAACGGAAGATTAAAGGCACAGAACAAGAAGCAGAGATGTCTGTCTTCACTGAGAGTACCCAACTGACAGGAAATTTGGAACCATTCAGGAATTTGTGTGTGTGTGTGTATGTGTATGCTGAAACTTGCTGTACATCTCTTAGACATGACTGCCCTGCCTCTGTCACCACTTAGACATGTAACAGACCCTTAAAGGGCACAGATCTCATGGTCTGCACGCTTAGCTCTGCAGAGAACACATCATGCAGAATTTGGACACTAATGGGGATGGTGCTCAACTGTGTGCTTCTCTGTGGCCCTTCTGTGATGCCTTAGAATCCCTAGTACCTACAAAATGCCCTTCATCCTCTTTCCACTTTCCACTGAAAGTGGAAAGAAAATGTGTCAACCTCTATATGATCGCTGGGATCCATTATGAATAGTCAAAAAGAGAGAAAAAGGTAAATGTGCAAAATACTTTTTAATCAGAAAACTGTGGGGTGGGAGGGGAGTGTCCTAAAAGTCTTAACTCTAAAAATGCTAAGATGACAGTAAAAGAGGGACATTTTATAGCACAGCCTGTGGTTGGGACAATTCAGCACCGTTTCATTTATCCCTTCAGAAATCCTTCTCTACATCAGTAGAGAGGTCCATGTAAATACATCTTAGAAAAGGTGTGGGAACACCCACGAAATGGCCAATTCAGGACATAGTATGTGAAAGGCCAGATTATATAATAATCTACTAATATCTGTCTTTTCATCTTTTCATTCCTCAAGGAATGTTTTCCTTTTTGTCCTGACCTAGAACAAGCCTGGATAGCACCCTGCCTGTAAATGGGATTGAAACAAACAGCAGAATAAAGAAAAAAAGAATCCACATCTCTGCAGTCTCTTCACCTGCAAACACTTTTGTTTCTGTATGTGCATGGCTACAGGTACTGCAACTTTATTACTATGTTGGGTTCCCCTGGGGAACTTCAAACTCTCTTAATGCTTATGACCGCCAGTCAATTTCCATCTAGAAATATCCTCCATAGAAAAGACATGAAATAGGCAAAGAGAAAACGAATATTCATTACTCCAGGAGTTACAGTAGCATCTATTTGGACTGCACAACTGTAAAAGGCCAATAAATTGAAGGCAATGCTCATAATTACATTGCAGGCCAGGCTGAAAAAAAATTATGCATTCCTCCAGAGCAATTTGCTATTGTTGGGGTTTAGGAAACTTTTCCCTCCCTGCTGCTGCCAAAGGAAAAAAAAATATATAAAAAAAAGATACTTCTTTTTTTTTTGATGTTGATGATTAAATAAAAGAATGCTGAATGGCAATAGTCATTAGACCAGCAGGAGGAATAAATAAAGAACATCATTGGTAGTTGTAAATAACGGATGCCGTTTTGAGCACAAAGCAACACATCTGGTAATTATTCTCAATTCCACTCCAATTGCTTTGATTTTGTGGTGTAAGGTGCCACAATGAATTCTGCCTTTATTTATTTATTTATATATTTATTTGCAAATCAGTATTTAATTGTAAATTGCCTTGGAGGAATCAATGGGATTTATTGCTTCTGCCATGTGAGGTGTGAAATGTTTGCCATTACTGAACAATGGATTATTTTTTAATAATCTCTGCTTAATGTCCTTTTTGCCTGTAATAGTGTTGTTTTGGAATAGGCAGAAGTTGCTTTTGATCCTTGCATTCCTCACATACTTACACTTTTTGTCTCCGTGCTTATACTTTTTTATGGCTGTCTTATTAACATTACTTCCTTTATTGAAACAGCTTAAAAAGACTACTCCGACAAGACCTCTTTCTGTGACTTTCTGCCAATTATTTCTAGGCAGATGATTTGGAGTGGTGTGTTTGGACCTGACCAACACATATAGCTCATTAACAAAAAAATATGAATCTTTTGGTCTTTTCTTAGCTCTGATTATTTTTCCTTTGTGATATTTATTTGTTTTTAGAAAGAATCCTTCCCATCCATTCTCACTCTCTCCTGAAACTCTAGATAAAATCCCTCCTCTCTGAAGCAAAGTATGAATGAAGGTAGAGCTTTTTTTTCCCCTTTTCCTTTTCATTGATTATTAGAAAAACTTTTTAAAATAAAAGTAATTTTGAAGAAATTTGCTTTTATAAAAATTCTCTGGCTTCAATTGACAACCTTTGTAGATGTCCTTTTCCTCTGTCAAGAATTTCAATTAACTCTTGCACAGAGTATGTCCAAACAGTAACAGGGATGATGGCGGCTATTGCACCTTTGAAATGTCTCTGGGACTTGGCTCCTCTAGGAATAATGGACCATTTTCTCTGGGTTGTCTGCTGAGACTATAACCATGCCCTGACTTCCCTTTTATTAGTGCATACAGTACTTAGCAGAACAGGGACAGAGTCACAGTTGCTTTCTCCAGATGATACTGTAATTACCACATTAATTTGTATAACAACCTTCAGTCCTCTGGCTGGGACACTCCTTCCCCTGAGCCATGCTTATTCCTGTTCTAGACTGACACAACCTCTCTGCTTAGGACAGGACTCAGTTTGGTTGAATCTGAGATGGGTTTTTTTTTTGGAAAGTAGGGGGAAAAAAAGAGGTTGTGTTTTTTTTTTTTAATTTTAATGGGGAAACACTGATTTTCAAGAAAATAAACATTAAATAAAGAAACAATCTGCCCGCTCCAGGCCTGCTATACATCCCTTTGAAGCTGATGACTATCTCAGGGGAACCAGAGCCCAGATGGTTGTAGGGACAAGGTCCCAGACCGAACTGCAGACCTCCAGTCTTCAGTGGAGCCCAGCAAGCCCCAGGAACAGCCCCAGAAAACCAGAAGGAAGGGGAGGATCCTCCTATTTGCCATCCGTGAAGACTGTGCTCCCCTGGGGATGATTAGAAAGCTGCCTGCTTGAAAGCTGCTCTTCTGCAGAACAGCAAAGTTGCTGGAGCTGGGCACAAAGTCCCCTCTCTCTTCCTCTGGTGACAATCACTGCATTTAGCTCTGCTGTGGAATGGAGCAGGCAAGCTAATTAGCACAATAAGTCATAAAAAGATGGTGCCAGTGGGGAAAATGGAGCTGCATGAGCCATCTCTGTTCGTACCCTATGCAGTCCTCCTGTCACGAGACCCTAACTGTATGATTAAGAATGACAAATGTTAACCCCTCCGGTCTGGGAGTCTCCCAGCTTTCCTACTGCAGTAGTCTCATCCCATTTTCTTTCTCAGAATTACAGTGATTAGCAACAGAAAAGACATATTAATTCATTTATCCCACATGCTCGCTCTTCTCCTTGGACAGAGTGAAATGAATCCCTATATTGTCCAGCCAATTTTTAAATGACTCTTACAATGAAGATTCCTTCACAAAGCTGTTTCGTTGACTAATGTCCCTCTCTCAGACTGATTACCACCCATACACAAAATAATAAAATTTGTTTGGGGAAGAGGTGAAACTGAAACATTCCCCTTGTAGAACATGCACCAGACTGCTCCCTCGGGCATGAGCTAACCCTCTAGCCATCAATCATATATTGACCAACAGTCTCTATTTTGCCCATAGGGTATGTTCTGTGTCCAGTCAACACTTCCAGATCTGGGATGCAACTTTGGTGAACCACGGAGATAAAACTGGCATACACATTGTGGGAAAGCAGTTCCCTTGTAGCTGCTTAGTTTGAAATAAAAATAAATTGATACTGGGGGCGTGGAGGGGGGAAAGTCCACAGGAAATTAAGATATACAGTTCTGATGATGTTCTCTCAGCAAGATTAAGATGGTTTCAGGGATGAGTGTGGCTCAAAACCCAGACAGTCACACTTCCAATGTTTCTTTAATGGATTGCAGTAGTTAAGTGTGTGGAAAGGGAAGCAGGAAAAGTAGCAGAGCAGCATGGAAGAAGAAAGGATTCAGTATGTTGATCCAGATAATCTGAACTCAGTGGCTCTTAGACCCTAATTTCCTACTTGCAGGAAACGAGGATCAAGATATTTCCTATAAACAGCTGAGTCAGAAGATCATGTTTGTTATTGTTTTTTTCTTGGAGTGAATATCCCTGTTTAAATTCTACAAAATAATAATAATTGAAAATACACAGAATAGCTAGGTAAATTCCAAGCACCACAACCCATTGGGAATGAATACTGTTTTCAAGTTATATTTGTTTTTGCATTTGTTTTCCTTCTTTTCAGCTAACAGTGCTTCATACTTAAATATCCCCTGAAGGGGAAAAAATATTAAAACCTACAGAACAGCTGACATAAAGAAAAGGACTGAAAAAAGCACCTGACTAAAGTGGTTATTATTATTCACCTTGATACACACTCGCACACACACATAGACATTAATCCTTAGCAACCTCTTTACTAACAATTTCTCTGACAGTTGAGAGGGTTCCACTTCAGTAATAAGACTGTATTGCATTTTATCAATAACAGGATCAAAATTGCCCAGGAGTATCCTTCAACTCCAACAAGCATGTGTCCACTCAGATATTTTGTAAAAATCTATGGGCTTGATAAAGAGCTCACTGATATCTACAGTGGTGATAATATGAACTGTACTGAGTGTTGGATGAGACCTTCAGGTTTGTTTTTACATCCTCACTCATGGGAAAAAAAAAAAGAATATCAAACGTTGAAGCCTGATTCTGGCAAGTGGAAAAAATCCTCAGTCCACAGATGGAATATTTTTTTACTGAATTACAGAAATTGTTCATGTTGGGAGAGAGAGGGAACTATGCTTTTCACATTCAAAAATAAGGAAATATAAATAATCCCTAGGATATATCACTCCAGAAATTTCTGTGTCTGTTTAACTCTTGGTTTAAATCTCCAGACGGTAAAAGTAAATGAGCCATCCAAAGCAAGAAATGTTGCCCATCTCAGATTCAAAGTACTCACTGGTTCCAGACCTTACTAGCGAGTCTGAGCAATCTGAACAAAAGTTGAGTGAGAGGAAGAACTGGTTAGATGAATCAGATTAATTTTGTCCGTAATGAAGCAAGACACCTGGAGATGGGCATAACCTTCAAGTGGAAGGATGCCTGTTACAGGTCACCATGGAGGAGTATGGAGATTCCAGGATTGCAAGCCAGGACTTCCACCCCTCAAGTTAAAGAATAAACCACTTCTGGAGGGCTACTCCCAGGAGTGAAAAATGAAAACTGTGGGGAGTTGTTCAAACCATCTCAATAATACTTATTGGAAACTAAGACCATGAACAGTTTGAGTTAACGTCTGACTTGTAGATATCTATTCTTAATTACTGGACAGTCAATCTTGGAAAATATGTATTGCCACTAAACAATGATGTACTTGATCCATCACCAGAACAGGTACCACCAAGCATGGCCTGAGGGAATCTGGTTGCTGGGGTATTGCTTCTATATTCCTGGCTCAGCTGTGTGTTCCAAGGCTCACTGCAAGACTGGGAACTGGGAAGAGCAACTTGCATGAAATGTGGAAAGCAGCTCTACAAACTCTTCGAACCTCCCAGCTATTTTTTTTTCCCTGTGATTTCAGAGAGCTCTGCCAGATACTGGACAGCATAGAGATTTCATCTGCTGTATGGATCCAGGTGCCTTTATGGTTCTGTTCCTTTACCACAGAACATCTCATAGGAGTTGGTGGACATTATCCTTGCGGCATATCAAAGAACAAGACAAGTAATATTACTGTTTTAACATCAGCTGAGTGCAAAGGTCATTCTCCCTTGTGTTGGCTGTGCTGCTAGATGGCAAAGGCTATAATCCAGTCCTGCTTGGCTCGGATATTGTTCTGAGGGTTTAATCCCTCCAGTGAGCCTAAGCTAAAAAGGATAATCATAAGGTTTAGGTGGCTGATGGTATGCAGGAGCTCTCTGCAGAATCCTTGCCACCAGAAATGCCCTCCTTGACACTAGGTAGAATTTCCCTTCTGCCTCCCCCTGTCTCCTCGCTTCCCCCCTTTTCTGTTATCATTCATTGAGAAGGGATAGAAACCAGCTTTTCTTCCAATTTCATCCTATTGGTCTTCTATACATATAAACAACTCCTCTGGCAGGATAATGTATACCAAAGCCTACTCTAATGTACCCCACAGTAAATCTAACTGACTTTTAAGAACTTTTGTGGAGTTACTGCTTAGTCACCACCATATAAAAAAAAGAAAACCTGGTCCTATTCTTTCACCTGCCTCTTATAGCTTCTAGAAATTATGGTGATATTACCTAAAAGGCAGGCAGGCAGGCAAAAAAAAAAAAAAAAGGAATAAAGAAAAAAAGAAATAAATAAAAAAGTTAAGAAAGAAAGAAAATAAGACATTCCTACTTCCAGTAAAAAGAATATAGGAACAAATTCTAAAAAAAAATAAATAAAATACTTTGACAAACTGAAAAAAAAACCCAATAATTTTTCTGTAAAATTGCCACTTACTTTAAAAAAAATCTAAAAAGACATAGGACTTGAACAATACGTGTGCACACACAGCCCACATAGTACCTAGTTATGTGCAAATCCACATATTCAAATTAATGTGATTTTCTCTGAAAGGAGGAATTAAATTTACTTTTCTTTTACCCAGAATGCTACAATGAGAACAAATAATGTAAGTATACATTTTTAAAAATCTTGATCTAATGAAATAGGGAGAGGGAGCATTTTCTGATGCTCATCAAAAGCAGTTACTGTGATGTGATGTTGATGTCAAGTCATCTTTCTTTGAAATAAAGTTTGCTATATGACTGATACCAGCTGGGGGTATATTCCTGTTGTTGCTCAATGCTGTCTTTGCCGTAAAAGTTTTATACATATACATATATATGTGTGTACTTTTTAATTCTATGGATTCCTTGCAATTTGTGGACAACTCTATATAAAAAAAAAATTGCTAGAGAGCTTCACCGTTAGGTTTCCTGTAGTACATTACACTATATACTGTGAACAGTTCCATCTACATGCCTGTGTTCAGAGGTATGCTTGAGTAATGCCCAGAGATTTGACTTCCAGGAAAGCACAGGGGTTTTGGAACTCAAGCTGAAGCACCATCTCTCCTGAAGCTAGATATACTGCTTCATACCCGGGGCTTTGGAGGTCTGCTTCAGAGTGTGCTTTCCTGCACTTCGTGACAGACCGATACACTTCGAGTAACAGCTCAGATTTGTTTATTCCACATGAAAGATAAGATTCAACACCACTAATGCAAAAGGATTTGGAAAAAGAATTGATACAGGCTGGACGATATTAAAAGAAAACAAGATTTGTTCACACACCTTTCTTAACCCTGAAGTCTGTCTAGCCAGCCTGAAGATGTGATTGAATAAGAGATATCAGCTTATGTCTGAACAGTACTTGTAATGCTGATATACCAGAACCACTTTGTAAGCCTGTACTGTTTTTCCTGTTACCTTCAGGTACCCTTCACTGAAAAGCAGCCGCCTCTGATGTTGTGCTAGTTGTTAAACAATGTGCAGGAACTCTCCCCCTTGGCTTTGGCTGGGGAGGGAAGGGAAATGCAACAAGCAGGCTGACTTTTCTGCTGTGTGAGGCACTGTTGAAATCAGCAGAAAGGAGCTAAGAAATCTCTCTGACATCCTGTTAGAACTAAGAAACTGTTACTACAGGAGGCCTCTTGACAGGGTATCAGAGTGCATACACTGAAACAAGTTACTTCGTGGGCAGCCGAATGTGTAAACCCTCTTCCAATGTCCCTACCCCCATGAGTTCGTTGACGTCTAATGAAAGATGAGCTTATGAGCACTAATGAGAACTCTCTGCTCTGCCTGGCTGCCTGTTTTCATGAAATTTATAGGAACACAATAGCTTTGGGACCTCTTCCACCCCATCAACGTTAGGTTAAATTACCCAGTGGGTTCAAAGCTCAAAGGAGGAGCCCTTGACAGATTGACTGATAGACGGGCCCAGGCACACACTTACAAAGAGCTTGATTGTACAAGTCTGATTTCCTTTGGAAAGAAGGAGCAGGGGTTTTATTGGTTGCAGCCAATAGATGGGCTAACTTATTGCCTCCCATTGCGTTCTTAAGCTGTTGCTTTAATGATAACTCAATGGCAAAGCACCTTCTGCATTTTGAAGACATCACTTTAATGCCCCCCTAGGCTCAGTGTCCTTGCTAAGCTTGAGAAGCTATGATACCATCATTGATGAACGTGTTACAGCCACAAGTGTGCTGAAAGCAAAGGTCTGGAAGAGAAGGAGAGCTTTTCAGAAGCATGCCCTTCATTTTAAAGGGCAAGGCCATGGCATTGCGAAGCCAAACAATTTCTCTGAAGCATGATTGTGTTTGTGCTGCTGAGGTATTTACTGTTCTAAGATTTCCTGGCATTTGGGTGGTGTAGGTAGAATAGATTTACGTAAAAAGAGGGAAAAAAAATAAAACCTTCAAAGGCGCTTCAAAAGGACAATATCCCAACCCGCTGTCTGTTTGGGGGATTTTATTTGGACAGCGCTGTTGCTGAGCCTTCTGTGACCAGACATTTGTATGTGTTTTACTGCATGTTTGCACGGCTGCACACGGGAGATAATATGAGTGACAGGCTTGTGATCACGGATTCCTACAGCACAGAGGAGGCAGGGATGTCAGGAATGGGACTACATCCTCTCCAGTATGCCAGCACCATCTTTTCCTTTTTCACCTGCAATGCCAACAGCAAGATGTTCCCCATCCACAGGGATGATTCACTTGCTAAGGTGCTGACAGGTTGGGCCCAGAGGGAACTCCCTTTCAGACTCCCTTAGACGCACCCCTTTTCCCTCTGATTCACTTTCTAGCACACTTCCCAAAGCCGGGAGAAGACTCACGCAAAGCTGAGGAGGGGAAGGAGGACAAAACGAATAAAGAAGGTGGCCAAATTTAAGTAAGGCACTGGATGGGATTTAGAAGACATAACTTCTGCTCCAAGCTGTGTAATCAGGTGCTGCTCCCAAAGCACAATGACTCACTGTTCCTCAGTTTCCTTGTCCATACACTTAGCAAGGCAAAGGGGCTGATTTTGTCTGAAAGAGGCTTTGAGAGCAGCTGTCAGAGCTGCAGAAGGGTTAAGTGTTATCTGCATCACCCAGCAGAGCAGTATCCATTTTAAAGCCATCTTTTTGCGCTTTTTTTACTTTGTGGGTACAGGTGAGGAGCTTTACATTGCTGGTACAGCAATGGGGACAGAAAGGAACTGCAGTTCCACTCTGTTCTTTTCTATAGTCAGGAGTGGATGTGTTCACAACTGGTTTAGTATTTGAGGCATGTCTGTAGGAACCAATGTCTAACTCTGGAAAGCTACAAGAATGGGAGGACAGAAAAAGAAAAAGGAAAAGAAGATAAAAAAAGTCAGAAGCATAAACACACAGGGAGAAACCCTTCCGCAAAATTTCTATGCCACTTTCTACAACCCTCAACCTATTATTTTTAACACTAACTTGCCAAAATAAGCTATAGTTTGCATTTTCAGTGGTCACTTTTTTGGCTGCAGTTTTTCTTATGCTCACATCTCAGCTCTTAATGCATTTGCAGGAGGGGAAAATAATGTGTGCCCTTCCTGGTAGCAAATCCACTGACTGTCTCTGCACTTCATCAGGCTGTGAAAGGCAGACTTTACATGGTGAGAAACAGTCCAGGATAAATCAGCCCATTCATTCTCTTCATTCATCTTTTGAATGTCTCTTTATGCATTCTGATTGTATCATGGTGTTGTCCTGGTAATGCTGAAAGACTCTTCCATATTCGCTTTTAATTGTTGACTATTACAATGTTCAGCTTTCAGAAATGGAACGTGATTGCTGAAGAAAATCCAAATAAGCAAACATCAAATTCACGGTAAGAAGATGTTTAAGGCTCAGTTACTCAGACTGTTCCTGAGGGAACCTTCCATGGAGGACTTGATCCAAAGGCCACTGCAGTCAGAGTAGGCTTTGGATCAAATCCTAAATAATTTTATGAGTACACATTGTTTTTTTCAGACCTCATCTCTATACCTCTGGAGACTTATGAATTTTCATAGAGTAGAGAGAAAAACTTACGCCCATTCAAGACCAGCAATGTAAAGCTCCTCACCTGTACCCACAAAGTGAAAAAGGGCAGAAAGATGGCTTTTAAATGGATACTGCTCTGCTGGGTGATACAGATAACACTCAACCCTACTGCAGCTCTGTCAGCAGCTCTCAAAGCCTCTTTCAGACAAAATCAGCCCCTTCGCCTTGCTAAATGTATGGACAAGGAAACTGAGGAACAGTGAGTCATTGTGCTTTCACTGTCCTACTGTCAGGCTCGTGATCATGGATCTGCCTGCCTTGGTTGCAGAAAGTCCTACTGAAAGCAGTTGCTTACATGGAGAAGATATCGTTAAGAGACTAGTTCATGCATTTTACCTTTACTTTAATTGGTGGAAAAAGAGCTAGACACAATCACAGAAGGGGGCGTGCATTACACCCTGTCAAGAAGGGTGGACTAGATGACCTTTGAAGGTCCCTTCCAACCCTAACCATTCTATGATTCTATGATTCTAAGAAACCCTACCAAATCTAAGCATTTATGACATGTTTCTGCAGGGGTAATGGAGCAATTGGATTGTGGATACCTAGACTGTAATTTCTCAAGGATGTTAATGATGAATGTGAGGATTTCCCTGGATTTCCATCTTTACTCTGAAGGAAAAATGTATGTGGTCTATGAGGTGGGATCAGAGTCCTGCAACCAATTTGCTTGTTTTCCCACATTCAATGGCAGGATCTTGAAAACAGCTACAAGGAGTAATGGAAACCTCAGGGCTGGATTGGCTTCAGGACTTTCCTTTGAACACTTTGTAGGCGGGAGGACAAACTCATCAATACAAGAGTCATGTGGTGTATAATATTCTACCCTGGCACTTCTAAATGACAACACTTGTGATAGCTCTTTCCCATTCTGCTAATTGAAACGACAGCAACAGGTACATATATGCCCACTAATGTAATTCTTTCTCCTGTAAGCAATGGAAAAGGTCTCACACAGCATACTGCCTTGCACACTTAAACTTCACTGCACCCTGAGCTATAGAGAGGTATAGATGTCCCTTGCTCCAAAGCAAGCAGTGATGGCCCAAAGAAGCAAAGAGACATGGTCAAGGTAACCCAGGCTGCCAGTGACAAAGCAGACACCTGAGCAAAAAGTTCGTTCTGGGCCTGTAACTTCTGGGCTGTCCTTTTCTGCTCATAACAGAAACAAATGACAGAAGGAGCCCAGCAACATTCACTGGCTTAATAACAATCATTACTATGCTAGGAGACCGGATGGATAATGCAGTCCCAAAGCATGGACATGAACTAATGTCATCAGCATTGGTATAAATAGGGTGTCTGCATTTAATTAATAAATAATAGGCTGCAATGCTAATCTCCTTCTGCTAACTCTTTTCTAAAGGTGCAATCTATTAATCACATGTCACTGCCAGCCTGGTCACTTCTTTTTTTAGATTCAAGACAGAAAAAAAATAGCTAGAAATAAATGGATCCTAAATACAGCAGGGCAATTGAATAGCACAGCCAGCATTATGATCCACTGCTGATTTCAATCCTTAGCTACAAGTTTTTTTCGCCTAAGGACGGATATAATACTTTAAAGAGAGAGTGAAGGCTTGTGATGTTGTTAAAGGTCAGCATGTTACTAATGTCTGCAAAATGGATGTTTTTTTCCCCGATTATTTGCCCATGGAAATTCTGTCATTCTACAATGTCTGTCGACATGCAATAAGACCCATTTCTGTGGGGACTGACTAAGGCAGGTGAGATATTCCTATTGAGATGGAGACAGCATAACTTTCTGAAAAGCACTGAAAATATCTCATCTATTTAGCACATGATGAGACTAGAAAGCTAGAAACTCAAGGAGAAGAAACATTTGTGTTGGTATGGAAATGTGGTAGGGGGAAAATGACAGCATTGCTCATCTGGGACCATGTAGAAGGAGTCATGCAAATTGCTTCTTTTGCATCTGAATATCCACTTCCCAGGAAGCTTCCCTCTCAGTGCTCTGAATGAACTCCATTGTGTCCACAGACACAATGAAGATTTTCACCTGTTCAGCTTCAGGATTATCAACCTGCTGTGCCTTTTCTAGGGTCTCTTTAGAAAAAAACTGGAAAACTTTGCCCCAGGAAAACATTGCCCCTCATGGTTTTGTGTACAGGAGGTGGGGGGAGGCGTGTGTATTTAGGTCAAATAGCAAGTTTCCATCCCAATTATTTTGATTGGAAAATATATCCTTCCACCTCCAGTTGTTACACATAATTGATCACAAAAATGTATTGTTACTAATTTAACCCATTTTCAAAATGATTAAAAGCTTTTCAGAAAGTTCATCGCTGCATTTCCAACCTGTTTGATATCAAAGTTGTGCTGAAGCCTCAAAAGAGTAATTCTCTGGCTGAATTTATTTATTCTTCAGTGGAATGCAAGTCAGAAGTCTCAGCACAGAACATCCGGGTGAAATTTTACAGTCAGTTTATGCAAGAGGTTAAATGAGATCTAATGATTCCTTCTAGATCTAAAACCTATTCATTTCCTTTTAATCTAGCCAGAAACACCAGAAGAATGGCTAGTGCTCCAGTGTTTTGGCCTTTCCTCTCAAAGTCCAGACTTCAATAAGGGAACATTACAGGCTCTAATAAAAACCACATTGCCTGTAATACCAGGGAAGAGTGCTGGATCACACACTGAGATCAAGGAGAGACAGGGATAAATTCAGCTCATTGCAAACATTGCAGAATATACTTGCATTGGGATTTGAATTTCTGTTATGAAATATGATATTTGACCCCTATTTTGTTCTAGTGGCTCCAGTCCCTTTGATGAGTTCCCTGTAAAGAGACAGTTGGTATTCAGCGCTTGCTATATTCCCATTTCCCCCTGCACTCTTGTTTATCCCACAGTACCCACAGATCTGCCTCCCCTATAGCAACTGGCCCAGTGGCATAACAGGCTTCCTGTCAGTGCGGTGTGTCCCTCAGGCATCTGCTGAACCTCAGTTTCTTTTCCACTAGCAAACTTGTACACCAAAGACAGCTGCATGGCCTTAGCTGTGACCAAATAGGCCAACCAGGACCACAAGGTGTGAGTGTGCAGGAGAAAGGTCCTTGCCAAGAAGGGTCCTTGCCAAGAAGGAGGCCATGCTGTTAGATTAAGGTCTTGTGTACGTTATTCAGGATGTCACTTTTTGTCTCAGAGGATGTGCCCCCACAAGGAGCTTTGCTTATGGCCATCCTTAATGTCTCATTTCCCTAGACAGGCCCTAACTCCACAGCCCCTGACCTGATGTATTAGTTTCACTGCCAGTTGTGCAACCCAGTGCAATGCTTTTTCTTGCATCTGGGAAGACCCTATGTGACAGGTCTGCATCCAGACACTATATCTGGTCTTATCTTTAGAGAGTAAGCTCTTAAGGAAAAGAGGGCCTCTGTTTGTTCTGTATTGTACAATGATCCTGGTGTCATGATCCATAACTGGTCTCCCAGGCACTGCTGTAACATAGATAGTAAGTAATTAGATTTCTGATCTAGGGAGTGGAGAGACTGCTTTGGTTCAGTCCAATCTCTAAAGTCATTAAACTCATACTATCTTCATTCCCCCTTGCCTGAGGTTCTGGCCCATTCTCCCACATCTCTTCTCCATTAGCTATTCATAATAATAATAGTCATAGTCATTTTGGGAGAAAAAAATATCCAAGAAAGCAACTCATCCAATGTACCTTACATTGTAGCAACATAATTTCATGTTAATTGGATGGCTGCTTGGAAGTGTCGGTATTTTGTGGTTTATAATCAATGCATCTGGCCATTCATCAGTGGCCCAAGAGATAGAGATGGATAAAATAAAGATTTGGGGGAATTAATTATCATTCATATGGCAGTTCATGGCAGGAAGTATTTTACTAGCTATGAATTCCTGCATACTAGTTTTGATGCTACAGGAAAGCATCCCTCCACTAAATCCAGTCTTAATATATTTGAATTACTTATCCCTTATTTTTAACACTCTTCTAGTTCCGTTCATTGGGCGATCTCAACTTGTGTTATGAAACAAACCTACCCTGGCATAGGACACGTCCTGCTGCAGTTCCCAGAAGCATGAGCAGGCAGAGTCTCCTACAGGAATTAGTTTGATTTGACTTCACTGTAAAAGTGCAAGGAATCAGCCCCACAATGATGGCTCCAACTATTTGGAAGAACATAATTATTTGGGGAGATTTTCAAAGGGAATATTTAGACACCCAAGGCCCATTGACTTTATGTGAGATTTGAGCAGTGAAAAGAATTTGACATTTTTTAACATCTCTATTTATCTAACCAAGTTACTTCTGTGGAACTAATGATTAGAGAACCTGAGCACCTAATAATCTTTAATGCATGTATCCTTGCAGCACCACTATTTTATAGAAAGAAATTGGAATCAGAGAAAGATGTTTGGACAATTTTATGTATATACTCAGACAGTCAGAGACAATATTAGTCACCAGATAGAAATGGAGCTAGAATAATAGCCTGACCCTAAGTAACCTCTTCAAGGTCAAGGAGAAAGTCTGTGGTAAGGGAAGAAGTTAAGCCTCAGCTTTTCCAAGCTGCAGTCTATGGTCCTGTGTAGAGCTTTCTCTTCCTCTGTGCAGGATCAGGCTGCAAGACTGCCCTTAAAATTGAAAAGAAAGGAAACAGTCCCTCACTAATTGAAACCAACTGTTTATCCTCCCTGGGGGAAAATGTTTCAGTGCTGTGCTGCCTTGAAAATTACCTCTTACAAATGATATTACAAGGGGCCATATTCATTTTCCATCACAGATTCCGAAACAAGCTGGTTTTAAAGATAAAAATTTTCTTCTTAATTATGAAAACACATTTTACAGACACTGATGTTATGCACTGCTTTTAATTTGAAGCCTTTTTTTTTTTTGACTTCACTTTCTGTCATGAGAATGGGAGTGGTAGCAAACCCAAATACAACAATGAAAATGGAAATTTACTTTAAAGAAAAATCAAAATTGATCAGATTATCTCTGTTGCTTGGGCTGAGTGGGATGTAACCCCTCTTATTCTTCCTCTGACATTATGAAGCAAACACATTAATGGAGAAAGATGCCTTCCCTTTTTAGGACAAAACCCCAGGATCTCCTACAATCCATAGGTTTTATATAGCAATTTTTATTCATAGATCTTAACTAGAGTTTCAGAAAAGTCAAGTATCATCATTCATATGATATAGATGGAAAATTGTGGCATGTAAAGGTGAACTTTGCAATTCATCTCACATCTCTTCAGGTGTCTAAAAGTGAGATATCTGAATCTGAGTTAATTGCTATAGGTTCATTCCAGATTCAGTGGAGAGAGAGAGAAGGGAAACTTTGGAGAATTACTTATCCCATTTGCCTTAGGATGGGGTGAATCACAGTTTGGAAGCACCTCTCTGCCTCCAGAGAGGGAGAGACTTAGACTATATGCCTAATACTTAGATGCTAAAGCTAGGCATAGTGAATCCTTCCTGAAATAACATTTTAAGGACAGTGGCATAGAAGCCCTATTTAAAATTTCTTCTGTACCTAAGTCCGGGGCTCCTAAGAGGCCCAGTTTCTTGTTAAAAGCACTAGATACAATTTACTCAGAGAGCTAAATTATTTACATAGGGATTTTCTACCTCCCAAACTGATTTCACATACATACTAAAAATATATATACAGCAACTGAAAAATGCTGTGTATGCCTTGGAGAAAAGTTTTCTCGACCTTCAGTGTCTCCTGAGTCTTGAAACTTCTTGCAAGCTGTGATACTATAATCTGAGACATCAGCAGGCAAGGGGCAAAACCCTTCTCACTGAAATTCCCACTCAGAGAAGAGTTCAGTCTGCATCAAAACTGCAGGGTTGAGTCTGTTTTATTTTAGATTACTCAATTATAACCTCTGTATGCCAAGAGCTGAGGGTGCTAACTATAGTCCAGACGTTTCTTAGCTCCTACATGACACTAAAACTCACTTTCTAGAAAGACACTGAATTACTCTAGGGTCAAAGGTCTTTGCAAGCATGCAATAAAAAAGTGGCAGTCACTAAGAAACAGGAGTGAATACAATGCCAAGCCCCTCATACCTAATTTGCTGCTGACTGTATAGGGGATGTTGGTGCATCACTGCTCCAGGAGCTGGGTTTGGACTCAGCGTGAGAACATTTTGATCCTTTGTGAATGTCAGACCAAATGCACAAGGAAGAAGCTTAGAAAATCTCAACAAGCAAATTAAATCTGTAACGTGCAAGCATCAGTCAACCTTACTTTATTAAACAACAGGCAAAAAAATGGACTATATGTTCCCTTTCCCCTAAATGCTTCTCTGAAAGAACAGTCAAGCTCTAGTTTTTTTAAAAAATGTCCATGTAACCATAACTACAACTTTGTCAATAGAAAAATACATAACAAATGGCTTGTTATTTCTACTCTTTTGTGAGACAGTTCATTAGAAACTTCATTTGTCTACACAGACTGCACTTATTCAGCTATATTCTAATAAAATGCACATTGCTTCCAATAAAGGGAATGTATTTGCTATTGATGTGCTATAAACTACTATACAGAGAGGTGTTATTATATCCCTGTGTAATAACAAGCCAATTATAATGATCAGCAAAACCTTTACAACAGAGTCGATGCACGAGGAGTGATTATCATAATACATTCTAACTGTTCAGTGCCATAAATGCCTTGCAATTAATTGTGGAGCGTATCTATAAATGTATTATTAATGCTGTATAGAACTCCATTGACAAGCAACCTTTACATTAAAAAAAAGATACTAGGATTGTAATGTGTCCCCGAGTTCACCTAGGAGGTTGAGCTGTATTTACAAAGGCGGAATTTCTTACAGGATTACATTTTTTATTTCCTCCACTCTTCCCCTCCCACCACTTCTTCTATTTTGGCTCTGTGGTTGAAAAACTTCCAAATATCAGCCTGTAGCATGAGGGCCCTCGATCACCCACAATATTTGATTTTTGGTCCTGTACGCATCATTTTGGGCATAAGTATGTACTTCCATTGGTGTCTTAACCCTATGACACTGACAGTCTGACATGCATGAATACCAAAGGCACTAGCCACAAGAAATGAGAAAAAAAAGGCATATCACAATCTAAGTAGGCAACGCAGAAAGGGTGAGAAGAAGGGAACTGAAGTTACGTAATTGATCAAAAGTTGCATAGTAGCAGAGAAAAGAACCGATACAAAAACCTGAAGACGATGAGCTCCCTAGCCTCTCCTCAGGCTCTGCTCTAGACTCTGCTCCTTCTTGTCAGTAAACTATTACATTACAGATGCTTTATGAAAAATGTGCAATATGTTTTTTTTTCCCTTTTATTCCCTTAATATTTGATTTTAAAAGGTTGTCCTTAGGACATGTGCTAGAACACAATGTCCTGTGGATCTTTTCCAGTTCCTATTGATGGGCACTCTTCCATCGATTTCAATCACGACGGAAAGGGCAGACGTGAACAAAAGTTTCATGTCCTTTATATTCTTTCAGCAAGTGAGTGTGGAATGGAGCACATCAGCCTTCAGCAGAGTTATTGAATATAAAGCACTACGCATGAGGATCTGCCAGTCTTTTTTCTCCCCTAGAATTAAGTTTTACCAGACAGTGAAGAGCATGAATGGGGCCATCCAGAGCCACTTTGAATTAAATAATTCATTTGCATGCTGGTACATTCTGCCTGCTCTGTGAGGACAACAGAGTACCAGCTACCAGTGGGGTCATACAATCCTGAATTTCCATAATGAACCAGATTTTCATTTCCCATTGACTGTAATCAGTCCTACAACAAGCCACAGCTAGAAAGAGAAGATTTCCATGAGTATTCAAATGCTCTTTCTAGATCAGGTTTATTTAAGGAAAAACAATACATATTTTAACAGATATTCAGATCTGGAACAAAATCCAATGGACATATCTTCCCTTTGAACCCAGTGGCTTTGAATATTGCTGTAGAAGGCTCCATCATGCACAACACTCTCTAAAGCTCAGCTTTTCCTTTCAAAGACTGTGGCTTCACCTGAACTGAGAGAAAGGAAGAGTGTCCAAATCTGGGTGAATTTCTTGATTCTGCCCTGGACTTGATAGATCCTTGTTCACACAGGGAAAAAACCCAGGACATATAGGCCAGAAGGGACCAGCGTGATACTCAAGACTGTAGGATGTCTAAGGTGGCCTTCATGGTCCTAAGCCCAGGTCCTTCACCAGCCCTTGACTAGACAGATAGAGAGGTGAATGCACTTCAAGGCACTGATATCTCTCCCTCTCAATACTACAGGATTTCCAACAGCCATTCCTCAGGAGCCCACCTAGTCGATGACATCAAGTTTTTCTGTTCATCCTGACACTTTTCCAACCTCTGGTTAGGTTCTTGATTTTCTTTTTTCCTTTGACTCAGGAGCTCATCTCCTCTTCCAGTGGATTTTTTTTTTATCAGAAGATTAGATTATATTTAAACAGCCATTTCTTCTCTTTACCTTTCACATAGACATATTGCAACTCAGCACCAGTGTGCTGTTTCATATTGGATATGTAATTAATACAGATAATTAGATTTAGGTACAGGTATATTTTTTTTTTAACTCATCCTCTAAGAAAAGTGAAAACCAGCTAATTAATCGCATCTGGGGCAAACATCAGGAAGAGGAGATATATGAGACTTAGGAGGAGGATCTGGCATGGAATTGGAAATCTCCTTTCAAACTGCAGAGGATGATAAAGAGTGAGAGAGATGTTTAAACTGTCGTGGGCACCAAGGGAAAGAAATGGGAATATGTGAGGCCCTGGGTGTGGTAAATGATTTATCTAGAGGTCTTGAGTACAGACCTCATGAAATGTGAAGATAGAAGCTGTTACTGTCCAACCAATAGTCTTTGCCCTACAAGTGCAACGGTCGCAGCAAAGGCTGGCATACCTGTGTTGCGTGACCTTTGCAAGTCCCTGTCTGTGCCTGGCTCTACTTGAGCTACAAAAGATTATGGTGAGTCACACTGGGCTCATGGAGATGCTGAAAGAATTAAAGGGGATGTGTTCATGGAGAAATAAGCTTGGATCTTTCCCCCCAACAGTGAGAAGGGAGAATATTATCTGTCTCCCTTGGGTATTTGCCAGTGCCATCTGCCTTCTCCTGCTGAATGAGTGTGGGGACCATAAAAAAAAAAAAAAAAAAGAGATGAGCAGATAAACAAAAAGTTGGGGCAGGTCACATAAAGTTAGGTTGTATGGATCAGCACCTGGAAACAGGACATTTCCTCAGTCTGCTCTCCAGCTTCTGCAGTTGGGAATCTTTTAAAGAAGACCACAAAAGGCATAAGGTAAAGTGGCTTCCACAGAGCCTGATGTGCCAAGCAACACATACAGCTCAGAGATAAGGAAGAGATGAGAATTACAAAGGTAAAACCCTGATGCGTGCATAGTCCCAGACTTAAGACTTCTTGCACGAAGGTATAGCCTAACCTCCAGTAGTTTAGGAGAGGGTCTCTTCTTCAGACTTTTTTGATCTGAAGATCTGAGCAATGAGAAATCTACTCTTTGCAAAGTGCTTCCAAGAAAGAAGGAAATCCACGTGACGTTGTTACATGTGAAGCCAAATCAAGCTGAAGGCAACCAGTCTTGCTTGATTTCAGTACCTAAACAGGCCTGGATCTGGCTAGTACCTGGATGTACCTTTGGTACCTAGTACCAAAGCTTCCCGCAAAGTTTTGGCCATCAGCACAAGCCACAGAATTCTGATCTGCTAAATAGAAAAAGATCTAAATGGCAAATAGTTACTGGGACCCTGGGTTGTGTTTGTCACAGACAAACCTTGCCAGCTGCAGCAGACAGCTAGTGAAAGTTGGAAAAGGCCTGGATGAAATAAGAAATGGATCTAGACTTTTGTCCCAAAGGAAAATAGGGCTTAGAAACTGTGCAGAGTCCGTTCTGGCTTCATCATAATTTCTGAGCTAATGGAAGGGAATAAAAAGAAAGAGATCATAGTGCATGAGCAAGCCACCACTGTTTTGCTGTTTACTGTAAACGAGTGCCATAACCAAACACATAATTTCAGAGCCTGCACACTGAGTTATGGGTAGAGAAATGATGCGAGTCAGTTGAAATATGAAGTCCAAACCTTCCAGTTGCTGCTATCATGTCCCCCAAACAGCAGACAAAAAAAGACACACTGCACATGCATCCCCCAAACATACAAAACCAAATTTGCCTGAAATCACAAACACAGACAGATGTTTTAGTAGATTTGTGAAGTCTTGCATACAGAAAACTCTGCAATGTGATGAACTGCAGACTCTCCTATAAATCTCTCAACACCCTCTCCACAGGACATTGCATCCTTTCAACTACTAAACCACTTTGGACTTTGCCTTTTTATTTTCTTTAGTCCAGGAACCTTCTGTATATCTTTCATGAAATACAGGATGACCCCAAAACCACCATGAAGTGTTTCTTGGTAGACACAACACTAAGCCTGGGTAGCACGCAGTGTACATCTTTGCATGCCTTCCTTTATGGACCTTCCTCTGTCCTTTGAGAGGAATGCAGGAGCAATGAAGCATCTAAGCATCACTAACGGAGTGCAACTAGAGTAGCAGAAGAGTCCTTTCCTTTTAAAAAATGTTACTCCCTGTACAACCTAGTGGGACCTCAGGGCTGTGTTTATCATAGGTTAACCCTGCCAGCTGCAGTGAGAGTTGTCTAGCGAGACCTAGAGATACTGTAGGAAAATAAGAAATGGCTCCAAACTTTTGCCCCAAACCACAAAACAGATTTGAAATCTTTCCCTAAGTCTGCAAAACTTTAAGTTACTGATATCTATAGACTATTTTTAGAGCTGAATATGAAACAAGAAACCAAGAAAAACAACAAGATGAAAATAATAGAAAATTCTATCAGTTTAGTTGGGATTTGTCATGTTCAGAACTTGACGTGGAGTTACAGCTTACATCCACAAAAACATTCTGGACCACCTAATCTATGGTGAAGTAGTTTCTGTATAGTCAAGATAAATTTGGACAACAGAAAGACCAATGTGAGTTTTTAAGATACCATTAACAGAATTAGAGTTACAGTCTGATTTTTCATTAAAAAAGTATAGAACAGTTGTCTTTTTATCATATTCTATCAAGTCCATCACTGCTAAAGTCTCTATAAAATGTGAAAGGGTTCTGGCCTTCTAATCAAGTATTTGAAGCTTCGTGAAGCAGTTTGTAGAAGGAATACCACTATATAACATTTTGCAGCTTGACTATACATGCACGCACAAACAGGCAGGAATACAAAATGCAAAATTTTCCCATTCATTTAGACTATTTCCCTAGAGAAATGTACTGAGAATACATTCATTTCTAGTTCCTATGAGATTAGGCAAATGTAAATAATGCCAGTTTTTATTGAAAAGGATTGCACTCTTTGTCTTGCTCCTAGTCCAATATGGGGATTAACAAACAAAATAATAAAACCAGCAAAACTAATAAGGTGCACTCAACATTCCCATTTTGTTGGGTTGAGTGTAATTTGTGACAAGCAATATTTTGAATTGTTCCTCAAACCTAGATGGTCTGATAGTCTAAATTCTTCCTTGCACACACTAAATGCTAACACATCCGCTTTCAGTTCAAATAAGAATCAAGACACAGAAAGGGTTAAAGATCAACAAAATCCAGACTCCAGAACAACAGGAAAAACTGCGGAGCAGAATCTGATTGGGGGAAGAGTAAATTATGGACTCCCATCAGCTTTGGGTTGTGGGAGAACTTACTGGAAAATATTTGTGTTTTAGCAAAATGCTATTATTTATTCCTATATAAAACATGGAAGATAGAGGTGTATTCAGAGCATGGACTTTGGGCAGACTGAAGACTTGTGCCATGCAGAAGAGCTGCTTCATCTTCCAAGCCCACCTCCTCCCTCACATCCCATCCAGATACACAGACTGGGTATAATAAGCTACAACTTAAGTTTCTTTGTGGTTGAAGTTGACCTTTATCTTGCAGCCCTAATGAAGTCTTTTGATGTGCTCCTAAGATACACAGCCTCCTTTTTAGCATTCTGTTTGCTGTGCCTGCTTTAACTGGTGGGCTCGTGAAGAATGTAAGTTTTCATACAATGCCTCCCTTGGGTGCCAATTGTTCTTTTCTCCCATAGTTGCCCTTGAGTCATGCCGTCCTGAAACATCACCAGCCCAGAAGCAGCTTGTCAGTGGGGAATTAGGACAACGTGTCTTTCACACCAATGATGAGTACACCCACTTGGCCCCTGATTATGATAGGAGCAATATGGGAGCGAAGGGGATAAGAAAAGATGAGGTTTGTGTCTGTTGGGGAGATAATTACCTAAAGTACAATGGGGAGGGAACCACTGGTGTGACAGATAATGTAGAATCAAGCTGCCACTAGAGCCCTTTGCAGTTCAAACTACCCCTCCTGAAAGCAGCTGCTCTTAGCAAAAGAGTTTGAAAAACCTTCCCAGAAAGCCAGGCATGTGTTCTCTATTAGTGATTTGCATTTAAAAAAAAAAAAAAAAAAAAAAAGAGTGATTGGGAGCTACATACCCTGTAGGCGCACTAAGCAAATTGGCCAGCCTAATTATTATTTTTTGGTATGTCTAATTAAATAGACAAAAGGCCCTCCCGTCACTCTCGCTGTCGGCACAAACTCCACTGGAATGTGCATAATGTCCCCTCGCTTGCCCAGGCAGCTGAGCCTTTCCCTTTTCCCCTAGGAGCTCGGCATTGACAACTGCCCATGGCTAACCCACTCCTACTCAGACA
This sequence comes from Chlamydotis macqueenii, assembly GCF_036417535.1. NCBI lineage: Eukaryota > Metazoa > Chordata > Aves > Otidiformes > Otididae > Chlamydotis > Chlamydotis macqueenii. The sequence goes on along the minus strand of NC_141593.1, from coordinate 7,270,569 downwards.
CAAAGCCAAATCGTCAGATGGGAAGGGAAAGGGGGTAAATTGATCTGGTTGTGTTAAAAATCACTGGACAATGCTGTATAATGTGACATGCCTTTGTTGCAGGTTAAAAACGTGCCATGGCCCTTGATAGCAGAACTTGCCCATCAAATACTTCCTGCCCTGTGTTGGTCAAATTCTCCTGAATTTACTTTACGGAGGACTCTAAAAGTGCAATATTTACCCCTAAGCTTTCTGGCATTTTTCCAGCACTCAGCTCTTCTCCTGCTCTGCAATTACACCGCACCACAGCCCTTCCTTACAGAGCCTCTGTTGACCTACTGGTTCCACCACTCCATAACACCAGCCCTTTAACTACAAGCTATGTACAAAGTCTTCCAATGACTTGAGTCACTGGAGAGTTTCAGCCTCACACTGACGCAGTCAAAGTCCCTGGAATACAAAGCTTTCAACTGAAAAAAGAACACAATTTCAATTCCTTTTGTCTGCAAGGCATTTTACTCCTTTTAAACAGTTGTTGCTGGGGATTTCCACTAATGCCAGCACAAAGATAGTCATCCCATAAATGAGCAAGAGTTTACGTCCACAGTGGAAATTAGAGTTTTCACACATCTAAGAGCCCCATCATTAGTAAATGACAAAATCTACTCCCACATTTATATGATACATAAGCACTAGTGTTTTATAGGCAAAAGCCTCTCCTTTTTTTCTGCAAAGAGGTAAGTATAGAGAGAAAGGAAGCATCATGTATATATGCATGTATATGTATAAATGTACAGATATAAAAAAAAAAAAGCAGAACCATTATTTATCCAGCATAACGGACCATCTCACACTTCATCAGGGAGCTCTGTGTTTGATCTGACAGGCCCCTATTAGAAAAGTATGGTGAAGCATCACCATATCAGTTCTGGTAGAAAACCTTTTACAGGAAACACCTTATCACAGGTGATCTATTGAATGGACACTTAGCAAAGCCTTCCAAACCCACTGTGCAGGATGGAAAAGCAAAAGACCAGCTCCTGATTTCAACTACACCTGCGCAAATCCTGAATAACTCCCTGGGACTGAGAGAAGTCTTCAGTTTCCACAACAGATTTATCCAGATAAGCTGATACAGGTGCAGAAAACCCTGCTACCTCAGGATTTGCTTTTTCCAAAAGCAGAGTTGCTTCTGTCCAAGCAGAAACAAAACAGTCAGAGAAACCATAAAATATATGCTTTAACCTAACAAAATTAAACACCTCTGCAGCTCAGCCCAACAAAGGTCTGAAAAACCTATGTTGCCGTCACTGCTGTTAAACTTTGTTAAGTCAGCACCTGATACTTCACTTCTTAACGAGGCAGTTATTTGTTTCCCAGGCAATCGCTGGCACCTGCCTGCCTTTTAAAATCAAATAATAATTGAATATGAGGAAAGCGAGACGAAGTAAAGGAGATTTAATAAAGAGAATCTTTGCTGCAGAGGGAATTTCTTTGGCAGTGATTACGTTACTAATTGATCAGCACATTGCCTGAGAGAAGCCAGAGACAACAATTATACTTAGCACTGTGGCTGAAAGCAATGCAGTCAACTACCTCCTCGGCTTTCGCTGTCCGCTGGTTTCACCTGGATCGGTCTGTTCATCTGTAAGAAAGAGCAAAGAGAGATACATAATTAATAGTGGAATCAAACATTCATATACAGAAACTTGCTTTGTTGTTTTTTTTTTTACCATGCATCATAGCACCAGAATTTACTCCACAATTAGGGGGAAGAAGCAATTAGTAAGCAAATAAGTAACTGCAGAGTACAGACTGCTTCGTGATCTGAGGTAAATCAGTGTCACCCCATTTACCTGACAAGGGCTGTGTTGAATCACATTGGGAGTGGGATCTGACTCATTTCACACAAGTCATGAAATTTTAAACATAACTTTTAAAATTTCTAATAGTTTCCTCTGGAAACAGTACTGTGTCAGAGCAGAAGTGCTTTGTCAGAACATCAGGATCCGTGAAACTTTAATTGCAAAGATTTCTTGAGATTGGCATGTGAAAAGAAAATGGAAAAGTGAATTCCACCTCCACTGTTACCTCAGTAGGTTAGTCACCTGTAACATAGCAGACTCCATTTCATACTTTGGGAATGGCATTTGGAACTGGTTTGTCCACACGCTGTAGGAGTTCTGGCTGTTGAGGTTTTTTGGGGAGAGAGAGTAGGATACGAATCAAAACATCTCCCTCTTTTGCTTTTTCAAACATCTTTTTCTTTTCAAACAGCAGAACACAAGCAAGTGTAAAACCTTGCCATTGTGCTGTGAATAGGATTTCTGTTCTCCAGCTTATCCCTCCCTCTCTCAAAACAAGCATTTGGGACCATCATTATCGCCAGAGCTCCTCAGTCCCAGGAGAGAGGACAACAGATGTCCACGATCATCTTCGCTGGTAGTCCTTAACATGATGTGGCTGTCTGATGAACAAGGGTGAGGATATAACCCTTCTGTTAATAGCCAGAGATGCAGATTGGATCAGAACCAGCTGAAATTTTCATCTGAAAGCCCTTCCCTGCCTCTTCCTCCATGTCACTGAAAGCAGTCCACACACGATGGAGATGGACTATTCAAAATATCTTTCTGTGTGTGACCACCTTTGAGTGGAATGACATTATCCATTACATTTGGCAACCAAAGAAAGTGCAAATTCAAACAGGCATCACAAGAAGCAGGAAGTCAGAAGGCAATGGGAATCTCCCAACATATTTCTTTCCAATAAATTCAGACCACAAATTGGCTGATGAGTGTCACGGGGTGCCTTCAGGTTATACGGTCTCTCTCTTATTTGTGGATAATCACAGTTAGTTAGCAAGGCTGGTAGTTTTCTTTTTTCTTATTTTCCTAATTTCTCTTTTTTTTTTTTTTAGTAGTTCATAATCATTTAGATTTATTCTAATTGCTCTGCACACATATTTAGCAATAAAAAGTTATCAAGCTGGCTGACAAGTAGGTTAAGATGATGGAGAGCCTAGCAGATTCTGCTGCATTGTTGTCTCTAGAGGAAAATGTACTTAGCCATAAACTGACTACAGTTAAACTCTCACTCAGAAAGAGAAGGATCAATGGCTCCAGACACTACTGAGCAATTTCTGCATGCTTGTGTCATCCAAAAAACTCCAGGCAATTGAAGTGCTAAAACCAACGAAGAATTTGGTACTGGATAAACATTGTTTCAGCCCCTGTTTCTGCAGCTGTAAAGACCTGTCTCTGACACACATACCGCAAGACATTAGCAGGGCTGGAGGCAATGTATTTAGCAGCAGCAGGATGGACATTTAGCTAGCTACAGGATGAGCAGCTAGCTGTTACCAACATTTAAAGATCTGACATCACACAGGTGAGTAGGGTAATTTATGTCATGTAACTCCAAATGTCTAAAAAGTGTGATTTTAAGCCACTTTTAAGATTGGTGTCTGAGATGAAAAGGATGACTGGTTTTCTGTGGTGCCAGTTCCTCTCCATTGTTCATAAAGGTTGTCTATTCAGTTAGAGTTAGGTGAGACAAACCCCATCTTGGTTCTCATGCATGGGATAATGAAGCCAAATTACCCAGTTACTGTGCTTTAACTTATCCCAGCTGCTCAACCCCTGTGATTGGTTTGCAGTTACAGTAGATTAGTGTTGACACCATACATGTACCAAGGTCTGTCTTGAGAGCCCTTAACTTAATACATACACGCTATGTATTATGAATTCCTAATGTGGACACAATGGCTAATCTAACTCCAGTGGTCAGAGAAGGATGGTCAGAGGTCCTTGGTGTTCACTCCAAGACAGCCAGAGCCTGCATCCCAAGGAGTTAGTAAGATAAATAATCACAGTAGCCAGGAATTTATAGATGTGCTGCATACAGCCATGAGAGGTAATGTCTGGAGTCCAAAATGGACACTGCCCTGCAATGGAGAACACTCCATAAATCTACCAACAGAGGTACTGATCTGAAAACTGCTAAAGGCCATGAAAACCCTTACTGAGCTCAAGCCCTTGAGGATATAGCCCTTTCAGAATAACTAGACAGAGCTTTTCCCACTTGTTGTTGAGTTGGATGTGATCAGTTTGCAAAAGGCAGAGAAGATCATCAGACCATTTAGTAAAAATGAGAAAAGACTAATATTTGTGAAATTTTGGTTGGTTTGTTGTTTTTTTCTTTTTTTTGAGAGTGGGGCATGAAAAAAAATAAGACAATCCTCAAGAAAGGGAAAAAAAAAAGAGGGAGGGAACGAGTATCCAACAGAGGAAGAAAAAACTGGGGAAATTAATAAGTAATAGGCTAGTGTAATTTAATATACACTATGATTTATACACTTGACAATTTCTTTATAGACCAAAGAGAAAGTGCTGCCTGCATGGAGCCCATAATACAAATTGAGATCGTCTTGACATGAAAGACACCAATTATAGGGAGAAACACTGAGAGGAAAATAATTAAGTTTCCTCTCTCCATTTATGGAACTTTTTTTTTTTTACATAGACACTCTATGAGCAAGGAGCTTGTATGGGGAGCTGAAAAGGGCTAAGCGGGGAAATAATACGGCAGAAGGATGTATCTTCCCCAATCCTGAGAAACACCATCTTGAGGAGAATGGAATTGAGGCTCTCTGCTTATTTTTCAGCTGGGAGTTGTCATGGGTTTAATGCAAAGAAACCAAAGTTTATTTGAAGTGCCTCATTCAGCAGCAATGCCATAACAGAGGTGTGCTGAGGACCACAGAGGCACTAACGGACTTAGGCAAGAACAAAAAATTTAATTTGGGTTTCTGGTTACATACGACAGACTCAGTTTTCAAAAGGGTGTCAAGTGAATGGCAAATCAGAGTTTATTCACAACAGTGTAGCCTCAGGCATAGCCTGTGCCTCAGATTCCTTGTCTATATTGGGAAATACGGGCACTGGGTACCATACCAATACACTGTGAATTGTCCCCATTTCAGGAAGAGGGGTTGCATGTCCGTTTCCACAAATGCCATAAGCACTTGGGTTGATGGAGAAGTTAGAACTTCAGGTGCATCACACTTCTCATTTTCATTTCATCCTTTGTATGTTCATCGCTTCTGAAAAACACCTTTACTATCACCTTTGCACACCTTGGACAAGATGATCATACTTGTTACACTTCATAGCTTTCATTTTGGGTTTTCCTTCCTTTTGCCTCAAACCAACCCATTCAAATCATATGAGATGTCATCCTCTCATATCAACTTGCCACTTGCCCCACCTACCCCCACCCCAATCCTGCCTGAAAGTAGAAACACGACATCATTTTTCATGTCCAATTACAGCCACTGTGGTGCCACTGTTAAAAGGCAGCACAGGTACTCCTGGCAAAAAAAGGTTTTGAGTTACAAGAAGCGATGAATTACAGCAAGCCCTTTTTCAATTCTCCTCAGAAATGAAATGTCAGAGCTTGCTGCTGTATTTTTCCCAGCACCATCAGCTACAGGCCACTGCAGGAATTAGACAGGGGACAGACGCTTTTCTGCATCATGATTTTTTTTCCTAAGGTTGTCATTTTCTTCCCCACTAACCTTTTTCTGCTCCCTCTGGCTTTCATATTAATTTAGAGCAGGTAGAAGGATCACCTGGGAAAGCAGAGTAGGAAGCAGAGACAGCTGATTTCTCATTGTCTCCATATTTCTTCTTCTCCTCACTGTTCCTACTACTCTTTCCTTTCTTGTCTGACTCACTTCTTCTTTAGTCTTTAATATACCTGGTGTTTCTAGCCAGGACAAAGACTCTACTAGGCTTGAGAATGGACAAATCCAGAGATAAAAAAGAAGAAGAAAGGGGAATTAAAAAAAAAAAAAAGGATAAAGACACCCTGAATAGCTTCAAATGTGATCTAAGATAAGAAAGAAAGTGAGAAGAGGAGGAGACTACTCACACTTCTCACTACTACTGAATATCACTGAAAGGTCATAAATGCTTAGGAAGATCATGTCCAAGGCAGAAGAGAGCTGTGCTGGAGATAATCTGCTGGTTGGGCTTAGGGAAGAAGTCACTTCAGGAGACAAAAAGTGATTCTAGACCTTGTATCTATAAGACCATGGAAGATGACCACAGTGATCATCTGTCTAATAATAGTCTTTCCACCACTCCCTAGCGGGCTTAAGAAATTTTAGACTGGGGGGTTTGATTAAGGCTTTTTATCAAAAACTGCGAGGAAAGGTATTATGTTGTCTATGTTTCCCGAAGTTCTGAAAGAGCAAGTCTGGTACAGTGTACAAAGTAGAGGTATTAACCTCTGACAAGGCCTGTTTCCAGCTCTACACTGGCCTTCCGGATAAATTTGGACATATCATTTCATCTGTCTCTTTCTCAGCTTTCTCATCTGCCTCTTTCTCAGCTTTATCTTCTGTACAATGAAGATAAAGACGCCCTAATGTACTATGAAGGTGGCTGACAAAAAGAAATGTATCTAAATGCTGGTGTTAAACAAACAAACAAATGTCCAGTCATTTCTATGCCTGAACTAGGTGGAAATAATGGCAAATAACAAATCCTTCTTGCTCAGTCATGTTCTCTTGTGTTTGGTATTGCTCGGGTATCAGCCCTCTAAATCAATGATGAAACACTACTGTAATGTAATCACAAAGGACAGGAGGATGATGTGAGTTAGCAGGTCTTAGCAAACGTTTATTGGGCACTAGTGCATCTCTGTAGATGCTGGCTAGTCTCACGGAAGAAAACCCCATCCCAGAACAACTTGCTTCCTAAAGATGCCATGTAGTTCTTGGTGATCTCATGACATAGCTCAGATGTTAATTGGACATATCTATAGTTGAATAACTGCCCTGAAATTTCCAGAAAATACGGTTACTGCTTATTTCTTCAGTGGGAAAGGCTTTTCTGTTTAAAATCTTCCCCCAAAGCACTAAGAAGAACTTCATTTTACCATATCTGGTAACTTTTTGGGGGTCTGCCATGTACACAATGGTAATTCCTCTGAAATTAACACAGCTGTTTACGTAAGTAAAGGTACTGGCAGGAATGTGTTTGTAGGAGTGGGTCACAACTTTTAAAGCGTTGAGCAAAATCTGCCATGATTGAAGGCCCTAAGGAAATGCAAAGTATATTAGTGTCAAAGTTGAAAAGGCCAAGAAAATCACCTACAATTGAATTGTGTGTGTGCAATTTCAAAGTTCAAGTAAATCACTCTGTACCTGATTCTGAGTGACATAATTGAATTACAGTGATCTAAACTAGATGGCCGTAAGAGTGAATCCAAAGCAATCTCCTCTCTGAAGAAAAAAACAAAAGAAAACAAAACAAAGCCAGGGCCCAGATCCTCAGCTCAGGGAAATTTCTGTGAATGTTACAGAATCAGGAAAGCTGCTTCAACACGTTAGCTACACAACCAGCCCTCTGTATTTGTATATTGCAGCTGTAGGGCATAGAGCAAAAACCTGCCCCTGTGGGTACAGAGGTTAAGTGCTGTGGTTGCATGAATTGCTGTGTGATTACACATTAAGCACACTTTTGCGTGGGCAGTGCAAATTGATACAATGTCGAATTAATGAAGGAGTAGGGAGAGGAAGTGTTTTAGAAAGTTTGGTGGAAAAAAATCACATTGGCTTGCCTTGTGGGAAGCACTCGCTAGTAATGCATCGCATCTTAAATGACTCAATCCCAAATCTTATCTGGCTTGTGAACTCTTAATTCCTCCCTACCACCCTCTTCCCCACCCAGCGAGATGCGTGTCATAGACATGTACACAAATAGATGAGAAGACCTGAAATTGGAATGTACGGGATATGAAAAAAAAATCTTGAAGGGTCTGACCTTTACAAATCAGTCAATGCTCTAGTGCCTACCCCTGAGAGTGATTGCTACCGGCCATCCCTGCACTCTGACAGTATTTTCTATATATCACATAAAACACATTATAATCCATCCATCTAACTATCCATTCATCTTTCCCCTTGTCTCGTGTATATAGATGAACCTAGAGGGGGCTTCAGTTCAGTCCAGGTTCACGTGCAGAAGCCTATGGTTTCAAATTCAAAACTTTCTCCCCGCTAAAGAGTTTGGGCTTTAGTTTAAAGAAACTGCTGATCTTGTTAATAGCAAAATAAAACCTTTCCAATCCAAAGCCAAATTCTCTTTGTAATCCCAAACTCTTTCAGGGCAAAGCAACTGCATAATCCACACATATGAAGGTAGTTCATACAGATGCAACCTTAAACTACCCAGCACGGCTAACAAACAACTGTAACAAGGAGGCAAGACAGAACTTAAATGATGAGTGATGTGAACATGTGCCAAGGGCCTAGATCAGTTTTGCAGTGTGGACTCAGTTGGGATGTTTGCGGTTGTAGGTTTATCGGTGCCTGCACTGCTGAGTTTAAAGCCTGCTCTCAGACCTTGCATCTGAGCAGTCTCACAGATGCTCTCTGTGTTGATCTGCTCTGAGATTGCCCAGCACTGCCTGCAGCTGGTGCTCATGTGGGCAGAAGCACAGTTTGGAGTGCGCTCAGGAGCTGTCTTGGTGAGGAAGCGCAGATAAGGCGGAAGGTAGGGTGTTCTCTGCACATGGGCCATATCATGATTTTGTGCATGTTGGGCACACTCCACCAAGGCCAGAGGCCTCTTCAGCATGGATGTAAGCAGGGCAGGCAAGCAGACCAAAGAGACAGATGTACTACTCAAGGCATTATAGACATAACCCCTACCCCCTCACTTAGAGATGAACATCTGTTCTCGTCTTTTCCTTATCCTGAGCCCATGACCTCTGGCTGTTGGCACCCCACTGCTGTGCTCTTCCCTCTCTAAGCTTTATCTCTTCTTCTGAAGCAAGACCCAAATGCTGCCTTTGGCACTAATGGTTGCTTGGCTTGACTCTGCAGACTTTAGGCAAGGCCAAGCTCCCATTGACTTCAGTGCTTTGAGTGCAAAAGGAGCTTGGCCACCATCCATCCAAGAAGATTAGACCTTCTGTGCTTGTGGCTTTGTATGCCTGGCCACAAAGATAAGAACCACAGCCAGCCCTTTTGCCCATGGAGAAATGCTTTCCACAGCACTGCCATTTAACGAACAACTGAGTAAGCAGTGTAAATTAACTAGCTGCTTTCACCCACTGCCAGAATAACGAAATAAAGGCTCTCTCACTGGTGTAAGTGTGCAGGTAGCCTCAGGGCCTGAATTAAAGCATAGCCTCCCCAGGAACTGAAGAGGCTATCACAGGGTTAAGGTTGCAAGCAGGGTTTTCCTTGGTACTGGATTAGCTCCACTCTGAGCCAGAAGGTGATTTTCCCCCAACACCGGTCCTGCTTTCAATGGTGATGTGTCTCCACACCCTTCCTCCCACACTAATTTCCCTTCTCCCAAGAGCTAAGGTCATCTATGGGGTAAGCCTGCTGCAGGATAACAGATAGTAGTCCCTTACCTCAGTCCTGCACCCCAGGAAGAGTAGACTTAAACCTATTCCAAGAAGGATGCTGTGGCATTTCTGAAACATAGGAGTTTCCTTCTCAAGGTATATCCCTATTATGATACAGGTGGCATGGCTGTGCTCTCCTTTCAGTCCTATTACTGAACAAATGTAGTCTAATTATTTTAAGATAACCCAAAATAAGCCCCATTTGAGCAGAAAAAAGAAAAAAAAAAAAGCAGCCAAGCCACCTTCTCCACTATTTTATCTAAACTGATTTGAAATCAGACCTCAAATTAGATATCTGAAAAGCTTGTCTAAAGATAAACTCCTTAGCTGTTCAATGGATCAGCGCTGCAGTTCCTGAAGAAGCTGGCAAAAAGGAAAATAACAAACAATAATTTTAAAAAATAAACAAATGAAGAAAGACTGAGGGAAAAAATAAGACTATCTTAATCTTGATGGTGGCCCTTTAAAGAACATTTTCTGTGAAAGGACTTGGAGCATTAACTTTTTCTTCAGTCCTTTTTCACAGCTAGAAAATGTGTATTGGGGGGGGGGGATTTTAAGCCCATCCAGTTGCTTAAGGTAGTTCTCTGTTCCTAATAGCAAATGAACAAGCACAGGCAGGAACCTTGCAAATATTAGTACAATGTTCAAAAAGAGGAGAAAACAAAAATCCTTAGCTTCTCAAACATTTCCCGAACTGGGAGACGCATGGAAGGTTTAAAAAACCGAACAAAACATCACAGTCTTTCCAGATTCCAGATCCTCAGAGTCAATACAATTCCTGGTGCTGATTTCAGCCCATACAGAATCAGGCTCCCCAATGCAAAAGGAGCTACACCTCTCCCCCATCTATGTATAACTGGTATCATCTGGTCCTATGTTTTGACAATTATCTGTAACATAATTACCAGTCTGATGAGTATCTCTGATTAATTATGCCATCCTTCAAAGTTGATCTGGGTACTTAAAATAAACAAACACCCTGGCTGGGTAACAAAGGTGATTTTCTATGTCTGTCCCCGCCAGCAAAGGCTAACAATCTCATTCCATCATGTAGGGATGTGGTTGGAGACTCCCAGGGATACGTTTCTGATCTGTCATTCATGTGGACCTGCTTCTATTCTGGTCCCTGATCGCACCCTGGTTTCTCCCTCCCGAATGATAAATATTTCCTCTCCGCTGAGAGCTATCCAACAAGAACGATATCTGATACTAATGCATTGTTGATGCTTTCATCCTCTAATTATGCCTAAACATTGCCTTTCTTTCTTTTCCTCCCTGAACAACCACTTTTTTTTTCTTTTGCTTTTTTTTTTTTTTTTTTTTTTGCATCAACATGTACCAAAGCATTAAACAAGACATTCCATTAATTTCTTCATCATCATAACTTAAGCCTGGGACATACCCTTTAAATATTCATTCAGCTATGAAAACTGGGCATTAAAATTTTAATAATGTCAAGCTCATTTGAACTGAGCTCCTGGGGGACTATTACGATACAATTAGAATAAATATGATGATTGATTTGGTGTAAAGGTGCACCTGTCCACATCTGTTAGTGGCCGGAAACAGCCTGCCACCTCTGGCATCACAGCCGATAGCTCCAAGTTATTTACTCCCTTCCTCCTCACCCTCAGTCACTTTTCACTTGCTTGCGAGCTTGACTCCCTTACTTGCTTGCATAGCGTGCTCAGCTTGGATAAATTTGGAAGAGGCAAAGCGGAGAGGCCTCATCGAGAAGAGAGAGCTCACCCAACTGCATTTCCTCCCTCCTTCCCCTTCTTGTGCTGCGGCATTTGATTAAAGACAGAGCGTTGATCAGAGCCACTGGAAGTTCAGCTATAAACTTTCTGGCGGTATTAGCCATTAACCTTTTTACAGTACGCGTCTGAACTCCCAGGGTCTGACTCCTCTGTGTGGCTCGGTAGCAAGCCTAAGCAGCACTGACATGTTTGAACCAGGGTGGAGGAGAGCAAAGCGTGCTGTTTTGTAGCAGCGTCCTTCCAAGATCACAGCAGAGAAATATTCTCAAGATGTAACTCTGGGAGTGAAAAAAACACAGAGAGGGAAACCGAGCAAGAAATCACACTACTTAAGGAACCTTCTGTTTCAAATGCAGGATGTTCTCAAACACACAGAAAGATAATTAAAATATTTTGGTCCACTGGGTGCTGAGCATATTTGAAATTTTGGGCCAGATTGTACTTGCTCTCTCTGCAGTGTGAATTGGGTGCTATATAGTGTAAATATGAAATGAGATACATTTGAGCCCTGACCACTGAGAACAATCATGCTGGGTTTTTTTTTTTTTTAACCATCTGCTTTAAATAAACTACTCATTAATTCTGTGAATTAGGGTATAATGCAAACCTCTCTGTATTTAAAGGTAACCCTGATCTAGCCCTGCTTACAAGCACTGCTGGTGTTTCTAGATTTTGGGGCTTCACCATCAGTCTCCTGACATACGGTGCTTTCCTTAAATCCTCAACTTCTGGACCCGAGCGACTTTTTAACAAGAATTTTAATTCCAGAATAAAAGAAAATTCTTAATGTTCAAAATATAACTCAAAGAAAATGAATATGTGAAAATAAATCTCTCTTATTTGCATTATCATATCATACATGATTGCTTAAGATAATTTATGATGGATGCATCTTTACAGTAGACAATGTTAATTATTAGAAGCATTATTTGCTTTTCACTGTTTTAAGCAGTTTCTTTCCTCTCTGTACTTTGCTTAAAGCAGATACTGATTCTAAATCAGTCATTTTCTTTTTCAAATTCAAATCAAGTCCAGTTCCTGCTCCTATTCATCGTCTCTACTTCTGCATTATTTGCTTTTCAAAAACTAGTAAAAATATGTAAGCTGTCCCAAAAAACTTTTTCTGCTGAAAACTAAAGAAAATAAAAATACTTTGTCTAATTCTTATAGAACAAAAATGTACATACCAAAATCTTTAAACAAAATCCTTACATTTACGATCTGCTCTTACTGTCAGAGCTCATTGTTAGTTCTGTATGATGGACCTGGCACTTCATTTAGCTTACTTAGCAAGGAAACATAATACTTTATGGTAACAATCATTTGAGATCAACACGTCTGTTTCACTCTCTAAGAAGATTTTTACCATGTTCTTTTTTTTTCAAAATACTTCTAAACATAATTCTTGTGCCCTATATACAATGCCTTTTCCCATCTGAACCTTTTTATCTTTGCAGTCTCTGCACGAAAGATCACAGGTACACACATCTGGTTAGATGCACTCCTGTGACCATCCTTGTTATTTGCTGTCAGATCACATAACTGAGGTGACACAGGTGAACTTGTGGGTGTTTCTACCCCGAAAGTGAAAAGTAAAATTTCTTAGGTTCATGCAATTGGGGGAAATAATGGGTGTGAATTGGCACTGACTTTTGAAACCATGCCTGTTTGATTCCTGAAAGCATCCAGAAGCACAAGATGTCAACCATTGCTAGTGCTAAAGGCAGTTACCTTACTGCTTAAAGGCAGTGCTTATTTGTAATGGGTGCAACCTACTCTAAGATTTCTACGTCCCTTTAGGGTCTCCCTTTGCCTCTCCCACTCCCTGAAAAAAGGAAGAGATGTTTTAAAATAAACTCAACTCATTACACATTATAATATGGAGATAAGAAAGGGATATAGTAGTCACTTTATGTTGATTTTCTCAGAAGGAAAGAAGCAATTTGGAAAGTCTGAAGTCTACTCACTGCGAACACAGACTGTGTAAAGATATGGCCTTGAACTCTTTTTCGAAGTATATTACCTATCATCTTCTTCCCCACTTAGTTTCCTCCATGGATAAAGGGGTTAGAAAGTAATCTTTACCTTCAGGGCTCATTGTAAGGATTAATTAGATATTATTCCTACAAAATTGTAAAGTTCTAAAATGCTATATAAGCTCTCAGTGTTATTATAATGTGCCGTACTCTGCATAACGTATACTGTTGCAATATTACTCCTTAGTTGTTCAAGACTACAGAACTGCTGCTTCTAATTGAGTTAATGGCTTCATAGGTTGGTAATTTAATAAAACAGACTGCTTAAACCAGCAAGGTTTTGATTAAATGGGGTGTGTGCAAAGGGGAATTTATATTTGTTAGAGGCTTCATAAATCCAAGGTATCAAGGTACAGATAATGCTGGTATAATACTCAATTACATGGAGAGGAAGGAAGGAAGGACAGCGCTGGAAGCCATCTTGGACCTCGGTGTCATGTACTGCTGTCGTCAGATATTTTGGGCTTGTCTCAGGAGTATGCACAAGTAAGTGATGGTGTGCACATACAGATGAGACACGGCGCTTCTCCTACTGCTCCCAGTGATTTTTGAGAGACAAGGAGGCTGTATCCTAGGTTAACAAGACCCTTACCTGACTTTAGAGAGAAACTCAATTGTTTCCTTCCAGCTGGCCTTATCCCCTAGTTTGGCTTTCATAATGAAAGGAAAACTGGAAATTTTGGGAGAGATCCTATTTGGTTAATGACAAGACCTAGCTCGTACTTAAATCACAGATATCTCATGAAATGCCTTCCTGAAGGAAGCACCTGGCCTTGCCCATGCAGAGAACCGGGCTGCCAGGAGGCCTCCAGAGGGAGCTCTTGGCTGCCTAAATGCAGACAACCAAATTGCACAGACCCAGTTTCCTAGACGGAGAAATTAAGGATTTACTCCGGGAAGCCTGCTTCGATAGATTCTTAAAATGTGCCCAAAAGTTAGTTACTTCAGTACACAGACTGGATCACACCTTCAACTCCAGTAGTTGCCTATCTGCCGTGGTTCTGGACCGCGGGATCCACTCCAAGTGCTTCCACTGCCTGCTGGAGTCAGTAGGAAAAATCTGCCGTGAACTTAAGAAAGCAAAGGAATGAATCCCTCCATCTTTACAGTTTTCTGTGCTGTAAATGCCAATTCATGGCTGCTTCCATACCACAGGTCTGCGTCACTGAGAGTTAAAAGTTTTGCTCCTTCATTATCTCTCAAGAGCTCCAAGTCAGGCAAGTCTGAAACTGAAGTGATCTTTTATTTTGTCCATCTGACTCTGAAAAACAAAGTAAGCCAGGCACAGCTAGCCTGGCTATTTTGTACATAAAGAACAGCACCCACAAAGATAATGAGAAGCCTTTATGGCTGTTTGTTGAGCACTGATAGATAATCAGGAACAGGTCCAAGGTGCAAAGTTTCATCTGTCAAAAGCTAGGCAGAAACTTTCCATAATGAGGACCAGCCACAAAATTCAGACACAAAGACAGCCAGCTTAGGACAGCATATGGCAGTTGTGCTAGTGGCTGCGATTATATCTTGTTCGGAAATCTGGCTCAATTAAATGGTTACTCACTCACATCTTTATCTGACCCAGCCAAGCTCACCAGCCAAGACATCTGCACTTCTGCAGGGCTCCATGCAGACACAGTAAGCTGCTGGGGTTTCATTGGAGATGAGGATGCCTGATCTCTCAGATCCAACCAGACAATGGGGACCTGAGGCTAGGCATGAGCCCTGAGCAGGCTTTCCAGTGGGACAGCTAACGTTTTGTGTCTCCGAAGGAGGTGATGTCAGCACTTCTGCTTTGGAGCTGGCTCAGCAGAAGCAAAAAGTAATAGGAGAGTGGGACGTCTGATATCAAAACTGGATGTTTTTCCTTCTCCTTAAGTGTTTTGCTCCAGTTTGATGACAGGTTATTGGTTCTGGTATTCGTTAGTCTCTAGCCTACCTTACAGCAGGGGTCAGGCTGCTTAATGATAATTGTCCTCAGCCTTAAAATCTGTGAACTTCGCTAAGTTCAGGAAAGGTTTGTGCTCTCACAGAGCTTTGAGTAAAGACTCAAGAGAATTTGCTTGTGCCTCCAGGTATTTTGCTCTTCTCCTCCCCCCCCCCCCCCCCGAAGCTTATTACAGCATCATCAGAAATGTTGTTTTGATTAATGTTAATTTCATGCCAGGCCAAAATGCCCCTCTGTGGTGCGACAAGCTCCATTGAGCCAGTGCTGGACAAAGGGAATTCAAAATTCAAGTCCTTCACGTGAGATGGTGTGTGTGCGCTTTAACTAAATCATTTATGGTCAATAATGCCAGGTTATTATAGGTCAATAACTTTCAATTATTCACTAGCCTTGCTGTGCTCCCACTGTCAGGCAGCACACCAGCATGTCGGCTCTCGAGAAGCAAAAAGTTCATGATGGGAGCTTTGGAAAAGCAAGCACGAACACAGCTTGAGCCGAGAAAAAGAAAACAGAGGAGGGAGAGAGTGTGAAAAGTTCTCGTTGCTCTCAAGAGTATCTTGGGGAATGTCAGTGAGACATACTCTCTCTTTCTTATACATGCATGCACACTCAGACCTAAAATTCATTATTCCTGTGCTCCCAGCTGGTCAGATATGAAACAGTCCAGATCTCAGGGCTGCGTGACTATAGAGCTGGTCCTGAATGAACATTATCCCTCATTAAGGTCTACAAGCTTGGGCTTAATGCCACAGTAGCCTGCGGGTTGTCTACATTTTGTGTGTGGACAGTTAATGCTCACAGCTGTCTGCTCTGCATTGGGTACCCAAGACAGGAAGTGTGTCGGTTTTTTTTCAAGTCAAGGTGCAAATACCAATAAAGAAACAAAAATGAAGAAATCAAAAATTGCAGGATACCATGAAAACTGTATTTGTACCCATCAGTAGTGCACTGGCACTAATGCTCTGCCTTGTGTCTCATCAGAAAAGTGGTCAGGAGCCTCGAGTAGCAGGCATCTAATAGTCTGTCCTCATGGAGACTGCAGGAGGCTGTGATTTGGCAGCGACTTGTTTTGCTCCTGTGGAGGGTCTGAGCATGCTGCTCGCAACCAAACGTTTTGAGATGACAAGACAGGACACAGGAGTTGTGGCATGGACTCATCTCTTGTAAAGTGCAACCAGTGGAAAAATTAGCTTCTGTGTGGAAAGTGGAAGCAGAGAGTAAGTCAAAGCCTGGGAGAGGAGACAAAGAAGAATAATTCTCCTTTTTCATTGAAAATACATTATCTAAGCTACCTGCCTAGAAGCCTTTTTGGATCTTAGCTGAGCAGTGTGTTGACCCTACTTCCATCTAGCATTGAGAAGGTGCCTCCTTTATGAAACAGCTCGGCACTGATCACACTTTGTATATGGAGAGGGACTCGGCTTGGAGAAAACGCATTGCATTTTCCTGACATCTCAGGTAGTGGCCACTGCTGGAGACAACAGTGGCAGCCTTGGCTTTGTTGACTCCCATGTCTGCACAGCTGCCATGGGCAATGAGGAGTTAACAGCAACTCTGAGGAGCTGGTCTGTTTTTAATGTGAATAATGGGAATACTCTCCTTCAATCGCATATTCAGCACAGGGATGTACGGAGGTATAAAGTTAATCACTAGCTGGGCCACCCCTATTTCGAGAAAAAGAACTTTAATACCTCCTTTATCCAATGAAGTACCATTGTTATACCTGCATATTATGAAGGGTTTATTAAACCGGTGATAATCTATTCAAGATAAAGTGATCTGTATGGCCAACTGAGCACAGATCAGACAGAATGATGGGAGGTTATTGTTAAAATATGCAAATTCACATCCTATTGAAATGCAAACCCTCCAGATAAGATTTTTTAATAAATCTGGTCTTTTTTCACTGCATGAAGGTAACCTAATGTTTATTGACTTCAAGACCATATAATGGAACGTAATATCTATTAGTCAGATCCTTGCCTCTCTTTCGATTACTGGAGGTACATGTTCTGGCTCCTGAAGAATTTTTGTTTTATGGTTTGGTACAAAAGAAAAGAGATTAAAAACCCTGAAATTAATTAACTTCCTTCTACCCAACACCCCCCTTCCTCCTCAACTGCTGTCATTAGTCACCCAAGCAAAAGGAAGCGGTACCCATCAGCTGAGAAAATGTCCACTATTTCCAGTGTTAGGAAAAACAGCCAAAGGGAGAAATGCTGCTAGTACAGAACACCTCTGTGCAGCATAAGACAAATTAAGACTTTTGCATGCCTTCCTTGGGTTTATTACTACCATGCCAGAGAAAGTTGAGTGAACTTTTATTTCTACCTTCTGTGAAACAGGACTATGAAATACCTTGACCTGACTTCTGTGTGTGTGTGTGCTTCTGGGTGTAAGACTTGTTTAATGCATATATTCAGTGTGCTTTTATGAATTGTGGGGAACAGGTGGTTACAGAACCAGACACATTTTCAGATACCAAAGCAGCAGCTGAAATAAAGGCTTTTATTTTAGTGAAATGCCAGAGCTGCGATAGCAAAAGTTGAGAATCTATTTCTTTTTAAAGGTCGCTTCTCCTCAAACCCTGTAAAATCTACATGTTGATGTAGATTGATCTGAGATTTGGTGTGTCCAGTGGAAGTGGAAGGTTTGTTTCTCACTCCAAAGTGAAGGTCAGCAAAGTGCAGGTATCCTGAAATACACCTTCCTAGCTCCTTGGAAAAACTCTGCCCATCTCAGAGAGTCTTTTGCATATTGATAGTCTCTGCCAGCTGTTTTGTGGTCAAATTAGAATGGTGATCATGTCTAAAATGGTCCCATACACTCAACATTTACCCCAGCGAGTTCTTGGTGGTCACAGGGTGGAAGCAGTGAGACAGAGGGAGGGGCCAGGCAGGGGCTGGGTGTCACTGCAGGGGCTGCGGCAGGCAGCTCAGCTATGGGCAGGTACAGGAGGGATTCAATA
The DNA here is from genome assembly GCF_036417535.1 of Chlamydotis macqueenii. Lineage (NCBI taxonomy): Eukaryota > Metazoa > Chordata > Aves > Otidiformes > Otididae > Chlamydotis > Chlamydotis macqueenii. Next base: position 7,252,455 of record NC_141593.1, on the reverse strand, counting down.
GGGAATAGAAGATGTACAACCTGGGATGTGTAAGCAAGTGCCTACACTTGGTTATCTGAAGCACCTATGCCTTTTCTGACCTATGCTATTCTGCACAGACAGGGCTGTACAACAGCTTGGGGGTAGACGTTTTTAAGTACAGCTAAAAATCTTTCTAAGTCTGGTCCTCTCTCTCTCACAGTAGACCTCTGCCTTCCATCGCAGCTGAAGAATAACCCAAGCTAAACCTTTCTGGACAGTTCATCTATGAGGCTGATGTGGATGTGCATAAAATGTGCTGCCTGCCTTTGTGTCTGCAGTGGGAACAGGGCTTCCCATCCCCAGTTTCCACCGCTGCCCAAACACAGACACTGCCCAGGCACCCTTCTCATCAGTCACTTCACTGGGTATATCACCAGTTACAAATTTACACTTAATCGAGAAAAATCCCATAGGAAGGATATGGATAATATGCAATGCATTAAGCCTGCAAATTAAGATGGTCTGATTTAGCCCTGGCTTTAAAACTCCCAAGCTTACGTTAGGACTAATGATGAATGGATGTATGTCCCTGGTTGGACAGGAGCTCCGTCAGGGCAAGGCTGCCCAGCAGTGACAAAGTCAGACACAAGTGCTCAGTGTTCATTAGGGCTTCCACAATGGCCCTGCTTGGGAATGTCCTTTCTCTCACTGTGGATGGTTGTAATAATGACACTTCTCTGGGATCTATTGACTTAATGGTCCTGGAGTTCATTAATAAAACCTAGCTGAGGGCAGTGGCTGCTGGTATCGTTTGCCCTCTGATCAGAGCAGGGAAACTGAGGCACACGGAGCCATATTTGGAAAGGCTGACCCAGGGCTTTCCATTCACTGTCTCTAAACAGGACCCTGTACATCCCCTTGCTTAGGCACTCTCAAGCACCCTTGGGAATCTCTTGTTCTTTCACTAACCTGCTGCAGATGTAGGTGACATTTCAGCTCTTTCAGTGTGGCCCAAGGTGGTTACAGCTCAGTGGCCTGAATTTTCCTAGCAGATTAGTGGAGAAGCACAGAAAGGAAACTCTTTCCTGCTCCATCTCCTGGGCTACAGTATGGATGATGCAGCAGGATGGTCCTCAGTGCTCTTTGCTCCAGGTACAAATATAGCTATTTCTAAAGAGCGCCTTGCTCCGTGGTGCAGCATGCTTTGCACATACACAGTTGGAGATTGTTTCTGTCCCTGTGTGACTGAGCAGTCACAGAGCTCTGGTTAGCCTCCCTTCCTGCCTCAGCTCCTGCAAGACCTGAAAAAAAACCCTGTTATCAGGTCTCCCGTCCACTATATATACTCCAGAAACTAATCTCTGCGTGAGATCAGGGAGGAAGAAAACCCCTTAGCAGCTTGTTCAGCCACTAAGGTCAGAGTCCGCACAAGCTGGAGTACACTAGGGTACAAATCCTGCAAAATGCAGGGGAGCTGCTATTTTAGGGAAGGATCTCTGTGAGGGAGACTTCAAGAGAAATAGGTTTAAAATTCACAGCTGGGGAGCAGCTGCAGTCTGTCAAGGGTTAAGGGGCTTTATTCTGGCTGTAGAAGTAATTTAGGGAAGCAAAATTCTTTAAAATAACAAGCATGGCAACATCCGTGGGTTTAAATGTACTTTTCTTCAGATTTGCACTAGTGTGCAAGCTTGTCACAACAGGGTATCTTTCCTGGATGTCATCCTGCACTTATTACTGAGAACGACTACTTTCTACAGTGTATCTCTACTTTATGGCTTTTTAAGATATGGATGCTGTCATATTCCCCAGAGATGTGTTCTGGTTCATGGAGAGGCTGTTTTATATAATCTCCCGTGAAAGATTAAAACAACAGCAGCAGGAACAACAATAATGCAACAAACTGCCTCCTGAGAAAAACAACAAAGTGGTGGCACAGGCAACAAAATCTCATCACCCACTGCAAAGTGGCAGACTTAACTTGATTCAGGTGGCCACGCTTCTCGTTCCACCAGAAGGCTGGATCACATCCATTCCCAAGAGGACCAGCCCTGTCACATTGTCCTGGGAAGAGCTAATACGTGACTTTATCAAATGATATCAGAGCTTTTCAAAATATCCAGGTGGCTTGGGACAGATCACAGAAGTTGTGACTGCACTTCTGTGTGATAAAAACAAGGCTCCTGCATGGGCTGATGTGCGGTGATCCACCACGTGTATCTCCTGGTGCTCTGTGCTGCTGCTCGTTTGTCCTCACCTCTTCCTAATCCACCTCACAGGAGCAAGAGTTTGGTTTGCTCAGAGAGACCAAACACTGTCGAGTGTACAGTAGCAAGCACATGACTGATGTACGCTAGAGCCGGAACCGTAATGAGCATGTGAGTGTATGCAAACAAAGGAAAGCCTGCCTCCAAAAAAAAATTCCATCTCTCCACTGCCCTCCTCCCCTCCAGTATCACCAGTCTCTTCTGCACTGCCATCCTCCCTGATGTGCCTCTGCCCAGCAGCACAGATCAGGTACCAGCAAGTGGAGCTCTCTGCCAGCTGGTGCAGCTCCTGATGGTATCCCTTCTTCCCTGGCCAGAAAATGTCAGCTCTTACGGTGTATGATTATTCCTCCTCATGCCTCCCTCCGCTCCTTGCAGTGCAAACCCCAGTCAAAGCAGAAGTGATGGCAGGAGAAAAACTGGGGGAGAAGGTCCAATATTAGTTCATAAAGCACTACTAGTGAGGGCAAGGGACTACCCTGGGGTAACTCACTGTGTGATGCAGAGTGTCAACGTGCCCCAGTCTAAGCAGAAAGTGAGAGAAGCTGTGTCCAGCCAGAGATACAAAATATTTTGCCAGGAACTGCCAAAGCCAGAGGTTTATTTTATTATCACTATGAGTTCTTCATTGCCAGACAGCACTTTAAGCCACGTATCAATAACAAGAAGGTTGGTGTGCAGCTTATGCAAGAGGAGAAAGGTGTCTTTTTCCCTTTTTCCTTTCTTTTTTTTTTTTACTTCCCCTCTAAGATAAGAGGCCAGCAGCTGCTGATCCGCAGGAAAGAAGAGGGCTTTGTGATGAGGGAGCAGGATTAAGGTGGCTTCTTGTTAATTTTGATAGTGAAGATACATATTGAGCAGAAGGGATAGGATATAGCTGTGCCCTGGCCGGGGGCCTGTATTTATGTGTGTGTTTCTCCAGCTCCCAGGCTGGAGAAAAGGAGGCCAAGCAGGGGAGATCTGTGTGTGCTTGCACTTGACTGTAACATACTTCTGGCTTTACTTCAAATCCAGATTAACACCATGGATTTGAAAGTTTGACCATGAATGTGTGAGCTGAATACTTACGGAAAACTGTTCAAGGCAGACAAGCAAATAGAAATGCAAAATTGCTGGTGGAGGACGAGGGAAGTGGTCTAACAAATGGAAGTGATGAAGAGGAAAACAAAAGGCCTGCAGTATAAAGCAGCTGAAAGTAAGAAATTGAAAAAGTCTCATAAAAAAGAAGTAAAATAAGTGCTGTCATGGATGATTATAAGAGTTTGAACCTGTCACCTACAGCAACAAGAGCACTGGCCTTTCTCACTTGACCTGAGGACATAATGCTGTTAGCTGAGGTTAGAGAGGGCAGGTGATGAGATGCTGTTCAAATACAAAGCAAAGATGTCCTTTCATGCCAAATAATTAAACAAAAAACATAAGCAAACAAGGCCTGAATTTCTGAAATTTCCTGTAAGTCCCTGAAATCCCTTATAAATGCTGCTAGACGTTCTCATCTCGACAACATCCACCCATCGTTATGAAATGCCATTATCTTGGGGATATTCCGTTCCCTAGTGTCTGTTTAAAAAATATCAGCATCTACACAACCAAACTACACCCACAAACACATCTCAGAATGTCCTTTGGTACTTCATAGCATGCTGAATGGATACGGAAATTCCTGCATGACACTGATGAAATGCAGCCATTTCCAGGAGGCAGCATAGATGCCACTTAACCATGCACCACTCAACTGTGCAAGACAGTAAAAGCAATGGGAGAAAGTAAATTCCTTCTTCAAAGGACAGGAACAAACTGCTTATCATTATTTCTTTACCTGTTTTGTGTGTTTCCTATGAACATACAAACATTTGTGTTGTATAGCAATGAATATTCAACGCTCCCCCTCTAAATTTCCAGGACATTTATACAAATATTAAAGGAAGTCGAGTGCTCCATTTTCACACAGATATGTGTCTGCTTGTTTAATCAAGACTATGGAACAACACCATATGATTCTGCTGATCAATCACAGCTCACCAACACAGCCTGAAGAGTGAATATGCATAGATAACAATCAAAATATGCAAAAAGGGAGAGAAAATGCAACTTATAGTTAAGAATAATTACAAAGAGTGATTAACAGTTAGCTAGTCATTAATATAAATTCTTTGGGATGAGGGACTAAACGGCCAGCTATGAATACGTTTAGCCTAGAAATTAGGAAAAGGATTATCTCCCATCAACAGTGTGAAGTCCTAGACTGGTAGCCCAGCAGGAAAAGTGGGGAGCAAAGTAAAAGCACAAGTTCAAAATGGACTTGACAAGTTCATACAGTGGCAGATGATGAAACTTGCTGATCCAGAATGTTTTTCACTGACACGTGTTTTCTCCTTATTATTTTACTTTTTATTTTATGCCAATGCTATCAAAGCAAGGGTGCCTCCTGCAATACTGTTATCAGCTCTGAGTCTTGGCTTAGAAAATGCTCAGATTTTGCATTTTTCTTCATTTGAAAGTAAATGTTGTTCAAGCTTTTCTACAAACACTGGTAGATAGAAAAGTAAGTTATATTTGATTATTCTTAAGGTGAATCAGCACCAATTGACAAAAGGCAAGAGATTTAGGAAACAGATTAGCAAATGTTGTTGTTGTTGTTGTTTAATTATAAAAATATTGTGAGAACTGGCAGAACGGCTCAGGAGTTTCAGTTTTCAAAACCTGTTTCCAAAAACCTGGACAAAGATGTTTTGATTATCTCTTCATCTGTTCACGATACTTAGTTTTCTCATTTGAAAGGCAAATAAGCCAATGTCATTTGAAATGAGAGACACTGCCTGACGCATGTGAATGGGAGTCAAGGATTTCTGCGCAGAGTGGTTCAGAAAACTGCCAATTTGTGGGTGTGCGAAAGTAGTCACCACCCTCTTGACAAAGCCACTGAGTTTGAATCAGGGACCTCTGGAGCACTGGGCTCCAGCTCCGCAGCTTGTCTTGCAAAGCTGGCAGATGCCAGCTGGAGGCTTTAAAAACTTGTATCTTCTCAGAGCCAGACAGGATGGGGCTCATAATATATGAGTTTCTGATGCTTTTAATTTCTCTCACACATTTTGGGAAGGGACAAGGAGGAGGCTGAGGAAGAGAAGGATTCAACAAAAAACTAAAATGTGCAAATTATTTTTTCCAGTTTCTGGTAAACATGTAGCTTATTATTATCCATAAAGAATAATGACATTTGAAAATGCAAAGCCATTATTCTTTTATTTGAAAGCTGATTTTCTTTCCTAAACTCCCCTCCCCTGGTATTTCATCAACACCCAGACAATTTCATCCTAAATAAAACAGCAACAACAAATGCATGTATTTCATAGTGTTTGTTTTGGCTGAAAAGCCAGTTTTCATATCCATACGTACACAATTTCAATCAACACTTTTGCCAGTGCTGCTCATGTGTTTATATCTGAGCCCCAGTAAATACCTCAGTTTCCCTATAATGAACACCTTACTCACCTTCCCCCTTCACAAATATTCAATTACTCATTTTAAACTGCTTTAAAGATTAAGAACAGAGAGGCAATCTTGAACTCTGAATATTCACATCTATTAACGCTGGGGTTTGGATCTCAGTTTTGAAAGGTGGGGATTACATCCAATGTTGTAAATCACATTTAAAATCCAGGGACAGAGACTTGTGGTTGAGAAATAACCTAATGATCAATACAGTACAAACAAAGACAGCTTGAGAGATAATTCATAATCTAAGGATTCAAAACACCTTAAAAAATGAAAATAAAAGAAAGAAAAAAAAAGTGGAGACATTAAAAAGGAAAAAAAAAAGACATACTACTGAGATGTCCAGCAGAATTGTTTCCGAGCAGAAGGCTGCTCTAAGACTTCTCTGTAGGCACAATTATTCCTAGCTAGGAGAAAAGCCCCATTAAAAACCATTTCTGCTCCCTCCCCTGGTTATGGGACACCATCCTGAAGAGAAATCGTTGACAAGCCTGCCTTTTTCTAAAAGGATTAGCCAAACAAATTGTCTTTCTCACCAGCACTCCTCTCCTCGTTTCTGCCCTTTTGTCTTTCTCTTTTCTTGTTATTGTTAGGAGTGAACATTTTGGCACATTAATTAAAAATAGTAATAGTTGCAACGGAAGAAAGAAGAGGAGGGGTAAGGTGGGGGAAGTTGAAGGGGGATGGTAACTGCAGCCCTAATTAATAGAATTACTCTCAATTGAAAACCAGTCTCTTGTCCTTGAATAAATACTCTGTGTCTGCGTATATATGTATATGTGCATATATATATATAGATAAATGTACACGTAAACACAGTTACTCTGTTGCTTAGCAGCCAGTAGTGTCCTTTCATGAGAAAACAAAATATATGTGACAAACTGCCTCAAAAACATGAAGTTCCATGAGCATATTTCTTTTCTCGTAGCTATTCAGACAAGGTGGAGAGTGGCCCTGAAATTAATGTCTCATCCAACGGACAAAGGCAGAACTAAGCTAATTGGATTCCCATCTGTTCCAAACATAGTCTCAACATCACACAATAATAATAAATAATATGGTAATCATGGCTAACAATTAATCTTTTAGCTTAGATTTTTTACAGGGTGCTGAATTTCACACAACTATAGTACCTGATTTCACACAAATATAGATTGCTGTCTGGACATATCCTCTGGATAAAAAAAAAAAAAAAAGAAAACAAAAATCATAGTCTGACTGCACACAACCTTATCAGATCTTTGGGATATTTCAGGGGAGCAGAGGCTGACTAATCTCAATGCCTCCTACAGCGAAATACAAACTGGAACTTAAGAGAATCTAATTTTGATCAAAACCCAAAACAATGTGAACCAAACTGTCAAATGACTGCTTAAAGTCACACATATCCTTCTTGTTGAAAAAAATTATGGGACGAGGAAGCACTGAGTAAACCATTTTACTTGAGGAGAGGGGCAGAACGCCTGTCCCCTGGGGCTCACAGCACGCCCCTCGCCACCTCCTTCTCCCTTCAGCATGTCTTCCTCTTCACTGGCCCCTGGTTAGGTATTTCACCTGCAAACTGGTTAGCCCTACTACTGTCTCCTGATTCTGTACCAGTGCAATGGTAGCTCAACTCAGGACTTTACAAGCAGTGAAGAGGGATTAAAAACTGGGGACATTAGCCTTGTAATAAACCAGTGAGAGATTACAGAGGTGACATCCCTGGATGTCCGGTTGCATGTCACTGCCCAACCAAGAAGCGCTTCTGCTGGGTCCTCTGTGTGGATGCTGCAATAGGAAAAATTCCACAGACACCCAGAATCCAGTTGTGCTGTAACTGGGACTAGGTCTGCCAAAAGTAATTTCCCCAGTGTTGCAAATCTCTGTGGCAGAGATGTTTGTGGAACCAAGATTTTCCATGAACCTGTGAACTTCCCCACATATCTGTGTAAACTTCTACCATCTACAGCAGCTGGCGGCAATGAGATGCTTAACTCTGCTTTGCTACATGAAAATCACCTCTTTGTCTTTTTTTGACCTGGTTCCTTAGCAGCTTCTTTCGATGGTCCTTAGTTTTAACTCATGCTGAAGTCAAGAGAGCTACTGAAGAGAGAAGCAGGGCTAAGCCATGAAGTTGTTATTCCACAGTGATGTGAGCACTTAAACATCTGTTACATCCCAAATCCGAAATAGCCACCCTTTAGTGGTGAGAGAAATGCTCTCTATATGGCTATAGCTGTAAACAGATGGATAGATATAAGGTGATGTGTGGAGCTGGAACAACCAGTTAGTAAAGTTTATAAAGTACTTTGGGGGTCCATCTGGACGGATGGTACTTTATAAATGCAAGGCCGTTATCAGGGCCTTCTAACAGCACCTGACTATCATCCAGCACTTTTTGGATGGACAGTTAAAGAAAACACATAAAATATATTCCTCGGTAGATATTTCACCCAGACCCTTTTACTTGCAATAGCAGAGATCTGGGCTCTCATTTGTACAGACCATTCCCATTTGCAGTCACAGGGAAAAATCCACAATAGCTCAACTCATGAAGTTGCTGAATTTGTTATGTTTGAACAATGAGGCCTCACAGCACAGCCCTGGAAATAAATGACTGGTTTAGGAATTTGCTAGTGGCAGGTCTCTTGCTGCAGTAGGGGACAGGATAACTAAAGCTATAGTGATGGGAGAGGCATAGCTGGTTTTGTTGTTCGGTTGGTTTTTTTTGTGTCCTTTCAGGGGCACTGCCCAGAATTAAATTCAAGTTGGTAATTAATGAAAAAATAGATCACCTTTCTGGCAACAAAGGGATGCCATGTGTGAATGCTGGACATAAACAGAAGTTGTACAAAATGATCATTTTCCCTGTGGTCCCCCTGATGGTCCTTGGGAGTATGGCTGGTGAAGAAACTGGAAGATACTGCTCCAGAATACGACTTGGAGATGAACAGAAAGAGGACCTCACTGAGACTTCTTCACAAGGTCAGGAAAATCTTGACTTCTTTGACTAAAGAAATCTGGAGAAAGCCTGTCCTCTTGGATCTTAATCACCTTTAAGTGTGAAATCAGGTGGTATTTTCAGAGAAATTTAGGATTTGAGCTCTATGTTTTTTTTCATGAAACAAATATGATGTCTATGGAGACTCTTCCTTTTTTTTCTTTTTTTTTTTTTTCCCCCTTCATATCCTGAACACCCCAAAGATTTCAGTCTGGAGATGCTGCCAGAGGAAGTGTGTTTTAATTTCCTATGTTGCCATCATTCTTTGTTTGAGATGTCTTCCCCAGACATACCAAACCTCTCAGGAAAATTTGTAGCAAAAGTTCTCATGATGAACTATCTTTTTCCACTAATACTACAGACTATTATATGTACCATACCCATGTACTCTAATTCAGGATTATAGTTTATGGAAGAAGATATAAGCGTGACTTACCCAAATTGCTATTCACAGCATGGTGGCCTTTTCAAGGATAAATATTTATTCAAGCATTCACTTATTATTTGTTCATGGAATCAAAATGTTCCATGGACAATTTTAAGGACCTCATATAGTTGGGTTTTTTTCAACTTTTTTTTTTTTAATGAGGAAAGGGTGCACAAATGGAATGGTTTACATTTTTATTACAGGCCTAATTTTCTACTGATGTGGTATTTAAGCCCTTGTTAAGAGATAATGTTGGAATAAGCTGTTTATTTACTTGAACTTAATTTCCAGTTGCAGTAGATTGGAAGACTGATGACAGAACTGACGCCTAGTTGTAAAATAATCTTTTTGGGCTTGGTGATCAGTTCACTTAAATTTCATTTTCAAAACTTTAACACTATCATTATCTGTCAAGATGATGGTCTACCAAGATGAAGATGGTAACTGCTCAGGGATGTCTGCCATAAGAGACCAGTATGAACTTGTCTTTTGACTTCTCAAACCTATCCATCTGCCTTTCATTAGCCCTAACTTAACGACGGAAAGGGGAAAAGCAGACCTATTCTGATAATATGGGAGCTACACCGTCCTGATGGACTAATCCTGACGTTTCTGAAGTTCTTTATATTTGGTAACTAGGAGACTGGGTTGCACGCAAGTAGATGGGTGAGTAGAAAGATTTTAAGTGTTGTTAATTGCATGCTATAAAAGACATACCTAGTCAAATTAATAAAGCATGAAGGAGGTAACACACATGACGGCCCAGTGCTCACAGATGTAGAGCCCCAGTAGGAACCACCATCATGTAAGCATTCACAAAGCATCCGTAACAATGGCAGTATTTAGGTGCTAAGTTACTAGTCAGTGCGATGTAAACAAGTCTGCACAACCAGGAAAGTTACATTGATCCCACAAGAACTGCAGGAGGAAGCCCGATAGTCTAGATGGAAGATATATGCCATACGAATAATTGCCTCCAAAGAGGACTAGGAGAAAGACCTGGAGGAGGATGTCAAGACCAAATATTTTTTGTTTTTTTTTTTACTATAGCAGCCAGACAGCTCTCAAATGGTTGTTTTGAACAGCTCTAATAGAACAATGTCATTAAAACCCAATAGTCAGTGCTCAGGGAATGACATTGCTGAGTTGCTACCGATGTCTTGGCAGGTGAATATGAAGGTTCACGCCATTAATGAATGGCATTTGTAATGACTCCTTTATTTCATTTCAGCAAATACTCAGTTTCCAAAGGGCCTCCAAGATAAGGATGAGGAATTGAATTAACATGCATTTTCGGCTCATACAATCCAGCAGCCTTTAGCTTGGTTACAGGAAGATCAAGCAGAGACGCCTTTCTACATTGTCACCAGCCAGCTCTTGACATTGCTGTTTCAATGACTTTCATAGCTGTGTCTATTAGTCTCATTAATACTCAGCATTTGCATTGTGAAGTGGATTCTGGTCCCCACTTGTAAAGGGGCAATTGCCTGTACACCATCAATGTCACAGCCTTGGTCCCACATTCAGCATGTGCTTAATTTCAAACACAGGCATACAGCCTATTCAACTCAGCATGACAGAAGTGAGTATTCAACCTGCAGCATGGGTCAAGGAGGCAGCAGATGGGAAATTGGCACAGTAGAGACTGACACAGAACTGTTAGCTACACAAGGTTTTTTGTTATTTATACCTATAGGGATGAGTTGGGAGGGAAGGAGGGAGAAAGGAGGAAGCAGACATGGAAATGGCAGGAGGAGGAAGGGAATTAAATCAATACACTATATGTCAAGGCAGAAGGACTGAGAAAAGTTTCCTAAAGAGAGATTTCCCTGTTCAGATTTGGGTCTTTTAATTACCTTTTTTTTTGCCTTTTTTTTTTTTCTTTTACGAGGGTGTCATTCAAGTAGCACAATGGGATTCTGAGGCTGTTTTTTAATAGGCATGCAGAAGTTTAGTCACTAGAGGGACACCAAGGAATAGGAAGTATGGAGTGAATGTCTTATGCATGGGACGTTGTTCTAGCAAAGGTAACTAAAATATGTATAATAAGCCCTTTTTCCCAACAGTACCTGCCAGTGACAAGTGAGCTACTCAAACTAGTATGTGAGAGAGCTAAGTGCCTCCTACTGTGCATGGAACAGCTAGTGCCACACTCTCCACCACTGGTGCTACCTGATTGAAGTGTATTTCTTAGCAAAACAGAACAGGATCTGCAATTGTCTGCTTCATGATTCCACTCTGATTGCCCCAGTGCACAGCTTTCCTCGGTCTAGGAGACAAACAAAGCCTCCAGTATCCTGTCTTTCCAAGACTAGCTGCTTACTTCAAGTCACTTGGGAATGGATGCTGACCTTATGCCAGGTAAAGGCATGTTCTTTAGTCAAGCTGCTGCAAGCTGAATGCTGACATCATCATTTATAGTTCACATGGTTTCAGACTCTAAATGCACTTCTTGCTCTACCCCATGGAAAGTGAGGATTAGTAGTGCAGAAGTTAAGTAGGACAGGTAGGCAGGACTGCTCTCTTGGAGTTAAGAAAGCAAGGAATATCCCACTGCGGTAGCCTGTAGCCTTCTGGCTCCTGGCAGATGCTGAGCATTGTCTTCTCTAGGGCCTTTCTAGTGGGGTTGAGTCATGCTGGAAGTAAGATAGTGGACTGCCTCTGCACTATGCTTGTACTCCAAGAATAAACTCCCACCACCTTCTTCATGCCAAGGCCTGTATGTCAAATGCAAGAAACAAACATTGATGCAAAGATTCTGTAACCTACATAGGCAATAGGTGGGAGTAGAGAAAGAAGCATGGGGAATACAACAGAACTCTTCAAAGTCGTATCACTCATTGGAGTGAAGAAAGGAACTGAACCAAGGACAGTGATCTGCGATTTAACACTCTCCCTGCTAGATCAGCATGGGCCTCTTTGAGAGACCCATGCCAGGAGCTTGTTTGCAAGGTACTTCACCGCTGATCCCAAAAGCCCTTGGGAGTACACTGGGTACACTTTGGAGAGCCCTGCTGATGCCTAATCTCTGTGTGAAATGAGCTCTGATAAAGAACAACTCTGGTGGCCAAAAATGCTGCAGTAATTTTCAAGCAGACTGTAAGCTAATCCCTAGGATCACGATTAACATGTTTATTTTGCTCAGTTAAACAGATTCTAATGTCCAGGGCTGGGTGTAAGCACTGCTAAGAACACAGTCACTAAGCTGCTAGCTTTGGGTTGTGTTTGGTGATCTAGATGGCCACCCCTGACTCTATAATAACCCTGAGCTTCTGGAGAGTGGAGAGGCGGATTTATTTCTTTTATTTATATATTTGTTTGTTTGTTTGTTTGCTTATTTGATCTTCCAGACCTAAAACCTGCTCTGGACTACCATTGAGTAGTCCTCCTAAATATAAGACTATTGTTCTTTTTAGTTAGTCCCTTATTGTCCTAGATTTAGGCATTTTGTTTTCCCTTTTGTTGCTCATCTAAACAAATTTTTACAGCCCTGGAAAAAACCTTTCTTCTCAGTAAGTAGAAGAAGAAAGCGAATTGAGAGATGGAGAAAACTGTTCTCCCTTACTTGTCCAGATACTGCCAGGTTCCGTAGTCAGGGTTTCCCATAATACAGGAAATGAAAGGAGCGAGATCTCTTGGACATTGTCTTGCTTTTTGGTCTCAGAAGAACAATTAAGTCATATGACTTTAAAATAATAAATGATTCACTTAATAACCACTAACAAGAGAGCATTCTTGCACCCCACAGCAGGTCTTTCCTGACTGAGAGTTGGAGTATGTGCTCTTATATGACTTGATTTACATGTCAACTTCCGTGATTAGTGGGGGATCCTTCACACTCCCCTTTCCCTGCCAAGCATGTGATGGAAGAAGAGAGGAGGAAGCATGAATCAACTTTTAGGGAAACCACACAGCAGAGTTATATCGGGAAAACCAGACCTCAGCTAAAGACCATGATGTGCAAAACAGGAAATTTTCTCTTATGCTTTCTGCAAAACACCATCCTGATATTGTCATAGTCCAGATACCTCAGAAACTTTCTGTGCCCTTTGAATATCTTTCCACAACCAACTGTTAAGGTGTGCTGCACTTGAGCAGTCACTAATTGCATCAGAGCAAATCTGAGCTTAATTCAAATTGCACGTGCAATGCCAGGTCCTTTCTTCTCATCCTCAGAGATCTAGGCACGTCAGTATCTCTGCCTTCTCATGGCATCTGGTAGTCACTGACATAATCTATGTTCTCTGATGCTATGGTCTGAATTGTCTTCTCTTAGCGGTACCTTCCACAATGTCCATTTCCCATTCTCCTCTGGGCTTTATACGTTTAAACAGCTCCATCACAACAATAGCTGAGTGACTCAAGGGTTACAGGGTTGAGGAATGACATAGGCAGAACTAAACCTGCCTTGGGTCCTGAAGATAGGTTAGTCAACCTCTGAGTGGCTCCACATTTAATAATTTCATGCCTTATCCTCCCAAACAGAAATTAAGGAACATGTTACCAATAAACAGAAAACAGAGACAGGAGATCTGAATAAGTCAGAAATTTGGTCAACACCTAGAATACTTTCTGTGAAAACAAGAGAGAAAAGGGCTTTTGAAATACAGAAAATGGATGGAATTTTTCCTTGTGTCAAAATGGCTTGTTTGTTCTGTTAAACTGAAAGGAGAGGACTGGACTAACCCCTGAAGATCACGTCACTGAAACTCAGGAAAACCTGGCAGTACTTCTGCCTCTCCTTCTCATAGAATCATAGAATGGTTAGGGTTGGAAGGGACCTTCAAAGGTCATCTAGTCCAACCCCCCTGCAAGAAGCAGGGACATCCCTGACTAGGTCAGGTTGCTCAGAGCCTCATCCAGCCTGGCCTTGAACGCTTCCAGAGATGGGGCCTCCACCACCTTTCTGGGCAACCTGTTCCAGTGTTCTGTTCGCATCGTAAAAAATTTTTTCCTAATTTCTAATCTAAATCTACCCCCCTCTATTTTAAAACCATTACCTCTCGTCCTATCGCAACAGGCCCTACTAAACAGCCTTTCCCCATCTTTCTTGTAGGCCCCCTTGAGGTACTGGAAGACCGCTATCAGGTCTCCCCGGACCCTCCTTTTCTCCAGGCTGGACAGCCCCAACTCTCTCAGCCTGTCCTCATAAGAGAGGTGCTCCAGCCCTTTTATCATCTTCGTGGCCCTCCTCTGGACCTTCTCCAACTGGTCCATGTCCTTCTTATGTTGGGGGCTCCAGAACTGGACACAGTACTCCAGGTAAATTCTCCCATAATATATTCTTCTCTTAAAAAAAAAAAAAAAAAAAAAAAAAAAAAAAGATAAGTTACTTGTCTTTCATTTTTTTCTGCTTGCCCGGACCATCACCTCTCTTTAGATGACAGGATTTCTGGAGCAGGGAGCACACTGTGGGTTCACACCATCCTCAGCATTTTCAAACCTAGAAGTCGCTGAAGTATCTATTTAGTGATAAGAATCCACATTGTGTAAACACAGGAATTGCACAAGAAGGCGGGTCCAATGAGATGCATGGCTTCAGTCCCTGCCCTACACAGACTTTTTGTGTGCCTGTGTACAGAAACTGCGTTTTAGACTATATGGGTACAGGACCATGGCTCTTCAGCACAGCCAGGGATGTCCACACTGTCTGCCTGTTCTCCTGTGTGCTGGGTATGATCTGGGGCAAGCCAAATGTCTTTCCAGGCACAGAAGCTCCTGCATGGACTGGAAGACTGGTCCATAGCAGTAGTCTACCTAACTGGATACAACTGGCTGAATTTTGACCCCACACTCAAGTGGCTCCTATGCTTCTGCTCAGCAAAGTACTGCAGCAGGCAATGTCACCTAGGGGCTTCACACACTCGGACCTCAGTGCGTTGACCCCATGGTAATAAGTCAGTTAAATTAATATCTGGGTAGATGGGTTTTCATTAATCAAGCATATGACTTGGAGAACAAACAGTCATCGAAAACATCTAGACAAGCCTGAAAGAGTGCAGCTGTTAGCATTCCAGACTACATTATCACCACATATTTAGATTGTTATTAAGTGAACTTTAAGTAAGGCATTCTCCATTTGTCATTTTCCCCCTGGTGAATTCAGCTACCAACATTGATTTCTTTCTTTTTTTTTTTTTTTTTTTAATCTGAAAACTTGGCTATTAACTTTTCAAAACTTATTAATCTGTTTTCACTCCATTGGTAGCAGCTTCCCCCCACCTTGTACTTAGCTCGTTAAAACTCAGAGTTGATTAAATATGACACAACAGTAAAATATTACATAAGCACATGAGAAAATTTTTATTTCATTATCGGCACAAAGTGAGTCATCTTGAATATGACACTGGCTTTGGCTCCATTTTCTCTCACATTTTTGCTCTGGTTTTATATTTAATCACAGCTTTTTTCTCTCTCTCTTTGCGCATATGATTTTGTTTTTCAAACCCACAGCAGAAGGATCCAACTTTGTTCTTATGCTATTAATTAACACCATGCTCTAGTTTCCAACATGCTTAAATGATGAATAAGGTTAAATTCCAGACAACGTTCTGTACATTGCCATCAATTAACAATTTTCGAGGCAGTGCTTCATTAATAAACATTGATCAGCAGAGCTCTTGTATGGAGTTCATTGGAGCTGAGAATTTGTACCAGAGCTTCTTTAATATGTGTGCTGGAGTGTGTGGTGTGGGTGAGCATGTGCATGAGCGTGTATGTATGTGTGTGTGAGAAAAATCAATGCAATATCCTAGGAAACTCATCAGCACATCATCTCCTTAAAGGTTAATTAAGAATTTGAGGAAGAACAGAGGGGCTGAAGCAGAGGTGATGGACATCCGTGTCTCTCCAGATCATTAAGTACTAATTAGGTTTGGAAAGTCTATTGAGCTTCCTTGGTCTCATCAAGCCATGTGATGGTCCCTTGATACCTCAGTGTGAAATGCCATCAGCACTATATCTCCCTTTATGAACAGGATGCACTTCAGTCTCAGGTGTGCCTGCTGTCTCTCACTCTGTGTGTGTATGCCTTTTTCGGTATGTGTCTGATCACTCTATTTTATATACAACATTAAAACTGCATGGAGAATACAGACTGCTTGAGAATCATGTGTACTGCAGTATTTTTGCTGTAAGGTAAAGAGACCAAAAAAGGGGTAAAAAAAAAAAAAAAAAGAAAGGCAAGAAATGTTTCTGTAAGATATAAATTCAGAATTCAGCGGAAAATCTTACAAGTCCATATGAACCCTTTTGATATGCTAGAAATTCATTTAGGGAGGACTTCCAAACCAACTTCCCCTTACTTATGTTTCCTGAGCTCAAGGTGGGGGTGGGGCAAGATGTGAGCTCCACAGTGAAAGTTATCAGAGCAAGACTTCACCATGCAGCTTCAAAGAGACCATAATACATATTTTGCTAATTACTGCTTTTAAGGCTCTTAGCAAGAAGTGCTGCACAGCTAAATCCCAGAAGAGGTAGTGACAGTTTTTTAGAAATGTCTTCCATGGAAGGTGAGATGCTGCTTTTAACTTAATTTCCTGGCTTTTCAGTATTTCCTAGTCTACAGGTCTTACAGGGACAGACTTTTCTCAGGAAAAAAATTCCTTTAAATTTAATTGGAAATAACAAATTTAGATGCTCTGCTATGGACAAGGATCTAGCAAGCAATTCACTTTGTGCCTGAAACAAACCTTTGAGGTGCCCAGGGACTGAGTCAGCTCTCAGTGCTAATTTTCAAAGTAATTCAAACCAGATGCCAGTGACCAGATAGGTTCTTCTAGCAACCAGCCTTGATGGTACTATTAGAAAAAAACCCCACAGTTGGCTCTGTTATGAGCTCTGTTATGTTCAGGGTTCCCTGAACTTGGTAACTCAATAATATTTCTTAATTCTACCTTTTAGGCAGTTTTAAACTACAGGGATGGCATAGACCTGCTGAAAGGTAAAGGAACAATGGTCCTGGTAGCACTTCGGCACTGTCAGTCCAAAGGGATGCTTATTCAGAATATGCAAGAAATTTCTTCCTGCTAAGCCACACCCAATAACACACTTATTCCCTTTCTCAGGATGGAGAGAAGAATAATGTACCTTAAGATCTTAGCACTCATTTAACAAAATGATACTACTATCCTCTGAGCTAGCATTTTCAAGGAGCACCTGGCATAAGAGAGGATGCTGACACTGGGGATAGCTGCCATTGCCTTTTTGAGCCCCACGGACCTTTGACTTTGATTGCACCCAATGGAATGGAACTTAATGGTTCACTGTCTCAAACACTTGCCCTGACGATACTGTGCTATTAACATTTTGGTTATTAAAGGCAAGTCCAGTTGCATTAGCAACATCATAGGGGTGAAGGGAAGAATCTGGGAACGACTAAGATGTGGGTTCCTTGGGATGTTTCTGGAATCAAAATCAACTGCCTCCAACTCCCACCGCTACTACCACCCAATTTTCAGCAGGAGATGGCTGAATTTAAAAGCTACTGATAATGTTGCAGCCTGCATGTCTGCTCCAGAATAACAAGGACCCTTTGATAAACCCACTGCAATGCCTGGAGCACTTAATCTGCAGGCGACTTGCTCTCTGCAATATGGAGAGGATTGCCACTAATCCTGGCGCATTACTGTTCACTTGACAGAAGTCGCCTGAAACAACGTGCGTCTGTTCTTGTCCTGATTTGCTGTCGGTATTTATTAAGAGCACTGTGTTTAAAATGGCACACAATGTAGCCTGCAGATAACATCTTAAGCTTCCTGTCTATACCAACAAAAAAAACCCACACCCCTCCCACCCCAAGAAAACCTCCTCTGAACATTGTCACTCCCCACTTTGCTCAACCATGCTGTCGCTGCTGCTTCCTTCCCAAGAGGTCCCTGCCAGAGCAGCGGTGGCAGCAAGTGACCTTATCTCTGGTTTTACTGATAACCATTCCTAAGCCACTGCAAAATAATTTTGAAAACTGAAGTTTAAAGCCACATAGTGATATAAAATGAAATATTAACCACTCAGGTCAGCTCTGTTTTCATGACTTCAGTAGAAAAAGGTGTTAGACTGACAGCATCCGTGGTCTTCTATTGGCGAATGAGACCTTCATGTTCCTCCCCTTTATGGCATAACCGAACATTAACCTCTAAGGATGTACAGATTCTCTGAACATTCGATCTTAACCATTGTGCTTAGAAGTAAACAAAACTCATTGTTGAAGGCTGAATATAGTGATGGTTATATGATGTGGGTATTTATTTACCAAGAAAGAATATGGCTTGACTCAATTAATTTTCCAGTTTCCAGTAAGGGCCCTACAGTATTTCCAGTTGGGTTCATTACAACGGTTTATCCTAGCTTTTGATATCTCTTCATTTCAGTATCAAAATAGACCAAGAAATGTTTATCAGTTTGAGTAGCAGAAGACAGTTCTCAAGCACACCAGCAAAGTGAATCTGCTTTTGTATGTCTTCTCCACAAAAACTGTGGTTCTTCTGCCAATTCAGGTCAAAACTATCATACAGAAATATAAGTCTGGGAGGAGGTGAATAATCAGGGTTTTTTTTTTTTTAAATAAGGAATGTATTTGGTAACTTAAATGAAATCCCTTTGTGCTTCCTTTGCTAGCCCTTGAAGATTTTATCTTGATAAGTTGATATTTCATTGTTAGTAGAGGAAATTTTCAGACCTATCAGGTCCTTAAAGACCTATTTCTTCTACTCATGGATGCATAGTATGCTTAAGAACTTAGCATCAAACAAGCATTTTCCTGTTGTTTTTTTTTTTTTTGCTTCCAGCACATTGGTCTCATGGAAAATTTCTTTACTTATGCATGTGAAGGATGTGTGTGCATGTGTAAGGGTATGCAAATGTATCAGTCTAGCATATTTTAAGTAATTTCATATGCATATGTATATATATATTTTTAGAGAGAGCATGTATGCATGAAGAGGGAATACTGTCTTATATGGTCTGGATGATTGTGGACTTCAGGCAGTGCATCAGCCTTGTCCACGCAGCCTCCTCACGTTTGCCTGGGACAAGCAACATCAGGTATGGCAGACAGTAACGGCGCTTTCAAATGAGGGACAGATGGCTGTCCAACACTGACACCGCAGGTGTGCAAGACTTTTAATTCGGTCTCATTCAGTGGACCTTTTGCTCCCCAGTCCCTTGCTACCGCTGTCAAACTTTTCCAGAAGCAAGAAAGAATGTGGGGACAATGTGATAGAACTACAGAAGGTGGTAGAGTCATTTGCTAATCCATCAGGGAAATTAGTCCATCACACAACACCCTGCTTCACAAAATGGATTTCTGGTAAATAGGTGTGTGGACTCTGTGTGTGTGTATGTGTGAGGCAGTGGTGGAAAGCTGTAGATGCAGGGCAGGGGATATAGACAAGAACTAGCCAGCAGACTTCAAGGTGGGAGGTGAGGAAAATGACAGACAGGTCCTGACAGCATATAACAGAGGTCCAAAAGAGTAAGAGACAACGTCTGCCCTAAACAGATGTTGGTTTCTTCTATTGGTTTCATTTGAAAACCTTAGCTCAGAGCAGGACACAAGTTCTCTGGCACCACAGAGCCTCATCTGACAATGTCCTTGTAGGTACCAGTACGATGAGAAGAATAGAGTTCCTTGTCCATTTATTTCTTTATCCATTCCTGCAAAGAGTGCAGTACTTGGAAGATTTAAGCACTTAAAGTTACAGATAGGGATGTCTCTGACAGCAGAAGCAATACCCTCGGTAAGCCTAGCTCTGGCCCTGGGAGTGGAGGATGCACTGTATTACATCTGTGCACTGCTCACCTTTCGTTGCGATGGTGCTTCTGAGAACGCAAGCCCACCTGCAGCTGAGTATTGCAGGAGCTAAAGATGTTCTTTACACTACAGATGAACTCAACTTTACATCAGCAGTTTGCTAACGATCTCTGCAATCTTTATGTTATTTATTGGACGAAACAAGTAATGATTTGGTCAAATTTGAAAGTACAGATGATTTTTAGTTTTCTGCATTAGAAACTAACCTTTCAAGCTTTATCACCTCTGACTGTCTTTAGCTGAATTTTTGTAAATATACTTCAGCTGGTCTCTGAGAGGTACTCCGCACTGCAGAGAAATGAGTCACATTGTTGCTTTCACTTTTACACTGGGGATACTGCTCCTGCCAGGATCTTGCCATTTACTTGGAAAACTAGTCAGCACTCCTTTCGTATTCAAGATTGTCATTTTTTCCCTTTCCCCCTTCCTCCACCCTCTGGGAACAGCAGGACAGCATCCTTCTATTGTCCTATGGAGACAGACCTCTGGTAAGTTATGTTGTCTGATCCCTGCATAAGGAAGGTAAACAAAACTCCAGCAAAAAATTCCCTGTTCCCATTCACACCTCAAAAGCTGAATACGGTCCTTTCGTGCCAGCTGTACCACCACATTACCGCATTCCATCTTGCCATGATTTTTGTCCGTGGAAAGCTGCCTATGCAATCCGTGAGCACTGTTGGAACAGCCCAATTTTACAAGCATAAAGTATTATGATTGCATTGATTTCCATCATAAATCATATTTTCCATCCTCTGTCTCTCTTTCCTTGCACTGACTGAATTAAGCCTTTGTGTTTTCTTTAGCTGCTGCCAGAGTTGAGGCTTGAGATGATATTAGGGTAATGATGATAAATTTTACCCTCAAGCCAAACCATTTCCACATTACAGATAATGTTTTTTTCCAAATAAGTTCTGTTATTGGAATCCAGGACCCACCACATCTGCAGGCTCAGAGACTGCCTCAACACAGTCTCTTTGCTGTAATGAGTTTATAGATTTGAAAATTTGCTCTAAACAAATAAAAGAGAGAAGAGAGGAAAGAATGAATGAAGGAATGGAGAGGGAGAATCAAGCAGAAGGAGGAGAAAAAGGAAAGAAGGAAAAGGGGAAAAAAAGGAGAAAGGAAGAAAACAAAAAAAAAAAGAGAAAGAAGAAATAGAACAGTAAGGGGGAAAGCAAATAAGGATAAAAATGAGATGATGCACACAGCAAAGTACTAGGAAGACCACTGCTAGCTGTGTGTGTCTCTGGGAAGGAGCAAAGCTGGTCCTGCAGACAAGAAGGAGTGCCACACAAGCATGCGGATCCACAGCTATGTTCTTCAGATTTCAGCCCTGCCTTCTTGAAAGACCATTTCCTGGCATATAATTTCAGAAGGGCCTTGGAGAGGCTAATGTAATAGTCCTGCAAAATCTCAGCTCTCTCCACAATGCACTAGGATGAAGCTGAGCTCAGACTGATGCAGTGTTAGTATCTGTAATATGGCCTCTGTCTCAGGTGGTGTCTTGCTGGTCTAAGCTTATTCTCATTTTTCTGAAGCTCCTGCAAAGCAGGTAATCTTCCAGCTTTCGTCTGAGGGGAATTCAGCTTGTGTAATCAGGCCTGAAGGATAGTGTCCCATGCTCAGCAGAGTATAGATTCTAAGCATGATGACCTCCAGTACAGCAGCTAAGGGAGGCCAAATACATCACTTACTTGTTCTTCGGCCACTATAAAAGAAGGCAGTTCGCCATGTCACTGTGGCATCTTACGGGGTAACTCTGTGTAACCTCTCACCCCTCACTGATGCTCCATCTCTGACTTGGAGCATGGCTCAGTAAATCCTGCCCTCCATCTGTGGCCGCTGGGTCCCTCTCTGCTCTGCTCCTTACATTCACTAGACCATAGCTGTTTTTGTGGCTTTTTTTGCTTGTTACTCTAGTGAATGAGTGAATTTCCCCATGAGGGAGCACAGGCAGGGGTGTCTGCTTCAGCAGCAAACAGCCCTTGGAAATCAGGCTGGGTGAGTGCAACAGAGGGGTTCTGAGGAGATCTAGTTGGGGAAATCACCGACACACACAGACACTCCCGTGGAAAAAAGCACACCTTGATTCCTATTCTGTTTTGCTCATGGTTTGCCCTGCCAGGTGAGACTTTCTAAGGAAGCTGCTGAGCACCTGCCACCATATGTATATGCAGAGGAAGAACAGTTTCATACCCTTGGTTCATCATGAACAGTAAAATTGCATCTCATTAGCTTGCACTGTGACAGTGGGATTCATCTGAATGAAAGCAAGTACCTGTGACATAGATGTTTTCATCAGACAGAGCCACTCCAGACTCTCTTTAGATCAGTGGCGGTAAACAGGCACTCCTAGCTTGTGATTTATCTCATCTGATGGTGGACAGCTAAGTCAGTCAGATGAACACTCAACTAGATCTGAAGAGAGTCTGGGGTGACTCTCTTAGATAAAGCAGCCTGCATCTGAGTCAGGTGAGCACCTTACTTCTTACTGGTCCAGCTGCTTACAAAGAGACAAGAGTCTCGCGCTGTATTTGTGCAGCTTACATAAGCATCCTCAGTATGATGTGAGCTGGCAAATAATACTATTGCATAATGAAATAGGTATACCACACAGAAGAAGCAAAGAGGTGTCTATCATAGGAAAATTAATTTAATCACAGTACTGGAATATGAAATGAAGGTGGAGAAAAAGTGAATCCCACCTGGTTTGCTAAAGATATTCCTTGCTGTGCTCTAAAAGGAGCCACAATCTCACAGACAAAGGCTGACTTAGCATGACAAGTCTCTGGGCTAAATTCTCCTGAAATGGACAGAGCAGAGCCCACAATCTTAAGCTCCAGAAAGAAGTGGAGTCACATCTTCCTGCAGGCTTTACGTCTCAGTCCTGGACAAGTTGATGGGTCTTCAAATTTTATCCCAGTAGCTCTTTGCTCTGAACCCACACAAGCATTTCAAAACTATCTAATGAGCTAAGGGGAAATGTTAGACTTACAAGATTTTTGTCTGTGCATTCTGGGTCTGCACAGAGATTTGAGTAGTCTGGACTTTACTCTCAGTAGAACAGAAGCAAAGCTGGTGATGCTGGCTCAAAGACAAAGCCTCTCCCGAGGTGTCTGGTATCTGATGCCACAGCTCCAGCAGTAGACTAAATGGATCTGGGCATGGGTTTAGGGACTGCACTGAGAGCACCCAACTGGTTTTATTGTTAGCATGATCCTTGGCATGATTTTAGTCAATGCCAACTAGTGCTCTCCCACACAATGCTTTGATATGGGGAATAGCTCAGACTGGGAATGGTTCCAGATGAAGTCTGGATGAGGCCACTCTGTTTTGGGGAGTGGAGAGTTTAGCCACATAGATGTGCTTTGTTGTGTGCCACTTGCTCTTGTATCCAGAGGAGAGGTCCTGGCCTGTTTGATTTACCTGTGTAGCTGTTGCTTTACTAATCCTGTCCAGTTAAACCAGCTACCTCCTGCAAATATTTTTCTTCATGCCCCAGGTTCCAGAAGACCAGAGGAATATCTGATATTCTGATTCACATTTCCTGTTCCTCTGAAGCTCAGAGTTATTATTCTTCTCCTCCCTAAGCCAGAAGCTCTCACTACAACAAGCCTGAGCAATGCTGAAATACAACTTGATGCAGATGGTAGGGGCCAGCTCTGATTGTGGCCAACATATTACAGCAGGGAGGAGAGAAAAAAAAGGAATGGACATACAGATAGGTAGGCAGGTGGTAGGCAGTTTATTTCATTGGCAGTGCTGGAGTGCCTACTTCAAGGGATGCTAAATGCATAAGTGGGGAGGAGAACAAATTTAAGAGGGAAGAAGGAGGGGGTGAAGCAGTCAGTGCTCTTCAGGGTAGGAAGGGAACATCCTGCACTTCCAGAGCAGTCTCAAAAAAAGGAAAACACCCTCAGGATGCTGCCTTTGAGGGGTCCATGTCTTTATTATTCATATCAGCCCCTAAAGAGGTGCTCTTTTGGAAGACATGACTCATCTGGGAAAGCCAGCAGCCCTACCATGTCCCTGCTGCAAGTCCGAGTTTGGCACAGACAGTGCATCCTGGGCTAAGGGTGCCAGGTGCTGTGTCCTTAAAATTGGACTAAACCATTTCACTTGCTCACCTGGATGAATCAAATTGGGATCAGTCCGACTTAATCAGACTGTTTGGCAATCCTACCAGCACTCTACAATAAAAATCTACCTGATATCCTGCTGCTGCAGCCAGGACCATCAGAAATCTGTGCTGTTTTCCCTCATTCCTCAAGGCTAACTGCTTCCTGGAGGTGCTGGGTAACCAAATTAGACCTCCACTTTTAATCTATGTTCCTAGAACCAAGTCCAAAACTCTCTGAGAATGTAACAAGAGGCCAACATATAGGGCAGTTAAAAAAATCCCACCGTTTTAAAAAATCAGCAATGGCTTTATGTGTGTCCTTTCACCTGTGGTGTGCCTCCTTTTTCACCATGCTCTTTGCAGGAAAGGAGGAACCACAACTGAAATGTGGAATTTAAGTGCAGTAATGCACAGATTACAATGCAGGACTCCTTTCAAGGATTAGATTGACCACACAGGAGCTCAACAAGGCAGAAAATGCAGCTGGGAACTGTATGACAGCTGATGCTGTAGCTGTGCAAACTAAAGCAGCCATAAAGGCAATCAACAATTAGTCTTCATGGGACAAAACCTGAAGGTACCAGGAATGACTATCCTAAGGCAGTCAAGAAGAGCCTGGATCCAAGTTTTCAGAAGCTTCACGTCCTGAGCAGGGCTTCTGCACATTTCTCCTTCCCCTGCCTCCACAAACTGACTAAAAGTAAAGGCACAATTTTTGCATTGCCTGATAACTCTGCAGTGGCAAAGGCAGGAGTTTGATAGCCGTTCCTAGGACCTCGTGGACAAGGTACATAAGAGAACAAAGTCACTCTCACATTTACTAACAACCCATATTGCTGCTGGCATGCACACCACAGGGAGAAGGATTAGATAAAGCACAGAGAACAACCCCATCATCCACCTTGTAAGGGAGCACTTATTAACCTAGTGCAAGGGAGCATTTATCGTTACTGTGGCTGTACCAGACAGCTCCAGTTTGCTGGGCTGTGATGCTGGGCCTGGTTTTGAATGAAAAGAAATGGTAAGCTAGATTCTGACTATTTCATGGATAGTGTTTTATTTTATTCCCTTTTAAGAGTGTTTTGGTTTATCTTGCATTTAATTTGAAGGATTGAGCAGTTTCCCAATAAATCCTATAGTAAGATCTACATGAGAAATACACTTTAAAAAACCCCAACCCAACAACAACAAGAACAACAAAAACAACAACAAAACCCTTTCTTCTGCTGCTGCTGATAACAAGGCCTATTACTTCCCAGCCTGTGTTTGGTTTCAACGCCGTATAATCTCTCAGCTGCAAAAAAGAGACCAAGACAGCTCTGAGGAGAGCTACCCTATAAATGATTTTGTCCTTGATGTTTGTTCTCACTGGAGATGTGCCAAACTCTCTGCCTTGTGTTTAGGTACAGGTGGTAAATAGGCTTTTTGGCTGGTTCATAGGTAATTCACAGGTAGTTTGTTAGGGAAAACCACATTTGCACCAATGAGAAAACAGAACTGTTCCAAAAAAATCACTGTGTCCTCATGTTAGTGCTTCAGTAGGAGGCTCATCACATTTTTTTCCCCATTTAGACACAGCGGATGACGTCCCCAACCCTGTGGTCTTTTTTTACAGTGAAACACCTAACCTGGGCAATAAAGCATTGCGTGAGGTGATATTGCATTGGCAGGCAGCACACAGGGAACCACTCCTGTCCTTTGCCATTGCCTCTCCCAAGATGCTTCCTAACATTTTGCTCTTGACCTGCCCAGAAGCTGACAGAGGCTGACAGCAGCCTGGAGCTCCTTGGCTGTCCAAAATGAGTGAGAGTGTCTGTTTAAACCAACGGGTACAGGCTGGCCATGATTAAATTTAGGCTAGAAATGAAGAGGAAATGGAGATGTGGGAAAGCTTTCCAAAACAGAACAAAGAATGGGAGTGATCTGAGCAAACGCAGATGCCTATAACCGAGCCAGGCCCCTTCTACTCAATGGAGAGAATTAAGCATCGCTTATGAATCATCTCACCCTAACAAGGCATTCAAAATAGTCGAGATGAATCACAGCCCAGAAACACCTGTTTTTCTCCCCTCACTGTAACCGCCCAAGGTAAGTATTTGAGACAGAGACATTTACACTGTAGGTGGTTAAAGTTAGGTGAGATTAATTAAAAAATAAAATAAAATTAAAAAAATATATATAATCAACAACAAAACCCTACCTGTTTTAGGTGCAACAGGACACTTGTATGAAGATTATGTGACACAAATGGATATGACTGAATGAGGTGATGCAAGGAGTCCACTGCAGGTCACATGAGACAATTCTTGCAACAAACAGTTAATAAAAAACTACCTTGGTGGAAACTGCTTACAACTACTGCCATAAAAATCCAGATACTTGCCTTTGAAACTAATGCAGCGCTTATTGGTTAATGTTGGGATAGTGAAGAACTGTATCTTTCCTGTTAATTTGAATTTAAGGTCTAAAGGCTACAGGGTTTCACTTCTCTCTTGAATTAATCTATTTTCATCCAATATTCCTGTAATTAACAGAAATTTATCAAGGGGTTGGTTTAAATAAGGAAGAAGCAGATACTTACTCAGGACTGAGGTTTCACTTGATATGCTTTTCCTCAAATTTGTCTCAAATGCCACCTTTTATGACTCCTTTCCCATTGAATAAAGCCAACTTTCAATGTGGTTATTTCTGGTGCCATTGCTGCCTCAAATCTCATCAAAAAAACATTGCTTATGTGATGTTTCACTTGCCAAAACTAATGGAAAATAGTGGTAGGCAACAGAGAGGAAAGATGAAGAAGCTTTTTTGTTCTGGGTACTTCTCTTTAACAAAAGCACAGCAACTGTTTTTAGAAAAAGCCATGTGTGACTTTGGCATAGGTTGGATCAACGGTGCAGATGGTTGTGGATCCCAGCAGTGTATCCCAGCACAAGCACAAGTTAACCAAGCCATAAATAAAGCCAGCACACATCATCCCAAAGGTATTGGTACCTTCTCCAACCCAGGATGAAGTCCTGCCTTCCTGCTATGACCAAAAGTAAGCAGCATTAAATCACACTTCTGACAGTAGTGGGATTTTTTTAGGATAAAGAAGTGTCTCAAATCTGACAAGCATATTTTCCTTTTGGTGTCTTTGTGTTGAATCTGACAACAACAGGCTCTAGTTCTTGCTTTTAGTTTGGATGGAAGGGGTGGATTTTTGAAATAGCATGAGAAATGTAATCCTAAGGTGCCTTAACCCTGATTCACAAAACACGCCACAATCACATGTAGAGGACCACTGGAACAAACCTCCCCAGGACACAAGGTTTGAACCTATAGCTGAGTGCTTTTGTTCATAGTTTGGCCTCATCACTCAGGTGGACAGATCCTGAATTCAGGGACTGGAGCGGTGTGATTTCTTGCCATGTTCGTTCCGTTACCTATAATTTTTTCCCTCACTTCTGTGCTTATCTAGTGTTAACAAAGAAATCTGTGTGCACTGTCTGGCTTGCCCAGCATTTCAAATCTCCTGCAGGCTCCCCCTCAGCTCTTTGATCCTTCACAACAGTGACCGGCACACTCTGAGTGCAGCTTCTCTCCGACTGCCGCCTGTTTTGAAACCCCCACGACAGCACTGGTCCTGCCACGTACGAGACAAAATCAAACACCACCACTTCCATTTCTTCTTTGGAAATGGGAACTCTCTGCACTCCCATCTCACTAA
The DNA here is from genome assembly GCF_036417535.1 of Chlamydotis macqueenii. Taxonomy (NCBI): domain Eukaryota; kingdom Metazoa; phylum Chordata; class Aves; order Otidiformes; family Otididae; genus Chlamydotis; species Chlamydotis macqueenii. The sequence goes on along the minus strand of NC_141593.1, from coordinate 7,224,689 downwards.
AGAGCTGAATTATCTGAGCTTGATCTTCTGCTAAATAATAAGAATATATTTTTTAACATATCACCTGGTACTCCAAGTGATGTGAAAACTGTTTTGGAGAAGTCTGCTGAGGTCAGCTGGATGCAGGTTGTTTCAGAACATTACTTGGGTCCATTCACAATTTAAGGTATTGTATGGGGAGAAACCACCACCCACAGCCACCCTCACCCCTGACACAGGGGTAGATGCTCATAACTCACTTCTTTTCCTTTTCCCATTCCCTCTCTCCATCTCTATCTTTACAGGCTAATCGCCCCATTTGGGAATTAACGAAACAACTGACTTCATGAGTCAAAAAGCCACAAGATGGCATTATAGAGCAATTAAACGGAAAATCTGTGCTGGAATCTCGTATTTTCCCCTCACCGGTGGAGGAGGAATTAAGCAGGTGAACGGTGCTCGCTGTCAGAGGGGACAGGTGTTTCGGAACAGCTTCCAACACAGCCCCTGTCCCTTCTGTTGACGGTCTCACCTGGTTAACTCTTATTAACATTTCCAAGATTTCAAATGAAAGCCCTTCAGGAAGCAAAGGAGACCACATGCCTCTTCATCCAGCCTTTGTTAGTGTTATTTTTCTCTTAATGCCCTGCTTTTTTTTTTCTTTTCTCCCCTTATTCATAGGTGCTCATGTTGGGTTTGGAGAGGTGTGAATCTGTCTGCTGTCCCTTGAGGCTGTGGATATGATATAAACTGTTTGACCACAGTGTCTGCTGCAGGGATAAGAATGTGCAGGCATGTTGGGAGTTAGAGTGGGGCCAGATGGACCACAGGAAAAGGTAAGAAAGATAGCGTGCAGGATGTGCAAACATGTGCACGCTGCGTCAGTAGTATGCACACATGTAGGTTACACGAACCTCTGGAGGTTATGTGGCTGAAGGACACATGTGCATGGTGCAGCAGCACGTCTGTCCTGTGGCCGCCTGGCTGTGAAACAGCAAATGCTTTCTGTGAAAAGTTGTCTTGGAAAATGGGTGTAGGTGGGACGTGTGTTATTTTTGCGGTGCTATGGTGAGCTACACAGCTACCAAAGCACGTTGCAAGTGCGCGGGCATCTCTCGCGGCTCGCGGGCTCCGTGGCACGAAGCAGGAGTCTGTGTTGTGGTGGGGTGTGAATTATTCTGGCAAGCAGTGCCTGCCTGGCCATTCCGGACACAGCCATGCCACCTCGGCTCTGCGGCGCAGCCGGCAGCCTGCGTGCATCCGCACCCCTGTGTTTCGTGTTTCTGTGGGGTGTGTGGTTTACACGTGCGTGAGCATTGTGGGGGGCAGGTACAGCTAGTTTTGGACAATCACAGCCCACTGCCGTGGTGAGAGTGGGGAGGGGGAGCCGATGACATTCAGTCTCAATTCTGCAGCACTCGTCAGCACTGAGGGGGAAAAATAAGGGTAAAAAAAGGTCCAGCCCCATTGCTGACTTTCCCTGCAGCTCAGCAGAGAATGCAGCATTCACAGAAACAGCTGAGCTGCTCACCAATACCTGACACAGAGTAGTTTATTTTTGTAAATAATATAAAATCCCCTTTATTTCACATCGCGCATTGTTACGGAGCAGGCCAAGGAATGCATTAGGGCTGATTCCTCAGAGCATCCTGCAAATGAGACAGAGCTCAGGCTGAACACGCTTCAGAAATCAGCAATTCGAAATAAAAGCTGGGATCACCAGACTTCTCCAGCATCTCCTTTCTCTTTCTTACGGCCAGTGAGAGCAGGTACTTTTCCTGGAGGTTGCTAGTGAACAAAGAGATGCAAAGGTACAAATGTTGCTGTCTTATATGCGGTGCTGTTTGAAGGAGTGTGTGAAGAAACTATTTCCCCTTTTATTAGAAGTCACCTTAGTATTGTTATTTTTATTTCTCCTACCACTATGTTTATAATTGTTACTATTATTAAATTATTTCTTAGTCAAATTGGCTAGGGGAATCTTTGATTTTTTTCTTTTTTTCTTTTTTTTTTTTTTTCTCCAGCTATGAAAGAGCTAATATGTTGCCACATTGGGGCTCCAAGGAATTGATGTGAGATTATTCCCACTTGGATTACTTTCTCAGTGCTTTGTCCAGCTTCATTTTAATATTAGTCATCATTGTTTCATATTCGCATTGTGCCCCAGTCTGGGATCATTTCAGTGCTGCTTTTTCTTACGCATAAAGCTCTCAAAAGCTTAAAGTCAGAAAAGAGCGCAGGGATGAGGCTCTCTGTGTACTGGGGTGCTATTTTTCACAGCAGCCTGTGCCACAATGTTGTTCCTCTGCTTTCCTTCTGGTGCCTGAACCTCTGCTTCAGAGTGCAGCTGTTCACTGGGGCTCAGCCTGCCTCACAGCTCCCCACCCGGCAAGGATGGTCCTTGTCCCCTGCCAATCTCCCCATCTCCATGTGGTCCTGCCACCCTCCCCTAAATCAGTTTTGCTTCTTCTGAGACACAGAGATGGCTCAACATAAGCTAAGTGGGACCAGCTTCCAGGAAATCGGTTTCTGAAATGGGTCGTGAGAATAGGTGGCTGAGGTTGGGGAGAAGGAGCGTGTCAGTGTCCCTTGTCAAGGGAAAGGGACGGAGATCTCATGCCACGTGCACGACAGCACTAGAGAGTCAGGGCAGGATGGGCAAGAGAAGATCAATACTCGAACACAGGGAAAACATACCAGAAGACCAAGCTATATTGCAAAAAGCCATAGGGAACTGGAGATGGGGTGATTTGTTTGGTCCTTGAAGCCCGTACCCCAAATGCAGGAGGATGCAGGTCTGTATGTAGGATTACAGGCCCTGTGCTGCTACTACTATTGCTACAGTACTGCTGCTGCTGCGGCAAAAAAATAGATGTGAAGTAGAGAAAGAGAGCAAAAGGGAGATGTCTGGGGAGCTGAGATCCCAGTAAAATGATTCCTCGGCATAACTAAAAGAGGAAGGCATCTCTAACACTAAGAGCCCAATATCACGGTTATTCATGTGATACGAAGAGACAGCTCTGCACAACGCCTTAGAGAAGAAATCCCCTCCCAGGAACACTCGGAGGTCCTGATTTAGCACAGACTTAAAAATGCATTTAAGTCTCACTATCTAGAGTGACGCTTGCTTCTGTGTGTACACCACGGCTTTCAAAAACTGCACCGAGGCACATAACAGCTTACACCCAAAGAGAAAGCAGACGTAGGCACAACACAGTCAAGGGCTGTGGATTCAGGCTGCCTGAGAGCTTTCTCTGTGGTGGCTATCCCTCTGCTATGCAAAGGTGGGGAGACCTTTTGGGTAGGGTATCTTCTGCTTCGGGCTGGAACAGCTTAGGTATGACGAGGATGAGGTGATCGCCCTTGTATGGGGGATTTCTGCTGAGTCCCTTTCTCGGCTCAAAGGGACTCAAACTTTACTCTTGGGGAAAGTTCTTTGCCATCAGACTAGAAGCTACACTTAAAAGGGAGAGGAGAGAGTTGCACCTTCTACCCCCTAACATGGTGAAATTGGGGAGAAAAGACTGAAAGAATAAACAGAGCAGAAGAAAGGGGAGCATCAAGGGTGTATCTCCACAGATGAGAGATTACAGAGCACACCTTTGAGTGGAAACTTAATGCATTTGCATTTAATGTAAAATACATTAAGTTTGGTGGGTTTTTTTTTAAAAAAAAAAGAGTAAAAGAGAGGCTGGGCTATTCTTCAGGAACATATAGTATGTATATGATTACAATAATAAGTAAGAAATGTTTTATGGAATTATTATGGAAGGGAGTATGATTAGACAGGCAGAGAAAGATAGAAAGAAGCAGATGGGCAGAAATACAAAAGAAAAAGTCAGAGAGCTAGCTAGCTCTTAGGAAAGCTGAGTATTATGAGAAATTATTGTATAAAGCAGTAGTCGTGTAGAACAATAGATTAGGGAGAAAGAACCCTTAGCCTGTCGTTGGGAAGGAAAAGTACTGCAAGTTCAGGATGCAGCGAAGCATCCAAAGGATGGTTGAGTGGGTTAATAATGTCGCAGCGACATAATCAAATTAGCAATGCTATCTTGGCGATGTGGTCTAGTCTATCAAGGCATTTACCTGGTTACACTGTTCAAAACAATACCGCTCGAGAGGCAGAGCCGTCCAGATGTCCTCCCTATCCTGCGCCCCATGCAGGCACACGCCATCCCGTCTTACGTAAATCGTTGCTGTGGGGAGAGAGGAGTTAATGGGGCAGAAATCACTGCCCGGCTTTCTCCTCCCTGCCTCCCAACCCAGTGCTCCAGCCCCCAACGGCCTCGCTGGGGCAGAAGTTTGGGCAGAGCAGCCCTGCTGGCACAGCAGCGTGATGCCCTCCCCAGGAGAGCTCTGAGAGGCAGTCCTGGCTGCGGGGAAGTGGCATCAGCTCCCAGGCATGGGTAAAGCCAAGGCGAGAGGAATGGGTGTCCCTGAAGTCCCTCCTGGAGGGAAAAGATCTACTTGGGGAAGGATTAGAAGTTTTATTATGTATCTCTTCCCCCCTGATTTGTACCGAGCAGCACAGCCTCCCTAGGGATGCAACTCCCTTTTCCTTTCACCCTCATCCTCTCTGATCTTCTATCTACTGCTGTAGGGCTTCCAGCCTGAAAGCAAGGTAGCCTGATGGAAAGAGATCCAAGTTAGGACAAATCTAGCTAGCCAGGGGAATAAGGTAGGAATGATGGGATAAGGACTGGTCTTAAATAGTGCGTCACACTCGGGAAACCCGAAAGGTGAAGCAGAATAAAATGGATAGGGATAGATGGGAGGCATACAGGAAGAGGGATGGACTCATTTCATAGGACTGGGCATGTCCAGGTTGGAAATTTGTATAGAGAAGGAAGAAGGAAAGAGAACTCTCACAAAGAGAGTGATATGTGAGCGGGGCATAGGAATATTTTTACAATTTCAAAGAATTTATTCGTACTGCCGCTTTGTATGAAGAAATTCCCACATCTGACTTTATCAGATTAAGATTAAAATGTGTTTGCATTTATATATTTATCTTTCACAGCTATTCTTCATTTAAATACATATATAGAGAGAGTATATATATGTGTATGTACAAAGGAAAAAGAGAATTGATAGGTATAAGTGTATTTTCTTCACATTCCCACAGCCTAGAGAGGACCATAAAGGCCACTGATGTCTGTGGAAGAAAAAGCCTGTCCCCAGCCCCCTCTGCCTGCTCTTCTTTTCTAGGACAGCAGGAGGAAAAGCAAAGAAATGCAATTCTTCCCGTTCCACCTCAGTGAGGAAGAAGCAACACAAAGAGTCCCTGTGTCTGTCGGAAGGACTCGGAGATGGGCATGGGGCTCTCAGGGATGGAAATAGAAAATAAAATCAAATGAGGCTTAATCCGAAAAGCAAACGTTTGCAGGGACAAAGCCACCGCTGGGATTGTCATTTCACAAATTGTATTAATCTGGGCAAATAGTGCTTCAGAAACAGTAACCGTGGTGTTTATGCTCAGTTTCCCCTCCTGACCTTATCTTGCATCCCTTGCTCCCCTCAATATGGGCCAAACCCTTATCAGTTTGCACCAAAGGTCTCTTCCTCAGCACAGCAATCATGCAAACTTGGAATCTGTGCATGAATCCGATAACGAAAAGAGGTGACTGAAATGTGACTTTGTTCCTTTAGTTTAACAAGCAGCAGGAGGGATTAGTGGCACAAGATGCACAGAGCACCCACATCCCCAGGGAGAAGTTCCTGCACTTTCCAGGGGCTGTGTGTTTGTGAGTAGGTTTGCCTTATCACGCTCTGCATCTTAGGTCTAAATAAATATGCAAGGCTGAGCAGGTAAAGGGAGGGCTGGAAAACTAAACCATGTGTAAGTGAAGCAGGGTAAGCAGGAAAGAGGAAGGAAATAACTATAACCAGGCTTTCAACACTTCCTACGCTCCTTTTTGGTCCAGACAACACACTGGCCACCTGTTTGCCTTGGGAGATGCTTTGCTATAGTCTCCTTCATTTCAGAAAGGAGGTGAAAGGACAGGATTTTTTCTGCAATATGATGGAATCTTTCTCCATTTGCCTATCTTAGTATTTGTTCTGATCACTTGGCATCTGGGCACCTACAAAACCAATAGTATTCTCTGTGCAACTTTCATCATGGGGAAAATGAGAGGGTAGTAGAATTTCCGTTCTATGGGTGGAGCCAGAACAGAAACAATAAAAGAAAAGCAACCCTTTTTTTTCCTAATAAACACTGACTCTAAATGATGCTAGGAAAGAGCTCTTTGGCTTGTTATGCTCTAGAATCTACGAGACCTGCTCATGAGCTGGGGAGGTGGAGGCAATTTTTTGTTTTGTTTTGTTTAATTTCAAAGCCACTAAAACATCATGGGTTTGAACATTCCGGTTCAATCTCTAAAGCTATTGAGTTCATGTTCTGATTAAGAGAGGCAGTGAACAAAGGAGCAGAGTGTGTGGGGGAAGGAGGTAAAAGAGTAAAAACTAGCACTGTGAAAAATGAGGCAGAGTGAAAAATATATTGAAACTGTGAAAAGAAAAAGTGTTAGAAATGTGGAAAGAGAAAAAAAAAAATTATAGAAGGAAAAAAGCTACCTACTGTATCTACCTAACAGTTCCCCCTAATCTTATCTGTCACGCTAATTACCAGATTTAGGTGTTTGTACGTTATGCAAAGATGAGGGTGTGCGCAACCACATGTGCCTGGCTTCTGACAATTCACACATACAACCCGCTGATTTCCCCCTGTAGCTAGAAGACAGGCTTTTTTTTTTTCTTTCCTTTTTTTTTTCAATTGAATCACCGCTAGAATGAGCTGAATTACAGGAAAGACGAGGTTAGGCAGCTCATGTAGCTTTTGAGAAATCCAATAAAAATATCCAAAGGATTCCCCAAACCCCAGAACTCCAGGAAATGTGCTAGTTCCTGTGTATTACATTGTTTCCTTCCTAACATATTAATGTCCAATACACAGCAATATGCCATGGCATGCTCTGCTTTACCTTTTCTTGCTACGGCTTTCATTCAGCCTGCAGTTCTGTACAGTCTTTTGCACCCTTCTAAAGCTGCAGGGATTTTTGCATCCGAATTTTATCCACCCTGCACCTCAAAAATCACTAGCTTTGGCTAAACTGTGCTTAGGCTGCAAATGGTGCTTACGCAGGGAAAGGTGTGCAGAGGGCAGGTGATGTTGGCTTAAGGATATGGTGAGATACGCAATAGCTCAAGTGACAACTACTCATTAGCAGCTAATCCAATCGCTCCTGCTAATCCAATCAGCCTGAGTAGCTGGAGTTGTTGCTTTGCAAGGGTGGTCATTCTGCTCTCTCAAATATCCCAGGAAGTTAAGCCAGGACTAAGGGCAAGCCGAGCTGGCCCCTTGCACCCAGCAAGTTGAGCCTCAGTGCAGGGGCATGGCCTGCAAACTGGCTTTGGTTCCACCTGGCAAAAAAAAGTGAGAAGCCAAAAGTCAGGGCACCCCTTACCCCAAAAGTCTCCTGGCACTATCACAAACAAGCTTCTCAGCATCTCGCTCCGAGTGCTGGCGACTGGAGGACTGGAGTCTGGCTGGAGGAGGGGGGGCGGGTAAGAGAAGGAAAGGGTTAACCCAACCGTTATCCCCTCCCCAGAGCAAACTGCAATCCAGCGCTGAAATTTTTCAGCAGTGGCGTCGATATCATTCCACTGCGCCTTCATTACCTCCTGATCTCTAAATAAGGGCCAGTTGGGCTCAGAAAACATTATGTGATGTTGTTACAACTGATATAAACCACCAAGGTGGCATTTTGCGAATGAGAAGAACGACCAAAAATCCCGCAAAATCCTCTGCAGTTGGGTTTAAATGAGGGCTGTAACTTCTCACACATGTCCCGCTCCCAGCCTACAGGAAGGGGCTGATTAATCCTGCGTGCGTTAGGCTGGAATATTGCATTACTGGAAGCAAAGAAACTCCTTAATCATATTGCTGGTTACTCCAGAGGTCTGTTTTCTCTCAAGTGCATCACATTAAGAGCCATCCCTGGGCTACAGCACCGTCCCAGGCTATTTTTCGGGTTGCAGCCCTACACGAAGGCTTCTTTTGTTCTGGTTTTGTTTTAGTGGCTGACTGGCAGGGCTGTGCTTAACCTTCAGAAAGACAAAAGCACCCAAGGAAGCTTTTGAGGGGAGAGGAAGATGGGATTTTATCACCTCCCATCTCCAAGAGAAATACTGATTTGCAAAGAAGAGCCTTGCTCCTAATCTTCCTTTGCTGCTCGCTCGGAAAGCAGGGGAGTGAAAGCTAATGTCACGTGCAGGATGGAAGCAGTGCAGTCTTTCTCCTCCTCTACCCTCCTCTTCCACCCTGATCTGAAGATAGATAGGCATTTCGCAGGGACAACCGCTGCCTGTGCCTTTTTGAGGGCACAGTTCAACCCTGAGTAGGTGTGTGCTAGCTGACAGGGCATCCTCCCAGCCTCATTCCCTCCCAGTGTAGCAAGACTGGTCATTAACAAGAGGAAAACAGACTCTCTCATATCATACTCACTTGGGAGATCTGGAGCTTTGGGAGTCTGTAATTCCTCCCTAGGGCTGTGATGGGAGTGGATGGAGAAAGAAAAAAAACAGTCTTGTTGACACAGTCCCTCCTTAGGAAACCCAAGGGAGCACATGAGAAATGCGGATGTCTTCTGGGATGACACACCATGCACCTGATCTCTGTTCCCTCTCCCAAAACACCCGCAGGAGACACTTCCCTGTGCCAAGGAATAAAGGATTTCCTTCTGATAGCAGTGGAAGTTCTTCTTCTGCATTTTAGCCCATAGCTGAGGTTCAAATTTGCACTCATGACTGATCTCCTGTAAAAGAAGGAAAAACCCTACACTTGAAAAATACCGCCCTTCCCCAGCTAGGACATTTTCAGAGATCCAACAGCTGAATAAAAAAACCACAACCAGCATGGGAAGTCCTGGCAGCAGCTTCAACCATCACAAATACATAGACAAGACCTGTGACAATAAACGATGTCCCACAAAGCATGAAACTAAGCTGAAATGCGTTTGGGGATGGCTGATGATTGCACTCAACCCCAGGGAGTAGGAGGTGACAGAAGGAGAAGAGCCTCTGTTTGTACAAGCCACTTTGGACTTTCCCTTTGAACAGGGCACAGGGGCACTGAGTCTTATGGCCTTTTTAATAGGAGCATCTGCTCTTGTTCCCATCCCAGCTGGATGGCATCTATGCGTGTTTGCTGTTAGCGAGATGTGCCATGTGTCACAAGGAGGAGCGTATCACGGGCAGGGAGCGCAGAACGGCTTAGAGGCCTTTACACCGTGGCAGCGGGTCCATTTGTTTGGCAAGGGCACTTGCTCGAGGGCAGCAGCTGCATTCTTCATCTACTGTGGAATTTCCAAATGGTAAAGCCCCCAAGGGTGGATGTCATTATCAGGGTAATGTGTGTGCAAGGGAGGGTGTGGAGGGAAGGGGCTACAGAGGCGACTTCCACTTTGTCTTATTTTATTTTAATTTATTTTATTTTATTTCTTCCACTGACATCTGGAAATGAGGGTCATCTCGCTCCTACAGACCTCCTGAACTCCGGCCGTTTGTGGGACTGTCTTGTACTCCCCCTCAGTGATGACCTGCCCTGCAGGAGATTGATGGCAATGGGGAGGGGGTGTAGGAAATGTCACAAGGATGCCCACATGGTCAAGAGCAAATTTGCCAAAATGAGATTTCTGTTTAGTTCACGGGCTTGTACGCAGCTCTTAACACTTTGGTAGGTGTTCATGGGGATTGAAATGCCAAAGCAACCCTATTTATTTGCCCTATACTCTCTCTGTTCCATCTATGCCCTTTCCCCGCAGAAACATCCACCAGCAATTTTTAAAACGCTCATATTTATAGGGTAAGTGGGGGCAGATGGGGAAGTTCATCCCAACCTACCCCTTGTAAAGGACTTCAGGGGCCACATGGAGACCTGCAGCAGCCTTTCTCCTCTGCCCATCAGCAGCAAATTTAACTGCCCCATCTGCCACCTCGGCCCTCCAACAGAGCATAAAAGAGGCCAGCTCTTAGAGCTAAAGGACAGATTATACACAAACTACCATATGCAGTGGCTTTTACGGGTTTTGTCCAAATCAGTTTTGCAAGCAAGAGCAGTCCTAGCATGCTCAGTTCCCAAATTTTAAGTAAGAGCTGCAAAGAACAGGGAGGAGTTTCTTCTTGATGAAGAAAGCTTTGCCTGAGAAAGCTTACGATGGGGTTTGTAAGAGGAGACTGCATTGATTTGAGCCTAGTGTTAATAATAAATCCGAAGAGCTACAGCACTGGCTCCCCGCCACCCACCTCAGCGCACCCGGCTGAACCCAGCAGACGCAAACACGAGTGAAACTCTGTGGGCCGGATACACAACAAGGTACTGTTGTCCCATCTGTAGCAGTGTACATGCCAGTGGATATCAGCCTAACACAAGGCAAGGAGATATACAGGGAAGTGGTTGCTTTTCTCCTTCTTCCCCACTTTTATTCTGTTTTGATTTGGGAAGGGAGCCTGGAACTCAGTGCCATGGCCGTAGTGCTCCCAATAGACTGGCTTTGATAGGGCAAACAGAGGACGATGCTCAACATACGCTGTGTTTGTGCTGTGACACGGAGACACATGTTGTGGGACCGATGTAAGTGCTACCTGCGATGCTAACACCCCAGTGTTCACTGTGCCTTAAGACACTGGTTAATTGGACTCTTGCTGTTTAAACATCAGGAGCGTGTTTTCCCCAGAAGCCCCCAGCACCCACACCAGGACCAACATCCTTGCAATGGCCGGTGGGAAATTCACTGGACGTGACCTGGTTAGCATCTCTGAGGCCTAATTGGCATCCTCTGCAATTGGTCTGGCTTCGGCTGCCAGAAAAGAGTAAACCGTCTCCTCCTTTCACAGATGGGATGGGGGAAGGGGTGACCACTGCGTGTCTGTGTGTCGGTGTCAGGGGATGGCAACAAAGGATGTCAAGAACATGGTGCTGCCAAGGCGCTTGCATATTTGGCTTATAACCTGATGAGCGTGAGGCAGGTGGCAGAGTCTATGTCATGCCCTGTGGGGAGTAGGGAGGGAAGGGAAAGAAAGGAGGAAAAAATAAGACCAGTGCAGATGGGAAGTGCCAGCTCTTCTCACTGGAACAGAGCTGTTCAGTTGGGAAACCCAGCCAGAGAAACTTCAAAGAACCAGGAGGGAAAGAGCAGAGCTGGTCAGTGTCAGCAAGCATCTCCTGCTCCTTTCCTACAGCCTACTTTGTTGCTATTTTAAAGATCTCATTTCAGTAGGAAAATAAATTTAAACCCCCCACAATATTTTAAAAAATGGAAAATGAGGAAAATCTCAGATATTTCAAATAAGTAGGTGACATGGGTGTGTGCGAGAGCAAGAAACAGAGGAAGAGAGAGATATTTAGAAAGAAAAAAAAAAAACAGACAAAAATCTTCTTGGAACAAAACACACACGAGGCAATGCCAAAAACTTGAGAAGGAGAGTGGTTACACACTAATTTAATTCTCTAATCCCCCTACTCCTGTCACTGTTTACTCACTGATAAATGTGCAGTAGCTTCAGCAAGACAGCCACATTTGCAGAAACTGACAGCCTGACTCAGAGACTATTTACCTAAAGACCATGAATATTAAAACAGGTTTCCAAAAGGGCCCCGTCTTGAAGGAGAAGATTAGCATGGGGCCTCTTGCTGACAGACTCTTCCCTCTCCACCCCTCCTTCCCCCACTCTGTGATGCATCTCTTGTGCAAACACTTGAGAAGTATCACCTAGCTGAAGAACTGAAATATTGGAGAGCTGCCCTGGAGCTGTGCATTCAGCTTTAGCCTGACAGCAAAAATACCCATCCATCCAAGACAGAAGTTGGGGTTAGTTTTTTGGGTGGGTTTGTATTTTGTTTTGGTTTTATTTTCTTCTTTTTTTTTTTTTTAATTTAAAATAATTAATTAAAAACTAAAATCAAACCCAAATATTTTTGTTATTTTTTAACTCCTTCTGGAAGGTGAACTACGAGTACAGTCCTTTTATAGAATTATAAAGGCAAAAAAATTATATTCCAAGGTCACAATTCTTAAATGAGTTTGGCTCTGTCTCCTATGATGAAGCTCATGGAATTACCAGAAAGCTGGAAAAAGAATAAAGCAGAACTAGAATGGGCAGGGCAAAGTATAGCTGTAAAGCTCAGAGGGAAGGAAAAATTTCCATAGGGTGGGAAAGATGAAGTGGTCTAGATACACCAGATGAAATGAGACAAGAAAGTGGAAATCAAATTTATGTATATAAAAAATGTGAATGAAAGGGATTTTTGAATGGACAGTTAACAGTAATTTATTGTAGTAAGAAAAAAAAAAAAGTTGAACTACCTGGGAAAAAGTTTGAATCAAAGCAAGAATTTTTGTTTCTCTGTTTATGCAATGCGCATTTTACTGGAGGAGCTCTTTGCCACAGACTCTCTGGGGATTAAAATTATAAATAGATCCAAGAAAACCTTAAGAAATTTATGAAAACCATGTAAAAATTGCTTTTAAAGGCAATGAAGCAGGAGCAAGGAATCTCAGATTGCTAGAAGAAGCGAGGCCTGTCTTAGAGCCATTCGACAATGGAGTTAGAAGCATAATTTGTTTACATGGACCTTTGTTTCCCTTTCTCTGCTGGGTATGAGAAGCACTCCCTTTTCAGAGAAGAAGCTTGTGCATGCACAGAAACCCGGGCATGCACAATACACAGCGTGAGCATTGAGCATAACACCCATCGTACAGCCTGGGATACTCGCACACAGTCTACCGTCTAACCCACCCTGACTAAAGCCGTAAGACCCATGTCTCTTACAACGCATGGCCACAGTACAGTGCGATGCATTTGTCCTGATGCTGACAGCACTGCTTATCCTTGGAAATGGGTAAATATCCTGATTCTGAAGACAATGACATTCAACCTCTCTCTTAGGTCAGTGAACTATGTATACAAGAGTTTGTGATTTTCCAGCCTCTCAAGATACCCTAAAATGCCTTGATGTACACGCTTATCTGGAGTAAAATGGCATGGCTCTGTTTAAGCCACTGGAGTCATCTCTGGGTTTTTTTTTTGTCTCCAGCTGAGGATCAGGTGTTTTGAATGCAAGCCTTGGGGAGCATTACTGCTGACTACATGATGGACAAGGATAATACAAGGATGAGCATATTTGGCTTCCAGGGGAAAGGGCTATCTGCACTCCACCAGCATCCCTGGACACCTTCCCAACTGCAACCAGGCAGTCCATGCCTAGAAAACTGCTGTCAGTAAGGCTGCCGCTCAGCTTTGCCTGCAGCAGAAAACCAGATTTCAGAAGAGCGGTGCCAGTGGCTGCTTGGTCTGAAAGGCTTTGCAAACGCTTCATGACTGAGCATACGAAAGGGTTAAACCAAGAGACCACCTGGCACACAGCTCTTCTCTGGATAACATCAGGCTTCTGCCTCAACATCAGTCCCAGAAACAACCCCAGACCCTTCAATCGTCATGGTTCCCAGCTGCCATGAAGATAGAAGTACATCTAGCTGGAGAAATATGAAGGCTCCTTGTGAATACACTGAAGGCTACAGCAAGGTACCTCTTGTCCAGAGAGGATGGGGTAAGGCAGGAGCCAAAGTGAATGGAAATGTCCCGTAGCACAGATGGAAGTCCTTGACAAACATTTCTTGCAGGTTGGATTTGGTATCTCATTAAAGGAAGAGTTTATTTATAACCAGAGCTACCATAATGAACAGGCAAAGGTGGAATATTAGGAAAGTCTCCTGGAAGCAGAAATACACCATCAGAGTGCAGATAAAGCGAGGGTCACCTCAGCCTCAGAATTTGGCCCTAGAACAGAGTGGCTTTCTCCAGCTTCTCTGTAGAGCATCTCCCTCTGCAAAACCTCTTTCCACCACCACTTTCTTTGCACACCATAGGCTTTTAATAGAAGCTGAGAAGCTCTGTCATAACCCTGAGTACATACTTGCACAGACAAATCAAGCCTACTTCAGGTTCAATCTTAAACATAAGCTTTAATTCATGCTCAAAGGTTTAATAACAAATGCTATGAAGCTTACAAGGTGTAAGCAGTGTTTGTTGATGACCTCACAAGAATCATTCTGCTTTCTGGGACACCTTAGACAGAAAATATTTTGAAAGCCCTTTGGTTTAGTGATTGCCAGAGCCTTGGAGTGGGTTAATGCAGGCAAGCGTCACTCCGTGCTACATTTATTTCTTAAATGCTTCTTCTAAGCATTTGCTCTTAGATCATTGAACACATGGGTCTTGGGTATGTCTCTCCCAAGGAGGCCGAACAGGTATGGTTTTCTTATTGACTGATAGCTCATTGTGGACTTAATTATTTGGGAAGCATTTATCTGTATGCTATTTTCTGTCCATTAGATAGACACATCTACACTTGTGGAATTACAGCATCCCAGATGTAATGGCAATATCCCATTGATTTAGGAGGGTCCTGCAGTCTTTATAAAGTAAAGCCATGCCCAGACTCCCAAAGGGTAGAAAAATCCATTCTCAATTACAGCCCAGGTGACTCGTCCATCTCACTTGCAATGGGGTGCTCTGCTGTTGCATGCCACGTTATGCCTGTACACTAAAGTGCGACAAACACTTTTCTGCTCGGTGTAGCCACATGCTTGGTGGACCCTGGAGTGTGTGTCTGCGTCTGTGTGACATGCCAGAGAACCATGTACAAAAATTAACACATTGGGAATGGAGAAACGCGTCATCTGTGAAGACACCAAGGTACCTAAGTCCTATTTAGAAGTTCTATGCTCAATATAAGGAAGGAAGATTAGGGTCCTGAAGCAGAATTTAAACACATAAACATTTCCATGGGTGTAGGAGTCTGTCAAGGAACATACATCCAAGACTCTGAGGAAATAGTTTCTGCTTTAACACCACCAACCACGCATTCATCACCCAGGAGACATGCAGACAGTCTTCCTCTTCCCTCTCCCTTCCTTCATCTACAGCAAAACCACACTATTCAAACTTTTCCACTATCGGTAAGAGAAGCTGCCATTTACACATTTACAGAGCAATAGACACAACACTAGTTTAATGATATAAGGAGGGAAAGAGATAAGGAGCAACCTGTATATAATGTACACACATATATTTTAAAGACTCAGCAGGAGAGATTCTGCTGTCATTTTAGTTTATTGAGAAATACCTAAATATTAAAGAGGGCCACGGCTGATGGAATTGGATGGAATGTTATATCTCTGAATCTACTTGTAATCACCTGTGCCTGTGCTTCTTTTCTCATAATACCTGCAGAGACATGACATACTGTTAGCTACTCCTGGAGCATCTTATAAAGAATGTAAGGGTTTTCCCGTGTCTAGTATTCAGGTGGTGCTGGACTGGGGCACGTCAGGCCCAATAAGGCAGGAGGGAAGAGATCATTTCAGACCAGGCACTTGCAGCATTTGCCTGGAGAGGGAACGTGAGACAGCTGCTCTACGAGAGGGTTCATAGCGTTACCAGCCCTGGTCTGACTGAGCTGTGTGATGGTAAGAGACCTCTAAATCTCCAGCTCTTGTCTCATCACTTGCCCTTGCT
Organism: Chlamydotis macqueenii; assembly: GCF_036417535.1. Classification (NCBI taxonomy): domain Eukaryota; kingdom Metazoa; phylum Chordata; class Aves; order Otidiformes; family Otididae; genus Chlamydotis; species Chlamydotis macqueenii. Next base: position 7,209,131 of record NC_141593.1, on the reverse strand, counting down.
CTCTACAGCTCCTGCACCGAGACAAACCCTGGTCTCATGTGCCTTCCAAGCTCTCCACGTGTACGCACCACGTGCCTTTCTTTATCTCTGCGAACCCGCCCTTCCCTTATCCTTTCATAACAGCTACATATGTATGTGATTAACAACTCATAGGCCTTACACACCTTCTGTGGGAAGTAGTTTTCAGGAAATTTCCCCAAATTGCCTTAATTTTATAGGTAGGCAGAGGGGAAATGAATAACCCAAGTCATGCAGCATGCCCAGTGGAAAAAAATACAGGAACAGAACCCAGATTTCTTTCCTCTTAGATTTTTCCTCTGTTCTGTAGGCAACACTGTGTCCTATAATGCTGGTACAATTTTAAAAATCAGTCACAACTGTGGGCTTGAGAAAAGGACTGAGAGGTTTTCTGAGATTTATTTTTTCATCTGATAGATATGCTCTTGCCAAATTATTTTTGAGTAGCTACTGTAAATTTTTTTAAGAGCTATTCACAAAGGTGCATGGGAAGGACATTTCTTGCACTACAGCTGGATTGAAGCTGTTAGTCAGCAAGACAAGACACTCAATACCCATTGGTAGTGGATGGTTTTGATCAGACAAGGAGTTTAGCTGGAAGGATGGATACTTGATTTTAGACCTTGGTTCAACTCCTAGCTCAGCCAAGTTGCTTGTCTTGTCTCTAATTCCCTACATCTAGGTCACTGAGTTAGTATTTTCCTGCTTTTCCAAAGTTTTTGAGGCAGTAAGTCAAGTAACGATCGAGAGGCACTCTGCGGTCTGACACTGGGAGTACAAGGACCAGCTAAATTGTTTCTGTTCTTTGCCTGGAAGAGCATAACTTTTGCAGTTGTGTGTTTCCAGTAGGAGCATTCATAATTATGAATTCAGCAAGTCGCTGTGCTGTGCATATTCCACAGCTGCTCATGGAGAAATCATTGTCTGTGAGAAATGCTTCTGGTTAACATGTGTGCTGCAACAGGCATAAAAATTGAGCGCAAACTGGCCATGAATAGGCAGAACAAATTCAATTTGGGAGTCACAGGGCTATTGTGTCCTGCACAATGTTCTGTTGTTACAGACCTCTGCATAGGATCCAGGGACAGACATAGTAAACTCTGACTCAATTTTGAAATTATTTTTAGTTTGGTTTCCTAAAGAAAAGAGGGATTTTGTGATTACTCTGTATCTTAATGTCTATTTACATCTCTCTCTCTCTCTCTCTTTTCGTCTCTTCTCAATAACTTTGAACCAGTTGACACAGAAGGTTTCATTTGCAGCTTGATAGATACGAGAGGAAGTAATCCTAAGATGAAATGCTGTAGGGAAACAGGCTCTGATATTTTTTTGGTCTCCAAGGAATGCATGTTTTTGAAAAACTTTCCTGGAGAAGAGGAGGTGTTTGGGAATATCGTCCTCTCTCACCATTAGAAATGTTGTGAATAAATTGAGATCCTTACCTGAAGTAATTTCTAAGCTGAGGCAGCTGCTATCTCTGCTTTACCTTGTTTGTATAGGACAGGGCAGAGATCACCCAGCCCTTTGCTTACTGGAAGACCAAAGTATTGAGCAAGTGTTGTCTCCAGTTCTTGGTCATAAGAAATTACTCCTTTAATTGCTCAGACTGATGTTGAGGGGTCTTAGAGGCAACAGACTCCGAGCTTAGGCTTAGGAATCGCTGGCCTAAACTCATCTGAAAATCACTAGTCAGGTCTACTGCTCTATTGTAGGCAGAGGAAAAAAAACAGTCTGGCTTCAGAAATTCATTCTGTGATTTAGGGCCAGTTTTGCAGCCATCCTCACAATTTCCTTAGGCTTCTCTATGTCTTGTCAATCCTTAAGGCTAATACAAACAACAGTAGCCTTCATGCTTCTGACTTTTATGGAGGAACAGATTTAGCCAAAGCCTGGAGTAAAGGATCTACGCAGCCCATCTCCTCCCTATCTCTGTACACCCTTCACTGGCAGATAAAATCTGACCTTGCAGCAAAAAGACCCAGAGGGTAAAGAACCAGCATGGGACTGACCTGCTGACAAGTCATTAACTGTTTTCAGCTGCAAGCTTATTAATTTCCATAGGTGCCTAAAAAATTTCCCAGATCCGGACTTCTGCACTTCTGTGCCTTGGTTTGCCACCTACTAGATTGGAGGAAAACCCACTGGTCTGTTTCATAGGAGGACAGGTTTCAGTCATGGATTCCTATCCTGTAGTGCCCAGACATTACAGAAATGGCTACTTGGCACTAGTAGACATGCACATGTATCCTTGTAGATCCTCTCTTTCCTCTGTAGGACAAAATTCAGCAAGGACAGAGCAGGCTAGGCTCAATCCCTAGCTAAAGGAAACTGAGGTATTCTCACAAACTACCATTTTGCACCAGGCAGAATGCCATCTGCCTGGCTCTAGAGTAATGTGATGAGCTGTGTCAGCCGGGTGCTCCTCCACACTCCTAGGAAAACCAGTCAAGCAAGAATTCAGATTAAGAGGAGTGTGCACAAATGTTTTCTTAATAATAATTAATACATGTTTATTAGGAGCAAATTCTGAAAATAAATGATTATAAGATGTCTCTATAGCATGCCACCAGGATGATGCGGATAAATTATGCTGAGGCACCTGAAAGTTGAGAGCCCATTACTAAGCATTTATAAATGGGAATGCATAAAAATATTTATCCACGTCTTTCTGAAACATGCTCTAATGTGTCTTCGAGCAATTTATCAGCTAAAAAGTAATTTTCATTAATCACTTATTAATGATTAATAAAGTGTTTGTAAGTGTCACCTTAATTGAAAGTGCTTCTGACTCAATGCGCACTTCCAGACTTTCATTCTTAAAGGAGATCTTGACTCCCAGACCTGAGTCACTCAAGTGACCTTGGTACATCCTTCGCCTAACCCACTCAAGGCCTCCAAAACTGTTAGGCTTGCAAATGGGACTAAGTCATGTTTCTGGAAATCACAATTTGTCATTTCACAAGGAAACTTGATCAGATCCTTTCTCCCTGCTCACAAAGCTGGATACCCAGACCTGGGAACGCAGCATTCAAATGTTTCAATTTATCATTACAGTGGAACCCTGAAGAGATCACATCTGCTAAGACCGTAAATTGGACAAGATCCCACTTCAGAAGGAGCAGGCTCAGCTCGATATTCCCATTCTTGAACAAGGGACCAATTAGGCAGGCTTATTTACCTGCCATAAAATGAGATGTTAGCCAGTGGGAGAAGTCACTTAAGGACAACAACAACAGAAAGTCTTTCTGATCTCTCTGTTAGAAATGGCCAGCTTAAGAAACAGCAGATTTTCATGTTCTCACTTGAACTTGTATTCCTTCCTTCCGTTCTTCCTGTTTCTTCACTCCTCCTTTCAGGTCAGTCCCTGCCCTTCTCTGCCTTTCCCCCTTCATTTTACACATTTTATCTCCCTCTCTGTCCCTTCTCTCGCCTTTTTTCTCTTCACTCTTCTTTAGTTAATTTTTCCTCCTCCTCTTTTACTCTCATCTTTTACACATGCATACATCCTGATAAGATTTAATTTTGAGCTTTACTACTGAACAAGCAATCAAAAAGGTCTTACATCTCGGAAAAGAACCTGGGCTACAAAATGAACAAATTGCTCACACTTCCTTCCCTTCATAAGATTTTACAGTGAGGATTGGATCTTCCACTTGCCAAAACCTGGATTCAGGCCCTGAGAGACAGCAAGGGGGAAATCTTCTGGCTTAAAAAGTGATATTTTCTGCTCCTCCTCATAACCTCAGTTCAGCTTCTTCACTAGATGGATAATGGTGTGCGAGCATCCAGAGTGGAAGCAGAGAGAAGCAGACACACACCTGTCAGGGATGGTCTGTGTACATTTATCTTGCCTCCGTGCTGGGGGATGGACGAGATGACCTCTTGAGGTCCCTTCCAGATGTACTTGTCCATGAGTCCGTGATTAATTGCCTTCATGATCTGCAGTTTATCTATCCAAAGAAATAAGCCTCAAAATCTCCTGCAAATACATATCCTGTGGTCTGCCTGAGGATATTGCCCCTTTGTCTCTGCAGTCTTGCACCCTAATTTAGACTCCACAGAGGGGATGTCTCCCTGCTGATCCCTGCAGAAATACAGCCCCTTTCACATCCTCTAATAGCAGAGGAATTAAAGAATAAAGCTTATGTATCTCAGTAGAGAAAATAAAGGAAATATAGCTTCTAAATGGGAAAGAAAATTTCTATACTTGGCTTCCCCTGAAGACAGAGGCAGGGAACTGAATCTTGGTGAGGGCTGCTGATGGTGTCTTCTGGTTCCCCAGTACTGCCTCCCCTCCAGTATAAGCAAGATTAATTTCTGGCTGCCTTCCTGGGGTAAAGAGGTGTGGTGCACGCAGAGCAGCACTATCCCTGCCGGAAGGGAGCCACAAAAGAGAAGCCTGTGACTCCTCCTCCTGTCAGTCAGAGGGCGTCCTTTGCTCACACTGAAGCAAGTTCATCAAAGTAAGGATGAGCATGGAAAAGGGCAGACATGTTTTGCCAAAGTGGGTCAAAGAGGAGAAGTGAAAATAGTGAAAAGGAAAGGAAAGATGACAATGAAGGAGGAAGCCAGACAGAAATCTAACCGGAATGTCTTATGAAAGACAGATAGGAAGGATGGGAAGCTCTTACCTATCTTAAGAGAGACTATTGTGAACATCTCCACCTGAGCTACTGGACATCTCCACCTGATTTATTCCAGGTACTTATTTAACAGTGAGATACATTTAACCCTAAAGTAATCTTTTTCTCTTCACAAGCTACTGTGCACCAGCTCAAATGGAGATCATTGTAGTACTGACACTTGGTCATATATAACCTATCCAAACAGAATTTGAGCTGAGCCTTCCCTCATGCAGGAAAGGCTTGTAAGTAGAAGAGTGTGTCTTCCTGGAGAAGCTGGTCATGCAACACTAATTTATTGAGAAGGTGTCTGGTTAATGAACACAATGCATAATAAAGATATTAAAGACTTAATTTTGCATTTTTAGACTGGCCAGATCTAGACTACAAGGAGTTTATATTAGCTTACCCTTTCAATTGTCATGACAAAAATAATAGAGGAAATTACTTTGATATCACTTTCTCTCTCTTCTGAATCATCAGAATTCAAACTGAGTTATAAATTAATAGAGGTGAGATTCAACTCACTAAACACAGATACCTACAGTAGCTGTGTACATCTGAGACAGTCACCCTGGACTCCCTAGTTAATCAAAAGAGAGAATTAGACACTTCCATGCACTTCAGCAATTCATTTCCTCCTAAGGTGCATATATAAACCAAAGATCAGAGGACTGTGTCAAAAAACCCTTATTTCCATCCAGGACCATAACAGGAACAGTATACAGTTAAGATATAAATTTCTAAAAGTAGATGGGATTTGTAATTTCTAAATTGCAAATAGAAAAAAAAAATTATATACAATATTCTCCCTTTCTACATGGTTTAGCAGGAATATAGCATCATCTCTATGGTTCCCTCTTGTTAAGAACTATGGAGCAGAGATATGATTTTAAACTGAATATTTCCTGGTAATAGGAAAAACCTCACAATTTTAACTATTTTTTAAAATCAGCTCTCCTGACCAATTTTTCACTACTTTTGTTATTTCTTTAGTTTTTCCCTGTCTTCTTCCAACAATTTCACTGCTTGTTTCTTTACTTCCTTTTCATCTCAAAGACAAAGAGCAGGTTGATCCCAGCTCTGGCCCTGGAAATGTCAGGCTGAAAATGTTACTTTTGGAGTGATTTGCATGCATTACAAAGTGACAGGTGACAGGAGCACACAACCTCGGCTAATAGATGATTAATGATGCGATGTTGGCCAGCACTGTTGACTCGTTTTCCTGCTCTTCAGGAAACTTCAAAAGCAGCTGGCATTTCTGTTGCCTTATGACAGGCTCATAGGTGAGTGTAATTGTTTGGTCCATATGTGCATAGCGCAGAAGTAGCCACGAGCACGTTCCTGGAGCACATTTACCTGGATGTGTGTATATGAGGCAATGTGCAGAATCATACGCATGAGCTCCTGCATGTTTGTACGCATACAAGCTCCTCATACACAAACTGCCTGGTTTTTGTGGGTTGCCGAGAGCATAATTATCCAGCTACTGTATTCTGAATAAAATACCATGGCCCATTTGGGGTTACAGTCTAAAGGAATGAAAGAAACTCACTGGAATTTTAGTCTGGATGGAGAAAAATCAGCCCTAAAGTAAACAGTATGTTTGGAAGGGTGCCCAGTAACTAGCAATCAGAACAGGATTAGAAATAGGTCAAGGTTGTAAAGTTGGATCTTTTCTTCACATGCCTTTTTTTTTCGCAGCAAAATCTGGGAGGGTTTAGGTCATTATAGAGACCAAGGATAGTGGCAAATTGTGACTTTGGATTTCAACCCCACCCAGAATTCGAGGCACGGGCTCACTTCTGAGGCATGCATAATCAGTCTGAAGTCCAGTCAAAGAAGTATTTGGAGTTTTGTAAGGGAATATTCTTAGGCAGGATCCTCCCAACACATGCAGATGACAACCTCTGGATTTAAAATCCTTGTACTTGGTAAAGGTGAAGGAAATCTTGTTTCTTACTCCACACATGAACACCTTTGCCTTCTGCCCTAGGTTTCCTATTCCCCAGCACTCTCTATTCAGGAATCTCTTTGAAAGTTGCTCAACATTAGTGGTAAAGCAAGGAAACAGAAATTGTAGATGGGAATTAGGGTTTGCAGTTCTGAACAAGGATCAGACAAATTGGTCTTTTTTAACAGAAACTAGTAGGTTTCATAATAAAAATTCTACACCAAAACGGTAAGTCTTTTTTTTTTTCTTTAGATGGAAAAGAAAAAGTGTGAAATTTAGTCTCTCCCTAAAACAACAAAATACTCAAGAACCAATATTGCATGAAGTTAAAGAGAGCTTAACAGACACACATTTTGTCTTTGTTCTTCCAATAACAGTCATTTGGAAAAGCACAATGCAGATGTAAAAAGCTGAAAATGTATGTTCCTAAAACCAGAGACAAATGGCCAGAGGAGGCCTTGAGAGATTTGTATCCTCTGTTGATTAAAAGGGGAACATATGAGTGTCACTGACTCCTGACTGAGATAAATCTTCTGCACAGAATCACGTAAAATTGGATTTGAAAGGTCCTTGAGAAATCACCTGGATTCTGGGTATCAAATCTGTCCTAAGCAATCGAAACCCATGTCTGAGCTCTGAGCGAGCCCCAGCATAGGACACACTCGACAAATCAGCTGGGCCCGGCTCAGATTTTGAGCCTGTGTCTGAATACCTGACTGAGCCCCATTGAATGGTGGTCTCTCATCTCTTTAGCTTGGGCACAGAGGGGAAATAGGTATTCTAGCTGCTCACAACTTCAGACAGAGGCTTCGGTGCTTCTGAAAACTATCACTTTTTTGGTTTTCCTTGCTTCACAGATGGTTCACTTTGTTAACTCAATCTAAACAGTTGCCATGTCCACTTCACCTTTCCCAGCCCTCACTAACCCTTCAATTTACAGGACATCAACCTCTCCAAATCAGGCGCTGCTCCAGACAGAGCAAGACAGTAAGTGTCAGGACAGCAGAAAGCAGAAAGAAAGGAAAGAGCTGGGAGCATTCCGATCTCTTTCAGACCTGTCAGATTAAGCAGGTCTGGAGGTTTGGGTGATGGCATTTGTGCTTCATACTTGCTTAAGCTGAATTGCCTTGGAGAAAGCTGAGCTTTCTCTGTGGTTGATGGAAGGAATTGGCTGGGACCAGGTTAGGTCAGCCTTTCTGAATCCTTCCCCTCACTCCAATTATTAGTAGTGTTTACAAGACATACAAGGGAGTTTTTCAGCCCATCCCCAGCAAGAAGGGGGCCTTGAGCCTGCCTTGAGCTAGCTGGCAGATGGAGACATCGCTTTCTTACTTAGTGTGGGAGAAGCTCACTGGACAGTCTCTTTTACCAAAGGGAAAGCCTGTTTCTACTTCTTTCCTACCATGCTTGGCTTTCCCTCATGATGAAGTCTGTATCACCCTAGCTCCTCCTATAAGCAGCGGCAAAAAAAACATCTCAGCACTTTGGGCTTTTGACAATACCAGCTCCTAACTTGTGACATTTGTGACATTCATGCCACAGACTTTCAGGTTAACCTGGGTAGATGTTAAAAATGGATGTTGTTGTTTCTAGTCCTCCTGGAAGTGCAGTTCATTGTAGAGATTTTATTCAAAGTCTATTTAATAACATGCATGCGCACAACTTTGTGTGTGAATGTCAGAGTGACAGAAAAAAGAAAGGTAAAAGTCAACTCATAGAAATGAGTGTTTTAACTTTTTCATATTGTTATGGCAGATGAAAATGTAGGTACTACCATGGTAGAGACATAGGTGCATATACACATACAGACTAAGAAAAAGAAGGATAAAGAGATGTGGCCATTGACCAGTAGTGCTGACATTTTTAAGTAATACATTAACTGGTATCTTTCTTGTTTCTTAGCACTTTGAAAGGCTTGAAAGGCTGCTTTGAACATTTTTCCCTAGGTTATTGATAAGTATTAGCTTCAGGTGTCTGTACCATGCTGCTACCCTTAAAAGCTTGAAAATTTAAAATTACAAAAATCAATTTTCTTCCAAGTGAGGTTAATGAAGTTTAGTAAGTTCAAAAAAAAAAAATAAAAAAGAAAAGGAAAAAACTGACAGAAAATAAAGTTAAAGTTTCTGGTTGACACTTGGTTTTGATAGGAATTACTACCAATAGCAATGGAAATGTTTTTAATCACCATATTTAAGAATCTGCCCTTATTTCACCCTATTGTTTTAAGCAAAATTTGGATGGCAACATTTAAGAAGAGTGGAAGGTTTGTTCATTGTGTTTTTCTTCCAAAGCTCGTACTGAGCAAATGAGGCAGGTCTGATTCCACACAATCTTTCTGGCTGACATGAAGAATGGAAATTTGCAATAGAAGGGAAATTGTTTTGAGGAAGTTTTTGGCAAGCATAAAAGGGAGAAATTCAGAGGGAAATTGGTAACTGGTGATTGCTACTGATGCTTGCTATAGTACTAAAATCGTTGCTCACCTGCTGCAGAATTGCAACCACCTTGAGGTGGAATGCACAAGCAGCTGTAAGTCCCAGTCCTGTCATTTAAGACAACAGGAATATCGGCATGTTCTCGGCGGAACCAAGATTAGTTACTTACAGTATACAGCAGCTGAGTACAGGAGGAACAGTAATTTATTTTAAAGTATTTTGAAGTCTGTTAGACTTAGAAAGTTCCTGTTATGCTCTAAGACATTATGGCTTCTGCTCCAGAAGTCTTTTGTTGCTGTGTTGGACAATCCCAAGGCCAAGCTCATTCCCCCTGGCTCGCACAATTTCAAAAGTTAAAGTGACAGCACTGTGAAACAATGGAAGTAATCACAAGCTCTTTAAACTGTTATGAAAAGAGAGATCCTTAAGTTTCTTCCGTGATCTGAGTCATAACTTCATACCATTACATCTTCTACAACCCAGACCCAAAGAGCTTGCCAAAATGCAGCTCATGCCTTCTAGACACTCAGTGTGTATATCTGATCAATCCGTTTGATTTGTAGGTTAGGACTAAGTCTTACAGTCAGACCCAATGATCTCATTGCTGCTAGTGTGAATGCAAAATACTTTGAATGAAAACAAGAGGATTGATCTAAAAGGACACAGGTAATTTAGAACAAAAGTTAGGCTTTTGTGTATTAATTAAAAAGTTCACTGTGACCTATGGGACACATCAACTTACTTGCAAAGGTTGTCATGTCTGCACAGCCAGGCATTTGTTTTGCTTTCTTCCTAGAGAAACTTGATTTTCATGACGGGCTACGCCTTTTGCTACTATATCCTTTGGGAGAGAGGTCTGGTCAGATGGTTAACATTATCTTCTCTCTTAATACTACATTATTAAAATCGGGCAGGGGTATTTATGGCAGCTGACTAATTAGCCCCATGTCTCATCTCAGCTGTCAAAAATTTCTATTCATTGACAGTTTACTTTAAGTGGCTCAATTAGCATAACAAATGACTCACCAAAAGTTCTGTAGGCATCCTGTTGATTAATGTCATTTATCTTGCAAACCAACAGTAGGTGGCTGAGTTGCTCCTAACAATTATTATATACGTTTATATATATTATGTGTCACTCTCAGAGAAGCAATGCAACTTAGGAGTTATTTGCAGACATTTAATAGGAATAAAGAGCTTTCATTAGCTACAACAAGACGGCCGATTTCCCAATTAGGAACTTGGTAGAGGACAAGGCCAAGTTTCCTTGCGCATCACCCTGCAAGCATCCAAGTGATATAATGATCAGAAATTTCTAAGAATGTGTGATCACAGTAAGGAGGAAGGAGCCTGGTCAGAAGCCTTGAAGTCTGCCTTTTTGACTTTTGTCTACTGTCTGCATACGCCTGTCAGTATATTGGCCTGGTATACTGTGCCTTTGCTCACGCTTTACGTGCTCCGTGTGTAATGCACAGGGAAAAAAAAAAAAGCCAGATTCTTCAGTTCCAGCTTCAAAGACTTGCCTTGGGATTTATACTCCTAAAACTCTTATGTGATTTTGAAAGCCCAGTGTCCTAAGCCCTCGTGGCCAGAGCTGATAATAGATCAAGGGGCACAGTACAGCAGCAGGGCAGCTAATTTCCTATTACAACAGGACCCTTGATGAGTGACAGTGGAGCAGGACTGGGCAAAGAGGGGAGAAATGACGGGTCTGGGGTTTTTTTTTTCCCTCAGCTCTGCCACTCACCTTTGGCGTGGCCTTACTTAACCTCCTCTCTGCTTTTTCTCCACCCTCTTTGATTTTATCCACGCTGCTCATGAGGTCTATGTGGTCCTTGCCACAAGGACAGTCCCTGCCTGAATGTTTACGCAGTACTTTACCCTGCTTAAGGTCAGGGTGTCAGAAACCCCTGTTACATAAAAACACAACATTTCACCACAGAGCAAATTCCGGGGATTTACCACTGGGAGGGGGAACAATCTTATTGTCAGCTCCCACCAGATAGTATATCTGATGAGATGACAATGTTCTGAAATTTCTGCAGATAGAGGTTTCCTGCCAATGAAATCAGAGATGGCCATATCTTGCACTGAAAGGCATTGGTATGGGTGCTTCCATAATCATTATGAAAAAGTGTGTGTGGGTTTCAGTTGTTTCAAAGTAATTCTCCTAGAGGAAGAAGCTTTTATCACTGAACTCTTTAATAAGGGCTCTTTCCCCCAGCCTCAGGAGGGACTGTGCAAGCTTTAAAGAAAGTACAGCAAGTGCTCTCACCACTGAAGCCACTAGGAGTATATTTTATAAAGCAATATTAAAGAAATACTGAGAGCAGAATAATTTAATCAGATTCATGAAATCAAATACCCCCAAGGCAGCGATGAAGATGCAACTCAACAAGTGCTGGCATTTCATTCCGTAGGAAGAGGAAAATTCATCAGCTTGTTTTTTTTTTTTCTTTCCCTCTTCTCTTTTTTTTTTTTCTTTTATCCTAATAGAAGTAAAACTTGACACTAAACAAAACTAATGGCAAATAACCCTAGGACAAGAGGATTAGTGCAAAGGCACCTTGGACCTCCACTCAATCACACTCTGTCCTGTCTCTTCTTGTTTTGGAGCTGGGAACTATTCACTACCAGGAAGTTGGAGGAAAAGTTATCAAGTGTTTCTTTAAATGGCATTTTTTTTTTTCCTAGTCACATAATCAGTCAGTGGCAAAATATTTCATCACCTTTTCTCTTTCTGCTTGTATCATGTTGCCATGACTGTATGCTTTTCCGGTAAAGGGCAGCACAGCACACTTTGATCCCCACCTGGGGTCTCCTCATGCTGCAGAGAGATGTAACAATAATATATGAAAACTGGACTGAAAAATTAGCAGAGGGAGAACCCTCTAAATCTTGAAACATAAGGTGCCCATGTGTCCTAAATAGCAAAAATCTCTTGCAAGAAAAGAGCCTATAATTTTTGTTCTTTTATTCTGTTACTCATACATTCAGCTGGTGGCTGCTGGACTTCCTGCTGTTGATGCAGGAGCAGTGTTTCTGTAATTATACCAGTTTAGGCTATGAAAATGAGGAGTAAACTGACTTTGATGGCAACTCGTACTGTTAACTAGCAGGTCTTGGGAAAAACTCTTGGAGGGAAAAACGGTTTGATTCCTCAGCATCTACTGCGGTTCCATTGAAATACCAACTGAGCAACAACTCTGAGCGTACAGATCCTTGAAACACAGTCAGCTTATTCTCATTTGCCGGGTACATAAGTGAAGCTGAGAGATAAATTAATCTCACTTAAATTTAACCATCCAAAGCTGGACATCAGGTTCATTCCAGGCATCTCCACTTGCTGTATCATCAAGAGCGAGACAGATGCCGCCTGCAATGAATCATCCTGTGCTGCAAGAGGTGGCATCCATTGCCTTAGAAAGGTGCCTGTCTCTCCCTACTGACTATAGAGCTAAGGATAGTAGCTTAGACTGCATACCTTCTTTTTTACATTAGCCAAGAAGATTCCCATCTACCTGTCTTCTCCAAAGTAACACAAGAGAAAGTGGATAGCATGGTAAATTATGTCTTCAGTTCAGCAGGCATATCTGCTGGGCAGGGGATCACCTTTCATTTTTGTATGGCCATCAAACCATCTCTGCGTTAAGGGGATGGGGTTGAAATATGGCATCTACGCACCTGAGGTCTGGGTGAATGCAGTTCACAAGCACTAAGAGAATCTGGAAAAGCTGAGTGAGTACAGAGGAACAACACATTTAGGCAGCACATGATCCTGTCAAGTGGCAACAATATCCCCAAGACAGATTTTTGAAGAGTATGGAGAGAAGACCCTTCAGTTTATGATGCATATTTAACAGCTGAAATATAGCAGCAGTACTGTCCGGTCCTGCCTCGTGGCTTCTTTTTCCAACAAGGCCATCATAAATTCTGCCTTGAGCAAAGCAGAACTGATTGGACTCAATTTATTCTTCTTTAAAACACCACACACACACAAACACATTCACTAGGGAAGGATATAGAAGTTCCAGGAAGGAGCCGTAACTCAATTGCCATTATAGAACAGAAAGATAATTAAGTAAATGTTGGCAGGGGATAGCATTGAATAACTTTAGCAGAGTGAGGAGTCTCTGCTTTGCCCTTTGCAGAAAGTATATCAGATTCTCCAGAGACCCCACCCTAAATTGGTTTGGATAGCTTCCTTTTCCCTGAAGGAAATCAGAGAGAACAGAGCTGGAAGGGAACTACATAGGTCAGTTTCCCCCAGTACAAGGCAGGATCAACCGAAGTTAAGCTGGTAAAGATGTGTGTTTTCTCTGCTGGTGGGCAGAAGATTGGTCTGTATGTTATATAAGTATGTGGTTAACTCTTCCCATGTTAGCTGTCTGGGGCTTAGGAGAATCCAAGTGACATCTGAATCACTCTGATCTACAGTTAGGAGCAAAGAGAAGCTTTTTAGAAATAAATTAATAATAAGTGAGACATAAGTAGACACCCTGAAATGTAACTGGCTTCTGATTGTGCCTGAGTTCCCAGAGTACAAGGAAGCCATGAGCTGCAGTTACTAATTATTTCCAAAGGCAGATAAATAGCAGCTCTGCTTTTTATTTGTCCCATATGGTGATCCACTGGGTTTGTAGACTTTGGCACATTTTATGTCTCAAATTTATCATGAGTTTATAGCCAGCCAATAAGTTAACAGGAGAAAAAAAAACCATCATTGTAAATCTTGTAAGACTGTACTGTTTTCAACGAGAATATAAGAGGGAAAGAGCACATGTGAGAAGAAGAGAAAGAAAACAGAACAGTAACATGTAGAATTGGCACGTCTGAGCTCATTCCCATTGAGGCAGGTAGGTTTCATGTAAGATAGCTTCTCTTTAATGTCAGTGGGTTTTGGATACCACATTACTTGTTCTTCTTTCTGAGTTAATTGAAAGAGTTGTATATAAAATGCCATGTGTGTATCTATATATGGAGCCACTTTTAAAATATAATTATTTTAAATAAAAATCTTAGAAATAATTAATCTCACTTTCTATCATGGAAGGCCATTCAAGCTTCTTGGTAATGAATCTTTGTCTAAAACATATTCTGCAATCTTTGCATGATCATGTCACTGTATTTCATAGACTACACCTTCAAGAATCACCACATGATGTGTGAAATGAAGCAAAAATAGCAGATATCCTTAGACTGACTTTGGTACAGCAGTGCTAATTTCTCAACCTTCAGAAAGATGAATGTAATCTTAAAGTTTCAAACACATCAACAAAAATAACTTCAAGGAGGAAACAGAGATGTACAAGCGGGCTGTTTTCATTTAATAGGGAAGTTAGAGCAAAGAAATTTTAGGAAATGTATGGTAGATTCAGGATGAGAAGAAATGTTTCATGGTCGCACAATCACTGGCAATTCCACCCTTACATGACATCTTTACTGCTGCATTTTGTATCTTAAGATTTGTTATGACAACATCTGTTCACACAGTCTCATTTAAAAAATGATACTTTGAACAATGCTGTCCTGTGCTTGTATGGGAAAGAGAAGGCGATCAATAAGAAAAATACATCCTACTGATTCAGAAAAAAAGCTAACAGTATCATGCTTATCCATGGCATTGGATAAAAAGTAGAAAGTATACACAGTAAAAAGTATATGTGTTTAGCATATGATTCATTTCATCTCAGTCAATCCTAACTTTACCAGTATAGCATTTAGTTTAACCTAATCATTCCAGTTCCTTCCATGATCAAATAAAGAGAAGCACATACCTCCAAAAAGAGATTTCTTTTGTTCTTAGGCATAGCTCAAGGATATAGAAGACAAACTTTCTTTTGTGATGGTCCTCTTTCTCCATTGACTACAGAAAGGTTCTAGATGACCAGATTAGCCTCAGCACCTGACTTCCAGACATCTAAAGGTTGCATGTGTTGAATCCAACCCAGTAAGGTCTCTCATTTCAGCCTCAAGTGGCTGAAAAGCAGCTGAAAAACCGTAGGTGTTTTTGTTTAAATGCAATATTGGAGAACATAGATGACCTGATTAGAATTTATGATTACCAGGAAGCTTAACCTGCCTAAAGACTTTACAGTGTAAGCAGAGATGATGGATAAGAAAGGATGGAAAGTTACAGGAACTCTAGCACTGAGATTAAGTGACTTCCTGAAGGTCAAAACAGCTATCTTGTCTATGGAAAAGATAGGAATAGGAGCTGGATTACTTGAGACTCAGCTCAGAGACCTAACTGCAAAACTCTTCTTCCCTTTTAAAACTGTGCTAAAGTACCTAATGTGGAATGACAGTTCCTCACATATGAATTGTGAGGCGAAATGGCATCAAAACACATGTAAGCTTGATCAAGAGTCCAAAAAAAATGTATTGGATTGTGGTTGAGATCCAGAGTGAAGCCACAAGCATAAAATTAGAACAAGAAAAGCTCCTCAAAAGAGAAGAGCATTAGCTCCTAAGTCATCAGCACACGTTCCTTGAGATGAGCAATTTTTCCATCTCAGTACTAAGAAGGTATAGATAGATACAGTACAGCAATGGGTAGCTGGAGAGGAAAAGGAGAGTGTTGGACAAAGAGTTGTGTTTCCCTAAGGATTGGAATTTAATCTCAGTTTTCATTAGGCAAAGTATCTAAGTTATTTGTATCAGGTTCCCCCTGCAGTCATCTGAAAAAAATAATGGCACCACTTGAGAATGAGTTAAATTGTCAAGGGAATGAGTTGCCTCTTGGAGTGCCCTTTCTATGCACGGACTGTAAGGAAACCTAATAATGAATACACTTAGAAATACAGTGTCTCAAGTTTGATGGGGAGAAGCTATCTGCAAAGATCAGATGAATGGATGAACAAATCACGTAACGTGGATCTGGATAATTTGAGAATCATCTTGTGGATGAGCAGGGTTTGACACTGGGCATAAAGCGTTGCCAGAGCTTCGCCACTGATTTCAGCAGAGCTTGGATTTTGCCTACATTGCAGAGGCCCAGAGGAGGTGCTCTGTTTACAGATATGACTGCCACAGGTTGTCTGAGCTTGGGATAAGCATCGAAAGGATGAATAGGACATCTACAGGTGGTCTAGGCTTCAAATAATCCTCTAGGAGATCATTACCAGCAGCAGATCTCTGTGTTTGAGGCTCATCTGTCATAATTTCTTAGTAAAGAAGAAATAAGGGAAAAGATCTGCCAGAAATATATATGATGGATCAGCCAAATTGTTTCTAAATGGTACCTTAGTCAGACATCTCCACAGGGGACCAGCAGCCAGCTGCACTACACTATAGAGTAAATGCTACTGCTTTGGAAAAGAATCAGTGGCAAGTGATTTGCATTAAACATTTTTTTTTTTTAATTTTTGTTGTTGTTGTTTTGTTGCTATTTTTGGCTAACACAGAACTGCATCAGCATGTGAAATTCAGAGAGAAAGTGCCCAGTTGCTGATTTTCAGTATATTTTTTGTCTCCGTGTTTAGAGATTTTACTCCCAACAGGGGCGGGGAGGAGGAGAGTAGCACAGTGGAGGTGGTGATAGGGAATCCAAAAAAAACAAGCAACCAGAGAGACCATCTAGAGCCAGAAACAGCTTTTGTTTCCCAACATTTTCTTTCAAGCTCATGAATAAACAGAAATCTGTGAATTCAGAGCACCTGCAGTTAGCTAGACTTGGAAAGGAGAACAGAAGAGGGAGAACTAGACCTGTACTGAAAGCCACTGAACTCATGAATATGAACGGGGGGCATGGAAGTAAATGAAGCCCAGGGATTCATGGATCTCATTATGGGCTACAAATGCTCTCAGCATATGGCTGGTATGTGGCTATTTAAGCTGCTTTTGTGACTGCCTCTCTCCTGCACATGTTTGTCCTGGAGGATTGTTCTCACTGATATGGTGTGATGAAATTCATATCTAAACCCTCACAGGTATATGTAGGGATGGCTCTAGCCATAAGCCTGGTCGCTTTCCCAGAGCAGGATATTGCTAGGGACAGCAAAGTGGTTCTGCCCCATTGTTGGGTCTGTTGAGGAGATGTTGTACTCATCCTGCAGCCACCACTCTCTGTCTGCTGACTGCAAAGGTGAAGATCAGATTTTCAGGGCTCTGTCCACAGCTTCACTCCTTCCCTCCTGTGACAGAAGCAGCCTGGCAAAACCAAGCCCCTCATCCTAGGACTGGAAAACACTTGTGTGCTTCCAAGTGTTATCTCCACAGATTTTTTTCATATACCCAGACATATATGGATTTATATGCAAGTACAATCACATAAACATCTGTAATTATTGCTATAAGGATAAATATACAAGTGGGTGTGTATATTAACATGCATCCTATATGTGGACACATATGTATGGATTACAAAGGCAAGCAAATACATCAAAAGATTAAAAAAATCTGAGGCCAGAAAAGACCACCGGAACAACCCGAGAGGTTTCCTGCCTTGCATTAACCAGTCTTTATTATGTAAAGTAAGCTCTGTTAGGCTTTGAAACATACTGAAATCATACAGTATGATGAGAAAAACAACAAGAACAAACAATGAAATATTTAATATTCTCTAGTGACACCGGCAGTCTTTAAGCACAGGGCAGTGCATTAACACTGTTCGCTATGCCTCTTAGTGTGAGTGGCTAGAACTCAACTATGGGAGACAAGAAGTGGAGAACAGTTCTTGCAGTCATTTTGTGATAAAAAAGCCTCAACTGAACCAAGGTTTGGGCACTGTACTTGAAGAAATATGTGGATTGATCAGTGAATTCAGAGAAGGGAGGGTTAGAGACTGAGAAAACACCAGCCATGAGAAACAGTCAAAAGAATTGTGCATAGAGTATGGGAGAAAAGGAGTAAAGATAGGAAAATAGTCTTTGAGTATGTAAAACATTTTTTTCTCAGAAAACAGTTAGGAAGAGGTTTCAATTAAACTATGAGATGCTTTTTGCCTGGAAAAGTTAGGTATCTTAGAGTGAGATAGCTCCTGTCTTCTTGAGATGCACTTTCTTTCCACTGCCTGTGGAGCAAGCCTAGCCAACGTGCGTAGTTGTTGAGTGTGACGATGAGAACTCTTTCCAGGTGTGACAGCACCGCCCAAAATACAGATATTTCATGAATCAGGGCCATCATAGCAGGCTACACTTTCTTTTTGATGCCTTTTGCCTGAGTATGTACCACTTGCCACAGTTAGACAGGACACCAGTCTGTGAATCTTTAATCTCACTCCACAGGATAGTACGTATGTTCTTACATAAAAAGCCCTACCAGAATACCACTGAATTTACTTTGGACGGGTGTGTACAGCATGAACATGAAACTATATGTCATTTGAGATCTCTAGCCTCACAGATAGCATGTAAGGATGGAATTCACATCTAAGAATCAACAGCCACATTTTAAATACCCTGCAAATTCCTGCAATTCCTGCATTCTTCGGATCAAATTAATGAAAAGTTTGACATCTTGGGTAAAGCAACAGTGCCCAAGTCTGACATAGAGTTGTTCTCTATCTTTTAAAATGTTCCTAGGATCATTCTTAGGCTTTCACACCTTATAGAGGCAGCTCTGTTGGAAGGATTTGGCTACATTTTAGGACTTTTTTTTTGTTTGTTTGGTTTTGGTTTGTTTCGTTGGATTTTTTTCCCCTGTGAAAGTTCCAGAACCCCACCTCTCAGTGAGATTTTTTTTGTTACCTCTTTTTCCTTGCTGCATGAGAAACATATTTACAAGTCCCTAAAACCAACCAAAGATCTAGCAAAGTACTGGTTTCCTTGCCCTACCTGAAATATACTTCTTGAGCGCATGAAAAGGACACATACACAATGATCACCAGATCTGCCGTTCAAGAAGACCTCTTCTCTCTAGGTTTACCGGTCCTGAGTGAGGGTCATTTATTTTTAACTCCACCTGAGGCAGACTCGGAAGAGTATGGCATTCACTGTGGCGGAGGAATCAACTTAAAATTCAAACACCCTGGCTTTCGCTGATGAAAGTCTCTTGCCTCTCGAATACGCTCTTGACTGCCCAGCCACATCTCCAATGTGCATACCTCAAAGGCTGGCAGGAGCTCCCATGTACTCAGAGCAGATTTGGTAAATGAGATCCAGTGCTCAGACTGCAGGTGAGCTAATTCATTGCCATTAGCTGCAGCTAGGCCTTCATCTCCTCATTAAGAAAGAGATAAATTATGCAAAGCATACTCTCAGTACAAGCAGCAAGAGCTGACGAAGCCACAGGAAAGAGAAAGATAGAAGGAAAAGTAGTCTGCAAAGCAGGGCAGAGCAAATGCAACACGCCGTGGGGAGTAGTGGGAGGAAACCCTCATCCTGGGTCAGCACCTGGCTGGCAACATGGCTGCAGGCAAAAGATTTCACCTTTCTTGGCCCCCACTTCACTCTGCCCAGCTGCAGTAACAGCCAGGCTGAAGCAAGGACTCTCCCCTTGTATGCTGTCCCGTCGTCCAAGGGTCCCTTGCTAGAGTTTGTTAATTTACTTAAGACTTTCTTAAGAAATTGAGTTACATAAAACTCCAGAGCCCAAGAAGGAAAACCTTTATCTCTTACATCCCAAGCAGACCCCCCAAAAGGGAGCCTCTTCCCTTACACTGCTTTCAAAGCCTATTTTTTTCCTTATGGCTATCCCTTGAAGCACAGTATCAATGTGAGCTCTTCTTTGGGGTTGTGCTTATTTTATTTTCAGAATAAAATACAGTAGGGAAGAAAGTGACTGTGTGAAATATCCTACAACCACTTGCACAAGATAAAATATCCAGGATGTGTGTAGGAAAAAAAATGGTTGACATTAGCTTAGATATCAGACGCCTCTCAATCCTGGCCTCTGCAGGACTGTCAACATGGTGACCAACCATTCTGGCACTTTTCTGTGGGAGGGAAATCCTGCCAGGAGCTGGGCTGGACTCACATTAATTTTCTGCTGGCCAACTAAGACTGACCAGATTGCAAAGACTGTGAACTCACGACCTTGATTTGTTTCCCCTCCAAAAGCTCCCTGGAACGTTTAGTTTTTCAGCCTCCTCTCTGCCTCCTCCTCTTTGCATAGGAGCCATCACAGGGGCAGATATAGCCCTGGCAACGCGAACCTGCCCCACAGGGGTGCGGGAGGAGCGCTGGATGCTAATGCAGCAGGAGTCCATCACTCATCCCCCAGCACAGGTAGGACTGGCTGGAAGGACGGCACATCGAAGACAGACTACATTTAGCTGGATACTTTCCCTCAATCACTGCATTAGCTTGTCCTGATCTTACAGTTAAAAACAGCTATTTATTCTATCACCACACACTGGCAAAGATATATTGCACTAAGTCAGCACCTACAATTATTATAGTACAGAAAACCTTTGCTGTAGCACGTTTAGTGCTGCTATTTATCAGACACAAGGCTATTACATCCTGGCTCCCAACAAAGCTATACAATTCTGGCACCCAGGAAGACAGCAGGTGCTCTGAATTAAACAAGAACCCAAAGACTTTCTCTTCACCTTCCTCTGGCTTTCCTTAATAGTCTAGCAAGAATTGGGGGACTACCAGGAAAGAAAAGGGTTGCAAGAATGCATTCTACTTATCTGACACTATGTCTTGGCATCATGAAATACGGGGGGGTGGGGGGAGTTTGCTGTGTGGTGAGGGAGGTGACAGAGTCTCTAGAAACTGGAGAAACTAGAATCCAAGTAGGTTATATAGTTCCTCAAGGTGCCAAAGCCACAGTATTTAATTATAGTAGAGATTTCTTTGTGAAATGCTTATCCAATACTACCTGATACCCAAGAATACTACATGTCATGGTCCACCTGCCTATCCAGTCATCAAAAAGTGTACTGACATCACTGCTGCTCCATTCATACGCAAGCCCAGGGCTCTGGACATCTGTTTGGTATCTTTGCTATATCACCGAAACTTTACTCTGTTATTCCCAGCAAAACTATCTTGCCGATGATCTGCACTTCAGATTAATTTGTTTTCATGTCTTACAGCAGAACGATATTCAGGAAGGTATTTCTTAAAGAAACCTCTCCAATTTTCTAACTTCAGAGTTCCTAGTAACTGAAAATTTAGTTCACAAAGTATACAGATTTGTTGTAATGATTAAAGAAGAAAGAGAGAAGGAAACACTAGAGAATAGCTGATTGATCAGCAAAAAGGGAATTGTTTGGATACTTTCCTGAAAGCCTGCTGTTCCAGAGTTCTGTCTTTCCCACTGTCACCAATTTTCAAAAGAAACTCAATCTAAGACTTCCCTGATTGTTTCTGTCTGAAAAACAATGCATTTTCTTTTTTGCAAACATGAATTTTCAGTAAAAAAAAAAAGAAGTAAAAATTACTTTGATACGCCCTTGCCAACATCTTTCCAGCCCAGAGCTGCCAGAGGCTACATCCAGTAATCTGGGTGTGGTCTCCATGGAGCTGTAGCAGGAACCATTGCTGGTGATTGCACATGATTGAAATGCCAAAAGGCACTCGATGTCTTCAAGCCCAAATGTTTGTAGGGGCAGAAGTAAAGCCAGAGAATTTCTAAGTTCTATAAGAGGGCCCAAAGGCAAAGAAGAATTTATAGGAATGGCTGAATGGGGATCCATACCCAGCCAGGTACATAGGACTAAGTAATAATTTTCACTGTGGGCTGGATGCAGAACACTTTGGGTCACTGCTGTCAAGGACATTTTCCCTAATGTCCTAAGAAGTTCCTGGGATACTTTAAGACAGCCAGATTTAGCTTTGTTCTCGCCAGCTTCCCACTAAAGGCATCTTTTTAAAGTTGCTCCTGGAGACCTTGAGCTCCCAGGCCTGCTGTTGGCAGCAAGTGCATTGTCATCTGAAGCACGTTGCCATCATAATATGGAGCTACTACTGACCACGACTGCATGATTGCTCTGCCTTTGCAACATGATAGAGGTTGCTCATGGGATTTCATGTGATTTATTTATTTAGGCTTGATGCTATGAGACAGCAGTCTCATCTTGGTAGGAAGAAATAAGTAGATCTGATTGTGCGACAGAAGAAAGCAGAAAAAGGAAATTAAAGCATTCTCAATAATAATAACAACATTAATAACAAATGCAAAAGGAAAAATTTGCTTCTGGTCATCATTGCTGATGTACCAGACACACACAGTGAGTGGATCTATTGACCTAATATTCCTGCTTACTGTGAAAGTGTTACTAATGTTAGGAGGACTATATTTAAGAGACAGCAGCCCTTAAGAGGTATCTGCTGATGGAGCTGCAGACACTACCAAAGATTCATGCTACTAACTAGGGGAGGGACCCAGACAGTGGAAATAATTTGCTTAAAAGCATGTTGATTTGGACATCACTAATCTCAGCATTGATCTCTGCCGGCATTAACTTTGCTGTTAATGCAAATAACTGAACATAAGGATGCCATTAATTGTATTGATATAATGGAAGGTATTGCCCTTGACTTTAAGGCCCCCCTCCTTGATTTAGTGCTTGCCAACGACTCAACATTTTTGTCTGCTCTCCCCCTTTCTGCTTGTCCAAAATGATGTTTAATTCCTTTTTATGTCCCTGCTACGTTTGGAACATCCTGTCTCCACGTTCCACTCCTTCAAATGCTCCTTTCTTCCTTAAGGTCCTGCATTCACCTCTCCTCCCTTCCCCAAGTGCAATCTCACAAATGTAACAGAAAGAAAGCAAGACTGTCTATCCAGAGCACAACAGAAGCAGCACACCGGAAGAATTCAAGTTGTACTTCCAGCATGGCAAATTCCCTCTGTGATTCCCTGAACCAAGAGGATTGTGAGTGGCAGGAGCGAAGGCTCAATGAGGAAAAAGCAACAAATGTGACTTATTCATATGGTTTTACTGAGGGTGTTACAACAAAACAGTGCTTTTTCCCACTGCCTATTTTTCCAAACTGAATACTATTAAAAAGTGATGGATCTAGAAGAGTTAAAAAAAATTAGTCAAGGACTTGAAACACCTATTCAGGAATGGATTTAGGGATTCTATCTATGTAGCTTCACAAAGGGAAGTTAGGAAAATCTATTGCTCTTTATTATTTCTGATGGGAGAGGGCATTTTAGTTTAGGAGGCAAAACCACCACAAAATATCCCACTTAGACAAACTAAGTCTAAAATCACAGTACAGTTTATTTTAACTGTGAGTCAATTTTCTAGGTCTTAAAATCTTTAAATCAACTTTAGTTTTCTACAAGGCACATTCAAGATATGAAGCAAAAAAAAAAAAAGTAGTATGTATTAGGGTGAAAGCTCTTGTTTTCCCAACAGAAGTATTAATTTAGTCCAGAACTTACCAGATACACACTGAATCACTTTCTCTGACCCGAAGATTTTGCAGTACCAAAAGGGAAGACAGAGGAAGAGTAATAGTATTGCAGATCTCTCATAAGTAACAAGAGTTTTCATTGAATAATAAAACAAGCATCAATTAACTTCACATTTTTCTCAGCCATTACTAATTGTTTGATTTCCCAAGGGCACTATCATGGAAGAAACTGGTATTGAGTAGATCGGAAGAAGTGAAGGTATGGGGAAGATGTCATACATGTAAGTGGCTTCCTGAATCAGGGGGTCTTCAGGCTGTCTTTTTCAACGAATCACCACAGCTTAGTTTAAAACAGTGCTGCTGACTGTTTGAAATGCTGTCAACTTTGAGATAATCAGAGGCATAGCCTCTGGAAACTAGCACATTGTGGGACTGTAAAAGGAAGACCCTGCAGGGGAGAGTAGGAATAGTGTACGTAGCAGCATTAAATTTGTCAAAAACATCCTTTGCCACCTCTTTTCCCCAGCAAAAAATTCCACTGCAAAAAAATCCACATGCATCCTCCAGTTCCTCAGTTAACATCTGAATCATAATCAACAACTTTGCAGTCCAGGAATCTTTGAAGAAATGGGAAACCAAATGTTATTTTTGAAGTTGAACATTAAAATACAGTAATGATAATGGGATTACATTGGAAATATGTGGCCAATAGGAACTTTGGAGGGGCTGGATCCATCCCAAATCCAAATCCCTTTCGGTCCCTTAATCCATAAATCTTACTAAAGAAGTATGCTATTGCTAAATAGTTGTGTTTAGGATTTGCAGCTGGATTTTCATGTACAGTTGTCTATCATGATATATCTGTAAATGCATCTTTAATAATTGCTTTGCACTTGCAAAAGGCTTTTCTCTTTGCAAAGTAGTGGTACAAACATTAATTTTGAACAGCAGTTCTGTAAGTAGGAGGTATTTATTAGCTCTTCCTTACAGATTGGGAAACTAAGGGACAGAGGATTAATTGAGCCTAGTTAAAAAAAAAAGTCTAAATTATTTGTATCAAAAGAAAACATAATGCTCCAAACGTGAACCAAAACCCCTTTATTATCAGCACTGTAAAGAAAACAAAGAAAAGAGAATTTCTGTCTCAAGTGGCTTTCACCCTAATTATAAGACAAGAGCGTATGGACAGGTGGATTATGACAAAAAAAATAACAAGATTAAAAGTTACTTTGTTCTTTCCACTTCTGACTGCATGGTATCTATGTGAGTCTTAATCCCATAGCAGTATTTTTCTGCAGGAATTTCCTGGTAAACTGAGGAAATGAGTGTATGCCTTTGGTTTAGCTTTGATTTACTTTGATGTAGCTAATGCCACGGGCACCACTCACCCCAGCTTGCCTCTCTTTAGAGTAGGCTGTGAGGAATGTAGTCTGGGATACTCCAGCCCAGCAAAGCAGCAGGATCTTGGTAGCATCTGCCTTTTCATTAGCACATAGAATATAACATGATCTGTCTCTCCTTTAAACTAAGAAGCAAGCCAAGTCACTCAGAAGGGCCAAATTTCATGCTGATTTAGCTCCACTGACTTCAAAATCCAAAACCTAACTGAAGACCCCAAATATGTCACAGATCAGGCAAATTTCAGTGGTTCCACAGTTCCTGAGGAGGAGGAACAGATGGCCAGGAACACAAAGAAGCTGATTGCATAAATCCTTTTTCTTAAGAAACTGGACTAAAATTAGGTGTTTTAAAATCCAGATCGAGGGTTAATTTTGTTTAGAAGTAGGTGCCTGAATACTAACACATATGGCTAGGACAGTAGCTGTTTCTATTACTGTTGTGAAAATCAGGTTCTGATATACCAAATTTGGTTCTGTTATATCATTACAGACTGTTATGTCATAAAATGAGCCCTAGAAACATGTATATCCAGGTCGGTAGGTAAGTAAGCTTTATGGTCATTTCCACTTCAGCCATGCAAGCTCCTAATAATAACTTCTGGTTTCAGTCAATTACTTTATAATTATAGTCTAAAACGTCATGTGAGATTTGAGCCAAACAGTTGGCTTCTAGCATTGCCAAGAGAAAGAAGGACTGTGGCATGAAATTGCAATATTAAAAGCAAAAACTGTACCATCTATAGAGGTACTCACAAGTCAGGGCTCTATTTCTATGCATAACTTGGGGTATAGTTCCACAACAAATATCCTCCCATCACAGAGCCCTCAGAAAAGATTTCAGCTTAAGTGTTTGTGAAATAATCCATTGGCAAAACAATAAATACTAAAAAAAAAAAAAAAGAATTTAAACAACAAAAACCCACACCTCCAAAACCTTCAATCTTAAATAGGAATGTCACCAGCAATGGATTCGATTTAAAGTTCATCCAAACAAGCAGTTTTGTTTGTACACATGAGAAGGGCAGTAACCCCTTGTACAGCAGTGGTGAGCACAGAAGACTGGTCATGTCTACAACTTCTTGCTGAGAGGGCACTAAAAGATTGTCTATGCTGACATACACCCTCTCAAAATGCCAGAGAGATTCCTTCTTGATTTCCTTTTCTCACCTATCCAGAGGAAAGGTTTTGCCCTGTGAGGAATTTGCATGGAATTATGGAGAAGGTGAGTACCTCCAGTACTGTCCTACAACATGCATGCCATGCAACAGAGTCAAAACCTGCTGCAAATCCTGGTGCAGCTGCAGCCTTCCAGGGCTTCCACAAATCTTCCTCACATCACTTCCCCCAGGATTCCTCACCACGTGCCCTGATATGAATCATCCTTCATTGTAGGAAAGGAGGATGATGAAATTATCTGGCAGTACCTAGATACACTGGTTTAAGGACTGGAGGTGTAGTTCTGAAACTACCCATGCTTGAACAAGGCCAAAGTGCTCCGTGTTGAGTAATCCATTAGGACTGCCACTAACTCTGTATTCATGACACTCATACGTAGCTCAGATCTACCTTGTGGCTTTGAAAAATCTACCCCCAGTGTTATCCTAATGCATCTGTTTGTCTCCTTGTGAACTTATAATGATAATAATGATAGTAATAATGACTGACATTTATATAGTACCTTTCATCCAGAAGGATCCCAAAGTGCTTTGCAAACTGATTCGCAAACTATGGCATCCCCATGTTAAACACCCCGGCCCTCAGTTAATGTCATGTTAATGTTGCAAATGTGAAGCGGCAAAAAGACAGGAAACACAAAGGTTTCACCTTCAGGAACAGCATGCCATGCAATCTTGCTTATGAGAGTTTGCCATTCATAACATCACCTGGAAAATGCCGTGCAGCAAATAATACTTTCCAAACTGAAGGAAAGGTTCTCAAAACCTTGTGCATCTGGGCATGAAGATAATTGGATGAGTGAGGTGGAAATTTCACTCAGTCTCCTTCCTCAGGTGCTGATTGTGGAAAGCTGAATTCTCTAATTTTCTATTTTTATTTGCTGCAATTGAGAGGGCAATACTAGATGTAGATGCCCAATTTTTAGAAGTAATGTCTCTAATGATGCTGCAATTGGACAAGAGAGGGAATGGAAAGAATCCTGCTGACTTCAGTGAATGCTGGATCAAACATTTGTTGAATTATCTGAACACTAGCAAAATTTCTCTCTCCCTTTCACGTACTTATTATTGTTATTGAGAGTTGCTCTGTTTTCACAAAAGGGAAACCATTCTTTTCTTTTTCACTCCTTTATTCTTCAAACTGCTAGGAGGACAATCTATTTTGGAAGTAGATCTCACATGGCAAGCTTCAGCTGAAAGGTGTTTTACATCCATTTGAGCTATGTTCTTCTGCTGATAGAACAGATGAGCCCAATGTTAATGGTGCAGACGGTACTGTTTTCAATGCACAATTAACCAGGTCAACACCGTGATGAATAAAAAGTAAAGCTGGCATCAGGGAGAACCCCATGGAAGTTGAAATCAGTTATTTAGGTGCTTGTGACTTCCAAAATATCCTTATTTCTCAGCGGACAGTTTTTTTTTGTTTTTTTTTCCCCTATGTAAGGTCAAATCACCTGCATCAAAAGACTGAACTAGAAGAGTTTGAAGGAGAGGAATCTGTGTTGGAGAGCGAATGGTTTAACAAAACCTACTCCAACCAGCTGAGTTGCTTTTTGGTGCATCTAGACAGAGAAAGAGTTTTTTTATTTGTCCTTTTTTTTCTCTGTTGCGAGATGGCCTGGTGAACAGGGTGAAAGTGCATACACAAACACAATGGGAACTGAAACAACAGGAACTGCACAGGGCAAACACCCACCACCTCACTGCTATAGCTTCTTAAAAGCAAATATTAAAGCTAAGTTATCTGTTAGGGCAGCCATTTCTTACAAAATGGGAAGTAGATTCTGACTATGCAGATCACTTAGTTGTTCTGGCAGGAGTTTAGCATGAGTTGGGACTTGTCTGTCTGAGATCTTGCCATACCTTTTATTGCAGAGTAAACCTCTCAGCAGTGTGGGGAAAAATAAGTACAATTTTATCTATCAAGTTCCTCAAGGCTTTTCTTGCTGTTTCAAGAGGATATTTCCTGCCAGTTCTGTGTATCTTCATACAGTGATGGCACCCAGGGGGGGAAAAAAGCAGCAATATATAGAATATAAATGATTTACTCTGAGAAGGACTTCAACCTGTGTTTGCCTCAACAGCCATATCAGCTCACAAGGGTTAAAATTCACTCCCCTGTAACTGCTGCTGTCAAGGCAGGTGGTAGAGTGGCTTCCCAATTCTCTTGTAGTTACCCTGGGGGTGACTTTAGCTTATCATTTTCACACCACGAAGGCTTTCATCCCTCCTTGAGTAAGGCTTTGTACTGGCTGCCTTTTCAGCTCTGGGAGAAGAGTGGTTAATAGTGTCATTTTGGAATTTTTTATTAACAGGCCAGCAAAACTGCAAGGTTGACAGCACTATTAAATATGACAAAGTCTTCTTTAAAACAGTGACTCTTTGACTGGTGGGAGAAAAAAAAATAAAATCATGGTGTGATTTATACCCAGCTCTACGAGTCACAGACTCTCCTCTATATCTTGTGTCCAAGGAATGATCGCTCATCTACAATCTGCAGTGTCCTCAAACAGCTTGTCACAGATGGCTCATCTTGGCTCTATAATGTTGAAACACACTTGTGTGTCACACTGCACCTTTCCTGGACAAAATAGCCCCTTTTGGACCCTACCCCATAGGAGGGTCTCCTCCCAGATTGAAGCATTTGTAATTGATGCCTACATTGGACGGCTGGCTGTCCTGAATGGGAATGTCATACCCGTAATGGATGACATGACTGTTTGGGGTGAAGATTTCAGAGCTGTATTGATAAGGTGAGAGGGTGTCTCAAACCAGAAGGCCACTTTCAAATGAGACTGAAGAATTTATTTAAAAAGATTTTATGTATATTCCTAGAAGTTTTTGAGACACACAAGAAAAATGCATTAGGATTAGATTAGATTAGATTAGATTAGATTAGATTAGATTAGATTAGATTAGATTAGATTAGATTAGATTAATACAGCACAAACATAGTGGACCAGATCAACAGTCCGTCTTAGCTCAATAGCCTGTCTCAGACAGTGGTCAATACCATCTGCTCCTCCGCAACAGGCAGGCCACCCTTCACTGGGCAGCTATGGGATAACATACTCCTAAGGACAACACCTTCCTAAACCCCATTAATTAGAAGTTGGTTTAGGCAATGAAGCAGGAAAGCTTATATCCACTCTGCAGCTCTGGGATTATTATTATTTTTTTTAAATCCTCATAGTTGTAAATCTGGATGTTCTTGCTACCTAATAGAAGTCTAATCCCATTCTCCTCCTTCCCCTCCTCCTTATAAACTCCAAAAATTTTGGTTTCATAGACTAGGAACAACATTTTTAAAAAATCAGAAACCCTGAACTGCAGCTTTTTCTTGGGCAGGACTGAGAAACCTATGTAACAGCTCACAGCAGCTCTGTCCAGCCTTGAAGAAACAAGGGAGAAGAATTACTTCAGTCATTGAAATCAGAGATGACCAATTTTGTGTTCTCTGAATGTAATCGTTAAAGCGGCCTGAAAAATGCCCTTGCATGTATTTTCACTTTTCACATTTAGCACCCATTTCCTTTATGAAACAAGTCTAGTAACTAAACTAGCTTGGAAGGGATCCAGGGGACATGGATAGCATCCTGTATTATAGACATCTTAAGTGCATGTTTTTTTGGCTGGGCCAGTGTCTTTACATCCCATTTGAATAATACAAGGTTTTACTGAGAGGAAGAGGAAGAAGTATTGTCCAAGAGAATAAGGAAAGATGTCAGCTCTGCCTCATTTCAAATGCCAGCCCAGCGTCTCATTTTACTGGATGAGTTGTGTAAGGTCAAGAATACAACCACAGGGCTCAGTGAGAGAGGATACTGGTAGTATTTTTCTGCAGGAAGCTTCAAAAAGCTTTAAAGACACAAAAAGACCATATTTTAGACAATATCTTGTAACTGCCAGATAGCGGAGGTTTTGTTTGTTTCATCACTGCTGTCTGTTTACATTTCCCAAAATCTATGAAGTACGTGTGGAGGTTTGATTATTGGTGTAGGGGTCTCTAAAGCAATCATATGAGGCACTGTTCTTTGAGGTACTACGTTCTTGATTGGTTCACTTTGTTATTGTGGTATGACGTTTAACTTGTCTAGTCATTAATTTGATCATCTATAAAACCTTATAAACAGCAATTTGCCTCATAAGGAAAACATTATTTTGTTTTCGCGCTCCAGAGTTTTTGCCAAAGAGCCCAAATATTGCAGCAAAGGTCTGTTCCCATGTAGCTCCATGAGCTAGTGGGCAATTACCAGAAGTCTCCTTTCTCTTCTGTAGATAATGATCCCCAAATAGACTTCATGCCTGGGGATGAACTGCTTCTTTTAAAGCAGAGGAGACAAGAGACACAATCTAAAGACAAAGTTGACTCTACAGAGGTAAGTGAGAATGAGTCGTTCCAAGACCCACCAGATGTTGCTTTGACATTCTTTAATAAAAAATTGCAAATTTCAGATGAAATATCTTATTTTTAAAATGTACTTGTACATGAAGTGTAATATTTTTTCCAGATGAAGGAGGAACATATTTTGAGCAGATGTAATTTTAGTACTTGCCTGCTGAGTCCCAACTTTGAAAGGCAGGACTTCCTGTCCTGTCATCCAATCATGAGGAGATGGACAGGATCTAACAGTTCCAATCCAAAGTGGTATAGAGGACCTGGGAGACAGATTAAAAATCTATACCCAGAAAGTGTCTGAAGAATATATCTCTGTTTATCTGTGATTGTATGTATATGTGTGTTTTGTTTTATTTTATAACAACATGTATTGACTAACTGGGAGCATTTTATTAAAGAGAAAAAGTCTGAGTAAAGCCAGCAAACTATTCACTGCCAAAATTTACCCAGAAGTACCTGTGTAATTGAATTTGGCTGGCTCTAGCAAGATGTTTGATTTTCTATAATTGGATTGGCTAATGGGGGAAGAGGGTGGGGAGAAGGAGGAACTGGAAAGTTATCTATCTCCCTTGACAAAATGATCCAGCGACTTGGGAAATTTGTCTACCCTCAGGGAAAGAAGGGCCATATAAAAACATGAAAACAAAACAAGTGATGGACCGAAGCAAAAGATAGGGCTAGAAAGCTGAGGTTAATCCATGGCTCTGCTACAGACTCCTGGGATGCTTGTGGGCAAGTCACTTAATCTTCCTTTGCTTAAATTCTCCACTCCATGCCTCTCTTATTTCATATCCTGAGCGTCTGGGGGTACAAGTGTGTGGTGTGCAATTGGATAAGAGCTAGACCTTGCTATATCACATAGCAAAACCACACTCTCCCATTGAATACTCAAAAGCCATTAAGTAAATAGTTTTTGAAAGGCTATCACATCTTTAGCATACATCTGTTTCTACTGCATTGTTGCAGACACATTGGATTGGAGGACTTGGGGCATTTATTTTGAGCCATTCAGCAATCCTGAACATAGCCACTGCACACAACTCTACTGTATGTGTGTGTTTGGCATGAAGCATCCTCAGGTTTCCCTTCAGCTCATTTCCTATTGTGATGGATGCCATTCTCCTAGCACAGGAGACTCATGATATTAAACATTATTAGATATTTTTACCAAATAAGAGAAGCTCTGCTGAATCAGAGAATAGGTCCATCCAGCTAAAGTTCATCTTATCAGTTCTCCCCAATAGTTGGTGCTTAGGGCAAATGTCAGTATTGGAGATTATACTTACCCTGAATACTCTCCTGAACTCCAATAACTTTCAGTTTAGGGGATTCATAAAGTGTAATACCTGCATAGTGAGTAACTTTCATTGCATTCTCACATCCATCTTGCTTGCCGGACCCATGAAAAACAAGAAAAGAAAGCCACCTCCACCTTATGCTATAGCCACGTGATTTCCAA
The DNA here is from genome assembly GCF_036417535.1 of Chlamydotis macqueenii. Lineage (NCBI taxonomy): Eukaryota > Metazoa > Chordata > Aves > Otidiformes > Otididae > Chlamydotis > Chlamydotis macqueenii. Next base: position 7,177,405 of record NC_141593.1, on the reverse strand, counting down.
AAATCTAACTTTTAATATGGACACTACACTTGTTGCTACAGCAAGACTAGATGGGATGCGAGCAAGAATTTAACAAGGGAGATAAAGACAGAGACCAACAGCTTAGCCAGTCTGTCCCTGACTATATATACAAGTCATACTCTTGCACTGGTGGTATGAATATATTATGTTTGGCGGTATTGTGACACTTTTTGATAATAGTATCAAGAAATACTCTAATGCTATCTTTATTCTTCATTAAAAATGCAACATTTTCATTTTAAAGGATTTTAAAATGTCTAATCAATCTTCCCTGAAACATGAGACAGATTTAAAGCCAAGACAGAATAAAATATTTGGTTCTTGGACACAACTGTAGTTTGAAATGAGTGCTAGAGTCCTTTTTTTAGTAAGTTCGGTTTTCTAAAAAAATGAAACTGTTGTGATCAAGTCGTGTGTGTGCTAGTCTATGACTGTTTCCTAATTGCATTATTGCATGGTTCAGTTGAATGGATATCAGGATAGGCAAAAAAAAAAAAAAAATAAAGCCTCGAACAAGTTAGCACTGTCACTGAGGGGAAGCATCATGTTAGCACTGTCACTCTTATTAAACACCAGAGAATCCACAATAGTGAGAGTCATCATGAACGCCTTGACCACAAGCAAAGATTCAGCCACTGCACGCACCTTTTTAGAAATCTGAAAATCTAATCACAAAGTTAAAGGAATTCCAGATTCACACATGGATGGCTTACAGAATAAATTTTATTTTATTTTGCTGATAGATGAGCTATTACATGGAGGACTGTAAAACTTTTTGGAATTAAAATAGATAGACAAGAAAGAAAGAAAAAGAACACATACCTAAATCTTTCTATAAGATTTAGTGACAGTCTACTTTTAAGAACAACCTGTTGGGAAGGTTGGTTTTTTACAGCCTCACAAAACTGCAGTCTGGGTTACCGTTAGTATACCATTCCTTGCCTGTCTGCTCTTTGTAGGCAAATGTACTCTCCACTATCAATATACATGAAGTCAACTTCCTTAATCAGTTTAAAAGCCTTCTGAAAATGTATTTTGTGGGTATCTCACTATCTGAATCTTTTATTTATGGGCTTGTACCCAGATGGTCATTTGAATTTTTGTTTTGAGTCCATATTTTATTATGCATTTTATTTGTTTTTTTATTGAAAGCTTTCTGAAGCACTAAGAAAGATGCTGGGCAAGTGATTGAATAAAAGCAAACTCATTTCAAAACTGCTCCCTCATCTTTCTCCCTCTTCCCACTGTAGATGTGCACACACCTAGACTTCTGCCCTCTATTTCATAGCACAAAACACTGCTTTCTTTTATTTTCATCTTCTATGAAAACCTAAAGAATTTCTGCTGTTTCTAAGAACAACCAGCATCAGAATGCTAATAGATGTGATAGAAACTACAGTAAGTTTATTTATTTTAAAATAAACTGCCAGAAACAGAGTAGTGTCCTTATTTTCCTTAAAATTTAGGATTTTTTTTTTCTCCTCAGGTTTCTTTTTGTACAAGACCTTTTGTAAAAAATAAAGTTAAATATCACTTAAAGATTTTTTGGAAACTTTTCCATTTTAGAGAAGACAATTTTGAGATAATTCTGTCTCTCTTTTTTTTCGTAAAGCTTAATCCTTAATATCGTTATCAATTTTTTTTTTTGTGTGTGTGGGAAAAATATATTTTTCTTGAAAGAACAGTATGTGCTGTTTTCTGATCTGCTTTGTATTTTCCTGTGCTGTTTCCCATATACTGGCAATCCTTCAAAATGGGCTATTCTACAGACAGATGAAGTCACAGAGTCCAAATCCATAAAGATACTTCCCATTCAGACTTCTGGCCTACTCTCACTTTCCTTTGGAAAGTGATGAAAGGCAAAATCTTAAAGGAAGCCAGCGATCTGTTCAAAAGCTTTTTACTAGTGGCTGACCATGCTGCAGGAAGAAATGCTGCACCAGGTTCCAAAATGCCATCACTTTTGAACAGAACATCTGCTGATACACTTACATGCAAATATAGAAAGAAAAATGAAAGATGTAGATGAATACTACGGAGAATTTTCTTAAATGAAAAGTATATTAGGTTGCTACCATCATGGGAAATAACGACAGCCCTTTTATTTGAGATCTTGAATACTCAATCAGACAGATCAAGAGGAAACACATAACAGAAAACAACTGGCAAAATCGCATACTACATAATTTAATCCGTCCTCCCAGCTCCTTTTTCAGGAACACTGAGATTGCTGATATCTCCTGAATGTGGCTGTCCACAGCCATGTTATTATTACTCATTATAAGCCTCTATACACAACTGTCCCTTTATTCCAGATCATCCAGATAAAGGAATCCCTTTATGTTTACATTTTACTTAAAAGTTAAGTCAGCATCCTTTAGCGTGATAAGCTATATAATGTATGTCGAGCTTATAAAAACCCAAATTTATAGGAATACATTTTTTTTTAGGTTTTTGTTGCTGACATTTAATGGGACTTTAGCCCAAATGGCATGCATGTTTGTCAACAGATTTACAACAGTGATCTTATAAATTGCACAACTGCATGATGAGGAGCAGAACAGGTGATTAACTGCGTTAGCCACACACCTTTGACTAGGTCACCTGCACTCCGTCCACTGATTTATCACATCTGTGTGAAAAAAAAACAAACCTAGGATTTCAACAAAACAGTAGAACTGCTGACAACTTAATCCTCAAAGAGATGCTAAAGTCAGCCAGATGAACTCATATTGCACTCTAACATCAGATGGTCCGGCTGGACACAGACTGACATACGTACAGTTCAGGATTTTATTTTATTTATTTTTTAACATGGGTAGAAATCTTCAACAGCTTGAAAGACTGAACACCTTCAAGTTCTAATGCTTACTTTGTAGAAAAATAAATATTTTGGTCTGACTGAGCTAGAAACCTTGTAAGAACATATTTCCCCTAAGTCTTTTACACAACAATGAGATCAAGAGGAGCTTTTTGTCACACTACTGCATAAAGGTATGAAGAAGATAGCTGGAGACTAAATATTCTGTGAGCAAGCATCCTTGACCTGGCAGGGGATATGGGGTTTAACACTAACATGACAATCACGCTATCACTGCATAGTCTGATTTATACCTTCCCAAGAGGAGGGCACACTCAAATAAAACATCTCCAATCTCTTTTGGTAAAGCTGAAGCCAGCAAAGCACCTAGGACATAGAATCATGGAATCATTACAGTTAGAAAAGACCTCCAAGATCATCAAGTCCAGCTGTCAACCCAATACTATCATGTCGATTAAACCATGTCCTGAAGTGTCACATTTACAGGTTTTTTAACACCTCCAGGGATGGTGACTCCACCACTTCCCTGGGCAGCCGTTCCAGTGCGTGATCACTCTTTCAGTAAATAAATTTTTCCTAATATCCAATCTAAATATGATCACATGTTATACATATTCATGATTGCAAAGCAAAACTATGTTTTACTACTTTCTAGCAATTTTCCACTACAGCACTCTTCTACTATTACAGACATGACAACTCCAACAACCTTCTTAACTACAAGGCCAGTGACTATTTTTTTTTTTTGCAAACCTCTGTTCAAACAAGTCATAAATTCTGCTAACAATGTCTTATATCTTAAAGTTTCTCTTCTCAGTCCCATAGCTTTTTTTCCAACGATCATGATTGTATCCCTCTCCCAAGGTTTCTGTTCACTGATGCCGTACTGGCTTGAGAAATACCCACAGTTGTCCAGCATATGCTAGGTGAGTGCACTCAAGATGAACTGCTCCATAATCTTCCCCGGTACCAAGGTCAGGCTGACAGGCCTGCAGTTCTCTGGATCCACCTTCCAGCCCTTCTTGTAGATGGGCATCACACTGGCAAGCCTCCAGTCACCCTAGACCTTTCTTGTTAACCAGGACTACTGATAAATGTTGGAGAGTGGCTTGGCAAGCTCCTCCATCAGCTTCCTCAGTCTTCTTGAGTAGATCTCACCTGGCCCCATAGACTTATATGTGTCCACGTGGCGTAGCAGGTCACTGCTTCCTCCTGGATTGTGGGGGGTTCATTCTGCTCTCCATCACCGTCTACCATCTCAGGGAGCTGAACACCCTGGGGATAACTGGTTTGGCTATTAAAGACTGAGGTAAAGAAGGCATTAAGTACTTCAGCCTTTTCCTCAGCCTTGGTGGCAATGTTCCCCTGCTCCACATCCAACAAAGGATGGAGATTCTCCTTGGTTCTCTTTCTGTTGTTAATGTAGTTGTAAAAACACTTTTTGTTATCACATCTCTACATTATTTTTCATATGCAGATGCAACTTCACTTTCACTAATCTCTAAGCACATCTGTAACATTTAACCCCATGGATATCACAGTGCTGCAGTGAACTAAGGAGTCCTGCTGAGGAACAGGAGATAATAGTTTGGGTTTGGTACCTCTAGGACATTTTTCCTCCAGGAGGTGAGAGTGAGTTTAAGTTTATTCAGCCAGACGTGGTCACTGAGCGTAGATGACTCCATCTGAGCTAGTCACTTTTGATTTTCTGTATAATCAACAAAGAGAAGTGGATGCTTTTGGGACACAATTCATTTGACTGATTTTAGATTTCAACATTAGGATGAGAGGAATTGCATCATATAAGAGTGTACTTCTCTCTACTGACCGTAACAGAAGCCCATGCTGATTAGCTCAAACGTATGTTCCTAAAAATCTCTGCAGCTACAAATGATATGTAGCATGTCTGCACATACAGACTGTAATGGGAGTTCTAGTAAGAAAAAGTGGGACAAGGGAGCAATTAAATAAAATCTCATAGTTTCTTATTCAAAATTTAAATATAGAATATGGTAAAGTGGCTGAACAACAATTAACTGACAGAGTTAATGAGACAGGGGGAAAAACACTCCAAACAGAGTGAGCGGCAGGTTTGGTGTATCAGGATTCCTGTGTGCACCTTGCAAATTTACAATGTCAAATTGACATAATTTGAAGGAGATGGCGGGCATTATCTTAGAAAAAAAAGAAAAAGCAGCCCATTTGTAATTTGCATATGCATATTTATTTATTCGATATAGCAGCAAATTCTGCTGTTCTCTGAGCGGCACCTTTGCATCTTACAAATTTCTCCCCATTTGCACAATTAGTGCTGACAGATAAATGTGCTGGGTGATGAAGCATTCTCTTCTATTCTCTCCCCTGCCAAGTGCACAGGTCCTCAGATATTTTCTTGAAACACAAAAGCACTGATAGGCTAACCTGCAAACTTGGAATCATAGTCCAGCGTGAAACTATTCTCTGTGAATCATGTAAAGTGGGGTACCTCTAATATGTACTCTGCAATAGATGGACGTGTGGCCTGCAGGAGCTACAAAGAGATGTGTGATGTCCAGAAAACACTATTTATGGATAGTGGCCAGGGCTGCAAAGTGTTTATCTCCTACAACATCAACACTCCAGCTGCTCAATCAGAACTTCTGAGTTCTGCTTCCAGCTTGTTCTGTTAATTTGCATGAAATATCTAAATTTTTCAATAGCTCTGTTTACTCATTGGTAAGACGGTTGTGTACTGTACTACAGGCTATAAAGCTTAATGGTCATAAATTGTTCCTTATTGCTCATTCTTAGAAAAATCAAATAAAAAAAAATATATATAATTCCTCATTTAAGACAAGTTTTCCCCTGTGTTCTGCTTTTTTTTTTCCCACTGCAGAGTATGCCCAGAAACACAAATAAAGGAAGAATAGGCTAACTAAGGTATCACCTGTAGCGGCCAAGAGGTACCCCTTGGCTACTTTCCCTAGGTCCCATAGACATCTGTGGAATAAGGAAGGGATTTTCAATTAGACATCAAATTAATAAGGCACTTCTGATGCTCCATTCCTGCAGGAAGACATTAGTAATTTGTTTGTTCCAAAGGCGCCACTCATATTCACACAAAATGGCATTTAAATGTTAATCGAGTCAGGGGATGGGGAGTGCTTGCCAATCACTACGCAACTTAAGGTCAAGGTTTTTGTCTTAAAGGAGGACTCAATGTTAATTTTAAATTTAAAATTCTTGACAGATAGCAGGTTTTCAAATGCCTGCTACAATCTGGCTTGTTTGATTCATTTTAATGAGTAAGTAACTCCTGGCAAAATGAAGGTTTCCCATGTCTTCAAGGAAATGGAAGGGCAAAGAGGCACAGTGGACTAATCCTGCATCCACTACAGGGAACAGGAAGCAAAACCAATTTAGACTCCCATTCATCTCGTTGCTCCCCACATAGAGACCAAAAAGAGTAATTTACATTCCTATGAACACTAGGCAATTATTGGAGGTTTCAGTTTAAAAGGAAAAAAAAAAAGTTCTCAATATTAAATTCAGCTTAGACTCTCTGTGCTGAAGGAACATTTTGTGTGTAAGTCTGTGCACATGTTTGGTTTTGTTTTTTCTGTGCTTTACATTCTTCGATAGGTTTGGGGAGGGGTTTTGTTTTGTTTTGTTTTAACACCAGAGTGTAACTTTTAAATAGTATAAGGAACCTCTGATTCTTCCTGCTTCTTTTTCCAAATATGTCAGCCCCCAAAAAGAGCCAGAGGGCTTTACCATATTTACCCCTGGCAGTGGGTGGGGTGAACATCGCTCTGGTGCAGTTCTCACCACTGCTGCACAGATACAAGACAGACTGTCAGATTTCCCAGGCAGCCTTGCAGGGGCTGATGAATTCAGATTGCCACTGACTCAGCTTGTGATCTGAGCCAGGTAAGAGGGTAGAAGGGCTATTTCTGCTGATTTCCTTGCTTAGAGAAGCAAGGTTGGAAGGGAAGGAGAAGGGCTGTGGGTGATCAAGGCAATCACTGAGATACCAAAAGTTTTGCAGATGTCCTATAGAAAGAGAGTGAAGTTAAACTCTGTATTCAGGAAATAAATAGTGTTTCTAGGGTACAGTGCATGCAGTGGTATATGAAGAAGAATGCATGGATCTCATGAATGAAAGAGTCCATATGAATGTCACTCAAAATTACTTCTTCCTCTCTGTTGACAAGGTCTTCCATTCAACTAACTCAGACACATAGACTGCCAAGTTAGCTGAAATGAACTGCACACTAACTATGGATAGGAATAGGGGAAAGGAATTTACTTTCATCCTTTCTTCAGTTAATGAAACTAACTTCTACTCTTTCCTGTGCTTAGACTGGAGAGTCATGTCTGCTGTGCTGGAACATGTATTGTTGGTGTATGGATATGTATGTGCAGAATTCATGGACCTGGATACTTAGCACTGTCTAAGCCTTTGTGGACCAGTGTCTTTCTTTTTCATTTCCCACTCCCCACCTCCCCACTTATAAAATAGATGCATTGCTTTTCCTTGACTCACCAGAATGTTTAGTGATGTTGAGATGCTCAGATTAAGTAACACAATTGGTTTAGAGACAGTACTTGAAGAGTGAAGGATTTTGGCTGGGTTTGCCCCATTTAATTGAAGAGAACAAGTCTCCACCATTTGACTTCATAGAAAATTAAGAGAAATGGGTGAGAGTTAGGCCTCTCCAGGGAGCTATTCAGGCCAGGGGCTGAACTGACCTCCAAGAGTGTCAAGACTCCTCAGTTCGGTGGAATGAATCTGGACATTAGAAATTGTTATAGTGCTGGAACTATCTGTGCATTATATACATACATAGTCCTCAACAAAGAGGCCTCTGAACTGTAATCTTGACTTCTAGATGTTTTGATAACTGTAGTGTTTATTTCACAGCCCCATAACACACATGGCTGGCTCATTCATATGCCATCTCCACAAGTACATGCCCTTTTTGTGATTACACTGCAAAATGTACTTTCTCTTACTGAACTGGGGTGCAACTGCATTGAACTGAATTGCTGACAATCTCCCAGGCCTCTTAAAATCTGCAGGGCAGGAGAATTCTAAAACCCTAACACTAAACAAAATTGAGTCAGAAGGAATCACAAGAAAAAGAAACAGATCCACCTTGTAAAGTCATGTGGTCCAACCTTCAGCTAGTGTAATACTGTTCTCCAAAAATATACTGCTTAATTTGCTGTTATTTCAAAGCAACCAAAAAGCTTTGAGTCTCAACTTTGGTAGCTCCTGGCCTGTTTGATGGTGCTTAGGGAGAATTTTCTATGAACATATAGTCCAAATTATTGGATTTTATTTATTTATTTATTACAATTTGTTTTATTTTTCCTTACTGTGTGTTTAACTCTGAATTCCTTTTGCAATTTTTCTTTCTTATACCATCACTTCTCTTTATGGAGTTATCTAAATTCTCAGTTAATCAAGAAAGAGATTGATGAAATTAGTTATCTTTGCATTTGTTCATGGAATGAGTAAGTTCAAACACACAGAAATAAATTCCTTACTGGTCTTGAATACATTCATTTATAAGTGACAAGCCACTTATCTTTTTCTGCAGAGTAAATACCAGTATGATGGTAGGATACAGAAATATGGCACTAGTAAGTATCACCACTACTATCTTTTCTTTCTCACTCAAGGAAACTAAAAGAATATCCCAGGAGGCCAAGCTGCCAAATAATAATATAAAACTCATTGTTTAAGGCCATAATAGAATAACAGCTTTGAATAAATTGAGATCAGTCTGATTTTCCATTCCGAAGAAAGGGAAATCTATAGGCTCCATGAGTTTTTGTTAGTTACAGAAGCAGTTAAGTTATGTCAGGCTGTTACTGTAATCTGTAACCTAACGACAGTAAGTTACCTACAAGAATTTGCAGTCAGCACCTTCTACAGATAAGTGTTATCATCACTATAATATCTTCAAACAAGTCTGTGTCAAGACTAGGACTAGACCCAGAACTAGACTGGAAATTGGGAGAACTAAGTTCCCATCCAGTTTGTCAGTATTCAACTGAATTCCTGGGAAACTAATTTCATTTCTCCCAGCTTCTGCTTTTATTCACTGTCTTAATCATTGCTAGTTTTATTTGCAATAGGACCGTCTTTGCAGTGCAGACTATACTTGAATAAGTGCATGCACGGCACTTGGAACAATGGGATCTTGATCTTGATGATGACCACTGGTTGCTACTGAAATACAGGTCAATTGTAACAGTCAAGGAAACTATCCTCCTGCCCTCATTCCATCTTCCCCTCCACCAGAAGCAAATAAACTATCAAACACACACCAAACCATGCTAAATGAATGCATAAGGAAAAAAAAAAAAAAGAAAATTAATTCCTTGTTCAGATTATTACACCAAGAAAAGAATCAAGAAAACCATTTTGGGAGCTCTTCAGATACTAAGGTTGGAGAATATAAAATAAAAGAGAGATAAAACTCATCAAATTACCCTGAAAGAAGAGATTCTGCATCCTGACTGTTTAAGCTGTTCTCTGAACTTGATTTCCTGATTCTTTTACATGCTCGTTTCATATACATAGAGATATTGCTTTCTGTGTCCAAAAAATACCCTGGTTTTTTTTTTGTTTTTTTCTGAGCATCTGAATCTATGTAGTGTCTTGTAGCCTGAAATATTATAACTTCTTGGGAAAAGCAAAATGTAAGGCATTTCAGTAACTGTGGAAAAAAAATTACTTTTGCTTTGTCTAGAGAAGCAAGAGAAGGAGTTAAGGTTAAGATGAACTGAACACATGAATGCACTGTGCCCGCTGGGGTCTGGCTGTATATTCATTATACAAGGTCAGGGTCTTACTTCCATTCCTCCTAGTGTAATTTAGGTAAAGCCACCACACAATGCCTGACCTTTCCATGGGACAAGCTCCCTGCCTCCCTCCTGACATGCTGCAGTAAATTTGTGTGTAATTAAACATAGTGTTCCGACATGCCAGGTCTCTGTGGCTGCCTGGCCTCCCCTCTCCGGCTGACCTTTCAGATTGAATCCAGCACAGACCACCAAGGCTGGGAAACGGCTAGTATCAGAGTGCAGCACAATAAAACAAGGCATGTCTGCTCAGATTAAAACACGATCGCTGCTTCTCCTTCCACTTGGGCCAGTGGAGCCTGCATTGCACTGCATGCTCCATGTTGAATCAGGACCTGGAGTCATGGCAGAAGAGCAGGAAGGCAGCTTTGCTCGTCCAGGGTGCTTCAGCTACCCCTTGGGTACCAGATAACTCCATGCCCCAGCCATGATGAGAATCCAATGGACAAAACACTGAGTAAGTATGCAGGAAGACTAGGTCCTTCTCTAAGAAGCTCCTGATCTGAACAACAATCTTTGAAAGGATGGAGGCTCTTCACAGGAGTGGGGGCCTCACAAGGTTACTTGTGTTGTTGCTGGCCTGGCCTGATCTAGTAATCTGTCAGACAGTATAGTTACTTTAGGTCATGAAGGTGATGGCAGAAGGCCAGCTCAAGTGTCTAAGAATTATCTAAAAAAACCTCCTTCAGTCCGTAGGAGTTCGCCCAAATGTGGGACCTCTGCTTGTAGGAAGCTTTGGAAAAATATAATTGTATGGTGCTATAAGGAATATGTTTAGAAATACAGGTTCTTTGAAGACAAAATACGATACAGCAATACTAAGTATCTAAAGACATTCTTTGGAGGCTGCAAATACTCTTCTGGAAGGACTACAACAGAAAGTAGCTGTTGCACAGGATGTTGTTACAAGACTAGAGTAAACTAATCTATTTTCATTCATCTATATCTACATTCAAACTAGTCTTCTAGTTTTATTACATAGTCAAAGGAGAGAAACTGAAAATTCCACAGTGACCAGCCTGGACAACTAGGCTGGGTAGAGGTTTCAACCATTTAGACTTAGAAGGATCAGTGAGAGGAATCCCACCCCAACTTCATTTACACACTGACCATTGAAGATTGTTGCAATGATATAAGGGGATCTCAAAGGTCTTTTAGGGCCCTGAAAGTTAGATTATCTGTTCCAAACTATATCAACCACAGTATATTCAAGTGAAATGTCTTCTTTGTTCTTCACTGTTTCTAATTAAAAATAGAAGACAGTATAACAATAACATGAAAAACTATGTTTCTCTAAATTACAGTAGTATATTACCACCAGCTATGACTAGCACTGCCTAGAATAATCAAAAGTGTAAGAAGCCTGAAAATGAACAATTTTGAAAAAACATTCCTTCAAGCAAATGGTATTGTAAATCTGGGTACATCCCTTGGAAACATTTTTTTTTTTTTTGCATGACAGGCATTTAGGACTAAGATTAACTTCCTGTTAGTCAAAAATATCATTATCATGCTGGTTCTTTTCTGCATCAGGAATGAAGAAATGACAAAGGAAAAGGCACTGCAATGTACTTTCAGACCAGTCTCCATCATTAGAACCTCTGCTGTTTCTCACCACCTTCCCTCACAGACAGTCCTAACAAGGAAGTGGTGGTATCTTAGACATCTAAATGACATTTTGTGTTCCAGATTTTCAGATGCACTGATCAAACTTATTACTAAAATCTTATCACACAACCTTCTCTCTACTTTCCCTTTATGCTCTGATGTTCATAATTCTCAACCCCATCTTGCTCACGGCTCACGATCCCATTGTCCTCTAGAAGTTTCATGATATTTTCTCTGCCTTTACATTCCATTATTTTAATGAGAAGAGAAGTTAGATTTATAGGATGGTAATTGCCAGAACCACAAGTAAGAAACAGAAAAAGATCTGCGGTTTTTTTTTCTGTAGGTCATCCAGCCATTTCCCTTGCCAGTGTCTGAATGTTCCTTCCTGCATATGTTCCTCCGTTTTGCCTAACGTGCCTGTGAGTCTCCTCAGCAAAGGATTTTCCAGGCTTTCCTTTGGGAGACCATGGCTGGACGTACTTCACTGCCAGTAAGTGTTTTATTTCTGATATTTATTGTGAGGTTTTCTTTGCCTAATTGTATCCCATTACTCTTAGTTATATCCCCATGGACCATCTTAAATAATTCCTTCTGTCATTGGCATCTTTCTCCTTCAAGTTTGTGCATTTATTTCTTGTCCTGTTAATCACTCTTTAAGAAAAACACAATCTTTCAGCACCTTCATCCTTGAGATACAGAGGAGATGTCTCTACCTCGACCAGTTAAGGTCATTCTTGCTGTTCTGAAAATCACAGAGATATCTAGGTAGAAGAAGCATGGCCAGCAGATTAAGAGAGATGATTCTTTCCCTCTAGTCCACTCTGGTGAGATCCCAGCTGAAGTATTGTGTCTAGCTCTGGGGCACTCAGCACAGGAGAGACATGGACCTGTTAGAGTGAGTCTAGAAGAGGGCCATGGAGATGATCAGAGGGATGGGACACCTCTGCTATGAGGGCAGGCTGAGACAGTTGGGGCTGTTCAGGCTGGAGAACAGAAGGCTCTGGGCCCATCTTATAGCAGCTTTTCAAAACTTATAGGTTGCTTATAATAAATATGGGGACAGACACAGCAGGGCCTGTTGTGATAGGACAAGGGGTAATGGTTTTAAACTGAAAGAGGGTAGATTCAGACTGGATATAAGAAAGACATTTTTTACAATGAGGGTGGTGAAACACTGGAACAGGTTGCCCAGGGAGGTGGTAGACACCCCGTCGCTGGAAACATTCAAGATCAAGCTGGACTGGACTTTAAGCAACCTGGTCTGGTTGGAGATGCTCCTTGCAGGGAGTTGGACTAGATGGCCTTTAAAAGTCCCTTCCAACCTAAACTATTATATGATTCTATAATTTCCTCTGCATATAAACACAAAAGATAGTAAAGAGAAAATGGATAATGTTTACCATCTAGTGGAAGGGTAAGAGTGTTAGAAGAAAAAGCTGAAAGAGAAGGATTTACACTAAAGTGACCAAATCTGTCTAGTAATCTTAAAAACATAACAGAGTTATCTGGTACTGTTTCCTTGTGGGATCTTAGGAAAAGTGACCTACATTGAATTGGCCTTCTTAGTAACCTTTACTTTATCTTGTATATATATACTGCAACACTCTTATAAAAGATAAAATAAAACCAAAGACTTGAAAAGAAAATGCAACATTTTAGGAGTATGAAAGCAAAATACCTTGATTGAATAATGTAGTTCAGCTCTTTCCATGTTGGCTCCCTCCTGCAAATTACCAGTTCATAAACTTCCCTTGTATAGATTCAGAGAGAAGCAAAAGTCTTGCTGGAGGAAAAAACTATTTCCTATCCACTTTGAGTTTTAAGACTATATTTTGCAATTTCTAAGGATCTAAAATACAGGATCTCAATTCAGTTACAGGGTGTATGTTTGGTTGCAAAGTGCATGTCAGTGCTAGACTTCAGTATCAGTATCACCGTTGTACTTCTCCTTATATCACCAGGGTGCAATGAGGATTACTTAGTTAATGTCTGTAAAGGGCTAGGAAATGCTGTTTAAATGTTATTCTTATGAGTTCTTCATTTTGGGGGGCTGGTTTCATTTCTGTTGAAACTGCCACTAATACTCCCTTGACCTTTTGATTCTGCTGCAGCACCTTTGGCAAGAGAAATCCCTTTCAAGGCTGCTGGTATTTCATCCATTTGATTTACCCCTGAGCCTGAAGCACATTTACTTACAATCAGAATTAAAGCATGAGACAAGGGCTGTTGAGTTAGTTCTTCAGCCCTGGCCAAAAATTTGCAACACAAAAATTATCAAAAAAGGAGGCAGGAAACACAGACAAAGCGTGTCTGTGTCAAGTCCCTCTTGCCAACATCCTCTTTTTGCAGCTTTTGAAGTGGGAGGAAGAGATGTAAATCAAATCCAACAGAGTGTTAGATAGAGTAGAACTGACATTTGAAGCTGCAATACCTTAAAGTCAATATCATTATCTCTGATATTTACTGTAGCATACAATGCTTGGATGAAATGGTAAAGTTCACCTGTTCTTCCCATACACACTATGTTGTCATATGTGCTGTTACACACTCACTCACACACACACACAGAAATTAGAATTAACTTAACCTAGCTGTCCAGTGTGAACTTCCATCTAAGGACAACTGCTGCTCAGACTCCTCAGAAGTGCTGTGTTGGTGGGTGTGTGACTTTTTAAATATAATTCAGCTTGCATATAGGTTATCTCCCTCAAATGCTTTTACTAAGCATAAATGCTGGTAGTATTTGGAATGGGTGATCGGTGGAGAAGACTAAAATGGCTAAAGAGATACAGTACCTCATGGTGGCAAGTTTTGGGACTTCTCAGATGGGTGCAAGATAAGAAGAATCTCACCTGTACTTAAACATCTGCAGTCAGACAATCAAGACTTTTTATTTGTAGTCAATAGAAAGTAAGAAGCAAGCTCTGGAAACATGCAGTTGAGTTATCTGATATGTGTATCTCAGGATGTGATGGATGATTCTCGAAAGAGGACTATTTCTCTCCACTGACTGTAAAGGGAGTCTAGCCTAACTAGTCCAGACTTAGATGTCTGTCTTTTGGCCTTCAACGTTAGCACAGGTGGATCTCACCCCAGGTTATATTTTTTCTTTAGCAGGGAAAGATTATGGATCTTTAATCCAGGGGGGAAAGGAGAGTATGGGACAAAGGACTCTGGCAATTTCTTCCTAGTTCTCTAATGAAGTTCTGGAGTGGTCTTCTGTAAACTTATCAGAATGCTGTAGCATCTTGTTCACTCAAATTAAGCACTGAAATAATTGAGTTATTTGTAAATATATGCATCAATTTCCTACTTTACCAGTAGGGTCTGCTGAGTGTCACTGAAGACTTACAGAGAAAAAGCTTCGTTAATTTGACCACTAGTCCACTGCTGCTCAGGTGACTATACTATTAATGGAGGAATTGAGTTTAAGGTATTTGGTCCTAATGCAAGAGTATCCTTTAAACTGTATGTTGGGTACTATCTCACATTTGTTGAACTACATGTCATGATCTGATACGTATGCTTTATGTAAAGCAAGGTGAGAACAGATGTCCAAGTTCCAAGTAAACCCTATGTTTGAGTCCTCTTTTCAGTGAATGATTACATCTTCCTATTTACCTTTCATGTCTTTAAACAGCATACTACATACTGTCATCTCTCATACTATAAACTGTCATCTCTCTTAATGCAAATCTCACCTTGATATCACTCATGTCAAACTGAGCTGTCCTACACTGAAGTCAAACCATTCTTCTGTAGCCATGTAGAGCACAGACCAAGATGTCAGTCAGTATCTGGTGTCTCAGACACTCACATCCTACTATTGCTGCAATATTCTCTCAGAAAAAATTCAATAGCTTGGAATAGCCTACAACAGAGGTACTCAAACTTTTAGTGATGTATATGACTACTGCTGCTGGGAGTGGGTAAAAGTTATGTAGAAACTCCTGGACCATAGCAGGGACAGAGTTATAATGTCCTGCTTCATCAAAGAGTGTTGTAGGCTGAGAGCAAATCATCCTGGTGATTACAGCAAAAGACAGGGACAAGACTTTATTTGAACAGATAGGAATTCTAAGGCTATTTCAAGGCATGTCAGTGTTTTTAGATGCCAGAATACTCTGTACTCCTAGTGAATTAGATTGTTTCTCCTAAGAAATGAAAAAAAAAAAAATCCCACAAAAATACAAATCATCCCCTCTCCCCAGTTCTCAGTTTCATTATTAATAATCCCAGAGTTACCTCCCTGAGAAATGACCACCAAGATGACATCAACTGTCTTGACTTCAAAAGGAATCCTGCTCATTTTCATGCCTTTGTAATTTTACATGAATTAAGCACTTTAATATGATCAAGAGCTGCATTCATCATGTATGGCATTATCTTGAGAGATGAAGGTATTTCCTTTTTCCCTATTTTCTTAATGGAAATGTTCTTTCCACTACTTTGCCATTATTTTAAGGTTTGGCCTACAAAAATAATAATTCTATTACTGCAGCAACAGCCAAAGTGGAAATAGCAAAACACACAGAGGAACAGAGAAGACAACATTGGGATGAACAAAAAAATCCTGCAAAGCACCTTCAATTTTTTAGAGGGAATTTGAAAAGCTGTCAGATTTCTGCTGCTAGCTGACTAGTTCTCTCTACCTCTAGCCACAGAAAGCAATAATGATGAAGATTTCCTCTTCTCTTTTCTTTAACTGAGCTTCTCAAAACTCTTGACTAAATCTGAACTTAGCAGCCTGGCATCTGGGAAAGCTAGGCAAGCTATGAATTCTTTCTTGGCTGCTCTCAGAATTCATTATTCAAAGACTTGTGCTGCAATGGCAGGAGTCGACATTTTATAGGACAGAGCGCCAGTGCTGGAGTAGATTTGGTTTTTTTTGTGACAGGAAGCATAACAAACTCTAGTTTGGTGTTTCCTGCCTTAGACACATCAACTCCAATGAAAAGAAAATGGAGGCATCTCCTTTTGTTTATTTTTGTGATACCAGTGCTTAGCCAGATGCTCTTTTCCCCATGGTCCCTGGATCTCAGCTTTCCATTTAAAGAGCTTTTCTTGCTTTAAGTATGTGCCAAGGTCTGGGCCCCAGTTTACATCAGTTTACCTGGCCCCTCTCAATTTTTCAGTTGTGTATTTATCAAACATTAACTGGTTTTCGCTACTGGTGAGGGAGCCTTTCTCTCTTTGGCTCTTGTTCTCTGAATAGCAGATGTAATCTTATTTTCTGCCTATGGATTCCCTTCAAATCCTGCTTGAATTTCTGTTTTTCCCTTCAATAATGGGAATACACCTGGAAGTCCTGAGACTCAATTTATGCTTAGTCTGTTAAGGATGCTCCACTTTCTCACTGCCCTCATCTTGAGGGAGCTGATATTTCATTCACCTGAAGTGTGACAATTTTTAGCTATTCTGGGACAATCATTGCTTGGAAGTTTTTCTGCAAAGCGTTTTGTATTTTAAAGTGCAGATTAATGTTTCCCTTGTAAGAGCATCAGGCCTCTTAAATGAGATCATTCTACTCTTAAGGACTGCAGTCCTGTTTTACTGCAGTAAGTCCATCGGGTCCAACTCCTGCCGATCCTATTGATCCACTCTGGCAGCCTGAAATATATTTACAACGGGTGGAAATCCCTGCTGGAGAAATACCTCAGCCCTCTGATATGCGGGAGAATGTAGTGTGGCCATGCAGCTCTTCTTCATGCAGCTCCTGATGGAGGTATGGGAAACAGAACCCAATTCAATTTTTGTGCTGAGACTAAAGCCCATGCACAATAGCAAAACTTTTGGAATCACTTGTCCAAAAGCATCAACTCTATTTTCCTCAGGACTGTCCCAAAGCCCCATACTCCTAATCAAAAAGGAGAATGAATGGATGAATGCTTCGATATGCCCTGTTAGACCTTCCTGTACACTGACTGTTTTAAGTTAAAAGTTTTGGATAACTCTTTCTATCCCTTTTTATTGGACAGCATGTTTTAGTTTGCCAAAGAAGAATGAGACAGAATGATAGAAAGCCACAGGAGGGCTCACTGCTTTCTGCCGCCAGCGGAGAGCTGAACAGAAGAGACCAAGAAGGCCAGCTGGCTGTTGTCTGGCAGCAGGAGAGGGCAAGGAGATATCAAGAGAGTCACTGGTGAACCAAGATCTAGTTCACCAGGAGTGAACTTCAACCGGGCTTATAGTTTAATAAACAAATCTGAGTGAATAGGGGCTAATAAATAAGAGAATTACTGAAAGAACAAGCTGCTTTTCACAGCCAGAAAAGGACCCTAAAACAATCCAGAATTTCAGTTATGACAGCTACAAAAAAGGAGGTTTTTACGTAAGAGAAAAAAAAAATACACCTTTGGCAGCGTTTTATTTACTCATTTAATTGATATTCCCTCTCTGAGCTCATGCATTTTAGTATCAGAGTGGGATGATCTACTACTTAGCAAACAGAATGATCTAAAGCAGAGATAGAAGATATTTTCAAGCAATTTACCTGCATTTTTATATATACAAAATATGAGCACCATTGCACACATAACTACACATGCAAGTCTGCATCAATGCCTATGCAAATCAGGCTATTGTGCAGAGTATTATGCCCAATCAGCGATTCAATTGGTGCAATTAACCAATTTCTACGCAGAACTCTTGTAACTGGGCATGCAAATTAATGCAACTGCACGCAAAGCTTACACCAGCATTTGTGTACCTAAATGTTCTGTGTATCTAGCCCATTAAATCAGGGTCTGTTTTAATTAGACTGTGTAATTCAAGCCAGATCAGATCACAATGTACTTGGAAGTCCAGTAAATATAAACAAAAACATATTTTCTGAGATGCTACGTCATTCAAAGACACCATGAACACCCCCCTCCCCCGCCACTACTTCCCTTGGATTATAAAATCGCAATGACAGCCTATCAAAGCTTAACATGGAAAAACATTTCTCCCGATGTTCAGTGAAATTTTTCACTCACTTAACTTAATCTTATTTCCTCTAGTCATCCTCCCACTCTAAACACCATCTCCCACAGAATCATAAAGTGGCTGCTGTGTTTGCCGAACTCAATTACAATATTTCTAGAAAATGAGTTATGTCTGTACGAAGAAAACAGGAGATCAATGGATATAGAAGGGGGATCCTCTTCTACAGGTCTTGTGGGTGACAAAAGTCCTATTTTGACAAGTCTTGGCAGTGACCCATCCTAGTAAAAGTAAACCTTGAATGGTACTCACTGGACCTTGTATAATAATATCATACACTTTTCCTCAGTACATCTCAAAGCTGGGCTCAGATAGGTCCTATTCTATGGATGGAGAAAGTAAGGCAGATGAGAGAAAGCAACTTCCATGAGATCTCCCTATAAATCAGTAACTGAGCAAGGATAAAGTCTAGATTTCCTGAGACCAAGGCCAGCAACAAAATTCAGTGAGTGGAAGGATTTCAAAAAAAACCACCCATATCCAAAGGCCTGGTTCTTCAACTGGACCTACCTTGGCAGGTCACTGCAAGCTTAGGCTGTGCTCAGAAACAGTGGACTGATCTCTGAATTCAGGAGTCCTTGAAATAGTACAATAGGGTTGCAAAATCACAGAGGCATTTAGATTGGAACAGGGTCTTCTGGGCCAAGGTCCCCTTGAAGCAGTGCTAGCTTAGATCAGGGTCCCTCATATATTTATACAATACAAAGATTATTTTATATAGTTTCAATCCTTTGATAAATGTGTTTTCAGTAAGTATGGAATGCTTATTTTCTTAATGTGACTGTGCTGTAGCAAAAGGTGAACTATTAAAGGCTTTAAAGGCTTTGTCTAACTACAACCATGAGGTTTATCTACAGCTTTTCCTTATATGAATGGTTGTGCTAAACCAGTATAAACTCATGGCACACCACTGAGTTAAACCCCCATGATTACAAAACCCGCTTTAGCTAATGGCTTAAAAAAATTCTGCTTTATCAGGCTTACATAATATTATGCTTTGCAGATCACATATCTTACAGCTATACTAGAAGCACTCATTCTATGTTCAAGGTCCCCTTTCCTATATATCTAACAACACAATAATGAAGAATTATAATGAGTTGCTAAAATATTAGAGAGAGAGAAGGAGGGAGAAACACATTTTTACAATGTTTTGAACCTGGTGTCACTGGGATTCTTTAATGCATAAGAGGCAGAGTAATTTTGCTCTAGTTCCACATTAATTCCCGTACAATATGCATTGGGGATATTATTTTTTTACAAGACGTTTTAAAACCAGGCCTGAAAACAAGCAAAATCCATTACTGACTTACAGTAAATTCCTAAAGGATTCTCTGTACTTCTGTTCCTACTTCAAAATGGCTATACACACACACACACAAACAGATTCAGCAAACATGGCAGTATATTTTAAGATTCACTACCCTGAAGAAAAGAAGACAAAAAACAGTAGACCCCATTCAGCATATTTATTGTCCTCCCTTAATTTCCAAACCTCAAAAGCACAATGGGCACTTACAGTACATGATCATTTTTAATTCCTAGAAAGTTATTTAAGTTGGGAACATTCGTAATGATGACTTCCAACAAACCGTTCAAACATGGCCCTGTTCCTAGATTCAAACACTCTATTAAGGCTTGTAGCCTTACTGATGCTTTATATGTAATATGAAGTAGAATTAAACTTTTAAAACTATTCTTTGCCATGAAGACAGGAAAAGTTAGTAGCTAAACAGTAAATCTACGACCATATATATCCATATATATGCACATATGTCATATAATACTGCAGTAATGGAAAAGACAAGCGATGAATGTGGTTTCTCTTAGATACAAAAGACAAAAATGAAACAAGAGATAGAGATTATACTTCCTAATGTTATACAGGTAAGGAAGGAAAACTGGGGAGCTTACTTAGATGTCTGAACAGAGTATACAAACCACGGCTATTGAAGTTATTCCTTGGGATTAAAGGGTTTTGGACAAGATCCTAAGGAAAGCTTTGGCTGCAGAATTGGGAAACAAGTTGGAAGACTGATGACCGAACCTCAGACCTTCAAAAGACTGAGAGTGAGGAGTTGACTTGGCATATCTGAGGCCCGAATGCTTAAAAAATAAAAGGAATTTAAAAAAAAGGCAAGCTAAAAATATAACAGAAGTTATTATTATTGGGCAACAATAGTTTTAACCACAACGTTTGTAAGTACTGTAATATCTGGAAAGATACATGTAAGAGAGAACGAAATGGCACAAATATTTAATGTCAGAACTGTCTAGCTCTTACATCGTGTGATTTGGCTTAGGTTGAGGATTAGGCCAGGTAACTGAACTTGCAGTCACAGAATCATAGAATCAGAGATTAGTTTGGGTTGGAAGGGACCTTAAAAGGTCATCTAGCCCAACCCCCCTGCAAGGAGCAGGGACATCTCCAACCGGATCAGGTTGCTCAGAGCCCTGTCCAACCTGGCCTCGATTGTTTCTAGAGATGGGGCATCCACCACCACTCTGGGCGACCTGTGGCAGTGTTCCACCACACCCACTGTAAATTTTTTTTTCCTAAGGAAAAGTCTGAATCCTCTATTTTAAAACCATTACCCCTTGTGCTATCACAACAGGCCCTCCTGAAGAGGGCTAACAGTGAGACTGCCATGGCTCTTTGCCTATTGTTAGCAGTCAGGATAGTGAGCAGCACATTTTACCAGCACTGCTTATGCTCACAGAATGAAAGGTATGGTAGGTAAGTGCATTTCAGAAGTGTGCTTTTGAGATTGCAAATGGGAAGACGAGGCCAAGAGAGCTAGTTTTCTAGTTTTTGCTCTGCAAAGAGATTGCAGTTTTGGATGCCTAATTTGAGTCGTCTAGAGTAAAGTCATTGGTTGTCCTGACCTCTCTGAGCTCAGATTCCTGCTGTTTCTCAGAATCTCACATTGTTTTTACTCTGCAGTGATTTATGTTCTGCTTCTTTCACTTCAAACATCCCTCTTTAAACTATACAAAATCAGAGCCCAGCCTAAAAGATACTGTTCAAAGTCTCAAGTTTGCCATAGACACAGGCTCCAGGCCTGCGATTTGAATTAGGAACTTGCCAACTTTTGTTGCTCTATTGTCCACAGCCACCTAGATATGACAGGTGTGGCATGATGAGACCTGATACGAGGACAGGCTCTCCTGAATCCTTCCTCACACCACTTCACTCATAGTGTATGCAAGGGACAAGAGACACAACACATACCCTATATATATGCACATATATAACCTTTCCCTTTGTTGTACATTCCAGGCTAAGCCAAAGTTTTGTAGATTAGAAGAAGCAGCAGTGAAGTCAAGTGGAAACTCCAGAAAAGAAAGGCATTTTGTTGTCCCAGGAAAGATTTTTGGTCTCTGACTTACTACTTCCCTGTAATATTTTATTAATGTATGAGCAAAATCTAAACAGCCACCGAGATTTCCCCATCAAAAGCAAGGGAGGGGGGAAACTTCAACTCAGTTCTATTTTTAAAATAAGAGAAGAAGGGGAAGAAAGTGATTTTAAATTTAGACTTTCAGACAAAGAAAAGGAAGACGGAGCTAGTAAAATAACACTTTCAGAGTATGTTTTGGGTTAATGGGATGCTAATAATGCAAGACCTCAGCCTTATAAAAATAAAAGATTCCTGGCTTCTCCTATAAATTGCTGTGTCGTTTACATATAAATGACTCCCCTTTATTTAGCCCCCTCCTCGTTTTTTTTCTTTTGGACTTTGTATCATCTCCATCTATTCTGCCTGATAATAAAGCAGCTGAACTCATCACCAGAATTTATAGGCTAAGGATTTGCTCTGGTCACCAGCCTAGGGCAACGCAACACAAAGAGTTTCAGTCGGTTCTAAAGAGAAGGAAGTAGCATGTGTACAAGAGTGTGTGACAGGGAAAAAATAAAGATAATTATTTCTAATTATAATCCTTCTGTAATCATGACAAGATATATGGCTATATACGTATATGTCATATATTTACAGCTGAATTTGAGTTTGTTGAGTAGGAGATTCTTTGATGTCTTATATACAAATTTATTGTAAAAGAATTTATGTGTCTGCATGTCAAAGTCTGATTCAAGTGCATAAACTGCATCTGTAAAGCATCATGCCTCTTCCTATGCGAGGTGTGTTTTGATGTTGCCTTGTCCACCAATGTGCAGGTGCTAGGAGTTTTTATTCTGGTGTCTGAAGAATATATGGATATATATTACAGCTACACATATGTTAGCATGTTCTGACTTGCTTAAAAGTCTTTGAGTGCTGCCTATGAGTACGAAGGCTACGTGCTTGTCAGAAAGTTCGTATGATCATTAGTGTGCATAGCTGTGTATTCAGGCACATATTGACACACACTGACTTGTATATGGTTATGTCACATTGCGTGAGTGTGTTTTGCCTTGTTTGAAAGTCTCAATGAGAGTGTGTATATCTGCCTTTAAAAATGGCATTGCAGCAGCATATAAATATTTATATATGTATCTGTCATAAATCTGTCAGCTTGGCAAACGTATGAGCCGCTGAGGTAACTTTGGGAGATTTTTATTGAAGAACTCATAAGATGGAGTTGAGGAATAGCTGAAAGAAATGAGAATTAATGGCTACTCAACGTCACTACCATAAAGTTAGTTATCCCAAGTTTAAGAAAATGGAACAGATAGTATATTGGCAACCATGGGCACAGTTTAAGTACACTAAGTTTGCTAAAAGTTTATTCTTTTGACTAAAACTAAATTAAGGTACTAGGTCAGTGTGCAGTGTACTGCTGGGGAACACTGGGCAGTCACGCTGGGAAACTGAAGGCTGTTGTCCTCCTGTGCTTCACTAGGATTGCTTTTGGAAGAACTGAAGGAATTTTAGTTGGCATTTGAATGTGTGGCAACTTACAAAAGAATCCTTCATACAGAAACTCTTTTTTAATTGAAATCTCACTTGCATATAGGCAAACAACCATTTGTCATTGTGTAGTTATTCAGAGGCAAGCAGTTATGCAGTTCGCTTTGCTCAGTTTTAGTTAAAGGAAGAAGTGCGATGGTTTGATATTGCAGAGATGTTATCAGAAACTGAAAACACCTGTTCCTTAGGGCTTGTCTACACAGGAAAGTCTTTCCAGAGTAAGCTGGGCAGTGTGGCCCACGAGGATCTGCTGGCTCACATAAAACACAGTTCAGAAAATAATTGCAATTTTTTGAATACAACTGCATTCCCTCTAATTCCCATTCCAGCTTCCTTTGCCTTCCTGTTTCCTCAGTATAAACAAATCCGTCTGCCATGTCCATGCACAAGGTGATTTGTTATTGTAGGCTGAGCTCCTGCTACAAGTTTGGCATACCTGTTTGCCCCTAGATTTGATCAAAGAAGCAGAGATCTGGTTTGGTTGCACTGGCTGCTGCTGCTGCCTTCAAGCTACCCAGGTTATCTCTGGTAATACCTTGAAAGCACAGATAAGGTGTTCATTATTTTGGAGGTGCACAGTAGTTTCTTAAACGTGGGAATGCTCATAAGTCTTAATCTTCCACTGGTTGCTGGCTTGATAAATAATAATAATAATAAAAATCCTTGTGCATTTTGTGGGGGGAAATAAAATAGGTGAATTTTAAAATAATAAAAAATAAAATTAAAAGATGTGCTTACACTTCTGGTGCACTATCCCGTGAGGCACACCTTTAAAATCTGCTGACACAGCTGGTGTTGGGTTGTTTTATGGCATCTCGTTCAACAGCAAGCACACAGAGCCACAGGCCTTGTATGGGTAAGAGAGAGGCTGGTGAAAATTGGGAGCATATCCTCTAGGACTTGCAAATTAGCACAGGGATGTGCAGAGCTAGGATCATTTGCACCCTGAGACAGGGCAGGGACTCACCTCTCCAGAGACACAGCTATATCTTTGTGAGACCTCTGCAACACTGCAGATAGAGCTGTCATAATGTTTAAATATAACAGGCCACCTTTCATTTCCATGTACTTCATTAATTTCCCTTCCACAATTATTATTACTTTTATTAGGCATTCACTAGGACTCCTGTTTCATGTCTCAGCTTAAGACTAAGCACTTGCAGTGTTTCATAGACAGCTTCCACCTTTTCTTTCATACACTACATCATTATTTTAAAATACGTATTCTTCTTAATGTCTTCGGATAGCAAACGAGAAATCATGAAATTAAGTTCTTTTCTCTCAATATATTTATACATATTTGTATGTACAAATGTATGGAGTTGTAACTGTATATACATCCATATTCATCCACTCACGTACATACACACCCACACACAGAAAAAAGCACATTTCTATGATTTTCTGTCTGAGGAAAAGGCTTTGGTGGGCTGGAGAATTGATGGTAGCTAGTGAGAGCCTTCCCTGTGGTAGAGAGGAGAATAAAAAACTGATAAGCGCAAGGACATGGGATATCTCCACCTTTTTCTCCCAGCAGCTTCCTGAGTTGTGGACAGGTTCACACCCCAGGTGATAAATTTGCCTGTGGTATCTGCTAAACCAAAACACAGCCATCAGGGACAGATATCAGCAGAATGCAAGAAAACTCTGGGATCGTGATGCTGCTCTCCACTTGTGTTTGCAGAGAACAAGCACCTTTCCTCCCTACTTGGTCTGCCTGGCTGAGCAGAGCCTGTCTCCCACGGCACTGTTTTACAATGCCTTGCACGGGGATGGCTGGCCACACTTGGCAGCGCCAGCGAATAACTCCTAAAGCTGAAAGGAAGCTTTCGGTTTGATTTCCATGTAAGTCAGTCTTGCTTACTATTCATCAGTCCCCTATCCTTGCCCTCCTTCCTCTAGCATAATTGGCCTCTCATTATTTGCACATTACGGAGATATCTCACTTGTTGGGGAGCACAGCAGAGCCGAGGAAGCAAGGAGATGATGCTTCCTGCCTGCACTCTTCCCATCTCGCACACAAAACACTTCTATTTCTTTACGGTAGAAAACAAACCCCAAGCCCCAAACAAAGCCTAGGATGCGAGTTTTCAGACAGCAGCCGAGCAGCGCAGCACTATATCAAGCTGGATTTATGACATCCCAGAGTGCAGGGCAATTCCTTAAAACACACTCACAGTCAGGAAAGTGACTCTGTATAAAATGCCATCTGGGGTTTCCATATTTTATTTTCTCTCTCTCTCTCTGATAATGTTTCCAGGCTGAGTTTGTTAAGGAAAAATAGGGTTTTTCAGCTTCTGACTCTCAGCTCTGGCACACACCCCTAAGGATGGGTCATGTATTATCAAGCTCTTACATCATCTTAGGAGAAAGATTTTGCCAAAAAAAAAAGGCAGTTTGATCATTTGCATCCTTATACCTTGTCTCTCGCCTTGCAAAACTGTGGAATTTCTTTCAGAGAAAAATAGGAGGCTAAATAAACAAATACTCATTTGGAAGTACTCTTCATCTGGGGAAAATTATTTTAACTAAAAAGATAGACAATGAAACAGAAGAATTGGCATTTTTTTCAGTTGTTTTACAGTTGAGTCACATAAATCTGCCATTTTGAATTTTTTTATTATATACATCTCTTTAACGGAGTATATAAAAATACTTAAATCTGAAAACCGTAAGGATATATCATAGATAAATGGAAACATTTATTTTATTGTGCTGAGAGAACATCTTGTTGCTGTGTAAGCAGGGCTAAAAGATATTCTTTGGGTCAATCAAAATGTTTTTAAAAACAT
The DNA here is from genome assembly GCF_036417535.1 of Chlamydotis macqueenii. Lineage (NCBI taxonomy): Eukaryota > Metazoa > Chordata > Aves > Otidiformes > Otididae > Chlamydotis > Chlamydotis macqueenii. The sequence continues at coordinate 7,151,411 of NC_141593.1, read as the reverse complement.
TTTTGTTTAGTCAGAAAAAATAAAACCAAGAAAAAACAACTAATTGTTCCTTGTTACTTGTAATACTGCACTTTGGAAATGTGAAGAATAAGAAGGAATCAGTGGTGCAGCCCAATGAAAAAAAGAGTAATTTCTTAATTAAAAATTATGAATGTAACTTTTGTTGTGTAGAATTCCCTACAGAACAGCTCAGATCTTCCTCGCTGTGACTTCCAATAGCTACTTAGAAAGCTGGCCTCGACATCAGTACAATTATGATCTTGCTGGCTAGCTAAAGTGAAGCGAGAGCCGTCTCTTTGTGCATTGAGCCTTTAATTAAGCAATAATAAATGAGTTCTACACACAGTTCTGTATGTCAGGCTTTGGCTTAGGAAATACAAAGAGTGAGGAGTTGTGATTCATGTTCAAATATAATGCATGGTTAGGTAACATCCAAACTGATCAGAGAGGGGAGCCAAGGTCCTAATATAACCCAACAATTCATCACTTATCAGCTCTAACCTCTTGACAATCAGGGCACCCCTCCCTCCTTTGGTAATAGGTTAATTAATTACCAATTTAGAAGTAATCTTACAAATCAGCTGTTGCCCTTGATAAGAATTAATTGCAAATAGTTTTTGGGGAGGAACATATTAAATGGACCTTTCTTTAAAAGAAAATATCATCAGAAAGCAGATGAAGAGCAAGACTCCTAGAGCGGTTCCAGAGATAGGAGAATTGTCTGAATCCTCTTCAGTAGGGATGTGGATGACAATGGAAATCATTAATTTTATTTATTGAAGAATTACCAAGATAGTGATAAAACTGTTCTAAACTCATTTACAAGTCTCCTCAGCCCACCCACGTTCAGATCCCTCTGAAACAGAAACTTCACCCACTCCTCCTGCTGAGAGGTGATTTAAATGCAACCTAGCTCACTTTCCTTCAAAATTAGTCAAGCTTTTTAATTATCTCGGGCAGGATTCCTGTTACTTGAGTTCAGGTATCTAGAAGGTAGATGTCTAGGGTCCTCCTGTAATCAGTGGAAATCTCTTCAGTCTATTCACTCGATGGAATGTGAGTGTCTACTTTGAGGTGAGATGAACTGTGGCCTAAACTTCAGTAACTGACCTGTGTACCTACCCACTGTCTCTAAAAGCAACCTGAGGTCACTTGCTCAGATAAAGACACTCATATTCTAGGCAGACTACTTTTTGGATAGCAATCAACTTCACCCTTTTACAGTATCTAAACTTTTTCTGCTGTGTTGATGGCATTAGACTTCCTTCAGAGGCAACAGAGGAAAACAGGCACCTTCCAGGATGGGAAGGGTGCCACCTTTTAGATATCTTCTTTAGTATGATCATCATCTTGCAAGTGCTAACTCTTCTCCATGGACCACAGAAGTTGTTTCAAGACACAGGTGGTTATACCACGTGATCTTTGTGTTTGCTCAGAAGAATCTCAGCCTAGATAGTCTGGCTACTATCTACCCCAATTCCACAGTTTTTTTAAAGGAATAGATTGGACATCTGATGTGCTTGAAAACTACTTCTATTAAACTATTTCACTGTGCTGAGAATGAACTGTCATCGTGAATGATCACAGGCTTAGGCTGATCTTAGCACAATACATGAAATACAAAGTAATCATGAAGTGCTGATGTCAGACTGCAATATTGAGTTCCAGAAACAGGTCTTAAAAATGCAAGCCTCTTCCAGCTTTCACAGGCTCTGAAATCTGAGATCCAACCCACCAGAAAAATAGGTACCAGCTATAGAGTTCTGTGAATCTAGATCTAAACTCCTCCAGAGCTGGAAGAGCTTTTCACAAGTAGTCTTCTAATAAGCATTCAGACTCCCTGGACCTCCTGATGTTTATCCATTACTAGAAAAATATATGCTTCATTTCCCATTCCCATTAACATGGATAGCTATGGCAAAGGTGCATGAGAACCAGCAGGTTTATAGATCTGTAGCCATATGAATTATCAGCAAGATGCTTCGAAGCCACTGGAGTCCAATATTCACATCTCCTGCATAGAGCCATGATGAAGTCTATGCATCACTTGAGTCCTACCTAAGCACTCAGCTGTGCTCTGCTTTCTCATATCCTGTGCTGCAATGAGATAATCTCAAACTATTGTAACCATCAGCGATATCTGGCGCAAATTTGCAGGAAGAATTTGAAGATTGGTTCTTATTTTATGATTGAGAGTTTATTTCTTATGATAACTAAGCAAATAAAAGTGTGGCATATAACAGTTTTATACCTCAACATTGCATTCTGTCATTGGGTAATTATTAGACTAATGATCTGATTTTTCCTCCCATCACTTTTGGGGTTTTGTTGGTGAAAAAGAACTGAAAATACTTGCATGAAAATTCTGCTAAAAAGAAAATCTCCCAATCTATGCAGAGAAAAATTGAAGGGAAATTGAAGGGAAAAAACCAAACAAACAAACAACAAAACCAACAAAACCCCCAGTCAAATAATCATGACTCAATAATTTTGAGACAGGAAGTGTTGGGTAACTATCACTAGAAAATTACTTTTTACTTTGAAATTGCAGTTCATACCTAAAGGACTAATAAACATAGTAAGATAAAAAGCAAATTAAGCAGTTTAAAATAATGATATAAAAATATATTCACCTGATCTAATTAGATTCTCTAAAATGTTTATTTGCTACATTTTTCCCAATTTTACTTTCAATCATAAAAAAAAAAATCTCTAAAACTCTTCTCCAATGGGAAGAAACAATTCCTGTCCAGCTCTGATGTGCCACTGTCCAGTTTTGGATATAGAATTAGAATAATATTTTTTAGCCATTACACTACTGACAAAGATTTTCCTTGAAGTCAGTGGTAGGGACTAGTGTTGGTGCACAAGAAGACCTATTTTCAAGCCTTCCTGTCACCATGAAATTCTAAGTGGCCACAGAAAGAAGTGTAAGGAACACCATAAAATCACAGACACCAATGAGTCTGTTACAAAAGCATTTGCTCCTAGGAATATGAGCAGCATTGTTTCTATTTCTAACTGCAGCACAGTTCCTAAAATGTTTTCCCTAGAGCCATGCAAACCTGTTGTTGCAAGAAAATGAATGGAAACTAGGTTTTTTAGGTGTTGGTTTTTTTTTCCCCTGATCAACACATGGGGCTGGAATTTGTCTTTTGTATGTTTAAAGCCTTCTGACTGCGATAAAAAAAAGCTGATCTCAGATCCAAGCAAGCCATTTATTAGTTCTTGGGTAAGATTCAGGGTTTCATTGCAAATAGGGAAAACTCTAATGGTGAAACCCAACATCTTTATGAGTCTTAGAGTAAACAGGGATATGAAATTCAAAGAAAGATTTTGGTTTTTTTTCATCTACGAACCTGTCCTAAACTGGAGCATAGCCTCCACTGAACAGAATCCCTAGAGATTCACAGTCCCCGCTAACCCTTCAGCCCTGCATACCTCACCAAATAGATGTCATACATCATTTCTGAAACTCAGACTGCAAAAGGGAGCTAAGAATGTGCATTTCCTAGAGGCAGGAGTAAACGATTCCCCTGACATCTCTTTTTCATATATGGCGTTCCACCACCTATTGTCCACTCCGTATGCTTCCCTTTCCATGGTAATACCCCCAAGAGATGGCTGATGTCCCTCAAAATAACCAGAGAATGCATCTTTAATTGGGTCCAGAAGAAACTTTATTACCCTGTAGCTAGCTTCTTTGGTTTTTTCTATAACAAATTATCCTAATGATCTGACCCAGGACCAGATGTTAATTGCAATGGAAAGTAATCAATTTCCTTTACTGAGCGTGAACTCATTTGCAAGGTTAGTCAGTGAGCAGATATGGAGTTCTTAATGAGGCAAGAACCTAGCAGACCTTCTGGGTTCCTTGTGTCGATTCCAGGTTTACTGCATTGCACCCGTTTTCACTCTACCCATCTTTAGCCAGGCCACCCTATTAAAAAAAGTAGCAATGAAAAAAAAGTAATCTGTCTCTAATTACTTGGTAAAGGATGGAAAAAAAATAATAATGCAACAACCACAGACATCTGAGAGCAGTAGATTCTAAGAGACAAAATCATCCTCTGTATATATATAAAAATAAAAATAATAAATACATAGATCACACAGGAAATTATGGCTAACGGCATGTTGTTTAATAGAGGGTATTATTATAAATATGGGAGATGCTCAAACAACAAATTAAGGCTGCAGTATTCTGAGAAAGGGCTCAGAGGACACAACCTAAATTCTAACTTGGCTCCTGTCTTCAGTGCTTCTGTGCTTTCGTCTGGGTTTTATATTACCACCGCGCACAGCTTTAAGAGGGAAAGGTTGGACCATCCAGAGCGATAAAAATATAAAGAGCGGAGGGTGGGAGCAGAAGGAGGTACTTAATCTTCCAGTGAACTTCTCAAAAGATAGTTTTGTAAGGAAGAGCTTTCACTGTGGTTGGGTGTGAAGAGGATTTTCTGTCCTGGGGAGGACAGGGGGAGGAAGGTTGTCTGTTCAGCAGCCACCAGGATAGCTGTAACAGTGCAACCTTGAGTGTATTTGCACCAGTGGAGCTGAAAATTGGAGTAAACACCACAGTTGTGAAAAGCAGTTTGGCCTGCCTACCTAGGGGTTGCAGTGGAGCAATTACACCCTACTGCTGCTCACGCTAAATCTCCAGTCTACCCTGGCTGTGTGAAACAACTTGTTTTGTTTTGTTTTGTTTTGTTTTTACAAGAGGATAACCTTCCCCTTCAGCTTGCTCTCAATTGCTAATTCTACAGCAAGCTCTGGTGCTTTTCAGCCTGATTTTTAGTGTACAAAATCCTGTATCCACCATTTCATGCATGAAAGGGGATCATAAATTTAAATCAAGGCCTCTTCTAACCAAACTTAGTTTTAAAATACTTAAGAATTAGCCCCATTGCATCAAGATTGAACCTCATATCTCTGTTAATTGGGAAAGTTTAGATACAAAATGAAATAATTGTTTCTCACGGGGAGTTCTTCCACAAAATCCTCCAAGGTATACCAGCTGTCAGAACAATCTCTATCCTAAGGATACTTCTGGACAGGAGGAAGAAAAGCATGCTATCAGGCAAGTGATAATAATACCTAGGTCCATCACTCCCTTTCAGAAGAAGGTGTCTCACATCTACAGTCCCAGCAAATTATTCTGGGAATTAACATTTTTGGAGACTGGCAGTACCACTCCAGAGAGGTACACACCTCAGGTGAGCCCAGACAGGAAGGCAATGTGCTATGGAAGCAGTGGAAGCAGGTGAGCAAGAGAAATCTAAGGGAATGAGGATTAATTAAAAGAGGAGGAGGGAAAGCTAATCCATCTCCATAATATATTTTTATTCATATATGTTATAGCGGCTAATTGCAAAACTGAAATCTCAGTGGCCCCCAATGGAGTTACATAAAGCACTAGTAATTTTCAGTGCATTCAGCTAGAAAGGGGTATTGGAAGGTGCATTCTGCATCTGTCTACATTAATAAATAGCGGTTCCGTAAGAGACTTTCTCAGTGACGAGGTCACCCCCATGTTGTGCCTATATTAGAGACTCTTTCAAAGTGCACACGACAGGTTGTTCTGCTACGTCAAGGACAGGGTTCCATGAAGCCTGGCAGTTTCCCAATTTGTTTGAGGTGAATACGAATTCTGGAATTGGGGGTGGGGGTGTGCCCGTGGCTGAGGGGGAGAAATGTGCCTTTCACTGACACCTCTCACGGACTTTCAGGGGCAAAAATTGGGTGGGGGATTTAGCATGGGGTGGCTTCCCCACCAAATTGAGTTAATTAGGAAGGATGTTTAAGGGAGAAAATGTATCACTGTGGTTCTGTCTGAGGAGAGCGAGTGTGCACCAGCTCTGCTCACAGAAAAGAAGCTGCAACTTTTGGCATTCGCCCTGGAGTTAGCTTAACTCGGGGAGCAGGAGCAAACATACTTTATTAAAGTCCTTTCCTGGCAGTCTTTCTCATCTGGCCTGTTTATACATTTAAAGTAGAAATCAGAAGATCAAGTGGCTGCTGCTGAATTTGTGAGAAGATAGGCCCGATAATTACTCTTGGTGTTGGGCAGCTGAAGACTTTGAACTATTGTGGTGCAGAAGCAGCCGTGGTCACAGCCAGCCCCAGCCCTCGAGTCCATCGTACCCCTCTCTGCCTGCAACAGGGAAGGAAGAGCTGCTCCTGGGGCTATTACGTACCAAGCTGCTCTGGCAAAATTGCTAACAGCACAGTGAAGACCTCAAACCTCTTCACCTCAAGTTTGATCTTACCTACTCACAGCTCTGGAAGCCCACAGCCCGTTTATCTGCCTGTCAGATGCCAGCCCAGATATCTGCATGAGTAATCACTGCAGATCCAAAACACTGCACGTGACTTAGATGCCACTTTCTCCCTCGTTTCTCCTTTCGCCATCTTGCCCAAAATAACAATAACACGACTGTTATTTTCACCTGTTCCCCAGAAGAGACCTCCAAAAGCTCTTTCCTGTCTGCTTATCACCTCTCCCGTCTCCTCAGAGATTCTCTGCTCACCAAGAAAGAAATGTTTTTTGCTGGACATTCTGCAAATATGCCTTTGTTTTCTTGCAGTTGCTTATAAAAAACTTTCTGGCAGAGAATGCAGAATGTTATCAGGGAATGAACTAAGTCATTAGGATAAAGTTGCAAAGAAACTGCAGAAAATATCACAGGTTCATAACCTGTGCCATGAACCCCAGACCCCACAAAAATGCATTTTCTTGGTCCGCTAAGGGTCAGGTTTGGAAAGACTCAGACAAATTCAGCCAGGCTTTTTAGGCTGGGCTCCCAGCCAGCATGTTGGAGCTTGCAGCAGGGCTCAGAAGAGGGGCTTGGGTGCAAAGTATGGGTGATGCAGGAGGTGGGGAACTGTAGATAGCGTGGAAAGAGGAGATGGAGGCAGTGACCAGATTCTGGGGTGCAGGGTGCTCTGGGAATGCAGGGCAGAGATGGGGTCAGCAGCCAAGGCAGCAAGAGCACATGGAGGAAGAGGAGATGGCAGCAAGGCATGGATTGGGAGGCTGCCATGACACTGGACTTAGTCACCCACTTCAGCGGTTGCCAACACACTGGTGTCCCAGCAAAGCCAACCCCTCGCACATGGCATTTAGCCAATTGTGCAGTGCTGCATGTGGGGAAAAAGAAACTTCTTCCTGACCCCTGCAGGCAATCAGTTTACGCCCTGAAGCATGAGATTTGATTAGCCTCATTATCTCAGCTTACATAACTGTAAACGTTATTAATGGTAATAAAATTATCTAGCCTGTTTTAATAATACAGCCACAGTATTTGTCTCGATGACCTCCTGTGGCTGTAAATCCCATAGGGGACTAGCACACGGCATAGTGGTTCTTTTTTATTTATTCTAAATTTACCAGCCATTAATTTCACCAAGTCACCTCTTGTTCTCCCATTATGGGATGGAGTGAGAAGAAGCCGATTAGGTCTCAGTACACCTTTCCTAATGCCAAACACAAGTAACTCCAAGTCTGATTAATAAGTTTGGGAGTAGACACCACCAGGCCTTCAAGCCTTGGGATTAATTCTCTCTCCCTGGCTGTCAACTAATGTATTCCCATGATATCATGGGACTTGGCCTGGACTCCTTAAAACACATCATGCAGTTAAAGAGATTTAGTATGCTACATGTGAACTCAGTTACTTGGAGCCTAAGCTACAGATTTGGCTTCCAGGTATCCCAATGTAACACAACTGCCCCAACCTCTGTGGAGAGGTCTTGCCAAGAGAGATGCAACAGCATCACTTTAGATTTCAGACATAACATCTTACTCCATCTCTGATGTCCTGCTTTCTGCCTCTGCTGAAGCAACCAAGCAACAGTGCAAATCTCCGTCCTGCCAGAGGATGGTGTTTCCCCCTGAAGTCTTCCACAGCACATACTCGGGGAGTGTTCAAGAGATGAAAAGCTGGAGATGGTCACAAACACTTATTTAGGTGATGTATGCTTGCTCCAGTCTATGAGAGGTAAAGGGAATTCTTGCCTTGTCTCATCTTATGCAGAGAAGTAGCCGGGCAAATCAGATAAAGGAGAGAACAACCTATTCCTTGTCTTGCCTGCAGCAGATTGTAGCTACCTATACAATTTTTATGGAAATGCTGAGAATCTGCTCCTGTATCCACACTTTTAGATATAAAGGATGGTATTACGGGACAAAGTTAGGGATAATTGGAGAGTAGAGGAGTAATAAAGAGTTACTACTTTACTGTGCTTCTGCATACGGTGCTGTACTGTGTTCCCACATAGGATGTGGGGGGAAGCATAACTTCAGCTTTTTTTTTTCAAGAGTAAAGCTGCAATGAGATAATTTGTGTTCTTTTTTTAAAAAAAAAACAAAACAAAACAAAACTATTTTTGCCTGCTTGTTCAAAATATCCTGTGTAAACATTTGCTCATCATCACAAATGAGGCTGTCCATAAGTGACTAAACTAAAATGAGCCTAGTTGAAAATAAACAATAAGGTCAACATGGAGGTTGTACTGTTGGCTGGCCTAACATAATTCATACCTTAGATTAAACCCTTACATTTCTTCTTTCTCCATTTGCAGAAACCATTTTTAGAGCCATTCTGATCCAAACAAGAAATTGGAGTAAAGAATTGTTCTGGTTTGTAGGAAAAAGGGCAATTCTTCAGAGGCCGTGTCAGGGGCAGGGAAGCAGGAGCGGGATGAAGGATTAATTTGTTCTGTGCACCATGATTACATTTGTTTACCTATAGCATAAGCACACAGGGTCCCACCCTAGAAGGCATTGTGTGCTGTTCCCTCCTGAGGACAGCACGGGTCTTCAGGAACTAACTGTGCAAGATCCAGATCTGTCATAAGAAAAAGACCCGTGAGACTTTAATCTCCATACCCTCAGTAGTTTCGGGAGGAGGGGGTGCAGGCTCCTGTGTGAGGGTACAGCTGCTAACGTTGCCATTGAGCTGCTTCCCTTTCTCTTGTTCGACCAACAGCTCTTTAATGGTAGAGCTGAATCCAGCCAGCGTCCTTAGGCCAGACAGAAGGAGAGTCCCTTGTTTCAGGCAAGTAAATGCAGGGAGAGGCAGAGTGAAACCCTGTCAACTTTCAGAGTGAGGGGCAGTTCCAGGTAGGCCTTGTGGACAGCCAGCATCCTTCAGCCTTCCCTGTGCAAATGCTGCTCCTCGTTACTGCCATAGCAGCATAAATCTGTGTAGATAAACTCTCCATGCTGAAGGCAGAGCTGAATTCCCAGTCCACAGCATTGACCTACTAGTTAAGCACTGCAGTGCCGTTTGCTGGATTCCCAGCGCAAACATATGCTTTCAAACACAAATTGGGATTCTTCTAGCAGATTAAAGCTGTTTTCCTTCCTCGGAAAACAGCCCATGAGGAAGAGGACTAAAGGCTCGGCTGCCTTACCATGCTCCCTGGCTCAAGAGGATTTTATATGCAAGTCGCTCGTCTTCCATCCTCCCCTACCCCCCCCCTTTCCCTCTCTCCCCCCACCCCGCAGACCATCTCCACGTCTGGTGCCTTTCTCCTACCGATTTCCCTCAGGTCAGAAGAACTCTGTCATCAATCCCCCACTGAGACTTATTTCCAAAGATCAGCACTGACCCAGAAGTCACTTGGCAGCGCACCATCAGAACAGCGTGTGCCGGCGCTGCTGAGGGGAGAATCTCACAGAGACCGGATTCAGGATGTCGGGCCGTCTGCTAAGCACTTGTCAGGCTCCCGTATTTCAGAAAGAAGCCTTTATGCGGCTGACCCGGTGACTGGAGGATGTATTTATAAAACAACACACAAGAGCCAGGCGGGTTGACCCCGCCGTAACACTCTGCATTGCTAAGCAGAAGGGCCTGTGCTGGGTTCCTGGTTCTCACTGCTCCATCCAAAGACAGGCGCAGGAGAGGAGGAGGCTGCTGCAGGGCTTGGAGTTGGGGATGGGAGGGGGGCAAACAGCGTCGGGGATGTGCTGTGGGATTAAGGTTTATAAGGAGAGTGGATAGAGATGCATGAAAGTTACATTTTGAATTATACACCCTGTCAGGGGCAGAGGGCATTCCTGGGGTCACTGGGTCCTGGGGTACTCTGTAGGAAGTCCTACTACTTCCTCCTACTTCCTACTTTCAGGGGAGGTTTAGCTTGGATATTAGGAAACACTTCTTTACTGAAAGAGTGGTCAGGCACTGGAACAGGCTGCCCAAGGAAGTGGTGGAGTCACCATCCCTGGAGGTGTTCAAAGAATGTGTAGACATGGCACTTCAGGACATGGTTTAGTAGGCATAGTGGTGTTAGGTCGATGGTTGGACTTGATAATCTTGGTGGCATTTTCCAACGTTAAAGATTCTATGATTCTATGATACTCAGGGCTGGTGTGATGTAGGGATGAGGTCAGCTCAAGAGCCTGCACTTGAAACCCTACACAACACTGTATAATCTTTTCTGTTTTGAGACTTCAGTAGCTGCTCAGCAGACCACATGTTGTTCAGACACCTCCATCTGGTAGAGGAAGTCTAGGGACAAGGGAGAGACAACTGCACTGTCCTGCAGATATACTCAGTCCACAAAGTGGCAGGGCAGTATCTACATGGAGGATTGTTTGTAGGCATAAGCCAAAAGATAGCTTAGACCTTGTGCAAGAAAAAGCAACACAGCCCTACGCTACAGAATAAAGAGGGAAGGGACTTTCCCCCAAAACAGACAATGCAAGGAGATGCCTTGGTACTGAGGAGCTTCCTTCTACCTGGAGGTTTCGATCCCATTGGGATTTTATCTGCAGCAAGTGATAGACCCGCCCAGCTTATCATCTCTCAACATAAATCCGTGAAAAGGAGGAAGCCTTCTCCACAGGAATACCAAGTGCAATTTGCAAACATCCCTCACACAGTCTCTGTGGTCAGAGCCTGAATAAGCTGATGCATTTTTCATCGCAGCTTAAATACATCCCTTGGTGCCTGCCAGCTCGGAAGACACAGTTTTCCCCAATCTGGGGCCACTGGATTGCATCCTGCATGCAGATGTGGGACAGCTGATCCCACAATCAGAGCAGGACAGATGGAGGAAAGTGCCTTGCTTTGGATACGTAGATGCCAACCATAAGGGAACCTCATGATAAAAAACTGATTGCACTGGCTGTGTTCAGAAGCTATCTGAGACCGTACCTTTTTGCTGCATAAAGGGAACCCATGCCAGGGACCATCACTGCTGATTTCACCAGTGTTATCTGATGTTTCTAAACAGCCAAGCAACAAACAACAGTGACGTTTACTCAAGCAGTTTCAAAAGTTGCAGATCTGAAATTTGAACCACTGCTTTTTGCTGTGGTTGGTCAGAGTATGACATGCCATTATGGTTCTGTCTTCTGGGGTGAACGAAATACATTTTTTGTGGTGATATTTCAAGCTGTCATGCTCACAGCTTTGAATTTTGCATTCTCTGAATACTGTTAAATCCTCAAGGGCTTAAGCGTTCAGAAGAAGGGAAAAAGCCACTAATGGGAGATGGAGAAAGAATTAAAAGGAGTCACAACATAATGCATAGCTAAACACAAGCGTACACAAATACACACACAATCAACTCGGTCCTAGTTTGAATAGAATTACTCCAGGAAGAACAATTCCTTTCACTCCAGGAATTACTGGGTGAATTTCTCCAGCCCATGCTATGTAGGTCAAAACAGATTATCACAGTAGTCCTCAGGGCTTTAACATCTATGAATATACCCAGCTGATTGCTGAGCAGGCCTTTGGAGCGGCTCGGTGTAACATGTGCTGATACTGTTCAGGCACAGAGGGCGGGTGCATGCCTGAGCTAAGAGGACTCTATTTTTTAGTTATAACTCACAATTTTTAGTGCTGAGATGCTGGATTCACATCCCAGTTCACTTCCTTTCTCAGCCTTCACTTCTGTTTCTCTGTGGTCTGGGAAAGGGATATGGAACTTGGGCTGTCACTGCAGATCCACAGGACAGCTGTTCTTGGCAGCAGGAGTTTACGTCCCTTTTTCTACCCTTTTCTCAGGGTGGCACTGGTGCTTGTCTGACTCCACACAGGTCCTACACCAGGCCTGGTCAGCCCAGCTACATGAGCTGTTTCACCCCCAGCCTGAGGAGCACTGGTAGAGCAGGGAGAGCACGGAGACGCAGCGAAGGGCAGGAGAAGATGCTGCCCCTTTTTGTGGCAGCTCGCCATTGGAGCTATTTACTTATATCATCAAAACATGTCCTTTGCTGTCCTGGCTTAGGAGCTCTGGTGATTTACGTGGGACTGACTTCAGACATCGCTCCCCTCTAATGCAGCTAAGTGCCTCAACAGTGACGGCAGAAGAACCAAAACCACCTCCTTTCCCAGCATCCTGGCAGAGGACAGCTCCGGCAGGAACGAGGGCTGGCATCTGTTGCACGTTGCCTTAGGACCCTGGGCTTTGAGCTGTAACAGCATGGAGCAGACGTGCCTTCTGCTCCAACGCCCTGTCTGTGGGGAGCAGCAGACGCTTGGGAGGCAGGCACCACTGCAGATTCCTTGTCATAAAACACCAGGAGCCCTGAGCCAGAGCAGGAACCAGGTCTCCAGGCATTTTAATCTACAGCATGGGTCCTGCTGATTTTCAGGGTCCCTGTCTCCTTTCTCCCCCTCCACATAAGGACCTCAGTATTCATCTCCTGGTACAGGTAAAATCAACATTAATTCTTTGCTCTCCAATCTCACCATTTCTATTTCAGGAGTTCTTGGTACTTTGGGATGCAGCCCTTTTACTCTGAGTTTAGCCCCCAGGTAAATCCTCAGAGGTGGCTGTACCTACTCTTTCTATGCCCATTACTTTAAAAAAAAAAAGTACAATAAAAAGATGACCACATTAGTATGCAGAGAAAGCTAATTTATACAGGGCATTAGGCATGCAGTATAAATGAGGCTACAGGAAGAGCAGAGTGGATGGCACATGTTTATGGAATAACTTAACAACCGGGAATGATGCTGTGTTTTCCATGCAAGCAGACAGACAGATATAACATGGTCCCAACAGGGAAGAATAAATCCCTGTAGTTTGTGGCCTACTTTCAGCTTCATTAATGGAATAAAGGCCAGGAGGCATGATGTCATGAAATTAGCTTCCTAATTAAACATTGCCTTTGCCTCTCTTCCCCTCCCCTCTCTGGATGAAGTCAGTGGCTTTGCTGGCTCAGAGTGCTTGCTATTTGTCAACGGTTGAAACTGCTTCTAAGCAGGGTGTTTAGATGCCTTTTCCAGCATCTTAGAAGAGGATGACCTACAGTTTGAAGCCCAGAGACTGGCACCCTGGCTTCTTTTTTCAGGACACCTCAAAAACCAAAGGACTCCTTGATTCTCAGGCATAGAGATACTTATATCATCAAAACATACACATGTTTTGATGATATAAGTATGATATTCCCTCTCAAACATCTACCTAATGCAAAGTTCTCCGAGAACCTCTGAAGAAATGTGCTGTATATGTCCATTATGGATCCTAAAGCAAATTTGCTGGCTGGGATATGTCAATGATATAGTCCTTGCTCTGAATACAATCTTTCACCCCAGCTTTTCACATAAAGAAGAGTTAGAAGACCAGCCATAACTTCAGACTGTACAACCCAAACTGAGTGATGTGCTTGCCTTGTTAGTTAGCAGCAGATTGGCTCTTTGCAGTCCTATTCTCTCCTTGTTACTCTGTGCCCATCACTACTGAAGGACTAGCCTGTCTGGTTGCTTGAAGAGGTGGGAGCAGATTAAAAAATATTTTCCTTCATTCTCCAAGCACACACAACGATGTTGAGGAGCTGAGTCTCTGCCTCATGAAAGGAGACCAGAACCAGGTCATACCCACCCTCTCCAACCCTGCCTTAGTACAGTGAAGAAATAAACCCAGAGGACGTCCTACTAAATAAGGGAAGATCTAGCCTTTTCCTCTTTTTCCCCTTTTGCAATATTTTAATTGGTAAACCCATTGTTATCCTCCGTGGTTTGTTCTTACTGTGAGTGACTCACGCACACACACACACAAAAAAGCCCAAATATTTTCCCCATTACATAATATTTTGGTTTACAATAGTAACTCCAGGAACAGACCAAAATTCAGTAGCATCATAAAAAAAAAAAAACAAAAAACAAAAAAACAGTCACAAGTTTTCAAACTAATACAAAGTTTGTGGCAGCCCAGTATACTCTTCTGATGCAATATCCTTAGATCTAATACTTAGCATAGTTATAATCATAAGCAAACTAGACCTTTCCCAAGTTTCTGCACATCCATCACTGGCATGAACATATTTGTTACTCTTTTCTGAATCTACAATATGGGGAGTGCACTGACCTTTCTCCCAGAAAATGTCCATGGCTTTACTTTGTCCATTCAGCTAAAAATGTGGCAAATACGGTATGGCCATGAATAATAGAGAGCCCAAAAGTTGATGTTGCCAAGAATGGGTGACTCAGGAAGTGGTTCAGACATATGCATGAGAACATTTAGCCCTGCAATTCATCAAATGTGGATGTGTTGCTCATATTTATCATTTTTATTCCAGTACCAAAGCAGAATCTACTGTATTTATTAAAAAAGTAAGTCCTTGCAGCAAAGTAGTTCCCTGAATATGAGGACACCTCTGTGTGAGGCCAAGATCTCACTCTCCTTGCCTTCTTCAATTGGGCTATGTAAGGGGATACATATATCCTGATAAATTTCTGTGTTAGAGTTCACTGTGTGGGGCAAGAACATCCTGTGGAGTTTTGAGCGGTTCTAGTTTGCTTGTATTAATCTCCATATACAGACCCTACAACAGTGGCACCACTCTACTTTATCACCTATGGGTACCTTACATCTAAGAGTCTGCGGATTCAGAAATGAGCTGAACTGCTCCGTAAACGTGAACATACCACTGGAGTGTGACTGATACTCAGGCACTCAAAATCCCTTTTGCCTCAGCCATCTATCCCCATTTGATGAATCACACCGATGCTGGCAAACTGAGGCACAAAACAAGGAAGTGAGATGCACAAGGTCGTGAAGAAGGTGATAATGAGCCTGTGTGCCAGTGCTTCCAAGCATGATCTATAGCCCTAACCCCAAATCAAACATCCTATCTACCCTACAGAGCTCCTCCCCTCTCCCCCTTCCTGCTCCTCCATACAACTCGCAGTGTGATACTACTACAGGGCATCCCTGTAATGTATGTTAAGTAAGTGTGTGTCTCCGGGTGCGCTTGTTTCCCATCGAGATGGAGCTATTTTCTCTCACTCGGCATCTTTTGTGCAGGTGCGTGCTTTACAAACAGAAAAATCAGCACTCTGCAAAAGTGTTTCTGTTAACATTTATCACCCCTTCCCTTAGTCATCACCACAGCAGCCCTCCCTGGGGAATGGAAATGCTAATTCAAGGGAAGATGTAATGCTAGCCCGTTGGGAGCCCTGGATTAGAACACCACCACAAAAGAGAGAAGGAGGAAAAAAGAGAGAGATAGAAAGGGAGAAAGAGTCCTTCTAAAGACAGAGACAGAGAAAGAGTTGAAGTCTCATTCCCTTTTATTGCAGCCCCATGCTTTTTAATTGTTCCGCCTGAGTAAATCCTTCCTCTGTGATCCTGTTGTTAATGAAAAAGTCCATTGCGGTCATTCTGCTGGCTTTAAGCTTATGCTTGTCCAATGGTTTCTTGAATCCCAGAGCTGTTAATATATCTGGAGTGGAGCAGCTGCAGGGCAACCTATTTCTATGATAATGTGTATACAGAGCTTTTATCTTTTTTTTTCAGGGGGGTTGGGGGGGAAAAGAAGAGTGATGCTTAACTGTTATCCCCTTTCCTCTCCTTCACCTCTGATCTTTCTCCTAAATGTTTCCAGAGGGTCTACCCAGAGCCCCAGGTGTTACTACACAACTTCAATTTTGATAGGCCACAGTTAGGGACTGAGACTTTATCTATATCTGAGTTGTATAAGGCTCAGTGTTGCCACTGTAAAATCATGAGTGTCCAACGGTTAATCTTTATGAAGAACTAGGCTGGTATAATGAAAATCCCAAGCTGTTCCAAAGTGCTTTCAAACTGCAGCAAAACCTCTGGTTTTGAATTCCGGGAGTAAAATGATTTCACCCTCCAAGAGTTCCCACAGATGCACAGTGATTGAAATTGAAATCTGGAGTTTCACCCTGTAAAACCATAAAATGTTACAACATGAAACCAAATAATTTTGCAGACTCCATCCAAAACTGCCAGCATCTGTGTTTGAGGCATCTATGTGTTGTAGTACCATGTGGAAACCTATTTTAATAGATGTTTACATAGTTAAATTTATTACTCATTTCCCTGCCACACAGGTTTGGCAAAAAGTATATTATTTTTTTTTCCCTCCATTCCTCTTTCTGATTAAAGTTTCAAAAATTAACATGAAACAAGAAGCTGAAGTCTTCCAAAATGTCTCATATGCCCCTCAAAAGAAAACAAACTCCCAGCTCTATCCCTCAGTTTACCCCTTTAAAAGGCCAAATATTTATGATAGGAAAAAAAAAGTACATACACTAGCTACAGTTTTCTAGTACAAAATATTCCTATTTTTAGCAAGAAGTGTAGTAGAATGAGGATTGCCCTACAAAGCTAAGCATGATTTGTAAAAATGATCAGCATATCAAGACACAGAACTTTGCCATATTATCTGTAGAGATCCTTTGGATCTCATTTGTATAAAAAAGGATAAGTTTCCTTTGGTTACATGCATCAAAAGCACATACAATTTGAAGACTGTAGCACACAATATTTTCCTCAACCTGTGCAGGCAATAAAGAAGCAGTAAAGAACTCAACTCTTCCTCTTTTACTTTTTAATATTGTCCAAAACAAAACCATCCAAACGACAAACTTTTTTTTAAGTGTTGGCAGCACAACCACAACCTCGGCGAAAGGTATGGCCAAAACGTAGTGAAAAATCAAGCTATTTCCTTTTGTTCTCCACCGTGCTATAAGACAGATGATTGCTCTACCTTCCCCACACCCCTACTGCCCAGTAGTTATCTAGATTATATTGTCACAGAAGGGTCAGATAAGAGAAAACTTGACTCAGTCTCTCACAAATCTGTTGGGTCTAAAAAAGACAATGGCACTTCACTTATTTTCACTGAAGAAAAGTTGGAGATCTTACTCAGAGGTTTTTGGAATACAAGAAAAAAAAATCATATTCACTGTTAAAACACAACCATGTAACAATGTAGATTTTTGCTTTTTTTTCCCCCCTGTATTTCTATATTTAAGGGAAATATTATTCTCATAAACCCAGGAAAATGAAAAATTCAATGACCAGCATCCTGCAACTTTGCATTTTTCTCAATCTATCAGTGAAAGGTTTTATTTGAGCAGCTGGAGACCTGAAGATTTACATTTTAAGACACTGTAGACTGGTTTGCCAATGAGAACAACTCTAAAGGTGAAAGAAAAATTCAATCTGAAGCTTATTCAAATCCTCAGCCTCCATTTAACTGCAGCCTAGCTAATGATCCTTAAGAGAACTCTACCTGTCCAGTTACTGCAGGTTATACTCTAGTAATCCTTCCAGATATTGAATTAAATTTACACTGTATCTGCAATTAAAAATAAATGGGAGAGAGCAAGGAAACAAGATAAATTTACTTGACAAAAACAACCAAAGATGCATTTGTAATCTCATGTATCAGGCACACTACTTTTACAGTAAGGAGAGGTGCAACTCAGTCAAACTTCTGTTGACAAGTTGTGACAAAATTCCTTTCTTCAGGTTGTTTACTTGATCCTAGAGTGCACAAGATCCCTGCTGCTCTGTACATTGTACAAGCCCCTAATAAGGAGCAGTGTCTGGTCCCTAGAGGACTTAAATTAAAACAGACATAACAGACAATACGAAGAGTAGCAAAAGCAAAGACAAAAGTCGAAGGGCATAATTTTCTGGGAAGATTCAGACACTGGAAGCTTTCACAGCCCAGTTCCTTTGATTCTCGAGCAGAATACAGTGGAGCCTGGTGCAAACACCAATTCTGGATGAGGGGACTGGACAGCTGGGTTTGCTGCTGTGTGGACAAGTCTCCTGGCTCCAAATGAGCTCAGGCATTTGTACCTCAGAGCCCCACTCTGGTGCAGCCATTGCTTGGAAATCACTGTGAAGCTCCTAGGTCACTTTGTAGCTTTCAAAAGCTTTATTAAAAAATTAATACACAAGGTTGGCTATCAAAATCCTGTCAGAATTGGGATCAGAATGGAGATTTCCAACACAGTGGGCCAAAGTCCACATCAGAGGAGAGAGAAGGAGGAAAATCCCTCTAAAATCATTGTTTTTTAAAATGTGATTTTTGTCACTAAAACTGTGGATGGTGAATGGTATTAGGCAGGGCTGAACTGCAACCTGCACTGCAGGTTTGGAGGTGTATTTGTAGCTCAGGCAGCTTTCTCCAGCGGTCAAGTTTTTCTGTTCTCTAGCAAAGGTGCAGAATTCAGATCTAGTGTCACCATTAGAGACCAAAGACTCTTGATTTTAAATTACGAAAACAAAAGAGAAATCTATCATGGGTCTGACTGAGACTAATGTATTTGGCTAGTTTAAGGGCCAGATCCTGGCACCTTAACTCGATCAGATGGCTTGGGGAAAATATTTGTGCTGTTTGCCTACTTCTGTGTGGGCCTTGAGTTGGAATGATAATGCTTCCAGAGAAGCTGCAGCTGTCTACAAGGGGAGGAATTACTAACTCAAGCCCAGTATGGTGATAGGCAATGAACTGAACTGGTTCATTTTCTCCTCCAGAAAAAAAAAAAAGTGTTGACATGATGACTTGGAGAGAAGAGAAAAGAAAAGGAAAAAAAAAGAGAAGAGAAAAAAAAGAAATTTGGAAAAAAAAAAAGTGAAAGGAAGCTGGACACACAGCAGCTCAGCCTTTGCAAAGGCTTGGCCTCAACTTCTCCACAAGACAGAGATAAACAGAGCAGCTCCCTCTCCACGGGCTCTACCAGTGCCTATCACAGTGGTACCAACTGAACTGCAGATGCTTTGTAGCAGGTAGCCTTTAAGGACCTGGGAAGCCAGCCCACTGCCTTATTGAGCCATTACCTCCTATGCAAACATTACATTTACTATCTACATCCCTACCAGAGGCACTGCGGTTTCATCCTGGCTTGCTAGGCACAATGGCTGCTGCTCCCCTCTCAATCCTTTTCCTTTTTTTTCCGCTTCCCTGCTTCATTGTCCTTGCTGTCCTCAGGAAGGAGGGAACTCAGGACACTGCTGCTTCAGAGCTCACTGCTGTCTACTGATCAGCGCAAAGCTGTGGACACAAGTTTCCATTTGGCCCTTATTGTCTGCTCTGGATGAGCAAAACCAGATCAGCTTTTCTCCTACCAGAAACTTTAGACCTTGAGAAAGCAAAAGCATTCCCACTTGTAGTCTAAAATTACAGCAAGTATAACTTTATACACTCGTTGCAAAGCTACACTAAAGCTAAAGTTTTAGCTGCTGCAAGGAACACCAAATAATAATGCAGCTTGCAAATTATAATTTTCAATACAGTGGTTGCTGGCTCAGGCAAAGCAAGTAAGGGCAGGGGGGGCAGAAAACCCAAAGGGATTCTGGGTATTTTTTTCCTTTTACCTCATTAAGCTTTGCTTCCAATTACATTTTAATGATGCTTGATGTCTTCTGTATGCTAGCATTTACTGCAGTCTCTTTAAATTTAATCGTCTTGATAATGGGTTACTCTGACACTGCAAATTAGGGGCTGAAAGAAACCTTTTGCCACATCCAGAAAAAGCTGTATGTCCACTCTGCAGCCTGTTGCTACTCAGCAGGAAACAGCAGACTTGCATTGTAGTATTCCTTCTGCCTCATGGCTTCCTGCTTCCTATGTGGTGAACTAAGGATGAACAAATAATGTGTGGAGAAAACAAGAGAGAGATTTCTGGAAAGTTGTTTTCTGTTAGTGTGTTTGAAACCACTTCGGGGCACAGAGGATCATTTCAAGAAGTTCATTTTCTCCAATTTTCACCACCCTCGTTAGAAGCCTTAATGGTTGGTTTCTTACTGTAACTGGTAGCTAAGGGGAATTTAAGGAATTATTTTTGAAGATAGTCTTGCGTTTTTCCAGCACCTTTCATCCTCATACAACAGGCGTCTAGATAGTACCCATGCAAGCTGTAAACTCACAGCCTCATGGAAAGATGAAGAGAATAAAATTAGAGGCTTATCACCCACATATTTTCACACCTGCTTGTGCTGTATTTTGGATACTGCTTTCACTACCAGATTATATGACTTCCCATCATCAAAATATCTAATCATCTAGCAACCGCTGAGTCAAAACTTTTTCTAGGAACTGAGCATTTTCTTATCCCTTCTAATTCCAGGAACAAAGTAAATCAAAAGAAATCTGCAGGATAAGAGAAGAACACAAACAAGGAGAAAGAACACTTGGAGAGAGAGGGGAAAAAAATAAGTGCCAGAAGTCATAGCTCATTTGAGTGGTGTACTGGGTTTTAGGTCAGGCCCAAGTTCTGTTGAGATCTAGAAACTCTCTTTCCTTAAAGATTAAAATATTTATTGAAAAAGCAATTCTGAGCAAAAAGTGTTTCAAAGGAGCTTTGTGGATGTAGATCTTGATTCAGAAGTTGGTTACATTTACCAGCTCCTTTTTGGTAATATTCTACTCTGCCAAATTGTTATTTGGCAGCATCATAACAGCATCTCTTCCACAAAGAGAGGAGTGTTACTGAGATGGGTACATGATTTTGGTTCAGAAGGTGGCAGGCTGGTGCAAACAATGCAGATTGTTCTCATCATGTTTACAGAAAGTAACTGGTTTGCTTAATAGCTGTCCCATTAAAGACAATAATTATATAGATTATGGAAGCTGAACTAATCTAACAGCCGCTATGACAAAGACAAACAATTATTCTCTAAGTCTGATGGATTTTTTTAGTTACTCTCTCCTGTCCTTTTTTCCTGAAGAATCTGTTCTGATGTATCAATGTCCACCATTTCACTCAGCTCTGAAGGTCACGGTTGAGGTCTTGCACCTCTGGAGGAGTAGAAAGGATTACTCCAGATGTCCCTCTACAAACATCTCCCTAGAAAGGACTAGCAAGTTTATATTTGCATTATGGTTCTCAACTGATAACTGAATTTTCTAGCTGTGAGTTTCATAAACTCTCTACAAAATTTACCAGATTACCTTATTTTTCTGAAACTGGGAGAAGATCTCTGATCCACCACCTTCCCAGCCCCCCGCCCTGCTTCCTTAGAGGACCATGAAAGCACAATGAGATGACTGTGAATAAAAATATGTTTATGTAAGTGCTTGACATTTCTAAAATGGATATGAATTTGTCTCTGAAAGTTGGCAATTTTTCAAGTGGCTCCATCCCTAAACTTTTCCAACATGTAATTTTTACATCCATTGTTTTCTTTCCCACCTATCTCTTTTGTGCTAAAACAAATTTAGAAAGTATGAAAAAAATCCCCATCCAAAACTCCCAAACCTTCTTGTTTTAACCTTATAAATGAACTTGAAAGAAAATAATATCCATTACTGTCAAGATGTCTCTCTTACAAGCAAGCACTACTATTTTGGGGAAGCAGAATGTGCAGAAGGAAAATCCTGCCTGTTATTCTCAGTCCTAAAATAACCCTTTATGCATTTTTTATTTGGTGGGATTTTTTTTTCCAAGGGGTTGATTTTGTTTGGTTTTAAGGATCTGATTTAGGTTAAGTATGGTATAAAAACCAATCAATATCACAAGGAAAATGTCTCACTTCAAACAACAGTTAGCCTAACACATCTCCATTTGTTCAGCTTCCTTTCCCTTTCAGTGCTATTTTAATGGGGTCTCCTCCCTTTTGCTCTAAAATAATCCCCTTACATCTTTAGAATCAATTTCTTAAAGGCCCCAGATGCCATCCTGTTGCTTCTCCAAAACCCTTGGAAATGGACTGGAAACCAGAGAGGGTCAGGCGCTCTCTCCAGAGGTTTCAAATGCCCACTCATTCAAACAGGCATTGCTTTGTTGAGGAAGGCTGTTCTCCTCAGCACATACGTATTTCTACTTAAGTGCTATCCCAAGAAGTTGCATGAATGCATAAAATACAACACTTCTTTCCTGCCTCCAACACTAAAAATTTGGTTACTTTTCTGGCTTTGGGTGAACATGACTCTAATGAACGCAGCTTTCACCTAGGCCATGATCAACATTGATATATGTGAGAAAAGTTTATCTCAATCCAAGAAAGTTTTGCTTTTACATCAGCTGCAGAATTTGTGGTCTACTTTTGCTATCCATCACTATTTTGCAAAAAGCAGCTACATCTTCCTATTCGCAAATGGGCAAGTTAAGGAATTTGCGAATTAAATAAAGTGCATTAAATAAATCTGTGGCAAAATTACGACTAAACCTCCATCCTCTGTTATTGTTTTTTTTTTTCTTCTGAGGCTTGCTAGGTGATAAACTGATTTCCTACCACTAGTTGATCAAGGGCCTGCATTCTTTTAATTATCTACTCAGCTCATATTCCAGTCTAAAATAAATAAAGGGCTGATGAGGAAAAAGGATTCTTTCTTCAGATTCCCACTACCTTTAGTCTCCTTTCCCTCTCCACACACTCATTTATCATTCAGGGAACATAAATAATTGAAAAGAATAGTACATAAAATTAATTGTTGAAAACACAGGCTTTTAAATTCTCATCTGCATTAAAAAATAAAACAGAGATGCTTGAGCACTCCATTTTGTAAAGTCACTTCCAGCAGACTTTCTGCATCTGCATAGAATTAGCCGCAAGACTTAGCAGCACCATTCATCCTGTGAAGATGTTCTTATCTGACACCCACAGATCTTTATCGTAGGAAAACATTAATTGAATATTTATTGACGAACACCAGAGAGAGGCGAGAAAGAGAAGCTGACAGAGTGGGAATGGAAGGAGACAGAAAGAGGTGAAAGTGTGTTTGGAAAAGTGGGAATGGAAAGATTTTACAGCTGTTCCTTTTATAGATGGCCCTGACTGGTCTCCCTCCTGCTATGTGCATGCACCATATGATATCAGAGCAATAAAGTGAGTGCAGTGCTGTTCCTCAGCAAGACCTTACTCTCAGCAGTACAGCTGCATGCTATGACTTTAAGAAAGAACTTGAAGAGAAAGGCTACAATGGTTTGTGCTGTTGTCCTCAACAGATTCAGGCAGAATGAACCTGTCCAGGACACACAACAACCACCATCACGTCCAAGGGCAGCCTCTGCCGTCTGCCTTCCACGCGAAGGATCAGCAGAGGCAGTGAACAAGACCACCACAGGACCAGGATGAATCTTGAACATCCTGTTCTACCAGTTTTCCTAAGGAGACAGGGCTTATAGAGCCATGCTATATTTACTACCTACCTCCTTGTCCCATTCTTTCTCTGTCGATTTTTCTTATACCAACTGGGCGTTTTTAACCAAATTTGACAGAGTGAAAGAAGGAAAATTCTTCAAGACAAAAAAAGACATTACTTTCCATAGACATTTATGAGACTAGACAGCTGAGCAAAGGAAAGCTTTACAAACCTCTTTTGAGAGAAAGCTGAAGTATGCTCACCTATAATATTAGGTGATATTATAATATATCACCAATAGTAAACATTGGAGAATCCACAGAAAGGATGTGATAAGAGAAAGGAAGGAGACTGGATAACACTGGAAATGGGCTCCATTCCTTCTGCTGCACAAATATAAGTTGTTTTTGTCACCAGCACTTAAGTGCCTTCCAACTATAAATAAAGTGACATAACTGATGTCTGTCAAATATATTTTGTGCCCTCTCTGTTCTACCTCCCCCACCCGAGGGAGATGCGTGTGTTGAGAGCAAAGATTTTACTCTGAAGATTTCATGGTAAATGTTTCTTTGTGGGTTGCTGTAGAAGATGGGCTGATGAAGGGCCGCTGGAGCAAAACACTCCAGGATAGTCTGGAAAGAGGAAAAGTAGAAAGGGAGATAGAAATTGGAGTGAAGCAAGAAACAGTTGATAAAGAAGGGACAAAATGGTACAGCTGATAAGGGAATTCTGTTTGGGTCAAATAAATGGACTCCAGGATCAGTGAAATCAGGGCTTGCATCAGGACATCTGCAGCTGCGGTTCTGTCACAGGTTTAGTATGGACGTGTGGTGTTCAATTTCCCGATCTTTCAGGAGCTGGGGACGTGTAAACAACATGTAACTGTCTCTGAGATAGATGGAGAGGGATTATGGACTGGAGTTGAGGAGCATTAGGATGGTAGAGCCCAGCCACACAAATGTCACTCAGAAAGAGACCTAGAGCCAGGATGTTCTGAAGTAATTTACACCAATGATGGATTATTGCAAGGAGTAATAGGGTGGCATTAAAAAAGGGAGTATAGCAGGCTGAATACCTGGGGGAAGACTCATGGCAATAAGATGATGCAATAGGCTCCTGAGAGAAGTGGTGAAGGCTACCTTACTTGACATGTTAAAACTCAAGCCAAGTAAAACACTAGAAAATATACATCAAGAGATACTCTTACATGGTTCTCACTTCACTACAACTGTCCTAGAAAATTTTACCTGTAGGTGTAGAAACTCAGCTTCCTTTCCCTCCTTTTTTTTTTTTCCTGGAAGAGCTCCCAAACTTTCTTTCAGAAGACATTGAGATTCTCAGATCACACTTTGCTATTGACAGAAGACCTCAGGTTTGTTTGCGCCTTGACTGGGAGTCAGGTAATCCTGACACAAACATTGCATAGACATGGCAGCTTTGCTCTTGCCAGCAAACTCACAGATGTGTGGCCCAAAGGTGTGTGTGTCACTGTTGTTCTTCTCTTAAATCTTGGGTTTTTTTAGTAAAGACATAGCAAAAAGACAGACAATGCCAGCTCCAGGGTGAGGGGTAGCACCTTCCCCTCTGCAGCTCGCTTAGGGTTCTCTCTGCTCATGGGCCTCTGATAAAAGGACATGTCCCTCTCCATGTTGTTGTCCGTGGGTTCATTTTTGCTCTAAAACTCCTAAAGGTTGCTAGAAGGAAAGATGGTACAGTGGTTAAGGGCTAACCGAAGTCTCAAGAGATGTAGTTTTATTTCCCTCTGTGGTTTGAGGCAAGACGCTTAGCCCAACATCCACATAGGAAAATGTCAAAACACTGCATTTCAACACAATCAGAGACAAAGTGTTTCATGGTGGAAATGCCAAAGGAAAAACAAAAACTAAAATAAAATATTTTTGTTTGGAAATTGGGCTTTTCTTTTCAAAATGCCTTTGTTTAAAAAAAAAAAAAGAACCTTCAAAATAGGGGGCAAAAAGAGGGCATTTTTAAAAAATAAATGGATAATTATGTAACTTTCCATCATTTGCCCCATATTAAGCAAGGCAAGAGTAAAGGATTTCAGGCTTCCCCTGAAAGAGATTACATTTTTTACTTTGTTTCACAGAAAATTTGTACATTTTGAGTTAACTCAGACTGAAAGCCAGTTTCTCTTAACTCCAAACTGTAATTGTGCTTTGACCATCCAACACAAAATTGAAGCTCTAACTAGAAATGTGTAAAGGAAATTGAGGAGAACAAAGGAAAGAGCTAACAATGAGATAATTTCAAGTTGCTTCTTGTTTTGCTGTTGTTTTTTTCAATCACAGATAAACAAAAGTAAGCCAAGAAGACAAATCTAATAGAGGTGAGAGTCTCTTTGAACATACAATCTTGACACAGAGATTTCTGAAATGAAATAGTCTGGCTATCAGCCAGTTCCTCTGCTTAAGACTGATGTGACAAGTAATTAACTGAGATGGGGAATATATCTTTAATGCACTGGTTATGTGTAAGTTGTTCTGTTTATGTACCTGTTCCTTTCCTCCTCTGTCTTTTTCTTACCACTGGACTACTTGCACGAGACACTTTGAAAGGCCCATTGCTTGTGAAGATTTTGATCGCAACTTTCCTGCGGTGGTGGAAGAACTCTGGGAGGGCATTCAGCATTTCATCCTCAAAGCATTTAAAGGAAGAGAGAGAAAGACAGAAAGGAGGACAGAAAGAGAGAACTAAGGAATTCAGAGGGATACATTATTCAGCACTCTTGGAAATAACCCTTTTCACTGGCTCCACTAAGCCCAAATGCCCTGGAGGTTTTCACTATCTATCTTTTTCCAATGCAGCTCAGAAAAAAAGCTCACATCTGTCAAGATCACAGTTTCAAGAGCCCCAATTTATTCAGCTGAATGGGATAAAAGCGCTTGTTGGAAAAAGATTTGAAAGGGAGGGTGGAGGAGGGAGACTGTCCAGTTCCTACCTCTATCTATCTTTCTAACTCTGTGTGTGTGCGCGTGTGTATAAAAAACACACTCATTCAAATGCACACACAAGCAAAGCTGTCTGCACTCCTACAAGCACAGGACTGTTTGTCTATCTTCATGCAGGGCAGTTCTGCAAATCTCGCATCTGTCAAGAGCTGGGCAGATTTACGTGCATTGACCTATAGATATGCAACCTAAGCACATATGGATATGGTATAAGGAGATATAGATACATATGGGAGGCTGGGAGTGTGAGGAGAAGGAAATATAAGGGAAAAGCTTAAAAATCTTGTTGACTTTTTTTTAATCTCTGCCCTTCTTGATCTGCTAAATGCTGTCACAAAAACATTTATTAATATGCAAATTCTAAGTAGCAATCTGGAGCCAGTCAGGTTGCTCTAATTTGCACATTAATATCCCTCTTCTGGTTTGCCTTTGCTCTCCAGCGGAGGAGAGGAGACAGAGGAATCTCGTGCTGTATCCTTTTAAAAGGCTGCGGCAGCGGTGGTCCAAAGTTTCATTTGAAATGCTGATGCACTTTTGAAGAGGAGAAATACAAACAGCATCTAACTCAGATGCAGAGGACAGGGCAGAAAGAGAGAATGGAGCAGGTATGAGAGAAACCACTGCCAGATGCTTTCCCCCCAAATCCCATAATTGCGGTATAATTGCAGACTGCAAAGAATGCAGCACCATAATAAAATTGGTCTCAGAAACTGGCTTTGGAGTTCTGATTGTTTTTTCGTGTGGACTGATTTGTGTTTTCTCTGGCCTGTTTGCCTCCTAGGCTGGACTTCCCTATAGATTGTAGCTCATAGATGTGGGGAGAGGTGGTGAGCATGAGAGAAAGAAAGAAGGAAAGAAAGACAGAAAAAGGAGGAGAGGAGAGGTTCAGAGAGGAGAGGTTCGGAGAGGAGAGGAGAGGAGAGGTTTGGAGAGGTTCAGAGAGGAGAGGTTCGGAGAGGAGAGGTTCGGAGAGGTTCGGAGAGGTTCGGAGAGGTTCGGAGAGGAGAGGTTCGGAGAGGTTCGGAGAGGTTCGGAGAGGAGAAGAGAGGTTCGGAGAGGTTCGGAGAGGTTCGGAGAGGTTCGGAGAGGTTCGGAGAGGAAAGGAGAGGAGAGGAGAGGAGAGGAGAGGAGAGGAGAGGAGAGGAGAGGAGAGGAGAGGAGAGGAGAGGAGAGGAGAGGAGAGGAGAGGAGAGGAGAGGAGAGGAGAGGAGAAGAGAGGAGAGGAGAAGAGAGGAGAAGAGAGGAGAGGAGAGGGAACTTCCTTAAAAATTAGCTTTCCCTTTAAAATGTTGTTATAGCGGAATGATCCCCTCTCCAGCCTGGAAGAGACATAGCTGAGGCAGGAGGTAATGGAGGTCCATAAAACTCTGAGTTACATGGAGAAACTGAATGATACAGAGCAGCTGATCAGTGAAGGACTGATTAATGTCCTTCCAGCATAGGGATCAGAGACTATAATGTGAAATTAGCATGCAGTGGGTTCAAAATACAGAAATTCGGTTGATTTTTCACACAATACTTATGAAGAAAAATGACTTCTAGATACAGGTACAAAAGATCTGCTTAAGTCCAAAATTAAAGAATTCAAGAAAGAAAAGTCTACACAGTTCTCCTAACTGCAAAGAACTCACCTCAGAAAATGTCTGAGACTGAATTTGTTGAAAGAATGCTGTCAGGACCTAGCACAGTGTTTTTCCCTTCATCTTATACCTTTATTTGCACATCCCCATACAGCCACTTTTGGAGCAGAGGCTAGATGAATTTTTGATCTGAGTTAGTAAAGCTCTTCTTACGAAGGTTGGGTTTTGCTTAGGCAACTAAATAAGAAACAAAACCTGCAAGTAATCATGGGAGCGGAACACTAGAGTGATAAAGTGGCTGACTGTCATTTTGGACACATTCTTGCAACTTGCTTAGATAAATCTTGCTCCTATGTATGGTGTATTTCCTCTTGGGGAAGGTGAAACTGGGGAATAGGGTCTTGAGTTAGGTACTATACTTTATTAAGGCAGATAAATGCTTTACACCGGTAGGGTTGGGGAATGTTTAGTAAAAAAACCATTTGTTCTTACAGGGAAACTGAAACATTGAAGCAAGAGACCAGCAGATTTTTGAACGGTCTTTCAGAATTTTCCCTTCTGATCTTATGTCAGGCTGCAAGAGGAAATAATTGTATTCTTACATATTCAGCCTAAAACCAAAAGAAGAGCAGTTTTGTGATGTGAACCTAGTCAGCTATCCCTAGTATAACTGAAATTGATTGAAATCTCCAAACCCTGTACTTCTTTCTCTAGAGACTAGGTTGAGACCTTCAACTTGCTCTTATCACTTGATAACAGCCATTTTTGCTCCTGACTGCCCTAAGTCAAATAGACTCCAGCGACCCTGAGATAAAAGGATCATTTCCAGCCAACTTGATCAATAGCCTAAGTCTGTTTTGCAAAATTGTCAGGCAGATTTACCAGCCAGGTCACCAACTGTACTTAAGCAGACTTTCACTCATCATGTTGATTGTAAAG
This sequence comes from Chlamydotis macqueenii, assembly GCF_036417535.1. Taxonomy (NCBI): domain Eukaryota; kingdom Metazoa; phylum Chordata; class Aves; order Otidiformes; family Otididae; genus Chlamydotis; species Chlamydotis macqueenii. Next base: position 7,122,615 of record NC_141593.1, on the reverse strand, counting down.
CTAATAATATTTCATTCACACACTGCAAAAAGAAAGAGTTCTGTTATGGGCTCAAGCCATAAAGTCGCTGTTGGTATGAGTTCTTCAGTCCTCATGACCAAGTGTAATGTTCTGGTAAACTGGTGCAACATTATCTACCTTTATTTTACACATATGCATAAAGATGTCAGTGAGAGCTAGAGAAATGGATCTACTCGTCTCATCTAGAAGTGCAAAGCAGACTTAAGAAGGATGAAACACATCTTACCCAATTTTAGCTACCTTGAACATGAAATATCTGCTTTAAACTATTTGTTCACACTCCTTCCCCTTAAATAAGGAGAGATATCTCTCCTGTAGATTTGTCCCATTTTGAGATAGTTACCTGCAGTGGGTATGAGAGTGGACGCACCTTTCTCATCATCGTCTGCAGAAGAACCAGAACAGACGGTTGAAATAACATGCACAATTTTGAGCAGTCTGAAATCTGATGACATGATAATCCCTTCTCCCGGGAAATAAAATGGCTGTGATCTTAATTCTAGCCTTTGGCCCAAACTGGGCTCACCTTTATGGGGACCAGTACCTTGTGCCAATATTTATCCTAGTGCAAAGTGAGTGTAAAAATACCAGCAAAAAAAGAATGGTGTTTGCTTTTATTTAGCACTGTGAAAACAATCATATGGAGAAAAGTACAGAATCCATTATAGGTATCATGAAGGCTGATGCAGAGATGGTTAGAGAGAGAGGATGCCTTTGGTGAAAGCTGGATCCATTGACAATAATCCTAGACATGCAGGGGAAGGTGCAAGGTCAACCTGTAGATCACTGGAAACTAAGCACGTCCAATCCATTAATTAATTACACAGCTGGAAGGAAGGGACTGTAAAAAAAAGGTGAATACAATGACATCGCTGGCAACAGGAGCCCTCTATTTATCAGTCATAATGAGCTTCTTCCGCCCCCCTGCATTCTCCCTCCCCCAGTGCTGCAGCTGCACTGATGTGACTGAGCACTTGGGCTCCCCTTCCGCTTCCCAGCCTGTCTTCTCCTTGCCAACGTGAAGGTGACTCAGTCATTCATGTCATTGGGCCTGGGGTAACTCAGTCTGGACCAGACTGCTTGGAGAGTAAACACCACCCCACTGATGCAACACATCTGCCTGCCCTTTCCTTGGGCTCTTTTGCCCAACAGCTCCTTTTCCTCCCATCTTGACATCTTATGCAATAAGCCCCTGTCTGGAATTGGAGGAATGCTCTGGATACTTGAAGCTACTGAAGTAAGCATACAAGCATGTTGAAAGTAACGGTTGTTTTTTTTTTTTTTTTTTTTCCCTCAAGTGGTACAGAAGTCAGTCAATTGTTGCAGGAGATGCTGAGACAATGCACAGCAGAAACAAACTTCAGAAAGATAGAGTAAACAAGTTGACAGGTCTATCACTATCTACTGAACACAATTACTTCAGAGCAGGAAGTCCTTACAACATTAATTCCATGTGAAAAATCATTGCTTATTCTTATATTATCTCCCCAGTCATACACAACTAACTTTTTAAAAATGAAATAGTAGGATACTCTACTGAGTGTGATCTCACCCGAATCAGACCTACTCTTAAGCTAGCATGCTACAAACCAACACTCATAGCATGAAAGCCACAATGTAGACCTGAGACAATACCACCATTTGTTCTGCCCCAGAATGTTCCTTCTGGACTTGCGTAGTAGAATCCTTCACTGTGCCCTGTTGCTGGAGAATAGCCTTACTATAAATAGGGAAAATGAGGCAGAGCTAAACGATGCTCGGAGTAGAATAAAATAGAATCATTAAGGTTGGAACAGACCCCCAAGATCATCGAGTCCAACCGTCAACCCAACACCAGCATGCCTATTAAACCATGTCCTGAAATCGCACATCTACATGTTCTTTGAACATCTCCAGGAATGGTGACTCCACCACTTCCCTGGGCAGCCTGTTCCAGTACTTGACCACTCTTTCAGTAAAAAAATTTTTCCTAATAAAAATCTACTTTATTTTATTTTTCTTAATAAAATCTACTTTCTTTTTGAAGGCAAGAGTGAGAACATACAACTTTCTGAAAAGTGTACGCATTTTAGTTAACACATTCTCTCTCTTCCAGTACTAACTTCATTAGGTAGTTCAGAGTTCATGTTGGAGAGGAGAAGCATGCAATGGATCAAACAAAACTGTGTATTTCTAGGAAAGAAGCTGCAAACTCATGAGTGTTATCCCTTATGAAAAGAAGAGTAGAAAGGTGTGAAGTTGTCATTTGGGAGAATGGAATTGAGGTGAAGATGATATGACTTTAATAGTCTCCTCTCATTTGCAAAGGCTAAGAAAAGGAACAATGCCTATTACTGTCTCCTCTTTACTCCACACTAATGGATGCCTCTGAACTAGCAGAAGTCGTTCCCATTAAATTCCTGCATTATCAGGCCATTACTTGACAGGGCAAAGATTAATCACAAACTTTCCGGGGACCATTTATTCCGTTTGCCAATCTATCTCTCCCCGTTACGCTGCTTTGGTTGTGTTGTCAATTTTTCAAGTGCCAAGGAGTTTGGACCAATCCAGTTTTCTGTCCATCCATCTGTCATGCACCTGTCAATCTGGTTCGATCTGAACGCGCTGTTTGCTTTGAGAAAGTCAGATGAGGAAGGGAGGTGGGCGGGATGCTGAATGGTGTAGGAGGTAGAAGGCCCGTGTTTGAAAAATAAACAGAAAACAGATTAGCAGGCTTTATTATATAGAGAATGAAGGATTCAGAGAAGCCATAAGACTGAAAATTTAACAACATAAATTTAACATCTCCCCTGGTGCTGCAGGCTGACTCATATCGTTAGTCTGAGAAACTATGAATGGGGTACCTCAAAATGCCTGTGGATTTATGGTTATAGTTAATTTTATTGTACTGCTTGGTGCAGGGCAGTGTGTGAAATGGATTGAATGGGAGAACAGATCTTTTAAGAAAATAAACTTTTAACTCAGTGGTCTAAGTCATTATTCAACATCTTCAGAGCTTAGCACCAGGAGTGCTCAGGAAATGTAGCAGAGGGAAAGTGAATTGTACAAACACTTGAGAGAGGAGTTAATTACCCATCCTGATTTCCTTTTAATCGGTATGCATTAAGGCAGTGAGTTTGTTCACCGTTAGTTTGGTTTTAAAGAAGACGACCTTTCCTTTCTAAGCTGTTCTACTTCACCACCAGTGTATTTGTCCCGTGACTAAAAGGTATTCTGACCTCACTGGTAGATATCACAGGAGATCCTGCTGTTCAGCTCAGCTCAGAAATAACACCTTGTGCTTTGCCATGCAGTTCATACAGATTTGTGATTTGGAAATGGTCTTGATTCAGAATTACAATCAGGGTAAAATCCATCTAGGTTCAAGAGTGATTTATTTGGACACAGTGGCCAAGATCCTGCCATGTAACTTCAGGTACTTAACTAAGGTACTAAAGCTCGGAGTTCAGCCATCCTAAGCTCTCACTGTAGTCAGTGGAGGAAAAAAAAAAAAAAAAACCAAACCAAAAATAAGGCAATTCAAATATTAAGTGGTGTTATTCCCTCTGGAAATTACTACCTCCTACCTTTAGGAGACTGGTTTTTAGACAACCAGTATAAGTTCCTCAGGTAACTGACTAAAGCTAGATGGGTTGAATCTAAGCCACATCCATTTGGGATCCACCTTTAGGTCAAAAGATCCTGATCTCCAGGAAAAAGGAAATCCTAGAGGTCAAAGGCTGCAGCATCAGTTTCAGTATTCAGGACCATTTTGACACTCCTGTACATTCACTCCTTTTTCACATTCACTCCTTTTTCACATCGAATTTGCCAGGAAGCACATGGCATTGATTACACTTTGCTCCTCCTCCCCCTGATAATTAATCAGACTTTGCAAATATCTTGTGTTGTCTCCAAATTGGTCTTATTCACACCTTCCTTGGAGCCCTTGTACTATAAAACCGAGTACAGCTCTCTCAACAGGGATGTCCTTGTGGATCAGCTTACGAAAAAAAGTAAGACCTAAACTTTGCAAAAGTGTCAAACAACTGACAACCTCAAAGAAAATATGACAAAAAATTACAGTTTACAAAAGCCAGGTTCAAAATGTTTCACAGCAAGGTCCCTTGAAGGATGTCTGAAATCAAAGAAGCACAACAGAGATGCTGTTCCCAAACTCAGATGAGCTGGAAAGGGTAAATAACTGTCCCTTTAGAAAGCCATGATGTAGTATCTTTCAGAAGCACCAGAGGTGCAAGATTATTACTTTTTTTTTAAGATTTCCTCTTTCTTTATCTGCATGCAATAGTGTAGAAGATAAATGTTGATTTTTAAACTTGCTGAACAGTAAATGACCTCGACAGAGCTGATGCTTGTGAAGATCACTGTCGCAGAATTATCCCTGAAGCATCTTTACCCCTTCCTTTTTGCCTTTTCCCCATCTTTGAAACTGAAGGTTAAAAATGAGACAAAGTGGAACTATGTTCTCAAATGAGTTTGAAAAATCAGACCTGCCAGCTTTATCCCATCGTTGTGGAGTGCCACCTCCACTTTCATCAGCCCACATTAGAGGTTTCTCACCTTGAGTCCATTCAATCAAGAGAAAACAGTGCAGGTAGATGGAATGGGACAGTTGATCTAGCATCTACAGAGTCAGATTGGAAAAATCCTTCAGGCAGAGCCTCAGTGGAGGTGGAAACTATAATAAAAAAAAAAAGGAAGTCCTTCTTCGTTCCTGCTAATAACCCCCCCTCTCACCTTTCATCACCTGCTTTGCATGAAACATCAGAGAATATTGTTTCCATTCCTGTCTTCTTGAATTAGAAAGCTTCTTTGTAAAATGGAGAAAAGGGCAAGGGATCTTGGAATGTTTCGCACTTGTTATGAGGCTTACAATCATGGATTACTCGTTTGAATCCAGCTTGAAGTGACCAACAGAACCCAGAGGAATGTTGAGGTGATCTATCTAGAGTAAAATGGGCAAACTCTTCAGTGACCTCTACTCCTAACAATTCACATCACTTTGCACTCCTGTTATAACTGCATGAAGACTGTGGGAGAGAAGATGACTGGATAACCATAATGATCCTATGGATAACCATAGCGCTCCTATGGATAACCATAGCTCCTTCAGGATGGGGCTGAGACATCCTGGATGAGGCTGGCTGAGAAATCCAGCCTGGCGAGAGCATCAGTGTCCAAAACTGATGATCCCAAGCCATTCATCAACAGGGACATGCTCAGGTAGCATATTCTGGAAAGTAAAAGATGAGATAGTAACAAAATCTTATTTAGAAATCCACCCAGCAATACTTTTGGTGTCATATACAGATGAAGCCTGAACAGCTCCCTCCTGTCAGGCCCTCCTTCCCTGGTTCCAGGCTGTTGCCACAAAGATGCTGGAAGGGACTCTCTGAACACATCATCACATCAGGGCTACCTGTCACTCTCTGTTTCTTTTCAACTCTTTTGCCTTTACTCCAACTGCAGGTCCTTCCCTCTCTTCTACCTTTAAGGTGTTGGTTGGGTTTCTGTATTTTTTTTTTTTCTTTATTGTTTGTTTTAAAAAATGAAATATACTTCTGATCTCCCCTTAACACTCACTTCTCCCTTCCATTCAAAACTGACATGTTGTGTCTTTCAGGTTTCTTTTGAAGTCTTCACTCCATTTCCAAGCTGGTTACTAACTTTGTTTCTAAAGTAGACTTTTTTTTCTTCATTTATGAATCTAAGTTTGTTGTTGTGGTTAAGTATTATTATGTCAGCAGAAATGTCAAAACTTTGCACTTTTAAACAATGGAATGGGGGAACCTGTGTGTTTTTCTGTGCTGAATAGGGGAAAAGACGGTGAGAGAACTGTAATAATTCATCAACGATTCAGAACAGGACAGGACTCCTCTATCTCAATTTTAACAAAAAGATAGGACGGAAAAGCTTGACATACAGCTGAAACAAGTGGTGTATTAGTGTGTACACAGGAACAGTCAGGGGCAAAAAGTGTGTAGTCACCTACTCTTGTACCCAAAGCTGCCTCTTAGCATGTTTATATTGTTCTGGTCAATACAATGCCAAGAGAAAACTAGATTTCTGAGGCAATGGGTATCCACACAATAAATGTCCTAGTATTTGCTTAGACAACAAGCACCTTATTTGCTTAGATCGGCTAGAAAAAAGTGATGCAAACTCAAGCTCTTTGTATAGTTTCACTCTTTAGGCTTTCTGTGTGCAGCATTTCAGGCAGTAAGAGACAGCATCTTACACTGCCTATCAGTTGTACCTCACCAACTTTCCTGCTTTATTTCAGTGCCAAGCCAGCGTCATTGAAAACAGAGGTCAACAACTGATTGTGCGGGTGCCAAAGATGGCATGGAATAAGGCAGAAGAGTGGGGAGACATGGCTTTTTGAAAGACACATTTGTGAGAGACAGGTGCCTCACAGAGAAGCAAGATACTGCTGATCAGCTGTGTGTGTCTTTCAGTGGCAGTTTCCTGGCTCCTGTTGGGTTTCTACCTGTACATGTAACCTCTAATTTTGGAAATAAAATGCTTTACACTGAAAAAAGAAAAACAAAAAGAAAAAAAATCAACATGTTGCTATTTAATGGTTGCTGATTCCATAGTTTAATTCATTATTGAAGTTTCACCTTGCTCTGAAACAATTAGGAGAGCTCATATGATCAGTTACCAAGTCTCACTTGGGAGGTAACAATTTATAGCTGAGATGCTGGAGGTGACGACTTCTGAAAGTGCCTTTCAATTGCATCTCCTCTCAGTTGCGATAAATGTATGTAATGATGTAAACATATATTTAGGAAAAAAAAAAAGTTAAGGAAGAGTGACGTTAAACAAGAATCACAACCAGTGGTGCAGGCTGATGTACAGTGATGTGTACTGTATTATATGCAGCATAATATAGTGATTGCATGTGTTCTCAGAGAAGAAAAGGACCAATGGAGAAATTGAAACTAACTCCAATTCTCTATTTGAAGAAGCATGATGCAATGTAAAGCCTTTTGTAAACTGACTGTCACTAAGGATTTGCGTGAGTTACTGAAGAAAGATGCCTCATGAAGACCAAAAATCAGTGAGAAAGGGGTGAGCAACTAAACTAACAAGTGTGATAACATGAACACATGCTGCCTCCATCCTTCTGGCTCAGGGGAGAATTAAATGTCTTCCGGGATGGCACCAATAACCTTGCTCAGCCGTTCTTGTGTGCTGTGCTCCCGCTGGGAACATTAGAACAGGTTCCAGCAGGGTGGGGATGAGCAAAGGGGGAGCAGGTTGCTAGTCTTCAGCGATACACTGTTTATCCAGCTTAGCCATAAAGCAACGTAAATCAAGCATGTCATCCTACCTAATTGCATGTTCATATAGGACTTAATTGGTAATATTCCTGCAACCCAGCTCCTCAACCTTCATGTTGCATTGAGTTCCTCTCAGAGACTAATGAGCTTTATACAACAACAAACATTTAGGTCTGTTGTTCTAATTCATTAACATAATGGGCAATCCAATGAGCAGTTATGATAATAAACACTAATAAGAGGTACTAGCGACACTTATTCCTAGCAATACCAGGGCTGTATGGTGTGCTCGTACAGTGGGAACACTGTATTAAAATGGGGGTACAGTCCTTCCAGGTCCTCTCTCAGTAGCAACCCTGAGTATCAGTTCCATGTCTGGCAGCTGAAAGTGACACCGCTGTAAATAATTGCTCTAGCAGATGATGAGATAGTGAAACAGGAACAAAACATCATAAATGTACCTTGGGTTTTTTTTGAGGTTTTTTTGTTTTTTTGGTTTTTTTAGCAGTGAAAGAATTTGGGAAAGGAACATGGAAAACAAGGGGAATAATGCTGTTGAGTAATTTTGTGAAATACACTGGCCCATCCCAATAGCTATGGACGTGGCTGCTGCCTGGGCAAATTTAAGCTGTTCTCCTGTTTGTAAATGCATTTTAGTACATACAAGAAAGGGAAACAATAACAGAGAAAATGTTTTGATTTTTTTTTTTTTTTTGCCACTCGGGTCAATCATTATTGATTACATTTAATTTTCCATGGTCAGTCGACACTGTAATTAACCACTGGGGCTGTCTCATTCCAAAATGCACACATATGTGCACATACACACTTGCAAAAGTTTTTTAAGACTTCACTGAACAGGTTCACTTCAGGTTTGTCCACTGTTATATCAATGTCTCTTAGACTTCAGGTCATGTGTAGAACACCATGTTGCCATCAGAAAAGCTCATTCCCCTTTTTATTTCTCAGATAGAAAAAAACAGGAAATAACAAGGACCTTGCTGAAAAGTGTACTATGTGATGCTGATAACCTTCAGCACAAATCCATACCCACTGCTTTGTTACATTTTAAGCAATGATCTAAGCAAGTTCAGATCTTACACTATCTGGTCCCTTCAAAATTTGTTAATCTCTGGCATTTTCGTCCTTTGGACTGTGGGAGAAAATCCTTTAATCTGGTTAGGATGGCATGGATGCACTGCAGGTAGGACAGACCTATAGAATTATGCTTTATTCTTCATCATGTCAAACTAACCACCTTGACTTAACAGTTACATGCTTGGGAAGCAGGGTATCATTTACCTTTTAACTTGATCACTAAAAATGGCATCCCATTTACAGAACAGGCTTTTTTCCTCCTTTTGCTCTTCTACGAACAGAGACCTTTCATTTCTACAGCTATACTCAGGTTCTCAGTAACAGACATTCCATGAGCAAAGAAATATAAGGCTACAAAAATGTGGGATGTCTCAAATTTATGGCCAGAACTTTATTACAATGGAAATATTTTTTTTTCTAATTGAAATTTACACTACTATTATGACACTAATTCAATTATTGCTTCTATCCCATCCATCATAATTTTATTTTCTTGTAAAAGAAAAGTCACTTGTTGCCCTGGCATAGAGTTGACTAAAGAAGGACGAGGTGAAGCTGCACTCTTAACAACATCCTTTTGTAATTAAGCATAAAGGAAGTATTAAACTAAAATAATAGAATCATTTAAGTTGGAAAAGACCATTAAGATCATTGAGTCCAATCATTAACAATAAAATAAAACAGAATAAAACCATGTGGAGTAATAATAATCATACTATAGAAGTGTCTTGTGCTGGAGGTACATCATCTTTTACAACTCTGTCATCCCTCATGGACTCTACATACATTGAGTCTGTACAGTGACTCAGACTTTCCACACGCTTCCTGTCAATAAACAGTGTTTCTATACAGGCAATGACTTTAACTATGATGGGAGTTAATATCTCTAAGGACATGAAATGACCACTCTGTTGACAGTCTCAGATATTTACCTTCTACGCATGTGACTCATGCATAATGGCAATTTCATCCATTTGTTCGGCTATGAAATTCCCTCATTGAGCAACAAAATGTCATAGGTAGAGTAATTTTTCACATAAAATCACCAATGGCTCTTTTGCTATGAACTTCCCTGGGCAGAAACAAACTGAGGATGTTGTTTTTTTCTCTTACAAGATTCAGAGAAGACAGAGAAGAGTATCTTATCTAAGCTATCCAGATTTTAAGCTTAGCCTCTAAGCTAGTCATTTAAACTGACACTGTAATCAAGAAACAGTGATCTGTCCCTCCACAGAGGACACTCATTCCATCCTAAAATGGCAGTATCTTAGAAATATAGGTAATATCAGGTGTATAACTTTCAGATAGTTGGAAGGAATCTACTATCTTCCATCAACTGCAGAGGCAGCATGAATCTGACAGTCCAATGTTCAAAGATTCAACTATTCAATGCTCCTTTGAAGTCAGATGTTGCATAAGCTACAGCATTTATGTTAGGCATCCAGAGCAAGTAGTCAGAACATGATAATCTTAGTCTCTCTAGTAAGGAGAAAATCTAACTTAGTTGTCATCAGGAAACAGAAAGGCACCTATAGCCATGCTTTCCCAGAACCTCCTTCTTTCATTCCACTATATGTCTCATAGGAACAATCTCTTCAGGGCAGGAATTACTTTTGCACGTATTTGCACAACATCAAGCAAACAGTTTGCATGAAAACCCTCTAACAGCCACTGCCATCAAACCATGCCATCAGACATGGAGATTCATTGGTTCATGTACAAAATCTGCTCATCTTTCTCACTCAGATTGTGATCTACAGCAGCCACAGAGAGGTCAATGCATGCCACATGTCCCTTGGAAGGTTTGTTTTTCCCAATTGTCAATGTTTTTTACTGACCTGCAGCAGAAACAAGCTTGTGATTCAAGGAGAGACCTTATTTCGATTAATGGTGTATGACGATAGGGAAAGACATGTTCATTTGTAACCTGGGAATTCTGAGGGGTACCTTTGCCTCAGGATCAATATTGCTGGTGCCACTAATGTCTTTGCCATCCTGCCCTCCCCTCAGCAAAAACACACATCATTTTTCTTCCTTTCCATTCTCCTTCCTGTTCATCCCAGAAGCTTTTACAAATCTTACCCCACCCCAGCAATGCAAACTCCTAATGGAGTTTGGTCTTGGAAAAGAGGGAGTAGGGAGAGAAGTTGATTGTTTTAGAGATGATGATTATTCTCTGCTTTCTCCCATCACAGCCCTTTGCTTTCCACCTGGAAAACATGCTTCATACTTGAAGGCAATAATATTATTTAAAAAAAAAAAAGATGAGGATAGGACTCATTGGTAACTTTGAATCCCATCTTTGACAGTCTCACCATCCATTTATCTACAGCTTGACTGTGAAAGATGTATTGGTGGCAGCTCACTTAATGATTTTAGAACTAGTACTGCCAGTGCCCCAAGCCAATTTGCCATTAAACAGCAGAAACTTGGAGCCTTTCCACTGTACAGTCTAATTTCTGGAGGGAAGGGAGATTGGAATTGGTTTCTCTGTGTGTGATGAAAAGTTTATTCTCACCAGTAAAGATTAGAAATCTTAACAGATCTGCAGTTTTCTGATGTATATTTTAGAGGCATTTGACATTATTCAGAGTGCAAATCTGTGCCACACAGAAATGGAAAGCTAAGCTTAACCAAGAAATGTTAGCTGCCACAAAACCTAGTGTGTTCTTTATTCATTCATTCATTCATTTATTTATTTATCTATCTATTTATTTATTTATTTATTAAAGGTGAACACTACAGTTACCCCACAATAGTGGCTGTAGTTAGAAATAAATCTTTCTAGACAGTCATGCTACAAACACATAAATATAACTTAAACCTTTATATGGGATGTCTCCACTATAATTGCAAAAAAAATTGGGTTTGGATATGTGGTCTACAAGATGTTGGACTGGTATTAAGGCCTGCTGCTCTTCCCACACCCTTCCAAAAGAACCCTTACAAAATCACCATAGTTATGTTTGCAGAAAGTAGGTGCATTCATTCAGAAATTCTGAAGATCTCCAGATCCTTCAACTGCAATTGCAAATCTTTCAGGTGCCTCTTGCCAAATTTACTTAAAATACAGCAGCACAGACTATGTCAGCCCAGGTCTCCATCAGTGCCAGACACAGCACCAATGCCAACAGTTCTCCATCACTGCTTTTGTCTGACCCACTACATAGGACAGGGCACTAAATTTTCCCATTAGGTATTTATTAAGTATAATGACTTCTTAAGTAGAAATCTGTCTTCCAAAAGAGCCCTCTACTTTTTTTTGAAGAAACTAATAGAAAATATAGCACTTATTTTTCAATAGCCAGTTATACTCACTGCTTTAAAAAAAAAAATGTATTTCTCTAATTTTAACTTCTGTTTTTCGTTTTTTTGCAATATTTGCTGTCTTGGATTGAAGAGTCTCTTATTACTCAGTGTTTTCTTCCTTCTGAGAGCTAGCCACATGGTTATGAGCTAACAAGTCAGTGCATTATGTATCGAGTCATCGTTGTGTTGTGCGCGTGCCTTCAGCTCAGACCTTTTACTTGGTGACTGCTGTGCAATAATAGCATGGCTGGCTGGCTGCTGTGTCTCATCAGGGTGGTGGTGACTTCTTCAGTGGCAAAAATATTGTTTGTGATCCTGTAATTGTGCTCAACTCCTTCCCCTCTCTCTCTGCTTCCCCTCCCACTCCTCATCTGTTTGTGCATTTGGACATGTTGTTCCCCACTTTTTTTTTCTTTCTAAGTTGGACCTCCCTGCCACTGTCTTCTCCTCCTCCTCCTTTCCCTTACTCCATGACTTCTTGCTGCTCCCAAAACCTGCTTGCCTGGCAACACCACCTCCTCAGCTCCTGCTGGTGGGGCTAGCAGTTCTGTTTCCTTGAGGACTCAATGTTAATAATGGCAGAAAATCTCATTAGCTTGGATTCTGTAACTTAATTTTAATGCCAGTGAGCTGCATTTCAACATCAGGAGCCAGTGATTTAGACTGCAAGCTCTGTGAGACAGGGCCTTTACTCTGGATAATAACATCTTCTCATTGATGATGGTTCTTATGACTTCTGGGGGCCTAGTAACAATTATAATAAGTGATTTAAGTGATGAGCTGTGTAAGTAATTAGGTAGCTGTCTCTCCCCCTCACCTTCCTGAGGCCTCTCTACACATGATCCATGTAGCCTTTGATTATCAAAATTGTCAGGACCCTTCCTGACTGTCTGTGAACCTGGATGAATTCAGACTGTGTCTGCCTCAGTTTCTCAAGGCTATGAGGACCAACATTCTAGTGTTTGCATCTAGTGTTAGGATCTTTCAGCAAAAAGGCTCAGGATAAATGCAGTGTTGTCTTATTACAGAATGAGAATACTGCCTAATCTCATTATTTTAATTTCACTTATGTTTCCAGCATTATTGGATTGTTTGCATCTAGGAACATATTTTTGATGGCTCCAAGGAAAGACAGAAAGGGGGTTCCCACTGAGTTTCATTGGAAGATGGAAAATCAATCACATTTTGTCCTTTTGGAAATCTATTACGTATTACAAAAGGACTGGTAAATTAGATAAAACTTTCTGGCAATAAATGAGTGATCCTTCTTTCAGGTCAGAGAAAGGACAAAATCCTAACACTGAGTGTCATAACCCTCTCTGAAATGAAACAGCTGAATTTCACAAAGTTTCTGTCACCATCATTTAAACATGACGATACTAAGAAATTCATTGGTTTATCCAGTCCTAAGGAACAATTTAAGTGGCAGGATGCAAAAATAAACTTAGGCATCTTTAGAGCAGTGATACTCATTCCTGATTAACTTCTGGTGTGTTGTGACTGAAACTGAAACTCAGATACCCAGGCTGAGTTCATTCTTAAAACCAAGCAGAAATTGCCAAGGATTTATTCTAGACAGGAGCTGGGGTTGGGAAAATCAGGAAATTCTCTGTGATCTTGAAAGGAAAATCCCTGGACCTGTGTTACTCTAACAGATTTTGGCTCACAGGCTTTATTTGCTTTTTAAATCTCTCAAGATCTTCTCATTCCTCTCTTTCATGTATTTTAGCTTCAGGAGAAATTAACCCTTAAAAATAAATAAAGAATTTATAACTAGAGAGAGGTCTAAATTCTGTATGTAACTGATGTTTGCTTGAAGCCTTTGGCAGTCCTTGTCTAGTTTCTAGGATAATGAGATAGATACAATTTTTATATTGCTATTGCAATAATAATAATTATCTTCATAAATTTATATTCTGCTCATGGTGTCATCCCATTACCTTAATCTAAACTGTTTGGCACAGATCATTCTGTTTTTCTAGTGCTAGTCTAATTTAACATCTGGGAAATATCTGCTACAACTCACACCCAATTTTAGGATTGACAGATGACAAAAATCTGGAAATGGCTGCCATGGTCCAAAATCTTGACATGTACTTCCAAGGAAAATAATAGCAGAAGTATTGTCTTTAGGAGAAGTATGAACAGATCTGTGAACTTCTAGAGGATGATTGGATCATCTTCTACTGTTAGCTCAATTCTAGTACCAGAGATGGAACAGTCTAGTAATTTTTAGATTTACACAAGATACCGGAGAAACTTATATGTTTCTTATCAGCATTGCTACCCAGTTTCGCTTTACTGTCTGTATTTGAATTCAAATATTTGAGATACTTTCCAGAGGAAGAAAAACATTTCTCCTCCATCTAGTCTTTCACCAAAACATTATTAAATCTTTTTTTTTGCTTGAGTAAGTGGTGTTTCCTGTTTGAGGGGCAGATGTTGGAAGGCAGAGGGGGCTGATGTATCATTGAGCAATAACAATTAAATGAATTTCATTTAGTAGGTCATAAAGTTAATGTGCCTAATTGTCACGTAAGGATAGAAGAAAGAAAGGAAAAAAGAAACCCTTGTATTATCCTTTCTATTTCTTCCCCCTTTCTTTTTAAGGATAGCCTATCATTAGTCATCATGAAAGCTCTCGGTGACCACTGAAACAGAGGAGGGACCTTTGACACAGCTTGATCAATCCTAATTGAATAGACCAGAGGGACAGCAGCCAAAAGAAGGGGACCCATTTTTTTTTGCATTTGACAGCCTCGTCCTTTTTAGTTTGTCAGCTGTCAGAAAACATTGGGGCACTCTCAGGGTGCGTGCAAATGCTTTAAGTTGCCATATAATTTTTTTTTGCTACATGAAGAAGATTGGTTTAAGGCTTGAAAGGTGTCTGGTCTGCTTAGAAGATCTAAGATTTGAACATAGAGAGGTAACTCCTGGAGTCAGTGAAGTAAATGGGAACTTTGCTAGGTGAGGCCTTGCAGTTTTTCCTCAGATTAACAGAAGTTTTCGTTCCACTCTGCATCCGATACAACTCAATCCAAATTGATCATCATTACCTTTTTATCATTTACTCTTTGCTTTGCACAGGACTAGGATATGAGGCAGAGAAGTCTGAAACTCAGTATTTTCTGTGACACATCTCCCATGAAGATGCTTTCTGTATACTTCTACACTTCTCTTGAAAAGTTAATAGCTTAAGAGAAAACCTGAACTCCTAGAAAAATTGCACATATGGGAGCAGACATTCATCGTGTTTGCACTGCTGTAAATGGGCAACATCCATTTGACTTTGAAGAGACTGTTTTACATAAGCCCTAGAATAACTATCACTTGACCTGAATAAATACTTATAGGAATATAGAGGCGAGGTGACAGAAAATTACTGCCTTCACTCTTCCTGCCCTCCCATCCTTTCTCACACAGCTACACAGACGTGGCATCACTACAATCAAGGAAGTGATTTCCAATGAGAAATTTAAAGTAGTAAATAGAGGAGAGAGTAGAGCTGGTTAAAAAAAGAAAAAGTCTTAGCCTAAAAAACATCAGTGAAGACCTTCTCTTCACACTCACAACAAGCATTTTCATACTCAACTTGGATGCCCATTTACTAGCACTGATTTCGCAATCTCTCCTCTTACTTTCCATTATATATCATTTTTTGAGATCAACTTTCCCTCTCCTGACTGTTCTTTGCATCCAAGCACTAGACCACCAAGGGAATTTAGTGCTTTCACACTGCTTTCAGCTTGACAAGGAGTTTAAAATGCTGAAAATCTCCTTAGAAACTTCATCCTGAGTCTCCATCCCAGCTGTAAAAATCCAAAGAATTAAAAATGCTTGGAGGTACTACCATCATTAAATCCTATGTTAGTCAAGGCTCAGCCACAATTGCATTTCATTTCTTCTTTCAGATTTTGGCAAGTCAGACAGGAACTTAAGAAAGGTCCACACTCTTGTCACTTCCCAATCACCTCCCTTTCCACATTGCTTACAAACCACACTGTCTTTTCTGCTGTAAGGACTTTTTCCCTCCATGTATTTGGCAGAGAAAATGCACACAAAGATCACAACTCCTCTAGCCATCAACTACATCAAGAAGATACCTTCTTCGTGAGTTGTAGGGGAAGTGTCAATTGTCACATTGACAGTTCCTCTGGGCAAAGTTTGGAATTCTGTATCTATTTCTACAATGAAAGATTTGCTGCAAACTCTTCTTGTGTTGTTCTCAAAAGGATTAATCTCTAGGCAATTGATGCACTGCACAATGTTAATAGAATTAAACCAAAAGAGCAACCACTTCAGCAAAACTGGAAAAGAAAAAATCTCAAAGAAAGAACGAATAACTTAAGAAAGGTCAAAATGATCTCAACACTGTCATGACTGCAAAGGTCTTAAATAGAGCCTGTGTGGCCATACAGGGAGTTGACAGACATCCACAGGGAAGGTTTGAAGCCGGGCTGTGATGGTGAAAGTTTCTGTCATATTCTAGAAAGTGTTTCAGCACTGAAAAGCCAGGTGAACTCAGCTGCACTGGAAGTACCATCTGAGCTTTGACACACCATACCTAACCGTTAATGTAAAGAATTCACAGGAATCTGCTCTCTTATTATTCAGCTTATGCTGAAAGATAGGAATTTCACCTTGTTGCGTTGGTTACTCCTGTGACAGCTGAGTGCGGTTGCTTCCAGGAACAGCAAAATGCTATGTTCTCATGCTGTATTTCCACTGACAAATGTCTCCCACTATGGCAGCTTCACAGGATTTTAATTTCCACCCAGAGCAAAATAGGTACTGATGTTGGCCACCAAGTCCCTTTTAGTCCCAGAAAGTGAAGAGGCCAGGAGTGATGTAGTGTAAACTGTTTCCAAACATGTCTTAGTCTGTAATTTAGAGAACTCAGGTTTCTGCTGAATTTAATCTTCCAATAAATAAACAAAAATAATGTGAAACTCTGTTTTCTTTGCCTTGGTGTTTCCAACAGAAACTTTGATTCTCCAGCTGCCCATGATTCACAGACATGTATTGAAAACCAATTTAAGACCCAGCATAACTGAATACGGCACCACATTCAGTCAACTGTGGGGATTCATGCCAGTGCTTCTGCCATAGGACAGATGATGAATGGCTGGTGATATTTGGGAAGATTCTGCAGCCCAGAGCATATTGCCTTGATCTTGAGTGTCAGAGAACTGTTTGTGACACTGCTAGCAATAACGGGAATGTCTGATTCTTATACGTCTTCTTTTTATCATAGCAACGAGAGCTTTAATATTAGGAGAATCAGAAGGGAAGGAACATGTAAGGTTTGAAGGTGGGTGGCTATGAAAAATTACAAGCATAAGGTGCCAGGGTTGCTGGCAATGTTCCCTTCCAGCTTAAATAGGAAATTCAAAGGTGCAAGACAACCCTGTCTAAAAGTAACACATCTCACACTTTGACTTCAAGAAAAAAAAAGTCATTTTACTCAGGATAGAGATACCTTCTGGTGAGAGAAGAAGAAAGTAATATCTGACTGTTACCATTTATGGTCATCAGTACAATGATGAAACAGTTCCTAACGTACAGACTGCTCCATGTGGATTGTCCACCTGCTGCAGGAACCAGGAAGTCAATCTCTATAGCCTGTCATAAACAGCAATCTAACTAGATAACATCAATTGTCTCTACAGACCTTGACATGAATCAAGGATACGTTGAGAACTTTTCACATATGATGACACTTCCTTTCTGGTGTATGACCATGTGGGATTTTCTCCCATCTTCCCTCACATATGCATTTCTCAAGTATTTGAGCACAAAATTGTTGGCTCATATATAAACGTCTCACAGTGCTTTAAAAACTTCTTTGTCCCTGAGAAAGGAAAAAAGTTCTCAGTCCAGATTCTCAAAAAGAACAAGAAAGAGAGAAACCATAGGAATAAAGTTGTGTCCTTTATACATATGGAAATATCACGGTAGGGAGTTGAGGGCAAGACGGAGATGAGATTTAGAAACTGAAATGAGCTGACTGGAAAAGACACATACTGAGTGATGGATAGACAGAGAGGGGCTAAGAAAAGGAGAGACCCAAAACAGCTGCTTTAGAAAGGACCCAGGTTACAGGAAAACAAAAAGAAAGAACAAACGAATTTTTTTTTCTTTTTGCTTAATATTTTGAAATTAAGTAGTTAATTTTTTCAGCATTCTTGTCCTTGGACCTCCCATATCCTATTATTGATCTGGTTAAGTCCAAAGATGCATGCACCACTTGCTAGTTGTAGCACACTTTCCAAGGCATACATTAACAAAGACACATTAGAAAGCACAGACATATAAAACTGTACTTACATGTGTACAGCAATCAGTGGCTTACCATTGTGTGCAATTTGGGTTTCATTGCCATAGGTCTATGATGTTCTAGAAACAACTCTAAGAATTTGGTAGAAAATATTCCTTACTCAAGTATTCCTTGAGTAATTTAGTAGTACTGAAAGTTTTATGAAACTGGTGAAGAATTACTGAAGATTTTATGGTGAGGAGAACCTTTGATAATACTGAAGTTGCCATGCCTTTAAACTTCAACTGAAGAGCAGTAAAATTTGGTGTAATTGAGAAACAGTTGCTTAGCTCATTACAAAATCAGATGTGCTTTTTGGTGGAAATTAATGTGAAGACAAGAGGAAAAGAAAAGAGAAAAAAAAAAGACAAGACAATCACTATATGGCTCATTACAAGTAAATTTGATTCTGTTCAAACAACCCTGACTACAGAGACATTTGAATCAGCAAAATTAGATACTTAGCAAGGAACTGCTACATCTCAGTCTTGCTGGACTGTCCTAGCTTTTCATCCCTATAGTAGTAATCAATTCAAAAGAGTTAGTCATATTTCATGTCTGTTTATTACAGAGATGGTTTTGGTGTTAAGAGTCCAAAAGTCCTAGATATACTATTTCTAGAGTAGAAAGAGAATAAGGAATGACGCCCTTATTTTACAAAGCCAAAAAAAAACCCTTAGGAGCCAATCCTTCATGATATTCTACCGTAGGACGAGAGGGGATTTTTTACATTTTTTTGTAGTGTCCCCCTCCCATGCCTTTTGCATGGCACAAAGCTACGTTTGTTTCATTCTATTTTAATGATAAAATCAGTGCTAGTATATTATTTAACTCATTCAAAAAATTGAGGAAGAGTGAAATGTCAATTTTCTCCAAATGTAAGCACATTTCTCTTGCTCTATTTCTGCTGCTAACTGTGCAAGAAAGTCCATGGGAGGAGATTCCTAACCCAGCCATCAAAACCAATACTAGCAGGCTATAACTTGTAATCAAAGACTGACCTCACTCAGATTGTATAGGACTCTAGGGATCATCTTGGAAACTACAGACTGGTGAGATTGACTTCCATCCCTGGTAAGATGAGAGACTCTATAATAAACAATAAAATCATACAGTACGTGAATATGATTTTCTGTTGGGAAACAATTGGCACGGCTGCTGCAAAGGGAAACCCTACCTCAGTAACCTGCTGGATTTCTATCAAGGTGACAGTAAACACATGGATTAATGGCAAGAAAGATTCAAAATAAGAGGCTTTTCAAGAGAAAAGTCAATAGGGGTTGGTCCTTGAAGCAATTCTGTTTAAAGTCTTTGTCCATGACCTGGAGAAGAAAGAAGCAGAGGAATATCCAGTTTTGCAGATATGATAATCACTTCTAGAAAGTCAAAATGCTTTCCTCATGGCAAGGAATTGCAGATAGATTTCATAAAACTGTACAAATGATTGACAAATGAACTCCGATGTAGATAAACCTAAGCTACTGCAACTAAGAAGAAAAATACCTAAACCATTACTGATGGCTCTAAATGCTGAACAGCAACCTGGCAGTTATAGTTCAGGTAAGAAATCTTGGCCTTTTGTTGATAAGTGTCTGAAATGTTTGGCTTGATATGCAGTGGTAGCTGAAAAAGCCAATGAGATACTGGGGACTATCATGAAGGCGTGATAATGAGAGAGGATATCTCAGTTTTCCTCTCCCTAAAAGGTGTGGTGCACCCACGTCTTGAGCAGTGTGTGCTTTTCTAGCTTCTACACCTTGAGACAGACATATGAAGTTAGGCAAGGTGCAATGAAGGGCAAATATAATGATCAGAGTGATGGGGCAGCTGCCTCCTGAGGGAAAATTGAAAGACTGCGACAATTCAGGAATCTCAGGCGAGTATCACTGAGATTTACAAAAGGTAAAAGCACTAGATGAGCTGAATGTGGGAATGTTGTCTAACACATCATGCAATGAAAGAAGTAAGGGAACAATGAAAGTAGCAGTAGGTTGGTTTAAGACAGACAAAAGAAGAAGGGTTTTTTTTATGCAGTTAGTTGTGAACCTCTGGAACTTGCTACCATGGGATATTTTGTGGAAGGACAATATCAGCTCGTTTATAAAGGGACTACATGTTCGTAGACAGTGTGTCTGTAAAATGGAGACCAATAAGGTAAGGCATGGGAGTACAAAAGGAATAGTATGCAAAAAGTGGTTGGTTTTGCATGCTCTCCCTGAATAGTATCTCTTACTGCTTCTGCTGCATATTGATCACTGGGATAAGTGAACAATTGGTCTGATTCAATATGAATTTCTTATTTTCTTACATCTATGTGTCACTTTCATGGCAGTCATGATTTTCCTGCCTATATTCTAAGGGCCTACATGCCAGTTCTGAATAAAAAGCCGTGTAGCAATAGTTGATCAGGAGTTTACTACAAGCTGAATAGCTATACTGAAAATTAGGGAATGCAAGGCCACCTCAGTACCATACTAATACAACTGCATGACCCAGCCTAGAGATGACTTGCAGTTGGCCAGCTCAAAGCAATGTGGGAACTAAGGAAATCGTTCACGGGTACATCTCATTGTAATCTGTTATCTTCAGGGTCAAAGGTCTACCAACTGTCTCCTGGGACACAGAGTCAAATCCCCTGCTCCTGCAAATACCTTGTTATCCATGGCAGGAGGAAGTTAAAGGGAGTTATTTTTCTGGGACTTTGTAAGACATCAGTATGACCCATACCAGCTTCTGACTGAGGATATATTTTGTGAAACATTAGCTTATTATTTATCTTCTGGTTCTTTTATACCCCAGGTGGGCCAGTAGTATGAATATTTCAAAAGAGGCTTTGTTTATCACTCTGAACATAATATAAGAAAAAAATGACCCTTCTCAGAGGCAGCTGTGTCTTCTGATCCAAAAGTCTGGAATGACCTGTAGCTGTCATTTTTATAAACCTAGTCAGCAAGGGCATTGGAGTCTAAATGATAGTGACTGATGCTATGGAAATAACTTGTCCTTTGTGAAGACATTTTATCACAGCACTCATAATTGAAAGAGTGAGTATATAGATCCAAAGCAAGGATTCACCAGGGAAGTCCTGGCTATGCTGTTAGAAAAATCTTCTTTCTAAAAATACGGTAGCAGTTATGACCTATTTTTGGTAAGCAACAGATGACTGGGAATGAGCAATGGGTAAAATCCTGACCTCACCCACTCCTTCATGAATCCTGGAAATATGAGGCCCATCCTTGTTCCATTGCAGGAGTGGGGAAGGGCCTGGTTAGGGTTTGCAGAGCAACAGACACAGTAAGTTAGGACCTATTCAAGCTTTGCACTTGGATGAATGTCATCCTTGGCATGATCCCAGTGAAGGGCATTCAGCAGACAACAGAATTACACATTCAGCCCATTTGGCTGTATGTAGTAACTCTACCTCCCTTTTAAATCAGAAAGAGGACAGAGTCTGCCATGTGTTACTGCTAATGAAAGGTTCAGTGGCCCAAGACTCCTATCCCTCAAGTGGAAGCCTGTTTACAGCTGCAGTCTTATAATCCACTGAAAACAAGAACTGCTCTGAGCTTGTGTTAGCCAAATTATAGGTGGTCTTCCCATTACCCTCTTTTCACAAGACAACTTCATTACGAGCTCCCCTCAAGGATTTAGATTGACCACTGTGCTCCCTTTTTGCCTTGCATTTGTCTCTCCAGAACTACAAGCTTTTCACCAGGTTAATGCATCATTACTACATCTAAGGAGTGAGAATACCTCAAAGCCCCTTGCAGTCCACATTCACAGCACTGGCAGTTCTTTATGAAAAGATATAGGTAAACCCCTGAATTCTATTTTCTCTTCGCAAGCAGACAGTCAAAATACCACCACTTTAAATAGAGTCATTAAAGGGTGTGAATGAACCAATACTTTTGTTTCCCCATAGACTTTATTGCTCACTTGTAAGAATAAATCACAAATAGAATGGTGCAAATGGCAATAAATAGCACAAGCATATCTGACTGTCCACACAGTAGTTCCATGTGC
Organism: Chlamydotis macqueenii; assembly: GCF_036417535.1. Classification (NCBI taxonomy): domain Eukaryota; kingdom Metazoa; phylum Chordata; class Aves; order Otidiformes; family Otididae; genus Chlamydotis; species Chlamydotis macqueenii. The sequence continues at coordinate 7,100,562 of NC_141593.1, read as the reverse complement.
AGTTTTTGAAGTTTCTTAGAAGGGTCTGAAATGCAGAGAGCTTGAAAGGAACTTAGGGGACTAGCTTGTTATATGCTTCTACTGTACATGTTTAAGACCAGGACACAGACTAGACTATTATGTATGACAACTGAATACACTCAGTTGCACAAGAAGCTTATTTTAACTCCAGCATAGCATGTTTCTAAAGCTATAGTGAGGATAAAATTTGCCATACACTACACACTACAATGCTCATCAACAGACAGTACTAACACTTATAGTAGAAGATATTTTTAAACTGGCCATGTTCGGATGCATCTTTTCTCATATTCATTCCTCAGAACCTCAGTAACGATCTGTGAGAACCTTAAAATCCACCAGGCATAAAATCATTTGCAACAGAGATCATCAGTGAAAAGTATTCTGTAATAAATAGACAACTTCTGGGTCCTATTTTTGACATACAATCTGTGAGATTGCCTCTGCAGGCAATGATGACAGCATCAGAGCAAAAGATGTCAGGTTGTGGAAAAAAATTGAGTTAATATTTTAACCCTTTAGAGCTATGGGTTACTTTATGCATATCTTATGCACATTCTAATTTTTGTTATGATAGTGAGACTCCAGAGTCTTTCACTTATCTGAAGACTTTTAAATTTATTCCAATGAGATCAAAAGGAAGAAAAATTAAACTGACATCCAACAAATAGCCTTCCAAACATATAAATCAAAAGATATGAATCTACAGTTATTGACAGGTACAAATTACCAGTAATTGGCCAGACAAGGTAAGAGTTTTCTCCTGTTCCACATTCTCTTTCTCAAAATTCAGAGGAAAGGGATGCAATGAATCAGAAAACTGGAAAACACCTAAGTACTCATCAGTATCTTTCATTTATCCTAAGCATTGTTACAGATAAGTCTTACCAGTGTTATTGTTCATTTTGATTTTTTTAAAAATAAGATGTTACAACCATTAAATTTGGCTGAAAATTGATAAGAACATAAATCACAAATAAGTTCGGCTTTGACCAGTTTCCAACTCAGCTGTACAGGCTGGTGAGTTTTGAATAATTCAGTCAGAGAAGTGTTTGACTTCCTGAGTGATTCAGGCTTGTGAGTGAACCAGTTGAGGTTTGGTTATGTCATTAAAAAAAAGAAATTCCTTCTTTATTTCAAATATTGCTTTTCTTCCCAGAGGGTGAAATATAGGATATATACAGGAGGTGGACCACAGGAAAAGCCACAGAGATAAGGTATCTTAAAGCCCTAGAGAAGTCCTCATTTGAATTCTATTCTGAAATTCCTGGCTTAGGCCTCTGTCTACATCCTCCTGCTTTTATTCTCTTTAGTTGTGCACTAACAACTTTAAGGCTCGTGCAGCATGTAAGCTGATTGCTTTGAATATAAATGGGTAGACTATTAAAAGCAGAATTTAGGCTTCTAGACTCATAAATCATAAAAGGAAGCATAAATTCTGTGTTTTAGTGGAGATTTAAATTCCTAAATGGGTTTTACAGGAGCCACATAAGACCTATTGACAATACCCCTTTATGATAAAAAGTAAATAGAAGTGACAAAGTCAGAATTCAAAATGCCACTGCTTAGCTCCCACTAGCTTGAAGAAGACCAAAAAAATGGCTGGAGGAAATCTCAGAGGGAAACAAATGATAACATGAAATTAAATGTGTAATATTCCTTTTTATGCTGTGTGGGGGAAAAAAGCACTCAGAGAATGAGCTGGTACATTTGCATAACAAAGGAAATCAACAACAACAACAAATTGCTATCATGTTCAAAGCTGATAATTGCACAGATGACAACAAGAAAGTGCCTTTCTTCTCGGCTCTCTAGGGGACAAGCCTTGTCGAGATGAGGAAGAAAGGTGGAAAGTGACCCCACTTGCTTTCATGAAAATTAGCAAGCTCAGAAAATATCTTTGGTACAAGGGGGTGGCCAGTGAATGGTGTGAATGCTAATGAACACAATGAGGGCAGAGGCTCAGCCAATGTTCCCATCAGCTTCATCAGATGATTAACAACTGGCAGCAGACTCTTCTTCAAACCACCCTCATCTAGCCTAACAATGACCAACTCACCTTGTCAACAAAGTATTTTTGGAGAAGTTATTTTTGAGGGGGTTCTGGTTTTTGTGTTTTTTTTTTCTCTGCATGTTTTAAATTATTATTTGTTTCTCTGTTTATGTTTTCTTTTAGAGTCACATTGGACTTGAATTCTTAAAACTCTGTGAAATGTGTGAATCTGTCCTGCTTCTGTTCAGCATGGCCCCAAGTAATGATCCTCAATTTTCTGAAGCTGGTTATCTGGACATCTCACTTTACTGGGATCAAGGGCAAGGTACTTGCAATCACTATCTCCTCTGAGGTTCCCAAGCCTCAGAAGAGTTCTTGCTCTGGAGAAAGAAATACTTCTCTGGGCACCAGCAGATCACCAATTGTAACTGGTTTTGTCAGCATGCAAATATGTATATGCTTCGTCTGCAAGATGAAACATAATTCAATTTATCCAATGACTTCCTAGAAGTACTGTGACTCCAGAAGTCTACTAAAAGTGCTGAATAGTGGTAGTATATATTTTTTTAAATTATCCAATGGTAGAGTGTCCTTGAAAAGAACTCTGAAACTCTTTGGAAGTATGTCACTGATGCTGAAAGTCCTACACAGAAAGACAGACTATAAGTGACCAGGATGAGGTGATACATCCCTATTTAACTCCCCACTTCTTCCTTACTATTTCCCAGCCTTGCATCAATAACGCAGCAGGCAACAAAAATGAACGAAGTCACTGAGTCTTATTCTAATCCTTCTTATTCTAGGACAAGCCCTAGTAGCACAAAAAAAAAAAAAAAATAGCTCCCATTGGCAAATCTCCATAGACTTGAGTAATTTAAACCCCTGAAATCTGTCCTTTAACCTTATGGAAAATATCTATAAATTTTAACAAAGTTTCAACCATTTGATTTTAAAAAAAGTTCTTTCAGAGTTTGGAGAGTTCAACACAAATAAAAACAATTCTAGAGACATAAATTATTAAAGTCAGTGTATATTATATCAGGCAAGTTATTGTGCATGTATTTTAAAATCCTTGTTACAGAATTCAGCAACAGTTTTAATTTTCTGTCATGGTCAATAGGATTGATTAAAAAGCAAACAGCTCCTCCTTCCATCCCCTTCAGTAACATAGAGAAGAAAAACATGAATGTCTAAAATCAGTCAGGTATTGTTTTGTTTTTAAGTCCCCTGGGATTTTTGTATTTGATGTCTGATGTCTAGTTTGCTTTTATTCATTCCAGAATAAATGGATGGCAGTCAGTGAGACCTTGAATAGACAGAAGGTTTAGGTACTCACATGAGATCTCTGGGTTCAAGCCGAGATAGCAGACAAAACAGAAACTTTTGCCTGAGGCTTTAACATCCTATGTACCTTAACCTGTCAGTCCTTACGATTGGAAGAGTTTCATCTTGTATAAATAATGAAACACTTGTAGGGAAAGGGGGTACAGGCATGAAAGCTCTGTCATTGGGGGATTCATTTAGGAAGACTGAAGGCATAGATTCAAATCCTTCTTAACCAAATGAAAAAAAAAAAAGAACAGGTAAAAATCTTTCCTATCATTTAGACAAACGCAGTAAGCCACTAGGCTATATTCAATCTCTCTCATGTGCATAGATTTATTGCCCCCGCCCCCGCACCAGTGGCCAGTAAATATGAGAGATCCTAGTGTTATTCTAAACTATTGTTAAAACATGTTGAATCCTCAAAAATCTATCAGGTAGAACTCTTTCTTTACAGTCAGAATTAGGCTTTAAGAAAAAACCCTGAACTGCTGTAGAAATAGAGAATTAGCTGACCAGGAAAGAAATAAACACCTATATGGGACTTCTGACAGATTCTCTAGCTGTTTACAGATTCCTTTTTAAAAGGAATCTCATTTTTCTTTCTAAAAACACTTAATTTGAAAGTAACTGTAGGAGGTCACTGTAAGACAAAAGAAAATTTTACATCTAACAGCTCCTCTAACAAGCTCAGATGTTTGCAGCCCAGGACCATCATAATGATGTTACAGAGCACAGGAAGCTTTTCTTTTGTCTCTGCTTCATCTCCAACGATCAAATGAAAATGAAGTAGAGAACAGTTTCTCATGGGACCTGGGCAGTCATCTGAGATATTCTCTTGTTCTACATCTGTGACAAAGTGAAAATATGAATCTGAATTTTCTCAAGGGGAACCAGGATGCAAAAGTGTGTGTGTGTGTGTGGAGCTGAATACTTTGTTGTTTGTTTACTTTGGGTTGGATGGGTTACAAGAGCAAGGCTTTGTTGTATGAGGCTTGTAGAGCAGCTCATGAAGACTTAATCAGATAAGTGGGTCCTTTCTCTGCTGGTTTCCCTGCCTGGCTGATGAAGTTCAAGAGCTGTAGGCAATGGATGAAGCACCAATTGGCACCTCTCTGGGTGCAGGTTCTACTAGATGCATCTTTAATAAGTTACTCCTGCCAGCTATCACTTGAAGCAGCAAGTCTAAGGTCTGCAGATAAAGGAGTTTTTCGAACTGAGGACAGCAGGTGCACAGACTGGACTGCAAAAACAAGAGGGAAATGGGACTGGCTTGCATTGATCTTGGCTGACCGCAGCAATCTGAACCAGGGACAGCTCACATTAATGGGCTGTGTGAGTTGTACGGAGAGTCATGAAGAGGGGGGCAGGCAAAGGAAAGGCTGGAATTGCTTTGAAGTGAGAGTCTTCAGCCTAAATCTATCAAAAAGCATAATCAAGTACATATGCAAAGACAGTCTTGAGGTGCTGCCTAGAGGCCTATAAAATCTGTTGTCTACAGTGCTGGTCATTAGCAAAAGGTTGACTTTTAATGCTGTTAATTTTCTGTAGTGTACTTCCATTTACCGGTATGACAGACAGAGCTGGAAGCTTCTTCCTCAATATTTTAACCTAGTTCCTAAACAGGGACAAGTAATTTCAGACTTTGTGAAATTAATGAGGCTTGTTTGCCAATGGCTTGCTCGTGACTGGATTCTCTGATGTCTAATAAAGGACAAAATCAATTAGCTGTTCCTTCAATGGAAGCACTGATAGTGCTTTTCTTCCACCATTCTACCTGTTTCCAAAATTTATGTTAAAACAGAATATATTTGAGCCTTTTTACCCCCACTACTTTATTTATTGAAAATCAGCTCAGAGTTCAAAAGTTGAAGGATAGACATAGACTGAGATCATATAGTCTTCCTTTCCCTTGAAGATAGTTTTATAATTTTAGATTAAGTCAGAGCTGCTTAGGGATCTCCACTGCAGTATGATACCACTTGTCCAGTGAGTGGGTTGATACAAAATTGTCATGACTGCTCCTCAGCTGAGCTGATTAGCCTGTGCCTCACTCACAATTGCCCCCCTCCAGGGGTCTGATCCCATCACGCAGTCAGATCCTTCCCATGTGTATAAGGAAGTAGTCCCCTGTCATGTTTGGAAGTGTCTGGTAAATATTAAGAAATTTCAGTCTTACCAGGGAAGGCACTGGGTTTTAACACTGAAGGAAAGGAACTGAACTGAAGGAAAAGGGAAAAGTGTGTTACACTAGTTATTCAAGGAATGAAGAAAAGCTGTGACATAAAACTACTATTATCTCCTATATGTCATCTTAGGACTTTAAATGATTATCACGTTTTAAACATTGGTGATTTGGTATAATCCTGCAGTACTTAGAGGGTTGTGCCTAGGGTTTGGTATGATTTTGTTTCTCTTGAACCAAATTAAGTTCTTTCAAGTGATGGTTTACAGCAGGAGCAGGGCATTATTTTTCTCTCATTAATTCACCCACATAGCAGGTCCACTTCAACAATGTGGGAAAAATTTCAACTCCTGCCCTGTGCCCTATAGATAAAAAAACAACCCCATGCAGTTATCAAGTCAAGAGAGAAGGCAATCCTCCCAAATCCCATGTCCCTGTTCCTACTTGACACTGGATCTCTTTCTCCCTTATTTATTTAATTTCCTGTGCTCAATGTGCAATGAACCTCTCCAGGTTCATTCATTCATTTCACTTTGGCAGCATGTCACTACGTAGACAATCTATTGAGGATGAGATGGAAATAATATTACACTACTGAGCTGATAATACCTGACTTTAATATCTCTTAGCAGCATCTCCGTTGTGCTGTGTCAGTGAAACAGATCAGACAGAGCAGGTCTTTAGTGTAAACCAAAAATGGGGGTGGGGGAATATTTCTGCTATCAAAATTAAACTTCTAATAAATCAGCACCAGAAGGTGAAGGGGTAGCAGAACTGCATCAGCTATCTTTCAAGTAATGCCTCTGAGCAAGTAGCTAATAAACATCTGTATTTAACTCCAAGCACTTTTCCTCCCTGTCTTTTCTCCCATCTCCTTGTCTTGTCTGCTCTCAGTAATACACTGGGTTGGTTATATATAGCTCATTTTAGTGACATCATAACCATTTCATTGCCATTATCATGTTACTTAAACAGATTTACGGTCTGCGCATTTGAATAAAAAAAAAAAAGGACGAAGTGAGGATGTTCAAGGAGCCATGAGAAAAGATATTGTAGAAGTTTGGTTAAGACAACCCTAAGAAGCTCTACCAGTAGCTTTGTTCTCTAAATCCAGTCAGTAGGTCTAGCTTGTAGGTAAGACACAGGGCAGGGAGTTGGGACAGCCTGAGTATTGTTCTTACTCCTTGTATTTTTTGGCTATCTGACCTTCAGAGATTATTTAGCTTTTCAGTATCATAGTTTCTGCATCTCCAGCTTGTATGTGAGAGAGCATCTTCTGCACTTTAATGGCTAGATACATGTGTACATGTTAAACATTCATTTATTTCATTCAGTTGCTTTGGCAGCAGTGGAGAACTTGGTTCAACTGTTGACTCTAACAGATCCTGATCATGGATCAGATTTGGTCCTGAATGTCAATAATTTCATCTGATGATGAGGATAGAGTTGGACAGAGGCATATTTCTATTTCATTAAATAGCCTCTGCTGCCTCAGCAAGCCGCTCATCAAGGCAACCATTAACAGCATGAAATTTTTAAATGTGTGTTTATAAATGATTCTATAAAGAAGATGCCTGGAAGAGCCTTTCAGAGCCTTTCAGCTCTTCCAGGTGAATTTCAATGGCCACATCAGCTATGGATAAAATGCAGAAAGTTAAAGAGGTCAGCTCTGAAATGAATGGACCTCTGTTTAACTCTTCATGTCCTGGTGATGCTGCCTGACTTCCTTCTACCTCTTCACCACTCCTCAACATGCCTCTCTTGTATTCCTCTTTAAGTGTCGGTAACGACAACTTATTCCTCCCTCATCTTTTGCTGGCTGGTGTACCACCGCTGTCTATACCTAAGATTGTAAACTATGTGTGTAAAATCAGAATTCAAAGAAGAGTTAAAATCCTGTGTTGCTGTTCCTACAATTTTCTCATAGCTATTTCTAGAGGAGCAGTCAGAATGAAGTGGTCCTGTTTGCTATATTACAAGCCTGGTGAAAAGTGTGAATGAAAGCTCTCTTAAGGCAGAATAACATACCAGAAAAAAAAAAAAAAGCTAAAGAAAATACAATAAAAAATAAAGTTCGCAATGGGTTTCTGAACTTTCTAACAGGCTGCAGACACAGCATCCTAGTATTTGAGATCTATGCACTGATGAGTTTTCTCCTTTTTCTTTTGCTGCTAAACTTCCTCATGTAGCCAAAATAGAAGTGGTCCCTCAGCACTGATTTGTATTATTTTTAGTGATGCACAGGCAGCAACAGTTTTAGGCCCTCAAAGACTGATAATGTTTTTCCTTTAAAGATGAAAGAGAGAGAGAAGTGATCCTCCACAAGAGACTGGAGCACAAGGAGGTGACTGATAAAAGTTGTGACTGGCAGATTCAGCACCATACCCTAATTAGATGGGAACTTGGCATTTGCAATGTGACTTCTGCCCTGGTAAAGCTCTCCTCTCACTAGAGAAGAGAATAAATTAGGCACCTCTTAAAGCCGTCATAGTCTAAAATATGCCCAGCTCTGTGAATAACCTAAAATTTAAATGATCCTGACTTCAAATTCCTAAAATAATGTGTTCTGAACTACAGAAAACAGTTGATTTTAAGGGCAAGGTACTGGAATAAGATTCAGGACACTTCAGTCTTATTATCAATTCTATACCAAAATTTCAAAGTCACACTGGGCAAGGTGCATAACTTAAGCTACATTTGTTGAATGAGCATGTTCTTTTGCTTGTCTTGTTTCTTCAGATAAAAACAACTTTGGAAAGGGAGGGGTTCTCCTAACATGTGAGTCCTTGATCTCAGGTTCTTCTAAAGCATAAATAGCCAGAAGCAATTCAGCACTGGCATGTCTTCATCAGAACACTGGGAGCAGATTCATCAGTACGGATTTAGTCATCTACAGTATTGGCATTTACATCTGAGATAGTCATCTAGGTCACCTTCACAGTCCATGAGAAGTAGTCAATTCTAGAGCACGATCCATTTAATTCAAATGTAGATGTCAGGAGAATCGCTCTTTGGAATTGCCTATTTCTCTCCACTGACTGTGTATAAAGTCTAGGCAATTAGGTCAAATGCATATCCATTATACACAGTTATCAATGAATCCCAAGTAGTGACCCTCTGCAGAAGACATCCTCCTGAAAGTATCTAGACTTTCCGTGATTTAGCTTGTGGATACTCAACTGTGGGATCCTTACTGACCTATGCAGACTCCTCTGAAAGCCCAGATTTTGCCACGGTCTGCTAGAGCTGAGAACATTAGAATAGGAATAAATGATTACTGATGTAACCAGGAGTAGATTTATGGACCCTTTTAGGCAAAAACTTTTAATTTCTCCTGTAGGATAAAGGAAAGCAACACCCACTCATGCCCAATTGTGAGTAATTCTGTCTGCAAGGGAAGCAATGCACTTTGACTTCTTATGAAATCTTCTTTCAAGTGTGAGCAATGGTGGGCATTCTCCATTCCACAGACTACTAAGGCATTCCTTTCACAAAGTGGAGTAGTAAAAGAAATACCATTTCTTCTACTCGGGATCCTGGTTTCACAAAGCTGGCCAGAACTTCACATTTAATATAAATTATCCAGCAAGTTCAAAGGTTACAGCTAGGGACAAGACAGAAAGGAAGACTAACAGACACTGAGCGAAAGATTTCTTAAGAAGATGAACTGGAGGGGGGGAAAAAAAAAAGGAACAGAACACAAACACAATCAATAACACAGCCTAGAAACCACCCTGCTGCCACAAAGGAAGCCATTCATTTACATTCTCAAGGAACCCAACAGCAGCTGGAGGTGTCTGGGCACTGCCATTCCACAGATGATGTCAGGCCTGTGGAAGATTTTTCAATTAATCTCTCTTGACCCTATGCCTTGAACCCTCATTCCTATCTTTAACAACCTCATTCTGTTGGATGACCTTGGGACCCAGTGACCAATAATGCCCACTTAAGTAACTGCGGGGGTGTTGGTATGTATGCAAGGAGAATTTGCAAGGGGCTCATTATGTAGAGAGTTAGTTACCACAAAGAAGGACTCTCTTTCTCATTCTTGCCTGGAGGGTAGTAGTTGGGGACATTAAGCAGAGACTCGGTTATGCTAAATACACAAAAAAATGCTCTAAAAAAGCCATTCTGCATGTAGTTAGTTATAGAACTTGGAGGAAAGAAGGAAGAACATGTCAACATATACCAATCAAACCAATCGAGATCATGAAGAAAACTGTTGAAAACTTTATATTCCTTGTTTCTACTCAAATATTAGATAGAAAAGCATTGCAACTAAAAAAAAAAAAAAACCGAAGTCCAGATCTTATTTTACAGCACAGGGTGGAATCCAGGCTATTCCTGTTCATCATTTTGAAAGACTAACACAGGAAGGATTTGGCTTCAAGTTCATGCATGTGCATCAAAGTTAGAGAACAACTTTTTTTTTTTGTCACGGGAGACAAAAAATATGCTAAACCACTTTGCCTCGCCAATTTTACAGAACACAGTTTTATGCCCATAGGACATGTGCTTCAAAACATCCTTACAGAGATTCAGCAATAAGCCTTGGATGCAAACTTAACTTTTATTCTAACATGAAAATACATATTTTACCCGTGTAAGCATTATAGGGTTATAAATCTGTTCTCTTTCCTTTCTTCAGTACAAGTTTGGTAGGCTGAAAAAATAATATATTTCTCTATTTTCCTAAAAAAAAATAAATAAAAAAATTATCCTCTGTTGAATATTGCTATGGTTACAACATGGGGATGAAAACTCTATGTGTTGTGATGCTATGCAAGACTCTCTGTACTCCTCTGTTGATGGAAGGACAACCCTTGGCCCTTACTCTACATTTCAACCAGCTATTTTTTCAGCAAAACTCTCTGAATCAGAGATGGGAAAGACAACAGATAGGACTAGGCTTAAAGGAGAATGAATGATAAACCTGGTAAACTGGATTGGATTTGAAGATATCCACTGCAAGAGAAAGGAGGATTTTCTTTGTAATGTCCCCACTCTTGGGGTTCTGGTAGGTAAGAGCTGAACAGGTAAGAGGATTTATAGGAGTTGTGTGGGTGATGTTGGATTAATGCTATTAATCAGAATGTAAAAACTGTCATCCTGGGTCAAACTAAAAGTCTGTAACAAAGTAACCTGTTTCTGACAGTGACCTGAAACAGATGTCTGGGGAAGCTGTATAAAAATCATGGCAATTACAGAGTGATCTTTCCCCTGGCTGTGCTCTCATGTCTGCAATCAGCAGTTTAGAAAGTTCCTAGGTTTTTATTTCTGAAGCTTTCAGCAGGTTTGCGTGTAAAAAGTTACAAAACCTATCAATAAATTCAAGCATTGCTGATGTGTACTAATGAAAACCATTCTCTGTTGTAAGAATGAATGAAGAGTGGACAGCTTGATAATATTACTCTAAATAGGCTTAGTTCCTTGAATAAAACCACCTTTGGCATATAGGGAGAGAAAGTAGTTTTGCTCTGGGATGCCATTTAAACTCCATGTCCATCAGTCCACCAAAGTCCATGAACCTAGTAAACTACATGCTGAAAGCATGGATATAGTATTGGAGCAGGAAGATTTCAAGGCTCTCTGAAAATTCATAAATTATGATAAACCTGTTCGTCCAACACCTCTTGAAAAACTCTTGTCCATGTAATTGTCCTTGTACGACTCTCGCTGGGTCATTGACTAGCAAGGCAGCCAATGCACTCTGCCCTAGTAGCGTTACACAAAACTGATCCTAAGCAGTGATCAAAGGAAAGCAGAAGGGCAAAGCACCAGCGGAACAAAGACGATAAGGCCCACAGAAATACATCAAATTTTAAAATGCATTGGATGCACTAACATCTCAGAGGAGATTCAGATAAGGACACGAGTAATTCTTCTTACACACTCCTTTGAGGCTGAACTTTGACGCACAGCCTCACCAATTCTCCAACAGGTCTGCTCACCTCTTTGTTCTTTCAAGAGACTTTCTCTTCTAATGAAGAGATTTCATTTTGCTGAACTCCACTGATTATTAAAAAATAAGAACTAAAAATCAAAATGCTACTGTGTGCATTTCTCCACAAATCATACAAATCTCACTTGCTTCTGGTCACGCTTATTACTCTAGTTTCATCCAGGACAGACATTTTGTGTGTGTTTCCAAAACAGTGTTGCCACTGCTATGTTCAGACCTTGTCTCTATATTCTATATTTCCTGACATCAGGCAAAATCTCTCTCTTTTTTTTTTTTTTGCCTACTTCAATTAGTTTCTATTATAGCTTTTTTCTTCCCTTTACTTTTACCTTTTAATTCCCCTTTCTCTTTAATTCACTGGCTCTGTACCGGTGTCGCTTAACTCTCAGGAAGTATTTTGGGACATGCTTGATTAAAAAAGATAAAGGAGATTAAATCCAAGCAGTTCTATATTTTTATCTTGGTACTTCAACTTTCCCCCATCAGTATAATATCTGTAATACCTGCAATATTTATATACACTGGAATTTTAGCAATATTTTTTTTTCAGTCAAAATATTCTAAATTCACTGTTTTAAAACTAAGAGATAGAAACTTACATGGTGGATCTAAAAAGGATTCTAAATTTCTTTTTTAAAAAATATTTTAGTGTTTTAATTGGATTATTATTTATATAACAGTCCTCATGTTTTCTGGAAATATAAAATAAATTCATGTCAAAGTTACAATATTTCTTTGATGTTATGTGGAATGGCTAAAGTATTTTGTATCTCTTTCTTTTCAAGCAGAGTTTGAGATACTAATGGAATCAGCTGATTTACAGAGATGGAATTTTAAGGGAAAAAATTATATATATTATGAGGCTTTGGTCATTAGAAGTTTAAGTCTCAGATAATCCCCATTCTCCTTAACTGAAAAAAACCCAAATTTAATGAATTTTATTTGTATTTGCTTCTATATATGGAAAGGTGGGGGTTTTTTTCCTCCTTGAAAAGCTGTGCAGTTCTTTAAACACAACCCTGAAAAAAAAAAAATCAGCCTTCCACCTGGAGTTTTGACTCATATCCTCTTCCCTTCAAGTCATATGCCTGACTTATTTGTAAAAACTTCCAATAAACATGAATTTGACAGTCAGTCTAATATGCTGGAATCAAAAGCTGTTATTGACTTTGCCATATTGATCAATGATGGCCCAAGCCCTGTAATAGATTATGGTGTTTCTCTCTAAATGTGGCTGCTCAGTTGTTCCCTCTCTGCATTAAATGAGAGTTCCTCTGTCAGGAAGTGTTAAAATGACTCAGTTCAGAGCCTCCTGCTCTGGGTCTTGCCCTCCCATGGATTTGGCACAAAATGTACTTCCACAGCCACATAAATGTCAAAACAGCAGGTTGCTACTTGTATTTGAAGGTGGATTTCACGTGGTTCTTTGCCACTCACCTCTGGTTTACCTACTTGTAGCAACCCATCCTTCTTCTTTCCCATGGCACATCTCACTAGCATTCATGTGCTTTTGCTTCACTGCTCTGCTATATCCCCATCGTGTAGACTGGGAACAGAGCCACGGGAAAGCTAATTGACTTGTCACACAAGGAGCTCAGGAATAAGAGGGAGTTTGAAGCCACTTCTTTCATGTCAACAGCAGGCATATGAAATGTTGACTAGATCCTTTCTCCTTTGGTCAGTTCCTCAGACCAACCTTCTTCTCCCAGCTCTAAATTCCACAACAATCACTAGTTGAAAAAAATCTCTTCATCTGCTTGAAAAAATTGGCAGGATGACTTTACCATGACATCAGTCTGACCTCATAGCAAACCCGAGAAGGACTATCTTATGCCTAGAGGTGACTTACACTCCAGCAGACTGCGTAGTCCTGGTCTATTCTGAGCTATCTGGAGGTGTTAACCACAATAGCTCTGGGAACCAAACTGATCCCCTCCAGTAAGCAATAGCAGTAGCCATAGGTAGCCCCTATGCCTTGCATTGCTTTTGGGCAGGGATTCAGAATCATAGAATCGTTAGGGTTGGAAGGGACCTTTACAGGTCATCTAGTCCTACCACCCTGCAAGCAGCAGGGACATCTCCAACCAGATCAGGTTGCTCAGAGCCCCGTTCAACCTGGCCTTAAATGTTTCCAGGGATGGGGCATTAACCACCTCGCTGGACAACCTGTTCCAGTGTTCTACCACCCTCACTGTAAACATTTTTTTTCCTAAATTAGGCCAACGATCAGTCCGGCTAAGTTCCTAGTGGAAGCAACCTTTTATCAAAGGTATAAGGATTCAAAAAACATAGGAATTTCTGCTACTTCTACAGCTGCCCCTTCTCCTGAAGCCAAAAAAAGAAAGCAACAACAACTCATGTCTTGTGGAAATATGCAATTCAGAAACATTTAAATGTAGAAATGTCTAAGGAAAATTTCTACTTCTCTTCTGAACTAAAAGATGTAATGGCTACTGAACAGCCAGTTGCAAAAAGTGTTTCAATATTATCCTTTCACAGGCAAAATTATACATAATGTTCAAGAAAAGTGAAATGAACACATAAATGCTGTTTTCAGTGAAACCTTATATTTTTGAAAGATTGTTTTTCTAAGTTAGAATATCACCACTGGATTTAATCAGAAGAGAAGCAGAAGATTAAAGAAAGGCAGAGAGGTTCAGCGACCCACTCAAGACAGGTCACAATTTGTGACTGAGACCCAAGCAGGCCAAGGAGCAAGGTGTGTACAGGAGCTACACAAAGGAAAGCTAGCATTCCCCTTCCCTGAGAGTAAGCACACAGCCAGTGTTTCCAGATCTACTAATCAGCAGCCCTTCGTTCAAACTGGGAGAAAACAAAACCATGCTGTGAAGCAAACAACGGACATCAGTATTGAAATGAAAAGGATATGGAGAAGATGAGAGTTTTAGAGCAGGTGGCATCAAACCCTTCCTGAGCAAGTTAAGGGCTCAGTGTTCCCAAAGCAACTCGGCAGAGAGCTCCCCAAAGCAATCTCTTACACAGTCTTCTGTAGTATGTAAATTTATTGAAATACAGTCCCCTTTGCCTACTGGGAGATGAGTGCGCTGTGATCCGTCTTCTCAACCCACACTGACACAGGCAGCTGACATTGTGGTTTTGAAGATTTCCCTTTTGTTTTTGCTGCCAGCTTGTAGGAAGGGGAGAGAAGGAGGAAAGGGAAGAAGGAGGGCGTAACGCGCCCACGAGTGTGTGTAGGCAGGCCAAGAGAATCTGTGCCACCAAACACCCAGATGGTAGGAAAAAGTCACCTTTTACTAACTGGATCAGAGGCAGTTTTTTACATTGTGTGGGTGTGAGAGAGGGCAGGGGCTGTGAGGAGGATGCAGGAAAGCAGAGCATGTAAATGCACATATGCCCCAGAAAGAGGGAGAGAAAGGCACACAGTGGATAAACAGGCTTGTATCTGCATTTATGGAGTAACAGAGCTGCACAGGGGAGAGAAGTCAAGGTCTGGAGATACTCTTCAGGAGCAGAAATACAAGCACCTGATAACTCTCTCCTTCCCCCTCTCCTGTGCAGAGGCACATGGGACATCTCCAGCTTCCCACTGCCCTGGCACGGTATGTTACAAGACAATTTATTTTTTCCCCAGATTCCCTGAAATGGGCGTTAACAATGGTGAAAAACTGTCTGTCTTGAGCTGTACTTTCTCTTTACCCCTTGAGGTGCACAGCCCCTGTGCAAGTCAAGGGCCACTTCATGCTCCTGACCATGAGGCTTGCCTCAACCTGTACCTCTTTGCAATCTGAATTCCTGGCTTTAAGAAGAAATGAGCCAGCAGAAACCATTCAAACCTACTTTTCTGGGCTCCCATATATCTATGCTAATAAACTAAACCAGGCCATGGCCTATTCTTTGACCTGAGCGCATGAAAGCCTTGCACATATGTAGTTAAATTCTCTACCTTCTCCTCAAAACTGAGTCGGCTGACTGCCACTTGCCTGACACAGTCTGTGCTGTCCCCTAGACTGTACCTGCGGACTGTGGCGGAGTGCTAATTAACATAGGCCCAAAATATGGTGGGGCCAACAGTAAAATAGTACGGACAGATCATTGCAACAATAATAACGGAACAGTTGAGGTCAGAAGGGATCTCTGGAGATCATCTTGTTCAATCCCTCTGTTCAAGCACAGTCACCTATGTGTCAGTGCTCAAGCTTGTGCCCATAATCTACCAGTGCACGGGCATCCCTGGGAACTTCCTGAGTCTTCCGTCTCCAGGGGTTGAATCACACTTGTAGTTTCCATTCACATAAATTATCTGAGGTGCTGGATGGCTTCTGGCTCTTGGACACAACCCAGAGGGACAAGAAGACTGGCTGGAGCTGGTGAAGCCTGCTTTGGCTAGGAGTATATGGAATACACTTAAATAGTTCTCCAAAGACACAATTAAATACTTCTAAATATCCCACATTAATTACATGCTTAAATCAGTATCAGTAATCCTAAAGGTGTCTAAAGACCCTTGAAATTATCTCCATAATAGAAGATGTAATGAAATACGTGCAAGACGGATTAAGGCCATGACCATCTCACTTTGGGGGAGTTTCTTAAAGATTTGTAATTAAGTCAGATCTGTTTAAAGACTGGCAAATATTTCCAGTGAGATCTGACCAGTCTGGGGAAGATGTAAGCCTTCTGGTGACCAAAAAGAGAAAGGACAGAGGGATCATTTCAACCTCAGTTGGAGTAAGGATGCAAAACTACACAAAGAAAATCTGAAGAAGAATGATCTTAAGAGCCTTGCACAGAAAGTACGCCGTGATCTTACATCTCTAATATCCGCAAGCTATGGATCTTGGGTGCTGTGTTTCAAGCTAGAATGGACCATTTTGATTATTATTTTGACTCCTTGATAGCAGAATCTAAGTCCATAATTCCCAGACTGTACAAGTGTCATCTGTATCCCTCACTGAGCAGAAGAGGCCAAGCACCACCCAGTGCCTCTGCAAATAGAGGTATTTTGCCCACCATCTTGTTTCTAACAACTATGTGGGAAAAGATTGGGCTTCTTATTTTCGATTTAGCCCCAGCCACCAAGGAGATGCCCTGCATTGTGTTAATAGGGAGGTATGTAAAGTCACCTCACATGCTGGCATATGCCATGGGAAAAATGCACTGGGAATGCCTCGACAGTGAATATTAAGGCAAATCTTTTTCAGTGCCTTCAAGAGAAACCAAAAAGCAAAAGAAAATGGGGAAAAAGAATCCCCTCACGTCTCCCTCTCTGAAGGCAGTAGATGCTTTAAAATACACCAGGCGAGGTCTGCCGTGTAGCAGACAGTGGGGCGGAGAGGGTGGCTGCTCTGTATGGCTTCCTCTGCTCCCCAGGCCTGCTCCCAGGGATTGCGTCTGCATGTGCAATTTTGGTATTTCCATCTATCTAGGCAATTGTTATGCAGATCTTCAGTACAGGGAGCTGGGTTTGTTCCCTGGCCTTCCTCAGCTCTCCCTCTGCGAGGGAGGGAGCCTTGTGTGCGGTAAACAGCAGGCCGCGCCAGCTATTAGTAATCCACCAACTGGCCAGCGACCAGGAATCGCTGCAAGCAGTATTTCCAGCTGACTCCAACTCTTTAATTGTTCACTATGTGTTAAAGAGAAACACATTTCTCTGTCTAGAGATTATGGACGTGAGGCTTGCCTCTCCATGCTCCCTTCAGCACTTTTTTAACATGACCTGAGGGAGGTTATTCCCTCAGAGAAGAGACACCGTGTTGTAGAGTTTGCTGTGTTAGCAGGAAGGGACACCAGATCATCAGCGTTAGTAATCGAGGGCGCGAACCTTAACCCTTGTCCCAACCTCCCATCTTTCACATGCTCCTGCTTACGTTAAGTGAGGGCTGATCCTGGCTGGGTGTTTCCAGCTTTGCCTATCATGAGCTGGACCTTAATGAGGGCCTGATTCAAGGCCCACTGAGGCCAGTGGAGAGACTCCCTCTGTCTACAGGAGCTGTGGGTCAGGACCGTAAAGAGTCATATCCAGCGCAGCCAGGAGACCAGATCATTAGATGGCTTGAATCAGTGCAATGGCACCAACTTCCACAAAGTGAAGCCAAAGTACACTAATGGAGACTTATTTCAGGAGCTCCACTAATGGAAGAAAACAACATTGCCTATAACAACGCCACAAAGCAACAGTGCTCAGTTCTGCTGAGCCATTGCCATATGTCCCAACACCTTCCATGAAGTTCTTTCTGCAGTTTTGGTCTCAAAAGAGATAACTTAAAATACACGTGAACTTCACTTGCAGAGTCCCTATTCTCTGCTTTGGAAAAGAAAAAGAAAAAAGAAAGGTGCTGCAAGTGTCAGTTACCAAGTGGGTTACTCTGGGGCCTAGACCCAAGTCCACTGTAGGGTATGACAGTACTTCATGTCAGGTTACTATCCTTCCTCAGCATTTCAGCTGTTATGACAGACTTCCTAAACGGACGATTGAGGAAGTTGCATTCTGAGCAGGTCCCTTCCTCCACACTGTCATGCAGGAACACATGCTATTTACCAGCTCATACTATCGAGCAAGAATGGATGACATAGTGCCAAATTCTGGCAATATAGAGCAGACTTAATGAAAAAAGTATTTCACACTTTCTGCTTCATCCTCAATAAAAAAGCAAAAGTAACTTTCTTCCTAAATACAAGCATTGCATCCCTCTGAGATCTTCTGCTGTAGACAATGAAACCTTCACCAGCTGAATTTGAGATAGTAATTTCACTACAGAAAATTCATTTTGAATGAATTTTTATTTGAACCAAGTATTTAAGATTATTATTTTAAGGACAGATAGGCTGTTCATTCCCCTCATCGACCAGAGAAGGGGTGGAGATAATGGGCTCAGATTTAAACACCTATCGTTTAGACATTTCAGTAAATCCCATCCCTGAAGTGCAGCTTGAAGTGCAGTATATAGGGGACCCATATACTGCAAATGGCAAAAACTTTATTTGTGCTACAGACTTTGTGAACAACACCTCCAGTAGAAGATCCCTGATCCTCACCGTGATGCAGATGAAGCTACACCAGTCAGATCAAGAGCTTGCTGTGCTCATGGAGAGAGTCTTTGGCTATCCTCATACCGCAAACAGATTTACTGTTATATTGGTGTCTGAGCCAGGAAAACTTATCCTAGTTTCTGAGATGTGTAAAGGCTCCTATCACGGATGAAACTGAATTGGCATTCATATATCTGAAGAAAAGCAGTTATCATCAGAATATTTTAGTCTCTCTCTGAATACACTGGCTTTGAGTCCAAGTTTAAGCCAGGTTCTCCAGCATTTGAGCGCAGCCACACAACGCACGATGTGTTTGACAGAAAAACGCATCTAGTTTCATGTGAAACCAGCCCAAAGAAAAAAAATCACAAAAATAGCAAATAAAGCAAACAAATGAAAAAAAAAAAAAACAACCTCAAAAAGCTGACTTAAAAATTAGGAAGGAAAAACATCAAACAAAACAAAACAACTGTGCTGCAAATAACACACAGTGTTTTTCATTTTCATGCAGAAAATTTCTTTCAGCAAAATAAAATAAAAACAAGAAAATAAGAAAAACAAAAATGTATTTATCTGTATCCTTATTCAAGATGAATTCCCGGCTTCTTTGAATACCTGGATAACACTCTCCGTTTGAGGTTTAAACAACAGAGCCACCAGAGTATCTTGCTGCAGACAATTGCAGGGTGTGAGAGATTGTGCAGTGCAAGACCAACCTTGAGTCCCACCTTACAGCTTTACTGCCCAGCTGATTTCCCCAGGCACGGATGCAAACATCTGGGTGTTTGTGTGCATGTTGACATTTATTTCTTTATTTTTTAATGCCACAGGGAATTGAGGATTAGGATTGTTATTTCCACTAACCAGGCATTAAAATACCTTGAGCTGATCATACCCTTACTGAGTTTCTACTGAAAAGCACTAGGCAGAGAGGATGACACAGCCCTAGGAAATAGAGAGATTAATGCAAACCACAGCAGCAGCACAAGCAGCACCCAAATGTAACACACCGAGTAAACTTATTTCCCCCCTCCCTTTCACACTGTGATAGATTAGCCACCAGAGGGAGTCCAAGAGACCCCCAAGAACTGCAAGTTAAACAGATCTCTTTTTTTTTGGCAAAATAAAGGTAATTAAACATTTTCTACCGGGGCCTGCAGAGTTCAAGCCAGTGTGAGCTGCTTTAGGTCACTGCAAGATCTTCATCACAGCAAGACTTCTCAGAAAAGCTAAATCAAGCTTAATTTGCAGTTTAACTTCTCCATGAAAACAAAGGGAATAAAGAAGCAAGTTGATATTGTTAGTATTATTGTTGATGCTAAAAATGTTCTTCTCCCTGTGTATTTCTAATTAAATAATATTATGTGTTTATAGGTCAATGGAATGGAAAAGAAGTTCAGGAGACCAGAATCCAAAGGCCAAGTGGTGCCTCATCTGTATCACCATACACTTGCTCACGTGTCTGGGAATAGACACAGATACTTAAACACAAGTACATTATATACTGGTCAGTCTTACTGGTTGGAAGCAGAGGATGAGACAAGAGATTTCCCACTGCCTTGCATCTCCCAGTCTGACCTCAATGATGGAGAGGGAAACCTTCCCAGGGGACTTGGAAGGAGTGAAGGATGTCATGGGCTGCTCTTTATGGGTGTGTCAGGTTAGAGAGACAATACCACACACAAACTTAAATCATCTCCCTCCTTATAAGGCAGGGCAAGAAGTAACACTGGTGGGCCAGAAGTACTGACATGCCAAAAAACTGGGTTGTGCTCTGTTATAGACCTTTTGTGGCAAAAAGTAGTCACATAAGTGTCATGAATTACATCTTCCCCAGAAGATCCTACTGCTCTCCTCTGATCTAAATTGGGACTACCACCTTAATGGACAGAAGCTGAGCATTTGTCTTCAACACTGAGCTACAAAATACCCATCTCTACCTTCCTTCAAGAAGTTGTTGGCTGAAGAGTCAAAAGTTCCTTTTTTCCTCCCTATCTTTTGTCCTACAGTGATGAAATCCTACAAGACTGGTCTGAAAACAGATGGATTTCTGCAGAATATTGACATTTTAAGCAGGAAATGCATACATATCTGGAGGAGGATGGGACTTGTACTATTTCTCGGTAATATGGGGCAGATTGTGTTTTCAATATCATGCCAGTAGTAATAGCTGAGCTGTGCTGCCCAAGAACACATAGCTGAAATACATGAGGCAAGAGAAAGGTGAAATAGGAGCTAAGAGATATGACTATGGCTGTAGAGTGGATTGGTGGCAGAGTACACCCTCATCCACTACACTAAATAGACTGTTCCTTCACCATATTTGAATTTTCCACGTGGTAACACCTCACCCATGGTCATATTAGGTTGAATATGATGTATCTTCAGGGCTCGCAAGAGCTGAGATATAAAAAAAAAAGATGCACGATACTCAGGACAGTGATTTGGGAGCAGTTTGTCAAGCAGATCAGGCTGTGGTTGGAGACAAATTAATGGCTGAGCTAACACCTCCTGAACTGAAATCGGTCCAAAATCCATGAGATGAGACTTGAAAAAGAAGCCTGACCTCTTCTTCCTACCTGTGAGGAGTGTGAGATAACATTCCCTGGCAAGCTGTCTGTTCTCTGGATCAGCAGATTAGTTGGAGTGATTACAAGAAAATAAAGGATATTTTCCGTTCAGTTATTTACAAATTGTACCTAATGAATTATTGCCCTCTGCACAGCCTTTCAGGCATCCATCCTTTCCATGTCATGTTCACGGCCCCCCAGCCCAGTAGGGCCAGTGGAGATGTTTCAGCCCTTACAGTAATGGGGTACCTGGCTGCTGAGACCACTGTTGTTTTCCTACTGCTTTCTCAGTGCCTGCCTGCAAATTAAACCTCATTAATTTTGGTGGAAAGCAACAGAAATGGGGAAAAAAAGCCAAAGCTGTGCATTTGCATAGGATAAATGTTATATCCAGTTCTCCAAAACAGAAAAACATTGTCCCTATTGTCAAAGTGGGTGAAGGATAAGCACAAGACCCAAATTCAGGAGACCTGAGCTCCTTTCTTGGCTCTGCCACTGAAACACTGAACAGATAATTGACTGTGTTGGTCGATGTAATTAACTGTCAGCAATGAGAGTGTACAGCCTGTGCAGGTCTCATCCATGGCTCTCTTCACTGCCATTGGGGAAGGAACCAAGAGCCCCTCTAGTCTGAAGTGTAATGCATCCAACTAAACACAGGTATCTGCTGAAGGCCTCTATGAGTCATGCCTTAAAAGTCACCATCTGTCTTCCCTACCTCGCCATTAGCTATAAAGGGAGCTGGGAATTGGAAGCCTACACTGTACAAACCTAATGGTAGACCAAATTAATCCCATCACTTACTTATCTGTGCCCCAGTTCTTCAGGTGCAAATGGCACCCTGTCTTTCATATTCTTGGCTAGTCTGTCTCTGTGGCTCTATGTAAATCCTCAGGCCTTATTGCCACATCCATGCAGCCTAACACAGTACAGTTTTATCTGCATCCTTTTGCTTCAGTACTCTGAGAAAGAAGATGAATTAAAAATACAGGCATCAGAATCTCAAACTTGGATAGAAATATGGTCTTTGATTCCACTGTACAAAATACAGTGAAGCCCCAGGCTTCATGGCCGTCCCTCAGTCTGCACACTCAGATTATTACAGTTTGAGCTGTTCCATGCTGGACCTTTTACCAGCACAAGGCAGTGTCATGACACTGAAGTCAATGGCACTACTTTAAATTATATGGTTGAATACCTGTTCATAATCTACACAGCAAACATTTATGCTTCATGTAACATCAGCTTTACTTTTTTTTCAAGTAAAATAATAACTTTTTATTTATTATTATTATTGGTTTGTTTGTTTGTTTGTTTTTTTACATAGCTAGCAAGGAGGTTAGATTCAGTCTCCTTCTCTCTCCTCGTCTCTGAGTACCAGCTGTTCTTCATGGGGGTATATATGTGCACTTTTATACAGTTTTAATATCCACCAGAAATTACATCTCACTGCCTTTAGGGACTGAACCTTTAAAATTCAATTTCAAATAAATATAATTATAAAATAAGACAGGAAAAAAACGGGCAACAGAGGGAAAGAGAGTGTCAGAATTCAGTTCCTCGCTATAAGAGCTTCAGGGCACAGCCAGTGGGGCTATGTTCTGTAGAAACAGCAATAAAAATGGCCCCAGGGTTCTGAGATTAGCATGTTGATGTTTTGGTCACCACTCTCTATAGGAAGCCAGAGAAGGCAGAATCCCATGCTACAAAGGAGGAAGGGGAGCAGGAGGTTTGCAGAGGAAGTTTTTGTATCTTCCTAAAATATGTCATAATTGGAGAAACATTGGAAGAGGAGAGAATGAAAACACAACATGAAACAGAGCTGAAAGAAAGGAAGAAGGACTGCTGAAGTATCATCTCAGGGTTCTTCCCCCAGAAAAGAGACCTAGTTCCAGACAAAGTAGGGTCTCGAGGAGTAGAGCTGTAATTCTGGCAGGAAAAAAAAAAACCAAACCCACAAGCACTAAAAACCAACCATCCCAAGCCAAAAAAAAAACTTCACAGCTTGTTAATTTATCTCTGAAATGACACAGAGAGGATTATCTTGTTGTTAAAATGTTAAGACTGGTGTAATTGTGTGGACATGCTAGTCCTCAGAGAGGCACTGAATCTTACTTGCCTGTGCAATATTTCTAACAAGCCAGTATTTTTTAATGGGAGAAGACTTCACATTAACATAAAATTAAGAAATTACTTGCTTATAGATCTGAACAGTCCTGAGCTGATAGGTGTTCCTTCTGCTCAGTAAAGCTAAGGGAAACAAAGCATATTTAGCATTTTGCACCAGTGATCTGCTATTTTTTGCTAATAATACATAACACAGTGCTGTAACACCTGTTGGGACCCCAGTGAACATAACAGCCAAGCAGGCGTTGCTGGAAGGAGAAACAGATGCACAGAAAATGCAAGCAGGGGAGGCTGAGATTGTCCAGTAGGTCACTCGCAGTGTTTTGTGCCCCGTCCCTCAGATTACACTGCATCCAGGGCGCATAAACCACTGGGAGACTTATTTGAATGCTGAGGATGGGTTGGTTACAATTATTGCTCATCTGTCTGGTTGGAAATAGAACTGATGCTATTGAATCTATGAGGAAATTCCTGTTCATTGGGAAAATCTTTGTATCAACAAATACAAAAAAAGTGACTTTGACAGATGAGGAGCTACTTGCACACTCCACACTGGCAACAGATGTTCAAGGTTCTCAGCAACTTGCAAGACAACTTGCGTGTGCAGGTGCCCCATTCCATGCCCAGCACTCCCCCCATGTACTCTTTCTGCCTCACTTCTTGGGAGAAATCTGCTATATCCAAAAGGCAACATTAACGCTTCAGAAATGGTGCACATAGGGGAAGGCGTATGGCCACAGATTGTTTGGACTATGTGTAGGCTGGGCTCCAACAACTTACTTCTGATTTTCTGAGCTAAATCTAAGAGCATGTGTTCTCTGAAAATGAAGGTAAAGAGCATTTCATGGGAAGAAATTCCTTTTTCATTTCATTCTCAGACTTTAGGCCAATCAAATGACCTAGCTTTGAAAAACTGGGCATCCCTGTGGATTTCCAAGAACTCAAAAGTCACATAAAAAGAGGGAAACAGGATTCAAGGGCACAAGTGGAATTACTAAGACAGGAAATAAATTGAAAAGGCCAAACACCTCATTAGGTCAGACATCTCACAAAGTTGCTCAGAGGCCCAGGTCTTGCCTGTAGCAGATTTTGTTATAAGATCTTGTTCCGGGACCCAGTGGTCCCAGGAAATGGTGCTCCTTTTCTCCAGCAATTTTGCCAGTCACTGCTGGAAGCAGATTTCCTCTACAGCCTTTCCACATCATGCTCCAGTGACCAACTTCGCTCCATCCAATCTGCCCAACTGCAGCAGGACACAGTCAAAAATCAGACAGCACTTAGGGAATCCCTTCTCTTTTACCTCACCTTGCTCTTCATCTGCTCCTTTCCTAGGCCTTGTCCTTTCTTACACAATTCATGTATCATCAGACAACCAAGTAAATACCATTTCAGGGAGCTGCCCCCTTTTGCTGTGCATCTGAATAAGCACAGGGTTTGCATTTGTTTGTTTAGCCACTGAGCTGACCAAGTTAGATTAGCACAACACATGCAGTGAGGAGAGGAGGACAAGGAGGGAGGACCCTTCTGACAGAGGAGAGATGCTGGAGAAGTGCTGTCATCATGGCAATTAACCCTGTTTTGGCAATGATGTCCTTCGTTCCCCTAGAAAATCTGCTAGGTAATTCCCATTTCCTCTCCTTCATATGTGTTGCAGAACTGGGGCAGAGCTGCGCAGGATCAAAGCTGTGCTTCAGATCTCAGGAGGTTGTGACAGTTGCATTTGTGCGAGGGAAGATGTGTGGGAGAAGCTTCCTTCTGCTAAATTCAGCAACACACTGTTAACAAGACAATACAACAACCAGGGCTGGTTGCTGTTTTCTCTCCTTCTCTCTCCCCCTTTTTATTTTATTTTTTTTTTACAGCCCAATGAGACCTTTCGTTATATTTCAAACATGTTTCCTTTAAAGCTGTTGTGAAGGTTCCCTCCTACTGCTTCACTGCTCTTCTTCTTCTCTCACTGCAACTGATAAGCATCTCATTCTATCAGGTCCTGTTTTATACATGAGACACACAGCATGGGATTGTGGCAAAACACCTTGCTCTTTTCCCTTAGAGAAGGGCATCTCACAGGAAGTCCACTCTTACCAAGACAAGTAGTCACCCTCACCTCTAATTTCAGGGAAACTTAACATGTTCTTCACCCACAGAGTTGGAGAACAGTTCAACAACATTTCCAAGGCAGACTTTCTGTTGGTGCAAATCATTACAGCTCCTGTGAAGTCAAAGAACTTACTGTCAAGGGGGACCACATTAAAGCACGCAAACATTGGAAAAGTTGTTATCCCTAGTTTATAGATGGCACAGCAGAGTCAGAAAAGGGTGATGGACATGGAATCACTGTCCTGGGAGCAGCCAGAGATTTCCTGTATCATAAAGCAGTGAGTCAAACACAGAACCTCTCTGGTATGAAGCGGCAGTGACCATCTCACAAACAGGGCTCTGGAAAGCACAGAGCCTGGTCCATTTTCCAAGAGGAAATTACCAAAAGGACCATAGGGAAATTTCTCTGAAAAAGAAGTCTTCAAACTACATACTCCAGTAACAAACCCAGCCAAGATAAGAAAATGATCAGCTGTACCAAGGTAACTTAATCAGATTTGTCAAAAGATAACTTTGACTGTGTTCTACAACTTTGACTTGGAGCCGGTACTTTTTTCCAACTCTCTGCCCCTCTAATTAAAAGGTCTGGAAGCAATGACCTCTCACTGTTGGAGACACAGCACTGAATTGTGATTTTCTATTTCTGAAATAAACTCCTTTGCAAAGGGGGAGAAAGTCCCCCCAGCACATGAGAACATCAGTGATTCCTCTTCCACAGGATAAAAGAGTGGGCAAGCGCTTAGGCAATTGGAAAGAGGATGAATCTAATTGCAAGAAAAGCTTTACTAGATGAATCAATTTAATGTCACCTCTGATAATTCTTGAAGCAATTCCATGTAGATAATCAGCATGTATTGATAATCGAAACTAATCAAGAGGTGTGGAGAGACGGAAAAGCTTTTTTTTTTTTTCCTCAGTGTACTGTTGTTACAAAAGACACTTTTGAATGAATCAAACAAGAATATTCCTGCTTTTTTTTTTGTTTTGTTGAATGAAAAAATATTTCCAGAATATTTTAGTGTGATAGAAAAGGATTTTAAAACTTTGTTTATCTAAACAAACTGGAACTGTACTGTTCTTTTCCAAGACTATAACCAGAAGTTAACTAACTAGCCTATTGGCCTCAACAGTAAATAACATCAACAGAAAGAATCCTGTTTCTCAGTGGAAACTTGCAGGAGAAACTAGTGGAGATGGCTGCAGAAGGGTAGTCTCAAGTTAGATAAAATCTGTAAGGTGCAGACAGGTTGGAAGCATTGAATCTGCACCCTTATCAGGTAAAAAAAGCCACAATGAATTTGCTCCAGGGTCAATGAAATGGTCAGTATTGGAGAACAGTATAAGCTTTGGGACACTGTGACTAAGGTATGGTTCATGCCAGATTTAGGAGGGATGATGTGTGTACAAGCAACGGCAGAGAAAGTAGGGTGAAGGTAACGGTTTCTCAGGGCTTTCCCTGCTGCAGGTGCAAAAGAGGGTGTGAAATGGGATGCCTGTGAACACAAAGCAGAGTCAACTAGTTTGTCTGCTGCTTACTGACTGAACGGTCCTCAGAGACACTGGTATTTAAAGGGGCTTCCAGCTCCTATGTGCCACTGAAGAGGGAGGTTCCTGAAACACGATGTTTATAAATAGAAAACTGTACTCTCTCCTCCCCAGAAAGATGCTGCATGGCTCTCTGCTTTTGCAAGAGAAGAGAGTTCACAATGAGAGGGGAGATGCCTGCTACAGGGCTGACATCTCCCTGCTTTTAACATTACCCAGCTGAGCTCACTTCACAGATTCCCCAGAGCAGAGGGAAACAGAGCTGATGTGGACATTTTGGTGATGAATTTTCTTATATAAAAATATTTCTGAGGCAAAGTCTTCAGACTTTCAGGTTTTTACTGATTCTTTTTTTCACTCGTTTTCCACTGTCCCATCTTGACATTCAAAGAAACCAGTTTCCCTTGGGAAAAAAATAGTTATTTTTATTTCTTTGATGTTAGTAGATATCATGATCTTTAAAAGGGGAAAAAAAAAGATCTACTTAATATACCTGATTTCTCCAAATGTAATTCCTCTCAGCCAAATTCAGCAGAAATCCCTGCACTTTTCCACTGTAGGTTGCCTTACTCTGCTGTTCTATAGGAGAAAAGAGGGAATGTAGGTGAGGTTTGAGGGAGGCATCTGCAGAGCAGACTCCTGGTTTTTGTGACTGCTTCCATCACCAACACAGCAACACCACTGCTGTCAAATCTCTTAGGACAAAACTTTCAAACTGGAGTGCTTTAACTCAGACACCTTCATAGGTCTTCTGAGGTCTGAAATCATCAAACATAAGGCCTTTAGGTACCCTGTGAGTGTCAAACCATGAATAAAGGCATTTATGCCATATCTCTGATAATCACCTCTAGGCAGCTTTGTCTTCCCCAGTTCTAAAAGGAGGTGAAAGTACATACCCCCAAAGGGTACTGCATGGAGCTGAGAAGCTTCCAAGGGGCTTTGGGGGAAGTGCCAAGAGGTCTGAGGAGTCAACCTCCCTCCCTTTGTACTCTCTGAGAGTAAAATTCACTCCTGCAAAGAGAGTGGCCAAAGTAAAGTTTTTACAGGCCTTAATTTGTGTGCTCCTCAGCAAGTGCTGCTCCAGACACCAACGGCCAGATGCAACTCCGCAGCAAGAGCTGAAATCAATTTGCAGCCAAAGTAAAAAGTCCTGGATATCTGTCCCTGGCTTCTTCGCTTTCCAGCAAAGCCATGAAATGAGCTGCTGCCTTTGGTTACATGGTTAATTTCAGAAATGAAAAGACCAGTGGCAGTAACTGTGTTGCCGGCCATGTGGTGTGGAGCTTGGGAAAGAAGATGCTGGTAGTCTTTGCAATCCAAGCTGCCACACACCCTCTAGGAAACAATTTCCTTCCAGCTTTTGGAGAAAATAGAATAGGGCTACTTCTGCAGAATAAATTCAATCTTTAAAATATATATTCAGGTGAGTGAAGAAGAGCTTAGATAAACAATAGCGAATATTGCTGAGGGACAAAGAAAAGGGACAGAGATTATAAAAACAGTGTCAAAATTTGAGGCACTCAGAGAAGGGAAAAGAGAAGTAATTTTAAGTGTCTGAGGAAGAGGACAAAACCTTTTTTAAATTTTTTTTTTCTGCAAGATGAAAAATATTTTGTATTATGATATAAATAAAACTGCCCTTCAGTGTATCTAGAAGATGGGCATTTTATTTTTATCTCTATCTCAGATTCAGAAAACAAAACAAAACAAAAAAACCCTTTGCTGTCACAGTTGACTAGAACAGTCCAAATCCTCTAACTGTGCTAAATCCAGCAAGAGCAAAGCCTGATCACCAGTGCCACATCTGCCATTTGACACAGGCTTCTCAGAGGCCTCAAACACCGGGAGTTCGCTCTCCTGCTAAGTGAACTGTTACGTTTCATGTTCGCTGTTTGTGCCATTCCTCTGTCATTTTAGACTGAAGAGGGCTGGACTCATATACTTTAAGGAGGAAGGATAAATTTTAGGAGGTGTTTTGTTTTATGTTTTTGTTTGTTTGTTTGTTTGTTTGTTTGTTTTCATTTTTACTGAACCAGAACTTTCTGGATGATACAGTAAAAACAAGAAAAGAAGTAATATGCCTGGCACCCATGAAGATATTACACTTGGGCATCTAATGTTCCTCCAAGGTGAGTTCATGCCTGTACTGGGCACCAGAAGTAGGTACGTCGAGGACATTTCCCCTCAATTAGGTTATGAGCAGGGCATGGCAGATGGATTACACCAGCGATGGGTCTCTGCACCAAGGCTGTATGTACCCACACTGCTGCTCAAGCAGGTACAATAACATCCACCACATCCCTCTGGCATGTTTTATACCCTGAAAAGTGACTGCTCTCCAATGCCATTGTATTTCTTTAAAAATAAATAAATTTCTTTTCCCCATGTGATTTTCCAGAGGCTACAGTTTGTCTCAGTACTGCCTAAACACATTTTCCCTTTCATGACTGTTCTTTGATGTCCTTGCAGGCAATTACACTTCAGCTGGTACTTTGTATCTCAACAGCTTTGGAGACCCAAAATCCTAGCTGCCCAGCATGGAGACAACACAAAATAAGAAAGCTGCATGAGTTGACTGTAGGGACTTACTATGTCCAAGCAAATCTGACTCTTAGTGTATTAACATCAAAGTATGACTGTGGTGAAACATCCCCTCATTTTAAAAATAAGAATCAAGCACAAAGGTGAAGTGGGACAAGATCTCCCAAATCTCGGGTTGGTGCCTTAACTACAAAACAATCTAATCCTCATGGGAGTCTTAGCATTTCTATAGAGAAAAGCTCTTAGAACTTGATTTAGAATGGTAAAACCCTAAATTAAGTCAGTTGTGTTAAAACACATGGCACAGCAGAGACAGGAGCTCACCCAACCATGTCCTCCATCACTAGCAGAAACACAGATTCAGGAGAAAACAAAAAAAAAATATTTATATATCTTATCCCTGCTTTGGTCATCCAGGGTAAATGTGAGTATGTAGAGCTAAAGACTGCAAGCATCCTTTGCTATGAATGCTTCTTGGACTGGGAGATGAAATACTGTAACTCCTTAAAGGCTAGCCCAGTGAGGAGACAGCCCTGACACTCCACTATATTTAAAATGCCCATGTTTAACTCAGACTCTGGTATGAATTACACTGCATATTTTTGGCTGAGGTTAAACTGATTCATAATGATTTGTGTGTCTCTCCTGCCTAGTAACTTTTCATTAGACACACAGATGTCTTAACAACACTTTGGTTTGGCTTTAGCGTCTTCTAACCAACCTCACTCCCAGTATTTGTGCTGGTGGATGGGGACGGCTAAGAGATTTATTTATTTCTGTTGCATGTGGAAAGCGTTAGCTAACAAAGACTTCACTACCGTCACACCAAGCTCCCTTGTACTCTTAGTTCCCTCTGTATAATTCATTAACTGTAGCTTCTTATAGGGGGGTGGTAACTGGGTGTCTCATATTGGATTATCTCTCCTTTTTCCCACTGAAATAGAAAGCAATTGCCCCTAGGGACAAGTAGGCTACGTTGGTAACATCACAGCACAAAAACTTACACATGACCAGAAGAACCTAAAATCCTACATGCAAAAGATACTACTCCAAATACTATTCCACTCATCCTTAGGATCATCAAGTGCCTGTTTAGAAATGTGATCAGAAACAAAACTGAGGGAGATGGTTTTCCAAAAGTCCACTCAAGGGTCCCAAAGAATTGGCGAAGCTGGGCATCTGGACATCTGAAGAGCTTCAGATAGTTACAACCATGCAATGCATTGACCATCTTTAGGATGGTCAGTGCCATCCATGCTGCAAGGATCATCACTTGATCAGATGTCTCACCCATTGTGCCTTAACTTTCCACCTGGAAACAAAGCTTTTCCAGCCTTTCTCACTGAGTTGGAGAGCTCTTTAGAGTGGTTTCCAGCTCATCCTAGTTGTCTGAACAGCACTTACTGTACTGGTGCTCTGATTACTGGCATGTTCTCTGCAAACCACCACATGACAGTTGTGAATCAAGAAAATGTCAAAACCATACACATATACTCGAAACAAATAGAAATAAATATGCTTTTTTTTGGATGATTTTTACCATATTCTGAAATAGTGAACAAAGAAGATAAAATCCTGTGCTGACACTTCTGAAGTGTTTTGAAGGAAAACACAAGGGGGAAGAAAAATGTGCCACTACTCTCTTGCATTATTAGTTTCTAATAATTCTCCTTTTTTTTTCTTGCAGGAGTAATGGGAGGAAGGAGAAAGAGACGGGGGGGAAAAGTATTATAAAGTGAGAGTTTAACCCCATCAGGACCTCTTTATAATGCTTGCACAGCAAACTCTGTGGCAGCAGCAATAAAAATAATGAAAGGCTTTGTCTCTCTGTTGAAATGACACACCATGTTTTATAAACATTTTGAACATTTTCATTGAAAAAGTGTATTTCAACAAAAGAAAAGTAAAACACACTTCAACAAGGTTGGCAACATTTCCCTCCCAAATACGTTCCTCTATGAAAAAAAAAAAAACACCCTGTTAAAAAGTTGCCTTGTGACACTTTTTCCAGCCCTTCTAGCAGTAATGGTGATTATGTTTTTTAAGTTTTTCTTCACTCTGTCACTTTCTGGCTGTCCTGGTTTCAGCCGGGAGGGAGTTAATTTTCTTCCCAGTACCTGCTGTGATTTGGATTTAATATGAGATTTGGTATGTGAAGAATGCTGATATTACACTCGTGTTATTAGTTGTTGCTAAAGAGATCAAGGACTTTCTTCAGCTTCCCAGGTTTTGCTAATGTTCAGGTGCAGGAAGCTGGGAGGGGTATAGCCAGTACAGCGGACCCAAACTGGCCAAAGGAAGTATTCCACACCACAGATGTCATGCTCAGTATATAAGTGGGGGTTGGTCAGTGGGTAGTGCTCTATTTCTCTCTTAGATGGCTCCAAGATCACTCTTAGTTCTGTTTCGTGATCACTGCTTGGGACAGGCTCTGTTAGTCATTGGGCGGTGAGAAATTGTTCATAGTTTCTTTTATATATTATATCATAATTATATTTTATTATTAAAAATAATAATACATTAATAATTATTATTATATTTTCCTTTGCTATCCTAGTAAATTGTCTTTATCTCAACTCATGAGTTTTCCTTTTTTTTCTGATTCTCTCCCCCACCCCTCCTGAGAGGGCAGATGGTGAGCACGCAGCTGTGTGGTACTTTTAGTTACTGGTTGGGGTTAAATCACGCCACTGGATAAGCCCTTCCATTCCGTTCCCCAACCAAGAGTAAAGGCATTCCTTTGACAGAATTACTCTGGATTGGGACCAGTATTTCCTGGTGATGTGATTTCCTGAATGTGATTCAATAAATTTTCAAGTGCTTTAAATTTGAGGACAACATCTCACCTTGGCTAATATTTCTGAATTTTTTTACTCTTCCCTTCTCCCTGCTTCCTTTCCTTTGAATACAGCTAATCTGTTCCTGGGTTTTGCTACAATAAACTCTCTAGATTAGTATTATTAATAAAACCCTACCATCCACCCCCTCATTCAATTAATCTATGCATCCTTTTTTTTTGTGTGTGAAGGTGTCTGATGTCAACTTTGATGATTTAGTGGCCATAAAAAAAAAAAAAAAAAAAAAAATCACCCAATAAGCTCTTAAAAAATAAGGGGGGGGGGTGAGGAGAAGGAGGCCCTGTGGTACAAAACTATAAAAGGTTAGATTAGACTTTAGCAGAAAAGTCTCTGTGATAATTACTGTTATCTGCTGATCCATAAACTCTTCACACAAACTGCAACAGTAAACCAAAAAACTGACACTTTAATAGCAATGTGCTTTGTAGCGCAGGGACATCTCTCCTCCTCCTTCCCACGTCTCTGTACCTCTGAATGCTTCATTTTCTTGCAGCCCTCTGACAGGCGGAGCTGACAACCTGGATTCCTAGCAAGCAGTGAGCAGCTAGAGGTCGGCACTAATTATTGCCAAACTTTTGCAGACTCACAGCATGATCTAGTTGGGAAAGGAGGAGGAGGATGGGGTGAGATGGACCATCGGTCTGGTAGTTTGGGATATTTTTTTTGGAAGGGAGAAGGAAATAAGAGGATGCCAAGAAAGTCTGAGATAAAAGATCTGAGCCTTCCAAAGTGCAAGTCCCATCAAGGGTCCACCATTCCTTGCTGACCCTCAACTGACATAAAGTGGCATGGCTCCACCAACTTGAGTTGTTTTACATCTCCAGTTGAGCACCAGTCCCCAGCACCTGTGATGCAGCCCTTCATGGCTCACAGTAGGAAGGGATCTGGCCACAATGCAGATGGAAAGGGAGAGATCCAGAAGCACTAGGAAATCTTTCTTGACTTGGCTTCTGTGACATCAAATAGAGAGCAGATTTATCAATGCCAACTTAACAATGCAGCTCTGGACAGGGAAACTGAATGCTGTTTCTCATGTTTGAAAACCGTTTTATGAGTGGCAACTTTGTGCTGTTCCTGTAGATTCATGTAATGTTAGCCCCTTGCAGACACCAGGGGAAATTGGATAAAGTAGGGGAAAAATATAGCTAAGGAAGAAAAAACTTTAGAAAGAGGTTTTAAATCAGAGATTTGCCCTATACATAACCATACAAGAGGCACTCTGAAGTTAATGATTCTATAAAACAATTAAGAGGAAATTGCAAATTCGAATTATAATTAAAGACTCTAGGCCAAAACTTCAGCTACCATAAATCAGTAAGGGCAATAGACCCCCACTTCCTTCTACTGGCCTAATCTTTGTCTTATTTCTCAGCCTTTTAGAATTTAACAGGAAACTATGAGCTATCTTTACATATTTTGAACCATGTAGTAAAATTCAAGAGAGATTCACGCCCAGTTTCTCATGTCCTATAAGAACAGTGAAAATTCCCCCTGGGAAGATCTTACTTTCTATTTTACGGCATCAGGTTTATTGACTCATTTTCTATAGAACACTTAAAGTTTGATAACATCTTACTCAGTTCAAAGGGAATTTATTCTGAACAACAACTTCTGCAACACTTTTATTTAAAATACCATTATATGACACAAACTAACCAATAAATTTCTAAGCCAATATCAACTGGGACAAAAGCAACTTGGAACAAGAGATAAACATAAAATCGGTCTAACAAAATTAATTAACAACAGCAACAAAAAAATATTTCACCATTTCTTCTAGGTTCACAGACTCTAGGAATACAAGGAGACAGTGTGATTTTTAGTCTGACCTCATATACAAACCTTTCTTATAGAATCTCACACAATGGTTTCTGCACCAGGTCTAGGACAGAGTACATCTTAAAAAAAAAAACAAGCCAATTTTCATGTGAAGATCTCCTACTGATGGAAAATTCATCATGTTCCCAGATACACTGCCCAACAGCATCCCTTTTTGCATATTCTTTCAAACCCCTTCTTTGGTCTAATCACAACCTGCAACTCCAGAAGCATATTACACAAAATGAACATCTTCCTAAATCTATTTTTTTTTCATGTGGTAGCAATACTCAGGCAAACACATATGCTCAAAATTTGTAGAAACAGGTGCCTAGAAAGAAAGTCCTGAGATCAGAAAGCACAGTTCTTGTTATTCCAGGAAACCATTATCCTGATCAGCAGGCTTTCTGTTGAATTCCTGCAGAAAATATATAAGCATATATTAGCAGTTTGAGGGAGAGTCTCAGTAAACTGAGAGTGCATTTGAAACAGATGAAACATATTTATTTTTTTAAGTACAGTGCATAATTACCCTGTGCAACAAATTGCCACAAGGTTCCATGAAAGCCAAGACCTTACCATAATTCCAAGCAGGATTAGACATTTATATGCATAATGAGAACATCCACAGTTGCACTGTCTCAGATACGAAATGCTAGAGAAATAACCTTCATGCTTCTAGGCATAAGTCAATTGCATACGAACAAAGTTGAGAAGAAATTCAGTTTATTCTGTACTTATCCCTTATATGGATTTTAGCACTTGTTCTGTAACACCCAAGGCTGAGCATTACCTGGAGGTAGAAACAGACTGTTGGTTAAGGAGTTCTAGCAAGATTCAATTATACAAGTATAATTTTCAAGTCACTGGTGGGCAGACAAGGTCCCCTCCTCACTTAGATTAATCTTTTTCACTTACATAGTCATCTTATGTACAACAGATACCCATACTGTCTCCAGCTATGTGAAAGAGGAAACTTGGATGTATACACATCTTTAGGATTGAACTTAGTATGCTCTTAGAAAAATCTTTAGGATGTATCGAAACATTCATAACTATCTATCCATGGGATCAAAACGTTTTCAGAGAGATGATATGTCCTCTCAGAGTTGTTTCTGTAAAATCTTGATGTTTTAATTCCTATTGAGTTTTGTAGGACTTTGCCATAAGAAACTGATATATCAAGAGTACTGTTGAATTGGTCTTATTATGCCTGTGGTAAGCAAAAGGTATATTTTCATCAATGGCTGATAATTCAATTGAAGGACTCTTCTAAAACATTAAACAATGCACAGATTCGAAGGCTGCAATATGCTGACAAACATTTGAGACTTTGCACTGAGCATTCTTGCCGATTCAACCACCTTCTCTTCTTTGAGACCAGCCACTAGCCTTACGAGTTCACTTCGCATCTTGTTAATGACATAAATCCTCCACCACAATCAAGCAAGATTTATGCTTTTAGATAGGGAGATCCTAGGTTACATACCAGTAGATTACAAGACTACTGACAAATATATATCCTTTGTATGGAACAATAGACCATATCTATCCCATTGTCCTCCTAAGTGTTGCTTTCTGCTATGTTGCTTTAAAGACCTCAGGCAGAAGACTCCCCAGCAATGTCTTTTCTATCCATGTCACACTAGTCTTTGGTGTATGTTCCTATCTTTTCTGTTTGGGTCTTCTAAGACTGACTTGCTTTTTCTTTGTGGATTTAGGTAGGGTCCAACATTGTGAGTATGTGAGTTCCATGAGCTTGGTGCACATCGTAATTATGTGAACCATAGCACACAAAATGAGAGAAAACAACACAGAGCAATTCCCCATTTGACCAGCTCAGTTTTGCACAGCCCCCAAGACTGTATTTAAAAACTCACGTTATCAGTATGCTACTTGATTATTTCTAAATTGTGAGGCTGTAACAAAACTGACCTTTAAAGTCGCCCTCCCTTGCCCAACTGGTACCCTACAATACCCACAAGCTCTGAATGTGACAGCCAAATGAATTTCTGCCCTTGCCATGAGTTTTCCATCACAGTAAAGTCACGTCAGTCCAGAACAAGATGTACACCACAGCACCCAGCAACCAGCAGATCCTGCTCAGAGATGAAGCAAAATAAGATCAGGGGAGGGAGGAGTGGGGGGTTAAAAATATCTCAGAACCTCAGCCTCTCTCCCGGGCAACTTTCAATACCATTTATTTATTTATTAATTAAAATCATTTAAGCCATGGAAACAATCTCTGGAGATGTGGAGTCTCATTTAGACTTTTTTTTTTCTTTCCTCCCTGACTGCTTGGAACATCCAGGAATGATTTTCGCATGCCTCCTGAGGGGAGACAAGGCAGTAGCAAAGCCAGAGGCAATTTTCAGGCTCTTGTTAGGCCAGGAAAGATCCACAAGAGAAAGCATGTTCTTTTCAACTTTTCTGTCTGACCACAGCCTGTGAAATAAACCTTGAAGTTCTGGCTATGCTGAAGTCAATGGCAAAATAGCTAGAGCTTCTCTGAAAACAAAATTATAGTCAGGGCTCCTCAGCTTCGAAGATGGCCTCAGAAGTGAGAGATAAACTCTGTCCACCTTCTGCTGCCCCTTGAAAAACAATCTTAAGGCATAACAACATTAGGGTAGTTGAACTCTGTCTTGCCTGAGAAATAAAACAGAAAATATAACACCCAGCTTCAAAATACAGTGTGACTTCTTGAGATAGAGTTGGCCCAGCAGCCACTGATAGTAGAAACGAAAGAGCCAATAAAAAGCAAAAGACCCAAGAAGCAGCGCAGTAAATGGCTTCATACGTTTAGTTTGCAGCTTCCTAATTCAAAGCTATGACCCTTCTCCATGCCAGCAAACAAGGTAGGAAAATGACAAAAAAAATAGATCTTGATTTGGATGTTGCAGTCACTTGCCCCTCAAGTGACTGTAGCTCTACCTTAAGTTACCAGTAGGTCTGCAAGTCCCTTATCTTGGGGAAAGTGTGAGGTCTGGAAGGGCTGAGGGAAGAGATTGTTCCAGTGCAAAGGCCCTGAACTAGAGGGGGCAGAAGAGAAGAAGCAGTGGGTGCTGAATCCATTCCTGATATATTCTTGTGGGAAAAGAGAGGCATGGAAATGCATGCAGTTGTTGGCCTGAAATCACCAAGAAACAAGAGAAAACACCAGGAACCTAACCCCTCTCCTCAACTCTTTGTTCAGTGCCTGGACTCCCACACTTTCCCCTTCCTTCAACCAGGAGGCATCTTTATCCCTTCCTGAAAGCTATTTTTTCCAATTTAGCTCCATTCAGCTACGTTGAGTCCTTTTCCAGACATAGACACCACTACACTCCTCCAGCAAAAACCTCTGCAAAGTTAAAACACTCTATAAAGTCCTCCCTCAGTCTCAATCTATTTCTTGTTTTTTCCTTTCTCTCCTTTTTTTTTCCCTTCCACAGCCCCTCACATTATTCATCATAATCATAAAACATTCATTTTCGCTTCTGACCAATTGGAAGGCCCTCGCGGGAGGCCATAAAGGGGGGGTGTCAGGGTTATAATGAATGTAAATGCCAGGTGTTTAAGCTGGATAATGTGCAATTTGCAACTCAAGCAATCTGCACAATAAGCAAACCTAACGTTATGGTACCTGATAGGGGCACGATGGCCATTCAGAGAGAATGAAACATTTTACGACCTCTATGTTGCCCTGATCTCATGATCTAATAATAGTCCAGACAAAATTAGTTCCTGCTATAATGTCTTTGAATGTTTGGGGGGAGGTGGATGGGGAGGAGGGATTGCAAGGAGTTGGAGAGGGGGATGAAAATTATATCAAGTGGCTGAGCTGAAGTTTAGAGGATCAAAGGGAATTGCGAGCTGGATATGGTATTTAAGACAATAACCTTCTGCTGAAAGTGAGGAGGTCAAAGATGGGTCTTTCATAACTATCTTGCCCACACGTATATACGCACACACAGAGCTGTTGGCCAGGATTTGGCTGCTGATGAAATAAAAATAGGTTGATCCTTGTGAAAGGGCTGATTTTCTGGTAATGCGGGGCTGGAAAGCCTGATTCCCCAATGTCTAATGGAGCATCATCACTCAGAAATTAGCTAATCTCGGGCTGGAAATAACTGTGAAGAGGAGTTATTCCCATCTCACTACCCTGATCCCCAAAATGAGTTTCATTTTTTTCTTTCTTTCTTCCATGCAAGACTAGGTCTGGCAGTCTGAGGGAAGGAGAGAGGTAGGTCTCCATCCAATTCTTTTGTCCCATCGAAGAAACCAGGGCAGGGGCTGCTGTGGTCTGTGGAAGGTGCACCCTGAGGAAAGGCTGTCCTCTTTTCTCTGCAGTTTGTGCAGTGGTCTTTAAAATGCTGTTCAGATTGTGAGGAACATTGGAAGGAAAGAGAAAGAGGAAAAAAAAAACCCTTCCAAACAGAGTGCTGAAAGCCTCAGAAAGTGCAGTTCCCTTTGGGGAATTTGGTCAGGTTTGTTGCGCTAACCCACATGATACAAACACTTTCCTCTCGTGGCACAACAGCTCCAGCCAGCGCTCACCGTACATCCACGGAGCAGGAGAGGAGCGTAGAGGCTAACCTGCCGGCTAGGACGAGCTGTTGAAACCACAGGCCTGGCTGAACCCCACTAAAAAATCCGGTTTATCCTTCCCTATCTCCACTTCTTGGCTTCAGTTTATCCACCTCAGCCCTGACGTTGCTCCTCTGGGTGAGCAGATATCCATCATGACACATGCATGCCTTCCAGCACCCTGGTGCTCAGTCACAACCACTTTACTCCATCCAACCTCAGCAGCCTTGGAAATGCTGCCTGGCCTTTGGACATCACAGCTTATGTCCACCCTGTACTGTAAAGGCCACTTCATAAATAGACCAAAGGCATGTCAAAAATGGTAACATGCTTTTTAATTATTTTTTTTTCCTCCAAAGTACTGTCACAGCTCAGCACAGTATTGTGAGCAGTGTCCAGCAAGCTGGATTACTCCAAGTGTCCACATCTATTTCATTTTATAATGTGGCTATTTTTCGGTTTTGAATCCAGAAGAGAAACACTAAGGCTGGTTGTTTTGGATTTTTTTTTCTAAACACTTTATGATGAATGCTTCCTCTACAACTTTTGTGTTTACTATTGAGTAGAAACATGTGTATGTGTGACAACCAGATAGATATCCCACCTGTCAGACAGAGCTAGATAACTGGATTTGATTCAGATGTTGCAAAGCTGAGTTCCCCGCTGTAACTGAAGGCAAATTGACATTCTGCTCTCATGAGATTTTTGGTTTGTTTTTCAGAAGGACCTCACTTTCAGAAAATTTCTATTGGACAAGTTAATTTCAAAGTTACATAAAACCAAGTTTTTGCACCAACCTCCTTTAACATTTTTAGAGTTTTAGGAAAGAAATGATGATAATGTAGTCACAAACTGCCGCTGAGAAGCTCCCATCAGGAATTTCACACATACACAAATATAATAATTGCCAAACAAGCTGTGATCAATTCTTTTTTTTTTTTTTTTCATGAACCTCTGTGAAATCAAAGAAACAAGCCAAACACAAAGAAGCATCTTCTGTGGGTCTGATGTGCTTACTAGCATCACACTACATTTTCTACCCAAGGTCTCTCAGAGTTCCCTCAACCATTTTTTTCTTGCTGCATTTTGCTAAGCTGTGCATCAAGGTTCCCTTCCTTGTAACTTTCCTGTCCTCCTGAAGTCTGTAAATTTAGGTTTGAATGCTATTTCCTAGACTATACACCAAGCTCTATAGCCTGGCACACCTTCTTTCCATTCCCACCTCAGATTCCCTCAGCTCTTTCCAATGGCATTTAACCATTCTTTAGTGTATAAATCTCTTAAAACCTTGAGAAGTCATTTCCCTCCCAATTCTACTTCAGACGTAGAAGACAGAAGACGAGACTTTAGCCATTTCATGGTCATAAACTGACCCATAGTGAGATCCCATTTCGCCTGAACCTCAGGCTGTCCTAATCCTCAGCCCTTTACCACATGAAACCTCTGTCCCAGAAAATACTCAGGGCTGTAGGTAGTCTGTATGAATTTGTCAGTTTCAGAAGACCTGCAAATAACAACATATACTGACACCCAGGTACCTTCTCCAGTTCTGAAGACAAAATCCCCACGGAGGGGTGGAATTGCTAAAAACTATTCATCATAAGGATTTTAAATTTGAAAGAGATGTCCACTCTGTGCAACACAGGATACAGACCAAAGCAGAGTTACTTGGCCTTCTTCAAGCTCCATCACAACCCTTGATCCTTCCTCGGCCAGTATCAGGTATCTAACATTTGCTGCCAAAGGGATTTAGGCACTGAATAGTAGAACTTGGCAAAACTCAGTAACTCCTGTCTTGTCAATCTGTGTTTCAACAACATAGCCCTAAGTGGCTGACATTTTAACAGAAACAGGGATGAAAGGTAGCTTGCCTGATTTTCTGCTATAATTTCCTGATTTGGCTTTTTAATTGCATGCATGTAGGGAAAAATATATCAGATCTTGGCAGGGAAAAAATGCCCCTTCAGAACCTAAATTCTGCAGATTTTATTTTCTGGAGCAGATGATGGTCTTTGTTTATAACGAAAATTAGGCCAAATCCAACATTTTCACAGATGGAGGAGCCTGAATTATTTATCAGAGGTTCATGATTTTTCTCTCTTTTTTTTTTTTTCCCCCTTCCTAACTGGTAAATAATCAAGTACAAAAAGGCCGATATTTATTTCAAGACTGGGATCAACTCCACACCAGCAAAGCTAAACCGTTTTCTCTCCATTTTCCTCCCTCCCTCTTTCCCTCTCTTCTTTTGGAGATGTTCCACTTGCATAAATAATTAAACACTCATTGGGCCAAGAAAGGGGGAGGAGAAGAGTAAAAGAGACTGACTTTTTGGTGTTGCAGTTGAAACATAGACAGAAAAAAATAAAGTTTCATACAATGAAAAACAAATGAAATGGCATAATTTAGCTAGTTCCAGCTGTTTCAATTGAGGACACAAGGAACACTGAAGTAGAGACTGATGAGATAATATGTTCCCATGGAAACTTTCTTCCTAATGCCTAATCACTAAAGGTTGGTTTAAGTCATGCATTTGGAAGCTTTCCATTAGTCTGTCTTAAAATGTTTCCTTCTTTTATTTACTAGTTTCTCCACGTGTTTTTCTCTTCTTTTCTGTGTTTAAAGCCTATAAAAATTATTATCATTAAGTCTGCTCATATGGCAACGAGTTCCACTGGATCACAGTCTGGAGAGACACAAATATCCCTGGAACAAGGACGGGGAATGTTTATGCTAGATCCCAAATGAAATATAGTAATTTTTTTTTTTTTTTAAACCTGTACCCTGTCCTAAAGCCGTGGAAGTTACAGACTACATCTTGACATTGAAAGACATGCAGCAATAGAAGGAACAAAGGAGGAAAAAACCAGCCAGGAGCTCTTATGAATTGAGACCCATGTGAATTAACAAGTACTTTGCACTGAAAGCTTACACTGGCATTGAGATCTAGGTTAGGATACATTCAGACTACTTATGAGGAATACTGATCAAAACTCCACAGGAAAATGCAATCCTTCTCAGCTTAATCTATTCATATTATATGAGTCTGGAGGTTCCCAAACCTTCTTTGTGGACCCACATCTAAGTATTTAACTCTGCTCTACCAAAAAAGAAACCAACCAAACAACTGACTCTAACATACTACTGTAGCTCTTCCAGTAATCAAGGCTGGATCCCATTAGTGAAGATCAATTTCAGAAAGGAGCAGAAGCACACAGAGCTAGCTGAAAAAAGATAACCGCATGTGAAATACCTTATTTAACTCTAGAACTCACTCTATGATGGCAATGAATATACAGAAGACAATAGTCTGAGAAAATTGCGGTATTTCAGCTTGATGCCTCTGACACTTGAAAAGAAATGCAAGACTTTCAGCTTTAAGAAAGTTGAAGAAAGGATAGATCTCTTATTTGTACCACAAAAGGGTGACATGATAGTCCTCATGCATACACATAAGTCCGGGCTTTGACAGCACCTCCTGTGAAACACCCAGTAACTTATTTTTAGCACAAAGAACCAGTAGTATAGGGACAGTTGTGAGAGATCATTACTTGAAGTTTAGCAAAGACTTGGCACAACGACCAAAAAAAACCCCCATCTGATCGGTCTGCGCAAAGTCCTGCAGACGCACTCCTGTCAAAGCAGCTGAAACTAAATTGGTTTTCTCTTTGACGGCCATTAAACCTGCGTTATGCTCCACTGATCAGCTGATCTAATGGAGAGGTCAATTTTCATGAGATGTGGTAGATAGGAGAGCTAAGGAGAGGGGTCATTTTTCATTCAAGTATCTGGCTTTGGCTTTAAAAGAAATTGTCTTGCAAGAAGAGTCAGATTAAACAGAAAAGTTTAATGAATGTTCTAACCTCCTTCCCTATAAACTTCAACTCCATCATACTATTATGCTTTGCTTAATCTCAAGGAAATAACCTCAGAAAAAAACAGGGTGATGTCTGTACTTATCACAATCACAGTACAACAAATTCACCAGTAATTTATCAAACATCCCACTTGTACTCCAGAAACTTTTTCCCATGCTCATCTCATTGCCAAGCTCTGTTCTGTTCCCTGCAGAAGATGGAAGGGATGGCTTGTTGGGGATGGGGGCAGCAGGAATCACTACAGCACATGGAAGGGTGCTTGGGGATGGAGTCATCCCGGCAGCTGCTTCTCAGCTCAGAAAAGTTTGAACCAAAGGAAGAGATACAGACATGAAAAGGGTAAAAGTACCAGCTCGTCAAAGCATCTGTTTAGCGAGAATCATATGTACTGTGAGCATAAGCAGTCTTACAAAATGCTGAAAGGTCACAGGTGTCCTTAAGCAAAGGGAGACGAGTGCTTCCCAGGGATATATGGCAAGGAGTCTTTTCCACCTAGGCAACTGTGAGTTCTGTCACCCAGGTGCAGGCTTTGCACAATGTTGCAGAACGGGGAATTTGGCTATTCAAATGGATTTGAGGACACATTTAGCAAATAATTATTCCATGTCAATTTAATAAGTTTCTTTTTTTAGAGATACAAATTCAAACTAGGACATTTCATTTAACAAAAAAGCTAGGTGGATATTCTGACATCCAAATAAGTAACAATTCCAAGATACATTCATTTATCTTAAATGAATTAGAGAATTTAAGAAAACTGTTCATAAGTCTTCAAACTACCCAAATACATTAAAAGAACATATTATAATTAAACATGTATTTTGTCAAGGATACCACATCAGAAACAATTGAGTAGCACTCCTCTGCATACATTTCGGGTCTAGCTGACTATATCTACAAAACTAAAACTTTATGAGATTTATTCTTTGAATGAAATGTCAGTGATAAACTAGGATAAAACTCAGTATGTAGCTAAAAGGCTCTTACTACATACCATTTAACTGTCACCACTCAGTAATTGCAATTACAAATTATTGTAGCTTTACAGTCACCAATCTGAGATTAAATACTTGGGAAAAGTACTGAATAGACACCCCAAAGTAAGTGATCTCTGCCCTAGTTTGCTAATAATTTAGGTATTGAAATTCTTGGATAGAACAGAAAAATGGGGTCGGCTGGGAAGACTGGTACAATGAAAGAAAAGGAACTTGCTAGACAATCCTAAATCACAGATTGTCACTTAATCATCAAATGACACACAAGATACACCTCAAAGGCATGGACTATGCATGCAGAAGAGATCTAATGCTGTACTTTATGGTCTCTATTTGACAAGCTCTGAAAGCCCGACAGACTTTTTGTCCATATGGATAAGTTAAATGGGAATCATGATTTTCAAGACAAATACAGTCTTTTGGAAAAAACACAGGAACAAAGGAACATTTTGGACACACCAGTTTCTTGTTGCCAATTTAGGCTCCTGCCTCAAATGCTCACATGTATTGCAAAGGCAGAAACAAAAGA
Source organism: Chlamydotis macqueenii (assembly GCF_036417535.1). Taxonomy (NCBI): domain Eukaryota; kingdom Metazoa; phylum Chordata; class Aves; order Otidiformes; family Otididae; genus Chlamydotis; species Chlamydotis macqueenii. The sequence goes on along the minus strand of NC_141593.1, from coordinate 7,056,540 downwards.
AAACTTATTGAAACGCTACCCCACTCACTCTGCTGGGGAGATGATAAAGAAAATTAGCTGCAGGTGACACAATAGCCCCACTGGTTAGGACACTATTGGAAAGTGTTCAGATACAGCAATGAGGAGATAAGAAAACTAGAACTGACAAGAACAGTGTGAAGGATAAAAGTACTTAAGGAAGAATTTGTGAGATGAATAAGATAGATAGTAGCTTTGGAAAAGGTGATACCAAAGTAATCCTGCTTGTAGAGCTCAGACTCCAGTCTGGCTCAGCATCCCTGGCGTTCAAGGGACCCTCCTGTTCCTGCCACGGAGAGAGCAACCACCGCTGCTGGCACCGTGCAGCTCTGCTTTCCAACAAATATGAAATCAGCATCTGGATGCAAAAGCCCTATTCCAAAGCAACTGAAATTTGTACCTGCAACTTTAATTGACCGAGAGACCCTTAAAAGAAGGGAGCTAAGCACAGCCTGCAGGTACACAATGCCTGACAGCTAGTGTTAACAAGGGCATACTTAGCTTGCCTAAAGAAACAAACAAGCACAGAATTGATAACTATTTCATGAATGAGCTGTAACATGTTGTTTTAAAAGCATGCTGTCAGAAGAAAGATACAAACAAAACAATACATGTTATTGAAGGGCAGTTGCTATTATCTGGTCTATTAGCAAATGGAAAAAACTATTAAAGCAGAAACAGTGTTAGAAATCTAATTCACTTTTCAGCATTAAAGCTATTTACTGCTTCACTCTTCTCTTAAGTTGGAACAGAGAAAACGGACTAATCAATTTTCTGTCCTACTCCTAGCACAATTTTTTAGCAGTGCCTGTAACAGTGCGGTTTTGGACTGCATACTCAGACCTTAAAAAGTAGACAGACATGATCTCAACAGAGAAAAGGGGCTGTAATGGATGGGGGAAGTTTAGAAGAATGTTGACAACAACATCAGGCTCAGTTATTTCCATCATTTCTGAGGATAATTTAAATGTTCCTATAATTTATAGTTATCTTTTATTTCCCAGTTCCATTTAGATTGTCCAAAAATGATGAGGACTCTGGTGTGTTCAACACTGTTCCCAGAAAAAAAACATATTCCCTGCCATTCACTAGTGTATAGGTAGACAAGATAGCTAATGAATTTGTGAAACCAAATACCATTTCTCTCCTTTACTCCACCTTGTCATAGAGTTCTCATCTCCCAGTCAGGGCTTCTAAAGCAACTCTGTGGCACAGACAAAAATCGGATCCTGGATCCTATTACTTCAGCTAAAATCTCATTGCTTATGCTCCCAGTCAACTTTAACATCTGTGGACCCTTTGAAAGTAGTGGACTAGACAAGGGAAATGAAAGAGAAGGAAGTAACCTGGCACTTGAGGCACAAAGAGGACAAAACCATAAATTAAAATAAGGATTTGGAATTTTACTGACTTTTTATTTTTAAAGTTCAGAAATGCTTTTGCTGAACTTAAGTTTGTGTAAAATCATGAGCGTTTGAAACACAGGATAAGCACTTTAAATGCAAGCCAAAGGAAAGCAATATACCGTCAGTTCTATTTCCATTTAAACTGCTTAGCCACACACTTGCAGACATGAAACAATTCCGCTGAGGTCCTCCTGCACTCAGGAAATTCTTCCTGGGTCACTGACCATCATTTAAAGGGCACATCTCAGCCCAATGTCCAGCGTGAATTTTTCAAATTAGCCTTCAGTTGCTGCCTCTGCAGTATACATGATTGTGCTCAAAAATCCTGAGCTTTTCAGAAAGGGCCTTATACCAATTTAACAATCGAAAACTAATACAAGAATATATACTTACTATATTATACATTACTTACTATATTTCACATACACAGGCCCTATAAAAGTGGGACACCAGCTTCCTTGAAGCCTCTTTATTAGGCTTGCATGCCTTTCCGAGAGAGCTGCTGTGATTCAGCCCAAGTAATGGGGGAATCACTGTAATCCCGTGGCCTCTATTATATCCAGAAGGTCAGGAGAAATGATACCTTCTGTCCTCAAAAACCTCTGAATCCTTAATATTGAGATAGGCATGGGAGAGCCTTTTGCGACAGTTGGTTCAGATAAACATCCTAACAGCACGATAGTGTTGGCTTAACCCCAAAGCTATGTCAGCTGTTTCTACTGTCCAGAGACCTTTGTGTACCAGGGATGTGAAAGTCCTGCCAACATCAGAGGCGTCTACTATAGAGTCTGCTTCACCATCCCTCCTTGAAACTCACCTTTGCGGTGACACTTCCAAACCACTCAACACCCACGAGGCAGCTGGTGTGCTATCACTGCAACTTCCCAACCAAATCATAACCCTCTCTCTATTACCTTGCTCTCCCTCCATCTGTTTGCTGTGGCCTCTCTCAGGCATTCACATCTCTGAGCAGTTTGGGTCAAGGACCATCTTTTCATTTTGCATGTGGTAAGCACTAAGTACTCCAGGTCTTTTACCCTCAAACAGGACCTCTCCCTCCTGTGGCATTGCACGCTGTAATAAATCACCGCCAACAACAGTCCTGAGGACTGGCCCAACTATCTAGTGGGACTGCAATAGTCTATATCAAACCCCTCAAACCCCTTCAGCTTATCCACTCCTCACTTGTTGCTCCTCACCAGAGCAATTTCAGAGGTAGCCCCCACCCAGAAGCATCACACGTGCCTCACAGACACAGACAGAGAACTGTTCCTCCTCCTGCACCGTGCCCTCGTCCTTGGTCCCTTTGGATGCTGCTTCCATCAGCTCAGTGCAGCTGGGACTGGAATCCTTGGGTCTGTGCCAGGAGTGAGTGGAAAAATCCATCAAGTTACTAATGTGGACTTAAAAATAACTTTACACATATTTCCCCCCCTAAAAACAACAGCAGCAATAAAACCCACTGCTTTCTTATTTCACTGCC